>NC_041750.1:14590652-17308279 GCF_004115215.2 Ornithorhynchus anatinus
TGGTCAAGTCACTTAATTTCTCTGTGCCTCGGTTCCCTCATTTGTAAAATGGGGATTCAGTACCTGTTCTACCTCCTGCTTAGATGGTGAGGCCCTCATGGGACAGCATCTGTGTCCAACCCGATTATCTTGTAGCTACCCCAGCGCTTAGAACAGTGTTTGACACAGAACAAGCGCTTAGCAAATACCCCAATTATTATTACTATTATACATAGTATTAAGATACAGAATGGCATATCTGGCCTAAAATTCTGCATTAAAGCTTTTCCGCTCAGCCAGATCTGCACACGGTCTTCTCTCCACCATTAGCTGGCCAAGGACTGGAGCAGGTGGTCGGGGAAGGGAGGGAGGGAAAGGTGAACTAATAAGAGAGAGCCCACGCTGAAACAGATATGACAGTGAAGTGGGTTTGAGCAAAGGACCATTTGTGAAAACCTGAGTTCCGCTTCACCCCTTCAAACTTTTCTCTCCAGTTCTGGAAGTGATTGGGTACCTGATGTAATACCAAACCTTCCTCTAAGGACTTTTCAGTGGGCTGTTTTGATTCGCATGGACATTTCAAGAATTGAGGCAGATCAACCTCCTAGCCAGGACAGTTTGAAGGTCATTTTCCTCTTAAGGTTGTGTAGACGTACTTAATCACTGAATACTCAGCAAGACAATCTTTCCAAATCGCAGGTAAACCTGGCCATATGCGATCATAGTTCAAGACCTGCTCTAGGATGTTACCCATAGTTTTATCTGCCCAAGTAAGTGAAGGAATCATTCCCGGAAAGCATCCCCAGATGTAAAGGATCAGTAGCAGACAATCTGAGAACATTCCTGAAATTTAGAGGTCTGCATTCCCGGTCTTCTGTTGGCTCGAGGGTAGGGGATCTGAGTGAAATCTAGTTGGGGTGGGGTGAGAAGGCGGGTAGGAAAGGAAAATCTAGTCATGACCCTCTGAGGGCTAGTAACAGGGCATAGGTGCCTATAGTTTGGGAGCAAGGGGGCTCATTCCAGGTCTCCAGAAGTTCCAAGCAGGTCTGAAAAGAGCTAAGAGGGGAAAGACCCTAAGTTAGGTCTTTGTGACATGTGAGGTTTTCAGAGTCTGCCCCCCGTCCCCCCAGCAACGTCTCATTTGCTCCTTACTAAAAAGCTACATCCCCTTATCACTCCCACACTCAAAAAGAAAGAGTCAGTGCCAGTGTAATAGTGTGTGGGTTTTTTTTAACCTGAAAATGCCCTGAAACTAACCTTGCATAGTTTATGTAAGCATACATAAATTATATGCAGATCAACTCAAATTTTATGCAAATGATCTGTGACTCTCCTACCTAATTTAAACACCTGGGTGTAGCCATTGGGAAAATCCCAGTGAAGGCCACTGCTTTAAATTAAATCTATTTTGACCTAAGACTGGTCATAGAGGTTAACAATCCTTAACCCTTGTAAACCACCACCGGAATATCAATTGTCTCTGGTCATCTCCTCCAGGAAAAGTTCAAAAGTTTGTTCCAGGAGAAGAATTGGCTCATTGTCTCTTTTTTTATTATGAGAGACTTAAATAATGCTTTCCTCCTCCTCACTTCTTCAGGGTGGCAGGGGAAGGATAGGGAAGAGGCAAGAGGGGAGGAGGTGTCTATGTTGTGTGTGATGAAATGAAATGCAGCTGTCTCCAGGCCGAGATGGAGACATGGATGGATGGAGGGATGGCTGTCTTTTCCCATCAGCTGGCGTGGTCTACTCCTGATCATCTGAATATCATTTCTCCTTACAGAGGATATAACAGTGTTAAATAAAAAATAAAATCAGCATCGTGTATCTGTTTCTGTTAATGTGTAGGGTGATATTTTATTTGGTGAGTTAGAATTGAATTTTGTCATGGTCTGAGTTTGCTAACACAGTTTAAGATTCTTTTCCATTGGGGTTTATCTACCATCTATCTGCGTGTATGCTCTTTGTTATCCCGGTACAGATATCCAGATCACCTCTTGCTTTTCTCTTTCCTCCTTTCTGCCCTTTGGCATTTTTACTTTTCGGTAGCAACTCCATCTGAAAGAGTTGAGGAAAGAGAAAGAGGATGAATCTCCAGCCAGCGAATGAGGTGCTGCCGAAGACTTGGGTGCCAGGGGGCACTGGAATCGGTAGCCAACCGTGCCAATTTGGAGCACCTGTGATCACCATAAGTCTTGACTCTGCATCCTCTTTATACGTACCCAGGGTCTCAAGAATCGTCAGAGTGCATCGGTGCTGCTGACGTTTACCTTTTGGCTGTTCATTGTTCCCATCACCATGGATTGCCTTCCCTCACTAGGCCACAGAAGAGTCAGTCAGTCAGTTGTATTTATTGAGCACTTACCATGTGCAGAGCTTACAGGCAGCTCCCAGCCCATATTCAGAGGGCAATAAGCCAGGCTCTCGCAGCAGAGGGGGATGCCAGTTGCCACCTCTGGTGAGGAACAGCTGCTCTGGAGATCCACCACCACCATCCTGTGCTCCCATCAGAAACCGTCCTCTCCCCTCTTTGAGTGGCAGAGGCGTGATCATAATAGTAATAATAACCATACTAATAATGGTCTTTTCAAGTGCTCACTAGAGACCAAGTATTGTACTGCCGATCAATCAATCGATGGTATCTTTTGAGTGATTCCTATGTGCAGAGCACTCTACTAAGCGCCTGGGAGAGTACAGAACAGCACAATTAGCAGACACGTTCCCTACCCATAATGAGCTTACAGTCTAGAGGGGGAGACAGGCATTAATATAAATAATGTATAATATAATAATTGAAAGATATGTACATATGTGCTGTAGGGATACTAAGCACTGTGAAGGATATGGTGTAAGCAGCTTGGACACGATCGCTCTCCCACATTAAATATCAAATTGCTATTGTAATTCCCCGTATTACAGTTGAGGAAATTGAGACACAGGAAAAGTTAAGTGACTTACCCAAGGTCACACAGCAGACAAGTGCTGGAGCCGGGCTCAGGACCCAGGCAGGTCCCCCGACTTTCAGGCCCGTGCCCTTTCCACTAGGCCGTGCTGCTTCTCATCAGGTCATCAGCATGTCTCCTCTTCCCCACCCCGGCCCCACCCCAGTTAGCCGCTCAGGATTCTGGATGGCATGTTAACCACAGAATCATCAGCCGAAGCTGCACAATAGTGACAGTTCCCATTGGAATCCCGGAAAGCTGTCAACTCATTTCCCCCAGGAAATTCTGCAGAACAGTACAGTAACCGTCCTTTATGATTACTGAATAAGCAACTTTGGAAAGGTGGGGCAGCCAATAGGTAGATTTAAACACAGTGATGGTGGCAAATATCGGATGTATCATCTTGGCAAAGGGCTTTCGCTACAGACCTATCGTGTGACATGCAGCGCCATTGCCATATTCTTTTCTCAGCCCAGCTGCATGTACGGATAGGATCTAACCCTCAATACTGTGCTCTTCCAATCCGAATTTCAGATAGAGAGAGTGTCGATATGGCAAAAAGGCAGACTTGGTATATTTCTTCCAACATCGTTACTTGGTGGTAGTCTTAGGTCCTTTGTATAGAGAGGGATTCGTTATTATGTCTTTATATTCACCACTGAGTTGGTGATACAGTCTCCAATTGTGCTGATTTGGAATCACTGAGTAACCTTTCAATTTCTTACAGCTGTTGTTGCCTTGTCAGTTTTCACACAGGACTGAAAAGAACCCTCCAATTTACAAGAACATGCCTTCATTCAGGGAAAAATCTTGAGCTTTGCCACCTGAGGGGAAATTAAGTGGTTAGTGATTTGCATAAATGTGGGCCATGCCTTTGACAACATCCTTTATCAGAATCAGAATGACTAATGTCAGACCACATTGTCCTTTTGAAATTGTAGGTCTGTTTCATGATCTCTCTGAACCTCTAAACCCAGCATCCTTCTATTTTGTCCTTTTATAACTTTTCATTTTCTACAATATAGTCCTTTTTAATATTTATCAGAGGATGGCCCCTTAGTTGATCCATTTGTACTGTGCAGCAATTGATTTTCAAAAAAAACGAATGTTAGATGTTTGTGCTGGGGTTTGAGAAATGTGTATTTGCATAGAAATAATCTTTAGTGAGCTAAATTTGGGAGTGTGTCAAATTTATAAATATCCCTATTCTAAAGACATATTTTTAGATATAGGTTTCTACATCCATTTATTTCCATTTTATTTTCCACTACTTGGTCACCAGCACTGCATCCGGTTTGGGCTTAGTCTTTGATTCAGCATTCCATCAGCCACCCTTAGCACACACGGGTATCTGTTTATTAAGTGTATTTAGGGGCATATTCATTGTTTGGCCTTTATCATTTATGTCTCTGCTTTTCCTCTCATTATTGCTGTGTTTTACATTTTGCGTCTGCCTGTCTCTCCCATTAGATCGTAAGCTACTCAAGGGTAGCGACCTTGCTTTCGACTTCTATTGTATGTTTCCAAGTGCCTTCTACAGTGTAATGCATACCCGAGGCCTCAGGTGAGAAAGAGACTGGGGGCTGTTCCAATTTTCTTGTATCCACTCCAGGAATTAGCACAGTGCAGAGCACGCAGTGTTAAATAAATGCCATTCGCTAACTAATAATAATAATGTTGGTATTTGTTAAGCGCTTACTATGTGCACAGCACTGTTAAGCACTGGGGTAGATACGGGGTAATCAGGTTGTCCCTCGTGAGGCTCACAGTCTTAATCCCCATTTTACAGATGAGGGAACCGAGGCCCAGAGAATTGAAGTGACTTGCCCAAAGTAGTGATAAGTGGCGGAGCCTGGATTCGAACCCTCAACCTCTGACTTCTGAGCCCGGGCTCTTTCCACTGAGCCACGCTGCTTAAAGCAGTAGCTCTCACTGTGTTTCCATCAATGGTCTTCCCATTTAGGTTTTTTTTTTACTTTCCAGTTTGAGCAAGAAAATATGACACCAGCTATGGTTTAAAATCACCCACTAAAGATGGCATGCAGGGCACTGTTTGGACTCCGTGCCGCTCCAAATGGGTGCTCCGTCAATGCTACTGCTGCTATTCCTACTTCAGGTATTTTGCTCCAGCCACCCTCAGCTCCGGGTATACGGTCCTTGATACTCATCTTTATTTGGAAAAATTACAAAACAGCTTAGCAATGTGAAGTTTCTCTGAAAAAGCTTCAGATTTTAATTCCTGGCCAGAGTTCCTTTTACACAGACATGTTCAGTGAGTCTGTATTTACTGTTTAGGGTCAATACAGTAGACCTGGGCTCTGATAAGCCCTGAAAGGGTGGTTGATGATATGGGTGGCCATAGCAGAATTGGAGGAGTCTTGTCTGATCCCTTTAGACTAAGCTTATTGTGGGCGGGGAATGAAGGTGTCTGTTAACTCTGTTGTATCATACTCTCCCAAGCTCTTAGTACAGTTCTCTGCACACAGTAAGCGCTTAATAGATACCATTGGGGGGGGGATGATGATGATCGTTCACCCATCACCGATGGCAAAGTAGGGCTGTGTTTCAGCCCAGTCTTTTTCATTTTACTCTAGGACAGAATGAGGAATGTGTAAACGTGTGTCCAAATACAATTTGGGAGCCCTCTGCAAAGCTCTTTTGACTCAGCAGGCTGTAAGCATCATCAAAATTCCCTGAATAACTCCAACGGGAGTTCTTATGTGCTGATGCATGTATTCCGGAAGCTTACACCCCCCCCCCGCCCCCCGCTCCCCCAAAGAGACAGACACACAGATGATTACGAACTGATTTTTAGAGTCGGTATTATGGCATGGATTGACAGTAGTCGGAAGCAGACCATGGTTATTGTCCCAGCTCACACCTGGCAAATCCTATATATGCAATCAGTGATCTCCATTGCTAGCTAGACAGCGTACTCAACTGATTAGAGAAAAGGTAAAAATCAAGGCTCTCACGTCCTTTATAAGAATGAAGCAGAGGGCAGTGGCAAGGTGGCATAAAGATGCAGACCACACTGAAGAGCTCTCGAGTAAATGAAGTGACCAGCCTTCTTTACGGCTGGGAGACCTGAACCTCCCCCAGACACCACAACCAACTTCTAGAATAATTCCACCAGTGTCATCTCTCTGCAACACGTAGCATCAAATGAGGGAGTAGGATTAGAGCCAAAGAGGTTCTGGAACAGTAAATCCTCCAGCATAGAAACAATACTCAGCGCATCACGCTTTCACCGAGTACCCAGGTGGTCGTTCCAAGAGGTGCTGAAATGTTGAAAGCGTAAAGAAGGATGTCGGAACAAAAAAAAAAGCCCTTAAAGATGCAGTGAAGCAAGACAGTGAATAATGTGGCCTCGCTTTAAAGCGATGGGAGACAGTAGCAGAAGAACCAGCCTGGCTGACTTCAGTTGGAAATGAGGTGACGTGGTACAGAGGCTTTCGTACGATCATGCCACCGGAAAGGAAAGACTTGCCTGGTGCAGAGGGTGTGTAGCAAATGCACTGTACTCTACACGCAGTAAGTGCTCGATAAATATGATTGATTGATTGATTGATTGATTGATGGAATGGACCAAGGGGCAATCCTTATATGCACAGCACGTGGGAGGGAATGTCAGTTCCTGACTGGTCTTGAAGCCACATTCACGCACACTGATAAAATCCTCACTGTCGGTAATGTTGTCCTCAGATCTAAAGGCTAGCTAGATATAGTCATTCTCCAAAAAAATGCCGTGCGGATACAATTGCTAATTGCCGTTCTCCCAACTCAATGAGTTACGGGTATGATCGTCCCCATTTAACAGATGAAGAAACTAAGGAAAAAAGTAGTTAACTGACATGCCTCAGCTCCATAGCAACCTAATGACAGAGCCAAAGTGAGCACTTACAGTTCCCGAGTTGGTAATAGTTATATTTTTCTTTGGAGATATCCTTCCTTCATTCATTCATTCAATCAGTCAGTCATATTTATTGAGTGCTTACAGGGTGCAGAGCACTGTATTAAGCGCTTGGAAAGTACAATTCAGCAATAAAGAGAGACGACCCCTGCCCACAACGGCCTTACAGTCAAGAAGGGGGGAGACAGACATCAAAACAAGTAAACAGGCATCAACAGCATCAATATAAATAAAATTATAGATATATACACATCAAAACAAGTAAACAGGCATTAATGTAAATAAATAGAATTATAGATAAGTACATGGTTACACAAGTGCTGGGGTTGAGGGGGAGAGCAAAGGGAGCGAGTCAGGGTGATGGGGAGGGGAGGAGAAGCTGAGGAAAAGGGGGTTTAGTCTAAGCTTTTCTTCTGTAACTATCTGGCTGCAGAGTAATTATTCAAATTACTATTAACTATTTCGAACTGACAGTCGTGTTGATTTTAAAGTGTGTGGTCGTCTTGGATGTTCACCCAACTCTAATTGTTTCTGTGTTCATTTTATTGTCGCCTCTGAACCAAGATGAAAAAACCAACTGTTTGCTTTATAACACATTAGCTTCTTTATCACAGTAATATTGACTTGTATCTTATTTCCCAGTTGCAGTAACAAAACCATTCAAATCCTTCCCTGACAGGACAATATCTTTAATAGCTTCCATGTGTGTCCTATTTTTGGCCGTTTCTGTATAAACAGACTAATCTAATAGAACACTGAACCATCTATACTTGGCAGAAATTCAGAAAACCACTCATTTCTGTGGCAATCTCTGTTGCCAAGGGGGAAAAAAACCCTCACATTTATTGCGGTACAATTTTTGTTCAAGCTGTCTTTCATAAACATACTTGCCTATCACTTGTAATATACTGTAGTCCTATACCTAAAGCTTATCTGTTGCAGATATACCCGAAAAAGAATCAAAGGATTTTTTTCTACCACTCAGGTTCTGGTTTAAATTCCCTTGCCTAGTTGTCTTAGACTTTCTTCAGAGGAGTGGTCTAGTTCGGTTGAAAAATCTGACATTCCACTCCATGATATTTCCCATCATTTTTTTTAGAGCCACCGCTGAGCCTCGAGGAAATCCAAGTAGAATGTAATCCCTCCCCCAACAGAGGCGCGTAGGGCCAACGGTACTCTTTTGGCAATTTGAGTAGTGTGTAAAGCCACCTCACTCTCCACTTTGCTCCGTGCCTCAGGAGGAGTGAACAGTTTTAAGGAGTAGAGCTCTAGGAAAGTAGGTACAAGCTTATTCTTCCAGCGCATCGAGGGCTCCATCCTCTACTAAAGTGCTGGGTTCGAGCATGCGTTAGAGATAGGGGACAGATTCAGGGAGGGCCCCCTCCTGGACCCATAGCGAGTTTTTGAGCCCAGTTAGTAATAGTTTTGTCTCGCCTTATGCTGCCAAGTCGTCTCCGACCCATAGCGGCTCCATGGCCACATCTCTCCCAGAACGCCCCATCTCCATCCGAAATCGTTCCGGTAGTGGATCCGTAGAGTTTCCATATTATGGAAGCGGTTTACCATTGCTTTCCTCTGCGTAGTAAACTTGAGTTTCCGGCCTGCGACTCTCTCCCATGCCGCTGCTGCCCAGCGCAGGTGAGTTTTGACTTGTAGCAGATTGCCCTCCACTCACTATCCACTGCCCAAGCTAGGAATGGAATGGGTATGACTCTGCTCACCTCTCCCTCCCAGAGCCGAGACTGGTAGAGTACTGGAAACTCTCCAGGGGCGATCCTGAGAGGGGAAATTAGTAATTGTAGTAATAATAATAATAATAGCAATTGTGGTGTTTGTTAAGCCCTTGCTATGTGCCAGGCACTGTACTAAACGCTGGGGTGGATACAAGCAAATCATGTTGAACACAGTCCCCGGCCCACTTGGGGCTCCCAGTCTCAATCCCCATTTTACAGAGGAGGTAACCGAGGCACAGAGAAGTAAAGTGGCTTGCCCAAAGTCACGCAGCAGACAGGTGGCAGAGCCGGGGTTAGAACTCGTGAGCTTCTGACTCTCAGGCCCATGCTCCATCCACTACGCCATGCGACTTCTCATTAAGTGCTTACTGTGTGCAGAGAACTGTGCTAGGCACTGAGAAAGAACATACACTGTTCCTCAGGGACTCACAATCTAAAAATACAAAGGGGTGAGGAGACTGGTGACATATCAATCAACTGTATTTATTGGCTGCTTACTGTGCAGAGCACTGTTCTAAAGACTTGGGAGAGTACAGTGTAACGTAGTTGGTAGACGTGCTCCCTGTCCACAACAAGCTTACAGTCTGGGGGGAAACAGACATTAACGTAAAAGAATACGTTACAGGTATGAACATAAGTGCTTTAGGGCTGAAGGAGGTGTGAATAAAGGGTGCAAATCAAGTGCAAGGTGACGCAGAAGGGAGTGGGAGAAAAGCAAATGAGAGCTTAGTCAGAGAAGGCCTCTTAAAGGAGATGTCCTTTTAATAAGGTTTTCAGAGGAAGAGAGAGCGATTGTTTGTTGGATATGAAGAGGGGTTCCAGGCCAGAGGCTGGACGTGGGCTAGTGGTCAGCGGAGAGGTAGACGAGATCGGGGTATAGTGAGTAGGTTGGCGTTTAGAGGAGCGAAGTGGGTGGACTTGTTGTGGTAGGAGAGCAGTGAGCTGAGGCAAGAGGGGACAAGGTGATTGAGTGCTTTAAAGCCCATAGTAAGGAGTTTCTGTTTGATGTGGAGGTGGGTGGGCAACCACTGGAGACTCTTGAGGAGAGGGGAAACATGGACTGAACGGTTTTGTAGAAGAAGCTCTCAATCACCTTGCCCTTACCTTACCTCCCTGCTTTTCTACTACAAACCAGCCTACACACTTCACTACTCTAATACTAAGCAACTCACCCTATCTCAGTCTCATCTATCTAACCGCCGACCTCTCACCCATGTCCTGCCTCTGGCCAGGAACGCCCTCCCTCTTCATATCCGACGGACAGCTAATCTCCCCGCCTTTAAAGCCTTTTTGAAGGCACATCTCCAGCAAGAGGCCTTTCCTGATTAAGCCCTCTTTTCCTTTTCTTCCACTCCCATCTCCATTGCTCTGACTTGCTCCTTTTATTCAGCCCCACAGCACTTATGTACATATCTGTAATTTATTTATTCATATTAATGTCTCTCTCCCCCTCTAGACTGTAAGCTCGTTATGGGCAGGGAGCCATGTCTATCAACTCTGTTATACTGTGCTTAGTGCTTAGTACAATATGATTGATTATAGGATTGATTAAAAATCATCCTGGCAGCAGAGGGAAGTATGAACTGGAGTGGGGAGTGACACGAGGCAGGAAGGTCAGCATGGGAGTGATGGAGTTCTCCAAGAGAGTGGGTCTAGATGGAGAATAGAATCATCCCCTTGATTCTATTTATTGCTATCGTTCTTGTCTGTCTGTCTCCCCCGATTAGACTGTAAGCCCATCAAAGGGCAGGGACTGTCTCTATCTGTTACCGATTTGTACATTCCAAGCGCTTAGTACAGTGCTCTGCACATAGTAAGCGCTCAATAAATACTATTGAATGGATGAATGAGAATAGGAGACCTAGAACTGAGCCTTGAAGGACTCCCCCTTTTAGGGGCAGATATAAGGGTATGTTTAAGACAGCATAAAGCAGCATGGCATAGCAGATAGAGTACGGGCCTGGGAGTCAGAAGGTCATGGGTTCTAATTCCGGCTCTGCCACTTGTCTGTTGTGTGACCTTGTCACTCCACTTCTCTGGGCCTCAGTTACCTCATCAGTAAAATGGGGATTGAGACTGTGAGCCCCAGACGTCCAACCTGATATGCTTGTATCCAGCCTGGCACTTAGTACAGTGCCTGGCACATAGTAAGCGCTTAACAAATACCACAATTAGTATAATTATTATTTTTATGGCATTGACAAATACACAAAATAAAACCTGAAATCAGTAGGGTACTGTGTCCAGAGGAGCAGATTGTCAGGCTCCTTGCGACTCAGGGTCCAGCAATCGCAACCGCCAGAGTCTTCTCAAGGTTTTATGGTGGCGGTGCCAGGCAGTGGCTGCTTTTCTCTGTCCTGTTGGGGTGGTTGCAGGGTGGGTCAGGATGGAGGCTTCCTGGTGACACGGGGGAGAGCCGATAAGGTATCCCGGGGAGGTAGCCATGGTGGTTCAGGGGCCCGGAATGTCGTGGTGAGGGGGCCGTGTAGTTTCCAGTGGCCATGTGGTGGAGAGAGTGGCCGGAGGGGCTCTCTACAGCATCTTAGTTCCTCGGGGCCTAGGATGCACAGGTTATGTCAGGGTCCCTGGGAGTCGTGAAGGAAGGAGGCAGATTCTTGTAGGATGTGCTTGGCCATGTGACAATTCCAGACCGCCAGCTCTTGGAGTGAATCTCTGCTGAATCCCCCGGTGCTTAGCGAGTGCCCCGCACCAGGAGGGATGGGGCAGCTCAGGCCGCCAAGGCATAAACGACTCCTTGGAAGTCAACTGGGCTGTTTGGGATGGAACATTAACTCTTTCAGCCCCCCGGGAACCATCTGGAGCAATAAAACAGCAATTTGCTAAACAGTCTACTAGTGGCCCCATGGGGTAAATGTGCCTGGGTGAAAGGGGCCTATGAGATACTGGTGCCATTTGTGGGGAGGCTTTGAACCAATTTGGGGCAGCCAAGGAAACATGTAATGGGCTTTTCCAGGCAAGCATTAGAAAGCCAAAGAGATGTGCTACTCCCACTTCTCTGATAACACGAGACTTGCATTTGTGCCAAACCGTGTTAAGGAAAACTCACCCTAATCTCTAAGCTACGTATGCACGAGCACGCACTCTGCCACTTTCTTCTAATAACACAGAATGCTGAACCCAATCCGGTTGTTTTGTCAGAAGAACATTCCCTCATGTCCTAATGCTGTTCTAACCAAAGTAGATAGTAATAACACAAACTGTGACAGGAACTGAGTGAAATATTATTTTCCCGTTTTCAATTTTTTGGTTCATTCCATGGATTGCAGTTAAATTACAGAAGGAGAAGGAGGATCTTTTCAAAAATTAGTAACATTGATGGGAAGGACCAGACAGGCTTTCTTTGTGGGGATGCTGCCCAAGATTAAAATGGTGAGTCATTTAAAATATATCTATATAGATAGATATAGATAGATATCTATATATGTAATAGAGCTGTGTATATCATCCAGAAGGGTATATTCAGAAAACACTTCCATTCTGTTTTATCCAGACAATTGCTTTCATCTTTAGGCCTTGTAAAAGTATTCACTTGAACTAGTTCCAAAAAGCGGATTTTTAATCCAGTAGACCATAACTACTGTGTTTTATTGCGCATATATATTTCAAAATATGAGTGTTCGAAGATTTAGGAAAGTTAAAACAAATTAAAACTTTTCAAAGGGCTGTGTCACTTTCTTCTGTGGTTATTTTAACTCTTAAGTGAGAGACTGAAAAACCAGAGCTATTTATCTTTTGGCAATGCATCCGTTGCAAAGGAACGTGGCCTAGTGGAAAGAGCATGGGCCTGGGCATCCGAGGACCTGTGTTCTAATCCTGCCTCTGCCAATTCCTTGCTCTGTGACCTTGGGCCAATCATTTCACTTCTCTGTGCCTACATTTCCTCAAATGTAAAATGGGGATTAAATTCATTCAATCATATTTATTGAGCGCTTACTGTGTGCAGAGCCCTGTACTAAGCGCTTGGAATGATTAAATCCTACTCCCTCCTGCTTAAATTGTGAGTACCATGTGACACAGGGATTGTGTTCAACCTGGTCAACTTGTACCTACCCCAGTGCTTAGAACAGGGCTTGACACAAAGTAAGCGCTTAACAAATAGCATAAAAAAGCATTGCTTTGGGGGAGGGAGGGCAATTTTGTTAATAGCATCTTTGATACAATTACTGCGTCATGGTTACTGAATTGTAAAATGACAGTAATGCAGCTCCACAGAATCTTTTCAAATCAGGGCCCCTGTAGGAAAGGAGGGAAAGCATCATCAGATTCCAGAATACTCCTCTCTTCCTACTTCATGCCCTTTCCTACCCAGCCTGTGAAAGTTCTGTTCATCCCTCCGATTATGTTCTGGGGAGGAATTGGAATGGTCACTTATGGCCCTCAAGAATTCAGGACACCCATTGGCTAATCTTACCCCCCTGTATTTTTTTTCAATAGTTTTTCCTTGTAAAGGCTATTCCTTGAAAGTGTTTAGAAAGTTCACAAGTGGTCACTCAAAAGGTAATGATAATGATAGCCACAAAACAGTGATAACTATTCAGATAGCAGCTGCAAAAACTGAGGCAGAGGAAAGCTGGGGATTTAAAAAGAAATTGTCAGAAGTAAAGATTCCCGGTTCCTATCTAGTACCTGACAGGGGACAGACCACTGAAAACCAGGCTGTCCAGTATAAAACTTGACGGATGGCCACCCAAGGAGGAATGTACTTCTGGGAGCCCATTGGGTAGGGATTGTCTCTATCTGTTGTCGAATTGTCCTTTCCAAGCGCCTAGTACAGGGCTGTGCACACAGCAAGCGCTTAATAAATATGATTCAGTGAGTGAAGAAAGAAGGGCAAACTCCAAGGCCACCATCACCATTTTAAAGGTAATCCATCTGCTACCCTCACTTGATCATTCTTGCACATAGACCTATTTCTATTTATTCTGGAATGGTAAAACACATTTTGATTAAAAAAAAAAAAAGCAAACCCCATCAGGCAAGTAGCAAATGAATCAACATGACAAAGGATGATCTTTCCGTGACTACAGTAGAATGGGCTGGGGGTGAAAATGGGGGAGAGGGAGCACATATGTTGTCTTCTGGTTCAAAGATGGTGCTACTGACAGGTGATAGAGCATGCGTTTGTGTGTGTGTGGTGTGGGTGTAATATAATACTAATGCATGATCAAAAATTCCTCCTGCATGATGGCCTCTCATTGCCCTACTGAATTTGCTACCAAGAGTGAAGCTGTTTTAGTTTCTTCTGCTCTTCGTGAAACCTCTGCTCTAAAATAGTCACCCTATTTCTAATTGCTGCACACCAGACTGAACTGTCTCCTGCTATTGTCTTCCAACTGCCTACAACTCTGCCATGTTTTTTGAGTTTTCACTTTATTGTGTCTTTAAAGTGGTCTTCTGTCATTCTCGCTTGTGGTTACCCACTTTCAGCTTTCCCTCAAGCAGTTGTTTGAACGTCCTGCTGTCATTCGTTTCCCTCCCTTGTCTCACTAGGTCAAGGTGTGCTATGATGAGCATTTCTGTAGATTGACTGCATTCTAGGACCTCATTGCTTGTGATCCTCTCTCGCCTCTTGATGTTAAAAGTGGTAGTGAGACTGATAAAACTATTGTCCAAATTGGATGTGATCCAGTCTCCCGGTCATAGAAGAGGGTTGGACATTACATTTGTTCTCTGGACCTTCAGTTTGGTTTCTATGTTTCTGTGGTAATTTTTGTGTGACAGGGGACATTTCCAAGTCCTCTTTGCTAAGTGCCTCCCTCATTACTTAAGATTTTCAGAGGTTTAAAATAGATATGATTTGGAGGGTAATTATGGCCTTCAATTTTTCAATTTGTACAAAAATCAGGTTTCAATTTTAAAAATGGAGTTCAATTCTAATTTATTGTTATGGTTCTCATCCAACAATATCTGACTGGCACTAGGCTAGTGGACCTGTCTATGTCAATTTTGTTACCCCAACCAATGGTTTTCCTGGTATTTCTACTGCTTTGGCTAGGCACGCCACTGTAATAATAATAATAATAATGATAATTATGGTATTTGTTAAGCGCTTACTTTGTGCCAAGCACTCTTCTAAGCTTTGAGGTAGATACAGGATAATCAGGTTGTCCTATGTGGGGCTCACAGTCTTAATCCCCATTTTATAGATGAGGTAACTGAGGCCCAGAGAAGTGAAGCGACTTGTCCAAGGTCACATAGCAGACAAGTGGCAGAGCTGGGATTAGAACCCAAACCCATGACCCTCTGACTCCCAGGCCCATGCTCTATCCACTACGCCATGCTGCTTCCCCACAACTACTATGTGTCAAGCGCTGTTCTAAGCACTGGGGTAGATACAAGGTAATCAGGTTGTCCCACGTGGGGCTCACAGACTTAATCCCCATTTTACAGATGAGGGAACTGAGGTACAGGGAAGTTGAGTGACTTGCCCAAAGTCATACAGCTGCTAGGTGGCGGGGCCGGGATTAGAACCCACGACCTCTGACTCCCAAGCCCAGACTCTTTCCACTCAGCCACGCTGCTTCTCACTATCACTTGCCAGATATTTTTGGTGCTGATGATGCAACCATAGCAAACTAGAAATGTTTGGGAAGTACTTGGACTTCAGTGAACTAAAGTCAAAGCAGCAGAAACTCTCACACTGAAATTTTACTTGGCTTCCAGTGACATCATGATAACAAAACATTGCTCAACTTTAAATGAGTATGTACAGACCAGTAATTTCGGGGCTTATCAACACAAATGAAATGATATTGAGTACTGAGTACCCCTACTAGCCTTCTTGTTTTGGGTTTATTCTTGCTTCCTTGGTAGAAGTATCCTGCTGTCTGTGGTGGCATACAGCTCATTTTTGCCAACAAAAATCATTGGCTGGATATAGGTTTTTCTGGGACCAGTCTTAATGCATTTCCTAAGTTTTCTCTAGGCTCCTTGTAGTCGTAACGGTATTTATTGAGCACCTGCTGCGGGCTCAATTAAGTACTTTGGAAAGTTCAGCAGAAGCACAAGATACATTCCATGTCCACAAGGAGCTTTCCCTCTAATGGACTTAATAGACTCTAGCACTTAACCTATTGGACTTTTCAGTCCACAGAACTTGGCTGATTCCGCAGAGTGGTTCATAACCATCTGCCTCTTTCGAGCGTGTGCTTCAGTAGCACAGTTATCATCTAACAGGAGATCCTGTTTGAGTGTTTCAAGGACTTTTGGTGAACTTCAATTTTGTTGATTTGGCAGAGCTTCCCAGAGGAGCTTAATCAATAATCTGACACCAGATTCTGGTTGTACATGGACTTTTCTTGGCCAATTCACACTCACATGCATAGTAACTACCCATCAGTAGCATAATTTTGCACCGTATAGGTTAGCTGTCTTTAAATGTATCATGACACTGATCGTTCTTCACTCTGGAAGCCACTGAAATAGTGCTTGAACTTAAAATAAAGAAGGCAGCACTAATGTGTCCGTAGGAGTGGCAATAGTAGCTCATTGAAGGCAGAGATGGTGTCTCCCTCCTCTATTGTACTCTCCCAAGCACTTAGTACAGTGCTCTGCACCTAGTAAGAGCTCAATAAATACCATTAATGATTGAAGAGTATTTGTTGAGCACCTGAGTACAGAGCAGGGTACAAGCTTCTCGAGGCCCAGGGAAGCAAAGACATAATCTTTGCCTTTGAGGAGTTTGCAATCAAGATGGGGAGCCAGTACTCATAAATGGACAAGTGAAGGATCATTAATAAGGAGTTTGGTTAATACTAGGTATCAGTCCTTTCCCCTTTCTTTTCCTCCCCGGTCTACCACACGAGAGATGTTTAAATTGAGTTATGGTCCTATGAAAACATGGTATTCTGGGAATTACTTTGATTGGCCGTTATATTGAATAGTGTGAGCCTCTGGTGTGTGGAAACGACCTTGTTTTGTTGTTTATTTTTATTCTGTGTGAAGAAGCAAAATGTGGGGCTGGTAAATACCTTTTTCTTTTCCATTTTGGGCCAGTTTCATTATTTGATAAAATAAACTTGGCATCAAGTAAGAAAGTAGTGTGGAAGCCAGGCTGTTCTGCTCCACAGGCATCAGCAGTAGCTCTGGGGCCATTTTCTGTTCCACTAGAATGGGTTTTGAACATGGGTCCCCAGAGAAATGCCGGCAAAATCTTGTTCTGCAATGTTTACAGCAGATTTGTCATAACCTACAAGGGAATTCAGAGAAAAATATCATCTGGGTTGACCAAAAGACCAGGTGGCCTATTAGCCATTTGACCCTTAGAGAATCCAAGAAGGATTTTGCCTTCTCCTCCCCAACACTGAGTTGACTCTAAATGAAAGGCTCTAGCACTATTGCGTTGTGGCAGTTATGTTTCGTTCTCCACGGTCCATGGTGGCCCTGGGGTGGCATATGGGATGGCAAGGCATTTGATCATTCTCTTCTCCACCTCTGGAAATTCCAAGTAGAGCAGAGAGCCTTTCTTTCAATTCTCAAATCCCCAGGTCAGTAGTTGTTGTTGTCTTATGCTATCGAGTCTAATCCGACCCGTAGTGACGCCATGGACACATCTCTCCCAGACTGCCCCACTTCCGTCTGCAATGGTTCCGGTGGCGTATCCACAGAGTTTTCTTGGAAAAAATACAGAAGTGGTTTATCATTGCCTCCTTCTGCGCTGTAGACAAGTCTTTGCCCTCAAGTCTCTTCCATGCCGCTGCTGCCCAGCACAGGGGAGTTTTGACTTGTAGCAGATTGCCTTCCACTCGCTAGCCACTGGCCAAGTTAGGAATGGATTGGTAATGCCTCTACTTGACTCTCCCTCCTGTAGTCGAGACTGGTAGAGTACAGAAAACTCTCCAGGTGCGACCCTGAGAGGGCCCCAGATCAGGACCTAGATTTAAAAGCCAACTGGCATCAGTCAATGGTCTCATAAAGTAAACGAGAAGCAGCATGGCCTAGCGGGAAGAGCCTGGGCCTGGGAGTCAGAGGACCTGAGTTCTAATCCCAGCTCTGCCACTTGTCTCCTGCATGGCCTTGGGCAAGTCACTTCACTTCTCTTTTCCTCAGTTTCCTCATCTAAAAAATGGAGATACAATGGCTGTTCTCCCTCCTACTTAGGCCGAGCCTCATTTGGGGAAGGCACCTGTGTCTGACCCGATTAACTTTTATCCACTCCAACACTTAGAACAGCGCTTGATATAGAGTAAGTGTTTAAAAAATCAGTAATAATAATGATGATGATATTAGTAATAATAACCTATATGGGGCTTCATTAGACCATCTAGTGAATTAGTAGATCGAATGTGAGGATCTTAGCTCCTAAGAGCATTAATCAAGCCTCTCTCTCCACTGGATGACCATACAAACCCCCTGGGAAATTGCCACCCTCCTTTTGTGACCCAACAGGTTGTGACAGAACGCTCCATGGGCCTTCTCCCCACCAGATGGCCGTGCCAATTCTCCGGGAATGTGTTGCTTCAAAGCCTTGTCTTATGCTGTTGAGTCATCTTCAACCCATGCTAATCCTCATTGTTTTCCCAAATCCAAAAATTTGGGTAAGGAAAATTTCAGGTAAAACGAAATATTATTTTGGGAAAATACAGCTAAGATTTTGGGGATTTTTGAACTGTCTACATTCTGATGATGTATTGCAGGGTTGACTATTCGAGTCAATGGCAGCGTTAACTGCCACAGACTCTGATAGAATATGAATTGCATGGTGGTGCTGACTTTTCAGTGGAGCCCAGAGCACAAGACTGGAGGGAAAAAAAGGTCAGAAGAAAGATGAGCTCTTCTGATTCTAGTGGAAAATGACTAAAGCTTCCACAGAGTCTTTGGGAGATTTGCCAGTTTTAGAGAAATTTACATGAGACTTAGAAATGTTTGGAAAATTTCACTGGTGTCAGAATGGAAAAGGCACACAGAGTGTGTTTTTCCTTCAGTTCCGTGCTAAAGAATTTGAAACATCCATTCTGCCTGTTAGTTTCTTGATAGGGAAGTGTGTTTAATAGTCGGAATAGGAAGCTTGAAAAGTACAGATTTTAGGTCCAGATCCTAACTGCACTCTCTGTTCCTACCAATGTAGAGAGAAAGTGTCGTGAGGTTTGCAGCGTATCATGTGCCTTTGAGAAAGCTCTTAAACTCTCAATTCTCAGCTTCATTGTGTAGCTCTCCAGAAGTATCATTTCATGTTTTTTATGTCAAGGAGTTTACCTGGTGGTATTGTTAGCATTAGTTGACATAGTAGTGTTGTGGTAGATGAAGTGGTGATGTTTGAATTTTCCCAGAGATCCCGGGCAGAAGTAGCCCAGGCATAGGATGGGCAAGGGGCATCCAGTAGGGACTCAGAACAGGGCAGTTTTTGCAGTAGTTGGCTATATCTGAGGTGTCGTCAACTAGCTCGGTTTCAGAGAAACAGTGTGGCCTAGTGGATAGGGAACGGGCCTGGGAGTCGGTGGGACCTGGGTTCTAGTCTCAGCTCTACCGCTCATCTGCTCTGTGAACTTCATTTGTCTGTTTGCCTCAGTTACCTCATCTGTAAAATGGGGGTTAAGACTATGAGCCCCATGAGGGGCAGGGATGGGGTCCAACCCCATTTACCTGTATCTACCCCAGCTCTTAGTACAGTGCCTGACACATAGTAAGGGCTTAGTCAAAACCACAGTTGAGAAGCAGCAGGTTGGAGTGGATAGAGCACAGGCCTGGGAGTCAGAAGGTCTTGGGTTCTAATCGGCTCTGCCACTTGTCCTCTGTGTGACCTTGGACAAGTCGCTTCACTTCTCTGGGCCTCAGTTACCTCATCTGTAAAATGGGAATTGAGACTGTGAACCCCACATAGGACAGGGTCTGTGTCCAATCCGATTTGCCTGTGCCCACCCCAGTACAGTGTCTGGCACATAGTAAGCACTTAACAAATACCATTATTATAGTTATTATTTTTATGGGTAAGCACTGAACAGATACAATACTTACAGTACTCACTGTTCTAAGCATTGGGGTAGATGCAAGTTAATCAGACCCTATCCCACATGGGGAGGGAGAAGGGGTATTGAATCTATCAAATCCCTAATTTGCAGTTGAGAAAACTGAGGCAAAGAGAAATGACTTGCCCAAGGTCATACAGAAGACACGTGGCGGGGGCAGAATTAGAACCCAAGGCTCTCTGACTCCCAGGCCTGTGCTCTTTCCACTAGGCCACGATGCAGGAACTAGATGAACACTTAGATGGGCCCATCACTCCAGCTGGAGCTGGGATATGGACCAGGCTGGACACCACACAGTTGTTATGGCCTTGACTCTAATAGTCAACCCTGCAATATACCATCGAAATGTAAACAGTTCAAAAATAATCAAGACCTTAGCTGCATTTTCCTGAAATAGCATTTTGTGTTACTTGAAATTTTCTCTTCCAAAACTTTTGGATTGGGGGAAATGGTGAAGATTAGCCTTCGCAGCAACACTTTCATGATAGTGTAAACTTCAGTCCTATTTCCACTCAGGAAACATATTTATTGAGCACTTAATGGGTGCAGAGGGCTGTACTAAGTGCTTGGGAGAGTCCCGTACAGTCAGAGTTGGTAGACACATCCCCTGCCCACAGTGAGCTGGAACGGTATTAACACTCAATCTTTCCTCACGCAGAAAATTTCCATCCCCCTGATCCGTCTAGTTGCCCTTCTCTGTATCCTTTCCAGCTTGATTATGTCTTTCTCAGATCCAGTGACCAATACCGCATGTAGTATTCCAGATGTGGGAGAATTGTAGGTCTCTTTAGGGGCAGAAATGTGCCTTTATTTTTTTCTAGTCCTTTCTTAGGAAGCCCAGCAAAAGGTTGGCCTGTTTGACTGCCAACTCCCATTGTGTGAAGTGTTTAGAATTTCTATATCCTGCATAAATATTAGAGGCTTTCCGTATAGAATCCCAGCTTTTGTTCAACATCCCACCCAGCAAGTAAGCAGTTTCATTTTATTATCTGGCCACTCTAAGAATATCCTTTTAAGACTTTGAGAAAATATGATCCCAGTGCACCTGAGGACAGGGTGATTACAGAAAACACATTTGTGTAATGAGAAATAAAGAAAACCATTTTCTTTTACTTAGTATAGATAAAAATGTGTGTAGGGCAAATATATTTTTAACAATCTCAAATAGGTGGGGGCCAGGAGGGGATGGATAAAAATGACCCAACAGGTTAAAAGCTGCATTTTCGAAGTAGTATCTATTTGCTCAAAATATATTTTTGTATGCTGTAGAATGCATTCTATTGGGAACAAAGCCTACCCATTTGGTTTATTTCACTGGATCTAAGTTTCTCCCAAGTGATTTATGTTAAGAACAGCAGATAGAAGACAAAACAGAACAACCCTTACCCTCTCCCCCTCCACCCCTCGCCACTACAAAAGCAACCCTCTCCCCTTCTCCCTGCTAGACTCTGATCTAAATATGACAATAGAATCTATCTTTAATATAAAAGGACACTTTTTTTTAATTAGAACCTTGGAAGGACGTACCCTTTAATTGCTGCACTTGTAGTTTCTGGGCCATCAATATCTTTGGTTCTTTCATTAATAAACTGGCAAGTCAAATAGGAAAGCTGCGGGAGTATAATTTTTTCCCCTAAGCTCTACTTAATCAACAGCCGACTTGATCAAACAGAAAAAAGAAAATGTAAATCAGTTGCATTAATTCTGCTGGCAATAAACATGAAAGAATGCCCATTTTGCCGCAGCTATCTGGGGTAAAATGGAATGGGAGAAATCGCTAAACTGCCCTTTAGACTGCAAATGACTCGGAGAAGGCTGGGGTTTATGTATGGATTAGCACAGTGATAGACCCTGAGTAGCCAAAGACGATGACTAATTACCTGACAGAGCAGGACTCTATTCGCCTTGGTCATTGAAATTAATTTCTGTTTTCAGGCCCAGCAGAAAGCAGCTGCAAAATTTCAGTTCAATACTCAGATTAACTGGGAGTCTGCATTCGTGCTTAGGCAGAACGGTATTAGAGGAGTGGGTGCCTAAATTGGGATTGCTTTTTGACATCAAGGAAAAGGCTTCTTCTTCTTTTGTCATGAGGAGCCCTGAAGTCAAGGGAAGAAAAGTGCTGTGACTCAACCTGCTGGAGCGTGTACTCTGTCATACCAGTTTTTTTTGTTGTTGTTGTTGTTCTGTTTTTCTTTTATCGTATGAGGAAACATCCCATGGAAAAGCTGAACCCAGCAAGGAAGCCTTACTGGCCTTTTGTCCAATTACCCCACCGCACTCCTTTGGGTAAACACACTGCTTTCTTCGTAAACTCCCTCCCCACTATCCATCCTCCCCAGGACGCAAAGCCCTCCCCAGATCCCCATAGTGAATTCTTAAATGCACAGTCCCCACATGCCCAATGCAGAACCCTGTCTCCCAGCCATCCCTTTTCTGACAAACTTCTCAATCTCCCCAGCTTCATCTTTACATCCCTCTTGCCCACCTTCACCTCTCTGTCCCGTAGCATCCCCCGTTTTAACCCCGAGACCCTCTGTATTATTTAAATGTGGCCCCTGGAGCCTGGTGCAGCATCAGCAGCTGGAAGAGGGTGTTCTCTGCCCAAACGGGATCTTATGCTCTCTTGTCCCCCAGGCTCTACCTTTCCTCACTGTTCCAAACTGGATCCCCGACCTCGATTGTTCTCTCTACAGCCCTTCCGGTGCTCCTACTGTGGAAGTGGATGGTTTTCTGAAGCTTTAACACCTGGGTTTCTAACTCCGTCCTTTTGGAGAAGTCCACCTTTCATCCCATATGGGATTTCTCCATCCTAATTTGGTCAGAGTTAAATTCATTAATTAAGGCGAATTGTGGGCGGTACTTAGTCCAAGAGTCACGGGGTGGGTCCTCACTGACTCTGGAAGGACACGGCTACAGCTTCCTTCCTCATTCTCACCATCAACATGGATCTAAGGCAGACCGCATTCTTTGGATCAGAGATTCTACTCACAGCCTGTTTAATCTCAGTAGAGGCAGTGGAGGTGGCAATTAGGTCTCTGCTGGTGTGGGCTGGATTTTAACCAGTGACCTAGAGGTGAATGACTTCATATCTCATTACCGTTCCCCTGAGCCTTTTCACTCCCATGGAGTATGGGAGTCAATCAGCCACACATTAAATGTGCTTATAAGGCTCTTTTGAGTAAAATTTTTATATCTCGGCTCCTAATAATGGTCCTATTATAAATGATTGTCTCACTATGATATACTGGTTCCTTGACTTCTAGGAACTGATTTAAAAGGTAGCCTTGTGCTCCTAGTGCTCGTGGAGTTTATTCATATTGCTCAGTGCTAGCTCAGCAGCTCAAGTAGTGTGTGTGTGTGTGTGTGTGTGTGTGTGTGTGTGTGTGTTTTTCTCATGAAATATTTTCTTCCCAGCATGAGGCAGTTGCCATAATTAGCAAACCCCAGCTTGGGTGAGATGCTGATACCACTTTATGGGGAAAAAAAAAAACCACAGCTCTGCACTGCGGGAACCTCAAGCAGGACCTGGCAGCATGGGTGGACAGTTCCCATCCTGCTCGGGAGACAAAAGCTCTGTCTCTTTTGGTTAACTATTTCAGTGTAGGACTTTGGGGAGGGCAGGCAGGGAAAACAACAAAGAATATCCTTAAGAGAGAAACATCTCTCCAAATAGCAGAAAGTTTTGTACATTTTGGCAGCTTAATTATAAGAGAATGATTACAGATTGCTTTGGAAGAGCTGAAGAAAAAATACTTTAATATCTAAGTAGGAAACCTCTAAGGCTTATCTTTCACTGGAAAAGAAGAAAAGCAGCGTGGCCTAGGGGATAGAACATGGGCCCGGGAGTCAGAAGATTGGGTTCTAGCCACGGCTCCATCACTTGTCTGCTGTGTGACCTTGGCCAAGTTAGTTAGCTTCACTGTGCCTCAGTTTACCTCATCTGTAAAATGGGGATTAAGACTTTGAGCCCATGTGGGACATGGCCCATGTCCAACCTGATTAGCTCGTATCTACCCCAGCGCTTAATACAATATCTGGCACATAGTAAACGTTGAACAAATGCCTTTTTTTTTTAAAGCAATGCCCGACTGCTCCCCCGAAGCTCCACCTTAGATTCTTGGTATATAAATGTGTGATTGAAAAAGGACAGGATAGGGTGCAGTTATAATTAGTCATGATTTTTCCTTTGATAGCTCCTTACTGGCCAGGTAGGGAACAGGAAGCGGAGGCTTCTTAACTGAGTTTTGTGCCCTGAGTGTGACCATGATAGAGATAATTGAAAGAGTAATCCATCTCCTAATTCCCTTCTTTCGTCCCATTCGTTCTTTCAGAGCAGTCAGGTATCACTGACTGCATTACAACAACAGCGACAGCGTGAATGTGACTTAAAAAAAAAACAGTTGTGTCTGGTTAATTCAAAAGCTTAAATTTTGCTTTTTAGTTAGTTCCCGAGGGACCCCAATGCAACATAAGTGAGGTTGCTGTTTTGAATCTGAAGTGATGTTTTCAAAGCTTCGCACATGTAGGCCACTGGGCCCAAGGCTAGCAAAATGTTCAGCACCCCTGAAGTGCTTACTGAACTTTTGACAAGGTGCAAACTGATGGCATCTCTTGTGCCAGAAACTCTATTTAATGGATGGGGGAATCTTTTCTCTGCAAATGTTACAACATTCATAAGTGATTGTGAATAAGTCACATCCAGGGAAGTTTGTGCTTGAAGACTTCAGAAAAGCATTTTTATGCCTGAGAAATACTGGCCCTTCATGAAATATATAGAACTTGTGCTAGTTTCTCGCATGTAAACGGTCTTTTTATATTCCCTTTTTGGGGGGGATTTTTTTTTTCAAATAAAGATCATGTTATTTTTTCTGCATTTGTCTGCCAGGATTTAGTCAAGTGCAAACATTTCCTCTCCATTGTCTCTTTAGGCTCTTCTTTCCAGTTTTTGTTGTGCCTAAATTTAGTCAATCGCAATCATGCCCTTGCATGTCTTTTTGTGCATAAACTCTAAGTTTCTGATATTAATAATCCATTCATTTACCTGTCTACAAAAAACCCTATGTTTTTGTGCTATTTCTGTATATATAAGTCTAAATTTAGTGAAGTTTAAGTTTCTGATGAAAGACACTTTATAAATAAGTTGTGATTATGTGCTACTTTATAAGGCTGCAGGCATGATGGCAAAGCCTGGTTATGGAATTGTTCAGGCCCCCCGGTGGCAGAACTGTAGTCAATAACACTAAATGGGAAATGGGAAACTCAGTCTTGCTACACCTGGGAACTACATTTCCCTGATTCCTCTGAGAAGGCAATAATAATAATGGTATTTGTTAAGCACTTACTATGTGCCAGGCACTGTTCTAAGCGCTGGGGGTGATACAAGGTAATCAGGTTGCCCCACGTGGGGCTCACAGTCTTAGTCCCCATTTTTCAGATGAGGTAACCAGAGAAGTTTAGTGACTTGCCCAGAGTCACACAGCTGACAAGTGGCGGATCCGGGATTATTTGATCAATCCAATCAACTGGCTGGGAAGAGGCTTTCAGTTCAGCAGAGGGGGCTGCCCTCTTTCAGTATGCTGAGGACATTTTCAGGTGTATTTATGATAGTTTGTGTACATATTGAAACTTGTTTATCAGTGGGAGTGTAAGCTTTGGATCTGGTTTAGCCTTGTCCTACTTCTCTTCCTACAGTTCTCTGTTTGAGCTCTAAGTGCCTGAAAAATATCTGGAGGTGCTATGAATTTCTGTTTGGTTCCTGCCTCATTAGTCTTAGTAGAATGGCAGTCTCGTTTGCCACGGTGAGAGTGATCAGCAGTACCAATATAACAGTCTTATGGCTTGAAACTGTGATATAAGGCACCTTAAAGAACTGGGAGTCTAACAAGGCATTCAGAGATTTTTGATAACACTTTGCTGGCTATCCTATAAATAAGGTACTTGAAGTTTACCCCCCGCCCTAAGTTAAAAGAATGATATTTATTGAGTGCTTACTGTGTGCAGAGCACTGTACTAAGTGCTTGGGAGGATATGCTATAACAGAAATGGTAAACACGTTCCCTCCCCACACTGAAAAAATCTTCTCTAACTTCTGTTTTTCACACACGAGTTGTGAGAGTCACTGAATTGGCCTTTTCGCATCATTTGTAACAGTCGTGGTTGGAAACACATTTTGTTGTTGTCCAACCCTGGGCCTTGATTTTTTCCACCCTTTGGAAATCATCAATCTGATTAACACCTTAGGATCTTAATGGTGCTATCGTGGAGATGGTAGACCAGTTCTGACCTTAACTGGAGTTATGAAAATTGGTTGCATTATCGTTAAGACAATTTCTTACCAAGCTCAATATTTGTGTATTTTGACCAGGTCCTTGTCCAATGATTGAGCTGAAATGAAGCAATAATCGATTGTATGCCATGAGTAAAGTGGATATGTGACATGTAAATTCAAGTTAGAAACTGCTGACTTGCCTTTGAAATTTTTCTAGTGGAGAAATGCATGGTGCAAAAAGGGTACAAGTTGCCTGGCGGTGGCGCTGAGCACTGTACTAAGCGTTTTGGAGAGTACGGTATAACAAAGTCGGTAGACATGTTCCCTGCCCACAAGGAGCTGGCAATCTAGCAGGCAAGAGAGGCATTGATATAAGTAAACGAGTTCCAGATATGGACATATGTGCTGTGAAAAAGGGCGCCAAGATGACACCTAATCTATCTCACCAGCCCAGACCTCTTGTCCTCCCTGCCATCTCTCATTCCCTCCTGCCCTCAGGACATCTCTACAGGAATGTCCTGCTGGCACATCAAAGCTAATCTTCTCATCTCCTCTTTCACTTAACTGTTCCATGTCAGCAGACCACACCACCATATTCCCCATCTCTGAAGTCAGCAGTCTTGGCATTACCTTTGACACCTCCCTTTCTTTCGATATCCATATTCAGGCCACCGCTAAATTTTTTCCTCCACTACATATGCAGGATGTGTCCCTCCTTCCCTCTCCAAACGGCTACCTCTCTGGTCCAATCAGTAGTCAATTCCCAGCTTGATTACCACATTCACTTTCTCACAGCATCCTTTGCCTTCAGTCAATTCCAGTCTCCAGTCCATACTTCTTAGGCTGTTGCCCAAATCATTTTTCTTAAACATCGTTCTGTGTTTAATGACTCCCAGCGCGTCAAATACCTCCGTTGGTTTTCTCCACATCGAGGAGAAACTTCTGACCTTTGGATCTAAGGTGTGCAATCAGCTCTCTCCCTCCTACCCATCCACTGTCTTTTCCCATTATGCTCCAGTTTACACTCTTCATTCCTCTCAAGTTAACATTCTTACTGAGACTCATTCTAGTCCCTCTCACTACCAAACTCTTACTTTCCCCTTTCCCCTGCCTGGGACTCCTTCCCATCTTAAATCTGACAGACCATTGCTCTCCCCATCTTCAAAGCCCTTCTGAAATCTTATCCCCTCCAAGAAGCCTTCCCTGGTTAATTTCAAATATTTCCAGTTTGTATCCCCACCTTCCCCAGCTGCCACTTAAGTACTCCTGCCCCTTAAACACAGTAGGTTCCCAACAAATACTATTGCTTTAAAAATCTGTTCTTCTCTTGATTATAAGATCTTTGTGGGTCGGGAACGTTTCTGTCAACTCTACTGCATTTTTTCCCAAGCACCCTGTATAATGTTTGGCATATAGCAAGCACTCAGTAAGTACCATTGATTGATTCATTTTTGTTATTCATAAGAACAGTGCGTGGCACATAGTAAGCACTTAAGTACCACTGTTATTATAAGGATAATTAATAATGATGATAGTGCTTGCTATATGGCAAATATTATACTAAGCACTGGGATAGATACAAGTTAATCAGGTTGGGCACAGTCCCCATCCCACATGAGGCCCACAGTCTAAGGGGGAGGGATAAAAGCTCCTGAATCCCCACTTTCCAGATGAGGAAGCTGAGGCATAGAGAAGTTAAGTGTCTTGTCCAAAGTCACACAGCAGGCAAGTGGCAGAATCACGATTAGCATTTAGGTCCTCTGACTCCCAAGCCTGGGCTCTTTCCAATAGACCATGCTGCGTCCCTGAATGGAGCTGGAACAGCTCCAAGGTTTTTTGACCTTGTGATTGAATCCTCATGTGTGGTTCTTGGGTGTGTTGATTGACTCCTCTTGCCCTGGAGAAGCAAGTTAAGTGACTTCAGCTGCAAGCCTACCTTGATTCTGGGGTTTGCCCAGCGGATTCCCAGATTGACAAGGTGGTGAGTCAGGCACTTCTCTGTATCTCTGCTTCTTCATCTGTAAAATGGGGGTTCATTACCTGTTTTCCCTCCCCCTTAGACGGTGGCCCCTATGTGGGACAGGGACCAAGCCCAACCTGATTAACTTGTATTTAGTAAGGTCCAAAAAGTGAATCACCAATCAGAAGGATCTGTTGCTATCACAGTTCCTAGGGGAGGTTCTGAGTTGGGACTAGTGGTGGTCATCTCTTAGTATATTACCCTTATCCCTGCAAATGGTTGTTTGGTGCCAAGGGGGAAATATTCCCCTTTTGGCATTAGGACAAAAAGAAATATTTTCTGTGGGGAAAAAAACATCATTTTAAACAAGGCATTCACCCCGTGCAGGCACAGTCACAGTGTTGGGAATGCTGTTTTCACATGGTGAGGATTATTTAAAGCACTCAACCCAAAGAAGCACACTTTCATCGGTTGCTTTATGGAATTGCAGGATTCTGCTGAATGCCAGAGAGTCTCTGAGAAGGACAGATTAATCTGCTTGTTTCCTATGGACTCAAAAAAAATACCTTAGAAGCATACTAAGTCTCTTGTTTTTTTCCTGAGCAACTTACAGGAGATTTGGTCCATTTTTAACTAAAACAAACCAAAAAACAACAGAAAAACTTTTTTTTTATTCCACTAATGAAGTAAAAGAGATAGTGTTTCAAAAAGAAAAGAAGAATGATTGGGGGGCAGTTTTAATACTTGGAAGACTCTCATGAGAATTCTCCTTGGTAGTTTGACAGTATTGGATTGCTATAGTAATTTTAGTGTTCATTGAGGGCATACTTTGAAGATAAAAAGATGTATTAAAAAGAGTATGATTATTTTCTTTCAGAAAGCAACAGTGGCAGCTGTTTGCACAAACAGATAATTCGTCTTGCCAATTCCATATGTTGTAGAGATCGTCCTCATTCTGAATGATTGCAGTACAGAATCTTGTCCTAATTTGAAATTTGCATACTGGTCTCGGGTGTTGCCATTAATGTTAGCCATATGCAGGCCATTTTGTAAAATCACGTGCACACGGCATGTTTCCCAAATTAAATGTAAAACCCAAAAGATAATGAATTCATGATGCTCCTGTGCAAACACATTTTTCACATTTAGAGGGTTCAGTCTGTTCCCTGAAATCCTATAATTAGCATATGTTGTCATTGGGATGTATTTATTACAGTGGTAGGGTTCTCGGGAAGCCGGATTTAATAGTTTTAAATCAGAGCCAAACATGGACTTTAGGAATTCTATTCACAGTAAATTGTGGGCAGAGTGAAAGGTGATAGAATCGGCTTCCATATCATGTCTGACTAATCTCACAAATCTCAGCATGACTGAAAAAAAAAATCAAACTTGAATTTTGCGCGGGAAAGCCGGAGGGTAGTGCTCATTCAGAGCTAGCGTACGCCTCACTCAGCATAGCCTCTTATTAGAATGAGACTGGAAGCTCATTTTCATTGGGATAATTAGAATTCTTTGAACCAATGAGTGCCCCTACAGTCTTGTTAGTCTAGGATGGAGAGGTTTTTTTTTTTCTCAATTTGGACTTTTAGTAGTGGGATTAGTATTTATTACACTCTTACTCTGTACGCAGCACTGGAAAAGTATAGAGAGGTGGGAATTAGACACAGTCCCTGCCCCTCAAGGGACACACAGTCTAAGAGTATATGAGGAGAGAAGGGGCTGGTGACAGAAACACAGAGGTGAAACTAAACACCAAGACAACATAAAGACATAACTACACAAAATATAAAGAAAATGAGTAGGGTGCTGTAGCTAGAGGGGCAGGATTTCGGGCACTTCATGCTGCAGGGTCAGTGGAAGGCAGGATGGGATGGAGTGTCGCCGATGGGTCGGAAGAGAGCTGGTGTCGATACCGGGGGTGACCTGGCCGTTCGATGGGGGGTGGGCGGGGGGAAGAGGGTGATGCTGAGAATGCTCAGCTGCTGCTGCTGCTTTCTTTCGTTTTTAAGTGCTTACTGTTTGCCAGACACTGTACTAAGTGCTGGGGTGGATACAAGCTAATCAGACTGAACACAGTCCCTGGCCCACATGAACACAGAGTCTTAATCCCCGTATTGCAGATGAGGTAATTGAGGCGCAGGGAAATCGTGACTCCCCACGGGTCACACAGCAGACAAGTGCCGGAGCTGGGATTAGAGCCAAGGTCTTCTGACTCCCAGGCCATGCTTCTTATGTCCCTGCAGCCCAGGGCTCCCAAAACATGTTGGGAGCAGGGGACCTCAGGCGCGCAGAGGGAAAGCAGTGGTGTTCCTGGTTGCTTCTTTTATTGAGATCCTTAATTTCTATTCTCTTTACTTATATTGCTACTGTCCATCTATTTAGTTATCGCCCTGCCTGACTGCTTTAGCGGATAGGTTCCGGGCAGGTCTTCTTTTTGGGGAAGCTTCTAAATTCAGGAAGGCTTCATTTGAACACATCTCAAATGACCCTTAAAATGTTATGCTGAAGCTAGCACCAGAAACGCTTTCCACCGTAACTTCTGACACTACCTGGATATCTTTAAAAAAAAAGTTTTTGGGCAAAACTTTCAGTTCTTTATGGTACGGACCTGAGAAGGCTCATGAGAAATCGGAAACATTTTAAACCCACTTTTTTAGCTTGTCGTTCATTCTCATTATATTCCTATGTCTTCCTTCGATCTCGGCATGGCTGATGAAGTTCAAGATATCTGAGCATACGATTTGATTGGTAGAAAGCACGACTCATAGGTCAACTTGCATACAGCCAGGCATCCAAGATGTTGTTAGTGAGGCCAAACAGCTAAAGTGCAAGTGCTTCAAACAATCCTTGAATAAAAGAGAAAGCAGTTTAAATTGCTTTACAGCAACCAGCATGGTGACTGTTACCACTTTCAAGTGAGCCACAGAAACACAGTACAGATCTGCACAGATTTTACCACAACCTACCTCCCATGCTTCCTCAGCCACAATTTCTGAGCAGGGGTCTTGTCACCAGGGACAGAGCCTCAGATGATGCTGCATTTCAGGTGAAAAACTGTTTTTTCTGCTTCTCCCTCTCATCTCCGGAAGCAGACAGTCTCTTTCCTTGGCCAACCCCGACCCTCTCTTTCCTTTTGCAATCGATGTATGGCATGAGAATAAGTCTGATCTTAAGTATTCAAGGGCAGCCACTGATGACTAATCTTCCCACTCTGCCACTGGTCTGCTGTGTGACCCTGGGCAAGTCACTTCACTTCTTTATGCCTCAGTTACCTCATATGTAAAATGGGGATTAAGACTGTGAGCCCCATGTGGGACAACCTACCTTGTATCTACCCCAGCACTTAGAACAGTGCTTGGCACATAGTAAGTGCTCAACAAATACCATCATCATTATTATTATTGTTTCTTAACCTTCCCTCTTGTGGAACACTATTTTTCCTCCCTTATCGTCTCCCTTACCCACTGCACCCCCCTAACTTTTCTACATCTTTAAATCCATCCTGAAATCTCCAGTGCCCATCACCTATTCCCCGCCTTGCCCCTGATGACCTGGCCAACTACTATTCATTATTTTTATTACTATTATCATTATTATTGTATTTAAGTGCTTACTATATGTCAAACACTGATCTAAACACTGGTGTAGATTCAAGTTAATCGGGTCAGACACAGTCCCTGTTCCTATAAGGGACCTCGCAGTCTAAGTAGGAGGGTGAACAGGTATTGAATCCCCATTTTACTGATGGGGGAACTGAGGCACAGAGAAGTTAATTGGCTTTACCTAGGTCACACAGCAGTCAACTGGCAGAGCCAGGATTAGAAACCAGGTCCTCCGACTCCCAGGCCTGTGCTCTTTACACTAGGCCACGTTGCTCTCTTATTTTATAGACAAAACCAAAACAAGTGAGAGCAACACAAACTCTCCCCATCACTGTTCCAGCTCTTTCCCACCCCATCACTCAGTCTCTCATTCTTCTTGGCTGTCCCTCAAGAGGAAATCTCTTACCTGCTTTCCAAATTTATGCCCTCTACCTCTGCTGCCGACCCCCATTCCTTCTCCTCTTCTAAAAACGCTTGCACCCATTTTTTTCCCTCCCTGTTGACCATCTTCAATTGCTTCTTCTCTGATTACTCCTTCCCCTCTGCCTTCACACACACCCAAATCTCCCCTATCCTAAAAAAGCCCTGCTCTGGATCCCACTGTACCAACCAGCTATCGCCCCATCTCCCTCCTACCGGTCCTGTTTGAACTCCTATCTAATGGATTACTTATGTCTGCTGCTTCAGCTTTCTTTCCTCCTTGTCTTACGTTGCCGAGTTGCCTCCGACCCATAGTGACTCCATGGGCATGTCTCTCCCAGAACGTCCCAAACTCCAGTCGTTCCGGTAGTGTAGCCATAGAGTTTTCTTGGTAAAAATACGGAAATGGTTTACCAGTGCCTTCTTCCACACGGTAAACTTGAGCCTCCGCTCGCTGCTCTCTCCTGTGCAGCTGTTGCCCAGCACAGGTGAGTTTTGACTTGTAGCAGGTTGTCTTCCACTCACTAGCCACTGGCCAAGCTGAGAATGGAATGGGTATACCTTTGTTTGACTCTTCCCTCCAGTAGCCAAAACTGTTAGAGTACTGGAAACTCTCCAGGTGCGATCCTGAGAGGGAGCTTTCCTCCTACCCCCTCTTCAGTTGGGCTTCCACCCCCTTTGCTCCACTGAAACTGTTGTCTCCAGAGTCACCAATGACTTCCTTCTTGTCAAATCTAAAGGATTCTACTCCATCCTGATACTTGTAGATGTCTCAGCAGCTATGAATTCCTGGAAACACTATCTAAACTTGATTTCTCTGACACTTTCCTCTCCCCTTAGACCATGAGCTCCATGTGGAACAGGGTCTGTGTCTGATCTAATTATATTGTATCTACCTCGGTGATCAGCGCAGTGCTTGGCACAAATTAAGTGCTTAACAGATACCACTATTAATATTTTCCTGGTTCTCCTACCTCTCTGCCCAATGCTTCTCAGTCTTTCTTGCCAGCTTTCCCTTTGCCTCACATGCCCAAACTGTGGAAGTCCCACAAGTTTCTGGTCTGGGTCCCCTTTAATTCTCGATCTGTTCTCACTTCCTGGAGAAGCTCATCTGTTCTCGTGGCTTCAACTACCACCTCTATGTGGATGGCTCGTAAATGTACCTTGCCTGCACTCACCTATCTCCTTCTCCGCAACTTCAGTTTCTTCTCATAGCAGGACATCTCCACATGGATGTCCCACTGGCACTCTAGCTCAGTATGTCCAAAACAAAACTCCTCACCCTTCCACCCAAATCCTTTCCTCCACCTAACTTTCCCATCACTGTTGACAACACCGCCATCTTCCCCATTTCTCAAGCCTGTAACCTTGAGTCCTCCCTCTCTTTCAACACCTGAATTCTCTGTGTATCTCCACATTCTTTTGCTGGTCCCAGACACTTGTAGTATCCCAGCTTGATTTCTGCAATGTCCTCCTCACTAATCTTTTTGCCTCCAGTGTCTCCCCTCTCCAGTTTATATTTCACTCTGATGCCCAGATCATTTTTCTAAAACATTATTCTTCATATGTTTCTCCACATCTCAAAAACTTCAGGTGGTTGCCTATTCCTTTCCGCATCAAGCAGAAAACTCCTGTCCGTCAGCTGTATCGACTCCCTCCTTCTTATCCGCTCTCTTCTTCCACTACACCCTTCCTTCTGTGCCTCATTCTTCTTAAACTAATCTACTCACTGTGTCTGTTTCTTGTCTCTACCCACCTCTTGTCCACAGCCTGGAGCCCCCTCTCCCTTCACATCTGTCAGACTACTGCTGTCCCCACCTTCACAGTCCTCCTGAAATCACATCTCCTCCAGGAGGTCTTCCCCCAGTTAATCACTCCTCTCCTCACCTTATATCCCCCACCTGATATTTCAGCCCTTGGACATCACTTAAGCAGTTGGGTACTCATACCCTTCTTCCCCTCTGTCCACCCTCCCCATCCCCTCTAGCCCATATGGATATATATATTTTTAATGGTAATTGTTAAGCACTTATTATGTATCAGGCACTGTACATAATCTTATCCTGGGGTAGATACAAGATAATCAGGTGGGACATAGTCCCTGCCCCACATGAAGCTCATCGTCTAAGTCAGAAGGAGGAAGATTTAATCCCCATTTTGCAGATGAGGTAACTGAGGCCCAGAGAAGCGAAGTGATTCGCCCAAGGTCACACAGCAGGCAGGTGGCAGAGCCGGGATTAGAACCCAGGCCCTTGCTCTTTCCATCCACTAGTGTACATCTTTGTACTTGGTTGCCTCCCCTACCTGTAAGTTATTTTAGTGTCTGTCTCCCCAACTGAATTGTAAATTCCTTGAGGGCAGTGATCATGCCTACCAATTTTATTGTACTCTCCCAAGCATTTAGTATGGTGCTCTACACAAAGTAGGCCCTCACTAAATACTTTTCATTACTGACTTCAGGGCCACTGTTTTAGATGCTCATGAAAAGGACTTGGGTTCCTCGCTCCAGCACTTGTGTGCTGTATTCATTTGTTCAGTCGGATTTATTGAGCGCTTACTGTGTGCAGAGCTATATGGCCTTGGGCAAGTCACAACTTCTCTGTGTCTCAGTTACCTCATCTGTAAAAGGGGATTAAGACTGTGAGCCCCATGTGTGTCCAACCTGATTAAAAGTACAGCACCTGGCACATAGTAAGCACTTAACAGATATCATACATTAAATTAATTAAATTAATGAGATAGGATATCTCTGACTGGACAAGCACACTCTAATGCAAGGGTCTGGAACCTTTTGGCGTAGTGCTTAGTTCAGTGCTCTGCACACAATAAGCACTCAATAGATGCCATTGTTTGTTGTACAACAGCCAAAAAAAAAGATAGCTGGATAAAATAAATAAATAATAATAATGTTGGTATTTGTTAAGCGCTTACTATGTGCAGAGCACTGTTCTAAGCACTGGGGTAGACCCAGGGTAATCAGGTTGCCCCACATGAGGCTCACAGTCTTCATCCCCATTTTACAGATGAGATAACTGAGGCACAGAGAAGTGAAGTGACTTGCCCACAGTCACACAGCTGACAGGTGGCAGATCTGGGATTCGAACCCATGACCTCTGGCTCCCAAGCCCAGGCTCTTTCCACTGAGCCACTCTGCTTCTCTAAATAAATGGATAAAAAAATAGTGGATAAAATAGCTGGAGCCACTCATACCATTTTAGCAGAAGTGGAATAGTAGCATGAAAACAGGAAAGAAAAAGAAATGGATTTGGAGAGCCAGGAGGAGAGAAACCACCCCCACCCTCCAACTTATTCCAGTTTTTTTCATTTGATAATGGATGCCAGAATGGAAAACACCATGCCTACTGTGGTTTAAACACTGGGGTAGAAACATGTGAATTAGGTTGGACGCAGCCCCCATCCCACATGGGGCTCACAGTCTAAGTAGGAGGGAGAATAGGAGAACCGAGGCCCAGAGAAGTTAAATGACTTGCCCAAGGTCACACGGCATGCATTTGGCAGAGCTGGGATCCTCCCAGGCTGAGGATCTTTTCAGTAGTCATTGCTGCTTCTCCCATGCTCGCTTCTCCTCTTCCGCCATCATCGTGGACCTGGCACACATAGAGGGTGAGCCTTTTTCTCCAGGGTCCGCAGAGGCTGAATATAGAGAGAAGCAGCGTGGCTCAGTGGAAAGAACACAGGCTTTGGAGTCAGAGGTCATGGGTTCGAATCCCGGCTCGGCCACTTGTCAGCTGTGTGACTTTGGGCAAGTCACTTAGCTTCTCGGTGCCTCAGTTACTTCATCTGTAAAATGGGGATTAAGACTGTGAGCCCCACGTGGGACAACGTGATTCCCCTGTGTCTACCCTAGCGCTTAGAACAGTGCTCGGCACATAGTAAGCGCTTAACAAATACCAACATTATTATTATTCCCCTTCCTTGCCCTGTTTGGCTGGTCTACCTCAATGTCACTGCTGCCTGTGCAGACTGCAGGGGGATGAGAGGAAGTAGCTCCAGCTTGCCCAGTCTTGCGACGAGGATGGCGGGAGTCCGGTGTCAGTAGCTGGGCCTTGGCCAGCCCGTGGTGGCCAAGCTGTGGGCCCCCCCTCCCCCGATCCCCCTTCAGCCCCTTTCCGGCTTAAAGGAGCAGGGGTACGATAGATACCGGAAAGCTGTGATGCTCTCGCCCTCCTGGTGCCGAATTGCCTCTCCTCAAGAGCCACGTCTGATAGTAGAGATTTGGCTTGTGAGTCGTGGGTTACCGACCCCTCTGTGGGATTTACTTGAGGCTCAGTCTTTTTGTTTTATAAATTCATGTTATCTCCGGATCAAATTGGTCAGGAAATGGCAAAAAGTAAGGCTCTTCTTTCTGAGACCTCAGTGTAATAAATTGACATGATAAACCTCATCTGTGACTTCAGGGAACAAGTGAATTAATCAAGGAATTCTATCCATAATGTTTTTAGAAGTTAGAACGTTTTAAATGTATGAATCTCATCTGTGTGCAGCTTTCTGTCTTGGTGTTTCCTGCCAAAAGATCTCTTGACAGGAAATAAACATTAAAATAATCTTTAATCCCTTGTCTGCTCTATTACCATTAAGAATTGATGCACTTTAATTCTGTGGGATTTTAACTACAAAATGGAATGGCTAAGTAGTGATAATTGGGTTTGGAATTATATGGTCATTTATATCAACAGCAATGCAAGAAGCTGGGAGGGTGATTAATTATTTACCATTTCCTGGTTGAGATTCCTATTAGAGAATTTTCTGATATGTTCTGCTGTGAACAATTGTCACCAAATGAGTATAAACAAATCTGTGATGTGAAATCTTATTTAGAAATGAGACTCTATTTAGATGATCTGTGTTTGATTTGTATTTACCGTGGCTCAGTGGGCATTCATTTGTCTAATGAAAGTATCCTCCTGGAAGTTTTCTAAGCTTCCCTGCCCTTATACAACTGCAAAATGCACTCTGCTGAAACAGGGCCATCAATTTGCTAGGATGAATGTCACTCTCCAAAGCACTTCTACTATCAAAAGCCCGCTTTTGATTCAAGGATAGCCATTCTGCTTTCTTCAAGCAAAGAAGTCGAAATAATCCAAGTGTCAGTGGCATTTATTGAGTGCTTAGTGTGTGCAGAGCACTGTTCTAAGCACTTGGGAGAGTACTCTACAACAAGCAGCGTGGCTCAATGGAAAGAGCACGGGCTTGGGAGTTAGAGATCATGGGTTCTAATTCCAGATCTGCCACTTGTCAGCTGTGTGACTTTGGGCAAGTCACTTAACTTATTTTGTTTATTTTGTTTAATGAGATGTGCATCACCCTGATTCTATCTAGTTGCCATTGTTTTTATGAGATGTTCTTCCCCTTGACTCTATTTATTGCCGTTGTTCTTGTCTGCCTGTCTCCCCCGATTAGACTGTAAGCCCATCAGACGGCAGGGACTGTCTCTGTCTGTTGCCGACTTGTTCATTCCAAGCGCTTAGTACAGTGCTCTGCACATAGTAACCGCTCAATAAATACTATTGAATGAATGAACTTCTCGGTGACTCAGTTACCTCATCTGTAAAATGGGGATTAAGACTTTGAGCCCCACGTGGGACAACCTGATCACCTTGCAGCCCTCCTAGCGCTTAGAACAGTGCTCCGCACATAGTAAGCCCTTAACAAATGCCATCATTATTATTATTATTAGACATATTCCCTGCCCACAAGGAACTTACAGTCTAGAAGACTGAAGAGTAACTTACTCCTGTTGGCCCAATCTCCCCATCTGTGAAATGAACAAGATGTGTTTCTTCCTCTCCTAAAAGGAATGGGCAAATGGGAGGATCTTTGGTCGTTCAACAAACCGTACGCTTCTCTTCGGATAACATTGTTTAGTAATAATACACTGTATTCTTATTTGTCTTCCCCTGGAAATTATTCCTTTGAGAGGCCACATCTATAATTTTGTGCAAGTTCCTGGAAAAATATTGTTATAAAAATATAATATGATGTATTAATAATAACAATGATAATGGCATTTGTTAAGCACTTCTGTGTCAAACGCTGTACTAAGTGCTGGGCTACATATACGATAATCAGTTTGGACTCGACCCCTGACCCACACGAGGGTTGAGGTATAAGTAGGAGAATAGGTATTGAATTCCCACTAAGCAGCCTGGCTTAGTGGAAAGAGCACGGGCCTGGGAGTCAGAGGCCGTGGGTTCTGGGAGTCAGAGGGCGTGGGTTCTAATCTCGGCTCTGCCACTTGTCAGCTGTGTGACTTTGGGCAAATCACTTAACTTCTCTGTGCCTCAGTTCCCGCTTCTGTGAAATGGGGATTAAGACCGAGTCCCACGTGGGACAACCTGAAAACCTTTTATCTACCCCAATGTTTAGAATAGTGCTTGGCACATAGTAAGCGCTTAACGAAGACCATCATTATTTTATGGATGAGAGAACTAAGGCACAGAGAAGTGAAGGGACTTGCCCAAGGTGTCATGCAGCAGGCAAGCGGTAGAGTTAGGGTTAGAACCCAGCCCCAGGCCTGTGCTCTTTCAACTAGGGCACACTGCTTTTAAATTTGGGGGTAGTAGGGATTTGTAGAAACATCAGAAAAGTTCAGACCATCACAGTCTGGAACAGAGCCGTGGCTCCTCTTGACAGAAAAAATGGGCTAACAAAGTTTGCTGAGAGATTTGGAAAAGGGTTCCAAATTCATAAACTCTTTTAAACGACATTTTTTGAGGAACGTTTTGCCATCAATTATAATACCCAAATTCCTACCTGTTTACTAAGGTCTCCACGCCTGCCCTTTTATAGCATGTTATATAAAATGGTTTCATCAGTAATAATAGAGCCTTAAACAACTTTCCCGAAATTACCTGTTAGGTATACTCCGTCTCTAGAGAAAATCTGCTTATGCAAAATTTTTTGTTGAAAAGATTTACAAAACAGTTGTTTTAATGCCAACTCACAATGATGCAGAACAGAATGCTATCCTTTAGCAGGGTAAATAGTTCAATTAAGTTTGTGTCAGAAGTTTAAGGGTTTCGTTTGTGGTTGGGTTTTTTTTGCAGTTGCATTGTTGGGGGATGGGGGGAGGGAGGCCTTGTTAATTTCATACCTAATGAACTCTGCTTCAGGAATCAACATCACAAAAACTCCCTCCCAACATTCCCATAGCTCTCAGCCAGTGATGGAAAGAAGCCCAGGGCTAGCCAGTGACTGAGTAGTGGTTAATTCCTCAAAAAGATCATGTATCTCCATCAGCAGTAGAGATGCTGAAGAGTTAGAACCCTCTTATTGCTGCTTACCTTTTCACTTGGGGTTGATAAAGTGTATTTCTGCTGCCAAGCTTTTTACCTTCACAACCACCTGAAAATAAATTTAGGAAAAATGTTTACATCTCATTATAAGGTACTTAGAAAGCAACCTCCTTATAATGCCACATAGCTTGATCCCCAAGGTAGGCCATTTTTTTTCCCTCCCAGTACATCCCATTGATTTCCTATATGACTTTATCTGCCTAATACAAAATGTGATTGAACAGTTATTTGTCAGGATTTGCCCATTGCTTATCAAACATTTATGCTTTAACTACTGCCAAGATGTCTTCGTGTGAAGCGTTTCTAATATTTAATCTTTTCAGCAAAAGGATGATCATGTTGACGGCTCTGCAACAAAACTCTTTTGAAAGTGAACCCTATTTGGGGGAAACTGAATTGTGCATTTGGGGGCAATCTGTGAAGGAGGACATTCCTGATTCTGGCTGTCTATTAATAGCAATTGACTCCCCTATTCAGATCATTTTAGTAGAGTAAGATTATAAATTTCTTGGCACTGCACAGTACGATATTGCTCTTTGGTTGATGTATCCATTAGGAAAGAGAGGCTGATATAAATAAGGCTGTGTTTCTATAAATAGAATTGGAAAACATGAGTGCCTGAGCAAGGTCAGCAGGTTTGTGTATTTTGGGGGGGTTTTAGTCAGAAATGGAGGATTGAACACAGACTCTTCCTACTTCACTCCGCTGTCCTCAGTCATTTTTTTAAAAAGCTGCTGCCCTGCGCACATCACCCCACTCCTCGAAAACCTCCAATGGCTGCGCCTTTCTCCGCACATGAAGCCGAAACTCCTGATCGATGGCTTTAATGGACTCCATTGGTGCACTCTCCCTCCTATTTACCTTTTCTCGTCTCCAATTTCATCCCCCAACTTACATTCCCTGTGCCTCATTCTCATCTCTCCCAACTCTGACCTATTGCTCTTGCCCCTTTACTGTGCTTGGAATTTCCTCCTCCTCCTCTGATTTCCTCGGAATATTCTCCTCTCCATATTTAATGCCCTTCTAAAGTCACATCTCCTCCGGGAGGTCTTCCCCGATTAATTTCCATTTTCCCCAGGTTATAGCCTCCTCAACTACCTCCTCATCATTTCTGCACCAACTTTTTTTTGTTGTTGCTGTTGAATTTGTTAAGCGCTTACCATGTGTCAAGTATTTTCTAAGTGTTGGGGTAGAAACAAGTTAATCAGGCTGGATACAACCCCTGTCCCACATGGGGTTGCATAGTCGAAGTAAAAGGGAGAACAGATATTGAATCTCCATAATGCAGTTGAGAAAGCCGAGGCACAGAGAAGTTAAGCAACTTGCCCAAAGTCACACAGCAGGCAAATGGCGGAGCCAGGATTGGAACCCAGGTCCTTTTACTCCCAGCCTTGTGCTTTGTTCTCTGTGCTTCTCTATTGATTAAATACTCAAAATCACCCAAGCTTGTCTGTCTGCAAAATTTTCTCCTACCTGTCCATGGCTATGTCATGTTGTTTGAAACAATGCTTCACCATCAATCGGTCAATCAGTGGTATTTACTGAGTGCATACTATGTGCAGAACACTATCTATGTGCAGAACACTGTCCTAAGCACTTGGGAGAGTAAAATATAATGGAGTTGGTAGACACGTTCACTATGCCCGGCGAGCTTATGGTCTAGCGGAGGAGACAGACGTTAATATCAATGAATACATTACGGATATTTACATAAGCGCCCTGTGGCCGATGGTGGGATGAAGGTCAAGTGCTGGGAGAGTACAGATGCAAGTGTGTAGACCACTCAGAAGGGAGAGGGAGTCTAGGTAAAGAGAACTTAATCAGGAAAGGTCCCTAAGAGTTGCAGTGTGATTTTAACGAGGCTTTGAAGGAGGGGAGAGTCACGGTCTGTTGAATATGAAAGAGGAAGGAGTTCCAGGACAGAGGCAGGAGGTGGGTGAGGAGTGGGCAGTCAGATCAAGGTACCTTGAGTAAGCAGGTTGGTGTTAGAGAAACCAAGTGAGCATGCTGAGTTGCAGTAGGAGGGGACAAGATTGAGTGCTTTCAGGGCAATGGAAAGGAATTTCTGTGGGATGCAGAGATGGATGGGCAACCACCAGAGGTTCTTGAGGGACTGGGGAGATGTGAACTGAACATATTTTTATAAAAATGATCTGGACAGCGAAGTGACATAAGGACAGGAGTGGGGTGAGGCAGGGAGCTTAGCGAGTAAGAAGATGCAGTAGGCAAGGCGGGAGAAGATAAGTGCTCGGTTCAACATCTTTAAAATATTTTTTCTATCCTCTGGAAATGCAGGTGCCCCTTTTCAGCTCCCTGAGGATTCTGCTGTGAACATTGTTTAGGTCCTGATGAGGTGATTAGGTTTCAGCACCTTGTGGTAAACCTCACAAATATAGAAAGAGAAAGAGGTCTGGATAAGAAACCCACCATCAGCAGCACCAATACTTAGAGTTAGAATCCAGTAAAGTTGTTTTCACCTTTCTGGATTTAATTTGGTGCTGCTTTGCTCTATACCATTGAACTAGGGCTAAAGTTACTGAACACCCAACATTCAACACCACCCAGTGTGTGGAATTAATAATAATAATAATGGTATTCGTTAAGTGCTTACTATGTGCCAAATACTATTCTAAGTGCTGGGTTGGATGCAAGGTAATCGGGTTGTCCCACGTGGGGTTCACAGTTTTTATCCTCATTTTACATATGAGGCACAGAGAGGTTTAATGGCATGCCCAAGATCACACAGCAGATAAGTGCCAGAGTTGGGATTAGAACCCACGCCCTCTTGCTCCCAAGCCCACGCTCTGGCCACTAAGCCACGCTGCTCCCGCAAGTGGCCAATGGATAGGGTTGTCTAGGCCCCAGTGACCATAATAATAATGATAATAATATGAATATGGTAATAATGGCTAATCAGGTTGGAAATAGTCCCTGTCCCACACGGGGCTCAAAGTCTCAGAGGAAGAATAGATTTTGAATCCCCATTTAACATCTGAGTACACTGAAACACAGAGAAGCGAAGTGACTTGCCCACGGTCACACAGCAGGCAAGTGGCGGAACTGGAATCGGAACCCGTGCCTCCAGAATTAGAATTCATTTCTCCTGACTCAGAGACTGGTGTCCTTTCCACTAGACCACACTGCTGTGATTGAACTACACTTCCAAACAGGTAAGATTCAAAATCAGGATTTAATTAGGAACACAAGTAGAGAGAGATCATACCATGGAATACGTGGTAGCTATTTACAGCTCCTGTAGGTTAAGACCCATCAGGTCACCTAGGAGTCAGTCTGATTATCAGGCCATGTGGTTTTGCCAGGCCTGGCTGTAAAGGGAACACTGAGAAATGGGGTTTAGGTTCAAATCACCCGCAGATTATGCCCAAATTAACCCACACTAACATATATCGTGAGCCTCTCGAGGGACAGGGTCTGTGTCTAGTTTCTATCTAATTTCCCAGTGCTCAGTCTCATGCCATGCACAAAGTAAGTGCTTAAGAAATAACTGTTACTACTACTAACCTGACTTTCTATCCCAAATACAGCTCGGAGAGCTAAAAATAGCTTTCCACATGTGAATCATTCTGGCTGGTTCTCAGAAACACAAGTCAGGCCTGTAGCCCCATCTGCTGCCAACCTCAAACTGAGGAGCTTCCCCTGGTCAGAACTCCCACCAGAGCTCAACTTTGCTCCTAAGGGGGTAGAGCTTTTCACCCGTATTGGCTAAAAGCCAGTCCCCTCCCATCATAATCCAAATGACCATGAAAGTGTAAGGGAGAATCTGCCCTGAGCCAGTTTGGGACCTGGCTAACCCTTAGGGAAGCAGCGTGGCTCAGTCGAAAGAGCCCGGGCTTGGGAGTTAGAGGTCATGGGTTCAAATCTAGGCTCTGCCACTTGTCAGCTGTGTGACTGTGGGCAAGTTACTTAACTTTTCTGTGCCTCAGTTACGTCATCTGTAAAATGAGGATGAAGACTGTGAGCCTCATGAGGGACAATCTGATTACCCTGTATCTACCCCAATGCTTAGAACAGTGCTCTGCACATAGTAAGCGCTTAACAAATACCAACATTATTATTATTATTAGAGCCATCCCTGGAGAGCTGGTTAATTTTTTAGCATAGTTGGCATCACCTTATTAATTTTACTTTGCACAATCATACATTGAGAGATAAAGAGAGAGGTGGCTAGGTCTGCCCAGGCACTGGTACTATATAAGGCAAGAGAGGAATGTTAATGGCAACAGCAATATCCCATAATCCTTATCCCAAGGAATATTAGGGTCATTTGCAGACAGCCTCATACAAGAGCCATATATCAGTAATGTCCATCCTCTAACTGATGATAATATGTAACCTGCTCTCTTGACATAGAGAGGAACAAACCTGTTAATTGTCCGTTAGTTTCTTTTCTTACATTTCATTTGCTAGAGGAGGTTTGTTTGCACCAGTTTTTGACTGGCCAAACCCAGTGTCTCCTGACTATTGCTCATAGTCAATAAGAGAATAACATCAGCATTGCTGAGTCATCAAAGTTTCTATCGAACCCCACCATGCTGTTCCACCTTAAGCTTCTCCCTATCAATGTGCATCTACTTCTCCAAACTCCAGCTCTTAAGGCGATGGTGAATCATGTAAATGTTTGTGCAGAAATTCATTTCCATAACCCCTGTTTGAAAAATACCACATGCAGGGGTACGACTGCATTCCTCCCCCTCCAAGTTCCCAAACAAATGGCTGATCATTGATCTGGAACTTTAGGAGTTCTGTGCATTTGTTTGTAGTAGGTCATGGGCATAACTGTTTTCATGAATTCTGCATATTGAGGAGCTAGGGTACGAAAATGAATTCATTTAGTTAGAGGCTGAATTTTTTTACTTTAACAATGAGCAACCATACAGCCAAGAAAAGAGGAAGGACATGCGAAAGGTAAAGTTACTATTTATTCTGAATAAGATAATCTGGGGCTGGAGTTTTACAGAGGGTTCTGTTCGTCGTCCCTCAATTGATGGCTTAGACCTTTAAGACTGTGGATCCCTTTCGGACCGGGGACCGTATGGTAACCGATCTTCATAAATCACCCTAGTTCTTAGTGCAGCACTCTGCTCTTGTAAAATGCCCAGCAAATGTGAACAAAAGTAAAAGTATAACAGTAACACCAAAAAATTAGGCAGAAAACTTATATTTATCATATTTATTTAGTGCTTGCTGCATGCAGAGCACTGTATTAAGCACTTGGGAGAGTACGATATAGCAATAAACATATTCCCTGCACACAGCGAGCTTAACAATACTGTCACCCGTTGCCAGGGACAGGTTCTTTTGGAATCGGCACGGCGAAAGAGAGGCCAGGGATGGAAAACCTGAGTTTTGTATAGAATTTATTCTGTGGGGCAAATTGAATTAATTAGTTATTTAGACGCAACAAATCGGCCTTCCTTTTTGGGAGGAATATGGTGTTAAAGCTTCCCTAACGGGAGGAATACACTGGTATGTTATTTGTGTGTGGCCGGACACCCAAGCCCACTTATGATTTACTCACAACGTGGTGAGGCGACTGGCTCCCACCATGTGCGTGCCCCACCCAGGAGGAATCCACCTTTGCATTAAATACACTTATGCGTTAAACACTAATGAGTTACATACACTTATGAGTTACATACACTTATGCATTAAACCCAGTTATGTGCTACCACTTATGTGAATTACCCACTCACACTTGGTGAGGTGGCTAGCTCCCACCTTGTTCACGTCCCACTCGGGAGGCACCCACTTAGACGTCAAATCCATTTAAAAGTTACATACCCATGGTGAAGCGTCTGGCTTCCAACCCCACGAGCACTCAGCAGGACGGGACACTCACCCATCCCACGGCTCCTCACTTGGTGCAGGCAGAGCGGCCTTCCCATGCTCTGGACAGAGGCGACCTGCAGCCGGCTGCTGCAAGTCCCGTTCCTCTGTACAGAAGGTTAGAGGCGGCAGGTATTTATCACCTGCGCCCTTAGGCCACTCCAGCTTCTGGCCTCAGTTTGTCCAATCTCTGCCCTCCCCCCTCCTTCATTCCTAATTTGACTGGCACGGGGGCGAGGGACACCTTCTGTATTCCCAGCTTGGGCTGTCAATCTGGTAGTTTTGGTTGTGGAGGTGGTATTCCACCCTCACTTCCGAGTTCCGCCTGCTGGCTCAGGAGGTCACGAGATAGCTTTTGACCTTGAGATGGTCGGTACCCCAGGGTCACCTTGGGACAGGTACCCAATGGGTGTGACTGCCGTTTTCAAGTCACCGAGGATCTTGAGCACCCAAACGACACTGCCAACTCTTACTCGTTGCAGATGTGGACACCCTATGGGTCTCAGGTCTGGGTATTGGTGGCATTCCAGATCCCGGGCCACAGCCTCTGTGGGACTGCAAACCTGCGGGGTTGAGCCAGTGGAAGTAGAAGAGGTTATTGCCAAGAACATCTGGAAAGATAAACCTGAAACCTTCAGCAGTATGCAGAGCATCTCTCAGTGAGCATCGTGGCCTGCCAGCTGAAACATTGGTTTCAGGAAGCGTGGAAAACTCTTCGAACTAGAAGTCAATCTGATTTTCCGTTCAGTTGGAACAGTCTTTTCGCTGGCCACATGATTGCTTTGTGTCCACGTGGATTTGTAGGACCTAGGGAGAGCAAATATCTTCCCCCTCTCCACCCTTCCCCTCCTGCCTTTTTTAATTATTATTCTTTCTCAGTAATAAGGATTCAAGCTTCCTTCCGCTTTATAGAATGGGTATAGAATGGTAACAAATAAATAATATGATTAAAGGGAGAAACTGCCCATGTCCACAGAGTGTGAATATTTTCTTTTCTAATTTTTGAAATATCGCACCTGGCTCTGTGCAGTCTATAAAGAGCCAAAAGTTTGTGTAGGTCAAGGGAATTGTAGCTGGTGTGGTGATCACTTGTAGCTCCTTTAATTACTGCTGGAAAAAGTGAGAAAATTCCTTTGAGAAGAAATGATCAGAAATATGCATAAGTCCCATATGGGCAAAACTGACTTGGCTGAACATGAAACGTCTCTTAAAATGGAACTGGAATTGACTTTGTCATATGTCAGCCTAATAGCCGGAACCCTAGTTAAATACAATGAACTTGGGAAGGTTTTCTTAATGAAAGAACTGACGTTTTCCGTACAGCACTTGCATTCATCAGGCTACAGAGTGTTCATTACACTACAAAGGACTGTCAATGTGAATTGTTAGGATCATCTGTTAGATAAATCTGATAGAGACAAAAGCAAGTGAGAGTCCCAGCATTCACAGACTATCTGTGTAGTTACTATGTAAGTCTGACTTTTCACAAAGGAGCTCAGAATAGAGCAATATCGGGGGGGGGGGGGGGGGGGGGGGGGGGGGGCGTTAGTTTATGTGCCTGTTCAGCTCATTGCCTTCCTACATGATGTATGAATATGTACTGGTTTACCTTTCCCCCTTAGCACAAATTAATCAATCAATCAGTGGTATTTAATGAGTGCTTATTATGTGCAGAGTACTGTACTAAGTTCTTGGGAGAGTACAACAGAGTTGGTAGACATGTTCCCAGCCAACAGTGAGCTTACTGTCTGGAGGGGGAGGCAGTCATTAATGTAAATAAGTAAATTGCATATAGGCACATGGATGCTGTGGAACTGAGGGTGGGGTGAATGTCGAGGGCTTAAAGGGTTCAAAGATCCAGGTGCATGGATGACTCAGAAGGGGGTAGGAGTCAGGGTAGGGAGCCTGCTGGTCTCACCTTCACAACATCACCAAGATCCGCCCTTTCCTCACCATCCAAACCGCTACCACGCTACCACGTTAGTACAATCACTCATCCTATGCCGACTGGATTACTGCGTCAGCCTCCTTTCTGACCTCCCAACCTCCCGTCTCTCCCCACTTCAGTCCATACTTCACTCTGCTGCCCGGGTTACGTTCGAGAAATGTCACCCGCCTCTTCAAAAATCTCCAGTGGTTGCCTATCAACCTCCGTATGAAACAATAACTCCTCACTATTGGCTTCTAAACTCTCCATCACCTTGCCCCTTCTTACCTCAACTCCCTTCTCTCTTTCTACATCCCAGCCTGCACACTCTGCTCCTCTGGTGCTAACCTTCTCACTGTTAGTCATTCTCACCTCTCCCGCCATCGACCCCTGGTCCACATCCTACCTCTTTCCTGGAACCACCCTCCTTCCTCAAATCCACCAATCACACTTTCCCCCTTCAAAGCCCTACTGAAGGCTTGCCTCCTCCAAGAGGCCTTCTCAGACTAAGCCCCCTTATCCTCAGTTCCCTCTGTGTCACCCCAACTTGCTCCCTTTGCGCTACCCCCGTACCTCCCCGCAGCATTTGTGTATATATGTACAGTTCTATAATTCTATTTATATTGATGCCTGTTTACTTGTTTTGATATGTATATATCTATAATTCTATTCATTTATATTGATTCCTGTTTACTTGTTTTGATGTCTGTCTCCCCCCTTCTAGACTGTAAGCCCGGTGTGGGCAGGGATTGTCTCTATTTCTGAATTGTACTTTCCAACTGCTTAATACAGTGCTCTGCACACGGTGAGCGCTCAGTAAATACAGTTGAATGAATGAAAATGGAGGGATTAATCAGGGAAGGCCTCTGTATACAGACATACACCAGGTTCTAAAATAATCCACAGTACATACGATCTGAGGAAACGTGCTACTGTTCGCTGCTGAATCCCAGGATCCCTAAGCTCAACTCCCAGTGCTAAAGTCGATCACTGAAGAAATGTCTATTCCTTCCCCATCTCTTCTGCTTTTTCTCTCCTCTTTCCCACCTTGTGCCCTTTGTCCTAAAACTGTTGTGGCAGTTTTAAGTGGCTGGATGTTTTCATAAGAAAAGCATTTTACTTTCATCCCTGCCTTTAATTCTAACCTCAGCAGGGCTTCGTAGCAGGCTCCACCACGCTTCCTGCCATTTCCCATTTGCTGGCACATAGACCCACATTTCCGCCCCATACTAAACAACAGATTGGGGTGGGGGGTTAATGTCAAAGAAGGGACTGGCGGTGGCTTGAGCGGGTAGCTGTCTCTCCCATACCTTGTCTTGCATTGTCTTATGCCGTCGAGGTGTCTCCTACCCATAGCGACTCCAAAGACACGTCTCTCCCAGAATGCCCCGCTCTCCATCTGCAATCATTCTGGTAGTATATCCGCAAAGTTTTCTTGGTAAAAACATGGAAGTGGTTTACCGTTGCCTTCTTCTGCGCAGTAAACTTGAATCTCCCCCCTCGAGTCTCTCCCATGCCGCTGCTGCCCAGCGCAGGGGAGTTTTGACTTGTAGCAGGTTGCCTTCCACTTGCTAGCCACTGGCCAAGCTAGGAGTGGAATAGGTTTGCCTCTGCTTGACTCTCCCTCCCGTAGTCAAGACTGGTAGAGTACTGGAAACTCTCCAGGTGCGACCCTGAGAGGGGGCTCTCCCTTCTCTCACCACCCCCAATCAAGCCCCAGTGCATCCCTTTCTCTGTCCCTTCAGCTTTGGCTAAGGTGGGACAGGGGATGGGGAAGGGGAGAGGGTGTGACTCCTCACCGATTTTGAGCACACCCCTTTTTGCTATAACCTCTGTTTTCAATACATGATCAGGATAGACCACAGTGGAAGTATCAAGCCATATTATTCCCACAAAGGGAAACTGTTTTGTTACAACTGAAAAATTGCCACAAGTAATTTGGGGTAGGAAGAAATGGTCGTGCGCACGTATGTCATTTTGCTTAACTTCCCAGCTTCTGCCTCAGCCTTACTGAACTGTACCCATATACTTTGTGTTTCATCGTATTATTCAACTTTACAGTATTTCATTCATTCATTCATTCATTCAATCATATTTATTGAGCATTTACTGTGTGTTTAATATTGGAAATTAATGCATGACAAGGGTGTAAAACACTCAGCTAATGCTGAACATAATAATATAGGAATTTGTATCCAAAAGTCAGTTATGGTGGCATCTTTGAACAATTGATCCCCTAGCCCACGGATTCCAGTGGAGTTAATGACTGCCATAACATAATTTTATCATAACACGGGGTTCTGCAGCAACAGAAACAAATGAAACCCCACATTCCATAACTCTTTATTTTCCAGTATTGTTCGTTTAAGTACTTTGGTCCTGGTACTAGTCTAAGAAGAAGATTACGTGTGCTAGAACTGATTTCTGTGAATCCGAGATGAGCCTTGAACATAGAGAATGTGAACAAAACAGATGTGCTGATTGGCCAAGTCAAAGCTGGTAGACCCCCTGCTGAATACAGAACAAGAAAATTAATTCAAAGGGGTTTCCGCACCTGCTCTGGCCCAGGCTTCCCAAATAGACGTATTGTTGCACGGTTTCATAGAGAAGCAGCATGGCGCGAGAAGCAGCATGGCGCAGTGGAAAGAGCACGGGCTTTGGAGTCAGGGCTCATGAGTTCGAATCCCAGCTCTGCCACTCGTCAGCTGTGTGACTGTGGGCGAGTCACTTAACTTCTCTGTGCCTCAGTTCCCTCATCTGTCAAATGGGGATGAAGACTGTGAGCCCCACGTGGGACAACCTGATTCCCCTGTGTCTACCCCAGCGCTTAGAACAGTGCTCGGCACATAGTAAGCGCTTAACAAATACCAACATTATTATGATCGGCACACAGTAAGCACTCAATATATGCGATTGATTGTAACAGAGGAGGAAGCTCAGAGCTAATGATAATTATAATTATGGTACTTGTTAAGTGCTTGCTATGTGCCAAACACTGTTCTAAGCGCTGGAAATTTAGAGACATATTGGTAGGAATAAAGAGTGAGGTGAGGGAATAAATGTAGTAAAGAGGAACTAAGAGCTGTCATTTCATGATGCTTCAAAAGAGCCAACTTTTTCTGTTCATCCAAAAGGCCCCCTGTCCTACGTAAGAAGATGTCATTATCTAACATTAAATTGAAATAGATCTTAACTCTATTCAAGTTATTCAAAATACACCAAAGCCAGGGGTTGGAGGTGAATAAGCCAAGGTAAATTTCACTGTTTTATCTCTTTGAGGGAACCTTGTCAATAATACCAGCATTCAAAATCAAGGGTGCTAAAGAAGAGGGTTATGATGCGTGTGGTTCTTCCTTGTTAGAATAAAGGTTTTATGTAAATGGTTGATTTTCCCATGCTCAATTTACAATTTTTTTTTTCAGTGGTTCAGCTTTTTTCTGAACTTCGAGACTTGATAGAATATGGGTCAGGGATCTATACATTCAGTTTCTAGGTTGTGGTTGTGAACTCTTTGTTTAAATGTAAGGAGAAATTGAAGAGGGAATTCCCACTTGTATCCAGAGCTACCCCATAGAAGCAGCATGGCTTAGTGGAAAGTGCCTAGGCTTGGGAGTCAGAGGTTGTGGGTTCTAATCCCCGGCTCCATCACTTGTCAGCTGGGTGATTTTGGGCAAGTCACTTCACTTGTCTGTGCCTCAGTTACCTCATCTCTAAAATGGGGATTAAGACTGTGAGCCCCACGTGAGACAAGCTGATTACCTTGTCTCTAACCCCAGCACTTAGAACAGTGGTTGGCACATAGTAAGCGCTTAACAAATACCATCATTATTATTATTATTATTATATACCCATTTCTTCTGTGGTCCCAGGTGGTGATCTCCGCTATCCTCCATTATAAGTGCCTTGTGGATAGGAAACATGGCATTACTTTATTCTGTACTTCCTAAGTGTCTAGGGAATAATGCACAGCACCAAGTGGGTGCTCAAGAAATGCTACTCATTCATTCACTCATATTTATTGAGTGCTTACCGTGTGCAGAACAGTGTACTAAGCACTTGGGAGAGTACAATACAGTAACAAATAGACACATCCATAGCCCACAATGAGCTTACAGTCTAGAGGGTGGGGAGACAGATAATAAAAATAAATACATGACAGATATGTGCCTAAGTGCTGTGGGGCTGAGAGGGCAGGAAAAACAGAGGGAGCAAGTCAGGACGATGCAGAAGAGAATGAGAGCAGCTGAGTCTGGGAAGGCTTCTAGGAGGAGATGTGCCTTCGCTAAGGCGTCGAAGGGGGAGAGAGTCATTGTCTGCCGGATGAGAGGAGGGAGGGTGTTCCAGGCCAGAGGCAGGATGTGGACTCGGGGTCAGAGGTGAGGTAGAAGAGGTTGAGGCACAGTCAGCATTAGAGGAGCGAAGCGCGCAGGCTGGGTCATAGTAGAAGAGTAGCGAAGTGAGGAAGGAAAGGACAAGGTTACTGCTATTAATATTAATACTTCTATTCAGAGTTGAAGGGAAAGGTACCCGTTGGGATAGACCCATCCCCAAGTGGTGCCAAGCACCACATTAAGCACTGGGGTCCATATAATATACGCAAACGAGACCAAGTCTCTGACCCAGATGGGTTTCACGGTCTAAGTAGGAGGGAGAACAGGCATTGTATTAGCATGGTCTAGTGGATAGAGCATGGGCCTGGGAGTCAGAAGGACTACTCCTGGCTCCACCACTTGTCTGCTGTATGACCTTTTCAAGTCACTTAACTTTTCTGCACCCAGTTCCCTCATCTGTAAAGTGGGGATTAAGACTGTGAGCCCCGTGAGGGACCTGGACTGTGTCCAACCTCATTACCTTGGACCTACCCCAGCACTCAGAACAGTGCCTGGCCCAAAATAAGCACTTAGCACAGTGGCCTAGTGGCAAGAACATGGGCTTTGGGAGTCAGAGGGCATGGGTTCAAATCCTGACTCCACACTTGTCATTCATTCATTCAATAGTATTTATTGAGCACTTACTATGTGCAGAGCACTGTACTAAGCGCTTGGAATTTACAAGTCGGCAACAGATAGAGACAGTCCCTGCCCTTTGACTGGCTTACAGTCTAATCGGGGGAGACAGGCAGACAAGAACAATGGCAATAAATAGAGTCAAGGGGAAGAACATCTCATTAAAACAATGGCAACTAAATAGAATCAGGGTGATGTACATCTCATTAAACAAAATAAATAGGGTGATGAAGATATATACAGTTGAGCGGACGAGTACAGTGCTGAGGGGGTGGGACGAGAGGGGGAGGAGGAGAGGAAAAGGGAGGAGAAGAGGGTTTAGCTGCAGAGAGGTGAGGGGGGGTAGAGGGAGCAGAGGGAAAAGGAGGGAGCTCAGTCTGGGAAGGCCTCTTGGAGGAGGTGAGCTTTAAGTAGGGATTTGAAGAGGGGAAGAGAATTAGATTGTCGGAGGTGAGGAGGGAGGGCATTCCAGGACCGCGGGAGGACGTGGGCCAGGGGTCGACGGCGGGATAGGCGAGACCGAGGGACGGTGAGGGGGTGGGTGGCAGAGGAGCGGAGTGTGCGGGGTGGGCAGTAGAAAGAGAGAAGGGAGGAGAGGTGAGAAGGGGCAAGATGATGGAGAGCCTTGAAGCCTAGAGTGAGAAGTTTTTGTTTTGAGCGGAGGTTGATAGGCAACCACTAGAGGTTTTTAAGAAGGGGAGTGACATGCTCAGAGCGTTTCTGCAGGAAGATGAGCCGGGCAGTGGAGTGAAGAATAAACTGGAGCGGGGCGAGAGAGGAGGAAGGGAGATCAGAGAGAAGGCTGACACAGTAGTCTAGCCGGGATATTACGAGAGCACTTATATTACAAATTTAGGATATTACACTTGTCTGTGTGACCTTGGCCAAGCCATTTCACTTCTCTGTGCCTCAGTTACCTCATCTGTAAAATGGGGATTAAGACTGTGAGCCCCACGTGGGACGACCTCTTTACCTTGTCTCTAATCCCAGCGCTTAGAGCGGTGCTTGGCACATAGTAAGCGCTTAACAAGCACCAACATTATTATTATTATTACCAACTACCATAAAAGAAATTGAATCCCCATTTTACAGAGGAAACTGAGGCACAGAAAAATTAAGTGACTTGCCCAAGGTCACACAGCAGGTAAGTGACAGAGCTGGGATTAGAACCCAGGTCCTCTAGACTTCCAGGCCTATACACTTTCCATTAAGCCACACTGCTGCTTCTGCCTGCATGATTTATTTATATATATTAATATCTGTCTCCCCCTCTAGATGATGAACTTGTTGTGAGCAAGGAATGTGTCTTCCAAATCTGTTATATTGTAATAATAATAATAATAATAATAATAATAATGATATGTGTTAAGCACTTACTATGTGCAAAGCACTGTTCTAAGCTCTGGGGGGGATACAAGGTGATCAGGTTGTCCCACATGGGCCTCACAGTCTTAATCCCCATATTCCAAATGAGCTAACTGGGGCACAGAGAAGTTAAGCGACTTGCCCAAAGTCACCCAGCTGACAAGCGGCAGAGCTGGGATTAGAACCCACAACCTGACTCCCAAGCCCGTGCTCTTTCCACTGAGCCATGCTGCTCTCCCAAGTGTTTAGTACAATGCTCTGCACACAGTAAGTGCTCCATAATTACAATTGAGTGATGATTGGTGTCGCGGAGAAGCCTTCAGATTCCTCAACAAAGGTTTTCTGGGAGGAGACTTGTCATGGGAAGGGAACATTTCTACCAACTCTGCACTCAGTAAAGTCCTGTGTACCCATTAAGCACTCAATAAATACCACTGATGAGGAGGATGAGGAGGAGGAAGGCTTTCCAAGTTGGAATAAGACCCACATCACGAAGAAGGGGGTGGACATCTTCAAGAGCAGTCTGATTTATCTAGTGAGGTGGGATTGCACCAATTTTGGTAGGGATGGACCTAGCCTATATGACAGTAAGCCCAAAGAGAAGTGAAATTTCCACTGACGTGAAGAGAGGCCTGAACTCTGAAATAAACTTGGGAAATTCTTGCCTAGGTAACAAAAATGAAAATAGAGGTGACTACACTTGGCTACTTGAAATTCTTATCCATGAATGCAAGGAGCATGAAGGTCCTAGCTCAGGACCACAGTAATAATATAATTGGAATGCCCGAGGCTAAGAAGATGGCACTTATGACCGGAGGACTGGACCAAACGTTTATAGATTATTAGGAAGGGCAAGCAGGCAAAAATAGAAATGGTGTCGCTTTGAACGTCATGGATGACTGTCCCTATTCAGGAGCCCAGGAATGGTTTAAACGAAAGTTTGAAGCACTTGGGTTTGCTTTCTTTTAAATGTCTGTCTCCTCTTCTAGGCTATATTCATTTGGTCATATTTATTGAGCGCTTACTGTGTGCAGAGCACTGTATGAAGCATTCTCCTTATCTTCCTACTCAAACCCCGTCCTCCCCCAACTTTCTAATCACTACAGATGGCACCTCCATCCTTCCTGTCTCACAAACCCGTAACCTTGGCGTTATCCGTGACTCCTCTGTCTTTCAACCCACATATTCAATCCATCACTAAATCCTGTCAGTCCCACCTTCACGGGATCCCTTAATTCCGCCCTCTCCTCTCCATCCAAAGTTGCTACCACATTAATAACAATAATAATGATTATAATGATGTTGGTATTTGTTATTATGTGCCAAGTGCTGTTCTGAGCACTGGGGTAGACGCAAGGTAATTAGGTTGTCCCACGTAGGGCTCACAGTCTTCATCCCCATTTTACAGATGAGAAAATTGAGGCAAAGAGAAGTTAAGTGACTTGAATACAAACACTTATCCTATCCCACCTTCATTACATTATCAGCTTCCTTGCTGGCCTCCCCGCCTCCTGTCTCTCCAGTTCATACTTCACTCTGCTGCCTGGATTATTTTTCTACAACAACACTGGGGCCATGTTTCCCCACTCCTCAAGAACTGCCAGTGGTTGCCAATCCACCTCCCTGTCAGAGAGAAACTCCTGACCATGGGCTGTAAAGCAGTCAATCCCCTTGCCCCCTCCTACCTCAACTTGCTACTCTCCTACCATCCAGCCGGCACACTTCGCTCCCGTGCCAACCTTCTCACTGTACCTCGATCTCTTCTATCTCGTCCCAACCTCTCGCCCACATCCTGCCTCTGACCTGGAACACCTTCCCTCTTCATATCTGACAGTTACTTGCCCCACCTTCAAAGCCTTATTCAAGTCCCATCTCCAATTGGCCTTCCCTAAGTCCTCCTTTCCTTTTCTTCCACTCCCTTCTGCATCGCGTTGACTTGCTCTCTTAATTCTCCCTGCCCCCCCCCCCCCCAGCCCCCAGCCCCACAGCACTTATGTGCCCATCTGTAATTGTATTTATTTATATTAATGTCTGTCTCCCTCTCTAGACTGTAAGCTCGTTGTGGCCACTTATTGTGTCCATTATATTGTTATATTGTACTCTTCCACTCAGTACAATGGTCTCCGCACAGTAAGCGCTAACTAAATGGGATTGAGAGTCTGAATGATTCTGACTCCTAGGCCTGGGTTCTTGCCACTAGGCTGTGCTGCTTCTCATATCCTATGAGGAAAGGCATTGGGATTGTTTAGGCTAGAGAAGCAGGACAGGGTAATGAATACACTTTGAATGAATTCTGCATTGCAGCATATGAATAAGAACTATTGCACATCTGACTTCCTCAACACCTAGCTTCTTTCAAGGCAGCCATGACAAATAAAGAATGATTTCAATCTTCAATTGCCAGGCATAATTATGTTCTTGATTGAGGGGAAGAGTAAAAAACAGAATGTGATTTTGGAGTGGTTAACGTAAGATTTCAAAGTTTCCAAAATAGGGACATCTCAGAACCCAAGGAAGTAGCGTGGCCTAGTGGATGGAGCACGAGCCTGGGAGCCAGAAGAGCCTGGGTTCGATCCCAGCTCCCGCCACTTGTCTGCTGCGTGACTTTGGGCCAATCATTTCACTGCTCTGGGGCTCAGTTACTTCATCTGTAAAATGAGCCCCCTGACCGACTGTGACACACAAGTGGAACAGGGACTGTGTCTAACCCAATTATCTTCTGCCCACCCCAGTGCTTAGAACGGAGCGTGACGCATAGTAAGTGCTTACCAAATACCATTAAAAAAAAAAGGACAATATTTTCTCTTTAAAATATTGTGTTCCTGCTGAAGTGCCTGTTGACATTGCGTGTTCTCATAGAATTTTATGATCAGCAAGATTTGTTTCTCCAAAGTGACCAGTGGTGGCCTGGTCACTATACTTTTAAGACCAGCTCAAGCAATAATAGAACCGCTGAGTGTGTTGCACACTCCTGGCAGACAGATTAGCGAAACCCAGTTGGCATGGAGGAATAAGAGAAAGCTATTCCGTCTCCTACATCATTCTTTAAATCATCGGGAATCAGAATCGTCCCTACGTTTTTATCGCTTGCAGCCTGAACAGCCGAAAAGATACTTAAATAAGATGATTGGACTGAATTTAAACAGCAACAAAAAATTCTCTAAAGACCATTAAGAGGCCTCAAGCCCCACATTTCAGTGTTCATCATTTGTACTGATTAAGGTGTGACAGCTCTTGAGTTTCCAATGATAACAGCCATCTGACTTGATCTGAGTTCAATGGATTTTCACTAAAATAGAATCATCGCCTTTGTGATGGATAGAAAAAGTAAAGCAATACATCCTGATAAATGCTGGGGCTTTTTTTTTCTCTTTCCCTTTCCCTTACTGTGACCTTGTCCAATCTATAAGCGAGCAAAGCCGAATCCTGGCCGCTGCTGCAACGCTTCAGGACTTTGAAATTTAAGCAGCTCCGAAACCCATCAATGGGGTGAAGGTGGAATGGCCCGGAAAGCGATGGATCATCCTTAGAGGGCTCTCAGGGAAGCAGGGTAAGCTGAAGGTCAATATGCAGACATGTCCTGTAGGAACAGCTCAGGCACTCATTCACGTTCACTTCTCAAAGGCGCTGCTGCTAGAGCACTGGGAAGAGAGATCAGTCTGAGAGGAAAATAAAACAGGAATTTCAGCGCATATAATTTCTCCTTAGAAGCAAATGGCACAAGGGTACAGTATAAAAGAGCTGTAACGTATAGCGGCAGCGGGCCGCCCTAATCATTCCCGCTGGGTAGCAAGGAGCAGATAGCGCAGTGGATTCATCTTGTTTTCAGAGTCCTAGTGCTCTCATAATTCTGGATCACAATTAGTGGCTTTGATGTGTCACTGATCAGCCTGAAGCCAAAAGGAGCCCGGCCAGGTGCTGAAAGGCGCCAAGCCGAGGACCGGGGCCTTTCCCCTTAGTCTGTGCTGGCCCACTGGGAATCTAACAGGTTACTGTAGGTGGAGCTGAGCTTTAGGTAGTTTGGGGAAAAGAAGTTGACACGGGCAGACACAGATTAGGGGGAGCATAACGTACTCAAAGAAAATATTAAAATAAGAATTAGATCATCAATTGGATCCCAGAGTTTCTGTGCCTAAAGCACAAATTGCCAGACAAGTCAAGAGACACATTAGCATTTATGTAAATCAGTTATTACTGTTCTCCACTTCCTTAATTATCCATGTTATTTCAATACAACCCTTTCTTTGATGTCCCAATTCTATATTTAAATAGTGCAAGATTTCGATCGTATCCTCCCGCTGAGGTTTGTTCCATGCACAAAACATGCCAAGAGCAGCTATTTTAGAGGCTACAGGGAAATGTTTAATTGGTTCGTCCCATTTGAGTTATGAAGGCATATTACCACGCACAGAAAATCAGAAACATGTAAAATACTAGCTAGGAGAAGTTTACTAAAACCTGTAAGACTTCCCCTGAAATTTTGCCCTGCAGACTTTTTTGCCGTTCTGTCTTAGATCCAGTGGGAGATAATTCAAAGGAAAATTCTTCAAATTACTCTACGATTTGGTGAATGATTGATTTATAATGGAAAGATTTAAAATTGAAACCCAAAGCGATTTCATCCTATGGCACGAGTAGATATTCTTTGTGTTGAACTGCATGGAAAATCAGACCGGAGAAAAGAGGGGAAAAAAGAAAGGGGAGGTAACTGACTGATAACGCAACACCACCTGCTAAAGCAAACCAATTCCTTTCTTCCAGCGATGCATGTTTTAGCATCTTTTTAACATCCTTTATTATCATATACTCCTGGATCCTGAGATATTGACAGGCTACCCACTGATCCCACTAAAGCTGGAAAAAACGAGGCTTCTCAGATATTCCAAATATGATCGGCCTTTCCCATTGACAGGTCTTTGGATCGGAGGGTGACAAGAACAAGATATTCTTATTGGCTCCACTTAGAAAGCTTTTGAGGCATTTAGTACAAAGCAACAGAGAATGATCTGGTGATAGTTATAGGAACTTCAGCGAGTAAGAAGCGGCGTGGTTGTACACCAACTGCGGACATTTACTTGGCAGAATAGCTCTGTAACCGACTACTTCCCTTGGGAGACTGAGAAATATGGCTGGGGATTTTCAGGGAAGTTTTCTTTGGAAAAGATTTGTTCCCCCAAATTCAGTAGGGAAACATACTTGACATTATCCATATGGCACTATTAATACTCTGTACTCATAGAACTCTAATCTTTAAATCCACGATCTAATTTGTCGTGACAGAACCCCTTTGAAGTAGGAAGGGGTAGGAACCGTGCCCCTGTTTTATATCTTGAGAAACGGGGTTTTAATCATTCGGTACAAAAATCATTCAACCCCAGCGACTCCTAGATCCACCCGATCTCCTCCCTACCCAGCCAACCGATCCAAGATCCCCAAGATGTACCACTCGATAACATGGCTATAGGAAAGCAAGGCCCAGAAAAGTGACATGTCTAGGTCATGACCGGAAAGGGTCCGTGGCAGGGCTGCGTGCTAGGGAAGAACCTAAATTCCCTAACGCTTACCCCGTCACCTCCTGGTCAGGTCTAGTTGACAGATCTCCATTTGAATAGCCCCATCATCCTAGGATTTGATGACGGACATGTGTAAGGCAGAACATTTGACTGTTCCCTTTACAGTCTGCCAAAGGGAATCACTGCCTTTGGTCTCGCCCGTCAGCACGGTATTCCACAAATTAAACTCGATACTTGAATTTGTTGCTTCAAACTGTTAGTTTATCAGCTTTCAGTATTTACTATTCTCTTCAACGAATGATTTCCTGGTGTAGAAATCAGATAATGTATTACAAAGCCTCTTGCCAGAGCAGTGGCTGGTGAATTTCATCACTAGGAAAGTACATTGTTCCAACTCTAAAATTATATAGTCTAAAATCATCATCATGTATTTTCATCAGGATGAAATATCGGAAGCTTGGCTTAGTGCAAGGTTTTATTAATGATGTGCTGTCAGAAGCTGGATGCTCTGCATATTTGCATATTAAACAGCTGAGTGAAGAAACATTCCTTTTATTGCTGCAGGGAATAAATCAGTTTAAAGCAAGTTCCCATCATTTATACTCCTTTCAGCTAAGTCTTCTTTTATTGAAATAAATTGTTGAAGTGCTTTGCTCATTCTTTGAATACTGATGAAATTTACCTTGATAGGGCGTCAGGAAAAAATAATATTTTCTTAAAGGTGTAGTATTGTTTCATTTTTGAGTTGTACTTACTGAGGAGATCATTTTGAAATAGCAAACAAAAGGAAAATATTCTTAAAAATGTGTTTTCCCACTCCTTCCAGTGGACAGTCTGGCAACTTGGGTTTGCATTGGTATGACTGACCCCAAAAGGGGAATTCTTCATCCACCAGGGTTTCCAAAAAATCCCACTATGTCATCACTACTAGAATGTAAGCTCCCTGTGGGCAGGGAATGTGTTTGCCAACTGTGTTGACTACTGATCTCCCAAGTGCTTATACAGTGTTCTGCACACAGTAAGTTCTCAACAGTGCTTTGCACATAGTAAGCGCTTAACAAATGCCATAATTATTAAATAAATACCACTGACCGATTGGTTGAATGATTTGAAATGCTCAATGAACCCTTATTACTTTAAAGTGAAAGTAGGCCATTAATCACCTTTGCCCAAAAGTACAAAGTATATGCTAGGCCACGTAAAAGGAAAGCCACCCCGCCCTCCCCACCCCACTGTAATGAAAGCAATTACATAAATGCAATCAGCACAAATTTATTGCAAATCTGGTGTGAATTGTTACTTCCGCTGGCACAGTGGGTGGGTGGCTATTTGAAATTGTTTGGTACATTCTCCTATATTCTCCTCACCATCAATCGCCTTTATTATCTCTGGGTGGCAGCCGGACTTTTTATGAGACTGTGCCTGACAGGAGAGTTAAAGTCGGGAGCAGAAATTAAAAGTTTGCATTTTATGCCTCTGCCTTGCCATATGGGTAAAAAACAAACAAACAAAAAAAAACAGTTTAACAGATTATAGGCTGCTCTTTATTCACATTTATATTTGTAGAGAAGAGATATTGTTTGGCTTATGAAGTGGAGTAAATTCAGATAAAGCACTCTGAAGATTACTTGCTCCTTAACTGATGTACGGTGGATGGCAGTTTTAAAAACAACATGAGCACAAAGAACTCCATGGTAATTGTGCCTGTTATTATTCGGTAGTAGAGAGCGAGGAAGAAAAAAAACCCCTTGAAACAAATATCAGAAGAAAGAATATAATGAATGTGTGACATTGTTTTTATCTTAAAAGATAAACAATAAAACAATAAAAAGCTCTAGGACTATTTTCATGCCATGGGAAGTATTGTTGTAATATAAATCATTTGTGACAGAAGCTTCTTACTTTTAACTGGAAAGTGCACATTCAATAGCATGAGAATAATGTCAAAACATCATTGATGCCTGCCAAATCAACTCCCACTTTCTCAGAGAGCTTTAGCTGGGGTTGCTGAATTGAATAAGGGAATTTTCAGATGTGTTAAAAAATAGAGATGAATCACAGCTGTAGTTCATTTTAATTGGACAGCCCTAAGTGAAGTGACTTTATCAAAGTCAGTGGAAACTAGATGCTTTTCCCCTATTTAATGTTTCAGCTCATATGCAAGCAACGCGGCACGTTTCCCATATTTACAATCTGATGTCCCTGTGAGCTGAGCCGGGTCCACCTTTTCCGCAGGATTTCATTTGGCTTGAAGAAGTCGGAGACGAATCAGTCGTACCTTTTGAACACTTCCTGTGTGCAGAGCTCTCTACTAAGTTCTTGGGAGAAAATTCTTGCCCCCTCCCTTCTTCTCTCCCTAACAGCCATCTTCAACCGTTCTCGCTCCAATGGCTTCTTCCCCCACTGCTTTCGAACATGCCCGTGTCTCCCCTATCTTAAAAAAACCCCTCCCTTGACCCCCCGGCTCCCTCCAGTTTTCGCCCCACTTCAAATTCCTTGAGCGAGTCGTCTCCACCTGCTCTCTCAAATTCCTCTCCTCCAATTCTCTCCTTGATCCCCTCCAATCTGGCTTCCAGTGCATTCGCTCCACAGAAACCATGCTCTCGAAGGTCACCAATGATCTCCTTCTTGCCAAACCCAATGGCCTCGACTCCACCCTAATCCCCCTAGGCCTCTCAGCTGCCTTCGATGCTATGGACCACCCCCTTCTCCCGGAAACGTTATCCAAACCTCGGCTTCACTGACTCTGTCCTCTCCTGGTTCTCCTCCTACCTCTCTGGCCGTTCATTCTCTGACTCCTTGGCGGGCTCCTCTTCTGACTCCCACCCCCGAACTGTGAGGGTGCCTCAAGGTTCTGTTCTGGGTCTCCTTCTATTTTCCATTTACACCCACTCCATTGGAGAACTCATTCAATCCCAAGGCTTCAACTGCCACCTCTATGCAGATGGTACCCAAATCTCCATCTCCAGCCCTGATCTCTCTCCCTCGTTGCAGTCTCACATCTCCTCTTGCCTTCAAGATATCTCTACCTGGATGTCCTCCTGTCACGTCAAGCTTACTATTTCCAAAACAGTACTCCTTCTCTTTCCGCCCAAACCCTGTGCTCCCCCGTCTTTCCCATCACTGTAGAACGGCCCCACCATCCTTCCTGTCCGTCCTTCCTGTCTCACAAGCCCATAACTTTGGTGTCATCCTTGACTCCTCTCTTTCTTTCAACCCACATATTCAATCCATCAGTAAATCCTGCCGGCCCCACCTTCACAACATCGCTCAAATCCACTCTTTCCTCTCCATCCAAACTGCTACCACGTTAATGCAGTCACCCATCCTATACCATCTGGATTACTGCATCAACCTCCTTGCTGACCTCCCAGCCTCCTGTCTCTCCCCACTCTGGCTCCTACTTCTCTCAGCTACCCGGGTCATTTTTCCACAAAAATCTTCAAGGCATGTCACCCCATGCCTCAAAAAACTCTAGTGGTTGACCATCCATCTCTGCATAAAACAAAAACTCCTCACCACTGGCTTTAAAGCACTCCATCACCTTGACCCCCACTCCATCACCTTGCCCCCTCCTACCTCACCTCGCTACTTTCCTACAACCAGCCCGCATGCGTCGCTTCTCTGGTGCTAACCTTCTCACTGTGCCTCCATCTCACCTTTATCGCCATCGAATCCCTAGCCCGCGTCCTGCCTCTGGCCTGGAAGCCCTCTCTCTTCGAATCTGGCAGACAATTACTCCCGCTTTTCTTCAAAGCCTTACTGAGGGTCCATCTCCTCCAAGAGGCCTTCCCAGATCAAGCCCCACTTTTCCTCATATCACTCTCTTCTGCGTCGCCCTGACTTGCTCCCTTTGCTCTCCCGCCCCACCAGCCCCATAGCACTTTTGTACAGCACTTATGTACATATCTGTAATTTTATGAGAAGCAGCGTGGCGCAGTGGAAAGAGCACGGGCTTTGGAGTCAGGGCTCATGAGTTCGAATCCCAGCGCTGCCACTTGTCAGCTGTGTGACTGTGGGCAAGTCACTTAACTTCTCTGTGCCTCAGTTCCCTCATCTGTAAAATGGGGATTAAGACTGTGAGCCCCATGTGGGACAACCTGATTCCCCTGTGTTTACCCCAGCGCTTAGAACAGTGCTCTGCACATAGTAAGCGCTTAACAAATACCAACATTATTATTATTTATTTGTATTGATGTGTGTCTCCACCACCTCTTGACTCTGAGCTCGTTGTTGGTGGGCAATGTGTCCGCTTACTGTTGTATTGTACTTTCCCAAGTCCTTAGTACGGTGCTCTAAACACAGTGAGCCCTCAATAAATGCGATCGAATGAATGAATGAATGAATGCAGTGTAACAGAGCTGGTAGACAGGCTCCCTGCCCAGAAAGAGTTTACAGTCTAGGGGGACTGTAAAAAGATATTAACAGAATATGGGCATTAAATGTGATCCCTAGATCTGGTCCATTGTCTTGGACTAATTAGTGCCTGTGTGGAAGACAGAATCAGAAGCATTGTGGCTTAGTGGAAAGAGCACAGGCTTGGGAGTCAGAGGTCGTGGGTCCCAGCTCCACCACTTGTCAGCTGTGTGACTTTGGGCAAGTCACTTCTCTGGGCCTCGGTTACCTCATCTGGAAAATGGGGATTGAGACCGTGAGCCCCACCTGGGACAACCTGGTAAACTTATATCTCCCCCAGCGCTTAGAACAGTGCTAGGCACATAGTAAACACTTAACAAATGCTATCATTATTATTATTCCACCCCAGTAGTATGCAGAATGCCACTTCATTGCATAAGAATGAAGAGCAAGGTCGATCCTCCCAGATTTTGACTTTAAAGTTCCGAGGCGCCACTTGGCATTTGCAAATGGGAATTTTCAAACAGGCCCTATTGAGCCCACCAAGCCTATACTGTGTATCAAATAAAATCTTTAGCACTAAATTATTAAAGGATCTTTCAACTCGAAGTCACTTTTGACTCATGAGCATAAATTGTTCTCCACGTATGTCCTCACTGTCATTCTTTAATAAAGTATTCTCCCCCGCCATGTCGCAGGCTTTGTTCTGCACAAATATTCTATATGCCGCCTACTTATCTAAACTCTAAAAGGAAAGATAATGTCTTAATGCATTCTCCCACTGAAGGGAGACCGGCTTGTTGAGTTTCTTTACTTAATGCAAAGTGGACGTTTTGCAAACACATGCTTTTTGAACCTGATTGAATATTGTCTCGGGAGAGAAGGCAAATCTTCATTTAGGATTAGGTAGGGGCTGCCAAGTTGACACCTCAGTTTTCTGATCAGAACTACTATAAAACATTTTCTTGCTGGGGAAATACTAGCTTAGGAAATGTTGGCAAATTCATAAAGCCTAATATTCAGAACCAGGCGTAATTCAACCTTTTCTGCCACGAAGGCACTCTGACTTCATGAAAGCATGTAGCCTTAATCCAAATAGGTGGCAAGAGGAAAAAGAAGTTTTCACCTGCTTGTTATTTAACCCCCTTCAACATCCCGCTCCTTCCTTCTAAGTAACCCAGTATGGGCCACTGGGCCTTATATTTATCCATACCTCTCTTGAACCTACCGATACATTCAGTTCTATGATGCATACGTTGCTTTGTCACGGAGCCCGCGTTAAGAAAAACTCTCATCATAGTACCCGGACCGCATCTGACACTGTATGCATGCTCATGACCTTTTCTTCCGACACGGTATTGCACTTTATCCAGGCGGGTGTCCAGTGTCCGAAGAACTTTCCCTATTTCTGCCATTGCAGCTGATCTCTAGAACCTGTCTTTAAAATGCACTTTCTGAAAGAATGGCGAGTATTTTCTTTCTGCACAACTTCCCCAAGTAATGAATTCCATATGGTTGCCACCTACTGCTAGTTTTAGGGTTTGTCACATGGTGACTTTTAATTTACATAATGCCTTAGATTAAATTGAATTAAGGATTTTTTAAAGCTAATTCACTTTTCCTTACCCGGAGGAGTAGATGAGAGTTTTTTTTTTTTCACTTGCCAACTAATTCACCACAAGTAATCTTTCCCAGTCAGTAAATAAGCACAATCAGCAAATAGTTGTATTCATGGAGTGCTTATTATTTGCAGAGCACTGTACTAAATGCTTACTTTTTGAACTCTTGAATATATTGCCACAGAATCACAATCAATCCCAGAGACACCCATTTTGCCAATTTTGATTTTTGGAAAGGCAAGCCCTATTGTATTGAGATCACCGGCAGTCTTACTTTACAATTTAAATAGAATACAAACTTTGGGTGATGCAGGAGAAGGGTTGAGAAGCAGCATGGCCTGGGGCTTGGTAGTCAGAGGACATGAGATCTAATCCCGTCCCCACCACTTGTCTGCTGTGCGACCTCGGGCAAGTCACTTAACCTCTCTGCGGCTCAGTTCCCTCATCTGTAAAACGGGTTTTCAGACTGTGAGGCTCGAAGGGGACTGGGTCCAACCTGATTACCTTGTATCTATTCTAGCGCTTAGAACAGTGCGTGGCACATAGTAAGCTCTTAACAAATACCATGATAATAATAATTAGTATTCAAAACTGTCTGCCCATGGTTACCACGGGATTACTTAGAGGAAGAAGTGGTTAGTGAGCTTCTGACTCTAGGGTGCCTATTTACTGAAGGGGAAGGGAGCATTACTATAGAACGATGTGAAGCAAGCGGGTAAGGGTAGTTTTTACCGTCCTCTAAACTGTCAGAGAGAGTCCATTTGAGGAAGCAGACTTCCAGACTAAAGGGTCAGTGATTTGAAATCCTCTAACAGAGGTCTTTCATAATTACGTGGCCTGTTTTGCATGGGGGGTGGTGGGGGTGCTGCTCCCTTCAGCCCCCCAGAATTCAGTGCCTCACATGCCAGCGACCCCAACATTCTGTTGACGAAGGGCCGTAACCCCAGGTAATTAGGTGCCAGTGTTTCCGAGCGTGAGTGCAGCCACGTGGGCCCGGACTTGTTTGCTTGTGGAATTCTAATGTTGGTTTGGCTGCCTGAGAAGATCAGGGCATTTGTGACTAGAGATTTTCGGAGCTCCTCTCTGTCTGTCCAGGGCACCCTACTCTTTTGTCAAAACACTTTGCAAATGTGGACCATAGAGATAGAGCTCTGGTTTCCTGAAACACAGCAGCTGAACCAAGTGTTAGCCCTCTTGGGCTTCATTGATCTGTTTCCAAGGTCCAGGACTCCGTCATGAGGGATAATAGTGTGGCTCAGTGGAAAGAGCATGGGCTTTGGAGTCAGGGCTCATGAGTTCGAATCCCAGCTCTGCCACTTGTCGGCTGTGTGACTGTGGGCAAGTCACTTAACTTCTCTGTGCCTCAGTTCCCTCATCTGTAAAATGGGGATTAAGACTGTGAGCCCCACGTGGGACAACCTGATTCCCCTATTTCTACCCCAGCGCTTAGAACAGTGCTCGGCACATAGTAAGCGCTTAACAAATACCAACATTATTAATAATAATAATTATGGTATTTGGTAAGCGCTTTCTATGTGCCAAGCACTGTTCTAAGCACCGGAGTAGATACAAGTAATCAGGTTGTCCATGCTGCAGACTTTCACACCCTTAACCTTTTGGCCTCAACTAGGTCTCTCACATGGCAGTGAGGTGTGATGTAGCCCATAATGATAATAATAATGGTATTTGTTAAGCGCTTACTAGGTGCCGAGCACTATTCTAAGCTCTGGGATAGATACGAGGTGATCAGGTTGTCCCAAGTAGAGCTCCCAGTCTTAATCCCCATTTTCCAGATGAGGCACCTGAGGCCCAGAGAAGTTAAGTGATGCGCCCAAAGTCACACAACTGACAAGTGGCGGAGGCGGGATGAGAACCCACAATATCTGACTCCCAAGCCCATGCTCTTCCCACTAAGCCACGCTGCTTCTCTGCCCCATAGAGTAGTTTTATGGGGTTACTTTAAAAGGAGGCATCTTCCCATCCAAGGCAGTTTTACACTGTGATGCATAGTCATCAGTGGCCCTGTCAATAATTTGATATTAACGGGAGTATCATGGCTTTGTGTTCCAGCCTTCTCGAGGCAATAGCTGGAAGTAAAACCGCTTTGAATCTATATATGTCCAAGTCCATTCCTGGAGGGGCGCTGATATCTTTTTTACTGGGATACTGGGATATTCAATCTCTCCCCTCTATTGGATTTTGACTTCAAAGATATATTCATTGTCTGAATGAGAAGCAGCATGGCGTGGTGGATAGAGCACAAGCCCGGAAGTCAGAAGATCTTGGGTTCTAATCTTGGCTCCACCACATGTCTGCTGTGTGACCTTGAGCAAGTCACTTCACTTCTCTGGGCCTCAGTTACCTCATCCATAACATGGGGAGTAAGACTATGAGCCCCGGGGGGACAGGGCCTGAGTCCAACCTGATTACCTTGTATCTATCTATCTCAGCACCTAGAACAGTGCTTGGCACATAGCGCATAACAAGTACTATAATAATTATTATTACCTATTGAATGGCCTCGGGCAAGTCACAACTTCTCTGTGCCTCAGTTTCTTCATCTGTAAAATGGGGGTTCAGTACTTGCGCTCCCTCCTACTTAAACTGCGAGCCCGATGAGGCTCACAGGGACTGGGTCCGACCTGATAAACTCATCTCTGGCCCAGAGCTTAATCCAGTGCCTTTGACTCATAGTACTTCACAGATTCCACAGTTGTTATTATTCCAGCCAGCCAGTCCTCACACACACACAGAGTCAGACCCTCTCACCACCCCCTTCCCCTCTGCACAAAATGTTTAAATTGGAGCAGTTACCCCCCTGTACAGTGCATCGAGGAGGTCTGGCCAGTGGCTGATTATTGAGGAAGCCTCCCGTGGGGTTTGAATGCATTTTATAATCAAACTGTATCTATTGATAAAGCATAGTGATTTATATGCCATTTTATTTCTGAATTCCAATTCAAATTATTAATCAAACTACTTTTGATGATTATCGACTCTACCTGTCATTTCTTTACACATTTTAATCAATCTGGATTCATTGATGAGTGGGTTTCTAGCTCACTGGGATAGACTCAGAAGATAGGCTCAGGCAGAATTGAACCATTTATAGGACCACTCATGAAAATGTGTAGTTTTATTTGCTTGGAATTAGAAATTACCAGACCATGTAGCCTGCACATGGCTGAGGCGTTCACGTTTGTGAAGATGAATAAGCACAGAAGGAAATATCTTGATACAAACCTCTTAATGGAATGAACAGCCTCTTCAATCTTTCCATTGTTTCAAAAGGCACTGGGCTCCCTCTTGGCAAATGACAATCGGTAATGCTCTGAATGGTTGAGAACGAAGTACAATAACGGTTTAATAAATTCATTTTTAAGTTGACCTTTTGGGCATTCTCCACACAGAATTAGACAGAGCCATGGACTTTGACCCAAAGGGGGAAAGTATTGAACAAGCAAGGCCATTCAGTACCTCTAGCATTTGAAAGCATGGCTGTAAACTTGAGGGTTTTGGGTTATTTATACTCCCGCATTTCAGGTCTGCTGTCGGTCGAGTGGAAAGGGCACAGTTCTGGAGACGAAGAGACCTGTGTTCTAGTTCTGGTTCTTCCCAGAACTGGGTTATGTGAGCAGGGCCCTGAGCTGGATCGACCCCCATCCGCATTCAGGAGGGATAGCTTAGGTTGTAATGGCAGTGGGGGCCTTGGACCCCCCCGCTATAGCCGAGCTTCAACACCTGCGTTAATCCAGCCCTAGCAAAGGCCATATGCACTTCACAGTGTATCGTACCCCGTACCTGTCTACACACTCAGTTCACTCTGTGCCCCAGCAGGAGCATCACTGGCAGCAGGGACGAGAGATTACACGTGGTACCATGCAAACCACTGGCATTGGAATCCATAAATAATTTGGGAATTTGTTAAGTGCTTACAGTGTGCCAACCATCTATTCTTCCCCCTTGCTTAGACTGTGAAGCCCATGTAGGACAGGGGCTGGGTACAACCCGATGCCCTTCTATCTATCCCAGCACTTAAGTCTAGTCCTTGGCATACAGGTGTGTCCTTCCTTCGGTGGCTCTGGGTAACAGGCTGGGAGGATTTTGCGGCTCCTTTGGTTTTCCTAGTGTGTTTATAGCTCAATATACTTCACTTTGCCAGGAGAGAAACAGAAATGTTCAAGAGTTGCTGGAAAACATACCCATCTCCAGTTTCTCGCGTTTTCCCTTGGTTGCCACTGAGTCTGAGGTAAAAGCCAAAACAGTGACCAGGAGCTGCAGACAGCAACGGTGATGATAATAGTAATAATAATAGTGCTAATATTCGTTAAGCACTTACGATGTTCCAGACACTGTTCTAAGTGCCGGGGTAGATACAAGTTTATCAAGTTGGACACAGTTCCTGTCCCACTCGGGGCCTCAAAGTCTGGGTAAATATCAGCACCGCATTGGAGAGTATGTGTGTGCATTGTGTGTGTATGATATCGTTGGCTCTGTCAATTCCACATCAGCCTCCCAATACATCAGAAGTAAACTGGACCATCATCAGCATCGTCTTCTATTTCCAAGAAGGATCACATGTGCATGTGGAAGGCCCAGAAATTATTGATGGACACGTATGGTAGGGTTCGTATGTACACTTTTGTATTTCATTGGAAGAATCACACATGCTTTAGTTTACTGAAGGCATTCTGTATCTTTGAGAGCCCTGTTATTTTGCCATGGATCACACACCTTCTACTTGCTGTTTCTAAATTGCCTACTTAAACGCTGGGATGGGTGTCTCACTCTCCCATAAATTAATAAGGTGCCTGTGAATATTTCCAAGCAGATTTGAGAAGTTGCAGTCTGATCCAATACAAGGACTGTAAAAAAGGGGGGAAGAGATAAAACACACTTTCTTCTTTAAAAAGCTCTTCCAATACGAAGCAAAATATTATTAATCTAGACTGCCTGCTACTTTCATTTACCATGTTTCTGCTCTTGGGATTACTGGAACAAAGGTTTCATAAATTTCAAATGAAATATGAACATTTGTTGTCATGTCAAAATACTGTGAAGCTATAAAAGCACAGCTAGTGGGAGTCCCATATTTTTATAGCAACATTTATTTTTACAGGAATTAGTGTGCACTGGGTACAAACGAAAATATTGTGAAGTGTTTTTTTCATTTTGTTTTCAATAACATCCCTTTTCCCTTGATTGGTCTCTGGGCAATACTGCCAGGGGTGGTTTCTTAAAATATGTCTTCCTCAAGCCCATAGAGAGTGGGATTTTTTTCTCTCTCTCTTTTTTTTTTTCCTTGGGTTTATTTGGCATTAAGGATCCTGGGGGAAGTTACAGGATTGAAGGAGCCTCAGGAGGGATTGGGTTGCTTGAAAAGCAGCTTGGCCTAGTAGAAAGAGTGCAGACCAGGGAGTCAGAGGACCTGAGTTTTAGTCCCGGCTCTGCCACATACCTACTGTGTGATCTTGGATGAGTCACTTAACTTCTCTGTGCCTCAATAACCTCACCTGTAAAATGGGGACTTGATACCTCTTCTCCTTCCTACTTCGACCGTGAGTCCCATGTGGGACAGGGACTGTGTCCAACCTGAATATCTTGTATCGACCCCAGCGCTTAGTACAGCACCTGGCACGTAGTAAATGCTTAACAAAAATACCATTAAAAAAATTATTCCATTCCTTGTTTTTCTCCAAGTAGGTCTTTGATCTTGGAGTCCTCATCAGACCCGTCTCGGGCTGCCCTGAAAGCAGTATCTTGTAAAGGCATCCACTTATTGGTTACAAGTTTAGTTTCTTGTTCTTGTGGGGTTATGCACTTTGGTACATAATTGTGATATTTGTTAAGTGCTTAATATGTGCCAGACACTGTACTAAGCACTGGAGTAGATACAAGTTGGACACAGTCCCTGTCCAAAATAGGGCTCCCATTTTACAGAGGAGGCGACTCGAGGCACAGATAAGTGACTCATCCATGGTCACACAGCAGACAAGTGGCAGATTTGGGATTTGAAACCAGGTCCCGCTGACTGCCAGACCCATGCACTATCCACTAGGTCATGCCTCTTCCCTTAAAGCTTGTTTTTTCCTTTAAAGAAAGTCCAACCTTTTAAAAAAGGCCACTTTATTTAAAAGGGTGGGGAAGCAGAGGAGCCATGTAAAAGTAAAAGTAAAGCCAGCAGCTACTCAAGCCAAGAAGCTGCAGTGGTACATCTGGACACAAGCACAGTGGCCATCATGATGAAGAGGGCTGATTTGAGCACCGTCAGGAATGTCCTAAGTGGGGACCATCTTGGGTGGGTTGAGTGCTTTTTGTCTCCCTGAGGTAATAATAATAATAATGTTGGTATTTTTTAAGCGCTTACTATGTGCAGAGCACTGTTCTAAGCGCTGGGGTAGATACAGGGTAATCAGGTTGTCCCACATGAGACTCAAAATCTTCATCCCCATTTTACAGATGAGGTAACTGAGGCTCAGAGAAGTTAAGTGACTTGCCCATAGTCACACAGCAGACAAGTGGCAGAGCTGGGATTTGAGTCTATGACCCCTGACTCCCAAGCCTGGGCTCTTTTCCACTGAGCCACGCTGCTTCCCAATCTGAGGTGATTACATACCTTTCTTGCCATCTGAAGCCAGTCCTGCTTGGTGGTGTGGAATAGCCCTACTGCCTCTGCCGAAGTAATTGGTTGGGCATCTTACTCGGAGTACCGCCTCCAGTGAAACAGAAATGGCAGCTGCCATAGCAGTCATAAAGAGGAGAGCCCCCTCAACCAACTTCACCTTAGACTTAGTGGGGTGGAGGCCTGGCCTGGATCCATATCGGGTCCACCCCAAATTTCGGCAGGTCCCTGCTAGTATTTTGAGCCTTTTCTATCACTAATTTAGATTACCCTTTAAGAATTTCCAGTGCCATTCAATATCTCATGAGGAACTGGCCCAACCAGACTTTGAATTTGTTGTTGCTCTATATACAATTCATAAAACTTTCATCTAGAAAGGCCGTTCTAAATTTATTTTAGAAGATTTTCCCAAGTGATTAAAACTAGCCATGTGTTCTTGGTCTAAACTGTAGGAAGGCTGTCTCTACTGCGAAAATGATTATGCCATGTTAAACCCGAGCAATAGTAGGCAGACAGCTTTCAGAGCTGTGTGCGAATTCTGGAAATGCTCTATTTATTTTCTTTATTGACTACTTGCATTCAGTCAAAGCTGCCAGTGCAGTGACTTGGAAAGCAGCAGAGCCTGAACAATTCCAAACCATTGACATGATGCTGTTTCATTTGTAAACTGCATTTCTTCTGCATGCACCAGTTCTTCTTTTTATAGAGCTCCGGGATGTTTAGGAACTCCGCAAGCATGCAGTTTTCTGCTTTCTAAAATAAGCTGTCCATTTTATGCTTTTAGAGGTTCAGAATTGTTTCTAAGGTTAAAGCAAAGACTGTGTGTGTGTGTGTGTGTGTGTGTGTGTGTGTGAGAGAGAGAGAGAGAGAGACTACCCAGCAATTTACTAAGCAATGTGCATGTAGTTTGGACTGCTAAAAACAATATGGATTTTACAACTGAGAGGTTTTCCCCATGTGTAGTGTTCCCATTTATACAATCATACATTTTCCCATCATTTTACCTAAAATGCACCTTCCATTCGTTCTTTGGTGTATTTGATGGGATGGTCTATGGCAGAAAAATGATAATGAAAACTTTCTTTGACGCTCCCTGAAAATGGAAGAGAGAAATAAGGTCTTGGTGAATCTGTTGGCCCTCAGTTGAGAGCCTATAATTATTCAGAGAGGAAGCAGCTAGGTTTTTTTCCACTCCTTGCAAATGTACTAACCAGTCAAATTCCTGGTCCCCTAAGGTTGGAGAGCCTTCGAAAAAGGCTGTGAAATGTAGGTGGGTTTTCTGACATAGAGTACAGGCAGTCCTCGGACTTATGATAAAATTGGTTCCTGAAAACTGCCTCTTAAATCAAAACTTAAATTGGAACAAATTTTCCCTCAGGGCCTGGGCCCCTGTCCCTGGGCCCCATTTGGAATCTCTGGGTATTTCTCAAAAGATTTGTGTGACCTACAATTTTTTTTTTCCACTCTACATAACAAGTGAACGTGGTCCTCTGGTTGACAGCCACTTTTCACAGAGCCTGTCCTACTTGTGACTGTATCTTGTCTCACAAGATTGCCAACACCTATATGTAACTGGTCCATTTCCATTTCAGGTTGGTTGATTTGCTGCTACTATTGGCCAGCATTTCACAAAATCAAGGTTTCGTTGACTTGAAAAAACAGACCTTTATGCTTTTATTCAAATTCTACTCTCTTTTATTACTCGAAAATAAACTGACACCACCAAATAAAGTGGTGGGCTTTTTCAACATTTTTTTGGGTTTTTCCTTTCTTCTGGAAATAACTGGTAAGTGATCCGCATTGCGTTAAATCAGCGGATCTCAGTATTTATAGGTAAGATTCACTTAGTGGTACAAATAGGACCCCTGGATTTGTTTTCATCTTAGAAAGCCGAGACATGCCACTGGTCATGAGTACTGCTGGGGCAAGTTCTATTTACTTTCCTAGAGCCAAGAAAGATGCTCAGCCTTTCAAGGGTGGATCTAGAACAGGTTTCCTGACAGAGGGCAGTAGGAGTTGGGAAACAGAGAGAGAATCAAATCTAAGAAATGGGAGCCCAACTTTGGAGACTGGTGGAAAGAGGAGATGATGAGATTGATGAGAAGAGGAGAGATAAGATTATCTCGATGATGTTGTCTTGTTTTTGTTTTGTTTTGTTTTGCTTTGCTGTCTGTCTTCCCCGTTTAGACTGTGAGCCCCTCATTGGGCAGGGATTGCCTCTATCTATTGCTGAATTGCACATTCCAAGTGCTTAGTACAGAGCTCTGCACATAGTAAGTGCTCAATAAATGCTATTGAATGAATGAAGGAAGGAGGAGAGTCTAGTCAATTTTTAAAAAATTTTTATTTTTGATACTTGTTAAGCATTTACTATGTGTCAGGATCTACCAAGCACTGGGGTAGATGCAACATAATCAGGTTGGACACAGTCCCTGCCCCACCTGGGGCTCGCAGTCTGTTGGAGGGAGGAGGATTTAATCCCCGTTTCACAGATGAGGTAACTGAGGCCTAGAGAAGTCAAGTGACTTGTCCAGGGTTGCACAGCAGCCAAGTGGCAGAGCCAGGATTAGAACCCAGGTCCTCGGACTCCCAGACCCCTGCTTTTTCCACTAGCCCATGCTGTTTCATCTGTGGTTATGAAGGATTTGTTTTTGAAAAATGCCCAGAGAATCCTTCAAGCTGCCCTAGAGGCAACAATATCAGGTTGACTCTTTTCAGTTCATCCTTGTTTGTTATGCCTTTCCGGTCTAAATTCCAGGCCCATATCTGGCTCTGAGTCTTGAGGAAGGTAGTGATTGGTTGGGGAACGGGCACATGCGTAAGACAGCTGATGCTTAGGTTCAAAAACCAACTACTAGTGGCCCACTTTGCAAATGTAAGGACCCGGAGAGAACAGAGGCAGACTACTGACTAATACATTACTACACATGCCCAGGGACCAACATGCTGTTTCAGGTGCATTATTCTAAAATCTCTTCATAACTCAGTTTTTCAAAGTGATAAATTGCTTGGATGAAATCTTACAGGAAAAAAAAAAAATTACCCTGTCTTCATGACTTCGATCCAGCGCTTTTTTTTTCTTCCAAGTTAAATTACAACAGAAAGATACTAGCATCTGATCTCTCAAATGGTGGCTGGAAACAAGTCAGATATTGTCAAGACCATTAAGAAATCACATGATAGATCGACACATTGCAAGTGCCGTCGATAGGCAGTGACAAACACCCTTTTTGAAAAGATTTCCCAGGAGGAAATTCCAGTTTTTAGGGTGTTTCTGTGTGTTGTTTTCTTTCTAAAATGCCGAATTTGAACAGGGCACCCCCTAACTTCAGATGACAGCTTATTGGAAAGGATTGGGTAGCGCAGATGGGATGAATTTTGGAACTGTGTACCGAGCAGTCTTGCCTCCTGTTTTGTCCCATATGAGATTGTCCATGTGGCCCACCTAATCACCATTCTCTTTCCCCCATCCCTTGTCTGAAGCCCTGCTTGCTGAGAGGAGTGGGTCTCCTAAAGTCCTGGGGTTGGCAGGGTAACTTACTGAGCTCCTAGTTTATCATTAGCTTCTTGAGGGCCGGGGTTGTGTTCTCCCAAGCACCAAGGGTACATTGAGCATAGGAAGCACTAAAAAAATACTACTGACAAAGTTTTAAAGGCAGAACTCAACACTCTCTCTCTCTCTTTCTTTTTTGCTCTCTCCCTCATTTTTGATTACACCACCCAAAAGCCTGGCCATCAGAGGTTACAAGGCTACTGAAGCCTGTTGATTGGAAAATGCATATCAGTGTTGGTAGTCATTTAAAAATTCAAAAATTTTCAATTTTATCAACAACTTAGAGAAAGTGTTCATCAGAGTTTTGAAGCAAGCATTTAGTGAAAATTCAGTTTACATGGGAGTAAATTGGGCCATTTGGCCGACATGTTGACTTTCTGGCTTGTAGGGGACAATATGTATTTAATAAATCCCCCCCCCCCCCAGTGTCCGTCTCTACTGGGAGGCCTTCCCCTCTTTTCCCAACTTTCTTCCCTGTGCCACCTTCTACTCCTCCTCTTTGTTCATGTGTAGCTTTTTGGACTGAGAAGTATATAAACTGAGGCAGTTGCTTTTGATTCTGAACAAAATAGGAAAAACCTCACATCCATTGGTCTCCAAGGTGCTCTAGGGTGCTATTATTCACGTAGGAAACTAGGCATTGCGAGGGGATTGCAGAATTCATTACGAACCCTAGTTCTGGAGGTCTGACCTTGCCTTGACATTGCAAATTCAGTCTCCTGAATTTCCAGCGAAGCCTGGCCAGAGACCCACATTGTATTTGTTCCAGAAATATGCCATTCTAAGTATTGTGAAGGAGTCCAGTGGTAATGAGGTATTTCAAATATCTTTCACACTTCAAAACAATGTAGCTAAAGATACAATTTTCAAATATGGGACTCTAGTAGTGACTAGGATAAAATTGGGTTCTCCCATTCATTGGGGGGAAATCGTTAATAATGATGTTTACCCACCTTTTCTTCTTTGAAAACTGAGTATATTCATTTAATACTTTTTAAAATTTTTGCCTATAATCAAGATCCACCCAGTTTAAGAACTAAAGCACACTGAACCCAAAAGTGCATGTGAATTAAAATGCTTACATTTGAAGACAGGGCTTTAAATTGGGTTAGCAAATTGAAAGGGGTATTTTTTAAGTATAGATATCTACTGCTCCTCCGACCGCCCACCCCCCCAAAGTTACATAATTTTAAAAAAATGTGTGCCACTTCACATTTTTCTCTCCTAATTTCATTCTTTTACTCTGTTTAAAAAAAAAAAAAGAAACACAGCCACTCCCAAAACTCTCTGGCTGGTTGGTTATCTGAACGGGAATCCACTGCTGAAAAGACCCTGGCCTTCCTGTTAACACAATACTTTATCCGGTAATCACAGCCTGTGGGAGACAAAATAACAATTCATCTGGAAAACAAGATTAACTCATTTAAGTTAGTCAGTGATCACAGAGAGAAACACATTGGTGTTATCTGTCTGAACAAAAGCATACAGATTTGCGGGCCATTCTGGTTCAGAGGATCCATGTAGCAGGCCCAGCTTGTTGAAAGTAATTGGACCCTGTCAGAGAAGGCCTTTGTGAGATATGGATATTACAATGGAATTCTCTTAATCTGACAAATCCCCTCTCATCTGATAAAGATGCTATATTTCTTTTTTTCATTAGAACACCCCTTTTATGTTGATGATGGTGTACCCTGAGCAGCCTTGTTGAGTCACAGGTTGAAAACAGTATCACGCTTCTGAGGCTTGGCCTCCACGAGTAATCAAATGAATAGTTAGAAGGGTTCTGGGCCTGTTGCCTTTTGAGACTTCTTATAAAAGGGAAATGTCTGTTTTCAGCTATGACTTCCTTTTAAAAAAAATAGTAAACCCCAGAGGAGGACCATGGCCTATCCCAGAAAGAGCACGGGCCGGGGAGGCAGGGAAGCTGGGTTCTAATCCTGGCTCTGCCACGTGCCTGTGGTGTAACCTCGGGCAAGTCACTTCACTTCTCTGTGCCTCAGTTTCCTCATCTCTAAAATGGGGATTAAATCCTATTCCCTCCAATTAGAATGTGAGCCTTGTGTGGGACAGGGACTGTACTGATCTCTTACCACTCTTTCCACTTAACCCACAGCCCTGGATCACCTCCTTGGTCCGCTTCCTTCGCTCCTGTTCATGAGCCGCAGAGAGCTGCTGATGGAAATCTAGAAGTTGGGCCAATCTCGTCCGCTTCATGTTTATCCTCGTGTGCTTTAATTCTGCCCTCACCTCTGCCTGGCAAAACTATTTCTCCATCCTTATTGACACCTGTGCCCACTGCCCTCACCAGTTGTTCCAGGTGGTCAGCTCCCTCCTCTAACCCCTTGTCCCCCCATCTCCCCCATCTCTTGCCCCTAATGATCTGGCCGCCTACTTTAATGAGAAAATTGAAACTATCAGGTGTGATTTCCCTAAAGTCTCCCCTGCTCCTCTCCAGTCCCTCCCTCCTCTTCCCCCTTCTTCGACTCTCCCATCTTTCCCAAAAGTATCTCAAGAGGAGATGTAGTGCCTTCTCTGAAAATCCACCCCCTCCACCTGTGCATCTGACCCCATCCCTTCACACCTTATCAAAACTCTCACCCCCTCCTTTCTTCCCTCCCTGACAGCCCTCTTCAACCGTTCAGTCTCCACTGGCTTCTTCCCCGTTGTTTTCAAACATGCCAGGGTCTCCCCTATCCTTAAGAAACCCTCCCTTGACCTCATGGCTCCCTCCAGTTATCACCCCATCTTCCGCCTACCATTCCTCTCCAAACTCCTTGAGCGTGTGGTCTACACCCACTGTCTCAAGTTCCTCTCCTCCAGTTCTCTCCTTGACCCCCTCCAATCTGGCTTCTGTTCTCTTCACTCCACAGAAACCACCGCCCTCTCAAAGATCACAAATGATTTCCTTCTTGCCAAATCCAACAGCTACTACTCCATCCTAATCCCCCTTGACCGCTGAGCTGCCTTTGACACTGTGGACCCGTTCTCCTGGAAATATTATCCAACCTCGGCTTCACTGACACTGTTTCTTCTGGTTCTCCTATCTCTCTGGCTGCTCATTCTCCATCTCTTTCACGGACTCCCCCTCTGCCTCCCACCACCTAACTGTGGGAGTCCCTCAAGGATAAGTTCTGGGTCCTTTGGAGAAGTCGTTCGCTTCCATGGCTTCAACTACCACCTCTATGCAGATGATTCCCAAGTCCACATCTCCTTCTGATCTCTCTCCCTCTCTGCAGCCTCTCATTTCCTCCTGCCTTCAAACCTCTACGTGGATGTCCCGCTGACTCTTCAAACTTTACATGTCCAAAACATAACTTCTTATCTTCCCACCCTAGCCTGGTCCTCCCCTTGATTATCCCATCACTGTAGACAGCACTACCATCCTTCCTGTCTCACAAGTCCATAACTTTGTCATTATCACAGATTTTCTCTCTCCTTCAACTCAGATATTCAATCGGTCAGTAAATCCTGTTGGTTCAACCTTCACAACATCACTGAAATCTGTCTTTTCCTCTCCATCCAAACTATTACTTAGTTAATCCAAGCATTTATTTTATCCCACCAGGATTATTGTATCAGCCTCCTTGCTGACCTCCCTGCTTCCTGACTCTCTCCACTCCTGTTCATACTTCACTCTGCTGCCTGGATCATTTTTCTACAAAATCATTCAGTCCATGTGTCCCCACTCCTCAAGAATCTCCAGCGGCTGCCCTTCCGCCTCCACATTAAACAGGAACTCCTTGCCATCAGATTTAAAGCACTTAATCACCTTGCCCCCTTCTACCTTAGATTGCTGCTCTCCTATTACAACCCAGACCACATCCTTCGCTCCTTCTAGGGCCCACCTACTCGTTCTACCTCATTCTCCTCTATCTCACCATCGAACTCTCATCCACATCCTGCCTCTGTCCTGGAACGCCCTCCCTCTTCACATCCGTTAGACAGTCTCTCGCCCCACCTTCAAAGCCTCATTGAATTACAGCTTCTCCAAGAGGCCTTCCCTCACTAAGCCATCATTTCCTCTTTTCCCACTCCCTTCTGTGTCACCCTGATTTGCTCCCTCTATTCACCCCACCCATAGCCCCACTGTGCATATGTACATATCCCTAATTTATTCATTTATATTAATGCTCGTCTCCCCTTCTGGACTGTGAGCTCACTGTGGGCATGGAATGTGTCTACCAACTCTGTTATATTGTAATAGTAATAATAATTCTTGTATTTGTTGAGCTTTTAACTATGTGCCAACCACTGTACTTAGCGTTGGGGTGGATACAAGCAAACCGGGTTGGACACAGTCCCTGTCCCTCTTGAGGCTCACAGTCTTAATCCCCATTTTACAGATGAGGAAACTGAGACCCAGAGAAGTGAAGTGATTTGCCCAAGGCCACACAGCAGATAAGTGGTGGAGCCAGGATTAGAACTCCCTTCTGACCCCCAGGCCCGGGCTCTATCCACTAGGCCATGCAGCTTCTCAGCATGGATTCCCCCAAGCACGTAATTCAGTACTCTGCACACAGTAAGTGCTCAATAAATTTGATCAATCGATAGATTGATTGATCTGATAGTCTTGTACTACCCCAGTGCTTAGACAGTATCTGGCACATAGTATGCATTTAAATGCTAAGAGAAGCAGCGTGGCTCAGTGGAAAGAGCACGGGCTTGGGAGTCGGAGGTCATGAGTTCGAATCCCAGCTCTGCCACTTGACAGCTGTGTGACTGTGGGCAAGTCACTTAACTTCTCTGTGCCTCAGTTACCTCATCTGTAAAATGGGGATTAACTGTGAGCCTCACGTGGGACAACCCGATCACCCTGTATCTACCCCAGCACTTAGAACAGTGCTCGGCACATAGTAAGCGCTTAACAAATACCAACATTATTATTATTATTGCTATTTTAATTATTATAATAATAATTATTATGATGCAGACCATGTCTTGAGAACATTAACTTTTGCATTTTATCCACCTTTGCCACCCAGAATATGGGTACAGATTTTGCAGCCTCCAACCCCCAAATTACCAAATTACATGCACAGTTTTGGTGACCAGGGACTCATTTCCTGAAATGCATCGAGAGTCACCAAATTACATATACAATTAACTGGGCCAGGAACCTATCCCAAGAAGCAGAGTGTGTGAGAAATGTAACTCCTGGTTTGGCCATTCGTTTTGCAAGATGGACCCATTTAGTCAGTGAGCAGTATTACAAATGCTCACTGTGCATATGTTAAACATATTGTACCAATTTGGTTTATCTGGGTCAGTTTTAACAAGGTTGACTAATAATTTCTGTGGTATTTGTAAAGTGCTTACTATGTGCCAAGAATTGTACTAAGTCCTGGGGTAGAAATAAGACCATAAGGTAGGACGTAGTCCCTGCCCCATAGGGGCTCACAGTCTAAGGTGACTGAGAGCTTATTAATGTGCAAAACACTGTTCTACGCCCTTGGGAGCTGAAGAGTAAGAAATGCAGTCACTGATTTCAAAGAGTTTCCGGTCTAATGAAGGAGACATTAGGCCTGAATTGATAACTATACCATAAGTAAGAAGGAGAGAATGGATTTAAATAATACACAAGCAAATGAATTAATGCATCAATAATAAATGCATAAACCAATAAATACCTAGGTCCTGGGATGGCATTTTCTACCTGTATGATTTCTCAAGATAAATTGCTTTTGTAAATTATAAGATATCATAATTGTATTTGTTCTCATTCTAAGTAGGAGGGATGTCAGACTAAAGAACACATTTATGGTGCAGACCTTAAAAAATGTTTAACCAGGAGCTTAGTAGATGGAGGGAGTGAACCCAAGTTGGAGGATATACCAATCTTCTTTTCACACTAGTTGTTTTGGTTGTGGAGATGAACACTTGGAAAGGAATTATGAAAATGTCATGATAAAAGCATAAAAACCTGACATGTTCAGTCATATCTTGGGGAATTTGGGACCTGTTTAGAACACACCTGAACTTTTTAACTTTTAACATTTGAACTTTTTCCTATTTTAAACTGAAAGAAATCGCTGGGGTGGGTTTTTTTGTTTTTGTTTTTTGGTTTATTTTTTTGTTTTTTAAAGGCATGCTTTAAAGGCATGTTTTAAAGGCATGCTTTAATCCTACCTAGCAAATAAATAGTGGCATAATAGTTGCTGCAATTCCATAAGAGTAAGGTGGTCTAGATATTTGCCCAACAGCTACGTACACACTTCTGAAATGTATGAAGCAAAAAGCCAACAATCTTCCCAGTGCGACTCTAACGAGAACACTGGACAGCTGTAAATTTTGCTTCAGCACCCTGAGCCAGGTTCTCCCAGGGCCTAAAACTGTTCCCTGGGGAATATATCTGACTGAGAACCAAAGCCAAATTCTCTGGTCTCTGGTGACTGGCCAAATTCTCTAGTCTCTGATTTAGCCCCAGTTCCACTTATGTGATATCGCAGTGAGCTCAGAGTTAAACTTGAGAATAGTATTTAGGAAAAAGCTGATTTTATTTTCTTTCATTTTTACCCTCTTATTGGATGGAACTAACTTGGTCTCAGTGCTCCGCTGCCATGTTGAGCAATTCCCAAAATAGCAATAATAATAAGGGTATTTGTTAAATGCTCACTGTGTGCCAAGCACTGTTCTTAGTGCTGGGGTAAATAGAAGGTAATCAGGTTGCCCCACGTGGGGCTTGCAGTCTTAATCCCCATTTTCCAGATGAGGTAACTGAGGCATAGAGAAGTTAAGTGAGTTGCTCACAGTCACACAGCTGATAAATGGCGGAGCTGGGATTAGAACCCACGACCTCTGACTCAGGCCCAGGCTCTTTCCACTAAGCCACGTTGATATCCAGGAGAGTAATGACACATCCCCACACATCCGATCCGTTACCAAGACTTGCCGGTCTCACCTTTACAATATCGCCAAGATCCGCCCTTTCCTCTCCACCCAAACGTCTACCTTACTGCTACAGGCTCTCGTTATATCCCAGCTAGACTACTGTGTCAGCCTTCTCTCTGATCTCCCTTCCTCCTCTCTCGCCCCACTCCAGTCTATTCTTCACTCCGCTGCCCGGCTCATCTTCCTGCAGAAACGTTCTGGGCATGTCACTCCCCTTCTTAAACACCTCCAGTGGTTGCCTACCAACCTGCGCTCAAAACAAAAACTTCTCACTCTAGGCTACAAGGCTGTCCATCACCTTGCCCCCTCCTACCTCTCCTCCCTTCTCTCTTTCCACTGCCCACACCACACGCTCTGCTCCTCTGCTGCCCACCTCCTCACCGTCCCTCGGTCTCGCCTATCCCGCCGTCGACCCCTGGGCCACGTCCTCCCGCGGTCCTGGAATGCCCTCCCTCCTCACCTCCGACAATCTAATTCTCTTCCCCTCTTCAAATCCCAGACTGAGCTCCCCCCTTTTTCCCTCTGCTCCCTCTACCACCCCTTCACCTCTCCACAGCTAAACCCTCTTCTCCCCCCTTTCCCTCTCCTCCTCCCCCTCTCCTGTCCCACTCCCTCAGCACTGTACTCGTCCGCTCAACTGTATATATCTTCATCACCCTATTTATTTTGTTCAATGAGATGTACATCACCCTGATTCTATTTATTTGCCATTGTTTTAAGGAGATGTTCTTCCTCTTGACTCTATTTATTGCCATTGTTCTTGTCTGCCTGTCTCCCCCGATTAGACTGTAAGCCCGTCAAAGGGCAGGGACTGTCTCTCTCTGTTGCTGATTTGTACATTTCAAGCTCTTAGTACAGTGCTCTGCACATAGTAAGCGCTCAATAAATACTATTGAATGAATGAATGAATAATGATGATGATGGTATTTGTTAAGAGCTTACTATGTGCCAAGCACTGTTCTAAGCACTGGGGTAGAGACAAGGTAATGAGGTTGTCCCACATGGGGCTCACGCTCTTAATCCCCATTTTATAGATGAGGGACCTGAGGCCCAGAGAAGTGAAGTGACTTGCCCAAAGTCACGCAACTGGTACTTGGCGGAGCCGGGATTAGAACCCACAGCCTCTGACTCCCAAGCCCATACTTTTGCCACTAAGCCACGCTGCTGCTTCATTCACCTTAAGAGCCTGTCTTACTCATGTGGAATGTTCTGAGTTGAGTGTTGTACATTGTGTATGTAGGACTTTAGAATGAGTTTTGGATCGAGTGCCTGTGCAATGACTATGCCTTGATGTGGATTACTCCCAAATCTAGCCTACTAGCCTGTACTCTTCCTCTCACATTTCCTCCTGCCCCAGGGCATTTCTTCATGGATGCTCTGCTGGTACCTCAAGCTCAATATGTCCAAAATTTAATGCCCCAACTTTCCCATCACTGTTGACGCCACCACCAATCGATCAGTCGTATTTGTTGAGCACTATTTTTGTTCAAGACACTGAACTGTTTGGGAAATTACAGTATAACAGGGTTGGTAGAAACATTTCATGCCCAAGAGGAGCTTGCAGTCTAGATGGGAAGAGAAACATTAAAATAAATTACAGATATGTAGATAAGTGCCATGGGGCTGAGTGTGGGGTGAATATCAAATGTATGAAGAGCACAAATACGAGGGCTAGGGTAATGAAGAAGGGAGGGAGATTAGGGGAAATGAGAGTTTAGTTGGGGAAGGCCTCATCAAAATGATGTGATTTTAATAAGGCTTTGAAAAAGGTGGGGAGAGGGATAGTCTGTCAGATATGAAGGGAGAGGGAGTTCCAGGCCAGAGGTAGGACAAGGATGAGGGATCAGGGTGAGAGAGATGAGGTTGAGGTACACTGAGTAGGTTGGCATTAGAGGAGCGAAGTGGGTGGGCTGGGTTGTGGTAAGAAAGCAGCAAGGTCAGGTAGATTGGGGCATGGTGACTGAGTGCTTTAAAGCCAATGGTGAGGAGTTTCTGTTTGTTCAAACAGTCAATCAAAGGTATATTGAGTGCTTACTATGTGCTTGGGAGAGTACAATACAAAACCGTAAGCAGACACAGTCCCTGCCCATAATGAGCTTACAGCCTAGAGGGGGAGACAGACATTAACATGAGTAAATAATTTATAATCAATGATTTAAATATATGTCCCTAAGTGCGGTGGGGTTGGGGGTGGGACAGTATCAAATGTCCAAAGGTCACAGATCCAAGGGCATAGATGACACAGAAGGGAGAATGCTTGGGTACGGAGTCCCCCGTTTAGACTGTGAGCCCGTTATTTGGCAGGGATTGTCTCTATCTGTTGCCGAATTGTACATTTCAAGCCCTTAGTACTGTGCTCTGCACATGGTAAGCGCTCAATAAATACTCTTGAATGAATGAATGAATGAATGAATAAGAGAGTTGGTAGGCATGTTCCCTGCCCACATCGAGCCTGGAGTCTGGAGGGGGAGACAGGCATTGGTATAAATAAATCAATTACGGATATGTACATAAGCTCTGTGAGGCTGAGGGAGAGGTGAATCAAGAGTGCAAATCCAAGTGCAGGGGTGATGCGGAAGGGAGTGGGAGAAGAGGAAATGAGGGCTAGGATGGGATGGATGGCAGGATTGGGAAATTAGATGCTTTCATCAGTAAGTGCATGAGTGGATTGAACTTCAAACGAGCAGGCCACAAGCCTGTTCCTTCCAGACCAGCCAGCCGGGGCCTTTTAATACTCTAGCGTCTTCTGAAATTGGGAGAAATAGGTATCCTGGGCTGCCAAGGGATGGTGGGGAGCCTTTTGTATCCTCACATAAAATAGGGTCTACCAGGTTTGGAGCAGTGTTTTCTGAACCTTTCACACTAAGGCAGTTTGGAGTTGGTGTATCATGAATCACTGCCAACTTTGCTGTCAGTTAATGTAAGAAAAAAAATAGAACTTATTTCCTTCATAGCTAATCTTGGCAGGCATGGATTATAAATAGATACTTCAAGCCTTTGGCAAATATTGTGTTTTTCTTGATCTTTATTTTGATGTGACAAATCATTTCCTCTTAAAATGACATTAACTTTGAAGTGAGGTTGTCGGGTATTGTTTTGAAATGTTAGCATTTTTGACACGCAGGGTCCATATATGTTACCCAAAGGTGGGCAGAATGTTTGGAAAGTTGTAGCAATCGGGGCCATCGAGGCCTGGATTATAGTAGTGAGGATTATTTCCCTCCACCTCCGTAGCCCCCAACTAGGAATGAACTGTTTTCCTTTCCTTTTTTTCCTGTTTCTTTCAACCTTTAGGTTGAGGGCCCCATGTAGACCAAGAACCCGGTTAGACTCAATATGGCCGTATTTTTTCTGGTGATTAATCAATCAGTGGTATTTATCGGGTGCTTATTCTGCATAGAGCACTGTACTAAACACTTGGGAAAGTACAGTAGAAAATACTGTATTATGTACCGCAGAGATCTTATAGTCTAGACGGAGGTGTTCACAGTCTAGACGGAGGTGATGTGCAAATTGGTGATTGTCGTAGATTGATCGTAATACAGTAATAATAATAATTGTGGTATTTAAGTGCTTGCTGTGTCCTAAGCACTGGGGTAGATAGAAGATAATCAGGTAGAACACAGTCCCTATCCCACATGGGGCTCGCGGTCTAAGTAGGAGGGAGAAAAGGCTTTGAATGCCCATTTTCCAAATGAGACTGAGGCACAGAGGAGTTAAGTGACTTCCAAAAATCTCTCAGCAGACAAGTGGCAGAGCTGGGATTAGAATCCAGGTCCTCTGACTCCCCAGCCCCTGCTCTTTTCCATTAGGCCATGTTGCATCTCAGTTTCCAATAGTTCTATAGTAATTATCTTTCAGTAGTTTCCCGAAATGTGAATTTGCTTCAAACAAACCAAAGGAAATAATCTCCAACAAGAGAGCTGGCTTACTGTTTGAACACAAATGTTTACCCATTTTGCTATTGCCCCGTGTATCGATCATTATTAAAGTGTAAGCCCATAAGAGCATCCTAAAAGCACACGATGTGTACACTACCACTTTTCCACAAAGGAGTATTGATCAAAGCATTCCGGAAATGTTGCTTGCCAATTCCTTCCACACATATGCTATTCAAATTAATGTAAATTAAGAATAAAGCCCACTTGAAAGCCAAAAGCATCTCTTCTGTTATCTGCACTTCTGATCAAAGAAAATCCGAGTAAACCTTTTCTAATCTATATACCCAAATCAAATAAACTTGAATTCAGAACCGGTCATGCAAAGCCTCGCTCATTTGAGGCTCTAGTGTAACTCAAGTGCCTTGGATTGTAACTCCAGTTAGTGGTTCTGAAAATATCACCTGGAGGTTCCACTTTGCATAGGGAGAAAACATCTCGAAAGTGGATATTTTCCACACTGTGGGGCTCAGCCCAGATCAGATCACATGGAAAGACATTTCGACAAATAGTGAAAAAATGTGTTTAAAAGGGATTTGGTAACATCGCCCTCTGCAGGTCTAGCTTGCTTACCATATGTAGTGAAACCTTTTTATTACTTCATTTTAGGTTTACTTAGCTTTGAAATGAAAATACGTTCTTGTAGCAAGTGCTATATATAATCCTTTAAGATTAAATAAAGGAGTAGTAAGTCTTAACATAGTTAAGTAAAAAAAAATATTTCCAAAGCAATAGTTTCTGGCTGTTCTGGTGTTTTGCTAGAAGGCACCGAGAGCATTTTATTTCATTCTTTACCTGGGTTTTTTCGGTTGGATCTATTCTCTCTTTTTGTTTATCACTTTGCCTTTCCTCCATTAGCTTGCACTTGGAGTATTTTAGCAATTTCTCATCAGAAAAAATGCTATTCCATATAGGTGTTAACATTCGTTCCTTAGGAATCAGTCTGTTAAGTCGTGGAAATTATTGAAATCATGAAATGATCTTAATGGCTCTGTGCCTATTTAATTGCCATTCTATATTCCCTGTTTCCTTACCTGGAGAGAGACCCAGGGACATTAATTCTCTTTTTGTCACAGTAAGTCATGTAGCATCATGGAAGAGATTTCAAGCTATCACCTTGTTCTGGCCCCTTTCTCCAGACAAGTGCATTCCCAAAGAAGTTGTTCAATCCATATCTCCCCGCTCCTCAAAAATCTCCAGTGATAATAATAATAATAATAATGTTGGTATTTGTTAAGCGCTTACTATGTGCCGAGCACTGTTCTAAGCGCTGGGGTGGACATAGGGGAATCAGGTTGTCCCACGTGGGGCTCACAGTCTTAATCCCCATTTTACAGATGAGGGAACTGAGGCGCAGAGAAGTGAAGTGACTTGCCCACAGTCACACAACCGACAAGTGGCAGAGCTGGGATTCGAACTCATGAGCCCTGACTCCAAAGCCCGTGCTCTTTCCACTGAGCCACGCTGCTTGGTTACCCATACACCCTCAAATCGAACGGATACGTCTTAAGACCAGTTTTAAAGCACTCATTCCGCTCACCCACTCCTAGCTAACCTAGCTGATTTCCTACTCCAACCCAATCCACACACTTCACTCCTCTAACACCAACCTACTCTCTGTACCTTGATCTTTTCTCTCTCACCACCAACACTTAGCCCACGTCCTCCCTCTGGCATGGAATTCTCAACCCCTTCATAAGTGATGGGCCTCCACTCTCCCCACCTTCAAAACCCTCCCCAAATCACATATCATCCAAGAGGCCTTCCCAGGCTAATCCCTCAATTTCTTCTGTCCACTGTCCCCTGCGTGTCGACTAGGTGCCCTTAAGCAAACACTTGGGTACTCACCCCAGCCCCACAGTACTTAAGCAGATATTCTTATACTTTACTTTTCCCCTCAGCAATATATTGCAATTTCTGTCTCCCCCTGTAGACTGTAAGCTCCTTGTGGGCGGGGATCGTGTCTATCAGATCTATTGTATTGTACTTTCTCAAGTACTTAATGAAATGCTCTGCACACAGTAAGTGCTCTATAAATACCATGGATTGATTGATTGATTGGTAGATAGAAAATAATCAGATCAGTTAAGTTCTTTATTCCTCATGGGACTCACAGTCTAAGAAACAGGGAGAACAGGTATTCAACCCTCATTGTACAGATGATGAAACTGAGACATTCCTCCTGCAAAACCCTACTCTCCCCCCCGCCAAAGCTTTACTGAAGGCACACCTCCTCCAAGAGGCCTTCCCAGGCTGAGTCCACTTTTCCTCAGCTCCCACTCCCTTCTGCATCACCCTGACTTGCCCCTTTTGCTCTTCCCCCGTCTCCCCGCCCCACAACACTTATGTATATATGTATATATCTGTAATTCTATTCATTTGTATTGTTGCCTGTTTACTTGTATTAATATCTGTCTCCACCCCGCAGACTGCGAGCCCGTTGTGGGCAGAGATTGTCTCTCTTTATTGCCGAATTGTACTTTCCAAACACTTAGTACAGTGCTCTGCACACAGTAAGCGCTCAATAAATGTGATTGAATGACTGAATGACGCAGAAAGTAAGTGCTATTCCCAAGGTCACAGAGAAGGTGGACTTTATTTTTTTTTAATGGTATTTGTTAAGATCTTAGTATGTGTCAAACACTATTCTAATCTCTGGGGTAGTCACAAGTAATCAGGCCCCAAACAGACTCTGTCTAAGTAGGAGGGAGAATAGGTATGGAATCCCCATTATATTGTTGAGGAAACGGAAGCATCGAGAAATTAAGTGACTTGTCCAAGATCAGGCAACAGGCAAGTAGTGGAGCTGGGATTAGGACCTAGATCTTCTGACTCACAGGCCTGTGCTCTTTCCACGAAATCACACTGGTTCACACTTCATACTCACTCTGCATGTTCACATATTCCAGGAATTATATTATGGCTTCTAACCTGCCATTCACCCCTCTTAGGGCTGCACCTGGAGAGTTTCCAGTACTCTACCAGTCTCGACTATGAGAGGGAGAGTCAAGCAGAGGCCTAGCTATTCCATTCGTAGCTTGGGTAGTGGCTACAAGTGGAAGGCAATCTGTTACAAGTCAAAAGCCACGTGTGCCAGGCAGCAGCGTAATGGGAGAGAGTTAAGGGTGGATACTCGAGTTTATCGCACAAAAGAAGGCAATGGTAAACCACTTCCAGATTTTTACCAAGAAAACTCTATGGATACGCTCCCAGAACAATTGCAGATGGAGTCGGGGTGTTCTGGGAGAGATGTGTCTATGGTGTCACTATGGGTCGGAGACGACTCAACAGCATAAGGCAAGACAACCTGCCATTCAATAGTAATCCTTAGTAGACAAGCTGCCTATTTTGAATGTATTCAATGGAGAAATAACTCTCCTGTACAAATCCACTTTGACTAGAAGCTACTTTAATGATGCAGTGAGTTAATTGTTATTAATTCCCCCTCTAGAATGTAAACTCGTTATGGGCAGAAAATGTGTCTACCAAGTCTGGTGTATTGTACTCTCCCAACAATAATAATAAGAATAATAATAATAATGTTGGTATTTGTTAAGCGTTTACTATGTGCAGAGAGCACTGTTCTAAGCGCTGGGGTAGACACAGGGGAATGAGGTTGTCCCACGTGAGGCTCACAGTCTTCATCCCCATTTTACAAATGAGGGAACTGAGTCACAGAGAAGTGAAGTGACTTGCCCACAGTCACACAACTGACAAGGGGCAGAGTCGGGATTTGAACCCTTGACCTCTGACTCCCAAGCCCGGGCTCTTTCCACTGAGCCACGCTGCTTAGTAGAGTGCTCTGCCCACCATAAGAGATAAATCAGTGAGATTGATTGATTAATGGATTAAGAAAAAGAAATATCTGATTGTGAAGGCGCCATGATATTAATCTGCCAGACTCAGAGTGTTTTTTATTTATGGAGCGTGATTTTTTTAAAAGGATTTTGATTACATTTTGGCACTAATGATTATTTACAGAGCGCAGGCTATTCTGTGCTTATAGTTTCTCTTTTTTAATGCATACAAGTTAAATGGAGTCACAGAGAAGTTCAGTGACTTCAGGCAGTCACACCGCAGGCAAAGGGCAGACCTGAGATTAGAACCCAAGACTTCTGATCCAAGGTCTGTGCTTTTTCCACCGGCCACACTAGGAGAGGGAAAACGGATTGAATGCCTGAAAGCTGATGATAAGGAGTTCCTGTTTGATGTGGAGATGAACGGGCACTATCCGATGTTTTTGAGGAGAGGAGCGACATGCATAGAATTATTTTCTAAGTAAATGATCCAGGCAGCAGAGTGAGGTATGGACTGGAGTGGGGAGAGGCTGGAAGCAAGGAGGTCAGCGAGGAGGCTGATCCAGAAGTAGTGACAGGATCTGACGAGTGCTTGGAACTAGGTGGTCCGTTTGGATGGAGAGGAAGAGGTGGATTTTAGAGATGTTGTGAAGGTAGAGTCAACAAGATTACCCCATTTCAGTTGACCAAAGAGCTGTCATTCCGTTTTCCTGACACGCCCCAGCGAGTGAAGGTGTAAGGTCACGAGCATCGTTGTGATGCGGGTGGTCTGACCTCAGATGTCTTGTCTTATGCCATCGAGTCATCTTCAACCCATAGCGATGCCATGGACACATCTCCCCCAGAACGCCCCCACCTCCATCTGCAATCATCCTGGTAGTGTATCCATAGAGTTTTCTTGGCAAAAATCTGGAAGTGGTTTACTGTTGCCTCCTTCCGTGCAGTAAACTTGAGTCTTCACCCTCAATTCTCTCCCATGTTGCTGCTGCCCGGCACAGGTGAGTTTTGACTTGTAGCAGATTGCCTTCCACTCGCTAGCTGCTGCCCACACTAAGGATGGATTGGTAATGCCTCTGCCTGACTCTCCCTCCTGCAGTCGAAACTGGTAGAGTACTGGGAACTCTCCAGGTGTGACCCTGAGAGGGGTCGACCACACTACAGAAGCTCATTGGTGGTGATCCTCTTGTGACATCTGATGCTTAGTATTTGTGAACTGTTCCCCCAGTTGAATATGGTTTGCGTGGCAGGTCCAGGCCTCACAGCTTAAAAGAAGGTAGGATACTATAATTGACCTGTACCCCTTCAGTTTACTCTGATTCTTGATGCCTTTGCTGATTTAGGTGTCCACATCCTTGTTTAACTTGGCTTCATTCGACGATCAGCTTCCCAGGTAAAAGAATTCAATGACAGCATTCACTTGATTCCTGACTGTGTGTATGGTTTGCCAGGTATGGACTGGGACATGCCCCCAGTCTTCTTGAATCTGTCAAGCAACAGTACTTTACTAATTCTGAGACACGGTCCATAATCATTTCCATGTCTCCTTGTGCACATTTGCTTCCAGTCATCGGGGTATGGGAGCACAGACCCCAATGCTGACAGGCAGAACCTCTAGGGCATGTAATTAACTATAGGACATTATTAGGAATTTAATGATTGGAGATGTGTTAATTTCTTCAAACTAATGCAATAGAATTTAGTCCTTTGGAACCATAATTTACTAAATAATGCAATTCTGAGAGGGCAACATGTACTCCCCTTGCTAGAGTTATTATTACTAATGTTTCTTAAGTGCTTACTAAGCACAAACAAGGAGCATCTCTTTGCAAGCAGAAACCCAGTAGGACCCCAAGACAAGGAGCAAAAGTGAAAACAGTGCTGGTGGTGAAAAAACAAACGTTAAAGGCAGTATAAGGGCCAGTCTTTGTCTGAGCATGATGGGGTAGGGTCTCTGGCTTCTGCATTGGCCACAGACCCACTGATGGGTGAACTCCACTATCAGTGACAGCATCATTGAAAATAAAGAGCACACACACGCACACACAAATGGAGCTGGGAAGAAATCCAAGGAAATCTAGATAACAGTAATAATAATCGTGGTTCTGTTAATTGCTTACTAATTGCCAGGCACTGTACTAAGCCCAGGGGTAGAAACGAGTTGGACACAGTCCCTGTCCCACCTGGGGCTCACAGTCTTAATCCCCATTTTTTAGATGAGGAAACTGAGGCCCAGAGAAGCGAAGTGACTTGCCCAAGGTCATAGAGCAGTCAGGTGGTGTAGCCAGGATTAGAACCCAGGTCCTCTGCCTCCCAGGCCCATACTCTATCCACTAGACCACTCTGCTTCCCCAATTATGATATGGTACCTTGTCCATCAGAGGCTTGCATGTGTTGGGAAGGGCAGACATCCAGAAGAGCATATTATGCACACAAAATGAAACGAGATTGAAGTTCAACAATGAAACTGTGAATAGTAAAATAGAAGCACATTAAATACTTGGCGTAGGTGATCCTCAGACTCCTCATTGCTCCAGGTGAGCAGTTCTTGGTCACAAGCTTCTGCAAACTTCCTAACTTAAATGTGGGGAATGTAGGCTTCTGCCCACTCTTTGCTCCTGCCAGGGAATGTGGTTTCACTCCCACAGTGTCAGGTGGCAAGAGAGAGGATAGTACAGATGTTGGGTGCCTTCTCCCCTCGATCTGTCCCAGGACATTATATCTTCTGTTGAGGATATAACTCAATCGAGTCTTTTGTCTTCTGTTTCTGTAGAGAGGGTTTGACCACATTGACAAACCACTTGAGAATTGTCCCTGATTCCATGATTTGCATTTTTTTTATGATGCAGACACTTTTGACTCAGAAAAATCCCTTAATTTACTTGTAGAAAGTAGCCAAAACTATCCCTCCTTTTGAAACTCAATTGTGAGGTAAGTGAGTTAAGTGGGGCTCACTTCACTTCTCTGTGCCTCAGTTACCTCATCTGGAAAATGGGGATGAAGACTGTGAACCCCACGTGGGACAACCTGATCACCTCATCTCCCCCCCAGTGCTTAGAACAGTGCTTTGCACATAGTAAGCGCTTAGCAAATACCCTCATCATCATCAGTATAAGGAGTGGTTGAACAATTGTGATGGCAGTTTGGACCAATTATGGAAGTGGTGTGAAGATAGAACCACCAGGACTTGGCAACTGAATAAATATGTGGATGGAAGGGGGACGGGGGCTGGATAATGCCGACTCGTAGGCTTGAGAGACCGGCAGGATGGTGGTATTAATAATGTTGGTATTTGTTAAGCGCTTACTATGTGCAGAGCACTGTTCTAAGCGCTGGGGGAGATACAGGGTAATCAGGTCGTCCCACGTGAGGCTCACAGTTAATCCCCATTTTACAGATGAGGCAACTGAGGCACAGAGAAGTTAAGTGACTTGCCCACAGTCACACAGCTGACAAGTGGCAGAGCCGGGAGTCGAACCCATGACCTCTGACTCCGAAGCCCAGGCTCTTTCCACTGAGCCACGCTGGTTAGGTGGAAGGGAGGATTTGTGATTGAAGGGGAGTTTGAACATGTTGAACTTGCGGTATAGAGATGTGGAGATGACCTGGAGGCAGGAGGAGATGTGAGGTTGTGGAGACAGAGTCCGGTTGGGACTCATGGGGTGGATGATAATAATAATAATAATGTTGGTATTTGTTAAGCGCTTACTATGTGCCAAACACTGTTCTAAGTGCTGGGGTAGATACAAGGTGATCAGGTTGTCCCACTTGCCGCTCACAGTCTTAATCTCCATTTTCCAGATGAGATAACTGAGTCACCGAGAAGTGACTTGCCCAAAGTCACACAGCTGACAGGAGGCAGCGCCAGGATTAGAACCCTTGACCTCTGACTCCTAAGCCCAGGCTCTTTCCACTGAGCCACGTTGCTTTCATCTACATAAAAGTGGTATTTACAGCTGTGAGAGTGGATCAGCTCCCCAAGGGAGCGAGTGTAGAAGACGACCCGGAAGTGAGCCACTAGTAACACCCACAGTCAGGTAGTGGGAGGCAGAGGAAGAGCTGGCAAAAAAGACAGAGGAACAGCCAGAGAAATAGGAGAACCAGTTGGTTGTATTTATTGAGCACTTACTGTGTGCAGAGCACTGTACTAAGTGCTTGAGAGAGTACGATATAACAGTATAACAGACACATTCTTTGCCCACAATGAGCTTATTGTTTAAATGGGAAAACAGCCATTAATATAAATGAAAAAAATTACAGACGTACATTTGGTGCTAGGAAGGGGTGAGAATAAAGAATAAAGTCAACGTGGCCCAGAAGTGAGTGGAAGAAGAGGAAAGGAGAACTTAGTCAGGGAAGGCCTCTCGGAGGAGATATGCCTTCAGTAAGGCTTTGAAGGTGGGGAGAGCAATTGGCTTTCGAATATGAAGAGGGAGGGCGTTCCGGCCCAGAGGCAGGACGCGGGCCAGCGTTTGGCAGCGAGATAGACGAGATAGAGGTACAGTGAGTAGTTTGGCAATAGAGGAGTGACGTGTGTGGGCCGGGTTGTAGTGGGAGAGTAGTGAAGCGAGGTAGGAGGGAACAAGGTGGTTGAATGCCTTAAAGCCCACGGTAAGGAGTTTCAGTCTGATATGGAAGCGGTTGCGCAACCACTCAGGGAAATCAAGGTTAAACAGTGTTTCCGGTTAAAGAGGGTAGGCAACTGGGTCAAAAGTCAGGGAAGATTAGGATGGAGTAGAGTCCATTAGATGGGGGAGAAGGAGGTCATTGGTGACCTTGGAGAGAGCAGTTGATGAGCTAACTGTCTTGGAACAGAGACTTTGGGAAGACTGTAACACCAAGAGGGAGAAATGAAAACAGTTCCAGGCACCATAGGTAATGAAGTAAATTGAGCAGCAGTCTTTACATGCACTTGATGCAGAATTCATTCATTCAATCGTATTTATTGAGCACTTACAATGTGCAGAGTGCTTAGGAAAGTACAGTACAGCAATAAAAGAGAGACAACCCCTGCCCACAACGTGTTCACAGTCTCAGGGGGTGGGGTGGGGAGAGACATCAATACCAGTAAACAGACATAAAGACATCGATACAAGTAAACAGGCATCAATATAATTAATTAAAATTACAGATATATACATAAGTGCTGTGGGGCGGGGGAAGGGGAGAAGAGCAAAGGGAGAGAGTCAGGGTGATGCAGAAGGGATTAGGAGATGAGGAAAAGTGGGGTTTAGTCTGGGAAGGCCTCTTGGAGGAGATGCGCCCTCAGCAGGGCTTTGAAGGGGAGGAGTTCAATCATGCTTTGCTCCACACCCCTTATTTGTTTGAAAATCTCTTCATTAAGGGATAGCATCTCAATCCCACCAACCCATTATCCATCTCCATCCTCCCTTAAAAAACACTTCCTCCAGGAGGCATTCCCTGTCTACAGTTTCCACTTACCTGATCAAGCCATCCCCTTAGCCAGCCTTAGCACTTATGGATATATGGGTTTGATTATTTCACTTACTCTTGACGTTTTCTAGTTTTATTCGATGCTCCCGGGCACTTACTGCAATGATGCACACTCAGTAGGTGTTCAGTAAAAGCCACTGTCGAGCATGATCTGCTTCCACCACCTCTTGTCTCCCCCACTCCCCTCTCCCGCCCTAGAACCCCACTTTACCAGCACTACCCCTCTTCCCCCTCCCCCTACTTTCCCCCCCACCAAACCACCTCCTCACCCCCTCCCCCCTTCTCTCTTCCCCTCCCACGCCCCATCCCAGTCCTCCTGTCCCACCGCTACCCCTCATCCCCCTCTCCCCGTCCAGGGCCCCGCCACCTCCTTCCCATCCAAACCCTCCCCTCCCCCTGCCCTTTCCCCCCTCCCCCCCTTGCACCCACAGCTACTTTCAAGTGTGGCCTCTGGAACCCCCGCTCTATTACAGGTAAGCTACTTTTCATCCATGACCTTTTCCTCTCCCGCTCTCTCCTCCTCCTCGCCCTTTCAGAAATGTGGCTCACTCCCGAAGACACGGTCTCCACCGCTGCTCTCTCCAGCGGAGGCCTCTCCTTCTCCCACTCCCCCAGACTCACCGGTAAGGGAGGAGGCGTCGGCTTCCTCGTCTCACCCCGTTGCCGCTTCTGCACTATCCCTCCTCCCCCCTCCCTCTCCTTCCCCTCCTTCGAAGCCCATATCATTCGCCTCTACCACCCACTCCAGTTACTTGTCGCCGTCATCTACCGCCCTCCCGGTCCCACCTCCGAATTCTTCAACCACCTAGACCCCTTTCTCACCTTCCTTCTCTCCTTCTCTCTGCCCACTCTGATCCTCGGAGACTTCAACATCCATATGGATGTACCCGATGACTCCTCTGCCGCCCGCCTGCTATCCCTCCTCGACTCTGCCAACCTCCTCCTCCACCATACCGCGCCCACTCACCGACTCGGTCACACCCTCGATCTCGTCATCTCCTACCACTGCACTATCTCCTCCCTCACCGACTCTGAAATCCCTCTCTCTGACCATAACCTTCTCACCTGCCTCATCTCTCACACTCCTTCCCCCTGCAAATCTTCGCTACTGCCCCACAGAGACCTCCGCTCTCTTGATCCCATCCATCTTTCCAAAAGCATCTCTCCTCACCTTGCCGCCCTGTCCTCACTTCCCACTCTCGACGATCAGGTCTCCGCTCTCAACTCCACCCTCTCTACTCATCTCAACTCTCTCGCCCCCCTTTCCCTCTGCTGCTCTCACTCCACTAACCCACAGCCCTGGATCACCTCCTCTGTTCGCCTCCTATGCTCCTATGCTCGAGCTGCTGAGCGCTGCTGGCGAAAGTCCAAGCACCAAGCCGACCTCACACACTTCAAATTTATCCTTTCCTGCCTTAACTCTGTCCTCTCCTCCGCCAGGCAAAACGTCTTCTCCTCTCTCATCGACACCCATGCCCGTCACCCCCACCGATTGTTCCGGACTTTTAACTCTCTCCTTAGGCCCCCTGTTCCTCTCCCTCCCCCATCTCTCACCCCCAATGATCTGGCCACCTATTTCATCACAAAAATCAACACAATCAGGTCTGAGCTCCCCAAAGTCACCCCTCCGCCTCTCCCCTCCCACCCACCAACCCTCTCCCCTACTTTTCCATCGTTCCCTGCAGTATCCTCAGAGGAGATCTCCTCCCTCCTCGCAAGTGCCACCCCCTCCACCTGCGCCTCGGACCCCATTCTCTCTCACCTTATTAAAACCATCGCCCCTGCCCTCCTCCCTTCCTTAACTTCTATTTTTAACCACTCAATCTCCAATGGCTCCTTCCCCTCTGCCTTCAAACATGCCCATGTCTCCCCCATCCTAAAAAAAACCCGCTCTTGACCCCACTTCCCCCTCCAGTTATCGCCCTATCTCCCTACTACCCTTCCTTTCCAAAATCCTAGAACGACTCGTCTACAGTCGATGTTTGGAATTCCTTAACTCCCATTCTCTCCTAGACCCCCTCCAATCTGGCTTCCATCCCCTCCACTCTACCGAGACTGCTCTCTCTAAGGTCACCCATGACCTCCTTCTTGCCAAATCCAATGGCTCCTACTCCATTCTAATCCTCCTTGACCTCTCAGCTGCCTTTGACACTGTCGACCATCCCCTCCTCCTCCACACCTTATCTCACCTTGGCTTCACGGACTCCGTCCTCTCCTGGTTCTCCTCTTATCTCTCTGGCCGGTCATTCTCGGTCTCCTTCGCTGGCGCCTCCTCCCCCTCCCATCCTTTAACTGTTGGAGTTCCTCAAGGGTCAGTTCTTGGCCCTCTTCTGTTCTCCATTTACACTCACTCCCTCGGTGAACTCATTCGCTCTCACGGCTTTGACTACCATCTCTACGCAGATGACACGCAGATCTACATCTCCGCCCCTGTCCTCTCCCCCTCCCTTCAGGCTCGCATCTCCTCCCGCCTCCAGGATATCTCCACCTGGATGTCGGCCCACCACCTAAAACTCAACATGAGCAAGACTGAGCTCCTCATCTTCCCTCCCAAACCCGGTCCTCTCCCAGACTTCCCTATCACCGTGGATGGCACGACTATCCTTCCCATCTCTCAGACCCGCGATCTCGGTGTCATCCTTGACTCGTCTCTCTCGTTCACCCCACACATCCTATCTGTTACCGAGACCTGCCGGTTTCACCTTTACAATATCGCCAAGATCCGCCCTTTCCTTTCCACCCAAACGGCTACCTTACTGCTACGGGCTCTCGTTATTTCGCGGGTAGACTACTGTGTCAGCCTTCTCTCTGATCTCCCTTCCTCCTCTCTCTCCCCGCTCCAGTCTATTCTTCACTCCGCTGCCCGGCTCATCTTTCTGCAGAAACACTCTGGGCATGTCACTCCCCTTCTTAAACACCTCCAGTGGTTGCCTGTCAACCTCCTCTCCAAACAAAAACTCCTCACTCTAGGCTTCAAGGCTCTCCATCACCTTGCCCCTTCCTACCTCTCCTCCCTTCTCTCTTTCTACTGCCCACCCCGCACGCTCCACTCCTCTGCTGCCCACCTCCTCACCGTCCCTCGGTCTCGCCTATCCCGCCGTCGACCCCTGGGCCACGTCCTCCCGCGGTCCTGGAATGCCCTCCCTCCTCTCCTCCGCCAAACATTCTCTTCCCCTCTTCAAAACCCTACTTAAAACTCACCTCCTCCAAGAGGCCTTCCCAGACTGAGCTCCCCTTCTCTCTCTACTCCCTCTACCACCCCCCCTTCACCTCTCCGCAGTTTAACCCTCTTTTCCCCCCATTTCCCTCTGCTCCTCCCCCTCTCCCTTCCCATCCCCTCAGCACTGTACTCGTCTGCTCAACTGTATATATTTTCATTACCCTATTAATTTTGTTAATGAAATGTACATCGCCTTGATTCTATTTAGTTGCCATTGTTTTTACGAGATGTTCTTCCCCTTGACTCTATTTATTGCCATTGTTCTTCTCTGTCTGTCTCCCCCGATTAGACTGTAACCCCGTCAAACTGCAGGGACTGTCTCTATCTGTTGCCGACTTGTTCATTCCAAGCGCTTAGTACAGTGCTCTGCACATAGTAAGCGCTCAATAAATACTATTGAATGAATGAATGCTTTTCCTCACAATATTTTAATTTTTAATTGTTAATAGTTTACCATTGGTTTGTTTCTTTTTAAAGACTCCAGACCAACTGTGGTTTGATATAGTTGAAAATTGCTTAGGTCCCCCCCAAAATGGACTTTTTAATCTGAGAATGACCGGAATCTGGGCGGGAAGGGGCGGTTAATGGTATTCGTTCATACATATTAAGCTCTGGGGTAGGTGCAAGCTAATCAGGTTGGGCAAAGTCCATGTCCCACATGGGGCTCACAGTCTTAATCTCCATTTTAGAGCTGATGTAACTGAGGTACAGGGAAATTAAGTGACCCTGGGCACACAGCAGTCAAGTGGAGGAGTCAGAATTAGAACCCAAGTCCTCCGACTCACAGGCTCATGCTCTTTCCACTAGGTCGTGCTGCTTCTGCATTGTCGTTTTAGGATTAGACCCTCTCCTCTTCTTAAAACTAATAATGGTTGGTGCAGTTTCTGTTAAAAACCTTGTCCTGCACATTGAGTTTTGAAATTGGGAAATAACTCTTTAGATTTTAATGTTTGGCAGCAGGTCTTAGCACGCAGGCCCTCTATCTCAGGCCACTATATCATTGTCTGTTTTAGAGAAATATAGCCATATGTAGGAGATTTCAACATAGCATATTTCTATTATGAACTCAGCCGGCAGTGTTTCAAATTATTGGACCCTTGAACTGAAAGTGGGGTTTTGACTATATTAAAGAAAACACCAACGTTTTATGGGATCACAAGCTGGTGGTGTACTATAAATTTACTTTGATCTCTTTCATTTGTTCAGAGTTTAGGGTGGTTCGCCAACTCCATTATGCACACAATTTCCAAGTAGTTTTCTGTTAAATTATGTTAGATAAAAGGATAATTTATTTTGGAGAAAATATACAGCCATTTAAACAGGAGCCACAAAGCTACATTGAAAAATAATTTGGTTCTAACAAAAGGCTAAATATGCTGCCTCTGTTTGTGCTATATGATTGCATCTTATTCCATGACGATACCTAAACAAAAAGGGCAGATCTGAAAAAGACTTTTGAAACAAGAAAAAGATTGTATCTTTTTAGTCCAGTCTTTCTCCTTTTTCCTTTTATCCCTTCAGAAATCAAAATAACTCTTAAAAATTACCCTAATGGTATATGTAAATGCCACATAATAATAACCACTCTTCTTGGCATTTTAAAGGCGTCGAGGCCCAGCCGATGTTGTCTAATTCTCAATGTTCAGTGTTATATCAGTTCAGTAGTCTCCTCCACCCATCTTATTTCTACTGAAGATGAGCCCCTTCAAACATAGAAAACCCTACTACATGCAAAGACGTTGTCTTTGCCGCAGTGTTGATGTGATGACTTCAGTCCAAGACATAAAAGATGGCCAAAGCCTGGATTCAGTGTTCTACCCTTTGTGATCTCCAAGCATGGAGAGGCCACCCTGCTTACACACTTACACAAGCTCTTCCTCAACATATGCCACACTGAGGAAATGCCAAGAGATTTCAAAAATGCTGTCATCATTGAGACCAGATTGCTCCCATTGTCAAGGCATCTAATTAAGACAAGAACCTAGCCAGAAGTGCTCCTGAATCAGCTTCTAGTGAATATTGTTGACCCAGCACTCTCAGAATCACAGTGAAATTTCAGATGACAGCTTGATCCTGTGGACGTGATTTTTACAATGTGTCCGATCCCAGAAATGTGCAGGGAACTTTACCAAGACCAGTGTAAAGTTAACATAGACCTAACAAAATCATTTGCTCAGTCAGTCATAGTTAGTGAGCATTTTCTGTGTGCAGAGTACGGTACTAAGACCTTGGGAGAGTACAATATAACAATATAGCAGACACATTCCCTGCCCACAACAGGCTTACAGTCTAGAGGGGGAGACAGACAGTAATATAAACAAATAAAATTACATATATGTTCACAAGTGCTTTGGGGTGAGGAGAGGGGATGAATAAAGGGCGATGCAAGAAGGAAGTGGGAAAAGAGGAAAGGAGGGCTTAGTCAGGGAAGCCCTCTTGGAGGAGATGTACCTTCACTAAGGTTTTGAAGGTGGGTTGAGTAAATGTCTGTTGCATTTGAAGAGGTAGGGCTTTCCAGGCCAGAGCCAGGGCGTGGGAGAGAGGTTGGTGGCGAGAAAGATGAGATCGAGGTACAGTGAGAAGGTTGGCATTAGAAGAGCAAAATGTGCCGGCTGCGTTGCAGTAGCGAGCCCTCCTCTCATCTTCTCTCACTCCCTTCTGTGCCATTCATACCTGATCCTTCATTCATTCATCCTCTCTCGCTTCCCCATGGCACATATGTCTGTATATAACTGTAATTTATTTATGTATTTATTTATTTATATTAATGTCTGTCTCCCTGTCTAGATTATGAACTCGCTGTGGGCAGGGAATGTGTCTCATGTTGTATTGGACTTTCCCAAGTGCTTAGTACAGTGCTTTGACAGAGTAAGTACTCAATAAATATGATTATTAATACTCATAAGAATAATAATGGGGCAAGGTGTCCGAGTGCTTTAAAGCCGATGGTAAGAGGTTTCTTTTGATGTGGAGGTGGATGGGCAACCGTTGGATGTTCTTCATTAGTGGGGAGACATGGCCTGAATGTTTTTGTAGAAAAATGATCTGGGCAGCATAGTGAAGTATGGACTAGAGTGGAAAGAGACAGGAGGCGGGGAGATCAACAAGGAGGCTGATTCAGTAATTAAGGTGGGATAGGATAAGTGCTTAGATTAACACGGTAGCAGATTGGATGGAGAGGAAAGGATGGTGTTTAGCAATGTTGTGAAGGATGAACCGACAGGATTTAGTGATCGATTGAATATGTGGGTTGAATGAAGGAGAGGAGTCCAGGAGAACACCAAGATTATGGGATTGTGAGACAGGAAGGATGGTGGTGCCAGCTACAGGGATGGGAAAGTTAAGGGGAGGACAGGGTTTGGGTGGGAAGATAAGGAATTCTGTTTTAGATTGTTAAATTTGTAGTGCCGGCAGGACATCCAAGCAAGTAGAGATGTCTTGAAAGCAGGAAGAAGTGTGAGACCATAGAGAGGGAGAGAGATCAGGTCTGGAGATGAAGATTTGGGAATCATCTGCATAGAGGTGATAGTTGAAGCCATGGGAGCAGATGAGTTCTCCAAGGGAGTGGGTGTAGATGGAGGCTAGACGGGGACCCAGAACTGAACCTTGAGAGACTCCCACAGTTAGGAGGTATGAGGCAGAGAAGGAGCCTTCGAAAGAGACTGAGAATGAGCGGCCAGAGAGATGGGAGGAGAACCAGGAGAGGACAATGTCAGCAAAAATGAGGTAGGATAATGTTTCCAGGAAAAGGGGGTGGTCCACAGTGTCGAAGGCAGCTGAGAGGTTCAAGGAGGATTAGGATGGAGTAAAGGCTGTTGGATTTGGCAAGAAGGAGATCATTGGTGACCTTTAAGAGGGTGGATTCTGTGGAATGAAGGGGATGGAAGGCAGGTTGGAAGGGGTCAAGGAGAGAATTGGAGGAGAGAAAATTGAGACAGTCGGTGTAGACAACTCATTCAAGGTTTCTTGGAGGGAATATGATTTTAGTAGGGCTTTGAAGATGGGGAGACTGGTGATCTGTCACATGTGAAGGGAGAACAGTTCTAGGTAAGAGGAAGGATGTGGGCAAAAGGTTAATGGTGGGATAAATGAGATTGAGATAGTCGAAAGGTTGGTGTTAAAGGAGGGAAGTGTGTGAGTTGGGTTGTAGTACGTCAGTGTGGTAAGGTAGGAAGGGGAGAGCTGATTGCGTGCTATAAAGCTGATGGTAAGAAGTTTCTGTTTGATATGGAGATGGATGGACAACCAATGGGGAGATGTGAAATGAATCATTTTTTAATCTGGTGCCTTGAACACTTCCATTAGGATAGGATAAGAAAGAATTCCCGAAACAAAATCAGCATCCTAGCACTGACATTAAGCTCACTCCAACAGGACTGCACTGATGTGTGAAGAATGAATGACAGTAGAGTACCTAAATAGCTGCTACATAGTAGGCTGAAATCTGGAAGCTGAAAGTAAGGAGGGCGGAGGAAGTGTTTTAAGGATCCAGTAAAACATCAATTAAGAAAGGATGAGCTGTTTTAGAGCCAAAAATTCTAGAGGATTGTTAGATGAGGAAGAAAAGGTGAAAACAGTGCCTGATGCTGGGAACACTAAGGTACAACTTAGTGAGGCCAGGACATTTGCTCTCTTGTGGGCCTTTTCAGTTACCCGCACAACGACAAGTGAACTGCACTGCCAATGACATCTTTTACGAGTACAAAGGAAAGTATAAATAGACTGTAAGCTCTTTGGGGTCAAGAATTCAAGACTCAGGAAAATAAGTGGTTTGGACTGTAGGCCCTTATACTGATCCTAAGGCATTAGAAAAAATAGCAGGCAGGCTCAATGTTTGCAGAAATACTCTGTTATGTGCATGTCGGTGATCACAGGAGAATACAAATTAGTATTGTATTCCCCCTGGGTAGCATTTCAAGATTCAAAGTATTGATTAATCATTATTTCACTTTGTTGGTCATCCAGACTTGCCCCCAACACAGAGGAAGTGAGAAGGAGAAATTTTAAAAATTGCTAAAACGGGGACAAACTCAATCCAGGTGACCCCCTTCCCTGAGGGAAGGCTGATATGATTAAGTAGCAGGTATTTATCTGATGCCTCCACCTGGAATGCAGCAAATCATAGGGGAGCACTGGGAGAGGAGGAGGAAGCTAGTCAATTGGCGGAAGATGTCCCTCAGCCATGTTGAGTAAAAAGTTGAGAAACAATCCTGGAGGGACAGTACGTTTGAAAAGGGCTCTCTATTTTGAGGTCTAGAGGTTAGGATCCCGGAGGAGCGAGGCTCCTAACCCTTAAATAGAGGGAAAACCATGTGGTTCAACAACAGTTTTCCCTTGACATCTGAAAATCCTGAGGGAAGAGTCTGGAAGGGGTAACCTGGGATTTCCTGAGAGAAAGGAAGAGGGCAATGGACTAGGAGAACATGCGCACAAAGATGCTTGCAGGAAAATAGAAAGGTTTTGAAAGTGCTGGAGGATAGGGAACGGCGTTTTAGATTGAAAATCTGTTCCATTTGTTACCTAATGCATTAATGACTCATTAATGAAAGCATTTTGGGTTTCAAAGTCTTGATTGGTCATTATTTTGCTCTCATGGTCACCCAAGCTCGTCCCTCACCCAGAGGAAGTGGGGAGGAGAACCTTTAAAAATTGCTAAAGCAAGGACCAACTCACTCCAGATGACCCCCTCCCTGGGGGTTTGGCTCATCTATCAAGAAGCTTATTTAGAGCTCTTACTTTTGTGTCTGCTCATGATAGGGGCTCAGGTAGCTCCTGGGTGTGGGAGGATCATGTTTGTCTGGGAATCTGGAGGATCAGGAGGGAGATAGAGCTTCCTGCAGTCACCTTTGGGAGGGAGCATATATGGTTGGACCCTGAGGGATCCTCTTGGGCGGGGGCTTACTTGAGAGCCAAGGGATGATGGTAGTGGCCATGGGGTGCAGGAGCGAGGTTCTCTTGACAGGGACCCCAATTTTGTCTGTCTCTGGAAGGAGGCCTTTAGGAACCTGTGGACATTTTCAGGTATTCTGGAGCTCCTAATTGGCTGCAGGGGCTGCTTCAGCTGGCACGGAGGGCTCAGAAGACTCCACTCTGTCACATTCACTATTTTAAGGTATTTGAGTGCTTCCTACGTGCCAAGCACTGTGCTGAAAACTGGGGTAAATGTCAGACTATTAGTTCTGCCATCTGTAATGCAGCATGGCCTAGTGGATAGAGCACAGGCCTGAGAGTCAGAAGGACCTGGGTTCTAATCCTGTCTCTGCCGCTTGTCTGCTGTGTGACCTTGGGCAATTCACTTCACTTCTCTGTGCCTCAGTTACCTCACCTGTAAAATGGAAATTAAGACTGTGAGCTCCACGTGGGACAGAGACTGTGTCCAACCTCATTAGCTTGTCTCTACCCCAATGCTTAGAACAGTGCTTGACACGTAGTAATCACTTAACAAATACCATTATTATTATTATTATTATCATCCTTTTTAATTAGATATTTTGTGCCTGCTGACACTAATTTGTAAATTTCATGAGCTAAACATTACCAAGAGTTTCTTAAGTGTTTATCTTGAAGAGCTGTTTTCTCATATGTTTAGCTTCTGCAATAAAAGGGTGAATAAATAAGTTACAGGCATTAAAGCTGAACAGTTATGTAGCTATTCATAAGCTCAGTGCATTTGACAACCATTAATTAATGTACATGAATCCCCAGGGGTTAGGAGGTTTCATTTAATAAATGGGGAAACTGAGATTATAGTTAATCTAGTGAGATTATACAGTGCACTGCAAGCACCCACTGCACATCAGTGGGAAGTGCAGCTGAAAGGTTTGCTGAATCCTAAATGTTGATTTAGTTTACCTCCTCCACCAACCTTTCCTAAATCCTCTTCAGAAAGTCATCCTGAGGGTACCCATGTGAAAGTCAGGGGGCATGTTCCAGCAAGACAGAGATCCCTCAAAAGACCACTGAATTTTACCACTGGTGGTATCTTCCAGAACAAAAAACAACTCCGCATATGTGTGTGTGTGCCTGAACTTCATAGAGGTAAAGGCTAAGTGACTTCTATGTCTACTACTGGTCACATGTTCCTTAACTTGATTCGCAGATCGTGGCACGGGCTTCTCCAGTCATCCTTTGGTCAGACTCAAAAGGAATAAAAGGTATTGGCAATTGCTGGGTTTGTCACAAGTCATTGTCATTAAACCATATATGAGATGTTGACTAACAGTGGACTTAGTCCTTATTGGTGTCGGACAATATGTCCAAACTGATGATGTCCACAGCAGTCGGAAATGTTCCATGTGACTGCACCCTGTTGCCTCTTGACTGGTACTGGGATCTTCTCTGTGAGGCAGGCAGCTATGTTGACTTCAGGATTCCTTCAGTAGGCCTAGAGGTAGCATTATTGGTGAGTGAGATTGTAAACTCATTCTGGGCAGGGGATAACAATAATAATAATAATAGTATTTGTTAAGTGCTTACTATGTGCCAAGCACTGTTCTAAGCACCAGAGTAGTTACCAGGTAATCAGGTACTCCCACGTGGGGCTCACAGTCTTAATCCCCATTTTACAGATGAGGGAACTGAGGCGTAGAGAAGTTAAGTGACTTGCCCAAGGCCACACAGAGGACAAGTGGCAGAGCCGGGATTAGAACCCACGTCCTCAGACTCATTCATTCATTCAGTAGTATTTATTGAGCGCTTACTATGTGCAGAGCACTGTACTAAGCGCTTGGAATGTACAAATCGGTAACAGATAGACAGTCCCTGCCCTTTGACGGGCTTACGGTCTAATCGGGGGAGACAGACAGACAAGAACAATGGCAATAAATAGAATCAAGGGGAAGAACATCTCATTAAAGCAATAGCAAATAAATAGAATCAGGGTGATGTACATCTCATTAACAAAAATAAGGTAATGAAGATATATACAGTTGAGCGGATGAATACAGTGCTGAGGGGAGGGGACGGGAGAGGGGGAGGAGGAGAGGGAAAGTGGGGAGAAGAGGGTTTAGCTGTGGAGAGCCCGTGCTCTTTCCACTAAGCCACGCTGCTTCTCCTACTATACTCTCCCAAGCACTTAGTAGAGTACTCTGCACACAGTAAGTAATCAATAAATACGATTGGTTGAATTGGTTAACATCAACTTCATCTTCCCAACTATTCATTTCAGGCCCACAGCACTTACGTGCCTCTCCATAATTCATTTTAATGTCTGTCTCCCTCTCTAAACTATAAGTTTCTGGTAGACAAAGAATGTGTCTACCCACTCTGTGCTCTCCCAAGTGCCTAGTACAGTGCTCTGCACACAGTAAGCACTCAGTTGTCTTAGGCTGTCCAGTCATCTCCGAGCCATAGCGATTCCGTGGCCACATCTCTCCCAGAACGCCCCACCTCCATCTGCAGTAGTTCTGGGAGTGTATCCATAGAGTTTTCTTGGTAAAAATACGGTAGTGGTTTACCTTTGCTCCCTTCCACGCAGTAAACTTGAGTCCCCGCCCACGGCTCTCTCCCGTGCTGCTGCCGCCCAGCACAGGAGAGTTTTGACTTGTAGCAGATTGCCTTCTGCTCACTAGCCACTGCCCAGGCTAGGAATGGGATGGGTAGACCTCTGCTTGACTCTCCCTCCCGTAGCCAAGACTGGTAGAGTACAGGAAACTCTCCGGGTGCAGTCCTGAGAGGGGAAGCACTCAATAAATATAATTTCTCGGTTAATAATGTTAGGCTCGCCCTCAGCAAAAAATATAAATCCCCCTCAAAAATTCTCCTCCAAAAGCATGCTCAGCCTGTCAATTTGGGCAGGGCGTGATTTACAGAGGACTTGAAAAAGCAGCATGCATTAGGCATCATTGCCAATCCTGACCTAATAATTGACAGGTTCTTTTGCACTTCCTTTTTGTCTGTGGTTATGGTTAAGTTTCTCATCTATGGAGGCTAATGTGGGCCTCTTTTATTCCCCCTCGCCCTTTGTTTTTGGTTTCTGTGTTCTCCAGTAAAACAGTCTGTCGTAAGAGTTCAAGACCAACGTTAACACTGATATTAAATCTTAGCTGGGAGTTGCTTCAGACTTTCAAACATGAATCTGAACCACAGGGGTATGTATTCTGAGTGGAGGGTACAGAGCAGTTATATTTATTGGAGCATATTTGGAGAAGATATTAAAGTCACATTGAGTAGTTCCTACGTATCATAAAGCAGTGCTTTTGTACCTCTCCCACTACGGATATTTCTCTTGACCTCATTTTAATCCCATTGAAGCTTATTCTATACATTTACCGTAGAAAAACCTACTAGGTATATATGAGTTGCTCATTGTTGGAGGGGATTTTATTTTTCTTTTCACAGTGCAAGTTTTGCAGAAATTCCTTAGCTTGTTTCCACCACCAAATCCCAGTCAGTAATTTTCTTTTATCGGTATTTATTGTTTTAATACATTTCCAAATACCAAGAGAAGCTTGCTAATGGGATTCGTGATTTCTAATGTAACAGGACCTTCACTGGCTGAATGAGGTTTGTTTAGCTACGAAGCCTTAAGCAATTTGAGGTAGAGTCCTAAGTGGCAGCCGCCAATGACAGAAAGTCAGAGGTCCTGATTATGTCTCTCTAAAAATCAGTTCTATTATTTAAAAATGACATTTTAAAACTCCTGTGTGGGTCTGAGTCATAAAAGTGCAGAAAGTGTAAGTGTGAGGAAGCAGTGCAGTTATTTCAAGATTTCAGGAGCTTCGGTTGACTCTGCGAGTATTTTTTTCCTTAAGAGAAAAAAAAAGCGCGACAATGGATCAATTGAAATGAGTAACATTATTATTAGATACCAAATAAATCAGCATGGATCTGAAATTGATTGAATTATTTATAAATAAAAATCAGAACTTAGTACGTCAGGGTATAATTAATATCGCAGAGAAACAACACAACTTTGAAACTCTTTGCTGCTACTATGGGTACAAAAAACCTGGGTGATAATTGGGGAATGAGTCTAAAGGATTTGTTTCTGGGGATTTAAGACTGTAGAACTAGGCTCTTTTTGGTTTTCCTTTTGCACAGGAAGTCAAAGGAGGAGGAGAATATGTGAAAGTTATTTTCTGATGAGCCAAGACCATCCTAGAGAGGATGGAATTTAGATGACTGGCTGGGGTGGGAAAAGGAATCAAACATGATCTACAGATCTCACAGACCCGTATGAAAATCTTTGAGGCTAACATTGTAGCACTCTTAACTCTTCTCTCCTCACCCCAGCCCCTGCCCCGACCCCCAGAGAAAACCAAATTAAAACAAAACCCAAACCCAACAAATGAAAAAAAAAGCCAGTTTAAAGATGTGTTTGGTAACCCTCTGTACCCTGTAGTGGCCTCTTATTCCTTATACTCTTTCACTTTCTACTTCTACACTCAATTGCCTTCTTTCTCATCCCCCCGACCCATCAGATTTCAAATCTTTCTAGTCCTCCCCTCCACCTCTTTGTCCTCCTTTACTGAGCATTTACTTTGTGCAAGGAAGTCTAAGAAACAGACCCTGCCCCTGAGAAGTTTGCCATCTAATAGACCTTTAGAAACAGATTTCTTTAAAGGACCGCTTTTCTGTTTGTTTTTTGCGGGGTTTTTTATGGTATTTGTTAATTGCTTACTATGTGTCCAATACTGATCTAAGTCCTGGGGTAGATGTCAGTGAATTAGGTTGCACGCAGTCCCTGCCCCACACGGGGCTCACCATCTAAGTAGGAGGGAGAACAGGAGAACTGGGGCAGAGAGAAGTGACTTGTCCAAGGTCACACAGCAAGCATTTGGCAGAGCTGGGATTAGAACCCAGGTCCTCTGACTCCTAGGCCCGTGCTCTTTCCACTAAACCATGCTGCTGCTCGCCCCTGAAATTAGAATAATTTTGTATCTATAAGGAAGAAGCTTGAGAGTGGTTATCTTATAGTTTAAGACAAGTGACTTCTTTGAAACAGTGAAAAGTATGTCCTCACGTGTTTTCCAGTGAAATTCTGATCCACTAAAAACTAAATCAAGCCTCTTTCTTTAGAACAAAACAGATATTATTTGTAATGACACTTCTGCTAATAACATTTGAAACTCTTTGTGTAGGTTGGCCTATAACTAACAGAAGCCAGTTTGAGAGTGAAAGAAATAAAGCCTCAAGATAAGATTACTTGCTTTCTGTTCTAAGTGAGGTTTAAAAGCAAGTCATTGTGAGAAGGGGGTAGTTTTTTTAGTGTAGCCCCAGTGGGTGATTCTGGTTCCTGCATACTTAGTAAACTAACAGCTGGGTTCCTCTTTAGCATCTTTAAGCTTGAAAATACCAATGACTCTGATAATTGCATGGAAAAGATTTAGATGAATTGGGTTAAATTTAAAAAATGAAACTGATCATAATGATGAGCTCCCTTTAAATGGGGAATGGGAAACTGTTTCGATTCAAATTTCAGATATGAAGTCTCTCAACGGTCTACATGTCGGTTGCTAGGATATTAGTAGGCATTTCTGGGCTTGTGTGAGAGACATACCTACTCTTTCTAGCAGCCTTACGCATCATTAAAACCTTTGTCATCCCACAACCTCCCTTACGACTTTCCACACTAGGGGAAATTGATTCTTTTTCTGCTGTATCACTTCTGTTTGAGCATTATGTAAATGTGTAACCCCCCTCAACCCTCTCTTAGACACTAATATTCAGAACAGAATATCCAGATGATAATTGAGATCTTGCAGTGTTGAGTGAAAATGAACTCGCGGAGAAGAAAACTGTATGGGCTGCCTGACCTCAAAGAGGGTGTTAAAATATTTCCTTTATTGGCATTTTTTCTCTGAAAATTTTCAGATCATTTCTGTTACTCATTCACGGGTTAAACTGTTTATCCCTGGGAGGTTTGAGGATTTGGTAAATACAGTGCTTTGTGGTTTCAGTTTATATGGGGTTCAGTGAAATTGTTCTGTTCTGGTTTGTCACAGAAGTTTCCACGCCTTAGTTTCTTTACCGTTTGGCGCTCTTGTGAAACTTCATGTGTGTTGCTCCAAAATTTCAAAACAAGCCTCAGGGAAGAGACTTGTTTCATTTCTTCACAACTCAACATAGTTCCAATGAATTCTTAATACAGCCATGCAGATTTGCATGTTTAGCATGCTTGGATTGGAAGTAAGGCAGAACGGGGTACTGGTAAAATGATAAATGCCGGATTGCCTGTCCCAGTTTAAATAGTTTCAAAATGGAGGATTTTTTTTTTAAGATTTTTTAGTTTTATTTTACAGTGCTGAGCCATTTGGGTAGGGGACTCCATGGTGGCATGGAGGCTGACCGGATTGCCCCTCAGTGGTACGGGTGCCAGGGAGCGGATTTGGCCAGGAGGTGTTCCCAGCCCCCTCCCGAGGCCACCATGCAGGGCTGGGCTGCAGGTGGATCAGGAAGCCAATAGGCCACCGACGCCACTGTCTGCTCTACCAGCTAGCCAGCTTGGCTCCTGACGGGGTAAGGGAGGCCATTCTGGATGGGGGGAAGCCGTCCCACACTCCTGCTTTCTCCCTGCTCTTTCAATTGGCAGGATGTGGCCTCTGTCCCGGTGTAAAGACCTGTGGGGTTTCCCTCCTCCACACAGCATTGCAAGCGAACCAGTCTCAATACCGCCATGGTTTGAAATCCCCCCCTCGTCCCCTGTGCGGTGCTCAGTTTTATTGGCATTGCCAGGAATTTGAAAGTGTCTCAGCCCTGCCCCCCATTTTAGTATGAGTCAAGTTTTATTTTGATGCCTGAGGGTGTTTATGCTCCCATGACCTGGTCAGTCAGTTAAAAATATTGATCGATTACCATCGGTGTGCTGAGCACCATCATTAGGCACTGTGGGAAGAGAAAGAGGAAGAATAAAATATTCTCTCTGACCGAGGATCGTGAAAAAGAACCAGCTAGCCACAGCAGACCTGAAAGCAACTGGTTGCTCTTTCTGCTATATCTTTGGTATTAGTGGGAAAGCTATGAGTGTATTGCATTGGGCAAGTACTTGTTTTGTTGGTTGTCACATGCAGCGTAGTAGGCCAGGGCCAGTCTGAGAGAGAGAATGTGGCTGTCAGGCAACGCTGTCTGTAATAAAAGAGATTGGTACAGCTGGAGCAAATCTAGAAAAGGTATTAAATTTGTTTTCGGGGCTGCTTTAGCCTTTCGAAGCTTTAAGCAAGAGAGGCAACTCTGAGGAGTGTCTAATCTTCAAAACATTTTCCCAGGCATACTGATGCAATGGACAGTTTGCAGGCAAATCCCACGATAACCACCGCACTGAACATCGGTCGGGGAAAACTCTCACAAAATAATGGAAGTGAGATCGAGATTAAGTCTGTCTCCCTTTACAGAACAAGGAAAATGCAGAGGATCTAATCTGCTTCTACTACCACCTCAGTACCAATGGAACATTTGTTTACTCATCGTCACTGGCATTTCTGAACGCAGCGTGGCTCAGTGGAAAGAGCACGGGCTTTGGAGTCAGGGCTCATGAGGGCTCATGAGTTCGAATCCCAGCTCTGCCACTTGTCGGCTGTGTGACTGTGGGCAAGTCACTTAACTTCTCTGTGCCTCAGTTCCCTCATCTGTAAAATGGGGATTAAGACTGTGAGCCCCACGTGGGACAACCTGATTCCCCTATGTCTACCCCAGCGCTTAGAACAGTGCTCTGCACATAGTAAGCGCTTAACAAATACCAACATTATTATTATTATTATTGTCTTATGCAGCCTTTTATTTAAGCACTCACTCATCTACATGGTCACTAAAATAATTTACAGATAGGCGGAAGAAGGAACACTGGGTATATCCCCCAACTAGATTGCAAACTCTTTAAGAGCAGGGATTGTATCTGCTAACTATTGCACTCTCCCAAGTGTTTGATACTGTGTTCTGGGCAGAGTAGAGGGCTGAATAAATACAGTCGATTGACTGTGGGTTGGCGGGGGAGAAAACGAAGACTTCCAACTTAATTCTGTGTTTGTGAGGCTAGTGAAATGTTTCCAATTTCTTACAATGATCTTGTGCTTCCTCCTATTTCTCTTCAGACCAGCATTTGTTCCTTTATGTTTTAAAGAGAAATGGGCCGTAATGGGTACTCAAGGACAAACAGGTCTCAGTAACCAGGGGATTTGAACCAGAATGTATGTGCACCGATTTATTTGAAATGGTTGTTGGAATTTTTTTCCTCGCTCGTCTAAATACACTACGTATTGCTTAAGAGGCCAGGCAGTTGGAATAGAACAGGGTTACCGCTTCTGTCCTTCTCTCGGCTGACCCAGGATTTCAGGCCTTGGTGGCACAGAAATGTGGTGCTGAGAAGTTTGATTGTGTTTTGGTTCCATTCTAACTTAGATGTGAAGTGTTTATTTCCCCTTCATTACTTAGCAAGATTCAGTCCAATGCCATGATACAGCTGCGATATGTTTCTCAAAATGTGGGTTCATAGTGAATGGCTGTATTGTAGGATACAGTTTTCTTTAGACTTGTTTGCAATTTGTGAGTAGTTTCAGAAGCAGCTCAGACATGATGACCGGACCCTATGGGTAAGTAGGCCCAGTTTTCATTGTAAATTCCTCTTTGCTGACTCTCTTCCCTCATTTATTCCACTCCTCTTAGGAGCCTTTCTGCCTCCCATATCCCAAACTTGGCCCTCTAACCCCCATTTCTCCACCCTCGCGTTCCAGTACTTTTTAAAAATAAAACAACTCTTTTCCCAGCGACAGCTGATGTGGCCAGCCAGCTGTTCTGTCTCTCGCCCAGCCTCTCCACCTCCCAGCCCTAGCCAGGGCGGGGAGGGGAGGGAGGAACAGAGGGGCAGCATGGTAGCGCTGGCATCTCTTTGTTGCTGAATTGTACTTTCCAATCACTTAGTACAGCGCTCTGCCCACAATAAGCGCTCAATAAATACGATTGACTGAATGAATGAATCCACCCCCACTGCAACAGCAGGTGTCCTCATTCTGCCCTGGTTTGTCCCTAGGATGGGTGGGGAGGTGGAACTACAAGTGGGATCTGGGGCACCTGCTATAGGGACTGGCAGAGGGTCTGGGGGAAAGCGCGCTCCATCTAGCCACATTCGCAGTGACTTTCTTCAGCGGTGGCAGAATGTGTGCCCAGTGGGGTGGCATTATGCACGGTTTAAAGGAGGTTTGAGTAACGGCGTCGGGCGTGGTAGAGGCCCACACACACCACTACTTTGAGTCAGCGTTCCTGTAGTGATTGGACATTACACTGGGGGGCAAGGTTTAGGATTCTTGGGCGAGGTCAGCAATTAATGCACAGAGTGTCTCCGGATTCCATGAGTGGTTTGGTGTTTGGGATCCAGGGCACGCCGATATTGAAATCCACAATGTAGAGGGATTTTATTTTGATGTTCAGCATGTTAAGGTCATCCCACACAGCCAGGGACTTCAGCCCCTCCTTCATTCTGCTTGTTTTTTCGTGATGCATTCTAGAACCCTTCATGGCTGAAGCATTTTCGTCATAAATATAAAACATTAATTGAAACACTAAACATCTTACATCTGCTTTTCAACATATAAATTTTCACATATAAGCCCCTTATCCCCTAAGTATGTATTTTCTTTTTCAAACCTTTCCAGGGCTCAAGGGTCAGAAGAGGCAGGCAGATTACTCATAAAAGCACCATTTAAATTGTCTCGCCTGAAAAAGCAACTTTTCTTTCGAACTCAGAGAAGGCTTTCTGTTTAACACTGCATAAACAAAAGCCCTGCCAAATCAAACAAGCCATCCTTATGGCCTCCTGGAAAGCCCTGATCCGTGCAAACAATTCCAGGGTCCTGCACAAGGATACAGTAGCTGTAGCTCAGCTCTTTAGTAGTAGCTGGGACTAAGGAAATCTAGATCCTCCCTTTTAGTTTTCTGCCAAGCTGAGAAAAATTAGGTCAACAGGCGTCAAAGGTTTGGGCATTTTGGCATGCTTCGGGGCGTTTGTTTGGAGATCAACATGGTTATCCGACTGTTTCCGGAATTAGCACCAGGCCAAGTCTTTGGTCAAAGCCTGGGTAGCTAGTAAGCCAACAGATTAGGGTCAGAGTGGGGAAGAGCGTCATCTGACACATACGTCAGGGAAACCATAGCCTGGGGTCTGAGAGGCCTTTTGTAACGGTAGGCCCATGGGAAGGAGGAAACCAAAAATCTAGAGGATGACTCCTGATCCGGGGTTTGGAAACCATTAGGGTCAAAACATTGTCCCCTTCTCTAGCCTCAATTGCTCTGGCATAAAGCCTGGGTTGTTTTGTTCTCCTTCCTAGGAAGGTGGAGAACAGCTGGTTAGTGTCACTAGTAGAATACTGTCTTGTACATGTGAAGACATTTCTGAGTAACCTCTTATGGGCTTTGCCTACAGATCGAGTTCTTGCAGACACAGCAGAGGCACGTTAAACTAACTGGAGTTTCCCAACCATCTTCCGATAACATCCTAGTGGTTAGAGATAGAGAATAAAAGCCTTATTAGAGAAATAGTTGTCAAGTTGAACACAAATGGTTTCCCAGCAAGTCATTGCCTCGGTCACTGGCATTTACTGAACGCTCACCCTTCAGAGCACTGTACTGTTTGGGAGAGGGTCAGACAATCGAGTTGTTAGACACAGTCCCTCACCTCCAGGAGCTTTCAATGGTTTGTCCCCAGATGGTAGGTCGCTTACTTTGCTTGTGCTCAAGGACAGATGTGTCTTGGAGAAGATTTTTTTTCTCATTTGAGTTATCCATTTATGACCTGAACCTTCACAAGGCATTTCTAGTTCTTCGTACGCATTTACAAGGGAAATGATTTGGCTTCTCAGGCTGTGCCTAAAAGCCTGCCCCAAGAACCAAGATATCCACTGTTGCACCTGTCTTGTTCGACAATCTGTTCGACATCTAAGCCGACCCACACTTGCCCTTCTAGGTTTCTACTTAAAGTCTGGGATGCTGGCAAATTGATTTGAAGTTTAACTGTATTGTATTGAACTCTCCCCATCCCTAAATACAGTGCTCTGCACACAGTAAGCGCTGCATTAATACCAATGATTGATTTTAACAATGAAGCTGAGTTTTCTCAGAAGGAAGAATAAGAACTGATTGCAAATTATTGGAGGAAACCTTACCACACCTCATTTAGAGCCTAAACGAGGCAGAAATCCAGGGCTAACTTTTTTTTTAATGGCAAGTGTTAAGCACTTACTATGTGCCAGGCACTGTACTAAGCACTGGGGTAGATATAAGTAATCCAGTTGGACAGTCCCTATCCCATATGGGGCTCACAGTCTTAATCCCCATTTTTCAGATGTGGTAACTGACGCACAGAGAAGTTAAGTAACTTGCCCAAGGCCACGCACAGAGGGTAGAGCATGGGGCTGGTAGTTGGAGGACCTGTGTTCTAATCCGGTTCCGCCATTTGTCTGCTGTGTGTGGCCTTGGACAAGTCATGTAAATTCTCTGCGCCTCAGTTACCTCGTCGGTAAAATGAGGATTAAGAGACTGTGGGCCCCACGTTGGAACAGGGATTTTGTCCAACTCAGTTTGCTCGTATCCACCTGGTACATAGTAAGCGATGAACATATGCCACAATTATTATTATCATTAGGTCCTTCTGACTCCCAGACCTGTGCATTATCCACTAGGCCCTGCTGCTTCTCAGCCTTCCTTCCGGATCCACCTCAGTCCCTGCCTGTGCCTGGGCTGGCCTTGGTCCAGGTCCCTGACTGTGCAAGCCTGGTAGTAACCCTGATGTGATGCCCGGGGCACCACAGAATAGGAAGTGGGTTGCAACAAACCAGATGTGGCCTTGAATTCACTCTTTAGAGGTACTGAGATGTGAGATCAAGAAGTCCTTTTTGGTTTGATGGTAGCACCGCTATGGAGGGAACAAGGGCGACTGAGAGTCATCTAAATCCGGTCTCTTTTCCCATCTCTTAGTTGGACAGTAGGGAGAAATTCAAGCAGTCAAGAGAGGCAAGAGCTGAGAAATGACGCTTGGCACTGGCCCGTGCGTAAAGCAAAAAATAATAAGCACCCACGTTATTGTAAGTTGCCTGTATTGAATGAGAGGAAGGAATTTGATGACAGTGGGGGTTTTTTCCAACTACCTTGAAAATAGGGAGCTTTCTTAAATCCCATGGCTAATGGAAGTACAACAGTGATAAAAATGACATGAGAGTAGATAACTGTAGTGCAAAATCATTTGGAGTAGATAAAAATCAGCAAAGAGGGTTGGGAAAACAGATGTAAGAGCTGTAAAAGCTCAGGGCAAATTGGTTCTCTTAGTTTCTACACGCTTATAGTGTATTAATGTTTCATGCACCCTCAAATTACATTCAACGATGATATTAAATCTGCATGCAACTATCTCTCCTTGACACACCCAATGAGAATCTTTCAGAGATTCTTGTTGCGCCCTGTACTGTCAAGAAATAAGTTGCATTAGAGAGATGAATTGATTTGTAAAGCAACTTGATTGTCCCTTATTTCTCTGTGAAATCAAATGCTTTATTTGTATGTTTCAGTTGCAAGACAAATTAGAACCGGAGCCAAATTAGTGACCACATGGTTTATTTGTGGCAGTGTGCTTGCAGAAATTAGCTAAGTGAATTTTTAAATGATCAGATGCTGCTAAAATAGTTCCGATTTTGATTGCGTTGGGAAGGTGAACTAGACAGCCACCAATTCCTTCTTGAATGCCTTTTTTTCTTCCCTTCCTGACCACTGTTTCTAATCCTTCACTCTTGGATGGCTTTTTCCCTTCTTTCCCTTCTGCCTTTAAGCATACCCAAGTCTCCCCTAGCTTTAAACGAACAAAAATCTTCTCTGGATCCCACTATACCATCCAGCTATCTCCCTACCTCCTTCCTACCATTTCTATCCATGTGCTGCTTCCACTTCTTCTCCAACTGTATTTTTGACCTCCTACAAACTAATTTCTACCTCCCTTCATTCTCTGCAAGTCCACCAATGACCTCCTTGACAAATCTAACAGAATCTATTCTGTCCAAATCCTCTTTGATTCCCTCAGTACCTTCAGCATTGTGGACTACTTACTTCTCCTCGAAACACTATGCTTTAGTTTTTTTTTTTTCCTGATACAGCTCTCTCCTGGTTCTCCTCTTAACTTTTCTTGATGACCCATCACAGTCTCTTTCACTGACTCTTCCTCCACCTCCTGTTCCTTAACTGTAGGTGTCCTCAAGGCTCAGTTTCGGGTCCCCTTCTCTTCTGAATTTACATTCACTCCCTGGGGAGCTCATCTGCTCTGACAACTTCAACTATCCCAGCTGCAGATAACTCTCAAATTTAGCTCACTAGGCTTGACCTCTCTCTTTTTCCAAAATCAGTCTTTGACTCCAGAAGGAAATTAGCTTAATAATTAGGTGCCCCGTGACATCTCTCCTCATTCTGCCTCCTCATCTTCCCTCCCAAATCCTCACCTTCACCTAACATTCCCATTACAAACACTATCATTCTCACCTTTCAATCCTGGGATCTTGGCATTGGCTCCTACCTCTCTTCCAACCCCTGTATCTGTCGCTCAGTTCTGTCAGTTGTTCCTCCACATTGCTTCCAGGATCCACCCCCTTCTCGCCATCCAAATGGCCCCCACGCTGGTCCAGTAACTTGCCATCATATCCCGACTTGACTATTGCACCAGCCTCCTCACTAGTCTCCTTGCCTCCAATCTCTACCCTCTCCAATCCATACTTCACTCTGCTGCTCAGATCATTTATCCCAAATATTGTTCTGCTCACATCTCCCCACATCCAGTGGTTCCCCATTCCCTTCCTCATCATGTAGAAACTCCTGACCATCAACCTTAAGGCACTCAATCAGCGCTCTCCCTCCTATTCATCCACTCCCTTCTCCAACTATACCCCGGCTCATACTCTCTGTTCTCTTCAACTAATCTACTCACTGTGGCTTATTCTCATCTCTCCCCGGACCTCTTGCTCATGGCCTTCCCCTTGCCTGGGGATCTTTCCCCCTCTTCATGTCCAACAGATCCCTGCTCTCCCCATCTTCAAAGCCCTTCTGAAGTCACATCTCCTCCAGGAGGTCTTCTCTGACTAATCTCTCTTATCCTCGCCTAATCTCCCCTCCCTCCCCTCTGCCCCCACCCACAAATGCCACTTCTGCATCACCTGAGCACTTGGTGTTCACTCGCCCTGCCTCCGCATAACGTTTATGCCCAAATACTTTTACTCTACTACTTGTTCCTATCTGCAATATAATTGTGGATCTGTCTTCCCCCACTACGTCAATAAACTCCTTGAAGGTAGGGATCAGGTCCACTAATTCAGTTGTATTCTTCTAAGCCCCTAGTACAGTCGAATGCATGCAGATGCTTAATAGATTGATCGGTATCTGTTCCTTTTTCACAAACAAAACCCAAAAGTCCACTTGTTTTTCTTGTAAGCCAATTCAACACAAGCTGTTCCATTTAACATTCATTATTTTGAGAGAGAAATTCAATACTGAAGATTATTATGCCACCTGAAGTATTTTCAACTTTCCATTCTTTGATAAGCTTCTAGGAAGAGCGTAAAAATTATGGGGAATGGAAGAAAAATATAGAAAAAAGTGTTCCTTTCTCCCTTATTTTGAAGTTTACGTACGTTTTCAACTCAACTCCACGGGATTCCATGAGGCAAAGGTTATAATTACTCCATTTCACTTTGATCTAGGTCATGCCCCTCTGCCTTCTGTATCCCCTTCAAAATTAGCAGAACAGTTCATTTGTTTGGATAATAATGGAAACTAAGCAATTCAATATCTGGGTCATGGCTAGAGGAAGTTCTTTCTGACCTCTAGAAGAACTTAAAGAAAAACAAAACAACCCACCGTCACCCACATACACGAAAATTAGGTAAAGGCTTCCGGAATAGATTAGATCCACTAAAGTCCTATTGGATCTTCAGATCTCAGGTTAGCTGGTACGCAGCTCTGCTTCCTATATTTAGCCAGTCTTTTTTCTAAATTTCTACCTTTACACCCTGACTGGCAACCACATCCTGTGTTTTTTTAATACTGTTTGACTTTTTTTCTACCTGGGTCCTCAAAATAGATTTGAAATTGGAAAAGTGGCTTCACTTTTACATATTTTTATCTTTTAACTGTTTAGTTAATTAAATCAGATGATGTCCTTTCCTCTGGGATCTTACACCTCCAAAAATGTTATGCTTTCAGTATGGAGAGACCGCGAATGACTTTGAAAAATGTTTTTGTGCTGTAAAGAAATTGATTGTCACAGGACCAAATGCAAATGGATGGTAAAGGAGTATGTGAAGGAAATCATCATATACCTGTCTTTTTTTTTTTGAGCCATTGTCATTTGGTATCAAAAATGGGGTGTCTAGTTCTCTGGTTTTATATCAGCCAGTCTGGTTCTCAGCAGGTCTGTCCCCCATCCAGTATGGATACGGCACTGGACTACTCTGGGATTTTTATATTCAGCAGCCAGCTCCCCTCCATCTGGGCTCCTGCTGTCCATTTCCATGGTCCGGAAGGTGTGTCTGCCCCCTTAGACCAGAGAGTTAAATTCAATCATTCATTCAATCGTATTTATCGAGCGCTTACTATGTTCAGAGCACTGTACTAAGTGCTTGGAAGGTGGAATTCGGCAACAGAGAGAGACAATCCCTGCCCAATAACGAGCTCACAGTCTAAACGGGGCAGACAGACAGCAATGCAAAGCGAGGGTGGTTAAAGGCCCCCTCCCATCCCCTTCTCCCACTCCAAATACTGCTTGAGGTTTGAGTGAACTTGCTGAACTTCCACGAGATGACATATATGACATCATGTTAGGGTGTCTGGTGTGATGTCACTTGTTTCCATATCTGGCATTCTCTAGTGCCATCAGTGACGACCTTGATCCGGTAGTAAACTTTTTCTAACAATTTCTCCAGTCGAGTTGAGTTTTCTCCTATTCTTCGTTTCAGGGCCATGATTTCTCCTTCATATGAAGTTGATTCCCTCCACTTGTAGTCAGCACAGTGTACCAAACAGCCAGAGGATCTGAGAGCAGTCAAGTAGGGTTTCTCATGGCCATGTAACGTTGATCTCACTGGTTTATAAAATGTTTTGTTGGGGGAAGGATGCTGATTACTTTTCTCCATGTCCACTGGGGACTGAACAAGAGTAAAAGGGTTTAAATTAGAACAGGAGAGATTCGGGCTGCCTATAAGGAAGGTCTGCCTGACTTTCTGGGTGGTAAACACTGGACATTTTAGCTGGGGAGATTGTGGAATTGCCATCCCTGGAGATCTTTAAGGAAAGAGTGCCTCCCTGCCTGTCCTGGCAGGCTCAAGTCATTCACCTGCCTGGAGATGAGGGGCTTTACAGGTCTGTTATTTATGATTCCACAGTTCTATGAGGGTTGTGCGAGGTTAGTTGAAAAAGCTAATGTCCTTTCCTCTAGGAACTTAAACGTGTAAAACTGTTTATTTTGAACTTATTGGACTAATTATTTTAATGAACTTGATTACCCAGGGTGGATTAAAATTCCCTTTGAGAGGAACTAGCTCGCACTTTAGTTCTTCAGCACTGTGGCCAAGTCTGCACAGATTAAATGTGTTTCACGAGGAATTTTTTTTTTCATTTTATAACCTGAATCTGCATAAGGCAAATCTACACTTTGGCATCAGTCATTCATTCAAGGGGAGAGCACCTTAGATCCAGGGAATAGTGACCCTCTCTTCCAACCCCCTCTACCTCTTGCCACCCTGGCTTGGGTGCCCCTGGCATCATTATACCTATATGACCGTTAGACTACATAGCAAGTCCTTGCAGTTTTGACCAGTGGTTCCTTCCCAAGGTGAGTTAAAGAATACCCCAGTATCTGTTTGACATAATAATGATAATAGTAATAGTAATAATACCTGTGGTATTTGTTAAGCTCTTACTATGTATCAAGCACTGTACTAAGCTCTGGAATGGATACAAGATGATGAGGTCTCACATGGGGCATACAGCCTAGTGGGGAGAACAGGCATTGGATCCCCATTTTGCAGATGAGGGAACTGAGGCACAGAGAAGCTAAGTGACTTGCCTAAGCTCACACAGCAGACATGTGGTAGAGTCAGGATTAGAACCCAGGTCCTCTGACTCTCGGGCCTGTGCTCTTTCCACCAGGCCAGGCTGAGTAACAGCTGAACATCCAAGTCCCTAAATAATGATCGTATGTGTTTAATGCTTACTATGTGCCAAGCACTGTTCTCAGCACTGGGCACTGTTCTAAGGGCTGGAAAAACCCCATATCTCACCACAGAATCAGTATTTATGCATTAATTTATTTTATAAAGGTATTCCCTTGTACTTAAAAACTATCCCGTTCAAACATAAGTGAATGTTTTTAATATCAATAGCTTTGACAAATAAGAATCCAAAAGAAGCACCTGAGGCACCCTTTTCCTCAATCCATCACCCTCATTTAACTCTCTTTGTTCAAGTTAGATTGTTATTGTATCAGCCGACTAAGCAAAGCACCACAGGGACTCTTGAAACCAGAAATCCTGATCTTGAGTGAGATCATCAGAGTAGAGCCCAACAGCCGCCAGCTTCTAGTTGCTTCTTCCTCCTGATAAAGGGTAGGTGACCACATAGGCAAATGTCCTTTTGGGTCGGATCAATCACTGAAAAGATCTGTGGATGTTGAAAAGGAATTTTATTATCACTTAGTTCTAAACTGAGGCTACTGTGGCAACCGGTGGGGAAAAATCGATTTTTTGACTTCTGATCCTTCGAATCACATAACTAAGTTTCTGCGCAAGAACTAGGCCCCTGAGTTTTTTTAGCCCAGAAGACACATCCTCCTCCTCCTCATCATCATAATAATTGTGGTATTTGTTAAGGGCTTATTATGTGCCCAGAGCACATACATACATATCTGCAATTTGCATTAATGTCTGTCCCCTCCTCTGTTCTGTAAACTCAGTGTGGCCAGAGAGCGTGTCTACCAACCCTCTTATAGCATACTCTCCCAAGTGTACAGTTCTCTGCACAAAGTAAGCTCCCAATCTATACGATTGCTTGATCGCCATCAGCACCCTTATCTGTTTCCCCACCTCTAGACTTTCACTTCTTCAATGAATTCTACGCATAGATTCCTGTATCATCTTTTGTGAATACCTATTAGAATACATGCTTGAAAGTCTTCAACAGCTACCCATTGTTTCCCACAAAACCTCCTGACCAGCAACCGTGCAAGAGGTTCACCTAAGCGCTTAGTACAGTGCTCTGCACATAGTAAGTGCTCAATAAATCCTATTGAATGAATGAATGCTCTGGGTGGGCTAGTTGGACCCACATTGGTCATAACCACAACACGTTTGTACATATCTTAAATTGATTTATTATAAATTGCTTATTTATTCATATTAGTGTCTGTCTTCCCCCTAGACTGTAAGCTCATTACGGGCAGGGAACGTGTTGGCTAATTTCACTGTATTGTACTCTCCCAAGTGCTTAGAACACTGCTCTGCGCATAGTAAATACAACTGATTGATTGATATCAGCCACACTTGTTCACATTGAGAAAAATCTCATCAGCAGCAGGATTATCTGTGACCCTAAAGGACCTCTCCATCAATATCCGTCTTTCAGTCTGTCTTCAAATGTGTGTATTTCTATTTGTATGCCTTCTATATGTCAATTTATCCCTGCTTGTCTTTCCCATTCAATTACACTCCTCACAGACAGCAATAACGTATTTTAATGCCACATGCTCCCCCAAGTGTCTCGTCACGATGCTTTGCAGAGTTGGCATTAATGATGATGAGAAGCAGTGTGACCTAGCGGTTAGAGCATGGGCCTGGGAGTCAGAGTCAGAGAACTTGGGCATGTTACTTAACTTCTCTGTGTCTCAGTTTTATCAGCTGTAAAATGGGGATTAAATACCTGTTCTCTTTCCCCCTTAGACCATGAGGCCCAGTCTGTGTCAGACCTAATTGCCTAGTATCTACCCCAGTGTTTAGTACAGTTCTTGACACAAAGTAAATGCTTAACAAATATCACAATTATTAGTACATGTAAGGTTCCAGGTATTTAGGTCATTTGGTCTGTCCAATTTGGTACTAAAAAGAAGGTATTTTGAGTTGTGCTTTTGGAGATTTAAAAAAAACGTATATTTCTACCAAAATGAGAGCAGTCTCAAGGTCCACTTGAATAGTAGCCTCTGACTGAGATTACTGAATGATAATAATGATAATTATAAAAACTGTGGTATTTATTATGTGCATCCTATTTGCCAGGCACTGTACTGAGCGCTGGGGTAGATACGAATAATTGGGTTGGACACAGTTCCTGTCCCACATAGGGCTCACAGTCTTAATCCCCATTTTGTAGATAAGGTAATTGAGCCACAGATAAGTTAAGTGATTTGCCCTAGGTCATACAGCAGACAAGTGGCAGAGCACAGTACAGAACCCAGGTCCTTCTGATGCCCAGACCCAATGGTCTATCCACTAGGAGTATTATCCGTAGCTTCACAAATGGCAGTTGTATTTCCACCTCAGGCTCCATTAAACTAATGATTATGATCCCCTATCGTCTTTTTTTTTCCAGTGACGATAACGATAAAAATGTTGGATTAGATATAAAGTAGTAAGTACTCATTCAGCTGTTTACAAAGTTTTGTGCCTTATTTTTGGTTGGAATTTATAGGGGGCCATATGAACCTAACTATAGGCAAGGAAGACTACAGTTCAATTTTTTTTTTTAAATTATGGTATTTAAGTGCTCACTGTGTGTCAAGCACTATTCTAAGTGCTGAGGTAAATACAAGTTATTCAGCTCAGGCACAATCACAATCAGGTCAGGCAAGTGAGGAGGTTGTGGTGCAGATTTATTGTTACCTCAGTGGACTGCTGTGACTCGCCACCCCAGGATGGGCACAGGTGCTTCTCTGCAGGCACTTTCCTCTGCCTGTTCCTGACCCACTCATTGCTCCTCCTCGCTATTACTGAAACCTTGTTCTCCCAAGATGATGTGATCTCCCCTGCTGCTCTCACTAAAGGGGCCTCATCTTCATCTAATCCCCCAGATTTACTGGGAAAGGAGGAGATGTTGGCTTCCTTCTTGGGCCCCAATGCCACTTTCACCCCCCCCTTCCCCCTCCCTTTCTTTCTCTTCCTTCGTAGCCCATATTATCCACCTCTACAACCCACTCCAGGTTCTAATAACAGTCATCTACTGCCCCCCAGGACCCACCTCCAACTTTTGCTACTCTCTTACTAAAACTCAGCCCGTATACTTTGCTCCTCTAATGCCAACCTACTCACTGAACCTCAATCTCGTCTATCTTGCCACCGACCTCTTGCCCACGCCCTGCCTCTGATCAGGAATTTCCCCCCCCTTCATGTCCGGCAGACACTCTCCCCACCTTCAAAGCCTTATTGCGGGCGCATCTCCTCCAAGAGGCCTTCCCTGACTAAACCCTCCTTTCCTTTTCTTTCCGTCTCTTCTGCATCACCCTGACTTTCCCCCTTTACTCACCGCCCCCACCCCCCTGGCCTTCCCAGCCCCATAGCACTTATGTACATATCCATAATTTCTTTATATTGACATCTGTCTCCCCCTATAGACTGTAAGCTCGTTGTGGGCAGGGAACACGTCTGTTATATTGTTCTATTGTACTCTTCCAAGCGCTTAGTACAGTGCTCTGCACACAGTAAGTGCTCAATAAATAATGATTCATTCATTCATTGAAATGATCTGAACGGGACCAACCAGCCCAACCCTACCCCTGTCTCCATGTCTTTCTGTGGACAAATCAAACCAGGTTTGTACCAGGGTCTAGCTCTTCCTCCACCAGGTCATTTTTCTAGAGCCACTAGCACGTAGCAAAATAAACTAATTTGAGTTTCATTTCCTCCTTCCTTCCCCACCAGCTCTGCCAGCGTTGTTTAGCGATCTCCTTGACTCATCTCTCTCTCAACCCACATATTCAATCGTCACCAAATCCTGTCAGTTCAACCTTCACGACATCGTTCAAATCCAGTCTTTCCTCTCCATCTAAACTGCTGCTATGCTGATCCAAGCACTTATCCTATCCCGCTTGAGCTACTGAATCAGCCTCCTCACTGACCTCCCTGCCTCCTGTCTCTCCCTACTCCAGTCCATAGTTCATTCGGCTGCGTGGCTCCTTTTTCTAAAAAAAAAAAACCCTAGTCAGTCCATGTCTCCCCACTCCTCGAGAACCTCCTGTGGTTTCCCATCCACCTCCTCTGCATCAAACAGAAACTCCTTACCATCAGCTTTAAAGCATCCAGTCAGCTTGCCCCTTCCTTCCTTACCTTACTGATCTCCTACTCCTGCCTGTCCCGAAAATCACTTCTCTAGTACCAGCTTACTCACCGTGCCCTGATTTCATCTATCTCACCACCGACGCTTTTCCCACGTCATCCCCCTGGCCTGGAACTCCTTCCCCCTTCGTAGACACTAGACCACCACTCTCCCCACCTTAAAAGCCTTATTAAGGTCACACCTTTTCCAAGAGGACTTCCATGATTAAGCCCTCTTTTTCCAGCTTCCTCTCCCTCCTGTACTGTCTGTGCACTTGGATCTGTAACCTTTGGGCATTTGATCTGCACCCCAGCCCTACCTCAGCCCTACAGCATTTATGTATACACTGTAAATTGTTTATATTATTGTCTCTCTCCCTCTCTAAACTGAAAGCTAATTTTGGTCAGGGAATGTATCTACCCACTCTGTTGTATTGAACGCCCTCCCTCCTCAAATCCTACAGACGATTACTCTCTCCCCTTCAAAGCTTTACTGAAGAAACATCTCCTCCAGGAGGCCTTCCCTGATTAAGCCCCCCCTTTCCTCTTCTCTCACTCCCTTCTGCGTCACCTTGACTTGTTCCCTTTGTTCTTCCCCCCTTCCAGCCCCACAGCACTTGTGTACATATCTGTAATTATTTATTTATATTAATGTCTGTCTCCTCCTCTCTAGACTTTAAGCTCATTGTGGGCAGGGAATGTGTCTGTTTATTCTTGAATTGTACTCTCCCAAGTGCTTAGTACAGTGCTCTGCACACAGTAAGTGCTCAATAAATACGATTGAATAAATGAATGAATCAATGAAAAGTGCTCAGTACAGTGCTCTGCACACAGTGAGCTCTCAATAAATACCACTGATGATGATGATGATGCTGGGGAACCATGAGACTTAAAAGCCAAGTCAACCGGATAATTCCAAGGAGCCCAGAGTTCTTCATAGCACTCCTGCAAAAATTAGGAACATTGCTTGGGCCTGAAATCATTTCATCAGTTCAGTAGACCGTTTTATCAAGCTCTTTGTGTGTGCAGAGCACTGTACTAACTGCTTGGAAGAGTACAGTATAACAGAGTTGATAGATGTGTTCTCTGCCCATGACAAGCTTATAGAGTCCAAACTGTTACTTATTTTCACTTTCCTCTGACTGTTCTTCCCTTTTTTTCAGTGCCCATCCACTCTTACTGTACCCTTAGCACAGAACAGAAACAGCTGCTCATAATACTCATAGGCCACAGAGGAATAGGAGCAAATAGGCAGTGTGTTCCATTCCACGTAGACTATAGCTGCCTGGCTTCTGTAGATTTAGCCCTTGATTCCTTTTTTTTTTTCTGCTTTGATTTCTTTTTGGGCACAGGCACATGATCCCTTGCTAATTTGCATGGCTCTAACATGGTTTATGGCTTTGTGGCCAGGGAATGTGTCTGTTTATTGTTATATCGGTCTCTCCCAAGCACTTATTACAGTGCTCTGCACACAGTAAGCGCTCAATAAATATGATTGATTGACTGACGTTAAGAGAATTTACCACCACCACGTGTTTAGTTATGGCCACACTGACCTAAGCATCCTTTATCCAGGATGATCAATATTACAGAGTAGAAGTTTTCTATGATGTATTTAATTATTTCCTCTCTTCTGCCCCAAGAACCATTTTGAGTGTTTAGCGCTTCATCCCTTTAGAGTTAATTTTTTCATTTTTCTCCCCCCTATCGGTTTATGTCGAAGACTCATTAGTGCCGCAGGTCAGAAAAGCTTTCCAACCTCCAGAAACTGTGATCGGTTTGTCTCTATTCATCGCTTTGATTTGCTTGACTCCCTTTCCCCAGCAGTTAAATCGGGACCGTGAATTTTCTTGGAGCTTTTTTGTTTTGTTTTGTTCTACTTGTTTAGAACCTTTCAACTCCAAGAAGAGCCAATATGCCTCTTGTCAGCAGGGATAAATTTGTGTTGACCACATCTGTGGTTGGCCTGTTACTTCTCTTTCTACACTTAGCAGCTTGATTGTTTCTCTGTGGTTTGTGGTGGACTAACAGTTTTTGACCTCGGAACTTTTATTGGTCTAGACAGGAGTAGTTTGTTTTGAATGGCTGACATCCTTAGGGTCTTTTGTATCACCTGAGTCACTCTGCTTTTCTCTTTCCTCGATACCTTTTTGTTTCTGCACCTCTGCCAGCCCCATGAACGTATTGATCTTCTCTGCATGTATTTTTTTGAAATTTCTTTTATGGAAACGATAGTGCCAGAAAGCTGCACTTTTCTCCCTCCCTTGATTATTAAACCTCAGAATTTCTGCCCCATTCACCGGGGTCAGTTGTGATATTGTTTTATCACAACTCCATTTCAGTACAACTAAATAACAGCTGTTTTCCATCTTATTTGGGGGGTTTTTAATTCATATTTTTAGGTAAACTTTTTAAATGTTGATCGATTCAGTCATTCATAATGGAAGACTAAATTCTTCCTGTAGACTTTAAGCTCTTGTGGGCAGTGAACGTGTCTACTAACTCTGTACTGTACTCTCCCAAGATTTTAGTATGGGGCTCAGCACATAGTAAACTCTTAATGAATACGCATTGATTGATTGATTGATTGATTTATGTATGTTCCTCGCAATGATTTTTGTACCCGTTGACATGATCCAAAACAACCATAGTAAGACATTCTACAATTACATGTATAGTCACCTCCTTAACCATTGTGTGATGCCTACAATTTTCAGCAAGTAAGATTTCCATCAGCACATATCAGTGTTAATTTGTATTGCTGGTCATCCTATTCGCAGGCATCTCTTTGCTCTCAGCAAGAGAAGCTCCGTCTTAATCGTAAGTTAGATGAAGTTGAATTGGTATAGCTTAGACTTGAAAAATATGAGGTTGCTGCGAAACTCCTTTCGTTTCCTAGGTTGAATTTGCAGTTCGGGTGTTTGAGTATTTTTTCGTGGATCTTCTTTGGCATCAACTTAATGGGGGGAAACTGTGATTGTTTTTCATGACCAATTTGTCCAAGTTACACTTGGACTTGCTGTGAAAATAGTAGTGTAGTTGTATTTATTGAGCACCACTCAGTGCAGTCCACTGTGCTAGGTGCTTACGGGCAGAGTGAATAAGTGACATGTTCCTTGCCCCCAATGAGCTTTCACTCTAACGGGGAGATGGATATAAACATATTTACAACTAGAGTAATCCAAAGTAAATAATTGAATAGGCCACTGAGGAAACATCTGTAGAAGAGTGCTGAGAATGGGTAGAAGTAAATTCAGAACTATGTCAGCTAAGGATTTTATACTGCTTGCCGGGGTAATTTTCTGTTTTGCAACCTGGGTGTAATAAAATTTTAATTATCAGTTATTCCTCTTCAACTTTTGTCATGTGGTAGAGTTATCTTGAGCTCCAGTTTTAAGTGATGCATATGGTTTTCTACCGTTCACACTCTGACGTTACGTGTGAATGGGATGGACACTAGGATTACATGGGGCTATATCATACTGAATGGATTTTAGAATGGCCTGATGATAAGCCACGAGCCCAAGTGGAAAGGGTAGGGGCCTGGGAGTCAGAGGACCTGGGTTCTAATTCCAGCCCTGCCAATTGGAAAAGTCACTTAGCTTGTTTGTGCCTCGTTTTTCTTAACTGTAAAAATAGAGGTTAAATGCCTGCAACAGAAACCGTGAGCCCCAAGTAGGATGGGGACTCTCCCTAACCTAGTTACCTCATACCTACCCCAGGGCTTTATTGAACGGGGCTGGACACAAAAAAAGTGCTTAAATAATGAAAAATAATAATGATGATGATGCATCCCCTTTCACAGGATTATGAACTATTGTGGAATTAGAGGCGGCAGTGATGGGGCTCCTGATGAAGTCCCTGGTTTCCCAGGGTGTCTGATTCCAGGAAGTCAAAGTGGTTTTTATTTCCTGGTGTTATTGCTGCCCTTATAACCTTCCCTTGGCTATTCCTGACCCATATACAAGCCCCGGTAAACCAGGGTTTCCTGCCCCTCCTGCTACCGTGCTGCAGCTGGTACTGTCCCCTGGTAAGTATTTGCCCTGTGGCCCGCAGAATTGGTCATGCAAATGCATTTCATATATCGGTCTTCGATCTGTGGAAAAATATGTTTTAGGTTTTTTAAATTATCTTCTCCTCACGTAAACAGTTTTTCCTTCGGACTTTCATCAGTTGCATGGTCATTCTCTCAAGTCCAGCAACTCACTCTCTCATATTGCACCTCTAAAATATGGTTAATACTAACCTTAGGAGGAAGTGCATTATGTGATGTCCGTGCTCAAAAAATGCACTGAGAGAGCTCTTCGGGGGCTTGCTCAGAAAGGTGACGAGGGAAGAGGCATCATCAGCGTCCTCTTTGAACAGACAGCTATATGTAATAGATACATATAAACATCTACGCACATTATTCTGGCTATGTGAGTCGTCAGGCTCAAACCTAGGGCCAGAATCAATCAATCAGTGGTATTTATTGAGCGCTTACTATGTGCAGACCACTGTACAGAATTAGCAGACATGTTCTTTGCCTAAATGAACTTACAATCTAGAGGGGGAGACAGACATTAATATAAATAAATAAATTTCCGATATGTACCTAGGCGCTGTGGGGCTGAAGGAGGGGCAAATAAAGGGTGCAAATCCAAGTTCAAAGGTGACACCAAAGGGAGGGGAGAAGAGGAAATGACTTGGAAAAGAAGAATCCTCACCCATCTAAAATTGTTGCTGCCCTAATAACAAGAATACTTTCTTGTCAACAAGGGTAATGGAGCTAGCTAAGTGATTTCTCTTCAGAAATAGACATGAGGGCTGAACCCCCAAAGAACTATCCATGACAAATCCTTACTTTTCAAATTCAATATTCCTAGACTCCGACCCCACCTTCATCAGACGTTCTCTAGGGCACCTCGGCTCAATAGATAGTATTTATTGAGCGCTTCCTGTATGCAGAGCACTGTACTCAGTGCTTGAGAGAAAACATAGTTTGTAGATATGATCCCTGCCCCCTGGGATCTTGCAACGTAGAGGAGAAAACAGACATAAAAACAAATTAAAAATAGGGGAAGAAGCAAAGTATAAGGTTATATAACTAAATGCTGTGGAGGTGGGATGAGATTCAAAATGATTAGGGGGTATAAAATGATAAGGGGGAGCAGGATTGGGAGATGAGAGGCTAGTCAAAGAAAGCTTCTTGGAGAAAATGCAGCTGGGGGGACTGGTGGTCTGTCAGATGTGAAGGGGGAGGAATTTCCAGAGAGGAGGGAGGGCACGAGCAAGGAGTTGACAGTAAGATGAGATTGAGGCACGGTAAGTAGGTATTTTCCTTCTCAGGTAAAAAGATGATAAATCTAAATGGTTTCTGTGTAATTGATTTGATAAATTGGGAAACTGTTTAGCTTTTATTTTCCTTTAATAAGATTATTGGAAGGATCTGAATTTTGAAATTGTGCACGATGCATAAATATTGTTCTGGAAAGGAATGCTCTCCCCAGACGGTACCTTTGAATGAGAAAATAAGTGTAAAGGAGGTTAAGGGCAGGAGGGAAATAGGGAATGAGGCAAAGAAGAGGAACAGTATGACTGTCCGAACATTGGTGTACACTTGACTGATCCCAGTGGTGAGAAGATCCAGTCTCTGGCATTTTAATATGTTATCAAATGCTCACCCCTCCTCCAAACTTTTCACCAACTAGCATTCACAGAAATAAAGTCCATGAGTCTTAGAAAAAGACAACCGAGCACCAACTGATCCAGTGGACGACTCTGATTCATCGCATCATATTGTATGCCATTATTTAGGAGATACACTTTACACCATATTTCCTAAATGTTCCTTTCAGATTATATCGAAAGTCTTCCCCAAAGAATAGATTGTGATCATGTGGGTGTATGCCTGCATGTCTTACGTTTTAAAATTCCATGGCTTTAAAAAGTATTTTTCACAGTTAATAGGAGCCAAAAGTCTAATTTCAAAGTTGAATTGATAGTTTATGAAAAACTATTGCATAGATATCATTTGCAGAAAAGTTTTCTTAAAATTGTTTATGAAATAGTTTTGTCTTTGTGTAGCCCATTTTCCTCCTGTGTCCATCGCCAACCCCCAGCCCCTCTTGTTTATCTTCTATGGTATTTTCCCCAATGCTTAGTGCAGTGGTTTTACACACAGTAGGCCCTCGGTGAATACCCCCAAATGAATAAAGTAACTTCCTGAGCGCAAATCTCATTTCAAAATTTATATGAAAAGCGTTAAATGGTACCAATAAACAGAAACGTATTTTTTCCCTTTCCTCTATCTTTCTCCATCTGCCCACCTTGCCAAGGCTCATACTTTCTTGATACTAATTCAGTCAATCAATCAATCAGCCAGTGGTATTTATTGAGTGCTTCCTGCGTGCAGAGTACTGTATTAAGCACTAGGGAGAGTACAATACAACCGAGTTGGTAGACATGTTCCCTGCCCACCAGGAGTCAATCTACTGTGATTTTCTTTTTGATAAACAGTATCCAGTGAATAGAGAAAAAAACAATGAGCCACCTGCACCCTATTAAAACGTCTCTTTCCACTCACAGAGTGTAACTATGAAGATATGAGAGCTACTCTCAGGTCCAAGAATAATCAAACCAATTTCCTGTAAACACTAAATCTTACAAACCCTGCTAATCTGGAGGATAAAAATTCCCATTGTGTCTTGTAACTGAGACATGTAACTTGAAAGGGCAATTCCCCGCCATCTGTCAGAAAGAACCTGTTTTGTCCTTCTTGGTGGTGAAGTTAAGGGTGTCTAAAATCTTGGCAGGGAGCCAGTAGAATTGTAGCTGGACTCTTTTACCATCAAAAAACTAGGTGAACATTCACGATCCAGCCAATCCAATTAATCAATCAATCAGTGGTATTTATTGAGTGCCTACTATGTGCAGAATACCGTACTAAGTGCTTGGGAGTGTAGGGGACGGTAGAGTCAGTAGACACATTCCCCGTCCACAAGGAATATGCAGTCTAGAGGGGGAGACGGGCATGAAAATAAATTATGGATATTTACAGTGTTGTGTTGCTGAGGGTGGGGTGAATATCAAGAGCTTAAAGTGAACAGATCCAAGCGTATAGACGATGCAGATGGAGACCGAGGGGGAGATGTGAGGGATTAGTCGGTGAAGACCTCTTTTAGGAGGCTTTTGAAGGTGAGGAGAGTGGTGATCTGTAGAATATGAACGGGAAAGGAGTTCCAGGTCAAAGGCTGGATGGGGGCAAGGGGTCGGCCGCAAGATAGACAAGATCGAGGTATAGTGAGGAGGTTGGCATTAGAGGCAGGAATCAGCGAGATAACATAGGAGGGAGAGAGCTGATTGAGCACCTTAATGCCCCAAGCATTCATTCATTCAGTCGGATTTATTGAGCGCTTACTGTGTACAGAACACTGTACTAAGCACTTGGGAAGTACAATTCAGCAACAAATAGAGACAATCCCCGCCTACAGTGGACTCATAGTCCAGAAGAGGGGAGACAGACATCAGAACAAATAAACAGGCATCAGTACCATCATTATAAATAAATAGAATTATAGATACATACACATCATTAATAAAAATAAGTAGTCCATGCAGGGAAGATGATACTACATTGGATGTGTCTTATATCGTAGTTTTTGGTTAAGCATAGATTGCTATTATTCTAATTGTTCTGTTACCCCTCCTATTTGCCTTTGACATAACCACATTGACATTGAAGTGAGAGGAAGTTACAGGCAGGGGGAAGGCTGTGAGCAAGAGATAAGCGGCAGGACAGATGGAAACGAGGACAGTTTTGAGAAGAGTTAAGTGTGATCTGGTGGACAGTGGGAGAAGAGAGTACATAAGTAGGAAGGAGATTGCTGATTGAGTGCCCTGAAGGGAATGGTCAGAAGATTCTGCTTGATGCAGAGAGGAATGGGCACCCATTGGAGGTGTTTGAGGAGTATTCATTCATTCATTCATTCACTCAATAGTATTTATCGAGCGCTTACTATGTGCAGAGCACTGTACTAAGCGCTTGGAATGTACAATTCAGCAACAGGTAGAGACAGTCCCTGCCCATTGACAGGCTTACAGTCTAATCGGGGGAGACAGACAGACAAAAACAATAACAATAAATAGAATCAGGGGGATGTACATCTCATTAAAACAATAGCAATAAATAGAATCAAGGGGATGTACATCTCATTAACAAAATAAATAGGGTAATAAAAATATATACAAATGAGCGGACGAGCACAGTGCTGAGGGGAGGGGAAAGAAGAGGGGGAGGAGCAGAGGGAAAGGAGGGGAAGGGGGCTTAGCTGAGGGGAGGTGAAGGGGGTGCAGAGAGGCAGCAGAGGGAGCAGAGAGAAAAGGGGAAGCTCAGTCTGGGAAGGCCTCTTGGAGGAGGTGAGCTCTCAGTAGGGCTTTGAATAGGGGAAGAGAATTAGTTTGGCAGAGGTAAGGAGGGAGGGCATTCCAGGACAGCGGGAGGACATGGGCCAGGGGTCGACGGCGGGATAGGCGAGAACGTGGGACAGTGAGGAGTTGGGTGGCAGAGGAGCTGAGCATACGGGGTGGGCAATAGAAAGAGAGAAGGGAGGAGAGGTAGGAGGGGGCAAGGTGACGGAGAGCCTTGAAGCCTAGAGTGAGAAGTTTTTGCTTCGTGTGGAGGTTGATAGGCAACCACTGGAGGTTTTTAAGAAGGGGAGTGACATGCCCAGAGCGTTTCTGCAGGAAGATGAGCCGGGCAGCGGAATGAAGAATAGACTGGAGCGGGAAGAGACAGGAGGAAGGGAGATCAGAGAGAAGGCTGACACAATAATCCAGCCAGGATATTATGAGAGCCCGTACCAGTAAGATAGTCATTTGGGTGGAGAGGAAAGGGCGGATCTTGGTGATATTATAAAGGTGAGACCGGCAGCCCTTGGTGACGAATTGGATGTGTGGGGTGAATGAGAGAGCCGAGTCAAAGATGACACCGAGGTTGTGGGCTTGAGAGACAGGAAGGATGGTTGTACCATCCACAATGATAGGGAAGTCAGGAAGAGGACAGGGCTTGGGAGGGAAGATAAGGAGCTCAGTTTGGGACATGTTGAGTTTTAGATAGCGGGCAGACATCCACGTAGAGAGTAGAGAGTCATATGCAGATAAACATCTTTGAAAAATGATCTGGTTCCAGTATGAAATATGAACTGAAGAGGGGAGAGGATAGAGACAGGGAGATGAACAAGGAGAAGCAGTGTTGCCTAGCGGATAGAGCACTGGCCTGGCAGTCAGAGGGACCTCGGTTCTACTCCCGGTTCTACACTTGTCTGCTTTGAGACCTTGGGCAAGTCATTTCACTTCTCTGTGCCTCAGTTACCTCATATGTAAAATAATAATGTTGGTATTTGTTAAGCGCTTACTATGTGCAGAGCACTGTTCTAAGCGCTGCGGTAGACACAGGGTCATCAGGTTGTCCCATGTGAGGCTCACAGTCTTAATCCCCATTTTACAGATGAGGGAACTGAGGCACAGAGAAGTTAAGTGACTTGCCCACAGTCACACAGCTGACAAGTGGCCGAGCTGGAATTCGAACCCATGACCTCTGACTCCCAAGCCCATGCTCTTTCCACTGAGCCACGCTGCTTCCCAAATGAACATTAAGACTGTGAGCCCCATGTGGGACAAGGACTATGATTTGCTTGGATCTACCCCAGCGCTTAGTACAGTGGCTGGCAGATAGTAAGCACTTAATAATAAATCTGGTATTTGTTAAGTGCTTACTATGTGCCAAGCACTGTTCTAAGTGCTGGGTTAGCTACAAGGTAACCAGGTTGTCCCATGTGGGGCTCACAGTCTCAATCCCCATGAGGTAACTGAGGCCCAGAGAAGTGAAGTGACTTGCCCAAGGTGACACAGCAGACAAGTGGCAGAGCTGGGATTAGAACCCATGGCCTCTGACTCCCAAGCCCGTGCTCTTTTTTATTATTTATTATTTTATTATTATTATTGTTATGACTATTATTAGTCAGGCAGTAGTAATGATATTTATTACATGCTTCCTGAGTGCCGAGCACTCTACTAAAACACTGGGGAAAAAATACATAGGTTAAAAGCAAGCTGGCCTTTGAAGGGCTCACATTTGGAAAATAATGGAGGTGAGAAGCAGCATCTTCTTGCGGAAAGAGCACAGGAATCAGAGGACCTAGACGGTCACTAGACTGGAAGCTCACGGTGGGCAGGGAACGTTTTGCTGTTTCACTTTACTCTCCCAAGAGCTTAGTAGAGTGCTCTGTGCAGAGAAAGTGTTCAGTAAATACCATCAATGATGATGATGTTGACCCGCGTTCTAATTCCATCTCTGCCCTTACCTCCTGCGTGACCTTGGCAAGTTACTTAACTTCTCTGGACCTCGGTTTCCTCTGTTTATCAGTGGTATTTATTGAGCCCTCACCATCTGCAGAGCACTGTACTGAGCACTTGGGAGAGTACAGTAAAATTGGTAGGCGTGTTCTCTGCCCACAGCAAGCTCAACCTTCTGTATACTGAGGATTCAATATCTGTTTTCTCCGCTACTTAGTCTGTGAGCCCCAGGTGGAACAGTGTCTTACCTGATTACCGTGTATCTACCCAGTGCTTAGTACAGTGCTTGGCATGCTGTAAGCACTTTGCAAATTCAGTAATTATTATTATTGTTATTAAGTGAGAGGGACTGGGTAACAGATGCCTGAGGAAAAAAGAAGCACAAAACAGTAGAAAAGACGATATATACAGCAAGAGGGATTCTGAGTAGAGGAGGAGAGTTTCAGGCCCTTTGCAACTCTGAGTCCAACAGGCCCAACCATGGCCACTGTCAAAGCAGCAGGCAAAAGTTGCCCAGGGTACTCAAAGTTGTGAATGCTCCATGCTGCTGCTGTTCCTCGTCTTCCCAGCTGGAGCGAAAAGGGTCGATGGGAACCCCAGTTGTGTGGAGATGGATCTCTCTCCCATGTGGCTGGCCACCGTGGTCCACTGTAAGGTGATTATTGCTGCTCCATCACCCACTTGGGTCAGAGCCAAGTGCCCGGACCTTCACCTTGGCCATTTGGATGAAGAGAAAAAGGGAGCTCCTGGAAATGTCATCTAGGAATAGCCGACGGGATTTGGCTACTGACCGAATGCGGGGGTTGAAAGAGAAGAGGCATTGAGGACAATGCTAAGGCTTTAGAGATAAGGAGGATGGTGGTGTTGTCAACTTTGATAGGAAACCAAGGTGGAGGAGAAGGTTTGAGAGAAGATGAGGAGTTCAGTTTGGAATTCAGTAAATTTGAGGTGTCTACGTAGAGATGCTCCGGAGTAAGCTCGTCCTCTAGACTGTAAACTTGCTGTGGGCGGGGAATTCACCGTTTACTGTTGTATTGTACTTTCCCAATTAAGGAAGAGATACGAGTTTGCACACATGGAGAGAGATTGTGGGTAGCTAATCCTCTGCATAGAGTTGGTACTTGAAGCCACAAAAAGCTGACACTCTAATGGGGGAGACCGACATGGCGATATTTTCCAAATAGAGTAATCAGAATAAATAATTGACCGTATAATGCAATAAATGTGTGTGAATATATACTCAAACATATAATCATGGGCTGAGGAGTGGTGTAAATAAATATTCAAGTGTTGGAGGTGGCTATTGGGTTGAAACAATTCAGGGTGGTGGATGAGCAGTTCCCGATTACTGCATCTTAAGAAGGACATAATATAGCTGGAGAAAGTAGAGAGAGTGTTGGGAGAATCTTCTGCATGTTAATGGCGATATCAGTACAGAAATTATGGTACCTGGACATTCAGAACTATTCGTAATGGAAAAGTCCTCTCAACTCTTAGATCCATTTGTCTGAGACCTCGCCTGTTAAGCAGCAAATGGAAGGTTTACTTTTCTGCCAACTGTAGTTATTAAGGAGTTTTACAGACTTCCATTACAAAGTGAAACCCTAACCAGTTTAATCTCTGATAAATTTTAGAAGACCTATTCTTATTTTGTTTATTTCACCAGAAACAAATATTCCCCTTCCCTCTCCCTGGCAACCCCACCATGACTATAAGCCTTCTCAAGAAATCAGGATACCTGGATCAGGACTATCTCAGTTGAATGAATCTATTTGTAAAAGATCTTATTTTCTCCACTTTAATTTTTTGGTTTGCTTTTTATTATTAGGGGAGAAACACACTTAAGGGAAAAAGTGTATCTTAAGAATGCTAATGGCCTCTCGAATGAGTCCATGAAAGCCACGAATGAGAAATAAGTTCGATGTAGTTAAGATTTCTGAACGCCCCCCTCCCCCCCTCCGGCCACACACACATCCACATTTAAGAGATCCTTCATTTTAGCAGATGTTGCTATTGCTGACCCTATCTCTGTATATGGAAATGGTTGTAAAGACCAATGTGTGACTATTCTACACTGAAAACTAGACCTTTTCTGCAATCATGGTTTGTCCATATAAAGCCCGGCACTGTTTCTGAGCCCCTCTCAGGGTCACACCTGGAGAGTTTCCAGTACTCTACCAGTCTCTGCTATGGGAGGGAGAGTCAAGCAGAGGCCTGTTCGTTCCAGTCCTAGCTTGGGCACTGGCTAGCGAGTGGAAGGCAATCTGCTCCAAGTCAAAACTCACCCATGCTGGGCAGCGGCGGCACGGGAGACTCGAGTTTACGGCGCAGAAGGCCGCAATGGTAAACCACTTCCGGATTTTTACCAAGAAAACTCCATGGATCCGCTACCAGAACGATTGCAGATGGAGAGGGGGGCGTTCTGGGAGAGATGTGTCCATGGTGTCGCTATGGGTCGGAAATGACTTGACGGCATAAGACAAGGCAAGACTGTTTTTGAGCCTTCCTCTTGGTATAGTCACATTCGTGAAGCCTTTGCTCAAGGAAAACAACCCATCTCATGATTGCTGCCCGCCAGCCTGGTCTATCTGCCCTAGTGGTCACCCGACAGTCCATTGTTATGTAACGGGTCTCTGAGCGAAGAACTACTTCTGGGAATTCCCAAAAGGTGGACAGACCCAGCAGGGATCCTGAAAAACAGCTGGCCAACATGAATGGTGACGTCCACAGTGACTACCAAGAAAACTGCCTTCCAGATCATGGTGTTATGGCATAGCAATGACTTGACATGGTGGTCATTTCAGCTGTAAATGGGTCCCGCATATTACAAATAACCTTTGCATGCATTTCACATCGTGCTGCATCCCTGTCCCATTATACTCTGGGCCCCAAAGGGAACCTGACTGGAAGAGGCAAGAGAGTACAAATCATATTGGGTAAACCCTTAGCATTAAAATAAATTCCTCTGTGCAGGTTCTTGGTCCTGAAGTCTCAGGAATGAGGCTCATCTATCTTTCTTGACTTGAGACTCCATCATTTGTTTGGGAAAAGCTTCACTATGTCTTTTTCTTTTCTTCTGCTCTCCTGGTTTGCACTTGCCCCTTTCAGTTCACCATGCAACAGTTGCTCAGGTATCCTCCTGTTGTCCATTCTCCTCATGTGTCCCGCCCAGTGAAGCTCTATTGCCGGGAGCCTTGTCTTAGGGCTAGTGAGCTGACTGTGTTCCATGATCTCATTGTTGGTAGTCTTGTCCTGTCATTTGATGTTGAATATAGCGTGTGGGTGACGCTAGTGAAACTTCTCAAGAGGCTGGAAGTGTCTTATGTAATATGTCTAGGTCTTCCAGCCATAGAGAAGATGGGACACCACAAAAGCCTTAGAGATTTATCCACCTAATAGGATGCTTAAGGCCCCATTGCTGTTGTCTTGTGGTTTTCCGAAAGCCACGTTAGCCTTTTCGAATGTTTTCTATCTTCTATCCCTCATCATTGGACTGCGAACTTTTCCAACAGGGGTGCTGCCATGTCTCTGCAGAGCCTCTTGCAGATGTCTTTGTTCTACAAGAGCCTAATATTTACCTCTCTTGTTGGTTGGGGCTGGGAGGAGGATCCTCTTTTTTGATACAGTGGCTGAATTGTCACTGTAAGCCTTGAATGTATGTCATCCATCCAGCATTCCGCTTCATGTATGACTGCTGTGATCCTGCGATTCAGGTCCCTCTGCCTCACGAGTCAGCAAGATGCTACCATTTAGATCTTGGGTGCATCGGAGATGCGGTCCTTCCATTTGATAGGTGGGGGATAGCGTTTGACACATTCACTGAATAAAAGTAGCACATTGCTGTTTAGTTTGCCAGTCCCAGGGGGTTCAATGGCTGACTCTCTGCATGTTTGGGCACTGTTTTCAACGCAAGCATTGAAATCCCCCATCAGTAGGAGAACTGATTAATGCTCCTAAGAGAAAAGCGCTTCAGAGACACAAGTTCTGCTTACTAGGCTTTTGAATGGTGCTGCTGCGTGTTAAAGTCATACATTTAAAGTAGCAGTTTAGAGAACATAAATACAACCCATTCTGCCTTTTTTTTAAAACGGTATATTTGTTAAATACTTACTACGTACCAGGCACTGTACTAAGTACTGAGGTAGATTCAAGATAATCAGGATAGACATAGTCCATGTCCCACATGAGGCTCACAGTCTTAAACCCCATTTTACAGATGAGGTACCTGATACACAGAGAAGTTAACCCGAGGTCATAGGACAGACAAGAAGCAGCAGAACTGGGATTAGAACCCAGGTCTTTTGACTCCCAGACCTGTGCTCTCTCCAGTAGGCCATGCTGCTTCTCTTGAACTTTCAGAGAAATTGCAGAAACTTTCCAAGGCATTATGGTGCAGGTTTCATTGCGACAGAGTTAACACATCACTCCAGCAGTTAGGTAGCCTTAATGAGGCTAAATGCTAATATTTAAAACAGGGAGATAACACATACCACCCACATGCTTATATAATGATTGAGTGCCCTTAGACCGTTTCAAAGCCTAATGTACCTGAGTTTTCTTTTAATTTCTGCCAGTAAAGATGTGCTCAACTATATACTGACCTACTGTATTTTAGAAGTTTTCTATGTTTCCTTTTTGGGATCAGAATGGAAAGCAGCTTTTAAATGTTCAGAATCTCAGGAACCTTAAGTCTTTTGAAGTTGCTTAAACACGGGACCTCAGTACAGCCCCCTCACTCCCTAATAATCATGAGCGAAATGATTCTTTGCATGCTAGTCCCATTTGCTACTTTCATTTCAAAGCTTTATTTCATCAAATGAAAATAGATTTATAATGTGCCTCTCATAACAAGGTACGGATTATTCATTCACTCCCCAAGCTCAGGATGTGTGTGTGCGTGCGTGCAAGACTGATTTTGTTTTATTTTTCTAAGAAATACCTTCTGCTTCTCGGGCTTTGGTTTTTAATATATTCTGTTCCTCCATGCAGTGCTTCCTGGGGCTTGTTAGAAGGTGAAGACTTCAGTTTTGAAACTTTGACCAACACCAGTTTTTCAGTAACCAGTAGATGACACTGATAATTTGTGTTAGATTAAAATAATTACTCCTATTGATTTTGTTACTCTCGTTTTTACTCCCAAGGTGTCACTTGCTCCACACTGTTGCCTCCACCTTATGGGTGTGTTTTTCTGGATCTCTAGTTCTGTTTCATTCTGTTCGACCCTGTAGGTTCTTTTCAATCAATCCATCATTGGTATTTATTGAGTGCCTATTATGTGCAGAGCACTGTATGAAGCGCTTGGGGGAGTAAAATACAGCAGAATTAGCAGAGACGTTCCCCGCCTGTAAGAGATTTTCAGTCTTCTGGGGTGTCTGACTTTGCCTTTAGAAATATTGGCCTTTTAATCTACTCTCTTTTGCTTCTTCCTCTATTCTAATTGCCTGCCTCTCTTAGTTTATCCTTCCTTCCCGGGCGCTAAGACCAGTATGAGTACCAGTGTGATTTTTAGCCAAGCCTCCTCTCGGTCATCGCATCTTAGTTAAAAGGACCCTCAGACTTAGGAACGGTGCAGAAGATTCAAGCATAGAAAAAGCAGTTTTTCCCTGAATTCCTCCTCCTTCCGTATCGCCCCTTGGTTCACAAGGTGAATCCAAATAGCATATAAATGTAGAGGAGAGAGGGCGGAATTGGGGACCCAAGATGAACCTAGAAGGCGGCTCCAACCACACAAGCCAAAATAGGAAAATCTGGGCTTACGGGACATGCGAGTGCCAGGCACCAAGTAGTTTGGGTGACAATCTGGGCAGGGAGTTTAGAAATAAATAGTCTAAAGTCTTACAGGTGGCAGTGGTGATTATAGTTGAGAAGAAACTAAATTCCGGAGGCTTTGTGCTGCCTCAGGGGAACCCACTAATTGAGAAATAACATCCATAAAGAATAATTCAATAACAATATGTAAAACTAAAAACAATAACTGAATGTGACTAGCTGTCCAGAATTAAGCAAAGTAAGATGAAGTGTCCATTGCCAGCAGCCACACAAAGTAAAATAAAATAACAGCTGCAGTAATTCTCTCTTCCCGGAAGCAGCTCTTCTCACCTACTAGGGACAAAAGCCGTCTCCACCACCGCCGTTGCTTGCAGCCCTTTGAAGTTCATCATTTAGGGCTTTGGTTTCGGTTTTTGAGCAGAGGATCTTCTAAGGTTGACAAGGCAAGCCCTGCTTCCTAATTCTGGAACACTTTCTCCCCCAGCAGTGAGTGCAGTGGTTGGAGTCGTGAATGTTCGGGGCCACGTGTTTCGCAAGGTTGTTCTAGCAGATCCTCGTCCTCCCTCTTCCCTCCTGACTTCCGCATGGTAATTGATTCATTAGTAGGCAGATAGGGGCCAATGTGGAGTCCAGCAAATCCAGTTGAGTAAAGAGGGGCTATTTGGTCAATCGATCCACAGTGTTTATTGAGCTCTTACTGTTTGCAGACCGCTGGACCGAGTACTAGGGTGAGAGTACTCGATAGAGTAAAGTGGACATGATCTCTGCCCTCTCGGAGATTACAAATATAGCGGACTTTCCAAACTGTGGGACATGCATTCTGTGTTTGGATTGGAAGCCAATTCCATTTTTGATCTGCTTTGAGTTGGATTCCCCTGCTCATGTTTAATATATGGAGAGATCATGTTTTACTCCTTTTCTGGTGTTAGTACTTCCTGTTTTGTTCTCCAGCTCCACTCCCGCCCAAACACCACAAAAATCAGTTCTTGCTGGTGGATGAGCTGAATGTGTATTTGAGTAGATGATGCATCTGGAAACCAGAAAAACACTGTCTGGTATTATTATTATTAGTAGTATTATTCTTACTATTGTTATTATTGCTGTTATTATTGTATCTAAGCTCTTGTTATGTGTCAAGCCCTGTTCTGAGCGCTGGGATAGATGCGAGTTAATAAGATCAAACACAGTTCCCTGTCCCACATGGGGCTCACCGTCTAAGTAGTAGGAGGGAGAACAGGCATTGAAACCCTATTTTACAGATAAGGAAACTGTGGCACAGAGAAGATAAGTGATTTACCCAAGGTCACAAAGCAGGCAAGAAATGGAGGTGGCATTAGAATCCTTGTCCTCTGACTCCGAGGCCCATGTTCTTTCCACTAGGCTACAGTGATCCTCCTGTGAGTAACTCTTCCTCGGAGGTTAGTTATTTACCCTCTCTGGACATTAGATTCCCACTGAGTAATTGGCTTTTCCAGTGCAACTCATGTTTTTCCTGGAAGTCTGAATGAGTCCATTCATCTCTAGAGGTCAATTGTTTATTCCCCATTCTCCAATAAGCTCATTCCTGGATTATTTTTAGGATCTGAAAACACATTAGCCATTTCTCATTGTAAAATCACAAGGCTCTATAAAGGGGTCGACCACTTTCCGCAGCCTTTGAAAAAGCAGGTGAAAGTGTGTCTCAGCTGTTGATTCTTCCACCCAGCAGAGATCCTCCAGTCAGCGGCCTCCACCTGCACCCCTTCCCTAGAAATCTGCTAGGCGCTTGGTTTAGGTGAAACCATTCTTTTCAGGCTTCCTCAGTAATAATAACAATAATTGTGGTAATTTGTTAAGAGCCTATTATGTGCTAAACACTATACAGAGGAAATGGGCACTGGGAGATCATCCTGGGACATTCACAAGACTACTGACGTACCAGGGGATCACAGTAGTGATGGATAAGGAAGGTGAGGAGGACATCAAAATAGTTCATAAAGTTGGAGGTAGGCCTTGGAGGGATGGGGGCGTAGGTGATAGTAATCAGTAATTGGACTGGATTGTAGAGTCAGATGGACTGAGTCAGAGTCGGAGGACTCTGCACACAATTCCCAAATGTACATCTCCAGCCCTGATCTTTCTCTCTCTCTGTAGTCTTGTGTTTCCTCCGGGTGTCAAGGCATCTCTACCCGGTTGTCCCCCCGCATCAACCTCAAACTCAATATGTCTAAAGCCGAACTCCTTGTCTTCCCTCCCAAACCCTCTCCTTTCCCTGACTTTTCCATCGCTGTTGATTACACCACCCTCCCTGTCACAAGCCCACATTGTGGCATTTTCCTTGATTTATCTCCTTCAATATGCGTATTGTCAGTCTCTAAATTTTGCCAATTATATCTCTGCAACATCTCCAGAATTTACTCCTTCCTCTACATCCAAACTTATGCTGGTTTAGGGAGAAGCAGTATGACGTAGCAGGATAGAGCACAGGGCCTAGGAGTCAGAAGGTCATAGGTTCTAATCCCGGCTCTGCCATTTGTCTGCTGTGTGACCTCCGTCAAGTCACTTCACTTCTCTGGGCTTCAGTTCCCTCAACTGTAAAAAGGGGACTGAGACTGTGAGCCTCACGTGGGGCAGGGACTGTGTCCAACCCGATCTGCTTGTATCCACCCCAGTGCTTAGTACAGTATCTGGCCCATAGTTACTGCACACGGTAAATGCTCAATAAATACGATAAATATGACTGAATAGTTAAACGCTTAACCAATACCATTATTATTATTATTATTATTATTATTTAGGAACTTGTTATATCCTGTCTCGACTACTATATCGGCCTCTTCGCTGTCCTCCCTGCCTCCAGACTCTCCCCTCTCCAGTCCAGGCTTCACTCTGCTGTCCAAATCATTTTTCTACAAATAACTTTTAAGCGCACGTATCCCCACTCCTCGAGTACCTCCAATGGTTACTCATCCATCTCCACATCAAAGAGAAGCTCCTCACCGTTGGTTTCAAGTCACTCAGCTCTCTCTCCCCCTACTTATCCTCATTCTCATACTCTCCTACTTAAGTATGGAGTCAGAGCTTGGGAGTCAGAGGTCGTGGGTTCTAATCCCAGCCCTGCCACTTACCAGCTGTGTGACTTTGGACAAGTCACTTCACTTCTCTGTGCCTCAGTTCCCTCATCTGTAAAATGGGGATTTAGTGTATGAACCCCACTTGGGACAACCTGATTACCTTGTATCTACCCCAGCACTTAGAACAGGGCTTGGCACATAGTAAGCGCTTAACAACTGCCATTATTATTATTATTATTATTATTCCTTTCCCATTCCACCCCAGCCCACATGTTTTGCTGCTCTAATACCAACCTGCTCACTGTATCTCACTCTTGCCTCATTTGCCAGTGACTCCTTGCTCATGCCCTCCCTCCTGCCTGGAGCAACCTCTCCCTCCATCTCTAACAGTCCAGCACTCTATCTTCAAAGCCCTACTAAATCATATCTCCTCCAGGAAGCCTCCCCAGACTAAGCTCTCATTCCTCCAACTCATTTCCCCTCTCTACTGCTGCACTTACGTACTTACTACCCACCCCCCCTCAGGTTTGCTTCTGAAGAGTTTCCAGTACTCTACCAATCTTGACTCCAGGAGGGAGAGTCAAGCAGAGGTATACCCATTCCATTCCTAGCTTGGGCAGTGGCCAGCGAATGGAAGGTGATCTGCTATAAGTAAAAACTCACTCATGCTGGGCAGCAGCTGCATGGGAGAGAGTCGAGGGCGGAGACTCAACTTTTTCTGTGTGGAAGAAGGCAATGATAAACCAGTTCTGTATTTTTACCAAGGCAACTCTATGGATTCACTACCAGAACGATTGCAGATAGAGGTGGGGCGTTCTGGGAGAGATGTGCCCGTGGAGTCGCAGTATGTCGTAGACGACTCAACATCATAAGACAAGACAAGACCAGCCCCTAAGCACTTAGTTACTCCACTCCCGCGGCACTTACTTACATATCCTTATACTCAGTTTCTTCCCTTATCTGTAATTTATTTTAATGTCTGCCTCCCGGCTCGAGAGCAGAGATTGATTCTTTTTGCTCTATTGTATTCTCTCAAGTACTTACTACAGTACTCTGAACACAGAGTAAGTGCTCAGTAAATACCATCAATTGATTGAAGAAGCAGGCTAACCCCTCCTCCTTTGCCAGTGAGCTTTGAGAAGATTAGACTCTCCTTCTGAGAGAGCAGCAGGGGATCAGCGTCTCTGGGGAGAGACACGTTTTAGTGATGGTGGGGAGGAGGACGGCTTGAATCAGGAACAGGTCAAGAATGAAGGGAAGATTTCCTCTGATGGAGCAGGGGTTTCCCCAGGCTGCATTTAACTGGGGCTTTTAAATCCTGTCGGTCCCACCTTCACGACATTGCTAAAATCCACCCTTTCCTCTTCATCCAAACCATGACCACATTAATGCAATCACTCATCCTATCACGCCTGGATTACTGCATGAGCCTCCTTGCTGAACTCCCAGCCTCCTATCTCTCCCCACCCCAGTCCATACTTCACTCTGCTGCCTGGATCATCTTTCTACAGAAACGTTCTGGGCACGTCACTCCACTACTCAAAAAACACCAGTGGTTGCCCATCCACTACTGCATTAAACAAAAACTCCTCACCATTGGCTTTAAAGTACTCTGCCACCTTGCCCCCTCCTATCACACCTCACTACTTTCCTTCTACAACCCAGCCCATACACTTCGCTCCTCTAATGCTCATGTTCTCACTATGCCTCGATCTCACCTGAAGCAGCTTGGCTTAGTAGAAAGAGCTTGGGCTTGGGAGTCGGAGGTCGTGGGTTCTAATCCCAGCTCTGCCACTTGTCAGCTCTGTGACTTTGAGTAAGTCAACTTTGGGCAGATGCTCTGCACACGATAAGCGCTCAATAAATACGATTGAATAAATGAGAGAGAGGATGGCTCGAGGGGTGAGGAGGGCGAGGGTAGAAGTGAGCTGGTGGGTGCGACGCTGGAGATAAGGGGTTTGAGGCCGTGGTGGGAAAGAAGGACCAGAATGAGATGATTAAAGGAAGGGATTCGGGGAGTCCTGGTAAAATCCAAGGTCCATCAGGGCCGCATTTCTAGACCGTTATGCGGAGCAATCGTCTGGAGAGACGATAGCAACCAGTCCCTCATTTGGTGTTTCCACAGGGTCTAATCATGGGTTCTTTCTGGCAGTTGTGGAGGTACAATGTTGGCCATGTAGGTAGGGGAGGGCTCTGTGGTGTGGACATCTTCTCCATACCACAGCACAGAGCTGAGGTTGGGCTGAGGTTGTCCAGCAGGCCAAGGGATTCAGACCTATGCTCTCAGGAACAGTCGGTGGCCAGGCACAGCCCTGTGGTCCCGAAGGCTCGGGTCAGTGATCGTGTCTACTTCACTGTACTCTCTCAAACGTCTTAGTTCAGTGCTCTGCACACAAGAAGCACTCAATAAATGCCATTGATTGATTGATTGAATGACTGGTCCCGACCACAGCTGGTGAATTTGTCAACGCGGTTTGAGACTTGGGCTCAGTGGAGCAAGCAAGCCGAGATGGTCACTCGGGTTCTCTGAAGTCTACCGAAGCCAGACACCCCAGTTCTGAGCCCCCTGCGATGGCTGGTAGAGGGGTTCAGTCTGGGAGTAGAAGAGGTTAGGTTCTGTGGGCTGGTGGAGACGAGGTTTTCAGCAAGCCAATTTAGATGTTTCGTTTCACAAGTGAATTAATCAATCCCTACCAAATAAATCAAGGTATGAAAGCAGTCAGTTCTTCTGTAATGTGGGGATGGTGTTCCTGAAGAACCTTGCATTCATGAAAACTACCATTCCAGCAGATCCCAACCAACTCTGCATGCCTCCCTTTTCAGAAGCTTTGCTATGAGGTGTCGTTTTCTTCCAACACTGCTCTGGGTTGTATCTAGCCAGATGGCCACTGGGGGAAGAGCGTACCCTAATGCCTCAGTAACATGCTCTCCAAAACATGTGACAGAAACATGTGTTAAAGAAGAATGGGCTGTACTTGAGTGCTGAGGTGGCTGAGAGGAAGCCATGGCCAGAGAGGAGGGGACAGTTAATCCAAGAAGGATTCTTGGGGGAAGTGACATTTTAAGGGGGCTTTGAAGGTGCCCAGGGATGTGGTTTGGAAGTTTCAAGGTTGAGGGGAGTAAAAGCAGATTGGAGGGTGCGAGCACTGGATTGCAGGTGGGAGAGATAAGAATGAGGGACAGGGTGTTGCTTATGAGAAGCAGCGTGGCTCAGTGGAAAGAGCATGGGCTTTGGAGTCAGGGCTCATGAGTTCGAATCCCAGCTCTGCCACTTGTCGGCTGTGTGACTGTGGGCAAGTCACTTAACTTCTCTGTGCCTCAGTTCCCTCATCTGTAAAATGGGGATTAAGACTGTGAGCCCCATGTGGGACAACCTGATTCCCCTGTGTCTACCCCAGCGCTTAGAACAGTGCTCGGCACATAGTAAGCGCTTAACAAATACCAACATTATTATTGTTATTATTATTCAGGAGAGTAAAGAATGCAAGGGGCAGGGTAGCAGGATAAGAGGGTGATTAAATAAGACGGTGCTGGCCGAGGGAGAAGAACTTCCCCTGCCTGGTCCTCGAAACCCCTAAAGCAGTTCCCGGGGTCTTCAAAGCTGTCCTTGGATTGCAGAGGCTCCAGACCTACAGCTCTGGATCACCTATCAAAATTAATTGCATGAAGCAGCGTGGCCTAGTGGAAAGGGCCTGGACGTCAAGAGACCTGGGTTCTAATCCTGGGTCCGCCATGTATCTGCTGCATGACCTTGGACAAGTCACCTTACTTTCTGTGTTCCAGTTACCTCGTCTATCAAATGAGGATTAAATCCTACTCCCTCCTACTTAGACTGTGAACCCCAAGTGGGACAAGGACTTCGTCCAACTTGATTAACTTGTATCTATCCCAGCATTTAGTACAGTGGCTGGCACATAGTAAGCGCTTAACAAATACCAGTAACAGCAACAAATATCATTGTTCTTATCATTATTATTTTTAATATCATGTTTTTAAAGGTGAGCACTGGATTTTCTTTTCTTTGGGATATTCAGGTGGTCATGAGAGATAGATGAGACTAGACAAAGTAAAGCACTCTGAGGGCATGTGCTGTCCAATTGAGTCACAGTGTTCTGTAGACAATTACGATCTTGACCTTGTGAACTCTCTGATACATAAAAAACATTGTATCCCTTAAATATAGGAAAACACTTCCACCAAATAAACTGCTAAACCACTTAATGGCTTTTTGGAAAAGACTGTTCCTTGAAGAATAAGCTTCAATAAACTGTGTCATTCATAAACTACCATAAATCTGATATGAATATAATTAAAGCAGCTTTTCCCAACGCACCCAGTAGAGTTACTCCGAAATGTTTACAGAAGTCCTCTTGATAGAATTTATAATGAAACGTTAGGCATAATTTTGTTGTTGTTGTCAGTATGATACTTTATCTTGAGGCTTGATAGCCTGATGTGCAAGAGTTACCCACCCCCTTCTGTCTTCTGTGAATGCTCCATATGGCACTGTTTAACTGTTCTCTCCGGCATAGGTTGCCGCGTACCAGCCAGACTCCCCTTCAGGTGCTTGGCTCCAGATGTGGTTTAATTCACTTTCAGCATCCTTACTGGCGATGCCAACAGCTGCCATGTCATCCCTAAGAGCATGCAGGTGAACCTATTACCCTATTTATTTTGTTAATGAATTGTACATCGCCTTGATTCTATTTAGTTGCCATTGTTTTTACGAGATGTTCTTCCCCTTGACTCTATTTATTGCCATTGTTCTTGTCTGTCCGTCTCCCCCGATTAGACTGTAAGCCCGTCAAATGGCAGGGACTGTCTCTATCTGTTGCCGACTTGTTCATCCCAAGCGCTTAGTACAGTGCTCTGCACATAGTAAGCGCTCAATAAATACTATTGAATGAATGAATGAATGAATGAACAGGTGATTGAGCAAGTGGCCATTCAAGATCCACACGTGTGACCGAACTTGACCCTGCTGAGCACAAGTTTATTTGGACTATTTAATTTTTGCCTGAAGCAGGCTGATAGATAGAAGCAGCGTGGCTCAGTGGAAGGAGCCAGAGCTTGGGAGTCATAGGTCATGGGTTCAAATCCCGACTCTGCCATTTGTCAGCTGTATGACTGTGGGCAAGTCACTTAACTGCTCGGTGCTTCAGTTACCTCATCTGTAAAATGGGAATTAACTGTGAGCCTCACATGGGACAACCTTATTACCCTGTATCTCCCCCAGCGCTTAGAACAGTGCTCTGCACATAGTAAGCGCTTAACAAATACCAAGATTCTACATTTTCCCTCCAATCAGCATCACCTGTTGAAACACTGCCCAGCTCATTTGGAGGTGCTGGGGGGTGGATCATGTCTTTTGGAGAAAGTTATAGGACTGTAACGTACGCTAACCCCCCTCACTCTGTCACCCAAGTCTAGGTGCAGGGAGGCTCTCCAGGGGTGGGGTCAAAGGTAGGATGGGGCAGAGAGAGACAGAGACACTCACATGGAAAGATGGGAGCAGAGAGGGAGAGAAGGAAGAAAGGAAGAGGAAGGAGGAACAGAGGCAGTTTGCTCAGCTACTATCCTACGCCTTCCCCCTTCACTGCTGCCCCTCAGGAAGGGACACTGTGAGAAGTGACCAGTGCCCCAGCTGAACTGGTCTTTTGGGGGCCGGGCTTTGGAGTTCCCAGCACAGTCAGAAATCTGTCATTACAACCAACCTGGAAACTCCCAGAAAGAACCAACTCGGCCATGGTGGTAGCAACAGTAGCTGTTTAAATAATAATAATAATAATGATGTTGGTATTTGATAAGCGCTTACTATGTGCCAAACACTGTTCTAAGCGCTGGGGTAGATACAGGGTAATCAGGTTATGCCACGTGAGGCTCACGGCCTCAATATCCATTTTAATAATAATGTTGGAATTTGTTAAGCGCTTACTATGTGCCGAGCACTGTTCTAAGCGCTGGGGTAGATACAGGGTAATCAGGTTGTCCCACATGAGGCTCACAGTCTTAATCCCCATTTTACAGATGAGGGAACTGAGGCACAGAGAAGTTAAGTGACTTGCCCACAGTCACACAACTGACAAGTGGCAGAGCAGGGATTTTACAGATGAGGTAACTGAGGCACCGAGAAGTGAAGTGCCTTGCCCAAAGTCACACAGTTGACAGGTGGAGGAGCCGGGTTTAGAACCCATAACCTCTGACTCTTAAGCCCATGCTCTTTCCACTGAGCCACGCTGCTTCTCTAAGCAGAATTTTTCATGGCCTCTTCTCCTCTCCTTCTGTTGCCTCCTACCATACAGTTCCATTTCGGGGGTTTCCTCCCACCACCCTAGCCAAACTTGAAAACAAAAGGCTATTCAAGTAGGGGTGCAGAATCCTAGAAATGGTGGCTGCCCCACCCAAATCGGAATGGCCGGTCATATTACATTCACCTCCCTCTGCTCTGTCCATCTTTTCTATGTCCTCTGGCTCTGAATCTCTGATTCCCCATTTGGAGCTTCAAGCTGTTCTCCATGGGACTCAAGAGTTATGTTAGAAAGGACATATTCAGGGAATTTTATTCTTAAGAGGTAGACAGAGACTCTCTTTTAAAATCTGGATGAAACTGGTCATTTGCTTTCCTCAGAAGGAAGGTTGGGTGGGGCTTGAAGGAGTCCAGGGAGATCAGGGCAGAGCCCTGGGTGGAGAGGAAAAGGAGACGGGATCTGCTGGGACAATTGGAGAAGTCTTGTTAGATGAGGTAAGGTTTGGGGAAGGTTTTGAATACGGGGAGAGCTGTGATCTGTGGAACTTGGGGAGGGAAGGAGGGTGTTCCAGACTGGCGGGAGAAAAGCATGAGTGAGGTGATAGAGGTGAGGTACAGTTAGAAGATTGGCTTAGGAGGAGCAAAGAGAGTGGGTTGAGGTGTAACAGATCTGTAAACTGGGGTGAGTTGGTGGCCGAGGTGGATGAGGAGCTGCTTAACTACTGTGCGAGTTTGCTTTCATTATTGCTTTAAAGCACTTGCTGAATGAGCATCTGGGTCTTCCGCTCTTTTGTGCCTTCCCCTGATTTCACTTTAAATTTGACTTGTCAAACCGTATCTTACTGGGACATGCCTCACGTATGTTTTCCTAGCTTTGGGTAAATTTACATAAAGTTTCTCTTAGAATGTATAGTTTCTGAAGTCCCGCTATGTGAGGTTTTACTGGACTCTGTGTGGGACCATCATTTCACCCACCATTCCTTCCCAACTCTCAAGAGCTATGTAAATGGTGATGATGGCATCTGTTAAGCACTTACTATGTGCTGAGCACTGGTCTAAGTGCTGGAAGAAAAGCACTCTCCTTCTGCCCCTCTTTAAGCCTCTATCTGAAGCGGACTTTTGCCTGCCTAAACAGAGAATTGCTGCCAAGTGGCAGCGGTCTGCACTTCCATCCTCATGGCACTTCCACTTCCCCATCATGGCACTTTGAGCTACTTGGAGAACCCGTTCAGGGGGAGAGAGAAAAATGTGGCTGCCTAGTTGAGAAAATTATTGGAATCAGAAAGATACCCCCAAGTGGTAGTAAGTCTTTGAGGGCCCCCAGCCAGGGATGTGGTGGATAATGACTCTGCCCCAGGTACAGGGGTAGAACACCTTCCCACCTCCCCTACCCCTTTTCTCTTCAGCCTGAAAAGGCTCTCCACAGATTTACGACTCCCTGTTGTTCCTTACAGGAGCAGAATTGGGCTCACGGATAATCAAACTAAACACTTCCTTATTTGAAAAGAAGGGCAAAAACTCTAAAAGGATTAGGCGAGTTGAGAAGAAATGAGAAATGGTGTCTAGTGAATGAAAGGGGTATGTCAGGAAACAATCTATCACAGGTCAGGTTGAAGAACCTCTTATACAACCCCATTCCTTCATTGATCCCCCTGCAGAGTTAGGGAGCACACAACTGGACAGAGTATCAGATACACAAGAGGAGTTAATAAAAGCTTTTCACAATAGTGATGGCATTCAAAATTTCTGCCTGGCTAAAGCTTCAACAAATATCCGGCACACCGACCTTTATACAAAGGGTCCTCTCAGCTGGCTCTTCTTTCTACGTTTCCATGAGCAGCTAAACAGATCCGGAGATGGCTCTGATTTGAAATGCTATGTGCATATTTCTAAATTCATTTCTAAGCTCACTGAAATAACTATTTGGGGAATAATATAATGCACTCTATGGTAGGAACCAGAAGATAAACAGTAACTATTTCATTCTTCAGAAAAAAGCCTAAACAATGTTTTTCAAGGATGAATTTCCTTTTCCCTTTCTATGTAAGACCAATCTCTGGCTGTGGTATATGTTGTGTGATTCTCCACAAAAAAAATACTTTATCTTTCTTGGTTTTGAAAATCTCCTAAGTGCCTTCTATAGAATGCAAATACTTTATATGTTTACTCAAGAGGCAGTTCCCTAGTTTTGACAACGTGTTCAAATGCCCCTTGCATTACTGAGCCTTACATAAAAAGTCTCTTCACTGATTTAGTTATGCAACATTTTTTTTCACCAAGAGAGCCATTTAAAATATCTGCAGATTCCCTCCAGGTTCTGATTTGTTAAATATATGTGTGTGTGTGTGTTTGTGTATGTGAACGTGTATACATATATATGTATGTATCTATATCTATCTATCTATCTATATAGATTATATATATGTGTATATCCCCATCTCAGGGGTAAATAAATATATTAAAATAAGCTTTGAGATGTATAGTACGATATAACAATGATAAATGATGTTGTGTGTAATTTTTCTACTATTAACATAAAGTAATATAAACTGAAGGACACTAGTCTATTGAGAGAGTTAGTAGCTAATGTTCCATATCAGATGTGGACAATGTCAGGACTGAATACAGATTAGGCAGTGTCCTTTTCTCCCCGGGGGAATTAAACTTTGAGACACCACTGGCTGCCAATGGTTTTACTGCATTTGATTGGTGCCTGTGGTGTCTTTCTTGGTCTATTAATTCAAGAGCCGTAAACGACAATGTGAGCAAAAAGCTTTTCCAGTGGGATGCCTTTCATTTATGTTTGCTTATATCTACCATATCTAGTCAATTCATTTGGTCACAATAAATGTCTTAAAATCATGTGGATTACCTATACTTCATTACGGTTCTTGGCATTTCTCTTCGATACGAAGCGATTCTCATGGGAATTTAAAAATGCAATAATCCCTGGTTTCAGTATTCCCCTAAGGTGAAGGGCACAGGGGCAGGATAAAGGAGGAGAGGTTTAACCCGGGACCCGTCCATTCTTTCCTGTCTGTCCTGCAACATTCCTTATTTTCTGAACTATTGAAGGATGGAGGACCCACCCCAAGCACCAACAGAAGTTGAGAAAGGGTATAAATGTAGCTATGACTGTTGAATTTTCGAAGCTGTAATCTCCAGTCCGGGATGTGCACATTGAACGTGAACTCTTGATCAGAAACCCTGTCAGCAGAAGGTAGAGACACAGTTAGCGTTTTTGTTTGGATGTCACTTTTCCCAAGCGTAAACTCCAGTCCAGAGTGGTAGCACGGTTCACTTGTGCAGACACAGTGGGTGTTACAGAGTGGGGTGTGAGGGGTTTTATATTGTGTTTCTTATGCATCCTGGCCTTCCTTCCCTCCAAGGATGTGGAATTGATTCATAGCTAAGGGAAAAATAAACCTACTCTTCTGGAAAAAAAAATAATTTGAAAATCTATATAAGATCTGACTTATCATATTTTGTACCTTTTCCCTCTACTGTAGTATTTCCGAGAATCTGCGTTTGTGAATAGCTTAGCATACCTTAAAAAGGGCAGGCTTTATCCTAGAAATAAATACCCATTTATTTACCAGTTAGCTGGCTTTTTTGTGGTCAGCGTGCTGGTTGAATTTCTTACTTAAGGGTCTTTTCTTGAAAGTACTGTAGTGTCATTGGGTTTGCTAGAGTTTTGGTTAACTCTTCAAACTCTGCCCCCATTCATGGGTAGCCAGTTTAAGAAGCAGAGTGAAACCTCCCGTATCAGAATTCTGCATTGTTATTCTTTGGGTGGGCTGGAATATGATCATTTGGTCATGGTTCATAAATTTTTTCTTTGCACTAAAAACAAGGTTAGAATATCTTCAATGCAATTATAAAAATGTATTAAAACTCAGGAGGAGAAAAATATGGTGTGAGATGAAGTTTTAATGATTGTCTAAATGTTTAGGGTTTCATGGAAAAAATCAGGCTTTTTGGTGACAGAATTAGAAGGACGTGTTAACTTGAGTTAACTTTGTTTTTTTTCTTTAAATATATGATATGCTTTTTCAGTGTTGAGAGACAAACTGTTAGTTTTGAGTTTTCCACCCTGAAGTGTACTTCACGTTCCTCATCCCTTTGTTAAAGAAACTCTTTAGCAAGCAAATGATCTGGAGCATGGCTTTGGGTGGAACTTAGAAGAGTGCCATCAAGGCAAGGACTTTTGCTGTGATCATCCTTTTCACTACTCTTATAGTTGTGAAAAATTACCTGTACTCATCAGGGATTCTCTTTTGGTTCCTCCTTCCAGGTGCCTGTGGAAAAATGCTATTAAATGACTAGTCTTCACAATCAAATTCAGCATCTAAATGAAATGTTGGTTTTTGTTTGTTTTTAATGGTATTCGTTAAGCACTTACAAATACTGCTAAGTGCTGTACTAAGTGCTGGGATAGATATCAACTAATTAGGTTGGACACAGTCCATGTCTCATGTGGGGCTCACGGTCTTAATCCCTATTTTACAGATGAGGTAACTGAGACACAGAGAAGTGAAGTGATCTGCCCCAGGTCACACAGCAGACAAGTGGCAGAGCCGGGATTGTAACTCAGGTCCTCTGACTCCCAGTCCCAGGCTCTTTCCACTAGGCAATTCTGCTTCCCTTCCATGGACAAATGCCATTCTATTTGCCCGTGTTTCACCTGTAAGGAATCTGGTGCAGAAAAAGTAGAAAACGCTCCTCTTTTTCTGTTTACTATTGGAGTAGATAGTCTCTTGCCCAAATAAAAAAGGAATCGAGTTTGGAAAGCTTTAAAAAAAAACAGCCCCCAAACCCTGGCTTACCCATCAGATTTTTGCACATTTTCCCTTCAGATAAGGTAACAGTGTTATGTAATATAACACAGAACCCACAATTGCCTCGTACACAGGGAACTAGATCCAAAATATACTGAAAGAGCCCAGTATGTGTATATTGCATATGTAAATGTGGACATGTGTGATTGTCGGCCAATCTTTATTTTTATAGATCACATTTATTTAAATAGATAATGCATACTATTATCTGCACTCACATATATCAAGAATAGATGGCTATTCTTTAGAGGATCTATAGAGTGGTGTTTATGGAAAACACTAATTATTCATGGGAGAGTTTAAACTTTTTTTGAAAGCAGGAATAAAATAAAGTTGGTTTCCTACTAATTATTCGTTTCTCTCCAGCTACGGTTTTCTGAGACAGTCTGAAGTTCATTCAATAGTATTTATTGAGCGCTTACTATGTGCAGAGCACTGTACTAAATGCTTGGAAAGTACGATTCAGCAATAGATAGAGACAATCCCTGCCCAATGACGGGCTCACAGTCTAAACGGGAGAGTCGCCTTGGTTTTTCACCCATCTCTTTTTCTCACTATCATTTTAATTTTAGGTAACTATATTTTCTAGGCAATTGTATTTGTCTAGTTGTCCTTCTTATTCAAAGATGAGCCCCATTGATAGCAAAGTTTACCTTTGCATTAGAATGTGATTGAATAGGCTGATGAGTAGGGTGATCCTCAGGACACCCTGCAACTGGAGGTGAGAATTTTTAGTGTCTCCCCACCTCCCCCCCACTCCCCCAAATATGGCATATACCATAATATTTTCAAGTAGATGGTCACTCATGCTGACTTGGATCTGGAATCGTTTTGAGGCTAGATAGGGTGATGATGAGCAGGGGCCTATTTTAAAAATGAAATAAATTCAATTGTCTCGGCAGATTGTTTTGTGGTTTTGTTTTTTCACGAGGCAGAAGGAAGAATATTAAAGGAGGAACATGCATAAGCTCCCCACCTGCCCCAGCGGGAGGGTCAGTGGGAAAGATGATGAGGATCGTGGGAAGGAGCAGTGGGGCAAAAGGGTGGATATGGGAGTAGCAAGAAGCAGAGTGGCCTATTGAAAGAGCACAGGCCTGGGAGTCAGAGGTCCTGGGTTCTAATCCCGGCTCCGTCACTTGTCTGCTATGGGACCTTACGCGAGTGACTAAATTTCTGTTTCTCATTTTCCTCATCTGTAAAATGGGAGCTCAATACCTGTTCTCTCTCCTCCTAAGACTTACGAGCCCCATGTGAGTCAGGGACTATGTCCAATCTGCTCATCTTGTATCTACCCAGTGCTTAGTACAGTGTTTGGTTTTTAGTAAGCACATCACAAATACCACTATTATCATTATTGTAATTATTTATCATTATTATTATTATTGGCAGAAACTGCATGTTATAGCGGTCCCTGACCCTCTGTTACCGAATCGTACTTTCCAAGCATTTAGTAGCGTGCTCTGCACACAGTAAGCGCTCAATAAATACGATTGAATGAATGCAGAGTACTGTACAGAGTGCTTGGGAAAGCGCAGTGCAGTATCCTTGTTTACAGGGAATCTTTAGTCTACAGCGGGAGATTGATATTAAATTGTGGATAGGGGAAATAGAGTCTAAGGATAGTGTTTGAGAAGCAGCGTGTTTTAGTGGAAAGAGCCCGAGCTCGGGAGTCAGAAGTCTTGGGTTCTAATCCCAGCTCCGCCACTCATCAGCTGTGTGACTTCTCTGTGCCTCGGTTACCTCACCCATAAAATGGAGCTTAAGACTGTGCGCCCTACATGGGACTAAGACTGTGAGCCCCACGTGGGACAACCTGATTACCTTGTATCTCCCCCAGTACTTAGACCAGTGCTTGGCACATAGTAAGAGCTTTAAAAAATTCTATTATTATTATTATTATTATTAATAAGCATATGTACGTAAGTGCTATGGGACCGGGGTGTGTATCAAAATGCTTAAAGGATACACAGCCAAGCACATAGGTGAATCAGGGAGGAGGGCAGGTGGGGAAATGTACAAGTGCCGTGCAACTGGGGTGGGGTGAATAGCAATCGCTAAAGGGCTACAGATAGAAGTATGTGTAGGCGACTCAGAGGGGAGGGTGAATAGGGGAAATGAGGGTTTAGTCAAGGAAGGGGCTCTGGAGGGGATACGATTTTAGGAGGGTTTTTACCACTGTGGCTAGAGGAGCAGCATTTCGGGCTCCTCGCGGCTCAGAGTTCATGGCCTCGGGCTCCATCGCAGAGGCAGCCATGAGCTTCCCGACCTTCTAAAAGCTGAGAATGCCTCACGCTGCCGTCATTTGAATGGAGGAGGAGAGGCCGATGGGACTTCCGGCAGGGTAGGGGCGAAGGGGTTGGCGTGACAGCCCCAACGGTCTGGTCTAAGGGAACTAGCTGAAGGCCGTCTGCTGCCGCTTCCTCAACCTAGAGGGACAGTGGAAGCAGCATGGTTGGGGTAAAGACCACACGCCTAGAAGTCAAGAGACCCGAGTTCTCGTCCAAGTTCTGCCATGGCCTGCTAGATCATCTCAGGCCGGCAACTTTGCCTTAGTTTTCTCATCTGTAAAATGGGGATTAGAAGGAGACCTGCGCCTCCCTACCTCTCGGGGATGTCATGAGGATAAAAGGGAATAATTGACGTGAAAGCACTCAGGAAGTACAAAAGGTATCTTACCCATCCCGGTGAGAGTAGTACCGCAAAGTTCTCATTTCAAAATTCAGAAGCCCCCGTCCTATGAAATGTGTGTCCGTGCTGCCGTTCGTTCACATCAGCCCCTTAAGGGGGCTGGGTTGAGGAGGAGAGGAGAGGGGAGTAGGGCAACTCCATTTTGACAGTGCCCCTCTGCTTAGTAAGGAATGCGCATTCTTCCTAGGAGCTCTTAATGTAAAACCAACAAGAACCCCCACCCCCCCTCTGTGTCTTTTCCACCAAACCCATTGCACCCTCGCTAATAAATTCAGAGGGCTGACAATGTCTAAGTCTGCTGCTCCTTTGCCCTCAATTTCAGTGAGATGGGCCATTGAAAACTCATTACAAGCTGTTTAGACTCTGACTTTGACTTTTGCTCAGCAGCGAACAAAATTAACAGCTCCTGGAGGTAGCAAAGATGACACTGAGAAAAAAAGACCTGGAAGGAGGAGAAAAGTCTCTGAACATTCCCTCCATCAGTCACGCAAACAAGATCAAACCCCAAGTGTACATGTCGCACCCAGGCTTTACCTAGAGGCCGGGGTGGAGGGTCATCTTTGTCTGCCTGCCTGGACTTTGGAAGAGAAGCTCAACTCTCTCAACTATCAAGACTGGCTTTTGTGTCAAGCAATGAGCCTTTAAGAAGAGCAGGATTGCTTCATAAATTTAACTAGCACTTTCAAATTTCTGTTTTTTGCTAATTTAGTGCTTGATAGTTTTTATATGATCGTTTTCAAATGCTGCTTATAGCAAAAGTTACCTTGATGGCATAGATGTACTGAGAAAGTTCACAGCCATCAGTGATAAATTTCTGTTTGTACTTGGACAGAAGTAGCGGGTATTTTGTGTTTATAAGAATTTAACTGGAAAATTACGACTTTTAAACAGCAGCTCAATTTATCTACATTTCTCAGAAGCTACGTGTTCATAGAATGATTCAAGTTCAGTTTCGGATACTGCAAAAAAGTTTACCAGTTCTCCTTTTTTTAATGTGCAGAGTGAGAAAAATAAAACATGCAAAACTACAGAACCAAGCCCTCGGAAATGAGGAAAGTTGTTGATCAAAGCAACTTATTTGTTGTTTTTTTGAATTGCTTGTTTTCCCTGGGACTCTCCTTCCCCTATCCTTCCCCGGTGGGGTTGAGGGAGAGACACTGTGACATCCTCAAGGGTCCATCCAGTTGAAACCTTTGTGTCCATCTTGGCAGAACCGTTTTGGACCCATGCCAATGTGACTGGTAGAAATTCCTTAGAGTCCTTCCAGTGGACGCAAAATGGATGAATTTTATAATTGGGGAGGGAGAGATGAGGCTGGGATTAACCTTTCTAGACAGGCACTTGGCAGAATGTCCCCCGTACCCAAGCTGTGGAAGATCTCGGTCGAAGTTTCAGTCTGATCACGGCAGAAGACACTGAAGGGAATGAGGATGTTTTCCCCTCGTGGATCTACAAGCACAATGGGAAAAGATTGCTCATTGGAGTGGTTAGTTTAGTTTCTGGTTCTTCAAAATCTGTCCAGACCACTGCTCCACTGAGTCTTGAAAATGTACACTTCTCAATCTGGACTTGGACATTCACACTTTCATTCTGTAGGATTAATGTTTCTCAGTATGTTCCTCACTCCATGAGGATTTCATGAATTCTGATTACGTTTTGTGGGGGGACAAATTTGCCTTCCTAAAAGTTGTAGGGTGATTGGTAACAAAATCTAAAAATTTGTATGTACTTATTGCTGTAAAAGCCAAATCTCCAGTAATTCCTTGATGCTCTTCTTGGGTTTTCCTATTAATCCTAACAGGCATAGAACCAATGAAGGTTGGAGAGGAAACAGATTAACAACATCTTCTTCCACAATGTCAAAATACTTAAAAGTGTTTACAGTGCCCAGTGACACACAGTGAATTTAAGGATGGAAGGTGGAAGCAGAAATAAAACTATTCCTATTCTTCTGAACTGGAAAGAAGCCTTGGTGTTTTATGATTGTCTTAAGGTCCATTAATCCTTGAATCATGAGGACATGTAAAAAATGACAGTTTTAACATCCAGGCCTGGGTTTATTTAAAATGTTTTGGCTTCTACATGGTTTCCAATTAATAATGGTGACTAAAGCTGATTCAGATGTATCAAAGCAGGGGAAAGTGGATTGGAAGCTTTGATTTTATCTGAATGTTTTATTATTTAAGGCAAGAAATATCAATGAGTGGTCCCAAGTCTTAACCCCGGGCAACTTATTCTAAGAACAATAACACATAATCATCTTAATAATAATTATGGTATTTGTTAAACGCTTACTCTGTGCCAGGCACCATACTAAGCTCTGGGGTGGATACAAGCAAATCAGGTTGGGCACAGTCCCTTGACCCACGTGGGGCTCACAGACTCAATCCCCAATTTACAGATGAGGTAACCGAGGCACAGGGATGTTAAGTGGCTTGCCCAAGCTCACACAGCAGACAAGCAGTGGAGCCGGAATTTCAAATCTTAGTATCTCTATGAGGGTTTCAAAAATCAGGAGAGGAAAAACTCCCTTTTCCCATCAGCCAACAATCTAAATGTGGTCCGGAGAAGTATCAGGACCTCAGATGTCCATCTGAATTGAGAATCGATTTGTTGCTTTCCTCCCACCCTTTACGATGTTGAGGTTTCCCATTGAGAACGAGGGATGAGCTTCAATCAGTGGTGTTTACGGAGCGTCTTCCGTGGGAAGAAGGCTGTATTGGGCGCTTGGGAGAGTACGAGACAGTAGAGATAGTAGATGGTATCCCTTGAGACTTCATGACCGAGAAACCTGGGTGAAGGAATAAATTCTATTGATCGTGGTCTGCACGCTGGCCCTCACGGTGCGCGGGACCCATTTACGGCTGAGGCAATTTCAACGTGGTGTCAGTGCTGCGCCGTAGCAGCACCGTAATTTAGCAGACCCGGCTGCCTTCTGTAGCCACAACGGTCTTTGGCCATATTTGCCAGCTACCTTTCAGGATTCCTGCTGAGGCTGTCCACCTCAAAGAGCAACCAAAGCTGTTCTTCAGTCAGAAATATTCAGCAATGATGGCTTAGGCCTGGCAGATATTCCTCCACTTCTACTCCGCAATAACTTTCCCCCAGTTCAAAGCCTGAGTAAAGGCACATCTTCTCCAAGAGGCCTTCCCTCATTAAGCCCTCTTTTCCTTTTCTTCCACTCCCTTCTGTGTCACCCTGACTTGCTCCCTGTATTCATCACCCCTCCCAGCCCCACAGCACTTATGAACATATCTGTAACTGTATTTATTTATATTAATGTCTGTCTCCCCCCTCCAGACTTGTAAACTCACTGTGGGCAGAGAATGTGTTTGTCATATTGTTATATGATACTCTCCCAAGAGCTTACTACAGTGCTCTGCACTCAGTAAGCGCTCAATAAATGCGATTGACAGACTGACTGACTCCACTTGAAGAACCTCTTTTTTATGGTACTTGTTAAGCACTTACTATGTGCCAAACATCGATACAAGATAATCCAGTTAGACGCAGTCCCTATCCCACGTGTGCCTCACACTCTAAGTAGGCGAGAGTAGGATTTAATCCCCATTTTACAGATGAGGTAACCGAGGCACAGAGAAGTTAAGTGACTTGCCTAAGGTCACACAGCAGGCAAGTGGCAGAGCTGGGACTAGAACGCAGGCCCTCCGACTTCCAGGCACATAGAGAAGCATTCATTCATTCATTCAATAGTATTTATTGAGCGCTTACTATGTGCAGAGCACTGTACTAAGCGCTTGGGATGAACAAGTCGGCAACAGATAGAGACAGTCCCTGCCGTTTGACGGGCTTACAGTCTAATCGGGGGAGGTGGGCAGACAAGAACAAGTGGCTTAGTGGAAAGAACATGGGTTTGGGAGTCAGAGGTCGTGGGTTCTAATCCTGGCTGCACCACTTAGCAGTTGTGTGACTTTGGGCAAGTCACTTCACTTCTTTGTGCCTCAGTTCCCTCATCTGTAAAATGGGAATTAAGACTGTGAGCCCCAGGTGGGACAATCTGATGACCTTGTATAATAATGTTGGTATTTGTTAAGCGCTTACTATGTGCTGAGCACTGTTCTAAGCGCTGGGGTAAACACAGGGGAATCAGGATGTCCCACGTGGGGCTCACAGTCTTAATCTCCATTTTACAGATGAGGTAACTGAGGCACAGAGAAGTTAAGTGACTTGCCCGCAGTCACACAGCTGACAAGTGGCAGAGCTGGGATTCAAACTCATGACCTCTGACTCCAAAGCCCGTGCTCTTTCCACTGAGCCACGCTGCTTCTCTAGCCATGCTGCTTCTCTATGTTTCCCCATAACATCTGGGCAGACCTGAAAATTGGAAAATTCAATTAGGATAGTATATCTCACAGGGTGGAATTGACCAGTCCCCCAGCGCTTAGAGCAGTGCTTGGCACATTGTAAGCGCTTAACAAATACCATCATTATTATCGTTATGTTCTTTCCGCTAGATCACACTGCTGCTCCTCCTGCCAACCTACCCGCTCTACCTCGATTTTGTCGCTCTCCCCACCGACCTCTGCCACCGACCTCTCACCCACATCCTGCCTCTGGCCTGGACCGCCTTCCCTTTTCATATCTGACATACAATTACTCTCCCCCCTCAAAACTTTATTGAAGGCCCATCACCTCCAAGAGGCGTTCCCTGACTAAGCCCTCATTTCTTCTTCTCCCACTCCCTTCTGCGTCTCCTGGCCTTGCTCCTTTTATCCATTACCTCTACGGCCAGCCCCACTGCTTTTGTGTACATAGTCGTAGTTTATTTATAGGAATAATGTTGGTATGTGTTAAGCGCTTACTATGTGCAGAGCACTGTTCTAAGCACTGGGGTAGATACAGGGTAATCAGGTTGTCCCACGTGAGGCTTACAGTTAATCCCTATTTTACAGATGAGGTAACTGAGGCACAGAGAAGTTAAGTGACTTGCCCACAGTCACACAGCTGACAAGTGGCAGAGCTGGGAGTGGAACCCATGACCTCTGACTCCGAAGCCCAGGCTCTTTCCACTGAGCCACGCTTGTCTGTCTCCCCGCTGGACTGTAAACTTGTTGTGGGTAGGGAATGTGTCTGTTATATCGTGTTTTACTCTCCCAAGCTCTTCAGTACAGTGCCCTGCATACAGTAAGCACTCAATAAATGCGATCGATCCATCGACTGATTGACTAGAACCTAGATCGCGTGACTCTAAGAGATGTGCTGGGTCCTCTAGGCCAGCAGTAGAGCTCCATCCTTTACACTAATTCTATCTAATTAGTTTGGGGGGGGTCTTTTGAGATACTGACGACAAACTCAGGGCCGTCCTTCCCCTACGACTGTTCAGGGCTATTGTCCCAGGCCCTAATAATAATAATAACTGTGGCATTTGTTAAGCGCTTACTATGTGCCAGGCACTGTACTAAGCACTGGGATGGAGGCAAGCAAATCCCGTTGGACGCAGTCTCTCTCCCACGTGGGGCTCAGAGTCTCAATCCCCATTTTACTGAGAAGCAGCGTGGCTCAGTGGAAAGAGCCTGGGCTTGGGAGTCAGAGGTCATGAGTCCTAATCCCGGCTCCGCCACTCGTCAGCTGTGTGACTTTGGGCAAGTCACTTTGCTGCTCGGTGACTCAGTTCCCTCATCTGTAAAATGGGGATGAAGACTGTGAGCCCCACATGGGACAACCTGATCACCTTGTATCCTCCCCAGCGCTTAGAACAGTGCTTTGCACATAGTAAGTGCTTAACAAATGCAATTATTATTATTATTATTATTATTATTATTACCTTGTATCCCCTCAGAGCTTAGAACAGGGCCTGGCACATAGCAAGCGCTTAACAAATGCCATCATTATTATTATTGTTATTATTATTATTATTATTATTATTTTACGGATGAGGTAACAGAGGCACAGAGAAGTGAAGTGACTTGGCCAAGGTCATGCAGCAGACACGTGACGGAGGCAGAATTAGAACCCACGACCTTCTGACTCCCAGGCCCAGCCTCTGTCCACTATGCCCTGTGCTCTGGGGGCCCGAAGAGGCAGAGCCACTCAGTCTGGGAGTGATGGACCACTGTGGAACTGTTTCATAGCACCCACTAGATAGTTTACTGGCAGCGAACAAGTACAATCAAACTGTAACAGCCCCTTTGTGGGGCTGAGGGAGGTGTTTGTCAATTACACCACCTAAGGGCAGATTCTCTGTCATTGCCAGGATTTGCTCACTGATTAGTCCTTTGGCTAGGAAGGAAATCCAGAAATCACTGTCAAGGTAAAATCCACCCTGAAGTACTCTGGAAGCTATCATTTTGCCGCATAGGAGCATTTGGAATCCGCTAACTCTATTTGAGCTTCCACAAGTGTACTGTGTGACTGTGCAAAAGTTGTTTAGTCTCTCTGGGCTGAACTTGTCTCCCTAAAGTGAGAGGTGTAATTCTCACCCTTTATCCACCTGAGGTAGGTGGAGTTAGGCAATTTGGGAAGCTGCGTTAACTCTTAGGTCACTAGGATACCATTTAGATAATTATGGTATTAGCGCATTAAATTTGGTGCTTCATTAAAGCTCTGAAGGGATTTGTAAAACCCTTAGAGTTTCTCAGAATAATGTATTAAATGATTGATTGAGGCACAATATATGCTCTCTACCAGTGGTGGTTTCTCATGGTTTGCAAATACCATTTTGCCCAGACCAAACATTCTAAAATTTCACATTTTCTACAGATACAGATCATTTGAACGGCATAAAAATCCCCAAATTATTTGTATTTGCCAACTAGCAGCATCACTGCCCTGTGCCTACACACAGGTTTTGTAGCTAAATTAGGGTTGGAAGTTCCTTTGTGGAAAATCAAGGAAAATCAAGCTGCATAAAATGACTACCTAAAGCCACTAAGGTCCGAATGTGGCAAAGCCATACTTAACGCGAGATGGATGAACAAATGAAATATTATGTGTCCTTATGGTTTGCTTTTTTCAGAGATGGAATATTCTTTCTTTTTTAATTGTATTTGTTAAGTGCTTACCTTGTGCCAAGCACTGTACTAAGTCCTGGGATAGGTACAAGGTAATCAGCCCCATATGGGGCTCACAGTCTTAATTATTATGCATTATATTGCTGTATATTGTATAATATTGTAAGATTATATTGTTTTATTGTTGTACAAGATGTTATATTGTATAATATGTTACAGAAGCAGCATGGCCTAGTGGGTAGAGCCCAACTCCTGGGAGTCAGAAGATCCTGGATTCTAATCCCAGCTCCATCACTTGTCTGCTGCGTGACCTTGGGCAAGTCACATAACTTCTCTGGGCCTCAGTTATCTGTAGAAGGGGGATCAAGACAGTGAGCCTTATGTGGGACAAGGACTATGTCCAACCTGATTATCTTTTATGTACCCCAGCACCTAGTACAGAGCCTGGAACCTAATGAGCACTTAACAAATGCCTCAATTATTACTATCATTATGATATTTGTGAAGGGCTTTCTGTCCAGCACTGTTCTAAATACTGGGGTAACTATGAGTTAATCAGATTAGACATATCATTTTATGAGATTATTTTGCCATAAAGATAAAATTACAAAATCCCGTGAACATGATAATCACTACTTGTTATGAATCTTGTTAAATAAGACATTAAGAAAAGGTAATTAATTCATCTTGGTCTGTCCATGTTTGAATGTCATTTTTTATTAATGCCATTTAATTAATACCTTAGATATGTCAGGAATTCTTCTTCCATCTCATTAGTCCGAGTTGTTGGACATGAAGGCCTGTGTGTCAAAAAGTTGCTCCTGATACATAAATATTTTCTATGTTTTATCTGATTTTCATTAACTTGACTCTCATGGGCAGCTTATACCGAATGTAAGTCAAGTAAGTGCTTAACAAATACCAAAATTATGATTAGTATTATTAAAATGGGGATTTAAACTGTGAGCCCTATGTGGGACAACCTGATTACCCTGCTCAGAACAGTGCTTGGCACATAGTAAGCGCTTAACAAATACTATAATAATAATAATGAAATTGGCATATGTTTTTCAGAGATATTTGAAGTTTTAAATAATATCCACTTATAGCTTACCACCACCACCACTAAGCATTTAGTGCTTTAGAAATACCATTTCTAAATTTCTTTTTAGACAAGAAATTGACCTCCTTCTTTTCTTAATACCTTTCAAATTTTCTATTAAAAGTACTTTTTAAGATGTTGATGAGAACAGGGTGCCATTCTACAGCTGGTTTTTGCCTTTTTAAAACTGGTATTTAAGTGCTAGACACCGCACTAAGTTCTGGGCATAGATACAAGATAATCAGGCTAGACACAGTCCCTGTCCCACATGGGGCTCACAGTTTTAATCCCCATTTTACAGAGGTGGTAACTGAGGCACAGAGAAGTGAAGTGACTGGCCCAAGGTCACACAGCAGACAAGTGGCAGAGCCCAGGTCCTCTCGCTCCCAGGCCTGTGGTCTTTCCACTAGGCCTTGCTGTTTCCAGGAGCCTCGAGAGTATATATATAGTCTTGGTTCAGAGAATAATCCATGGTACAGTCAGTGGGCCTACATTTTGTCTTGGGTCATAAAGGGAATAAGCAAATTTAGGTAAAACCGCTACATTGGATGGAGCTTCTGATGGAGCATTTTAGCCATTATTCCGAAGACCTTTTTTTCTTTTGAAATTCCTCCTCTTCGAAATCAATCATGTTCATCTGGTATTTGTTTACTCCAAACTAGCATCTGTTACTTTATATTGTCAATGTTAATTTCATTTGTCGTATGTCAGCCAAGATGAGTACAGCAAATTCAAATCCTGGTCATTTTTATTTTTCCCCTTATGCATTTACTATCTTCACTAATTTGACTTGGTCAGCAGATTTGGCAAGTTTGTAGTTACTTCTCTGAGGAGCTCATTTATCTAGATTAGAATCTGTGGTTGTCTGAATACTAACCTTTGAGAGGGTCTGCCTATTTTTCCCAGTGTCTCATACCTTATTTTTCCCACTGTCTTGTTTAATTTACTAGCTCTTATGAATTTGTTTCTTCTCTTCTTACTTGAATACCTGTCATTAGTCAAGGACCACCCACCTGAGGTTTTACAAGAAGTTTGGGCTTTTTTGTTGGTTTGTTTTTTAATGGCATTCTGTGCCATACGGCATTTCATCCCCTACAAGATCGTCAGCCTTGGATGGAACCTCATTAACTATCAGATGATGTAGGTTGGGTGGCCTCATAACTTTGGATTCGTTCCAGTTTCTTTTGACTGGAGTATTACCATGAAAATTGCTTTCCAACCTGTCCACTTAAGGATATGATAATTAGTGGAGATGCGTTCAGACAGATTCTCCTAGTTGCTTCCTTATAATAAATCTAGCGCTAAGGTCTCAACTGCGCTTTATTGGCCAAGTCCATGGAATGGTTCCCCAAGGGCTTGAAATAGTTAATGCAGCTCCCATCATTCACAGCTCACACACTGGAAGAATATGCCTCAATAAGGCTGAAGCTGATAAGCCTGTAATTCTCTTGATCTACTTATCACTTATTAGAGTTGACTTCTGAACTTTTAGATTTAGACTATCTTCCAGCCACATTTCTGTTGGTCTTGAAACATGTGTATGTCCTTTGAACAATTACTTGCCATATTCTTTAACCAAATGAAAAGATTAAATGCTTCTTAAACTTTGTTCTCTCTCTATATATCCTTTCCTAGACATGAAGGCACCCACTCCGCCAGTGCCTAATTTCAGGCATTCATTGGTCTCAATTACTTTCCTCTTGATAAGATCTTTCCTGATTTAAATGGCTCAGTTTTTACCATGTCCCTATTTAAAGCTCATCGGTGAGACTTGGAGGTAGAATAGAGGAAGGGGGCCAACATTAAAAAATTCCTTAGAAATTAGGGGAATTTTTAGGATTAATTCAGTGGGATGCATTTATATTATCCATCATAGTCTAGATACCACTTCCTCCGGCACTTTAGCAGACACTCTGGGGAGCGAAAAAATCCTATTAACCAAGGTGTTCGGGGGTTGGTGTGGATGAAGACCAAGTCCTCCTCAGTATTACTCCAAAATCAAGCGTTGCATGAGGGACGGAGGCAAGCTTGGCCAATGTGAATGACTTTGACCCAATTCTCATTTAAATGCTTAAATGAATTTTATATCCCCAGCAGAGCAAAATCACCATTTGCCTAAAGAGTGCTTCCTTCCTCTCCTTTCCCTTATGAACCCCTCCTCCCCAAAAGAACAAGATATAGTGATCTTTGAAAGTAAGGCAGCAGTCCCTTCAATAGTAATGGATCTTATCTTCAGTGCATATATTTGGAGTTTTGCTTATGGATTGTTAGGAATGCCCGAGATTGCATTTGATCATATGGCTTTCTGATTAAAATAGTATCTGGTAGCTTTCTTAGGCTCGCCTTCATTCGATGCCTCCTGGTCTCAGTAGAGTGCACGGTGCTCAAGCTACCTGTGGTTTTTCTGTACTGTAACGAATCGACGCCTTACCGTGGCAGGAGAGTTTGTGTGCGCTGAGGAAGCTTAGAAAACTGTGCCATATAGGGTTACTCATAATGGAAAGGTCTAAGCCGAAGCATCGGGCAAAGTCAATTCACCTGTGCTGGGAGGCAGCTTCATGGGGAAGAATCCAAGGTGGGTGATCAAGTGAGGAAAACATTGATCGGAGACAACGGCAGAGACTCAAGTTTTTACCGTATGGAAGAAGGCGATGGTTACCACTTCCATATCTATACCAAGAAAACTCTGTGGATACACATACCAGAATGACTTTACGACAGAAGATGGGACGTTCTGAAGAGGAGTCGCTATGGGTCAGAAACGATTCGGTGGCATTTGAAGACGAAGAATGCGTCTTAGAAAATATCCCCCCTTCAAAACATTTCAGCCAACTCCCCACCTTGACAGCGGCTCTGCCCCAATCCAAACGTGTCAGTGGCACAATGTCTCCCTCCTTAAAAAAAAACCTCGCAGCTCCCTCCTGTTCCCAACTACCATTACGCTTTAAGGAGACTCACTGAGGAAATGGCATCTGCCGACAACAATTCCATTCACTTTCCTTCTTGGGCATAGAAGCCCTTGAAATTCTGACAGAATGTCATATAAAGAGGAAACCAGATTTGGAAAGATTTCTTTGAGGCCCCTGAGCAGCAGGACTTGTGTTATTTATAGGAACATGTTAATTTCATGAAGGTTGGGTTTTGTTTGTTTTTTTGGATACATACTGCCATCAGATTCTATTCTGTGTGCTGATGGTTATATGAGTACTAGTAATAGTAAAGGTATTAATTAAGAAACAGCCATGTGCAATACACTTTACTAAGCATTTGGGAAAGGGCAACAGGAGCATGAAACATGTTCTCTGACCACAAGGAGCTCGCACTGTAATCAGTGAGACAGACATAAATATATTAATAATAATAATAATTCTGGTATTTGTTAAGCACTTACTATATGCCAGGCACTGTACTAAGTAGTGGGGTGGATAAAAACAAATGAGGTTGGAAGCAGTCCCTGTCCCACGTGGGGCTCACAGTCTCAATCCCCATTTTATAGATGAGGGAACTGAGGCTCAGAGAAGTGAAGTGACTTGCCCAAGGTCACACAGGAGACAAGGGGCAGAGCTGGGATTAGAACCCTGGCCTTCTGACTCCCAGGCCTGGGCTCTAGCCACTACGCCATGTTGCTTCCAATATGCTGCCCATATATTTGCAAATGGGGTAGTCAGTATACATCGTCATAGTGGGTGGTATCCGTTAAGTGCTTTCTATGTGCCAGGCATTGTAATAATCGTAACTGTGGTATTTGCTAAGTGTTTACGATGAGCCTGCTACTGTACTAAGCACTGGGGTAGATACAAGCCAAGTGGGTTGCACATATTTCCTGTCCCATGCGGGGCTCACAGTCTCAATCCCCATTTTACAGATGAGGTCACAGAGGCCTAGAGAAGTGAAGTGACTTGCCCAGAGTCACACAACAGACACTGTAAACCCATGACTTTCTGACTCCCAGGCCCGTGCTCTATAATAATAATAATAATAATAATGGCATTTGTTAAGTGCTTACTATGTGCCGAGCACTGTTCTAACAGCTGGGGAAGATACAAGATAATCAGATTGTCCCACATGGGGCTCACAGTCTTAATCCCCATCTTACAGATGAGGTAACTGAGGCCCAGAGAAGTGAAGCAAGTTGCCCAAAGTCACACAGCTGATAAGTGGCGAAGCCGGGATTAGAACCCACGACCTCTGACTCCCAAGCCTGGGCTCTATCCACTATGCCATGCTGCTTCTCATGAATACGTGAATTGACTGTACGATGGATTGTATATATACTCGTAACTGCAGAGGGAGGACTTAAGCCAACATCTAAGTCCTAGAAGTGGCTAATGGGCTGATGTGCCCCGACTTTGGGGAAGGCTTGTCGGAAGAGGTAGGATTTTAGGAGGGCTTTGAACTGGGATCTGTCGGGTGGGGAGGATGGAGGGATCTCCAGCCTGGTGGAAAAGCATGAGTGACAGAACAGACTGGGGGCAAGTAAGTGCTCAACAAATATGACTGAATGAATGAATGATATAGAAGGTATTTGAAACATTTTTTATGGTATTCGTTAAGCATTTACTATGTGCCACACACTGTTCTAAGTGCTAAGGGAGACACGGTCAATCGGGCCAGACACAGTCTCTGTCCCACATGAGGCTCACAGTCTAAAGTAGGAAGGAGAACATTTTGTAGTTGAGGTGACTGAGGTACAGAGAAGTGAAATGACTTGCCCAAGGACACACATTGGGCATTTCTGAAATGTCACTGGGAATGATTTCTCTCCTGAGTCTATTCTACCAAGTAGCCTAAATACTCTTCTCCCACTCCCCTCTGCATCACCTTGACTTGCTCCCTTTATTCATTCTCCACCCCCCAACCAGTCCCACACCACTTATGCACATATCTGTAATTTCTTTATGTATATTAATTTCTGTTTCCCCCTCAAATAATAATGATGGTACATGTTACATGCTCATTATGTGCCAAGCACTGTTTTAAGCACCGAGGTGGATACAAATTAATCTGGTTGGACACAGTCCCTGTCCCACGTGGAGCTCACACTCTTAGTCCCCATTATCAGATGAGGTAACTGAGGCTCAGAGAAGTTAAGTGACTTGCCCAAGGTCACACGGCAGACATGTGGCGAAGTCAAGATTAGAACCCAAATTCTTCTGACTCCCAGGCTTCTGCTCTATCCATTAAGCCACGCTGTTGTGGACAGAGGGTGTGTCTGGGTGTTGTAGTGCTAAATAGAGTGCTCTGCACACAGTAAGTGCTCAATAAATACAACTGAATGGATGGTATTTGTTAAGCACTTACTATGTGCCAAGCATTGTTCTAGGCACTGAATTATGGTATTTGTTAAGTGCTTACTATGTGCCAAGCACTGTTCTAAACACTGGGGGTAGATACAAAGTAACCAGGTTGTCCCACAGTCTTAATCCCCATTTTACAGGTGAGGTAACTGAGGCACAGAGAAGTTAGGTGACTTGCCCAAGGTCACACAGTCAACAAGTGGTGGAGTTGGAATTAGAACCTCTGACTCCCAAACCTGAACTCCCAAATCTGAACTCTTCCCACGGGGCCATGCTGCAATATAGATGATTAGATCACCTAAATCACATTAGGCAAAAAATAATTTTTTCCCTCCATCACACGGTATTTTTCTCCAAGGAAACAACATAATATTTAAATGCATTTTATCATGGACACTAATGCAATGAAGACACCAGATGTAACATTTCATTTACATCCTTCCTGGATTTATCAGGATTTGGGCTTTAAATAGACCGTGTTCAACAGTGATTTCATTTAATGTGAAAATAGAAACTATGGACTTGTAAAAGAGCTTGCTCAAGGTCCTGCCAATTTCTGAAGTCTACCAGACAAAGAGCCTTGCAGGTAAGAAGATTGGCTCTATTTTATTTTGAAAAAATGAAGGAACCCCCCTCCCCCACCCCCTCACCCCCACAAAATGATAGCTTGATGTGTGGAAAAAAGGGCTGATAAAAGCACAACACTTTGTCTTTAAAAAGGTCCTTCTTCCCTTGGGTACAATGTTTTAATACCTAATACAGATCCCAACAGATCCCAAGAAATTCACTACAGAATCATTATGGAGAATATAATGCATCGGCTGTTGTTTTACTGTAGGCTGTGGCGCAGTAGAGTATTCCCCCAAGGTGACCGCTACCATTAAATAGGAGCACGGCATGTCTGTTAGAAAAAAACTCATCCCACTCTCTTAAAAGTGGTTTCTTTATGGTTGTGCCTACACTGGGAACATGAAAGTGGAGAATTAAGGCAATTATCTGGCTAATTCTGAACATAGCTGAAACCCCAAAACTGCTTGACTCCAGGAAAGGTGTGTCCAAATTTACCCCACCTTATGATCAGACTAAAACAAAGAAGTAGGTAGGTTGGATTGAAACCGAATGCCCTGACCTGGAAAATGCTCTGTTCTCTGTGTGTGTCGGACAGTCAAACAAAATTGAGTGGGATCACAGATTCCAATTGTCTGTAACTCTTCATCACCAGGTGATGCTGAGGAAATAACTACTCAAAACTACCAACTTCTGGCTAGTAAGAGGACAGGGGAAGCCAAAGGCATTTCCAAAATATATCCAAAGCCATGTTTATATATTTGATAGCATTCTGATTCCCGCTTTTTAAAACCTTCATTTTCTCATGATCTTAAAGGTTATATTATCTTCAGGTTACTGTTGAGTTGCCAAAACCATTTGTCCACTTCAAGAACTCATAAAATCTTCAATTATCAACTAATATAAAACTGGAAAAATAAAATAAAAAGAAAACCACTGGAATGTAGGGTTTTTTTGGCCAAGCTGGGAAATGCGAAAGTCAAAGAACCAACCAGATATGAAACTTGGCTGAACTTTAGTAATAAAAGCTTGCACAATTCTGTCAAGTTGGCTAACAACTCTCCCGCCTCTCCCCGTTCCCCCTTCTCCCAAAGCCAGGTCTAATTATGTCAACAAGTCATTGATGCTTTACCCTCTTTAAGTCTGTTTTCTCAGCAGATGATGGGTGAGGGTTACGTTTGTAAGGAGCTGGGCAGTTGATTTAATGTTGCTTTACTTAAAAGGCTTTGCCCCATTTTTCTCCATTTCATTGCTTTCTCATGGAGCGCACCCCCTTAGGATGTCATGGATGGAAAGGGTTTCCAGTTAGGCAGATAGCCCAAATGAGAAACATGCTGAGGAGTTTTAACTTTATCTTCATATGGCTATGATATGAACTTTTTGAGCAAAGTGACAAATGATTTTCTGAAAGAACTGGAAACCCACCTACTTACACATGTGAAAAATGAAATCCTTATGTTCTGATTGTTCTTTATTTCATAATACATAAATCTTCGTTATTTTTTTTTATAGAGAACTACCCTATGCATATGCCCACAAATAAATGAGATTCAGGAATCAGTGCTGAGGAGAGAGAATGTTCCCATATTAAAATTCATTTATAACCAACTTGCAGCGATGATAAAATAAAATAGAATTTTACTTCTACAAGACCCATTTTGAAAGAAGTTCATTTTAATTTTAGTGTCATTCGATTTTCATTTCCCTGCCTAGATACACAAGGAGGCAGGAATTTACAACTTTGAACATTTTTCTGTTGTCATCTCAGAACAACCCAAAGCTGATTGAGAGCCCCTATTAATGTGCAGGCACTAAGCTGGAGCAGTAAAGCTGTTAACATATTATTTGATTTTTGTATACCTGCCTCTGGTGGGCCCTCTTCCTTCACAGGGCCCAAACTTCTCTTCCATAAAACGGAAGTCCACTCTTAAAGTCGAGTCCCACTGCTAACTCTGGTAATTTTGGTCTGTTTTCCCCAGGACTGGATTAAATCTCCCTTGGGCTCAGAGCTGTTAGATTCTTGTAGGGCCCCTATGTATGTGTCTATTAATGTTATATTAAATTTGCCTTTTAACATGAAAACTTTCTCTGACTCTATTTGTTTTTTAAAAATGTAAAGTGTAGTTTTAATTAAAAATAACCCACTTAGTTTAGAACAGCTGTTATATATAGGCATAATCATAGATTACACAATATATGTATATATTTATGTGATTATTGGTTTATTCTAGGAGGATCCCCCCATTTTGGGTGGGGGGGAGGGTATTTGTTAAGGGCTTACTAAGGGCTGGGGTAGAAATAAGGTAATTAGGTTGGACACAGTACCAGTCTAACTAGGAGGGAGAGCAGGAGAACTGAGGCACAGAGAAGTTAAATAGTACTTGTGGTATTTGTTAAGCACGTACTATGTGCCAGACTCTGTACTAAGTGCTGGGGTGGATACAAGTAAATCTGGTTGAGCACATTCCCTGTCCCATGTGGGGCTCACAGTCTCAATCCCCATTTTACAGATGAGGTAACTGAGGCCCGGAGAAGTGAAGAGGCTTGCCCCAGGTCACACAGCAGACAAGGGGCAGAGCCGGGATTAGAACCCATGACCTTCTGACTCCCGGGCCTGTGTTCCATCCACTATATGCCATGCTGCTTGCCCAAAGGTCACGAATGAGCCTTTGTCGAAGTCGGGATTAGAACCTAGGTCCTCTGACACTCAGGCCCATAGTCTTTCCATCCTGCTTCTCTATCACGAGGCTCTGAGCTCCTGCCTCCAAAAACCTCTGTATTAATCTGGGCCAGGTTTCCCTGGCTATAAAACAAAGGAAAGAAGATTTACCTTCCTAATGATGGATGGTGCTCCCTCCTGAAGTCATTTTTTTAATATATAGTGTTTAGGAAAAGGAGAGGGCTTTATTTTGTCTTATGTTCTAAAGCGAATGTTTTAAAAATTATGATGCAGCTAAGGTTTCGGTTGAAAGATGATCTTCCATGTTTTTGGAGATCCAACTTTTTATAAATTTGAGTCAGTTTTCACTTATTAGATCAAGAAGCTATTTACATGCATACTTTAGAAATAAGAAAATCCTGGATCCTAATCAACTAAAATACTTTTAGGCCTATCAGTGAATAGCTGATATGGGCCTCCCCTTTTTGAGGTGGTCACTCTGTCAGGCATTTAGTAGCCTAATGTGTCTCTTAACAATCTTTAGAATATGTTGCACATTACCTGTTGGTGTTAGGAGGATTTGAAGTTAGTAGTTTTAATTGTAATTGTTTTTACGTTCCTTGTGGGCAAGGAAAGTAGCTACCAACTCTGTTGCGTTGTACTCTACCATTTGCTTAGTACGGTGCTCTGCATATAGTTAGCACTCAATAAATACCATTGATCGATCGATTAAAATAGTTCAAAAATGAATGAGATGCTGGTCTGCTGGCAGTTTGATTGGGAGCGCTTCTCTGTTCTTCCTGAGTGGCCAGAGAGTATGTCCCTGGTTGACAGCTGCTAGCCAGCGTTTGGATTATCTTTGGACTGAACTTCACCTTACCACAGAGTCTGCTTAGGGCTCTGGTGACTGCCTCAAGGTCCCTTGGGGTTGCATCAAGGTGAGGGAACAGGGTTGGGGGCTGGAAAAGCATTTGATTCCATCTGTCAATTAGGCAGACTTGTTGATATCAGGATCCTTCGAGTGAGTCGGAAAACAGAACTACAGATATGTGTCCAAAAGGCGTTTTTCCTGTCTGCACATTGCGCTCTCTGTTACCATTAGGTTGGAGTAGGTTTATCTGAGCAGATTCACTTCAAAAAAGGAATTTTTTATGGAATTTCAAAAAAAATTCTACTTTTCACCACCCTTTTACTCATACTTCCATAGAATTGGCTTTCTTAATAAAAACGAAGGAGTTTTCTTTCCTCTCTACTTTTAGATGTAATTTTTTTACACATCAATGAATTGAAACAAAGATTTATGGTTTTCTACCCATCTGATGATTTATTTTAAGTCATCCAATAGACATTTCAGGTGTTTAAATTGTTGTTTAAGATAGAACCATCATGGTGGAGTGAAAAGACTTCCAGCTAATTTATGTTACCTTGCAGGTGTGCTGTATGGGGGGACTGGTTTGTAACTAAACCCTGTTTTCCCCACAGATTTGGCCATAACCAAATTTAAAAGAAATGCCCTAAGAGTCAGATGTTTGGAAAACAAAAACAATTTCTAAATAGAAGTATCATAAAGATTGATGTTAAGCAATAAGCCCACTTTAAAAATGAAAACTACCCCAGATACTATTTGCAAATTTCTGAATGGATCTGTTAAAGGAAAAATCAATCAATCCGTAATATTAATTCAGTACCTTTTGTGTGCAGTCATGTACTAGGCTCTCGGGAAAGTACGAGATAATTAGTGGACATGATCCTTGCCCTCAAGGAGCTTATGATCTAGAGGGGCAGATCCTGAAAAAGTTGTAGAGGAAGATCCAACAGGATTTGGCGATAGACTCAATGTGGGAGTTGAAAGAGAGGGAGAAATCAAAGACGTGCCAAGATTATGAGGATAAGGTCTGGGGGTTACCAGTGGTGATAGAAAAGTTTGGTGGAGGAGAGGATTTGGAGGGGAAGATGAGCTAAGTTTTGGAAATATTGAACTTGAGTTTCCAGTTGGACCTCCACGTGCAGAAGTCATGGAGGCAGTAGAAAATGCAAGATTGCAGAGAGGGAGTAAGGTAGATTGCTAGCCCTGGCCTAGCAAGGGAAGCAGTGTGGTCTAGTGGAAAGAGCAATGGTCTGGGAGTCCGAAGATCTGGGTTCTAGTCCCTGGTCTACCACTTAACCATCTGCCCGCTGTGTGAGCTTGGGCAAGTCATGTAACTTCTATTCGGCTCAGTTTCCTCATCTGCTCAACGAGGATGATTCAATACCTCTTCTCCTTCCATTTTTAATGGTATCTGTTAAGTGCTTACTATGTGCCAGTCATACTAATGATAATAATAATAATTATGCTATTAAACATTTACTATGTGTCAAGCACTAAGCACTGGGATAGATACAAGTTAATCAGGTTGGACACAGTCCTTGTCTCACATGGGGCACTCAGTCGTAATCCCCATTTTACAGATGAGGTAACTGAGGCCCAGAGAAATGAAGTGACTTGCTCAAGGTCACACAACAGGCAAATGTTAGAGCTGGGATTAGAACCCAGTTCCTTCAGATTCCCAGGCCCGTGCTCTATCCACTAGGCCATGCTGCGTCTAAGACTCTGAGCCCCATGTGGGACAGGAACTGTGTCCAACTGTATCTGCCTCCAGTGCTTAGTACTGTGTTAGACACATAGTAAGTGATTACCAAATAAGACTATTATTATCATTATTATTACTATTATTATTAATATTATTGTTAGATTTGGGATTCATCTGCATAGAGCCTATGGAAGTGGATGGGCTCCCCAAATGAGTGAGTGAAAGTTGAGAAGAGACAGGTACTCAGAAGAGAGTTTTGAAGAACACCCACAAATAGGGACTGAGAGGCAGAGGAAGAACCACTGAAAGAGAATGAGAAGAGTTGGCCAGAGAGGTCAGGGAGAAAACGATCGGTAAAAAAGCTTAGTGTTCCTAGAAGGGAGTGAGTCAGTCTTAAGGGCAGCAGGGAGGTCGAGCAGGATTAGGACAGAGTGGAGTCCATTAGATCTGGTAAGAGGGAGGTTACTAGTGACCTTGGAGAGAGCAGTTTCAGTGGAATGGAGTGGGTGAAATTAGATTGTAGAGGATCAGAAAGGGAGTTGGAGGAGAGGAAGTGGAGTTAGCAGCCATTGGAAGAGAAGTTTGGAGAAAAAGGGGAGGAGGGAGAAGGGGCAACAGCTTAGTGGGTGCTGTGGCTGTTGCAATGTCGAGTCGCTGTTGAATCAGGGAAGAATCGGAATCGCGAAATAACATTTGTTGAAGTTCAAGCTTTCCCCCCGCTGCCATCTCTTTCGGCCCTCATCCCATGCTACCGTCTCATTTGGTGGGCGCCCCACACTGCCAAGTTCATGCTCTGGGGCAGTCTGCATCCACCGACAGAAGGCTCCACATTCCTCTCCTTATGCATCCCGCCCCCTGGATGACGCAGCAGCCGGAACACCTTTCCCTCCCTGCTTCCAGGTACCACCTTTGTTCCTGTCTCCAGCACCACCTCCACAAATTCTTTTTCTAGATTGCCCTATAGAGACTTTAAAGAGAATATATTCATGTGTAGAACTTTCCTCTTAATGAGTTTTGGAGTGATCCCTCTTTGTAGTCTTCCTTTCAGGTCCTTCCTTTCAGGTCCTGCCAATCAGGACCCCTCAGTCTGTAGGTCAGTTTTCCCTGTGAACCTGAACTCTAAACATGCTGATAATGGGGGGTTTGTCTTGTTTTATGACGTCAAAACGTCTCCGACCCACAGCGACTCCACGGACACACCTCTCCCAGAACGCCCCACCTCCATCTGCAAATTGTTCGGGTAGGTGTATCCGTAGAGTTTTCTTGGTAATAAAAAATACAGAAGTGCTTTACCACTGCCTCCTTCCGCGTAGTAAATTTGAATCTCCACCTTTGACTCTCTCCCTTGCTGCTGCTGCCCAGTACAGGTAAGTTTGGACTTATAACAGCTTGCCTTCCACTCGCTAGCCACTGGCCGAGCTAGGAATGGAATGGCTAGGCCTCTGCTTGACTGTCCCTCTCACAGTCGAGACTGGTAGAGTACTGGGAACTCTCCAGGTGAGATCCTGAGAGAGGAAACCAAGGGACAGGAAGTCCTAAACAGATGTCCTAAACCAGTTGGGGTGGAACTCCTGAATGCAATTGTATGTAGGCTACAAATGACCGGAAGAGGCATCTGATAGGCAGGAAACCATCAATAATAATAATAATGACAATGTTGGTATTTGTTAAGCGCTTACTATGTGCCAAGCACTGTTCTAAGCCCTGGGGTAGATACAAAGTAATCAGGGTACCCCACATAGGGCTCACAGTCTTAATCCCCATTTTACAGATGAGGTAACTGAGGCACAGAGAAGTGAAGTGACTTGCCCAAAGTCACACAGCTGACAAGCGGCGGAGCTGGGATTAGAACCCATGACCTCTGACTCCCAAGCCCGTAGTCTTTCCACCAAGCCATGCTGCTTCTCACAGCTGTCAATACATTCACAGTGTCTACTTAGTTAGGCAGGAAACCCTGATTGCAATCATCAAGCAGTCGTATTTATTGAGTACTTACTGTGTTCAAAGTACTGTACTAAGCAATTGGGAGAGTACAGTATAACATTCATTCATTCAATAGTATTTATTGAGCGCATACTATGTGCAGAGCACTGTACTAAGCGCTTGGGATAAACAAGTCGGCAATAGATAGAGACAGTCCCTGCCATTTGACGGGCTTACAGTCTAATCGGGGGAGATGGACAGACAAGAACAATGGCAATAAATAGAGTCAAGGGGAAGAACATCTCGTAAAAACAATGGCAACTAAATAGAATCAAGGCGATGTACAATTCATTAACAAAATAAATAGGGTAATGAAAATATATACAGTTGGGCGGACGAGTACAGTGCTGTGGGGATGGGAAGGGAGAGGGGGAGGAGCAGAGGGAAAAGGGGAAAAAGGGGGTTTAGCTGCGGAGAGGTAAAGGGGGGGTGGCAGAGGGAGTAGAGGAAGAAGAGGAGCTCAGTCTGGGAAGGCCTCTTGGAGGAGGTGAGTTTTAAGTAGGGTTTTGAAGAGGGGAAGAGAATCAGTTTGGCGGAGGTGAGGAGGGAGGGCGTTCCAGGACCGCGGGAGGACGTGGCCCAGGGGTCGACGGCGGGATAGGCGAGACCAGGGCACGGTGAGGAGGTGGGCGGCAGAGGAGCGGAGCGTGCGGGGTGGGTGGTAGAAAGAGAGAAGGGAGGAGAGGTAGGAAGGGGCAAGGTGATGTAGAGCCTTGAAGCCTAGAGTGAGGAGTTTTTGTTTGGAGCGGAGGTTGATAGGCAACCCCTGGAGTTGTTTAAGAAGGGGAGTGACATGCCCAGATCATTTCTGCAGGAAGATGAGCCGGGCAGCGGAGTGAAGAATAGACTGGAGCGGGGTGAGAGACGAGGAAGGGAGGTCAGAGAGGAGGCTGACACAGTAGACTAGCCGGGATATAACGAGAGCCTGTAACAGTAAGGTAGCCGTTTGGGTGGAGAGGAAAGGGCGGATCTTGGCGATAACAGAATTGGTAGACACATTCCCTGCCCACAGTGAGCTTAATCATTCCTTCAATAGTATTTATTGAGTGCTTACTATGTGCAGAGCACTGTACTAAGCGCTTGGAATGAACAAGTCAGCAACAGATAGAGACAGTCCCTGCCATTTGACGGGTTTACAGTCTAATCCGGGGAGACAGACAGACAAGAACAGTGGCAATAAATAGAGTCAAGGGGAAGAACATCTCATAAAAACAATGGCAACTAAATAGAATCAAGGCTATGTACATTTCATTAACAAAATAAATAGGGTAATGAAAATATATACAGTTCAGCAGACGAGTACAGTGCTGAGGGGATGGGAAGGGAGAGGGGGAGGAGCAGAGGGAAATGGGGGGAAAAGAGGGTTAAGCTGCGGAGAGGTGAAGGGGGGGCGGTAGAGGGAGTAGAGGGAGAAGGGGAGCTCAGTCTGGGAAGGCCTCTTGGAAGAGGTGAGTTTTAAGTAGGGTTTTGAAGAGGGGAAGAGAATCAGTTTGGCGGAGGTGAGGAGGGAGGGCGTTCCAGGACCGCGGGAGGACGTGGCCCAGGGGTCGACGGCGGGATAGGCGAGACCGAGGGACGGTGAGGAGGTGGGCGGTAGAGGAGCGGAGCGTGCGGGGTGGGCAGTAGAAAGAGAGAAGGGAGGAGAGGTAGGAAGGGGCAAGGTGATGTAGAGCCTTGAAGCCTAGAGTGAGGAGTTTTTGTTTGGAGCGGAGGTTGATAGGCAACACCTGGAGGTGTTTAAGAAGAGGAGTGACATGCCCAGAGCGTTTCTGCAGGAAGATGAGCCGGGCAGCGGAGTGAAGAATAGACTGGAGTGGGGCGAGAGAGGAGGAAGGGAGATCAGAGAGAAGGCTGACACAGTAGTCTAGCCGGGCTATAACAAGAGCCTGTAGCAGTAAGGTAGCCATTTGGGTGGAGAGGAAAGGGCAGATCTTGGCGATAATGTAAAGGTGAAACCAGCAGGTCTTGGTAACGGATAGGATGTGTGGGGTGAACGAGAGAGCCGAGTCAAAGATGACACCAAGATTGCGGGCCTGAGAGACGGGAAGGATGGTCGTGCCATCCACGGTGATAGGGAAGTCTGGGAGAGGACCGGGCTTGGGAGGGAAAATGAGGAGCTCAGTCTTGCTCATGTTGAGTTTTAGGTGGCGGGCCGACATCCGGGTGGAGACGTCCCGGAGGCGGGAGGAGATGCGAGCCTGAAGGGAGGGGGAGAGGACAGGGGCAGAGATGTAGATCTGCATGTCATCTGTGTAGAGATGGTAGTCAAAGCTGTGAGAGCGGATGAGTTCACCAAGGGAGTGAACTTACAGTCTAGAGGGAGAGACAGACATTAATATAAATAAAGAAATTATGAATATATAAACAAATGCTGTGGGGTTGAGGGAGGAGTGAAGAAAGGGGACAAATCCAAGCACAAGGGTGACGCAGAAGAGAGCGGGAAAAGAGGAAACGAGGACATAATTGGGGCCCTCATAAAGGCGAAAGGCATAGAGCATGGGCCTGGGAGGCAGAAGGTCATGAGTTCTAAACCCGTCTTTGCCACTTCTCTGCTGTTGTGACCTTGGGCAAGTCTCTTCACTTCTCTATGCCTCACTGACCTCATCTGGAAAATGGGGATTGAGACTGTAAGCCCCACGTGGGACAGGGATCGTGTCCAACCTGATTTGCTTGTATCTACTCCAGCATTTAGTACAGTGACTGGCACATAGTAAGCACTTAACAAATACCATAATTATCATTATTATTATGTCTACTACAAGTGTTGTGTGCTATATGACTGGAAGAACATTTCCTTAAGGTGTGGATTATGCTACATGTGGAGTGACTGAACAACCGGTACCACCGTAAATCCTTCCTGTGCCATCGCAAGGCACCTCACTCCTTAGCCCTCAAAGTGACTTCCAAAGTTTTTTAGTTTTTTTTTTAATATTAGCGGAGGCACGGGCATGTTTGAAGGCTTGAGGGGCTAGTGAAAAGAGGGGATGGAGCCATCAGGGAGTGAGCAGTCGAAGATGGTAGGCAAGGAGGGAAGAAGAGTGGGGACAAGTGTTTTTAGGTGTTAATGCTGGTATTTGTTAAGCGCTTACTATGTGCCGAGCACTGTTCTAAGCGCTGGGGTAGATACAGGGTAATCAGGTTGTCCCACGTGAGGCTCACAGTTAATCCCCATTTTACAGATGAGGTAACTGAGGCACAGAGAAGTTAAGTGACTTGCCCACAGTCACACAGCTGACAAGTGGCAAAGCCGGGAGTCGAACCCATGACCTCTGACACCGAAGCCCAGGCTCTTTCCACTAAGCCATGCTGTGTTGAAAGGGAATGGGGTCAAGCATAGGTGAAGGGGCTAGGTTTTGAAATCAACCTGTATCTAATAATGATAATATATTTTATATTTTATATAATAATAATTGTGGTATTGGTTAAGTACTTTCTGTGCTTCAAGCACTGTTTTAAGAACTGGGGATGATTCAAGACAATCAGATCAGGCACACTCACCGTCCCACACGAGGCTCCCTCTTTAAGTGGATGGGAGAACAGGGATTGGATCCCCACTTTACAGCTGAGATAACTGAGGCACAGAGAAGTTAAATGAGTTGCCCGAGATCACACAGCAGACAAGTGGTGGAGCTGGGATTAGAACCCAGGTCCTCTGACTCCCAGGCCCGGGCTCTTTCCATGAGGCCACACCGCTCCTGGATACGCTCGCGTGTAGGCTACAGCATATTGAACAGGAAATCTCTTGAGATCGTGGAGAAGGGTGAGAAGTAGATGTGTAGGTAGGAGGAAGCAAGTGAGGTGGAGAAGATTTTGGGAAACACACCTAATGGTTTCCATTTTGTCAAACTAATTTACAATACCATCAGGGGCAAGAGTGGGGCCAGGGGTGGGGGCGGGGCGGGGAGGTAGGGGCATTAGGGGTTTCAGGAAGGAGTTGAAGTTCTGGAGTATTTGGGGGCAGTGGGCATGGGTGTCTGAGGGAGGAGAAGCAGTGCTGCTGAGTGGAAGAAAGGGCACAGTTGAAGCAAATAAGGATGAATTCCAAGTGGCCAAAGTCAGCGTATTACCTGGTTTTCCACTAGCAGTGCTCCGCAGCATGAGAGCAGGGGCTCAGTGAGAGTAATCCAGGATGTGGGGTGGTGGTGTGATATCGACAAAGGGATAAAGCTCCCAGAGACCTTAGTTTGGTAGAGAAGGATATAATAATTGTTGTATTTGTTAAGCACTTATGACGTGCCAAGCAGAATGCCGTGCACTAGGGTGGAGAAAAGATAATCAGCCTGGTCGCAGTCCCTCCCCTCCAAGGGGCTCTCAGTCTAAGGGGGAAGGAAAATAGGGTATTGAATCCATTTCTGTAAGATGAGAAAACTGAAGCACAAAGAAGTTAAGTGACTTGCTGAAGGTCAAACAGCAGGCAAGCTGCAGAGTCGGGATTAGAACCCAGGTCCTCTGACTCCCAGGCCCGTGCTCTTTCCACTGGTCTGTGCTGTTTTAAAGACGTGGTTTTGTGTGTTGAGAGGGGAGGGTGGGTAGGGAGTCCAAATGGGGAATGATGACTTGGGAAAAGAAGATGGGGTCTACAGATCAGAGGGCTCTGTTGGGGGAAGAGAACTGTTTTGCCTGGAGTGGGGGTGTGGGAGAGAATGCAGGTGAGGAAGTTGTGGTCCAAGAGTAGGATTTTAGAGTTGGTGAGGTGAGAAATGACTAGTGATGATGAGAAACAGTGTGTGTTCCAAGTTGGTGAGTGGGTGGTGTGATGCAGATGTCGGCCGAGTTGAGGGGAGAGAGTGAGCTAGAAGGTGGGCAGCCAGGAGGGGTCTTCCGGGATGTCCGGATGATTGTCGAGGTACAGTGCACAGGAAAAAAAGGAAGGTGAGGGAGGTGTCAAAATTTTTCAGAAAATCGGAGGTGGGGCCGGGGAGCCAGCAGTGGCAGCTAGTAATTAGAGTTGCTCAGAGGGGCAGGGTATTTGGCTCCAAAGGAAGAGAAGGTCAGTCATGGAGGGGGCAGCATGGTACAAAAATAGCACTGCCAAGCAGGGAGGAGGCCAACACCTCCCCCTTTCCCCAAAAATTGCCGGGGAGGGGGAGGAGATGAAACTCCCCGGGGAGACAGCAAAAGGAGAGGCTGCCTTCAGGTGAAAGCAAGATTTCGGTGATGCTGAGGAGGCAGAAGCAAATGGAGAATGAATGGGATTTTGCCCGTGGTTAATCAGAGAGTCTACAGGCTGCATTTAGACGTGCATATGGGGCGGGGGACTGAAAAAGGGATGACTTGAGTGGTGGAGACAGATCGGATGGGAGCGAAGTGGCAATTCAGGGGTTGGGTGGTTCGGGGCCTTGGTGAGAGGAAGACAGAGATGTGACGAGCAGAGGTTAGATGGGAGAGATAATGATCAAGTCCTGGGTCTTCAGTGGCTGAAGCTTCCAATCCCTGGCCCCGAGAGAGTTCAGGTTCTCAACATCTGAAGGTCAAGGGGTTTGTCCAGGCGGTGATGGGCCGGGAGTCTCTAACTCGGGGGCTGCCAGGCCCAGAGAACCGCATTCATTGACATGGGTGCCGGGAATGAAGTTTGGCCGGGGCACCCCTGATGGTGGTGGGCTGGGCAGAAGAGGGTACAGTACAATATTAATATTGGGTCTGTATTTAATTTGAAAAATAGGGAATGGCCTTTTATTCTATGCTTATAAGTTTGAATACACTTTCGGTTGCTCTTCGTTATCTCAAATTAAATCTTAAATTGAGCTTGTGGTTCTGTGAATGAATACTCTGGTCTTTCAGCACTTTTGCTGAGGTCATTTGAATCTAATGGAAGAAATGGTCACAGGTCAATCCTTGGTATGTCGGGTATAGAAATGCTTTAATGATGCCGGCAAATGTTTGCATGTTACATGTTGGAGCTGTACAGCACAGAGAGGTCTCTGGCAAGGTATTTGATGACCACATTATTACATCTCCTCGTCTGCGGGAAATATTAAGTGTAAAATTCCCAAACAAACCTCTCCCCATTGGTGTACGTTAAAATGAGGTTAAGCCTCTTTAAGCTGACAAAAGTAAGACAAATCAGCACTTCCTCTTTATGCCAGTTTCCTCTTTGTGCTTTGACCCTGAAAGCATCATTGAATAGGATGTAAAACTGAACAGCACAGAGACTGCAGGGAAAGTCTTTACTCTGTATTTTAAGTTGCAATCTTAACATTTAAGTGGATTTTAGTATGAGTCATCCTCACGTTCCAGCATCAACATCCTGTTCAAAATAAAAGTGCCTGATTTTAAAGTTCGAAGCAGCAATTATGCCACGCCTGCCTGTTTTCAGAATTCGCTTAGAAGAGGATACATTGCAGATTCATATTTAAAAATACAACGTGATCAAGGTGTGGATGACCAAGAAGGAGGGTCGCAAATGAAATGACACTTTTAGTGCCTTGGTAACTAATCAAACTAAAAAGGAGAAATATCCATTATCAGTATTTTGGGAGGATTTGACTTGACCCTGAAAATCGTAAGTTTGCAGAAACACCGAAAGAAAATTCATGTGGCTGAAAAAGGCAGGATCTGCCCTGCCCAAGTAGTGCGGGGGTCTGGGCAATTAGAGTCAATCATTTAGTCCAAGGCAATCAACTCTGTAGCCCGAGTAAGCCAGCCTATTTGACTGGGATAGGGCCCTACTGCGAACTGCCTCTTCCCTCCCTCAAGGAGGAACAATTGGATTTGGTCTTATAGAATCCAAAGTAGTATGGCGCCAGGAATTCTCCTCTTCTCTACTCCCTTTCCTTTCTCCTCTCCTTTCACCTACCATCCTTCTTTCTGTCCTTTTCTGTCCATTATCTTTCAGGCTGTACTCCCTCACCTCATTCAGACAGCTTTCCTCTTCACTTCTGTCACCGTATTGCCACTGGGACTAAACGTTAATAAGTAAAAGACTCTAAGCTAGCTGTGGGCAGGAAACGGGTTTGCCAACTCTTTTATGTTGTACTCTTCTGAGTGCTCTCCCCAGGGCTCTGCTCACAGTAAATGCTTGATGAATCCGATCGACCGATTAAAAATAGGTTCAGTTCCTTTCTCTGTTCCCTTTCATTTACTGCCCCAGGAACACCCAACTAGTATTATATGACACTTGCTCAGAGCCTCCAAGAAACCACAGGAGAGCACTGGGCTCCTCTTTCATGTCTCGAGGTTGCTACATCAGTCTCCCTTGGTGGCTAGTATGCATGGGATGGTCTTCCAGGGTCTTAAACCAGGAAGAGGTAGGAACAACACAGTCAGTTAGTTTGAAGTGGATGAGGGCTTGTTTTAGCTTGTCTTTTCTCTTTGTGAAGTGATTATGGGGGAACAATTGGATTTGGTCGTAGAGAATCCAAAGTAGTGCTGTGCCAAGAATTCTCCTCTCCCTTACTCCCTTTCCTTTCTCCTCTCCTTTCACCTACCACTCTTCTTTCTGTCCTTTCCTCCTCCTTTCCTCTTCTCCTCCTCTTCTCCAGTCAATCAACCATTGGTATTTGTTGAATGCTTTCTTTGTGCAGATTATGGCACTGACCGGTTGGGAACCTCCTCGACTTCTACCTCGACACTTCAGCACCAATTAAATAGACCCCTGTGCGCCCAGACCCCCTCTTAGCACATCGCTAGATTGTAAGCAGGAATCATGTCTACCAACTCTGTGGCATGTACTCTCTCAAGTGCTAAATCCAGTGGTCTCTACACTTAAGTGCTCAATAAATAATCAGCCAGTTATTGAGTGCTTACTGTGTGCAGAACACTGTACTAATATACTAAGCACTTGGAGTTCAATATAATAATAAAACAGATACATCCCCTTCCCACAAGGAGCTTACAGTCTAGAGGGGGAGACAGACATTAATATAAATAAAGTATTAGATATGCACCTCGGGGCTGTGGGGTTGGGAGAAGGAATGTTACAATACAATAGAGTAGGTAGATGCTATCCCTGCTTAAAGACTAGAGGGGGAGAGAGACATTCAGGTAAAATTAAAAATGACTATGTATATAAGTACTGTGGGAATGAGGTGAAAATTGAAATGCTTAAGGAGTTTGTTGGGTGTTTGTTTGGGTTTCTTTGTTGGCCCAGGGAAAGCAGGAAACAGTAGTGAAACAGCATGGCCTAGTGGAAAGATCATGGGCCTGGCAGTCAGAAGGACCTAGGTTCTAATTCTCACTTTCCCACTTGTCTGCTGTGTTACATTGGGCAAATCACTTCACTTCTCTGTGTCTCAGTTACCTCATCTGTAAAATGGGGATTCAAACTGTGAGCCCCATGTGGGACATGGACTGTGTCCAACCTGATTAGCTCGTATCTACCCTAGTGCTCAGTAGAGTGTCTTGCACATAGTAAGCACTTAACAAATACCATTAAAAAAAAGTTTGGTGTAATGTCTGTGGGCATTTTCATGGGAATAACTTCTTAAAGTTATAACACAAGAAAACCTAAAGTACCTCACTCATTTTTCTGTCATCTCCCTTTTGAAGTAAATTGGCTTTCATTTTTATTTCCCTGTCTCTCTGTTTGGATTATCTTTGTTGTTTTTGCTCTCTACTACCTGACAGGATGTATGGATCCACAGTGGGCCTCACTGCAGCGTATTTTTCGTAATTGGTGGGGGTGGGTTGGGCTTCCCCAGGAGAAATCAGTAAACAATGATTAATTATAATTTTTGATTTATACTGTGTCCGTCATCCATTTCCAGTGGCATTCACTTTCAGTTGCATGTAAATAATCCTCTGGAAAAGTGGAATGTCTTAGAAAAGAGGATACAAGCCACCTCGAGTGAATAGCACCCAGAGAGCTAGAAACAGGTCAGCATCTATATTTAATTCCGCATCTGTAAAATGGGATTGAATTACCTGTTCTCCCTCCCCATTAGATTATGTCCCACCTGATTATCTTATATCTACTCCAGCAGGTAGTACAGTGCTTGATATATAGCGAGTGCTTAATACCACAATTATTATGCTGGGGAAGAAGGGAGTAAGGGTACAGGATTCTCCTTTACTCTACTGCGTGGAAAAATTAAGGGGGAGGAGGCAGCGAGAGAAAAAGGAGAAGATTCTGGTTATGTTTGACAGAGCCGTTCTGAATTTCTTGGAATGGCCCTGTTTACTCTCCCCTCGTCAGACTTGGTAACAACCTTGTTTCTCCTTGTCATTCCCCCCGGCCTCCTTCCCTGGCTTCGGGAGTCATTTCCCTGGAACAGCATACATTACCTGGAAGAGTGCCGACTGCCGAGTGGCTGTGGTGGGGTGTCTTTTGCTAGCTCGAACGAGACTGGAGCTAGTTCAGAAATCTGCTTTTCTCCATCGGTGATGGGGAAAAGATCTGATAAGGCCCCTCTGATTCTGGTGCAAGCAATCAGATCATCTTGATTCCTTTTTCAGGGCATCCAGCCACTTCTATGGTTGCCAGAACCCTCCCCGTTTGGGAAGGTGTATAGCCATTAAAGCCTCTGAGCACATTTGGCAGGCTTGAAACAGGCCGTAATCTAATTTTAAAACCTACAACTGAAAGCCTTCTTTCAGAGAGGGGAAGGCCTTTCCAGAAGGAAGTATATATCTGTGTCTGCAGCCTATCCTTTAACAGGAAGTCTTGTTTTGCTCAGTGCTGTGATATCAACTTGCGTGTGGCACATGTGATGCTCTTTATTGGGGGAAGGTCGGTGTCCCATGATGTGGTTTATTTTCTTCGCGTTTGATTGGTTTCAGTTTGTTTCGCACAACGATGTTAAGGCCCACCAATTGTGCCTACTTTGGGCAAGGCAGGCATCTTTAGGGCACCTCCTCCACTCCTTTATCGGGGTGAGGATTGCATTCCCAGATAAGGCTGCTCAGACACTCAGTGTACTACCAAATGACACTGCTGCCTTTTCAGCCACTGAGCAACCAATCCCCTAGACTCCCTATGTGTAGGATTTTGTTGAGCTTTTTCCCCCTGTCAGCAGGACATGCTGTAATTTCCAGTAGAGGTGATGGGTAGTGCCGAGCCACCCATGTGCTTCCCTTCGCCTCCCTGTGACTAGCAGTATTCATTGGGGAAGGGCAGGTCAGAGTGAGGGATGCAGTCTATGCCTCCTCAACAACCAACATTTCTGTGCTCTCCCCTACTTTTTATGCTGTCATTCAGCATAGCACTTCTACTGTAAAACCTACAGTAAATCTTTGCAATTTATATAAATTACATAAACTGAGGTGGAAATGGAAATAGTTCATAACGTTGGTGAGCCAAGGAGTGGCGAGTCTGAGTGGAAAGGGCACAGGCCTGGAAATCAGAACTGGATTCTAACCCTGGCTCTGCCACTTGTGTGACCTTGGGCAAGCTTGACTCCATCTTCAGAGAATTGAAAATAGGTGGGCTGAGCTCACGGAGAATAGTGAAGCTCTGAAGAAAACATTCATGTATTTTAATGTGTGTGTTTTTAATGGTATTTGTTAAGCACTTACTATGTGCCAGACACTGTACTAAGTGCTGGGGTAGATACAAGAGAATCAGGTTGGACACAGTCCCTGTCCCACATGGGGGTCATAATTCACAGTTTGAATCCCCATTTTACAGATGAGGTAACTGAGGAAGAGATCAATCAAGTGACTTGCCCAAGGGATTCTGACATCATTTTAAGAGGGATCAGAGTAAGAAGCTACTTTTAACATATAAGGGTAGAGCTGTTGATAGTTGAATAAATATTATTTCTCAGTTGCATTTATCAGGGCCTTCCAATAACTGTATAATCCTGATGTTGTTTGCCTGCAGACTGTGATTTCTACAGAAGCATGAGGGGAAATAGTGAACCGTAGTAAAATAAAGAAGCCACAAGGCCTAATGCATGGTGTAGTGGATAGAGCATGGGCCTGGGAGTCAGAAGGTCATGGATTCTAATCCCGGTTCCACCACTTGTCTGCTGTGTGACCTCGGGCAAGTCACTTAACTTCTCTGTGCCTCAGTTCCCTCATCTGTAAAAAATGGAGATTAAGAGTGTAAGCCCAATGTGGGATGGGGACTGTGTCCAGCCTGTTTAGCTTGTTTCTCCCCCAGCACTTAGAACCGTGCTTGGAACATAGTAAGTGCTTAACAAGTACCATAATTATGATTAATTATTAATGGAAAGAGAACAGGTCTGGGAGTCAGAGGAACTGGATTCTAAACCTTGCTCTGCCACTTGTCTGCTGTGTGACTTAGGGCCAGTCACTTAACTTATCTAAATTTTGGTTACCTCGTTTGTAAAATGGGGATTAAGACAGTGAGCCTCATATGGGCAATGGACTGTGTCCAAACTGATTAGCTTGTATTCATTAACTCATATTTATTGAGCACTTACTATGTGCAGAGCTCTGTACTAAGCGCTTGGAATGTACAATTGGTCAACAGAGACAATCCCTGCCAAAGAATGGGCTCACAGTCTAAACATCTACCTCAGGGCTTAGTACAGTGCCTGGCACCTAGTGAACGTTTAACAAATACCATTTAAAAAAACAAACAAAACAAAATTTGTATATTCAGAGGTGTGTATATATATATACCATGGTATATATATTCCATGCAATTGGGCATGGTGTCTTGGGGATCTCGGTGTCACTTGGAATATCTTTGCTAGAGAATCCCCACAGGTGTTTACTCAGGGTTCTACTCCTCGTCCCCTCTATAGTCCAGCATTCTCTTCTGGAGCATGCCAGTAGCAGCCATTGGAGTGTAAAGTGGAGAGAGCAGGAGAAATCATGGGTGTGGCAAAGAGTTTTGAGAATTTGAGAACTGGGAGAGAGTACCCATGAGTATGAGTGGCCTGGAATCTCCCTTGTTGGTGAGGAAAGGAGGCTAAGGGAAACCAGGCTGGTGGAAGGCCTGTCCAAGGAAATTAGGGGGTCAGGGTTCATGGAGCTTAGTCAGTGCTCAGACTGATTCTTGAGTGGAACAGAAGCCCTGGGTTAGCTGCCAAACTTGAGTTGTTCTCCCAGAAGTCCTTTATATCAGGAATGACCTGGGACATGGCTACCCCCTCTCAGCATTCACAGTGGACATCAGTAGCTCTTCTCTTCCCCGCCACGGCCAGTCCTGGGATTGGACTGGAATCTAATCAGCCCCTGGATCCAGTAAAGATGGAGTGAATCACGTTCCCAATCATCCCCAGCTGGGCCATGGTGATGAAGATAAGAGGTTGATGGACAAATTAAAACGGGCGCCAGGGAAGGATTGTTGCTACTAATGTAGGCCAGTTAAAATAGAACCCCAATATTCTAAAGTGACTCCTCCCTGCCCCCTCTCCAGACACACCTGAAACTAAAACCAGGGTGACAAAATCAGAATTTAAAGATTCACAAAGTGCATTTCTCCATTCAGGAAACAGGCATCCAAGAGCACAAAAGATCCTTGGCTGTATGTAAATGGGTTCATCGTACCTGCTGGTTTCAACCTGAAAGCCTTGAGATACGTAAAATGACTCTTGCTGTTATCACATTCATAAAGATTGCCTTTCAACCAAAGTTTCATTTTATTTCTTTCAACATTTGGATAAGTGGACGAGGGCTGTGACTCCTCATTTCCTAATCCTAGCGAGCAACTTGCTTTTTCCTGTGTGTTTTGTGCCGTTTCACTGCATCAAGGCAATTCAGGGGCGCAGTTGAAGAAAAAGCAATTTCAGTCTAAAATGGACAAATATGGATGTCATTTCTACGGCTCTTTCAGAGGCCTTTTACATCACTCAGGGCCTGAGCATTCTTGAAGTGCAGTCAGAAGGGAGGTTTTTTATTTTGTTTTGTTTTTCTGTAACACAAGTGGAACTTAAATTGAGCTCTGCCAAGTGAGTAACAGTTCCGGCCTAGAAACCATTTTCTGGTAAAACGGGTATTTTTGATTGTATTATTCTAAGAAATAAGAGCAGGATTTGGAAACCAGAGTGAAAACTTAAGCCCTAATTGTTTTTGATAAATGACTCTGTAGGACTAGAGCCTGGCATACCTGTCTTTGACATTTGTTGAAATCTAAAACCCCTTGGAAGACTATGAGGAAGAGCCTTCTGGGAGAAAAGACTTCTCCATGTTTTCAAACTGGGCCCTCTCAGATCGTGGTTCTGTCACTGGCAGGTCATGAATGACTGATTGGCTATTCATAGTCTTTCCATTGGTGTGTAATGTAAAAAAGGCAAGGAAAATGAATGCCTAGAAAAGCTCCTTAAATAAAGCTACTTTTATTTCAGGATGTGTTCTAGTCATTCACAGAGCACAAATTGTACTCAGCAAATCTGATTGTTAAAGAAAGCCCACGCTCCACCAAGTCATTTTTCATAACAAACCGGAAACCCAGTTTCTAGACCACAAGCTGCAAGATAACATTACACCTCAGAGCAGTCGGGTGCAGGCCCTGTCCTGTGAAGAGAGAGCATTCTAATAGGGCCTTTATACACCATTTCCTCTGGCCCAGCACTGGCCGGGCTTCTTTGCTGGAAGGAATTCATCAAGGTCTGCAAAATGATTATAGGCATCAGACGGATAGCAGAGTGAATATTCCTCGTACTCCTTTTAGACTGGAGAAGAAGCTTGCATCTTCATCCCGTCGTCTGGCTGCACAACCTCCACCATTTAGTTGCTTTTGGAAAATTGTGAAGGCCTAGTTTGGATTTTGGTTTACCCTTTATTTTGATTTTAAGATGTAAATAAAACCGACTTCTGAGGTGCTGGCAGGCAGACTGCTAATTGTTCTCTATTTCAGCATACTTACAAGCTCTCCCCCGCCGCCCCGGCCCCCTGCTTATGGGTTTTAAGGCTGTGCAATTAATATTCCGAATGCGAATTGAACTGCCTTCCAAACTGCCAGTTTATATTTCTTTTTTCATTTTAATTTCCCTGCATCTGTGTGACAGGGATGTAGGGGGAGGTGAGTTTGGAGAATGGATTGTATTTATTTAGTAGCTCCCACTGTTAGCTGTGATTCAGTTCTACCTGGACCTGCTGGTTGAGAAGCCAAGCAGGTTGGGTTGATTACCACATCACTGTTCTGAGGGTGGGCTCACAGGGACAATCTCTCCGGTGGCCAGGCTGTCCATCAGCCTCTGGTTGAGGCCACATCTTTGGTTCCCCTCGCCTCTGGCCCCCATCACTGCCCTTCAGGCCTCTGGCTTTCATCACCTCTCTCTGAAAGGAAGTCACCGATGCCAGCCAAATGGAGTTTTACGCAGAAAGCAGAATTTGATGCCTTGGACCATTCAAATTGCCAGGAGAGGTGATTTTCTCCACTTGCCACAAGACTTCAGGTCTCCCTCATCCATGATCCCTTTTTAGTCTACAAAGAGGGTCAAGCATGGCACCTTCTCATCACCTTCCAGGATGGTACAGTGTTCTGAACACAGTAAACGCTCAGTAAATACGATTGAACGAAAACCCAGGTCCTCCTCCATAAATATCAACCCAATTGGACTGTGGGGCTGCGTGGGCCAGGGGAGAAGGATGAACAAAGGAACCAGGCCTGAGCATTTCCTGATGGGAAAACAGAAACAGAAGCCTCGTACGCAGCACACGGATGGCACATGGAGATCGTCTGGTGGGACCCTCCTTTGTCCCTAAACTGAGGCAAACCTTGCCAAACAATTGAAATGTCAAGATATTTTCTTATAATGATAATAATAATAATGATAATAATTGTGGTATTGGTTAAGTACTTACTATTTGCCAGGCACTGTAATAATAATAATAATGTTGGTATTTGTTAAGCGTTTTCTATGTGCCAAGCTCTGTTCTAAAGGCTGGGGTAGATACAAGGTAATGAGGTTGTCCCATGTGGGGCTCACAGTCTTCATCCCCCTTTTACAGATGAGGTAACTGAGGCACAGAGAATTAAGTGACTTACCCAAAGTCACACAGATGAGAAGTGGCGGAGCCGGGATTAGCACTCACGACCTCTGACTTCCAAGCCGAGGCTCTTTCCACTAAACCACGCTGGGGCGGATACAAGGTAACTGGGTTGGTTATAGTCCTTGTCCCATGTGGGGCTCACAGTCTTAATCCCCTCATTTTACAGATGAGATAATTGGGGCACAGAGAAGTTAAGTAACTTGCCCATGGTCACACAGTAGACAAGTGGCAGAGCTGGGATTAGAACCCAGGCCCATGGTCTGCAAAGGCTGCTAAATCATTTCTAATATGGGGCCCCCAGAAATGGTTTCCGTCAACTAACGTAGCTAAGGCACTGGATTTTTTTTTTATCCCAGCCACTAGCTCTACCAGTAATTTAAGGGCAAACAAGCAAAGGCTCTAAGTGTGAAGAAGGGCTCTCTGTCTTCCCATTTTGGCAGCAAATGTTCATTTTCTTCACCTTCAGTAGGTGGTTCTTCCTTTCAATCAATGGTATTTATTGAGCACTTACAGAGCTCTGTACTAAGTGGTTGAAACTTTATGTGAGTTCTTGGTCCCAAGTCACAGGACTGGGGCTCATCATTATGGAGGAGGAGGAGAGGGAGGACAGGAAGGAGGAGTATTCATGGAGCATCCAGTTGGTGGGGGGCACTTAAGAAATATAGAATAAAGAGGTGACACATTCTCCACCCACAAGGATTTTACACTCTTAACTGCCTAGCCTGCTACCAAGGTCGTCGGTGCTCTGGGGAGGATGCTCCTTGCCTTGGTCGTTAGCAGCATTAGGGTAGAAAAGCTGCTGAATTATATGTTAAGTCCCAAACCGTTGAAATAATTCCCTAAATGGTGGCAGGAAGGGTGAAGGAAAAAGTAAAAATAAAGAGTCATAAATAGGTGAGAAAGTTAGCAAATCAGACTAATTGAAGTGAAAAAAATTGCAATAGCTCTCACTGGCACTGCGTTAATGCAAATGAGCATATTATTAACTGAGTTCTAAATACAAAGTCGGGTGACAAAACTGTTGCATCAAGCATTCGCTTAAACCAAGAGCGATTATTAAAATGTTTTTTTTTATAAGTTTGATTTACTAACCTTCAATGGAAACCCTCTTTTCAGTTGTTGGCTCTTATGCTTAATTTGTTTTCTCTAAAAATCTGGATCCTACCAATGGTTCATCTGTCCACTCCATTCCTAATGGCAGAGCCACATTGAAAGCATAATTACATTTCCTAATTATGTGTAATTAGGCAAAACCCAGATGATGCATTCAGCGAGCTCTCAGAATAGCCAAGGGTCAAGGAGTGCTGGAATTTTGTAACACTTTTATAAATAAGCATAGCATGTTACTAAAGCTGAGATCCATGTCTGTGTCGTATACTCTTCAAACCTACTTAATATTTGAAATATATAGAATGAATTTATTTAGCTGAATAAGGATACAGCCAATTTCCTCTCTTTTAACTGGGTTTTAGATTTGCAGTCTGTAGTCTTGAAGGAGCACTCTAAACTCAGTATCATAAAGTTCTTGTGGCTGACAGGCTAAGTGATATTTATTTTTTTCAACCTTAATCCTTTTGAAACATGGAGAAATAAATACATCCTCTTATCTACCATATGCTTGGAACTGGAAATAAATTCTTATTTTTCTGCAGAACTGAATCAGTGGCTACAATGAATAATTTGGGCAGTCTTGTTGAAGATAATAGGGAGGGCTTCTCTATTACCAGTGATAATTATGAATCTCATAATAGGGAACATCCAGAGCCTGAACAGCAATCAAGAAAGATAAACAATAGAAAATGATAGGTATAAAAAAGTGAAAATGGTAACACCACATACATCGGCGTCTTGGTGAGGTTGTAAATCAGAAGCAAATAATTTAAGTGTAATGAATACGCTCAAATTAAAACATAACTTTCAAAGGTATTAAGGTGACTTTACAGTTGGAGACTTGATGACTCATGGCATTCATAATGACCCAGATTCTCTAATGTAGCAAAAAGCTAGGAATGGAATGGGTAGGCCTCTGCTCGACTCTCCCTCTTGTAGCCGAGACTGATAGAGTACTGGAAACTCTCCGGGTGCGACCCTGAGAGGAGACTAAGCACTTAGGAGAGTACAATATAAAAGAGTTAGTAGACATGAACCCTTGCTCACAATGAGCTTACAGTCTAGAGGGACAGACATTAAAATAGATAACAGTTAGGGGAAATGGCCGACTACAGGGATGTGTACATATGTGCTGTGGGGCTGAGGGGAGTGTGATTATCAAGTGCTTACAGGATGCAAATCTAAGCACAAGGGTGACAGGGAAGGGAGTGAGAGTTGGGGAAATGAGGGGTTAGTCCAAGGCCTCTTGGAGGAGATATGATTTTAATAAGACTTTGAAGCTGGGGAGAGTGGAGTAATAATAATAATAATGTTGGTATTTGTTAAGTGCTTACTATGTGCAGAGCACTGTTCTAAGTGCTGGGGTAGATACAGGGTAATCAGTTTGTCCCATGTGAGGCTCACAGTTAATCCCCATTTTACAGATGAGGTAACTGAGACACAGAGAAGTTAAGTGACTTGCCCACAGTCACACAGCTGACAAGTGGCAGAGCCAGGAGTCGAACTCATGACCTCTGACTCCGAAGCCCAGGCTCTTTCCACTGAGCCATGCTGCTTCTCTGGAGTAGGAAGTTCCAGGCCAGAGGCAGTTGTGGGCGAGGGGTCAGTGGCGAGATAGAGGTACAGTGAGTAGGCAGAAGAGTGAAGTGAGCTTTCTAGGTTGTATTGGGAAATCAGTGAGGTGGGTTGTAGGGGGAAAGGTGATTGAGTGCTTTTCAGTGGTGAGTTTCTGTTTGATTCGGAGGTGGATGGCCAATCACTGGAGGTTTCTGAGGAGTGGGGAAACGTGGACTGAATGTTTACTTAGAAAAATGATCTGGGTCGCAGAGTGAAGTAGAGACCGGAGTAAGGAGAGTCAGGAGACAGGGAAATCAGCAAAGGAGGCTGATAGAGTAGTCAAGGAGGGATAAGATAAGTGCTTGAATCAGTATAGAAACAGTTTGGATAGAGAGTTTGGATAAAGGTGGACTTGAACAATGCTGTGAAGGTAGAAGTGACCGGATTTAGCGGCAGACTGCATATGTGGATTGAATGAGAGAGATAACTTGAGGATAACAGGCTTGTGAGACAGGGAGGATGGTGGTGCTGTCTACAGTGATGGGAAAGTCACGGGGAAGAAAGCATTTGGGAGGGAAGATGAGGAGTTCTGTTTGGGCCACTTAAATTTGAGGTCTCGAGAGGGCATCCAGGTAGAAGTGTCCTGGAGGCAGGGGAAAATATGAGACTGCGGAGGAGGAACAAGTTCAGGTTCAGGGGTGTAGCTTTGGGAATCATCTTCAGAGAGGCAGTAGTTGAAGCTATGGGAGTCAATGAGTTCTTCTAAGGAGTGGATGTAGATGGATAGTAGAAGGGGATCCAGAAATGAGACTTGAGGGACTCCAGTAGTTAGAGGGTGGGAGGCAGAAGGGAAGCCCGCAAGAGAAACTGAGAATGAGCGGGTAGAGAGGTAGGAGGAGAACCAGGAGTGGACAATGTAAATGAAGCCAAGGTTAGAAAATGTTTCTGGGAGAAGAGAGTAGTCACAGTGTCCGAGACAGCTGAGAGGTCGAGGAGGATTAGAATGGAGAAGAGGCTGTTGGATTTGGTCAGAAAGAGGGTGGTTTCAGGGAAGTGAAGGGGGCGGAAGCCAGAGTGAAGGGAGTCAAGGAGAGAAGGAGAGGAGTGAAATTTGAGGCAGCATGCGTAGACAGTTCGCTCAAAGGAGTTTGGAAAGGACAGCTAGGATGGAGACAGCAATTTATTATTTTTATTTATTTGAGATTATTCATCTACCGATTACAGTGATGAGGAAACTGAGGTACAGTTGGCTGTGTGTCACTGGCTAGTGAAATTTAAATCTTCGGTCCTTTTTAGCTTCCATTTTGAGAAGCCTACTAAGCCAAACCCCCTCCCACAGGTAGCAGATAGGGGCAAACCCTTATTATTATTGTGAATAACAACTCAAAACAAATTGGCATTGAGTCATTATTTCCCTGGGAAATGTAAAACCAAACTCATTCTTGAAAACCACAACTGAGCTTTGACACTGCCCTACCTCCTCATATTTTTGGAGAAATGTAAAGAAATAATTGGATTAAAAAGCATAATGAATGTATTTCAGTATTTTTTAACTTGTTTCATCTTGATGTGGTAGAGAGAAAAGAGAGCATAGATTTTGGTAAGTTAAAAGACCCCGTATGAAAACAAATATGTTTTGCTTGCATCTTGCTGAAGCTCTCACCCCCACTTCCTTCACCTCATTCTAGCACCTCACCATCAGTATCAAAAGCACTCATCTGCCCAGTTCACGTGGTTACATAAACACAGTAGACTTTCCTCTGAAACCTTTGTCTTTCCAGCCCAAACCTCAGAACAGGATAAGTAATAGGGGAAGGGGCCTCAGGATCGGAAAGAAGGGTTTTCTGATATCCTTCGGAATGTATATTCCTAGATGGTAACTGTCTTTGAATATGTTATGTATGGGGTGGGAATTCTAGAGGTTTTCATGGTTGAACTACATTTTTATCCTCTGAATATTTTCTTTAAATTAGGATTCACTAAAATGACATGCCCTTCCCTCTTTTTTAATGGGTTAAATTGTGCCATTTTTCTTCTCATTCCATTCCCCCCAGACAGACTTGAATTCAGTCTGAGCACCCATCATAATTCTGCCATGATCAGCAAATAGGTTGATCTAGCACACATTCAGAACTCCAGTATAGAGATCTCAGCTAAAGTTAGAATTTGAATATTGTTCAATTTTGGATTGATGCTGGAGGCTGGTACCTGAAATTCAGATGGATTGCCATAACACTGCTATATGTTCTAACAGACAACTGTGATGCTGGACATTCAGTGGCCCATTTGCATCATTCGCAAATGTCATGGAGGAGTAGTTTTTTTTCTTGGAAAACTTGCCATGTGGTTGTTTGTAAATAAAAGAATACAACCTGAAACTTTTTGAAACTTTAGAAACTTATGAAATTTTAAACCAAATTTTATCCATTAAAAATAAAAATGAAACCCAGGGACTATTTCCTGAAAGCACTGGTACCGTCGCTGTAGAGTGTCTAATTCACTCCTAGCAGAGCTCTGTTCTCCCTCCATCCTGCTGCCTCTCCATGCCTGTGTGTGCTAAAGCTGGATTTAGTTGACTGCTTTCTTGGTCTGGCCAAACCCAGCTCCCAGGTCAACCTTAGCTCACGTAGGACCTAGTGTAGATTTGGATAGAACAAAGAGCAGGAACCCCAAAGCCATGTCACTTGGTTTCACAGCTGGAAAAATATGGTTGTTTATAATTAGATAAAGTAGCGGGAGAGTTGTTATGTAGATTATTGTCAAATTCCTTTGGTGTTTTGATTCTTTTAGAAAGTTTGGTTTGAGGCTTCTTTCTCAAGACTAATTCCCCTGACTATTGCTCAAAATTAAGTTGTCCATCCTTATAAAATAATAATCTTTCCCAGACTGAACACATTTTCCATGTTCTGACTGCACAAACCTTGGTGTGTTGAGTGAGATTTATCAAACTATTATACCTTGAGGGAGAATGTGAGTTCAGTGTGTTCATTTTGTATTTGATCAAAAACCTTTTAATACTTCATTCTTGTAAGGCCGGATATGTGAAGGGAAAAAATGTTTCTTGGGTAATCTAGTGTCCCTTCTCAATCCGAATAGCTCCCTCTTCCCAGTTATGCCATAAATTAGTTAGCATCTATCTAGACAACAAAACTCCTGTTTTCATTGAGCAAAAAAAATACAAGACTGGCACATGATGTAACAACATCCAAGCCAACCTGCATCTAAACTATGCTTCAGGTAAATTTACAAAAGGATATCTATCAGATGAATCTCGAGTAATTTTTATTGTATTGTCTAAATAAAATGAGGGGAGTGTTTCAGGTTCTAACAGGCTTTTGTATTTCTGAAGACATTCTTAATATTGCTCTGATTCACCTCTGATAAAAATGCACCGAGTTGAGAATCATTCAATCAGTGGCTTTTATTGAGCATTTACTGGGTGTGCAGCACTATACTAAATCAGTCAATGGTATTTTTTGAGTGCTTACTGTGCGCAGAGCACTGCACATTATAATAGAGTTGGTAGGTACGTTCCCTGCCCATAACGAGCTTAGAATCTAGATGGGGAGACAGACATTAATATAAGTGAATAATTTATGGGTATATACATAAGTGCTGTGGAGTTGAGGGAGGGGTGAATAAGAGCAATGGTTTATTCTTGTTCAGTGAGTTACATCTCCTCCAGGAGGCCTTCCCTGACTAATCTGTAATCTCCCCACCCTCTTTCCTCCCTTACTGAATCACCTATACACTTGAGTACCCTCCCCCCTTATCAGCCTACCCTCTCCCACCACAGCTCTTTTGTATATAACTTTAAATTCAGTTGCTTCCCCCTACCTCTAATTCATTTCAGTGTGTCTCCCCTCCTAGATTGCAAGCTTCTTGAGAGCAGGAATCAGGTCGGATAATTCCATTACAACTCTCCCGAAAACCTAGTACTGTCCGCAGTAGGTGCCCAGATAATTTTTCTAAAAATATGTTCAGTCCACATCTCCCCACTCCTCAAGAACCTCCAGTGGTTGCCCTTCCACCACCACATCGGCTTCAAAGCACTCAGTCACCTTTGCCCCCTCCTACCTTTCCTCACTGATCTCCAACTGCAGCCCGGCCCGCACTCTTCACTCCTCTGCGCCGGCTTCCTCACTGTGCCCCGATCTTGTCTGTCTCGCCACCGACCCCTTTCCCATATACTCCCCGGCCTGGATCTCCCTCCCCATTTATATACACCGGACCTCCACTGTCCCAAACCTCAAAGCCTTATTAAGGTCACGTCTCCTCCAGGAGGGCTTTCCCAATTAAGCCCTCTTATGCCCCGCCTCCCTCTCCCTTCTGCGTTGCCAATGCACTTGGATCTGTGCGCTTTGGGTATTCGGTATCCATTTTGCTTCGGCCCCACAGCACCAATTTGTACATTCCAAGCACTTAGTACAGTGCTCTGCACATAGTAAGTGCTCAATAAATACTATTGAATGAAATATCTGTAAATGATTTATTTACTGTCTGTCTGCTCCTCTAGACGGTAAGCTTATTGTGGGTAGGGGACATGTCTAGCAATACTGTTATACTATACTTTCCCAAGTGCTTAATATAGTGCTCTGCACCCAGTAAGCACCCAATAAGTACAATTGATTGAGTGACACTCACCTTTTTAAGCATTTAATCATCCACATATTAATCTTCCCATTTTCTTCGATCTCTTATTTGTAATTTATTTTTCCTCCATGTTCCCTTCTACATTCTAGTCTTCTTGAGGGCAGAGATCACATGTAGTACTGTATTTTGTCTTGTCTTATGCCATCGAATCGTTTCCGACCCATAGCGACTCAGTGGACGCGTCTCTCCCAGAACGCCCCACCTCCATCTGCAATCGTTCCGGTAGCGTAGCCATAGAGTTTTCTTGGTAAATAATCCAGAAGCGGTTTACCAATTGCCGCCTTCCGCGCAGTAAGCTTGAGTCTCCGCCCTCGACTCTCTCCCGTGCCGCTGCTGCCAGCATAGGTGAGTTTTGACTTGTAGCAGATTGCCAGCCACTTGCTAGCCACTGACAAGCTAAGAATGGAATAGGTAGGCTTCTGCTTGACTCTCCCTCCCATAGTCGAGACTGGTGGAGTACTGGAAACTCTCTCGGGGTGACCCTGTATTACTGTATTATAATCTACCAAGTATTTAGTGTAGTTTTCTGCTCACAAAAGATGTTTAATGAATATAACTAATTGTTAGTTTTCTCACCTCCACAGTACTGCTTAGGTATGTGGGCAAGTTTACTCTCATCCCAGACATAGGAAACTGGTTGCTTTGGCTAGAATACTAACTTGCATCAGTGAGTTTAAAGCCCTTTGAATTATAAAAAGCAGGCCCAAATGTGAAGGCCCTACCGTCAACTTTTCAGGAAGTTATTGCCATACATAGACAAAGCCATTAAATATGTTAAATCGCAGGGTGACAACCTACTGCCTAGTTTACGTGAGCTCTCTCTCAACATATGGAACACTGAGCAGAGCTATATAAGACTCACATCCCCTACTCCCTCTCCCTTCTGTGTCACCTATACAATTGGCTCTGTTCTCTTTAGGCACCTAATATTTACCTCAGCCCCATGGCCTTATGCTGCCTCCCCCGCCAGCCTGTAAGCTCCTTGTGGGCAGAGAACATAATAATAATAATAATGTTGGTATTTGTTAAGCGCTTACTATGTGCAGAGCACTGTTCTAAGCGCTGGGGTAGACACAGGGGAATCAGGTTGTCCCACGTGGGGCTCACAGTCGTAATCCCCATTTTACAGATGAGGTAAATGAGGCACCGAGAAGTTAAGTGACTTGCCCAAAGTCACACAGCTGACAAGTGGTAGAGCCGGGGTTCGAACCCATGACCTCTGACTCCAAAGCCCGTGCTCTTTCCAGTGAGCCACGCTGCTTCCCAACATGTCTACCGACTCTGTTGAACTCTCCATAGTTTAGTGCAGTAGTCTGAACCCAGTAGGCATTCAATAAATACCATTGATCAGTTGACTTCAAAAATGCCACCACAGTCACTTTCTTCAAGAAGACAGGTATGAGAGGTATTTTAGAAAGCACCAGGGCATTTCACTGCTTTCCACTGCCAATAGGTTTCTAACAGGAATTTTTATAGCTGCACCTGGCTTGTGACTTGTGAATAACATACAGGACCTCTGGCATCACATGTACAGGTGCGAGCAGGGACTTGGAGGCTGAAGTCAGAATATGCTTCTGATCCTCTGAGAAAGTAGCTCAATGAGCTACAAGCACCATCAGAGGCCTTTGAGCATTTTTGTTAAGATTGCTTTATAGGGTCAAATATACTCTTTTGGCAAATACACAAGGCCTACAGATAATTATGAATCACACTGCAAATTCACCAGTGCTCTGATCTGAAAATGTCGGAAGAAAATGGAAGTTACATACCAGCCTACTCCTGGGAAACCTTACGCCCAACCAAAGATTATCATCAGCCATACAGAATGCTCACCCTGAACTGGGCTACCTATACAGCACGCTACTTAATGGACGCTACTTTTGTCCTACATGGATAGGACTAAAAAAAAAGACCAGCATGGCTTTTGAGAGACTGAAAAAGAGAGTGTGGTGATAAGAAGCGCCATGGCCTAGTGGAAAGAGCCCAGGCCCGGGAGTCAGAAGGACCTGGGTTCTAGTCCCAGCCCCGCCGTGTGTCTGCTGTGTAAGCTTGGTTAAATCACTTAACTTCTCTTGGCCTCAGTTACCTCATCTGAAAACTGGGGAATAAGACTCTGAGCCCCATGTGGGACAGGGACTGTGTCTAACCTGATTAGCTTGTATCTACCCCAGTGCTTAGAGCAGTGCCTGGCACATGGGAAGTGCTTAAGTACACTAAGTGCTTAACAAATACCATTAAAAAGCCAAAGCAAAACAGGGCAACCGATTCCATCCTGAGTTAAAGGTTCTGTAAGGTTAATAATAATAATAATAATAATAATAATGTTGGTATTTGTTAAGCGCTTACTATGTGCCGAGCACTGTTCTAAGCGCTGGGGTAGACATAGGGGAATCAGGTTGTCCCACGTGGGGCTCACAGTCTTAATCCCCATTTTACAGATGAGGGAACTGAGGCACAGAGAAGTTAAGTGAGTTGCCCACAGTCACACAGCCAAGTGGCAGAGCTGGGATTCGAACTCATGAGCCCTGACTCCAAAGCCCGTGCTCTTTCCACTGAGCCACGCTGCTTCTCTGGTATCTTACTTTGGTATCTTACTTTGGTATCTTACTTTGTATGCGGCTGAGAGATCTATCACAGAAGACACATCTAGCCTCTGGAGCAGTTTCACCGGCAACACTACGATCCACACTCAGCGTGAATCGGCAGATTATGATTACCGGGCACGACATCCTGCGGGTGTCGTACCAGTATTGTCAGTCATAGCAACAGAGCTCCCCTGGGCAGGAGAAGAATGGACAACAGTACAACACACCAACAGCCACTGCTTGCGGTCAACGAAAACCCAGGAGGACCCCATAGCCGTGGCTGTTGGGAGATAGAGCAGCCTGATGGGCAGAAATCAAAAGAGGGATTCCTTTCCTTGGGAACAGGCTTCCTGAAGGTTAGGATACAAGAAGAGAGGCGTAAAAGGAAAGACAGGCCCTTTATGGAATAAACCCATGAGTGCTGCGAGGATGTATTACTACATGCAAACAATGCAGGAGGGAATCATTGGTCACATCTGGATCTTTTTTAAGCCCAAGGCTATGTCACTATCAATAGTGTCAATAGAATAGCAATAGAATGTCTCATGCACGTGTGTGTGTGTGTGTGTGTGTGTGTGTGTGTGTGTACTATAGTAACAATCCCTTGGACGGATTTAATTTTCATAAGAAATCCAACAGATCACAGACCTCCTTATATTCAAAGAGTGCCTGAAAATCCATCTCTTCCAACATGCGTTCTCCAATGAATTCCCAGCATCCCAAGTCTTCTAAGCCCATCAGCCATTTCTAACTCTTATGTATTTATTCATGCCCACCCTCAGCACTTATACACATAGAGAGCTATATAAATACACACACACACACACACACCCTCATTTATTCAACTGTACATTCAATTCTTGCTTTTGATTACTCTGTTTTCAAACATCTTTATGCTTGCTCCCCTTCAGGGAATGTGTCCCTTCCTTGTTTTGTATTTTTCAAGCACCTAAGTAGAGTGCATCGTATCCAGAGGGTACTCGATCAATCCGATTAAACATGCTTAAGGAAGATTGTTGCATAGTTTTAATGCTGAAGGTGCATAATTTTTATAGAATGTTATTTTATATTTCATTTTCCTGGGAAAACTTCCACAAGTGTGTCTCTTCATTGGTATTTTCAGTTGTAGAGAAGTTGATATATCCAGATTGGCAGCCTTCTGGAAGAATTAGGCAAATTCTCCCTCCCCCCAACCAAAGCTTTTGTCTTCCAAGTAGGTTCCAATCGAGTTCTGTTAATTCACCATTGGAAATGGGGATGAGAAGCGGAGAGTTTGAAAAATTACTGTCTTCATTAATACAGGTTTGACCTACAAAGTCTTCACGTACTTAATGATTAAAAACCAAAGTACTAAATAATAAATTATAAGAATTTATAGGGTCATCATCTTGAAATTAGCTTACTGAATGTTCTTATCATAATAAATCTGAGTGGGTGTCTAATTTACTGTTAGCTGACTAAAATTATATGTTGCAGTCAGATTTAAAAAAAAAACCACTTTTGTTTGAAGACAAACACAGGTGATCAGGAGAAGGCTCAGTCATGTTCTTGTTTTACTGAAACTTTGGCAAAAATGTAGGACCTGAATGAAGGTGAGTCTCACATTTGTACATCCGGAAGACCAAATGTCCCCAAGCAATGTTTGAGGATCATTTGGTTTATTACAGCATTTCAGACACCCATATAACTAGTCACATTCTAGAAACCAGATGACCAAAACCAAGAAGAAAAATCTCTGTGGTGCGTATAATGTTCATTACTTTCCAGTGTGCTAGGGAAGAGGGAGTGCCACGATGATTCCCCCAGCCTTTTTAGCCGTGTTTGTGGAGAAGTACTGTAGGCTTCCTTGCAGTGCTCAAGCAAAGACCAGATGAGATTTATGCATACATGAATTGATGCCACATCATCTCAGTTCACAGCCAATATATTTCCCTAAGAGAGAGCTCTGGTAGAAATATGTGAAAAAGAAAATCAGGACTGGGAGAACAAGTTTGATTTTATTTTCACCCACTTTTCTTCTCCCTCTCCCCAATTTTCAGCTCATTCGAAAGAAAGGAACCTTCTGAAGAAAACAAAAACAAAAAACAAGTTTTCTGATTTTCACCAGAAACCACTGGTATCTGTGGTTAATGGGAAAAAAGATTATTTTCATCTTAAAATGAATAAAGAATGGGATATGCTAACTTTTGATGTTTTTTCATTAGCATTAATTCTAGAGTACCAATTGAGGGTGAAATTAAGATTTTTTCTGGCAATATAAATTTTGGATTGAGAGGTGTTCTAGCACACGTTTTTATGTACCAGGCCAACGAAATGTTGTACCTCAAAACTTTCTGTTGGAGACTGACGTGGCGAATGTCATATTCATCTAGTCTATTAATCCTCGGAATCTCTTCACTTTTCAGACCACTGAAAACCTAGTAAAAATAGCAGGGAAAACAATGAGCCTGAGTCACTTAAAGTAGTTACATCAGGAAGAGGACCAAGCGTACAGCAATTATACATAATTTACCATTCATGGAATTCATCCAGGTCGAATGTTTATGGGAATATTTTTATGCGTCATCTTCACCTGAAAACAGGAGGTGGTCAAATTCACTTTACCCGGAATGGACAAGAAATGATAATGCAGTTAATGAATTTAATGAAATGCTGCTCCTTTAACCTCCCTGGCAGGTGTGCACCATTTCAACCTGCCTCAAGGAGAGTCAACGGAGTTAATTGGGAATCGAGAATTATTGTGAATGCCCATTATTGATCCCATCCTGCATTCTGTTTGGGGGAGGCCATCAAGAAGCCAGGGTGAATTGGAGAGGTGGGAAGAGAAGGTAAATCCTCCTCATTCGCCTCACATTATTGATTATCTGTGCTCGAGAAGGCAGCACCAAACCCTGTTTCAGAACTCTAACAGTGTGTAGCATCAGAATGGTCATTTTGCTGAGAAATTGATTAGTTCTGCGATTCTCTAAATAAAGGGAAAGCCAAGTCAGGAAAAACTAGACCTTCGCTGAGAGCTACTGGGTTAAATGGTCTTACATGTCAACGAGGTATGCCTCGTTCTTCTGTCCTGCAAATTAGTAAAATCCAGACCAGTTGCTGGAGCTATGAGGTATCAATAAAACTTAATGGACCACGAGAAACTGGAAGGGGAAAATCACTTATGTGTTCAGGGCCACTAAACCACCCAGGCATTCCCCGTGAGTTTCTTCTGATACCCGCTTAATTCACAATACCCTAGTCTCCTCAACCCAACAGCCATCCTTAGCACTTATGTCTATAATTCTGATCCTGAGCAGTTACGTGCATTGAATGAATGTGTATTTATAGATGTGTGTATATATTTCCAAGTATATACACACATATATCTATAAATATTTATAGACAATTACCCAACTATCTTATCCTTACACATATGCACAATTTCCTGTTATATTTTTGTTCTTCTTCCTGCTCCCCCTCTTTATAAATCAATCGATGATATTCTGGAGCATTTACTGTGTGCAGAGCACTGTGTGAAGCGCTTGGGAGAGTACAATAAAGTAGAGTTGGTAGACACGATCACTGCCTACAGAGAGCTTTCGGACTACAGAAAGAGACAGACAAAATACATTTCAGATAGGGGAAATGGAAGACTATGAGGATAAATGCTGTGGGGCTTGGGGGTGAAGGGAATATCAAAGTGCTTAAGGGATATAGATCCAAGTGCAAAAATGACCCAGAAGGGGTAAAAAATAGAGGAAATAAGGGTTTAGTCAGGGAAGGCCTCTTGGAGATGTGATTTTAAGAGGGTTTTAGAGTTGGGGAGAGCAGTGGTCTGTGGGATGAGATGGCCTCAATCTCATCTATTACCTCTACCTCATCTATTACCTTGAACTTGTCTGTCTTGCCACCTACCTCTCACCCACATCCTGTCTCTGGCCTGGAACAGCCTCCCTCCTCATATCCAACAGACAATTCCTTCCCCCCGCTTCCAAGTCTTATTGAAAGTACATCTCTTCCAAGAGGCCTTCCCTAAGTCCTCCTTTCCTCTTCTCCCATTCCCTTCTCTGTCCCCTTGACTCCCTTCTTTTATTCTTCCTCATCCCAGCCCCACAGCGCTTATGTACATATCTGTAATTTATTTGTTTATATTAACATCCATCTCCCCCTCCAGACTCTAAGCTCATTGTTGACAGGGAATGTGTCCGTTTATTTTTATACTGTACTCTCGCAAGCACTTAGTACAGTGCTTTGCACACAGTAAGTGCTCAATAAATCCGATTGAATGAACGCAGGAGGGTGCAAGGGGTTGGCAGCGAGACGTACAAGATAAGAGTTACAGTGGGTTGTTTGGTGTTAGAGGAACAAAATATGTGGGCTGGGTTGTAGTCGGAGATCAGCTAGGTAAGGCAGAAGGGGGAGAGCTGATTGAGCTCCTTAAACCAGATAGTAAGGAGTTTCTGTTGGATGCGAAGGAGGATGGGCAACCATTGAAGTTGTTTGAGGAGTGGGAGATATGGATTGAACTTTATTTAGAAAAGTGATCCGGGCAGCCGAGTGAAACATGGACTGGAAAGCGGAGAGAAAGGAAGCGGGGAGGTAAGCAAGGAAGCTGATTGTCTAGGCAAGGCTGGATAAGATAAGTGGCTCTGATGAGCGTGGCAGCAGTTTGGATGGAGGAGGAAGGGGTGGATTCCTGAGATGTTGTGAAGATAAAACCAACAGGATTTGGTGACAGATTGACTATGTGGGTTGAATGAGAGACATGAGTCGAGGAAAATGCCAAGGTTACAGGCTTGTAAGACAGGGATGATGGCGATGCTGTCTTCAGTGATGGGAAAATCATGGGGAGGAGAAGGTTTGGGTGGGAAGATGAGTTCTGTTTCGGACGCGTTAAGTTGGAAGTGTCGGCAGGGCATCCAAGTAGAGATGTCCTGAAGGCAGGAAGAAATGTGAGACTGTCAAGAAGGAGAGGGGTCAGGGCTGGAGAGGTAGATTTGGAAATCATCTGTGGAGAGATTTGAAGCCAGCGGAGCAAATGATGTTCTCCAAGGGAGTGAGTGTAGATGGAGAATAGAAGGGAACCCAGAACTGAGCCTTGAGGGATTCCCACAGTTAGGGGGTGGGAGGCAGAGGAGGAGCCAGTTAAAGAGACTGAAAATGGGCAGCCAGAGAGATAAGAGGAGAACCAGGAGAGGACAGTGTCAGTGAAGCCAAGGTTGGGTAATGTTTCCAGTAGAAAGGGGTGATCCACAGTGTCAACAAATTTTCGTCTGTCTCCCTTATTAGACTGTGAGCTTCTTTAGGGTGGGGAGCATATATTTTGCTTCCATTATACTCTACCAAGTATGTTATACAATGCTTTGCACTCAGGAACTCAATAAATATGATTGATTGGCTGACAGAAAACAATGGTTTCACTGTTTAAGTCCATGAGCTAGAGTTGGGCGGGGCTTGATTTGATGGCACCAATATAGAAGAGGACCAGAAGCTCCCGATTTAGGAAGTTCTTCTCTCCTCTTTTTTGTTTTAACAGTATTTGTTAAGTGCTTACTATGTTCCACTTACTATGTGCCGCTTACTATGTTTGTCCATGCACCTCCATATCAAACAAAAACTCCTCTCCATTGGCTTCAAAGCACTCCATCACCTTGCCCCCTCCTACCTCGCTTCGCTTCTCTCCTTCTACAACCCAGCCTGAACACTTGGCTCTTCTAGTGCTAGCCTTCTCACTGTGCCTCAATCTCACCTGTCTTGCCACTGACCCCTAGCCCACGTCCTGCCTCTGGCCTGGAACACCCTCCCTCCTCTAATCCGACAGAGAACCACTCTCCCCTACTTCAAAGCCTTATTGAAGGTCCATCTCCTCCAAGAGGAGACCAAGCCCCACTTTCCCTCATCTCCCACTCCCTTCTACGTCACCCTGACTTGCTCCCTTTGCTCTTCCCCCCTCCAAGCCCTCAAGCACTTATGTACGTCTGTCGTTTTATTTATTTGTATTGGCATCTGTCTCCCCCCTGCTGGATTGAGAGCTCTTTGTGGGCAGGGAATGTCACTGTTGATTGTTGCATTGTACTTTCCCAAATAGTACAGTGCTCTGCACACAGCAAGCGCTCAATAAATATGATTGAATGAATGAATAGATGCCAGGCACTGTACTAACTACCAGGGTAGATCCAAGATAATCAGGTCGGATACAGTCCATGTCCCACATGGAGTTCACAGTCTTAATCCCCATTTAACAGATGAGGTAACCGAGGTACAGAGAAGTTATGTGACTTGCCCAAGGTCTCCCAGCAGACACGTGATGGAGCCAGGATTAGAACCCAGCAGACAAGTGGTGGAATGCCTCACCATCAGGACCACCGCAAGAACCCCGATTGGCTCATAAATAGCTTCCAGGTGGTATTGGCCGGGAGAGCTAGGACTCAGAGAAGGCATGTCCATTGAGAAGGATCCCCTTCCTATCTACCACAGCCCTGTATTCCACAGTGGTTTTCGGAGATCAGTCCCCAACTTCCCCACATCTACCCACAGAGTTACTGCCACTGTATCCTCTTCCTCACTTCTCATAGGAACAGGTTACAGCTAAGGCCGCCAGTCCTGCAACCCTGTCCCTTCTTCTCTCCCTGCACAACTTGCTAGACCTCATTCTTCCCTGCCACGGACTGTCACCAGCCCTCAGTTTGTACTGACCAGGGCCTTGCTGGACGAGGGGAGCCTCAGTGACACTTAGTAGACATCAAATCATGCCTCTGATCACCAAGGTTAACGTGGAAAGTTTTTTACTTAGTTTTACCACCGTGCAAGGGAGTGACACATCCACACTCTCACTCACTCACTCCACCCAGGGTCCAGTATCACGCTGTGGTCAAAGGAGCCCATTCTGCCAATGCTTTCTTCTTTCTGCTTCCAAGGGAGAAGCAGCATGGCTCAGTGGAAAGAGCCCGGGCTGGGTTCAAATCTCAGCTCTGCCACTTGTCAGCTGTGTGACTTTGGGGAAGTCACTTCACTACTCTGGCCCTCAGTTACCCCATCTGGAAAATGGGGATTAAGACTGTGAGCCCCATGGGGAACAACCTGATCACCTTGTATCCTCCCCAGTGCTTAGAACAGTGCTTGGCACATAGTAAGCGCTTAACAAGTGCCATCATTTTTATTATTATTATTATTGTTATTATTCCAAGTGCTGCTCCATTCTTGCTTCTTTGCTGCATCTCACTATGCCTCTGTGCTATTTCTTTGGGTGCCTCTGTCTTCATGCCCTCTGTGTGCCTCCAGATGCCCCTTCGCCATTCAGAGTGACCGTCTTTTATCTGTCTTAGGCATCACATGAGGCTTTAAATGGCGGTCAGCGATTAGTCCACGCCCATTACCGGGTTGGACAGGGAGAGAAAGTCCCGCCACCCTCCAGGCTCCACCCCCACAAGCCCACAGTCACCTGCCCTGAAGTAGAGCCCATCGGTGCCTTGACAAAGTCTCTCTCTTGTTGTTGTTCGTGGGATCACAGACAGTCACTAGAAAGGCAGCTTGTTGTGGGCTCACCACACTCCCTTGCTCCCTGCATGATCTGTCCACTCCTCTCCCTGCCCTCTTATCTCTCAAATGATCAATCAGTGGTATTGAACACCTACTGGGTGCCCGGCACTGTACTAAGCACTGGGAAGAAGATAGCAGCAACACTTATTCTCTGCTCTCCAGGAGTTAATATAGGATGTAGTAATATAGGATGTAGAGAAGCAGCATGGCTCAGTGTAAAGAGCCCGGGCTTGGGGGTCAGGTGATGTGGGTTCTAATTCCGGCCCCGCCACTTGTCTGCTGCGTGACCTTGGGCAAGCCACTTAACTTCTCTGTGCCTCAGTTACCTCATCTGGAAAATGAGGATTAAGACTGAGCCCCATGTGGGGCAACCTGATACCTTGTATCTACCCCAGCGCTTAGAACAGTGCTTGGCACATAGTAAATGCTTAACAAATACCAAAATTATTATTATTATTATTATTAATTAATTATTTACATCATCTCCCACTCCCTTCTGCGTTGCCCTGACTTGCTCCCTTTGCTCTTCCCTGTCCCACAGCACTTATAAATGTAGATATATATATGTGTATATATATATATATGTATATATATATACATATATATATATATATATCTGTCATTTTATTTATTTATATTGATGTCTCTTTATTTGTATTCATGTCTGTCTCCCCACCTCTGGACTGTAAGCTCACTGTGGGCAGGGATTGTCTCTCTTTATCGCTGTATTGTACTTTCCCAAGCGCTTAGTACAGTGCTCTGCACACAGCAGGTGCTCAGTAAATACAACCGAACGAAATACGGGTGAACAAATTTACAAATGATGAAATTAGAAGGAAGAACAAGGAGAAAAATCAGAAAGGAGTACAAACACATCAGGATTAGAAAAGCTGAATGGATAACTGAATATGCAGATAAATGTGTGAATACAATAGCTTAAAAGGCCATACAGTAGTAGTATTTATTGAGTGCCCACTTGGTGCAGTGTGCTGTACTAGGTGCTTGGTGCATACAGAATAAAGAAGTGATACTTTCCTTGCCCACAGAAAAGGTTAGGTTGAAGATAACAATAGAGTAGTGGAGGAGACTGTTTTTTTTCGGGAGGTGAGAGAGGCCCAGGCTAAGGGGTGAGATAGAGTTAGTAGACAGGAGACCACCCCTTCCCTACTCTGTGTACGTGTCCCTTTCTTCCCTTCCTTCTGCGTGCTCTCTTCTACCTCCCAGTCCTGCCCTGTAACTCCCCAAGTGTCTGGTAGAGAGAAAGAGAGGCTGACAATCTCTTCGAACACTTTTTTGTAGTGTGGAATCTTGATGCGAATGACCCAGGCCTAGGGCTCATGGCCTGAGCCAAAGGAGGGCAGGCAGTGTGATAAGAAATTGGGCCTTTTAGATCCCATTTAACATGAGAACTGCCCCAATATTGGACTTTTTCCAGCCGTTGACGCTTCGGCCATCGGATGCATCTCTGTTTGGACAAGACAGCTTATGGGAATGATTAATGTAAGAAACATTTGTAACCTGAGGATCATTTTGTTGCTATATTGTACCTTTCGGGGATTGTGTTTATAGGCTCTTTGAGGGCAGGGCCCATATTCCCCCTTAGATACACATCCCATAGACTCCCACCCTATGAGAGCTCAACAGATACTTTTCACTCATTTTTATTTTAAAGGTACTTTCCAAATTCATTCGAAATTATTAATTTAGGAACTTTAAAACTTTAGTGACCATGTTATCGTGAGATAAGGGAAATATGGTTTGCTCTGGGCAGAAAAGGTAAGGCCTCTCAAGTCAAAGATCAAAGACTTCTGAAAGCTTGTGATCTTTGGGATGGACCTTTCATCATTTTAAAGTTTCCATCACACTTCAACCATTCAGTCACTGCTCAGTATGACCACTCTCACTTCTGGCTCATTACACTAAAATGACCCAAATCAAGTCTTTTGAGACCCAACTAATTCTGAAATCTTTTATGGCCAGTTCTACTTGATGCACTTGGGTGATTCTGATATTACCATCTCAAATGGACCGAGAACGAGATATGCCTGCAAGCTCCACTTCAACTAAACTGTGTTCTTCTGTCACTGATGGTGTCCAAAGACAGTAACTCACAAAACACATTTTTACCCTAATTTCTGACAATCGTAATGGCTCCTCAGAGATTCCCTAGAATACCCTACACTAAGCTTCTGCACTTTGGGGGCACTGCAGCAGGAATCAACACAACGAATCATAATTTATGTGCATAAATCAATCATCATCTAATTGAGCAAATCTCTATCCTTCCCTTACTTATGTTTCTGAGCCAGGATTTCCGAGAGAGGTTCAAATTTAGGAGAACACTCTTTACTTCCCTGGTGGGAAACTAACACCGTAGAAATGCTATGCCCCATGTTACTGATTGAAAATGATTTCCAGAATAAGCTAAGAAAGACCTCAAGATTTGTAATGTAAGACCCAGTTTTCAATGTCAGTTTGTCATTTTCAGCCCCATCAGTGTGGGGTGGAAAGCAAGCTCGTCTGCTTTTTCTATTGTATTAATAGTGATATTTGTTAACTGCCTACTATGTGCCAACCCTGTTCTAAGCGCTGGGGTGGATACAAGTGAATTCGGTTGGACACAGAACCTATCTCGCATGGGGCTCAAAGTCTTAAGCTCCATTTTGTAGGTGAGGCAACTGAGGCACAGAGAAGTGAAGTGACTGGCCCAAGGTCGCGCGCGGACAAGTGGTGGAGCTGGGATTAGAACCCAAGTCCTTCTGACTCCCGGGCCTCCAAGTGCTTGGTATAGTGATTGACTGAAGGCCTCAAGTATGCTTGGATACTCAGTGTGGGAGAAGCTATGGGAAGTGTGCTCTCGAGGTATTCTCTGGGTTAAAATAATAGTAACTGTAGCATTTGATAAGCCCTTATGTACCAAGCTCTGTTCTAAGTGCTGAGTTAGATACAGTGTAAGCAGACCAGACACAGTCCCATTCCCACATGGCTCTCATAGTCTGAGGTGGAGGGGGAACAGGGGTCTTATCTCCATTTTTACAGAAGAGGAAACTGAGGCACAGAGAAGTGAAATGACTTGCTTAAGGTCACACAACAGGAAACTGGTGGAGCTGAGGTTAGGACCTGGGTCTCCTGACTCCCCAGCCTATTCTCTTTCCACTGGGCTGGACTTATTATTGTTGGTGAAAATCAAGAAACCAGGACACCACCTCAGTATTGTTGTATGGTACTCTCTTGAGTGCTTAGTAGAGTGCCCTGCACGCAGTAAGCGCAAAATAAATAGGATTGATTGATTGAAATGTCAATGCCTTTCCTTCCCCTCTAGGGAAAGAATGGGTTTGAGGGAGAGGGAGAGCTGTGGGAGTCATTGAAGTCCTCCACCATTATAAGAATGTGCACTAAAGTCCCAGAAGACTCCAGGACCCAAACTGAGCATGTGTAGAGCTTGATCCAGCTGAGATGTGGAAGTCGAAGTGTTTAAAGTGAACGAGACCCGTTTAGCCCGACAGCTGCAGTCTCAGGACGTTGGGATGTTTTCCTATCACTGGCCCAGTTGACATACAGAAATCTGGAGCCGTCCTGGCTAATTTGCGGCAAATGGTCATCAGACATATAGGACTTTTCCAATACAAACTTTGAAGACACGCAAGGGGTTTGTGGCTTTTGGACATTGTTTGGAGCCGGGCAGCTGGAATACTATTCATGACGGTATGCCAGTGACCTTCCAGGGGAGGAAGGGAACTATGGGTTTCTCCATAGCCTGAGAGCATATATTATCACAGGCCCCAGAGTCCAAAGAGAAGATGTGGGATCATTCACATTTTTCCTTTGCTTCCAAAGTAATAAGTCTTCCTGAATTATAAAGAACTGTTTCACAGACTTGGCTTATAAATATCCTATTGTACATCAAAACCCTCCATAATAATCATTTCAAGATAACTGAAGTATACAAACATGTAAATGAAATTGCTCTAGAAACAGGGATTTAAAAACTAATAAATGTCTTTGGCAAAACGTATGGGGACTCGGCCAAACATGAAATTTTGAAAAATAATTTAATAAATTTAGTTCATTCTAGAGTGTGCAACCTTTAGTCCCTTAAAATCAGGGAGCCGTTTTAACTATCATTTACTGTTTTTGATCCCTTAAAATGATAGCTTTTCTCAAGAAAACAGATGGCTCTTGTATTTTCAAAGATTGATGCAATTAATCTTTGACCTGTGAGAGGCAGTGTGGCCTGCTGGAAATCGCATGAGTCTGGGAATCAGCAGACCTGGGTTTTAGTCCCAACTCTGTCACTGGCTTGCTGCATGACCTTGGACAAGCCCCTTAACCTCCCTAGAACTCGGTTTTCTCATCTGTAAATGAGGAGAGGACAGCCTCTTAAATTTAATAAATTTCATTATTGTAATTATCATTGTGAATATTTGCCCTTTCCCCCGGGCCAACCCCATGGGTCATATACTCCCCAACACAGAAGAAACCCGGGGCCGGCACACGGTGGAGATGCTGGCTTCCCTGAGAAGCAGCATGGCTCAGTGGAAAGAGCCTGGGCTTGGGAGTCAGAGGTCGTGGGTTCGAATCCTGGCTCTGCCACTTGTCAGCTGTGTGACTGTGGGCAAATCACTTTACTTCTCTGTGTTTCAGTTACCTCATCTGTAAAATGGGCATTAACTGTAAGCCTCATGTGGGACAGCCTGATTACCCTGTATCTACCCTAGCGCTTAGAACAGTGCCCTGCACATTGTAAGTGCTTAACAAATACCAACATTATTATTATTAATGGTCCAAAGTATAAATTTTTGAGTAAGTTAGTCGAGGTATCCATGGTGAGCTGTGAGAGGAAACCATATTCGGGGGGGGGGGGGATTTTTTCTACATCTGTGAGTTCTACCATATGGGGTTTCCAGTACCCCAAGGAATATAAAGGATTTGTATTGGTACTCTAACCTAGGATTTCAAACCTTTTAGCCCCAGAGTAGTTTGACCAAGGAAGTTTTGCATATCTTATTCGGCTAAGTTAATAAATCAGTTTTAATTAGTGAGATGTGAAATGTCGATCATGTTTTAGGTACAGGAGGTATAGGAAAATCTTCCTGAATTCTCACAAGGGAATATGCTGTCCCTTTGAGGCACGGAATTCAGACACGAGCAGGAGGTTAAGAACATTTTGTGCATAAGCCCTTTCCAAAAAAAAGCAGGAGTTTATTTCATTCCTCTGTGTTCACTGATGTGTCAATGCTCTCTGACTCCTAATAAAACATGCAGTGCATTTTTGTTAGACCACAGGATTCGGGCCATCCATTTATTGTTCCCTTTTTGGGTCCTGGCCTGAATTTGTATTGTCTCCAATTCCAACTGTTTAATAAGCTTTGTTGAGATAAAAATCATAATTCAAGTTGACATTCCCCATGCCATTTGAGATGTTTTATATTTTATTTATTTAAATGCCATTTTCCCCTCCTTTTGATACTTTGATTTAGGTGTCCGCGTAACTCTTGTCATTTAGCCATTTTTTTCCTCATGCAATTGTCATGCAGTTGTTAGACTCAGAAGCTTTCACTTTGTGATATTGAGATTGGGGCTGCTTAGTTCATATAACACCAAACAGGGTCTGAGTTAGTCATCCTGTATTTAAAATGATCCAAAGAAGATATGTGACTAGAAACTCCAGCCAGGGCCTAGCGGATAATTCTGTAAAGGTCCCAGTGATCGTACTCCAATAGATTCCCAAATAGGATAATGACCCAAGTCAAGATTTAACCCATTCTACAAATTGGAAAGAATAACAGAAGAAAAGTACAAAAACTGAGGCTTACAGAATGGTATTTAAAGTCATGGAGATTTAGAGGTGCAAATTCCAAGCTTGATTGCCTGATTACCAGAAACCAGTCATCATGAAGGGGGGAAATGGACTGAACAGTGGGTGTTGGCTAAAAGAACCTCATATTAGCTCATACTGGCTTCCCTTTTACTCCAGGTATAGTTTGAGCAAAAAAAATATATTCATTACTACATTCAACTCTTCCCCCGGAATGTCCCAACCGGGAACTGTACATGAGCACAAAGTACCAGAGAAAGCCCAAATCTTCTTCTCCAAGCTCTCCCTGAGGAGAACACGGCCCTTCTTTCAGGAGACCGGTGCTTTCCAACTATTGGCAAAAGATCCAGTCTTCTTCCAGAATGTCCCAGTAGCTTCTGGGAAGAAGCAGCAAAACCAGCCCTTTTGAAGTATGGATATGGTAGTTTTATACTTTTGCTTCCTTCAGTGCATTCCTACCCCAGGCCTGCTTTGAAAGCTGTGATCTTGTTGTCTAACAGCAATGCCACTATTGATGTCCTACATAATGATAATAATAATAATGAGGGTATTTCTTAAGTGCTTACTATGTGCCAAGCACTGTTCTAAGCACTGGGGGAGATACAAGGTAATCAGGTTGTCCCACGTGGGGCTCACAGTCTTCATCCCCATTTTACAGATGAGGGAACTGAGGCACAGAGAAGTTAAGTGACTTGCCCAAAGTCACACAGCTGACCAGTGGCGGAGGTGAGATTAGAACCCGTCTCCTCCGACTCCCGAGTCTGGGCTCTTTCCACTGACCTTGGTGAAGTCAAGGGGAGGAGAGACTTTCCAGCAACTCTTTCTTGTTTGGTTGCAACTCTATATATTACATATATTTATATATATTACATATATATATTGCATATATCTATATATAATTAATAGTATTTGTCAAGGATTTACTATGAGCCAAGCACTGTACTAAGTGCTGGGGAAGATACAAGATAAGCAGGTTGGACAGATGAGATTATTGAGGCACAGAGAAGTTAAGTTATTTTCTCAAGGTCACACAGCAGACAAGTGGTTTAGCTGGGATTAGAATCCAGGTTCCTTTGGCTCCCAGACCCATGTTCTATCCACTAGGCCACGCTCCTTTTCTATATATTCCCTTCTCCTATAGCAGCTGCTCTTTCCTTTTCTTTTGATGGCGAGATGATGAATTCACAGTTTTCTAAGCATCATCTTTTTAAAAAGACTCATCCCACTCTCAGAAAATATTGTGGAAACTAATGTGAACTCAGTTTTTTTCCTAATGAATTTTCCCTGACTTCTAGAAGTTTGTGAATAAATTTTCCCTAGCTAGTCCCACAGACTTAGTTTGTTTTCAGTTATCATAATGTTTTGACTATCCCTTGCTTTATTTTCATAAGCATGGTTCCTGCTAATGGATACACAGTGAATGGATGGGAGCCAATAAATGCTTTATTTATTGTGGTAAAGAATTCACAACAATTTTCTTGCTGATCGTGTCGTGTACTTGTCCTTTAGTAACAAAAAAATTGAATCATGGAAAATAAATATATCAATCGATGACATTTATTGAGTCCCTGCTGAGTGCCAGACACTGTGGTAAGCACTTGAGAGGGTACAACATATAGAAAGACCATGTTCCCTACCCTTGGGGAGCTTACAATTTAATGGGGGAGACAAAAAAAATTACAGATAGCAAAGGCAGGAGAAATAACAAGGATATACCGCAAGAAGCAATATTAGCCCATTAGGTCAAAACAGCTGAACAATAGCAATGTACGGATTAACATATAAAGAAATACATAAATCAAAATGAAGATTGCTGAGAATAGGAGCAACACACATAAGTGCTTAGGGTGGGTGTCAGGCTGATGTAACTGGGTTCTCATAAATTCTTCGGGAACGACTTCCTGAAGGAGAGGGGGGAGGTTTAGGAGGGCTTTGAAAAGGATGAGAGCTGCGTATTCTTTAGGGGAAGCGGTTCCAGACTGGGGAACAGCATGACCGAGGAGGAATTGGAGGTGGGAGAGTCAAGTGTAAGGCACAATTAGAAGGCGTGCTTGGGAGGAACGAAGAATATAAACAGGGGAGCCGCCGGTGAAGAGAGCCGATACGAAAGATGTCAAGATCTGACGAAGAACCTTTAAGTCAATGGTAAAAGGTTTCTGCCCAATTGCATTTATATTCCATTTTAATCACATTTTACTTGAGCATTTCAGCTCCGATTACAAATTGTCAACAATCAAATAACTAAACATTGATATTGACGCATCTAATATTAGCCATTGACCTTTGGCATTATCAATCAGGGAAGAAAGATGCTAGCCAGGAGTAACCCCACCTGTCAGCCTTGCCAACCCAAACCCACAAGGGGAAGCTAAGAGGAGCCATTAAGAATGGTGGGATGTGCTTTAAAATGATGGGGTCCACCTCCATTTCCAGAGTTCACCTTTAGCTCCCCACATAGCAGAGCTCCTGGAGTATTTACTTCTAAGGGAACTCCAAGTGACACAACTGGATGGTAGTCTTTGCCCTATGATTGGAGACAGTCTCCAGTTGGTTAATGAGGAATTCTGTTATACTGGACAAGTGTTCTGTTCTGATGGTCCAAAGAGAGCCCCACAAAGGCAGCCGATCTTAGCGTCTCCTCCCGTGTTTTGACAAAAATTGAGACGGCTGATGGATAGAATACATTGTCGCTAACAATTAATCAAGGATTGACTGTATTTTTGGATTATTCATTTTCCATTTGGTAGGGTCTTTTTTAATCGGATTTTTTTGGTTGTCTGGTTTGTGTTTGACTTTTAATGTCATCTTCCCCTACACTCTTTCTCTCTTTGAAAATAAAAAAACCCTCCATAATATGTATATATATGTATATACATATACATATATATTGATATTAGAAACGAATGTATTATTATCAAATCAATCTACAGATAGTTTTGGAATGTTTGTCTATATAACAAAAAGTGAACACCAAGGGTGCTTATTTTGCTTTGAATAATTTTGAAGTCCTCCTAGGGAACTCCACGGAAGCAGAAGGGCTGGCTATTAAAGATTTGCCATCTCCAAAGCAGGGTGTTTAGGGTACCCTTAGGTTGTTTATAACTAGATTTTTATTTCAGAAAATTAACTAAGATAATATTACCCCAAATCCAGAGAAACATGTTTTAAGTACCTCATCTATTATGCTAAGCTCAAACAGATATTTTAATTTAATAGCTTGGCAAACCCAGTGGAGCTCTTGTTCTGGTTTGCGGCATAAAATAAGATAACATGTTTTTGAATTCTTGCCCCTTTGCTTAAAATTAAGAAATATAAAAAATACAAGCATAGTATTCATGGCATTATTACTTTGGCCTTTTAGCATAAATTCTTTTCCACTTGTGCTGGTTCTAAAAATCCCAGAACAACTACCTCTTTAAAAGAAACAAAGACCTTCTTTAAAATACTCTCTCTAATCACTGGCTTTTACAAGTCTAAGCTAATCTCGACAAGTGAACTAGTATCACAATCCTAGACAATCTAGTCACTGCAGAGAGGGAAAACTTAGTTCCTCCTTGCTTTGGTGGATGAGTTGAGTGGATGTAAGAGAAACTTTATTGCCTCTGGATAAAAGGCAGTTTATTTATCTAGATCTATGAGTCAGTAATAGGGAGTAACTTCCACTTTCCTTGTAGGTTTCTCCATTTGCATCAGTTATTTCTTTTCAGTCACAGCCCTTCAGTAAATAACAGCACTTTGCATGACATTCATCGGTGTAATCTAATCTAACCATAAAGCTGGCCTGTTGGTAAATTATTAATGATCTTCCTGAATTTTGTTTGCCTAGAGCTACACTTGAGAGTGAATTTTGACACTTTTTAGAAGGCAGGAAAATGTATATAACTGTAAGTTGGGATACTGGTTTTAGTCATGTCCCTAGCATTCTCTTGTGCTCCAACCCAATGCCTGCCCTTTCAGTTAAAAAACAAATATGGTATTTAAATGTCTACCAGATGCCAAGAAGTGCATTAAGTGCTGGGGTAAGTACACGATAGGTGGGTTAGACACAGTTGCTGTCCCACACAAGGCGCACAGTTAAAGGTGAGAAAGAACAGATGTTGAATTTCCATTTTACAGGTGCGGAAACTCAGGCAAACCGAGGCACAGAGAAGTGAAGTAACTTGCCCCAAGCCACAGAGCAGGTGACTGGCGGAGTCAGGATTAGAACCCAGGTCATAGCAATCAGTGGTATCTATTGAGCTCTTACTTTGTTTAGCGCACTGTACTAAGACTCTTGGAGAGTACAATACAACAGAGTTGGTAGACATGTCTCCTGCCCACCAGAAGCTTACAGTCTAGAGGGCAAGATCAATGTTGAAATACATTATGGATCTCTTCTTAACAGTAGTGGGGCTGAGAGTGGAGTGAATATCAAGGTCTTAGACAGTAAGTTCCCCCTCTAGACTGTAAGCTCACTGCGGGCAGGGAAGGTGTCTATCAACTCTCTTATACTGAAAGCTCCCAAGTGCTCTGAAAACAGTAAGCCCCAAATGACTATGATGGATTGACTGATTAAAGGGTCCGGATCCTAATGCACAGACATTACAGAGAAGAGAACGAGTAGGGGAAATGAGGGGTTGGTTGGGAAAGGCCTCTTGGAGGAGATGTAATTTTAATATGGCTTTAAGGGTGGGAGAGTAGTGGTCTATCATTATGAAGGGGGAGGGAGTTCTGGGCCAGAAGGAAGGCGTGAACAAGGGTTTGAAGGCAAGATAGATGATATTGAGGTTGGCCTTAGGGGAGCGAAGTGAGCCGTCTGGGTTGTAGTAGGAAATTAGAGAAGAATCATGGCATAGTGGATAGAGCATGGGCCTGGGAGTCATGGGTTCTAATCCTGGCTCCTCCACTTGTCTGCTGTGTGACCTTCGGCAAGTCACTTCACTTCTCTGTGCCTCAGTTAACTCACCTGTAAAATGGGGATTGAGACTGTGAACCCCACGTGGGACGAGAACCGGTGTCCAGCCCAATTTGCTTGTATCCACCCCAGTGCTTAATACAGTGCCAGACACATAGTAATTGCTTAACAAATATCACAATTATTATTATTGGGAAATCAGTGAAATAAGGTAGGAGGAGGCAAGGTGATCGAATGCCTCAAAAGTCACGGGTAAAGAGTTTCCATTTGATGCAGAGATGGATGGGCAACCACTGGACATTCTTGACACAGACTGAAGGATTTTTTTAGAAAAATGATCCGGCCAGCAGAGTGAAGTATGGACTAGAGTAGGGAGAGACGGGAAGCAGGGAGATCAGCTAGGAGGCTGATGCAGTAGTCAAGATGGGATATGATGAGTGCTTGGCTCACAGTTGGGCTGGAGAAGAAAGGGCAGACTTTAGAGATGTTATGAAGGCAAAATCCACAGGATATGGTGACAAATGGTATATATGGGTTGAATGAGAGTGATGAGTTGAAGGTACTGTCAAGGTTATAGGTTTGTGAGATGGGGAGGAGGGTGGTGGTGTCTACAGTGATGGCAGAGGTAGGAGGAAGACAGGGTTTGGATGGGAAGATTTACTCAGTTTTAGACGTGTTAAGTTGGAGGTGTCAGCGGGACATCCAAGTAGAGCTGTCCTGAAGGCAGGAGGAGATGTGAGACTGCGGAGAAGGAGAGAGGTCGGGGCCGGAGAGGTAGATTTGGGAATCATCTACAAAGATTTGGTAGTTGAAGCCATGGGACTGAATAATAATGATGGTATTTGTTAAACCCTCTATTTGTGTCAAGCACTGTACTAAGTGCTGGGGTAGATACAAGATAAGCAGGTCGGACACAGTCCCTGTCCCACTTGAGGCTCACGGTCCAAGTAGGAAGGAGAACAAAAAATTGACTCTCCATTTTACAGCTAAGGAAACTGAGGCACAGAGAAGTTAAGCGACTTGCCCAAGGTCACAGAGCAGGCAACTGGCGGAGCCAGGATTCAAACCCAGGTACTCTGACTCCCAAGTCTGTACTCCTTCCACAAGGCCATACAGCTCTTTCTGCAGAAGTCCTGCTTTGCACGGTACTTGTTTCCCTACTTATAAGGTTTAGTGTATTTTCCCCTAGTCTACTTTGCAGGGGGAGCCTAAGAGCCGGCTACTCCTTTCTTCTTTGTCATCAACTTTTTCTTTTTTCACCTTTCCTTACATGTCTGCTGCCATGCTCCTCTACAACCCCTCCGCCCCGACCCTTTATTAGATTAGGAGCCCCTTGAGGCCAGAGACCATGTCTATGCCTCTTTTGCTTAGTACAGTGCTGTGTGCATAGTAAATGCTAAATAAACATCAGTCCTCCTAAGTGCCTTGGGGAATAATCTTTGCAAGGTACGTGCATCTGTTTCCCTATGAGAGAAAGGGAAAGATATAATAATAATAATAATGATGGTGTTTGTTAAGCGCCTACTATGTGCCCAGCACTGTTCAATGTGCTGGGGGAGGTACCAGGGAATCGGGTTGTCCCATGTGGGGCTCACAGTCTTCATCCCCATTTTATAGATGAGGTCACTGAGGCACAGAGAAGTTAAGTGATTCGCCCAAAGTCACACAGCAGACAAGTGGCAGAGCAGGATTAGAACCCACGACCTTTTGACTCCCAAGCCCGGATTCTTAGAATGAAGGCTACTTGATGGACTTTAAAAAATAAGTAACACAAAATAAGGGATTATCTGTTTTTAAAAACACTATCCGTTACAAGCTTATTATAGTCCGGGCACTGTACTAGGTACTGGGGTAGGTACAAGATAATCAGCTTGGACAGAGTCCCTGTCCCACATGGGGCTCACAGTCTTAATCCCCATTTTAAAGATGAGGTAACTCAGCCACAGAGAAGTTAAGTGATTTGCCTAAAGCCACACGGCTGACAAGTGGTGGAGCTGGGATTAGAACACAGGTCCTTTTGACTCCCAGGTCCGTGCTCTAAGCACTATCCACAAAGAGATCACGTCATGCATCATGATCAGTGGTTGCCCACTCCCCTCCACATTAAGCAGAAACTCCCGTCCATTGTCTTTAAGGCAGTTAATCAATTCTCTCCCCTCCATTTATCCTCATTCCTCTCCCACTACAATCCAACCCTCACCCTTCACTCCTCTAATGCCAGACTACTCACTGTGCCTCACTGTCATCTTTCTCTCATCATTGACCTCTTGCACGCGCCCTTTCTTCTCCCCGGAACTTCCTCCCGCTTCATATCTGGTAGACTCCATCTTAAATGCCCTACTAAAATTGCATCGCTTCCAGGAAGGCTACCTGATTAATCTCTCATCTCTCCATCCTCTTTCCCCCTCAACTGCTGCTTCAGTGCCTCTTTGTTACCTATGCCCTTGAGTCCTCACCTTCAACGCACTGAAGTGGTCACCTCATCCCTTTCTCCCCATCACAGCACTTCAGTACATATTTTTAAACTCCGTCGCTACCCACTACCCGTAATTCGTTTTAGTGTCTGTCTCCTCTGCTGCACCGGGCTGGGGTCATGTCTACTAACTTTATTGTACTCTCTTAGGCACTGAGTACAGTGCTCTGCACAGAGTGAGTGCTCAGTTAAGACAGTTGATTGAATGGGATATGACTGATAGAGATGGGAAGCAAGGGATTCTGCCAGGTTTATATGAGTCCATGCAAGGTGGGACAAGGAAGGTATACTTACTCCAGTTACTCTTCTAAAATCCAGACTGTTGAATTATTTTTCCCGACCACAATTCCTGCACACTTAGGTGGATTAACACTGGGATAGGCATAGTGATTTAGTAATTTGGTTAGCTAAAAAAATCCATTAGGTAATAAAGTCTCATTTGGTTTTCTGGATTATTTTTCCTTTCCTAACTTTAATAAATCCAGTTGAAGAATTGACACAAAAAGAGAAATATGGTAGAATTGTTAGAAATTCCAATCAAAACCAATTATACAATGTCTGACTACCCCGAGAGTTGTTGAAAATAGCTATTCTCAGGACTATTATATGGCTTGGTAGATTATTACACAGAAAATATTTGTGATGCCTAGTGTTCATCTGGCTAGTTGCAAATTTAAGATAGGAATAATATTACTGCGGAAACAGTTGCCTTGAAGATATTGTGTTTGAATCAAAACAAAAAATCTGAAGTAGAACCTGAAATGTATAAACTTTCTGAAATGCAAGCCCGTCGTTTGCCCAAATAAGAAGTGAAGCCCAGACCAATATTCATACCACTGATGATGATTTTTGTCCAAATCCCCCAAATCCACATCCTAAGTATGTTGTATCAACTCAGGTATTAGGTGGAATGGATTTATGGAACAACTATCTGTTCTGCTTTACTTATACTTTGATTTCTTGGCAACAAATCGGTACATTCTTTGGAAGGTTGATGAAGGTTTTGGTTTGGCTTAATGTTTAAACCTGTCCATCTGAACAGATTGGAAAGTGTCACCTGTTTTCTGAGGCTGCTTTCCTGTGTTTTGTAATGAAGTGCTCTGGGAATTATGTGATTATAAAAATGAGATTCGAAGCCACATTCAGCATGCAAGCTTTTGTGAGAGTCTTTAGCCTCCCTCCCCCACTCTTTTAACAGTCTACAAAACAAGAAATAATTAGTCAAGCGCTATTGGTAATTAAGCACATAAGATGAACATTAACTGCAATCTTGCATCATTTTGAACATGGATAGGCCAGTTCCCGTGCTTGGAGTCATGCCAAAATGCCCGTCTCTAAACCTTTTGCTTTCTGCTTATTTACATTGCTGGGAGGATTCGCCATCCTCAATAGCTGATGCTTAGTACCTAGGAATACATCAAGAGGTCACATGAATGGTTATGGATATTGGTTAACAGCATCGAGTCAGAGGGAGGATATTTAAAAGGTCTTCTCTTGAGAGAAAAGCCATTTTCTATTTTCCCAGAATTGAAATTCTCCTCTGAAATGGACTCAGTTGAATGGTACTTGATTCTGGAGGACTTCCTTTAGTCCTGTTGCCTTACTTAGTGTTTTGTCCACTTGAGATTATTTTGTGTGCCCCACTTTGAAGTGTGCTTTCCAGAAATATCTCACTTGCTGAGAGAAAAAGTATTCCTTGCAAAGTCAGTTGCTGTGTCGACACCTTTGACACTTTCATACTAATGCACAGTATGATTCTCAATAGCCTTTCTCAACTTTCTTCTTGCGTCCTCCTCCCCTACACTGATGCTCAGAGACTTCAATATCGATGTCAACGCCCACCAATTTTCTGCTTTCACCCCACCTCCCCCCCACACCAATTTGGAATGCGTATTGCGTCTCATCCTCACTCTTCATTGTACCATTTCTAGCCACACCAACTCTAAAATCTCACTCTTTGACCACAACTTCATAAGCAGCCTCCTCTCCCACACCCTCACTCCAGGCAAAATGGCTCTCTGCCCCTACAGAGACCTCTAATCTCTAGACCCCCTCCACTTGCCCCTGCTATCCAAACATTCCTCTCTTGATGCACAAATCCACCCGCTAAGCTACTCCTTCTCCTTTTACCTCAATTTCACCTCCCTTCTTGTGGGCAGGGATTAGATTTACCAATTTTATTGTAAGTGCTTAGTAGAGTATCCCACAAGGAGCAAGTGCTCAGTAAATTAATTAATCAGTCATATTTATTGAGAGCTTACTGTGTGCTCTTGGAAGAGAGTACAATAGAAAAGAGTTGATAGACACATCCCCTGCCCACAATGAGCTTACAGTCTAGAGGGGGAGAAAGGCATTAATAGAAATGAATCAATTACACATATGTACCTAAGTGCTGCGGGGCTGAGGGTGCAGTGAATAAAAGGTGAAAATCCAAATGCAAGGGCGATGCAGAAGGGAGTGGGAGAAGAGGAAATGAGGGCCTAGTCAGGGAAGGCCTCTTGGAGGAGATGTGCCTTCAATAAGGCTTTGAAGATGGGGAGAGTGGAGGTCTGTTGGATATGGAATAGTAGGAAGTTCCAGGCCAGAGGCAGGATGTGGGTGAGAGGTTGGCGGTGAGGTAGACGAGATCGAGGTACAGTGAGTAGGTTGGAATTAGAGGATCTAAGTGTGCAGGCTGGATTGTAGTAGGAAATTAGGGAGGTAAGGTAGGAGGAGGCAAGGTGATGTAGTGCTTTAAAGCCGAAGGTAGAGGAGTTTCTGTTTGATGCAGAGGTAGATGGGCAAACACTGGAACTTCTTGAGGAGTGGCGAAACATGGACTGAATGTTTCGATAGAAAAAATGATCAGGTAGCAGAGTGAATTATGGACTGCACTGGGGAGAGACAGAAGACGGGGATATCAGCAACAAGACCAGGCAGGCTAGGATAAGTGCTTGGATTCACGTGGTAGTAATTTGGATGGAGAGGAAAGGGTGGATTTTAGTGATGTTGTGAAGGTTGAACCAACAGGATTTGGTAACATATTGAATATGTGGGTTGCATCATAGAGATGAGTCAAGGATAGCACTGAGGTTATGGGCTTGTGAGACAGGGAGGATGGTGGTGCTGTCTACAGTGATGGGAAAGTCACAGGGAAGACAGGGTTTGGGTGGGGAGATGAAGAGTTCTGTTTTGGACACGTTAACTTTGAGGTGTCAGTGGGACATCCTGAAGGCAGGAGGCAACACGAGCCTGTAGAGGAGAGATAAAGGCTGGAGAGCTAGATTTGGGAATGATCCGCATGGAGATGGTAGTTTAAGCCGTGGGTGTGAATGAGTTCTCCAAGGGAGTGGGCGTAGAAGGAGTCGAGAAGGAGATGCAGACCTGAGCTTTGAGGAACTCCCACATTTAGAAGGTGGGAGGCAGAGGAGAAGCCCATGAAAGAGTCTGAGAAGCAGCAGCCACACAGGTAGGAGAACCAGGATAGAACAGTGTCAGTGAAGCCAATTGTACGCTCTTTGAGGGCAGCGTTCATGTCTACTAACTCTTCTGTACTCTTTCAAGTGCTTACTACAGTGCTCTGCAAACAGTAGGTGCTCATTAAATACTTCTGATTGACTGATTGAAGTGTGACTCTTAGGTGACGTTTATGAAACTCCTTGAGAAAACAGATGCACCTTCGGTGGATCTCACATTAACATAGGAAGTTGGACAGTGCACCAGTGCTATTTGAGGGCCTACTGAGTCCAGAGCACATTATTAAGCACATAATAATAATAATAATAATAATGATCATGGTATTTGTTAAGCACTTAAAATGTGCCAAGCACTGTACTAAGTGCTAGGTTTGATACAAGATAATCAGGTCCCTCAAGGGCCTCAAAGTCTAGGAGGGAGAATAGGTATCGGATCTCCATTTTGCCGATGATTGAACAGAGGCACAGAGAGATTAACTGACTTGCCCAAGGTCAAGTAGCAGACTAGCGGTGGAACCAGGATTTAATTCAGGTCCTCTAAGTTCCAGGCCTGTGCTCTTTCCAGGAGGTAGTGCTACTTCCCTGCTTGACCTTCAAACTCTCCTCCTCGCTCCTCCTGTCCCCAGAGACTGGCATCCTACCACTCCCAATGTATGTGATCTTGAGTCACCCCAGGGCATGTGCTCTGTGAGGTGCTGTTATAGGGTTCCAAGAGGGGGTAGATTAAGGAGCCACTGACTCACTCAGCAACCACTTAGCATCTTCCCCGGCCAGCCTGCATGACAGCAGCTAGGCAAAATCCCGATTGTTGGAAGGGTGAAACCTAGGGCAACATGGCATTGACATCACTGAAGATATAAGATGTAAGAATGCTTAAGGACCACTGGTTTTAGTGGGGTTCAGGGTTGGAGAAAGTGATCACAATTAATTGAGATGGGGCATTCTGTTGCCCCAAACCAGTAGAGTAGCCCAAGAGTTGATCCACCTTCCCAGGAGTTAAGCGCTTGGTACAGAGCTCTGCACACAATCAGCGCTCAATAAATGTGATTGAATGAATTGTCACCCAGGGCCATCTCCAGACAGTACCTCCCAGGAAGACTTTGAACTGGACAGTTACCAGCATTCCCTTGGTCTGGGAGTGCCCCCTCAGGAAACACTGGGTACCTTGGGGCCGACTCACCCCTAATATCTGGACTGAACCAGGAGAATCCCTCAGGTTCAGTCACGGCATATATGGGCTCACCCATTAGCCTTTGGGATGAGTTGTGAAGAATAGAGGATGGGTGAGGGAGGAGAAGGCATTTTCCAAGTCACCTACAGCCATCCTTGAAGGTCTCATTATTTCCCCTAGGACAGTCCCAAGAAGGTGGCATATAGGGAAGTAAGCTGCAGATTTCCACTCCACCTTTTTCGAACTCTTGCCGTTTATAATAGGATAGAAGAGCTGGAAAAAATACTTTTCTACTTTAATCTGTATTTTCTTTTCTAAATTATCCCATCATATAAATATTTGAATAACACTTGGTCAGGATAAAATCTTTCCTGTCAGCTTAGTACAAGAACAGTTTGTGGCTCTTGAGACCATAAGTCAGATAAATTAATATTGATTTGTTAGAAAATACTTTTCACTCTGTCTAAACATCTTATCCTGTATTCTTGAACCAAAATTATGAATTTAAAAGCAGGAAAATAGTTCTTCAAGCTTTTCCCAGTGAAACTAATTATGGGCAAATGGTGAAAAATATATTGGATATGCATTCTAACACAGTATTGCTAGCAAAAATCCTGGAAAAAAAATAAGCCTCTTATTTATTTGAACAGGTTGCAGTTTGCTCGAGTTAAACTAGAAAATTTATGGGATTTTTTTTAACAAGGAAAAGTCAATGAATTAATGTCTCTTGTAGCAGAAGACTACGAACAAAATATTACCGAATAGACTCTTGACATTAGGTTTCTTGACAGAAATCACATTTTGTTTTATTGGTTAGTTTTGCTTACTGAAGGAGCGTTTACTTGTGTATTACATAGGCATGCAATGTTGATTTGACCAGGCTTAATACTATTTATCTTTATATCTTGATTTTGTACAAGAGCCTCAAATACCTTAACCAGTCCCTCTGTGTATCTTAAAGAAAAAGGATCTTGCAGGTTTAAATCAAAATCACCCACTAAGTAGATGGTAGAGCAAAAAATAAGGCCCAGGAGGCTCCGATCCCATCCCCAAAAGGTTCCTGGAAGATTTCGTAGGTACCGAACTGTTCTCAGGAAGCATAATTGTCTTCCAAATACTGAGAGGTCCACCGTAGGGGAAGGTGAGGTGTTCCTGTCCCCAGACTGATCCAGCAAAGGAACTGCAATTTGAAGTAAAATACAAAATCTTTCAAGTCTACAATTTCCTGGGCTTCATATTGTGAGTCTTGAGACTCCCTGGAATTGGAAACGACAGACTAGCCAAATATAGCCAATACAGTACCTAAATAATGTGCTCTGGGTTTGGGGATGGGAACTATTTTTGCTACAGATGAAGCTGAATTAGATTGTATGTCAGGAGGAACTTCACTGTCAACTTAATCCATTGTCATAGCTATAAAATGCAATTTCATTATACAAGCAATTCCCTCATGGATTCTTCCTGATTTTTGGTACAACACAATTCCATTTTCATCTACCTTAGCTTTCTTGCTCTCCAAACTTCTTTTTGAGCCATAAAGCACCTGTTTGATATTTTCATGAATAGAATATCATTTTTCTCTTAATTTATGTAGGTAGGTAGGAAGGGAAGGAGACAAATTGTCAAGCAGTTTTTAGGAGTGGATGTATCAAAACTACTTTTATTTGCAGCATTTTGATCATTTTAGTTTTTAGACTTGGGTAATGATTTTAAACTTATTTCATCACGTGTTCATTCACCCACACCTGAGTGTATAAATATGCCAAAAATATTCAAAGGGTATATACACATGGGCTCTAAACTGTTTGTCTTCGTCAACCTCAATGTGTTTTATTCAGAAGCCATAAAAGAAGAAATTCCCCAAACAGAAATTTCCTTTCCTTTAATATGGATATTGAGGTCTCCATATTTTTGCAATTAAGTGTTTTGCTGAGTGAGCTAGGACACTGTCTCTTTAAGTGTTTAACAGTAATTGGTCCATGTCCTGGTGTTCATTGAAAATCCTGGACATTTCATGTAAAATCTTCTTAATGAGGGGATGAATTTTTCATTCACATTAGAAAGCTCACTCTGACAAACAATTTCTAAATAAAACTTTTGCGATATGACATCCCATATTGGACTTGACAAAGAGGACAGGTGCATTAGAATAAAACTGTATGGCGATCCTTCAAGCTGTCAGCCATGAATATTTTATTTCTTAATGAATCATCTTTGTGAAATGAACTTTCTTGTTGTAGTGTCAGTGCCATTTACAACAAAAAGCCGGCTCCTTTTAAAAGGTGAGCTCCTTAAAGATGCTGATGCCTGCATAAAATACTTAACGCAAGCGAGGTATTCAGCAATTTTGGAGTCCCTCTCTCTCTCTCTTTTTGCTAAAACTGCAATGGAAACTCACTTCAGCAAATATGACTGAATTAAGCAGAAGTTTCCTGAAATGGAATTTTTTCATATAAAATGCCTAAATTCTAATGATAGCACCCTAGGAAACATCTCTACAAGCCATTTATTTATTGTTCTGGTGGTTTGGAGCTTAATGCCGTGAGGAGAATTTAAGATAATGAATAGTGCTAACTGACAACTTTGGAGACAGGAAGCCTCTCTGTATACAATTCAAGGTATGGCACGAGAAGCATATAGTACAGTCAGCTTCTTCCCCTTCCCCTCTGATCTACCTAAAGGAATGCCTGTCTTAGGGAAAGAAATGATTTCCCCTCTCCGTGATAAATGAATTCACCCCATCTCTGCTGAAAATGGCAGCAAACGTGGCCCTAAGAATATTTTGTTTTCAGTAATCTAGCTTGGATAACATGAGGAAAGAAAGAGAAAGCCAAACAAAAGGCATAGTTTTTGACCTTGGTACACATGCTGCATGCAGTTCTGGTTGCTGCTTCTCAGAAAAAATATGCTAAAGCTAGAGAAGGGCAATCGAGATGATCAGGGAAATGGAGGTGTTTCTTTATGAGACTAGACAGAAATAGTTCTCTTTAGTCTGGAAAGACTCGGCCTGAGAGGTTACAAAATCATGAAGAAAGTGGCGGGGCGAACCTAGAATTATTGTTCACCAAATCCCACAACACTAGGAGGAGGGAACACATATAGAAGCTTCAGGGCAGTAGTTCAAAACCAGCAGACAACATCTCGGTCTCCTTCGTGGGCTCCTCCTCCCTGCCCCGTCCCCTAACTGTAGGGGCTCCTCAGGGGTCAGTTCTTGGCCCCCTTCTGTTTTCCATCTCTACTCGCTCCCTTAGTGAACTCATTCGCTCCCACAGCTTTCAACTATCATCTCTACGCAGATGACACCCAAATCTACATCTCCTCCCCTGTTCTCTCTCCCTCCATCCAGGCTCCTATGCCGATGATGATGTTGGTATTTAAGCGCTTACTATGTGCCAAGCACTGTTCTAAGCGCTGGGGCAGATACAAGGCAATCAGGTTGTACCACATAGGGCTCACAGTCTTCAGCTCCACTTTACAGATGAGGTAACTGAGGCACAGAGAAATTAAGTGACTTGCCCAAGGTCACACAGCTGCCAAGCGGTGGAGCTGAAATTAGAACCCATGACTTTTGACTCCCAAACCCGGGCTCTTTCCACTGAGCCACGCTGCTTCTCCTGCCTTCAGGTTATCTTCACCGGGCTGTCCGCCTGCCACCTAAAACTCAACATGTCCAAGACTGAGCTCCTTATCTTCCCTCCCAAACCCTGTCCTCTCCCTGACTTTCCCCTCACTGTGGATGGCACTTCCACCCTTCCCGTCTCACGAACCTGCAACCTTGGTATCATTCTTGACTCTGCTCTCTCCTTGATCCCACGCATCCAGTCTGTCACCAAAACCTGCCAGTCTCACATTCACAACATCACCAATATCCTCCCTTTCCTCTCCATCCCATCCACTACCACGTTAGTACAATCCCTCATCGTATCCCGACTGGATTACTGCATCAGCCTCCTTTCTCATCTCCCATCCTCCTGTCTCTCCCCGCTCCGTCTATACTTCACTCTGCTACCCAGATCATCTTTCTACAGAAGCGCTCTGGGCATGTCATTCGCCTCCTCAGAAATCTCCAGTGGTTTCCTATCAACCTTCACGTGAAGCAAAAACTCCTCACTCTTGGTTTCAAAGCTCTCCATCACCTTGCCCCCTCCTATCTCATCTCCCTTCTCTCCTTATACAGCCCAGCCCTCACACTCCACTCCTCTGCCGCTAACCTCCTCACTGTGCCTCGTTCTCACCTGTCCCACCATCGACGCCTGACCCACGTCCTACCTCTGGCCTGGAATGCCCTCCCTCCTCACATCTGCCAAACTAGCTGTCTTCCCCTCTTCAAAGCCTTACTGAGAGCTCATCTCCTCCAGGAGGCCTTCCCAGACTGAGCCCCTCCTTTTCCTTTGCTCCTCCTCCCCTCCCCATAGCCCCTACTTCCTCCCTCTTCTCTACCCCCTTCCCCTCCCCGCAGTACTTGTGTATATTTGTACATATTTATTACTCTATTTTATTAATGATGTGTATATATCTATAATTCTATTTATTTTGATGGTATTGATGCCTGTCTACTTGTTTTGTTTGGTTGTCTGTCTTCCCCTTCTAGACTGTGAGCCCATTGTTGGGTAGGGATTGTCTCTGTTGCCGAATTGTACTTTCCAAGCACTTAGCACAGTGCTCTGCATATGGTAAGCGCTGTGGCTTAGTGGAAAGAGCACGGGCTTTGGAGTCAGGGCTCATGAGTTCGAATCCCAGCTCTGCCACTTGTCGGCTGTGTGACTGTGGGCAAGTCACTTAACTTCTCTGTGCCTCAGTTCCCTCATCTGTAAAATGGGGATTAAGACTGTGAGCCCCACGTGGGACAACCTGATTCCCCTGTGTCTACCCCAGCACTTAGAACAGTGCTCGGCACATAGTAAGCGCTTAACAAATACCAACATTATTATTATTATTATTATTATTAATAAATACGACTGAATGAATGAATGACTCTAGATCAGTAGTAAATGCCTATTGTACAAAGCATTTGGGAAAAATGCAATAGAAGTAAAAGCCACAGTCCCCATCCCTGCAGCGTGTATAAAGACTTACCCCACAGTATGACCATCGTGTGTTCTGAAAAACTATGGGTGCATTTGTGAATGACTCAATCCTGGGGTGCATCTCACCCGGACATATAAGCAGTTGGAATCTTGTCTGTCTCACCTTCACAACATCGTTATGATCCACTCTTTTCTCTCCATCCAAACCCACTACCACGTTAGTACAGTCACTCATCCTATCCTGACTGGATTACTGCCTCAGCCTCTTTTCTGACCTCCCAACCTCCTGCCTCTCCCTACTTCAGTCCTTACTTCACTCCACTGCCCAGATAATCTTTCTACAGAAATGTTCAGAGCATGCTACCCCCCTCCTCAAAAATCTCCAGTGGTTGCCTATCCACCTCTATATCAAACAGAAACTCCTCCCTATTGGCTTCAAAGCTCTCCATCACCTCGCCCCCTCCTACCTCACCTCCCTTCTCTCCTTCTACATCCCAGCCCACACACTCCTCTCCTCTGGTGCGAAACTTCTCACTGTGCCTCCATCTCACCTGTCTAGCCACCGACCCCTGGCCTGGAACGCCCTCCTCAAATCCGCCAACCACTCGATCACTTTGAACCCCTTCAAAGCCCTACTGAAGGCGCACCTTTAAAAAGCATTCCCAGACTAAGCTCCACTTTTCCTCAGCTCCCTTCTGCATCACCACGACTCTCTCCCTTTGCCCTTCCTCCCCTCTTCCCGCCCCACAGCACGTATATATATAGGTATATATCTGTAACTCTATTTATAGATATCTGTCTCCCCCATTTAGACTGTTAGCCCATCACTGGGCAGGGATTGTCTCTATCTGTTGCCGAATTGTACATTCCAAGCACTTAATACAGTGCTCTGCAAATAGTAAGCTCTCAATAAATACTATTGAATGAATGAATGAATGAATATTTATATTGATGCCTGTTTCCTTATATTGATGTGTGTCTCCCCCCTCTAGACTGTGGAGCCCCTCTGTGGGCAGGGATTGTCTGTCTTTACTCCTCTACTATACTTTCCAAGCGTTTAGTATAGTGCTCTGCACACAGTAAGCGCTCAACAAATACGTTGACTGAGCCAGCCCCAAGATGATGACTGGGCATTATAGGTAAGTAAAAGCTACCCTGTAAATTCTTGTCCCTGTCCCCATCCCCTTCTTTATTCCCCTCTTTTTTTCCCTAGGGACTTTCCCGACCCTTTCCCCAAATTCATATTCAGTCTCCCCCTCTAGACTGTAAGCTAGCTGTGGGCAGGGACCATGCCTACCAACTCGGTTATATTGTACTCTCCCACATCCTTAGTACCGTGCTCTGCACATGATTAGTGCTCAATAAATTTAGTCAATGGATTCATCCCTCCCTTCCCCTGTTTCCGCACCCCTGCACACCAGTGCTTGTTCCTTTTAACTTTCTTGGTAGCGACAGCCATTGCCGACCAGATTGCTCGGTCCTTCGTTTTGGCCCACCCCTCCCCACTTCTCAGTCCCAGTCCCAACCAGGCAGGGAAAAGGGAGTGAAGGGGTGGTGCTTCAGCACTGGCAGCTGTGCCCAGACTAATGGCTGTTGCCCCCCTGTTTTCCTGTCTCCATTCCCATAGCTGGGGCTGGGGTGAGGAGATGGGGACTTTCCCCATCGTGCATTTGGGTTGTTGACTTTTGCTTAGTGAGTTTCATCCTGTTTTAGTGGGACTACCTTGGCGATCTGGCTGACCTAATTTATCACCAGCTGCAAATTTGATGAGCATTCACCTGATGCCTCACCAGGTCATCAATAGTAAAATTGAAAATACCTCGTTCCAATTTCACCTTGCACCCTACAATTTGCCACAGAGCCTTTGATGACTACTCCTCGGGAATCGCCCTTCAGCCAGCTGGGCACTCACCTAACAGACGTTCCCAGCTTTTCCACGAGGAGGGCAGGTAGAACTGAAGTTCAGATATAGTTTAGAACTGGTGTTTAGAGAAGCAGCATGGTGTTGTGGATAGAGCCCAGGCCTGGGAGACAGAAGGTCAGAGGTTCTAATCCTGACTCTGCCACTTGTCTGCTGGGTAGTCTTGGGCAAGTCATTTCACTCATCTGGGCCTCAGTTCCCTCATCTGTAAAATGGGGATTAAGGCTGTGAGTCCCATGCGGGACAGGGACTGTGTCCGACCAGACTTGCTTGTCTCCACCCCAGCGCTTAGTATGGTGACTAGCACATGATAAGTGTGCTTAACGAATAGCACAATTATTATTATTATTAGATACATTTCACCCATTCCTTCTACTTTTGTCTATTTGGCTGTCACTCTATCCTAGAGGAAAATCAAACTTTTTTCATGTATTGGTAAAGGGCTTACTATGTGCCAGTCACTGTTATTAGCACTGGGGTAGGTACAGGATAATCAGGGTGGACGCAGTCCACGTCCCGCATGGGGCTCACATTCTTCATCCCCATTTTGCAGATGAGAGAACTGAGTTAAGTCACTTGCCCAAGGTCACAAAGTGGACAAGTGGCAGATCCAGGATTAGAACCCAGGCCCTTCTGATTCCCAGGCCTGGGCTCCATCCACTAGTCCACGCTGCTTCTCAGATGTGGCTGGTGTGATTATTTCTTCATAAAGCCGAGTTGGTTTCTTCCAAGAATATGGTATTCTTCTAAGCCCAGTATGGCCTAATAGAGAGCAAGGCCCTCGGGCCTTGGGTTCTAATCCCCATTCTGCCACTTGTCTGCTGTGTGGCCTTGGGCAAGTCATTTAACTTCTCTGTGCCTCAGTTTTATCATCTGTAAAATGGAGGTGCAATACCTCTTCCCCCCTCCCTCTTAGACTGTGAGCTCCTTATGGAACAGGGATGGTGCCTTATCCGATTATCATGTATCTGCCCCAGGGCTTTGTATGGGACTTGGCACCTGGGGAACACTTAAAAAATGCAATTATTGTTATTTTTAGGTGCTGCAAATCGATTTATTTCTCATTTGCTCCAGTGTCTTCCCAGGAATTAATGTAAACTAACCCATCTGTTGTTAACTGAAGTCTTCCTTTCCCTCCTATTAAAAGATGGTTCAACATTTGCCCTTTCCCATGCCTCAGGGACTACTAAGTGGTTTCAAAAATAACAGCTAGGTATTAGGCACTACCATCCACCAATTCCTTAAATTTTTAGCATTCATAGCACCTGGTTCTGTTGATTAAAATATATCTGATTTTGTTTTCTTTTCTTTGTAAATTCCCTTTAGTTCTGTTTTCCTCATTCTCTTTTGCAAAACGTGGCAGCCGGCCAATGAAGCAAACAGCTGGATGTCGGGGCCCTAAAATTCATGTTCCAACTTCTGAGTCTCAATTCTGTTTATTTTTCAGTCTGATGGGAATCTGTGTTGGTTTGCATGCACACCGTTGGTTGCTTGGTGTTGTGATGTAACAGCATCTTGAATGCTTAATAGTTTTACTTTCCAAAACACTTTCACATCAGTCATTTGGCTAGCGTGGGAGGGTTTGACAGAAATAAGAGAGGCAGTGCCTGTTTGCCACTTTGCAGATTTTGCTTATCACCTTTTTCACCTAAAAACTTAGATTCCCCAATTTTTGCCACGAAATCAACCTATTGATTTGCACCTGGGAGAAAGCTACTAGTTCATGTAATGTTTCATCCTGTACATTGGGCTAGAAATCCCCAAACCATCTTGACTCACTATAACTTCTTAATGTCGGATATCTTTTTTTCCAGTATATAGATTCGAGTCCCATTACCGGTAATTCTTTGTTTTGTCTCTTGTTAAATCTTGCCAGAAGTGACCCGGAATACATATTATTTGCCGTAGTATAACTATGCCCACATGCTGTCTTAAACTACAACTGAGCTCTGAAATGAAACATTAAAATAATTTTTACATTGAAACTCGTAGTGCATGTTAATACACTTCCTCCTGGAAGCCTTCCCTAACGAGTGTCTCCTCTCCCCATCCTACTTTCCTTTCCTTATGCATCACCTATGCCCTTGAATCTGTATCCCCTAAAACTCAGATACTCACCCCCTCTCCACGGCCCTTATATAAATATCATCCTTACGTCCCTTACCTTCCCTGCCTGTAATGTGGATAAAAGTCTGTCTCCTCCTTGCAGACAGGGATGATGTTTACTCTGTTGTACTCTCTCAACCCTAGTAGAGCGCTCAGCACACAGTAAGTGCTCGTATAAATACCATTGATTAATTGATGGGTTAACGAAATGTAGAAGTGTAAGCTTTTATTTAAGCTCCCAGCTCTCACCAGCCACTGCACTCTCTTTCTCTTCCAAAGGGGCTTGCTATGAGTTTCTGGCCCCTCCCCATCGACTTCAAAAACAGTGATTTCCCCCTCGTTCTGGCGGAAACAGAGAGGTACTCATATTTTTGGATTAACGCTAGGCCCCCGCTTTTTTGTGTTTCCTGTTGTGGGACTATAACTCCTGGCAAGAGAGCCTCCTCCTGGTTCCGAAGAAACGATTTTTGACTAGGTGCTTTCTTCTCCTAGGTATGAAGGAAGAACTTAATAGAACTCATTCTTCAAAGGCACATTTTAATCCGATGCTTCTTAACTGACCTAAATGAATGCAAGTGTGTTTCAGCTGTAGGTATTGAGGAACCAGTCCATTACTTAGAACCGTTTCTCCTACTCCCTCCATCTCCCCTCTTCCGAAGGGTGGGTTTGGGGATATGGACTAGGGGCAGCATAGTTTTGAAATTAGACCGGAGTGGTCATTTCTGTCTATTTTAACTTCGTTAGCCCTTAGGAAACTCTGAAGAGTCAATTCATATCACCCTCCAAGTAGAAAAGAACCAAATTCAATAATTTCATTACAAAATGTATTTAAAAGTCATTTTTAGAGTCTATAAAATCACTTAGTAGTATTTATTGAGCACCTACAATGCCTGGTGCTGCACGTTACTGAGTGCTTCCAACTGTACAATAGAATGAGTAGACATGGGGATCAGCGTGGTCTGTTGGAAGGAGCTCTGGGAGTTAGGGACCTGGGTTATAATTCCACCTTGCCCACTTGTCTGCTGTGTGAGTTTGGGCAAGTCTCTTAACTTCTCTGGGCCTCAGTTTCTTAATCTGTAAAATGGGAATTCATCACCCATTCTCCCTCCTACTTAATAATAATAATAATAATGTTGGTATTTGTTAAGCGCTTACTATGTGCAGAGCACTGTTCTAAGTGCTGGGGTAGACACAGGGTCATCAGGTTGTCCCACGTGAGGCTCACAATCTTAATCCCCATTTTACAGATGAGGTAACTGAGGGCCCGAGAAGTTAAGTGACTTGCCCAAAGTCACACAGCTGACAGGTGGCGGAGCCGGGATTAGACCCTACGACCTCTGACTCCTAAGTCCGTGCTCTTTCCACTGAGCCGCGCTACTTAGACGGTGAGCCCAATGTGGGATTAATCTATATCTACTCCAGTGCTTAGAAGAGTGTTTGGCACAGTATTATTATTATTATTCTTATTATTATATTTCTTAAACACTTACTCTGTGTCAACCACTGTCCTAAGCACTGGAGTAGATACAAGTTAATTAGTTCTGGCTCAGTCTCTGTCCCACATGGGGCTTGGAGCAGGGACACGCATGAAATCCCCATTTTACAGTTGAGGAAACTGAGGCACACAGGCCCATGCATTTTTACACTGGATCACACTGCTTCTCTATCATCTCTATATTATCTCTATTATCCCTGTCTCCTAGGGGCTTACGGTCTAGACAGGAAAACCCAATGCTTCCCCCCCTCAAAACTAAAATTATTTTGGATAATTGTTTCAATACTTCAAGAGAAGCAGAGTGGCTTAGGGGATAGAGCCTGGGCCTGGAATTCAGAAGGACGGGGGTTCTAATCCCAGATCTGCCACATGTCTGCTGTGTGACCTTAGGCAAATCACTTCTCTATGCCTCAGTTACCTCATCTGTAAAACGGGAATAAGAATGTGGGCCCCATGTGGGAAAGGGACTGTGTCCAAGCTGATTACCTTGTATCTACCCCAGTGCTTACAACAGTGCTTGGCACATAATAAGCGCTTAACAAGTACCATCATTTTGATTATTACTACTTCAAATATTGAGATTTTCATCTTTTTTCCCCTTATGTATTCTTACAGCTGTACCCCACAGAGCCCACAAAAAATGGGGATATTGGGAGATAACTGGGTAAAACCAAGCTAACTCCCTTCCACTTGAGTCAAGGCGGTAGGGCTGGACCCAGGCATCTGGCGGTCCGGAGAGTCTGGAGTGTGGAGAGCCGAGAACTGAGCAGTGCAGGGGAGAAGTGAGAGGGAAGAGAACTGATTTATCAGACATGACTGGACGTGACTTTGGCAGTAGGCTTCCCAGGATGCTGAACTACATAAGCATTTCATGGGGGACAAACCTCTGGATTTTCGTACTGTGGGTTGGATATAACTTGGGGTATGTCTGTATCAGGTTTTAGATTATTATCTTAACATTTCTGTATTTTTTCCATTTCCATCACTTTATTATTTTTCCCCTTGCCATCTGTACATGAATTAATAACATGGATGCAAAAAAATGCCCTTCCTGGCATTATTTACATGAGTTCCTATTACGTGAAGAGTTAAAAAGGAGATATCACTTAAATTAATTAGCATAAGTCATGCTGTATTGGTGGGTGACTTGATCATAATCAATAACAATATGATTGCACCCATGCAGCAATTATAAATTATTTAAGATGCTACCCCTAGGTAACTGACTAGTTGCCTTTAAATTAAATTCTCTGTCAATAATTGATGCTGAGAATTAATGTGAGAATACCTTCAGTTACTGAAAGTTTTTAAAAATGGCATAAAATATCGAGCTGTTGCCCATCATTAGCGGCTATCCTGTCTGTGTGGTGTAGCATCTTTCTTTATTAAATTGGCAAAGAGAGACCCTCAGCTCCTGAAAGTTCACTAATGATTCTTAATGTCATGTTTACACCTTTTCTTAAGGCATGTACAGAGAGAGGAAAACGATAAGAGGAATGTGTGTTTGGGGGGGCGTTTAGGCAACCTGGTAGCCAAATAATAAGCAGAATACTGTTTAATGGCTCTCTATTCCTTCTGTGGGTATGACTCTGAGCATGGAATTTCAGTTAGCAGCATCATCTTTGAAGACTTGGAATTCTAATTTCTTCAGTTTCTGTCATTAACTTTAGAGTTTCCTCTTTGAGTCTGGCCTGCTCTTTGTAATATACATTTGCGGCAATGTGCATACCTATTTTCTCCAAGTAGCTTCCCTTGGGGGTTTGGAGGGGATGTTCCATAATGGATAGATAGATTGCTGTGGCTGCAAGAGGGACTAGCTGATTGGGAACTCCTAGACAGATGGGGAATGAAGGGGAGAGGAAGGGATTAAGGGAAGGGGGGAGGCAGGGAAGGAGGGAGAGAGACCACCGCAGAAATTCAGAAGGGCTGGTAACCCTGCCCGGGGCGGCCTAGTGGAACGAGCCTGGGCCTAGGAGCCAGAGGACCTGGAATCTAAACCCAGCTCTGCATGTGGCCTGCTGTGTGACCTTGGGCAAATCACTTAACTCCTTCGTGCCTCAGTTCCCTCACCTGTAAAATTCCCTCACGAGAAGCAGCGTGGCGCAGTGGAAAGAGCATGGGCTTTGGAGTCAGGGCTCATGAGTTCGAATCCCAGCTCTGCCACTTGTCAGCTGTGTGACTGTGGGCAAGTCACTTAACTTCTCTGTGCCTCAGTTCCCTCATCTGTAAAATGGGGATTAAGACTGTGAGCCCCACGTGGGACAACCTGATTCCCCTGTGTCTACCCCAGCGCTTAGAACAGTGCTCTGCACATAGTAATCGCTTAACAAATACCAACATTATTATTATTATTATTAAAATGGGGATTCAGTGCCTGTTCTCCCCTCTCCTTCGACTCTGATCCCCGTGTAGGGAAGGGACTGTGTCTGACCTGCTCAACTTGTATCTACGCGGTGCTTAGAGCAGTCCTTGCCACATAACTCTCCTCATTGCTAGACTGGTCTATCTGCTGGGGTGATCTTCTTGTGAGATTGTGCTTTTTAAACTGTTTGTTCTGCTCAGATCACTTTTGATTTTTTGACTTCTGTTAAATTATTTTTTCCGTCTGGTTACCGATATTCTTCACCGTGGAAAGGTCTATTTAACTGGGGCTGTCCATCTAGAGCCTGATCAATACTTCAGTGAGTTCAGTATGGCTCCTTGTGGGAGCTTTTGATTTTATGGCATTTGTTAAGCAACTACTATGTACCAGTCACCGTTCTAAGCGTCGGGGTAGATACAAAGTACCCCGTATCTAAGGTTGGACACAGTCCCTGTCTGTCCCAAACGGGACTCACAGTCCTAATCCACATTTTACAGATGAGGTAACTGAGGCACAGAGGAGTTGAGTTACTTGCTCAAGGTCACTCAACAGACAAGTGGTGGAGCCGGGACTAGAACCCAGGTCCTTCTGACTCCTAGGCCCATGTTCTGTCTACTAGGCCACACTGCTTCTCACACTGCTGTGCTCTGGAAAGATGCCCCCCGTCTTTACTGTTTAATGGTTTGGAACCCTACTCTTCTCTCATTTTCACCTTGGTCCACACAGACCCAATAGACCCACTTAAGTAATGAGTCTTCTGTCATCCAGCTTCATAGTTCTACGACAGGAAGTTTTATATGCTCGTCTTGTAATTTGAGGAGCGACTGATACAGCGATGCCAACGTTTTGTTCGACAAGCATCCGAAATATTTTTCTCTGGTGTTTTTTCATGCCGTTTATTATAAAGGTAATTAGAAACACCTTAGAATGGCTTTACTCCTCGAATGTTGTATTCGTTCATTCTTTCAGCACGGGTCTGGGAGTGACAAGGAGCTGGGTTCTAATCCTGGCTCTGCCACATGTCTCCTATATGACCTTGGACAAGTCACTTCACTTTCTCTGTGCTTCAGTTATCTCATCTGTAAAATGGGGATTAAGACTGTGAGCCCCATGCGGGACAGGGACTGTGGGCAACCTGATTAAGCAGCGTGGCTTAGTGGAAAGAACATGGGCTTGGGAGTCAGAGGACCTGGGTTCTAATCCTGGCTCTACCACTTGTCTGCTGTGTGACCTTGGGCAAGCCACTTAACTTCTCTGTGCCTCAGTTACCTCATCTGTAAAATGGGGATCAAGACTATGAGCCCCATGTGGAACAACCTGATTATCTTGTATCTACCCAAGTGCTTAAAACAGTGTTTGGCACATACTAAGTGCTTAACAAATACCATTATCATTATTATTATTATTATCTACCCCGGCACTTAGAACAGTGCCTGGCCCATAGCAAGTGCTTAACAATCACCACAATTATCATCATCATCAAATCTAGTAGACATATCATTTGAAACTCCTCAGCAATTTGAAGTATAAATTTTAGATTTGGAAGCATCCAATAATAATACTTGTGGTATTTAAGTGCTTACTATGTGCTAAGCACTGTACTAAACACTTGAGTAGAGACAAGATAATCAGGTCAGACACAGTCCCTGTTCCATGTGGGGCTTACGATCTACGGGTATTTAATCCCCATTGTTTTTTATATGTGAGGAAACTGAGGCACAGAGAAGTGAAGTGACTGGCCTAATGTTACGCAGCAGACCAGTGGTGAACCTGGGATTAGAACCCAGATCCTCTGACTCTCAGTCCAATGCTCTAAGAAGCAGCATGGCGTAGTGAATAGAGCATGGACCTGGAAGCCAGAAGGTAATGGGTTCTAATCCCAGCTCCGCCACCTGTCTGCTGTGTGATCGTGGGCAAATCACTTAACTTCTCTGTGCCTCGGTGTCCTCATCTGTAAAATAGGGATTGAGACTTTGAGCCCCATGTGGAACAGGGACTGTGTCCAACCCCATTTGCTTGTATCCACCCTGGGGCTTAGTATAGTATAGAACATAGTAAGCGCTTAACAAATACCATATTATTATGATTATGATTATTATTAATGAAGTCCACGGCCTGTAGCTTACTCCAGCCGAGGAGAGGATGAATTCTAAAGAAATGGAGCTACTGATCGAAAGCAGTTAGGCATTCTTATCGCTGAGCAAGTGGACAATGAAGTCCTGGAATCTTCATTCTTTAATGATTGTTTTCATTCCACAGTAGATTTAACTTAGACCTACAGAGCTCTCATCTGCACTCAATTCCTGGCTATGTAGTTGATTGGTGTGCGTGTGCATGTGTGTTTGATCTTAATGCTAATTCTTAAAACAACTCCTCTTTGAAACAATTGATTCATATGCCCCAAAGACCAGTTTTAGATCTCACACTTGTACAGTTCTTTCAGGGTGAGGGATGCTATGGAAAGCACTGCAGGAGAATCAAAGGCCACATGAAAGGAGTATAAAATCAGACATGAGAATGAGGAAGACATAGCTGAAGTCACATGCATACCAAATGTTGTTTACAACATGCAATTGACCTTTAGACCTCAAGAAAATCTTCAATTTTCCATACTACAGATGTTTTTAGAAATTGATGACTAAATGTGGACGGCGTTTGTAGTGTAATTCTCAGAATTTATCTAATTATGGGATCATTTCCATGGTATCATCTTATAGGTAGTTCCACACAAACATCCAAATAACATACTGTTCAGAAACTAAACCAAAATGTGACCAAAATGAAAGCATACCAAAGTGCTCAGGACCTACGCTTCTCAGGGTTGCGGCCTAAAACCTGGTTTTCCAGTCATGCCAAACTACCATCTGCTTACGAGAACTTATGAGTGTTCTGGAGAGTGGTGTTTTATCTCGGTAGTGTTATGAAAACAGAAATGGTTTGGGTGAATTGTTTCCATATTGAACTTACATATTAGGTATGCTAATGTGTAATATCCGTTTTTCAAAACCACATTTCAAGGTTTGAAAGATTTTTCAGATATTTTTTTCTCAAAATATATGGGTTTACCCAATTATAAGAAATAAGAGATGCCAGATTATCAGCCGCTTTAAGTTTTTTTTTTCTTAACCAAGCAGAGTTTAGACGACATTCACTTGAAAGTTTTTAGGTTTTCTAGTAGTCCTTGAAATCTTTACTAAAATTAACTTAGGACTCCTTTTTGTTCATCGATGCAGTAACTCTGCAGAGTTACTGCCACCCAGACACATTGAGATGGTAAAGTTGGACTAGCAATTCTTCTAAGCTTTGATCCTGTGGTTTTTTGTAGTCAAGCACCCTTTTAACTAAGCATGTGTTTAAAAAGTTCACACCATGAGTAAAAAACCATTCACAATTCAATAGCGAGGCTTGCCTCAGATCTCAGTAAAATGTCAAATGAGCAATATCAACTATGAACAAGAAATTGCTGTTAGTAGGATTAGCTCCCCCTTGAATCAGTAGCTATAAACTGATAATGGTCTAGATGTTCTATCTCTCTTTGTCTTTTTCACTGAGCCCAAACAGGGATGATGGTAATACTGTTATCTGACAAATTTGAAACTCTCAGGACAGGCAGTTGTGATTATTTATTATTTGTTATTATTTGTGTCATCCCATTCCTCCGTCTTGCATTTCTGTTAAGAAACTATAATTTTGAACTCTTTCTGAAGCAGCATGGCCTGGTGATAGAGCATGGGCCTGGGAATCAGAGGGCCCCAGGTTCTAATCCCGGATCTGTCACTTGTCTGCTGTGGGACCTGGCGCAAGGCACTCCACTTCTCTGTGCCTCAGTTCCCTCATCTGCAAAATGGAGATTGACACTGTGAGTCCCATGTGGGACAGGGACTGTCTCCAACCCGATTATCTACCCGAGTGCTTAGTACAGTGCCCGGCACATAGTAAGCGCTTAACAAATACCATAAGAAAAAAAAAATCCTAAATCGATGCTCAAGCATTCTGTCCAAGCATGGAAAAAATGCCAGGTTTTGATTATATATTTCAATCTTTGAGGAAAATAAAAATTAGGGACATTCAAACTAATTCTATTTTTACAATTGAACCAAAATAGAAAACATTTTTGGTAATGTCCTGATGATGAGAAAGCGTGTGTGTGTGTGTGTGTGTGTGTGTGTGTGTGTGTAGCTATGTAAATCTGTATTCACTGAGATGGAGAAGAACTACTGTGGGAAACAAGTGGTCGGATTTCAGGTTTTTCAGAGGTATTTTAACCAAAGAGAGCTGAAAAAAATATTTGTTGATTATTCTTTATAATAAAACCAGGGCCTTCCCCAGAGCAAACACTATAGTTTCCCATGTTAGCATATCAAAATTAATGTTCTTTCAAATATGTTTTCCATTTTCTTAACCAGGCCCTGGCCTTAAAATGTTAACTTCCATGATTATGAATGCTTGAAAATATAATAACACTTAGGTACTCTCCAATACCGGTTTAGACTGTAAGGCAGAATGCAGTAGCGGTTTTTTAAGACAAAAAACCTAAGGGGCCTTTCAATATTTTCAAGTATTTTTAGAAAACCGCATTTAGGAGTGTGTCTGTAGAGTGACTGATGTGGCCATTTTCAGTCCTACAGGTAAAGTCAATTCTTTTAGTTCAAAAAGAACACAAAGGAGCATACACGTTGTAAGAACACATATTTATTCAGAAATCAGAGTAAATACATGAAGGATCTTTTGTCATTCATCTATCTTTTATCTAGGAATAAATCAAGAGTACATTTCTATCTGTTTTGCCCCAGGACAATATGCACATGTAAAATTAACTGAATATGCCCAGATATCCCGCATTAAATAATAATAATGTTGGTATTTGTTAAGCGCTTACTATGTGCAGAGCACTGTTCTAAGCGCTGGGGTGGATACAGGGTAATCAGTTTGTACCACATGAGGCTCACAGTCTTAATCCCCATTTTACAGATGAGGTAACTGAGGCACAGAGAAGTTAAGTGACTTGCTCACAGTCACCCAGCTGACAAGTGGCAGAGCTGGAATTCGAACCCATGACCTCTGACTCCCAAGCCCGTGCTCTTTCCACTGAGCTACGCTGCTTCTCATAATAATAATGCTGGTATTTGTTAAGTGCTTACTGTGTGCCAAGCACTGTTCTAAGCGCTGGAGTGGATACAGGATAATCAGTTTGTCCCACGTGGGGCTCACAGTCTTCATCCCCATTTTCCAGATGAGGTCACTGAGGCACAGAGAAATGAAGTGACTTGCCCAAAGTCACACAGCTGACAAATGGCAGAGCCAGGATTAGAACTCACGATCTCTGATTCCCAAGCTCGGGCTTTTTCCGCTAAGTCACGCTGCTCTTTTAAAATAGGAAGGTTACACTTCTGAGGGTTGCTTGTTGCTGTCCAAAAGGCGTCTGGCAGGGCCCGTCAGGATCCCACTTTGGGCTGGGGTGGTGCAGGAGATCTAATGGATGCCAAGACAGCATAATGAGTCCCAGAACGGACATTCTGGTGGGAAAATTGCCTATTCCACTCCCACACTGGCTCTGCCCTGCACCAATTTCCTCTCTTCTTCATCACCTCTGCCCCTGGGTGTGCACCCCTTAAGCGCGTTGACGTCTGACATTTGACATTTGCTGTATAGTACTTTCCAACCTCTTAGTACAGTGCTCTGCACACAGTAAGCGCTCAATAAATGCGACTGAATGAATGAACCACCCTCGTTCCCCCCAGCACTTATGTACAAATCCCTGTACCCTGCCATTTCCCCTATCTGTAAGTTATTTCATTATCTGTCTCCCCCTCTAGACTGTAAGCTCCCTGTGGGTAGGAATCATGTCTACCTTACCTTAGAGAAGCAGTGTGGCTTAGTGGAAGGAACGTGGGCTTGGGAGTCAGAGGTCGTGGGTTCTAATCCCGGCTCCACCACTGATCAGCTGTGTGACTTTGGGCAAGTCACTTGACTTCTCTGTGCCTCAGTTACCTCACCTGTAAAAAGGGGATGAAGACCGTGAGCCCCACGTGGGACAACCTCATTACCTTGTATCTTCCCCAGCGGATAGAATAGTGCTCTGCACATAGTAGGCGCTTAAGAAAGGCCATCATTATTATTATTATTATTACCAGCTCTGTTGCCCCCTCATCTCCGAAGTTCGATGCTCTGCAGTCAGTCAATCAGTCAGTGGCTACTTACTGACTGATTAATTGCTTACTGCGCCCACAATAAGTGCTCAGTATATGCTATTGAGTGATTGACTGAATGACTGATCACCCCGAGAGCCACATGTATTTCCCAGGTATGGTTCGCACTAACGATCATCAACTTTGTTATATTGTCTTCTCCCAAGTGCTGAGTACAGTTTTCTGCACCCAGTGAGTGCTCAGTGAATTCATTCGTTCATTCAATCGTATTTATTGAGCACTTACTGTGTACAGAGCACTGTAGTAAGCTCTCGGGGAAGTACAATTCGGCAACAGGTAGAGACAATCCCTACCTACCAAAGGCCTCACAGTCTAGAATACGTGAATATGTGAACAGTGAATATGTGAACAGTGAATATGATTGATTGATTAATGACCTCTGGGGTTGAGACTTTCTTGGATGGGGGTGAGGGGAGTGGACAGATGGACACCTCTCTCCCTGTAGGTATGCGGGCTCTTTCCCCTTCCTGACTTACCAAGGCTTTTGAACTGGTTGGCCAAGGGACTTTGGGATTCCCGGGTACCACCTCTACGGGGAGAGGACAGAGGAATCTGGCTTCCCGCCTTGTCTGCTCCTCACCTCCCCACCCAGTCATTTGCCCAGCAAACCTTTTCCTTGGCACTGGGGTCTCTTCCCTGTGGAGTTTCCCCTGTCTTCCTATCCCAATCCGTTCTTCCGTCTCTCACCCTCCCCCCTCGGCACAATGTCCACTCACTGCCATTCCTACTTGTATGTTCCTGTTAGAATTTTTCACTTCCAGCCTACCTTCCTGATAATAATCTCGTCTTGTCTTATGCTGTCGAGTCGTCGCCGACCCACAGCGACTCCACGAACACATCTCTCCCAGAAGGCCCCATCTCCATCTGCAATTGTTCTGGTAGAGTATCTATAGAGTTTTCTTGGTAAAAATATGGAAGTGGTTTATCATCACCTTCTTCGGTACACTAAACTTGAGTCTCCACCCTCGACTCTCTCCCGTGCTGCTGCTGCCCAGCACAGGTTAGTTTCGGCTTGTAGGAGATCACCTTCCACTCTCTAGCCACTGCCCAAGCTAGGAATGGAATAGGTAGGCCTCTGTTTGACTCTCCCTCCCGTAGCTGAGGCTGGTAGCGTACTGTAAACTCTCCAGGTGCAATCCTGAGAGGGGCTCCTGATAATATAATATAATAATTGTGGTCCTTCTTAAGTCCTTACTGTGTGACAAGCACAGTACTACAGAGCTGGGGCAGAGTCGAGATAAATTGGATAAAGTCCCTGTCCCACATGGGGCTCAAGGTTTAAGGCCTGTTTTTGCAGACGAGGAAACTGAGGCCCAGAGAAGTTACATGACTTTCCCAAGGTCTCACAGCAGAGCCAGGATCAGAACCCAAGTCTCCTGACTCCCAGGACCATGCTCTTTTTCCTCACTGCTTTCAAACATGCTCGTGTCTCCCCTATACTTAAAAAAAAAATCCCTTGACCCCCTTGATCCCTCCAGTTATCACCTCATCTCCCTCCTACCATTCCTTTCCAAACTCCTTGAGCGACTTGTCTACACCTGCTGTCTCCACTTCCTCTCCTCCAATTCTCTCCTCGACCCTCTCCAATCTGGCTTCTGCCCCTTTCGCTACAAAGAAACTGCCCTCCCAAAGGTCACAAATGATCTCCTTCTTGTCAAATCCAATGGCCCATGCTCCATCCTAATCTAATTTGACCTCTGAGCTGCCTTGGACACTGTCGACCACCCCTTTCTCCTGGAAAGACCTTGGCCTCACTGACACTGTCATCCTTTCCTGGTTCTCTTCTTATCTCTCTGGCTGCTCATTCTCAGTCTCTTTCGTGGGCTCCTCCTCTGCCTCCCACACCCTAACTGTGAGAGTCCCTCAAGGTTCAGGTCTGGGTCCTCTTCTGTTCTCCATCTGCGCCCACTCCCTTGGAAAACTCATGACTCCAACTACCATTTCTATGCAGATGATTCCCTAATCTCCAACTCCAACCCTGATCTCTCTCCTTCTCTGCGGTCTGGTATTGCCTCCTGCCTTCAGGATATCTCTTCTTGGATGTCCCACCGACACCTCAAACTTAACACGTCCAAAACTGAACTCCTTATCTTCCCACCAAATACCTGTCCTCCCCTTGGCTTTCCTGTCACTGTAGACAGCACCACCATCCTTCCTGTCTCACAAGCCATAACCTTGGTGCGATCCTCGACTCATCTCTCTCATTCATATTCATTCACATATTCGAAATCTGACTAAATCCTCTTCACCGCATCACTAAAATCCACCCTTTTCTCTCCATCCAAACTGCCACCGTGTTAATCCAAGCACTTATCCTATCCCGCCTTGATCATTGCATCACCCTCCTCGCTGACCTCCCCGCCTCCTGTCTCTCCTCACTCCAGGCCTTACTTCACTCTGCTGCCAGGTCATTTTTCTATAAAATCGTTCAGTCCTTCTTTCCCCACTCCTCAAGAAATTCCAGTGGTTGCCCATATCCCTCTGCATCAAACAGAAACTCCTCACCATCACCTTTTAAGCACTCAATCACGATGCCCCCTCCCACCTCACCTCGCTACTCTCCTACTACAACCCAGCCTGCACTTTGCTCTTCTAATGCCAACCTGCTCACTCTACCTCCATCTCGTCTATCTTACCGCCGACCTCTCACCCACGTCCTGCTTCTGGCCTGGAACACCCTTGCTTTTCATATCTGACAATTAGTCTCCCCACCTACAAAACCTTGTTGAAGGCACATCTCCTCCAAGAGGCCTTCCCTGACTAGGCCTTGATTTCCTCTTCTCCCACTCCCTTCTGTGTCACCTTGCACTTTAATCAATCAATCAGTCGTATTGATTGAGCATGTACTGGGTGCAGACAACTCTACTAAGTGCTTGGGAGACTACAACACAATATAATAGACATGTTCCCTGCCCACAACGAACTTTCTGTGCTTGGCACATAGTAAGCGCTTAACAAATACCATCATTATTTATTTGCTCCCTTTATCCCCCGCTCCCTCAGTCACACAGCACTTACCTATATATTAATGATATATTTATTTATATTAATGTCAGTTTTCCCTTCTAGATCGTAAGCTCACTGGAGGCAGGTAACGTCTCTACCAAATCTGTTATATTGTACTCTCTCAAGTGCTTATTACAGTTCTCTGCACACGGTAAGCATTCAGTAAATACAATTGATCGATTGATTGACTGACAATTTCCACTAGGCCACACCTTTCTCCCTTAGTTGCCCCTGTCTCTAAATGCCCCATTTAAACCGGCCCTTATTGGGCAGCTTCTTGGCTATGCTGTACCACTATGTGATGCATTTCAGGCCATGCCAGAAATCTCCAAGGAACATTCCAGAACTACAAAGCCCACACAAAGCATCACCACTAGGGCAATTCTGCTCACTCTCTCTTCCTCTCTCTTCTCTCCTTTATCCTTTCTGCTCTCAAGTCTACTTTGGGCAGAGTACTGTACCAACTGCTTGGGAAAGTACAATAGAAGTGTAATACACTATACCTGTCTTGTGATCTTGGGCAAGTCACTTCATTTCCTCTGTGGCTCAGTTTCCTCTTCTGTAAAATGGAGCTAAAGACTGTGAGTCCTTTGTGGGACAGGGACTGTGTCCAACCTGATTATCCTGTATCTACCCCAGTGTTTAATACAGTGCATGGCACAAGTGCTTTACAAATACCTATTTTTTTTTCCAACGGGAGAATGTGGAAAAATGTGGAATGTGGAAAGTGAATGTGGAAAAAGGGAGGATAGAGTTATTATCAACTGTGATGGAGAGTTAGCTGGGGGAGTTTATTTAGGCAAGAAGATGATTTCAATTTTTGACATATTGAGATTGAGGCCTGTGGAGCATCCATAGAGAAGCAGTGTGGCTCAGTGGACAGAGCACAGGCTTGGGAGTCAGAAGTCATGGGTTCTAATCCCGGCCCCGCCACGTGTCAGCTGTGTGACTCTGGGCAAGCCACTTTACTTCTCTGCGCCTCAGTTACCTGATCTGTAAAACGAGGATTAAGACTGTGAGCCCCATGTGGGATAACCTGATTACCTTGCATTCCCCCCCTCCCAGTGCTTAGAATGGTGTTTGGCACATAGTATGTGCTTAACAAATGACATTATCATTATTATTGTTTGGAGTTGTCTTGGAGGCAAGAGGAATTACAATATTGTTTATTCCACTGCTAGAGTTTCAGCACCTCCCGAAGCAGGGATCATATTTTCTAATTCTATTGTACTTTCCCAACCACTTGGTACAGATGCTTTTGTACATGGTAAGTACTCTGTATATATTAGCAAGGTAAATTTGGGAGTCATCCATGTAGAGGTTGTATCTGTAGCCTTAATAATAATAATAGTTATGATTATGGTATTTAAGTGCTTACTATGCACTGTTGAAAGCACTGGGGTAAATACAGTTTTATCAAGTGAGACCCAATCCCTGTCCCACATAGGGCTCACGGTCTAAGCGGGATAGAGAACAGGTATGAATCCTTACTTTGCAGATGGGGCAACTGAGTCACAGAGAAGTGAAGTGACTTGCCCAAGATCACACAGCAGGCAAAAAATGGATCCCGGATTAGAACCCAGGATCTCTGACTCCTAGGCCCGGGTTCTTTCTGCTAGGCCATGCTGCTTCTCATGCTGAAGTCCATGAGGGAGTTAGTGTTAAGTGAGAAGAATAGCAGCCCCAGAACAGAGCTTTGAGGGTCACTCAGAGTTAGGAGGTATGTGAGTGTGAGGAGGAATTAGCCAAAGAGACTGAGAAAGAGTGCCTAGGGAAGAAGAGAACCAGGAGAGAAATGGGCCTGTAAAACCAAGGTTAGATGGTGTTTCCAGGAAAAAGGAATAAAGGAGTGGGCCACAGTATCAAAGGCAGCCAAGAGATCAAGGAGGATGAAGAGAGAGTAGGTTCCCTTAGATTCAGTGAGGAGGATGTCATTAGAAACCTTGGAGAGTGTGCTCTCAGAGGAGCGAAGAGGTGGAAACCATGTTTCAGTGGGCAAGAAGGGAGTTGCACGAGAAGAAGAGGAGGTAGGCGTTGTGTACAATTTGTTTGAGGAATATGAACAAAAATTGGAGCAGGGAGCTGAGCTGGATTAACTCGGGGGATTTAATGGCTGCAACCTAGAGCCTCAAACTAAGGGTGGCCTAGCAAATATAAAGTATACGAGGGAGTGTACGATCTCTGGTGTGTGGGGGGGTGGGTGTGTACAGCTGTTCTAAAGTAAGAAGTAGATTATTTTGAATTAAATCTATAGTCTTCAGGTTTTAAGACTGAAATGTAGCTAAAGGATGGCTTTATGTTAACTGAAAGGCAAGTTTAGTCCAGTGTCAATTGCCTTGATTCATTTAATTTTCAATTAGGAAAAATGACTTTCATTCATGGGCCCCAAGAAATCTAATAGCCTCAGGTCCACAGGTAAATTCAACCAGTCCTAGCAGTGAAATGTGTGAAAGCTGGAGGGTGCAGGGAGACCCAGAGAAGACCTTTTTAGACTAGGGACAGCTTGTCCCCTTTCCTTCTCTGCCCACCTTATCTTTCCTGCCTTTTCACACTCGTCCCCTAAGATCCTTTCTCTATGCTGCCTTAAAAGCCGCAAAAAAATCCATCCTCTCCAATTTATATGTACTACTTTATCAAAACGTTCACATATGTGTATATTCTTTGTCTAAAAGGAAAGTTGTAGTTCTAGGAGAAAGCAGGCATTCGTGTTTGTCAATCATCAGCAGTTTGACTTATAGAAAATAAAAAAAGTAATCTTAGTATTTGCCATGAGCGAATATAGAAAAGGGCTAGTGACTTTAGATTTTGCAGGCGTACTGATTTCTAAATGAAAGCATAAGTATTGTGATATTGGGTTTCTCTAATTTTAAAGTTTAACTAGATCTAAACTTCCCCTGAAAAGTTATTTTCCAACTAATGTTAACATTAAAATTGGCTATATTTGTTCTGCAGCTTGTTAAACTAGTGTATAGTCTGTTTTATCCCACTGGCTCTCTAAGGTTCAGGTATTAACATAAATACTGCCCATTAACACTTGTTCCTCTCTGTCAGGACATAAATTAAGTCTGCAGGTGTTCCATGAAGCTTTACCCTTGGTACTAATTAAGCCTTGATAATTAGGTTTGTTAAATTCAGGCCTTTAAGCTTATTCCCTCTTTGGATTACCAAAATGTAGATTTGCAACATGCAACATAGAAGGCCCCTTTCTGTAGACATTTGCTTGTTCTTGTCTTCCTTCTCCTTTTTGTAAACACAAAGCAGCAAAAATATTCACTTCGACACTTAGCTAATTCAGGGGCAAATCCAGAAGAAAATGTGGGCATTCAGATGATATTTATTTCAGAATGTTTTCTGCTTCTGTTCTTGTCAGAGTCCAGTCGTCGCTGCAGTGAAAGGTTTCCAGTCTACATTGTCCATATGTTAAATACCCAGGTGCTTTGCTGGATTCCAGTTATAGTCCCAAATGAAATATTACTCAAGATGGCTGTCAAACTGCAGTTGTTAAAAGTTTCAAGTAATATGTGCCAAAGTTAATTTAATAACATTAATCTTTTATTTATTTTCCTTGAGATTTAAAACGTAAACTTTGTGAACTAATATAATGTAAGATAAATCTTTGAAGAATTTTCTTTTTCCTAAATTGTTAAATTTCCTGTTGACAGTGCCATCATGCAAAGGAAGGGAAATCTATATGGCAGTAAGGATATTTTTGACCAGCACACAAACCATTAAGTAATCAAAATAGATTTTCTTGCCAGTTAATCTCTTGTCTTTAGTTTCTTTGTAAATACATTACCCATCATATTATATGTTTGATAAATGTCATTTTTCATCTAAAATAAATTAAATCCTATGGTAACTCTATTAGAGCTTTTTCATTGATATTCATGGGAATATAGCTAACTTAATAGCTTTTCGCTTTTTTATTTGTGGGATACGAACAATCACATTTTTAATCAAAAGCATTTTAAGAAGAGTGAAATAAATGCTGTAGGACATACTTTGCCATTTTAGCGACCGATCCCTGATTTTATTTTGCATTTTATCATCTAGGAAAGCTAGGGGAGGGCCCTATTTTTAGTGAGCCTCAATACTTCGAACTGTCATTAAAAAAAAAAAAGGCCTATAGATATGCCATTGACCTCATCTTTGTTCTAAGGGCTAATGCTGCGATGCTCCAGTTCATTTTGTCACTGTCTCTAGTAAATGGAAAGTGGTATTTCTATTACAGTCAAAGGCTCCACTAAAAGTAAAACCTTTCTCTGATTCAAACTGGGATGGGGTAGAAGCGGAGAAAGAGAAGGCGCCTGCACGATTCAGCATGCTGATCACAAGCTGTTGACTTTTGAAAAATTGTGCGGCGAAAAATCCTAGGGGCACCTCTGTTCACCACATGTTGGAGGGTGGTAGGTCAAAACTGTTGTCCACAGGCGAGATTGATTAGTACGGTTACATTAGTCATGTGATGTGTTTCGGACTATCTAACGGTGATATAATGGCTCCAGAGTTGTATATAACACTTTAGGCTTTGAATTATTTATTCACTTGAACTTAGTTGGAAACAAACATCCTTTAATCTGGGTTCAGCTTTACCTAATACAGTTATTACTAGACGAAGAATAAGGCGAGATGATATGACACATGATATGACACTGGAGTCAACGCAGTAACAGACAGGTTCTTCTCTTAAATTGTGTGTTTTGGGGGAGGAAGGAAGTGGAGAGGCGGAGTGAAAAAAAAAAAAACAAACCTCTTGGTACAGAGATAAAATATTACTGAAATATTGCAGAGTTTGGCTGCTGGCAAACAGTTCTACATCTGAATCCTGTGGGAAACGTAAGAAATATTTCTTCATTCGTGAATTCGGCAGTTGGCAGCAAACCCGATTGCATTTAAAACGATAATGCTTACCTTTGTCAACAAGTTAATAGTCTTAGTTTATAGTAAAATGAAATTAGTTTTCTTTTTATCCTTTCCAAAGTGCCTTCCTGCAACATGATTACTCGCACAGAAAAATGTGTTCTTGGCAACGTTATTCCTTGAGCAAAGAGTCAATGCTGATTAATTTCCTCAAGGACAAAGAGATGGTGACTTTTTTTACTTTGCACTGAAGCCTCTTATACCCCATAGCTCCATGTGGGAAGGGCAGAAGCTACAAGGGCTAAGAGGTGGAAGAAAAGCCGAGGGTTAAGGCATTTCAAACTGTCAGGCAGCTTGTTATATTGCAGTACATCATTCTTTCCCCGGTGACTACTGCCGAGGCCTAGGCCAAAGCTACACAGAAAGCAGAAAATTTGACACGAGCTCCAAATTTTTTCTTTAGCTCTCTTGGGCTGCAACCCATATGCCATGGTTAAACTATCAGGTTCTTCTCCACTGAGACTTCAGGACAAAGGAGCTCAATATTTCCTTCTTAGTAAAAAAAAAACAATTCTGCTCTTTTTCTTAGTGGAAATCTACTTTTCCAACCACATCCTTCTAAGAATGAAAGCAAATCTGTTTTGTTTCGTTTTTCCAATATGTGTCTTGATGTGCACATTTCTTAGTTTTCCACAGAATATTAGCTTCCCAGCTAGAGTTTCAGGAATTTGAAGCCTATCACTGGACCTATTTTTGCTTTCCTAGTAATCACAAATCACCTTTCACCTTGGAGGAATACTTTATGTAAATGTCTGTAGCCTTCTAGTTGCAGATCAGTTTGAATTAAAGGGCCAGGCATCGTAGCTAACTCTGCTATAAACTACCAGTAGAAACCCCCCGTCTATGCCCAGGTGCCCCTGGCTCCGTCCTCCCCTCCCCTCCCCTCCCTTTTTATGTGGCATTTGTAAAGCGTTTACTATGTGCCAGGCACTGTAACTGAAACTAAGTGCTGGGATAGATGCAAGTTAAAGAGGTCGGACTCAGTCGCTGTCCCCCATAAGGCTCACAGTTTTAATTCCCGTTTTACAGATGAGGGAACTGAGGCATCTCAGTTCATCTCAGAATAAAGTGACTTGCCTGAGGTGACACAGCACACAAGTGGCGGAGCTGGGATTAGAACCCAGGTCACGCTTCTTTCCTTCCCTTTCACTGCCTCTACCGGTGCTCCTATTCCTGGTACAGCTCCTCTTCCTGCTTTTGCCCCTCCCTCAGCCATTTACTCTTCACTCTGTCGCTCCTCTCTTCTTCAGTGGTCTTGGTGGCTCTGGGCTCTCAGTCCTAGGGCTTCCTGCTTCCCTGGCCCTTTCTTCCTCTTCTCACTGATCTTCCTCCTCCATTCCCCTCCATTTCCCGCCCTTGCCTTAGCCCCCCACCCTCTCCAGCTCTACTACAACCAGTTGCCACCTGGGAACTCTTCCTAGGCCAACCCATCAGAGTGTCTGGTGGTAACCCAGATAGAGACAACTTCTCTCTGTAGTAGAAGTGTGTGTGTGTGTGTGTGTGTGTGTGTGTACACACATCTGGAATAGGAAAGAAAGAGCTATTTGAAGTCGATTCCGTAAGCATTTTTTAAAGTGTGTAAATCTCAAGGATGGGCAGTGATTTCCAGGTAGACGTATTTTCTTTCGCAAACATGTAAATCCCAATGGAAGTTTGAAATTGATTTTCAAAATCCAATCCCTTTGTAGTTTTTGTCAGGTGTTGAAGTACGGTACATTATGAGTAAAAAACAATTGCTATAAATAACTCCTGTATATCACCCCTCACGTTGCATATCGTTTGCATTAGATATGGAGATGAAGCATTCCTGTTCACCTGTGAAATTGCCCATAAAGATAACAATAACCACCCTAAAATAATTTTATGACTTTTCTCTGAATAGAAGTTTCAAATGATCAGAGCCTGTTGAAATTACAGTGTAAATGAGCTTGTAGATATTTTAGTTGGATTTAAAGGAAATCCTCCTCGACTTGTCAAGTTCTCCAAAACACTGATCCAACAGCGTAAACAATTTACTGAAGTGTTTTTAGAAAACCATCTTATGAATAGTTTGCCCAGTTTGTATTTCCCAAACCAAACTGTTCTAATCATAACATTCTCTGCTGGCCGGTTTCTCTATTATTAAGGTGGTGCTGGTGTCGCCTCAGTTACTCTTACAGCAGCTTTCACTTGTTTCTGTGTAATGAGGGAAAGGAGTGGTGTAAGTAAAACAGACATCCATTAAACGATTGATGTCAACATTAACATTACCCGAAAATGTTTTCTATTTTGATTCAGCTGTCAAAAAAGGATTGGTTTGAACATCCCAGATGTTTACTTTCCTCAAGGATTAACATTTAGAATCAGAACCTGGAATTTTTTCTGTGCTAGGACAGAATGCTTGAGCATCGATTTAGAATCTTTTTTTTTAATGGTGTTTGTTAAAGCTCTGTGCCAGACACTGCACTAAGCATTGGAATAGATACAAGATGATCCGGTTGGACACAGCCCCGTCCCATTTCACAGTCTTAAATCCACATTTTACAGATCTGGGACCTGAGGCCGAGAGGAATGAAGTGACTTCTGCAAGGTCACGCAGCTGACCAGCGGCAGACCCGGGATTAGGACCCAGGTCCTTCTGACTCCCGTGCCCATGCTCTATCCACTAGGCCATTTGGGAGAAGTATCTTGTGCTTGCTTAGTAATGCCAGGTCTTCTGGACCTTCTGATAGCCCACGATACCTTTTGGTAGCATCGGTTAAGTGTCCTGATTGGAATTTAGGGACTTTCCTTCCAGAAGTTCACATCTGATAAAAGCCTGCAATGTGAGGACTTTGCTAATGGGGGTAAGCAAACCCAGCGGGAATATTCTTTTGATATGTAAATGACGCTTGGAAGCCGCTTCCTCTTTCTACTTCCTCCCTCCCAAGGGAAGAAAAAATTGTCTCATCGACCAAGAAAACAGTTCCTCCTGTCCCACATTTCTGGAGGAGCAGCCTGGAGGTTCTCTGGCCCCTGGCCTCTAGCTTTGCCCTATGTTTCCAACCCACCGGCACTCTTAGGACCCGTGATGGCATGGTAAATGCAAGTTGTTGCTGTGGGGTGTGATGTGACAGTCACTTTCTTAGAGCAGGCTTCCAGTTATAGGAGTCCTGAATTCCCTTCTACAAGCAGCTTTATTAAAATGGTTTCTGGGGCCCAAAGTTGCCTGTGAAAAAGCACAGGAAGCAGGCAGGGTTCAGCTAACCGGCGTGGGGCCCGCAGGGCGAGAACTGAGACGGGGAAGATATGATCAACCCCTTCCCCGTGATAGCAAGCTTTTCCTCAATGAGCAGGTTCCACCCCACCCATCTCTCAAATTGCTCCCTGGAGTTTTGAGCAGTAGTAGAAATAATAGTGGTTATTAAGCACTTACAGTGTGCAGAGGACTGTGCTAAGCTCTGGACAGACAATCGGTAAAGATTTCAACAGCAGTAATAACCGACCAGTGGAATCGTTAATTGGGTTTGGAAATGAAGGCGCCATCTCCGATCTGGCACTTGTTCTCAGTCCAAACCAAGGGGTTTCCAACCCCTTGGAAACACTGCTACACTTCCCTTAGCAAATCCCCTAGGCTCATGCTGTCCCCAGGTCCTTCCTTGGCGATTCATCCTGATGAACTTGATCCTCCTGGTAAAGAGCAGTTTCCATCGACTTGCCTTCTGGAAGCCGTGCTAGGTCTTCCCCTTATTTCTGGCTCCCGGGTTTTTATTGACTTTTCTTGTCCCTGAAACCTTGTCTGATTCCTTCACTGCAATGGGCGGAGCTGCAGCTGATGATATCGGCTGAGAGATTGACATCCTTTATAAAATAGCTCTCCCTGTGGGAGGGCTCTGGAGGAATGGGTAGTTTACTAGTTCCAGAGGATTCTAGACACTTTCCCTCTGTATGTGAGGGGTTGAGTCTGGCCTGGACCATCACACGGTACAGTGGCAGTTTGACCGGATGCCAGTTCTCTGGGATGGAGGAGTGGACGGCCAACAGGCAGCGATAGGGAAGGTGGAACAAGTCCTGAAAGCAATAGGAAGAGGGCTCCAGCCTTCTTCGGAAAATCCCAGAGGTCGTACTCCTGCAACTGGGGGCATCAGTGGAGAGGCAGGACATCAGCTAACCCTGCAGAGATTTTGCTCCGCTCTAAAGAGGCTGAGATAGTGAACCCTGATCCCCCTCTAGACTGTAAACTTGCTGTAGACGGGGCACGTGTCCGTTGTGTCGTCGTGTTGCGCTCTTCCGAGTGCTTAGTAAACAGTAAATACTACTGATTGACTGACCGATTGCTGTTGTTTGACAGGCATGCCATATAAACTAAAACAGCAGAATTGAAGAGGGTCCTCAACTTTAACATATCAAGCCAAACCTGGATTCTGGGATCAGAACCAACTCTGACAACTGAGATACCTTGAATGCCGGAGCAAAAGTACAACTCTGGGTTCAGGATATAGTTCTCCAGGTGTTAGTAGTTGCCAAACTGAGCTGGTGAAGAGGCAGAAGAGAGAGAGAGAGAGAGAAAGAGAGAGAGAGAGAGAGAGCTGCTTTCCCACTCCAAGGCCTCTTGTGGAGCTGTGGTTGGAAAAGCCCCTTCCCTCCTTTTCCTCCTGCTCTGAGGGAAGAATTGCCACCACCCCGCCCCCTCAAGGCAGTTGCCTCTAATATTAGCTGTTGGTCTCCCATCCCAGTTTCCCGGAGACGGGAACAAAGTCAGGGGAATGGTTAGCTGCTGCTGGGCCCACTAGCGTCATGAGCACGGCAGAACCTCTGTCCCCTTAGCCTCACCTCAAAACAGCTCAGCCATGTCCCCGGTTGGGGAGGGACTCTGAGAATATAGGGTTTATAGCAGCCTATTCTCTCAATCCACAGAGGCCAGAAACCATCTTAGTGAGCGTGTATCTTCTAATTTTAAAACCAGTAAGCCACATGTGGTAACCAGAAGCAGCATGGCTCAGTGGAAAGAGCACGGGCTTGGGAGTCAGAGGTCATGGGTCCGAATCCCAGCTCTGCCACTTGTCAGCTGTGTGACTGTGGGCAAGTCACTTCACTTCTCTGGGCCTCACTTCCCTCATCTGTAAAATGGGGATTAAGACTGTGAGCCTCATGTGGGACAGCCTGATTACCCTGTATCTACTCCAGCACTTAGAACAGTGCTCCGCACATAGTAAGTGCTTAACAAATACCAACATCATTGTTATTGTTATTATTATCATTATTATTATTATTAAAGTGTGCAGTAGTGAGAAAGGGCTAGATGATTAACCGGAGAAAATCCAGATCATCTTCCTTTAAGAGGCCTCCCAGAATTGTGTGCTCACTCTTCAGCTGTTAAGATTGTTATTAAACTTTATGGACCATAAACCCCAAAGAAACAAGTATAGGAACAACCACACTATTACAATAGTGTCAAAACAGGAGACATATTTCACAGCCTGAAAAGTATACAACTTGCCTGCACTCCAGATCTGAATGATCCCTGGCTGCTTTAAACCACAGATTTTATTTTATCTCAGAATAAAACATAACATTACCTACCCAGAAATCTCAAGAAGTATATTCTTTTTAGTGTAAAGTTCAACTCCATAAATCTACTTCTGTGGACATTTTTGGAAATGATGTTGTGGTTTTAATATTTGTCAGGCATCCATCTCCATCAATTCTTAACATTTCTTGTCATGAGCATCAAGTTAATTCTACAACTCAATCCATTTTAGTTTCCACTAAATGCATAGACTCACTTGATACGACAACCGTACTCTGATTAGAGAAGACAGACAAACAGGGCTGTGAAAACATGTTTGACATATTTAGGGGGAGGGGTGGAGAGAGAGTAAATGATAAGCACTAGCTAGCAAAGAGTATCGTGTATTTATTTTTCTAGGGTATTTATTTTGCAAAATGAGCTGTCAAGCTTTATTTTTTATGTGTTTGGAGACCTGTCTACCACAGAGTTCCCTCCTCCCGATGAGGTATAGGGACAGAATTCCTGTGTACTTTATAATGACGATATCTGGCAGCGTGTTGATGAATTAGATAAATCCGCACCAAAAAACCCTGGGAGATCAGTTATCTCTAAACCCTATCATCTGCGAGTAAATGAACAAAGGTCAGTTGATGAGTTTCTTTGCAATTACATCATCAATGCGTTTCATTTTTAAAATTCTACTTTCCTCTGGGGACTTGGGCTCCCCTACATTTCTGGCCTTGTCAGCTCTATGACCTATAATATTATTTTCCCAGTGCTATAATTTAGCACGACAGCGCTGGGGAAACACCTCGGAAATTTCCTGTTTTATCAGTTTGTATTCCCTCTACTTTAAGATTTTCTCAGTAAAAGCTCTTTCCTTCAGCTCTTTATCTGTGATTCAAACGAACTACAATTCATTCTCTAAAACCGGCACCAAGTCATCTTCTACTTTAAGCCAATAAGACCTGCTGGAAAAATGAAGCCTAAAATACTTTTGATCTAGAAAACTGGTACGTGCCCCTTGCCTCTCCCCCAGTTTATAGGAGCAGTGACTGTGGAAAGTTGGTTGTTACCAGGGCGAGGGGAGGGAAGAGGTTGGGGAATCGAGAAGAGTGAGGACAGCTTCGCCCTGCGCCTGGATGCCACAGTGTTGTAGGTGAACCCACCTGGGGGTGGGCCAGGGATAGAGTGGCTGATCTCTGCAGTGCAGCCGAAAGGTCAGGAATTGCGGCTGCGTTTCCAGGCCATGGCTGAGGAATGTGGTTACCAGAGGTACACTGGGATGGAGTGCAGTGGAGTCTACCTACCACGGGCATTTTGCCACTTGAAATAGACATGAACCTCCTTCTATCACGTAATGGGGGATGGGGTGAAGAGAGCCCACTCCACCCTCTGCAAGCCACAAACCGGGTAACAGCGTGGCCTAGGAGAAAAAGCATAGGGCTGGAGGCTAGGAGACCCCGATTCTAGTCCTTGCTCTGCCTCTGGCCTGCTGTGGGACTTCGGGCAAGTCGCTTAACCACCCTGGGCCTCGGTTTCCTCATTTGTAAAATGTCAGTGAGATCAATTGTGAGGTCCAGTGCGGTACCGGAACTGGATCCAATCCGATAAACTTATCTTACCTCAGAGCATATCACATAGTAAATGCTTAATAAATGCCATAATTCGTTGGGGAGTTGTGCACAGTATTTTTGTAAAGATTACTGCTGAGATTTGCTATAATATTGTTTCACTTTTAAGCAGTGTGAGGCAGGGGCATTTAGCAGAATGTGATCATAGTAGCCTGTAAACAGGAGGAGCTCAGAGGTCATTTGTCCCAGGCTTTGTATTTAGGCAGAATTATACCACAGTTATCCAGAAGTGGTGTGAAATTATTGGATTTATTATAAAATTATTATTTTATTATTTCTTCCACTGTGTCACGAAAAATTTTTGAGGGGATCAGACAGGTTTAAATCCATTTTTTTGTGTGTGTGTGAGGGTCATCACACCTCCTTGATCCCCTCTGCCCTCTTCAGTCCACTGAGAACATTCTCTCCGAGGTCACCAATGACCGCCTCCTAACCAAATCAACAGACTGTCTCCTAATCATCCTCAACCTCTCAACTAACCTTCTCACTGTACCTTGATCTCGTCTATCTCTCTGTCAACCTCTCGCCCACATCCTACCTCTGGCTTAGAATGTCCTCCCTCCTCATATCAGACAGAGAGTTGCTCTCCCGCACTTCAAAGCCTTATTGAAGGCTCATCTTCTTCACGAAACCTTCACCGATTAAGCCCTCCTCTCCTCTTCTCCCACTCCCTTCTGTGCCACTCTTACTTACTCCCTCATTCATACTCCCTCCCATCCCCTCAGCACATATGTATGTATCGGTATATATCTGTAATTTATTTATTTAGCTTTTTTTAAAAAATCTATCAATGTTAATCTCCCCCTCTAGACTGTGAGCTCTTTGTGGGCAGAAATGTGTCTGTTGTTATATTGTACTCTCCCAAGCGCTTAGTACAGTGCTTTGTGCACAGTAAGCGCTCAGTAAATATGATTGAATGAATGAATGAACTGCTTTCAACACTGTGGACCACTACCTTCTGCTGGAAATGCTACCTAACCTTAGTTTTACTGACACTGCTCTCTCTTAGTTCTCCTCTTACCTCTCGGGGCGCTCCTTCTCAGTCTCTTTTGGGGGATTTTCCTCTGCCTTCCTATCCACTAACTGGTAGTGTTTATCGAGGCTCTATTCTGGGTTCCATTCTCTTCTCACTTAATATTCACTCCCTTGGGAAGTCCATCTGTTCCCATGGCTTCTATTACCACCTCTATTCAGATGACTCACAAATTTACCTCGCTAGCCTTGACCTCTCTCCTCCTCTGCAGTTTTGCAATCCCTTCTGCCTCTAAGCCATCTCTCCATGGTTGTCCCTCTTACGGCTCAAGCTTATATGTCCATTCATTCATTCATTCATTCATTCATTCATTCAATCTTATTTATTGGGTGCTTACTGTGTGCAAAGCACTGTACTAAGCTGTTGGAAAGTACAATTCAGCCACAGATAGAGACAATCCCTACCCGACAATGGGCTCATAGTCTAGAAGGAGGGAGACAGACAAAAAAAAAACAAAACAAGTAGACAGGCATCAACAGCATCAATCAAAATAAATAAAATTATAGATATATACACACCATTAATAAAATGAAAAGAATAATAAAATAAATATATACATATATACACAAGTGCTGTGGGGCGGGGGGAGGAGTAGAGCAGGGAGGGAGTAGGGGTGATGGGAAGGGGACGAGGAGCAGAGGAAAAGAGGGGCTCAGTCTAGGAAGGCCTCCTGGAGGAGGTGAGCTTTCAGTAGGGCTTTGAAGCGGGGAAGTGTGCTAGTTTGGAGGATGTGAGGAGGGAGGGCATTCCAGGCCAGAGGAAGGACGTGGGCCAGGGGTTGACAGCTGGACAGGCAAGAACGAGGCACAGTGAGGAGGAGGTGAGCGGCAGAGGAGCAGAGTGTGTGGGCTGAGCTGTAGAAAGAGAGAAGGGGTGTGAGGTAAGAAGGAGCAAGGTGATGGAGAGCTTTGAAGTCAATAGTGAGGAGTCTCTGCTTGATATGAAGGTTGATAGGCAACCACTGGAGATTATTGGGGCGGGGGGGTGACATGCCCAGAGTATTTTTGTAGAAAAATAATCCGGACAGCAGAGTGAAGTATAGACTGAAGTGGGGAGAGACAGGAGGTTGGGAGGTCAGAAAGAAGGCTGAAGCAGTAATCCAGTCGGGATATGATGAGTGATTGTACTAACAAGGTAGCAGTTTGGATGGAGAGGAAAGGGTGGATCTTGGAGATGCTGTGAAGGTGAGACCTGCAGCTTTTGGTGACGGATTGGATGTGTGGGATGAATGAGAGAGCAGTATCAAGGATGACACCAAGCTTTCGGGGTTATGAGACAGGAAGGATGGTAGTGCCGTCCACAGTGACTGGGAAGTCAGGGAGAGGACAGGGTTTGGGAGGGAAGATAAGGAGCTCAGTCTTGGACATGTTGAGTTTTAGGTGGCGGGCGGACATCCAGATGAAGACATCCTGAAGGCAGGAGGAGCTAGGAGCCTGGAAGGAGGGAGAGAGAACAAGGGAGGAGATGTAGATTTGGGTATCATCCACATAGATGATAGTTCAATCGACAGTTGAACTCCCAAATACTCTCCTCCACCTAACTTTCCCATCCTACTTGATAATACCACCATCCTCCCCAACTCCAAACCCCATAACCTTGGTGTTGTCCATAACTCCTCCCTCTCTTTCAACCCCCGTATTCAGTCTGTCACCCAATCTGGTTTTTTTCTCCACGCAGTTCTAGGATCCATCCATTTCATCATTCTGCACATATCGACTCGTTACCCAGAAGCTTCCAGTGATTACTCATTACTCTCAGTGTCAAGCAGAAATTTCTGATCATTTGATTTAAGGCATTCCGTCAGCTCTCTCCCTCTTGCTCATCCCCCTCTTTCACTACGTTCTAGTTTGCACCCTTCATTCCATTCAAGTTAACCTACTCACTGGCCCATGTCATTCTTTGTCCTGTTGCCGGCCTCTTGCTCACATCCTCCCCTCTGCCTAATCTCCCTCCCTCACAAATCTGATGGCCAACAGCTCTCCCCATATTAATACTAATAATACTAATAATACTGGTGGTATTTGCTAAGTGCTTTTCTTTGTGCCAAGCACTGTGCTAAGTGGGCAGCGTGGTTCAGTGGAAAGAGCCTGGGCTTTGGAGTCAGAGGGCATGGGTTCGAATCCCGGCTCTGCCACTTGTCAGCTGTGTGACTGTGGGCAAGTCACTTAACTTCTCTGTGCCTCATTTACCTTATCTGTAAAATGGGGATTAAGACTGAGCCCCACGTGGGACAAGCTGATTCCCCTGTGTCTACCCCAGTGCTAAGAACAGTGCTCTGCACATAGTAAACACTTAACAAATACCAACATTATTATTATTATTATACAAGAGAATTGGGTCCCAAATGGAGCTCACAGTTTAAGTAGGAAGGAGAACAGGTATTGAATCCCCGTTTTGCAGAAGAGGGAACCAAGGCACAGAGATGTTAAGTCTCTTAACAAAGGTCACACAGCAGACAAGTGGCCGAGCCAGGATCAGAACTCAGGTACTCTGACTCTTAGGCCCGTGCTCTATCCACTAGGTCGTGCTGCATCTAAAGTAGCCCAGGCTCGGGAGGGATTTGAACCCAGGACCTCTTGCACCCAAAGTGAGAATCATACCCCTAGACCAACGAGCCACCTGTGGTCATCACGTCATCACCTTTTGAAGCTTTTGAACATCTCATGTCCTCCAGGGGGCTTGCCCCAATTAATTACTACTCTCCCCAGTTTCGATTCCCCTCAACTACCACTTCAACATTTCTATGCCACCTGTGGACTTGTGGACTTTCATATATTCATAAGTGATAGGGGAGAGTTAGAATAACATTGCAAGCTTCTTGAGGACCAGGGTCGAATCTACTAGCGCTAGTGTTTACTCCCAAGAGCTTTGAAAGGTGTTCTCTATATAGTAGGTGCTCAACAAATACTATAGATTTTCTTCCTTGTGGGGGTTATGTTGATAACATGGAGCCAAGTGGGAAAGAGGCATCCCAGCTTCAAATTTAGTGGTGATTGGAGGGGCAAGCAATATTTTCACTTCTTTACAATCCCACCAAACTGTACTTGAACCTGGGAGAAGACCGTTTAGTAACCCCATTCAGCTTTCCAAAATAAAGAACTGCATGGTCTATAATGTCCTTCTTTGGTTCTGTTTTCCAAGTCTTTAATTATATCCGTTGATATCGTTTGGACCCTATCCAGTGTCTCTGCATCCCTATTAAAGAGTGAAGGCCAAAACTGGGTATAATATTCTTTAGTAAGGTCCTGAGCGATGCCACAGATTGCAGAGAGATTGATTACTCCCTGGCTCTTGTATACCACACTCCAGTTACAACATCCCAGAGCCATGGTAGATTCTTAGGAACACTACATCATTCACTCATATTTATCTTATAGTTCAGTGTGACTCTGTGCCTTATGATCGAGTGCCTAGACGGTCATTTCCCATCTTAGAAAGTGAAATACCTAAGGGATTACCTTCCGCTTTTTCCAATCAAGATACCTTTTGGTACGGATGGATCATTTCTCTGTTTTCTCAAAGACAAAATTGAAAGAAATGGCCATATGGCACGATTATTTATTTTAGTGCTGTGCTCAGAGCACTGTCTAAGTGTTGGGGAGCATACAAACGTAAAGACGTAGTCCCTATTCTTGAGGAGTTTACAGTCTAATGTGGGAGTCAGGTTGACACAAGATGGTATAATAAGGACAAAAGGGAAAACATAGACACAACTGGTAACAGCCAGGGGAAGAAAACAATGAAGAGATAAGTGGACTAAATAAATAAATAAACTGATATGTGCATAAATTCTAAGGGTGGCTAATAGGATTACTTGTCTAGAGAGGGAGGGATTAATCAAGGAATGCTTTTTGCTGGGAGGTGGCTTTTTAAGTGGGGAGTGAGGTGGTTTGGGGGATTGGATGGGGGAAGGGCATTGCGCACACAGAGAGTTGGCATGAGCAAAGGGTGGGAGACAGGAGATTGAGAGTGATGTAGAACTAAGAAGCTATCTCGGGAGGAGTAGCAAAAAGATAGTCCTTTCTATATCAAGCGCAAATGAACAGAACCGAACTGCACGCTTTTGACAGTCTGATCCTGTTTTTGAATTTACCTCATAGACTCATGATTATTTCAGAACTTTTGCCGGTGAAGATCAATTGGTCAATCACTGGTATTTATCGAGTGCTTACTGGGTTCAGAGCACTGTACTAAGTGTTTGGGAGAGTACAATACAGTAGAGCTGGTAGACAAATTTCTGGCCTGTAAGGAGCCCAAGGCTAGTCGGGGAAGATGGTAATATAAATTAATTAATTATAGGTATGTATATAGGAGCGGTGGAGCTGAGGGTGGGGTGAATAGAACCACTCTTTTCTTGATTGCAGTTCCCCAGGTAGGTCTGTCTGCCTCTGTTGCCTGTCACCGTTCAGCTAGTGTGTCTCATTGTCTGAGCCTGCAACTCACTGCATCTTTAAATGTTTCTTTTGCGTTTCCTCTCTCCCTGACCGACCGGCCTCATCTCATTTGCATTCAGGTGCCCTATTTTGGCTCACCCTATGACAGCTGTTTGGATATCCTACTATAATTCATTTTACTTACATACCCCCTTCTCTTTCCCCTCCCCCTCCCCCACCATCTTCCAAACACACACCCATCCCCCCTCAGCAGAGCTGAGTTGATGTGAACTTTGATTCAGTGCTAGTAGTTTGATTTGAATTTAGGAGCTTGTTTTGGAAGATTCTGCCTTGTTGTGTGATGACGTGTATGTGATACTAATGGAATTGCTCCAGAAGCAAGATGTGGCATCTGTGGAAGATTCGGGTCTTACAACCGTATTGGTTAGACAACAGAATACTTGTACAGACCTCCATTTTTATCTGGAGCTTTATACCAGTTGTGCCCACGCTCTTCCCATGTTAATCCAAACACTTATCCTAGCCAGCTTTGATTACTGCATCAGCCTCCTTGCGGACCTCCCGGCCTTCTGTCTCTCCCCTCTCCAGTGTATGCGTACTTCACTCGGCTGCCCGGATCATTCTTTTTATAAAACTGTTCAGCCCATGTTTTCCCATTTCTTAAGAACCTCCAGTGGTTGGCCACCCACCTCTGCATCAAGCGGAAACCCCTTACCGTCGGCTTTAAAGCATTCGATCACCTTGCCCTCTCCTACCTCTCCTCGATCACCTTGCCCTCTCCTACCTCTCCTCGCTACCCTCCAACTACAACCCAGCCCAGCACACTTCACTACTCTAATGCCAACCTATTTGCTGTACCTTGATCTCGTCCAACTCACTGCCGAACTCCCACCCGTGTGTCCTTCCTCTGGCCTGGAACACCCTCCCTTTTCATATCTGTCAGACAATGACTCTCCCCGCCTTCAAAGCCTTATTGAAGGCACATCTCCAAGAGGCCTTCCCTGACTAAGCCCTCCTTTCCTCTTCTCCCACTCCCTTCGGCGTCACCCTGATTTGCTCCCTTTATTCACCACCACTCCCCACCCCCTACCCACAGCACTTATATACATATCTGTAATTTATTTATATTAATGTCGGTCTCTCCCTTTAGACTGTAAGCTTATTGTGGGCAGGGAATGTGTGTTATATTGTTGTTTGTACCCTCCCAGAGTCCTTAGTACAGTGTCCTGCACACAATAAGCACTCGATAAGTCCGATTGATTGATTGTTAAGAAACTTGTGGATTCCGTTATCAAAAACAAAAAACAGCATGTTAAAACAACAGCAGATTCCTGATCCTTGCTTTGGCCCTTATTGTCTCAAAAACTGATCCATGGAGGGGGTCCACTGACCGATTTATCTTGGTTATTGATTTGATATTTGTTCAAATTGTCATTTCCTCTCTGGTAGAGTTCTGTAAGTTAAAGTGCTGCATCTACCCACTCTGTTATATTGTACTCTCCCAAGTGCTTAGTACAGTGTTCCACACACAGTAAGTGCTCAATAAGTGCGATTGATTTGATCCATCGTGGCTCTACAACTCAAAACGTTTAGTTTGAATGTGGCTGGCAGGTTTTTCATTCTGAACAGCATAACTGTTACCCGACTAGGCAATCATAATGGTAATCAGCATAATGCAGCATGATTAGTGGTAATGAAATAGTTACTATCATAATGGAAGTGAATGAGTCCTGCCCACTCACTGCTGATATAGGTTGCTGCCCTAGAAACAGAGGCCTACAATCTGGACAGCCATGGAAGGCCACTGGAAAATGCTAACAAGGCAAAAACAATGCAAATACAAAGCAAATACATATACAGCTATGTTATAAAACACATAATCCCCTCCATCTGGAAGAAAGGGGGACCCACTTCTTCCCAAAAGCTAATTTTCTGGGTAAGCATTCCTTGTTTTTCCTATACAGTGTGATTGTAAGACGGGGCAATGTTAAATGGTAACCAGATACTCAAGTGCATAGAAGCGATCATAAAGTCCTGTGTTTCTACAGTATAGTTTGAAGAAAGCTGAGAGGATTAAAGAGAAAAAGAAATAGGTTTTGATGCAGCCTTTCATCACACGCATAAAATGACAACCTCAATCAGTGTACAAAAATGAAAGCAAATCTATAATAGTGGTTGTTCCTCTTTTCCCCCCCCATTATTTGAAGTCCTAATTAAGAAAATGGAATCCAAGTGTATTATTGCACCAGTCTCCCCCACTTCTCTCTGCCCCCACTTAAGGATACTCAGACTTGAGGTTATCGTCGTTGCAAGGTGGCTTTAAATGTTCCTAGTCCTGAAGCTATAATAAGTCTGACCTATCTCAATAAAGCTATTTTTTGCAACAGATGCCCTGGAAAGAGGACCATCTACCTTGAAGAATGAGGATGTTCTTTGTTAATAAACAAGATTTTATGTCAGGAAATTTTAATCAGTTATTCCTAGTGAAATAATTATGATGGATTACTGCAACATTTCAGAGAGGTTTACTTTCAGATACAATAATAATGTCATGCTTTCAAGAATCTTGTTAGACAGCTCAAAGCTGAGATTAATCCCCAGCAAACTGAAATAAGGGAAGGCTCATGAGTGGAGAATATTTACTAGATTTAATTAGCTCTGGCTATTAGGTGGGAAAAAAAACCCAACATTTTGGTGGTTTCCGTATGGAAGTAACCAAGTTCTGTATGCTACTTTTTCTGGTTAAAAATTAAATGTCACAAAATTAATGATTCAAATATTTAGAAAACCATAGGAGGAAAAGATGTCCATGCCTCAAGTCTTCCCGGGCTCCTGGAATAGGGCTTGAACATGAGTAGGCTGACTTGTGTTTACTGCGGAGGGACAAAATCCAGAGTCTACTGGTCCACAAGCCAAATCAACGCCTCGGGCACTGATTCTGATAACACCCTGCTCTTCCCACTAGACTGAGTGTTAGAAATCAGGAGACCAATCGAGATACCTATTTCTAATCTTCAATTTTTACGCTAACCCTGATCCTAGTCCTAACGTTGTTTTTTGGTTGAGGTTCCCAATTAGCTGGTGAGGGGGAGAGGTGTGAGTAGAAACAATGGAATTGGAATTATATGCAAGTAAAGCCTTTTTAAAATAAATTCAGCAACTAATTTTGGAAGACTCCATAACTCTTCCTTACCAACCAGTTTTCTTCCAACCACAGTTTTGAGTATTCATGTTTAAGACTTAATGCTTAGTAAATGGAAGCCATTTTGGCTACCGCAGTGTATGGTGTTAAGTAACCCTGGTCTTCATGGCTATAAATCAGCCCACCCCCTCCCATTTCAACTCAGGTTCTCAGTTTCCATCCTTGGAGCTCCAGGTATGAAGATTGCATGGCTGCATTGGGCCTTCTACTACTACTATTAATAATGATATTTGTTAAGCACTTACTATGTGCCAGAAACTGTTCTAGGTAGATACAAGGTAATCAGGTTATCCCACATGGAGCTCACCATCGTAATCCCCATTTTCCAGATGAGGTCACTGAGGCCCAGAGAAGTGAAGTAACTTGCCCAAAGTCACCCAGCAGACAAGTGGCGGAATGGGGATTAGAACCCACGTCCTCTGACTTCCAAGCCCGCGCTCTTGCCAATAGGCCATGTTGCTTCCCATGCTATATAGTTTGTCTTGTTTAGTGCTCGGTGCTATTAGCAGTCAATTGCAGTGCTCCACATTTTTCTCCCAGTTCCATTGTGATTTTTGCCTTTTCCTCCATCATGACATCAAAGTGAAAGATGAATAGACAGTCTAAGAAGAAAGGAAATTTAACATATTTAACTGTGAAATTGTAATTTTTTCTAGAGTTATTTGAACATGTATTAAAATTAATGGCATTAAAGGTGAATAAAATCATTTTTACTCTTTTTGGGTGCCTTTAAGGTGCATGTATCAGTTTTAAGGTAGGCCTAGAATGCTTTCTCTGACCACCTCAAACCTCAGATTTTGATCCAGTATGACTGGATAAGTCAGGGTTAGCCGTAACCCCATTTAGACTTAAAGCATTTGATTTTGCCAGTCACAGTTTTTGCAACCACATGAACTTGGGGGAACCTAACCTCACCAGTTGGTGAGGGAAACCTCTATAAGAGTTCTTTGTTTGAAGGCAATACATTGTAATAATCAAGAAACTTAATCATGTGAATTGTTTGTTAGGTTTTGTTATGAAATGTATTATATAGAAGTGTTGCTATATCTTTGACTCTTCTTTTTTTCCACCTTCCTTAAGCAATATACCCAAGAGATCTGTATATAGATCAAGGACAGAAGTATTTTTAGTTATTCATTTTAAAGCCATGATTACTGTTTATTGACAATCATTCACTCCTTCCTCAGATTGGGAGCCCTATGTGGGACATGGACTGTGCCCAAGCGTGGCTTAGTAGGAAGAGCCCGGGTTTGGGAGTCAGAGGACATGGGCTCTAATCCCAACTCCGCCACTTGTCTGCTGGGCAAGCCACTTAACTTCTCTGTGCCTCACTTACCTTCTCTGTAAAATGGGGATTAAACCTGTGAGTCCCACCTGGGGCAACCTGATTACCTTGCATCTGCCTCAGCAGTTAGAACAGTGCTTGGCACATAATAAATGCTTAACAAATACCAAAATTATTATTACTCCAGCACTTAGTACAGTGCTTGGCACGAAGTAAGCGCTTAACAAGAAAAAGAGATCATTTCTGAGAGAAACGTATTTTCCCCTAACAAAAAGAGCCTGGTTAGAATATTGGTATGAGTGGATATGAAGTGTTGGTAATAATAATAATATGATAATAGTAATTGTGGTCTTTGTTGAGCAATACGTACCAAACGGTGACCTAAGCACTGAGGTAGGTACGTGAGAATCATTCACACATTCAATCGTATTTATTGAGCGCTTACTGTGTGCAGAACACTGTACTAAGCACTTGGGAGAGTACAATATAACAATAAGAGGACATATTCCCTGCCCACAACGAGCTTACAGCCTAGAGGGGGAGGCAGACACGAATATAAATAATTGAATGACAGATATGTGGGTGAGTGCTGGGAAGCTGGGAGGGGGAATGAATAAAGGGAGCAAGTCAGGGTGATGCAGAAGGGAGTTGAAGAAAAGGAAAAGAGGGCTTAGTTGGGAAGGGCCTCTTGGGGGAGATGTGCCTTCAGTAAGACTTTGAAGAGGGGACGAGAATGCCGTGAGGGGATGAGACCGTCCGAGATGGGGCTGGGCCACCCGCAGAGGCTCTCCGCAGTCAGCACAGGGCGGGGCGACTGGACTGCAACTTGTCTCTGGCTGCCGGGAGAAAGGAGAGCTCCCTTCTCAGGTTTCCCACCCAGCTTCAGCCATAAATGGGTACTGGAGGCCAAGCAGGCAGGACCCTGCAGGCTGAGCGAGGAGTTCAGCATTCCACGGCTGCCCGAGACGTGGCCTCTTCCCTTCTCCTCCCTCCTCCACCCCCCCTACACCCCGCGCCCAGTCAAACCCAAGGAGGCCCTCGAGTTCAATCAGGTCGGAAACAGTCTCCTGCGGGGCTCACATTCTAAGGGGAAGTACGAACAAGTATGTATTCCCCATCTGACAGATGAGGAAGCTGAGGCCCAGAGAAGGTAAATGACTCACCCAAGGTCACCCAGCTAGAGAGTGGCAGAGCCGGGATTAGAATCAAAGTCACCTGACTCGCAGTCCTTTGCTCTCTCCGCTAGGCCACAGTGTTTCTTTAAAATACATTTTCTCTTTCCTACCACACCTTCTCCCACCATTACCACCACCATCACCACCCAGAACAAAATCCGGGGTGGGAATTAGCCATAGTCCATGGAAGAGAGAAAGCTGAGGGGAGCTAATAAAGTGAGGTAGTCAGAGGGTACTTGCTACTCGGATCCCTGCCGGTGTCTTCCCGTTCTGGAGACCAAAAAGGGGGAAGCATTTTTATCTCCACCCTCAGGCTTCCCACCCCCAACCTTCAAAATGTAAGAAATGGCAACCTGGACAGAGTGACTCCCCACATTGACCCTTTTAATCCACCATCAGTTTCCCCATGGTGACTATTCTTTGTTCCCTAATTTCTTAAAGGGCAGCCTTGTAGGGATTCTTTATCTAGTGTTTATGAATTCTGAATGCCAATGGGTCCGTGGCCTAGTTTGACCCTTTCCGTACTTTAATTTTTTAATGGCGTATATTAAGTGCTTGCTACATGCTAGGCGCTTAAAAACACCTTTGTCTCTCAGAAAAAGGAGAAAACAGTGACATGTTTTCATTAGCCCCATTTCATCTGCAAAATTCAACCTTCTTGCCCCTCTTACTTCCCTGAAGTTGAAAATGAAATCCGCTCCAAAAGGTCAGGTCTCGTATTGGCTTTTTAAAGCGAGACAACTGAATAGTTGCTAATGCAATTTAAAAAAAAAACAAACTCTGATAGAATTGATTAGTAAATGCTTCAATTATTTGTTTGCTTTTTAATTGACTTTCAAGTCACGTTTTCTGCCCACTAATGACATGTGCTGCTTTAAAAAAATAGCAGTAAAGTGGAAAAAAAAATTTACTTCAACACTTTCTGTTGGCTTGATATAAAGCTTCACCATGGCAATATGGGTCACATTTTCAACTAGATTTTGTGCTTATTTCTACATTAGACCTTGTAGCAGAAAAAAGGGAGGTTTTTGACATCTTTATGAAGGATGGCGCTCTTTAAAAAAACATAAGGGAACTTTTTACAAACACTATAATGAGGGTATTCAGCTCTGGAGGCAAAACAGAGCTGTTTCAAAAGACATTAGCTCCTAAAATGTGGTGCCAAAAAAAGATATCACTAAGTCAAAAGGCTGCTTTTGTTTTGCCATTTTTCTTCCCCATCTAAAATCATATGCTAATGAAAATTCTAGTTTATAATTGACATACTTTCAGCACTTAGAGGTGTAAAATAGATGAGGAATTTGCTCTGAAGAATAGGATAAAATGAGAAGAATGAAAATATGTGCTTTACTCATTCGTAAAGGACAGTATGTGCCTATTCAATTTCATTCATTCATTCAATAGTATTTATTGAGCGCTTGGCACCTGGGTTTCTGTATTCATTAAATATGTGTTAATGATGACACCAATAATTCAAAGTATGGTCTGCATCAGTTGTATACTTCTGAATTCATGTACGTACGTACTTATTATTTATTTATTGTAATGTCGGTCTCCCCTTCTAGACTGCCAGCTCGTGATGGGTAGGGAACGTGTCTGCTAGTTCTGTACTGCGCTATCCTGAGCACTTAGAGTGCTCCGCACATAGTAAGTGCTCAATAAATACCGTTGATTTTGAGAGACAGACAGAGGGACAGACATTTTTGAGTTAGGAAATGACAGGGAGGATTTTAGTAGTGTCCACAAGGATCGACGATGACTGTTGCGTGACCAACAATCCACTCCACCATAAGGGCACGTGAAGATAGTTCCCTGCTGCTCTGATGTGTTGGCCACTAGTAAAAGCTGGATACTGTTTTCAAGCCTGCCTCCTGGTAGGTCCAATCTTCACAAAGCCTGAATTCAATGTGAATGTCTCCACTTGCTTACCCAGCGGGCTGGCCTGCTTGCTGCAGTGGACTCCCAACGATTTGCTCCCATGTCACGTTGTCCAAGACTGCGTTCCTTATGTCTTTAGATCATTCGTTCTGCCAACCAAGCTTTCATCTTTTCATTTCCCCCTTCAGCAGCTGCCTGGGTATCCTGGTTGTTTTCATCTTTTAGGGTGCTCTCTTCAGGATGGTCATTTGTCCGGTCACCCAGCTGCTAGTGGATGCTTTTGTATCTTTATGTCAGTTTTCAGCACCTCCCCTCCACCTGTTGCAGCTCCTGCTGACAGTGTCTGAATTCACATGGACCCGGGAAGGGAAGCCAAAGGGTCCGAAGCAGTTGGAAGGTCAGCAAATCCAAGCCAAACATTCTACATTTGAGTCTATGTAGCCTAAATCAATTGGACTTCCACAAAGTGGTGCTCACTAATCAATCAATCAATCAATCAATCAATTGTATTTATTGTTTACTGTGTGCAGAGCACTGTACTAACCTCTCGGGAGAGGCCAGTTCCATAGAGTTGGTAGATACAGCCCTTGCCCCCAATGAACTTGCAGTCTAGAGGGGGAGACAGAAAGATAAATATGTAATGTAAAGATATATAAGTGACTATATCAACAGATTTATAATACAGTCACGTTTTATGCTGGCATAGTTATAATTCTATTTATTTATATTGATGCCTCTTTACTTGGTTTGATGTGTGTCTCCGCCCCCCCCCCCACCAAACTGGAAGCCCATTGTGGGCAGGGATTGTCTCTATTGCTGAACTGTACTTTCCAAGCATTTCGTACAGTGCTCTGCACACAGTCGGCACTCAATAAATGTGATTGAATGAATGAATGAATGAATGTCAGTGAAGGCAGTTCAGTTATTGAGTAGTTACTGTGTGCCGAGCACTGTAGTAAGAGCTCGGGAGAGTACAACGGAGTTGGTAGAATCGATCTCTGCCCTCAAGGAATATAGAAGGTTCCAGACAACGTGAATTTTATAATGAGGCAATACAGCTTCAAACCAGTGAAGCATAAAATCGAATCCTCCAATCTAATCAGCAAACAAGCCTGTCCTAATGTATGAATATCTTCTGCTCCTTGCAGGTCAGTTTGGTGCACCAAGACTTTTTTGATGATGATGACGGCATTTGTTATGTGCCAAGCACAATTCTAAGTGCTGGATACTCTTTAAATTGCTTCCTCTGTGACAAGCACTATTCCAAGTGCTGGAGTAGATAAGAAAATCATCAGGTTCAACACACTCTCTGGCCCACGTGGAGCTTCCAGTCTAAGTAGGAGGGAGTAAGATTTAATACCCATTTTCCAGATGAGGTAACTGAAGCCCAGAGAAGTGAAGTAACTTGCCCAAGGACACACAGCAGACAAGTGGCAGAGCTGGGATTAAAACCCAGGTCCTCTGATTCCCGGGCCCATGTTCTTTCCACTAGGCCATGCAGCATCAGGATTTGACTTCAGCACTCTTTCTAGTTGTGCCAAGTCTCTGAAAGGCAGTCTTGAGTCTCCTTGTGTAGCAGAAGAAAACATTTACACTAAATGATATTTTATTACTCCAGCATTGCATAATGCAATCCAATTGGTTGTGCCCCTTGGAGGCTCCCCACCTGCCTCCAGGGTTCATGGATCCCCAGTTGACCTGCTCTAGTTCATTCATTCCCTCATATTTATTGAGTGCTTACTGTGTGCAGAGCACCGTACTAAGCGTTTGGGAAAGTACAATACAACAATAAACAGTGACATCCCCTTTCCACAACAAGCTTACAGTCTAGACGGGGGAGCTAGACATCAATACAAACAAATAAAATTGGGACTGGGAGGGGGGAAGAGCAAAGGGAGCTATTCAGGGCAATGCAGAAGGGAGTGGGAGATGAAGAAAAGTGGGGCTTAGTCTGGGAAGGCCTCTTGGAGGAGATGTGCCTTCGATAAGGCTTTGAAGTGGGGGAGAGGGGTTGTCTGTCAGATTAGAGGAGGGAGGGTGTTCCGGGCCAAAGGCAGAACGTGGGCTAGGGGTCAGGGCGAGACAGGTGAGGTCGAGGCACAGTGAGAATTGCAAAATGTATATGATGCGTCTCTTAATTTATGATGATATGATGAATAAATAAAATCCCACAGTCACAAAGAGGTGACAAACACGCTAAATCACAGGAACAATGATGTTGGCCAGCCTCCTCATGAACAATCAGCGCTTGTGGTCCTCGGTGATTTTTCTGTGTATGTCACCCTCTAATGTATGTGGAATGGTTTAGTCGTTTCTGAGTGGAAAATCTTGGAGAATCGTGGCCTGGACGGCAGAAGGCTATGGGGCTCAGTTCCTCTAATAGTAAAGCTAGTATCATGGCAGGTGAGGAAGGTGAATAATTCAGCTGGTTGTCAGAGTCTTACCCCCTTTTGATTAAAGGATTTTAGCATAAGCTGTCCTTTGTTTCTTCAATGGCTTCATTGAGAGTGAATTGAAAATACAGCTTTCTCACTGCATAATCTAGGTATTTGCATAAGGGATTAAACTATTCAAATGGTCTCCTATTAATTTAAGCCTAAGGTGGAAAATGAAGTTTAGCTAGAATTTGTAAATGAGCATCTTGTTGAAACCATTTATTTCCTCTAGAAGGTTCCAAGTAACATGTAGCCCTTTCTGCCTCATGTCCTTTTGGACAAAATCTTTTTCACTGGTCTTTGTCAGTATCCTTGAAGCATTGAGAAGCACTGTGGCCTAGTGGATAGAGCTTGGTCCTGGGAGTCCGACGGACCTGAGATCTAATCCTGGCTCTGTTACCTGTCTGCTGTGTGATGTTGGGCAAGTTGCTTCATTTCCTTGTACCTCAGTTATCTCATTTGTAAAATGGGGATTAAGACGGTGAGCCCCACGTGGAAAAGAGACTGTGCCCAACCTGATTAGCCTGTATCTACCCTAGCACTTAGTATAATGCCTGGCATGTAGTAAGCACTTAACGGATACCATTAAAAAAAATCACACATTCTTTTTATGGATTGTCTCTCTGCTGCTATCTCTGAGGGTGCCATAACTTAGGACACAATGTTGACAATATTATGAAGAGGAGACACAGAGTTTTAAAATAGTGAGACTTCACTGGAAAGAATCTACAGAAATGATCCCTATTTCTTTGGCAAGCAATCTTTTTTTTAGTTGAAAACTCGAGAAGTCCAGTAATGTTTCCCTTGTCCTGGAAGGTTCGGAAGTTATTGTTGACGTCTCCGGAGCAGTATTCTTGCGACTGTCAAACAGCAGTAGGAACACAAACCTGGCTGTGTTGGAATGACCACTAGCATTTTGGTGACCTGTCAGGAGGAACACTTCTCTTCAGTTTTATTCATCTATATTTGGCTCAACAGCAGTCATCCTCTTGGAGCTTTAAAGTTAAGGTCTTGATTATTTCTGATCTAATAGGTGGCCTTAGGAATTGAACTTTAGAGATAGAAGCAATGCAGGAAAAAAAAAAAGACTAATTAGAAGTTTTGCATTTGCCAAAAATAAGGAGCAAAAGTAGTGTAGCTGAAAGCTTCTTAGAGAGATAGCCCAGCCCAGGGTTATAATGAAACTCAAATTGCCAGTAAGTTTTAGTGCCCTATCTTTAGGAGTCAGCAGCTGCTGGAGTAATCTTCCTTCTCAATGACATACTGATAATTGATTTTACAGCCATTGCACACCACCCTGGGAAGGGATGGGATTCCTTCCCTAAGAAAATACATTCTCTTTCTTCATTATTAGCAGCAAAATAGTAGCATTGTCCTTCGGTTCGAAGTTACTGCTGTTGTCGGTGAGACTGCATGCATGACTGTGTGTCTTTGAGAGAGAATCATTTGCACACTTGATCCATGAAAATCTACTAATGCGCCTTTTCTGACCCCTTGGCATTTGGGTCAACATGGTTTAGACACCAGCAGGAGTAAAATAAACCTACCGCTACAGTTTCATTTTGCTACTACCCCGGGAAAGGAACTTCTAGTCTTATGCTTGTATAAAGGCAGGAGATAGCAGTTGTCACATGGTAGCTTCATTGCGGTCATCTCCCAAGACTGAAATCTCTTTGATGGGCTTCGTGGGCATTTCGACCCATAGCAAAATATCCCGTCACCAAATAACTTGGGAGAAAATGTGTGCATTCACCTACTTTTCTAGAGCAGACAAGTTGCCGTCAGTGTTGATGTCCATAAATAAACATCCTTTTAATGATGAAATGTCTGAAAAAGCCCCGCTTTTTGTCCCTTTAGTGCATATTTGTTTTCCTTGAGGAATGTAGAGTCCCAAGAGAGGCAAGAAAAGGGGAAGGCACCCCAAATATCTGAGGTAGCTACTATCACAGCTCGGGGTCCCAATGACCTGGAAGCCATGTTTCCCTGTACCTCTGGCATCTCTATTTGGTCTTTGGAAGCATAAATTTCAAGGTCATTCTTTTCTTCAAAGTGTTTGTGTTTTTCTTTGAAATTGGAAGTAAATAAGTAAAATAATGAAATCATTATTTTAGCCAAGCAAAGAAGGTCATCTATCTTTTGAGTTAACAACCCCAATTTACTGTACATTTGGAATCGTAAAATGATTTTCTTTTGGCTTTCAAACCGTTCTTCCAAACTCCCGAGTAGTCATGTCGTAGTAATCCGTTGGGATTTAAGATTCATATGAAAATTAAAAGATGGTGAGTTTGGGGGCATTTTCTGACCATAAACTGAAATGTAATTTTCTGAAATGGTTAGATTGTGAAGTGATTTTAGTTACTATTCAGTAATTTTTTTTGGTATTTCATTTTCTAGCAGTTCTCTCTTTTAAGAGCCTCAGATGTCCCATAAAAAGCAAATACTGGAAGTGTCAATTTTTTAAGTCCTGCATATTTTCTCTTCTGCTTTCCTTGTCTTTATAAATTACTGTAATGAAAAATGCTTAAGAATTGGCACCACCACCTCAAAAGAAAAGAAGAACTGGATGAAAGCCTGTAAAATGGCCCTTTGAAAAAAGGTGATATCAGATGCCTGACTGACAGGAGTGACTCTGTATCCCAGGAAGAAGTCAGTAAACCAATCCTCATCAAAGCCCTCGTAATGTTACTTGTTTCAGAAGAATCTCAATTTTCTGTTGCATCACTATCCAGATGCTTCTCTTATGCCGACTGGACTCTGCATCAGTTTCCTCATAGACCTCCCTGCCTTCTGTCTCTTCCTTCTCCAAGCCGTGTTTCACACTGCTGCCTGGATTATTTTTCTTAAGCATTGTTCTCTGCATGTCTCCCCATTCTCCAAAACCTCCTATCAATTACTCTCTTTCCCTTCTTTATCCTTGCTGCTCTCCCACAACACCCCAGTTTGTATACTTTGCTTTTCTACTCACCATGCCTCGTTCTTGTCTCTCCTGCTCACACCCTCTGTCCTGCCTGGAACTCCCCTCCTTGTTCACATCCATTTCTCACTCCATCTTCAGAGCCCTTCTGAAATCACATCTCCTCCAGGAGGCCTTCTATGATGATTCTCTCATCCAACCACCCTATTCCCCCCACTTCAGCACTTTTAATAAGAAGAAGAAGAATAGTGTTTGTTAAGCACTTACTATGTGCTAAGCACTGTTTTAAGCGCTGGGGTAGATACAGGGTAATCAGGTTGTCCCACGTGAGGCTCACACTTTTAATCCCCATTTTACAGGTCAGGTAACAGGCCCAGAGAAGTTTAGTGACTTAATAATAATAATGTTGGTATTTGTTAAGCACTTACTATGTGCCAAGCACTGTTCTAAGCACTGGGGTAGACACAGGGGAATCAGGTTGTCCCACGTGGGGCTCACAGTCTTAATCCCCATTTTACAGATGAGGGAACTGAGGCCCAGAGAAGTTAAGTGACTTGCCCACAGTCACACAGCTGACAAGTGGCAGAGCTGGGATTCGAACTCATGAGGCCTGACTCCAAAGCCCGTGCTCTTTCCACTGCACCACGCTGCTTCTCTTGCCCAGAGTCACACAGCAGACGTCCTCTGACTCCCAAGCTCGGGCTCTTTCCACTAAACCACGCTGATTTAAATGTCACCTAAGCACTTGGCTACTCCCTCCACACCCCAGGATTCATGTACATATCTTTAAACTCTGTTGCTCCCCACTACCTGTTTTTTTTTTTTATGTTAGTGCCAGTCCCCTCCACTAGATTGTAAGTTCTTTAAGGGCAGGGTTTGTGTCTCGAAAATCGATTGTGCTCTTCCAAGCACTAAATACACTGCTCTACACGAAATAAGCACTCAACGAATATTAACAATTGAATGATAACTAATTGATTCCCTGCAAACCTGGGAAAGATAAGTGACATGTGGCATTTCCATGTAATTGAGTTTATTTCATTGTGATGAGGATATTTGCTTATTTCGGTCATTACTTGTTATTGCCGCTCACCTCCCTCCTTTTTCTCCTTTACCCCCTCTATAGCTTCCTCCCTCCTCCCTCCTTCACTTCTCTTGTTTCCCTTTTCTCCGTCTCTTCCCACTTACTTCCCTCTCCTCCTTTCTCCTCTCTCCTCTCTTCCTCCTTCTCCACCCTCCTACATTTTTCTCCTTTCCTCTCCTCTCTCTTCTCTTCTTTTAGCAAGAGTATGAAAATATGAATAAAGGAATAAATGAATGAATAAGTAGAATATAGAGCATGAGAGGAGTATGTAGATAGATAGAGCACTAGATGGAGATTAATATACAAGTTCTATATGTTGGCTCTTAGGATGACATAACCTGGCTAGTGGAAATCTTCAAGGGAATGAAGATGTTAGTGACAGGCACTGTGTGGTAGAGTTCTTAAAGGGTAGGCTTCTAAAAAAAATGTAGGTCCGATATTGCTCATTCCCCCTTGTACAAATATAATCTCTTTAGAAGTAGTCTGCTCATCTGCAACCCATGGTAACTAAGAATGTTCCCCAGGGAACTGGCTGTAAATTCGGAAGATTACAGCCTTTTCACCTATTAATTAATTCATTCATTCAATCATATTTACTGAGCGTTTACTATATGCAGAGCACTGTACTAAGCTCTTGGGAAAGTACAATGCAACAACAGACAGTGACATTCCCTGCCCACAATGAGCTTGCAGTCTAGAGCAGGGGAGGCAGACATCAGTACAAATAATTTACGGATATCTGCATAAGTGCTGTGGGGCTGGGAGGGGGGAAGAACAAAGGGACAAGTCAGGGCGAAAGAGAAGGGAGTGGGAGAAGAGGAAAGGAGGGGCTCGATCTGAGAAGGCATCTTGGAGGAGGTGTACCTTCAAAAGGGCTTTGAAGGGGGGGGGGGGAGAGTAATCGTCTGTCAGATTTGCGGAGGGAGGACATTCCAGGCCGGAGACATTCTGGAGAACTGACTGCTTCCCAGGACCCCGTCGTTAGCATTTGAGGTTGATGGTGTACACTGAGGTGGCACTGTGGACATTCCTCCGGAAGCTGGCTGTATCTTGTGTAGTGGGCCCAGCCGTAGAGAAGGTTGGGCTCCCCAACAGCCTTATAAACCCACAATTTGGGGCAGAGTGTGATGCTTTGTTGATAGTGCACTCTGGCAATTTGCCAAAATCAATGATACCTTCTTGGATGATCTTTCCTACTTTGTTTTCTGTCTTTGCATCATCAGCGAGTGTATTGCCTGGGTAGCAGAATTTCACGACTCTAGCAGTTTGATTTTGCTGATTGCAGAGGCAGCATGGTCTTGTGGAAAGAACATCGGGCTAGGAATGAGAAGACCTGGGTTCTAATCCCAGCTCTGCTTCCACCCTGCTTTGTGATCATGGGCAATTCACCTAATCTCTCTGGGCCTCTGCAAAATCAAGATAATGATACCTGTTTAACTGGCCCCACCTCACTGGAAGGTTTTTTTAAATTTTTCCAGTATTATATGCCAGACACTGTAGTAAGCGCTGGAGTAGATAAAAAGCCAATCAGGTTGGAAACAGTCCCTGTCCCACAAGGGTCTCCCGGTCTTAATCCCCATTTTAGAGTTCAGGGAACTGAGGCACAGAGAAGTTAAATGACTTGCCCAAAGTCACACAGGCAACAAGTGGAGCTAGGATTAGAACCCAGATCCATACTCTGTCCACTAGGCCAGGCTGCTTCTAGTGGGGGGCTATGAAGACAAATAAAGTGATTGATGTGAAAATGCTCTGGAAGAACGAAAGTGCAAGAGAAATACAAATTATTACTACAAACTTCTAGGTTTTTTGCACATTCTCTTACCAGATAAGATTAGAGAAGCAGCGTGGGCTGGTGGAAAGAGCACGAGCTTGGGAGTCAGAGGACGTGGGTTCTAATCCCGGCTCCGCCACTGGTCTGCTGTGTGCCCTAAGGCAAGTCACTTAACTTCTCTGTGCCTCAGTTCCTTCATCTGTAAAATGGGGATTAAAAGTGTGAGCCCCATGTGGGACAACCTGATTATCCTGTATCCACCCCAGTGCTTAGAACAGTGCCTGGCACATAGTAAGTGCTTAACAAATACCATTATTATCATTATTATACATGATTTATTAACATGGATAAACATTAGTAATTCCCTTGCCTTGGAAAGTGACAATCTGAATGGAAAATATGCCCATTTAAAAAATATCATAAAAGATATAACCTCCAGGTCTTAGTAATGGCAATATTTCACTACCCTCTATACCTACACATACATACCATCCCTACCGTGGTTATATGACCTCAACTTCCACTTTTTTTTAAACTTGCACCTGATTTTAAAGAATTAGAATCCTCTCTGACTAGCATCGCCCATTTTACCTCCCACATTAAGCAAGGAATGTGGGGAAACAGTGGACTACTGTTTCATTGCTGAAAATCACAGTTCGCTCTTTTGCCTCTTGATAATGGAGCCTTTCTTTGCCCAAACTGCAGTTCCATCAATTGCTCATCCTCAGAAGGTTCATTTTATCTCGCCATATTTTCCCCTCCTAGATGTCTGGTTGCAAAGCATAGGTTCAGGATGCCACCTCTGAGCATTTTCCTTTTTGTGGTTCTCAGCACCTTTGGAAGTGGAGGTTACAGTTTTCTGGTTGCTTAGACCCTGTACGGGGACCCATACGGTCTTCTGTCAAAAGTCCGTTGATGCAATTCTGCAACGTCTACTCTACTCTATGCATGCTTCTCTCAAGAAGCACTAAGCCTGTGCTTCCAACCCAGAAGGGAGTCCATCCTGTATTCCACTGTGAGAAGCAGCATGGCCTAATGGATAGAGCATCGGCCCAGGAATCAGAAGGACCTGGGTTCGAATCCCAGATTCACAACTTGTCTGCTGTGTGACCATAGGCAAGTCACTTCACTTCTCTGGACCTCAGTTACCTCATCTGTAAAATGGGGATTAAGACTGTGAGCGCCACGTGGGACAACCTCACTGCTTTGTGTCTACCTTAGCGCATAGAACAGTGCTTGGCACACAGTAAGCGATTATCGAATACCATCATTATTATAAATATTCTTCTTCTTCTCTGTGCTTCAGTTACCTCATCTGGAAGATGGGGATTAAAACTGGGAGCTCCATGTAGGACGTGGACTATGTCTACCTACCCCAATGTTTAGTTCGGTGCCTGGCACATAGTATATGCTTAGAGAAGCAGCGTGGCTCAGTGGAAAGAGCACACGGGCTTGGGAGTCCAAGGTCGTGGGTTCTAATCCCGGCTCTGCCACTTGTCAGCTGTGTTACCTTGGGCAAGTCACTTAACTTCTCTGGGCCTCAGTTACCTAATCCATAAAATTGGGGTGAAGACTGTGAGCCCCATGTGGGACAACCTGATTACCTTGTATCCCACAGCGCTTAGAACAGTACTTGGCACATAGTAAGTGCTTAACAAATGCCATTATTAATAGTATTAGCAAATACCATTTTAAAAACAAAGAAAAAGCTACCCTCTCTTTCTAAAGTGACCTCCTATTACTAGACATCCCCCAGACCACTATGCCCCACTGGGACTCCTACCAAGCTTTCTTGATGCTCAGACCCCTGCTCTCAACTTCTCCATATCACCTAAAGCCCTTTGGAACACATTCCCCCTCCCCCCAAACCATGCCATCCCATTGCACTTAGGTACATGATGATACCTAGGCTATAAGGTCCTTAATGACAGGGATCATTTCTATTATTTCTGTTGTACTCTCTCAAGCACTTCGTACAGTGCTCTGCACACGATAGGTGCTTAATAAATACTTCTGAATGATTGACCACTTTTGCCTGCCCCCCGAGTTCCGTACCTATTGTGCAATGCAAAAATTGGAGTGGGAATCTATTAAATTCGAATTCATAAAACCTAGACCTATCTTGATTGCCATTTGCTGTGATTCAAAATGAATTTCAAGTGGTATTGCTTTCTCTGGGCTCTGCTTTCCTAATGTTTCTAAGAGTAATGTGCATTACTATATATCTTGTGCAAATGTACTCTCATTTGTAAGTGTGTATTTATCTATTTCACACCTTGTAAACTCAAGTTGGAGTAGTTTTTGTATATGAACCAGTATGATAGAGAATTTTCATTTCATATAAAATATTTTAGTATTGGTTACCCTGATGTTTTGATTTATGACTTTCCATTAAATACGTTAGGAGAAGAAAAATAAATATGCAAAATACTGGCAGGCATTTAACGGGGTTGGCTCAGTGTTTCTCCCCTGAAACTGACCTTGAAATTTATTTTTGAATACAAGTCAAAATGTGCAAATTCTATAAGAGGACCAGAATCAGTACACTGTATTAAGAGACCTTCCCAGATATTTCATGTTTTGCAAGGATGGTTTGCCTCCAGCAGTATCTTGGGGTGGTTACGCATGCCAGGAGAGGTTTGCGGCTGAGGAAGCTAAATTGAACGGATACCCTTCCTAAGTAGGATTCCTTTCCAGTTACAGCAGTTACAGAGGTGTTCATTTCCTGCTGAGGCTCATCAATGGCTTTTGAATTTGCATTCACCAGATTATGTGGAGCAAGTTGTTGTGCATGGTAGGGAAGGGGGGCGGATAATTGCTTTTGCCCTGTAGACACTCAGACTAGCCTTTGCTTAGCTGCCAGCTTGCTACATCGATCCACAAGATTTGGGAGCCTCTGGTCCCTGGTGTAGTTTTGAGGTCCCAAAGAAATACCATCATTGTCATCATCATCATGGTATCTGTTAATTGCTTTCTATGTGTTACACCCCGTACTGCCCTCTGAGGTAGATAAATGATAATCAGCCTAAACAGATTCCCTGTCTCTCATCTGGCTCGCAGTCTACTTAGGAGGGAGAGCAGGTATCGAATCTCCAGCATAAAGGGTAGGCTTGGGCCCTCAGAATTCGGAGCAGTCGTACCGTGCCCCAGAGTTTCCTGTGGGGTGTATGGGGACGGTTACTCTCAGACACTGAAGATCTCCCAAGAACATTGTTATCCACCTTTCAGGTCCTGCCATCCAGTCTCTTGTATATATCTGCTGCTCTTTTGTTTGTTATTGCTTTATCGAATTCCCTTGTGTCTGTTGTTTACACATATTCTGCCACTCTTGACTGTGTAATATCTGTCAGTCTACACCAGCTTTGCATCCCCATTAGAACCTAAGTTCCTATCCATCAATCAGTGGTATAGATTGAGCGTTTACTGTGTGCAGAGCACTGTACTGATTGGGAGAGTACAATACAAGAGAGTTGGTAGACACGTTCCCTGCCCGCAAGGAGCTACAGTCTAGAGGGGGAGAGGGGCATTAATTCAATAAATAATTTACAGATGTGCACGTCAGGGCTGTGAGGCTGAGGGCGGGGTGTAAACACCAAGTGCCCGAAGGATACAGATCCAAGTGCATAGATGGTGCTGAAGGGAGAGGGAGAGGAAGTCAGGGGAAAGAGGGCTTTAACGGGGAAGGCCTCGTGGAGGAGATGTGATGTTAATAAGGCTTTGAAGGCGGAGAGAGTGTGGTGTGGCATATATGGAGGTGGGGTTGGGGGGGCGGTTTCAGGCCAGAGGAAGGACATGGGAAAAGGGTTGGCGGCGAGATAGTCGAGATCAGGGAACGTTGAGGAAACTGGTGCTAGAGGAGCAAAGTGTGTGGGCTGGGCAGTAGTTGGAGATCAGTGAGGTAAGGTAGGAGGATACATAAGCTGATTGAGTGTTTTAAAGTCCACAGTTAGGAGTGTCTGTTCGATGCAGAGGTGGATGGGCAACCACTGGAGGTTCTTGAGGCATGGGGAAATGTGGACCGCAAGGTTTTTTGGGAAAAAATTGATCCAGGCAGTAGAATGAAGTATGGACTGAAGGGGGGAGAGACAGGAGGCAGAGACGTCAGCAAAGAAGCTGATGCAGTAATCAAGGCGGGATAGGATAAGTGCTTGGATTAAGGTGGCGGCGGTTTGGACAGAGAGGAAAAGGAGGATTTAGCCATGTTGTGAAGGTAGAAATTACAGGATTTGGTGACAAAGTCTGTGTATTATATGAGAGAGATGAGTTGAGGACAATGCCAAAGTCACGGGCTTGGGAGATTGGGAAGATAGGCGGGAATCACATCTCCTACTTCAGAACGTTCCCCAACCGTTGATGCGATGCCTTTGATGGTGGAGTCCCCCATCCGAAACAACAGATGAGCCTCGGTCCTGAGGCTTCAGAAACGTGAACCTGCAAGGTGGAATTAATAATAGTGCCCGTGGCTTGCACAGCACCACTTGTTCTCCCTCCTCCCTGCCAATCTCATTCCCGCTCAGGTGAGGAGTTTAACAAGAGAGTTGGTGGGCAAGAGGGCCACGCACTGAGAAATGTCCTGTGCGGTCTTCACCTGCATTAGCCAGCTACAGGTAGAAGCCTTTCCTCTTCTCCTACTTCCTTCCGTGTCTCCCTGACTTGCTCCCGTTATTCATCCTCCCCCCCAGGCCCGCAGCATTTATGTACATATCTGCCATTTATTTATTTCTATTAATGTCTGTCTCCCCCTCTAGACTGTAAGCTCATTGTGGGCAGGGATTGTGTCTGTTTATTGTTATATTGTAATAATAATGATGGTGTCTGTTAAGCGATTACTTTGTGCCAGGCACAGCAGTACTAAGCACTGGGTGGCGGGGGGGAGGAGATACAAGAAAATCAAGTTGTAGACAGTCCCTTGTCCTACGTGGGGCTCATGGTCTCAAATCCGCATTTCATGGAAGAGGCAACGGAGGCACAGAGAAGTTAAGTGACTTGCCCAAGGTCACAGAGTGGACAAGTGGCGGACTCAGAACCCACAACCCTCTGACTCCCAGGCCCGTGCTCTATTCACTGTGCCATGCTACTTCTCTCCCGAACGCTTAGTACAGTGCTCTGTGCACAGTAAGTGCTCAATGGATAGGATTGAATGAATGAGCGAGTGAACCGAGACTACAACCCAGGACTCCTGGTTTCCAGAACACTGACGTAGCCATTGGAGTAACAGTGGGGATAGCAGTCCTCAACCCTCATTCATCCCACTCCCTTCCTTAGGCCTCCCATCCCTGTCCAGGGCAAGAGACGGGGAGCCGGAGGGTTCTGACCGGAGCCGGACTCCTAGCTTGGCTCTGGGCCCGAATGCATTCATCCCCCTGCATCTGCGGCCCTTCCCCCGCCACTCCCACCCAAACTGTTCTGAGTACGCACACGGGCCTGACAGCCAGCATTCAAATTCCAGCCTCTGGATACCCTGCAGGTCTCCACCTACCTGATCTCGGAACTCTTTAGAATCCAGGTGCCCCTCTCTTACCCGGGGAACCTGAACGGGCATGCCATTCCACATCAAGCTCACTGGGCCGATATCCTTTTTGTTGGAGCACGCCATGTTTTTTGACGGTGCTGTCTCTTCAAACTCGGGAACGGCCAGTTTCCGTTCCAGTCCGTTTCCTTTGATCCAAACTGAAGTTGTATTTTCTAAAGTATTTCAAATGGGTCCCTTCCTGAGCATGCCTGCTGTCAATATGTATATATTATTTTTCCCTTGTTATGATCATAAAGACACACAACCATGAATTTCAGTGACATTTATGATTAGGCCCCGACTGCAGCTACCATCCCATTTGGCATCAAAACCTCTTGTGGAAGCATTCTTGCAGAGAGATAAACAAGCAGATAAACTGAACCGGTGGACAGATGAATAGGAAATCACCAGGTTCCCAAGGATAAATCTATCATGTGGGTGGGGAGTGTATTGAGGCAAAACGTTCGGTTACGTGGTAGAACGGCGCATTAGGCGCAAGCTATAATTAATGCCACTTGCAGTAAAAGGACATCAGGGATGTAGTGTGTGTTGATTGTTTCTTCATTTTGTTTATACAAGTTTCCTCTCCTCCGCAGCTGTATGGCTACTGCCAAAGAATGCCCCCGAGACAGAGTTTTAGCCGCTGGTCCTCGGTAACTGCATCATTACCTCGCTCCAAACAAAGTCTTTTTTTTCATCAATAGAGGATGAAAACATTATTGGATTCAGGAGCTCAGAGTGGTCCTCGATGCAACTGGGGACAAGGAGGATAGATTTATGAAATGGACCATTTCAAATGGCATTATCTTCCCACAGTGAGATACACCTTTCATAAATCATAGGAGAGTGCTGGGAAAACCGAGCATTTGTTATTCCTGTGGCATATTGTATTTGCATCCTCCAGAATCTTAGGGAAGAAGAAGTTCTCAGATTTTTTCCCCTCTAACAGCAATTAATCCTCCTACATTGGAGAAACAAATTAGAACAGGGCACTTTAACACCAGTTAAGTACTGATTTTTTTCTTCCCTTTTTATGTTACTTCTTTGAGCTTAAAATATATTATTTTTAGTAATTGACTCTTTCTGGAAGAATGTTGCTTCATTCTCTTCCTTATAACCCAATTCTGATGGTCTTGGTCAGGAAGCAAAGCGGGGGTTTTGGACCAAGATTCCCCCTCAACTTGCTTTACTTTTGCCTATTCTGTTAGCCATCAGGTAAATTGCCCTTCACATTTTTCAAGTTGAATCCCAATGTGCCTTGTGTTGTTGCCTACGCCCCCATCTCCTTTTACACTGGTCTGAAATCTGCATGTATCACTGGTGGAGGAAGGATAAAAAAAAAAGGAGGGGTTGTTTTGCCCTCAGTATTTTTTTTTTTGTTATTTTCACAATTCAGGGCCACAACAACGTATGGGGGTGCTGATGATTGGCATAAATATAGCTCACAAGATTCTAAACATTGCCATGATTGGGTCAGATGAATGGACCATCCAGCCTAAGATTGTACATTCCAAGTGCTTAGTACAGTGCTCTACACACAGTAAGCGCTCAATAAATACGATTGAATGAACGATTCTAATAATAATAATGATAATAATGATAAATTATAGTATTTGCTAAGCGCTTACGGTATATCAACCACTGTTCTAATTGCTGGGGTACATACAAGGTGATCAGGTTGTCCCACGTGGGGCTCACAGTTTTAATCCCCATTTGACAGATGAGGTAACTGAGGCACAGAGAAGTTAAGTGACTTGCCCAAGGTCACACAGGAGACAAGTGGCGGAGCTGGGATTAGCACCCACGTCCTCTGACTCCCAAGCCCGGGCTCTTTCCACTACACCATGCTGCTTCTCAGTAATAATTATGGCATTTGTTAAGCACTTAACTATGTGCCAGGCACTGTACTAAGCACTGGGGTGGATACAAGCAAATCTGGTTGGCCACAGTCCCTGTCCCACATGGGGCTCAACAGTCTCAAAATCCCCAGTTTGCAGATGAGGCCACTGAGGACCAGAGAACGAAGTGACTTGACCAAGGTCACACGGGAGACAGAGCCAGAATTAGAACCCTTGACCTTCTGACTCCCAGGCCCAGACTCTATCCACTACACCATGCTGTCTCTGATCGCGGCTCCAGAGGATGTTTGGAGGAATCGTGTGATAATTGCCCTTCTCTATGTCCTTCCTCATGGTTAGGGGTGGACTGTCTACCACCACTAACTTTCCTTCCAATTTTCTATACTATCTCGATTAGTCTGAGGGCTGGGCCGCATCCTTTAGTCTGGAAGATTGTCTTTCATGGTGTTTCTCACTAAGAATATCTGGAGATGCTGAAATATTGCATCTGTGGAGAAAAGCAGTGGAAAATGTATAAGACAAGAAAAAACATTCTAGATGACTGAAAAAATATAGCCAGAAAATGTGGCTAATAACATCTGCATTTTAAGAAAAATGAGAGTCAAATCTGGTAAAAGACTGATTGTAAACAGGAAAATGAGCAAGAGTGTCTCAGATATTTTTAAGATCAACCAAGGGTGATATGTTACCGAAACAAGTTGAAGGCACTGGCCTAGTATGTGTTATGTGATAGCATATCCTTGAAGATAATGAATACTAGAGTCCTGATTTGGGTAGCTGCATTTTGATTCTAAGTGACAGGAAGGGGAAAATGCATGTTTATTCGTTTCCAAAGCAGAAAGATCACGTTCTGAAATTCCCCTAATTGCAGACTCCGCGAAGTCCATGAACCCTATGGCAGCCACAGGGGATGGAAGGAAAGGAGGCCAGGCTGGATGGGAAGACACTTAATTCAGGGAGCTCCAGGGTTGTGGGCGTTCTAGCTTTTGGAGGTCCGTGGGAAGGATTCTCTTTGCTTTGGACATTTTTTGGGGGGGGGGGTTCCCTGGAACCACCTCCCTCCCATCAACATCCCCTAGCCGAAGGCCAGGGTAGCTGTCCTGAGCTTACTCAAAGCCACTAGGATGCTAGGGGCCTATCCTGCCAGAGCCGTCCTACGGGATAGCTCACTGAATTGCTGACGGTGGCTTTTCCTCCTCCCCTCAGAACAGGAGCTGGCAATTGACAAATCTGCATTGTTTTAAAGATCCTAGAGGTTTGGCTCCAATCTCAGTTCCAACCAACTTTTTAAAAGAAGAGGCTCTTTTTTCCACAGGAATAGAGAAAGTCCATTTTTCAGTACAATTTATTTTGGACGGCTCACATTCTTATCAGTGAGATCTCGTCACCGCAGCTGACAGCCCACTAGTATTAGAGAGCGTTTGATAATAGACCGATATCCTTGATTGGTCTGGTTGGCCACAAGATAGAGAAAATAAGAAATACTGTATCGCAAGAAACCAATATTGTGGCCACAGTCTTCTGTGACTTAAGGTAGTGAAAGTCACGCAGAATTGCGGTAGAGGACTTCATTAAAGCAATCCAGCTGACGCTAATTCTGGCGAAATTTGCACTCGAGGCCCATTACAACCCGATATTACAAATTGAATAAATGACAGGAAACAATGTGGTACATTCTGTTACCGATTTGTACATTCCAAGCGCTTAGTACAGTGCTCTGCACATAGTAAGCACTCAATAAATACTATTGAATGAATGAATGAATGAAAGGCCTAGGGTTAGCATTTATCAGCCAGTCAGCCAGTGGTATTTATTGAGCGCTTACTGTGTACGGAACAAGGTCCTGAGTGCTTGGGAGAACACAACAGTTGGTAAACGCCTCCCTGCTCACAGTGAGTTTACCTTCTAGAGGGGGATGCTTATGGTCTAGATCATTCATCGATGGCAAGCAACGTGGCCTCATTGCTAAAAAAGGAGTGTTATCACAAATACAGAATCTCAGACAATGGCATAAGAGAGCTGCTGAACTCCGGCGCTTAGAACAGTGCTCGGCACATAGTAAGCGCTTAACAAATACCAACATGATGATTAATCCTCAGTGCTCAGTTCTCAAGTTGATCCTAGTAAGACATAACATGTGGGGTTGAGGATAAATCTGCTGGTGCATGGGGCTGTTGATTCAGTAGGGCTGTTTAAAGCCCGGAACCATCGCTGATGCAGTTGTTCTAGAAAATTTGTCTGAAATATCATTTTGCACTCCTCAAAAATGGCTAAGGGTCAACCATTCCTCTCCATGACAACCCAAAAGTCCTGTCCACCGACTCAGTTGGCTTTCTCCCTCCAATGGATCCACTCTTTTTTTTTTGTTTTGTTTTCACTTCACTCCAGCTCACACCTTTGTTGCTCTCAAGGTCACCTAATCACTAGGCCTTTTTCTCATCTCTCCCACCACCCATCACTTGCTCACACCCTCTCTTTTTCCTGGCACTCCCTCTCCCCTCACATCAGGAAGAGCACCATGCTCCCCATCTTCAAGACCCTTCTGAAATCACATCTCCTCCAGGAGGCCTTCCATGATTAATCTTCCATCCCTCCCCGCTCTATCCCCACCAACTGCCAGTTCAGCGATTTCATGTATCCCAGGCATTAGGGTCCTCACCTCTCCACCCTGCTGGAACACTTGTACACATATCTATACACTCCATTGCTTCCTCCTACCTGTTATTTCTTTTACTGTTATTGTAAGCACCTCGAGAGCAGGGGTCATGTCTACTAATTCTATTGTACATGCTCAACATATGGCTCAGAAGGAAGAGCACAAGAGTGGGAAACAGGAGACCTGAGTTTTTGTCCGGCTCTGCCCCTTTCTGGACATGTGACGTTAGAGAAGTCATCATCCTCATCATCAACCTTATTTATTGGCCATTTACTGTGTGTAGACACTGTACTAGCAAAAACCACATCGTGCCTCAGTTTCCACATGTCTAAAATGGGGATTGCATACCTACTCACCCTCTTAGACTTTTCTGATCTGATTATCTCGTTTACCCCAGCGTTTACCACAGTTCTTAATAAATACCTTCATCATCGTGAGCGGTGAGTACAGTGCTCTGTACACAGATGGTGCTCCATACATATCAATCGATCGACACAAGGTCAAAGGGAGAAAGGCCAGTAAAACAAAAGCTTTGTGTGGGAGAAATGTTACCTGGCCCTCCCCAGCTTGTTGGGGATCTTGCAGCGTAATTTATTGAGCCCTTACTGTGTGCAGAGCACGATATTAAGCACTTGAGAGAATATAATGCAACAATAAACGGACACCATTCCCTGCCACGAGAAGGAAATCTACAGTGGGAAAGTGTGGAATTGAAGCAATTGTTTTGGATAATAGGGCATCTATTTGGCCAGAATCAACCAGGTAATTGCCTCTGCTCTTCACTTTCCTTTGTTCTTATAGACCTGGCCTAAGGTACAATCGAATGAATTACTGTTTCCAGGCAGTAAATAATGCCCAGTGGCCTTGAAAGAGTTAACGCAGCTTCTTAAGATACTCGACATCCTAGTCAATCTTGAGCTCGTTATGGTACAAATTGTATGTTTGGAGGCCCTATTAGCATAGATTTGTTAAAGCCGGAATGACTGATGTCAAATTGATAATCAATCTGTGTCCAATTTTCTCTGCTCACCCCGCCCTACTCCTTTCTTGATCTGCCATTTTGGAGGACCCTAAAGAGTATACTGTATATTACAGCCTTCTAGGAAACACAAACAACTTGATTTTGGAGAATTTCTTAAGCATTTTGTTCCCAGGGATATTACTCAAATTGTGACAGAACAGTAGTTGAGCTGAGATAAATTCTTATGTTTCGAACAGTGGAGTATATGATGGCTTAGGGAAGGTTATTTAATGCTGAAGTGCTTTACCTATGAAAGCCAGATAGTCGGGATAAGGTACTTTCCATGCAGCATTTCTCTCTGGACCCCAGACAATGAAATACAGATGGCAACACTCTCAAGCATTAGTGTTTTGGGAAATGTATAGAATGGTTTTACTTCTGGGTGTTTTCTTGTTAAGGACCAACAGCTTCAAAGGCTTTTCGCTAATCTAACTTCAGGAACAGACTTTCAAAACTAAGAGAACTGAAAGAAAAGATAAAGTGCATATCAGTTTATAATGAGGACCACTCAGCTGCATGTGAATTGGCTGATTGTCCCCATTCAGTAATTAACAATGGGCCTGGACAGAGCAAGTGGAATTGAGCTTGTAGTCCGTGTTTGTATTGCTCTCGGGCCATTCAGTTTATGTCTGGAAAAAGAGAGCTAGTATTAGAAAGCTTTTCACACCTATACTGAACACCAGGGCATTTCAAGTCCTTATACTCTGCCCGAATAAGCAACAACTAAGGCAGAATGAATTGCACTTTAGGAATGATGAACATTCATGACCTAGTTCTTTTTTAAAAGATTCTTTATAGTTTATTGAACTACAAAATAGGAATGGCCTTGTAAAACCTGTCTTTCATTTAATATCACCCCAACTCAAATCCAAGTTCCACTAAATCTCCATGACAAGAAGGCTTAATCAAGGTTTCAAATCAATCATTCGATCAGCAGTATTTATTTAGTGAGTGCTTACTGTCTGCAGACAGTTGTACCGAGTGCTTGGGTGAGTAGAAGAGAATCAGTAGACATGGTCCTTGCCTCCTAGGGGTTTACAGTCTAGCAGCAGAGACAGGGACTAAAATAAATTACAGATGGGATGGGCGAAGAGTGGGTGGTGGTGTGGGTAGCTAAGTGCTTAGGTGATGTGCAGATGCCAAACTGGAAGTCGGAGGGATATAAGGTGGAGAGATGGAAAATTAACTGAGAAAGGCCTCCTGGAGGAGAAGTGATTTCCGAAGGATTTGGAAAATGGGGAGTGCAGTGGTCTGCCAGATGCGAATGGGGAGGGAGTTCCAGGCAGAGGCAAGGGTGTGAGCAAGAGATTGGCCACAGCAGAGACAGGAAAGAGGCAGAGTGAGAAGGTTGACTTGGGTGTTAATGAGGTGTACATCCCCTTGATTCTATTTATTGTGATAATGTTGTCTTGTTTTTGTTTCGTTCTGTTCTGCTCTGCCGTCTGTCTCCCCCGATTAGACTGTGAGCCTGTCACTGGGCAGGGATTGTCTCTATCTGTTGTCGAATTGTACATTCCAAGAGCTTGGTACAGTGCTCTGCACATAGTAAGCGTTCAATAAATACTACTTAATGAATGAATGAATGAATGAATGAATGAATGAATGAGAGGAATGAAGCGTGCGAGCTGAGGTATAGTGGGAGAGGAGAATGGATTAGTATGAGGGGGAGAGCTAATTAGTGCCTTAAAAGCAGTGGTCAGGAGCTTCTTGAGGTGGAAAGGAATGCCAACCTTTGGAGATAATTGAAGACATTTGTTCTAATGACATTTTAGAACAACGATTTTGGCATCAGAGTGAAGTATGGGCTGGAGAAGAGAGGGGCTAGAGGCCGGGAGGTCTGCGAGGAGGCTGATATGGTAGTTGAGGCAGGATATGACATGTGCTTGGACCAAAGTGGTAGCAGTTTGGATGGAGAGGATTCTGGCAAAATTGTAAAGGAAGAAATGACAGGATTTATTGTTAATTATTATTATGATTATAATTATCGTGGTACTTGTTAAGCACTTACTCTGCGCCAAGGATTGTTCTAAGCACTGAGGTAGACCACAGACCAATCAGGTTGGACACGGTCCCTGTCCCACATGGGACTCACACTCTTAATCCCATTTTACAGATGAGATAACTGAGGCACAGAAAAGTTAAGTGACTTGCCTAAGATCACACAGCAGACATGCAGTGGCCCTGGGATTAGAACTCAAGTCCTTCAGACTCCCAGGCCCGTGCTCTATACACTAAGCCACACTTCTCGACAGACTGAATATGCGGGGTTGAAAGAGAGGGAGGAGTTAAGGGTAATGCCAAGTTTATGTGCTTCATGAAGAGGGAGAATGATGGCATTGTCAACTGTGATGGAAAAGTTAGGTAGAAGAGATTTGGGAGGGAAAATGAGGAGTTCAACTTCAGACATAATAATAATGTTGGTATTTGTTAAGCGCTTACTATGTGCAGAGCACTGTTCTAAGCACTGGGGTAGATACAGGGGAATGAGATTGTCCCACATGAGGCTCACAGTCTTCATTCCCATTTTACAGATGAGTAACTGAGGCATAGAGAAGTTGTGACTTGCCCACAGTCACACAGCTGACAAGCGGCGGAGCCGGAATTCGAACCCATGACCTCTGACTCCGAAGCCTGTGCTCTGTCCACTGAGCCACGCTGCTTCCCAAAATTGTGGTATTTGTTAAGCACTTACTGTGTGCAAAGCACTGTTCTAAGCGCTGGGGGATACAAGGTGATCAGGTTGTCCCACGTGGGGCTCACAGTTTTAATCCCCATTTGACAGATGAGGTAGCTGAGGCACAGAGAAGTTAAGTGACTTGCCCAAGGTCACACAGCTGACTAGCAGCGAAGCTGGGATTAGAACCCTTGACCTCTGACTCCCAAGCCCACGCTCTTTCCACTGAGCCACGCTGCTTCTCTACTCTTGAGCTTGAGGTACCAGCAGGATATCCATGTAGAGGAGAAGATTCAAAATTGTGAAGAAAGAGACTTAGTGATGTAAACTGGGGAGTCATCCTCATAGAGGTTATAGGTAAGGTCTTGGGAGAAGATCAGCTCCCCAAGGGAATGAGCCTAAATGGAGATTAGCAGAGGACCCAGAACAGAGCCTTGAAACGCAACCATTCATTCATTCAATCGTATTTATTGAGCGCTTACTGAGTGCAGAGCACTCTACTAAGCACTGGAATGTATAATTTGGCAACAGATAGAGACAATCCCTGCCCAGCAAGGGGCTCACGATCTAAAAAGGGGAGACAGACAGCAAAACAAAACACACACAAGCACCACCACAGTTAGGGAGTGGGAGGCTGAGGGAGAGCTGGCAAAAGAGGCTGAGAAGGATTGGGAGAGAGATAAGAGCGGAACCAGGAGAGGATTTGGTCAGTAAAATGAAAGTTAGATAGTATTTCGGGGAGTAGGGTGTGGTCCACAGTATCGAAATCAGTCAAGAGGTCAAGCAGTAGTGTAGTGAATGGAGCATGGGCCTGGGAGTCAGAAGATCATGGGTTCTAATCCCCGGTCTGCCACTTTCCTACTGTGTGACCTTGGGAAAGTCACTTAATGTCTCTGTGCCTCAGTTACCTCATCTGTTAAAAAATGGGGATTAAGAGTGTGAGCCCAATATGAGACAGGGACTGGGTCCAACCTGATTAACTTGTATCTACCCCAGCTCTTAGAACAGTGCTTGGTGCATATTAAGCGCTTAACGAGTACCATAATTATTATTATTTTTAGGATGGAGTAGCTTCTGTTAGATTTGACAAAAAGGAGGTAATGCATGACCTTGGAGAGAACAGTTTTGTGGAGCTAAGGGGATGGACACTGCATTCTGTTCAAGAAGGGAATCTGGCGAGAGGAAGTAGAGGCAGTCTATCTATAAACCCATTAGAGGAGGTTGGATAGGAATGTCAGGAGGGAGTTGAGAAGCAGCATGGCCTAGTGGCTAGAGCACGGGTCTGGGAGTCTGAAGGACCTGGGTTCTAATCCCGGCACTGCCCTTTGTCTGCAGTGTGACCCTTGGCAAGTCACTTTACTTCTCTGAACCTCATTTACCTCATCTATAAAATGGAGATTAATACTGTGAGCCCCATTTGGGACGTGTTCCACCTGATTAGCCTGTATCTACCCCACTGCTTAGTACAGTGCCTGGCACATAGTAAGCGCTTAACAAATACCATAAAACAAACGAAAAAAGATAGCTGGATGATGCAGTTGGGATTCAGAGAAGTTTTTTTTTTTCAGATAGGGGAGAAGCAGATGTGTTTGAAGGCAGGAGATAAAAACCTTATTAAAATTACATCTCCTCCAAGAGGCCTTCCCCATTTAGGCCTCTTTTCCCCTACTCCTTCTCCCTTCTGCTTTGCCTATGGCTCTGTCTATGGCTCTGTCTGCTTTAAGCGCTTGATATTTACCCCACCCGCAGCCCCACAGCTTCACAGCACATGTACATTCTGGATCTCTGCATATCTGGAATTTATTTGTCTTCCCCTTCTAGACCATAAGCTCCTTATGGGCAGGGAAGGCATCTACCAACCCTGTTGCATTGTGCTCCCCCAGTGGCTTGGTACAGTGGTCTACCCACAATAAGTGCTCAATAAATTGATTTACTGATGTATTGAGAGGAGCCATCAGTGTGAATGGTTGAAGATGGCAGGGAAGAAAGTGGGTGCAGGTGTTTTTTAGAAGTTGTGTAGAGAGAAGGTGGGAAGCTTAGGTGGAAGAGGTAGATGTTTTGAGAGATGACCGAGAAAGGTAAGAGAGGCCATTTGGGTGGGAGGAGGTGGGGAGGTATTTTTTAAAATACCTTTAAAATACCTTTTAAAAAAGCATTTTTTAAAAAATTGCTATGTTCCAGGCACTGTGCTAAGTGGTGAGACAGATACCTGATAATCAGGTTGGACACAGTCCACGTTCCGCATGGGGCTCACAGTTTATGGTTCTTGACATATAGTAGCTGCTAAACAAATACCATAATTAATTATGATAATTAATCCCCATTTTTGATATGAGGTAACTGAGGCACAGTGAAGTTAAATGACTTGCCCAAGGTCCCACAGTGGACAAGTAGAGGAGCTGTGATTGGAACCCAGGTTATAACAAAGACCACATTTTCTCCTCAACCTTCATCATTCAGCACTAAAGAAATATAATGATTACACGTCTTCACTCAGCAGACATGTTACCTTGTTGAAAATCGGTTGGTACCTTTACATCTAGTCTGCAGTGGGAGGGCAGGTGGCCATTGGGACTGGAGCTAATTGAATCAACCTGACAAGTTGGCTCTGGAGGAAAACACTCCAAGGAACCCAAACTCTGATGCTAGGACTGCCGAGGAAGCTGATGGCATATGTTAACCTTCTTCATGCTAGGAGATTTACTTTTCCTTATGAGTAGTTTCTGCGTAATGAAGACTGAGAGAGTTTGCCCTGATCTAGGTGGATTTTCTTATAAAAAGGGAAATCTTTCTAATCTTGTTTCCACCATTATCTCTTAAAAATCACAATGAAATGGGAAGGTTCTGTGTTTAAACAACTTCCTTAGTATTCTAAACATTACTCAGAAGGAGCGTAAAGAAAAAAAAGAACAGACGTTAGTTATCCACTCAAAATAGATCAGAAACAAAACAATGAAATGAATTTGGATGACACAGTGGACTGCTTACATTTTGGACTGCTTGGATTTTAACTTCTCGCTCGTGACTGAAGTGGCAAAAAAAGAAAGTTGTTATTTCTGCAACCACCTTTAGCCTCTAGCTGCCTTTATATTATGTTTTACCCTTTCAGTTATATTTCGGCATCTATTACAAGACAAGTGCAGCCAGCTTTTGGAATGCTAACTGGTATGAAAAAAAAGGGGGAAACTCGGTATTACCTTAAATTCTTGGGTTTGCATTTGAAATCACTGAATACAGACATTACTCTGCATGGACCTGGGCTTGAAGAATGAGAGGCTTTGAGCTTGAAAGAAGTTGTTCCCTGGATAGACTGACTTTAGTGGATTTGAGGAATGTCTCATCGGTGATGTTAGAGTGTGCAGGCTCTGAACAGGCCAAAAAAGGCAGCCTGGGATGAGATAACTTGTTATCATAATGAAGCTAGTGGATAATTCCTTTCATTGTTCAATAAAGTAATTGCTCTGCCCCCTCACTTAGACTCTTGAGTACCACAAAGAATAATGTTCCACCTAGATGCTATTTATAATAATTTTTTATCTCCTCTGGGGTCCAAATAGGAAACCTAATTTGGTATTTGCAAAAGCAAAATGTATTTGGGAGTGTGTGTGTGTCAAGGGGAAGGTAGGAAGGTGTGCGTGTGTGTTTGAGGGGGAAAGTAGGTTGTGTGTGTGTGTGTGTGTGTGTGTGTGTATGTGTATATGTGGTGGGGGGAATCAGGCAATGAATCGTATCTACTGAGCGCTTACTGTGTGCAGAGCATTGTACTAAACGCTTGAAAGAGTACAATATCATGGTATACAGACACAATCCCTGTCCATAGTGAACTTACGCTTGGAGGGTGACAGGTATTAATAAAAATGAATTATGGATATATACATAAGTGCTGTGAGGCTTGGGTGGGGAACAAAGGGAGCAAGTCAGGGTGACGCAAAAAGGAGTGGGAGAAAAGGAAATGAAAGGCTTAGTCAGAGAAGGCCTCTTGGAGGAGATGTGCCTTCAATAAAGCTTTGAAGCGGGGGAGAGTCATTGTCTGGCAGATGTGAAGAAGGATGGCATTCCAGGCCAGAGGCTGGATGTGGGAGAGAGGTAGGCAGTTAGACGAGATTGAGGTTCGGTGAGTAGGTTGGCGTTAGACGAGTGAAGTGTGTGGGCTGGGTTGTAGTAGGAGAGTAGGGAGGTGAGGTAGGAAGGGTAAAGCCAGTGGTAAGGAGTTTCAGTGTGATGCGGAAGGTAGGTAGGTGGGGGGAAGGTAGTAGGTGTGTGGGGGGAAGGGAGAAGGGTAGAAGGTAGGTAGGTGTGGGGGGAGGCAGGGGAGAAGCTGGGTGTATGTTTATTTAAGGCCCCGAATTAAGTTTTCCCCGGTGGTTCATAAGCATCCCAATGCACTGTTCTCAGAATAGGTTCAGCCTGATTTACCTTCGGTGGATATTTAATTATGTCATTGACAAAACACCTGTAATTAAATCATTATTTCTTAGGTTACTGTATTGTGACCAAGGACAAGCTGTCAGATTAGAAAGACAAAGAAATTCTTCCTGCTATTCTCTGTTTGGGAGAGGGGGAAATAAATAGTTAAACACTCCATTTCCAACAGCCTATAGCCCCTAGATCGACTTTCCTTTATGGAAAGGTACTAGTAGCTAAAAACGGTTTTCAGATTCAGGAGGCAAATGGGCATTAACAGCAGCATGGCCTAGTGGAAAGAACACAGGCCTACAAGGCAGAGGATATGGGTTCTAATCCTGACTCCGCCACTTATCTGCCATGCAACCTTGAATAAGTCACTTAACCTCTCTGTGCCTTTTTTTCTCTTTCACGGTATTTGTTAAGAGCTTACTATATCCCAGGCACTGTACTAAACACTGAGATAGATTCAAGATAATCGGGTTGTATACAGTCCCCATCCCACATGGGGCTCACAATCTTAATCCCCATTTTACAGATAAGGAAAGTGAGACACAGAGAAGTTAAGTAACTTTGCCCCAGGTCACACAGTGGACAAGAGGCAGAGCTAGGATTAGAACCCAGGTCCTTCGGACTCCCAGACCCACGCACTAGACCACTCTGCTTCTCGTACCTCAGTTAACCCACCTGTAAAATGGGAATTAATCCCTATCCCTCTGATTTAGACTGTGAGCCCCATGTGGAACAGGGACTGTGTCCAATGTGATTATTTTGTATCTACCCCAGTGCTCAGTACCGTGCCTGGCCCAGAATAAGCACTTAATAAGTACCATTAAAAAAAAGAAGTCATAAGATGAAATAAAACCAGCTACTCATTATAGGTTCTTCCTGCCGCTCTGGCGGCCTAAGGTGCTTCGTGAAGCCTCTCTGAAGTTGGCGGGTGATTGCTTAGTTGGTGAAGATTTCATAGCTTGTGCACGTTCCATAGTGGTTCCTCTTTCTGCTTTCCCCTTCCACTTTCTCTACAGTTAGTCTTCCTCTTGCCTCCACCCCCTCCTCTTTCTTCTCATTTGCCCTGTGACCCACAGTTGTTCTTTCCATGGCTAGATTCTTCTAGCCAGTTGCCTTTGGGGAGTCATCTCTGAGGCAGAGTACTCAGTGACGATGCAGGTGGACAACCTTCTACTTTATAAAGATAGATGGAGTGGTACAACTGTAAAGTGTATAAGAATACACTTATATAGTAGTTACACAGTAAGGAATTGAAGGATATATGTAAAGAAGGATGTAGCACTTAAGAAATACAATAGCTACTATTATTATTATATATGCATATTTGAACCTATATTCACCCAATAAGTACTGTGTATCCTTTAATGCTTTTGTCTTGTACTAACCTTAAGTTATCGTTTCCTATAACATCTTGGTTTACTTTCCTAAGGGAATTAGAACTCTCATTTTCAATAGAATCTCTTCCATTTGATTGTATGTTAGTATTTTAGCTTAGCCTAATTATTGCTTTTGACTAACCCCAACCCGTAATGTTGTATGTCATGCTATACTACTTTTAATTTCACACATGAACACTTTCCTATTGTTTTAATCCATCTCTTCAAGTCTCATCTTAACTCCATCTGGGCAAAGTGCAAGGTGTATCACTTATTCCTAAACTAATGCCCCTAATCTTAATACTGATGCCTCTCTCTATGCCAGCTAGACGTTTTCCTGCTGCATTCTGAATGGCTCCCCCTAGCAGTGCAAACACTTCCAGATATAAATCGATGACACAAATTTCAGATTTGGGGAATTCATTCAGGACAGTGCTGTTCTGTAGGACTGTCTGAACTAAATTGAATTGGGACCCAATTGCTTAATATTATGTCTGGCTTATTATGATTTTATGAGGAGGAGGCTTGGGGTCCAAGTTATATCTGCAGACATACCCTTATCTGAAAAATCGAAACGATAACGATGAAACACCGATTATTCGAGCACCATTTCTTTGAGTATCTGGTGCCCTGATGGTTTGGAGTCCCAAGAGCTAAAGGTTTAGGTGGCATTAGTGGAATTATACAAAGCACGATCTTTGAACATATCGTACTCTCCCAAGGGCTTAGTACAGTGCTCTGCGCTTAGTAAGTGCTCAAATGCCATTGATTGATTATTGTATTGTTTTTTTCCATTGGAATCCTCTAGTCCTGGGTTTCATAAATATTTCCTCTGAGCTGCTTGTGGTAATAAAAGTTTAAATGATCTAAAATGAGCGTAAGAACTTTTGAAAATCTGAAAAAAAGAAACTCTCATGATAAATTCCCCAATTGTTCATTTAAAATGAAGTAGATTAGGGTTGAGAAGTGGCAAAGTGCTCCCATTGCATAAGTTGAATAAAAAAGGTTTTTCCCCTTCACCCTCTGCAAAGCTTTGTTTACTATTGGCCCTGAAGCACAGGCAGGCGATACCTCTAGTATCATCATTCTTAATGTCAAAGTTGATTATTAAATCTAAATTCCCACCGGTCCCTAACCTTCTCCAGGGCAGGGCAGGGAACAACTAGGAAAGCAGGGAGGGCCTTGGATTGGTGCATCGACTCTTTGGCGGCAAGGACACCAGTTAGGCCCCATCTACCTTGGGACCAAACTAATCTTCATTCCCCAAAGTGCCCCAAACCTTTGTGATTCTCAGCGACATATGTGAGTCTTGTTGACTCATCCCTGAAACCTAAAGCCATCTAGTAAATGGGAAAATGGAAAATGTTGTATTTCGGGATCAACTCTTTGCCGTTTCTTTCAGGCCATACAGACGTAAATTTTTGGCCATGAGATGGAATCCCCTGTGTGTCTTCCAGTTGACCCCAGAGTTGGCCCAGACAACGTGGGGTCCCTCTGCTGCTCCCCTCGCCCTTCTGTCAGCCTGCTCAGGTCTGAAGACAGAATGCCTTGAGGCTTCCTGGGGGGCCTAGGGAAGGGAGCAGAGATCTGATGCGGGAAAAGACCCAAATGCTATCCTTCAGTCAGGCAGGCAGTCAGGCTGACGTTGGTATTCCTGGCATTAGCCCTCGGCTAGGAGCAGTGGTACTTGGGTCTAAAAACGTTACCCGCTAGTGCTGATTTTGTGCTGAGGGTTAGATTTTCCCTAGGCAGATTCAGGTCACAAGAGGAATTTTCCACTAGAAAAATCCTCTCAGAACTTGGTCTGGAACCAAGGCAGACTGGCCTTGGAGTGGTAGCTTGGCAAACAGTATTGCTATTTTGACTCCAAAAGCCAATTTGGCTGTACACGTCGAATTGCCTCTACTGGTATTTGCCAAAACCAAACCTTCCCCTATCTGTAGCCCTCCAATTCACCTCGATCATTACACCGAGTACTCGCAAAGTGGATCAAAGCATCTGCCAACGGCAACTAGCCCCTCGAAAGTAGACATTACTCTAAAATAGGTAGGAAGGATTGGTGGACTATATTGGTGTTTTTGGACCCGTCACTGATTTTTATCAGGCCCACCTTTCCTTCAGGCTCTTGGCTGGTGGTCCAGGAGCTTACCCATGTAGCGGCACTGGGGCACCATTCAGGGCACTGAGGCAGAAATTTACTAGCTGCGTTCCCCAATTCTAGGCACTCAGTTAGGTTCTTTTGACCTGAGCCCTCCCGTGAATCTGGCAGCCTATATTCTCAGATTGGCCCAGCCTGTTCAGTTGAACGACATTTCATTCAATCTAGGCAGTTCTTAAGCAATGTTGATGTGTTGCTAGGTGACATGTCCAAACATAAGTCTTTCCCAGCGAGCGTGGCAGGCGTTTTCGAAAGCCTTGTTGATTCTTACCATTTAGTAAATGTTGCCTCGGCGTAATGATGGTTCCTTCTGGCTGCCTCTTAAAAAGGTGCTGCTCTTGCTCCCGGTTGGTTCAGATAATAATAATAATGATGGTATTTGTTAAGCGCTTACTATGTGCTAAGCACTGGGGTGGGTACAAGCAAATCGGGTTGGACACAGTCCCGGTCCCTCATGAGGCTCCCAGTCTCAATTCCCATTTTCCAGGTGAGGTAACTGAGGCGGAGAGAAGTCAAGTGACTTGCTTAAGGTCACCCAGCAGGCAAGTGGTGGAGCCGGGATTAGAACTCATGACCTTCTGATTTCCAGGCCCGTGCTCTATATGCTATATCCTCTACACCATGCTGCTTCTGCACCCAGGGATAATCTGTGACAGAATGTCATCTTTTCCTTTTGGTTTATCATTCAAAATGATAAGAAACAAGCAGTGTCCCCCCCAAGAGAAGCATTTTGGTGTAGTGTCTGTTGAGTTTGATAGACCATTGTAAGGCACATATGCCTAGCCAGAGACCCTTTTCCCACCAGGCCTGGGGCGGGCTGCAAGGGGGCTCTGAGGGGAGCCTGTCAAGAAAGGTTATGGGCGATGTGGTCTCATGCCAAAACACAGCCCAGCAGACATGATCTTTCAGCATGAGTCATACAGAGAAAGTGTGGGGAGCAACACCATGACCTCGATACTATTTTTGCAGACATTAAGAAAAACCTGAACGACTCCTGAACAAACAGGGCTGCTCTGAGAAGTCCACCAGTATCTTTAGAGAAGCAGCTTGGCTTAGTGGAAGGAGCACGGGGTTTGGGAGTTGGAGGTCGTGGGTTCTAATCCTGGTCCCGCCTCTGATCAGCTGTGTGACTTTGGGTAAGTCACTTGACTTCTCTGTGCCTCAGTTACGTCATCTGTAAAATGGGGATTAAGACTGTGAGCCCCACATGGGACAAACTGATTACCTTGTATCTCCCACAGAGCTTAGAACAGTGCTTGGCACATAGTAAGCACTTAACAAATGCTGTTATTATTATTATTATTATTTAGGGCTACTCCACAAGAGTGTGGCTGGTAGAGTCAAGGGTGGAAGTGACCTGTCTGCCCTTTTCCCATCACCATCAGGGTTAAGTATGACTGTGTGGTAGATCCACTGATGTTCAGTTTTTTCTTGGCCACCATGAAGAGGCCACACTGTTTCCTTGAAGTACCTATCCAAGAACACATGCAGGTAAATCACTTGGGAGAGTCTGTAAGGTGATATGGATTGACCGTGACCCTGAAGAAAACTGAAGACACACAACCGAAGGTTTTCATTCATTCATTCATTCGGTCGTATTTATTGAGTGCTTACTGTGTGCAGAGCACTGTACTAAGCGTTTGGAATGTACAATTTGGCAACAGAGGCAATCCCTGCCCAACAACGGGCTCACAGTCTAAAAGGGGAGACAGACAGCACAACAAAGCAGATAGGCATCAATACCATCAAGATCAATAGAATCATAGATATATACACATCAGTAATAAAATAGAGTAATTAATAATATATACAAATATACACAAGTGCTGTGGGGGGAAGAGGGTAGAGCAGAGGGAGGGAGTAGGGGGAATGGGGAGGGGAGGAGGGGCTGAGGGAAAGGGAGGGCTCAGGCTGGGAAGGCCTCCTGGAGGAGGTGAGCTCTCAGTAGGGCTTTGAAGAGGGGAAGAGAGTTAGTTTGGCATTAGTTTTCATTGGTTTTGTAGAAGTTGATGATGCCACTAAATTCTGCTAGACATCCTGTCTATCCAATGATGCATAGCAAGGCAAATAAATAGTATACTGAATCAAGCAGGCCAGCCTAGCTGTTGGGAGATTGAAAGAGTTTGAGAACAAGAGGCTCCATACCAAATTAAGTGTGTAGAAAGTTATATTGGTGTCCAACCTTTAATATTTTTGGCTCCTGAACCCACCAGAGAAAATTCCTCCACTTCTCGACCAGTTTCATCACTGATAAACAATACTCTACATTGAAGGATAGGACAAGATTACCTATCATGAAGCCCTAGGATGCAGTTAACTCACTTGGCATTGAGGCTATGCTTACCGTTCATTCATTCATTCAATAGTATTTATTGAGCGCTTACTATGTGCAGAGCACTGTACTAAGCGCTTGGGATGAACAAGTCGGCAACAGATAGAGACAGTCCCTCCCGTTTGACGGGCTTACAGTCTAATCGGGGGAGACGGACAGACAAAAACAATGGCAATAAATAGAGTCAAGGGGAAGAACATCTCGTAAAAACAATGGCAACTAAATAGAATCGAGGCGATGTACAATTCATTAACAAAATAAATAGGGTAACGAAAATATATACAGTTGAGCGGACGAGTACAGTGCTGTGGGGATGGGAAGGGAGAGGTGGAGGAGCAGAGGGAAAAGGGGAAAAAGAGGAAAAAGAGGGTTAAGCTGCGGAGAGGTAAACCGTAACACAGCTACTAGGGTGAGCAGAGATAGAAGGAATAGAGTAATAATAATAATAATGTTGGTATTTGTTAAGTGCTTACTATGTGCCGAGCACTGTTCTAAGCGCTGGGGTAGACATAGGGGAATCAGGTTGTCCCACGTGGGGCTCACAGTCTTAATCCCCATTTTACAGATGAGGGAACTGAGGCACCGAGAAGTTAAGTGACTTGCCCAAAGTCACACAGCTGGCAAGTGGCAGAGCCGGGGTTCGAACCCATGACCTCTGACTCCAAAGCCCGTGCTCTTTCCAGTGAGCCACGCTGCTTCTCGTGAACATATAAGAATATGTACGAATATGTACATGTGAACATGTGAATATGTGAACATGTAAGAATATGAATATGTTAGAGAACATGTAAGGAATAGAGAATAGCAGAATAGCCAAGCAACTGCCCTATAGTGAATTGAAATGGGGGCGTACACCAGCTAAGAGGCCAGAATTAAGGTTTTAAAGATATAATGAAGCAATCTCATAAGAACTGGTCTATTGTGAATTGCAATAGCTGAGCATGTGAGTTGTGTTACATAAATGTGTCTCTGTCTATTCTAGTCACATTTCTGATTCCCTCTCCATTCCTATGAGTGGCTCCTCCCACTTCTTCCTCCTCTCAAGTCTTGAAATCCTCTACATTTTTAAAGCATATTTATCGCACCTTCAAGAGTCAAAGTCCTGAAAACACTCTTAGTCTTTAATCCTAAATTTTCTGCCCTGGGGTTTGTTTGGACCCAATAATAATACTAATAATAATGGAATTTGTTAAGCACTTACTATGTGCCAAGCACTGTACTAAGTGCTGGGGTGGATACAAGCAAATAGGGTTGGACACAGTCCCTGTCCCACATGGGGCTCACAGTCTTAATTCCCATTTCACAGAGGAGGTAACTGAGGTCCAGAGAAGTTAAGTGACTTGGCCAAGGTCACACAGAAGATAAGTGGCTGAGCTAGGATTAGAACCCAGGTCCTTCTGCCCTATCCACTAGGCATTGCTGCTTCTCACATTTGACAAGCCACAGCTCTCCCCATCATCAAGGCCCTCTTGAAAACACATCCTCTCCAGGAAGCCTTCCCTGATTAATTTCTACTCTCCGCAGGATATATTCTCCCCTCTCCACCCCCAGCTGCCACTTCAGTAGCATATATCCATATAATGCTTAAAGACTAACTTAAGTATATATCCCTTTTTCATTCTTCCTTTTAGTTGTAAACTAATTCAATGTCTGTGTCTCCTACTAGATTGTAAACTTCTTGAGGACTGGGATCGTGTGCGCTGTTCTAGTGTCAATATCTATTGTTCTCTCCCAAGCACTTGTACTCTCCCAAGCACAGTAGGTTCTCAATAAATATGAGTGATCGATTGCTTAATTAGCCCATTTCTTCCACCCCACTTGAGCCTCTATGATCTCATTTGACCCATTTTGGAAACATCTGCTTCTAAATTGTCAATTTGCTGGCAATCGTTCTTGCCCTTACTTTTTCAGAGACAGGACTCCTCCCAATTGCTCAGGTCCAGGGCTGGAATCCACACCTCTTGGGATTAGTTGTAGATGGAGGGAAGTGTAATATGCTCTAACAGCAAACTCTAGGAATACAACATCAGCATAAAGATTGACCTGGCTGGTAGTAATCAGGAGAGATTTCTTCTAAAACAGAAGATCAGGAGGTCAGGAGGCAGTTGTGAAAACAGACGTGGGTGCTCTGTACATAGTAAGCGCTTAACAAATACCAACATTATTATATTCATTAGTTTCTGTTTATCCTCAAATGCCTAATACATAGTTTCATTAGCTGTGGGTGCTCAACTAATACTTTTTGATAGTTATATGCATCTAGAGTACACTTAATAATATCCATTGCAGTTGCATTTGATATCACCCTGCATCTCCTAGCTATGAAGAAGGCAATTGAAACCCCGGTTATGAGCTTTCAGGGTAACAGAATTCTGTGGCAGTATGCATTCATTCAATCATGTTTATTGAGCGCTTACCGTGTGCAGAACACTGTACTCAGTGCTTGGAAAATACAGTTCAGCAATAAAGAGAGACAGTCCCTGTCCACACCGGGCTTCCACTATTCAGCTCCATACTGCCAGTCTAAATGTTCTGTTGTGTTAGGAGCTTCCCTGGTAGAGGCTGGTATATCAATGCGATTTTCTTTAGATTATTGTCAACCTTTAGCACCTGGCCGATTCAGTAAAGCAGTTTACAATCATTTGCATGTCTTCCTGGGTGTGTGCATCTAGGACACAGTCACCTACATGCAGCCAGTTATTTACATACAGGCATCTCTAGGGTTTTGGATGATGCTTGAAGACTCCTCCAGCCTAAATTTTTCATTAAGAGACCAGGGTTTCAGTATGTGTGTGTGTTGGGGGATGGAAGAGAGAGGGAGAGGGAAGGAGGGAGAGAGATAGAGATGTCACTTGTCTCTGGGGCTGAGACATTACACTTGTGTTTTTTCTCTGAGAACAATGAGGCTCAACTGCTTCACACCTTCAATCTTGTATCATCTTTCCAGTGAAACCTCTATGATTCATAACACAGTCACGTAACTCAGGAATATTTCCCTAGATTGATTCTATCTCTGAGAACTTAAGTCAGGGCTTTTCAAACAGTTACTTGATTTATGCATGTGAACATCTAGTTCATAAAAGGGCTTTTATGTTGCCAGCTTCTTAGCAATGGAGAAATGAAAAAAATCATTCAAAGTCTTGATTAGTTTTTATCTTCAAAAGCCAAAATAGCACTGGGTATGTGTGTGGGTGGACCTGTGGGTAAACTTACGAACTTGCCAAACAAACTGTGGGCTGAGGATAAAGAAGAATGCCCATCCTGGTTTTATTTTTGTTTGTGTCCCCAGTGCATTTACTCTACTGAGCCTGCATTCCAAATATAATTCCCAAACTGAAAGATTTGTCTAGGTGGCCGAATATATTTTTAGATCAACCCATGACCATGTGAGACATTTTCTGATGAGTTGGCTTATGATTCAAAGTGCATCGGTCCTGGAATCCTCACTCAAGGATAACCCATCCTTTAATAAATATTGTGATTCCTTGGGCTTGAACATCACTCAGTATTATTTTACTTTTACTTGCTCATCAGTCACGAGCTGATAGAAATTTCATTTTTGTCTTATTTAAGACAGGCAGACAAGCTGACTTAAAATTCATTCTAAGTTGCTCCTTGATATTTCAATTCTTTATTGAAATGGTCCTTCAAATGTCATCTTTAATTTAATCAAATAGTATTGCAAAATAACATTTACTATATTACCACAAATTCACTGCATTATTAAGTAATGTAACTAGACCAAAAGGATGGTATAAACCCCCATGGAAATATATACTTACAGTAAAAATTGATACAGTTCATAGATGTCCTATATTTAATTTGCAGTTTCAAAGCACTCTCTGTGGAATTGTTTCATGGTTTGAAATAATTTTAAAAAGCACTTTATTAGAATCTGCAGCAGATTTTATTTTCTGATTTTTTTAAAGGTAAGGTTTTAAAACAGAGCAATACTTATATTTACTCCTCACCACCACATGGAAGTGTGAGTCTGGAGCATTTACTGATGCTATGAGGGGCTTGGATTCTCTTATTTTACTCTGCCCTTTTGCTCACTCAATCAGGAACACTGAACTAAACTCCTGGGAAAGATCAATAGACTTAGTAGACACGACCCTTGCCCTGAAGGAGCTTACTATCTAGTATGGGAGGCAAACACTAAACTAAGTGACAGGAGGAAAAAAGAAAAGAGGACATACACATGAGTTAGTCCTTAAGTAATGGGGTCTTTAACTAGGTATATAAAATACTAAAATACTGCGGGAGTTTGCTGTAGTCGATGTACTTGGGGAAATATAAAGTAGGGAGATGAGAAATTAATCAGGGAAGGTCTTCTGGAGGGGATATGATTTCAGAAGGGCTTTGAAGATGGGGAGAGTTAAAACCTGTCAGATTTGAAGCAGGAGGGTGTTCCAGGTAGGAGAGATGAGAACGAGGCACAGTGAGGAGATTTAACTTAAGAGAAATGAAGTGAGTTCCAGCTGGGGTGTAGTAAAAGAAGAGAGTGGGTACGTAGGAAGGGGAAAGACGATTGAGTTCTGAAGGTCAGGGGTTTCTGCTTGAAGTGGAGAGGAATGGGTAACGATTTGAAATGTTTGAGGAGAGGGGAGATGTGCTGAATGATGTTTTAGAAAAAAGACCCAAGCAGCAGCATAAGCTATGGACTTGAGAAGAGAGAGACTGGAGGCAGGAAGATGAGGGAGGGGGTTGATGCAGTATTCAAGTTAGGCTGTGACAGGTGCCTGGACCAGCATGGTGATAGTTGAGAATGAGAGGAAAAGGCAAATTCTGGAAATGCTGTGGAGGAAGAACCCATAGAATTAGGTGACAGGCTGAAAATAAGTGCAGAAAATCAATTAATCAGTTGTATTTATTGAGTGTTTACTGAGCCCTTACAGAACTCCCTATCTTCCCACCCAAACCCTGTCCTTCCCCTGACTTTCCCATCATTGTATGTGGCACCACCATATTTCCTGTTTCACAGGCTGTGACCTTGGTGTTATCCTTGATTCCTTTCCCTCATTCAAACCACCTATTCAATCCATCACTAAATCCTGTCAGTTCAGCCTTCACATCGCTAAAATCCCCCCTTTCCTCTCCATCCAAACTTCTACCACGTTAATCCAAGCATTTATCCTATCCCTCCTTGATTACTGTATCAGCCTCTTTGCTGACCTCCCTGCCTCCTGTCTCTCCGCACTCCAGTCTGTACTTCATTCTGCTGCCCGGATCATTTTTTACAAGAACGTTCGGTCCATGTTTCCCACTCCTCAGGAGCTTCTGGTGGTTGCCCGACCACCTCAGCATCAGACGGAAGCACATAGTAAGATCTTAATAAGTGGCTTACAGAGATCAGTGTGACCTAATTTATAGAGCAAATGGCTGGGAGTCAGAAGGACCTGGGTTTTAATCCCTGCTCTGCCACTTGCCTGCTCTGTGACCTTGGGCTAGTCACTTAACTTCTCTGTGCCTCAGCTACCTCATCTGTAAAATGGGGATTAAGATTGGGAGCCCCATGTGAGACATGGACTGTGTCCAACCTGATTTGCTTGTATCTACCCCAGGGCTTAATACAGTGCCTGGCACATAATACCACCATTATTATTATTGTTATTATTATTATCCTCATTATCTTTATTATTATTATTATTATAATTACTAACAAATACCATAAAACAAGCAAACAAACAGTTAGGGGAGAGAAATAGTGTTGCTGAGTGGAAGGATTAATTTCAAGTAGCCAAAATTGGCCTGGTGTCTAGATTTCCACCAACAACAGCCTGTGGGGGTGATTCAGGACTGGGGGTAGGTGGTGTGAGATTGATGGTGAGACAGGGAGGCGAGGGAGCGGAGTTTGGCAGAGAGGGCTAGTTGAACGTGTGGTTTTATGCTTCACAAGATAGGGAGTTGGATAAGAAGTCCAAGTGGGATATGCTTGCTTAGGATAAGTGAAGGGGATTTAGAGATCGGAGGCCTCGGTGGGGAGAAAGTACAGTTTTGAGGGGAGTGGAGGTAAGGGACACCGGGCAAGTTTGTGGTTAGAAATAGGGATTTGAGAGTTGGGGAGGTTATAAATGGTACCTTGAATAGTGATGATGAGATCCAATGTGTGTCCAAGCTAGTGAGTGGGTAAAATGGGGTGGAGCCAGCTGTCCGTGGCATTGAGTAGTGACAGTAAGTGGAAGGCTGAGAGATCATTAGGAAATCCACATAGGCATTGAAGTCCCCGAGGATCAGTGTAGGGAAGCAGGAGGAGGAAAGGAAGGTGATAAAATCGAAATTGTTCAGGAAAGTGGATCTGGGACTAGAGTTCAGTAGATGACAGCAACTAGTAATTGTGGTAAAGGCAAATGATGTGGGTTTCAAAGGAAGAGAAGGTGAGGAATTTAGGGGGTGGGAAGATACGAAAGGAGCAGGCTGACTCCTCCCCCTTTCCTTGTGAGTCAGGGCAAGTGGAACACTCCCTTCCTCTAATGCCAACCTTCTTACTGTACCTCGACCTCGTCTATCTCGCTGCCGACCCCTCGCCCACGTCCTGCCTCTGGCCTGGGTCTCCCTCCCTCCTCAAATCCAACAGTTACTCTCTTCCCCTTCAAAGCCTTTTTGAAGGCACAGCTCCTCCAAGAGGCCTTCCCTGACTAAGCCCTCTTTTCCTCTTCTCCCACTCCCTTCTGCGTCACCCTGACTTACTCCTTTTATTCATCCCCTCTCCCAGCCCCACATCATTTACCTACATATCTGTAATTTATTTATGTTAATGTGTATAATGTCTATAATATTTATGTTAAGCTCATTGTGGGCAGGGAATGTGTCTGTTGACTGTCGTGGTCATGGTCTGTGGCACAGCATCAGCACTATGCTGTGTTGACTTTAGCTGTAAATGTGTCCTACTCATAAAAAAGCCTTCATCCACATTTAACAGTGTTCTGCACCCCTGTCTGTGTACTTGCTTGTAACTTTCTGTGTCCCAGTGGGAACACAACTGACAAGTATGTGAGAGTGCAAATCACTATCACTCTAATCCATTCCTCTGAGCAGGCCCTCGCTTCTTAAGTGTTAGGCCTAAGCCTGCCCGCTGTTCTCAGTGGGAAACTCCATCCATCTTACTCTACATGGAGTAGGTATTCATTGCACACTCAGTCAGTATTGCTCCAGATAATAATGACGATGATGGTGATGATGAGGACGATGATGGTGATTGAAAATAGCCATGTACCACAGGTTGGCCATCAGGGTGATAGCAGGATTTACATTACTGGTAAAGGGATCTTGAAGTAGGCAGAATCTGAAAGCGTCGTGGCATGAGATGTGCTTATTATAAGGATAGTTTATGGTTTCAATTAAGCTGGAAACTGGGAATGTCATCACACCTTTATTGCTTGCATGAAAAAATGGTTGTTAGAATTGGAGTAGAAGATGCCCTGGGTCTGACCCTTTGCCCATCATCACTGCAGTGATAGACACAGTCCTGTTCAGCCCATTCTATCCTGTCACGCTCAAAGATGCGATAAGAGACGGGTAGGTCGGAGTCAGAATCCGCTTGAATTCTTTTCAGTTTAACAGGCTATGGCCATCTTTCAGAGTCGGGGAGGCAGTGATTCAGTAACTACTTTATGCAGATGACACACTTCTGAAGCCCACGTATGAGAACCCACACAAATGATTATGAATTGCTTTACAGAGTCAGCACAAGACTATGGACGGACAGTAAGTCTGAAGAAAATAGAAGTCGTATGACAGGCAGCAGCAAGGAAGCCCTAAACACAACCAAAGGTTTTCACTGACAGCAAAACACTGAAAGCTATCACCAAATCCTAACTAGGCAGTACACTATCGTAACAAGGTAAGCTCCTTGAGAGAAGTGATCGTGACTACTAACTGTCCTGTACTCTCCCGAGCAATTAGTACAGTGCTCTGCACAGAGTACCATTGAATGATTGAGTGAGAGATTGAACGGAGCCCTCCCAAAATTCCACCTTCTCCAACAAGGTGTCCCCCGATAATTTCCCAGCACCCTGAGCCATATCATCCCTTCAGCCAACTCTAGCACTTATGAGCTTATTTATACCCTCCTTAGTGCTCATGCATACTTGTGTTCTCATTTATTTTTACCTACCATTTGAGTTGTCAATGTTTTGTGTTTGTCCTCCCTGATAGACTGTAAGCTCTATGAAGGCAGGGAATGCGTCGCTTCTTTATTCCCTACTTCAGAAAGCTTAGTGTGGGACATTGCACCAAGAAAACACTCAATAATTGCTGTCACTACTACTAGATAGTCAACAGAATAAAGCCGGCTAGCTTGGCCTTACCGGCAGTGGGCCATTATGATCCATACCAAGTTGAAGATCAAGTTGAAAACCTGTAGGTTTGTGGTGGTGTCCAAGCTTCTATATGGCTGTGAGATCTGGACCTACTTCCAGAAGGCATGTCCAGCTCTTAGAGGAGTTTCATGAATGTAACCCACAGACCACACTCAATACCAAATGGCAGGACGAGGTGACCAATATCAGAGTCCTGGAATACAGTCAGCTCACTGGCAATGAGGCTGTGCCCACAGTAACACAGCTCTGCTGAGTGGGACATGTGAGGAGAATGAATAAATGCAGGAATCCCAAGTAGCTGTTGTAAGGAGATTTGAGAAGGAGCATACACGAGCCTAGTGAGCGGAAAATATGATTTAAAGACATGGTGAAATACAGTTTCAAACAATAGAAGATAGCATGGAACAGATAGGAGACCACTACAATAGACAGGTCAACCTGGTGGGCAGGAGTCAGGAGAGGGGCTTCTTTCCATGAGGCAAGATTTCTTGAAGATCAGGATGCCAGGGGGTAGGATTGAAAACCAAGGTGGACCCTGCATAAGACAATCCTATAAAGCAAGGATCTGGCCTTAATTGTACACAACACGGGAGAGAGAATCAGTCCCGCCGCATCCCGCTTTTCAACCACACTTGCACGCGTGGCTAGGACCTCGCTGTCAGCGGCAACACCTTTGAAAATAAAGGATAGCTATCTCTCTATCCATCTGCTCTTACTTATTTTTGTTCCAACCTGATGGGGCTTTCGGCTCGTTCCCCAGACCATTCTGGGACTAGACACCACAAAAAAGAACAGGGTAGACTCTATAATATAAGGATTAATTTGCCGTACTGTAGTGCTTACATAAAGATGTCATATGCTATATTGCTACAAGACTTCTTTCCTACTTGTCTGCTTTTCTTTCCATTTTAAAAGCAATGTCATTTTTTATTATTCTAAGTTGTCATATCCTGTTATTCCTGAACACTTTTCAAAACTTCATGTTGAAGTGGTTGGAAAGAGAAAATAAAGAGATATGTATGGACATTTTTGAGATATGTAGGTCCCCATTTAATACACAGAGTATTGCTTGCAGTCAGTCTTTGGGAGAGAGAAATTTCTTTCCTGTAATTGGACTTCTCAGGAAGTGATTTCTTCCATAGATCCATACTCACCCATATTCCTTGTGCACTCTGGGATAGTCACAGCTGCTAATACAAAAATCCTTGGAAAAAGAGATTCAGACTAGGCAGTCATTGATTTTAATGCTGAACTAATACATCAAAATCTGGACTGACCAAGAGACAATCTGTACTGTTCAGCATCAATAATAAGAAATATATTTTTAGTGAATAGAGTCATATGATATTGTCCAGAATAGAGAGAAACGGGTACTTTTTCATGGATTAAATAAACGGGAGGGTGAGGTCTGAGATTTCGAGGGCTGGCAAAACACAGAAATAGACATTTTTTTTCCTCATGGATTTTCTTGTAGAGGCACTTAAAAGAAGTAGCAAAGGTAATAAAACAGATTCTGTTGAATATATCTCCAAAAGTGAGGTAGCCGTTATGTTCATTTTCTGTTCTAAATGGGTTATGGTGATTTTATATAGTTTCTTCAGTTTATAGACTTCGTCAAATGAACGCACTACTGAATAATGTGAATTTTTTTATCCTTTGTGAATCAGAAGTACTGTTTGTGGAATTGTCAAAGCCTCACAAGTAAGCCACAGCACAATAGACCGAGGAGCAAGAACTATAGTAAACCACGAACTTGAAAAATAAATGATTTCTCCCCTTCCTCTTGTTTTTCCATCTTGTTTCACTACATTGTTGTTAAATAGTCCCTTGCCTAAGTCTAAACTTCCTTTTTGTCTAGTGACTTGGTGAATTTGTAATATTGATTGTTTGATTCCAAAGTGGGGTGGAGAGGCCTCTATAAAAAACTATTGGATTTTACTTAACAGCATTTCTATGTTGCATGCAGTTTTCTGGATTTCATTTTTTTTTAAGTTTGCAGTGAAGTAAGCTAGCTTTTGTGACTTGGTCTGAAGCCCAAATATAAAGATGCAAATGTTAGATCTGGGAAGTGTTTGTAGGCTTCATCGATTTTAGATAACCCTTAGAGTTTGACAATTGTAAGTCTTTCTTCTTGAGAAAAGGAACATAGCTCTACCCATCAACCTGGGATAGCAAAAGCATGAATGACTGTAGGCTGGGAGCAGAATCAGAGGAAGCAGGCGGACATGATTATTCCACATCATTTCCAAGTAGCAGTTTCATTTAGGAAATTCTGGAAGCAAGAATGAGATTGGCCAATTGGGAAGATCAGACTGCAGAGTGATTTTTTCCTTCCCTTTGTTCCCCAAATAACATCAACAGCTTTTAAGTCAGGAGACCGTAAGAGTGTTCATGGGGTAATGGATGGAGCACGGGCCTGGAAGTCAGAAGGTCATGGGTTCTAATTCCTGCTGTGCCTCTTGTCTGCTGGGTGACCTTGGGCAAGTCGCTTCACTTCTCTGTGCTCCAGTTACCTCCTCTGTTAAATGGGGATTGAGACTATGAGCCCTGTGTGGAACAGGGACTGTGTCCAACTTGATTTGCTTGTATCCACCCCAGTGCTTAGTACAGTGCCTGGAACATAGTAAACACTTATCACATACCATCATTATTATTATTATATCATCAGCCTCAAAAATGAAGATCAGCTATGTATATTTATGTTTGTGTGTCTGTATGTGTTCATGAGTATATATTACCGTGCAGTCATTTCTGAAAGATTTGTGCTGAGACCAAAGGATAGGAGAGATAAACAGCCCCACCGTCCTTTTGTACATATCTGTAATTTATTAATTTATATTAATGTCTGTCTCCCCCTCTAGACCATAAGCTCTTTATGGGCAGGGAATGTGTTTATTAAGAAAGAGAGGAGGACCAGAGAAAACATTGTTCCTTTCATATAACAGGAAATGAGAGATAACAGGCATCTATGGAAAGGAGAGGCTTTTGATGTTTTTGTTTTACAAAAAGTTAAATGTGAATTGTTGACCAGGGCAAGAAGGCTATAAAGCCAAACTATTTAAAAAGGGAAGAAACAGTGAAAGAATAACTAAAGAAAAGGAATGTCTTTAAATTATCAGTGTCTGTCAGCATACATCCTATTTTCCTTAAGGAATTAGTGGATGTTATTGCAGAGCCTTGAGTCATGGTTTTAGAGAACTCACAGAAAACAGAAGAAATCCATGAGGAGTAGAAAAGGGCAAATGATATACCCATCATTCAAAACAGAAAAAAGGATTGACTCTGGTAAATATAGACAATCATCTTGACATCAAACTGGGAAGGTCATAACAGTTAATGTCCATCTCCCCCTCTAGACTATGAGCTCACTGTGGGCAGGGAATGTGACTGTTTCTTGTTGTACTGTACTCTCCCGAGAGCTTAGCACAGTGCTTTGCAAACAGCAAGCACTCAATAAATACGATTGAATAAATGAACAATTTTAACAACAATAATAATGGTAATAATCCTAACGTGGTATTTGTTAAGCACTTATGCATGCCAAGCTGGGCTAGATCCAAGATAAACAAGCCAAGCACAGTCCCTGTTCCATTTTACACCACATTAAGGAGTGTGAGATACCAGGAAGCCACAAGTATGATTTTGGGAAAAGCAGATTGTGCCAGACTAGTAAATAAAACTGTAGTCAAGACATTTAGGTGCTGCAGACCTGAGCACCCAGGTAAGGATCTCTGGCTTTCAGGGTTCACGTAGGCCAGGGAGTAGATTGGGCTTACTAAGGTAAAGAGGGAGCAGTGGGAAGGGAAAACTGACACGATGGTGGTAGAAATGATTCTGTCTCACAGGGTATTTGCTTTGACCAGCTGGAAAAGTTTGTTGCTCTTGACCGTGATAGCGGATTTAAATTAAAGGAAGATAGTTCTGCTTAGACATAAGGAAGAAATGTCTTAACATTCAACATTACAAGATACTGAAATTGGCCGAGAGGGATGCGGAGTTTCCATCCTTTTAGATTGTTGAGACCTGTTTCCCATCTGTCCTGGATGGATCATTTACCTTCCTGGAGGCATGGGACTGGATCGGTTGACCTCTTGAGAGATCTTCTAACTCTAAAATTATGTAATAGTAGCAGAAGCATCTATTAAGCATTTACTGGGTGCAAAGCTCTCTACTAAGCACTGGGAAAGAATACACATGTACTTCTAACAGTCAATCAGTCAATCATTTATAATTATGGTACTTGGTAAGTGCTTACTATGTGCTGGGCACTGTACTAAGTGCTGAGGGTTGGACTAATTGTACTAATTGTATGAATTGTACTAATTCGGGTTGGACACCGTCCCTGTCCCACGTGGGACTCAGTCTCAATCCCCGTTTTACAGGTGAAGTAACTGAAGCCCAGAGAAGTGAAGTGACCCTTGCCTAAGATCACACAGCAGACACATGGCAGAGGTGGGATTAGAACCCATGACCTTCTGACTCCCAGGCCTGGGCTCTATCCACTACGCCACACTGCTTCTCCACTTTATTGAGTGTTTACTATGTGCAGAGCACTGTACTAAGCTTTTGGGAGAGTACAGTCTAATAGAGTTGGTAGACACGGTTCCCTGCCCACATTGAGCTCACAGTCTAGAATCTTTTCCCTAATGAGGTCTTCCCAAAGATTGGAATTATCAAGGGGTTGCTTTCAAGTTTTGGAAGCACTGATTGGAACGTATCGATGTCCCAACTTTGAATTTTTGACTCAAGACTCAGTCCCACCTAACTCATTTGATTTTCATCTACTTTCCCTTCCCTGTCCACATTGCTAGGTGGTGGTGATGAGCAGCGGAATGTCACCATGGACAACAGCAAGGGGATAACCCACTAGTCGAATAGCGTGTCCTGGATAATCAAGAATTGACTGGGCTCAAACGCCATCCCTATTCCACTATCAAATGCCATTCAGGGCACAGCAATAAATAATAATAATGAATAATTATGGTATCTGTTAAGCGCGTACTATGTGCAAAGTACTGTTCTAAGCACTGGGGTTGATATGAGGTAATCAGGTTGTCCCATGTGGGGCTCACAGACTTAATCCCCATTTTCCATATGAGGTAACTGAGGCACAGAGAAGTTAAGTGACTTGCCCGAAGTCACACAGCTGACAAGCGGCAGAGTCGGGATTAGAACCCATGATCTCTGACTCCCAAGCCTGGGCTGTTTCTACTAAGCCAAACCTACTATCAGTCACAACAATGGTAAGCTAATACCATTTATAGTCATGGAGTGTGTTTTTCTAAAGTCTTTTTTAAGATTCGGGGGGTGAAGATAGCATGCAAACCATTTCTGGAATAGGTCTAATCTCAAACCAACCAGTCCAGTACACTGACCGTGGGTTCTAGGAAATAAGATTCCTCCAGGGATGTGGTGTAATGGGAGATGCCTGGTTCCTTTGCTCTGACCTGGGGATGAAGTTCAGAGGCTTTCCTGTACCCTCCTCCAGAGTCAGAAGTAAGATTCAGGTGACCTCTCCATCCCCTGCAGTCTCTTTCTTTGAACTGGAGGGGAGTAGGGTGCCTGTCGTGAAGTCAGTGAACAGGGCTGCAAGGGCAAAGAAGACTCCCGGGTCCCTTTTCTGATTCTGAAGTGGGGTCCAAGAAGGTCTCCTCAACTCCTCTTCAGGATCAGAAAACAGAGGACATGGGTTTCTGTGCTGTGTGCCCAAATCTATATGTGTTCATTCTCTCTCTCTGTCTTTCTCGCTCCTTCTCCCACTCTTTTTCTCTCTTTCTCTCATACTAAGTTACACGGGTTTAGCCACCCAAATGGCTACCTTACTGCTTCAGGCTCTCGTTATATCCTGGCTAGACTACTGTGTCAGCCTTCTCTCTGACCTCCCTTCCTCCTCTCTCGCCCCGCTCCAGTCTATTCTTCACTCCGCTGCCCGGCTCATCTTCCTGCAGAAACGATCTGGGCATGTCACTCCCCTTCTTAAACAACTCCAGTGGTTGCCTATCAACCTCCGCTCCAAACAAAAACTCCTCACTCTAGGCTTCAAGGCTCTACATCACCTTGCCCCTTCCTACCTCTCCTCCCTTCTCTCTTTCTACCACCCACTCCGCACGCTCCGCTCCTCTGCCACCCACCTCCTCACTGTCCCTCGGTCTCGCCTATCCCGCCGTCGACCCCTGGGCCACGTCCTCCTGCGGTCCTGGAACGCCCTCCCTCCTCACCTCCGCCAAACTGATTCTCTTCCCCTCTTCAAAACACTACTTAAAACTCACCTCCTCCAAGAGGCCTTCCCAGACTGAGCTCCTCTTCTCCCTCTACTCCCTCTGCCACCCCCCCTTTACCTCTCCGCAGCTAAACCCTCATTTTCCCCTTTTCCCTCTGCTCCTCCACCTCTCCCTTCCCATCCCCACAGCACTGCACTCGTCTGCTCAACTGTATATATTTCCATTACCCTATTTATTTTGTTAATGAATTGTACATCACCTTGATTCTATTTAGTTGCCATTGTTTTTATGAGATGTTCTTCCCCTTGACTCTATTTATTGCCATTGTTCTTGTCTGTCCATCTCCCCCGATTAGACTGTAAGCCCGTCAAACGGCAGGGACTGTCTCTATCTGTTGCCGACTTGTTCATCCCAAGCACTTAGTACAGTGCTCTGCACATAGTAAGCGCTCAATAAATACTATTGAATGAATGAATGAATGAATGAATGGGTTTTCAAGGCTGGTAATCATCCTAGAGGTTTCAGGGTGTTTGTGAGGGAAGCAACATGGCCTTGTGGAAAGGACTCCCAGGGCCTGGGAGTCAGAGGACCAGTGTTCTAATCCCAGCTCCACCACTTGTCTGCTGTGTGACCTTGGGCAAATCACTTAAATTCTCCGTGCCTCAGTCACCTCATGTGTGAAAGGGGGTTTAAGAATGGGAGCCCCACATGGAACGTGGACAGTTTCCAACTAGATTAGCTTGTATCTACCCCAGCTTTGTATCTACCCCAGTCTGGCACATGGTAAGCACTTATCAAATACCGTTGAAAAAAAATCAAAACGATGCACTGTTTCTCCCTTTCTCTTCCTGCCAAACATCTCCAGGCAGAAGCCCTGTTCTGCAAAGGCGGGAGACAAGCCATAGCCTATTTTCCCAGTCATTGGAAGATTGAGAATGATGGGATTGTTGTGACTGTCCAGATGAAGGGCAGTCTAGATAGGAGCAGTGAGAAGCATGAGGACAGTTTACTCCAACCCGTAATGGGCTTCTGCTTTTCTCGTTGCTCTTGTTGATGGATTATTGTTTTTCACTGAATTTGCCTTATTTTTTTCCCAGTGTTTCTGCTCTCCCACTCTCCCCCTCCCCCCCCCCCTTCAGACTGTATGCTCCTTGTGGACCAGGGATAGTGTCTGATTTGGTATCCCCAGAACTTACTTGACTCTGGCAAACAGCAGCACTGGCTAAAAAGCAAATCTAGAGATAGGGAAACCCAAAGGAAATAGCTACTAAAACCGGGCCCAGCTCTGGTGAGAGACTTTGCACCATCTCTGTAAGTTTGCCCATCATGTTAAAAGCACTTGTTACGGGGGGAGAACTGTTAGGAGAACTTGTAGGAAGGGTCAATCAATCAGTAGTATTTATTGAATGCCTACTGTGGGCAGAGGACTGTATTGAGAGCTTGGGAGAGTAGTGTACAACAGAGATGGTAGATAGGTTCCTTTCCCACATCAAGTTTACAGCCTAGAGACAAGCTTACATTCCAGAGAGTGATGGTGGAGGTAAGGGGCCCTACTTTTCTAACCCCACATTGCCACCCCAAACACTCCTGGAACATGTAATATCTGCTTTCTCACTTGTTTGGACTTTGTCAGCATGTTAGAGATCAAAGCTAGGGATGGTATCGAAGGTTGGGTCATTTTAGTACATGTAACTGAATTGCATTTGTGCCATATACAAAATGTAGTATTCTCACAAAAAGAGGTTTGGAAAATTAATCATCTAGTTCATTAATTGAGGATGTAGGCTTTTTAAAGTTTTGTGTTTTTTTTTTTAAAAAAACAAACTACTACAAGCCATGGCTTTCCTAAGTTATGTTAAAAAAAAAATTAGACTTATCACGTGACTGGTTATGAAACCCTTTCAACAACATTTAAGTAGCTCAGGCCCTGTAGCTTAGATTTTTATGTTTCATTTAATAAGATCCTGGCAAATCCTTCCTAATGCCAGTGTAAAAATTTATCAGTATGCTGATGTGCGGCTTGAACGGTATCCTAGAGTCCAGTTCGTCCCTTAAATCAATCCTCATTCAGTAGTATTTCTTGAGTGCCTACTCTGGGCGGAGCATTATGCTAGGTGTCTGAGCAAGTAAAATGAATTAGTCGACATGATCCCCGCCCTCAAGGAACTCTCAATCTGGAGAGACAGTAGCGATGGGACCAAGTACCAGAGTATATAGGATAGGTACAAAATTGCTGTGGGGCATCGTGAGTGCTTAGGTGACATGAAAATGCCGACGTGGAAGTTGGAGGGTAGAAGGTGGAAATATAGAAGGAATTAATTGGGGGAGTCCTCCAAGAGGAGAGGTGTTTTCAGAATGGCTTTGCAGATGGGGAGAGCAGTGGTCTGCTGGATATGAAGTGAAAGGGAGTCCATCCCTTGGAAGCTCCAAGACACCACAGCCCCCCCACTTCCATTCAGTTAACGCCGATCGCTGGTGGGACCACAAGTTGTTTTCCACATTCTCAGCCATGAGCAAGGAGAACCACTGATGTAGGCTGCAAGAGCGGGGTTTTCCCTGATGAAAGAAACAGGACTGTGTAACAGCTGCTGAGGACGGGATGGCAGTCGGACAAAAAGCCAAATTTAAATTCATGTTATGTTGCTGTTTGTAACACTGAATGCTTAAGACATCTGTTTAAGCCTGTCGCTATAAATTAATGGAAAAACTCCATTAGTGTTTGATTCAACTTTAGCTGTTAAATTAGAACTGCAGATTTCAAAGACAGATCTTAATCAGTCATTATTTATATCTGTAATATTTTATAAATGAGGAGCAATAGAAAATGACACAGAAAGAATGGCAAGCAATGAAAGACAGAGAAGAGGAAATCATACTTACTGATCATTTTTAAATGCGAGGGAGGAAGAGGGTAAAAAAGAAGCAGATTTACCGACATTGGCATGTATCTAAATGTTCCATTTAAATGGTAAGTGTCATAAAGTGACAAAACTCACCGTCCGCCCTGCACAGTGTTTTTGTTTCGGCTGCCAAACCTATTTTTCGTTCTCTTTACGCTTAACCACCTTCTCTTCCATGACAACAGAGCCATTCTGGCCCCTAGTTTATTATTTTCTTTGACTCTAGTTCATTACACTCTGTGATTCAGGGGAAACATAAAAAATGGTTCTTAATTTTAATTAATGGCAAACTTAGAACAGGCCCATTTAATAAATCTGTTCTCTGAACTTAACAAGTGTATTCGCCTGTAAGGGCTGACTGTCATTTTATTAGCATTGGAGACAACTGACTCAATGGCTGAATAATTGACAAAAACTGCAGGTAGGGCATGAAACATTTAATTGATTCATAGGATCCCTTCAGTGAAATGCATTGAAGAGTTAATTATTTTTTCTGCAGTTGGGACTCAGCTGTTGTTTCCACTGGGATTAAACAGCTGTCAGCATTGTTAATGACATCAAATTTATGCATTAAACTTCTCTCATTCCCCTCCATATGAAATGGGCCCGTGGAAAGCATTGCCAATCCCCCTTTATGAAAGAATGAAAATCCAAGGCAAGATAACAGCACTTATTACAAAACCACAGACCGGAGCTTCTGTTGATGGAATCTCATAATGAGTAATTAAGCTACTTTGCAGAAGTCAGCCCTGTCACATTTGCAGTTGGGAACTTCCATCCCCTTGTGGATGCAGCTGGGCAGGGACTAGTAAGGTGATAAAGGGAAGAAAAATAGAGTTGTTCTAGAAATATCATCTTTGGGAAACTCAAGGGTTTTAGTACAAAAGGAGCTACTAAATAATCACCCAACAAAAATGATCTTGGGCCTGGAGAAAGGGTACTCCTTAAAACATTTGTAACTGTATATCTGATAAACAGGAAATAATGAAGTTCTTTTTTTAATTAGTCTTTTCTCCAGTATTCTCAGGAGTAAATATTTGATTTTTCTAATGCTCCAACTTCTTGATTTTTAAGTTTTGAACCTGAATATAGTTTGTACAATAATAATAATAATGGTGGTATTTGTAAAGCTCTTAATCTGTGCAAAACACTGTTCTAAGTGCTGGGGGGATACAAGGTAATCAGGTTGTCCCATGTGGGGCTCACAGTTTTAATCCCCATTTTACAGATGAGGTAACTGAGGCACAGAGAAGTTAAGTGACTTGCCCAAACTCACACAGCTGGCAAGCGGCGGAGCCGGGATTAGAACCCATGACCTCTGACTCCCAAACCCGGGCTCTTTCCACTGAGCCACGCTGTTCCTAATTGTGTGGCATTGTGTGGTATAACACAACCAAAAAAAATTTTTTTTTTAGTTTCTTTTGGGACACTAATTCCTTAGTAAAATGCCCCAGGGGGGCAGACGGGGGAAGGAAGAGGGGAGTGCCGGTGCTCATCGGCTTGCATTCCCTTCAGAGAAAGTTGGGAGTCTTCAAAATTCCCCAACTATGATTAGAGTAATTTCATGTAGTAGTATGTATTTTCTCTTTCTTTAGAATTCTTTTCTAGGTTTCTTACTCTGTTCATCTTTTATTGATTTAAGAATAATTCATTTTTTTCTAAGAATCAAATGTTTGCATGGAACAATTGAATTTTGCTTCCCCAATTCCTCCATTTCTAAAATCCAGTCTAATTTCAAAATGGTTTCTCTGAAAGATTAACAGTGTTCACCGCAGCTCTCTGACTGTTAACAGGAAATTTCAGTTAATACGGAAGAAAAATACCTAACAGAATGGTCCACAGTGATTCAATTCATTTGAAAGTTTATCAAGTCTAGGAATAAGCTCTAAATTTTAAAATGACATGGACATAGAACGGTTAAATAAATAACCACCTCCAGAGCAGATGATGAATAAGAGGGCCGGGTTTGATGTTTCCCATCAATTCTGAAGCCACGGATTCCTTCCCACCAGAGGTTGCCCCAAAGTCAAGGAGAGTGCGGATAACAGAGTTCATCTCTCATGTGCTGGGCTATGCCTGAAGACAGCTACGGCATTTACAGCAAGCTAGCACCAGACCGAACCTCTGGAGCAATTACAGGGTATTGATCCATTTGGTGGCTTAGTGGCACTCTCCGTCAAAATGACCAGCATCTGGAGCAGTATTCGAGCAAAATGCTAAGAAAATTGATGCTCAAGAGAATGTTATTCTTAATCAGATCGGAAAAGAATATGTTCTTTTGGGATGTGATTTCATTGTATTGTATCTCTCCCAGTACTTAGTATGGTGAAACCACACACAGCTGTGTTCCAGGAGGTTCAGGTGCAGCTGAAATCTGGACCTATTCCCCCATCTCTCTTCCCCTCCCCAGCCTTGCTACTTGCCTCAGCTCTGAATCTGTCGGTCACCTGCCCCTCAAGGTTGCTCCAGAGATGCTGGTGGAGCCCGCGGTGACATTAGAGGACATACGGTCATACACAGCTGCCTTTGGATTCTACTCTAGACTGGGCTGATGATTTGTGATTTGGGAAAGCCCTCAAAGGTGACAGATTCGAGGGTCTCCTCAGAGAGTCTCTGAGCTTCAGAGAGAATCAGTGTTCCTGAACTGAGATCCCAACTCTGTTGCATTGTTGCCCCCCTCAATCCCACCACATTTTAGGCCCTCCTCCTTTCCCTCCCATCCCAGCCCTGATGTCAACGTAATCTCTCCAGACTCATACCCAAGACTGCCATTTCCAGGCACTCTAAATTAGTAATAGCTAAGTCCCAGCCTTGAATCTTTCTCCTTTTCCAGTCTGCTTGATACAGAAGGTTTCCTAATTTCTACCATTTCACCCCTTCCAACCAATCGTATTTATTGAGTGCTTACCGTACTGCACTGTACTAAGTACTTGGGAGAGTACAATATGACAGAGTTGGTAGAGATGTTCCCTGCCCACAGCAAGCTCACAGTCTAGCTGGGAAGACAGACATTAATATAAAGAAATAAATTACGGATGTGTACGTAAGTGACGTAGGGGTGAGTAAAGGGTTCAAATCTGAGTGCAAGGACACCACAGACGGGAATGGGAGAAGCAGAAATGAAGGCCTAGTCAGGGAAGACCTCTTAGAGAAGCAGCATTGTCTAGTGGGTAGAGCACAGGGCAGGGAGTCAGGAGGACCTGGGTTCTAAATCCTGGTTCTGCCACTTGTCTGCTGTGTGCTCTTCGCCAAGTTGGTTCACTTGTCTGTGCTGCAGTAACCTCGTAGGTAAAATGATTAATACGGTGAGTCCCACATGGGGCATGGGCTGTGTCCAACCTGATTAGCTTGTATCTACCCCAGCGCTTAGTAGAGTGCCTGGCACATAGTAAGCTTTTAACAAATTTAAAAAAGTGCCTTCGATAGTGGGGAGAGAGATCATCAGTCCGATATGAAGGGTGTCGATAGAAGCACATACTAGGACATACACATACTAGGCACATACTAGGCACTTAAATACCATAAAAAGGAGGGGAGAGGGGAGAAAGTATTCCAGGCCAGAGGGCAGGACACGGGCAAAAGGTCGATGGAGAGGTAGACAAGAGGCACAATGAATAGGTTGGCATTAGAGGAGTGAAGTGTGTGGGCTGGGTTGTGGTAAGACAGTTGCAAGGTGCGGTAGGAGGGGGCAAGGTGATCGAGTGCTTTAAAGCCTATGGTGAGGAGTTTCCCTTTGATGAGGAGATGGACGGGCAACCACTGGAGGCTTTTGAGGAGGGGGGAAAACTGAACTGCACAGTTTTGTAGAAAAATGAACCGGGAAGCAAAGCAAAGTATGTACCGCAGTAGGGAGAGACAGGAGGCAGGGAAGACGGCAAGAAGGTTGATGCAGCAATCAAGTTGGGTTAGGATAATAATAATAATTATGGTATTTGTTAAGCACTTACTCTGTGCCAGGCACTGTACTAAGCACTGGGGTTGATACAAGCAAGTCGGGTTGGACACAGTCCTTGTCCCACTTGGTGCTCACAGTCTCAATTCCCATTTTCCAGATGAGGTAACTGAGGCACAGAGAAGTAAAGTGATTTGCCCAAGGCCACACAATAGACAAGTGGTGGAGCCGGGGTCAGAACCTAACATGCTAGCCCTTTGGATGGAGAGGAAAGGGCAAATTTTAGCAATGCCGTGAAGGTTGAACTGTCAGGATTTGGTGACAGATTGAATATGTGGGTTGAATGAGAGAGATGGGTTGAGCCCGATCCCAAGGTTATGGGCTTGAGAGATAGGGAGGATGGTGGTGCTGTCTGTACGCAGGGGGAAATGTGAAATTTCAGAGAAGGAGAGAGATCAGGGCTGTAGATGTGGATTTGGAAATCATCCTTCCTTCCACTCTTTCCCTCCTGACCCTCTGTGAAAAGCGAGAGGGCCCCTTGGGGTGTTGGGCACCAGTCCGCGGTACATCCCAGGAGCAAACGCTCCAACGTTTATGTTTGGCTTCTAGCTCCCAACCCCTAAACTGCAGGCTTCAGTGCTCTTTTAAATCAGCCAGTCTAATACTGATAGAGCACTGGGTGACTTCAGGTTGTTAGTTGTTTCCTGAAGTGCCAGCTTGAGTGGTCAAGGTGGGACCCAAATGGGGTTGAGGGAGATTGCCATTGCAATGACCCAGAAGTTGTGGAGATCCCTAATTCATCCCCGGCCTTGTGGAAAGCCACTTCTACCCACCCAACCCGGCTGCTTTTGATTCCCCAGTTTTGAACCATTTTAAAATGAGAATTGATTGTGCTGCTTGCAAATCCCCAAAGCACTGTGTTTCAAGTGACCCCAGTGCTCCATCTGCATTATCTTAAACAACTCCAGTGGTTGCCTATCGACCTCCGCTCCAAACAAAAACTCCTCACTCTAGGCTTCAAGGCTCTCCATCACCTTGCCCCTTCCTACCTCTCCTCCCTTCTCTCTTTCTACCGCCCACCCCGCACGCTCCGCTCCTCTGCCGCCCACCTCCTCACCGTCCCTCGGTCTCGCCTATCCCGCCGTCGACCCCTGGGTCACGTCCTCCCGCGGTCCTGGAACGCCCTCCCTCCTCACCTCCGCCAAACTGATTCTCTTTCCCTCTTCAAAACCTTACTTAAAAATCACCTCCTCCAAGAGGCGTTCCCAGACTGAGCTCCTCTTCCCCCTCTACTCCCTCTGCCATCCCCCCTTTACCTCTCCGCAGCTTAAGCCTCATTTTCCCCTTTTCCCTCTGCTCCTCCACCTCTCCCTTCCCATCCCCACAGCACTGTACTTGTCCGCTCAACTGTATATATTTTCGTTACCCTATTTATTTTGTTAATGAATTGTACATCGCCTTGATTCTATTTAGTTGCCATTGTTTTTACGAGATGTTCTTCCCCTTGACGCTGTTTAGTGCCATTGTTCTTGTCTGTCCGTCTCCCCCGATTAGACTGTAAGCCCGTCAAACGGCAGGGACTGTCTCTATCTGTTGCCGACTTGTTCATCCCAAGCGCTTAGTACAGTGCTCTGCACATAGTAAGCGCTCAATAAATACTATTGAATGAATTATCAGAATCATTAATTGGCAACACATGATTTGCATCAATTTACCGCCAAAAACGTGAGGAATGACCCAAGCTCAGATGGACAGCAAGGAAATTGAGTGCCTTATGTGACTGAATCAGCAGATAATTTCTTGAGAGTTGAAGGTAAAAAGAAGAAAAAAAGTCATGAAATCTCATTTTGTCCCTGCACTGTAGCCACCAGCATTATGTCCTGCGCCCATGAGATCGTCCGGATCGTTGCTGTTTTCACAGGGCTTTGAGTCCCAGACCTCCCTCCTCCTTTTTACACTGATGAGGGGGAGCAGGTCATGTTGAAATACAATCCAAACACACATTTCCTAGCTTCATTTTTCTTGGGCTTGTCAAGAAGGCAGTACCAAGCCTGAAATCCTAGGAGACCTTCTCCTCTGCTCCCCACCCCCACAGATCCCTATTTAAGGTCTGGATGAAATCAAATCCAGACAGCAGGATAACTTCATCTGGTTTGGAGGAAAAATTAAGTCCCCACTCCAGCTAATGCTCCCTTCAACACAGTAGCCCAGTCTCTTCCCTCAGGCAATTTCAGAAGAGCTATTTCATCTTCCCCTATTTCCAGAAGTGGCGTCTCTGGTATCCTATAAATCTTTGAAGAAAGAGTTTGTTTTGAGCCCATCCCCCCAACCCTTATACAGACAAGCTCACACAGCAGTCTCAGGGCTCCATGTTTCTTAGAAAAGGACTGGGACTCTAGGGACAAGGAAGTGTGACATTTCATACAAAGAGAATTTACACTCTCTCCTCTGAACTGTCTCTCTCTGGGGAAACAGAAATTCTTTCACATAGTGGAATCAAACATAGGGGCCAGATTCTTCTCAATAATTCAACTACTTTAATAGTGCAAAATTTTCAAAGTCTTTTTTATGGTGTTCCTTCTGTTTAAAAATAGCCAAACAAACCCACACATGAAAATCCCCGGGGAGAAATTTTCTAAGGACTCTGCCGGTGCTAAATCCCCAGTTTCCTTCATTGCACCTATATGTATGTATTGGTTGAATTTATGCATTCCCTAGCAGAGGCAGTGTCTCTACAATTCTAATATTCTCATCCCTATGATTTTTCTCCCAAGAAGAGTTATTTACCCAAAGCTGGGTTTGAGGCCATCCCCAGGTTTAGAGGTTTGTTACTGCATCAATGCCGATTGGGACTAGCTTTCCCTGGTTAGAAAATGGGTGAGATCAGTGGGGGTTAGTGAGGGGTGGGGTCGAACTAGGCTTGGCTTGTTGTTGCTGTGGGCCAGAGGCTTAACCCCGTAATGGGATAATGTGCTGTTGATCTTTCCTGGAAAATATGTATATGAAATATCAGTTAGTGACACACACTTCTCAGTTCCCTCTGTGCTCTCGGGAGAATTGTTTCCATGGACATGTGCTGATGTAGAAGCCAAATGTCATTTGAAGACGTCCTCAGGTGTTTCCGTAGTTCCCATCTCATCATCCAAGCCTGAATGTTTTGGAAAAGGGACGGTATTTTCCATGATGTAAAATAACAACTTATCAGCGATTCTGGAAGGTTCTTTTCCTAGAGTTAAGGATATAAACATCAAGTGCCAACTGCATCATTCCTTTTGTTTACGATCTAAAAATCTAAAAGAAGCAACACTTTTCAGGACTCCAGAGATTGGTTGTCTTTACCTCCTTGATTAGGTTACTCAGAACAAACTAGGGAGGAAACACAGCCGTAGCTGCCAATGCTGCCTGCTTTTTGCCTTGGAAGCCCTGGTTTTCATTCATTCATTCATTCATTCATTCAACCGTATTTATTGAGAGCTTACTGTGTGCAAAGCACTGTACTAAGCACTTGAGGGAGTACAATATAACAGTCAACAGACACAGTCCCTGCCCACAGTGACCTTACAGGGTGTTTAGGTATAACTGAAGTGGTGTTATTCCTCATTGGCCTGAGTTTTTAGGCTCTAATGCTCTTTATTGAAAAGATGATTTTCAAGTCATGGCGGGAGGGATTTTCATTTGGTAAGAATTTCTTGAGTGAGAGTTGACCCAGGAACTGTTACAAAGAAAGATTGTGGCTCTTGCCACTTTTTGGACAGCTTTCATAAGAGGAGCCCCATTTTTACCATGGCAAGAACGAAAGTGCGATTAACTCGGAACAGTGCCGGGCACATAGTAAGTACTTAAATGCCATTATTATTATTATTATTATTTATTTCCCCCCAGCATCTACACCATTGCTCAGAGCAAAGTCCACAGAGATTCCTTCAGTTACAATAATGCAAGCCATTCCACTGGGGTCCCTTGTGTCCAACTGCCCTCAGCACAAATCCAGAAGGGAAGGTGGAGTGGTATCCAGCATCTCAGGTAGCCAGCTGGTTTTGCTTTGGCTTGAGGGAAGAGGGGGGTGGTTTTGGAAGCTTGCCTCCATTCTGCTGCTCTCAGAACTAAATGCCTCCCAAAGTACCATCTGCTTCAGTATCAGTACATTGTTAGTCATTGATGAGGATTGATCGGTATTCTCGATCATAAACCAGTCCCTGAATTTCTTCTCGTTTCTCTTGTGTAATTGCACTGATAGTCAAAACCAGCATCGAGGTAGCAAAGTTTTGCCCAAGAAACTATGTCATTCATTGGTTGTCTCTCTTTGCCTTATGTTTTCTTTCAGAAAGCAAAACTTGCTTATCAAATTTCATCATAAATCTGGCCTCACAATTTGGTTCTTGAGCAAAATGGAAATCCTTGATAAGTCTTTCTTTTCACCAGTCTTGGGAAGACAAGAGGGAGCGGGTTTATCGATTACGATTTATACTCCTCGCAAATATGGTGGAAGCACAAGATCACCCAGCCTGTTATCCTGGGAATGTGAATATACCATGCGTCCTGGTGTCTCCCTCCAAAGGTGACTCTGGTGCTCTGGTTGGACTTGCCTGGAGCCCAGGAAGACCAATGGAGTGGTTGGGGGGTCACTATGAGAAGGAGAATGGCTCAGTGGAAAGAGCACGGGCTTGGGAGTCAGAGGTCATGGGTTCTAATCCCAGTTCCGCCACTTGTCAGATAGGGGACTTTGGGTGAGTCATTTCACTTCTCTGTGCCTCAGTTACCTCATCTGTAAAATGGGGATTAAGACTGCAAGCCCCACGTGGGACAACCTGATTAACTTGTATCTCCCGCCCAGGGCTTAGAACAGTGCTTGCCACATAGTAAGTGCTTAACAAATGCCATCATTATTATCATGATTATTATTTTTATGTATTTCCCCCCGCACCTACACCATTGCTCGGAGTAAGGTCCACAGAGATTCCTTCAATTACAGTTATGCACGGGGGTCCCTCGTGTCCCTCAATAACAGCCTCCTATTGGGCTTCCACAGGGACTCATCATGCCAGAGGCCCATTTTAGATTGAAGAGAATATGTCACAGGAAATAGGATGAGCAGGATTGCAGGGCCAATTGGGTTGATTTTGTTAATCGGTTTGCCCTCCCTGATAGGAAAAAGAAGGGGTGTGAGAGAGATAGAGAGCAGGAGCCATCAACGTGATTTAGGCTGGCTTTTCAAAAACTCTTACTTAGAAGACCGGTTCAATTTAAACAAAAATAAGTTTCCTTCAAGGTTTTCATGTAGAAGATGACCTAAGGATGTTTCATTTGCTATCCAACTGGCCTACCTATGTGGCTGCAAAATATGGACAGACAGGTTTGAATAAGTTTGACTTTGAAAGAACAATTTTGAGCAATTATCTGGGGAAAATATGCCGTCTTGTGACTAAATAGTTCTATAAGAAAAACCGTCCTACAGCATGCCATTGCTGAAATACATGTGTGCACTAGTAAACTGGCCCCATCCAATTAAGCATCAAAATGTTGGCTGCATCCAGACTCTTCGCAGTCCAGGGAAAGACTTATGTAGGTTCATTTTCATAGTGTGTGTGTATGTGTCTTTAGACTATAACTGACAGATTCCCACAGTGAATAGACTAGGGAGTTATCAATTATATGTTTCTCTGTGCACTGCGATTGTATGCTCTGTGGCTTTCTGACAGAATCAGGCAGAAAGAGATAAAAGTAACATAATTCTAGTGAAGCAAGACTGTTGATGTTTCAGACTGGATTCCTAAAATTTTTTTTTTTAAGTCTAAGAAAATGTGCATTTTAATCCTGGCAACTTAAATCTCTTTTCATCAAGGCAACACTAATCAACAGGGAATTAACTTTAGGTTCTAAGGTAACATGCAGATTTATTTCTGATCTATAATGTGCAGCTCTTATTAAATGCTAGCTGTTTATGCTGGACCGAGACTCCAATCTCAACCTTGCTATGACTTCTAAATTTTTCACAGTTTTCTTCTCATAGTGAGTTATTTGGAACATGACCTGAAAATAACACATCAGTGTCTCGATTATGGGAACAGTTGGAAATTTAGTTGGAGTTTAACGGTAGCATGTTGCCACCATTTCAGACATTTGGGAAGTACTCTCATGGGGAGAACTGTCCAGGAAATACTGATTTTATTGGGGTGCTACCCTTTTTGGAAATACCTAAAAAAGGCTTCTGCCTTTGGGCCATTTACGGTCTTTAAAAGGAGGTCAATGGCAAGCACACCTATGGCACTTTAATTTCAGAAAACAATCGAATACATTCCAAAGCCTTCCAAAACAAAAAGCAATGAGATTTCCTTCGAGAGAATGCATCCCCGCCATTCTGCCTCCTCTTTTTTCTCTCACCTGTTGCTTAACTAGCTGTCCCTGGGACCCTCTCTCAGACCACACTTTCTGGGGTCCGGCAACCACCCCAACTCTTAGTCAAAGATTCAAGGTCAAATTGGAAGTAAAGGGACATAGCCATAAATTTGGTCATCACAACAGGGAACAGAGCCTGATCCAGAAGTCATGGACATACCACAGAGGTGAACCACCCTAAGGGAATATTTGAGGTGGGACTTTATATCTTTTCTACCCAGTTGCCCACTGCCGATCCCTCTCCCTCCGCCCCCCCTCCCCAGCCCCCAGCTCCCGACCCTACTTCCAGCACAACCAAAGTTAAGAGGCAGAGCGAAGATGTAGGCATTAACCAAAGTCAATACACAACAAACAAGCATGTGAGAACTGGGTCTAGAGCCCTGGTAATGAGGTGGACATTTTCCTAAAAAGGGGAAATGATGTTTTCCTCATTGCAAGGCTTCTAAGACCTAACCTTCAGGGGCAGGGATAGGCAATCACCATCACCACTTTCAGAAGGAAAAGTCCTGCATCTACATGTGATTTCATCCCAGGCTTAAATTCATCTAGAAATGTCTGATCCTGTCACTGCTTTAGGTCAGCGAGTGGAAGTAGTCCGGCCTCTATATCTTTCCCATCAGGATCTTGTGTTCGACTTCACTGAAGCATTTGCTGGGTGTCCACACTGGGGTATTAGTTGGGACCCCTCATTGTTAGGACTATCTCTTTCACATCTTTTAGCTATGCAAGGCTATCCCAAATAACGTTTGTCGTCTTATGAATGTCGTCTTATGAATGTTTGTTTCCCCTATTCATTTTACAGCCTGGTAATTTAACGACAATCTTGCATCCGGGCTGGTTTGAGAGAAAGAGAGAGAGAGAGAGAGAGAGGGCAGAAGTTACAGTGAAAGCATTTGACTCACATTCCAAATAGCTGGGTTAGCTTGTTCAATACGGAAGAATTGTTCAGTTATAAAGAATTTACTGAAGAATTCAGATGCTGCATCAAGAGGTTATGGCTAGAATCCAAGAATGCATGAAACCGACCTTAGCTGTCCTTGAGAGGTGGATTTTCGAGTCATTTCAGGGTCAGATTGATATCGAGCATCTGTTTCTCAAAGATGATGGTATACAAATTTGGGGGAAATGTCAGGATTAAATGCTTTCAAAGAGGGATTTGTGTTCCTGGAGGAATGTCCTGGGACAGGATACTAATATTTCTGGTAATACTACTTACCCCTTCTACAGCCACATCTCCTCCAAGAGGCCTTCCACAATTAATATTTCTTCTCCCATGTTAGTTGCGTATGAAATGATCTACATAGCCTTCTTTTGAAACATTTACTCACCTACATAACTACATATTCATTTTTGTTTCTTTTTTATGGTATTTGTTAAGTGCTTACTATGTGCCAGACACTGTTCTAAGTGCTGGGGTAGACACAAGATAATCAGGTTGGACACAGCCCATGTTCCACATGGGGCTCGCAGTCTTAATCCCCATTTTATGGATGAGGGAACTGAGGCCCTGAGAAGTGAAGTAATTTGCTCAAGGTCACACAGCTGACAAAATAATAATAATAATAATAATAGTGGTATTTGTTAAGCACTAAACTATGTGCCAGGCACTGTACTAAGCACTGTGGTGGATACAAGCAGATCGGGTTGGACACAGTCCCTGTCCCACATGAGGCTCACAGATGGAAGTTAATAATAATAATAATGTTGGTATTTGTGAAGTGCTTACTATGTGCCGAGCACTGTTCTAAGCACTGGGGTAATCAGGTTGTCCCACATGAGGGTCACAGTCTCAATCCCATTTTACAGATGAGGTAACTGAGGCCTAGATAAGTGAAGTGACTTGCCCATGTCACACAGCAGACAAATGGCAGAGCTGGGATTAGAGCCCATGACCTTCTGACTCCCAGGCCTCTGCTCTATCCACTAGGCTATGCTGCTTCTCATGCTGTTCTCCTTTTCTATATTCCCAATTCTAACAGCATTTGAGTGCCAATTTGGTGCGAGTTACTGTAACTAGGCACTTGGGAAGCACAGCAGTGCGGTTCAGGGCAAAGAGCATGGGCTTAGGAGTCAGAGGTCATGGGTTCTAATCCCGACTCTGCCACTTGTCAGCTCTGTGACTTTGGGCAAGTCACTTGACTTCTCGGTGCCTCAGTTACCTCATCTGTAAAATGGGGATTAAGACTGTGAGCCTCATGTGGGACAACCTGATTACCCCTGTGCTTAGAACAGTGCTTGGCACATAGTAAGCGCTTCACAAATACCATCATTATTATTATTAAGTAACTTCCATCTTTGAGCTACCATCTTGGGAAGCCTCCCTCTTTGGAAGTGAGAAGATGAGGAGTTCTGTTTTGGACATGTTAAATTTGAGGTGTCAGCGGGTCTTCCGATTAGAGATGTACTCAAGGCAGAAGGAATTTCTAGGGAAGGAGAGAAGGAGAGAGGTCAGAGCTGGAGATATAGATTTGGGAATCATCTGCATAGAGATAGTTGTTGAATAATAATAATAATATTGGTATTTGTTAAGCGCTCACTATGTGCAGAGCACTGTTCTAAGCTCTGGTGGAGATACAGGGTAAGCAGCTTGTCCCACATGGGGCTCACAGTCTTCATCCCCATTTTACAGATGAGGGAACTGAGGCATAGAGAAGTTAAGTGACTTGCCCACAGTCACACAGCTGACAAGTGGCAGAGCCAGGATTCGAACCCATGACCTCTGACTCCCAAGCCCGGGCTCTTTCCAGTGAGCCACGCTGCTTCTCTAATTAATAATGTTGGTATTCATTAAGCACTTTCTATGTGCTGAGCACTGTTCTAAGCGCTGGGGTAGATATAGGGTAATCAGGTCCCACGCGGGGCTCACATTCTTAATTCCCATTTTCCAGATGAGGTAACTGAGGTACAGAGAAGTTAAGCAACTTGCCCAAAGTCACACAACTGACAAGCGGCGGAGCTGGGATTAGAACCCATGACCTCTGACTCCTAAGCCTGCGCTCTTTCCACTGAGTTCTCCAAGGGTGTGGGTGTAGATGGAGACTAGAAGGGACCCAGAACTGAGCCTTGAGGGACTCTCATACTTAAGTGGTGGGAGGCAGAGAAGAAGCCTGGAAAGGAGACTGAGAAGGAGCGGCCAGAGAGATAGGAGGAGAACCAGGAGAGGACAGTGTCAGTGAAGCCAAGGTTGGGATACTGTTGCCAGGAGAAGGGGGATGTCAACAGTGAATAGAGAATACGTGATGTCAATAGAGAAGCAGCGTGGCTTAGTGGAAAGAGCACAGGCTTGGGAGTCAGAGGTTGTGGCTTCTTATCCCAGCTCTGCCACTTGTCTGCTGTGTGACCTTGGGCAAGTCACTTCACTTCTCTGTGCCTCAGTTACCTCATCTGTAAAAATGGGGATTAAAAAAAAAATGTGAGCCCACATGGGACAATCTGATTACCCTGTATCTACCCCAGCACTTAGAACAGTGCTCTGCACATAGTAAGTACTTAACAAATACCATAATTAACAGTGTGATGAAGACTGTGAGCCCCGTGTGGGACGAGGACTGTGTCCAACCTGATTATCTTGTATTTACCCTAGTGGTTAGTACACTGCCTGGCACATAGTAGGTGCTCAACAGATAAAATTAAAAATGTCGAAGGCAGCCCAGAGGGTAAGGAGGATTAGCATAGTAGGACTTTGACGATGGGGAGAGTGGTGGTCTGTCGGATATGAAGTGGGAGGGAGTTCCATGCCAGAGGGAGAACATGGACAAGGGGGTGTCAGCCAAACAACATTAGGGTACAATCCCCTGTGTTGTAGTAGATTAGAGAGGCAAAGAAGGAGGAGATATCTGATTAAATGCCTTAAAGCTGACATTAAAGAGTTTTTATTAGCTGCAGAATGGAGACTGCAAGCTCACTGTGGGCAGGGAATGTGTCTGTTACACTGTAGAGCACGGGCCTGAGAGTCAGAAAGTCATGGTTCTAAGCCTGACTCTGCCACTTGTCTGCTGAATGGCCTTGGTTAAGGCACTTCACTTCTCTGTTCCTCAGTTACCACGTCTGTAAAATGGGAACTAAGATTGTGAGCCCTATGTGGGACAGGGACTGTGTCCAACCTGATTTGTTGGTGTCCACCCCAGCATTTAGAACAGTGTCTGGAACATAGTAAATGCTTAACAAATACAATAATAATAATATTGTTGTGTTGTCCTCTCCCAAGTGCTTAACATAGTACATATTGATAAATATGATTAATTGAGGCAGAGATGGATGGGCAACCATTGGAGGTCTTCACAGATTGAGAAGACATGGACTGATTTTTATTTTTTTTTAGAAAAATGATCCAGACAACAGCGTGCAGTATGGACTGGAGAGGGGAGAGATAGGAAGCAGGGAGGTCAGTGATGAGGCTAATGCAGTAAGGTGGGATATGGTAAGTGCAATAATATTATATGATTAAAGAAACGGCATGATCTAGTGGATGGAGCTTGGGCCTGGGAGTCAGAAGGACCTGGGTTCTAATCCTGGCTTTGCCACTTGTCTGCTGTTTGACCTTGGGGAAGTCACTTAATATCTCTGTATCTCAGTTACCTTATCTGTAAAATGGGGGATTAAGACTGAGCCCAATGTGAGAAATGAACTCTGTCCGACTGATTAGCTTGTATCTACCCCAGTGCATACAGTGCCTGGCACAGAGTAAGCGCTTAACAAAAGCATTTAGAAAAAGAGGGCTTGGATCAGTGTGTATGTAAAGGAAAGAGTTGATTCTAGAGATTCTGTGGAGGTAGAACTGACAAGGTTTGCTGACCGATTGAATATGTGGGTTGAATGAGAGAGTTGAGTCAAGGATAATGCCCAGACTTTGGGTTTGTGAGGCAGGGAGGATGGTGGTGTCACCTACAGTGAACAGAAAGTATGGGGGAGGACAAATTTTGGTTGGAAAAATGAGTTTTGTTTTGGACATGTTAAATTTGAGGGGTTGGCGGAACATCCAAGTAGTGATGCCCTGAAAGCAGGAGGAAATGCGATACTGGAGAGAAGAAAAGTCGAGCCTGTAGGTGTAGATTGTGGAATCATTTGCATTGAGATGGTAGTTTAAGCTGTGGGAGCGGTTCAGAGAGTGGGTGTAGATGGAGAGTAGAAGGGGATCCAGAACTGAGCCAGGCCACCCGTAAAACAAATCGTACAGTCGAATTACCAAAGTCAGGGCTTTTCCAGGGTGGATGAGTCAAGTGCTTGCGAAAGGCAAATACTCTCTTATATGCGGTATGCCGGTCATTTCCCAACAGCCAATGATGTAAATGAATTGGAATGAGTTCATTGAGTTTTCAAAGAAATCTTTGAAAAGTTCTTCCGATTATCTGGTATTGAAATAATCTAGAAGTTTTCTTTGATTCAGGCTTGCAAATTTACATTGCTAGCATACTGTCTCTACAGCATTAAGAACTAATCATTTGAACATGAGTTGCTTTTTTCTTTTTCAACTCGGAAATTGAAAAATCCTGTACTAGGCTTTGTCGTCAATTCCCGTTTACTCTCACACTATGTTCTTTTGAGTTTTGTTGATTTTCTTGCCATAATTTAGCTGGAGACATGGCTCTAGATGGTCATAGTTTCGCCTTTAGGGGTAATCAAGATGCCTAGACATTATTTTCATATTTGACCATTTAACTGATTAGATCTTTCAGTTCGTAACCAAAAATCAAAGAGGACAGGATCTCCCAATTTTGCCTCAGGGTCCTGAGCAGTGTTTTGCTCAGAGGAGACACTCAGTGAATACTGCTGATGATTAGGGCAGGGTCATGGTATCTTTTTAAATGATCTGAAATATTCAGAAAATTGATCGGGTATCCGTTTGTACAAAATGCAAAAATAGGTCTTAGCTCATTATCCTGTATCTACCCTGGCACTTAGCATAGTACCTGGCACATAGTAAGTACTTTAAAGAATACAGTATCATAACTAACTAGGTTTTTGAGAGAACTCCAAAGTTGTCTGTTATCCTGTATTTGCTTAATATTCAGCTCTGAATTTGAATTTTGAAATTACATCATCCTCTAGGTTTATCTTTAATGTCTGGATGGATTTTGGTTAGGGACTTTATTTCATAGTAATAGGAGTAGGACAGACTTTGAAAAATGATTTTTGTCAGATAAAATACTGCTTTTTCCCTTGTCTCAACAAATCTAGAAAAAAAGGAGAGAAGAAATGCAAACCTGGAGCTTTACCCATTATTTAATGATGTTTCTGTGGAGATAATGCTCTACCTTTGAGCAACTACATAGTGGACACTAGGAAAACCTCCTCAAGGACATTTTTTTCTGCGGCATTTCAATCCCCCTATGTGCTGGTGTCATTTTCTTTCATCTGTGTTTTGGTGCTTCTGGTTAAGAAACAAAACCCCAGGTAATTAGGTTAGGGGGATCGCAGAGATGCAGGCTTATCTTTTCCAAGTCCCCTCATTCCTCTTCAAACCCACCAACCCAGATATCTTGACTTGGTGCTTGCAAATTTTACTACCCCACTAGTTTACCATACTCTTTCAAATCCTCCCGTAGGGCCCCTTGCAAAATCCTAAACTTGGGTTTGTCGCAGTTAGAATGATCTGTAAAGGAACAGCATCGTGTCCCCCACACACTGTCTGTCGTGTCTTGTGATGATTTACTGAGAGTAGCACACTCTAAGAGAAAGAAATAGGTAGCCACTGGCTGCCTTAAGACCAGCTTGGGTTCCCTCCTCCTCCTCCCGTTTTTAGAGTCTGCACTGCATTTGTTTGCAGTGCCAGGTGATGTGGCATTTTCTTTGTTTCTGCAATTCACCCAGGTTTCCCAGGCTTTTGAATTTTCAGTGCTTGAGCAGACAATCATCCTCAGAGTATCCAGAGATACCCGAACCAAATACTGACCAACACAGTATATAAAAGAACGGCCCACACATATTTTTAACGTGAAGCATCTCCACCTTTTCTCAGCCACAAAAACCTAGGCAACGGTACACAAAGCAGATATACACTCAGAGGGTGCTGCATTTATAACGGGTCCATTTTAAACCCATATCGCATTAACAGGGCCTATTTTGAATAGCCTAACCTTTTTATGATTATGAATTGTTAGTATTCAGATCTATTCAACTTTGGCCCAGTGCCTTGTCCCATCGTTTCACACTAAGAAAGGAGGCTCCTGGTAGCCAAGGGCTTCGGCAGCAGAGCAGGTACAGCAAAAAATTACCTCATAAATGTGGATTGTAAGGTGGAAAGATAAAGCAAGCCAGACCTACATGCACCATAAGGGAAACAGTCATCTCAGCATTCTTTGAGGAATATAAATAGCTTGAGGCATCATTGAATGTGAAGATGGCATTCATACCAAACCTTATAAGCAGGCACTGAGGATTTAACTACCCCCAAATTTCCAATTTTTAGTTTATTTAAGGTTTTTTTTTCATCAGTAAGAGGCTCATCTTCAAAAATTATGCAATGCATTCCTCTCTTTCTGATGAGGGTAACTGGACTGTTTATGCCATTTTATGCTTTTTTATATATAATTTTTCATATAAATGCACATTTTCCACTTCTTTTGGGTCGTAAATTTAACTTTTGTGGGAATATGATGTCTGTTTAAATTACCAATTTCATAGGCAGTCTGTCTGATAATTGCACAGAGATACTGAAGTTAACTTGTAGCAATGAGTTTCCATGACAAAGAAAATTCGGCTTGTTTGCAGTAAGCAGGGGATAAGAGTGGCCAAACTTTTCTCTTTCAGGGGGGAGGGGAAGCCCTGAAAATTGCTTTTTATAATTAAAAAGGGAATCGTGGATGGTTTATATCTGGAATATTTACAATAAAACCTTTAAGTGCTTGTCAAGAGGGTAATGTGTCATTAACAAGAGCCTTTGCCTCTCTTCTCCTCTCGGACATGACAGTGCAGCAGGATAAGAGAAGAGTAATTATAGTTCAGCAGGGCTGCCAGGTGTGATAAATGACTAATCAGCACACAGGAGCCTCAGTTCTCAAAGGAGGACCATTACAGTGTTATCAGCTGTGGGCCTGGGTGTACCACTGCCTTGAACAGAGACAGGGACAGGGCCCTGTGCTGTTCCATTCAGCACACTGCCTGTGAGACCTTAGCTGTCTTTTCGTTATGTCACTGACTTCTTTGTGTTGCTGCCACAGGAGGGAGGGGGTGGGGGGAGAAATACACACACACACCCACCAAGGTTCTAGCATCTGCTTTTCGCTAATATTTATATAACGGATTTTCATGCTTCCGTTGCTCAAGCCCACGTTTACTTTCTCGGGGTTGTTTTTCATGGTGATATACCATGAAAAAAGTTCATTTTCCATCAAGCCCGCCCCTCCTCTGCCACTCTAACCTCTTTTTGTTCGTTTGTTTATTTGGTTGTTATGCTCAACATCGGAGCAGCTGTAGTTGTGTGTTAATGCACCCTTTTGACTCTTTAAGTAGGACGAGTAACGAAATACCCTGTAATTTTACCAGAGGTTGTGTCCTACCAAAGTTCTGAATCTTCGCTGACCCTGGTCAAAGAGTGCACTTTGACACTTTCCGTTCGTTTATTGTATTTTTGAAATGCCAAGTTTCAGGAAGGGGGAAATGGTTGGATAAAATTCAACCGACATCGAATTAGTCTAATTGACATGACTGATTTTTTCCTTCTTCTCGCTCCTCTCTTCCAGTGCTGAATGATGGCTTGGAAATATATGTAACATTAAAAAAAAATTCATAAAAAATGCATGCCTATGAAACAGACACGTGGAAAACAAGCAAGTGCATTTCTGTCGTGAAGGCTAGAATATGTTTTAAAAATAGGAGGCCAGCACTTGGGATACAAAGGTCGTTTTTACAATATTTGCATTTTTTATCGGTTGCCATATTTTAACAGAAGCCTTCACTAGACTCACAGAAATTATTCCGCCAGCCCAGAGCTGCTTATCTGACAAAGGCAAAGCGAATGGTCTTGTTCTTATCAATGAGATCAGATTTCAAAAATGAATAGGAGAAATAAGGCATTGCTTTGTGACCAGATAACCTTGCAGGCATGAACTCCCAAACCTGAATAGAAGGATGTCTCATGAAATAATCGGTGCATAAGCGCAATCCGGTCACACTGTAACAGACAGCAGGGGGAGGGGAGGAAATCAAAAAGGGGAAAAACTCATTTCATCACAGTTAATGGCAAGGAAAGAAGGCAAGGAAGGACTTTCTCTGGAGCAGAACTGTTGCGACAAAGACAGGGGCTTCACCGTGTCATGCACCATTTCCCGTTGCACTCATGCTCTTTCCAAGCGCTGTGAAGCCATTATTGTAATGTGAAAAAAGCAGAAAGAAATACTCCCTCCTAGTCACTGGAAGGGCAAATGAGGTGCAGCTTGCTTTTTTTTTTCTTTCTGTCTTTCTTTCTATTCCCCTCTCCTTTATGTGTTCTCTGTGTAGTTAGCTCGATAGATTCCCTCTGGGAAAACTTTCTTGGGATACAGAGGAGGCCCAGGTGCCTTCGTAAAAAACCCTCATTGGGATGCCTGCTTACCTTCTTTTCAGGTTCTCGGGGCAGAAAAAGCAACTGAGCACACACTGACTGCAATAACAGCTGGTCTCACTTTTTTTTTGCATTGCGAGAGGCAGGAATCCTTTAAAACAGCCCAAATCTACATTTTAGGAGTTCTCATTGGTTCTGGCAAAATTGACATCCTTGGAAAGTCTTTTCTTTAAACCCCCTAATGAAGTCCATCATCTTTTACTTGCACCTAATTGCAGCAGAGTTCACACATTGGTGTCCTGGGAGAAGAAGAAGAAGGAAAAAAACAACAAATACACCTCTGTCACAGCTGTTAAAAAAAATCTCCTATTGGACAGCCCTGATTTGCAAACCAAGTACTTTGTAAGTCATGAAATTTGAGTTACAATTTGGAGATTGACTAAATTGGATTTTCTAATAAATGAAAGATAAATATGGATGCAGAATGGTGACACAGATGTCTTTTTAAAAATGATTTCAGAACTAGCTTTTTCTTATGTACTTTATGGGGACAGCAAAATTACACATACAGCCCTGCAGCTGATTCTCAGGACTGCTAAAGTGTGAAGAACAGAAGTGACAGTCTTGTCTTCAATAAATCACTATAAAAATGTTTATGAACCCTGCAATTTACCGTCTTTTAAATGCAAATTGAAAGGGGCATCAGCCGCAAGTGTAAAGGAGATCTGCAGTGGCCTAAAGGAATTGTAAAATGTTTCCATGGACTTAATGCTAGATCTGAAAAGGGACTATTTCAAAATACATTCATGTATGTTGGTCCATATACGGTAAGTACCCATATGCACATATCTGCGTGTTTGTGACAGCTTTGCTTATTCTTTTCCAAAACCTCTGGCGATTGCAGAAGGGCGTTTGGGAAGATTGTGTTGCAGAGACGCTTTCAAGGAGCTAGGTTTTAATTTCGCTGTCAGAAAAAAGTGAAGCTCTTGAATGCAATACATAGAATAAAGGCTGTCTGGAAAAACTGAAGGAAAAACAGATGAAAAGTAGGTAAATTCACATAGATATTTTTATGTTTTATAACAGCTTTATCATTACTGCCAACCCTTTGAAATGAGGGCCATCAAAATTTGGGGCTGAGAAAAGTCCCCGTTAGCAGGAGAAGCCATAAAATAGAAGCAGTCACGAATTGAGATCATTGACCCCCTGAGTACTCTGGGAAGATGGAACACTTTATCCACCAGCCTGGGTTTTCCCAATTAAAAGGGCTCTCCATGCATTTGCATCATCATGTAAATATCTTTCCGCATTCATAGAGGCAGATTGATTCTCCATATATAATGTGCTGAAAGAAGAGAAGGTGGAGACAAAAGCGGGTGACAGTTTCCATTTATTTGTTTACAAGAGTGATGATGATTATGTGCATTAAGAGAAAATGGAGCTTGTCACCTCCAGAAAATGTGCATCCCACATTACTGGGAAAAGGTGTAGTGTGAACTCCTTAGAACTCTATCCACTGTTCCCCCTCCAAAATGCATCCGTAATTGTATGGGTTTTGTCTGACATACATGCCCAGTGGGGGACAGCTGCTCCAGAACCACTTGCCCTACAGAAGGATCTGTTTTTCTGTTCAGTCAGCATTTCAGAGACATGTGCTTAATTGCTGTTCCCTTGTTTCCAAACATCCGTGTGTTGGATTTTTTTTTTTTAAGTGAGATTTGGAAATGTAAGTTCTGGCAGCCTTGGACAGAAATGTGTCTCATTGGCACAGATTTTCTGTGCGACTGTTACAAATGGTTACGGTCCTGGCTTTCAGATTCTACTCAGTATGCCAACTGCCTTTCCAGTCATTTCCTTCTCTTCCGTTTATCCACGTGTTCAATGAGTCCATTTACAAAAAACAAATACCTTTCAAACAGGCTTCCGAGATGAGAACCATGTTTCCCACGACTTCCCACTCAGAACACGTTCCTTCTTGAATAAGACTGTGTGCTATGATCAAATTTCCTGCCTTTTTTGCCTCCTTTTGTGCCTTCATACCTTCATGGTGATTGAACTTGGTTAAGTTCAACAGAGTGATAAAGCCATCGTATTCAAATTACTGTCCATCTCTAGGAGATTTCCTAGAGATAAATAATAATAATAATGATGGTATTTGTTAAGCACTTACTATGTGTCAAGCACTGTTCTAAGTGCTGGGGGAGATGCAACATCATCAGGTTTTCCCAGGTGGGGCTCACAGTCTTAATCCCCATTTTACAGATGTGGGAACTGAGGCCCAGAGAAGTGAAGTGAGTTTCCCCAAGTCACCCAGCTGACAAGGCGCAGAGCCAGGATTAGAACCCACGACCTCTGACTCCCAAGCCCATGCTCTTTCCACTAAGCCATGTTGCTTCTCACCAGTCTGCCTCAAAATGTGACTGACCCAGAATCCCAATTGGGGGATGCATGTATGTTCAGGAGCAAATGTTACAGTACACCTACGTAAGCAGGCATGGGGAAACCACTGAGGAGGTGAGGAGAGGGAGCTGATGGCAGCAGGGGTGCAATTGCCTACTTATGTCAGCATCCCCACTCCTCCAAGAGGTAATGTGGAATTTATAAGGGTCAGGGAGGTAGAAAGGGCTCAACCCTCACTTTGTCTAGGCATAACCCTGAACCCAACTTCTCCTAAACTTTAAGTGACTTAGATACTGCAGACTAGTTTCTGCATCTGCTAGCAAAAGTCATCTGAGGATGTATTTATGCTCTTGTTACTATAAATTCCAAAGTTCACAACCTAAGATATTGCTTAGTACAGGGCTCTACACCCAGTAAGCGCTCAATAAATACAATTGAATGAATCAGCAAAACTCCTAGGAGAGTAATGAATTTTTCCATGGGAAATTCCCAGTCAAGAAAAAACAGTCAAGAGTGGGTTAAAAGCATGGTAGCTCTAGCTTTCTGTTCGTATTATCTTCCCTTTTGACACTGTGGACACCAGGAGAGCAGGGAAAGTGCCATGCCCGCTGTAAGAGCTAAATTTGTGATTCTTTATGGTGTTGGCAAAAATGACAGCTACAAACTATGCGGGGTTTTTTGTCCTGTGGATGAGCATCGTGGATTTTTCCTTCATGGGGGATATTTACTCTGACAGACAGAAGACTGTAGCCTTTATTTAGAGATTCTTCTCTTAGTGCCAACCCTCTTCGGTTTAGAAACCTCAATAGATTTTTCCAGACTAAATTTATATCCCCTCCTTGGAAATTCCTGAGTGCTTTGCAGAATTGTCTCTTTATTAAGAGCATCATCGAGAGTCTTTGAGACGGGGTTTCAGGAGCTGTTATAAACAGATGACTGTGCTCTAGAGGCACGTATCCAAGAAGCCGTGTAGATGATTATGAATCACTTTATGGATGCAGCTCAGCACTGTGGACTGAGGCAAAGTCTGAAGAAAACAGAAGTTATATACCAGGCTGCAACTGGGAAACTCTACACCCAACCTAAGGTTTTCATTGGTAATGCTGAATTCTGCTACCTAAGTAGTGTACCATTATACTCTGCAAAGATAGACAGAGAGGTAGAAAACAGAAGCCCAAAGGCCAACGTGGCCTTCAGCAGATTGCAAGACGGAGTTTGCTGACAGTGCAGCATCAAGGTCCACACCAACTGAAAGCCTCAAGATTGTGTTGTTCAACCTAATATATGGCTAAATGACATCCAGCTTCCCAAACAGTGTCGCGAGTGCCCAGGTTGGTACCAACCAGGACCTTCTTGGACCGGGGGAGTCTCAGTGACACGTAGAACTCAAACCACACCTCTGATCACCAAGGTTAATGTGTAAAGTTTTTTTTTAACTTAGTTTTACCAACGTGCAAGGGAGTGACACATACACTCACTCACTCCACCTGCCAGTCTCACCTTCACAATATCGCCAAGATCTGCCCTTTCCTCTCCATCCTAACTGCTACCTTGCTGGTACAAGCTTTCATAATATCCCAAATGGATTATTGTGTCAGCCTCCTCTCTGATCTCCCATCCTCCCGTCTCTCCCCGCTCCAGTCTGTTCTTCATTCTGCTGCCCGGATCATCTTCCTACAGAAACACTCTGGGCATTGTCACTCCTCTCCTCAAAAACCTCCAGTGGTTGCCTATCAACCTTGGTTATGGTTACTATTTGGACCCGGGCAGGAGGATTGGTCCTTCCCCCCACCGTGAGCCAGAGCTCCACTTCCTAGAACAGTGCTTGGCATGTAGTAAGCGCTTACCAAATACCATTACTATTATCCAGCTCGGCCAGCTGGTCTAATGCATTGGCAGTGGCGGCTTCCTTCTGAGTCCGTTTAGGCCACTGGCCAGGGTACTCCGAGAGGAGCTAAGGGCCAGTTGAACCAAGGTCCTCAGCATTGCCTTCTTAAGGGGGACTTCTTCAGGCTCTATGTCAAACTCCTCCCCAGATGTAAATGGGCTCCAGATAGCCCACACTAAACCTAGGGCATGCAATCCCTGTTGGGCCTCATCTAGGTCCTGCCACGGTTTGTGGGTGGAAGGGACCTCCCCGGGGTTCTCACAGGTTCCCCTTTAGTGCTGCCATTATCCTATTCCAGAGAGTTCCTTGGATACCACGAAAGGTCCTCATGGCCTTATCCCCTAATCTGCCCAAGTCACCAACAACCCTTGGCATCCTCTTCAGTAAGGGTGAGTAGAGCTGCGCCATGGTCATAAATCCAGAGAAGCCACTCTAGTATGGGCCCTCCAATGCCTCTGCAGAATCGTTGACTTAACTCAGATAATCCTGCCAGAGTATAATCCCTTGAAACAGAAGTGGGGGCCCCTCTTGCCTGGATTTTGGTAACCACAACTGGGGGGCCTACTCTTAAAATGGGGTCAGCTTCATCTGGCTCATCAGACCAGATGTCCCCATTAACACCATCAGGTCACACCCACTTTTAACAGTGGCGTTTAACTGGGCCTGGCTGATTTTCCCCAATTTAGGCTTCAGGAGAAGCTCGACTGTATTAATAACATCATCTGCAGCTTCTCTGGCTTCTTTAGCAGTTGCCATACTACCAGAAGCAGCTTCTTTAGCCATTAGTAGGTTTCTCCTCTTAGAAGGAAAACACTACACAGTGTATTGTCAGCAGACCCATGCCCAAAGTTAAGGGTTTCAGGTAGATAACAATATTACAAGATTGTGTTACCCTAACCCAGAACTTCATGAGGGAGGTAAGAGAAAACAGGAGAGGGAAGAATCGACCAAAAGAGCTAGCAAGTTCATAACACCATAAACACCAGACTACAGTGACCAAGGTCCACAAATCCCATCCCTGTCACCATTTGTGTGTCATGAGCCCCCAGGCTCCTACCAACCAGTATCTTTCTGGACCGAGGGAGCCTGAGTGACACATAGTAGAAGTCAAACCACACCTCTGATCACCAAGGTTAACGTGTAAAGTTTTCACTCAGTTTTACCAATGTGCAAGGGAGTGCCACATAGACACACTCACTCCACCAATGGTCCAATACCAGTCTGTGTTCAAAGGAGCCTGTTCTGTCATTGCTTCTTCTTTCTGTTTTCAAGTGCTGCTCTCCTTCTGCCGATACTTCTTGCCTCCTTCCCTTGCCCTTTCATTCTTCAGTTGCATTTTGTTGAATTCAGCTACAAGGCCTGGGAATGGGTGGGAGGGCGAGTAGGATGGCCTCCTTTCTCTCTGCGCGCCCCCCCCCCCGCCCCCCCACCCCCCCCTCCGGCCCACTTATTGGCAACTGGAAACAGTTTGGGAATGGTTACGCTGTTTCAGTGACTCATGTTAGGAGAGAAGAATGTAGGGCCGGAATGGTAGAATGTTTTTGCTTTGGCAGTGTAATCCCAGCAATCCCAGGGACGGTATCTCTGGAACTAAATGGGACCTTATGGCCTGAAAGAGTTCATTCATTCATTCCAAACTGTGAGCAGTTGAGCAATGTGTTCTCTTCTCCTGGATCAGTGTACCCTCTGGGAGGGCTGGAGGGGATCCAGTGAATGCATGACCGTAATATCCAAAAGTAGCATCTCAAATGGAAAGAGATTCCTCCTCCTCCTGACTTTTTGCCCAACCTTGGGGCACGACATGCTTCCCCACTCCTCAAAAAACTCCAGTAGTGGCTCACCCCCTTCCACATCAAACAAAAACTCCTCACCATTGGCTTTAAAGCACTTAATCACCTTGCCCCCTCCTACCTCACCTTGCTACTCTCCTACTACAACCCAGTCCTCACACTTCACTTCTCAAACGCTAACCTTCTCACTGTGCCGCAATCTTGTCTGTCGCGTCACCAGCCCCTCGCCCACGTCCTGCCTTTGGCCTGGAACGCCCTCCCTCCACAAATCTGACAGACAATTACTTCCCCCCTTCAAAGCCTTACTGAAGGCACATATCCTCCAAGAGGCCTTCTCTAACTAAGCACTCATTTCCTCTTCTCCCACTCCCATCTGCGTCACCCTGACTTTCTCCCTTTGTCTTTCCCCCTTCTCAGCCCCACAGCACTTATGTACATGTGTGTATTTTATTTATTTATAGTAATGTCTTCCTCCCCCCACCCTCTAGACTGTAAGCTTGTTGTGGGCTGGGAATGTCACTGTTTATTGTTGTATTGTATTTTCCCAAGAGCTTAGTACAGCACTCTGCATGCTCTAAGCACTCAAAAAATATGATTGAATGAACGAATGAATGGTTACATGCTCTAACACTGGCCTTCTCCACTTTGCCGTACTAAGGACAAACAGCTTGATTCTATACTCCAGTGGGAGGGAGACCAAGTTCACATAACCCGGACTGACCCATGCAGTTTATACTGATATTGGAAAGGACAAAGGGAACGGAAAGGGAATCTTCTCCTCTTGAATGTATATCCACTGTGTTTCCCTTCATTCTCCCAGTGTTTGCGCAAGATTCACTGGAGGATTGGTGTGGGGAACTGGCCCCTGGCAGCCCACCCTGGGCTTCTGCAGCAGGCAAAAGCTTAGAGCAGGAGTGTCTTTGATGCTGGCAGAGGGGCTAGCCCTCACATGTCAGAAAATTTGTAATCAAATTTATTCTACTCACTAATTCACGGAGACAAAAGAGCTCATCCATGTTGGTGCCTTAAGTCAATCAATCAGTCATATTTATTGAGCATTTACTGTGTGCAGAACACTGTACTAAGAGCTTGGGAGACTACAGTTTAACAGAGTTGGTAGATACGTTCCTGGCCTGCAACAAACTTACAGTTTAGATGGGGAGAATGACATTGATATGAATAAATATATTATGGATATGTACATAAGTGCTATGTGGCTGAGGAAGGAGTAAATAGAAAGTGCAAATCCAACTGTAAGGGTGATGCAGAAAGGAATGGGAGGAGAGGAAATGAGTGTGTAGTTGGTGAGGGCCTGTTAGAGGACATGTGCCTTCAATTAAGACTTTGAAGGTAGGGAGAGTGACTGTCTGTTGGTTATGAAAGAGGCCATTCCAGGCAGGAGGCAGTACGTGGGTGAGAGGTCAGCAGTGAGAGAGATGAGATCTAGGTACAGTGAGTATGTTAGCATTAGAGGAGCGATGTGAGTGGGCTGGACTGTTGTATGAAGCAGCAGTGTAAGGTAGGAGGGGGTGAGGTGACTGAGTGCTTTAAAGCTGATGGAAAAGAGTTTCTGCTTGCTATGGAGATGGATGGGCAACCACTGGGGATTCTTGAGTGAGGAAACAGTTTTGTAGAAAAATGTTCCGGGCAGCAGAGTGAGATATGGACTGGAGTAGGCAGAGACAGGAGACTGGGAGATCAACAAGGAGGCTGATGCAGTAATCAAGGCAGGAAGGATAAGTGCTTGTATTAAGGTGGTAGCATTTTGGATAGAGAGGGAAGGATGGATTTTAGCAATGTTGTGAAGTTGAACCGACAGGATTTGGTGACAGATCAAATATGTGGGTGGAATGAGAGAGATGAATCGAGGATAACACCAAAGTCACGGCCTGTGAGACAGGAAGGATGGTGGTGCTGTCTGCATTAACAGGAACGTTACAGGGGAGGATGGGATTAGGGTGGGAAGATAAGGAGTTCTGTTTTGGGCACGATAAGTTTGAGGTATCGGCAGGATATCCAAGTAGAGATGTCCTGAAGGCAGGAGGAAATGCGAAACAATAAAAAAACGGGTCTAAATTTAGGCCAAAGACCACGTGATTGTTTTGTAGTTGACACTTCAAGTATTCTGGTTCTGGGACAATTTTGCACAACTCTGTTTAAACCTGAACACTCTGAAGGAGGGATGAGAAATGGAATGTTTCTCCTTTATTGTCCAGAGAGATCTGTAGACCAGGAAGAACCCAGCCCCTCGATTTCACCATTGTTGGGATGAGCCATGGCTTCGATCAGGGTCAAGGGCTTGCTTCTTAGTCCTCTCTTCCTTCTGGCATCTCTGCCAAGGAAAACCTGATAAGCATCACGCGGCTTTTTCAGGTTGTAACCTTACACCTAAGAAATAGTTTCTCCAATCGCAGTTCATCTGGATGAAGTTTGGAAAATAAAAAGGCCTCTCATAAGTGTGATGATCTATGAACTTTACAAAACATATCTGCTTAATATTTAATCTGGAGAAAGTGTATGTCTATGTGAAAGGGTATCTCTAAAGTGGGCATGGTTGGGGAGGGTGGAACAGAGGGGAAGTCTCATTGGTAACTGTTTACAGAACAGCTTATTCACTCATAGATTGATTTTACAGTACTTGGGAATCATTTGGTGTGGTTCTTTTGGTGATCGCTTGGATTGTCCCTAGATGGAACAATAGGGTTTGTACCAAAATATTGCATATAACTGGAGTGCACTCTGAAGCTAGGTATTTAGTGCCAAGGAAAATGTGCAGCTTCTGTTTAAAGCAATTATATAGTGTGTAATACACAATAGAGGAATTAAGTAGAAGTACATTTTGCCCACTGGGATTATACTAGCTGTTGGATTTATTTTAAGCAAGTTGTGCCCCTCAGAGAGTAAGGTTTCTATAATAAATCATTGTGCAATAAACTAGAGTAAATTGCACCCAAAATGGGAGAAATGCTAGATGGAAACAAATGGTAGAAATTATGGTAGGCTATAGTAGGAAAATATGTTTATATGCTGGAAGGAAGGTTGTTGAACAGCAGTTTGGAAGGGTTACAAATGGAAGACACTCCATAGTTGTACTCAACTAATGACTTCTCTGCAGTAAACGAATTATATAATAACCTGCAGAGTTGTCATTACAGAGTAACGGGAACCATCTATCCAGATTCTCAGCTTACTTAATGGAAATCCACCATGTGAAGAATCATAAAAGATCTATCAGGCATGTTCTGAAATAAAATTAGAGATTCCCTGGAAGATGAGAAAATTAGGAAGTGCATTTTGGAGATCTGATGGTGATGATGGGGGTCTTCCCGTCAGAAATGACAGATGAACCATGGTCCTGAGGTCTCGGGGTTGAGAACCTGCACAAAGGAATAATTCTAGTGCTGTGGGCTTCTGGAGCATTACTCGTGGTCTCTCATCCCTGCCACTCATGGGCCCTTTGGGCATGGAGCCCGGTGAGCACGTAGGAGGATAGGGTAGGCGGCACATTTTGAAATGCAGGTGTGGTCTTCACCCAGTTAGCCCAGCTTCAGATAGAACCAGGACTAGAACTCAGATCTCCCCATGTCCAGAACAGAGCTCCTGCCACTAGCCCAATAACAAGACTCTTAGGAGGCCTGCCATAGCTGCGAAGAGCCAGGGCCATAGCACTAGAGAATGATTCAAAAATAAATGAGCCCTAGTCCTCCTGCCAAGAGACCTGCATGGTCTGTTGATGCTTTCCAGAGGGAGGTGGGGAAAGCATCCTTCCTCTCTAGTCCCTCCTTAATTCTTCACTTGAAACAGGTGGGTGCCTTCCCCAAGCAGATGGCAGCAGACTGCACTACTGTCCCCTCTGCTCACTCCCAGGCACCTGTTATCTGTGTGTTAAAGTGTTTTCATAAGGATGGTTTCATCATGGCAGGCACATTGCCTGTCCATTAACGGGAGACTACACCCCTCATCCTCCCTGCAGCCTCTCCCCAACCATGATCACTAGGGTACCCTTTGATGTCTTTTCACTATGCCTGGAAGGGGATGTGTTCTCCCCCTCACTGAACCGCCCTCTCTCCATTATTTGTACCAACCAAGCTCACCTTCTCACCGCGCGCCAGTCTTGACTCTCCTGCCTTTGACCCCTTGCATACACCTTTCCTCCCGCCTGGAACTCCTTCCCATTTCAAAGCTGCCAGACTACTGTTCTCCCCATCCTCAGTGGCCTTTTGGAATCTCACCTCCCCCAGGAGGTTTTTCCCCTATTATTGTTTTATTTTCTCCCCAGCTCAAATCCTCCCAACTACCTCTTCAGCAATTTTGTACAAATTCTAGTAATTAAGCCCTTATTTTTCCACATAGCCATTTCCAGTCTCCTTTTCTACCTGTGCATAAATTATTTGTAATGTCTTCCCTATTAGTCTGTAAGCATCTTGAGAGCAGGAATTATGTCTTCTATCTCTACTGAATTCTCCTCAGCACTTAGGACAGTGTTCTGCACATAGTAGGTGCTCAACAGATGTGGTGTACTGCACATGATGCTCAGTAATAATAATGATAATAATGATGGTATTTGTTAAGCGCTTACTGTGGGATATGAAAAGGGAGGGCATTCCAAGCTAGAGAGAAGAAAAGAGCAAGGGGTAGGCGGTGAGATAGATGAGATTGAGGAATTGAGAGTAGGTTGGCGTTAGAGGAGGGAAGTGTGTGGATTAGGTTGTGGTGGGTGATCAACCTCTTTTATGGTTTGCAGCAAAAATGAATCATAAAGAGCGAGATATTGGTTCTCTGATTAGAGATACGGTTTTCCCTATAACAACTGGCACTGGTAAGAGGAACAGACCCCTGGTGGTGATAATGGAATTTCTTGCCTGCCCATTCAATAATTGTATTTATTGAATTGTGATACTTCTGGAAAGGATAGGAGAGTCGAAGGGCAGGCAGGGGGAGGGTGGGCCTGGAGAGGTACAGGAGAGATACTTGGGAGTTCATGCCTGATGGTTTCAATTTTATCAATGAGATGGATGGCAAAGTCATTAAGGACAAGAGATAGGGGAGGCAGGGAGATCTGATGAGGGAGTTGAAAGTCTGAAACAGCTGGTGCGGGCAATGGGCAAGGGAGTCAAGGGTGGAGAAGTATTGTTGCTGGGCAGAGGAGAGGGCAAGGTCAAAGCAGCTAAGGATGAATTTCAGACGGATGAGGTTGGCCTGATGTCTGGGCTTCCGGTACCATGCACCCTGTACCATGGGGGTGATCCAGGACTGCAGGTTGTTCGTATGAGATTGGTGGAGGGACAGAGGAGCGAGGGAGATGAGTTCAGTGCAGAAGGCGGAGTCGAGCGTGTGGATTTAGAACAGTGCTTGGCACATAGTAAGCGCTTAACAAATACCATCATTATTATTATTATTGAGAAGGTAGGTTAGGTATGGAGACCAAATAGGGCATGATGATTTGGGATAGAGGGGGTTGAGAGATCAGAGGTCTCTGGGTGGGGACAGGGCAGTTTTGTAGAAAGGGTGTGTGTGGGAGAGAAGGTGGGTGAGGAAGTTGTGGTCTGAGAGTAGAATTTCAGAGTCGATGAGGTCAGGGATTGTACAGTGGCTAGAGATGATGCGATCGAGTGTGAGTCCAAATTGGCAAGTGGGTGAGGTGAGGTGGAGCAGGAGATCAGTGGAGTTGAGGAGCGAGAGGAAGCGGGCAGCCGGAACCCCTTCACACGGATAACAACGGCCCCGAGGATCAATGTAGGAAGGGAGAAAGAGAGAAGGAATGTAAAAGAGGCATCAAAATTGTTCAGAAAGTTGGAGGTGGAATACGATTTAACAGGGTACTGCTCCTATGGAACAACTGATTGTAAAGTCCACTGTGTGCCACTCCCTAGAGGTGAATGCACAGAGTGGGAAGAATATCCCATAACAAAAGCGTCATTTACTCCAGCATGGAAGAATCCATGAGTTCCAATAAAGACCTTTCTGTGTGCCCGTAAGAAAACTCTATAGCTTAAATATTCGATTTTTTAAATTTTTTACCATGCTTCATAATGTGCGACGGCATCATCAATGTGGCATTTGCTAAATGCTTACTCTGTGCCAAACACTGTACTAAGCCCCGGAGTAGATAGAACCAAATCGGGTTAGACCCAGTCCCTCTCCCCCATGCAGCTTCGTGGTCTGAATCCCCATTTTACAGATGAGGTGACTGTGGCCCAGAGAAGTTAAGTGACTTGCCCAAGGCCACACAGCAACAAGTGACGGAGTTGAGATTAGAACCTAGGTCCCTCTGACTCCCAAGTCATGCTCTATCCACTAGACCATGCTGCTTCACTTCAAAATGCAGCTGCCTTTGAGGTGGTTTGAGTAAGTGTAACTGAAACCAACCAAGTAGTCCGTGATCCCATACCATTTTTTCCATGTCAAACTGGGCTTCCAAGACACCATAGAGGGATGAGGGTTCGATTTTTATGAGCAGAGAATAAGGTAGCCCTTGTGGATTTTCAGTGGACAACCTTGTTTTCAAATAGCCCGTCCCCTTCCCACTTCCCATATATTGCCAGGTACTTTTATATTTGGTGGTTTTTTTTCAAAAATTAAATTAAAGTGCCAGGGATTGTTGCTATATGGGTAAAAGTCAGAGCTACATCCAGTTCTCCTGTTGCACAAGAGTGGCATTCCTTACAGTCCTCTCCAGACTGTAAGCTTATTGTGGACAGGGAATGCGTTGTTATATTGTTACATCCTACTCTCCCAAGTGCTTATACAGTGCTCTCCGCACAATAAGTGCTCACTAAATAGGACTGACTGACGGTCAAACTCAGTATTAAGGAAAACTTGTGTTGTCCTATTCATCTGGTCTGATGCTGCATGTATGTATATCGCACATGCATGCAAGCCGTTCTTTGGACACAGTGGCCCACTGCACCCGAAGAGGCTCAGATTTCCATATGGGCATTCCCCTGATTCCTGAAACGCATGAAGTGGAAACATTGCTGTGACAGAACTGACTGTATCTTCAAGAAATCCCTAAAATTCAAATGTAGTATTTGAGGCAGAAGCAATCCAAAACTATGGATGTGGAATCGGTATAGGAAAAGAAGGTTGTACATAGTGTACGTTTCCTTATACAGTAATAATTTGATGCAGGATTTTCCAGTGCAACTTTTCCAGATAAAGCATGTTCCAGAAGCCAGCATCTCAAAAAGATGCTCAAAAACCTTAATTTGGTAGAACCCGACAGCTTCCCCAACTGGACTATATTTTCCCAGATAGAGACCTATCTCTCCACTAGGTAGGAGACCCCCACATCTAAGCAAGGAAAAACAGGCAATCCGTCAGTTCCCCAGTGGCCGCTGTTGAATTGACAGCCTCTAAATTACTGCCTAAAAAGCATATCACATGCCATCTGACAAAAGAATGAGAGGAAAAATCCTTACAGATTGTGTAACATCATCTCTTCCTCTCAGGGGATGAGATGTTTAAGTCTTTCATGTCATTGGTTCAGGAAACCAAATGAAAAATATGTGATTACAAACACTGGGGGAAAAATACATCTACGGCTTCCCTATATATTAGACAATTGGGCTAAAATCATAGGGAATGAGCTCTTAGAAATAACAAATGAACTTGCAATTGCTTTGCTTCAGGGAACTCCCACATGATTCTGGGTCTGTTCTGAAAGACAACTTCTGTAGATTAATCCATGCTGTGTGATACATTTCCTTCTCCACTGAGATCTGGGTCCAGTCACAGCTAAAGGCTTTTAACGCTTGGAATATGAATGGAGAGCATCAAGGCCCAAATGGAAAAATAAATGTTCATGGTTATGCATGTAGAGTCTGCACCTTCTCCTTAATGACCTTGTCACAGTCCTGAAAGGTTAGAGTTTCTTCCAGGGAAACTGCATTTTACTCCAAGAGGAGGAAAAAAAAGATAAGGAAAAAAAAATCCTACCTTAAGGGGAAGAAAAGGGTTATCACAGCTGAAGGGAGACAAGAGTTGGGACCAGTTCTACATCAATCAGAAATATAATTATCCTGCTCATCTTTCCCCAGCCGAGGGAAACTGCAAATAGGGTGACAGAGGCCAACAGGCTGTGTTGACTCCGTATTTTGAAATCCAATCTACTGCCCAGACGCATCTGATTCTACTCAGAGCTGGTGTATTCTTGGGTTGAGTAAAGTGTTTTGGTATGTAAATTAGGCCACATGGAAGACCTGTGAACCATTATGGGCCAGGGAAGACAATTGTTGTGTTGAGCCATATAAGCTCATTGTGGGCAGGGAATGTGGCTACCAACTCTGTTGTATTGTACTCTCCTAAGTGCTCAGTATGCTCTGCACACAGTAAGTGCTCAAGAAATACCAATAATGCTGATAATATAAATGCCCCAAAATTGCACTGTAGCTCTCTCTACTATCTCTGGGGAGTGTCCAGTGGCCGGGACACAGTCTCCTACCAAGCTGATTGTCGGCATATTTATGACGACTTATAGACATTTCTTCTCCTAGGTGGGTGGAGGGGGGAGGGGATTGGGAAGGAAGAGGAGAAGGGGAAAAGAAAATTGGGTTTAACCAAAATAAGGGCAACAACCAATTCCATGGAAAATCTTGAGTTACAAAGAGTGTCCCTAATTGAAGGCTAAATATAAAACTAAAACATGCACATCAGCACTTTTGAAGACTCATCCAAGCACATTTCATACCAAGCCTGAGAATTGTAGGAACACAATTCAAACCAAGCCTGTGAAACTCACACAATTTGAGTGGCCTTTGTTTTCTTTCAGAAGAGGCATGAGATTAGTTTGGGTGACTGATGATATCCAGGAGGATTTTAGAAAGGCAGAGGCAGCATTGTGCCCGAGTGGAAAGAGCATAGGCCTGGGAGTCTGTCAGACCCCGGGTTATAATCCCGGCTTCACCACTTGCCTGCTCTGTGACCTTGGGCAAGTCACTTAACTTCTCTGTGCCTCAATTACCTTGTCTGTAAAATAGGGATTGAATTTTCCACCCACCGACTTGGACTGTGAGCCCCATGTGGGACAAGGACTGTGTCCAAACTTTATATCTGGTATCTACCCCAGTGGTTTAGTACAGTGCTGGGTGCATAGTGAGTGCTTAACAAATACCACTGGAAAAAAATCTGAGGAAGAGTGAAGAATCCTGAGGGAGTCCGTATTCTAACAACAAAAGGTCCTCACTCCACTATTGCATAACGTGACTCATGTTTAACTCCAACCCTTCCTGTGTGTGTGAGTGTATGCACGCACTCCCAGATCCAGTCAGTTTATAGGAGCTCCTGATTGAGTGATTCAAAGACTTTTGGTCCTGCTCCCAGCCAGTTGAATTTAAAGTTTCCCAAAGGCAAGAAATCATAGTCTGACACCAGCTTCCAGATCCCCTCTACTGTCTCCAAGCATGGTTGTGCAGAACAGGACTAGACATCGTATACAGCACTGCTTTATGCCGGTGATCGGAGTAAGATTGGACAGACCCTCATCCACTGTTGCCTTCCATATCATCATGGTATTTTTGGGGGATCTTGGTAAACTTCTTAGGGCATCCAAATTTTTTCAACCATTGCCAGTGCCCAGGTCTACTGATAGTGTCAAATGTTTTCGAAAGCCCTATGAATGAAGTGTTTTGGTCTTTTGATGTCATTCCCTGCATTTCTCCTGGGACTGGAATGCAGTGGAGAGCATACTGGCCTTGTCTCGCTCTGATCAGAATTCACGCTGAGGATGTAGTTAGCGATGTTCTCCAGTGTTCAAATCGGGAGGTTCTCTACTTAGAATGTTGCAAGCAGTGGAGAGCAGTGAAATTCCCCAAGAGTTTCTGCAGAGAAGTTAAATGACTTGTCCCAGGTCACACAGCACACAGTGGTCAGAGCTGGAATTCGAATCCTGGTCCTCTGACTCCCAAGTGTGCGCTGGCTGAAAATAAGCATGGCTCCATCTTCATCACAGACAAAAAAAGAAACTTAGAGATCGGCATCATCACTAGTATTTATTGAGCACCTACTGTGTGCAGAGCACTGTACTAGGACTTGGGGCCATGCCTTTAGATTGTAAGATGGTTGTGGGCAGGGAATGTGTCTGTTTATTGTTGTATTGTACTCTCCCAAGCACTTAGTACAGTGTTCTGCACACATTAAGCGCTTATTAAATACGTTTGACTGACTGACTGGTAAATGAAAGTTGAACACACAGTCCAAGAATTTGAGGAGGTAACAATCTAATTCAAAAGAAGGCAGGCATAACTAATATACATTCTGTGGAAAGAAAAAGGAAAACATAGATACATGGGTAACAACAAAAGTAAGCAAAAATGAATGAGTAAATAAGCCGTATAATTAAACCAATAATTGTGGTATTTTTTAAGCACTTACTATATGCCAAGCACTTTATTAAGCACTGGGGTAAATACAAGATAATCAAGTCCCACATAGAGCTCACAGTTTAAGTAGGAGGGAGAAGAATTGAATCCCTAATTTGCAGATGAGGGAAGGGAGGCACAGAGAAATTAAATGACTTGCCCAAGGTCACACAGCAGACAAATGGTGGATCCGGGATTAGAACCCAAGTCCTCTGACTCCCAGGCTCAGGCTGTTTCCACTAGGCCATGCTGCTTCTCATGTAGACATATTCCCTGTCTACAGTGAGCTTACAGTCTGGAGGGAGGCACGAATCCCCGGCCTCCTAGTACTTTACAAAGTAACCGGGAAGGCAGATACAAAGTAATTTACAAATAGGAAGAAGAGCAGACTCAAGATGGGGTCTGTGAAAAAATAAGTGTTTAAATAGAGTATGTAAATTGATATGTATAAAAGTGATTGTGAATGCAAAGTACAGCGGTGGTAGTGTGAAGATACGGCTCGAAGAGAAGAAAAATTAATAGAAGAAAATTTCCTGAAGGAGGTGAGGTTTCAGAAAGGCTTTGAAGATCAGAAGAACTGGATGACATTTTAGAAAAATGATCTAGGAAAAAGACTAAGCTGTGCTGCTTCCTTTACAGTTTGGGAGGTTTCGTATGTCTTGCAGAGCATTTTCTTCAATGGACTTAGAATGCGAGCCCCATGAGGGGGGATGTGTCCAACCTGATTTACTTCTATCTACCCCAAAACTTAGAACAGTGCTTGAACCATAGTAATTAACAAATGTAATAATCATCATCATAATAATAATGATAATAGAGCAAAGGGCAATCTTTACGTGTACTCTGTAAAAGAGACTGTCAGTCACACATCTGTTTTTTAACCATACCTGCACACGTGGATGAAATCTCATTAGCAAGAGTAACATCATTACAAACTAAGGGCAATGGTTAGGGCACTTGTGTCCTCTCACTCTCTTTCTCATCTTTCCCTTCTCTTTTCTATCTCTCTCTCTCTCTCTCTCTCTCTCCCCTGTCTGTCTCCCTCCTCTCTGTTGTTCCTCCTATGTTTGCAAAGCAGGTACTACCGATGGTGAGAACCTTTCACGAGAACTAATGTGAATGAAAAGAGCAACGTACAACATCACTCCATCCCACACTGCACATAAAGGCATTTTCAGTTCATTCATTCAACAGTATTTATTGAGCACTTACTATGTGCAGAGCACTGTACTAAGCGCTTAGAATGTCCTGCCATTGCTTTCTACTCTGTCTCTTGGGCTTCCTGAAATTCCTGAAACCTATGCTTAAGGAGAACAATCCCACTAGTGCTTGCCATGCACCAGGCTGCTCTGTCTACTCCTATTCCCTACCATTTGAAATACTGCTTCACTTAGCTCTGCTTTTAAAACGTTTATTTTAACCTCCCTGCTTGCGAGCACCCCCAGTAAGGATTTGAAGGGGGAAAGAGTGGTGGTCCATCTTGTATAAAAGGAGAGGAAGTTCCAGGCCGGAGGGAGGACATGGGCAAGGAGTCGGCTTTGATATAGGTGAGACTGAGGTACAGTGAGTAGTTTGGTGCTAGAGGAATGAAGTGTGCAGGCTGGGTTGTAGTAGTAAATCGGTGAGGTAAGGTAGGAAGGGGTGAGCTGATTGAGGGCCTTAAAGTCAGTGGTAAGGAGTTTCTGTTTGATGTGGGGATGAATGGTGGTTATCGGAGGTTCTTGAGGAGTTGGGGACGTGGACTGAACATTCTTTAGAAAAACTGATCTGGGCAGCAGAGTTAAGTATGGACTGGAGCGGGGAGGCAGGGAGGTCAGCAAGGAGGTTGATACGGTAATGAAGGCAGGATGGGATAAAGGCTTGGATTTATATGGGAACAGTTTGGATGGAGAGGAAAGGGCAGATTCCAGAGATGTTGTGAAGGTCGAGCCAACAGGATTTGCTGATGGATTGAATATATTTTTTGAAAAAAAGAGATGAGTTGAGGATCATGCCAAAGTTATAATAATAATGATGATGGCATTGGTTAAGCGCTTACTATGTACCAAGCACTGTTCTAAGCGCTGGGATAGATACAAGGTGATCAGATTATCCCATGTGGGGCTCACAGTCTTAATCCCCATTTGACAGATGAGGTAACTGAGGCATGGAGAAGTGAAGTGACTTGCCCAGAGTCACACAGCTGACAAGTGGTGGAGGCGGGATTAGAACCCACGACCTCTCACTCCCAAGCCCTGGCTCTTTCCACTAAGACACGCTGCTTCTCTTAGTGAGACAGAGAGATTAGGGGTGTTTGATTCAGGTTGAGATTAGAGCTTTGCATAGGTGGAAATTCTCAACCCAGCTTGCCTCAGTCTATGCTGAGTCCCCAGACTTTGGAGCCCAGGCTCGGTCAAACAACCATCAAGTCCTGAAGGAAAACTGATCTAATTTATGGGTGGCAGGGCTTGGCGTGCTTAGTGCATTTGTGAATGAGGGTCAGAACCATGTCATTTTCCTTTGGCTAACCTAATCTGAAGAGGCCCCCCCAAAACGCTCTTGAACCAGCCGTATCTGAGCTTGAACTATTTGTGTGAAGTCCATCCTGTGTCCAGTGAACTGCCTCTGCTTAGGTAGGGCTTAGAAGTTTTCTTTCTTCCTAATGACATTCGAGCAATTAAGGTCAACCTATGCTTGCCTACAGGGCTTGTTGCATGATGGTTCAGATTTGGCCATGCTGTACTTGCCCAGGGAGAGAGAACCCCAAGTTGCTGACCTTCAGGACCTGATATACACCTAACTCTCTACCTTGGCATTTTTACATTTTCTTTTTGTGGCTCATGTTTTATCCATTTAATGGTGTGTGTGTGTGTGTGTGTGTGTGTGTGTGAGAGAGAGAGAGAGAGAGAGAGAGAGAGAGAGGGAGAGAGAGAATTTCTACACTTGGACACAGAAGTGATTTAATCACAAAGGGCACAATTAAATAAAAATCAAATGAAATAAAAATCCAATAAAGAAATGTCACTTGGCGAGCTGTGATAATGGCTCCTAGTGAATAATGCATTTCTTCTAAAGCCCTGGCGTCATTACTATCCAAGGGGATTGCCTCTGTGATAGCCCTGTATGCTATCTTCCCTGTTTTTGCTGTCCTGGAATTTTCTCCTGAGAGCTGGTGCCAGTGGCGATTTTGGAAGGTTTCTTATCTCTCAGAAAATCAAAAAGGGATAGTCAGTCTACATTGCTCTTCTTTGTTTCATTTGGGATGTTTAAGCAGAATATATGCTTTCCCCAGCTAGAGACTAAAACATTCTTAGCAGAGGCTCTATAATGCTTATAGATTGACAAGAATAGACTGAAGTCATACCAAGCAAAACGTCAATTAAAATGAAAGCAAGAAAGTAAGAACAACTCTCCAGTGAGCCCCTAAGGATTTACTTTAGTAGACGTTCCTTTTGCTAAAGTAATGTATCGACATTGTATACCTTATATAGTCTGTTTCTGCTACAGGATGTCTGAAGCCAGCACCTCGTGAAACTCTGACAGATAGCTGTGTGAGGGCCCAAGTCAGCTGGCATATTGGTTTATCTCTTATTTCCTGAACATGCCTCAGCAGCTAGTAACTGCAATTTGTTCCTGTGCCCTTCTCTCGTCTCTTCTCAGAGGATCAGTAGCCTCTTCCATCCCAAATGCTCCCGATTGTTCATTCCCGTTCGAAGGTGTCTTCTGGGACAAAGAGGAATGGGCAAGGGAAAATGCTTGTGGGAACTTCAGCTCCAGTTTTAATTTAATTACAAAGGTTCATTGCTGAGGTAGAGAAAGGCCCCGAAGGCACCGAGGGAGTACCACTCTTACAGGCTCGGTTATCGAACCATCAGTCATGATGGGATGGCCTTTCTGGGGATCTTATTAAAAATTCTGAGGGATTCAGTAAAAAAGCTTAAAGACGATCTCAGGTTTTAGAATACTATTAGTCGATGGCATTTACTGAGCACTTATTCTGTGTAGAGCACTGTTTAAGCACAGGGGGGAGTACCATAGAAATAGTAATAATAATAATAATGATGATGGTATTTGTCAAGCACTGTTCTAGTACATGTGATCCCTGCCCTCAAGGAGCATACACTCTACCGTGGGGCAGTGCGGGGGAGACAGACACTAAAAAAATATCCAAGGAGGAGGAAGCAGCAGAATTTCAAGATATGTATGTAAGTGTAATGGGACAGAGAGGGCAATGAGTACCCAAGTGCTTAGGTAACGCAGACATGCTAAAGGGGCAGTGAAAGGGGAAAGAGAGATGAGGGATTACTACCTAAATGAGGAGAACTGCCACTTTGAAAGTGTGAAGTGGATATGGAAAGTGCCTGTTCTGATCTAATGTAGCCCACTAGAAAATTACCAATGGCCAGTCCGTAACGTTTAAGTCTCAAGAGCCGCATCATCGCATCATCAAGCATTTTTGTCAAGACCAGAGGACAAAATATTACTGGATTGGACTAACTAACTGACTCAGGGTTCCGGTACTAGACCACCTGGAGAAAGGCTGTTACGGTCACTCTCCTTGACATCCGTCTTCCTGGGTTGGAACATGTCATCTCTATACATCGCTCACTTTCACTCTAGTAGCCCATAATAATTTATCCATACCCAACTTGAACTTATTGATATTTTCAGCCTTTATAACTTTCTGTGGCAACTACCGTCATAGGTTTATCACCTGCTGTGGAAAGAAATGTTTCCATTTGTTCTGAACCTTCCAACCTCAAACTTGCCCCTAATTCTGGTAGTGTACGATTTGGAAAATGACAATCCTGTGTTTTTCTTGTCCACATCTTGAATGATTCTGAAAACTTCAATCGTGTCCCCTCTCTACCTGCATCTTTCCAGCCTGAATATGCCAAACTTGTTTCAACTATCCCCATAAGGAAGGTACTCCTTTCCTCTAATACAGTGCTAAGCGCTGGGGAGAGTACACAGAAAGTGAAAAGTTCATGGCCCCTTGCCCTTCTAGAGACAGTCAATCAGCCAATCCATGGTATTTACTGAACGCTATGTGCTAATGCTGTATTTAGCGCTTGGGAGAGTATACGTCAACAGAAATAGTGGACATGTTCCCTGCCCATAGCAAACTTACTGTCTAGAGGGGGAGACTGACATTAATATAAATAAATAATTTATAACCTATAATTTAAAGAGGTTGCCAAAACCTCCCAGACATTCTAAAAGTTATGAAGGCCAGAGTTGCCCAGCTTCCTTGTCGTAAGAAGAGTGGGCAGTGTCCCCATGGTGGGTACGAGATGGGAAGGGGAACCACAGTAGTTGATCCTGTCCCCCTCCAGAAGTTCTGTTGGAGAGACCAAATGGCTCCACTGTTATCTATCTTCTGCTTATACCAGGTCTTTCTCTACAAAATTTAATATGCTTTATATATGGGTCAGATTGGAACTCGTGGCTAAGCTACCTCCCTGGCAAGTGGTGGGATTTGCAGAAAAAAATTCCAAACTCACATGTTTCATGAGGGCATACATGGAAGAAGCCAGGTTACCAATTAGAAAAGTGGTAATTTCTTACTATTAATTTTGTCATAATTCATGCAGTGTGGCTTAGTGTATAGAGCACAAACCTGGGAGTCAGAAAGACTGGCTTCACCACGTCTGCTGTGTGACCTTGGGCAAGTCACTTAACTTCTCCGGGCCTCAGTTACCTCGCCCGTAAATTGGGGATTAAGAGTGTGAGCCCCATGTAGCAGGGGGACTGTGTCCAACCTGATTAACTTGTATCGACCCCGACGCTTAGAACAGTGCTTGGCATAAAGTAAGCGCTTAAGAAGTATTATTATTGTTATTATGCAGATCAGCCTGAACTCCATTTTCTTGACATCATTAAGGTAATATTTTTGATTCCTATAAAATTGTGACCTCTAAGCTGCAGTCTGTCCTGGAGCCAGATATGCCAGCATTTGAGTTCCTAGAGGAGATTTCTGAGATGAGATCTCTGCTTGCACAGTGCAAACCCCATCGGGGTTGTTTGGCACCAGAAGCTAGTTTTTCACTGAGCAGGTCCTGATTAAACACTGTTAAAACTGATTAAAAATGAAGCAGCGTGGCCTAATGGCAAGGCAAGAGCATGGGTCTAAGAGTCAGAGGATCTGGGTTCTAATTCTGCCTCTGCCAACTTGTCTGCTGTGGGACCTTAGGTGAGTCACTTAACTTCTCTGTGCCTCAGTTTCCTCAACTGTAAAATGGGGATTCAGTACTTAGACTGTGAGCCCCACGTGGGACAGGGACTGTGTCTGGCTTGATTACCTTGTATCTACCTCAGCGCTGAGAACGGTGCTTGAAACATAGTAGAGGCTTAACAAATACCATTAAAAACAAACAAAAATTGGCTTTCCACACAGGCTTGGCAGTCAGGCGGCACTTCCTTCTTTAGTGCCACAGAATGCTCAGGTCAATTAACTCTTATGACTTGTTTTTCTAAATAGCACTGTAGGGACCTGAAAGAGTCCTCCCAGAATATCCTCCTTATGACCAGTCAGTCAGTCGTATTTATTGAGTGCTCACTGTGTGCAGAGCACTGTACTAAGTGTTGGGAAGAATATAATATAGCAATATGACCAGGAAGTTGTTTCTCCATGTGGCAGGAACTAGCCAGATCCTTCATGAATCCTCACGTTATTTTGGCAAGGAATAAGATTTCCTTGATGCCTTCTTTACAGATGATGAACCTATGGTACATATCTCAGCAACGCTAAGGAAAGAAAATGCGATTAGTTTGTATCTACCCCATCATTTAGAACAGCAATTGACACATAGTAAGAGCTTAACAAACACCATCATCATCAAAGAAAACAGATTCTCTAACTTCGGATTGGAGGCGCTAATTCTCTTAGAAAGCTTTTTATCTAATCGGATGCATTTCAATTTTTTGGCTAATGGTTATTATTCATCGCTGTAAAATATATTAGAGATCCCATTATTCTATGTTGACCATAAATACTGGTTCACACAGTTCGGTGCTTGATTGTTTAAGGTTGCCCAGATCCTTATTAGAAAACAATATGAATGGAGCAGAAGTGGAATTCTCTTTACTAAACTTGTCAGTTTATCTTCCCTCCGATTTTCCACCGTCTAGCATGGCACAAACCCAGTACATGTACAGTTTTAGACCCATTGTGTTCTGGAACTCAGAGAATGGATGTCCTTTGATATGAAAATATGAACATCTCAGGATGCTAGGAGAGTTTAACCCCATACTTCCCTATTTCCTACTTTTCTCTCACCCAGTGCTGAAAGTTAAAAAATTCCCAACAGGTCATTCAGTGGCCTCTGCCCCTCATCCTCAAATACCCCTCCAGACGCCTCTCCACACAACCTCGTAGTTCCCCTCCATCTCCACCGACCTCATTCCTCCTGCATCACCCTTATGGCCTGCTACCACCCTGGCCCACCTATCCCTAGACTTTTTCTTATATAGGATCTGATATCAGGCCAGTTTTGGATTACTTCCACCATAGCTCTGAGCCCTCACAGCCTAGAAGAGGAAGGTGTCTGAACTTGGGATGTTGGCCAGTGGTCAAGTTTTCAACAAACAATAAAATAGTTGGCCTACGTATCTCTCCCAATCTAAATCTGTGGTACCTTGGTGCCTGGCATGATGTGTTTGTATTGCATAGTTTTAAGATGGGAAGAGCCATCCATTCAAGGAGAAACAACATTTTAAACCTGGGGTTTAGCATTTGAAAATTGATCCTGAGCCAGATACTGCTGCCCAGATCATTGTGCTAAAGCATCATTCTGCACAATCATCTCCACTTTTCACAGACCTTCAGTGACTTTCCGTCTTCCTTTTAATCAAGTACAAACTTCTTACCACCACCATCTTACCATCTTTCTATCAGCGTTCTCCATCTTACAACTCAGCTCTCTCCATGCCCTATTCCCCAACTTTCACTCCTAATTCCCCCCCATCTCACTGTCTAACTGAGCCTGGCTCACTCAGCTCTCTAACCCCTTGCTCGTGCAGCTCCCTCAGCCCGGAACGATAACATCAGCAACAGCAGAGGAGGAGGAGGAGACGACAATATGGTGGGTACCATTTCTTTGCTTCTTCCTGTACTCCTCCTCCTCCCTCCTCTTCTCACTCCTCCCTTTCCTCTATTCTTTCTTTTTTTCTCCCTTCAACCTTCTTTACCTCCCCTGCTCTCCTGAAGTTCCACTCCAGTGCCCCCCTCCGTGTTCCTCCCCCAGCACCCTACCTCCATGTTGGTATGAAAAGTTGGTATCCCTAGATATTCAGAAAAATTCCCTTAACTCTCTGATCATAGCCTAGTGGAAAGAACCCAGGCCTTGGAGTTCAAGGACCTGAGTTCTAATCCCAGCTCTGCCACTTGTGTTCTATGTGTCCTTGGGCAAATCACTGAACTTTTTTGTGCCTCAGTTCCCTCATCAATAAAGTGGGGATTAGATACCTGTTCTTCCTGCTTAGACTGTGAGACCCATTTGTGTCAGGGACTGTGTCCAACCTAATTATCTTGTTTTTACCCCCAGCATTTAGTTTGGGATAGAGACACATAGCCTGTACATTTGGACAGTGGTTTAGCCTGAAGCTGTGCTCCTCTGGTCCAGAAGATGGAGTGGAGTTGCACCATGGAGCATTCTCTTTGGCTGTTCCCTGCATCTACCCCAGTGCTTAGAACAGTGCTCAGCACATAGTAAGCGCTTAACAAATACCAACATTATTATTAGTATTATTTATTAACCACGAATAGTATTGATCGAGCATGGCACTAAATGCTGGGAAAGAATAAACAGGTGGGAATTAGTCACCATCCCTGTCCTCAGGGAGCCCACTGTCCAAGTTGAAGTGGGGAGAAGGGATTGGAGACTGACACATCAGGAGCGATGAAACAGTAAAGCACAGTACAGGCAAATGTGCAAAGTTCCAAGTCTCGGTGGGGAGGAAGGAGTCTGAGAGTGCGCAGGAGCAGCTTTCCAAGCACTTAGTACAGTTCTCTGCACAAAGTAAGCACTTAATAAATATGACAATGAAGGAATGAATGAAGATAAAGCTGGAAGTAATCTGGCCGTGTTCACCATATTCTGATGGGGATCCTGTGGGAGATGGAGTGGATTGGTTGTCCATAACCCGAAGCCTTTCCTGTACACAGACTCCTTTTTCAATGCCCAGTAGGCATCTGCTCCCAGAAATCCTGCCTATAAGCTCCTTGTTTCATAGCCAATCAGCATTCTGCTCTCACTAATTCCTTTGTTAAATCTAGCTGACTTCCTCTTTTTCATTATCATTTTCATGAGACCTAGCTGGGTAGGAGTAGAATGTGGGAGTTTGGTAGAATCAAAAGACTTTCTTTCCCCTCCTCAGCGGGACAGGCATGTTCCTCGGGGTCTAAGGATAGATAGAACCCAACTTCATGTATTTTCAACTTATAACCAAATTATCGATCTTAGCATGATGTAACACATCATATATTTTATTAATCCCAATGAGGATTTATTAATCATCAAGCTCTCAATTAAGTGTAAAATTGTTAGACTCATCAAACAATATTTTCCACCTCAAAATTTCTGCAATTTTCAATATCGGATTTTAAATGGGCTATTTTAGAGATCTAAAACCTCCAAGATAGATCCAAAAAAATGTATCCATCCCAAAGATATTTCTATAAGTGAATTGCTGTAAATGGAGTTCAGTGTTAACCAGAACCTTATAAATAAATAATGAAGTCTAATCTTCCATTATTATAACCATTGTTTAAAAATGCATGTCTGTCAGGGTAGTGTAATGACTTTGTAGTACTTAGGTAAACTTTTTTTGTAATAGTTCTCTCCTATCACTTCATTACTTCCTCATTAGATTTGTTTCCTCTAGTGCTTGTAGATCTCCTGCAAACCAATCGGGAAAAATCTAGCTGTACCATTTTTTATCATCCCTGAAGCTACCATCACTGTATACCTGTTTTATGACTCTAACATATCATGTTCTTGAATTCATAGGAAATTGTGACAGGCTAGGATGCTTCTGCAGTCTTTACCACAAAGAAACTAAATCCATGCCAAGAAGAAAACCAACTCTATAACTCTCTTTTTAGGTTTTTAGCACTGAAGGGGAGCCTACAAGATTCCTAAATATTCTTCTCCAGCACTGATCTCTCTCCTTCTGGGCAATCTGGTATTTCCTGCTGCCTTCAGGACACGTTTACTTGGATGTCCCGCTGACGCTTCAAATTTAGCGTGTCCAAAACAGAACTCCTCATCTTCTCACTAAAACCCTGTCCTGCCCTTGACTTTCCCATCACTGTAGACAACACCTCCCTATTTCGCAAGCCCCAGGCTGAACTCTCTCATTCAACCCACTTCATTCATTCAGAAGTATTTATTGAGCATTTACTGTGTGCAGTGTACCATAATAAGCGCTCGGGAGACTAGAGTGCAACAACAGACACATTCGCTGCCCGCGACGAGCTCACAGTCCAGAGGGGGAGACAGTAATATACATGAATAAATAAATAAATTACAGATATATACATATACGTTGTGGGAATGGGAGGGAAGATGCATGAAGGGAGCAAGTCAGGGTGACGCAGAAGGGAGTGGGAGAAGAGGAGGGGAGGGCTTAGATAGGGAAGGCTGTTTGGAGGGGAAATGCCTTCAATAAGGCTTTGAAGTGAGGAAGAGCAATTATCTGTCTGATATGAGGAGAGAGGACGTTCCAGGCCAGAGGTAGGAGATGGGCGAGAGGTCAGCGGCGAGATAGACGAGATCGAGGTACGGTGAGAAGGTTAGCATTAGAGGAACGAAGTGGGCGGGCTGGGTTGTAGTAAGAGAGTAGCAAGGTGAGGTAGGAGGGGGCGAGGTGATTGAATGCTTTAAAGCCAATGGCAGGGAGTTTTTGTTCAATGCGGAGGTGGATGGGCAACCACTGGACTTTCCTGAGGAGTGGGGAAACATGGTCTGAACGTTTTTGAAAGAAAATGACCTGGGCAGCAGAGTATGGACTTGCATTAATGTGGTAGCAGTTTGGATGGAGAGGAAGGGCCAGATTTTAGCAATGTTGTGAAGGGAGAACTGATAGGATAGAGTGAAGGCTTGAATATGTGAGTTGAATGAGAGAGAGGAATCAAGGATAATGCAAAGGTTACCGGCTTGAAGGAGGATGCTGGTGCCGTCAACAGTGATGGGAAAGTGAGCAGGAGGACAGGGTTTGGGTGGGAAGTTAAGTTCAGTTTTAGCCATATTAAGTTTGAGGTGACAGAAGGACATCCAAGTAGAGATGTCTTGAAGGCAGGAGGAAACCCACATATTCGATCTGTCACCAAATCCTGTCGGTTCAACCTTCACAACGTTGCTAAAATCCACCCTGTCCTCTCCATCCCAACCACTACTACGCTGACCCAAACTTTTATCCATCCCACCTTGATTACTGCATCAGCCTCCCGCTGACCAACCTGCTCCTGTCCTTACTTCACTCTGCTCCCTGGATCATTTTTCAGTTCATATCTCCTCACTCCTTAAAACCCTGCGACAATTGCCCATCTCCTCTGCATGAAACAGAAACCTCTCATCATTGACTTTAAAGGAACTTGCCCTCCCCTATCTTCCCTCACTGATCTCCTACTATACTCCTACCAGCATGCTTCTCTTCTCCAGAGCCAACCTAATCCACCGTACCTCTACCTCATCTGTCTTGCTCCTGACCCCTTATCCACGTCCACCCTTTGGCCTGGAACTCCGTCTCCATTCACATATGACTGACCACGACTCTTCCCCACCTCCAAAGTCCTATTAACATCACATTTCCTCCGAGACCTTCCCCATCTAAGACCCCATTTCCCTTATTCCTTTTCCCTTTTGTATAATCTATGCACTTGGATCTGTACCTTTTAAGCACTTGATATTCACCCCACCTTCAGCCCCAGAACACTTACATATCCAATAACTTATTTTAATGTCCATCTCACTCTCTAGATTGTAAGCTCTTGGTGGGCAGGGAATGTGTCTACCAACTCTGTTGTCATATACTCTCCACCCAGTAAGCACTCAGTAAATACCATCGATTGGTAAAGAATGTTTACAGTTGTCTGGTACAGGACCTGAAGGACCTGGAAGATTATGGCTTTCATTTGTTTCATTGAGGAGCAGCTTGGATTAGTAGAAAGAGTACAGGCCTGGAAATCAGAGGATGTGGATTGTAATCCAGCTCCTCCACTTGCCTGCTGGGTGACTTTGGGCAAGTCACTTAACTTCTCTGTGCCTCAGTTTCCTCATCTGCAAAATGGAGGTGCAGTGCCCATTCTCCCTCCTACTTAGGCTGTGAGTCCCATCTGGGACAGGGACTGTGTCCAACCGGATTAATTTGTATCTACCCCAGCTTTTAGAGCAGTGTTTGCCACCTAGTAAGTGCTTAATGAATGCCATTAACCCCCCCCACCCCGGTTTATTTGGGGTAATTTCTATGCAGAAACCAAAGGCCTATTTTGTTCTTGTATATGTATTTTGCTGCATCTAAATTGCTTCCTTTGATGACCGATGTTAACCTGAAATGAATTAAAAACTGGTAAAGATCACTACTCACTAGCATTTGTGTGAGCAGAGTGAGAAAGACACTCAGTCTTTGGGGACTATTACTGTAAGTTGAAGCAAAGAAGTGAAAAAGAAACTTCTCTGAGTTTCCAGCAAGCAGCTCTCTGGAAGTAGGACTGACTAGCTGGATCCTAGATGGTTTCCACATCTCTGGGTTGGGAACCTCGTGATTTCAGAGGAGAATTACTGGCGCTCCCTTCATTGAACAGCAGCGTGGCCTAGTGGATAGAGCACAGGCCTGGGAGTCAGAAGGACCTGGGTTCTGGTCCCGGCTCTGCCCCTTATCTGCTGCATGATCTTGGGCCAGTCATTTAACTCTTTTTGTGCCTCATCTGTAAAATGGAGATTAAGATTGTGAGCTTGATGGGGGACAGTGACTGTTTCCAACCTGATTAATTTGTATCTGCCCCAGTGCTTAGTACAGTGCCTGGTACATAGTAAGCGCTTAACAAATATCATAAACAATGACAACAAAAAAATGTGAGGCCCTGGAAAACAACGCTTACCTCGTCGATGAGAAACCAAAAGAATTTAATGCCCTGGGAACACCTCTGGGCATCTGTCCTCTCTTTCAAGTGGCTTCTGTGGTTATTTTGGTTAAAAAAAAAAGGGTGGGAAGGACCCCTGAAATGTCAAAGTTAATCATTAGTTTGAGAGACTATTTCATTAGGGCTTGGTACATATTTGGGCTTTTAAAATTCTACTGTCCTTTCAACTGCAATATCCAATTGCAGATCATAAACAAAGCTATATGTTCTCTGTAGCTGCAAAGAAAGTTATGTCTTGTTGAAGCTTATGGCAAAATAACTCCTTTTTATGATGATGATGGTGATGACGGTGATGATGGCATTTGTTAAGCGCTTACTATGTGCAAAGCACTGTTCTAAGCGTGGGGGAGGATACAAAGTGATCAGGTTGTCCCATGTGGGGCTCACAGTCATAATCCCCATTTTCCAGATGAGGTAACTGAGGCACAGAGAAGTTAAGTGACTTGCCCAAACTCACACAGTTGGCAAGTGGCGGAGCCGGGATTTAAACGCATAACCTCTGACTCCCAAGCCCGGGCTCTTTCTACTGAGCCACGCTGCTTCCCTATGGTATTTATTGTGGTATTTGTTAAGCGCTTACTATGTTCCAGGGACTGCACTAAGTGCTGGGATAGATACAAGCTAAGTAGGTTGGACACACTTCATGTCCCACATGGGGCTCACAGTCTCCATTTTACAGATGAGGCAACCGAGGCATAGCGAAGATAAATGAGTTGTCCAAGGTCACACAGCAGACAAATGGCAGAGCCAGGATTAGAACCCAGGTCCTTCTGACTCCCAGGCCAATGTTGTATCCACTAGGCCATGCTGCTTCAATCTTGCAAGCTTCCTCATCTTGCAAACATTGGACTGGCTTTAGGTCCTGGGCAATGTTTCATCGTTTTAGCAGATCTGGATGTAAATCTGGTTGCTACTGAAGGCTGTCTCTGATTCAGAGCTGGTCAGTAAGGATTTCTGTAGGTCTGGATGTTGACCTGTATCCAGATCTATCGACTCTGCTTTACTTCAACTTCCAGGGCAACCACAGGCCCAGTTCCCTCTACTTTTTGACCCAGGTTAGTATACATCATTAAAGGTGGGTTGAGTTTAGCATTCTGAGAGAGCTTTGTGTGTGAGTGTACAAGATTAAGGGAGACCTAATTAATGAATAGATCATGGATTCCACCTTCTTAAGAGCATTAGCATGACTACTTAGCCAGCTAGCAAAGGGAAAAATGGTTCCCGGGCCCTTTGGACGCACTTCATTTAGATTGTAAGCTCCTTGTGGGAAGGGTTCATGTCTACAAATCCTGTTATACTTTCCCATGTGTTTACTATAGTGTTCTGCACACAGTAGGTGCTCAGAAAATGCTATCGATGGGTAGGGATGGAAATCAATAAGTTTGAGCCTGTACCGGAATAAGAGCAGGCTAAGTTTGCTGTTCCCCTCTCAGGGTTGCACCTGGAGAGTTTCCAGTACTCTATCAGTCTCGACTACGGGAGGGAGAGTCAAGCAGAGGCATATCCATTCCATTCCTAGCTTGGGCAGTGGCCAGCGAGAGGAAGGCAATCTGCTACAAGTCAGAACTCACCCATGCCGGGCAGCAGTGGCATGGGAGGGAGTCAAGGGCGTAGTCTCAAGTTTACTGTGAGGAAAGAGGCACTGGTAAACCTCTTCTGGATTTTTACCAAGAAAATGCTATGGATACACTATGAGAACGATTGCAGATGGAGAGTGGGGTATTCTGGGAGAGGTGTGTCCATGGTGTCACTGTGGGTCCATGGTCGACTCCATGGCATATGTCAAGGCAAGTGTGCCATTATAAATGCCTCCTGAGTGGGCATTATAATTGCCCAGGAGTCCAAATGGTCTGCAGCTCCGGTCACTCATTCATTCATTCATTCAATAGTATTTATTGAGCACTTACTATGTGCAGAGCACTGTACTAAGCGCTTGGAATGTACAAATCGGTAGCAGATAGAGACAGTCCCTGCCCTTTGACGGGCTTACAGTCTAATCGGGGGAATCTTACAGTCTAATACAGCCACGTCACCACCTCCTAACTTGAATCTCATTCCTACCCAACACAAAGTATTCCAAAGAATTCCTGAAATGCCAGTAGCTAGGGAATAGCCAGGGTCCTCCTGCTTTCATTCAGAGTCCAAGGGATTCCACTTTTAAAAGGGGTTGGTCCTCTTCACCTCCAGCCACATTCCCCTCTGTGTTTTCTCCATGAAAAGTCCCTTGAATATGCAAAACATCTTTCTGTGGGGATATGGGGTCAAGTGGGCAGATGCTCCTTAATGCTCTTTTTCTAGTTGAAAATCCTGCTAAATAGGTCTTCATCTTTAATATTTATGTAGTGCCCAGTAGCTCTAGGGAAGGAATTGTTCTAGCTTAGCCCCCTCCCCCTACCCAGCTCCAGTTGGCTGTACCAGTGGAAATACCAGCTGCTGCTAAAAAGGGTAGGATCTCTATTCTAGAAAACACACGATTTATATTTTTCCCCCTTGTATGCTTCTTCCCTGCATAATGAGGAAAAGCTAATTAACATGAGATGGCAACTGAACTACAATGTCTGCCAGTTCCCTGGTGCTGAGACCTCTTTAGCATTCTCTCTGCTTCCATCTACAACAATAAATTCAAATTAGACATTAGACAAAAGCTACATCTAGTTCCAAAAGGTCTGTATTTCTGTGGTTGTGTACTCACTGGGCAAAGATCCAGAATACCTATGGTACAGGAGCCAGCGTACTGTGGATAATATATGTGTACCTTATCATTCATCCTGTAAAGTTACTCTTCATTGTTTCACTTAAAGACCCATCTGAAAAGAAAATTATATTGTTAAGATTCAGTATTCAGCATCCAATCCAAATGGTTTATAAATACATAATACCCTGGATTCCTGCTTTAAAGCAGGTAGTTTGAAATTGTCTGCCCAACTTTTACCATTAACTGCCTACTCTCTAACTCTCAAATCTAAAAATCAACTTAATTTGTAGTCTCTTTTTTGAGTGTAAGAGTGTTGGGGGATGGAATTTTTGTAAGATTCTATTAGAGTAGCATAAGTGCTCCAGCAAGTGATGGGGCTGAAGAGAGCTGGAAGGGTGGGTTGCAAGATGGAGATGGAGAAAATCACTAGAGGCGGCTCAGGGTAGCTTTAGTGTAAAGAGGCAGGTGGACAGTGGAGAGCTGGAGGATGACAAATGTTTATTGGCCAGAAACTTGTGATGCATGTCCATGAGTATTTGATCACCACCTAACTCCTTTGCTAAAGTAGCTTGATGGTTTTAGGCTCCTAGATCAGGGTTTAGTATATGCTAAGTACTGTACTGTGTGCTGGGGTAGCTACAAGTTAATGATGTCGGACACAGTCCCTGCCCCACACAGGGCTCACAGCCTAATTAGCAGGGAGAGCAGGCATTGAATCCTCATTTTACATTTGAGGAAAGTGAGGCACAGATAAATTTACATGCCTTGTCCAAGGTCACACAGCAGGCAAAGGGCAGAGTCGGGATTAGAACCTAAATCCTCTGATTCCCAAGCCTGTGGTCTTTCCACTGGACCACACTGCTTCCCGTAGGTGCTCACTTGTTTCCTGTATATCGTTCCTGAGATTATTTGTTTGCTAGAAGGTTCTATTGAGGGATGTATGCCAGTCTCTTTTGGGTGAATTGGGAAATATGTCATCTTCCTTGTGAGTATATTCACTAGTCTTTCTAGAATAAAGTTCACACCAGAGTGATGTGGTTAAAAACTCTTTTCTGCCCGAGTAAATCGTAAGTTTATTGACTTTATTTCCTAGCAGTAGCTATAAGCAGGTTGTTCTAATGTCACCTATCAATCCATAGACATGTGCAAAGATTCAGAGCATGCTGCTGAAGATTCACCTGTTATTTATTGTCTTCTGGCCAATCTAAATTGGTCAGCTCGATCCTGTTCACATGACAAAAATCACAATGCCTCCATTTACTTAATAAAAAGAGGCTTTGCCTATTATCGGTGATCATTAGTGGTATAATATGGCAATAACATGGAAATTTGGAACATCCAAACTGTACATGCAAGATATTGAACTTATGTGCACTTAATCAAAAACACACTGTTCAAGTGGGCAGAGGATTTTGCAAGAATCATTCCAGGAAGAATTTGTGAGAGAACTGAAAAAATAAATGATCTTTTCTTAATCCTGTTCTCCCAAATGGATGTTTATCTGAGCTGCTGTCAATCCCTGAAAGCACCAAAAAGAAATGGAGCTCAAATTAAAATAGCTTTTAATGCAGCCGACTGGGTGGCCCCGAGATTTCACCACCATAAATAATGAATGAAAGCTCCATGCTGATAAAACCCCATCATTTCCTCCTCCTCCCTCTCCTCTGCTTCCTCCCTTTCCATGGTGCTTTTCTAAGACTTTTCCAAAGACTAGCCTGCCTAAAGAAAGACACTGGGGCCAACCCAGCTAAGTTTTGCTGTCAATTCCAGGGATGGAATTGGGCCCTTCTATCTCTTCTGTGATTACATGGCCCCATGTGGGAAGGTTTGATGTGCTGTGCTCACTGCTCGCCTCCAAACTGGAAGAAGTTCAACAGGGCTATCAGTGAGGATGTATATTTATTTTTATTTATATAAATAGAAATTTATATGTATTTTCAGTTCTGTAAGCTTTTCTTCTAGTATTTGTTCAGCACTTGCTATGTGCTAGGCACCGTACTTAAATACTACCACTCCCGGTGAGTTGTGGTGTAGAGAACACAGAGCTCACAGCTAGCTCCAAGTCAGGGACCTTTAATTCCCGCTCCCTCCCGAGAGGGCTCAGCGCACGGCCTCTGGGCCGGACACTGAGCGGTCCACATACTGAGCACGGGCTGCTTCCACGGGTGGGGTTTAAACACATCCTTTCATTTGCATAAGCCCGCTCTGAGCTGACACAATCCGTTCCCCTTAGCCTTCCCAAAGATGCTCTCGTGGGAGCGAATCCTCACTAGGTCCTCTGCCCCTCCATCAGGTTCCACCGCTTCTCATTGGCGGTTGAGCAGAAGTTGGCATCCCTCATTTTCCGATGGTCCCCATTCATCACTTAGTCCCTCTTTCAGTGGTCCATTGATCTCCACCTCATGGCCTGATTGGGTTGGGGGGGCACCCCCAAGATTCCAAGGTACTGGGGGAACACGGGGTGCTAGGGTCAATCTCAAGCTGTCGTAGGGCAGGGGTTAGGGGTGTCCTGCAGTGGCAGCGCCTTCAGGAGTCTCCGTGAGCTGCATTCCAGAGCTCAGCTGGGGGATGCGCCAAGACTTCTGAGTGTTGGGGGGGAGCGTGTGTGTGAGAGGGCTGCTGGAGCCAGTCTGACAGCAGAGCTGGGCCCTGGGACTGGTAGTGGACAGGAAGTGATGCTCAGGGGGGCACGGAGACACCTGCCGAACCCCGCAAAGGTGCCCCGAAGCGGTGGTGGCTCAGGCCCTCGGCAGGCAGAGGGGACGGAGGAGACGAGGGGTGGTCCTCTGTGTGCTACAGGGCCACCTTGCACTGTGGGGGAGCATCATGACTTGAATCTCCCTTTCCACACTGCAGAACCCAACCTAGACCATGGTTTGGAGCCAGGGAGGGGCAGGAACTAGTGGCGGGGGTGGGAGGGGCGCCATGGCAGCAGAGGCTCGTTGTGTGGAGCTCTGTGTTAGAAGCAGTTTGGGGCATATCCCTCTGCCACAGAGCCTGAGCCTGTGGAGGGTGAGGGTAACACTAAGCACTGGGGTAGATGCAACCCTAAGCAGTTTAGACACAGTCCATGTACCACTTGGAGCTCACGGGCTTAATCCCTGTTTTTCAGATGAGGGAACTGAGGCCCTGAGAAATTAAGTGACTTGCCCAAGGTCACATGGCAGACAAGTGGCCGAGCCGGTATTAGCATCCAAGTCCTTCTGACTCCCAGGCCTGTTTTCTATCCACAAAGCCATACTAGCCACCCCAAATTGAATGTCATCTCCAAACATGGAATTGTCACTGTAGAATTCCTCTTCCAGATCATTCATGGAGATTCTCAACAAAACTACTTGAATACCGATTCCTGGGGGACTCCAATATCTATGCTGTGCCAATGTGAAAAATGGCCATATATCCCTATCCTTGCTCACACAGAGCCTGCTAACACGGAGGCCTCAAATTAAGTCTCTTCAGAAGCCCCCCAAATCTGCAAGGAGTGAGCAATCAAGTGAACCCTGTCTAGGTTTCCATTCAGAAGAGTCTACTGATCTGATTAGGAAATAGTCCCATTTTAAAACTATTGTTGGAGAGAGAGGACTGTTTGCTAATCACATCTGCAGCTGTCTAAGACAACCCACTTGAGACTCCAGGGAGAGTTTACTTAAAGAATGCCTCCAAGGAACAGACATCAATGAGGAGAGGAAGCTGAATCTGTTTGCTAATCAGATTAGAAGATATTTTGTGCAAATTCCCCCAGGGAGTTTATGTATACCCATTGCAAGAGGACTCAGATATTATAAACTTCTTTTCCACTGTGGACCAATGGCCAAGGTTGTCCCCACATGGGGGATTGTGTGTGTTGGTTAGTAGAGCTTTCTGGTTGGCAAGATGCCAGAGAGCACAACCTTCACTATATATTTGTACACTCGTTCCCCTCTATCCACATGCATGTCGACCCATCAAGCAACTCCAGAAGATTAGTGCGGCAGGATTTTCCTTTACAGAAAGCGTCTTGTCTTTTGGCCCAACAGGTTGTTTTATCTAAGTGCTTACTGATTCTAAACTTAATCATCAATGCTACTAATCTCTCAGGTATTGAAGTGAGATTCACCAGTCTACATTTCCCAGGATCACTTATGGAACCCTTTTTATAGGTGCAAAGTATATCATCCAGTTGCCTGGTTCAGTGGCTACTGGTAACGATAGTAACACACTCATGTTAGGAATTGGGCAACTTCCCTTCCAGGTTCTTTTGAACATCTAGGTGGATGCCATTGGTCTTGGTGATTTATTTGCATCTAGTTTAACAATTTGGTCTACATCATTCTGTTTGGTGTTCACGATTCGATCCAGTTCTTCTGCTACAAAAAACAACTTGAGTGTAGGAATCTCTTTAACATCTTATTCATTAAAATACAAACTAAAGAATTAACTGAGAACCTCTCTGCTATCGCCTTTTCATCCCCGAATGCACCCCTTTCACCCCATGATCATCCAGAGTTTCCACTAATTCCCTAGACAGCTTCTTTTAGGGGGATGCATTTGAAGACTTTTTTGGCATCTTCTGGAAGGCTCTCCTTTTTGACCCATCTGATTTCTTCTGAAGAATTCCAAGCTCTTTATTTTATTGTGCTCATTTTGTCTCCCTTAATTTGTCACATGTACCTGATTCATTCAATAGTACCTCATGTCTAAGACCACCGAGTCTGGCTTCAATCAATCAGTTGTATTTATTGGATGCTTTCTATGTGAGAGCACTGTACTAAGTGCTTGGGAGTCCTCTAGACTGTAAGCTCCTTAGACTGTAAGCTCACTGTGGGCAGGAAACGTATTCGCTAATTCTGCTGTGCTCTCCCAAGAACTTAGTACAGTGCTGTACATATAGTGAACTCGTCGTTGATTGATTGATTGGGAAAATACACTCTAAAAGAATTGGTAGACACATTCCCTGTCCACCACAATCTTGCAGTCTAGAGGGGGAGACAGGCATTAATATAAATGAATGAATTACAGATACGTACCTAAGTGCTGTGGGGCTGAGGGAAGGGTGGATAAAGGGTGTAAATCCAAGTTCAAGGGGAGCACAGAAGGGAGTGGGAGAAGAGGAAATGAGGGCTTAGTCAGGGAAGACCTCTTGGAGGAAGTGTGCTTTTAATAAGGTTTCAAAGGAGGGGAGAGTGAACATCTGTTGGATGTGAAGAAGGAGGGCATTCTAGGTCAGAGGCTGGGTGTGGGTGAGAAATGGGCAGTGAGGTAGATGAGATTAAGGTACAGTGAGTAGGTTGGCATTAGAGGAGTGAAGTGTGTCGGCTAGGTTGAAGTAGGAAAGCAGCCAGGTAGGGTAGAAAAGGGGCAAGGTGCTCAAGTGCTTTAAAGATGATAGGAGTTTCTGCTTGATGTGGAGGTGCGTGAGCAACCGCTGGAGGTTCCTGAGGAGTGGGGACATGGACTAAATGGTTTGGAAGAAAAATGATTCAGGCAACAGAGTGAAGTACCGACTGGAGTGAGGGGATACGGGAGGCGAGGAGACTCACGCTTAACCTTAGGCAGATTAAGAGGGACACCAAACCTATTTTTTCACATTCTAATACTGGATAATGTGGGACCTGATATTCAGTGGGGATAATGTTATTTTCGACAACATTTTTAACATTTTAATGTATTTTAACTAGAAATCCAAATGTCTGTTGCTATTATAAGGTCTGAAGATTTCCTCTGAAATGCACTGACTAGAGTCACTAATATTGTTCCTGACTCTCCTCCCTGCAGAGAAGAGTAATCTGCCTTAGGTAGACTTCTGTGGAAGGAGAATATACCTCTTGAACATTACACACAAGGACATTACTCATGTTCTTGAATTAAACATGCCCTTAAGGGCATATAGCATGATTTGGGAGTGTGTCCAGACAAGTGAGGGGGAAGAGTGGGTGGCTAGTACTAGGGGAAATTCTGCCATTCCCGTTGCATCCACGGCTCTATTACCCTCCACCTCTCTAAAAACACACCTAAGACAGAACACAGCAAATAGAGAAGAGAAGGGCTCCCTTGCCAGTGATTCTCCACTTTAGAGAAGTAGACATGCAGGTAAGGGAGGTAGGCATGGTGATTATTATGTTTATTATGATTAATGATAATTTGGTCAGATAGTCTGTTGGAACCAAGATGCCTAAGAATGTGGGTTTAGTCAGTGGATTGAAATAGATGTGGAGATTGAAGTCTGGTGAAATGGAACCAGCTACTCTTGACACTAGGAGGTCTGGCAAACAATTCTTAAAACTAGGAGTTTAAGGCTAGGAGTCTAAAACTAGTAAGCCTGAATTCAGAAGGTGAAACTTTGGGAAACCTGTCATAAATCAGATTTTTCTCTCAGATGACTTTCATGTACACCTATTTCTGCCCTTTTAACATGTGCTTTCTATAGGTGATTGGCTAGTATGTGATCACAATAATAATAATTATAATAATAATTATGGTACTTAAGTGCTTACTCTGTGCCAAGCAGTGTTCTAAGTGCTGGGGTAGATACAAGTTAATCAGGTTGGACACAGTCCCCGTCCCTCATGAGGCTCACAGTCTTAATCCCCATTTTTTACAGATGAGGTACAGAGAAGTGAAGCGACCTGCCCAAAATCACACAGCAGACAAGTAGCAGAGCTGGGATTAGAACCCAGGTCCTTCTGACTACCAGGCCCTTGCTCTATTCACCAAATCATGCCGCTTCAGTAAACATTCTAACAACAGTGTGAGTCTGGACTCAGCATATCACACTATTAAAGAGACTGCCAGTGCACGTGCGGGTGGTGATGGAATGAGTGAATATTCTATGTTGAGTTTTCCTTAAGGAGAGGTTTGGCAAGAACACAACCATCGCATTATAGGAGAACTGGGTGTACTTGGCTACGTAGTGTCTAGAATATTATGATGTGTAAAGACCAGATTAATCAGAAAATCAATCTTAAATCTTGATCCCAACACCCTTGCCTGTTGCTCACAAGAGTTCTTCCAACAACCCACTAGAAAACATAGAAGAACAAACTTCTCCCTGACCCCTAACCCCCATGCCAGATGGCTATGATTTAGTTGCTCTGGTGGGAAAGAACAGAGAAGAACTGCACTTATTAGTTCCCTTGTTCTTAGAACGTTCTTTCGTCTTGGGCTTCCTATTTATCCGCTGTTCTTTTCTTTTTTTTGTGGCACAAGGGTCAGGGAAATATCTTGCTGTTTTTGGACTGCAGTTTTCTAAACACCTCCTAAATCCCATTGCCTGAAATTGAGCACATTGATCTCATTCCTCGGATGATTTCTTATCAGTCTCCTCTTCATCTTTCCTTCCTCTGCTCATTCCTTTCAATTCCCTCCTTATCTTAAAAACCCTACTAAGAAGCCAGTTCTTCCAGGTGGCATCCCATGATTAATCTCCCCAATTTAATTTATATATTTATTATGTAAATATTTTCTTACTCTTCACTATATTGTGTTTATCAATTTAGGTCTAGAGTCATAAATGATAAGCTCTCAAAGATGGGGGCAGTGGAGATTGTGTGTAAAGTGGGCGGGGGTGGGGTGGGCACGAGGTCAGCCCACCTCCAGGGAAGGCTCAGATCTCCCCCCGACCCTGCCAGGATCCACCTCCAACATCCCAGGATCTCGGAGTGTAGTAACGATGGGGAGGGGGTTCACTGCAGCTGCCGGCAACCAAGAGACAGAAGGGGATGGGAGCAGGGATGCGGATGAGGCCAGAGCCTGCAACTTTTCCCCAGTCTGGGCCAATACGGGTAGGAATACTGCCCCTCCCTGTCCCCGCAATAATTCATAATGAAATATTCATTTGGGGATTTTTTTTTAACAGGAGTTGGGTTCCAGCTCGCTCTGGGTTATTTTCAGCACTGCATGAATGTGAAATGGTTATGACATGATGAAATAACTTCTGTCAAATGCCAGGAGTGTGATTAAACTGCAGTGATCTAATATGTAAAATTCAGACAGCCCAATGGGTTAAGGAGAGAAAGGCAGCTCCCGTGGTACTATTCCCATCAGGAATCTCAATCTGTGGTGGCATGTAGTCCACATGCCAGAAATGTTTGGATTTTTTTGTATTAGTTAAATGCCCAAATTCAATTGATTAGTTTCCAGTGAGCCTACCCATGTAACACCATGTGAAGAATGACCCGAAGAATACTTATCCCAAATTTTGTCTGGTTCTCTTGTTTGCATTGTGGAGGTTGCCTACAAGCGCTGGTGCTGCTTTTAAAATTATTTGAGCCCAGCAAGATATTTTCATGAGCATGCTGTGACTTTTACAGTATCGCCCCTATTGCCTCCGGTCCATAGCCATTGATGAAATATTTCACATTATGCATTGGATTTAATCAGCTTTGCAGGTTGATTCATTAACTGTCTGAATCATTTCCTCCCTTCCCCCCAGTTTTTCACCTGCCTTCCTAATCTCCTTCCCTGTGCCAGCTTTCCCAGGCTTCCTGCATCCGAGCTCACTTTCCCTGCTCCTCCTGAAAGAATGCTAAGATCATAGAGGTGTGTATGTAGCCAAGTAGAGTCAGGGGTCCCAGTGCACACAGATTCCCCTGAAAATCTAAGAAAAAGGCAATGAAAAAGTTAGGCAAAATTTATCAGATGTCTTTTACGCCAAGCCTCATTTTATTTTAGGCTCTATGAACACTGGTTCATACTATCCTACATGCTGCCTTGCTTGAGAATGCAGCAGGAAGCCAGCAGGAAACTCTTCCAGTTGAATAGGCTACAATCAAAATTCTTTGAGGTGGTCATCCAGGAACTAAGTGCTTTATACAGGTGACTGTGTTCTCGATTAATTAAGACATACAAGACGACATGAAACTGAGTATGGATGGCAGTAAACAAATCCTGCTACTTAAGCAGTATATTATCCACAATGCATAGAAAGAGAAAATGGTAGAATGGCTTTTAGCAGACTGCAAGCCAGAGTGCGATGAACTATAATCATCATCAAACAGCAGGGCAGGTTTACCCTCAACAGAATCTTGGAATTCATTCAGTCATTCATTCAATCGTATTTATTAAGCGCTTACTGTGTGCAGAGTGCTGTACTAAGCACTTGGGAAAGTACAATACACTCTAAAGAATGACAATCCCTGACCACAGCAAGCTCACATTCTTGGGCGGGCAGGGGGACATGAATATAGTCAGCTCACTGGAAGGAATAATCCTAACAACACACAACAACTTTGTTGGGAAGGGTAAGTGAAGAGAATAGATGACAGAAGGACTCCCAAGCAACAGCTGTATGCTAACAATAATAATAATAATTGTAATTGTGGTATCTGATTAAGTGCTTTATTATGTAGCAGGTACTGTGCTAAGCACTGGGGTAGAAACAAGCAAATCTAGTTGGACACAGTCCCTGTCCCTGTCTCAACCCCATTTTACAGATGACGTAACTGAGGCACAGAGAAGTGAAGTGACTTCCCAAGGTCACACAGCAAAAGAGAAACCTGAAAGCTGGGAGGGCAAGATCACCAATTTGAAGAAATAATGAAGCACTGGGCCCTCCAGAGGCCATTGCAGTAGACAGACCTGCATGGCAGGCAGTAATCAAGAGGAGGATTGTTATCAAACAAAGCTTTCACCAGGGATTAGGCTCCCAAGAGGCAGGTTTGAAAAGCAGAGACAGGCCCTGAATAGAACAATGTGGAAGGGAGTGAGTTTCTTTTCAGGGGTGATATCAATATGATCTAATATAATTAAAGAATTCTAGACTTGTCTTGTAAAGAAGAAGCTGCCCTGCCTGGAGTTTATGTGGAATTTTTTCTCCAAAAGAAACTTACACAAACCTATGCAGGTAGGACCTTATGGGAACCAGAAATGATCCTGTAATTGGCTTCTGTTTCTGTCCTGTCTCTGGACCTCCATGCTCCTATACTGGCATAGCCAGGGAAAGCTTAGGGGATGGTGTGTAAATCAGTGGGAATCCAAGGGAAGCAGGTTTCCACTGGTCCATGCCTCCTGGCTAACTTGGAGAAAAGTGTCAAGTTGTCTTTGTCAGTGGATTCCCCTCACGAGATGGAAGTTCACTTTTTTCCCCTTCCCACTTTTCCAATGCAACTGGCACCTCCAGTGCTGAACCCCTTGTGGTTGCCAATTGGAAATGAGAGTCTCACTTGGCAAGAGCATAGGAACTGGATCCAGGCAACAAACAGAAGGGGAGTAAATCATCTCTTTTTTTTTTTTAATCTTTCCTTCCACAGGCCCGACCTAAAGAACAGAGCTTCTGGAGAATCAGGATGCCCCCATTCCAGGTTTTCTGGCTGATGGAATGCAGGGTGGATTTTAAAGTCCCGCCCTCCCCACACCCTGCACCTTTATTAATTACCTGAGCCACTTTCATAGCCTCCCTCTTACCAGGACACTACATGGTGACAAGAATTAATCTCCCAGAAAGTGTGGCAGAACACATAGATTCTGGACCTACCAGGTGCATCATCAATATCACAGCACTGGGTGAAGCTGCCCAACCCGATGAAGGACCCCTTGGACATGCGGGCTCTGGGTGCACCTTGTTTTGAATAAGTGTTTTCTCAGCTAAGTGGTAGTTTACACGGGGATGCTTTTTGCCTCATGTCAGTTGCTAATATCATTCCTTTAAATTTACCCAGAGGTAGACATCTGGTGACACTGTGTCACCCCTTGAAACAACTGCCATTAATAATTATGGTATCTATTAGGCGCTTACTATGTGTCAAACACAGCACTAAGCACTTGGGGTAGACACAGGACAATCAGTTTGGACACAGTCCCTGTCCCACATGGGGCTCACAGTCTAAATAGGAGGGCGTAGGATTTAATCCCCTTTTCACAGATGAGGAAAGAGGGGCAAAGAGAACTTCAGTGACTTGTCCAAGGTCACCCAGCAGGTAAGTGGCAGTGTTCGGATTAGAACCCGGGACCCCTGACTCCCAAGCTCAACGACCTTTCCATTAGGCCACACTGATAACCATGGATGTTCTGCTCGGGTGCTTGATGTCATTTTCTGGGTCCAGTCTGTCTAGCTGTGCAAAAGACAACTGTGCATTTTGTTGCTGCTGTTGTTCTCTGTGGCTTTTCTTTTCCTTTTGGCGGGAAATTGAATAAGACACTCCCACTTCTTACTAAACCAAGTTGAGCATCGGACTTAACCATGGCTTAGCAAATGGAGGAGGACACCACGGTGTCTGCTGCTGTTAGGGCATTAGAGTTACCTTACTCTGTGATCAGAGAATGTGGATGGCTCAGTCCAGAGTATTGCTGTTACCGCAGGAGCATATCGGGCTCTTATCTTGCTGATGGTAAAGACATAACCCCCCCACCACCCCCCGCAACACTGTTGCCTGAGCAGTCCTCGCCTGAACGGCCCAGATCCAGAAAAGGTGCTTGACTGTGTTTCTGTGGGCAGAGGGTGCAAGAGATTCTCTCTCAGACAGTTATGCTCACGGACGCAGTGCCACCTTCAAACCGGAGGACAAACCACTTCCCAATTTGCCTAAGGTGAGATCTGCTCCCCCAAAGCAAAGGAAAATCACTGCCGTGCGCCACTCACAGCAGACATGGAGCATAGGCAGGGAAGCCTGCTTTTGTTTGCTTTTGCAATATTTCCATTCATTCTGCATCACTGCACCGGGTACCGAAGCCTCTGTTATATTGCTGACTTGGGGTGATTCGGGAACTGGGTCTTTTATGTTGAAGTTGAGGAAAGTGGTCTATTCTGCCGCTTATTCTGTAACGCAGATGGAAGTTCTCTGATGCAGGCCCCTCCTCTCTCACACACATGTTGTTGCACCTGGATAACAGCACTACCTGTTTACAAATTACCCCAATTTTCTGCTTGGTTCAGCAGCAACTGTTTACCCTCCCCCGTGATGTAATTAGGCCTTCAGAGTTCATGTGCTCCTATTATGATCTCTCTTGTGTTTTCTCTTGGATTTTTTTTGTAGCAGTAATCATATATATATATTAAAATTTGGTATCAATTGTTTGGCTAAATTATGCACAGTGGGCCATACTAACCCTCCATTAACATAAAGTATGCTAAACAATGTGTTTTTTTCTGATAATTATACTCTAAAGCATCAACTGCTTATACTAGTACATTTAACTTCTGGTTATTCTTATTTCTTTAAACTTTCAGCTGCCTGTATGGTAGCCGACAGGCCCAGTGCTCTTTCTGCTGTTGGTTTAATTATCTCTTTGATGGTTACAGGCTGCTGCAGCTGCCCGATAATACCAACCTCATTTTCCTCCCTCTCCTCCTCTCTCCCCCCATTGTGACTGATTTCCACCCTCCCCCTGTAGGCACACCTCCTCTGCCTCCTCCTCTTCCTCTTCTCTTCCCAGATCTGACCCATTCCCACCCTACTCTTCTATGGACTAGAGGTACCCTCTGAAATGAATTCGTTTCTTGAGTGCCCATCCACAAGAGCTTTGTTTTTTTTTTAAAGAGCACCCTTTCCACCAAGCAAGATGGATGTTCAAGCCAGTTGCCTGTTCCCAGAAGGATTCAGTGTTGGAAAACTGGGAAGTGAATGTGAGGACAAGATTTTGGGCTACAGCAGGTTCCCCGCTGGAGCTGCTTCTGGGCCGCAGTAGGCAAAATGTTCAACTTCCCTCTCACAAGCTTCACTAGGTGAGTTGACAGTTATCACCCACATTCATCAATATAAGTTCCATAAAAACCAAAGCAATTGAAGGAAAATGAAAAATTACAGCCCAGCTAAGTACATTTAGTGCTCTGGATGGCACTGGGTATTTATCCAAAGCAAACCTCAGAAACTTTCATCCATTACTATTAATGAGGCTATTTAAGTAGTAGTCATTATATTTGTTATTGTAAAAGTAAACTAAATAAATGGATACTGAAGCTTTGCAAGGTTTAACCAGGTTCTTATGACCATTTATGTTGAGCTTAAACTCTCTATCTCAGTTTATTCAATCATTTATTCACACCGACCAATGTGTATGCATTCGTATTGGTATACAGGTGGGAATATATTTAACCCATATGATGTTCCGTAAGGTCAAAGTCATTCAATTCAGTAAATGTCGATGGAGGAGGAGATGATTTTAAATAATATTGACGGAGTTTCGGTCCTGATTCTTCGGGATTGAGAGAAAAGGTGGAGGAATTGATTTTAGTGCTGAGGTTTACACCGTGTCATTCGGCTGGTGGTAGAACACAGGCCTGGGAGTCAGAGGATGTGGGTTCTAATCCAGGCTCCCCACATGTCTGCTGTATGACCTTGGGCAAGTCACTTCATTTCTCTGTGCCTCAGTATCCTCATCTGTAAAATGGGGATTAAGACAGTGAACCCCACGTGGGGCAGGGACTGTGTTCAACCTGATTACCTTGTATCTCCCCCAGTGCTTAGAACAGTGTTTGGCCCATGGTAAGCACTTACCAAATGCCATTATTATTATAATTATCATTATAATTGGAGCTACAGAATGCAATGAGTGAGGAGGTGGGCAGTGGTACAATATAATGCCAAGTGCACAAGAAGGGATTTCTTCCATGCAGGACCCATTTGAGGTCCAAATGACTGCAGCGTGGTGCCGATATCTAGCTCCATGACCCAGAAAGCAGTGACTTTGGAGCCTCCCATGGGAGCCAGATATTTTTCAGTTTTCCTGCTGAGCCTGTCCACCTCCCAGAATGCCCTAGGTTGTTCTTCGATCAGACTCCTTCCCCACTGATTGCACAGCCCCATCAGGCAGAACCAGGACTAGAACTCAGGTCTCTATGCATGTGAGAGAAGCACTTGGCTTCGTGGAAAGACCCCGGGCTTGGGAGTCAGAGGAAGTGGGTTCTAATCCCAGCTCTGCCACTTGTCAGCTGTGTGACTGTGGGCAAGTCACTTGACTTCTCTGTGCTGCAGTTACCTCATCTGGAAAATGGGGATTAAAAGTGTCAGCCCCCCGTGGGACAACCTGATTATCCTGTATCTACCCCAGTGCTTAGAACAGTTCTTGGCATGTAGTAAGGGTTTAACAAATACCATAATTATTATTGTTTTTATGTCTCTTGATTCCTACTTCTCTTTGCATTGGATTGATAATAGGGAGATTTAGATGATGATGCTACTCCTCCAGATCTCCATTACAGAATGTTTGGCAAAACTAGCTAATCTAGATCAGTTGTTGCTACCATTTTTTAAAATATTTAATTGATATGTTACCTAGAAACATGCTTAGATATTGAATCCAATTGCAGAAACTTTCTTTTGAAGTTGGACCAACAAAGAGATTAAAGGGCTACTTAAAAGGAAAAAAAAAACACCTTACAGCCCCTTATTACTTTGACAAAAGAAAAGCTTACAGAAGCCAGCACCGAGACATGCAAATCAAGGCTGAAGAGATTCAAGGCTAAGCAGACCTTGAGTAAACCTTTAGTCAACCCAGAGAAGCAGCGTGGCTCAGTGGAAAGAGCCCGGGCTCGGGAGTCAGAGGTCATGGGTTCGAATTCCGGCTCTGCCACCTGTCAGCTGTGTGACTGTGGGCAAGTCACTTAACTTCTCTGTGCCTCAGTTCCCTCATCTGTAAAATGGGGATGAAGACTGTGAGCCTCATGTGGGGCAATCTGATTACCCTGTATCTACCCCAGCGCTTTGAACAGTGCTCTGCACACTGTAAGCACTTAACAAATCCCCACATTATTACTTAACTTCTATGGGCCTCAGTTACCTCATCTGGAAAATGGGGATTAAGTCTGTGAGCCCCACATGGGACAACCTGCTTACCTTGTATCTCCCCAGTGCTTGGCACATAGTAAGCACTTAACAAATTCCATTATTTTTTTTTAGACACATAGTAAGCACTCAGTAAATAATAAAAATATTGATCATGGTATTTAAGCACTTACTGTGTGCCTAGCACTGTACTAAGCACTGGGGTAGAAACAAGATCATCAGGTCCCACATGGGGCTCACAGTCAAAGTAGGAAGGAGAAGAGGTACTGAATTGCCATTTACAGCTGAGGGAACTGAAGCACAGAGAAGTTTAGTGGCTTGCCCAAGGCCACACAACAGGCAAGTGGTGGAGCTGGGATTAGAACCCATGTCCTCCAATGCCCAGGCTCTTTCCAATAGGCCACGCTGCTTCTCTGAATACTCTTGATTGCTTGAATGATAGTCCCCTTGATTTCTAATACTCCTGAAGCATGTGCTCCAGAAAACCCACTCCATACTTGATCGCAGAGGGCTGTGCTGGGCCGTCTGCTGCAGTTAGCTCCCAGTTTTCAGTTGAGATGTGATGTGGAGGAAGGCTGTGTTTTACTGCATCCTGAAAATAGTTCTTCTTCTTTAAGTTTTCTATTTTCTTGTCTGTGGTGTTGCTAAACGGTGTGCTGCCTAGATATCTGAATTGTATGGCAGCAGTTAATTCTGTATTGCCAGTGAAGAGAAAGATGCGGTTTTGTCATCTCTGTAGTTTCATCAGCCTTATATACAGGCCTCAACATCAAATGGTGAGCAACAGAGTCCTGGAACAGAAAACATAGCACTGAAACTATGCTCACCTAAACACAGAATGATTTGGTGGGACATGTGAAGAGAATAGATCAGAAGCTTAGAAGGACCTGGTTTCTAATCCTGGCTCCGCTGTGTGACCTTGGGTAAGTCACTTAACTTCTCTGCGCCTTAGTTACCTCATTTATAAAAAGAGGATTAAGAATGTTAGCTCCATGTGGGAGCTGGACCGTGTCCAATCTGCCTCTCAACGGAAAACTGGGAGCTAACTGCAGCGGACGGCCCAGCATGGCACACTGCAATCAAGTATGGAGTGGGTTTTCTGGAGCACGTGCTTCAGGAGTATTAGAAATCAAGCCCCTGTGCTTAGTACAGTGCCTGGCACATAGTAAGCGCCTAACAAGTACCATGAAAATGGGTGACAGACCACATCAACAGCCTCTGTATGGTGATCTGAAATGCGGTAGCCGTAACTCGGGGAAACGGTAAAGCAGAGACTCTGGTGGAAACCTGGGAGACGACTGTGGCAGGCTGACAGTAGTTTAGTATACTTTACAGGTTACGTTTGGTCCATATGATTCAGGAAACCTTTAGATTTGCAGATAAAGGTCTATTATTCAGAGGGACTCCCATTTTGAATCACAGAGCTAAAGCTGGATGACCTCCAGGCTCTTGCCAACAGTGATATCAACCTCGCCATCTGGGTGAACTGTGATGTGCCTGATGCTTCCACACTGTTGCTTGAATAAACTTGGAGTAGTTTAATTCTGCAAAATGCCCAGATTGGTCTCAGTCCTGCACATTCCACACCATTGAGTTTTACTGTACGTATGTTTGTGTAGACGACTGCATGTTTCTGGCTTCAAAGGATGGGGTTATGGGATGGTTATAGGTTATCCTAATAAGATGGAAATGATGGACTCTGCTGGAGGAGTGAATTGTAGGGTGTTTTCTTTTTATGATAAGACAATCAAATGATCCATTATACTTTATCAAGCCACAGTTTATTCCAAGGTTGTGTCACACTGCTGTTTGGAGAAATAATCGTAAAGCCTTTCGTTTTTCCTGCACAAATGTCTATTCAGATTTAATTTTCATGAATTGCAACCAAAATGGAGCCAATCAAGTGCAGGATCGGGGTGCTGGGTTTCAGTGATCATACAAGGACACAACACTCAAGTGAAAGTTCTTTACCCGCAGTATTATTAGACAGCCAAGGAATGGCCAATTCAATTTTTTATGAATCTTTAGATTAATTTTATAATTTGCACAGGAAGCTAATGTAAATGTGTTGCTCCTGCTTGACTTTTTGCTTAATCCTTTGAGTGGTTGTTTAATCTTTTTCATATTAGAATTAAAGCAACTTGGAAGATATGAATATTAATCTAATTATATGCCGATCACTTTAATTTCTTTAATGGTGTATATTTTATAAACTTTACAAATTGGTTTAGGTTGTGGAATGCTTTTAGAGGATTTTGGATTTCATCAGTAAGTGCAATTTAGAGGCTACAAGATTCAGAAGTGTTCTAGTCTGTTTACAGATATGCAAATAGAGCTTTTGTGAACAGATTTTCAAGGTGTGCTTCATGAATTTGCAACTTCTGCTTAGGAAGGGAGATTTTTCCAACCTGAAACAGCATGGTCTAGTGGAAAGAACATGGCCTAGTGGAAAGAGTCAGAGGCTCTGCCAGTAGCCTGTTGCAAGAGCTTGGACAAGTCACTTAATTTCTCTGTGCCTCAGTTTCTTCATCTGTAAAGTTGGGATTCAATGCCTGGGTTTTTTTTTCTTTTTGTTTTAATGGTATTTGTTTAGTGCTTGTTATGTGTCAGACACCATACTTAAGTGCTAGAATAGATATATGCTACTCAGGTTGGACACAGTCCATGTCCCACATGGGGCTCACGATATTCATCCCCGTTCTCCCTCCTGCTTAGACCGTGAACCCCAGTGAATTTTGGGAAATGGTCTGCTATCTTGTCAACTGATATTTTCCTTACTTTGTTTTTCATTCAGTTGCTTTCTGTGAGCGAAAACTTCTTAGTGCTGCTCCACATTCAAGGGGATGAGAAGGAGAGGGAGAGAGCACGTATCTCAGTAACTCAGAAAGGGCAACACCACAACTTTAAATTTGATGGCTAAATATAGTATATTCTCCCCCAACTGTCCAGATTTTGGAAAAAAAAAAAGATTGACAGTTAAGCCTTAATAAGTACTTCAAAATACAATTCTAAGCACTGCCATTACTTACATTTCCAATGAAGTCCAGAGGCCTAGTTTCTCACATTGTATGTGGGCGCCCCTTATTTCACTCTACCTAGCTGTCCTTCATTTTCAAAGATGATGCTTGTTATCATGAGGTCTTATCTCTGCATGTGAGTGTAGCTGAAAAAAATTGATGCAGGATTGACACACATTATTTACAAGTCAGGGTAGGTCCTTGTTACCTTCATGGGTCTGTCTCTGATTTTGAACCTGCCTCCTGGTATCCCAGTATCCATAATGATAATTAATAATGATGGTACTTGTTAGGCACTTACTATATGCCTAGTACTGTTCTAAGCTGCTGGGGTAGATATAAGTTAATCAGGTTGGACGAAATCCCCGTCCCACATGGGGCTCACACTCTTAATCCCCATTTTGCGGCCGACGTACCTGAGGCCCAGAGAAGTTAAGTGACTTCCCCAAGATCACACAGCAAATATGTGGCAGAGCTGGGATTAAAACCCAGGTCTGACTCCCAGGCCCATGCTCCATCCACTAAGCCATGTTATTTGAAGCATTTCATGAAGCCATGCTTCATTCGTTCAATCGTTCATTCAATCGTATTTATGGAACGCTTACTGTGTGCAGAGCACTGTACTAAGTGCTTATGCGGTCTTAGCTCTAGGAGAGCAACCCTTCTTCCCGTTTCTGCCCACTAGGCAGGTCAGTCTACTGCAGAGGTCTCCCAACACTCCATGGTACGTTTCCACTGTTTGAGGCTGTGCTTCACTACGCCTTTAAACATTTTTTCTCCCTCTGGGCTTGCCTGCACATTCACCCTTCAACTTTCAGTTCCCATACAGCAACTCCCGCTGTCCTCCCCTCTCCTCAAGTGTGGCACTCAGCAGAGCCGTGTTGCCGTGAATACTGTTTTGAAGTGACCTGACTGTGTTCCAAGGCCTCCGAGCTGTGGGTCAACTTGCTCGGCCATTTGATACTGAGCGTCCTTCGCTGGTGATGCTGATGAAAGAGCTCCAGGAGTTGTATATGTCTTCTGCGGTAGGTGTAGGTTTCACAGCCATATCGAAGAATTGGGCTCTGCACAGATCTTGTAGATTGTCAACTTAGCAGGGAGCTTGGCTGTTGCCAAATACCATCTTGTAATCCTCAGAAACCATGCTAGCCTTTTTTTGTATTCTCTTTTCTATCTCATTTTCTGTGCATCATTGGACAGGTAGCAGAATTTGGTGACGGCTTTACATTCCGTGTTGCCTACTTCGAATCCTTTAGGGTGGCCATGCTTTTCATTTTCTTCTGACTTATCGTCAGACCACTATGCCATTCATCATCTGCAAAGCACTTCGGAACTGTTTGCGTGTCATCTTGTGTATGTGCCTTGAGCACAACCATCTGCAAAGAGCGGTTTCTGAACCACTGTCAAGGGAGTGTTGATAATGTCCATATCCTGTTGAACAGTAAGAGTTTTCCAGTGGATTTGAAGCATATTCCAACTTGTAGATATCTCAGACCAGATGTATCACACAGCCCTGCTTCACTCCAAAGTAATGGAAAATGAGACAGACAGGGTTCCTTCTCTCTCATCATGGCCTAGCGGGGGGAAGAGCATGGGACTGGGGGTCTGAAGGACCTGAGTTCTAATCCCGGCTCCACCACTTGTCTGCTTTGTTACCTTGGGCAAATCACTTCACTTCTCTGTGTCTCAGTTACCTCATCTGTAAAAATGGGGATTCAGACTGTGAGCCCCATGTGGGACATGGACTGTGTCCAACCTGATTAGCTTGTATCTACCCCAGCAGTTAGAATATGGTCTGGCACATAGTAAGTGCTTAGAAAATACCTTAAAAAAAAGGCAGGGAATCGGAGGACCTGGGTTCTAATCCGAGTTTGTGTACTCACCTGCTGTGTGACCATGGGCATGTATATTTTTCATCTGAAAAATGGTGATTAAATAATTGATTTTTCTCCCTCCTACTGAGACTGTGAGCCCCATGTGGGATAGGGACTGTGTCTGACCTAATTATATCTACCCAGTGCTTAATACTGTGCTGGGCACATAACAGGCATTTAACAACCTCCACAACAAAACATCTGACATGAGTAGCCTAGAGATCTTGGTGAATTTCTTATTGACAGCTGCATAGTGGAAAGAGCCTGGGCTTGGAAGTCGGAGGTTGTGTGTTCTAATCCCGGCTCAGCCACTTGTCTGCTGTGTGACCTTGGGCAATCCACTTCACGTCTCTGTGCCTCAGTTACCTCATCTGGAAAATGGGGATTCAGACTGTGAGCCCCACGTGGGACAGCCCTATTACCTATTACCCCAGTGGTTAGAACAGTGCTTGGCACATAGTTAGTGCTTAACAAATACCATAATTATTATTATAATTATTCCAGAGCATTCATATCTGTTGATGATGTCATATGAGGCCATGGTAACCAACTAACCAGCATCTTCTCTATAAAACCCTTCTTATTCTGAAAAACAGCTACGTTTTCCCTTTAAACTTTTCTTCTCCAAGCTAAAAAAGAAAAAAAACTCTGTACTTTTTGCCTCAGAGGAACAATCCCTTGGATTTTTTGGGTCCTACCAAAAATCCTAGAGAATTAACAAGTACAATCTATTGATATTACCAAAAAGCCTCTTCATTAAGGTGGGTCTGCTTGGGCCAGTTCCTCAAAGTTTTTCAGGTGTGTATGACAGAAGTTACGGCAGGTTTTGATTGCGAGGAAATAAGATCCCTAAGCAACTAGCTAAGATTTAAGGAATAAGTCAGATGGCATCTACTCAGCCTGACCTACTCTTCCATAGCTGAGTTTTCCCAGTATTATAGCTGGGCAGATTTGAAGACAACTGAATTCGGGGGCCATCTATGAAGGTTCCGTATAAATAAGAACAAGAGGTCTGTCTTTATTATGTTGTAATGACGGATGTTCAAAGGCCATCATGAGGAAGAGATACTTTGGGAAGCATGGCAGGAGGAGGGTGGGTCACCCTTTGGTGTGTCATTTCGGCAGTTTCTGAGCATATTGAGTCGGAAAAAAAATACTTCAAAATAAGGCACTACTTCAAGGCTTTAATGTAATTCACGTAAACATTAAATGATGACTATAACAGATTAATCTTTTCTTCAGATATTACTCGAGGCATGAGTCTTTATCAGTATTTATCTTTACATTAAACATTGTTTTTTTTCCAATGACACTTTGCCTTAATGTGAAATTCTATCGTAATTTATTCCAGTAGAGGCCTAAACAGTCGGGAGGATTATATAGCAATAATTGCATTTGCAAGAAATTGATTTCATCCTAAAACTATATGAATGTGCTATTACAATTTGTTGTCATACAGACATCCATTGTTTAACCGTAAAATACAGTATGAAAGACACAATTATGTGGAGGCCTTTATTTTAGTGTGCAATTGCTTAAGTATTTACATTAACTATATTGTCAGCTTGCTATATTTAAATACCTTAACCATTTGCTCACCAGTTTGCGTATGAAATCAAAGGCATAGAGTATAAAACAAGTATAGATCCCTATATTACCGATTTGCTCATTTCATTATGTAAGGATGTAGGTGTGTTAGAAACCTGAAAAGAATGAATAGGATTTCAGTGTAAAAAAATGTGTTGATTAACTAGACTTTCCCAGGTTACTGAAGAGATTTCCATCATTATATTTATGTGAAATGTAGTTGGGAATGGTTGGCTGAAAATATGGGTGTTAATCTTCCCGAAGCAGCATGGCTTAGTGGAAGGGGCCTGGGTTTGGGAGTCAGAGGTCGTGGGTTCTAATCCCAGCTCCGCAATGTGTCTGCTGTGTGACTTTGGGAAAGTCACTTAACTTCTCTGGGCCTCAGTTACCTTATCTGTAAAATGGAGATTAAGACTGTGAGTCCCACGTGGGACAAACTGCTTACCTTGTATCTACCCCAGTGCTTAGAACAGTGCTTGGCACATAGTGCTGCGCTTAAAACAGTGCTTGGCACATAGTAAGTGCTTAACAAATACCATTATTATTATTATGATTATTGTTATTTTGAGAATAAGTGTCTTGTAGAAGTCTAAGCTTATTCTCTGTAAAGCCTTGTCCTTGGCAACAATTTATCCATTGATTAGAGTCCATTTTATTCTTTTACTTTACACTCAAGTTGATGAAAGAAATGAATCAAACCCGAACAAAGGCATTTTGAATTCTGGCTATAAATCAGACATGAGCTATTTTCATCCACTGCACCGCATGGTGTTTTCTTAGGTGAAAAATTAGAAGATTCAGTTGTGGCTCTGGATAGTTTTTCACAAACTTTGTAGGATTCCATCTGCAGGAATAGCCAGAAATTGTTTGGGGGGAAATGCAGCATACTGCATTCCTAATTCTGCCAACCTCACAGCTAAGAGAGGCACCAGTTCGATAGCGCCTTCTACTCTTTGATTTGATTTTTGGCCAGCTGGCCTTTGATCTCCGAGACTTTCAAAAAATAAAGAGATCATCTGATGTGGCCATCTTTACCTTCTAATAATGTCACCGAATAGATGAAAGGTAAACTGAAGGCATAAGGCATGACTGCTGAAGCAATCTGCAAAATTAAACTGAAGCAATCTGAAAATTAGTCTGCATTCTGAAACTCATCTCCAGATAGGCTTTGATTGTTCTTCACCAGCATCATATTTGATTTATTAGTGGAGAAATGCATTTTTCATCCTTGGGGAATTCAGAAGAAGTGAAGATGCGCTCCCTTCCCCCTCAAATTTATCATTGAGCAATGTCTTAGAAAAATTCAGCAGAGGACTTCTAGAGCTTTTACTAGATCCTTTTTATTACCTAACTTTCAAAGTAATTTGCAATCCTAACTTCATTTAATGAGATCATCAGTACCATTGTGTGAATGGCTTTAGTCTGCACACTTCCTATAGGTTGGAGATATTTATGTTTTTATAGGTGACTATTTTCTTTAGCAGAAGTGGGATAGTGTTGGCTGCCTGTTGTGTACCCGTGGTTGTTGCCATTAGTTTATGCAAAGGATAAAAATTATCTGGAATTCTTAACTGTCCCTGGGTGGAGAAACAGCATGGCTCAGTGGAAAGAGCCCGGGCTTCGGAGTCAGAGGTCATGGGTTCGACTCCCGGCTCTGCCACTTGTCAGCTGTATGACTGTGGGCAAGTCACTTAACTTCTCTGTGCCTCAGTTACCTCATCTGTAAAATGGGGATTAACTGTGAGCCTCACGTGGGACAACCTGATTACCCTGTATCTTCCCCAGCGCTTAGAACAGTGCTCGGCACATAGTAAGCGCTTAACAAATACCAACATTATTATTATTACAGACGGGGCCTATGTGAAACTGCCTCTTCCCTTTAAATTTTAACTCAAAGTTTGATATTTAGAATGGCCCAATGCCCTCAAAATGAATCACTTATCTGCCCTATCACTTGAGAAGAAAATGCATTCAAATTTCTCAATCAATCAATGAAATTTATTGAGCACTTACTGTGTTCAGGGCACTATATTTAGCACTTGTCTCATTCTGTCGAGTCGTCTCCGACCCATAGCGACGCCATGGACCCATCTCCCCCAGAACGCCCCACCTCCAGCTGCAATCGTTCTGGTAGTGGATCCATAGAGTTTTCTTGGTAAAAACACAGAAGTGGTTTACCACTGCCTTCTTCCGCGCAGCAAAATTGAGTCTCTGCCCCCGACTCCCTCCCATGCCGCTGCTGCCCAGCACGGGTGAGTAGCAGGTTGCCTTCCGCTCGCTAGCCACTGGCCAAGCTGGGAATGGAGTGGATAGGCCTCTGCTTGACTCTCCCTCCCATAGCCTAGACTGGTAGAGTACCAGAAACTCTCCAGGAGCGATCCTGAGAGGAGTGTACTTAGCATTTGGGAGAGCGCACTATGGTACAGTCTGTAGATCCTATCCCTGTCCACAAGCAGCTTACAGTTTAGTATAATATTCCCTTTTATTAATATAACGGTCTCTTCTGGTGATAGTTTTAAGCATTCTTTAATTATCACTGTTTAGATTGAGGGGCTGAGGGAGGCAAGTATAAGAAATTGGCTTCCACTGGAAAAGGAGCAGAGCATTTGTAGAAAAAATCACTCCCATTCAAAGTTTGGGATATTCACCAGTGCCACACGGTATAAATCACAGTGCAAACTGTGTGATTATACCCTGCAGGGAAATAGACTGTTTGTTTATGGGTCTCTTCACCAAGCATTTAGGAATAATCTGATATAAAGCAGCAGGGGAGGAGAGTAATGACAACTTCAAATTAGTTTAATGAATGTTTACATTTACAAAAAGCTTTTCTACAAACCTGAAAATGCCAAGTGACAGTTTCCTCTCCTTTATTCACTGGAAGAGGAGAGCTAACTTTTGTAGCAACCAGAAAAAGTCTGAATTAACTCTTTCAGCCGCAGTGTAAAACCAAAGTGCCTTTTGTTTACGCTGCAATTTTAGAATCATTTTAGTGAGGCTCGATAGTATTTACATTAGAAACACTGACTTGGAGCTTGAAACACATCTATTTTAAGTCAATTTACACTCAATCCAGGAAAAAATACATTTATAGATCTCCACCTGCTCCAGAGGTCAGTTACACACACCAAATAGTCTTAGAACCCTGATGGGGTACAGATGAAGAGCATATTTTTAACTGGGGCCCAGCAAGGAAATTGCCCATTGATTGTAAAAAAGGAAGATGAAAGTTGATGCACCATTAAGTGGTTTTTAGTTTTATGTTTTCAAAAACCCACAAATTCTTGTGGTAGGTTTGTAGGGTGTTGTTTTTTTTTCATTTCCAATAAAAGATGCTTAATTTACATGTTGGGGGGGGTGGTCAAGAAATGCATTGTAGACTAGAAACCAAGTTTGCATGTCAAGTGTAGTTGGTAAATTTTTGTCATTTCTGCCTTTCCTATTGGTGTTTATTCAGCACCTTGTTTATAGGTAGGTCTACATTTTGGTTTTCTCAATAATAATAATAATAATGATAATGTTGGTATTTGTTAAGCGCTTACTATGGGCTGAGCACTGTTCAAAGAAGCGCTGGGGTAGATACAGGGTAATCAGGTTGTCCCACGAGAGGCTCACAGTCTTAATTACCATTTTCCAGATGAGGAAACTGAGGCACCGAGAAGTGAAGTGACTGGCCCAAAGTCACATGGCTGACAGGTGGCCAAGCGGAATTTAAACCCATGATCTCTGACTCCTAAGCCTGGGCTCTTTCCACTGAGCCATGCTGCTTCTCTAGGTTTTTCATATACCATATGCCTGCATCTCAACCTACAGGTTGCCACCCTGGCTGCAGAATTCTCCACATGGAGATATACGTCCTCAGCAGGTACTTTTGATGGCCAGAGTCTTCAAATAATAATAATGCTAATAATAATTTTGGTATTTGTTAAACACTTATTACATGCTGAGCACTGTTATAAGCGCTGGGGTAGATACAGGGTAATCAGGTTGTCCCACGTGGGGCTCACAGTCTTAATCCCCATTTTACAGATGAGGTAACTGAGGCACCGAGAAGTTAAGTGACTTGCCTAAGGTCACACAACTGACAAGTGGCAGAGCCGGGATTAGAACCCATGGCCTCTGACTCCCAAGCCTGGGCTCTTGCCGCTAAGCCACGCTGCTTCAAAATAGGTCCAGGCTTTGGGTCTTTTCAAAGTCCCAATTGTCAGGAAAGATGGCCAACAAAAATTGAATGGCAGAATGACCTAGTGGAAAGAACATGGATCTGGGAATCCTGGCTCTGCCAGTTGCTTGTTGCATGACCTTGGGCAAGACACTTATCTTCTCTGGGCCTCAGTTTCCTCCTCTGTAAAATGCTAATTCAGTACCTGTTCTCCCACCTTTAGACTATGATTCTCATGAGGGACAGGGACTTAATCTGACTTGATCCACTTCTATCTACCCCAGCTCTTAGAACACTGCTTGACACACTGTAAGCACTTAACAAATGCCATAATATAATCAAAACAAATAATAATAGCGTGCTTCTTTGCGGCATTCCTTAATTATCATCAGTAAAATGGGATCCCTCATCCAACTTTGGGCCTCTCTGTGTACTTTACTCTGGTTGTTTTGCCACAAAAAGATTCCAGCCATTTAGAAAGCTGAGGTTTTCCTATTTATAGTGCAGGCACAGTTCATACGTAATCACCCGTATGAAGAAAAAGGTGTCACTCAACTAAGGTCCTTGCTGCATTCAGTTGATTCAGTTCTTGTCCCCCGAAGTCACTTGTTCGCCCTCATTTCTATTCACTGATGCTTAGTAAATGCAAAACATCCAGCTAATACCAGTAAATTTGCTAAACCAGATGGCCGGTAGCTAACTTTTACACCACTTGGGGAATCACTGTTTAATATCTCTAGAAATTATCTGTAGGGGAGTCCCGTGCGTAGGTCATAGGCAGGAAATGTGTCCGTTTATTGTTATACTGTACTCTCCCAAGCGCTTAGTACAGTGCTCTGCACACAGTAAACACTCAATAAATGTGATTGACTTTAAAGCCAAATTTAAAAATTGTCTTTAAGAAAAATGCACACCTTGTGTTTTGCCTTTGAAAAGAATGGTATTTGATGCTGAAAAATAGTGGGAATTGGTTAACCTGGTACTCCTTGGATTACAATGTAGATTCAGACCCAAACATAGCACAGCTGACGTGATCTTTGTAGCATGATAGACAAAGCAGAAGTTCAGGGGAAAACATCCAGACCATCATAGTATTTTCATAAATCTTTCGGAATCGATAACACTACGAACAGACCAGAGGTCTATCAACTCCTGAGCAGATTTGGCTGCCTAGGGAACTTCACCCAAATCCTTAGGCTACTCCCCTATGGTATCATAATTCAAGTTAGAGTTGAAGATATTCTGCCTGACCCTTTCTCTCTCACTGTTGGAATGAGGTAGGCCTGTGTGGTAGCTTCACTCCTGTTAAATCGATTCTATGCTACCATGATGCAGGCTACAAACATCACCCAATGTCTTTGAGGCAATTGTTCAGTTATTGCTATATTCAGATGTTGATCATTCATTCAATCATATTTATTGAGCGCTTACAGTGTGCAGAGCACTGTACTAAGGATTTGGAAAGTACAATTCGGCAACAGATAGAGACAATCCCTACCCAACAACAGGCTCACGGTCTAGACAGCGGGCTCACAGTCTACTAAATGTAGAGTCGCTGCTGATCCCTTTCCTCAAGGAACTTACAATTTAATGATTGTTACCTCATAATATTCTGTTCACTGACAGACCACCCCTCTCCTTATCTCCAAAACCCTACTAAAATCATATCTCCTCCAAGAAGACTTCCCTGCTTAATTCTTCACTTCCCTGACTAATTCTTCATCTTCCCTGTTCGGCCTCCCTTCTGTATCATCTGGTGCACTTGGATCTTTTTCTTTTAAGCAATTTGATATTCAGTCCAGCCCCACGGCACCTGTGTACATATCCATCTGTAATTTATTTTAATGTCTGTTTCTCCCCTAGACTGTAAGCTTCTTGTGGGCAGGGATTGTGTCTACCTATTCTACAGTGCTGCACTCTTCCTAGCACGTAGTAAAGTGCTCTGCTCACAGTAAGAGCTCGATAAATCCCAGTGATAGATAGATTGATCGACTGCCCGTAGAAAACTTTGGTTGTGTGGGGGGTTTATTTGGTGCAGATGAGTGACACATTTGGTCATCTTTAGGCCTATTGTCAGTCCAAAATTTTGTGTGGATTTTGAGCAGTTGATACTCTTTATGTGTTTGTGTGTGTTTGTGTGGGTGTATGCACACCCACAAATATGCACTGAGAACAGTCATCAGCGTATTAAGTACAACAACACAAGGGACAAACTTTTTGTAGGTCCAATGTGGCCAGGACTGTGGCTCCTGTGACTTTTCAGTCACAGACACACTCAGAAGGGAATTTCACTATCAGTGGTGTCTTCTTTGAGGAAAAAAGGACAGCTATATATGCCTACGCATGCATGCGCCCACACGTGCATATCTGTATATATGGGTATATCAACTTTTAATACCTCTCAGAAAACTGTCTGAAAGACTTTCAGTTGAGGTTGAGGTTTTCCTACGGAACAGGAATGAAAAATGGCCATTCCATTATAGCATTCCGATCTAATTTCGGATTGTCCCTTTCATCTGTAAATAAGAGTGTTAAAGTGAGGGAAACCTTCTGCAAGAAAAATCTGTTGGGCATCAGTAGGTTGTACAAGATTTCCATAGTCAGAATCTAATATTATTATCAATTATTACCCAGCAATCTGAATAAAAGGTTCCTGCATAGAATAGGTCCTTCAAGACCACCTGAGCAGTTCTTACATTTCCCAAGCAGTGCTGCTTTTCCCACATGCCCATTAGTTTGGCGATTATATTTTTCAAGTTTTATCCCACTTTTGGGAATAACTGTTCAATAGGCAATGTTATTTTTTGAGTGCTCACTGAACATTTTGGAAAGTGCTGCCTGATCCTGGAAGTTTAGATGATAGATGAGAAGTACCCATTCTCCAACTTGTCGGCTGTGTGACTGTGGGCAAGTCACTTAACTTCTCTGTGCCTCAGTTCCCTCATCTGTAAAATGGGGATTAAGACCGTGAGCCCCACGTGGGACAACCTGATTCCCCTATGTCTACCCCCGCGCTTAGAACAGTGCTCGGCACATAGTAAGCGCTTAACAAATACCAACATTATTATTATTATTACCTTTCACAGCTCCCATTGTATTGTACTTTCCCAAGCGCTTAGTACAGTGCTCTGCAAGGAGTAAGCGCTTAATGAATATGATCGAATGAAGGAATGAATGCTGCATAGGATTTTAGAAACCACAGGCAGAGGTCTCTAGTGTGTGGGCTCGCAAGTCGGAAACCTTTGTGTGCAATGAATTCCTCATACCCTGCTGCATTTTGGGAGACCGCTGTTAGCCTACCTCTAAGGCTCTGCCTGCTGGGGATTGTGTCTGACCTGATGAGCTTGTCTCAACCAATCAATCAATCAATGATACTTATTGAGCATTTACTTGGTGTAGAACACTGGACTAAGAGCTTGGGGGAGTACACTGCCCTTGAATATGGATTTATACCCTTTATTCATCCCACCCTCAGCCCCACGGGACTCATGGACAAATCCACAATTCTTTTTTTTATATTAATGTCTGTCTCCCCATTTCGACTTTAAGCTCACTGTGGGCAGGGAACCACTCTGTTGTACTCTCCCAAATTCTTGATACAGTGCTCTGCACATAATAAGTGCTCAATAAATATGATTGATTGGTAGACACATTCCCTGCCCCCCAGGAGCTTATAGCCTAGAGGGGAAGTCAGACATTAAATTAGGAATATGGACATAAGTGTTCAACAGATATGAGAGATTCATGAATTGATTGATGCATGTGGGCTCTTGGAGGGAAGGGAGTGCATCTTTTACTTACTGTGAGTTTCCAAGCAAGTAGTACAGTGTTCCAAACCTTGTGGTCACCCATTTGATGCTGAATTTCTTGATGTTGGTACTGGGTTTAGTTTCTAGGTATACAAACATGCTATGAGATCATTTAACATCATTTTGGGGGTGAGCAGTGGCTTTCAGGGGACTCTCTACCAGTAAAGCTTAGGGTCAATGAAGCACCTGGAGTGGAATTCGGCTCTAACTTTTATTTATCACGACCTTGCTAGGCAGGGTGGCTGCTGGCATTGAAGGGGAATCCGCTACACTCGTTGGCTATCTCTGTGACCCAGAATAGGTTAATATAAAGAAAACCTCAGCAGGTAGCATCTGCCTGATAGTAAATATGATGAATATCATTTGGAGATGCCAGTGCCTTTACGCGCTCTGTGCAGACAGTGTAAACTTCACATTAATCTTGACCATGCTGTGTTATGACCGGAAAATGTTAGCATCAATAAAAGAGCCAAATGATTGGGAACAAATTCAAAATAGCTTTATTTCACAGACAGACAGGACCTACTTGTGTTAAACTCTGGTTTAAAAATGTTTTACATCTTTGTCTCATTCACTCATTATTGTAGTCATTCATATCTACGTAAACCTGAGCAACTTTCAGCAGAATTATTTATTTCAGTTTATTGGCAGGAGGGGATCCCATAGAAACAATCCTTTTTATGAGCTGTTCTCAAGTGATTACACAGTACTAATGAGAATTTCACCATTATCAACCACTTATGAAAGTGAGGGGTCTCTGCATTGAAAATAAAGAAAATGTGCACCTTTCAGAGTTCAAATGAACAGAACAGTGTTAATGAAATAAAGGATGCCTGTGGTTGGTTCGACTGTAAATGATTGTGTGCTTTGGTAAAGGGGAGCTAGGATCAGGCAATAAGAATTTTGGATTCCCCTAGGTGTTGAGGTAGGAACTTTGTCTAATCTGGCCAATATAAATGGAGACTGAAGCCAGCTCTGTGTGTGTCTGGCATAGGTGCAGTAATAATAGCATTTGTTGAGCTCCCACTCAGTACAATGCACTGAACTAAACGCTTGGGAAGTACAAAACCAAGAAGTGACACATTCTCCGCCCACAGAAGCTTCCATTCTGGTGGGGGAGACAGATATACAAAAAATGTATAAATAGAGTACTGAAATAAATAACTGCATATACATTGAATAAACATATACATAAATGTCAAAGATGGGTATAGATAAGTGCCTAGAAACAGCTGATGGAGTCATACAACTTGGAGTGATGGAAGTTAATCAGGAAAGCCTTCTTGAAGGAGGTGGGATTTTAGGAGGACTTTGGATGGGTGGGAGGATTGTGTTCTGATTGATTTGGGGAGGAAGGGACTTGCAAGCTGGGGAAGAGTGGGAGAGAGGATGAAGGAAAAAGAGGCGAGAATGAAGAACAGTTAGAAGATTAGCGCTGAAGGAGTGTTGACAGTGAGTTGGGAAGCAGCGGGTGCAAAAAGAGCAGACATTTAGGGTGGAGTGAGTCCGTGGAGAGCCTTGAAATCAACTGTGAGGAGTTTTTGCTTGGTGCAGAAGAACACAGGAAGCCCCTGAAAGGTTTTGAGGAGGGGAGAGGTGTTGGCTGTGTGAAGCTTCTAGAAAATGTATTTGTTTGTATTTCATTATCTCCTCATGGACAGGGATCTTGTCTACCAACTGTATTGTGCTTTTCCAAGTGTTTTAATGCAGTGCTTTGCACACAGTAAGTACTCAGTAAATATCGCTGATTGATTATCTCTAGCTATCTGGATAGATATGTTTACCTCTAGAAATATAGCTGTGCCTGTTCTTTATATTCCCATCCGTTTGTGTGGGCGTATTGGAAAAGGCATATGCGAAATCGACACTCCATTCCTGCATATTAACACAGTCTTTTGCTGAGTGGATTCTTTTGTCACTTGCAGCCCATGTTGCTCTTTTCTAATCTGCCTTGATCTGTTTCCTGCTCCTGTCTCCGTAGAGTCCTGGCTGTCTGCAATACCAGACAGTTTTTTTTTCTGCATTCTGGGTTTGCTGGTGCCCCTTTTCAGTTCATCATACCCCAACTGCTTGGATGGCCACCACCATCTATTATTCTCACGTGTCCTGTCAAGCAAAACTCTGTTGTTAAGGACATTTCTTTAATGCTGGTAAGTTGACTGCACTCCAGGATCTCATTATTGATGATCCTGTCTTGTTATTTGACGTTGAGTATGACTCTCAAGTGATGCTAATGATTCTGCTAAAGAAGCTGAATGTGCTTTCGGGGGAAGGTCCAGGTAGTCCAGCCACAGCTTTGTAAGACCTGTAACTTGGTCTGTACTTTAATACCCCATTGTCAACAAATTTTGTCTACCCATCGCCCAAGGTACATCTTGGTCATTCTTGATTTGGTTTTGTTCCACTGTCTGTCCACGTATCATTCGATAGTGAACTGCCCGAGTAGAAGAATTCAGCAACATCATTCCGTTTTGTGTTGCTGATGATAATCTTAGGTTGCGTTTAGGGTGGCTCGGTCTTCGTCATACTTCTCCTTACCATGTAGCAGTGCACTCTCTTTGAAGCATTTCACACTTGCCTGTCTTCTTATTCTATGTGCAGCTCCTGAATACCTTTTTCAAGTTGGCAGAGCTTTCTCTACTTCTCAAAATCCTCCACTGGCTTACTAGATCTCTACAGAAGCAAAAACTCCTCAAACTCATCTTCGAGACTTCCAGGCTATCAACTAACTCATCCCACCTTACACATCTTCAGTTTTCATCCACTACCCCCCTTCTCTCCTCTCACTGCTATCTGGACCTTGCTCTCGATTCTCCAACCTTCATCCCCTTGCCCACACAATTCCACTGGCCTGGAAGTCCCCCTTTCCCCAAATGCAGAAGGGCATATAGTGCTCCCCATGTCCAATGTCCTTTTAAAGTCCTACCTCCTCCAACAAGACTTCCCTGACTAATTCCCAGCATCACAAGTCATATACACCCAACCTGAACACTTTGTGTGTGTGTGTGTCTGTGTCTGTGTGTGTGTGAGTGAGAGAGAGTCTGTATATAAAATTCAATTGAACGCTCAGTTATTTACTTTGATTACTCTATTTATATGTATGTTTATGACACCACCTCCCCCATTAGAGTATAAGCTTTTTGTGGGAAGAGAGCCCTTAGAGTGCATTGCACCCAGTGAGCACTCAATAAATATCACATCTGCTACTATAATTACTACTAATAATAATTGTGGTATTTGTTCACCGCTTACTATGTGCCAAGCACGGTATTAAACGCTGGGGCGGATACAAGCAAATCGGGTTGGACATAGTCCCTGCCCCATGTGAGGCTCAAGTCTTGACCCCATTTTACAGATGAGGTAACTGAAGCTCAGACAAGTGAAGTGACTTGCCTAAGGTCACACAGCAGACACGTGGCGGAGCGGGATTAGAACCCAAGATCTTCTGAGTCCCAGGCCTGTGTTCTAGCTACCCCACCATGCTGCTTCTCCTATTACTATTACTCTGGAGAGGAAGCATATTCTAGTCTCAGCTTCCAGGCCCCTCAGCCTATCCTCAGTAGATTGAATGGGACTGAATCTACCAAAAAACTCTCCTTTGCCTTGATGGTGATGGGGAAAGGAAAAGCACAGCATGTTTACTTGGCCAGTCACACCACTGTAGAATGGCTTTAAGAATTTGGCGAACTTTGGAGGGTGGCCAAACTTGCTTAGTGGTGGAAAGAGCACAGTTAACGATGTTCATTTATTTTTAAGGTTTGTTACATGATGTAGACATCTTGATGGTGAGCCCTGCACTTCTCCAACATCTCTCATGCTGCAAAAGTCATGTTGGCTGTGCTTAGTTTTGGTTCTTGATCCACTCTGTGATGCAGGGAATCCATGGTGAAAGATATTGCTTTTCAACAACCAGTATTTAATGTGTACGTTTTCTTAAAGATAAATCGAAGACCTGGTGAGATTTTTTTACTTGACCTATGCACCAGATTTTCCTAGAGAGAATTAAGCAGTGATTCCCCAAGTGGTACAGAGTTAGCTAAACCTTTCTCTGGACCAGCCCGCTGGTTTTGTGTAATTCACTGGTATTATCTGGGTATTTTGCTTTTACTAAGTATCACTGAATAGAAATTGGGGCAAACAAGTGCTTTAGGGGACGGAGGAAGGAATTATCAGCCAAGTGCAGCAAGCAGCTTAGTTGAGTGACGACTATTTTCTTCATGTAGTTGATAATGGGTGAACTCTACCTGAACTGCATCAGGTACTGAAATGATCAGATCTCTGTTAAAGCACAACTTTTGGTGTTTTCTGGGAAGGAGCTTGCAGGTGGTTTGGGAAAGAGCCAAGTAATTCTGGGAATGATGATGATGGTTATTGTGATAGAACTTTGACTTAGTAAATCCCCAAACTTTCAGTGTGGTAAATAATTTCAGTGTGTTAAGTAAATGATAAAAATCAGAACAGGCTACCAGGTGAGGTTGGAGAGTCTCCATCCCTGCAGATTGTTAAGGAAAGATTAGACACCTGCCTGTTCTTCGTCAGTCATTCAATCGAACGATTTATCGAGCACTTACTGTGTGCACAGCACTGTACTAAGTGCTTGAGGGAGTACAATATAACAGAGTTGGTAGGGTCATTCCCTGTCTAGAGGGGGAGATGGAATTAATAAAAATAAATTATGGATATGTACATAAGTGCTGTGGGAGGGGTGAATAAAAGGTGGAAATCCAAGCGGCAGGGTGACTCAGAGCGGAGTGGAAGAAGAGGAAATGAGGGTCTCATGGTTAGACCATTCACTGTCCGGAGGCTGGGCTGGGCCAGATGCCTCTTGTGTTTTTTTTTAACACTTCATGATTCTCTGACTCTGGTTCTAATTCAGTGTTTTGCCAGGTTACTTGCTTCTAATGCAAAATTCTGGCTTCCACCGTAAATCTCTCTAAGAGGAATGGGCAGTCTTTCATTGTCTTCCTACTCCACCAAATCAACAACAACCACTTTCAAATAGGCACATATCTCCCTGCCTTAATTTTGCTTTGATGTGTATCTGTTCCCTTCATTCCGAGTCAACATACCGTATCCACAATCAAAGGTCGTTGCACTCTGTCATTTTATGCTGCTTACGTATCTTTACATTTCATACTAGCAATATGTTTTATAGGTAATTACAATTACTTTCTCTGTGTGATCTTCCTATTTAATCCTTTGGCTCCCTATTCCCTCTGAATTGATGAACTTGGCTAAGGAAGCTGAAATTCCCTCTCTTACCATTAGAAAATGCGTGACAATAACTCTTCTTCCAACCCTTCTTGGAGTCCTGTTTCTCCAAAACTCCAACCCATTTTCCATAAAGCTAGCTTGGTTAGGTCTTTGAAGTCTTAACGAGAGGCCCAACGATTTGCCATCCTGATATCTTATTGCTATTTTTTCAGCCTTTCTAAGAAATTGGATGCAGTAAACTTGATTCAAGGATTTTCACAAATTAAATCACACCAGTGGCCTTTTTGGGTAAGGTAACCATCATTTCCACAGTCAAAATTGGCTCAGGGGGGTGGGACCAGGTCATAAGTCATAAGTTAAGATTATAAAGATCTGACAATTCTGTTGCCGAATTGTACTTCCTAAGCACTAAGCGCTTAGTACAGTGCTCTGCACACAGTACGCTCTCAATAAACACGGTTGAATGAATGAATGGATGAATAAGTCCTGGAGAAGCAAAAGTCAGGCAAAGGAGGAGAGACAGAGGAAAAGAGACAAGTGATATAGTTGATTTTTGCATTTGAAATGTGTAGTGTATCTGAATATACAGTGGTCTTAGTTTCATTATTACCAAGGTCGATATTACAGCTACACACTGTCTTATTTTGATATGAAAGAGCAGACTACAGATACAGTATGGTACCCCTGCTGGATATTTACAACATCTCAGTGTTCTACAAATCTAAAATATAGATTTTATTTTTACTTCTTCCCAGAAGTGACCTGCCACCCACAGAGGGGCTGGTGAACCCCGGTAACCCTTGGCAAAAATTTCATACTGGACAGACGGGGTGAGCCAGGCACAGATAGACGGATACCCGCCGGCACCTTTGTTAAAGCACCTATCCGCCAATCCCTCTGTCATTTTTGTCCTTCTCTGGACCCTCCTTAGGTTTTCCTCATCCTTTAAAAATTGTGCTGATCAAAACTTGGCACAGAATTCTAATGAGGATCTGGCCAGTGCCCAGTGTAGAGGAAGATTGCTCCTTGACTTTTGTCAGATCTTTATAATCTTAAAGAGGGATCATACTTAAGTGCATTTAGAAGATAATATTAATAAAACACTTATAAGTAACCTCTTATTAGGGAATTAGGTTGTTATTTTTTAATGAAACTCTGGGGCCATTTTTATCAAGACAGAGTGCTTCATTTTGTTCACATAATAGAAATCTAGATAGAACAATCACATTTCTTCAGTAACTGGAAGCTCTGAATTTTTAACAATCTTGTGAGCAGTTTTAGGTTACCAGAAATATAGGCTTTCCTAAATCATCAAATTTTTCATTTATAGCCCTAAAGCCAAGTAGTATTCCTTTTGTCTTTCATTTTTCAATTTCATTGCTTGCACTACATAGCACATTTCTCAGTGGACTCTAGAGATTGTCTCTGCCCCATTTGATTTTTTGCAACTCATTCAAACACTGAAGCCAGACCTCTAAAATATTATAGTCTTGGGCCCAACCCTGCCTACAGTCTGTGCTTAAGACTCCCAATAATGTTAATTCTATTTATAGTTGGGACAAAACTGAAATAATGAACTTAATAAGAGACCCTGAAGACACATGAAATGAATGGTATTTTAGTGTCTTAGAAAACAACAAAAACCCCCATTTCAAAGGGGAACTGGGTACTAACCCTAAGGACACAAAGCTATGTGGCTAAACTCTTAAATGTGCCGGTTCCCCAAGAAATTTCACCTCATTTGAATGATACTTGAGAGAGAAATCTAGGCGTAGGCTGGGAATGTTCTTTTACAAAACAGCCCAGAACGATGCAATTCACAGAGATATTCTGAAACTGTAAACATGCAGCTGTGTAATTTGCTGGGCTCCAAGCTTACTTATCTGCAGCATACAAAGTACTTGCAATCCCATTGTTACTGAAAAGACCTCACCCAAATGGCCTTATGTGTTCTCAGCTAGGGTTATTTTGTTTTAAAGGGGCGGGAATCACATCTCTTACAGTACATTTCGTAATGGGGAGGACACTGTGGGGAAGAACCGGCTAATTTCTTCCATTTTCTTACCTGATTTTGAAAAGATTTGAGTTGTAGCAGTAGCGGCATGGCTCAGGGGAAAGAGCCCGGGCTTGGGAGTCAGAGGTCACGGGTTCTAATTCCGGCCCTGCCACTTGTCAGCTGTGTGACCTTGGGCAAGTCATTAACTTCTCTGTGCCTCAGTGATCTCATCTATAAAATGGGGATGAAGACTGTGAGCCCTACATGGGACAACCTGATGACCTTGTATCTACCCCAGCGCTTGGAACAGTGCTTGGCACATAGTAAGCACTTAACAAATACCAACATTATTATAAGTAGTAGTAGCAACATTTATAGCATTTATTACACTCCTACTGGGTGCAGTGCATCATACTAACCTTTAAGGAATTCCAAGCAAACCCAGATGGGTCGTGATAATACATTTATACTAACTTGTACATACATTTATAAATCACTTCCAGGGACTCGAGCAGTGGTGACTCCCGCCCCCAAAGTGTGGTAATGCAGGTCAGCTACACTTCCTCCCTTCCCGACCATCTTTCCCTCCTGCAACCACCATCACCACGCACCAGTCTCCATCAATCCGTCTCCACCTCAGGGCCTCCAGTAGGGAAGCGCTCTCTACTGGGGCCCAAGGATTCAGCCCATAGGAACTGGGCGGGAGAGGTGGGCTTGGTTACCCCTCCCCACACCAGCTCCACCCCTTTGTCAAGGAGCCTACTAGGCATCAGTGAGTTCACAAATCATTCACCAGACTCAGGGGTGGAATCAATTGCATCTCCACTGCGTCAAAGACCACTGCTGGTTCCCGCATGTTCAGCTGGGTTTCTTCGATAGGTGATGCAAACCGTAATTTATACGAGGTGATGGAAACGACTCCCAGGAGCCTCTCTTGAGGCCTGGACTTCATTCATTCATTCATTCATTCATTCAATAGTATTTATTGAGCACTTACTATGTGCAGAGCACTGTACTAAGCGCTTGGGATGAACAAGTCGGCAACAGATAGAGACAGTCCCTGCCGTTTGACGAGCTTACAGTCTAATCGGGGGAGACGGACAGACAAGAACAATGGCAATAAATAGACTCAAGGGGAAGAACATCTCGTAAAAACAATGGCAACTAAATAGAATCAAGGCAATGTACAATTCATTAACAAAATAAATAGGGTAACGAAAATATATACAGTTGAGCGGACGAGTACAGTGCTGTGGGGATGGGAAGGGAGAGGTGGAAGAGCAGAGGGAAAAGGGGAAAATGAGGGTTTAGCTGCAGAGAGGTAAAGGGGGGATGGCAGAGGGAGTAGAGGGAGAAGAGGAGCTCAGTCTGGGAACGCCTCTTGGAGGAGGTGAGTTTTAAGTAGGGTTTTGAAGAGGGGAAGAGAATCAGTTTGGCGGAGGTGAGGAGGGAGGGCGTTCCAGGACCGCGGGAGGACGTGACCCAGGGGTCGACGGCGGGATAGGCGAGACCGAGGGACGGTGAGGAGGTGGGCGGCAGAGGAGCGGAGCATGCGGGGTGGGCGGTAGAAAGAGAGAAGGGAGGAGAGGTAGGAAGGGGCAAGGTGATGGAGAGCCTTGAAGCCTAGAGTGAGGAGTTTTTGTTTGGAGCGGAGGTTGATAGGCAACCACTGGAGTTGTTTAAGAAGGGGAGTGACATGCCCAGATCGTTTCTGCAGGAAGATGAGCCGGGCAGCGGAGTGAAGAATAGACTGGAGCGGGGCGAGAGAGGAGGAAGGGAGGTCAGAGAGAAGGCTGACACAGTAGTCTAGCCAGGATATAACGAGAGCCCGTAACAGTAAGGTAGCCGTTTGGGTGGAGAGGAAAGGGCGGATCTTGGCGATATTGTAGAGGTGAAACCGGCAGGTCTTGGTAACGGATAGGATGTGTGGGGTGAACGAGAGAGACGAGTCAAGGATGACACCGAGATTGCGGGCCTGAGAGACGGGAAGGATGGTCGTGCCATCCACAGTGATAGAGAAGTCTGGGAGAGGACCGGGTTTGGGAGGGAAGATGAGGAGCTCAGTCTTGCTCATGTTGAGTTTTAGGTGGCGGGCCGATATCCAGGTGGAGACGTCCTGGAGGCAGGAGGAGATGCGAGCCTGAAGGGAGGGGGAGAGGACAGGGCGGAGATGTAGATCTGCGTGTCATCTGCGTAGAGATGGTAGTCAAAGCCGTGAGAGCGAATGAGTTCACCAAGGGAGTGAGTGTAAATGGAGAACAGAAGAGGGCCAAGAACTGACCCTTGAGGAACTCCAACAGTTAAAGGATGGGAGGGGGAGGAGGCTCCAGCGAAGGAGACCGAGAATGTCCGGCCAGAGAGGTAAGAGGAGAACCAGGAGTTGATGGGGCACAGATACAGCACCACATTTAGAGTTGATAAGATGCCAGGCATAGAGCCAGGTAACATCATAGCTGGAGGGACTCTGTGGAAGTGACATTTTTTTTTATCAAGTCACACTGAGATGGTTTATGCAAGATCAAAAGTTTGTTTACCACACAGTTTTCATCTGACCCGATCCAAAAATATGCCCTTTCAGCTGGGATTTCTTAATTTGCATCTCACTGGGTTCAGCTCTAGGGCCTAGGAGCAGGTGCAGGATGGCCTCCTCCCCCCTCGGTGCGACTTGGTAACTACTGGGAACACTTTGAGAATCGCTACGCTGCTTAAATGAATCATGTATGAAGCGGAGAGTTTCAGCCTGGAATGGTAGAATGTTTCTGCTTTGGCAACATAATCCGAGTGTGTGCAGGGACAGTATCTCTGGAACTAAATGGGACCTTATGGCCTGAAAGAGTTCTTTAACTCCAAACGTGAGCAGCATGTTCTCTTCTGCTGGGAGCAGTAGTAACCACATCTCTATAAGGTCTGTCAGATTCATGTGAAATTGTTCTTTCCTACAGCTTATAAACCGAGAGAACTTTAGCGCAGAGAGGTTTAATTCCAAAGTCACAAAATTAGAATCAATGACAGTAGTGACTGAAAGCCCTCAAATATCTCCCAGTGGTTAGGCTCTCCCCCCTCAGGGTCACACCTGGAGAGTTTGCGATACTCTCCCGGTCTCGACTACGGAGGGAGAGTCAAGCAGAGGCATATCCATGCTATTCCTAGCTTGAGCCGTGGCTTGCAAGTTGGAAGACACCCCGCTACAAGTCAAAACTCACCTGTGTTGGGTAGCAGCGGCATGGGAGAGAGTTGAGGGCGGAGACTCAGGTTTACTGCGCGGAAGGAGACAATGGTTAACCACTTCTGTATTTTTACCAAGAAAACTCTTTGGCTATATTATCAGAACAATTGCAGATGGAGGTGTGGTGTGTTCTGGCAGAGATGCGTCCGTGGCGTCGCTGTGGGTCGGACACGACTCGGCAGCATATGGCAAGGCCAGGTTAGGCTACCTCTCAAAGGAAAGCAGAACTGTTGAGGGCTTCATTCCTAACCTATGGCTTCAAGGCTCTCCGTGACCTGTCACCCTCTTACCCATCCCATTCAGTCTGTGTCTCTTGGAGTTCTCCATTCCAACTTTACAGGGAGTCAGGGGTGAGTTCCTGATTTAACCAAGCGATGGCCATAATCAAACTGTCTATATCAGTGAAATACAGCTAATGTTTATTGGGATCTGTCCTCTCTAGTGTTTTTGACCTATAATTTAGTTGAAAATTTCCACTTCCTTTGGATAGCCATGAGAAAGGTGGGGATGGTGGATAATTCAAGGTGTCCAAGACATTCTGAGATATCTGCAATTCTAGTCCCAGGATGCTCATGCTGTCAGCCTACACCCAAATGTCCAGCCACTTAAAGGGAGCAGCTGGGGTTAATGCAAGATAGACTGACCAAGTGATCGTGGACAGTCCCAATTCCAGGACATCAGGGTTTCTAAAGATTGCCCGGGATGGTGGGCAAATATTGGAAACTGTCCCAGTGGAACAGGATCCTATGACCAGCCTACTCAGACCTTTCCTAGCAGAAAGTTAAGAGTTTAGGGGAGCATATTTATTCTTTCAAGGCCCTAAATTGTCATTTAGCAGGAGCTTGAAAACAAGAATTCACCTCCGTAATCCCCTCACTAATGTGGAGGGACTGGGGAGAATCTGTCTCATTCAGATTCTGGCTCGTTTCTGAGTCGGTGTCTGAACACAAGCATAAATAAAAAGAACAAAATGGAGATGAGTCTCTTTGGATAAAAGAATTTAGAATGAGCATTTTTTTTTCCCTGGGATGGTGGCAAGATTCAGGAAGGGATGACATTCTGCTTTCTTTCAACTGGCCTTGTTTAGATCCTTCGCTACTCCATTAACATAATAGACCATTTCATATGCCGGATGGTAAAAATGTTCATCCTTCATGTCATTGTTATGCAAACTGAAGACATGCTTTTCTTTATCTTACTGAGGTGGGTTTCTTTCTCTAGCTTTCAATTTGCATTTTCATAGAAAGAAGAACTACATCCTGATCAAGGCTTATTATGAAAGCCCACCCTGGCAGTTTCTGGGGGATTTGGATTGGTTAACCACTTGCTGCTATTAGAAAGCACCACAACTAGGATATTATCATTTGCACATAAATGTGCTGAGAAAGAACAGCAGAAAGAAACAGCCAAGTGTGGGTTTGGGCAGTAGGGGGCTAGGTCTCAGTTCTCTTAGCAGCCTTGAGTCATTCAGGTCTTGAGTTTTTGAGGAAAGATTTGTTGTTCATTGTGGATTTCCCCCCAGCTTTTTGAAGTTTACAGCCTGTGCTGAATAAACAAAGCCAGCAGATATTCACAAGACTTGGTTGTGAATTTCTCCTATAATGTTCAAGAACCAAAACCCATTTAGCCCCTGTTTTGGTTCGCTTTTTTCTAACAAAACGGGTCTTTCCTCAACAAATGTTGACGGCACCAGCGGTGTTTGTTTCTTTTGATATTACCCTAACGATCAGAGTCTACACAGGCCAAGTGAAGTACAGAATTGAGAGGATTTACAGGGATTGCCCTGGCCTGAACGATGCCCAACTTGTCATCCGCACTGATGAAATTCATTGACCTTCACTGCTCTTCCCTGCACTCTGCCCATGTAGACGTGGCCAAGGGTTCAGCTTCCTGCAGAGGACAGGTAACCAAACCTACCTGAATGGCGATAGCGAGCCTTAAAGTATTGAAATAGTCGAAACTGGAGAAATTTAGATTTGTCATGGGACTCACTGAATTTTAATTGGGAGAGATAAAAAATTGAGTGGTGTCATTTTGGTTTTTTTTTAATTAAGGCCATCCCTAAAGTTGCAGAGCTTATGAGAATCCAAAAATAAATACATTTCACTCGTAATAGAGTAACCAATGGCTGGCATTAAGGCACAAGCCAGATTTGAAATGCTCTATCCTTGCATAGCTGAATAGCTTTTCTCCTGGTGGGTTTGTTGTCCAGATCTGAAGACAAGGCAGCAGGAAGAAGGCAGATTGCTGCAATAATTCCTCCTTTGAACAATTCTGCTTTTAGCCACTTTGCCAAGATAAAAAACAACCAAAAACCTTCTCGGTGGATCTTTGTGTTTCCTGGTCCCCACTGCTAGGTTTCATTCTAGGTAGAGTGAGAAGACCATGGGGAGGTAGGTGAAGGGGGTAGGGGAAAGGCAATTTGCTAAGGAGAGTATTTCCTTAACCTCTCCCTTCCTGCGAAGGGAGTTGAATAAGGAGCCAGGAAATCTAATCCCAAATGTGTAAATTTATTTTATCTTCTTCGCTAGGGCTGCTTAACTGTTGGAGGATAGTGACATGAAAATTGAGATGCACAGACAATCCTCAAACCTTGCTTTAGTTTCAACCTCTGCCCCTAGCCAACCATTTACCAGCAATGCTACCAAGTTGTAAAATTGACTGTGTCGAATCCCATCTCTTCATTTTTTCCCGTCGGCCATCCGGGGAGTAAGGAACATGACGGCTGGCAGCCAGAGGGAAGGAAGAGGGGAAACCATGTCCCGGAGTGGTCTACGCCTGGAATAGCCAGGCCACTGGACTTCTGGAGAAGAAAGGAATTCAGTGGGATGAGTTTGAATTTAAAGCCATGCTTGTTAGTACTTGGATCGATAATTACAGCTACAAGAAATGAATTATATATAGACAGAAATTCCTATCTTGATATATATCGACACACACATATGTGTGTTTTACTTTTGAAGGTGATACTACTGAGGGTGAGACTCTATCCATGCATGCAAATGTGGCTGAAAAGCCTCATCCATCACAGACATTTCCTTCCTCACTGTATTCACTTCAAAGTAGCTCCTTGCTGCAGAAATGTGTTTATCCCTTCCCAAGTGTCTCTCTGTTTTCAAAACTTTGCTCGAGGAGACCAACCCCTCTCTCTACTGAAGCACGCCAGGCTTGTTTTTCTGCTGCATCGGTCCCCAACAGTCCACGGTTACACCATATTGTTTGAGACTGTGTTTCAGTCCGTCTATAAATCATTGTTCTGCCCTCCCAGCTTGCACATGCTCTTTCAGTTCACCATCCATCAGCTACTTAGGTATTCTGCTGTCATTCATTCTCCTCCCATGTCCTCCCTAGTGAAGCTGTGTTTCTGTAACCACTGCATCAATATTAGTGAGCTGACTATTTTCCCAGAACTTCACTGTTGGTAACCTTGTCTTGCCATCCGATGTGGAATATGGTTGCTTGGTGATGCTGGTGAAATTTTCAAGAGGCTGGATGTATTTTATATAATAGAGCCAGGCTTCAGAGCCATTTAGGAGGCTGGGCGCCCCAACAGCTTAATAGACCCTTCAACTTGGGAAGCAGTTTGATGCACCACTGTCAATCCACACTGCCCACTTGCCACATAGTTGCCCTTTAAGTTCTGTTTTCTACACCCCGCTTAGAGTTTCCTGGGTACAGACTGGTACGCGACTCCGGTTTTCTTCAGACTTGTCGGTTCATTTGCAGAGTGATTCATAATCGTATAACCGTTTCCTTGTGACTGCCCTAAGAGCAGTTGTCAGAATGTGGAAGTTCCTGGATCACTGTGCCAAAGACTTTTGATAGCCACCTTGCAGATCTCTCGTTGGCCCCTCAAGCATGGCAGCATAGATTAGGTCAAACAGGCCTGGACCTCCCAAGTAGCTTCGCTTCAACTTACCGTTGGCTTTGAAGCACTCAATCATCTTGCCCCCTCCTACTCTCCTACTACAGCCCATCTTACATACTCTGCTCCTCTAATGTCAACCTACTCACTGTACCTTGATCTCATCTATCTCACCACCAGCCTCTTGCCCACGTCCTGCCTCTGGCCTGGATCGCCCACCCTTTTTATATCCAGCAATTACTCTCCCCTTATTGAAGGCACATCTTCTCCAAGAGGCCTTCCCTGACTAAGCCCTCATTTCTTCTTTTTCCACTCCCTTCTGAGTCGGCCTAACTTGCTCCCTTTATTCACCACCCATCTCCCCGCCCTGCTCGCTCCCGCAGCACTTATGTACATATCCATAAATTATTTATGTTAATGTCTGTCTCCCCCTGTAGACAATAAGCTCACTGTGGTCAGGGAATGTGTCTGTTTTATTGTTGTTTATACTCTCCCAAGCACATAGTACTCTCCCAAACATTCAGTAAATACTACTGATTGATTGGGAGTGAGGGAAAAGGTGAGATGGGGCACTTTAACTCTGGCTTGATTTGCCACTCCTTTGTGAAATAGCCTAAGGATTTTTATGAATTTCTCAGGATGCCTAAATTTGCTTAGGAATTTTCAAAACGATGTTCCATTTAGGGGGTCAAATACTTTTAAAATTCTCTGAAAACAGTACAGTCCTCTCTACCCTTCTCCTGTATCTATCATGCTGCAAAGATCTATCTGCCGTGCTGTACTTTGATCTCAAATCCTATTGTGATTCAGGTAATACCTGGCTGACTTCTGCAGGGGTCCAAAATTAGCTCTTTTTCCTTTCTTCTGGAAGATGGTGATGGTGACAGCATCTTTTTAAGTTTTGTGACATTTTCTCAGCGATCCTTAGGTGGAGGAAGAGTGCTTAAGGACTCCTGAGGAAGATTGTATCCCCTCAGCGCTTAGAACAGTGCTTGGCACATAGTAAGCGCTTAACAAATGCCATCATAAATTAAAATAGATTAGGTCCTCTTGGTTTGTAGATTTCTGTGTGGATGCCATCAGATGCAGGTTCTTTACCATTTTCCATGGTGTTGACAGTGGAAATTATTGCTTCCTCAAATGCCAAAACTAAGGGCATGCCTTCAGAGGTTTTTGATGGTCTCCTATGTGATGGAAGGCATGCTCAGGAGTTCAGTTCAGTGTCCTGGCCATCTAGGTAAAATGAGATTAACATTGTAGCAACTTTCAAAAGGTAATCACCAACATGTCATGTTTATCTGTGGTCTTAAGGTGTCAGTTCTATTTGATAAAATTGCTAAATGCCCTGTTAGGAAGTAGAAAAAGTTAAAAAAAAAAAAAAAGCCCTATCCAATAGTTTGACAGAATTGATACAGCATCTTGAGATTATAATTTTTAAAAAAATATTTCTTACTATCTGACTGAAATTCTTTCAGATATACTCCCGAAAACTACAGTTTTCATCATTAGGGCAATGTTTAGAATTTTCTTGCATGTCAAAAAAATTTTGAGATCAGTTTTCATTGTGAATTCTCTTTTTATCTTTATTTCTCATAATGGTTCAGTTATTATGGTGAAGGCTAAATAGAGCAAAGATCATGGATGAAATGAGGAGTGAAAATGAAAATTTGAAAACCCACGGGAAACCAAGAGACCTGAACGCTGGAAAAAAAAAAGGCAGACTTACATCAGGACTGAAGTGGTTAAAGGAACTTGCCACAACAGGAAGTGGGTCAAATACTGTTTTCAATATGATCATGGGAACTGAATTGGAAAGTGTTGTGGTCAATGTGTGTGGAAAAAAAGTCTTTAATCAGCTATAAATAGCTTTACTTCTTTAAGGTTTTATGACCAACTATTAATATTACTGGAAGTTGCACAGAGTTGTTGTTTCATGAATTGGGGAAACAAGGTTAGGATTATCTCATCACAGTAATGTTTTTACAGCATCCAGTTTTCTGAATTTTCAACTGTATTGGATAGGTTCTTAAAAGCACACTGCCCATACAGTAGTTAGACCCATTCAGATCAACTGGAGGTGATTTTAGAACAGCCCTCTTATGCAAGACTAGTAGCCTACCATTCTTAAAAAAAAAATCACTAAAAGATAAGAAGAGGTATAATTTATTTCCAAATATTGGGTCTGACCTGCCTCTAGGGTAAACTACTTGCTAGTGTAAGTTATACATTTTTGAGCCCCATGCTCTTTCTCTAATCCCTAGGGAAACAAAATCATTATGAAATCATAATGATTTAAAGGACTACTATTCAGCGACTCCAAGATCTCTTTCTTGGGTCATGACTAATAGTTCAGACCCTCCAATTATGTATTTGTGTCATGGATTTTTGCCCCCTCCCCCCCAAAAAAAACATTAGCTTATATTTGTCCTCTCTGCTTTGTGGCCTTGGCAAATTACTTAATGTCTCTGGGCCTCAGTTTCCTTATCTATAAAATGAAAATTTAATACATTTTCTCCTTCCTCCTTTGACTGTGAGCCCCATGTGGGACAGGGACTATGTCCAATGTCCAACGTGATTATCTTGTTTTACTTCGGTGCCTAGTATAGTGCTTGGCTTAGAGTAAGCCCTTTACCACAATTATCATTATTATTATTATTGCTGTTATTATTAAAGCTCATCTGCCTCTTCTCCTCACTCACTCAAACTTCTGAGGTCTTCCTGGAAAGTGGAAAGAGCACCAGCCTAGGAGTCAGAGGATCCGGGTTCTGATCCCAACTCGGTCACTTGCCTCCTGTTTGACCATGGGCATTGGCTTGATTTCTCTGGGCCTCAGTTTTCTCAGCCGTTAAAGTGGAATTAAATATCTGTTCTTCCTCCTACTTCCACTGTGAACTCCATGTGGGACAGAGTCTGTGCCCGAGTTGATTATTTTGTATCCACCCCAGCACTCAGTATGATGATTGGCACATGATAAGTGCTTAACAAATACCACAATTATTATTCCTGCCATTGCTCCCCATCTGCACATCATGTAGAAGAGTTTAATGTCACCTGCAAACTTGGAGATTTCTCTGTGCACTCCCTCCTCGAAGTCATTTATGTAAAATGAAACTTGTCCTAGCACTGAGTACTGAATACCAAGCAGCAGACCAATGAGATTCCTTTTTTTGATGGTATTTAGGTGCTCACTCTGTGCCATGCACTGTACTAAGCACTGTGGTAGATACAAGCTAATCAGGTTGGACACAGTCCATGTCCCACGTGGGGCCCACGGTCTTAATCCCCAATTTACAGATAAGAGCCCCGAGACACAGAGAAGTTAAGTGACTTGCCCAAGGTCACACGGCAGACAGGTGGCAGAGCCCGAACTAGAACTCAGGTCCTCGGACTCCCGGGCTCATGTTCTTTCCAGTAGGACATGCTGCTTCCTTGCGCAAAACTCCTTGGACCAGGAGTTTTCTTGTTTAAACATTACTGTTAGCCTTACAATCCCTTCTCTGCCCCTGCCCTTCAATCTGTAAACTCCTTCAGGGAAGGGGTCATGCCTTCCTTCTCTATTGTATTGTACTTGCCCAAGTCCTTAGCAGAATGTTCTGCTTATAGTAAGTGCTCAATAAATGCCATTGATCGATTGCCCCACTGTCAGCTTATTTAGTCTCAGAGGATTGTTTTTCTAGATCAGGAGAGAGGTGGGGTTAATAAGCCCATGAAAGGGGGGAAAAAACCAGAGATTCGTATCAATATTGAGGTTCTGGGGGTGGACTTGGAGGCAAGGCTAGTATTTAAAGCCTCCCTCATATTTTGTTAATGAGGTGTACATCCCCTTGATTAGATTTATTGCTATTGTTTTTGTCTGTCTCCCCCGATTAGACTTTAAGTCTGCCAGTGGGCAGGGATTGTCTCTATCTGTTGCCGGATTGTACATTCCAAGTGCTTAGTACAGTGTTCTGCACATAGTAAGCGCTCAGTAAATACTATTGAATGAATTGAATGGATGAATGAATGAATGTTTGTTTGATCTCCACAGTACTGGATCTGATATTATGTTGACACTGGGTGGTGGGCTCTTCTCATTTAGAAACATGGACAAAACATGGCCAAATAGGAAGAAAGGCAGGGTGTTTGGCTTATGGTGGGGAGTGGGGAAATAGAAATCTATTCTGAACTCCTAATAGTATGTGACACAATGTCGCCAAGCTGCCTAACAATGATTTCCTCGTACTGAAAGTCGTATATAAAATCATGTGTTCATCAAAGTCTTCTCATGGTGCAGACATTGTGTATCTGCAAGGGCCTCGTTTTTCTCCTCACCCTTTTTCCTTTCAATTGGATGTTTGATTTCTAGCCTCGCTTCAACGAAAGAGGTTTGCTTCAGTGTTACCGTAGTGTAGTCGGCCTGTAGTCTGTGCACATTCGAACTGCTAGTATTTTTATTTCCAGTATGAGAAAGGCTTGACCGAGAATGAATTGCGATTGAAACAGGGAGACAGATTTATGTACCTTTCAAGGATCTGTTTTAATAAGGACTATACAAACACCAATGGCCTCATCCTGCCTAGGGAATGTGCTCAGCATAGTTTGTGATCACTAACAGTTTTTCTTTGGCTGAATAAGGGAGAGGCATCTTGGCTGCTCCCAAGATTTAAGGAAGCAGGGACCCTTACTGATTATCATCAGCTGACAGCAAGCCTTGACAGGTGTCCCTAATTCTATGACTATGCAGGGTTTCTAGTACTTGCGCTAAACTTGCACTAATGACAAACCAACTGTGTTGCAAAGTAACCCCTCCACTACTCACATATGAAAAACTTCAGAGCGACATCTTAACGCCACTTCTACCACTTGGGTTGACACTCTGTACAGAATAGTTCACGGGTCAGTATGTGAATGTGTGGCTTCTGTTCCGATGCTTGAAGGCTCCAACTGCAGAAGTGGCCTCGTGGAAAAAGCACAAGCCTGAGAGTCAGAGGACTTGGGTTCTAATCCTGGATCTGCAACTTGCCCGCTGTGTCATCCTGTGCAAGTCACAACTGCTCTGTGCTGCAGTTTTCTCATCTGCAAAATGGGGATCCAGTGTCTGTTCTCCTTCCCCCTTAGAATGGGAGCCCCATGTGGGACAGGGACTGTCTCTGACCTGGTGATCTTGTATCTATGCCAAAACTCAGTACGGTGCTTGGCACGCAGTAAGTGTTTAACAAATATCTCAATTATTATCCATTATCAGTAACTTCACTAAGTGTATCTGAGCTCCCGATTCTGATGGCGTACCTGTAGGGAAGGGTCATACTGCTTAGCTGTCCATGCAGGCTCTTCTTCAACATCTGAAAAATTGAGAAAATCCTAAAGATTTAAAAATGAAAAAGATTTCAGAGATGGCACAAATGTCATCCTTTTCAAGAAGAAAGGGAATAGAGCTGACTGTGGAAACTGCTGTGGGCTTTCACTGCTCTCCGGTGCTGACAAGAGCCTAGCCAGTACGTCCAAAGACATCATTAACCATGCCCTCCTAGAATTGCCCCTTGCCATCCCTTCGTCTTCTGACCCTGGTAACGATCTTCCAGCCGGCCGTGTTACACCTTACAGTTGTATATTTAAGAGCATCTTTCCCATTGAGGCAATGAGGGTGCTCCACAGGCTGGCTCACAGCAGTGAAACGATTTTCTTCAAGTAGAAAAATCAGTTTTGATTTAGGAACGGAAATGGAAGCTCTGAGAACCTAGTCCAAAACATCAGCCTTTCCTTTCAAATATTTACAAAATATCAACCATCTCAAAGACTTTCCTCCATCACCTTCCTCTTCTGGCATAGTAGTCGTCATTGAACTCCTTGCAGATGTCTTTGTTCCCCAGTACTCTAACACTGAGCTGTCTTGGTGACTTTTCAATGCAACGGCTGTGCTTTGGGTATATAAGCTCAAGGGATATTCAGCAGGCCGTGGCTGCAATTTAAACAGTGGAATCTTAATGACTAAATCACAGAGAAGCAGGCCAGAACTCTGCTTCATGCATGGGCCACTGTGACTTGTATGTCCTTCAGGTCTCTCTGCTTCTCTTTGATATAGTCACTAGGATTCCACTGTTTAAATTATAGCTACGTTCTGAAGGGTGGTTTTGCTGGGGGAGTGTCGGGGGGGGGTGTCGATTTTTTGGAAGAAAAGGTGGTGTTGATTATAACGAGATAGTCTTTGGCATATCTGTAAAATGGGGATTAAGACTGTGAGCCCCATGTGGGACAACCTGATCACCTTGTATTCCCCCCAGCGCTTAGAACAGTGCTTTGAACATAGTAAGCACTTAACAAATACCATCATCATCACGTCCACTGGGTAAAAGTAGATTACTGCTGTTGCCAATACCAATTACATTTTCCCATTGCTATCAATTCAAGCATCAAAACCGTCTAGGATAGAAAGTTTTTAGGATATTGGAAATCTTGTGATGACTCTATCTAAATCTTTGTGGAAACATATGTTTTCAACACAGAGTGACTTGGCAGGGAAGTAGCCACTGATAATGGGGGCAAAACATGTTTGATTCATGGATGGAAATAGCATCATCAATGTGGACGCTTATGCCTCGGGGCAGATTTGGAAAAACCATTAATAGCGATTATCTGATTGCGAAGCCAACCTTTCTTAAGCTACCCATCTGAAGAGAGGGGGTGTCGGACTCCACTGAGTTGCCTCTCATCAAGTATTTTAGTGCAGTTTCACCAGGTGCTGCAATGTTTATCAGATCAGTTCCTGTACTGTTCCTTTTTCTATCCTATCCCACCTGGATCACTGCATCAGCTTCCTTGCTGGCCTCCCAGCCTCCTGTCCCTCTCCACTCCAGTCCATACTTCACTCTGCTGCCCGGATCATTTTCTACAAAAATGTTCAGGGCATGTCACCCCACTCCTCAGAAATATCCAGTGGTTGCCCATCCCCTTCCGCATCAAACAGAAACTCCTCAGCATTGTCTTTAAAGCAGTCCACTTCCTTGCCCCCTCCTCCCTCACCTTGCTTGTCCCTTACTACAACCCAGCCCATACACTTCACTCCTCTAATGCTAACCTTCTCACTGTGCCTCAATCTTTCCTATCTTGCTGCCGACCCCTCATCCACGTCTTGCCTCTGGCCTGGAATGCCCTCCCTCCTCAATTCCCATAGACCATCACCCTCCCCTCTTCAAAGCCGTATTGAAGGCACAGCTCCTCCAAGAGGCCTTCCCTGACTAAGCCCCCCTTTCCTCTTCTCCCACTCCCTTCTGTGTTGCCCTGACTTGCTCCCTTTCTTCTTCCCCCCTCCCAGCCCCACAGCACTTATGTACATATCTGTAATTTGTTTATTTTATTGTCTGTCTCCTTTGCTTCTAGACTCTGTGCTTGTTAGGGGCAGGGAATGTTTCTGTTTATTGTATTATACTCTCTCAAGTGCTTAGTACAGTGCTCTGCACGCAGTAAGCACTCAATAAATATGACAGAATGAATGAACTTTAAATATAGGATCAATCAAGGATTTCAAGGTGACTGCCTTAAAAAATGAAAAAAAATTTAAAGTGGCAAATTATTTGAAGCCCTCCTAAAAGCTCATCTCCTCCATCCAGGAAATCTTCCCTGACTTGCATCACAGCACCTCAGTTGCATCAGGTCAACACCCACCCTTAGCAGTTGTGTTTGCAGTTCTTATCCTCAGGACTTGTGTACATTTGTATATTTTTAGGCATTTATACATTTCTCTGGACCTCGTCCATCTGTTCAATTGTTTCATTCTGGTCCATACGGCTTCCTGCTTCATCTTTGTTCTTCCTCTGGCTTTCATTATCTGTAAAAACATTTCTGTATGTCTTCCCTATCAAATCGTAAGATCCCGGAGGGCAGGGAAGGTGTGTCTTGCTACTCTACAATCTCCTGTGTCCTCAGTACAGGACCTAATATTCAGTAGGCACTCAATCGGTATCATTGATCGAGGTCATTTAGTATCTTTTTGCTCTGGGAATAAGCTCTGCACACTTGGTATTAAGCTCCTTGAGCATAGATATCACATCTACTTACCCTATTGTTATATCCTTCCAAGCATTTGGGAGAGTTCACCAGTAGAGTGCTGTGATAAAGTAAGCGGTCAACAAATAGGACTGCTTGACTGCTCTCGTAAGATATGAAATACGGCTTTTCTGGGATTGTCTTGAGAAAGCACATTGGTGGGAACATCTTTCAGGCCTGTGGGTTCTGCCTTAGATCAGTGAAAAAGTAATGCTCCTGTAGACATTGTCTAATGTTTGTGATAATTGCAGAGTGATATCTTTAATTCCCATTCCTTTTTCTCCAGCTGTTTCTATAGTCATTTGTTCAAGATCCACAATGCCACTCAAAATTCAACAGCAGGCACATTTGCCTCTGGCTTTAAAACATTTTTTTTTTCTTTTTGGCAAACATCACATTAACCCGTGGCCGAAAATCCCAACAATTAGCAGAATCCAAAGTGATAATTTACTGCAATCAGCACATGATATAAAAGCAAAATCCATTTTTCCCCCGGGATCTGTGCTATCACATGCACTTCAGACTTTCAAATAGTTTTGATTCATACTTGGGAGAGCAGGGCCCTCTCCCACTGAGAACTAGAGTCCCCTCAGGTTTAGTGACTTGAATGTTGAAAAGTATAACTGGAAGGAGATTTTCATGTGTATTGCTTAGAGTCAGAAAGGGTTGCATGACATCTTAAGAGGCAAATAACTAGACCCTTTCTCTTCTTCTTAGTCCTGACTGAGAAGCAGTGTGGCATAGTGGAAAGAGCACAGGCTTGGGAGTCAGAGGTCGTGGTTTCTAATCCAGGCTTCACTGCTGCTCAGCTGTATGACTTTGGGCAAGTCACTTGATTTCTCTGTGCCTCAGTTCCCTCATCTGTAAAATGGGGATTATGACTGTGAGCCCCATGTGGGAAACCCTGATTACCTTGTATCTACCCCAGCGCTTAGAACAGTGCTTGGCACATAGTAAGTGCTTAACAAATGCCATTATCATTATTATTATTATTATTATCATTATTATTAAAAGGGCCTTACCAACATCCAAAGAGAAAGTTTTTTTTCATCCAATAAATTCTGGTCTACTGGCTGGACCTGTCCTGTACTGCCTGAAGGACTTGAACAAAATGTGGGAGGGCCACCTGCCCTTCCCTGCCTTTTCTCAATGCTCTATTGTTGTAACTTAAAATTTCGCAAGGTCCAAATTTTACCTCAAACGGTAATTAAGATTGAACCCAAGAGCAAGTCACCCAATTCCAATCTGCAGGTTCGCTTCTCTAGAGTAGTAAAATAAGTTTGAAACCTGACTTCATTTGTTAAATTCCCTCCTGCCGCCTCCATAGGATACAGACAAAAGGAAAAACCATCTTGAGGGCAGCAGTTTAAAAACAGGAAGCCTGCTGAAAATCTCATTGACTTGGGGGGCGGGGCTTTCTTTGTTTTTCCTTACTCAAATAATTAGAGGAAAATATTTAGTCAGGACAGGCATGGTTAGATGAAAGTAATTCTTTCCTAATTTAGGAAATACAAACCGTGGGGCCATTCAACTGTGGACAGGTTTGCAACTTTAAGAGGCCTTTTAGTATTGTAGTAATAAAGAGCAAACTTCCCCAAATATTACAAGATTTTTGTTGACTTTGACCAATGAAGTAGAACAAGACCTCTGAATACACCATTAGTTCCAGTGCTGTGCTTTGATGACTTTGCGTTGGCAGCTTTTTTTTTTTTTCTATAAGTCACCAGCCTCAGCTGTGTCTCCTAACAAATACAGTTGACAGACAGCATTGCAATTTTTCTATATGTTTTGACAGTTTAATTCAGTACCTCTTGGCTAAGTAGCCAGAGGCGAAGGGGGGAATTCAGCACCTTGGCATCATGCTGCTGCAATTAAAATAATTAAAGGAGGTGGGACGGACTTGCAGAATAGTACTCCTCCTCCTTCCATTTTGTACATAGAGGGAATTTGGGATCATCCTTTAGAGTAGATGGTAGGAGGATGCAGTGACAAGAAGCTTGCTTCTGGCTACCGAATCTGTGTGCGTTGACAACCACTGCATTTTCACCCTCGTGTTTGACTCGATTCATTCTGTAGGTTTTGTTACTGCAGAAAGGTCACAGGGATAGAAAGAGGAAGAGGTGGGAAGGGGGAGGGAGTTTTTCAGGAGCCATTTAGTATTTCTCCCTTTCCAACATCTGAATGTCAAAATCACTGCCTGTCTTTTACCAACTGTGTAAGGAAGGTAAATGGGCACATGAAAGAGCAAATTTCAATTTTACTATTTTGAAACAATCCATTAAATGGAGGCCCAAGGATGGGATTTGGCAAGGTATAGACTCCCAGTGTCAATCAATCAATCGATGAGATTTACTGAGTGCTTGCTGTATGCAAAGAACTCTACTATAAGCGCTTGGGAGAGTGCAAGACAGTAGAGTTAGTAGGTGCGATTGCTGCCCTTGAGGAGCTTACAGTCTTTAAGGGGAGATGGACATAAAAATTAATTACAGATGAGGGAATTAGAGTATAAGGAAATATATGTGAGCACAATGAGTATCAAAGTGTTAAAGCGTGTATCATGCAATCTTTGTATTTCCCATCTCTCCCAGGAGATTTTAAGGACCTTTAGAGTAGGAGAGGTTTTTCCTTTTTGTACAGTCCCAAGTACCTCGGCCCACCGTAAAGCATGAGCATTCAAATTCCGCTGAGGTTGCATAATCAGTGGCGTTTGAACATCTACTGTGTTACCAACGCATCCAATCTAGGGAACTCCCCGCAGGTGGAGTTGCGGGGGGAGGTCCAGAGCTGCTCAGAGGCCCTCTGGAGTTCTGATAAGCTTCCAATAAGTCCAAGCTCTTCGTCCTCCTCTCCTTGCCAGGCATCCGCCATGCACCTCCCTCCTCACCCAACTAGGGCACTAGGGCAGACCAGTTGACCTGTAATGCACCGAGCAGAGCTCCTGCCTGCCTGCACAGGGTCGGGATGCGGCACTGCACATTACCGGGGCAGACCCGCTGTCAAGAAACGTGGAGATGATAGAGGAAATCGTACATTTCAGCACCAGTCCAGTTAAACCGTTGGGGTCTGAGGATGGAGAAGCATCTTCTCCCTATGCTGCCCTTGATTTTCCATATGGAATGGGGACTGTGTCTGACCTGATTATCTAATATCTACCCCAGCATGTAGTACGGTGCTTGAAGCATAGTAAGCACTTAACAAGTACCTCAATTGTTTTTATTGCTTAAGTAATCACAGAAAAGCTACGCTGGGGCGTGATATGTTTAATGAATGTAACTGCCTCCGTTTAACAAATCCCTGCGGAACTGCCCCCTATGGTTCATCTGCTGATAAAAGAACAGTGAGTTTACATGGCACAGAGATTCAGGGAGTCACTTGGGATGGCCAAAAAGGTTCTCCATCGCATCGCCCCCTGGTCCACATCCTACCTCTGGCCTGGAACGCCCTCCCTCCTCAAAACCGCCAGACAATTACTCTTCCCCCCCGTTCAAAGTCTTACGGAAGACACATCTCCTTCCCAGACTCATCCCCACTTTTCCTCATCTCCCTCTCCCTTCCGCGTCACCCTGACTCACTCACTCCCATTGCTCTCCCCCCGCCCCACTCCACAGTACTTATGTATATATCTGTCATTTAATTTATTTATATTAATGTCCGTTTACTCATATTGATGTCCGTCTCCCCCCGAGACTGTGAGCTCGTTGTTGCTTATACTTATTACTGTATTGTACTGTCCCAAGCTCATAGTACATTGTCCTACACCCAGTAATTGCTCAATAAATAACGATTGAGTGATTGAATGAATGAATTGAGTGCTAACAGTGTGAAGAGCACTGTACTGAGTGTTTGGAAGAGTCCAATACAATCACCTGGAAGTCCAGTCATTTCCTTTACCCATGAAGGCATAGAAGGAGGGGGATGGGGAGAGGCAGAACCCAGGCCTTTTCCTTCTTTTCATTGCTATTTATGATTGTCAGTCAACAAATGAAAATCAGTCAGGCACACTGTTTAGGGAAAAAACAGGTCCACTCTTGTGGAACCTCCAACTCTCCCCATAATACATATCAACTCTCTACCCACTACTCCCCACTTCACATGGTCACCACGCCCAAAGAAAGCTCACCTTCTAATTAACTTGTTCTTTACTCTTTTGCCTCCAAACCCCTGATCACACTGTTCCCCTAGCCTAGAACTCCCTCCTCTCCAAATCAGTCACTCATCCTATCCTGCCTAGATTACTGCATCAGCCTCCTTGCTGACCTCCCAACCTCCTGCCTCTTCCCACTCCAATCATTCATTCATTCAGTCATATTTATTGAACACTTACTCTGTGCAGAGCACTGTACTAAGTGCTTGGAAAGTACAATTCGGGCAACAGAGACAGTCCCTACCCAAAAATGGGCTCCCAGTCTAGAAGGGGGAGACAGACAACAAAAGAGAGCAAGTAGACAGGCATCAATAGCATCAAAATAGATAAATAAAATTGTAGATCTATACACATCATTAATGAAATAAATAGAATAATAAATATATACAAATATACACAAGTACTGTGGGGTGGGGAAGGGAATAGGACAGAGGGAGAAAGTAGGGGGAATGGGGAGGGGAGGAGGAGCAGAGGAAAAGAGGGGCTCATTCTGGGAAGGCCTCCTGGAGGAGGTGAGCTCTCAGTAGAGCTTTGAAGCGGGGAAGAGAGCTAGTGTGGCAGATGTGAGGAGGGAGGGCATTCCAGGCCAGAGGTAGGACGTGGGCCAGGGCTCGACGGCAGTCCATACTTCACTCTTCTGCTAGAATTATCTTTCTCCAGAAACGTTCAGGACATGTCACCCCCCTCCTCAAAAATCTCCAGTGGTTGCCTATCCACCTCTGTATCAAACAAAAACTCCTCACCATTTGCTTTAAAGCACTCCATCACCTTGCCCCCTCCTACCTCACCTCGCTTCCCTCCTTCTACAACCCAGCCCACACACTTTGCTCCTCTGGTGCTAAACTTCTCACTGTGCCTCCATCTCACCTGCCTCGCCGTTGACCCCTAGCCCGCGTCCTATCTCTAAGCCCCACTTTTCCTCACCTCACACTCCCTTCTGCGTCGCCCTGAATGGCTCCTTTTGCTCTTCTCCCCTCCCTGCCCCACAGCACTTATGTATATATCTGTCATTTTATTTATTTATTTTGATGTCTCTTTATTTGTCTTGATGTCTGCTCCCTGCCCTCCGCGCTAGACTGTGAGCTCATCGCGGGCAGGGATTTGACAATATTGAATGAATAACTGAATGAAATCAGTCAGACCTAAAGCCTTCTCCATCTTAAAAGTCCTCTTAGAATCCCATCTCTTCTGAGAAGCCATCCCCAATTAATTCACCACAGTCTAGTATCATCAACCTAATAGCCATCCATAGCAGTTGTGTTTATATAGGTATAGTCATATGTATATTCAACTATTTATTTGGAGATTCCATCCTGACATAGTTGTACTTCTGCCTGTTACTGCTTAGTTCTTCCTCCTGCAACCACTCTAGATAATTTTGGTCCGTTACCCCAATTAGACTGTACTCTCACTGCGGGCAAGGAACCTGTGCCTTGCTTCTGTTATACTCTCTCAAATGCTTAGTACAGTGTTTCACACTTAATATGTACACAATAAGTTCCACTGATTGATTGAACTGATGTTCCACAGGCTACAGTGTTTGAGTTTAGAGAGAGGTCAGTTTGTTGCCCTCAGAGAGATTATGTGGTACAGTGCTCTGCACACAGTGAGTGCTCATAAAGTATGATTGATTGACAGATTTGCCCAACTGACAGGCAGACACCCAAAGGAAAAACAGCCACATCTTTGAGACTGACAAAAATTTGATAAAATCGAAGGTGATTATGTGAGAAAAGACTAGATAAATGGAAAACTAGATTCTCCAATTTTTCCCTCGGCTAGGATCCAGGCTCAATGTCATAATCTGAGCTTGTTTTGTTTGGAAGCCCACCTGCAATTGGAAATTTTTCCTTGGCAACTAGTCTCCTCAATGAAATCAGCCACTCATTTCTATGGATATCCCAATCTGGTTCAGAGGCTGGGTCCGCCCTGCCTTTCCCAAGCTCCAGCTCCAGCAGTACACTTCATCTGCCAAATGGCAGCCAAATAGGGCCCCTGAAGGTGAAGTCCATGGGCCCAAGAGTAAATAATGTCCACTGCCATAAGGCTGTCAGGCCAAACACCGGCCCCGGCATATCATCAGTAGGGCAAACTTTTCTAACTTTTCCCACAGGCTAAAAATACATTATCCAAGTTCACCACAGCATGCAGACTCCCCTGACCATTGGCTTTAAGACACTCAATCAGATCTCACCCCTCTACTTATCCTCACTGCTGTCCCATTACACCCCAGCTCAAATGCTTCTCGCCTCACAAGCACTTACTGAGCTTCCTTTTTAGCTCTCTCCTCCTGGACTCTTGCTCATACCCTTCCTTCTGCCTGGAGCTCTATGCACTTAAGATCTGTGACCTTTGAGCATTTGATATTTGCCCCACCATCAACTCCAAAGCACTTATGTACACATCTGTAAGTTATATATTAGAAATTATTTATTCATATTAATGTCTGTCTCCCCCTCTGGACTGAGCTCGCTGTGGGCAGGGAATGTGTCTACCAACTCTGTTGTGCTCTCCCAAGAGCTTAGTACAGTGCTCTGCATATAGTAAGCACTTAATAAGTGGCATTTCTTTTAAAAAAACCTCCCCCTTCACTTCTGGCAGACCATTGCTTTCCCTATCTTCAAAGTCCTATTGAAATTGCATCTCCTCCAGGAGGCCTTCCCTAATTAATCTGTCATATTCAACCCTACATGCCCCAACTACCACTTTAGCACTTTTTTATCACCCAGGAACCTGCATACTCACTCACCTCTTGCTCCCTGTGGCTCTTCAAAGAACGGGCTCAATAAATACCATCAGTTGATTTATTATCATTTTTAAATATATATATAGTATATAAGTATATAGTATAAAGGTATATACATATTACCTTTCCTATTGTGCTCACCCCAAAAGCAAGGGTTCAGAAAAGGTGCATTAGTGTACAAAATGTGCACAGATGGATGCAGTCTCTCTGTTGACAGTATCATCTTCTCACCGAAGGATAATTCTACTACTGTTTATGTTGTAACTCAGTCCATTTTATGCCTTCTTTCCTGAAGTGAAATTCTCGCTTTAATTCTCTTTTCTAAAGGGGTGGCCTAAAATCAAAAACATTTTCTGAGGTCAAATGCTCACTCAATTGAATTGGGTCACCAAATTGTTGTCTAGACTAGTCCTTTCACCTCTGGCTGGGATTTTCATGATCTGTGGCTGCTCGCCCCAAACTCAGCTTGCTTGTTGATTTAACCCCAGCGGTCAAACATTTCTGCACACCTTCCGCTGTGCCCATAACTCTTTCCAACTTTGCAACACACAGACCACTGCTCTCCCCATCTTCAAAGTCCTTCTGAAATCACTTCTCCTCCAAAAGGCCTTCCCCTGATCAACTCTAATCACTCCATTTTATATTTCCCAACTGCCACTTGAGCCCTTCCTTATCACCTAAGCAATTAAGTTACCTCAACCCCTGCAGCACTTAATTGCATATCTTACTCTACTGCTCTCCATCTGTAATTTATGTTCATGTCTGTCCCCCCTGCCAAACTAAAGCTCCTTGAAAGCAGGGTTCATTTTTTCTAACTTGAGCTCGCCCAAGCACCTAGTACACCCAGTAGGTGCTCAATAAATGATATTGATCAATCGACTGGAGAGTGAGTGGAGAATGTGTTGGGACAAGAACTTTCTATGACTCGTCAAAGGAAGGTCCAGGTTTAGAGGAGGCAGAGAGGGGCTGGAGGGCAGGTGAAAACTTTGGTGCTCCGGGGGTTTTTTCAGATCAGTTTGCAAGGGTGGGCCAGAGGATTTGGTAATTTGGACAAGTCTTGTCGATGATGCTCTAAGCCCTCAATTCACCCTTATCATAGGAGAGTGATTTTCCATTGGCTGCATTCTTCTTTGAAGGACTTGGGAACTGCAGTAAGGTGGGTCTAGCTTACTTTCCCTCAAAATTCCAGGTTAAATGCATGAAATCAACAGAAAGCTTGGTTGGTTTTGGCTCCAAACTCTTTCTGATTTGATTTTATACTCTTACAGACCAAGTGACATCTAGCTTCAGTGTAAGGGAGTGTTTTCATCTCCTTGGAGAGAATCAATTCCACAAATGCCATTCCCAGCTATGCATATAAATAGTATTGAGATGTGGTTAGAGGTCTTTGTGTTTTCTCTTGTATAAAAAAGGTGCCTGGCAGAAATATATCTGGCTTCTTTTTCTTATTTCTCATTTTCTTCTTCTAATCTGTAAACCATTGGCCGAGTGAACAAACACCATCCCAGTATCTTCACATTGATACTTGACTTCACAGACTCTTTATTCCAAGCAGGTTACTGTAACTTTAAAAAGATTTAACAAAGAAAGTACCTCCAATAGCTAAGCTGAAATAAGAAGGTCTCCTGAGTTTAATGGATCAAGCAGCAGTGATGGGTTTTATGGCTCCTTTTCACTTTAGGGCAGAAGGAAGAAAGAGCAGGGCAGGTTGGTTTGAAATTCAAGGATTTATGTCGTTAATCCTCCTGGCTAATTATAACTTATGGGATCTTGGTAAATTAATATGCAGCTGCTATTCAAAAGCAGAGACTGGTGGAAGGGAGGCATAAACAGGTCTTGTTCATTCCGTATTTCTTTCTAACAATGGATTTTTTTTTTTATTTAGGAAAAGCACCAGGGCATTCTGTATGGTGTTTAGTTTAATTACCTCCAAGTGAATGAAATTCAGGAAATAAATCCGCATTCTTCTATTGAGAAACAAAAATAAGAAGTGTTAATGCATTGACAACTAGGAGATGACCGAAACTCCACCACTCTCCCTCTTAAACTACCCAACAATATCAACAAAATGCACGTGGAGTTTATTGACATCCTAGCTAGTGTGTGACCAGCCCTTCGGTGCAGAATTTTGGTCTCCTTCAAATTCCACCTCTTTGCCATCAATAAAGTTCTCTAAAAATGCAAAAGAAGTGCTGAGGCTAATAGCTAATGCAGCCTGCTACTCAAACTGAGGAACTGAGACAAGGATAATTCCATCCAACCGGAGCAATTAGCTAGGCTTCCTCTTCCTCCAGAGATTGCAGTTTGCTTTATTTGAGGTCTTGGCCAATGCAGTTAGGGGATAATGGAGGAATCCAGTCTCATTTCCACCAGCCTCAAAGTTAAAGCTCTCAGGTTACATATGAAAGGGGGGTGCCATCTCTTCTATTTTAAAGCAATGCACCATTTAGATTGGTTCAAGATATAACGGTCAAAGTCCCAAATAATCTTTACCCTATGTGAAAGTCCCAACTATCTGGGACTCCAAAGAAATCCCATCTCAATGGAGTGCTTTTTGGGTGTCTTATAACATATTCTCCTCTTCTCATGGCATGAAAATGGAGCATTATTTGTAAAATTGTTCTAGAAAAATCAAGAGTGGCATATCCAATAGTTTCAAGAGAAAAATTAAAGTTGTTTTTCCTTTTTTGAAAGGAATATATGTTGCAGGGCCCTCTGGGAATGATGGAGGTGAAAGGCACTCAGTAGTTCAGTGAACAGACTCAGCAAGAGAACAAACCTTTAGACTAGGTTTTTCACAGAGCCACAGTGCCCCAGCCACCACTGACCTGCCATTCAGAGTCTGCAGATCTAGCCTCTGGGTTTGACGTAATTAAAGAGGATCACCTCTGACTCTAGCTCCCCCACAACCAGTTTAGGGCCTGGAATTTGACAAATCAAAGTTGAGTATTTTTTTCTCTTATGGTAAGACAAAAACTACTGAGTTTGAATAAATTCTTCCTCCAACTTTGTAGTTAGAACACTTAAAAACCTGATGCTTGTAGCATTTTTTTCCCTCACCAGTACAAATGAACTGTGTGAAATGTGTGGCAGACAGAGAATGCAGTAAACCTCCCTCCACACGTTACACATGATCCATGCCTGGACTTTGGCACCAGTTAAGAGTTTGGACAGAAGTAATTCCTCAGCCAGTTGGTTCCCTCTTACCTCAGTTTTTTTCCTGAAATTAATAGGAAGTCAAATCAATTTGTTGACCAAATAGCCAATTTTCCAGCAGTTTCCTAGAAATGTTCTGTAGAAAATGTGACTTTGAGAATGTCATGTAGTTGCTTGTCGAGTAGTCGATCAGTTGTTCTATCACAACTTGTCACCATGGAACACCAGAGTTCCCTAGGGGTCAACCTCACTTGGGCAAAGTTGGGAATCCTCAGGTTCCCAGAGATTGGATGAGTAGTTTGGGATTTAGATTGGGATTTAGTTTGGGTGGAGAGCTGAAATGGGCAAAAGGAGAAAGAAAGCTGGGAGTGGGAGAGAGTCTGGGGGAAATGCATTCATCTTGAACTGCCTACCACTGGTGACCCCAGTAAACTGGGGTCCGTATATTAGCTGCATCCCCTGCTCGGGGCTGGCATTTGGGACGTGGCTTTTCCAGATGGTGTGAAGGTACTCTGTAGCTCACTGCTTTGGAAATGAAAATTTAAAAATTGATAGAGGCATTGTACTACTGGATTAATCTCTGATCTACCACTTTTATATGCACCTCAGGTCTAGAAAGACTAATAAGTTAAAAGTTAAAAAATGAAATGCAATTTGCAAGAGACTTGCAGGATACTAATTAAAAGTATCTTTAAATAAATTAGACTAAGAGGAAGTATAATTCTCCTAGGGAAGAAAAATAAACTGATAAATCCAAGCTAAGGAGAGACCGGTGTGCCTAAGGGCGAAGAGAAAAGGGAGTGGGGCTCCGAGGGTTCCCTTAGCTAGTGTGGATCCCAAAGAAGTGGGGTTATTTATTACATTCACATATTAAGGTGCATTCTGGCTCAGTAAATTCCAGAAGTGAAAAGTCATCCTCCCGCTTCACTCACCATTGGGAAAGTCTGGGGCAGACAAACCTTGCACGTGTGTTTTTACATGAATGGAACAATGGTTTCAATTTATATGTGTATATGTATGTATATATATCTTTTCAGTGCTCCAAGTTCTCCTGAGCCGTGGGGGTTGCATTCTCGTAATATTCTATTTTAAGGAAAGCTGGCACTGCAGTAGTCATGGTGTCTGATGTGTGTGTGTTTGTGCTCACATATGCACAAGTCATTTCTTCCAACCCACAAGGCCCTTTATCCAAACAGGCTTGACTTGTTGGACAAACGTTCCCTAATTCCTAACAAGGTTCTAGGCAAAATACATGGTTGAAAGCATGTATTCTGACAGATCGGTGTGTATTTGAAAAGTGTGGTCCCTTTTTCCAATTATATCTTCCTTGGCCTCATTGTTGGTTGCCTTAAACGATGCTAGAGAGGGAGGCAGACCTTAATGTAAATAAATACATGAGAGATATGTACATAAGTGCTGTGGGGCTGGGGGAGGGGAGGACGACAAAAAAGGGAGGAAGGTGGGATGACATAGAGGGAGTGGGAGAAGAGGAAAAGAGGGCTTAGTCAGGGAAGGCCTCTTGGAGGAGATGTGCCTTCAATATGGATTTGAAGAAGGGGAAAGTAATTGTCCGATATGACAAGGAAGGGCGTTGCAGGCCAGAAGCAGGACATGGATGACTCCAACATGAGTCTAGAGAGTGATATAGGCATGATAATGATTTGCTTTTTTCAGCCACAGTGAGGAGATTCCGAACTCAATTGAATGGTCACGTGATTTAAAATTTCATGCCAATTCCAAAAGAGTGTATTTTGAACAATTTTTTAAAGCACTCTTTTTTTCCTGTCCATTCTGATGTGCCAACTAAAGTTATTCTTTTTTCAAAATTATCTGTTTTTTTTCCCAATCCGTTGCTTGGTTTCACTGTTTCACTGTGCCTGTCTATTTGGTAATTACCATGTTTCCATTTCCAAAAATGGCCTTACGATTCTGGGATCCTCAATTTCTTGTCACTCTCTAGACTCATGTCTGTGTTTCCCCACTCTTCAAGAAACTCCAGTGGTTGCCCATTCACCACTGCATTAAACAGAATGTCTTTACCATTGTCTTTAAAGCATTCAATCACCTTGCCCCTTCGTACCTTACCTCCCCGATTTCCTATTGCAACCCAGTCTGCACACTTCGCTCTTCTATTGCCACTCCACCTCTATCTCACCTTTCTCGCTGTTGACCTCTCGACCGTGTCCCGCGTCTAGCCTGGAATGCTCTCCTCCTTCATATCCAATAGACAGTGACTATCCCCACCTTCAAAGCCTCATCGAAGTCACATCTCCTCCAAACGGTTTTCCCCAACTAGGCCCTCATTTCCTCTTCTCCCAATCCCTTCCACATTGCCCTTATGCTTGAATTTGCACCCCTCATCCACCCCTCCCTCAGCCCCCACAGCACTTATTTGCATATGCATAATTTATATTAATGTCTGTCTTCCCTTCTAGACTGTAAGCTCATTGTGGGCGGAGACCGCGTCTACCGACTCTATTATGTTGCACTCTCCCAAGCACAAAGTACAGTGTCCTGCAAAGAGTAAGCACTCAATAAATATGATTGATTGATCGATTGCCTTCCCCTTTCCTCTCAGCAACCATGAGAGGAGCAGCAGGGCCTAGTGACAAGAGGCCGGGCTTGGGAGTCAGAGGATGTGGGTTCTAATCGCGGCTCTGCCACTTGTCTGCTGTGTGTCCTAGGGCAAACCACTTCACTTTTCTGTGCCTCAGTTCCCTCATCTGTAAAATGGGGATTTAAGACTGAGCCCCATGTGGGATGACCTGATTAGCTTGGCTCTACCCCAGCACCTAGAACAGTGTTTGGCACATAGTAAGCGCTTAACAAATACCATCATTATTATTATTATAAGAGCTGCAAGTCAGGGAGGATGGTGTGGGGTTGCAATTCCCCATTCTGCACATCCCAGAATTCTGTAGGACTTAACTGAGTATGGACTGAGCATGTTCCAACCTAGAGGGGGAGGCCCAGCTGACTTAAAGGGAATAAGAGTAGCTTGGGGTCAGTGTGGGGTAAGATGACCTGCTTAGTCAGGACAGACCCAGTTCTAAGATGTTGGTATATTTTTCTCAAACTGCTTATAAACCCACAGTTTTTCTCAAACAGCCTATGAAAATCCAGGGCTGCCCCAAGTTAACCTTACACACATGATCAGCCCTCTTCTTCTACCAGTTACCCTGGTGGACATATAGCAGGGTGGTTGTTTTTGTTTTTTTCTGTGCTTGCAGAATGAATAGAGATGGTTAATATGGCATAACTGATGCAATAATAGAACAATGGGCCTACCATCAGCTTCATAAGTAAATTACTTTGCTGCAACTATATTACATTTATTGAATGTACCGTTTTCTAAAAGACTGTGAATCTTCCAGCAAGAGCCGAGTGCTCAGGGTAATGCAGTCCCTTTTCCAGTAAATACTGAAACTGCGAGGTAGCATTCAGTTAGAGGAAATGGGCTAGAGCTAGGGAAAGTGCTATCTGAGACTCTAATCATAAATAATGTTGAATGTTGGGATATTAAAACAATTCGTTCTTGGCATCAAAAGGGAGGTTTTTATTCCCTAGTAACACTGGGGTGGAACAAAATTCTACTTATATGCTACAGATTGTAATACAGCGCTGTGATCCTCCAGGTACAATAAAGTGAAAAGTTAAGGGTATTAATTCCTTTACCAACTCTGATTAGCCCCAGGTGTAGGTTGTGTGGGGAACTGTGGGAGGTGTGGGTTGAGTGGGTACAGGTGCTGACAGGGCATTCCACTGCCCTGTACGTGTTCCAAGAACACAGCTGTTTCTCAAATCCTTTGCCAGTTGCTCAAAACCCTCTATGAAGCTGTACTGCCTCTGGACACAATTAAAAGCTGCATACTATATTTCATCAGGTAGAGTTAGAAATTTAGATTGAGCCAGAACCAAAAAAAAAAAAAAAACAACCAACAAAAAAAGACTCCCTCATTAAAGACGTGTCAGTCTTCCTACCATTGCTATTGAAACCACACTATTTCTAAATCTCCAATATTAAGGTAAAAAACTTGAAATGAAGTTAAAGCATAGGTCATTTTTCCTCTTTAAAATTAGGGGCATTAGCCTACTTTCTATAAATTTTTGACAAAGTTTTCTTGCACTTTCATAAAGGAAAATAAATTGGTGCTTTTAGCAGATTCAAAAGTATCTGGAAAATGAAGCTAAAATCAAATGCTAAACGATTTCAATCAATCAATCGTTTGTATTTATTGAGCGCTTACTGTGGGGACAGCACTACATGTTCCCTGCCCACAAGGAGCTTACAGTCCAGAGGGAGACTGAGAATTTAAACAATAATAATAATTGTAACATTTGTTAAGTGCTTACTATGTTAAGTGCTTATTATGTGCCAGGCGCTGTTCTAAGCACAGGGGTGGATACAAGCAGATCAGCTTGGCCTCAGCCCCTGTCTCACGTCAGGCTTACAATGTTAATCCCCATTTTACAGCTGAGGTAACTGAGACACAGAGAAGTTAAGCGACTTACCCAAGGCCACATAGCAGATAAATGGCAGAGTTGGGATTAGAACCCAGGTCCTTCTGACTCCCAGGCCCGTGATCTATCCACTAGGCCAAGCTTCTTCTCTTAAAGTGTGAGAATGATGCCTCTGGTGGTATTCTTTATGTAAGGGACATGGAAACAAATAGTTAAATGACTGAATTCAGTTTTCCTTTGAAGAGAACTATCTAAGGTAGGCACCTTGTATTGGGAAAAGTTAAGAAAATTCAGAAGTTTTTTCATCTTTCTCAGTTGATCGTGGGCCTATTTATGTGCACTTTTTATGTCTTCAAATTGCCAACACTTACCATTCTGAGTTCGAGTGACTCTTCCCAGAACTGTCTTTCTGAATCTAAATGATATTTCTCCTCAGACTCTCTGACCAAAAAAAAAAAAAATGGAGTTTGCCTCCTGCGATCCATTGCCTTCAGCAGCATGATAAAAATCCTGCCAAGGTTTTGAACCAGTTATATCGTAGGTCCACCGGTGTCATATAGGGAGAGCCTTTGTACCTTTATAGGTTTTCTCCTGCCCACCCGCTATATGGTTTCCCCATTTCAGCAGGGGTGAGCTGGGAGACACAAGCATTCATTCATTCATTCATTCAAGTGTATTTATTGAGCACTTATTATATGCAGAGCACTGTACTAAACACTTGGAAAGTACAATTCAGGAATAAAGAGAGACAGTCCATGCCCACAACGGGCTTACAGTCTAGACGGGGGGAGATAGACATCAAAACAAGTCAACGGGCATCACTAGCATCAATCTAAAAAAATAGAATTATAGGTATATACACATCAAAACAAACAGGCTTTAATATAAATAAATAGAATTACAGATGTGTACAGATGTGTATTTGTACAGATGTGTACAAGTGCTGTGGGGTGGGGAGAGGGGTAGAGCAAAGGGAGAGCATTGGGGCAATGGGGAGGGGAGGGAGATCTGAGGAAAAGAGGGATTTAGTCTGGGAAGGCCTCTTGGAGGAGCTGAGGAAAGGGGGAAGTATGATTGTTGGATTTGAGGAGGGAGGGCTTTCCAGGCCAGAGGTAGGATGTGGGCAAGGTGGGGCAGGCAAGATCGGGGCACAGTGAGAGGGTTAGTGGCACCAGAGGAGCGGAGCATGTAGGTTGGGATGTAGAAGGAGGGAAGGGAGGTGAGGTAGGAGGGGGCAAGGTGATGGAGACCTTTGAAGTCAAGATTGAGGAGTTTTTGCCTGAATGGAGGTTGATAGGCAACCATTTGAGATTTTTGAGGAGGGGGGTGACATGCCCAGAATATTTCTGTAGAAAGATAATCCAGGCAGCAGAGTGAAGTATAGATTGAAGTGGAGAGAGACAGAAGGCTGAGAGGGTCAGAAAGGATGCTGATGCAGTAATCCAGTCGGGATAGGATGAGTGATTGTACTAACATGGTAGTGGTTTGGATGGAGAGAAAAGAGCAGATCTTGGCGATGTCATGATGGTGAGACCAGCAGGTTTTGGTAATGGATTGGGTATGTGGGGTGATTGAGAGAGTGGATCAAGGATGACACCAAGGTTGTGGGCTTGTGAGATGGAAAGGATGGTAGTGCTGTCCACAGTGACAGGAAAGTCAGGTTGAGGACATGGTTTGGGAGGGAAGATAAGGAACTCAGTCTTAGACATGTTGAGTTTTAGGTGGCGGGCAGACATCCAGGTGGAGATGTCCTGAAGGCAGGAGGAGTTGCGTGCCTGGAGGGAGGGAGGGAGAATGGGGAGGAGATATAGATTTGGGTATCATCCACGAAGAGATGATAGTTGAAGCTGTGGTAGCAGATGAGTTCACCAAGGGAGTGCGCATAGATGGAGAACAGAAGGGGACCAAGAACTGACCCTTGAGAAGCCTGGTGCACAAAAATCAGAAATGGGCTCGTTGTCATAGAGCAGAGGCTTTGGGAAGCACATGAGATATACAAAAGCAGCATCGGGCACTGGGGGTAACAAATATAACAGCCCAGCAAAGTGCAGTCTTCCTGTGGATGTTGGCCTTACCAGCCACAGTGGCGCACACTCAAAAAAATGTCACTGTCAGTATATAGATGGAGATAATATAGAGTGAAATATAGATTGGCTTTGCAGTTAGAAGGTATTTGGTCTATTTTTCATTCTGCTCATCTTAAAAATCAGAGTTCAAGGAATCAGTCCCTGGCGCTCAAATAGTCCATCTCCAGAGGCTTCAAGATGCCACTTCCTATCCAGACTTCACAGGTCTCCAAGTTCCAGGTGTATCACTTTCCAAAATACTGTATCCTTGCAAATGGAGTATATCCCAAAGAAGCACCCTATTGGTCCCAAATCTATTGACTAATCTATCGACCCTCCACAATGTTGTGCTTCAGAATAGCCATCTTGTTACATAGCCTGTCATTCATATATGCTCACTTTTTCTCAGCTGCTCTGTCTCTCACACACAGTCTCGACATTTCAAGCAAACTGTCTTACGCTGACATTCCAAGTCAAGCATACCCTCACTTCTCATCATTCTATTGTCTGACACCTAATGATAGTAATGGTAGCATTTGTTAAGCACTTACTGTGTGCCAAGCACTAAGTGCTGGGGTGGATACGAGATAGTATCAAGTTGGAAACAGACCCCATCCCTCAGACTTGGGGAGGAGCCCGGCAAGAGAGGAGGCACACGCCACTTTATTTTTTCTTGTCAGAGAGTCTGATTAGAAATATCAGTTAGATTCTGAAAGATGGTTCTGGGAATGTTCAGTCAAACTCAGAATGTTTGTTGTTAGAAATTTGAAGAAGGAGAAAGGGCATATAAATAGAGGCACTTGATCAATTTAGAAAGACACAGGGAGAATGGGTATTGAATCCCCATTTCACGGATGAGGAAACTGAGACACAGAGAAGTTTAGTGACTTGCCCAATGTCACCCAGCAGGCAAATGACAGACCTGGGATTAGAATCCACATCCTCTGACTCCTAGGCCTAAGCTCTCCCCATTTGGCTATTCTACTCCTACAGCAGCTTGACGCACATAATAATAACAATAATAATAACAATTCTGGTATTTGTTAAGCGCTTACTATGTGCCAAGCACTGTTCTAAGCGCTGGGCTAAGGTGCCCCTTGACCAGTGGAGATGAAACAGACTGATGCTTCAGTCTGGAAAGGATCAGAAAGGGGATTCTGTTTTACTCTTTCTGTGAGATAGCCAGTCACAAATGTTGGGCAGTTTGGATGCATTTCTTTTAGACATACATATACTAAGTCTAGGAGTATAAATAAGACCATTGTTCTTCTTGATAAAGGACTCCATTGAACCTTCTGACATCTCAGAAGTCTTGCCGACGTTCATGGCTGCTACAAGTTTGTTACTGACTCATGGCCAAACCTGGCTATCTCCAACATCCCCTTTGCAATCCCACACTTTTCAGGACATCTAGATTGATCTGTCATGTCATCTCTTTATCACCAATGGCATTTGCTGAGCACTTACTGTGTGCAGAGCATTGTACTAAGCACTTGGGAGAGTCCATCAGAGTTGGCAGAGGTGTTCCCTGCCCATAATGAGCTTACAGTCTAGAGGGGGAGACAGACATTAATAGTAATACATAATTTATAATATATTATTTATAGATATGTACATAAGTGCTGTGGGACTAAGGGCGGGGCAGATTTTTTAAATGCCCAAAGGTCACAGATCTAAGTGCACAGACGACACAGAAGGGAGAAGGGAGCCAGGGAAGAGGGCTTAATCTGAAAAAGCTTCTTGGAGGAGATGTGATCTTAATAAGACTTTGAAGGTGGGGAGAGTGGTGGCCTGGCATATACGAAGCACATCTCCTCCAAGAGGCCTTCCCCCACGAAGCCCTCATTTCCTTTTCTCCTATCCCTTCTGCGTCTCCCTTGCACTTAGATTTTCACCCTTTATTCACCCCCCCACAACACTTAGTTTACACGGGTGGTGAAAACGTCAGCAGCTACCGAAGCTTGGCACCCTGCTTATAAGCGCTTTCCCAATAAATGGGTCGTGCACGGAAAAAAAACTTTCATGGGCACGTGTCAGTTTGCTGCACTCATGCTCATCTATCAAACAGTCGTATTTACTGAGTGCTTACCGAGTGCTTATCGAGCCCTGTACTAAGTGATTTGGGTGAGTACAAAATGACAGAGTTGGTGAAGACTATAGAACAGCAGTATAAAAGCCACATAACGCTCCATGCCCCTGCAGAAACGAGACCAGCAGGGACAAGAACGTTTAAGCGGGGCAGCATGAACCGCTACAGCTGTAATCAACAGCTCCAATCAGGCCTGTGGGCCGGAAGTCCTAGGACCAAGGCTCATGCTTTGTTTCTGAGGTGGGGTCTCCATTATCATCAGATTTCATCAGGGCAGCAACCTGTGCTGTGGTATTTGTCTGCTGAAATGAGTTGCTCCCAATATGCTTCCTGTTGTGGTAGATTCTATTGCCCCCTGCCTCACCTCATCCCATCCTTCACACTTACATACCCGGTGCGTCTTTGTGCTCCCTTTCCCCTCTTTCCCCTTCCTTCTTTCCTTATATCCCTATTTCCTCTCTCCTCAGTGGCTTTTCTTTTATTTTCCCTTTCTGTTTTTGAAACTTAAAACAGCCATCACTACCAACGGCCTATTCCCCGCCTTTCAGTCCCAGCCTTCTGGGACTCCCAAAGCTGGGAATGGGGTTGGACTGGGGTGGGAATGAGTGAGGGCAGGCAGTGGTAGAAGGAACCATGGCCGCCCATCCCGATTCCACTCGCAGTCCCAGGGGCCAGGGGTACTAAGCCAGGGAAGACAGCACTCAGAAAATTGAAAATTGAAGTAACAAAAAAAGAAAAGCTAAAGTGGAGCAGGACAGTATCTAGGGGAGGAAGTTTGCTCTCAACTTTCCCATCTACCTCCTCTAGTCACACTGTTCTCCCATCTCGAGAGTCCTTCCCGACATACCACCAGATCTGTAAGGCACTTTTAAAATCCCATCTCCTCCAGGAAACCTTCCCTCAGTAATTCACAATGATAATAATAACAATAATAGTATTTGTTAAGCACTTACTATGTGCCAGGCACTACAGTAAACACTGAGGTAGATACAAGCAAAGTGGGTTGGACACAGTCCCTGTCCCACGTGGGGCTCACTGTGCCAGACCAACCTCCACCATTTTCGTTTGCCCTAGCCTCAGGACTCATCTTATCCTCAGCATTTATGTAGATGTGTAAAAATGTTTTTTAATATATTATTTATAGATTCAGTTATTCATTCAGCTCTTTCTTCCTGGTGTGGTTGTAATTGCTTCCTGCTTTTTATCAGTTTTTCCCCAGATTTTCTGTTGGTAGTTTTTTTTTTTTGGTCTACCTCCTGAAGGCAAGAAATAAGTATCTTTATTTAAAAATCACCAAACGCCACCACTAAGGTGGTATTTTGCATCAGCATAATCTAGTTTAACCTTTCTACGGCACTACCCAAAACATTTATGCAACATATATTTCTTCCCAAAAGACATAAGATCAAACTCAGATGTAAAGAGTTAACTGCAAATTTATTAGTATTCTCTAATACGGTTATTCCAACCTGATTACTAAATCCAAGATAAACCCCTGTCCCAATGTCCTTTGATTAACGAATCAACTAAATCATGATTGATCTGCTGCAACAACAGTTAGAAATAAAGTGACTAGAAAAGGTTTGATGAAACTGGTGCTAAAGGTCTCCCATTGCATCAAATCATGGGCAGATTGGTACCATTAGGATAAATTACTACTGCAAGAGTCACAGCAAAGCTGAATGAAATAAACTCTGCCTTTCCAAGCCTCATGATCAGCTCCTTAAATCAATTTTTTTTTTTGCCACTTCGGTATAGACATCAAGCACTCTAGCCCTGCTGAACTCCAGTCTTGGCATCATTACGGTATCTGTAAACTTTAGAGGAGACCCTAAAGGATGAAGCTTCCTCATGTCAATACAGCCTGTGGCCAAAGGTACCCCACAACCAGTAATTACCCCTGTCTGCAAATCAGCCAGACAGGTGAGCAAGTTCTGCAAATGGTCCTCGGTGCAGCAGGCTGCAAGGAAATGTACCTGCTTTGAAGTGAAGTTTGTTTTACTCCTAGATTTGATTTCTGGTGGGTTATTGAAAACTAAGGTGAAGTCAAAGTAGTCACTATACTCTTCAAAGCCTAAGTGGGTTTCATTACAGTGCTAGTTTAATGAAGAAATGTAGTGTAAGAATCTATGGCACCGAAAGCCATTTTGGTCATTTTGTCTGGACATTTGACATAATATAGGAAGCAAATGCATCCTCAGATTAAACATTGTTGGCATTATCCCACAGGCTTAAAAAAATCCCTTCTCCATAAGCATGCCTTCTATGGCATTATAAGTAAGGAAAGTATCTTGCCTGCTTGAAAGAAAGGTCATGGGTCAGTTTCATGCTATGAGGAAATACCTAGATTTACAGAGCATGCACGCTTTTATGTTGAATTCCTTGGAGTAGCAATAAATATGCTTAAAAACTATGCAACTTTTAGGTAGTTTTGAAAGCATTTTGAAGCCATTAGATAATTATTCCTCACACCAATCTACTAAAGTAAAGAAATCAATATCCTTCCTGCCCCCCGCCCCCCCCATCAGGGGAAGAAACTGATACAGTGAGTGCCTTATCCCAACTCTTGCAGCTTGGGTGGGGATTCAAATTCATGATTTCCAAATCCATTCTTTGTCCCTTGGGTCCTAGAGATTTATCAATTGGAGAATGATTCTAGAATTCAAGGGAGTTAAAGTATATTTTAGGGCTGCTCTTTCAAGTTCCTTCGAGATTGAAATTTAGTGTTAGTGGCTGGCCTGTGCAGCTAGGAATGCTATCGGCATGTACAAAGTACTATCGATTGTATTGCTGATTGGTCAGCCTGCCATTAAAGACCTCTCTAATTGCCTTCTTAATTTCAGGCATTGTAATATAAACTTGAAAGTGGTTCAGGGCACCCAATAAGCTGTTATAGAGAGTGAATAGAGACTGTTATGGATTTCCATATTCAACCAATCAGTTACTCCAGTAAGTTTTTGTTGAATGAATGGCTCTCTGCTAACGTAAAGAGTGACAGCTGGGGAATAGCTGCATCTTTGTGTCTTTTGTATCTGTACATGAGCTGGAAATTATGACATTAGATTTTATATAAATTATAGCCCCCACGTTAAATGCCTGAATTGCCAGCTTCCTCCCTCATAATCAGTCTGATGAGGTTTCTGCTCTGCAGAAGGGAAGACAAAAGATTTACTTGGAAGGGAAAGCAATGAATATATGGGGCAAGTGATTGTTGATCACAAAAGTCTCTCGCAAACTTGAGGTAACTTTCACACTTAATAGTAATGGTAGGATTAGTATTGCAGAGATGGAGAAAAGCATCACGATAGATAACACCAGGGTGGCGCTCATCACACTGTAGACCTAGGGTGAAGTGGTTTTAATTTTCTGTCACTCAATACTAGTTATTATTGAGCAAACCCTGAGTGTTGGAGGTGGATTGTTTCTCTGGGATTTACCTTGACTCAGGTAGCACTGGGGTGATTGGGAAAATAGTCTTCACTGCCTTTGCGGTCGTCACTAACCTTATTCAAGGTGGCTGTAGGCTTTGGAGGCATGGACTGAGGGGGACAAGTGTCTCTGCTGGGGTGTGGATTGGTGGGGGAGGGGGAACCCTGGGCTAGTTTAATAATAATGGTGGTATTTGTTAAGTGCTTACTATGTGAAAAGCACTGTTCTAAGCGCTGAGGGGATACAAGGTGATCAGGTTGTCCCATGTGGGGCTCACAGTTTTAATCCCCATTTTACAGATGAGGTAACTGAGGCACAGAGAAGTTAAGTGACTTTCCCAAAGTCACACAGCTGGCAAGCAGTGGACCTGGGGTTAGAACCCATGACCTCTGACTCTCAAGCCCGGGCTATTTCCACTGAGCCACGCTGCTACTCTAAGCAGACTCTCAGGGGGCCCAGGCCAAAGTTATTCATTTCTATCCTGTGCCAGATCGTACACACAAACCTCTGCCTCCCTGTTGGCACTGTTTTTTACCCAAAACAGCAGATGGAGAGCAAGAGGATATGCTCTTCTGATGGCTACCACTGAATTGTACATTCCAAGTGCTTAGTACAGTGCTCTGCACACAGGAAGTACTCAATAAATACTATTGAATGAGTAAATACGATTGAATGAATTTTGTTTGGGTGGTGGGTGCAGGGCAGTAGAACAGTGCTTGGCACATAGTAAGCACTTAACAAATACTGTCATCCTCATCCCATTTGTACTGTAGTTGGAGTGGCCTTCCCCCTCTGCATCCCCCTATTTCCACCAGTTAGCCTTGGGAGCAAGAACAGCTCTTCTATGCTGCCTGGAGGGGAGACTCTTAAAAGTGACAGGATGGTGACAGCAAAATAAGGGGGACAATTTCAGGGGGTACATAAGCTTAAGCCCCTAACGATGAGAGCACTAGGCCCCTGGGGGTTCCAATCCTAAAAGTGGCTCAAGTCGGTTCTTAGGGCCAGGAGATCAGCTGCAGTCGCTCAGAAAATATCAGAGGAGCACAGGGCTCATCCCTGCCACGGAGAGGGACCTTGGAGGTAGGATGGTTAGCAGTAATGCTTCAAAGGCTACGGTAGGGAATCGACACAGGGAGCCCTCGTAGCTGGGCAGAGATCTCGAGAAGGGGTCAGATAGGCCAGTGAGCAGACTCCAGGGAGGAGTGGTGGATTGTGCTTGCCGACACTTCCGCCCACCCCTCATCCTGTCCCCAGCCAGCCCGCCTCTCCCCCAATTTGAGCATCTCTTGGGCAAGGGCAAGTAGGCTTCAAAGATGTCCCTACTAATGGAGATTTTAGTAGTGTGTGTGAGACCATGGCTGATAAAGCCAGTGTATAATTGACCATTCCTTCCACATCAAGCCACTTGTCTGCTATGTGACCTTGGGTAAGTCACTTAATTTTTCTTTCCCTCAGTCACCTCATCGGCAAAATGAGGATTAAGACTGTGAGCCCCATGTGGGGTAGGGACTGAGTTCAACCCGATTAGCTTGCATCTACCCCAGTGCTTAGAAGAATGCCTGGCATGTAGTAAGCACTTAAATACCACAATTACTATGAGTAAATACTTGACAGATACCATCAAAAAGGAATATAAAATGGCCTTTGGGGGCAATGTTATATTTGCTACCCCCAGCACCTATCTTCTTTCCTTCCTCTTGGCAACCGAATCTTTATGAAATCTTGCCTTCAAGACAGTCACCGCGTTTCAGATTACTGCCCACCAGGCTGACCTGTCCTATGAGGCTGTTCCCAGTGAGGTCTCCTCTTTTGAGGTTTTGATTCATTCTATTTTTAAAAAGTTCCTTCTCTCCATCTTGTACATGGAATGTTACAAGAAGGCCACGAGGAAGCCAGGGAAGAGAGAAGCAGCACCGCCTAGTGGGAAGAGCGTGGGCCTGGGTGTCAGTGGACCTGGAATCTGATCCCGGCTCTGCCAATTGCTTACCTTGTGATCTTGAGCAAGTCACTTGTCTGTCCCTCAGTTACCTCATCTGTGAAATGATGATTAAATCCTCCTCCCTCCAACTGAGACTATGACGAGGGATGAGGGACGAGATGTGTCCAACCTGATAAACCTGTATCTACTCCAGCGCTTAGAACGGTGCTTGACATATAGAAAGCATTTAATAAATACCATTTAAAAAAAAAAAAGGTTCAGGATACCTGCATTCAAAGACACGTCTAGATTAAGATCCAGGACCTTCATTGTGCTTAAACCCAACCTCGCTGTCCTCTCCCCCTCCCTTCAGGCTCGCATCTCCTCCTGCCTCCAGGACGTCTCCACCTGGATGTCGGCCCGCCACCTAAAACTCAACATGAGCAAGACTGAGCTCCTCATCTTCCCTCCCAAACCCGGTCCTCTCCCAGACTTCTCTATCACCGTGGATGGCACGACCATCCTTCCCGTCTCTCAGGCCCGCAATCTCGATGTCATCCTTGACTCGTCCCTCTCGTTCACCCCACACATCCTATCCGTTACCAAGACCTGCCGGTTTCACCTCTACAATATCGCCAAGATCCGCCCTTTCCTCTCCACCCAAACGGCTACCTTACTGTTACGGGCTCTCGTTATATCCTGGCTAGACTACTGTGTCAGCCTTCTCTCTGACCTCCCTTCCTCCTCTCTCGCCCCGCTCCGGTCTATTCTTCACTCCGCTGCCCGGCTCATCTTCCTGCAGAAACGATCTGGGCATGTCACTCCCCTTCTTAAACAACTCCAGTGGTTGCCTATCGACCTCCGCTCCAAACAAAAACTCCTCACTCTAGGCTTCAAGGCTCTCCATCACCTTGCCCCTTCCTACCTCTCCTCCCTTCTCTCTTTCTACCGCCCACCCCGCACGCTCCGCTCCTCTGCCGCCCACCTCCTCACCGTCCCTCAGTCTCGCCTATCCCGCCGTCGACCCCTGGGTCACGTCCTCCCACGGTCCTGGAACGCCCTCCCTCCTCACCTCCGCCAAACTGATTCTCTTTCCCTCTTCAAAACCCTACTTAAAAATCACCTCCTCCAAGAGGCGTTCCCAGACTGAGCTCCTCTTCCCCCTCTACTCCCTCTGCCATCCCCCCTTTACCTCTCCGCAGTTAAAGCCTCATTTTCCCCTTTTCCCTCTGCTCCTCCACCTCTCCCTTCCCATCCCCACAGCACTGTACTCATCCGCTCAACTGTATATATTTTCGTTACCCTATTTATTTTGTTAATGAATTGTACATCGCCTTGATTCTATTTAGTTGCCATTGTTTTTACGAGATGTTCTACCCCTTGACGCTGTTTATTGCCATTGTTCTTGTCTGTCCGTCTCCCCCGATTAGACTGTAAGCCCGTCAAACGGCAGGGACTGTCTCTATCTGTTGCCGACTTGTTCATCCCAAGCGCTTAGTACAGTTTTCTGCACATAGTAAGCGCTCAATAAATACTATTGAATGAATATACTTTGCAGATGCAGTTAGGTGAATGAAATTAGGTATCATCTCTTAAAGGCAGAAGTCATTCCTGCAAATCCTAACATTCTCATGGCATAATTTGAATATTGAAAATTATATCTGCAAGTGACTGGGATTCAGTTTGAAGTGCTAGCATATTCAAAATATGATGCTTCCCTTGGTTCTTTCTAAGTGAGTATGCCACTGAGGTTGGATCTTGATTAAATTTCCCCAGAGTAAATCCTGACTCCAGCGCCCTCTGATTTCTTGCACAAAGAGACACTGTTATTCTGCATAAGGAGTCCAGAGGTTTCCCACAAAGGCCGGGGGAACGCTCTGCAGGTTAAAATGTTGTTTTGCATCCCCTTGTAAACACGGTTCATATCTCACTGACTGGACAAAGACGCTGCTCGTCTTTCAGACTGTAGAGTAGCCGCAAGTTACAGTCCTGTTTGCCGTTCTCTTGAGTGATGCAAGCAACAGTGTTTTGAAAAGCATATCACCAAATGCTCGATCTCATTTTTCACCTCCCAAAGTGGTAAGAAGGTTTTTATTCAAGTTCAAGATGCAATAGTTTATTTTCTGGTAAATCTGCCCATATAAAATTAGCAATCAGTTAAAATGGGTTTACTACATTTCAAGAACAGAATGTAAAATTTCCAATGGGAAAATATTTTGGTTGGTATATAGGTTGCAGCACATATGTAAATACCCACAGGGACTATGAAATTAAATATTTGCCCAGTAAGTGCCATCTAGTAAAGCCTTACCATTGCAGAAACAGATGTGAAACCATTTCATGTAGCATAAGTGTTTCTGAGACCACAAATTAAATCTTGTCATGAAAGGACCCTCAAGTAGGGCCATTCCATTTATCTGACTTGGGCTCAGAGAATCCAGGTTTTATGCTCTAAGTAAAAACACTTAAATATGTCAAAGCATGTTACTGTTTATGAGAAGAAGCCCAGTTCCAAAGACCAAATTAGCAAATCAAATTCCAGTGGGTTTAAATATCTCCATAGCCAAGTTTTTTTTTTTCTTTTAATGGTATTTGTTAAGTGCTTACTGTGTGGCAAGAACTGTACTAAGCACTGGGGTAGATACAAGCAAATCAGGTTGGGCACAGTTAATGTCCCAAATGGGGTTTATAGTGTTAAGCCCCACTTTACAGATGAGCGAACTGAGGCACAGTTAAGTGACTTGCCCAAGGTCACACAGCAAACAAGTGGCAGAGCCGGGATCAGAACCCACGTCCTCTGACTCCCAAGTCCGTGCTCTATCCACTAAGCCAAGCTGCCCAACTAGAATCATAAAGCTTTCCATGTTCTTCACATGATTTTTCTGTTGCTATTAGGTTGGCCAAGAAGAGCCTTGTGTTCTTGAAACTAAAAAATAAACTCTTTGCCCAAGAGACTGACATAATGATGATGATGATGATGGTATTTGTTAACTGCTTACTATGTGCCAAGCACTGTTCTAAACTCTGGGGGGATAACAGGGTAATCAGGTTGTCCCACATGGGCTCACAGTCTTAATCCCCATTTTATAGATGAGGTAACTGAGGCCCAGAGAAGTTAAGTGATTTGCCCAAAGTCACACAGCTGATAAGCGGCGGAGCCGGGATTAGAACCCATGACCTCTGACTCCCAAGTCCATGCTCTTTCCACTAAGCCATGCTGCTTCTCTATGTTTCGGACAGTGAGCAATGCTGCTGAAAAATTGAGGATGTTATAGAAAAGAATTTCCTTAATCTTCTCTTGGATGGCATTGCTATATTTGCAGACAGTAAAATGACTAAAATATGCTTTTCAGAGAACAAGGTGAATGTGAAGATTTCACCTTAGATCTGACGGCAGGGTGAAGAGGGGCAAAGTCACAGAAGTTATTTGCTCTTCAGCATGCTTCATTCATTCATTCAATGGTATTTAATGAGCACTTACTGTGTGCAGAGCACTGTACTACCTGCTTCATTTTTAAGTGACAAATGACAAGTGTTGGCTGGTGGGAAAAAACCAAATCAGTCATCAAATATCTGACTTTTTCATTGTAATATTCAAATGATATGATCTTAAAATGTAAATGAGAAAAAAGGATAGTATTTAGAGGGAAGGGATTGGGGATTTGGGGCTACGGGCTGACAGAACATCTATAGAAAATCATAGTTTCAGAGTAAACCCATAACCTACACCTGGGAAAACCTATACACATACATCGCTTTCATTACACTCTAGAACTGTCCCACAACAGTGAGATGGAGATTCCTTGTTTTGGAAGGGAGTAAAGTTTGTCTCTACCTAAGCACATTTGCCTACGATGTAGTTCTTTCCTATTTTTCCCAGTTCAGCTCTGTGACATTCCCGTGTGGCTTATTGGAAAGAGCACAGGCTTGGAAGTCAGAGGACATTGGTTCTGATCCCGGCTCTGCCGCTTGTCTGCCGTGTGACCTTGGGCAAGCCATTTACCTTCTCTGGGCCTCAGTTCCCTCATCTGTAAAATGGGGATTGAGACTGTGAGCACCACGTGGGTCCACCTGATTACCTTGTATCTACCCCAGCGCTTAGAACAGTGCTTGGCACATAGTAAGTGCTTAACAAATACCATCATTATTATTCTTATTATTATTATTATTTTGGGACTCTCATTTGCACTTCAGGTTTGCCCTTTCTCCCTAATTAGCCCTTGACCCCCCTCTATTTTTGTATCTTTCATTTTTTTGGTAAGAGCAGTTCCTTCCCCTTTCCGGCAGGGTTTGGCAGGGGAATGTGCAGAAGTGGGCCATGGATGGTGGGAGAGATCTAAGGCGAGTGACTGTGAGCAAGTCACTTAACTTCTCTGTGCCTCAGTTACCTCATCTGTAAAATGGGGATTAAGACTGTGAGCCTCACATGGGACAACCTGATTCCCCTGTATCTACCCCAGTGCTTAGAACAGTGCTCTGCACATAGTAAGCACTTAACAAATACCAACATTATTATTATTATTAGAGCATGAGGAACAACTCCTCACCTCTGCCTTCCACTCCCATTACCTGGATGGGGGGAGGGGGTGTACTTTTCTGTTTTTTAATGGAGGCAGCAGCAGAACAAAGAGGTGGAAGGACTTTCCTTCTCCCCGATGCTGGCCACAGAACACAAAGCAGAGACTTTCCCTTCTCCAGCAGTTGCAGCAGACTGATTCTGCCACTGACCCCAACCCCTTCCACACCTTGATGTCCTCATCTCTGGGCCCAAGGAGTCTGTGGAGTGAGGCCAGATCAGGAACAGGGTGGGGATAGCAGAGGAGAGGGCTTGGGAGGCAATTCAGGAAGGTGTGTTTAGGTTGCAGAAAGCTGTGCAACACTAAATGGGTTGGGGCGGGGGGGCAGGGCTAACATTACAAAGAGTGATTGGAAAGGGATCGAAGATCTAATTTGGGAGGATCCTAAGTCTGTAAAAGTCACTCTTCTGATGGGTGACACACAGAACTTAATGCTGTCACCCAATTCTTCTACATGGGGATTTTTCTACTACCCGATGATGACTGGATAGAAAACAGAGTAATCAATCAAAGGTATTCATTGAGTGCTTACTACACATACCAAGAGCTTGGGAGAGTACAATATAACAGAATTAGTGGACACATTACCCCCCCCCCCCGCCCATAGTGAGTTTACAGTCTAGAGGGGGAGACAGACATTAATATGAATAAATAAGTAATTTTTATTATATAGTTTAAAGATCTGTACACAGGTGCTCTGGGGTTAGGGTGGGGCGAATATCAAGTGTCCAGAGGTAGAAATCAGAATAATTAAGGCCAGAATGGTTTTTGACAGATTGACAAAGCGGGGCAGCCACAGAACATCGGTTTCCATACCAAGTTGAAAGTTCATCAGACTTTTTTTATGACTGTGAGACCAGGAACTACTAAGGAGACCTGACCAGCTTTCTGAGTAGTTTGAATAATAATAATCATTATTATTATTGTACCTGTTAGATGTTTACTGTGTACTGAGCACTGTTCTAGGTGCCGGGGTAGATACAAGTTAATCAGGTTGAACACAGTCCCTGTCCCATTTGAGGCTCACACTCTTACAGTGCTCTGCACACAGTAGGTGCTTGATAAATATGATTGAATGAATGAATCCCCATTTTACACATCCACATGAATGTAACTGAGGCGATTTGTCTAAGGTCACACAACAGATTTGTGGCAGATCTGGGATTAGAACCCAGATCCTCCTGACTCCTAGGCCCATGCTGTATCCACTAAGCCACACAGCTTCTCCTGTGCCACCTATGAATCATACTCTGCCTCAGATGGTAGGAGGAGGATTATCATCAAGGCCTTGGAGCACAGTCAGTTCACTGCATTGAAGCAGTGGATCCCAGCAACATAGTTTTGCTCACAAGCTGGGTGAGATTGTGAGGACAGCAGAAGAAGATTTAAAGGAGCAGTCTCAAACATTGTGCTGTTGCAGTGGACTGTTAGGAGACGATTGCAACAGACAGGCCAGCCCAGAGGACAACAACTGGGAGAGGGGTTGCTTGCATGGAGCAAAGATTTCACAAAAATCATACTAACAAGTGGCAGATTCAAAAATAGGGACAAAGAGTGAAGCCAGAAATTATCTTGATGTGCACACAATGCAGAAAGGTGGGTTTTAGTCATATGTATAGTCCTCATTTTCAGTGATGGCACTAACAGTAAGATCTTATCCAAATGATCAAATGTGGAAAAGAAAGACTATGTGACTAAAACAAACACACACACACACACGCCCATCAAATTATATCAAGACTTTGAATGTTAAGGGTATGATTTTATTAAATTCAGTTTTTATCGAGTACTCTAATTGAAAACATTTTAAGGAATGATATAATCCAAGGAAATTGTCTTGTGCAGAAGTGTCCTCCAGAAGCCTATAAATCAATTGTTGAGTGATAGTATATTAACTGATAACCTTGTCATATCTAATATCACACTAGAAGGATTTATGCATTGTTCCTTACTGAGGATCAGTGTAGGTGAATTAACTGAGCGAATTTGAACTTTCCAAAAGCCTAGTCATGGCTACCAATCAACAGTATCTTTTTTTCTCCAACCACGTACCCCAAACTAGATTCAAGATTAGTAGGAGCAAAATCATATGTAAAATATTTGCCTCAACTTCCTTGGTTTTCTATAAACAACTTTTTGTGGTGGCTTGAAATGATGTTTTAAACTTTAGTATTGGGGATGGGTTTTCCTTTAAGCTCTAAAAAATGTAGTTTTTGTTGCATTTTCTCTCTGAGCATTTTACATAGTGCTCAGGACAGAGTAAACACCCAATAAATGCCATGGATCGATTAAATTTGCCCCATCCCTATCACTTCCTCTCCTTTTTCTCTCCTTTCTTTCAAAACTCTTCACTGTCCCTGGACCAGGTTTAGTGTCACTTTTCTTAAAAAAAAAAAAATTGAAAGGTATCTTTTCAAGCTGTTGGAGAATTCAGCATATTTGAACAATCTTCAATCCTAAATTCACTTTTTGATGTGCTTGTTGAACTTAATGTAGGTCTACCTATATTTTCAAAAGAGAATATTAGCTATTATTTAGCTGTTGCATTTATTTTTCATATAAATACCCTTAAAACCATGATGAAAAGATGAAGAGAGGATTAAATTAGTGCTTGGATTACTCAGTGATGCTCAGTATAGGCCTCACTGCTGATGACTGAGTCTGCTTGAAGGTTCGAGTCCCAGAGCTGTATGAAGGCCTTTGAAGATTGTAAATAGCCCGGGCAGTATTGCAGCCTCACTAGACTCCTTTTTTAATGGTTTCCTACATTCTCCATAACAACTACTAATTTGAGATGCCCCACACCTAATTGCATTTTTAGCTAATTTGTATCATTAATTTAGTAAAATCACACATCTCATTAATCTAATAAGGAGCTCTTCAATGGTTAGCCATTTTAATCTTTTGACCTTTGAGGGCAGTCATTGTTATCTTCAGATTACAGTAAATTATTTGGGGTTCTTTTTATGTCAGGAAAAGTTTCACAGTCTGTTGCCTTTCTAAATTTTAGATTTTATCACTCCCTTAAAGGTAAATGGGATTAGAAATCATCTTCTTCTTGAAAGTTTACAAATTCATGATTGACTTTTAAGTAGGCACCAATTTCAGAAGTAGGAGGAATGCCCCCAAAGGGAGGATAGAGACCCACAAGATAGGCATTTCTCAAAGGAATAGAGGGCAAGATGGTTTTTATGGGGCTCATGCAAGTCGCTGCCTCTGGGATGATAGAGCATTTTGGCTCATAAACCTGAAATGATACTCTGATTCTGCTATTTATGCTCTTTCGGAGCCCTGTGGAGTGGTTATTGTATCTGTTGTTTGAAATGTGGTGAATTTTGTGTGCCCTCTCACCAGTGCCCAAACATGGAGAGTTCATAAATCACATCATAAATAACTGAATGACCTTAGCCCAGAATCTCGTGGCAAACTCTCTAGCGAGGCAGTTTGATCATACCTGCTGGTGCCAGGTCCTCAATTTCCAGAAGAGACCTCAGTAAGATTGCTGCAACTGCTGAGCCCCAATTTTGGCAAGAAGTCACTTGTGTAGGGTAACTGCTCCCCATTTGGCATTGGCTGGCTCTTGCCCTTTTTGCAGGCACAAGTCTGCTTATGTCCCCATCTGGCTGGAGAAGTCTGGGTCTACAGGGCAAGGTCAAGAATGTCCTCTCCCATTGCAGCACTGTGTAGCCCTGGGCTAGATTTTCATGCTCTAAAATTTAGTGAAAGTTATAAAATGGACAATTGAATCTATTACTGCCCTTATAATTTTACCTTTTGAAAATTAGAATAATGATAATGATAATATCTGTGGTATTTGTTAAGCACTTACTATATCCCAAGCACTAAGTAGATACGAGGTATTCAGGTCAGATGCAGTCCCTATTCCAACCACGGTTCACAGTCTAAGTAAGAGGAGAACAGATACTCAATCCCCATTTTAGAGATGAGGAAACTGGGGCACAGAAAAGTTAAATGACTTGCCCAGGGTCACGCAGGAGACAAGTGGCAGAGCTGGGATTAGAACCCAGGTCCCCTGACTCCCAGGGCTATGCTCTTTCCACTAGGCCATATTAACTGTGGCATTTGTTAAGCGCTTATTATGTGTCGTGCACTCTACTATGAGCTGGGATGGATGCAAGCAAATCGGGTTGGACACAGTCCCCATCCCACATGGGGCTCACGGCCTCAGTCCTCTGTTTACAGATGAAGGAACTGAGGCCCAGAGAAGTTCAGTGATTTGCCCAAAGTCACACAGCAGACAAGTGGCTGAACGGGGATTCGAACCCACTACCTCTGACTCCCAGACCCGGGTTCTAGCCACTGTGCCGTGAGGCTGCTTCAGCCCAAGAACATAAGAATTGCATGGAACTATTTCAAACGGAAACTTTTGAGATGTTTAACCATCTTCAGAGATGGTCTGTGCTATAGGAATCAAACGTGGGAGTTCCAGCTTTCATTATACCTGTACCAGTGTTTCTTATCTCACATTTACCTCTTTCCTGTTAATCTGCAGTGGGGATCGCCTAGCCAAGAAACTGGGTCCAGACTCTTCTCTTTTTTTTTTCTACATTGGGGTTTTGATTCATACTGAGATGTTCGGCATAGTTTACCAGTTGGGCATACTATTTCAACCAGCTGAGGACAACGCAGGATAGGGAAGCAGCGTGGCCCATTGGAAAAGAACACAGGGCCCTGGAGGCCTGGGTTCTAATTCCAGTTCTGCCACTTGTCTATTGTGTGTGACCTTGGGCAAGTCACTTAACTTCCCTGTTCCCTCATCCGTAAAATGGAGATGGACATTGTGAGCCCCATGAGGGACATTGGGACAGTGCTTAGTACAGTGCTGGGCACATAGTAAGCCCTTAACAAATACACAATTATTATTATTGTAGCTTTTGGTTCCTCATTGGGGAATCAAGCCCCAGGTTGAAGATTCTGCCTAAGTGGAGCCCGACTTTGTTGGTAACTAGCAAGGCTACATCTCTTCTTTATACCAGTTGGTTACTTCTTCCCTCAGCAGATTTTTCTGCAGGCTCCGATTCTTCCTTCAGGTTCTCATTCTCTGACTCCTTCCCCAGGGAGTAAAATGTCAGAGGGTCTTTAGGTTCATGTAAGGAATGTAATATTTGAGGAGCTTCCAGTACTAAATTCTGCAGTCATTTAAGTAAGACTAAAGGACAGTAGCTGCACATGGTTTGAAGTTCGTGGGAGTGCTATGTCATGTTACATAGTGTCTAAAATTGCTGACTTTTCTGATACAAACCTTAAGGCAGATGCTGATTTGGTGTTCAGCAATCTGTGATTAGCTTTTTCCAAGGGAGTACCATTTCCTGCTTTGACATGCTTTCCCTTGTTTTCTCCCAAATAGCAATACTATCCCCCCCTACTACCATCCTGTCGTATCAGTGCTACTCTCCGCTAAGATCCTGGTTCTTCCTCCCGCTCCCCCAATTTGTAAGTTATTTAAGATTGACTGTCTCCTCCATTCCCCTCCCCTCAGGATCACACCTCGAGAGTTTCCAGTACTTAACTAGTTTCGGTTAGGGGAGGGAGAGTCAAGCGGAGGCATATCCATTCCATTCCTAGGTTGGGTAGTGGCTAGCGAGTGGAAGGCAATCTGCTACAAGTCAAAACTCAACTGTGCTGGGCAGCAGAGGCATGGGAGAGAGTCGAAGGCAGACTCACGTTGACTGCACGGAAGAAGGCAACGGTAAACCACTTCCTTATTTTTACCAAGAAAATGCTATGGATACACTATGAGAACGATTGCAGATGGAGAGTGGGGCATTCTTGGAGAGGTGTGTCCATGGAGTCGCTATGGGGCGGAGATGACTCGACAGCATAAGACAAGACAGAATCTCCTCCATTAGACTGTGAGCCCTAGATCGCAAGGGATTGGGTCTTCTACTTCTGGTGAGCTCTCCCAAGCACAGGTTGTATTCTGTATGCAGCAGGTGCTCAATAAGTGGCATGGATTGATTGGACAAGATGAAGACCTAGATGGAAATAATTGAAATCTACACCATCATGAAGGGTTTGGACAGGGTGAATATGGAAATCCTGTCACCAAACCTCATAACAAGATGAGGGGGGATACATTGAAGCTTAACAGTAGTAGGTTCAAAATGAATGAAAGGAAAAGAAAACTGTTCACACAGCAGGTTTGCACCTGTCAATATGCGGAAAGATAATATCAGTACGTTCGAGAGGGATTTGGATGAATTCCCGCTACAAACATTTAGGGATGTTTGACTGTATATCCTTAAAGATTAGGATGGATTTCAAGGAGGCCACCATCACACAGTTTCTGGGGTCACTGTCAGAGATAGAAGACTTGACTGGATGTTGGATTGGATTGATCCAGTAATGTCACTGTCATGATTTGATGAGGGCTCAGAAGATGATATTCTAAGGTATTTCATTAAAAATCCTTGGCAAGTGTTTGTGGTAACCCTCTCCTTATAAACAGATTCCAGTTTCCTGTGTTTACCCATCTTTATGACTGCTGGAAAGACATCTCATTGGTTCTCTCTACTGCTTTGGTGGGTTTACCATCGTATTTCTATTCTTGCAGAAATCTGCATCTGAGGTCTCCATCAAGAGAGAACTGTGCCTAAACATTTATTTTCTATAGGGGTGTAAGAAGAATCGCTTTAAAAAATGCATATGCATACACACGCTCTCTTTCTCTCTCTTTCTCTGAGCCATTCTAGAAAGAGCTCAGAAGGATGAAGGTCTTCATGGCCTATTTAAGCTTCACATGAAAGTGGTGTCATTTTAATCTGATTTTGTCAAATTTGATACATTTTCACAGTTTTTAGAGTTAATTTTTTACATATTTAAATATCCTTGAACTCTCTGTAGGACATTGGAAGTGTCAGTTTCCTTACCAGGTTTCTATCTTTCTCTGACTCAGAGTGACATGAATGACTGCTGACCTTTCCCCTGGAGCAACACTGCAGAACCTTTATAATGTGTTTGCTTGCAGTTGGGCCCCTTATTTTGAACACCTTTTGCTCGAGGTTACCCTAATGGAAAAGGGGTGTCAGTATTCAAGAGAAAGAAATGTCCATTCTTTTTTTTTCCTTCCTGCAGTAGTATTTAAAAAGTACGTCTTAATGACTTCCAGGTGTGCCCAGAGGTGCACATACTTAGCTGTAATCCTGGAGAAGGCTGGATTTGTGCTTTTGAAAACTTTCAAAACCACCAACAAAAGCTTATGAAGTTTTACAGATTAAGTAGATAAAAAACAAACCGAGGTAAGGCAGTTTTAAAACATTTCAAGAAGGGAAAATGTTTCAAGCAAGTTGTTTCTAACTGGGTGTTTGACATTGATACCTTTTAAATTTTGAAGAGAAAACCAAAGGTGAGCAATGCTAACACATTTTTGCATGAAGAGAAATTGTGACTAGAAGCATTTTCTCCAAAACACTTAATATGCCTTCAAATGCTCCTAACTTGTTTTTCTTGTATACCTCATCTTGTAGAAGTCTTAAATTATTTTCACAGAACCAATTGAAGACGATAGAGTTGTATCTTTAATGGCGATCTGCTCCTTTTTGGTAATATAATCTGTCATGCTCTTTAGCCAAATAAGAGATGAAAAGGACGTATTTTGGTGATTTTTGAATAAAATCCCATCGGTGTGTGAATGGAAAATTTAGACTTCTCGGCCCAGAAAAGATAAGAGAGCAAGTGAAGGAACTTTGGCTGGGAAATCTCTAAAAGTCCATGCATTTTTGGATTCATTTGGATCCTCACCATCGTTGAATTTAGCTCCTTTTGTTATTAATGATCTGAAATAATGTAAGAATCCCCAAGTGATCCATGCATTTCCCCCTCAATATTTCTACATTATTCTATCTAATTCCTCAGATTTACCCTAATTCCTTGCCTCAGAGAGATGGTAAAGGGAATCTGAATAATGCTAATTCCTAATAAGAATGATAGAACCACTATTACTAACGGTATTTATTATTTTGCCTCCTAAGAGATCAATTTAGAGCATTTTGAACAGGAAAGGCTGGAAAGTCCTTTGTGTTGGCTACAGCTGAGAGGAGTCTGGCACTAAGTCAGCCAGTGATTTCCTGGGAAATTTCAGGTAGACAGCATTCTTTAAAGAAGTGAACATTCAATTGGCACATAGAAAGCCTCTTTATGCCTCCCCTTTCGTCTGACTTGAGTTGCCAAATGAATTGCTGTAGCAGGTCTTGGCTTACGGTGTTTCACAGCTAGTGCCAAATAGGCTCTTTACGTTTTCTAGAAACAAGCCAGGTTTGATATCTGCCTGAAGATTTGTTTGCCGATCACTGTCGTAGTAGCAAGATAAGTTGTAGGTTGCTGCATCTCAATCACAGGGCTCTCGAGACCTCTGGAAAAATAAAAATAATAGAGAAGCAGCGTGGCTCAGTGGAAAGAGCATGGGCTTTGGAGTCAGGGCTCATGAATTCGAATCCCAGCTCTGCCACTTGTCGGCTGTGTGACTGTGGGCAAGTCACTTAACTTCTCTGTGCCTCAGTTCCCTCATCTGTAAAATGGGGATTAAGACTGTGAGCCCCACATGGGACAACCTGATCCCCCTATGTCTACCCCAGCGCTTAGAACAGTGCTCGGCACATAGTAAGCGCTTAACAAATACCAACATTATTATTATTATTATTAATCAAGTAAAAATGTGTATACACTTCCGGCACTTTTCTGGAAATGTCTTACATTTTTCCTTGGGGCTCCCTAGGTTGACAGTAGCTTCTTTAGTGATGTACCAAAGTCCTTGATTTGGTAGAGGTCTGCATGGCCTAGTGGATAGAGCATGGGCCTGGGAGGCAGAAGGGTTCTCTGTCACGGTCTGCTGTGTGACCTTGGGCTAGTCACTTCACTTCTCTGTGCCTCAGTTACCTCATCTGTGAAATGGGGTTAAGACTGTGAGCCCCATGTGGGACAGGACAGGACAGGACACAACAGCACTTAGAACAGTGCTTGGCACATAGTAAGCACTTAACAAATACCACTATTATTATTGGTTGGGATAGATACAAGGGAATCAGGTTGTCACAGTCTTAATCCCCATTTTACAGATGAGGGAACTGAGGCCCAGAGATATTAAGTGACTTGCCCAAGGTCACCCAACAGTCAAGTGGCAGATCCGGGATTAGAACCCATGACCTCTGACTCCCAAACCTGGTCCCTTTCCACTAAGCCACACTGCTTCTATCCTGCTTATCCTGCTCATTATCCTTTACATTCCATCACTTGTGGCCTGTGATGCTAATCTTGGTCTACATGGCACAAGGTAGGTTCCTATAATCCTGCCTTTTGTCAAGTTCATGAGTTGCCCCACGGTGCTTTATATGTAGTACTTGTTTATCCTAAAATGAGCATTTTCATCTATAAGGGGTTTTTTTTTGTTTTGTTTTTAAAACATCGAATCAGTTTTGGTGGCTGCAGGAATGGCATCTAAAAGGAACAATCCTATGTGACTTGTACAGGAAATGGGCAAAAACATTTCCTTTCCAGTCTTTGTGATTTTTCTCCTGAAAACCACTCTCCCAGCAGCTTGTGCTCTCACTAAGGGAGGACACCATGTGAAACAGGCACACAGTCATCCAGTAATGAAGAAGCAACTCCCAAAACTATAGCTTTAGATTTATAGGTCAGGTGATTTCACAGAACAGCTTACTCAGAGTGAGCTATGATATTATCTTTTGTCTGGTAATCATAAACTTTCAAGATGAGTTGTCCAGAAACAAAGATTTCAAATAATTTCATTAAGAAAGTCCTTCCCCTTTTGGTTTGTTTAGATTATCGATCAAACAAGCCATAAAAGGGGGTCGGGGGAGAAAGATGTACATGAAAGAAACGTAAAATATCCAAAAATACATAGAGTGATTTGAAAGGGAAGGGGATACTCTAGACTCTGTGGGACATGGACTGTGTCTGATCTGATTATTTTGTATCACCCCAGTGCTTGGCACATAGTACACACTTTTCAGATGCCATTACTACTAAAGTTTAGAGTTTTAAATGAGACGTTTTTCCTCTTTTAAATGAGGCTTACAATGAGTAAATTATTTTTTAGTCAAAATGTCATCGTTTCACACATCCAATTTAAAATTGATTCAGACATCTATATTTTTTCCATTTCTTCAGTAAGTGTATCTCTTAAGTTTTTGCTTAGGAAATTAATTCCAGGGTTTCTATTTTGAGTGACCAGGAATCAGACTAAAGAACTGATGGAATGAATGATTTTAGTGGGTGGTAAACATTAACTGTCCACCACATTCTATTTTAATCAAAATTCAGTTTAAAATACAACATGCATGCTCCAGAAGAACTTAGAAATGAGCGTTTGTAAAGTTTAGGTGAAATATACATAGCAGATTGTATTGTTCTGTATAGAGAAAGAAGCTAGGCCATTTGAGGTTAGCCTTTCTGGAGCTGTTTTTACTGCTGAGAAATCTCAAAAGTAACTTTAGTAATAATTGTGGTAATTTTTATGCGCTTACTATGTGCTAAGCATGGGAGTAGATACACTACAGTCAGGTTTGACACAGACCCCATGCCACATGGAACTCAGTCAAAGGGGAAGGGAGAACAGCTATATAACCCCCATTTTGCAAATGAATAAAATGAGTCACAAAGAAGTTGTGACTTACCCAAGGTCACACAACAGGAAATCTTGAAACTCAAGAGGGAACATACAAATGGACAGGGGTTCCAACATTTTGGGTGGAACATGGGAACACACTTGGGGTAGAGCTTTGAGGGTTTGGAGGGAAAGAGGGAGAGAAGTAGCAAAGAAATAGGAAAAAAGGGGGGGGAGATAAAAAGGAGGAAGGGTGAGGAAGAGAGGGAAAAGGGGCAGGAGAATGGAGAGGAAAGTAAGAGGGCCCTTGAAACTGTGTGGCTTTTTTCTAGGGTATTCATTAACCGCTCACTATGTACAAAGCACTGTACTAAGCGCTGGGGTAGATACAAGATAATTATGTTGGACAAAGTCCCTGTGCCACATGGAGCTCAGAGTCTAAGTAGGAGAGAGTAGGTTTTCATCCCCATTTTACAGATGAGAAAACTGAGGCACAGAAAAGTCAAGTGGCTTTTCCAAAGTCTTCTACTGTAATCAATCCCTTCATGTAGGTACCTAGTCCTGAAGTTTTCTATGGGACTGTGGCCATACTGCCATTTAAAATGGAGAATCCCATCATCGATATCACTCTCTCGAGTGCTTAGTACAGTGCTCAGTAAATTATCTTAATCTACCTACTGCTTTTTCTCTGTCTCACCCTCCACCTTCTCCTTTTACTTGGCCGTGTGTCCCTTAAGTACTTTGATATTCACCTCACAACACTTACGTATATAGCGTTACCCTCTGCTCCTTCCCCTATCTGTAACTCATTTTAATGTCTGTCTCCCCCTGTAAACTGTAAACTCCTTGAGGGTAGGGATCATGTCTACCTCCCCTAGCATTTAGTACAGTACTCCGCACACAGCAACTGCTCGATAAATAGTATTGATTGATTGACTGATCGATTCTCCTCCAACCCCACCTCTGCTTCTTACCTCTTAATCACTGGGCTGTGAGACTAATTTGACAACCGCCCTTGCCTCTGAGCCATCCCCTCTCCCATCTGGAGTGTTGCCCATCTGCCCACCACTGTCATCGGCATTTGTGGCACATAGCCAGGGGTCCGCATTCCCTTCTGGGTTCCGGGGCCATTTCCTGTGGACCAAGAGGACACGGGGAAGGCATACAGTTGCCATCTTGTTTCCAACTCCAGGTCCTTTTTGACCCATATGCTATAGATGCAAAACTGATGGGATTGCCTCTCCAGTGCCTAGTCCATGGAGATCATCATCCCCATCTCCCCCATAGAGTGGGCATCTATGCCAAATAAGATCTCTCCTCAGGGTTTTTTTATTTTATTTTAAAGACTTTCCAAGGTTTCTGACCCCGAAGCAATCGATACAATCAATAACATTTCTTCAGCACCTAAGTTAGGGAGCATAGCCATAAGATGGGGCTGTGTTTGAATGACAAGAAAACAAAGATCATGACAACTGGAAGTTTTAACACATTTATAGAGGATGGAAAGAAGATTGAAATAGTCGGCAATTTTTCTCTCCTGAGATCGATAATCAATAATAAAGGTAGTAGTAGCCAAGAAATACACCAAAGATTAATGTAAGGAAGATTTGCTATGAGGAGCCTGGAAAGAATTATGAAACGTGCTGTTGTAACAACAGCCACAAAAATACAAATTGTCAATTGTGTGGTGTTTCCAGTGATAATGTATAAATGTGAAAGCTGGATAGTGAAAAAACAGAATAGAAAGAGCATCAGTTATTTTGAAATTTGGTGTTGGAGAAGGCTTTTGAGAATACCATGGACTGCCTGAAAAACAAATGGGTTTTGGAGCCAATTAAGCCGATGTGGTCTTTGGAAGGCCAAATGGCTTGACTTAAATCAGCATATTTTGGACATATCATCAGGAGGACTAATTCTCTGGAGAAAGCACTAATGCTAGGAAAAGCCCAGGAAAAACATTGAAGAGGCAGACCAGCAGCTAGATGGATAGAAACTATAACAACAAAAAGGGAAGAACCATTAGCAGAGGTATGGATTATGGCAGAAGATAGGCCATTCTGGAGAAAATATGCCCATAGAGTCGCTAAGAATTGGAAACGACTCAACGGCATTTGATGATACTGTGTGCAAAGCACCATGCTAAGAGGTTTGAGACAGCTTAGAGTAAATAGAGTAATAGAGTAAGTAAATTCTGTCCTTGAGAATCCTAGGGTCTCAACAGGGGAGATAGACATTAAAATAATTCAAAGATGGTAGGTGTTTGGGTGCCTGATATTTGAGGTGGGGGGTTCTGCTGCTGATAGACACACACAAACACACACGTATAACATATATATAAATAAAAGATCAGGGTACTCAAAATGTATGTATGGGAGGGAATGCAAGTAGGAACAGGGGGATGGGATGGGCTTGGGCTGTTACAGGGAGTGGCACGGTGATGGATGGTGTACAAGGCAGGGTAATGGGGTCAAAACAGTTATTGGCCACGACAGGGAAGGACAGTGGACCTGCCAAGTAAATGAAAGGAACTCTTCAAAAAGAGCATCAAAGCGACGGAGACAACAGAATGAAGGGAGTGATGATATAAACCTTAGGAGCAACCCGGACTGCTTCAAAGTGATGGTGGAGGCCAGGAAACCAGCCTCTGGGTGAAACTGGGCAAGGACATGGAAGATAGAGTTGCTTGGTCCCTCTTGACATTTCAGGGGTGTTTTGTGACCCTGCTAGGTTGAGGGGAACCACTGTCTAGGGGGTGTCAGTGTGGGCTGTAGGCATTCCAGTACCTCTGTTTCCCAGAAATGGAATTGCTGCGGACCTTTGTCCTCGGAGCTTGTTCTTTGTGTAATTTTAGTGGGTTGTTGCGTGGTGGCAGCATCTGGGGGGGGGGTGGTTCTCTTACTGGGGTGTCGGTATTTTGTCTATAGAAGGCCGCCGTCATCCACAGGAAAAACAAAAGTCAATATTCAGGTGACTGAGTGCTTAAGTAATAGGGTATGTACATGTACAAGTGGTTGTGAGTATATTTGTGTAAGTGGCACAAAAGTGCTTAAGTGATCCTAAATGTAATAGTACTTGAGTATCCATTGGATACAGAAGACCACACTAAATGCTTTTAAGGAACACAATAAATAATTGACACGTCCTCAGCCAACGAAGAGCTTATACTCTAAGGGTTAAGACAGAGCATATTTCCAAATTCAGTAGTGAAAATAAGTCCTAGAATTTACAATTAAATAAACATAGATAAGTGTTGAGAAGGGGTTTAAATGAATGTGTAAGTGCTAGAAGATGGTTGAGAGGTAAATACGACCTAGGTGCTGGGAACTAATCAGAGGTGGTTTGTTGAAAGAGGGGTATTTTAGGAGAGCTGTGAATGAGTGAAGCACTGTGGTCTGTTGTATCTTGGAAGGAGGACGTTTCAAGGTAGGGATGGAGGTTCGACAGAGAGGTACAGCCAGAAAGTTAACTTGGTAGGAACTGAGAGAGCAAGTAGGGGAAGGAATAACGAGTGAAGAGAGCAGATAGGGAAGATGATCAAATGATTGTATTTATTGAGCTCTGACGGTATGCAGAACACTGTACTAAGCACTTGGGAGAGTACAGTATAAGCAGAGTTGGTAGACATGTTCCCTGCCTTCCAGGAGTTTACAGTCGAGATGGACAAATAGACATTAAATTATAGATATGTATGAAAGTGGTATGGGGCTGAGGATGGGGTGAATGAAAGATAAAAAATCCAAGTGCAAGGGAGATGCAGAAGGATGAGGAAGTAGGGAAAATGAGGGCTTAGGTGGGAATAGGTGGGATGAGTTGGTGGAGAGCCTTGAAGCCAATTGTGAAGAAATGTTTGATGCAGAAGAACACAGGAAGCCAGTGAAGGCTTTTGAGGGGAGGAGAGATGTTTTCTGAGGGAAACTTCAAGAGGATGATCCGTACAGCAGTGTTTAATATAGCTTGGAATGGGGAGGAACTGGAGTCAGGGAGATCACGGAAGAAGCTGATTCATAGTTTACCCACAATATGACCAGAGCTAACATCATTCAGTGGTATTATTTAACAGTTACTGCATTCAGAGCACTGTACTAAGCACTTGGGAGAGTACAAAAGAGTACAACAGAGTTGATAGACACAATCCCTGCCTTCAAGGAGCATAAAATCTAGTGAAGAAGACAGATATTAAATTACATAAGGTGAAAGCGATAGAGTATAAGGCTATAGCCCTAAATATAGGGTTGGGAGTGGGGTGAATATCAAAATGTTTAGGAGTTACAGACCCAGTTGCATAGGCAACACAAAAGAGAGGTTGGTTAGATGGAGAGATGAGAGAATGATCAAGGAAGGCTTCCTGAAGGAGATGTTATCTTAATGGGGCTTTGAATATGGGGTTAGTAGTGTTGGCAATGAATGGGGAGGGAGTTCCAGGCTAGAAGGAGGACATAGGCTAGGGGTCGGCAGTGAGATAGATCTAGGTACAGTGAGTAGGTTGTCACTGCAGGAGCAAAGTATGCGAGCTGTGTTGTAGTGGGAGAGGAGCAAGCTTGGGGATGGGGAAGGTTGCTGATTGAGTCCCCTAAAGCCAATGGTGAGTAGTTTCTGGTTGTTGAAGAGGTGGATAAGCAACCATTGGAGATTTTTGAGGAGTCGGGAGAATGATTTAAAAAAACAAATATATCCTGGCAGCAGAAAGAAGTATGAATTGGAGAAGGGAAAGCCTAAAAGCAGGACGTCAGTGAGGAGCTGATAGAGTAATCAAAGTGGAAAAGGACAAGGGCTTGGACCAGCATGATAGCAGTTTGGATGGTGCAGTTTCTAGAGCTGTTTTGAGGCTCAAACTGGCAGGATTTTGTGACTAACTGAATATGTGGGTTGAACGAGAGAGATGAGTCGAGGATAATGTCAAGGTTGAGGCCTGCGAGAAAGAGAGGAGATCAGTGTTTTCAGCAGTGATGGGGAAGTTGGGGGGAGCAGAGGGTTTGGAGGGGAAGATTACTTGTTTTGGTTATGTTAAGCTAAGACTCGAAAGGACATACGAGTAGAGGTGTCCTGAAGGCAGGAGGAAATGTGAGGCTGCGGAGAAGGAGAGAGGCCGGGGCTGGAGATGTGGACTAGGGAATCATCCATGTAGAGATGGTAGTTGAAGCCGAAGGAGAGGAGGACTTCTCCAAGGGAGTGGGTGTGGATAGAAAATAGAAGAGGACTCAGAACAGAGCCTTGAGGGATCCCCATAGCTAGGGGGTGGGAGGCAAAGGAGGAACTTCTACTTCATGTAGATTCATGCTCGTCAAAACGATCCATTCTGACATGTTCTTTTCCATAAATCTCTGCTTCATTTGGGGTGTTATCTTTCATAAATTGGTTTTGGGACCAGTTCATTTCAGGTTTTATTTGAATGGTTTACGTGTATCTATCTATGTGTGTTTACTTCTCTGTATCTATATATATACATGTAGATACATAGATTTAAACACACATAGCTAGATATGTAGATTATATATACATAGTTGTAAGTTCTACTACCATCGCAGAAATGCAAGTTGTGTGCTTTTAAAGTAATTGAATGTAGCCCCAAATCACCTCAGTCCTTACATCATTTAATAAGGGAGATTACACTTTTGTTACTGCATAGTTTCTTTTCTCTATTGATAAATTATTGTTCTGTTATTGCTGTGCGAAGTCTTTTTAAATGTAAACAATGTGGCTCCTCAATCTCTAGTATCTGAATGGCCCATTAACTCTTTCAGAATCTACAAGTTTTGGGGAAGAGCAGGCGAGGTGTTGAGCAGACCAAAAATCTCTCTGTTTTATTTTCACTTTGACACAAAGTGAGTACACTTTCTCTTAGGTAACTAGTAACTGAGTAAAGAGAAAAGCCTGGAACTTCCCCAAAGGTTACATTTCACTGCCCATAGCAAAAAAGAAAAAATATATATCTGTGAACATGGCACTGATCCTTTCCATTCAACTGATAATCAAAGCAAGAGAGAACTTGTTTTTCAGAGAGGGGACATTTTCTGTAGCCAAGTGCTTTTTTTATTCTGTTAACAAGCAGGGCTAGAATTATCTTGAGATTTAACTGAGGAAATAAAGAGAAGACCTTGGGTCTCATTTTCTGCTTATGGGTTTCTTGGCTTACTGTTTCAAATCTTGGCTTGCTGTCTCAAATAATGCAGAACACCGAGACTGCCCCAGATAAAAGAGGAAAAAGATGATAGGGTAGTAGAAAATTACCCCAAATATTTTCAGTTTAGCATATGCTTGTCTGTGCCCAAAATAACAACATTTTGATTTTTAGCTAATGCCAGGCCAGCAACAAGAGAAAACCAGGTCTCAAGCCCTGTTTTGGAAGCTTTGATTTAATGTAGTCCCATTTTTCTTCTCTGTGACTGAAGAATCAACTTAACTTTTTTTGTCTGTGTTTAAGTGGGTTTTGGGTTTTTAGAGCAACTTGATATTAAGAGGTAGCAATAAGTGGAGGTGACACCATATTCATCTTGAAAAGAAGGTGTGAGGAGCCCCTGGTTCTCAACATTTGCACAGCCATATTCTTCCTCAAGAGCATTTAGAAGTTTAATTTACACTTGGTCGCTGAGAAGGAAAAGGACCAGTAGTTATTCTGCCTCTCTCAGCATAGTATTTAAGTTTCTGTGGGCTCCCTTGTGTATGCTGGCAAGAGGTCATAAAGAGCAGGATTAGTTGACCTGTGTTAACAGAGCTGGTGATGGATGAGAGAAGTACGGCATATAGCCTGTATATTCTCAAGGGGTAGCCATACCCAAACAGGAGAGACTGGGATTGAGGGTACAGCTGGCTTGCACAAACACACACACACACACACACAAATAGCACATTAAAAGCCTGCCATACAGATGATCTTGGCTAGAATCCTCTTCCAGACAGAGGAGGAAGAAACTTTTATTTTTTTCCCTCTTAGCAGGATTTGAATGGGAGGGAAATTTAGAGGGGAAATCTTATTTTAAGATTCAGATGACTCAAATTTGGTATCAACCTACGGAACCATTCCAGATTGCACTAAATTAATCAACTGGTGTTGTTTGAGTGCCTACTGTGTGCAGACCACTATGCTAAGCACCTGTGAAAGTACAATGCAACCGAGTTGGTAGACCCATTCCCTGCCCAGTAAGAAATGTGAAATCCTTGATCAGAAGCAAGGCTAGTCAAGGCCAGGGTGGGGAGACACTAAGAATGGTCAAAAATATACCTTCACTCTTTTTCTGTCAAGTAGGATTTTGTTTGAGTGAGGTAGACATTGGAGAGATGTCCATTCTTGGCTAGCAGACATGGATAGAAGTCTATGAAAACACAACCTTATGTGGTTTGAGTTCACTTTCAGAAATGCTATTTATCATTGTAAATAGTTCCTTAGGGAACAACCCTTGGACATAGATGGTAGGAAAGCAAGGATCATTACTCGGCTGTCCCAAGGGGGAGGAAGACATAGAGGACAGTTTGAATATAAATCAGAACATCAAGAAACAGGTTACAATGAAGCAATTCAAATGTATCAACAGTGAAAAACATATTCATTGTTGGTTGTAGGGAGCAGTTACCAGACAGTCCTTGGTGAAAAGCTGCTACAACTTTCTCAATGTTCTAAATGCTTCTTGCCCAGCTTCAGCTCAAAACAGGTTTCTGATCAGTGATTTCAGATTACAACCAAAGATCTCATCTCTGTTGAAAAATCTGTTTGGGCCCCAATTGCCCTGCAGGCAGGAAATGAAGCGTACATTCAGGCTGTCTCTGCCTAGGGAAAGGACATCTGGGGCCTGAATCTGACCCAGGAAAGAAGCAAGCTCAGAATACATGAAGGATGCCTTGAATTAGACTGTGAGCCCCAGGTGGGACAGGGCCCGTGTCCCACCTAGTTAACTTGTACCTACCCCGACACTTAAAAAAGTCTTTCACACATAGTAACCACTTAACAAATACCATAAAAAATTGTCCATCGATCTTTCGGCATTTTGTGCCTGTCATTACTCCCATCTTGAGGCCTAGTGATGGACTGCATTTTTCATTTTTCCAATCTTTGACTCACCATTGCTCACTCAGGCTAGCAGTGGCATAGAGGGGACAAAGAAGCTGGAGATGTTCGAGTTAACATGCGAACCTCTTCTGAACCTGTTGGATGACAATCTCCCTATCTTCAAAATCTTTCTGAATTCCCACCTCCTCTAGGAGGCCTTCCCTAATTAATTTCCATTCTTCCCAGGTTATATTCCCTATCAACTACCACCTCAGCACTCTGGACCGACTTCGTATTTGGGTATTCACAATCACCCATAGCACTTTTGTGATTAAAAAACCTATTTATTAAGCATGGACTCATATGTGGCATTTACTCTCATATTTGTTCCACTTTTTTTATTTGCAACACTGAAGTAGAGTTAGATCAAGTCTAGCAATCAGGTTAGCAGGAGAAAAAAGGAGAAGAAGAAAAGGAAGAGGAAAAGAGGGTGACAGTATAAGAAAGTTAAGAAGGCACTTGAGATTGCTGCTCTTACTTGTATTGCACTCTCCCAATACCTAGAATACCTAGAATTTCTAATACCTAGAGTGTCTCCACTAATGCCACCTATATGGAATAATCATCTTCAGTAGTATTTATTGAGTGCTTACTCTGTGCAAAGTATAGAGCTTGGAAGAGTTGGGAGACATGTTCCATAATGAACGTCTCCTAGCAAGATAGGATCACAGACTTGCTGGAGAAAAGTCAGTTGATTAGAAATAAAACAATGCTTATCACATCACCCCTTTGCTGGGTGAGACACTCTGGAGAATAATAATAATGATGATAGTTATGGTATTTGTTCCTTCTTTCCATGCAATAAGTGCTGGGTTTATCAGGTTGGAAACAGTTTCTGTCCCACATGGGGTTCACAGTCTAAGAGGGCAAGGGAACAGGTATTTAATCCTCATTTGACAGGTGAGAAAACTGAGGCACAGAGAAGTTAGGTGACTTGACTTGCCCCAGGTCACACAGCAGGCAAGTGTCAGAGCCAGGATTACGACCCAGGTACTTTGACTCCCAGGCCTGAGCTCTTTCCATTAGGCCACAGGATACCCAAACTGCTGCTGTTTAGTGAATGGTAGTGAATCAGCTGTCTCCCTCCTATTCATTCACTCTTCTTCCACTATATTCCAACACAAACTCTTCGATCCTCTCATGACATCCTACTCATCATGTCTCATTGTTGTTTCTCCACCTCTGAACACTTGCTCACTCTTTTCCCTCTGCCTGAAACTCTTTCCTCTTCTGAACCTGCTAGATGACAACCTCCCTATCTTCAAAATCTCTCTGAATTCCCACCTCTTCTAGGAGGCCTTCCCTAATTAATTTCCATTCTCCCCGTTTTACAGTCCCTATCAAGTACCACCTCAGCACTTTTGGGCCAACTTCATATTTGGGTACTCACAATCACCCATAGCACTCGTGTGCTTAAATAGCCTATGTTTTAAGCACGGACTCATATTTGGTATTTACTCTCATACTTGTTCCACCTTTTTTATTTACAACACTGAAGTAGGGTTAGATCAAGTCTAGCAATCTGGTTAGCAGGAGAAAAAAGAAAAAAAGAAAGGGGAAAAGAGGGTAAAAGAATAAGAAAGTTAAGAAGGCACTTGAGATTGCTGTTCTTGTATTGCCCTCTCCCAAATGCTGCATTCAAGAAGCACTCAATGAATGAACCCACCTCCCTTCTCTTCTTACCTTGGAGAGGGCAGTTTCAAAGAAGAAATTCCCCTCCTCTGGTGTGAGCCTATCTCTGTGACATTGTTGCAATATGACCCTCCTCTTCTTTCTACCTTGGCACTACATTGCTTACAATTATGTGATATCAAAAGAATCTTTTTTCCCCACCTCAAAAATCAGGGTGGGGAAATTAGGTGGAGATGACAATTGAACATGTTAATATGCTACGTCCCCTTTCTTTCCCTCTTCTGTAAATTATTTTATCATCTGTCTTGCCAACTGGAATATAAACTCTCATCTGTCTCACAGCCAACCCCTTTCCAGTATCCTCCCTCTCCATGTACTCCAGGCAACCACTCTCCCCACCTTCAACACATTATTAAGGTCGCACCTTCTCCAAGAGGTCTTCACTTATTAAAACCTCTTTCGCATGGCTCCCTCTCCCTTTTGCATCAATCAATCCATGGAATGTATTGAGTGCTTACTGTCTGGAGAGCACTCTACTAAGTGCTTGGAAGAGTACACCACAATGAAATTGGTAGACAAGTTCTCTTCCCACAATGAGCTTACACTCTAGAGAGGGCCTAGTGTGTTCCTGAGGTAGAATTGTTGAGAGTGCAATAGACCTGATTTCAACCATGAAAAAAATACTTTTAAAGCAAAAGTTTGTAAATAACAAGAAGGATTTGGCAATAGCTTGGGGAAAAAAATCAAAAACTGTAAAAAAAAAAAAATTAACAATCACCACTTGTGGCCATGAGTATCGTGTTTCCATTTCCAAGTAAAAAGGATAGCGAGTTTAACAAGTAAAGAGGTGATATTTGAATGCAGGAAAAAGATTTTGTTTTACAGTACTTTGGCAAATGCATCAATTTTAGAAATAAATAGGAGTTTAAGAGGAATAATGATTATGGTGTTTGTGCAGTACTTACCATGTGCTAAACACTGTACCAAATGCTAGGGTAGGTAAGACAATCAGACCCCTCATGGGCACAGCCTAACTAGGAGGGAGAAAAGGTACTGAATCCCCATTTTGCAGAGGGAAAATGAGGGAATCGAGGCACAGAGAAGTCAAGTGAGTTGCCTTAACAAATACCAACATGATAGGCAAGTAACTGATCCAGGATCAGAACTCTGTGCTCTCTCTCGTCTACACACTTGGACCTATGTCCTTTGGGCACCAGCGCTTACTTAGTACAGTGCTTGGCACATAGTAATCGCTTAACACATACAATTATTATTGTTTTATTTTCACCCCACCCTCATGTCCACATTACTTATGTGAATATCTTTAAATTATATATTATGAATCACTCATTTATATTAACGTCTGTCTCACCGTCTGGGCTTTAAGCAGGTTGCGGGCTGGGAACGTGTCTGCTAACTCTGTTTCATTGTACTCTCCCAAGCACTCTGCACAGTGGTCTGCATATAGTAAGCACTCAATCAATATCATTGATAAGCTCCTTAAAGGCAACTGTGTCTACTAACTACTGTACTCACCCGAGAGCTTCGTACAATGTTCTGCACACAATAGGTGTTTAGTATTGTGTACATATACCCTTCCACTCTTTTGCTTTAACTTCATGTAATTGATGTGAATGTCTGCCCCCCCACTAGATTTTAAACTCCTTGAGGGCAAAATTCATGTATTTTCAGATTATTGTATTATACTCTCCTAAAAGAGCTTAGTACAGTTCTGTGAGCCCAGTTAAGTGCTCAATAAATACTTTTAATATTGATTGAGTGCTATTCTCATGGCCAAGTTGAATGGACTGTCTTGTGTCCTGTCCCTCCTTGATCTCTCAGCCACCTTCGATGCCATTGATCAGTCCCTCCTCCTGGAATCATTCTCAGACCTTGGTTTCACTGAAATGATCTTCACCTGGTTCTCCTCCTAAATGACTTCCCCTTCCTCAGTCTCATTTACTGGCTCTCCTACTTCTCAACCCCTAGCTGTGGATGTCCCACCAGGCTTTGTTTCAGGTCCCCTCCTCTTCCTGTTATTCTCTCTCTTTCTCCATTCTCTCTCAGAATTCATCTTCTCTTGTTCAGCTACCACCTTTATCCATATGACTCCCAAATTTACCTCTCGATCCCTGACCTCTCCCCACTATTCAGTCTTGCATCTTCTCTTGCCTCCAGAACATCTCCACTTGGATGGCACACCAGCACCTCAAATTCAACATGCCTAAATTTGAACTCCTCATCGTCCCTCCTAACTTTCTCATCATAGTGGAAAATAGCACCCTCTTAACTTCCTGAGAAGTCTGCAACCTTGATATCATCCTTGACTCCTCACAGTCTTTAAGCTATCGCATTCAATCAGTGGCTAAGTTTCGCCAGTTCTTGCTCAACCACATTTCCTGAATCTTCCCCTTCCTCTCATCCATACAGCAACCATCCTGGTCCAATTTTTCATATCTCATTATTAGACTAGTGTATCAGCCTTTTCACTGGTCTCCAAGTTTCCAGCCTCTTCTCTACTCAATCTCATCTACCCACTGCTGCCCACAATGTCACTCAGCACATGTCTCTCCACTCTACAAAGCCTCCAACAGCTATTCGCTTTCTGCATTAAGCAGAATATCTTTAGTTTTGGCTTCAAGTCTCTCCACCAGCTCTTTTCATCTAATGGTTAGGTTCTCTTCACCTGTCACTCTCAGCTCACACCCTTTGCTCCTTCCAAGCTCATGTTCTAACTATACCTAGTTCTCAATTCTCCCTCCTCCGTTCCTATTCACACTATTCACCTGGCCTAGAACTCCTTCCCCTATCAAATCTGCCTGGAAGTTCCTGTAAATTCCCAGGCCATGGCTCTCCTAATTTTCAAAGCCCTCCTAAAATTTCACCTCCTCCTGAAAGTCTTCCTTGATTAGTTCTCATCACTCTAAGCCCCAGCAACACAAAACCCATAGCATGTATGTGCTTATACCCATCCTCTGCACTTATGTAAATATGAATGCTTATTAATTCATCTATTTCATGTCATATTCTTGCTTATTTCTGTTCCCACTATTTTTGAATAGTTTACGTTTGTCAGTCTCCCCTTTTAGGTGCTATCAACAGTTGTAGTGTTGGAATCTTCTCCTAATTCCTTTTTTTATGTATGACTTGTGTCTGTCCATCTCCCAGATTAGATTGAAAGCTCTTTGAGGGCAGGGAGTACATCTTTTTTTACTCAATTGTGCGCACAGTAGGTACAGTAGTAGAAAACAGACCAACATGGTATAAACCACTTAGAAATGGGCTGATTGTTTTAGGAGAACGGACTTCAAGAAAACCAGGAAAGAAAAAGGAAGAAATGAAAATGGAAGCAAGCCTGGATGTAGCAGGGATAAAGTCACTTAATTTCTCTACACCTCAGTTATCTCATGTCTAAAATGGAGACTGTGAGCGCCATGTGGGATTTGCTTTATGTCCAACCTGACGATCTTGTATCTGCCCCACTGCTTAGTACAGTGCCTGGTACATAGTAAGCTCTTAACAAATACCATTAAGAAAAACAAACATCTTACATGCACGATGTGGAAGGGATTGTCCGTTTTGCACATCGGTCTTAGTAGCCACACTCACTCTCACTGAAAAAAATCTCACCAGCAGTAATGTCAGCCTTAAACTCTGAAGGACACAGATATTTTTAGATTGTCCTCCAGAGTTTTCTATCCAAATTTCTGATTTTATAAATAACTGCAAAAGTTTTAGACCTTTTCCCTTTAGCTTCTCCTTAGCATTCCAAGAAAACCCTACTGATGGTGAAGTTCACCTTAGACAGACAGACAGACAGAGAGAGAGAGAGAGAGAGAGAGAGTGTGTGTTTGTGTGTTTGTGTTTGAAAAGGCTAATCCAGGACCCTAAGTCCCAGCCACATTATGCACAGAAAAAAGCTGTCCCCTGTTGGGTTGTTTTTTGAAGCGCTTGGTACTGTTTTGTCTTTTCTCTCCCTTTCTCTCATTCTTTAGGAAGCTTTAGCTCAAAAAGAGCCACTGCTGTCTTAATAGCAGTGTCAGTCTCTAGCTGACCCACTGCTTCAGTTCAAGAGTGAGATAGCAGAGATGTAGTGAATAGAGTAAGGGCCAGGAAGTCAGAAGGTCATGGGTTCTAATTTTGCTTCCACCACTTGTCTGCTCTGTGGTCTTAGGCAAGTCACTTCACTTCTCTGTGCTTCAGTTACCTTGTCTGAAAAATGGGGATTGAAACTGTAAGCCCCACGTGGTTCAGGAATTGTGTCCAACCCAATTTGCCTGCATTCCCCCCCCCCCCCCAGTGTCTGGAACATAGTAAGCACTTACTAAACACCACATTTATAATAATTAACTTGCTGAGGTCGTGTGCTCTTCTAAGCTGTATCATGCTTGGAATCCTGAGGCCCCTTGATTGGGAATGGGAGGGAAGGTGGGAGAGAAGATGAAGTGATGGACCTGATGTAAGTCTTCCCTGAAGTCCAAGCATCTTGGCAACTTTCTGGGGCTGCACAATGACTTTCTGTTCCATCTGAGGTGTGAACTTTATGAGCTCTCATCCAGCTGACCAGCAACAGTATTTTCATTCAGCCAAGTCGTGTAACGCTCTCCAAACAACCCGTCCCGGTCAACACCCACCCCTCTGCCCCTCTAAAAATAATTTTTCATACTAACTCGATCTCATTAAAGGCTTTACATAGGAGCTCGAAAATTTACCAAGAAATAGCACATTCTCTCTGGCCCAGGGATGCTTCTGAGCCTGATGTTTCTTTAATTTCATGTAAATTTCTCTAAGTAAATATTCCTTAAAAGTGAATAAAATTTTATTTCACTTTAACAAGAGAATATAAAAGTTAAAAAGGTCACTGCCATAATAGACTAATCTCAATTATCAGGGCAGCCGGTGAAACCCTCACTCCCACCTAATCTCATTCGGTGCACATGCAGCTCACCGTGTGATTTCCAACACAGCTAAATGAAATTATAAAGCAGTGTTAAATTTATTAATCATTTAATTAGCTAAATGTTCCTGCAAGTACTCGGGAGATGAATGGCATGTCACTTCCTAATGCAATTTGCCTCTCAGGCAGGCAGGGTCAGAAGGGAAACTCCTGGCATCTGAAATGATCTTTTTTACATTGCTTCTTCTATTGAGGGACAGTTGGGATCTTCCTGTCCGCAAGGCCAGCGAGTGTTCTTGTCAGAATAACAGGTTATCTTGAACCTGAGCGAGCTGGGATGGCAAGAACTCAGATTAAACAATTAACCCATGTGTGACTACCTCCCCACTGCTGCCCTCCAAGGCAAATCTTTTCATATTTAACAAACCAGTGAGCAGGGAGGAGAAAATGGCACCAGCCAGTATTAAAGCAATGCTCAATCTAGTTTTATTTCTTTAAATTTACTCAGTCGAGAAGAAATTTGTGGAGTGAAAATTCTCCCCATGCTAGGTGAGTTTAAGCCTTCCAGTTTAGGCAGAATTTATATGTAGTTTTCCACTGCTTGCTTTTGCTTCCGAGCTTTCACACTGGGCAATGGCTGGTGAAGGTGGGTCTCAAAGCCAAGGGCTCTCCTGGCCAATCGCATTTGGACCAACAGTGGGGGTGGAATGGATTTATTTTTTTCGACATTTTGTCCTGACGTTTGAAGTCTCCTATTATTGACAAGTAGAGTCTGTCACATATAAATCTATTCAAATTTACAGAAAGAGAACTGACAAACAGCACATTGATAATTCACCAGACAAGGAAGCCTGGGAGGGTGCAGCATGAATCATGAAATTTCCAAACGATCACTACTTTGTTTCGGGTAGAAACTGTTGAGTCCACTGAATGCAGTAGTATTTTAAGATTCTTATCTCTCTGATTCACAGAGCACAAGGCAAATCACTGGATATTTCATCTAGAAAATTGTTGCTCTTTTAAGGCTATGTTTTGCTGTCATGCAAAGAAACTCCGTCGTGACCTTACTTAACTCCGTTCTCGAAGCCCTTGTCCTCCCACCCTCCTCATCTCTTGCCCCTAATGAACTAGTCACGTACTTCATAGATTCAGTTGAAACCATCAAGTGTGAACGCCCTAAAATCTTCCCTGCTCCTCTCCAGTCCCTCCTTCCTCCTGTCCCTTCTTCAACGCTCCGTCTTTCCCAGCAGTATCTCTGGAGGAAATCACCCTCCTCGTCTCTCCACCTCTGACCCCCTCCCTTTGCACGTTATCAAAACATTTGCCCCCTCCCTTTTGTCCACCATCTTCAACCGTTGACTTTCTAGATTGTAAGCTGTTGTGGGCAGGGGCTGTGTCTGCTATATATTTCCTCTCACAAGTGTTTAGTACAGTGCTCTGCACACAGTAAGCACTCAATAAATATGATTGACTGACTGGCCTGTGGACCACCCCCTTCTCCTGGAAGCATCTAACCTGGACTTCACTGACACTATCCTCTATTAGTTCTCTTAGGCCACTGGCCTCTCCTTCTCAGGCTCTTTCACAGGATCCTCCTCTGCCTCCCTCCCTCTGTGTCCTCAAGGATCAGTTCTGGGTCCTCTTCTATACTCCATCTACTGTACTCCCTTGGAGAACTCATTCAGTCACATGGCTTCACCTACTACCTCTACATGGAAGATTACGAGTCTCAGTCCCCTATCCCTGATCTCTCTGCTTCTCTGCAGTTTCGCATTTCCTCCTTCTTTCAGGACATTGCTACCTGGATGTTCTGCCAACACTTCAAATTTAACACATCCAAAACAGAACACCCCATCTTCCCACCCACTCCCTATCCTCCCCTCTCTTTCCCATTACTAGAGTCATGACCATTCTCCTCTCTTTCTCATAAGCCCATAACCGTGGTGTTATCTTCAACTCATCTCTCTCATTCAACCCACATATGCATGTAACAGATATCCACATAAACAAATACCACAATTATTATTATATTCAATCTTTCACATAAAGTTCTTCCCTCAAAATGTCACTAAAATCCACCCTTTCCTCTCCATTTAAAGTGCTGCTATGCTGATCCAAGCACTTATCATATCCCACCTCGATTACTGCATCAGATTCCTTGATGGCTTCTCTGCCTCTTGTCTCTACTCCAGGCTATGCTTAACTCTGCTGCCCAGATGTTTTTCTAAACAACATTCAGTCTATGTTTCCCCACTCCTCAAGAACCTCCAGTGGTTGCCCAGCCACTTCCATATCAAACAAACTCCTTACCATTGGCTTTAAAGCTCTCACCCTCAGCTCACACTCTCTCTTCTTACCTAGCTGATGTCTTCCTACAGCTCAGCCCACACCCTTCACTCCACTTAGCCCACTTTGCTAACTGTGCTTTGGTCTCATCTATCTCATCGCAGATCCCTTTCCCAAGTTCTCCTTTTGACCTGGAGCTCCTTCCGACTTTGACTACGACAGATCACCACTCTCCCCACATTCAAAGCCTTGTTATTAAAATCACATATCCTCCTAGAGGCCTTTTCTGACTAAGCCCTCATTCCTCCTACTCCCTCTACCTTCTGTTTCACCTGTGCACTTGGATCTATTGTCTACAAGCACTTGATATTCACCCCACCCTTAGACACACAGCACTTAAGCACATAGCCGTCATATAGTTTAAGGTTTGTCTCCCCCTCTAGACTGTAAGCTCTTGGTGGGCAGAGTTGATCTCTGTCAACTCTGTGTTGCACTTTCCCAAGCACTTAATGCGGTGCTCTCCACACAGTAAGCACTCGATAAATACCATCGATCGATTAATCGATTGATGACTGATGCCTACATTTCAAACTTAGAGAGAAATTCACCCAGTTCCAGCTGTTGATGTTTCATTAAATTAAGAAGTCAGGGCATATTGGGATCCTAGAGTAGGAGGAGGGAAATGAAAACTCTAGTAGACAGGAGGGTGCTGTAATGGGGCCAGCTTTCTACTTGCTTCTTGAGGCTTTGAGTTGAGGCCTAATCAGGACAACCCACAAGCCCAAATGAAGCATCAATCTGTGCCTGAGAGGGGAAAAGAATGTTGCCTTGATTGGTGTTATTTTCTGGGAAAGTCAATGGAGAAACTATATTGCTGGGTGGTTACATTTAGGGGAGGTGTCCATTAGTGTGCCACAGAGATAGTCTCACAGACACCCCTAGCCCCCTTCTGAGGGTGCCATGTGGAAAGAGCACGGTCCTGGAAGGCAGATGACAGGAGTTCTAATCCTGGCTCTACCACGTACCAGCTTGTGTGACCCGGGACATTTCACTTAACTTCCCTGGGCCTCAGTTTCTTCATCTGTAAAAGGGGATTCAATAGCTGTTCTCCCTCCTAATAGGACTGCAGGCCTCATGTGGGACAGGGACTGGGTCAGACTTGACTATCTTGTATCTGCCCCAGAGCTTAGGACAGTCTGTGGCACACAGAAAGCCCCTAACAAATGCCACAACAATTATTATGCCATATCTTTAGCATGTCATGACTGGAAACTTAATATTTACTCTAACATCTATCACTGATAGGAACCACAGATGGTTTCAATTTCTGGTCCAGTGTATTCAACATCTCCCCTCTCAGGGTCACACCTGGAGAGTTTCCAGTACTCTACCAGTCTCGACTATGGGAGGGAGAGTCAAGCAGAGGCCTACCCATTCCATTCCATTCCTAGCTGGGGCAGTGGTAAGCGAGGGGAAGGCAATCTTCTATGAGTCAAAACTCACCTCTGCTGGGCAACCACGGTGTGGGAGAGAGTCGAGGGTGGAGATTCAAGTTTACAGTGCAGAAGGAGGCGATGGTAAACCATTTCCATATTTTTACCAAGAAAACCCTGTGGATACAGTACCAGAACGATTGCAGATGGAGGTGAGGCATTCTGGGAGAGATGCGTCGGTGGCATCGCTGTGGGTTGGAGACGATTTGACGGCATAGGACAAGATAATGTTCAGCATCTAGGATCTCTTTAGAGAACCCGTGCTGTGTGGCATTTGCGGAATCCATCCTTACATATTGTAAGGGGGCAGCATGCAATGTCCTTGTACAGATCCATTCAGCAAATTGGAGCCCCAAGATGAGGCCCCTAAATATTGAATGAGTTTGTTCTGACTTTGGCAACCAGAAAAAGAAGTTTCCATTTAGCCACCAGTGAGAAGCAGCAGCATGGTCTTGTGGAAAGAACATAAGCTGGAAGTCTGAGGACCTGGGTTCTAATCCCGGCTCTACCACTTGTCCACTGCGTGACCTTGGGCAAGTCACTTAACTTATCTCTGCCTGTTTCCTCATCTATCAAATGGGGATCCAATGTGGTCCTCCTTCCCCTTTAGACCAGGAGCCTCAAGTGAGTCAAGCACTGCATCCAAACTGAGAAGATCAGTTGCCGCTAATAAATGACTGACACTGCTTTCTACTTTCCAGTTTCTTAGCTCCCATTCTTACAAGAAGACCCTGAGGGGAACACAGTTTATGCTGGAAACAGCTGAAGAAATTGTATTTGTTATTTATGTATTCTTTCTAAGAAAATATTTTCAAGAAATTTTGGGCTTTCATTACCTTTCCCTTATTTAACGTAAATACATACCCTCACATGGATACACCTTTTTCTTCTGGTCTGCATATATCAACTGTTTTATTAAACTTTGGTGAACACGCATTTCTAAGTAGTACAAATTGCATTAATGGTTATATGCTGTGCCTTTATGCATGCTTTGTGTGTAGATATTAGTCTGGAGATGCATATTATATATGCACATATTTTATAGAGAGCTGTTCTTTGTTTCCAAAGAGGGTGCTACTGACAGTGAGAGCCGTGTAGTAGGGTGCGATGAAGAGATCGATTGTGACTGATACTCCATTCCACACTGTGAGCACATGAAGATCGTTCCTTGCTGCACGCAATCTGGGCCCGTTGCTGTATTCCAGTCTTACCAAACCCTCTGCCCAAAGGTGTACATATCTGCATATAATGCCGTAGGCGTACACCCTCCTGGTTTTCGATATTCCAAACCCTTTCCTTTTCACAGCTTTTGGCCCTGAAACTCAGCTACCAAGACTAGGCTATCACTTTGGATTTTATAGCAAAATCTAAATCAGTGTGACAGCGTGTCTTCCTTGAATTTGGGAGTCAGTATCAGGTGTACAGTAGCTCTTCCATTTCTACTATCAAGTTTCCGGTCACATTTTTAAACACATAAAATATTTCCGGTTAACCAGTTAAAATGGTGAGGTGAACAGGATTGCTTTTAAATTGCAGTTCTAACATTGAGTGAATTTTAAAATAAAAAGCCATTTTTTTTTCAGACCAGCTGCCCTTGTGGCTGCCTGTCTGACTTTGAGGTCCTCATTATTGTGGTTTTAAATGAAGGATGTTCATTCAGGCAGGGAAGGGGAGGCCAATAGACATCAGTGCTGTTATCTGGTCCTTCTATCAGGCCAAGTGACAGGCTTCCTGAGGAAGAATGCAGAGCTCATGGTGGAGACCTCAGGCTGACACCGAAGGTGACTCCCCTGACTCTAACCTTGAAAGGAAAAAGTTCCCACTTTATTAAAATGAATTTCGAAGGGGCTGCTCTGACAGCTGCATAATTAAATATCGGAGTGTCAGCGATAATTTATTCTGTTCACATTTGGTGGTCAGATTCTTCTCACTAGAGGGTCAGCAAGCACAGTGACAGAGCTCAGGATACAGTGGATTCCAAGGCTTTTGTCATGCCTTTAGCCGTGGGATTGAAATCATAGACCGTAATTTCAATTTAAATAGGGAAAACAAAATAGACAAGAAATTAAGGGAATTGCACTGTTATTATCTAGTTGATAAAATTCTCTTAGTCACTGTATCTAAATGCGTTCTTAATCAGTACTGACTGAAAAATATAAAGTACTCGAACCTTTCTTCTATGCATGACTTATACTATGTTTGAGAGATATGTATAGAACAGTGATATTGCCCTTGTCTTTGAGGAGTGAGAATCATTTTGCTGACTTTGTTTGATACAGAAGAGTATGTTGAAAATTATCACATTAACAAAAATATGAATTTCTAATAGTTTAACATAACCAGGGAAAAGGGCCCCAATTAAGTCACGATATAGCACTATTATATGGTTTTCCCAATGAACATGAGAGAAGCAGCAGTGTGGCCTAGTGCATAGAGCACGGGCTCAGAAGTCAGAAGGTCCCGGGTCCCAGTCTTGGCTCTGCCATTTGTCAGCTGTGTGACCTAGGGCAAGTCACTTTACTTCTCTGTGCCTCAGTTCCCTCTTCTGTAAAATTGGGATTAAGACTGGGAGCCCCAAGTGGTACATGAACTGGGTCCAACCTGATTACCTTGTGTCTGTCCCAGCACTTATAACAGTGCCTGGCCCATAGTAAGTGCTTAACAAATACCATTAAAAAAAAAGTGGAATTTATTTTATTGAGGCTGCCATAAAAAGAGATGATTGCCCTCTGCCTGATGACAAATATAGCAAAATAGAGCTTCATACTTTCTCGCGGACCTTTCTCTCCAAACTTCATATCACACCAACTGTATTGGAATTATTCTCGTATCTGGTTCCTCCCACCCCTTGCTTAACTCAGTTTTGGAATTCTTATCATTTCCAGTTTTCCTTTCTATTTGTTTCTACATTGAATCTGGACCACCCTGTCCATTCTCCCCGCCTCCCTCCAAGAGATTCCAGGTTAGCTTTCCTCATTTTCCTTACCTAACACTTTGTTTCTCAACCGAAATATATATATATATATATATATATATATATATATATATATATATATATTTATATATATGAAAAAGATCCTCTTCACAAATAGTTGTATGGCTTAAATCACTCGGGACCTAGATTTTGAGGTGCTCTTGATCTGAGTCTGAGGTGGTGGTAACATCCTAAGGTAGGTTCTGGAAACATACCTTATTGGTCCCTGCTCTTTGTGATGTAATAAAGCTACAGTTGGCAATATTAAGGCTGACTCTCCTTTATAAGTCCTCATCCCACCAGACAGCTTGTTTTTACTTAGTTATTTCAAAAGAAATGAGTGACGCTTTTTGGATGAAAAGTGATTCAGTGGCTGCTCTCAGCTGAAGCTGTCCAGCCAACAGAAACTGGCTTGATGGGAATCAGGCAATAGGAATCCCTCTCTCAGCTCCCCAGGGGAAGTGAGCAAGTGTGGCCAGTGCCTCCCTACACAGGGCCCAGGTTGGGCATGAGGTGCGAGGCTTCAGCAGCACATCTTTTTTCCCTCTTGTCCCTTTCCTCAACCCCATTTTGCTGGCTGTAGCAATGAGAATCCCTGTTCTCCACAACTACAGGAGATTGCCGAAAGCTGGCAAGGGGGCAGGCCATCAGAAACCACAGAATGCTGTGCAAAAAACCTAAAGAACATTGTGACAAAATGTCATAGGCTTATGAGTCATGAGACTGGAGAGACTTTCTCAGGGCTGTAGCAAGAATAATAATAACCATAATGGTAATAATAATGGTATTTATTAAGTCCTTACTCTATGCTAAGCACTGTACTAAGATTCAAGATGATCTAGATGTACTTCATCCCTATCCCCAGTTGCACTCGCAGTCTAAGTAGGAGGAAGGCCAGGTATTGAATTTCCATTTTCCAGATGTGAAAATTGAGACACAGAGAAGTTGTGACGTGGTTACACAACCAGAAAGTGGCAGAACCAGGGTTATCATTATTATTTTTGTTAAATAGTGGTTTTTGTTCAGTGTTTACTATGTGCCAAGCACTGTACTAACCACTGGGATAAATATGAGCTAATCAGGGGCCACATGTGTAGGAGGGAGAGCAGTTATTGAATCCCCATTTTGCAGATGAAGGAATTGAGGCACAGAGAAGTTAAGTGACTTGCCCAAGGTCACACACAGAAAAGTGGCAGAGCTGGAATTCTAACCCAGGCCCTCTGACTCCCACTCCACTCTCTTTCTGCTAGGCCATGCTCCTTCCCTTATGGTGATGCCATCAGCTGCTCAGGCATCACCTATTCATTAGTTCTATTTGCCCGTGGTCAAACCTTAAAATTTTAAAGTTTAGAATGTTGATATTTCTGTGGCTTGTCTTGTCCTTAGATGATCATATGCTTAAGGGTAGGGAATTTATCTCATTCACTGTTTTTGTTCCTTCTTAAGCATCAAGTCGTGTGCTCAATCAATCAGCCTGGCCTAGTGGATAGGACACGGGCCTGGGATTCGGAAGGACCTGGGTTCTAATCCTCTCTCTGCCAATTGTCTGCTGTGACACTAGTCTTGACTGTGACACTAATTTCTGAAGTATTGTCCACGTGCCCTGATAGAGTTACTCAACCTTCCAGAGAGCCTAATCGATCAATCATTCAATCATATTTATTGAGTGCTTACTCTGTGCAGAGCAATATACTAAGCACTTGGGAGAGTACAATATAACAGTTTGGGTGGTCCCTGCCCACAGTGAGATTGCTGTCTAGAAGTGTGGGAACAGACATTAATATAAATGAATAAATTACGGATATGTTCTTAAGTGCTGCGGCGGGCAGTAAATTAAGGGAGCAAATCAGGGCGGCGTAGAGGTGAGTGAGAAAGAGGAAATGAGGGCTGATCGGGAAAGGCAGTGTGGCTTAGTGGAAAGAGCAGCGGGCTTGGGAGTCAGAGGACATGGGTTCTAATCCCGGCTCCGTCACTTGTCTGCTTTGTGACCTTGGGGAAGTCACTTCACTTCTCTGTGCCTTAGTTACTTCATCTGTAAAATGGGGATTAAATGTGTGAGCCCCACGTGGGACAATCTGATTACCTGTATCTACCCCAGTGCTTAGAACAGTGCTTGGCACGTAGTAAACGCTTAACAAATGCCATAATAATAATTATTATTATTAAGGCCTCTTGGAGAAGAAGTGATTTTATTAAAGCTTCGAAGGTGGGGAGAGTGATTGTCTGTTGGGTATGAAGGGGGAGGGTGAGCTGGACCAGAAGCAGGATATGGGTGAGGGATCATTGGTGAGACAGATGAGCTCCTGGTACAGGGAGTAGGTTCGCATTAGAGGAGTGGAGCAACTGGCCTGGGTTGTAGTAGGAAATCAGAGAGGTAAGGTAGGATGGGGCAAGGTGATTGAGTGTTTTTAAAGGTTTAAGGGGTTTCTGTTTGATGTAGAAGTGGATGGGCAACCACTGGAGGTTCTTAAGGTGTGGGGAAACATGGACCGAACGGTTTTGTAGAAAAATGATCCGGGCAGCAGAGTGAAGTGTGAACTGGAGTGGGAAGAGGCGGGAGGCAGGAAGGTTAGCGCCGAGACTGATGTAGTAGTGAAGATGGGATAGAATGAGTGCTTGGATGAACATAATGGCAGTTGGGATGGAAAGGAGAGGGCAAATTTTAGTGATGTAGTGAAGGTTGGACTGGCAGGATTTGCTGACAGATCAAATATGTGGGTGGAATGAGATGAATCGAGGATACTGCCGAGGTTACGGGCTTGTGACAAAGGGAGGATGGTGGTGCTGTCTACATTGATGGGAAAGTCAGGGGTAGGAACAGGATTTGTGTGGAAAGATGAGTTATGTTTTGGACATCGTAAATTTGGGGTGTTGGGACATCGACTGGCTGGGTGTAGTAGAAAGAGAGTCCAGAATCTGATTTATTCTAGGCCGATCTTTCCACACTGAATTAGTTATACTCCTCAGGCAAGAAGCCGAAGCAATTTTTGACCCACCTTGCCACTTCTTACAACCTTTAAAGTTTGTCAACTTGAATCAAATAGCCCATCATGTTTGACCGTTCAAAGAGCCATTTTGATACACTGTCATCATTCATCCACTGCTCATGCCCAGGCCTGGAGTGCTGGAGTGTTTCGTTGCTAATGGACAGGATGAGTCCTAGGTTTGTGACAGGGGATGGTTAATAATAATAGTAATAACAATTATAGTATGCAGTGCTTATTCTGTGCCAAAATCTTTGCCAGTGCTGTGATTGATACATGATAATCAGAACAGCCATAGTTCCTGCCCCACTCAGGGCTTAAAGCCTAAGACAGTAGGTATCTTGTCCCCATTTTACAGATGAGGAAACTGAGGCCCAGAGTGGGTAAGTGACTTGTCCAAGGTTGCACAGCAGGCCAGTGGCAGAGCTGGAATTAGAACCTGGGTCTCCTGACTCCCAGCCTTATAATCCATCCAGGAGGTCATGGTATCTCCCATATAAATCATTGGACTGGCCATTAATTGTAAAAATTGCACTCAAGAAGCTCATCAACCCCATAATATGACCTGTGAGTACCTGCTGAGGGCAGAGCACAGTTGTTAGTCGCCAGGGGTTTCAGGAGAAGGAGATCCTGTAGGTATTTTGCCTAAATGCACGAGACATGAAAATCTAGCAGAGAGTAACCTGCAGCAAAATAAACAGGAAGGTGTAAATTTGGGGACAGTGGGTGTCAGGGTCACCCTTTGCTCAGTTCAGGAAGCCTCCATAGAGGAGATGAATTTTAAGTAGGTTTTAAGTAAAAATCAGGGGAATGGCCTGGTGGATGGGAGCATGATCGGAAGGCAGGAAATAAATGGGAGATAGTAGACGTAGGCACCACCCAGTGTAAATCAGTTTGACACAAGTTAGTCAAGTCCTAAAGAACATGCAAGTCATTTTGGTCCAGTTGACTATTGGTCTAGCTATCAGCACATCATTTCTTAATGTGCAGTTGAGAAAGCAGGTTGAATGATGAAGATCTTTGGCTGCAGGTAGCATCTGGCTTGTACTTGATCTCAGTCTTTTTCAAGTCGATTGTTCTTCCAAAATGTTGTGCTCTTGGAGAATTGATCCGTAAAAGCTCACACACCTACTTGAGTGCGCACAGTATTTGGCCAAGTGATCAGCACCGTATGACAGTTCTCGAATGATTTGTCAAAACTTTTTAGGACATCTGTGGCATGTTGAACTGGGAGTTTCTTCAGTGAGTAAAAGCAGATGTTAACTGGCTTCCAGCTTCCATGTTACATCCTCCAGTACATCTGGAAAAAAAGAAAAAGGATTGTATCTTTTCCCTTGGTGATGGAGGACACTTTGAATGTAGTTCTATTTCTCAGCATTTTATGGATGATTCAGCATCACCTTAGAATATCCTATGTATTTGGACAGGGGCATGGGGTTTCAGTTGGACCCCACTACTGGTAGCTGAACGGATGTGCTTGGGTCTGTTATTTTGTTTTCTTTGAAAAGGTGTTTAGTTATTTATTGTAAAGTGTACAATAAAATATATTATTTTTATTTCTCTTGTCTGACATTGATCTGAAACAGGAAAATTAAGGTTGAAACTAGAGTCCTGAGCTTACAGAGGGTCATGGGGTCTATATCCTCTTTTCTTAGAAGAAAAAACTCCTGCTGAAGTCAGGCTCCCCCAACCTGTTAAGGGCAGCCAATGGAGGCACAGCAAGCAGAATCCAATCGATTGATCATATTTATTAAGCTCTTACTGCGTGCAGAGCACTGCACCAAGCAATTGGGAGAGTACAATGTAATGGAGTTGTAACAGATTCCCTGCCCAAAGAGAGCTTACAGTCAAGAGGGAGAAGAAGATGACCCTGGTAGACTCAAAGAGGCATCCTATGCGTGGGTCCCATCACGTTAGAAATCCAAGGCACAATCTTTTGCACACCAAGCCAGATATTGCAATGGGATATTGGCCAAGGCCAGTGCTTAGAATTTTCTTGCTTTGCAGTATATCTATACAAGGTGCTTCATAGTAGCTGGACTAATTTGAAAAGATTCTTTTGGCTAAAAGGGTCTACCAGCCGGAAAATCCACATATGGCACTCGAGGGACCCTCTTCATTGTTTCTTATCTGACTCCCTACTGTTTACTCCATGCAAGTGGAAAAACAAAGAAGCAGCAGGGCAAGCTCGGCTAGTCAGAGTGTATTACTTTGTCAAGGAAAGGCTAGGCTACTCAGATTCACCCTGAACAAATTACATACCTCACTACATCTCAGAACAGGGGAGCAGGGTGATAACTCAGTCTAAGCGCCGTTCATTCTCTTATTACCTTCATAACCAAGGTCACACTAATCAACTCAATTACCAGTCCTCTTGGACATTTTCATAATATTTTCTGCTACTTGCTCTCCTGTGAAAATCTCTTGGTCTAAGCAAATTAATGCCATTTTTATAACTATCTTCACTTCAGGTACAGTGATCTTTTTTCCACAGCCTTTTTCCCAACAATGTAAACTATCTTAAAATTTCCACTAAATGCTGGAACAAGCGGAGAGTTTATCTTATCTCCTCCTTCATCGTTTTACAGTGAAAAGTTGTCAAATTTGTAAAGGAAAATAGGAGATTAGAGAAGAACCTCCCAAACTGTAGAAAAATAATGTAAGGATTTCATATTTATCATCCAAAACCAAAGCACTGATGATTAGTCCAAATCATTCATCAACAAATCTCAACATGCTTAGGCATTTTCACTCAGATACATCCACACATTAAGACATTACTTGAGTATTAGAAAATTTGCTGTTTTTCCCTTAGTTGGTCAAGAATTTTTAGACTCTCCTCCTAAAAGGTGACCACTTGGCCTCGATTTGGCCGGGGACATTTGCAGTGCCAAGAAGTAGGTGATGCAAGCTGGGGAAGGGGCAGGTGGAACAAGCTTAAAAACAACTTGCTGGGTGGAGCCAATCCCAGGTGCAGGGAGTCTCAGCCGGGGAGGGGTGGAGGATATGGGAGGCCCTGGAGGATGTGGGAGGCCCTCCAGGATGGAGGATGGACTGTAGCAACAGATTGATTCTCATCCAGTATTGATTTGCCAGCATGTTCACTAAATAGCGACAAAGAAAAAGTGGATGGCGTCTTATCACCCTTCTCAAGACTGGCCTCATAATGAATAGCACAGAAGGGGAAATGAACTCAGGACAGTTTGATGAGGTTGAAACATTTCAGAATTCTGGAATAAAACTGAAGGAAGCATAATGCGGTGCACTTAGGCAGGGAGCCCTGGATGGGACAGGGACTATGTCCAACCTGATTAACTTGTATCTATCCCAGTGCTTGGAATAGCTCTTGGCACAGAGTGAGCACTTGACAAGGACAGTAATACTAACACTGGTACACATGTCTTGCAAGGACGTTTGGTGAAATATTGGAATTTTTTATAGGGAAAGGGGTACGTGAAGGTATCTCTGGGACCACACAACTCACATGACCAAGTTAGTAATCTGCTCTCATGGAAAGATGAGTGACTGCTGGTGAGGTTGAAAGAACCCAGGAAATATGCCATCTCCTCTAAATGGCGCTTGTGGGAAACTACCTCTTTTCTCCCTCCTCCTTTGTAGTTCTAAGCCTTCCATCGTCTCTCCCATCCCGCCCCTTCCATTTCTCAGCTGGCTGACCTCTCCATCTCCCTTCAGTTACTTCCCTGCTGCCCTCAAGCCTACACAGATTTCAGCAATGAGGAATAGGTATAGAGTATGTCCAAAATACTGTGCTACTTAGGGAACATCCAAACATAGCTTATAGTCTAATGGAAGATGCTGAAACCACAAATTGCCAAATGACGATGATGGAGATGATGGAGTCCCCCGCCGAAATGGACAGACAAGTCTTGGTCCAACACTTGTGGTGCTTTGTGAGATGTGCATGGAGACCAAAGTACGAGGCGCACACGGCCAACTACCGATTGTGCTGGTAAAGTTTAGCGCTGGTTATTTTCTGGGTGTTTAAAATCACCTTTTTCTAACATTCATTCATTCATTCATTCAATAGTATTTATTGAGCGCTTACTATGTGCAGAGCACTGTACTAAGCGCTTGGAATGTACACATGCTTCATTTGCCTTTGCTGCTGCAAAAGATGGAATAGCTAAATGACAGATCACATCCCAGGAGGACGTGTCTTATGCCCCAAGTCCCCAAATGCTAGTTTAGATGGAGGGTGATCTTCCATTTACCTCTGTACCTTGCTCTTGGCCGACTGTGGAGTATGCTCCAGTCCTCAGGTCTCCATATGCGATCGTCTCAGGCATCAATTTATCTTTCAGCCATCCCAGATATCCACCCCATAGCAGCTGAGCTTTGATGGTCATCACCTTGATGCTTGTGATCCTTCAACATTATAGGATCTTGGTTGTTGGGATTGCCAAATATAAAAAGGGTAAAACAGTAGGAGAATTAATGTAAAATGGAAAAAGAAATTGGTAAATAAATGTATCACTACAATTTCATTTTTTCATTCTCTTCTTTGTCCTAGCCGTAATTGATTTTGTACCTCTCTCCCCCTTAGATTGTATACCCTTCGAGTTTGGGGGTTGTGCTCTCTCAAATGCTCTGAACACAGTAGGAGCTCAGTAAATACTGCTGAGGTGGCTGTTGAGGTGACAGGACCAGGAGGGTCAGAGGATAAATCAATTCAATCAATGAATGTGTCCTGGAGGGGGTGACATTTTAGTAGGGCTTTGAAAATGGAGAGGAATGTGGTTAGGTGTCCCCATCCTCAAAAAGCCCTCCCTTAATCCCACCTCCAACTATAGTCACTACTATAATTCTCTTCTTTTAATTTCTAAATTCTTGTACTGGTCTGTTGAATCCCATTGTTCCCTTTTCAGTTCCCTCCATTTCAGTTTCTGCTTCCATCTCTTCACTGAATTCACCCTCAGTCAAGTCTCCAACAACCTCCTCCAGGACAAATCCTGTAACTTCTCTATGCTCATTCTTCCTCTACACCATCTCTTCAGAGAATTCATTTGTTTTCATAGTAACCTTCCACCCTCAGCCACAAATATAAATCAAACCAAGAACAACTTCAAGCACCAAAAAACCTTGTGAAACTTAGAATTAAGACTAATGCCAAAGTTAGGGTTTAGGTAAGTATGAGGGACGAGAGAGAAGTGTCGGTGTCTGGAATTTTAGATGATCCCATCGTTGATGACTGAGCTTTGGATGATGGTTTGTTGGTGATTCATGCTTGGCTTTTGACAATTTGTAAGGCAACTTATAACAATAATGATAATGATAATTGGAATATTTGTTAAGTGCTGACTTTGTGCTAAGCCCTGGGGTAGATAAGGGATACTTAGATTGGATGCTAGATCAGATGAAAAATCTGTAAATTCAACAATATCTGGGAAAAAAAATCCCACTTGAGCCAGAGAGGATGAGGGCACTAGCTGGAACTTATTATTGGTGATTATATGTGCCTTGATATTTGGGGATGTGGAAGAGGCTGTAAGCATTGGGGACTATGAGGGAAGACAATAAAGTAAATGCTGAGGGACGTAGATGAAACAGTGATAGGTATCAGGAGAATCTATGAAAATAGACCAGCAAAGCAGGCCGAGAATCATTCCCTGGCTATTGATCACCAGCACTCTCTTTCAGTGCAATATGTTCCCGGAAACATTGTGTTTGCTGGACTGAGAATGACTAGCTGAGTGAAGTCACAACTAATCAGTCAGTCCATCAATTGTATTTATTGAGCACTTACTGTGTACAGAGCACTGTACTGAGCACTTGAGAGAGTACAATATAACAGACACATTCCCTTCCCACAGTGAGCTTACAGTCTAGAGGGCTGGTCCATCTAGTCCATCTCAGACTAAATCAATGGATTTATCCTCTTTTTAAAGACCTCCAAAGAAGGAGGTGTTTCATGACGGGAAAATCTTCCTGAAAGTTAACCAAAGCTCCTCAGGTTGTAATTTAAGCTGCCAGTGGAGATAAGAGAACTAGAGGCTGCTCACTAGATAGCCTCAATAGAATGGGCCCTTGTGTACTTAAAATTCATCATAAAATTATTTGTAGCCTTCTTTTCTGGAATCTATATGATCTCAATTCCTTCCACTTTTCTCCCAAATCTCATTTGCCAACCCTTGAATCATGCCAGTGCATATAAATGTCTACCACATCCATTTTACATTATGGAGTCAAGAATAGTTCTGGTCCCCCTTTTATAGGAAAAAATGGGGCCCGCTTCACCCCAGATCAGATTCCTCCTTCTAACCTATTTTACTTATCCTCACTCTAGTGGTGGTATTTGTAAATGATGCAGTTAGGGTCTTTTTGATCTTTGCGAAGCATTCCCATGTCATTTTATCCTAGTCTGTAGTCATATGTAATCCTAGTACCCATGTCCTATCATTTATAAGGATGCACTTGTATTCCATCCCAGACCCTGGCAGAAAAGTGGATCATCTCTTTTTGTCCTATGTGTTGTTGACGCGATGTACCATAGAGAGCTTAACTGTGATGTCAATCCAGAAATCATGGTAGCAGGTCATTTGGGGCATCACTTGGCTTGGTGTTATGCTAAGTGGGATGGAAAAGTCTTCTCAACACAGATCCATTTGCCTGTTGGCTTGCCTAAATTTGCTCTTCTGCCAAATGTAGTTATTAAGTGTTTCTGTGGATTTCAATTTCAAACAAGGTGAAAACCAAAAGTTTTTATCTCTGAAAAATTTTAGAAAACGCATTCTTATTTTGTTTATCCATTTCCCTAGAACAAGAAGTTTTTCCCCATGTCTACAAGCCTTCTAAAAAGATCAGATTCCAAGGTCATGCCAATCCCAGTTGAATGAACCTAGTTTTCAGACATCTTAATCTCTCTGCTGACTGTAATTTTAGGATTTGTTTAGTTTCAGGGGGAGAGAAATTATACCGTTAAGGGAAAATAATTATATTTTAAGGATGCTAATGGCGTAAAGTATCAGTATATGGAAACCATAAAGGAAAAGTAATTTTGATGCAGGTAAGACCTTAATGGTCTTTTAAATAATATACAGCAGATTTCCCAAAAGACAGAGGTTCCCCTTTGACATGTAACGTTTCTTGTCTTAATTTAAATATGCTGTGCTTTCAGGGCGGGGGGTGGGGGAGGGGTGTTGTGCTTATAGGAAGAAGAATGAAAATTCTGAGTGACTTCCTGCCAGAGGGCTCAGATCTCTTTCACCAACATTACTGCATTAAGATCATCAGAGGAGTGGAGCAGCTTCCATATGAGGGGACATTGAAAAGGCTAGATCTCTACAGTCTGTAAAGAATGACCAGGACTGAGAGAAGATGATTGAAATCTAAAAAAAATTGTGAAGTGTGTGGATGGGTGGCACGAAGATGGCTGTTCACCAAATACCACACCCCAGGTGAGGAGACATCCACTGAATCTGGTAGGTAGATAGGTGGTAAGATCTGAAACAAAAGGAAGCTCTTCTTTACCCAGCAGGTGGTAAACATGAAATTCTTTCCCACAGCAAGTTCTGCAGGCTGAAAAGATCAGTGAGTTTAAAAGGGATTTGCATAAATTCATGGATGAGCAGTCTGTAATGACCTACTTGTGGGAACGTTGAGGAAGTTGAGGTAAAAGTTACTGATATTAGGTGGTCTAACCCAATCCATGAGGACGGGTATCCAGAAGGGTGACTGTCACAGTTCTTTCCAAGTGACCTGCTGTTACGTACGGTTGGAGACAGACCCTGGGCCGGAAGGGGCATTGGTTTGACTGTAAACTCCTTGAGAGCAGGGATTGTGTCTATCAACTCTATTGTATCGTACTCTCCCAAAGGAAGACCATGTGGCATAGTGGAAGAGCTTGTGGTCCTGCAAGTTGGAAATCCCAGGTTCCAATTCCGGCTCTGACGCCAGTCTATTGTATGGCCTTGGGCAAGTCATTTAACCTCCCCACGCCTCAATTTCCCCATCTTTAAAATGGGAATAATAATAACTGAAACCTTCCTCTTAGGGATGGTGGGAGGAGCAAATTAAAATAACTAATGTAAGGTGCTTTGGCAATAAAAGCACCAAACAGAAACTTGAGAAGTAGCATGGGCTAGTGGAAGGGCCTGAGAGGCAGAGGACCTGAGTTTCAATCTTGGATTTGCCCCATGTCTGCCGTGTGACCTTGGGTAAGTCACTTAAGCAGCGTGGCTCAGTGGAAAGGGCCTGGGCTTCGGAGTCAGAGGTCATGGGTTCGACTCCCGGCTTTGCCACTTGTCAGCTCTGTGACTGTGGGCAAGTCACTTAACTTCTCTGTGCCTCAGTTACCTCATCTGTAAAATGGGGATTAACTGTGAGCCTCACGTGGGACAACCTGATTACCCTGTATCTACCCCAGCGCTTAGAACAGTGCATGGCACGTAGTAAGCGCTTAACAAATATCAACATTATTACTTAACTTCTCTGGGACTCAGTTCCCCCATCTGTAAAATGGACATTAAGACTGTGAACCCCGTGCAGGCCATGGTCTGTGTCCAACCTGATTAGTTTGTTTCAATAAATCAGTGCTATTTATTGAGCACTTACTATGTGCAGAGCATTGTACTAAGTACTTGGTGCTTAGAAAACCCTGGTGGTTAGTACGGTTCCTGGTACATAACCAACACCATAAAAAAGTGCTTACTTAGTACACTGCTTTGCACACAGTAATGTCTGTCTCCCCCTTTAGACTGTAAGCTCCTTGTGGGGAGGCAACATGCCCACCTACTCCGTCATACTGTACTGTCCTAAGTGCTTAGTGTCGTGGTCTGCCCACAGTAAGCACACAATAAATATGGTTGATTAAGTGCTCAATAAATACCATTGAGTAATTGATCGATTGCCCAAATAATGGCAATGTGCATGGTCTGATATTTTCTTCCTACCATCCATTTTTAGGAAATGTCACACAAAGAGGCATGTGAATGTCCCTAGGGCTACTCTAGGGAATTATTGGCTTTCTCTAAGTCCTTCCTGAGGATAAAATTAATGATAAAATAAAGAAAATAAAATGGGTAAGCCCAGTGACTGTAGCTAGCTATGGGGCCAAAGCAGGGGCCTTTTGCAAGGTAAAACTGTCACGGTCCAGGAAGAATGAAGATAATTTTTTGCCTTTCCAAAATTGCAATCAACTTCTCTCCTTTTTGATAATAATGATGGTATTTGTTACGTGCTTACTATGTGCCAAGGACTGTTCTAAGCGCTGGGGTGTGGTTACAGAGTAATCAGGTTGTCCCACGTGGGGCTCACAGTCTTAATGTCCATTTTACAGATGGGGGAACTGAGGCCCAGAGACGTTAAGTGACTTGCCCAAAGCCACACAGCTGCTAAGTGGCAGAGCTGGGATTAGGACCCATGACCTCTGACTCTCAGGCCTGTACTCTTTCCACTAAGCCACACTGCTTCTCACAGAATCCACGCAGATTTCTCCCTAGTTCTCTGTAAACATATTTTTCCACATTTGCTTTTTTTTCCTCTTCTTCTAACTTGCTACAATGAATAGATCTATAATAAAATCTTTTAATTGTCTTAGCATATGTTGCTTTTATTAGGTGAGAATAATTACATTCACGGGATCACCTACAAAGTCCTTTCAGATATAAAATTGAAATGGCTTCACACTCAATGCACAAGTCCTTCGATGCCACACCGTTTTCCCCTTCACTGCCTCTTGTCCCCTTTTGCTGAAAAGTTCACATTGAAGTGTGACAGGAGAGGCTTGACAACTGACACATGCTGGATCTTATCAGCAGTGAGTGGAGCTGTGGGTCCTGACTGAAGAGGGATTGTCATTTCTACACCATTTATTCCTCTCCTGGCCTCATTGTTTGCTTCCTTTCTGAGGAAATTTTTCCTGTTAAAGTACTGCACTTGTCATCTATTTCCCTCCCTCCTCCCCCCCCCCCCACAGCTTCTATGGGAGATTTTTGATATACATTTATCCTACAGTCTGTTAAAGACTTCCGCTAACCTCATAGCGTCAGTACTACTCTAAGCCATTTCAGGCTAATAAAAGCTTTTATGGTGTCATTCCATCTCCCCTCAATCCCTTTCTCTCCCAGTGTCCCATAATTCTCTTGCCACCAATCAATTCTCTAACGTTTATTTGAAGGGAGGAATCCAGTTTAAGTCCAGTTCATTTAAACCAACATTTCTGCAAGTTGTTGCTAATTCCCACTTCAGCAAGAACCAACATTTTATAGTGAGTTCGGCTACTGAGCAATTTCAGGCTTTATCTCTACTCCGGAGGCTTACTCTGGCCAAGCGTACATGGGACTGAACACATGCCCAGAGGAAGGAAATGTTCCAAAGGCGTGTGTTTCCTAATGGCAGAAACATTTTCAGCTTCATTTGCCAGGCAAAGGAGGGGGCCGGTCTATGGGAAATGTTGTCCCAGGTAATACCAAGCAGCTGAAAACCGTTTATCTGGGGCCCCGCCAGCGTGTTTGTTTTGGCACTGGGATTGCGGCCTCTTGATTGGCCCATTCTGCCTGATGGACATTTCACATCTGTGTCTCCTAGCTTGGCCTTCCCTCTTCAGAAAAGGAAATGGAGCAAAATTTGAGAAAGAAGTTGGTTTTGTTCTTTCTGTGAGTTTAAATCTGGGGTCCACAGGGACTAAGCTCATTTAGTACAGTACCGGCACCGAGCAATGATATCAGGAAGCTGTGAGCTCTTCCCATTCCTCTTAATATACTCCCCTGAATGGTCAGCACCAGTTGCTTTCCCACTCCTAGTAGTAATAATGATAATTTTGGTATTTGTTAAGTAAATACATAGTAAGCACTTAACAAATACTGTATCATTCTTATGTCCTTCTGACTCCCAGGCCAATGCTCTATCCACTAGGCCATGCTGCTTCTCCTCTAGTCAGTCAGTAGCTTGGGTAGAATTTGTCTGTCTTACAGCGTAATGTACTCCTCTCCAGCCCAGATTATGTGAGGAAGGGGAATAGCAGTGGTGTGCTGAATGGATTGATAGTAATTCGAATACTGTGTACTTGTTCTGGTAACAGGTTTATTTCTTCATCAGATATTAATTCAATTATAGAATTGACATAAATATTTCAGTGCAGCTGTTGTCTATATAATCACATTTAGCTGTATGTCTTTACGAACATTTCATGGGTAGCAGCTTTTCAGAACATCAGTGTGAACTATTGGCTTGTTTCGTAAGGAAGAAATGAAAACCATATGGGCTTCTATTTGGAGGCGGTTAAGGTTATGAGGAATACAGTTGTCCCCTCCTCTGTTCCCATTTCTCTACCTGCATCCTAGAGCTAGCTCGTTCAATCCTGGGGGAAAATACTTACAATAATACCATATGGTGCTAGGAAATACTGTTGTTGTTAAGCAATCAGTGGTATTTACTGAGCACTTACTGTGTGCGGAGCACTGTCCTAAGCACCAGGGAGAATACAGTAGAGCAGAGTGGGTAGACACGTTCCTTGCCTGTAAGGAGCTTACAGTCTAGAGGACTGTAATGTGACACATTTACAAGCACAGTTCTTCCCCAAACTTTCTCTGTTCAAAGCTCATTTTGGGGCATAATTGTCGAGTTCCAGGGCTCTAAAGAAGATGAAAAGAGATGCACTGTGGCCTGGCGGAAAGCCCCATGGGTCTGGAAGTAAGAGGACGTGGGTTCCAATCCTGGTTCCGCTGCTTTCCTGCTGTTTGCCTTTGAGCAAGTCACTTAACGACTCTGTGCCTCAGTTTCTTCATCTGTAAAATAGAGATGAAATTTCCCTCCCTATTACAGCATGAGCCCCGTGTGGGGATTGGGGCTGAGTCCGACATGATTATTTTGTGTGGGCCCCAGTGCTAGTACAGTGCCTGGCACAAGGTGAGCACTTAACAAACACCATTATTATCGATATTCATCATGATTATTATTGCAATCACTATTATTCCCATTTTATAAAATTGGCAGCTGAAACCAGGCACACAGCCGGTCCTGGAATCCAAGTTGTTTCTGGGGGCCAGGGCCTGGGTTAGGAGAGCAACAGGGGAGCCGTCCTTAAGGGCCTTAGAGCTGTGAAGTTTAAGAATGCCATACAGGAACTGGGCTGGATTTCCAGAACTACCTACTCCAGAACATTGGCCATGTTTGGTGACAGTCTCATGCTTCACATCGGTGGCACAGAAGTGGGAAATGGGGAAATTTCCTTGAGTTTTCTGCTTTGTTACCCAGCAGATGCCATTCTGATGGCTTTCGAGATGCACTCTGCCCTGCGATTGCCCTCCCTCCCTGTCTCCGATCTTGCATAGGAGAACGTGGTTTCTAACATCAAATTCTTCTATCTGTGTTCTGTTATAATCTGCTCATCATCCAGATCTCCTCAGTTGAAAAGGTGGAAGGTTGAGGCCATTAGCTGTGTAATTTAGGTTAAAGAAGGGTCTTTACCTAATTGATCTGCATAATTGCCTCCATCTTCCAATATGCTATGGCTGCCCAGACCGAATGCTATCAGCTTTCAGGTTAGAAGGGAAGGGGAGAGGAGGAGCAAATTCAGAGATTGTTTCAAAAATTGTCCCTTCCAACATTGAGGGGGAGATTAGGCAGATGATGCGAAGTGACAGACGATGGAAAAGAAAAAGGAGCGATGGCTTGGGGAGATCATTTGTTCAGATAATTTACCTCCAAAATGGCCATTCCCTGGAAGTGGTATCTAGTTGGGTGTCTGTCGGAGGGGTCAGGGCCAGGGGAAAAAAAATCAACAGAAGGGAAGAGGTTACGGGACAGGAAAAGGAAGCCGTAACTTAGTGTCGCCAAGTGGGTAGAGCATGGGCCTGCGAGTCAGAAGGAACTGGGTTCTAATCCCGGCTCCACCACTTGTCTGCACCTTATTTAACTTCTCCGTGACTCAGTTACCTCATCCGCAAAATGGGGATTAAGACTGTGGGTCCCTTGTGGGACATGGACTGTGTCCAACCCAATTAGCTTGTATCTACCCTAGTGCTTAGTATAGGTCCTGGCACATAGTAAGCACTTAAGAAATACCATAGAAAAGGCATTAAAAATCCCAGATGGGCTATGTTGGTTGAAAATCAATGACTGACTGACTACTGGAGTTTACTTATATAGGTGAGCCCTTCATTGGGCAGAGATTGTCTCTGTTGCCGAATTGTATGTTCCAAGCACTTAGTACAGTGCTCTGCACAAGGTAAGCGCTCAATAAATACTATTCAATGAATGAATATGGGTATTCTTCATTTTCAAAAATGCCATTTACAGGCAGTAAACTCTGAACCACGTTGCAAGATAAAGGTTCACCAGGCACAGTCCTTCGGTGAGCCAGGTCTGAGTTTGGCAAAGCAGGTCGTGTTTAGGGCACATTTTCTAACCCTGCTTCATTTGAGACGAAAGGGGTATCTCTAAATAGGGCGACTCAAATACCGGAGGTTTCACTGCTGCCTCATCAAAGATTGACCAGCCTGTGTACAACCTAATTACCTTGTATCTTCCCCAGAGCTTAGAAGAGTGCTTGGCACATAGGAAGCACTTAACAAATACAGTAATTTTTATTATAATCCAAGCCACCTTCTTGCCTATTTTTTATTATAATCCAAGCCACCTTCTTGCCTAGAACTTTTATTTAGGGGCAAGAGGAGAGGGTATCCCACAGACAGTAGGACATGCTCTTGAACTGTTTTTTCAGTAGTTGTAATGGTTTGTGCAACCCTTTCCTGATGCTCCAGTGAATGACAGTGGGCATTATGAGATGTTGATTGGGGTTAGGGTGCAATTTGTGGTCATGGAACAGAATATCACTGTGCGCCTTTTGCATCAGAAAACAGTTCATCCACTTTTTCTGCACTTGTTGAGTGTACAGCTCACCTCTGCCACGCAGAACTTTGGGGTCTTTGTGTATTTATCCTTGTTATGTCATAGTCATCTCCTTACTAGAAGGCTGTTGAAATAGGGATGGGTAGGAGGCCTGTTAATTCACAGGCAGAGACAGGAGAGGAGGAAATGGCCGTGCACTGGCATCAGCTGCATCTGGAATTTCTTATCTCTACCCACTACACTTCTTTCCTACACTTGGTGGGGAGAGGACGCTCGTCCCTAGGGAGTGACCAGGTGGTGATCGCTGCTGGCCAGTCGCTCGGCAGGGCTCCTTGTCCAGCTGCCCTCCAGCCTCTGTGGGCTCAACACCACAATCCTCCCCAGATTCTTGGCTCCAAACCACCTACACTTCCTGCCAGGGTAGAGGAGCCTCTAATCCTTGCATGACTGGGAAAAGGGTCTCCCTCCCCTCATTCTCTGTCCCCTCCACCTGCTCCTGTGTAGAAGGTTCTGGCGGTACCGATGCTAATTAGAAAAGGAAAGGAGAAAGAGCAACAGCAGGACATTTGAAAGAAGGGAGATTTAGGGGATTAGGGCAGCGGTTGTGTTACTCACGCATTCAGTTAGCCTGCTATTGTTACTCCTGATAGAGCAATTTTCTTTTTGCATTTATTCAGATCAGAAACATGCCTTGTCTCACATGGGGTTTATAAGCTACGATTGAGGGAGAGAGAGCATCTTAGCCCCATTTTGCAGATGAAGAAACTGAGGCAAAGAGAGATTAAAGTGACTTTCCCAAGGCCACATGGGTTGAGGACCTGGGTTTCCTGACTCCTAGCGCTATGCTTTTTCCTCTAGGCCATGATGCCCCCAACTCCCACCCATGCAACACCAGAGATGTAGAGAAGACGTGAGTAGCAGCGTGGCCTAGTGGATAGAACATAGGCCTGGGAGTCAGAAGGACCTGGGTTCTAATCCCAGCTCTGCCACTTGTCTGGTGGGCAAGTCACTTAACTTCTCTGTGCCTCGGTTACCATGGCTTTAAAATAGGGACTGAGACTGTGAGCCCCATGTGGGACAGGACTGTGTCCAAACCAATTAGCTTATTTCTACCCCAGTGCTTAATACAGTGCCTGGCACATAGTAAAGCGCTTAACAAATACCCTAGTGGAGGAAATGTTTTTGTTTACATCATTTGTTCCTTTAAGTGTAATTTACTATTTTCTGAATGATGACTGTTTTACTTTTAAAGTGACTTTTGAATTGTTACTTATTGCCTTTAAAAGATGTAATTGAAAGCAGTATCTTTGCCTTGTGGTAGAAACCAGACTATATCCTATTTCCAATGGAGACCTCATTAGTAAATCCAGTTTTTTTCACTGTGATCTCTCTCTCTCTCTCTCTCTCTCTCTCTCTCTCTCTATCTATCTGTATCCTTTTCCTCCCCCTTTCTCTCCTTTGCCTTTTCCCTTCTGCCCTCTCTCCCACCTGACCCCCTCTTCCTTTCTTTTTCTCTAGCTCAGAACAGAAAGCAGGAGCATTGTCCTCCAGGTTTGAAGATGATGGTTCTGTGTCAATGAGATTTTACCACTGTATGTGACTGTGACAGATAAGACCAATAAGTGACTGACAATCCCTTCCACATCAAGTTCCTGAAAAGATCGCTACTTGCTGCCATGTTGCATTTACTTTATCCACAGGCCAGGCATTGCTTTTTCTTCTTGGTGTCGTGATGTTCTTGAAACTTGTGCTCTAAAATGATCACCCCGTTTCTGATTGCTACACTGAAGCTGACTTGTCTTCTGACCTGCCTTCCAGTAATTCAATGCTATGCTACAAAGTTAGAGGTTTGACTTCACTGTGTCTTTGAAAGAGTTTCTTCTGTCCACCTTTTCTACGGTTTTCCCATTTCAGTTCACCATCGAGCAGTTGTTGAGGCATCCTGCTGTCATCCACTGTTCTGTCAAGTCCTGCCTAGGGAAGGAGGTGAAGTGAGTAGCACTGATCTGATACCAGGGTTCTGACTGTGTGCTAGGACCTCATTCGTTGTGATCCCGTCAAACCACTTAGTGAGAAATATTGTGTATAATTAGCATTAGGGGAGCTGCTCCAGAAGTCCAGTATAAGCACAGGGTCAATAGACCCTCACTAATACTTCTGGACAGATTGGGAAGGCCCAAGATAAGTGACTGTCTTAACATACAACATGGACTGCAAGCCTTCATTCAGAAAAAGGAGTATTCGGCATCCATTTCTGTGAACCATCCCTCCGCAGAAAGTCTTGTTTCACTCATGATATTGATTCTGTACGATACAGGTTATATCTATAACATTAGAACTTGAGAATATGGGGACCAAGTGAGAGAATGTAGATGGTTCAGTACAAACCAAATGTGTGTTCTCTTGACAAGCGAATATCCCCTTCTTGCTCTCCTTCAACCCTCATATTTAGTCAGTCGGCAAATCTTGTCAATTCTTTCTTCACATATCCAGAAACCGCCTCTTCTTTTCCATCCAAACTGCCACCACGCTGGTCCAACCACTTGTCATAACCCATCTCAACTATTGTACCAGCCTTCTGGATATGCCTGTCACCTCAAAATCCCCAAATGGTTGCTTGTCCCTACTTGCAATTCATTTTAATATTTGCCCCTCTCGATTGTACGCTCCTTGAGGCAGGGATGAAGTAGTGTTACTTAGTGGATAGAGCACAGGCCTCGGGGTCACAAGGACCTGGATTCTAACCCAGCTCTGCCACTTGTCTCCTGGGTGACCTTGGGAAAGTCACTTAAATTCTCTGTGTCTGTTACCTCATCTGTAAAATGGGAAGTAAGATTGTGAGCCCCATGTGGGATATGGATTGTGTCCAACCTGATTATCTTGTGTCTATCACAGCACTTATTACAGAAGTTAAGTGACTTGTCCAAGGTTACACAACAAGCAAGTGGCAGAGCCAGGATTAGAACTCTTAGGCCTGTGCTTTATCCACTAGGCAGTGCTGCTTCCCCATTAATAAAATTAGTAATTGCTGATTGTCAATCGTTAGCGATAATTGTTAATGATAACAATTACCCTCATTAGCATAAGCAATGCCATTCCTGGATGAGGCCAGTGGTTTATCCAGCCCAGCATTTCATCTCTGACAGTAATAACAGGATGTTTGGAGCAACACTGTTAACTGATGCTCTTCTCAACATCCATCTTCATGCTGAAGAATAGTCTATCTAACAACCTCCTGATGTTTCAGCAATAGACTTCCCTCTCCATAGCCTGGGAATAGAAGATGGAGATGAGTGAAAGAAATGGAAAGAAACTGGGACAGAACTGATAATTAAGCAGAGTCATATATTTTGGGGAACTGAAGTAAAGAGATATTCTATACTTGGAAAACTAAAGTCTGCCACTGGAAAAAAACCACACTCATTAGACATAAATTTGAAGAAGTTGTCAGCTTGTGGTTTTGTAAAGTATGAACATATCCAATATCATTGTTATCACCAATCCAGTAGTGGTGAGAACTTTTTCTAGCAGAGAATCAAATCCAAATAACTGCCTGCTTTCTAGGATTATTTGTGGCAGTCTCAGAGGCTTGACATCGGCAACCCAGACAGTGATGAAGTGGTATGAAGAGGGCCAAGTACCAATAATAACTCTGATAAGGATATTGGAACGAGGTGTAGGCTTTAAAGGGATTTAGGAGTTTGGTGGAGTGCTTGTATAAGGCTATACATATGATTCACTATGATATTAAAAAAAAGAGAATTAGATGCTAATGCTTATTTTTAGAAGTCTGGTCAAAATTATGACCGGTGCTTAGAACGGTGTTTTACACATAGTAAGCGCTTAACAGATACCATAGAAAAAAACTCGAGACGTGTACGACATCTAGCTGTGAGCAAGTAATCCAAAGTAGTAGTAATGATAATATTTATTACGTGCTGGTAATATGTGCTCTCTGCACTTTGTGCTGAGAAGAATACATGTACGTTCATTCGGACACCGTCCCTGCCCCTCAAGGGACTCACAGTCTAAAGATGGAAAAGACAGGCAGGCACCAGGGACAGAGTAACTAAGGCAATTCAACAATACCTGACAACTATAAAAATATAAGTCCATCACTGTTGGGAAGGAACCATCCCCAGGTTTCTCACTGCTTCAGCCAGGGTTGTCTCTGGTCCAGATCACCACAACCTTCCAGAGTTATAACTGTTTGGAAGGTGGAGTCTGTCAGTCCTATGCTCTTGAAGTGGGCAGGGCTTCTCCCCAGTGATGGCAGGCGGAGTGAGAGCCTCTTCAGTCATCAAGTTCCTCCCACCGTCTTCTGCCTGAGCCCAGGTGGCATCGAGCCTCAGGGCCATATTCCATGATGCTTTTTTTTTTTTGTTCCCAAATCCTAGCAGGACAAAATGATTAATATTCCTTCTTATCTCATACTTTCTGGCATCTCCACTGTGCCCAGCAAAAGAAATCCTGGCATTTCAAACATAGATTCCTTCTCCTCCTACTGTCTATTTCCTGTCTGTTATTATTAATTGTTGGCTTTGTGCGCAGCGTGGCTGGGACTGTAGGTCCTGAATCATTATTTTCACACACACACACACACACACACACACACACACACACACAGCCGCCCCCCACCCCCACCCCCGCCCCAGGCCTAGATGAATCTCACCATCAGAGGGGTCTTCTTGCTTTCTTTCACAATTACTTCCTGGAATGTACTCAAGTAAAATCTAAAGGTGCTGGACCAGAGCAAACTGAGACTGAAGAAACTGGGTCAATGAATAAAGAAAACCCAGCTTTTGTATGTGCAGATGAAGGAGGAATGTAAAGTGAGAAAAGTTTCAGATAACTCCCCAAGTCGTGGTTTTGGAAAATATCCCAGTAGCAATTACAGCAAAAGGTATATTTACCTTATAAATGTCTTTTCTTTTTAAGAGTAACCATGGAAGTTGACTTTTATAGCACACGTTTCCTTTCAAAGCTTTCCAAAATTCTTTTCTCAAAGATCTCTCGGATAGCAGCCCAGCCATACAAACTTAGCTGAGAAAATTACAAATGACTAATTTAAGTGCTTCTTCGGATCATTTTCCTTTTGTTTTGTATAATTTCCACTCTTATCAAATCAAACTTTCAGTTAAATGTTTATCTAGTAATTCAGGCAGTCTAAGCCATCTGCTGCTATGACATCTGTAGAATGTGTTGCTGCATACTTGGTATTGTTTCTTTCTTGCATCCTAGCACAAAGCCATGCTGTCTACATCAAGAAATCTAATTGTAAGCTTCATTTCAGAATTCTACTTCAAATCAACTTTTTGCGCTCTACAGAAATCTCTTCTGATTGACGTTTACTTGCTGAGAAGTGTGTGCTCTTCTTACCTTCAGATCATATTTTCCTCTGCATCAGTATTCAAAAATGTCTTCCTATGTTCTCAAGTGCATAGGTAGATGTGCAGCATTAGTATTCACTCTTGGGTGTTAAGAACAGTTATAACCTGTACCAGAGGGAAAATATTATTTCTCCTAGATGTTCAATAATTACAGTCTTTATTGCATCAAAACCTTTTGTTGTGACATATAGTGGAAAGCTTTCAGCCCTTGTGTGGGGTGGTTGACAGATACTCGCAGACAGAAACCATGTTTTCGGGAAATGGTTTTTAACATTAATCTTCCGAAGAAATGGATAGATTAAAATGAAGATGCATTTGTTAGCAAAATATGTTTCTTATGGAATGATCGATTATTCACAGTCATTTCTGGTTCACCCAAGGTTTTTGGACAGGTATATTTTTGCATCTGATATTAAGTTGGTAGGATGAAATATGTTAATACTCTGATTTTTGAGTAGCTAGTGCTTCCTGCTACCAGGTAAAAACATTCTTTTGCCTGAATTGTTTTCACCCACATTTAATACTTGATCCACACTTGCTATGTGCTAAGTATTATGATAAGTGCCGGGGTAGACACACGTTAATCAGGTCAGACACCGTCCCTGACCCACTTGGGACTCACAGATTGAGGAGGAGGGAGAACAGGTATTAAGTCCCATTTTACAAATGAGGAAACTGAGGCACAGTGAGTCAAGTGAGTTGCTCAAGATCAAACAGCTGGGGAGTGGCAGAGTCTGGACTGCAACTCAGGTCCTCTAACTCCCAGGCCATTTTCACTAGTCATCGCTGCTTCCCTTAGCCACCGCAGTTCTCCCAAATCATCAGAGAAGAGTTAGCATTGAGACAAGCAATGGGCTAAATATGTTGTATTTATTAGGCGATGTAGAAATTGACTCTTTCGTGCTACGAAATATTCTCATGGGTGACGGAGAAAGGTGCTATGGGAAGTGGTGTCCCCTACTTATTTTTTCTTTTCCCGAGGCCTATGCATAAGGGGTGAGGTAGAAATAATGGAATAGGCCCCCAGTGGCGGATGTGGAATTTCAAAGAAATATTTTCCTACCTGGAGGTCTTTATGAAAAGAATAGACTCCCATCACCAATTATAGGGCAACTTTCAGTTTTGGGACCCAGGAAGAATACCATGTCTTCGAATGTGGAAGGGAAAAACCACTTTGTTCAACCCGTTCATGTAGAGATAAGAATGTTCTAACCAAATATTTCTTATCTAGTCACTTCTCCCTGCCAGTATTGAAATTTATCCATCAATTATCCCAGTGCTTTCAGTGGAAAGATTTTGTGGGTTGATCTGAACTGGTCCACATTTGGCAGTGAAATAGCAAAGAACCCAAATTTTGAGCACGCTTTTTACAAAGCTTAAAGTGAAGAAAGTAATTTATCATCTAATTTTCATGACAATAACTCTGCTCTAAATAGATCTCAACAACACCTTTGATATAATAACAGTTCCCAGAGGATCCGTTAAAGTTGTTCTTGTATGTTCCACACAGTGAAGAATCATTGAACATTTTGCAACAGCAGCAGATCAACCCCTCTTGGAGAGGGTTGGCTTTTAAGGCTCCATGGACTCAATTCTTCCAGTGAGGGTCTACCCACTAATACACCCTACCCAAGAACCTAATGTTGGTTATCCTCAAATGGAGGTGGGCTTTTCTGCCTGTTTTTTCTGTGGCCCTTGAAATTTAATCAGACAGAACCCAGATGAACCTGAAAATCAAGACTGCACTTAGTGCCTGAAGAACCTTACATTTCTTGCATTAAACCTACGTTCTAGTACTGACACACGGACCTGACCCTGCGTGCACGCAACCACCTGTCTCTTCCGACACAGCATTCCTTTCCTTGTCTTCACACAGACGTGTTTTGGGAAGAAGGTTCCCTAATTCCTCAATAGCGTTCTATGTGTAATGCAAACACCCATTAGAATAGAATGAGCTGTACTCTAGAGGTGATTTATGAAAGGCCAAAAGCAAGCCTTTCATGCTAGGTCAGCCCTGACAAATAAATTGCAAGCAGGCAGCTTGCAGTCACTGTGAGATTTGGTGCTTTCTGGAGCACAGCTGGTTGCAGAGGAAAAAGTTGCAGTTGATCCCTTCCTGTCCCACCTCCTTGCTCCTTTTCTGACCTGAGGGGTCTGCCGCTTCTGACAACAAGTCTCTCCCGGGTTCTAGGATTATGGAGCATCTCTGTATAATGGTCCACCATGACAGAAATTCAGGATGACAGCTAGAACAATCTCTCCAGCTTAGAACAGTGAGCCAAGTCACTGGGCACAGGTGCAAGGGGGGGGGCGATTTCCACTTGTCTTTCTCCTGTTGCTTCTCTCCCCCTGGGTGAGTGTGTGTGTTTATGTATGTGACTGGTGCAAAGGAAAAATGACATGTGACTGCCTCTCCCTAATCTTGAACCACTGTTCCTTCCCTCAGTGGAGCCTCTTTATCTACAAGCAAGCAGAGATAGTTCTAGTCACCAATCGCATGCCTTTTTTTCTTATTTGCTGATGATAATATTAGGTTACACATTATTTTCAAAGGATTTATTAATCATTTGTAGCTTTCTTCAAGGCGTGTCATCGTGCGATCGCCCAATCACATATGTGGCCCGGCCACAGAAAAGCATGTGACATCCCTGTCCCAGGCAGAAATGACTTGGTTGAGAATTCTTCATTGGTGCTTTGTGAAATGTTGTGGAATAGAAAAAATCTGCAAGCAGAATCACAGTTAGAAATTTATCACTGCTTCCCCAAACTACTATGTGATTTTTTTTGCTTTTGTTTTGGTGTCGTTTTCTGCATTTGTGGCTTTGGAAGCACTTTGCTGGCACAAATACCTTATTTTTCTTTTCACAAGCTGCTGGAGTGCCCAGTTTACTTACCTCTAACTAGATTTAAGTTCCTTTGGAATTCATCCCTCGATCATTCTCCTCCGAAGATCGTGTGAGTGAAGGACTTTGGAGATGCACCTATCAAATCATATTTGAACTTGTCAAAAAATTGCCATCTGAAGTACCACTAGAGATGACAACATAAAGTTATTGCATATTTGTCTTAAATGGTCGTTAATGGCTAACCCCATCCCTCCCCTCCTTCCCTTGGCACCCTTTCCCCTTCCTTTCTTTCCTCTCATTCTTCCTCCACCCCACCACTCTGCAGTGATAGTAAATGGAAATTAGAGCTTGGGAAGATGTCCAGGAAGCGATGTTTAGAAAACAATTGAACAAACTACCAAAAAAGCCCTCCCGCTCAAATTTAGGGGGCCTGAGCTTAAAAATGAACACAACTATAATACAATCTTATTGGAATGATTTGTTTAATGGACCATTCAGCTCTATATGTTCTCCATAGGCCAAACATTTGCAAACCCATGTTTTGTTGTTGTTTTTTTAAATAACAGAACAAGTGACAGAGAAGAGAGTGAGGATGCTAACCATAGATGACTAAAACAGAATCAATTCAAATACCGCAGTTCTTCAAAATACCTCCTCTGAGTGGATCAGGTGTCTCCACTGGACTAAGAAACACCACCTTGCCAGCTAGAGGCATTTGTCTTTTCTTCAGGAGGAACAACACAGTAACAATGCAGAGTATATATAGGTAGCACAGTGATCACCCAGGGTAAGCTTGCATTGAGAAGCAGTGTGGCTTAGTGGCAAATGCACGGGCTTGGGAGTCCGGGGTTGTGGGTTCTAATCCCGACACCACTATTTATCTGCTGTGTGATTGGTTTAATGGACCATTCAGCTCTATATGCTCTCCATAGGCCAAACATTTGCAAACCCTTCACTTCTCTGTGTCTCAGTGACCTCATCTGTAAAATGGGGATTAAGACTGTGAACCCCACGTGGGACAACCTGATGGCCTTGTGTCTACCCCAGGGCTTAGAACAGTGCTAGGCACTTATTAAGCACTTAATAGATACTGTCGTTATTATTACTGGGAGACTAGAAATGAAGCCCTAGTTTTCATCATCCAAACTGCTATTATTAATATGGAATATACTGTTTCAATGTAAATGGCCATTAAAAACCATTCTCATTCATCCAGCCAATGGTGGAAACGGGAGAGGGGAGAAACTCAGCCAGCCAAAACAGAAGGACTCTTCCTTGTTCATCTGCATGCATGCATGATTGAGCAGTAATATAACTGAAGTTCTTAGAGTAAACCATCTCTGTATCCATCCCAGAGACCCTCCCTAATTCCTCATCATTTGGTTATCCTGCAAAATATTGTTAAGGGTCATTGGGTGAACTTACTGAGGAGTTTTTTCTGCCTTATTCCAACCTTTCCTTCTTAAGACTCTGCTGGAATCTGGGATGAAGAGATGGTTTCGGAAGGTGAAGATACTTTAGGAGGAAAAGGAAAGTTCCCTGTGGCAGCCAGGCCTCCGGCACATCGCCATGGTCTGGCAACATCAGGGTTTCTGGGACTGAGGATTCGTGAGCAAGATTAGTAGTGTGTGCCTCCAGGAACATCTGTGACCTTTACCCTGCCCACCCACTATGTTCATTAGACAGTCAATCAATCATATTTACTGAGCCCTTATTATGTGTAGAACACTGTATTAAGCGCTTGGGAGAGTACACTATAACAGAATCGGTAGACTCGTTCCCTGCCCATAACGAGCAGTCAGCATCAACTTGGCTCTGGATGGACTTGTGGCAAAAGCACTGCTCAACTGAAAATTTCAGTCAGCAAAAGCACACTCACCTGGGGTTGGCATATTTTCAATCTGGTGACTTAACTCTTTCATACAGAATCAAGGAATGGACTACTTACAGTCCCATTCACATATGTCACGCAAAGTCGAAGGCTGAAGTTGTAAAGTTGTAGCTGGTGGTTGGGAGCACGGGTAGACTTCCCTCCCACCTACCAGATTGCACCCCAAGAGGCGGGAAAACATCTGAATGAAAGACAGAATAACCTGGACAGAATCAATGGCAAAGCCTTTGAAGCAGAGGTGGCTGCAGTTTTCTTGAGGTAGAGGAGAATGGTGTCTTGGCAACTTTCCTTGGCAGAGAAATGAATGCAAGAGGGCAATGTAAGTAGAGCGAAGTCTCGCTTTTGCTAATCATACCTGCTTCTTTTTCCACCTGTGGGATCCAATAGTCATTGCACCTGTGTTTTGAACCCAAAATGGTCAGCCCTTCCCCTTTGGTCCTCTCCTCCCTTGCTTCATTTTTTTCTTGCTATCGTCTTGACTTTGACTTGAAATGCTATCAGTAGTTTTCAGTTCGTGTCATTAAAGGACAATAATAGAAATCAAGAATTTCTCCTTCCTCCTATTGCAATTCTGGATTCAGGCTGCTTTGGAAAGAAGGGAAATGGCCGGGAGTCTCAGAAGAGGTGGTTTTCTAGGAAGGCTCGATGTTTCTGAGTGTAATACTTCAGTTGGGAAGTATTAGAAGAAATGGTCCATATCCACAGGAGCCAAGAAAAGCAGGTTGTCATAAGCAAGCATAGCTAGCAAACTGGAGTCAGGTTAGTTGAAAGCACCTTCAAGAAAGAGGTACTTGAGATCTTAGTCTAAAGTTAATCGAGGAGTAATCCCACAGTCCAACAAAAGGGAGAATTTAAGGGAGTAAGAGAAATCATTAGCTAATTATGGCTTCTTTCTTCACCATTACTTAGGCTTCATATGTGTGGGAAAAGCTACTTATTTCTTCGAGAGGAGAATGGTTTTATAAACCTACGCTACAGTGTAAATCAATTTTCTTTTTAAAAGTGAGGAAAGTCACTTTGCAAACTGACTGTTTTATACATTTCAAAGTGGCTTCCCTCTACATGAACTAGTCTGTCCATTAATTTGGTAATTGAAGGCTCCAAATGACCTTAAAGGTTTTTAACTGCAATTAAATCAATATGCCAAACCTGTAATTTCCCAACTATTATTTACTTCTTGACATTTGAAGTGGAACTGAAGTCACCTACTGAATTCACACCTGTTCAACCATATAGCTCCAAAACCAAGACGGGGATCCGAGAGTCTGTTTTTTGGTAACATAAAAGATTTTTTTTTCCCCCAAACCAGCTTAAGTCAAGAGTGGCTCACAGAGCCACCCTGCCTCACACTGCTGCTTATAAGCCTGTACCACAGGCCCTCAGGGATGGGCCCTCAGCTCTGACAGGGGAACAAAACAGAGCCCTTCTCTCTCAGCTCCAGAACTCACAGAGATGCTAGTGTTTTGGGGAGGAGGGAATGATTGGAAAGGTGAGGAGGCAGCCATCTGTGAATATGTGCCCCCTTCAGGGTCCCTGGTGGGCTACAGATAGCCAGGAAGGATAGGGATGAAGAGAGAATTAAGGGAGAGAGCCAAGCCTAACTCAGCAGACTTTGTCTATTATTAAAAATAATGAACTCTACCAGGCCAGGACTAGGTTAATGGTAGGCTCTCCCATGGCCTACTGGAAAATGTATTCCTTTCCCCATAATGGCTGCTTGCTTCTATGTCCTGGTTTTCTGCTTTCCTCCATGCGTTTCTCCACGTTGTTGTTTTCTCTGCTGATTCATTTCTAACTTTTAATCTGTCTTTTCCATTTCCCTACCTCCACTTTTTTCCCCTTTTGGGGGCTGAATGATGCATGGCCATTTTCAGTCCTTTCTCCCTGCTCCAGCCTCTAGACTGGGAGAATATGCTGAGAATTACTATTCTTGCTTCCTAGCAAGGCAAATACAGCATCTGTGAAATATGTTTTGTTTGAGAAATGTAAAGACAATAATGTAGTGGTGAAACGATATTCTGAGGATGCAATGGAGAAAATGCCAAAGTAGCAGTTAAGAATTAAAAGGCCTGACAACCAGGCATGTCTCACAGACAAGGAGTCAATGGCAGACTCACAGGAGTGTAGGGCAGTGGAAATCGGAGAACGCTGGAGACTGCAGAATCTCATAGCCATCCTTATGGCCTTCCACATTGTATGAAGAGGGTATACCTACTTCTGTTAGCCAAGGTTCACATCATCAAACCTGCATTTAACAGGACTGCACTGAAAACAGTGCATTTTATAGGTGAATTTCAACCCTCATCTGTAGACTATGCCATGCCAGAGAGATGAGATTTCCCCCATTGGATCATCCGAGCATGTATCCTGGGTTCGGGTTGAGTGTGCTGTTTTGAAGTTTAGTTATTAATTTACTTCTGATGCTTTCCACAGCTAAGAGATGTTATTCTCACTGATGTTTATAAAATCTCACCAAATGATATTTGAGGCTGTTAACACATTGACATTTATGGAATCCATCACTGTAAGCCTCAACCTCTTTAGCTTTTGCCATAGTAAATAAGTGTGATTCCCAGCACCCAGGGGTTAAATGGTACATGAAGTCTGAAGCAATTATAGATCCATTCTTGGATGTATGAAAAGAAGTTTAAATCAATTGATCATTGACAAAAGCCTATGAAGCAAGAAATAGCTTAAAAGTGGAAAACATTGAAAATTGGAACATAACTAACGGAAGTGAACTTTTATTTGCTTGAGGGAATATGTCAGAGTGTTTACCTTTTATTAATAGCAGATTAGATTTTTTACAGATCATTTATTTTATGTGATTAGCCAACAGGATTGTAGCCTTATTGCTTTGTCTGTTAGGCTCTTGATCTGAATAGTGTGGCAAGAAGTCCCCGCCTGGATCCCGATTTCCGATTCTGGGAGTACCAATGAGCTGGGTCTACACAGAGACAATGAATAATTATCCAAGTCTCTGATTAATTTAGGCCCCCAGCCTGCTGTGAGAGAAAATGGGAAGGAGCTGGAGACTAAATGAGCTCTATTGGACTGTCTACATTATCAGATTCACTGATGACTTCTGAGCTCGGCACTGCCCTCTTCCTCCTCCCGAACTCACCTTTTCACTGTTCCTTCCTCTCTACTGTTGCACTTATGGCCCCTTGCTCACTCTGTTTCCCCAGCTTGGAACAACCTCGACTCCAAATCCAAAAGACCACAGCTATCCATATCTTTAAAGCCTGCCTAAAACCTCCCGTTCTCCACTCGATCAATCCATCAGTGGTATTGATTGAGGGCTCACTGGGTGCAGAGCACTGTCCTACTCCAGGAAGACTTCCCCGATTAATTCCCCACATTCCCGTCACCTTCGCCCCACACCGCTGCCCCCCCCCTTGGTATTGGTGAACGTTGATCTTTTCCTCAGCCCTCATGAACATGTATGTGTTTTCATTTATTTATCTGTTTTGGATATCCATGCATCTGTTCAGCTGTTTCTTCTGCCTTTGTTTGTGCTGCTGCTTGCTTTATATTTCTTCTTCCTCTGGTTTCCACCCTCTGGAAATAACTTTTGTTGTCTCCCCTTTTTCATTCTAAGTTCCTAGAGGGTAGGGAATGTGCGCCTTGCTGCCGTTATCTTCTCCCAAATACAGTGTCTATCATTCAGTAGATACTCAATAAATACCAGTGATTGATCATCTGATTCCTTGGCATACGGAGACCAAGTCCCTATACAGTGCCTGCTGCCTAAGGAGAAAGGGGAGCCTTCTACCTACCACTGTTAGTTTTATCTCTTGAATGGGACGAAGTGCATAGGCATCCACCATTGATTCTCCCAACATCAGCCATCTTTTTGGAGCAGCGCCTTGGCTGAGTCAATTATTCTGCAGTATTATGCCCTTGGCTGGGAAATCCTTCCAACATGGCCGATCAGTCCCCGTGAATACCTGCATTGTGCCTGGGCCCTGCCGTTTTCCTGTGTCTATCTGTTCAAACTGCCATCGAGGCCAATACGGTGGCAGTCAGCACTCATATGGCATGCCCATTCCCGGGAGTAAGCAGGAATGGATTCTTTGCTGGGGTCCTAGTGTTTGGCTTGGCCTAAGGTCAGAATAGGTTTCTGAATGGCAGTGATGCAGGCTTTGCTGATTAAAAACAAAGCCCACCACAACCTGAATCATTGAATTAAATTGTGACATTATTTTTCAGCTACAGGGCTTATAGTAACTGCGTCAGAGTGTTCATTTGTATCTGTGGACATTTTATTTTGTGTGCTGAGTATTTATTTGAGGGAAGATCATATCACGTGCGGCTGGAAGAATAACAGTACGGCGCCTGGGGACTACATCACTTCCTGGTATACGTTACGTGAACGACTCATTGCAGGATTTTTTTCAAACGCGTTTGAACAGTGTTCCTAGGCCCAACCATTATCAGCCACCCCATGATGCTGTTTTCTTCCCAGCGGTTTCCATTTGGCTCAGCTTGGGGCTTTCAGGCTTGCCAGGCAGATTTTGGCAAGGATTGTCAGCTATTGCTCAGTCATTCTCAGCAGTCTCCAGGGTGGGTAGAAAAGAAATTCATGGGGCAGTGGCACCGAAAGGCCTGGCTCGCGGCAGGTACCAAACAAGGTACGGCCTCCTCCGACTGGGCCCAAATGCAGAGACCCCCAGTGAACTCAGAAGGGTCCAGAAACCGAGGTTGTTCCCTAAGGACAAGTGGGCCGAAACTCACAGGGGGAAGGGCTAGCTGTGGGCACGTATGGCAGAAAGCCAGCCGGGGGTGAGAGGGAGTAAAAGGTTGTCGCGTGTTGGCAGTGAGGAAGGTGAGAGTGTAATGGAACTTTAAGCTGACCCTCCTATCTTGCCAACCAGCACTTGATGCAGTTCAGTACGACTCACTGGGCTATATGAAGCCCAGAGTTTTCCACTTGTCTCTCCCCCGCCCTCCTCTGGGTTTCTTCCTTGTCTGTTTCCAAGCTGCCTGAGGCTCTCTGTTCATCTTTCTTGCTCCCTTCCTCCTCCTGTGTGTTCTCCCATCTTCTTCCCTTAGTTTCTTGGTGACCCTTGCTCTTTTTTCCCTATCCATCCCCACCTTCTCTCTCTCTCTCTCTCTCTCTCTCTCTCTCTCTCTCTCCGACTGCCCTTTTCTCCTATGCCCTTCTCCCTTCTTGACTGTCCATCTCCCCCACTCCCCTCCATTCTTCTCCTTTATACTGTCCTTCCTGTTATTTTGTCCATCTCTTCCACCGTTCTCCTCTTCCCCCTCTCCCAACTGCCCCTCTTTTTTTCTCCCCCTCATCCACCCCTCTCAACTCCCTCCTCTCTATCCCCTTGATGTCCCACTTATTTCCCTGGCCCCCAGCCCTCCTCCTCCCTGATCCTTAACCTCATTCTCCCACACCTATCCCTTGAGGACTACCCATCTTCACCCATCCCCCCCCCCCGTCCTCCACCCCTCCCTGTCCCACCCCTTCCCAGTCGGCTTTGGTCCTAACCTGGGAGCAGGGAATGTGTCTGTTTATTTTTGTATTGGACTCTCCCAAGCTCTTAGTAGGGTGCTCTGCATGCAGTAAGCACTCAATAAATACAATTGACTGACTGAAGATCCTTCTGGATTTATAACTCATCATACTATGACCCAAGATCCTGTTATGCCACTGGGAAAAGACAGCGGTCTGTTTTTCACCAAAGCATCAGCTGACAAAAGCATTGGTATCTTTCAAACTAAAACCCAATAACTTTTCTGTAGCGATGACTACAAATTAGGCTGGGGCCAATTTTGTGAGCCCCTTAATATACTCTTGCTCTCTTTCAGCAGACGTTTTAGCATTCCCAACTCACTCCCATCCATGTGATCCCGGTTCCCATCTGCAAGGTCATTTTTGACATGCCATTTAAGACTGGGCACATCGTGAGAGCAGATCTCACAAATGAAATAGGAATTTAATAATAAAGTCTTTAGAGGGACGATTAGTACAATTTGATGAAAGTTCTAAAGTGCATAAATTAACACATAAATTAACTTGTCAATTCCGTGGTTCGGTTAATTGATTTCTGTGCCCAAGGAAGTTCAAGTTGTGAACTCGGTGCTGGAGACACTAGGGGAATAGCAGGTTTTATTTTTAAAAGTCTTCTTTGGGCGGGGGGTGGTCAAAATCTAGCAGGCTGCTCAGCATTTTCGCTGACATCAGTACAAGAGGAAAAGGGGTTAAACTGAAATGGGAAGAATGCAGGCCTGCCTGACCAAGGAAGTATTTGGGGACTTTGAGCAAAGGATAGAGGCATCTCTTTCTCAAGAGTCCCTGGAGAATGGACCGGTCACCGTCACCCATCAGTCGGGGTCATGGGAGTCCCAACCCGCCTGGCGACAGGGACATGGATTAGATGATAACAATAATAATGATTGTGGTATTTGTTAAGTGCTTGCTATGTGCCAAGCACTGTTCTGAGCGCTGGGGTAGACACAAGGTAAGATGGGGCCTGGTGGTGGTCCTGTCCGATCTTAGGATGTTATAAAACTCCAGAGGGGGAATTTTGTAGCTCGGAGTACCTGCAGAGCTTCCACGGCATGGGCGGAATTGGGTCAGGGATCCCTCTAGCTCTTCCTAAGGCCCCAGGATGAGGGGGGCAGGAGGCTTGTACAGCCCGGCTCTTTCCAATTGGCAGGTGTTCTGATCCTTTCTTTTCAGCACCAAAGGGATAGATATCGATTCCACGCCTTTTTGGAGTACAGTAAATGTAACTGACTTTTCTTGCGTAAAGTTGATAGGAGAACAGAGTGTCTCCCACTCCCCTTTAGAGGAGAGCTTGACTAAAGTTGGACATAATGCCCATGTCAGCTTAGCTCTTTATTTCAGCAGCATTTTCAAGGGCTCATGAAAGCTTCTGGAGCCATCACATTAAGTTTGGAAACTTCACACAAACAGGTATGAAGGAAATTGTCAATTAATGTCATCCCACCGAAGTACCAAACCAGGGACGAGTGTCTTTGAACGTGAAGGTATTTTCCACCCATGAAACGGTTGGTGCGGCATTGATTTTTGTCAGGAGAAATCGGTCTCCTTTCCTCCACTGGAGTGGATGTTAGTAGCCGTTTTTGACACCGCTCGTCAGTCACCATTTATGAAAACTAAAGACCACTGAATTAAAATCTGCTAATGGAATTAGTAGGAGGAAGGCAGCTCGATTTGTACACTCAGGTCATTTCATTTTTGTGTACTCTTCTGGAATCCGATGGCTTCCGCAAGCAGCATGTAAAGAATGTGCAGGAAAGAGATAGGGGATTTAGCAGACCATTTGTCAGATGGTTTTCACGGGCCCTCAAACACACGCATACAACAAAAAGGGATACTCGCCTGTTGTTTCAGTAAGAGTGTCAGAAACTGTCTGTACCCCAAAGAGCCTCCAGCCTGTGAATGGTGGATGGTCTCCAGAGAACCAGGGAAGCAGCATGGCCTAGTGGAAAGAGCAAAGGGGCTGGAAGTCGAGAGATCCATCTGTACCAATCACCTGTTGTGTGACGTCAGGCAAGCAACTTAACCTCTCTGGGCCTCAATTTCCTCACCTGTAAAATGGGGAAAAGACACCTGCTGTCCCCACTTCCCACAGATTTCAGGACAGGGACTGTGTTTGCTTTATCTTGTCCCTACCTCAGCATTTCACACAGTGCTTTGGCGTGTGATAGGCGCCCAAGTAAATACCATAAAAAACAAACCAACCCAAGAGCCATCTGCACTGACCCCGCTCAGCTCACCCAGACCCTAGCTGATCTGGAGTTGGGCCTCTCCTTTTGGGGAGCGTTTGAGAGAGGGAAGAGCAGGCAGAGTGACCGATCAGAGCTCAGGGAAGAAAACGTCTCTCTAAATGAGGCACAGTTACCGAGAAGGCTTCAGGGGAAACGCTGACAAGAAAACCAAGCGAAAGAAACTACTGAGATTACAGCCAGTCTAGTAACAAATCTTTAATTTCTAGTAAGCTTTAAAGGGTTTGAGAGAGGGTTTTTTTTGTTTTGTTTTCTAACAAACCAGTTCAAGTACATGCCTTCAGATTATAAAAGTACCTGAAATTGCCTAGAATATCAGCATGCATAGCTTGTCAGTATTTACATATATTTACATCAGGAAACAAGAGAAAGCTCTACAGTTATTTACAGTCTACAGAGGAGAAGAGAAAGGCAGCAGAATTGTATTTCCTAAAATATAGTAGTTGAATAGTCATCACATGCATATTAAGATAATATTTGCATGATAGAATGCAAATGTTTTCAGACATACCTTTGTAACTTTCTATGCTAAGTTAGCATAATCAATGTCATTTTTTTTGTTTTGTTTTGTTTCTAGTCTATTTGCATCGAGTGCTTTAAAATGTTCACTAACACAGCGGCAGCATTATTTACCCTGGCAATTAAAGCAACAGTACACACGATAATTTCCTACTAACAAGCAACAAGCTGCTGGTGAATGAAATATCTATTGTTTCTCATTATCCATCGACCAACATAACAGAGATCTCTCTTCGTAAGGGCAGTGCCTTAAGCTATCACCATTAATTATGAACGTGATATAAACGAGACTTTCTCTGCAGTATGTACTAAATGAAATATTAACAAGGCCAGTGTCTTTCAGCTTGAGAGGGGCACTAACTGGGCTCCTGTCAGAGCAGGCTATCTATGGAAATCACACATACATAATACAGAAGCCCAGCCTCGAGGACTAAGCTCAGACATTAGAGGCCTGTTTACTAGATCTGTATTATTGCAAAATACATTCCCTTAATTAGTTTCTGGAAGACAGAGTTAATAGTTAATTTCATACCATGATATGGCCCCATCAGAACACCCTGTGGTTTTTCCAATGTATTTTGGGTACTGAGTTGTGTATATGGACGTGTGTGCGTGTGTGCGTGTCTATATATACATATGTATCGGCAGATAAAAATCAGTTTTTAGGTTTAAAAACCTCAACAAACAGCTTGTTAAAGGTCTGCCCTAAAAGATTGCTTAGACCAAAACGTTCTGCTGCTTGGATTTCTGAAGAGCTCAAAGTGTATGCAGGCTGAACTATCTGCAAAAGAAGAGAGGAAGCAGGCTGTTTGTTTCGGGTGCATTATTATGATATTCTTTGCGATACTACGTCGTTTAAAAAAATGCATCGGTTCGGTCTGGTAATAATAGTAAAAGGTTATATAAATCTATACGGGCTATATGCACCCATACATTTCTATGCAATATATAGCGATAGATACAACTAAAGTTAAGTAAGTTCAGTAAAAATGTAAAATGCACAAGTCAACACAAGTTAAATCCTGAAACGATTTGTTACCAAGTCTCTCTCATTTTTTTTTTTTATCACCATTCAGCATTCAGTTATGATCAGGTATCACTGGGCCCTGTTCAGAATGCTCAACGTCCAGCCCAGGACAGGAGGGTTGTTGGTACAGTCTCTCACCTCCGTGGCTGCCCTGCTCACTAATGCCTGACTGCAATAAGAAATGGAGGCCCTGACGCGACTTCCGGTCCAAAACAATTCCCCCTGTGAATTGTATTGGAAGAAATGGAGGGGAGCCGGGCGGCTGGGCCAGTGGAACCGGGGCCTGCAGAGGCCCAGAGGGCTTCCCGCACTTGATGCCTTAGACTATTTGTGGCCCAAACGCAACTCCACCCCCAGCTTTGGCTGAAGGGGTTAATTCATGGGGGTGCCACCAGGGCAGCCTGCATCTGTCCACACCTGTCCTCCCACAGTGGGGACAGCAGACAGCACAGGACTCCTCCCTACTCTGCAGCTTGAAAAACCACAGAGGCGTGGAGCAGGTCAAGTATCCCATCACTGCCCTGAGACAGGCTGATATAGACTATCCAGGCACCTGGGAATCAAGTACGCGTAACATGAACGGTATGCAGGTGTGGATGAGTGGGTTGTGGGTTTCTGTTGCTGTGTTTAGAAAGGGTGGCAGGAACTCCTCATATCTTTCTGAAATAAGTTAAAGACATTTCTTCTGTTTGAAACTTTGAGCCCTGTCAGTAACCCTGGAGAACTCTGCTACATTACTGCTGGTTGTGCACATTAAAACTCTGTGACAGCTAAAATGGTTGCCAGAGAAAGGTGGCTCCTCATAAATTTCAAGTATTTTCCCAAAAAAAAAAAATAGTCATCCACTCCTCCAAAAAACTGAAAGGGGGGACGGTGGGGGGGAGCAACAGGGAGGAGGAGCAAGCAGGTGGTCGAGAGGAAAACTCCGCTCTATTACCAGAAAACAGTAACTTCAAAGTTTTGCTATCCGTGGCCTGGTTGGGTTCTTTGGATGGCTTGGTTTCTGCAAAGCTTTTCCAGAGGGAACCAGTGTCCTCAGGATGCCCTATCCCTTGACTTTCCTGATCACGGTGCTCTGGGGTGGAAAATTCCTTCCTTACATAGCCCAAGTTCCATGCCACTTCGACCATTTTTGCAGGGTCAGTAGTGAAAAGAAAATCCTCCACAGAGAGCAAGAGCTAAGATCGTGTTCTTGGACTGAAGATTTCGAACTCCATGGGATACTATCTGAGACAGATAGGGTATAGAGGGTGGAAGGGTGCTGAAAGAAGGAGCTTTCTCAGACCCTATAGGGCAAGAATAAATGATTTCCAGTCCATTTGGTCAAATACTTTAGCAAACAGGATTTACCTAGCTCTAAGTGTTCCTGCTGGGAAAAAAAAATTGTTCTCGCCAATTGGCACCTGGGAAAATGGGGTTCAGGGAGAAGATGGAGGATGATTTCCCCCCTCACTGCGCCCTTGTGACAGCCCAGCCCCTCTGGGTCCGGGACATTGTTCTGAACGTTAAGCAACCCTTCATGGCATTTAAACTCTACTTTATTAATCACTGAGAACATATCAATGGCTTATTGCATCACACAAACATTATAATGCCTCATCAAAATGCATTTTAAACCCAAAATGCTGAATTGAATCTATTAACTCCTGGGTCTTAATGCCTCAGGAATTGAAATGACTTTCATGAACTTTGCAGTTTTCCTACACAAGATCTAGCAAGTATTTCTCTCCTGAACTATTTGTAAACCTGTTATGTCTGTGAGAAAAGTTATCACTCCAAAACAAATCAGAGGAAATAAACAGATCTGATAGCGTGTGTTTTATAAATTTTCATAGAAAAGGCTACCCTTAATTGAATGTGTGTGTGTGTGTAAACAGAGATGGTAGTGATTTCTTTAGTCTTGATGTGGTTTAGCTAGTCCTTTCGTAAAACAAAAATATTGTAATTGGAGTGCCTGATCAAGTTTTCTAAATGGAGACAATCTGGGCACTCTGGGTTGGCATTTTGCATCAGATGACTCTTTTGTTTGGGTCATTTGTATTTCGGGCATACCTGGCAGGTCTGGAGCTTCATTCGGTTAAATCAAATGGATATAATTTCAATTTAGTTCACTAAATTGACAAAGGAAAATTTCCCCTTCTTATTTCTCAAATAAAGACATTAAGGCAACCCCTCTAAGGACCTAACACTCTCCTGCTGGGAGTGAGAAGGTTTTGATACTCTCACCATGGTGTAAAATAAGAAACCAATTTATCAAATAGGGTCTCCTCCTCTCCCCAGCAATTTCACCCTCCATGCACAGCATGGATTAATTTGGAAAACAACTGATTTCAAAGAGGATTCTCTGCTCCTTTAACCTCCATTCAAAATTATTAAGCATATAAAGGAACCCCCAATTTTGCTAGTGTTGCAAAAGAACGAAGTGTAGCAATAGGAAAATACTTTCCATTTAATAAAGGGCTGATTGGGGCAATGATTGAAAATGGTCAATAGTTACTTGAACGTTTGGGCCAATTTGAAAGGTGGTTTAATCCAAGGTTGTTTACAAATAGTGTGGAATCAGCGAATCCAATCAAAACAATTTTTGTAGTTCATTTTACAGGTACATTCATATGCTCATTATAGAGTGGTTTTTCGTTGATCTCTATTCCAACCCTTTCCAGAGGAACTGATAGATATCACTTGCTGAGATACCCACAGACTCAGAATCACTGTGTTGCTCATTTCTGGGAGAATGGTTTTAAACTCTACTGTAGAAGTGTTATGGAAAGGCACGGGGTGATGGAGAGGGTGTGGAGATGGCCATTTATTCCATATCGGAAATATGTTCTTATTAATAATACCTCAGTTACTCCAGTCCTGTACAACAAATTATTCCGGTCTGTGTGGCATGTTCAAAGTGCTGCTGTGTTAGCCTGCTGAGTTTGCATTTGGAAAGTATTTGCTTTGCCCAGTAGGTCTCATATGAACAACGACAAAAACTTCCAGTGTTTTAATTTCCATTTGGCCAGACCTGCTTCCTCTGAATTTACATCTCATCTCTGTTTAGTTCTCTTTGCATTGGGAGTGCAGCACTTGGTTATAGATCATGATCGCTCTTTAAAATGCAGCTGTACACACATGACCTTGGATTCTACAGACCAGTCCATACTTTTTTTCTTCCAGCAACTAGATTCAAGTGATATAGCTCGGCAATTCCCCTGATGTTCAAATGTCTTTCATAATGAACACTATTAAGATTATCCCTGTGCTTTTGCAGAGGTCGAATATGCAGATACTCTATGGCTTTGTCCCTATTCTTTTCATGCTTCATACTTAAACCTGCTTGAAAACAGGATTCTAATTTTTTTAAAAAATAAACATGCATTTTAAAAGAGAGAAATCTGGAAACCAAACATTAATTGTATAGAGTGTTTTCTCAATAGTCTCACTAATATCTTAGAATTCTAATGGATGCATTATATATGGAATCAATGTGTGTTGGGGGCTTAACCAAATACTATGTATTAGAAACACTTTACTTTTAAGATAGATAATGCTCATTTTCAGTGCCATCACCCACAAATTGATAGCCCAGAGTTATCAAATAAATGCCTATGAAAAGCTGCTACTTAACATTTGCATCCCAACAAAGGTTTTTGCAAGAGTGGATAATTTAGATCTTAACTATATAAATAAATAGCAACTGCTTTCTGAAGCCCACACTTCCTTGGTTTAAGATTGTTCTGCAAATCTGACAAGTGATTTGTGAAAGAGAATGATGAACCTTTATTACCAAGACACTCTTAACTTAATCCAAATCAAGATTCCTGGGTAATTTTACATACACTATAAAGATTGATGGCATGACTCTACCCTGGCAGTTTGCAAATGTTTGACTGGATCGGAAATGGCATTCAGGCATGATTAAAGATTCAGTTAGGCTTCTCAAAGATTCTTTATCTTGTGTATTCAGCATCCTAACTCACTGCCTTGACTATAGGCTAAAGATGGTTGACCCCAGCTTCGGTGATTAGCACTGCATGCAACTGACAGTCTTTAGATAAAAACTGTTTCTAAGTGCCTCAGTATCCCACAACTCCAATCACTGTTTTATAAGTTAATTTAAACACACACACACACACACACACACACACACACACCCATGGATTAGCAAACGGTTGTGAAAACTGACAGGCCCATTGTTTCAGACTTTTTCTGACAAAGTTGTTAACATTAATTATTTTAGAGAGTGCTTTCATCTTTCTTGAATAACATATTGAGATGGCACAAACCGCTTGGCATTGAAAGTAATTCGGTGGTGATTAAAGTGCTCTTTTTTATCATTTAAGAATGTTTTATCTTGCATCAGCAGTATGGAGTTGTTTACTAATTAGATTCCTTGACATCCTGTTCTATCTTATGCTGATGATATGTGAACCAGAAAGCTGATGAGCAAAAAATCAAAAACTTGTTATCAAAGTACTCAAATGCCTGATCGTTTAAGACGTCAGCCAGGAGATACTGTTGGAAAAAGGAAAGAGCAACATTTCCAGAGACAGTGTGGGGGGGTTGGCATTGAGAGGGTATTAGACTGAACTTTTGTTGCTCTCCTTAGTTGCTCTGTGATGTCTGAAGAGAAATTTGATTTCCCATGTGGGTCTTCTTCACCCACCATGTGGTTCACCTTTGCCAAATAGGTACCACTGGGGTGCAGAAGAAGCTCTCGATGCCCAGATGGCATTTCATCGCAAACAAATGGGGTCGTGTGCAAGCAAACACGGGAAGTTTTAAATATTTACGGGGCTGCGTCCAAATGCCAGATTTTCCGAAAGATTTTCCAATTTCTTTATTAGATTACATTCTGCACTGAGATACATAAACTACCCTCCCCCTACATGAGGTGACTAGAGATTGGTGAAGCATGGCGCCAGCCTGAGCTGAAAGCATTGCTAATTTTGATCTTCATGACAAATTCTAACATTCATTTTTTGAGTTTCAGCAATTTAGCCCCATGTGTTTTGTTCTGTTGATTCTGGAGTCTGGCTCGGGGTTAAGCAAGAGAGGGTGAGGACAGGATAGATTAAGAGTCCTGAATGACATTGGGCTGGAAGGCTGGAGCTGGGACGCTTTTGAATAGCTATTTGGTGGGGGCTGGGCCATGTTTGCTCTGTAAAGAAACCTCTTCCCTCCTCTTAACTTTTCCTCCCCTTAACTTTGCTCTCCTACTCTGTCTTCTGGCTATTTACTGTCCTTTCACCTCTACCAAAAAAAGGGTGGAGGCGAAACTCTGTTCCAGGGTAACCAATGAACCGAGTTTTAGATTAAATCAGTTGGCTTACTAACTGAACACTGCCTTATGCCTGAAAAGAAAATCTTTTCAACAGCTAAGAAAAGTTTCAACAGCTAAGAGCTCCAAATCTGACCTCAAAATATGGCTCATTTTGAAGAGCCACTGTGGAGTCTAAATGATCATGCCAGCAAGTGTGGCAAAAGATGCAGGCGAGAACTGGATGCTGGTTCAATTCCAGCTTTCCACAGCAAGCTAGGGGCAAGACCCTGGCTATCTTTTGTCTGTTTCCCTATTTGTTAAGTGGACAGGTGAGACATATGCCCCTCAGAAGGGGAATTACATTCTGCACTTTTCTGAATAACAACTGATTCAGCAGTCAACGAAACAAAACTAGAATATGGTCGCATGGTCTCACAGACTAGGTAACTCCCGGCCTGACACACAGGCATCATCAACATTACATCAGCACAACGTCCTTTCTTTGGCCACACACAGCTCCTCCATACCACGATGCCTAAACAGCTCCGACTCAGAATGAATTTGGGATTTAAAATAGAGAGAACGGATCCCATTGAACAAACATCGTACTCCTGTGTACCATATGGCCATCAGCTGATCTGCAATCAACATGGTAATGTGCCATGACTAAAACTCTTCAGGGGAAAAGCAGGAGCTTTGGGGAGGGGGAGAGGAAGGACCAATTCTCATTCTCATCAAATTTCCTTAATGTTTTAACAGCTGCTTTCTCCTCAGTTACCTTTTGTGTCCTACTTGGCAGCCCTGGGATTCTGACTCCTATCAACTTATAATTAGTTACCACAGCAAGGACTCTGTTATACATAAATAATCATAAGACGCCACATAAACTGTCCTGGTTTGAAATTAGAGCTGTGCCTATAGAGCTGCTCTATGAGCTTTGACCTGTTATTTTTAATTATAGTTTGCAAGGAAAAGTGATTTCTACTTCTTCTTGACAACTTTTCTGACGGCTTTCCATCAGTCCGGATATAGTGGTACCACTGGGATGTATTTTCACATGTACAACGTTTGTGTGTGTGTGTGTGTGTGTGTCTAGATCTCTCCATGTTTGAAGATGACGCGATTGCATCCATGTGTCTGAATGTCGCTGAGAGACAATCTCTTCAACACTTGGGCCTATGACAATATAGCAGGGCCCCTTTTCAGGTCCTAATCATTCAGGGATTTCACACTGCTTTCTCTGAGCTACCAGTAATGACTCTGAGCTATCAGTCACGACTCGGGAAACTCGGAGCCACTGTTGAGCGTTCTTTTCAGTCATCGGTCCAGCGTATGGCAGCAGCCCCAAAGGCCAACCGGATGATAAGTCTAACCACGAGGATGGATGTCAAGGAAGGGGGCAACCATCTCACGGCTCCTCCAAGCATCTCGGGTGCCACTGTCGGAGACAGAATGCTGGGCTGGAAGGACCACTGGTCTGACCCAGCATTAGCAATGCCTAGGGTCTGCTGTTCTTATGCATCCCTACGGAGGGCTGCTCGGGAACCACTGGTGCTGTCGAATGGCATTTCTGGCTCTCCGTCAACAAGAGACCAGAACATTGGGCTGCCCATGTTTCATAGGCCTTTAGTTTAGAGGTGGGAGGAAGGGATCAGCCACACACACGTGCACCTGTGCGTATGATATCCCATCCCCAATTGTCAATCACAAGATTTTCATCGGGTGCATTGACGTGATCAATTTTGCTTGTTTGAACTTGCATTTTGAAGAAAAAAAAAATAGCTCTCGTTCGTCGTATTCTAAAGGCTATATTTCTTCAAGATTGAAAAGATGGTTTCAAAGAACAGGGAAGGCATCAGGTCTCTGCAAATTAAGACCTTCATCCTGTGTGGTAGATAAACATTCTTACACAGCACAGTGACATTAGCCTCAGTGATTGTGTTGACCAAAGATATATAGACAGTTCTGGCCCAGGTCCCAATTGCACTTTCCATGATGGGGCTTAATTGGAGTGCCTGGGTTAATTTTAAACAGGAGGTTTTAGAGAAATCAAACATGTCAGACTGCATTGCTTATCAAGATGAGGGAGGCTGTGGAAATCAAGGAGTTTGGTATGTATTTTCTGACTTGGGAGACACAAAAATGTTTTTCTCCCATTTCTCTTTTCTCCTGGGGGTTCTCTTTTGTTGTGGTTGTTGTTTTCCTTTGAGGTGTAAAATGTCACACCAGTTTTATTCCTGCAGCTTACGAAGTTGCTTTTCTGGCTTGAATGAGAGAATCCTTTATCGCGTCATGCTCTGAGCTAAATGCCCTTCGCCACGAAAAGATTTCACTATCATCTTAACAAGCTGCAAGGCTTTGGGGCCATCATCTCTGGCAAGGTTTTCTAATTCCCCCTTTCTGTTTAAATTTCAGCAACAAGGAGCTGCCACAACCCTCTACTGTGCCACAGCACCGGAGCTGGAGGGTCTGGGAGGAATGTATTTCAACAACTGCTGTCGCTGCTTGCCATCACAAGAGGCCCAGAATGAAATGACGGCCAGAGCCCTGTGGGAACTGAGCGCACGGCTGATCCAAGAGCGAATCGGCAGGCAGTCCGACTAACAGGGGGCTCCTGTAAGGATCAAAACACACAGAGTATGTGCACGCAAGAAACCGGCCAACTCTGGAATCTTTCCAATCTTATCATCGAGAGGGTTTCCAGATTCCTCCGATCCTGATTAACTCATGTTCAGTGAAACAGTAGCAGTCACAACATAGTGAAAAACGTTAAGTGCAAGTGGGAAATTGGGAAATCTCTGGGTTAAAGGGACAATAGCTTTTTGGGGGTGGGGGTGGGGGCGCTTAGTTAGGTATGTTTTAATCACTCTTGATTGTAGTCTGTTCAAAGTGGAACCCCAGGTGGAGTGCATGGCATCCTTTGTGATTTTCAGAAGTCCAGGGAGACTTTTTCAATGACTTGAATGGCTTAGCGGGCCGCAAACGAAACATGAGATTTCTTCATTGGCTAGAGAGAAGACGTTACACAGTATGACTTTGCTCGTTGATGGGGAGGTCATTGATGACCTGACCAAATTGGCCAGGGCTTGGCAACGACAGAAAAGAAAATAATGGGTCCTTGGCTTTGGCCTGCAAGTGTAACGGTGATGTCGAAGTGGTTGAGAAGTAGAGTTTAGAGGTCCTTCCTTCACTGCTGAGTAAATATTGACAATTAGAATAAAAGGCATGTAGCAAATCATGCTCTAGACACTCGAGGGTAAGATAAAAGGACTCTGTGTCCTTAAGAACGCCCAGGGTGCAGTCAGAGGTTAAAGGTTATTCCATTCATTCGTTCTTCTTTCACAGTTTTGAGGAGTTTGAGGTTCATGGTGTCTCAGTTCCCCGTGAGTAAAAGAGCGTGCTCGACTATTGTCTCCTAAAGAGAACCCGGACACTTTTTCTTTCAATCTTTCTCTAAATGTTTTAGTTTCGTTTTTCTTTAGAAAAGAAAACTAGAGGAAAAATAAAGTATTGTAGATGCCACGAAAACCCCGTTTTTTTCTTGCTTCTTTTCTGAGTTTTTGTTGTGTTTAGTTTTGTGCTTTGTGGCTGTCTTCATGCCAGAAAGTTGTCTTATAAGCCATCAGCATTCCAGCATCTTGTTTTCTGTAAGCAAAAAAGGAAATAAAGATTGTTAATTGCACTGTATAGCTCTCAGTTGTTTATTTATGGTTGGTTATTGCTGTTCTCTCCGATTTTCTTCCCCTGTCGTTAAACCCAGCTGGGAGCTGGGCAGGTAGCTGTTTGTTCCTGTGTGACTGGGTTCCTGCAGGCGTGTCCTGCTCAGTACCTGCTGCTTCTCCCTCGTGGCCACGACCCAAACAAGAGCAGTAGCCTAAGAGAAACAACAATTATCCAGAAGGTCTCAATACCATTTAACTCTCAGGCGGAACTCTTCTCTGAGCCTTTCTGAATGAGTGGATCTAGGGATGCGAACACTGTGCAAAGTGTACCCTAAATTTGAGTGGAAAACTACCTTCTTGAGTGTTTAGCCTTCAGCCTGTTGGGGCGGGGGGGTGGATGGGGGAGGCAGGGGGAGAGGGGTTCCAGGAGCTTTACAGAAGGAAAGCTCTTTTGGAATGATCAAAGACAATCTTAAGGATGCACCTTCTTTATTTCCCTGCCAATTTAGAAAGGCTGGTACTCCTCTCCAGATGGTTCTTTGCTGCATTTCTCTGCCGAGGCATTGCCTGAGGAAGATGGTAGTCAGGAAGACTGACTAGAAGTAATTAGGTTTGGACTCCCCTATTTGATCCAGGAAAGAGCAGCAGCATCAAATATTTTTCACTGAGCCTGTGGCTGCTAGGCATCATCCTGCGTCAGCCTTGTAAATGTTTCCTTCTGAAATTCACCCGGGGCCACAGAGTTTCACTTAGCCCCACTTCTAATGTTGCACCCACTGATCCCCGGTGCTTCCTCCACCCTCCAATCCCCTTCCCCAGGAAACTATCAAGGATCAACCAAGAGCCTGAGTGGCAAAGACTTTGTTCCAAAATGCTCACTGAGAGCATTAAGGGAGAATTTTAGCCCAATGTAGCTGAAAGGGAGAATTTAAAAAAAAATCACTTCCACTTCCTGTAGACTGGTGGCCCCATCATATTCTGGGGGCTGTCAAGGCAGTAGCCGGGGGGAGAGTTTAGCGCAGACAACTCAGGGAGAGGTGAGACATGAGGTCCAAAAGTCTCACTGGGGAGACCTCTTGCTATGGGGAGTCCAGCTCGGTCAGCCACTTCCTGGTTCTCCACAGCCGAGTTTCTCTCCAGCCCTTGCACCACGCCTCCCTAAGCTCCCTGGCCCTAGATTTCTTTTTGGCCTTAAGTGGTAGGAATTAAGAGTCAGTGGCACTAAAAAACGTTTTGCTGTGATGATGCAGTAGATTTTGGAGGCTTCCATAGATATAGTACAATCGGTAAAGGGGGCGGCGTGGGGAAAGGTTAAGGGAAGAGAGCGAGAAGAGAAGAAACGTACTAGAGTGGGGCTAAAGGAATGAATAGGAGTGGGGTGGCACAGAGAAAGGTAAAGGAAAGTGAGAGGAGCAGAACCATACTGGAGCAGGGCTAGAGGAAAAGGGGGTGGGGTGTCTGGAACAATTGCCTAAAGCCCTGCGTTCACATTTTGGGATTTCAAGGGGTGATTGAGGCAGCTCCCTACTGTGCCTGCCAGTTTCCCTACTGCAGCCTCTCATCCTCAACTGGCTCTGGGACTACATGTCCTAGAAACCTTGGGGCAGTCAAGAACCCTGTTCCTTCTCCTACCCACCCTGTAGACTTTCAGGCTTGTTTGGGGCATTTGGTGCCCTGGGGGTTGGAAGGGAGGGCATGTGGCATGGTGGAGAGAACATACCCTCCCCCATCCCCAGTGCCAGTTTGGGACTTGGGTTTGGGCCAGAAGGCCTTCGTTCAGGACTACCAGACCGCTTGCCCACCTTCTATCGCCCACAAGCTTCCGCCTCTCCTGTGGTGCTGCCCCCGAACCCAGTTCTCTCCAGAAGTGTGTTCATTCATTTAACAGAAATTCCAGGAAGCTTTTAGCATGCCTCAACTTTCCCCTTCGCTCACTCCAGCCCAGCTGAGTTCAGAATGTGCAGGGCTTTTTTTTTTAATCTCACTACTGGAAAATAAATATCAGCAACTATCATTGACTAAGCCCCACAGAATCCTATGGAGGGAAATTAAAGTGATTTTTCACTAGAACATATCCCTAAAGACGTACTCATCTGTCCCATGGTTTTAGATGCCTGAGGTTGGGGAGGTCAACTATTGCTTGCCAAGGCTAGGCTGGCAATGTTCAGGGCCATCGCTGGGTAGTATAGCTCACCCTGCCTCCCTATTTCTTGAAGGAGGAGCATTTCCTTCACACAAGAAAAACAGGAAATCAGAGTAGCCCAACAGTCCCACCTGTCCTGGGGCTTAGTTTCACACAGGTCTAAGAGAACCCAAAGTTAGCCAACAGAATTATTTTTCCAACCCAGAGTCCCATGAAAATTCAAAGAATGGGACTAGAAAGGCCAGGCAGTAGAGATTGACTTTCCTCTGAGCAATGCCCTGCTTTCCTTTTGCACCGGCCCCCAAAGTGACCACATTACTGGGAGCTCCAAATGGGTGAGGAAGGAGGCCTTGCAAGGGCAGAGCCTCTTAGGGTGCTGTGACATTCCCCCCGCACCTGATGCTGCCATTGCCTTCCTGGACAAAAACAAAACCTTAAGGGGCCTCGGTCACAGTGTTTAGAGTGGGGGAACAGTCACTGTCTCCTCTAGTACACGACAGACGGCCAGAGCACGTGGGGCAATGGAATTTTGGTAACTCTCGTACTGATGCTTTTTTTAGAATGGACATAACTTTTCAATAGGAAACAAGAGCCAGATGCTCTCCAAGCCCCTAGTCAAGTCATATCAAAAGCTGCGGTTTATAGTTACTCTCTTAAAAATGGGATTTTTTTTTGGTCGGGCAGCCTAGCCCAAGCCCTTAAAGGTCACAACTCGGCCAGATATGTTTAATGTCAACAGTGGACTGGAACTCTTTTAAACTGACTCCAGCTTATCACATCATTACAGCAGACAGAAAACGGACTAGATTTTTGGCTTATCGACCCCTTTATCTTCTTTCATTAAAAAATGAATTCATTAGACGATCACGGTACCTGCCAACTACACTAGCCTTTCAAATGCTTTCTTTTTCTAGAGGGAAAAAAATCAAAGAGATTCCCCCCACCCCCAGCAAGTCCTTTTTTTGGCAAGAAATTCTCTTTGGTTTGGTGCAGTGACTAACTGTGGCTCGGAACTTTTCTCCCCAGCCAGAAATCCATTGCTTGTCAATTTTATCACTGCGTTATTGGCTGCTTTCTATAGAGGTGGCAAATTTGCCAAAAAGATTACCTTGTTCCTAAGAGTTGTTTGCAACACTGTTGTTCTCCATCCCGGCTAGGACAATGTCAGAACTTTTACTGTTAATTTCAGAGAGTTGGAGCTTACTAAAGGTGCCTCTGTCAGCACAATGAAGGTTCTACCGAGTCTTCCTGTGAAATTTGAAATTTAAATGCAATGGTTTAAGTATCTTGGTTGCTAGCTGTTATGATTATCCTCTAGTCCCTGGGGGTCACTTTTAGGGTACCAAATCTCTTGTCTCCCATTCCAACACTCTCACGACTCCAACTCCCCATCCCTGCACCACACACGTACCTGTTCACGAGACACACAAGTGCCACCAAACTAGAAGGCATTTTTTTTTCTATTATCAATAGCCCAAAAGCTGGTTTTTCAGTTCTAAATAAACTATACTAATGTCGTTGAAATTGCCCCTGCCTATTGTTAAAACTGAACAGTTACTGAAAGCAACAGCTGAGCACTTCCTAAGTCATCCATTTCCTAAGCAGGTCTCAGTGCTTTTGGAATCCAAATTGGTTCTCACCAAAATGTAGCGCATTAGCAATCAGATTTAGCTGTTGATCAGTTTACATTTTTTTTCCATATGATTTACTTGAACTGATGCCGGAAAGCATCATTCTAAGAGAACGATTCCATTGTTCATTTGAGTTAGTTAAATGTTACGGAATGCTTTTATCCGTCCAGTGTAAAAGAGGAGTGTAAGGCCTGAACTAGTATTGTGTCAGTGGAATAAAAATGGCTAAATAAAGAAAATAAATGACTTGTGCTTTTGGCAAACAGCCAGGATGGTTTCTATAGCACCTGATAGTGGTAATAGCCACTTTACATCTCCAGCCATAAAAATATGTATTGGAAGTGATAAAGAATTTGTCTTGGACACCTTATAAATATGCATTAGCCTCCACTGCTATGGTTTTCTGATCTAAGGAAACCTCAAGCCTGTGTCTTGGAGCATTTTGGCCTATTCTAACCTAGTTTTGAAGTTAGATTCAGATGAGGGGGCGGGGGCCTTATTTCCTCAGTGTGCCCTTAATTTCTCATCTTTAAATTCTTCTTTCTCATTCTAAGGTACCTGACTGGCCACTGTGGCTATTAAAATCCTTGGCGGAGAGCTGAGCTGAGTTCCTTCTCTCCAACATAATAGTGCTGGAGGAAGGAACATTGGATCTGCTTTGGAAGTGAAGTACATCGTTTCATGGCTTATTACTCTCACCCCAAAGGCATTTCAAACTTTTCAGGATCATCTTTAACACACCTTTGTCACCATTGGGGGGGAGGGGGGTGGGGGGGTGGTTAAAGGTTTTCACTCTTTTACGAGTGAGGCCTTGAAAAGACTTCTTTAGCAAGAGCACGCCAATCTCCTATGCACGACTGCAGTGTGGTTGCAACACCCTGTAAGTAACTTTGGAAAGAACATGGCCAGAGCTGCTGGTGTCCCTTAGCTTGATTTCTTAGAAAGGTTCTGTGTTGCTTCGGTTAGGTGAGTATTCTAGTAGACTTTCCAGCTCCCCTGCAATAATTTGACTTTATGTCAAGATTGAAAAAGCTCCCTGTCAAATACTCAACTCATGACCTCTCCAGCCAAATTGCACTTCTACTAACCAGCTTACCATGGCTTGATCAATATTGAGTATGTGAGAGAGTCTAGACAGATGTTTTTGGGTGTTTGGCTACCACTTGGGATTTAAACACTGATAATTCTATCTGATTTGGAAACAAAGTTTCCACGAATTTTATGAACTACATTTTCATTGGAGCCATTTTTTTGAGGATGTATTTTGATGATTTGGAAAACAGCTTCTGAGCAGGTCCTAGTCTGTCATTTATTGCTTCTTTATTCGTTAGGATTTCTACTAAAATACCAAGGAACTTTTGAAATCAATAGAAGACTGTCTGTAAAAATGGTAAAAAACTCCTAGGCTTTGGGTTTTTGGATGAATCCCGGGGCATGGCCCATGGGAGAGAACTTTGTGGAGGATGATGCACCTCCTGAGTCACTAGCTTCATCTTATTGCTCAAGACCAAAACAAGTTGAAACCATCACTGAAATGCTAATTCCCAAGGAAAAAAAAACCCTAGGCATTTTCCCAAATACAGTATCTCCCTGGCTCTTAATGAGATTAGGAATATTTTAATGAGGACTTTTAGGGATGTGACTCTTTGTAAATTGGCTTGTAAGACATTGCTGTTTATGAGAAATTTCCAAATGGGGTTTCATGAATTAGCCCTGTGTTGAAGAGAGAAGATTCCTCTGGCAGGAAGCAAAGGAGCCAGAAAGGGTCAATGTTTAATAGTAGTAATAACAATAATAATAATGATGGCATTTGTTAACCCCTCACTATGTGCAAAGCACTGTTCTAAGCACTGGGGAGGATATGATGTGATCAGATTGTCCCACGCGGGGCTCACGGTCTTAATGCCCATTTTACAGATGAGGGAACTGAGGCCCAGAGAAGTGAAGTGACTTGCCCAAAGTCACACAGCTGAGAAGCGGCGGAGCCGGGATTTGAACTCATGGCCGCTGACTCCCCAGCTCATGCTCTTTCAATAATAGTATTAGTAGGAATCGTATTTACTAAGCATTTACTGGGTGCAGAGTACTGTACTAAGTGCTGGGAGGTAATACACAGGTAGGAAAGAGATGCTGTCCCTCCCCTCGGTAAGGGGGTGGGCTAGGGGAGAGGCGGAGACAGTGGTCAGTTATATTGGCTGGGGAACTATGAAGGATAGCTAATGATGTACAACATGTAAACTGCCTGTGGCAGGATTCCATCTGTGGGAAGGGGAGAAGAAAAATGGGACAAATCCCAGGAAAACTCCTTGGACAGCTGGAGATAAAATGAACTGATGACATCATCCAAGGGTAGCTCTCAGGCAATTTACTAGGCCTGGGCATCCGTACAAGGGGAAAAAAAATGATGAAATGATAACAGACTCTTTCCTGGAGGGTTCCAATTCAAATGGGGTGATAGCATTTTAACCAATTTGGATCCTGTATTCTTTTCCCTTGGGCCAATGGAAAGGGCGGGCTACATCCTGGTAAATATAAGATGACCAGATCCCTTTGGGAAAATCTGAATCAAATGCTGAGCCATCATTTTATTAATTTTCTTGTGTTTTATAGACCTTTTATACGGACCATTAACCATACAAGCTCACCATCTAATTAAAAAGGGCTCTTATCAATTTGCTGGACAGTTGCTTGTAAAAAAAAAGGAAAAATATCTAAGAATCAGCCACTTGAAAAAGGTAAACACCACAGATTCCCAGGTGTCTGATGAACCTATTAACCTGTAATCCCCTTCCTTGCAACCAGCCTGTAAAATTGCAATACAACAGATAGGAGGCTACCAGAAGCAATGGGGATGCTTTCTTGATGAATTTCATGTTGAGTGATTTAAATCAGTTTAGCTTTACATTCTCGGTTACTGAAAAAAAACTTTTCTTTTTATTTTTTCTTCCCCCAGCACAGCTTAGCAGAGCTGAGCTCCTTCGGTACTTAGCCTAGAGGCAGGAGAATTAGCTGCCAAATGTAAACCCCCAGGAATTGAACTGAGTAAGCACCAGGAGTGAAACAGGTGGGGCAGAAAGTCCCTCTACCCCAGGGGGGATAATGACAAGAGCTGTCCGATTCTGAAGAAATCCAGTTGGCCTGTCCCAGGGGTGAGATACAGAGTCCGAAGCGACAGTTGCATTGTTGCAGGGAAAAAGGAAAATACCAGGCCAAGCACTGCTCCACTGAATTACAGCTACTCTATTATATATGCACTGATCTTAATCATTCACTAATCATCGGGATTACCAACGGGATTGGTTGAGTACCCGCAGCAGGCAGAGTGCTGCATTAAATGCTTGGGAGAGAGGGTCCTGCCTTCGAGAGGCTTACAATCTAAGGTGGGGAAGACAGGCAGACATAAATTACTTACAAATTGTGGGAACAGGAGAAAGAACAAGGACATTTCAGGTACTAACACCAGTATGTCAGAGAGATATGAATTAAAGAATTGAATGTGCAATTGAATACAAACCGATCCGTAAGTGCTGAGAACCAACATGAATACATAGGTACTGAGGGTGGTTGACATGACTGGAGGTGTTGGAAAGGATTAAGGGAAGGCTACCTGGAGAAGATGGGATTTTAGTAAGGCTTTGGAAATGGCTAAGCTATGATTGTAAAATTTGAGGAGGGAGAACAGTCCAGAGCAGGGCAACAACACGAGGTCAGAGGTGGGAGAGTTTGGACCAGGGGCAGGAGGAATGAAGAGTATAAGCTGGATAGTAATGGGTGAAGAGGGCCAATGTGTAAGATGGAGAGACCTGCTGGAGAGCCTCAAAACCAATGGTCAGGAGTTTCTGCTTGAGACGGAGGGAGATGGGCAGCAATTGGAGGTTTTTGGGGAGATGTGGGTTGGACGATGTTTCAGGAAGATGATCTAGGCAGGAGGGTGTACTAGAGGCCTGAAGCAGAGAAGAGGCTGGAGGCTGAAAGACCACTGAGGAAGCTGATAACTGAACTGTTAGAAGAGTTTAGATCATCTACATCTGTTCAGGAGAAAAAGCATTCCTTTGCTAAAATTTGTCCTAACTTATCAGAATGAGCTAGCTCAAGTACTGATCAATAGCTCTATTGCTCAAGATCGATCAATTAGAAAAACAGTGAACAGCCTGTTCCTCTTTTGACTCGAATTCGAGGAAAATGTAATAGTCCCTGAGTGGCCCAAGACCTGCTTCTACCAAGCTGTGGTAGAAATTTAGGTCCTGTCCACAAAGAAACCTCATGTTTAATGAAACCATTTGAGATTTTTGTGTAATTCAGAGGCCTCTCCAACCAATGAGTACAAAGAAATATCTTTCCATTACACTGGGTCCATCCAGATCTCACTGAAAAATCTTCAAAAACAGAAAAAAAAGGCATCTGCAAAGGCAAAAGCAAGAAGGTCAAGAAATCACTCCGGTGGTGCATAGATCTGTTGGAATACTTGCCTCAGAGGGCAGACCCCTCTGGAAAATGTTGCGAGAAGTTGAATTTTGACCCTCTGAGACCTGCCAATGCCTACAATGAGGTCCCTAGCATCAAGGCTGGGTGAACATCTTTGGCTTGTTGAAGTTTGAGCTGCTGAATCAAAGAAAATCCTCCATTTTATTCACAACCAAGCTGAAAATTTTTCACCCCGAGAACATTACTGCCAAAATGATGGCTTTATCACCCAGAATGTAGATGGTTAAGCACTTTGGGATTAATACAGAGCACTGAAAAAGGAGAGGGATGACAAGCCTTTCTAGGTTGCCACGAACAAGAATTGTGTCAGATGTGGACATACAGGAACAAGTATTAGGCCAAAATAGTCCTGGAGGCTCTTCCTTGCTTCAGGAAATTATTTCATTTGTGGAAGTGTAGAGGAACCATCTACCCCCTTAGGAAAACCATCACAGAATTTTCATATCCTCCAAAGCACGGCACCTCCTCTTTGGGTGATGCCATCTCCCAGGTCACAGTGGCATAACACTGAGCCTTTTGGTTCCCCAAGTCTCCAGTGCAAGTCACAACACATTATTTTTGCAAGTCACTAAGCCCTGCTTGTTTAGCTCCAGCAGCAAAATTAATTTCATTTATGCCTTCAGTCAGATTTCAAACAAAGACCCCAGAGGCATTTGGGAAATTAATTTATTAAAAAGCAATAGCTCGATAATACATATGATGATAGAATAAATGAATATGTTCAATATTTTATAAAACATTTGGCAATCATATAATAGAGCATTCATTGCCAATTTGGTAGCTTATCTCATTAGACTCAGCATATAGTAGTGAAATGCTGTATTATTCATGAACCAACATGCTTTAATTACTTTTAGTACACATTTATTTTTCAAATGTAACATGAGTTAGATTCATCTATAACTGTAACCCATTTTACAAACCTCCTTTTTTCAGTGTATTCGGCTGAGAGTAACATTTCAGGAACACAGACATCCGAGTCTAACTCCTCGCCCCTCAAATGAACTGTCGTTCGTCACATGTACAGTCAAACATATCCCCAAACAGTTGTCTATGAGTCAAAATTTGGGCAATAACTTATGGCAGACTTATCATAGTGGCAAACCAACGAGGACATTTGAAATTGAGTTATTTGATGTTTTTCCTTGACATTACTTCCACTTCCCATTTCAATTACAATGTTCTCAAGGATTTATAAATAATAAACTGAAATTGCCAAAATTACAGATAGGCCCATATACTCCTGAGTGTAATGTTGTAGGAGGTTGTTGATTTCAATGGACCACGATAAAAGGAGCTTCATGAAATAAGACGACTTGAAAATACAATTTCAGGACAAATCTTTTACATCCATCTCCATTTGAGTCGGTTACCCTACTTTGCCTTTTACTCTATTCAACTCTTTGGTGTTTAGCTGTCACTCTGGAATGAGAAGTGCTGGTTCTATGTCTAAAAACAATGTCCTTCAGCTCTGTAAATCTTGACCGGAATTGATAAATTCAAGCTTCAAAAGAATCACTGCCGAGCGGCAAAGATGTTTTCTCTCATTCCCTCCTTTTTCCCTACTCACTTTGTGGTTCACCAAGCTCCTGAGGAGTCCATCTTTCTTATAGGAAGCTGTACGGGGCACAGACTCACTGTGCGGGCACATTTACTTTGCAGACTCCAGAGGAGTGGATTCATGGCAGCCTTCTTCCCTTTCCCGAAGACTAGAGGAAAATACAACAGGAGCTCCTGACGTGCATCTATTTACCACATTATGATTTGTGATTCTCACTCTCAATTGTTTCTCTTTCCCCTGTTGGAGCGGTACATTTGCATTTTGTTCTGTCAGGCTTAAAGTGGCCTGTGGGTTTCTCTATACCCAATTTCAGAACACAAAAGACAACAGCTTTAGGCATAATGGCCTGGTTTTGCTAGGGGCAGGCACTGATTTTTGAACACTGTCCCGAGCAATTTTAGAAATAGAAAATGCCCTGGAACTGGATCTGTTACAAATGAAACCACCGATCCCAGGCCCTCTTGATCACTGTAAATGCTTGGGTGTCCAAGCTCGAGCTGAACATGTTCAGTTCATGCTCAGTTTAGATCAGTTTAGAACATTCTGGAATTTCTATTATAGGAGGCCTGTAAAATGTTGAGGAACTGTCGCTTCACCCACCCGAGCTTGTGGTGCCATCCTGTGGTCCTGCTTCCCAACTGAAATAATCTTAGCAGGCTGAGTACCAAGCATCCACAGGCAAATGACAGGATCCTTACCCACCTGGAGTTTGTAATCTAATTGCAAAGACACCATAGCCCTAGACAAAGGCAGGAAGGAAGAACTGTTCTTGTTTGTCAGTCTTCTTATTTCACTCCCATTTATTTGGGCCACTGAATTGTACATTGTAAGAGGGCCAAAGGAATCTCAGTGATTTAATCAGCCCTCATAACCAACATCCCTGGGGGCTTCTAGTCAGCTGCAGACCATTTTTATCCAATGGGAAGGCAGTTGTCAAGCTTCATCTGATTCCTCCTTCTCCACAGAGTAATAATATGGGAAAAACTATAGACCGGCTGGCACTTGGTATAGCACTTAACGAACACCACAACTGTCATTACTATTCACAAAACCTGAAATGAGAAAAACTCAAGTTACAGTAACTGTGCCTTGATGGTGTCACATGCGTGTGCACAGTCAATCAATCCATCAATCAATGGTATTTCTTGAGCCCTTCCTTTGTGCAGAGCACTGGATTAAGCACTTGGAAGAGTATAACAGAATTAGCGGACATGTTCCGTGCCCATAATGAGCTTACAGGCTAGCGGGAGAGGCAGACGTTAGTGTGAATAAATGAGTAATTTATAATATGTAATTTAGAGATATGTACAAAACTGCTGTGGGGTTGGGGGTAGGGTGAATATCAACTGCCCAGAGGTCACAGATTAAAGTGCACAGACAATGCAGAAAGGAGAGCAAACGGGGGAAAAGAAGGCTTAATCGAGGAAGGCATCTTTGAGAAGATTTGACTTTAACAATGCTTTGAAGGTCGAGAGAGTAGTGGTCCGGAGTATATGGAGCGGAAGGGAGTTCCAGGCTAGGGGGAGGACATGGGAAAGGGGTCAATGGAGAGACAGACGAGACTGGGGCACAGTGAGTAAAGTGCTAGAGGAGCAGAGTGCTTGGGCTGGGCTGGAGTAAGAGATTAACGAGGGGGAGGTAGGGTGGGGCAAGATGGTTGAGTGCTTTAAAGGCGTTTCTCGTTGACGCGGAGGTGGATGGCCAGCCACTTGGAGGTTCTTGAGGAGTGGGGAGACAATTCATTCTATCCAACTGGACATATGTTATGAGAAGAATCTTTCCTAACCCCCCCGATAACATTCTATCCAAAATGCATAATAAAAACACAGTTTATGGAAAAGCTGGGTGAAGAAGGAGCAGGAGGAAGAACAAATGTGTAACATGTTGTAGTATGACTATGTTGGGAATGAAATAAAAGAATTAAATAATTGAATATAAAATTGAACGTACACATATTTACAAGTACTGAGGACAATTTTACAATGCCGCAGTCATTACATTTCTGCTCCATGGAGCAGAGAGCCGGCACCATACTGCCAGTATATAAAAGCACTCAATGGAGTTCATATAAAGTGCTTGAGAAAGATACTACTTATTCATTAGCAAGACAAGCTTGCCAACAAGTTATCAGCCTCAGGGAAAGAGTACAGATCTGGGAGTCAGAGGACCTAGGTTCTAATCCCAGCTCTGCCACTCATCTTCTGTGTGACCTTGGGCCAGTCACTTAACTTCTCTGTGCTTCAGTTACCTCGTCTGTAAAATGAGGATTAAATCATTCTCCCTCCAACTTAGCCTATGAGCTCCATGTGGGAGAGGAACTGTGTCCAACCTGATTATTTTGTATCTACCCCAAAGCTTATTACAGTGCCTGGTACACAGTAAGTGCTTGACAGATACCATTAAAAAATGGCAATAGTCGTGGTACAAAGACACAATCCTGGAAAAGAACAAAGAAAAATTTGAAACTTGTAGGTTATTCCATTCCAGTAATCTTTTCTGATATCTTCTGATGGACCATGAGTTTTGATAGGGGTAAAAAGGGGGTAATCAATAATCAATCAATTATTGAGCACTTACTGCATGCAGAGCACTGTCCTAAGTCCTTGGGAGAGTACAACACACAAGATTGTTATTTTTCCAACTGTACCCGGTTCTTCCTTTCCTTGTGGGTCTGTAGTTAGTTTCCCTGGCTGTGAACTGTGAACTCATTGTGAGCCAGGGACCATGTCCTAATTGATATCCTGGTACTTTCCAGCCTTCAGGAGAGTGTTTTCCAAATGTCATTACCCCTGACTACACTGTATCTACCCCAGTGCTTAGAACAGTCCTTGGCACATAGTAAGCGCTTAACAAATACCAACACTATAACTGCTACTACTACTTACAACAGCATGACTCAGTGGAAAGAGCCCGGGCTTGGGAGGCAGAGGTCACGGGTTCGAATCCCAGCTCTGCCACTTGTCAGCTGTGTGACTTTGGGCCACTCACTGCACTTCCCCAGGCCTCAGTTACCTCATCTGGAAATTGGAGATTAAGACTGTGAGCCCCACGTGGGACAAGCTGATCACCTTGTATCCTCCCTCCCCCAGTGCTTAGAACAGTGCTTCACGCCTAGTAAGCGCTAAACAAATACCATCATTATTATATTACTACTATGCCTATGCATTTATTGACTGCTCATTGGGTGCAATGCATTGTCCTAAGCACTTAAGAAATGGAAAACAAGTAAATGACACATTCCTTGCCCATAAGGAGTAGCTTTTGATCTCTGTTCCTTAAGGGAGGCCGGGAGAGGGGGGAGAGGGGGGAGGTGGACAGTAGCAAGCACTGTGGTGTAGTGGATAGAGCACAGGCCCGACAGTCAGAAGGTCATGGGTTCTAATCTCGGCTCTGCCACTTGTCTGCTATGTGACTTTGGGCAAGTCACTTCACTTCTCTGGGACTCCATGATCTCATCTGCAAAACGAGGGTTGAGACTGTGAGCCCTATGTGGGACAGGGACTCTGTCCAACCTGATCAGCTTGGATCTCCCCCAGTGCTTAGAACAGTGCTTGACACATAGTAAGCGCTTAACAGATGCCATCATTATTATTTTTCTCTCCTGGCGGAGGCAGAGTGGATAGCCCAGAGTCCGTGGCTCAGGAACCTGACTATTTGGGCTAACACAGTGGGGTCTCTGGGTGGTCTAATTATAACTATTTCTTAAACGACTACTAATACTAAGAACAGTACATTGATATGACCTGAAAACCTTTGTGGAGGAAATGACATAGACCATAAATCATACCGCCTTTTGCTGCATATGCCACTCATTCATTTATTCATTCAATCAGTTTTCTATACTCCTTCTGTTAGCAGTTATAGCAATCGTTGCCCTCCCGCTCCCAAAATATGCAAACAATTTAAATGTCATTCATTCCCTCCTTCATTCAGTCATATTTAATGAGCGCTGTGTGCACAGTACTGTACTGAGCATTTGGGAGAGTACAACACAATATCAAACAGACTAGATTGTAGACTAGTCATGGGTAGGGACTGTGCCTTCCAATTTTATTATCCCAAGTGCCTAGTACAGTGCTATGAAAACTGTAGGTGTTTAACAAATACGATCGAATGAACATATTTTCTATCTATTTTGATTTATGGTATTTGCTACACACTAGGTGCAAAACCAATATAAACGCAGATCAGACGTTTAGGAATCCTAAAACAAAGGATTCCTATTTTAGATTTCAGATCCCTGTCCTATGTGGGACTCACAGGTAAGGTGGTCAAGTAACTTCTCCCGATTGTAGAGATGAGGAAATGGCGGCACAAGCGGATAGGCGACTTGCCCAGGGCCACTCAATAAGTCAGTGGCAGAGTGGTATGAGAATCCGGGTCTCTTGATTCCCAGTCCCATGCTCTTTCCGCTGGCTACGCTGCCCTCTGAGGCCTTCATTCTCCACAGCTCATTCTCTACACTCGTCTACAAGTGAATATCCACTGATCTCAACTTTATTTCATTACATTTCAAACCACATTTTTAAAAATCTCTTGAAAGCATTCATGAAATCATTGTGCCTTTGCAGAAATTAATCATGGAGTTAATCAATTTTTTATGTTACAAAATTAAATCTCTTAAAACGGAATGGTGTGACAGATTTTTTAACCCCAAAATTCAGCCATACAGCCAAAATGAACATGCTTCGGTTATTTTAAAAGTAGTCAATTCTCATTTGAACAAATACCCTCCACAACTAGTTTCTCGTTTTCGAGAACATTTTTGAAGTGTGTTTGCACACGAGGATTCTTAGCTGTGCCAGTTTCAGTGTAACAAAATTCACATTAAATCCCACTACCTAGGGTCAACCGTGGCATAATTTCATACTAGAAGACAAAACAAATAATTTGATTATGCCAAAAAGTATGTTTTAAAAACTAATATTTGCTAGATTAAAGCAGGCTGCCATGGTCACTCAATGACTTTCCTGGCAATTACCTTCTCAGGAATCTTCCCTGGGATGGAATATAAAATAGCATTCTTTTCTTCACAAATTCCTCAATTATTCTTAATTTTCAATATTTACATTATCCCTCAAAATATCACAGATACATCTTTGAATCCATCAAATTGCTTTATAATTCAAGGGATGCTTTTCTTGGAAATATGATTCCCTTTGCAGTAATATAACATTACTAGGCCTGATCTGAATTTGCTTGGCCTAAATCCTTTTGTTTTCATTTTTCATACATGATATTTTGTGTGGAATAAAATCTAGTCTTTCCAGAAATGGTTTCTGGAATTCCACACTTTCCTGCCATCCTAAAACAAAGGATTCCTATTTTAGATTTCAATGTTGGGTTGTTGTTTTTGTTCTTTTCTAAAGGTTGGAGACAATATTCCTTGGGATGCTTTCCCATGTGCCATTTCTTCCTTGGAATTCAGTGAGTTGTGGTTGTCCCCGGTATTTCTCTAGGGGTTCCAGCTACAAGGGGGCAAGGAGGCCCATCACCCTCCAATACAATTAGTAGGGTGGAGGGGCAAAGTTCATGGTATCACCCCTACAGCCTTTGGGACAGGGCGAATGTGCAGGTAGCCATAACTGATTTCAACTTACTGCTTGGAGTTGAAAGGATCTGGAAGGGGACTTAAGATGGCAGCAACACTTCTTGCCTCTGGATAGCCCAGACAGCCTAAGGGTTCCTGGGACTCATCTCACCTCTGAAGTGATATGAGGCTGGGTATGTGGCTTTTCTCTCTCCATAGAGGCTTTAGGGCCAGCTTTTTGAACACCCTCTGGAGGATGAGGCAGAGGGGAAGACTTCCTTCCCTGGAAACCATACCCCCTCAAAGTCAACCCTGCCTGGCCACACCTCCTAGAAGTCCCACCCTCACAGTGCACTGACCGACTTGGGCCCACTGTTCATAATGAAAAGCTGGTAACCCTGACTGTGTCCATTTTGGATCCAGAATCAATCAATCAATCATATTTATTGAACATGCTGTGCACCGTACTAAGCACTTGGGAGAGTACAATACAACAGAGGTGGTAGACTTGTTCCCCACCTACAATGAGCTCATACTCTAGAAGTGGAGGGAGATGTTATAAAAGACAAATTGAATTACGGATATGTATGTAAATGCTATGGGGCTGAGAGAGGGGTGAATAAAGGGTGCAAATCCTTTTGCAGGGGTGAGGCAGAAGGGAGTGGGAAAAGAGGAAAATGAGGGTTTAGGCAGAGAAGGCCCCTTGGAGGAGATGTGATTTGAATAAGGCTTTGAAGGGGGGGGAGCAAACGTCTGTTGGATATGAAGAGGGAGGGAGTTCCAGGCCAGAGGCTGGACATGGGTGAGGAGTTGGCAGTGAGAAAGGTGAGATCCAGGGAATAATAACAATAATGTTATTTGTTAAGTGCTTACTATGTGCCGAGCACTGTTCTAAGCGCTGGGGAGATATAAGGTGATCAGGTAATCACGTGGGGCTCACAGTCTTAATCCCCATTTTACAGATGAGGTCACTGAGGCACAGGGAAGTTAAGTAATTTGCCCAAAGTCGCACAGCTGATAAGTGGCGGAGCCGGGATTAGAACCCATGATCTCTGACTTCCAAGACCGTGCTCTTTCCACTAAGCTTCGCTGCTTCTCAGTGAGGTACAGTGAGGTTGGCATTGGAGGAGCAAAGTGTGCAGGCTGGACTGTAGTAGGAAATCAGGGAGGTAAAGTAGGATGGGGCAAGATGACTGAGTGCTTCAAAGCCTATGGTAAGGAGTTTTTTGGATGCAGGGGTGGATGGGCAACCACTGGAGATTCTTGAGGTGTAGGGAAACATGGACTGAACAGTTTTGTAAAAAAAATGATATGGGCAGCGGACAGAAGTATGGACTGAAGTGGGGGGAGACAGGAGACAGGGAGGTCCGCAAGGAGATTGATGCAGTAATCAAGACCGGATGGGATAAGTGGAGAAGCAGCGTGGCTCAGTGGAAAGAGCACGGGCTTTGGAGTCAGGGCTCATGAGTTCGAATCCCAGCTCTGCCACTTGTCGGCTGTGTGACTGTGGGCAAGTCACTTAACTTCTCTGTGCCTCAGTTCCCTCATCTGCAAAATGGGGATTAAGACTGTGAGCCCCATGTGGGACAACCTGATTCCCCTATGTCTACCCCAGCGCTTAGAACAGTGCTCGGCACATAGTAAGCGCTTAACAAATACCAACATTATTATTATTATAAGTGCTTGATTAACGAGGTAGCAGTTTGGATGGAGATGAAAGGGTGTATTTCAGCGATGTTATGAAGGTTGAACTGACAGAATTTGGTGAGAGACTGAATGATGTGGGTTGCACGAGAGGTATGAATGGAGGACAACCTTGACGTTCCAGGCTTGTGAGACAGAAAGGACGGTGGGGCTGTTTACAGTGTTGGGAAAGTCAAGGGCAGGACAGGGATTGGGTGGGAATATGAGGAGTTCAGTTTTGGACATGTAAAGTTTGAGTTGTCAGAGGGACATCCAAGAACGGATGTCTTAAAGGCTGGAGGAAATACGAGACTGCGGAGAAGGAGAGAGATGAGGGCTGGAGGCGTAGATGCACATGATAATGTAGCTGTAGGTGGAGAGGGTAATGGAGATGTAGAAATTACCTTTGCCCAACCACTGCCTTTCAATTCTTCAAAGTCCCCAGGTTTGGCACTACCATGGTTGGGGGTCTCCTCAACAGACCTCTTTCCAACTATCTGAGGAAGTGATTGTCATAATAATAATTGGTGATATTTGGTTAGGGCTTACTATGTGCCATCACTGTACCGGGCACAGGGGCATACACAGATTAACCAGTTACACACGTTACACACGTCCTCCTACGTGAGTCGCATAGTCGGGTACTTAATTCCCATTTTACAGATGAGGAAACAGAGGCCCAGAGAAGACAAGTGACTTGTCCAACATTACACAGCAGGCAAGTGACTGATCTGGGATTAGAACCCGGGTCCTGACTCCCAGGCCCGTGCTCTTTCCATTAAGCCATAACCTATGAAAAATGGAGAAGCATCCAGACCTGACCGCATATTGGCCAACCGCTACAAGCATGGAGGAGACACCCTGTTTAAACCTTTTCCCGAGCTCTTCCTCAACATACAGAACAACGAGGAGGTGTCACTTTCTTCAAGAAGCAAGGAGAGGGACCAGATGGCAGCAATTTTCAAGGTATCTCACTACTCTCCATTGCCAGTAAGCTCTTAGTCAGAGTACTTCTGAATCAGTTACTGAAGAATGCTGTCAATCCAACGCTCCCAGAATCACCATGTGGCTTGATATGGCAGCTTGGCAGAGTGGACCGAAACTTTTCGGCCCATCGGATACAGGAAAAGTGCAGCACCAAGACCTCCGTACAGTTTTCATGGACCTTTTGAAGACATTTGACATATGAGCTCCTGTAAAGCAGGGGTCAGGCCTACTTACTCTATTGTACTCTTCCAAGCTTGATTGAGCTGGATTCTGGAAATTGCCTAGTCGTGTTGGCTGCCCTGAAAAATTCATTATGATTCTGAAACTACTTCATGCTGGCATGGCTGGCCACGTCAGAGCTGAGGGTGCCCTTTTCAATCCATTCTCCACTGGCAACTCAACAGACTTGGAGCATCACGCAAAGGCTTAGAAACAGTCACTCATACATTTCTGTATGCAGTTGATTACACCCTGGAGGCACACACCCAAGGAAGATATATGAATGATTATGAATTGCTTCAACCAGCCTTCAGCAGGGATGCCATACACACAGCTAAAAATGTACAACAGTAAAATCCTGTCGTGTAATTCTTCTACCTAAGCAGAACACTGTCCGGCAAAAGACGGCGGCACAGAAAATAGAATCAAGAAGGCCCAAACATCCTGTGGGAGACTGTCGAGCTGAGGGTCACGGCAGCATGGAATTCAATGCCAGACAAACCTTAAAGGTCGACTGAGCCGCAGTGTTGTCCAACCTGCTCTACAAGGGAGACGCAGATTCCCCTTAGACTTCACAAGCCTTCAGCCTTTCCATCACCGTCATTTAGGGGCCCCGCTCAATATCAAATGGTATGGCAGGATCGCCAACTATAAAGCCCTAGAAAGAAGGCAGTCTCCTAGTACTGAAACTCTTCTCACATATGAGGAAAATGAATGACAGCCGGATAGCCAAAAGCTGCTGAATGGGGAGCTAAAACTGGAAAACCAAAAACAAGGGCAGAGGAAACTTCTTCAGGACCCAGTAAAATGAGGCCTCAGAAAATGCTGCATCCCAGCTGAAAACTGGGAGTCGGTGACCACAGACAAAGAAAGCCTCATGGTACACTTCCATCAGGAGAGGAGTAGCTCTTTCCAAGCAGAAGCTTCATAAGGGTTGTGAGGGAGGACGCAAAAATAAAAATAACATAACAAACAACAAGCACGACAGCAGTCTTATATGGGCTCAGTGCACTTTGGATCTTTGGTCCTGCATTGGCCTTTTCAGCTCATACGCATCCATAGGTGGAATTTCATAGATCGGGACCATAACTGCCAATTCTGTTATATTGTACTCTCCCAAGCGCCTAGTACAGCGCTATGCACACGGTAAACACGCAATAAATACCACTGATTAATTGAGGGGGAGCGGTAAAATCACACGTTTACGGGATTAATGGGATCAGAGTCTCTGCAATGTCTATTTCACAGGGTAAAGTCTGAGATAGTTTGTGGTGACCTACACTATATATCCTAAGTCTCCCTAAACATGATTGATATAAATCGTAAGGAACATAAAACATCAAATCAATGGTATTTAATGAGCGTTTACTGTGTGCAGGGCACTGTATTAAGCATCTGGGAAAATACAACGGAGTTGGCAGTCAAGTTCCCGGCCCACAATGATCTTACGGCCTAGAATAATGTATGCTAATATGTCACAATATTAAAGGTGTAGAGATGATTTAAATAATTTCATACTTTCATACGCCTTTAATATAATTGCTACTTACAATAAAGTAGATTCATTTCTAACGTGTGGGTTTCATTCCTGAAGAGCCTCACATTAAGAAAACTTGTTATAGTAGGTGGGTCTTAACCAGAGTCACGCTCATGCATACAGCTATTCATTTTGACAATGTGCTGCATTCTACCCAGATGTAGTGGATGTTGTAAGAACTTCCCCCAATTCCTTAACAGCATTTTATCTAAAAGGTGAAGTGAAAATATATTTGGAGAACTGATTAGCTCTAGAATAATTACAATAACTTCACTGTTAAATAAGTTAACTTTCCTTGCTCTCTTCACAGATTCCTCACTCACTTTTCCCTAAGGCACCACAATGACCTGCCAAACTGGAAACTTCACAATGAAATTGAGAAAAGCAGAGAAATCAAACATTGTGCCTTATACACTGTTCCTCTGAACTTCCAAAAGAGTTCTTACAACTGTTTTGAAAAACCTCTTTCCTTCTTATTTACGTTTTTGTCTCAATTCTGCCCATAGTCTGTTTTATCTTGGCCTCACAAAAGTGAATTTCACAATCTTCCTGAATGTTCTGACAAACTTCCCATTACGGTTAACTAAAGCTTCCCCATATTTAGGCAGTGACACCTTATACTTTATATCAAAATTCCTTCTGACTTCTGGACAGCATCTCAAAAACAAGATTAGAGATTTGTGAGTCTAATATTTCAAAGCGGTATCTGGGTCTTCATGGCTCATTTCTCTGTGGTGCAGTCTGCACTTAGACACCATGTACAAAATTCTAGGTTCACTTTTCCTTCAGAAAAATTGAGCACCCGACTACTTTTCCAGTCACCATGAGTGTATCTTGTAATTCTGCCTTTTCTCTTGGGATTGTCTCGGGTAATGCGGACCTGAAGAACAATGTTCAAGGTGAACACCAGATCTTGAATTTTTTGGTCACTTCAACTCTATTAATATACCTGGAGTGGGTCCAGAATTCTATCTGATCCTGTTAGCAATACAATACACTTGTTTAAAAAAATATATTATGCACTTCCTTGGAAGCATGGCTCACCATCTCCCTCTCTAAGTTTACTATATGAATCAACTAAAATGCCTTTTTACTCCAGTTACACCCTGGAAGAGCCATGTCAACAAAGACAGAAAATTATCCAGATGATTAAAGCAAAACCATCCCTATTGAAGAAAATGAGGAATTTGAGGAACTGAACGAGCTTTCAACATGGAGAGAATTCAGTAGATTTTCTTTGATATTTTTTCTTTGTTGGAATATAAATTTTCTCTTGTTTTGGTAGCTCTTTTAGAATTAGCACTATTTTAGAAGTAGCTCTATTTGCCTAACTACCCTTATCACTCTCTCTAATCTAGAACTTCTACCTCTGCATTTACCTGCAAAATTCTTTTCAGAAATCACCCTCATATTGTTTCTTTCTGCAGTTCCTATTTCCATATATGTAGAGAGAAAGGAGAAAAAAGGATAAAAGCTGATCTTCATTTTTGAAAATAACACAATGTGAATCCTATCCATGAGTAATTTTTTATGGTATTTATTAGGCACTGTACTAAGCGCTGGGGTAGATGCAAGGTAAACAGGTTGGACACTGTCTCCCATGCGAGGTACACAGTCTTAATCCCTATTTTACAGATGAGGAAACTGTGGCACAGAGAAGTTAAGTGACTCACCCAAGGTCACTCAGCAGAAAAGTGGCAGAGCTGGGATTAGAATTCTCCTCAAAACCGACAATTATTGTCCCCCACTCCAAAGCCTTATTGAAGGCACATCTCCTTCAAGAGGCCTTCCCTAAGCCCTCTTTTCCTTTTCTCTTCTCCCTCACCCTCCTGCATTGCCCTGAATTGCTCCCTTCATTCATCCCCCATCCCAGTCCCAGCCCCACAGCATTTATGGACCTATCTGTAATTTATTTATATTAACGTTTGTCTCCCCCTCTAGACTGTAAGCTCTCTGCGGGCAGGGAACATATCTGTTTATTGTTATATTATACTCTCCCAAGCGCTCAGTACGGTGATCTCCACACAGTAAGCGCTAAAAAAATACAATTGAATGAACTGAATGAATGAGAACACAGGTCCTTCTGACTTCCAGGCTCTATCCACTAGGCCACGCTGCTTCTCAGTAATGTGTGTTGTTACTGTACCCCTGCATGCTCCATGCATGTTTGCCTAGGGATATAAATTGGTCCCACGCACTCTCGGACTCTTCCATCCCCGACGAGACAAGCTTTGTGGTAACAACCAGCTTCCCTCTCGCCACTGAGGGTTGTTGCTTGCAGAATACTGCATGCATGCTGGGGATAAAAGCTGCTCTCACGCTCTCTCTGACTCTTCTGTCGCCACTGAAAAATATACTGCGGTAACTCTCGCCTTCCCTCCTGCCACTGAGGGTCCCACCTCCCGGTATGCTCCGTGCCTACTGGGCCGAGGAAAAAAAACTACTCCCAAACGCTCTTGAACTATTCCATCGCTGCTGAGAAAAATGCCACCTTTCCTCCTGCTACCGAGGATCCCTACTCCCGGCTTCCAATGAACAACTGAAAAGCTGGTCTCCTGGGCTTAAAATTCTGAAAACTGAGCCATGGGATTTACCCAGGCTCCCTACATTATATGCTCACCTTTTAAATGTAGTTCACCTTGTAAGAAATAACTGAAGGGGGAGTTCAAGACTGAGGCAGCTGAGTCCGTCATTTGTTCATTCATTCATTCAATCATCGGTATTTATTCAGCTCCTACTGTGTACAGAGCACTGTAGAAAGCACTTGCAAAAACCTGCAATCCAAGTAGAAGACATGGTACTGTCCTTCAAGGAGCTTAACATCTAACATTCAATATTGGATCTCTACATTCATTGAACCTGAGTGTTTCTAAAATTTTCAAATTACATCTTGGAGAACAACTAAGTGGATTGTATCTCTGCAAATCTAATGGGTGTTGCTCTTTCATTCATCTGTCACAGATCCTGTTGTTGTATTGCATCTTCTTTTCATTCATTCATTCATTCATTCATTCAATAGTATTTATTGAGCGCTTACTATGTGCAGAGCACTGTACTAAGGGCTTGGAATGTACAAATCGGTAACAGATAGAGAGAGTCCCTGCCCTTTGACGGGCTTACAGTCTAATCGGGGGAGACAGACAGACAAAAACAGAGCAATAAATAGAATCAAGGGGATGAGCATCTCATTAAAACAATAGCAAATAAATAGAATCAAGGTGATGTACATCTCATTAACAAAATAAATAGGGTAATGAAAATATATACAGTTGAGCGGACGAGTACAGTGCTGAGGAGAGGGGAAGGGAGAGGGGGAGGAGCAGAGGGAAAGCGGGGAAAAGAAGGCTTAGCTGAGGGGAGGTGAAGAGGGGGTTAGAGGGGGAGCTCAGTCTGGGAAGGCCCCTTGGAGGATGTGAGCTCATTCTAATATCTGAGTTCTAAATCCACTTCACTGAGCGCCTCCCCAAATGACCAAGCCACATTTTTTGTTTTAGCCAGGAATATTTCCAATGACCTTGCCCTTGTTTGTCACTATTAGTCCTGATCACTTGCATCTACTTTACTGCCTTCTCATTCACAAGGCTGCACAATACTAGAACTCACTGCCTGCAAAAACAAAGTGAGATGTCTTCCACCACCAGTGCTTCACAGAAAATCCAAACTAAGAAGGAAATTGGGTTATGCAGATTTCTTTTAGGTACTAGAAAGGGAGCTAGCTCTAGTTTTCTTTGACTTTTTGCCTCCTCTTCACAATCCGAGAGCTCAAAAACACCCGTTGAGATTCAAAATAGTTAAAATGCCCACAGGTGAAGTCTAAGGAGAGACCACCTTCTATTTTTTCAATGACAAACATGATTAATGTATTTCAAATTGCCCAGAAAACCCATTCGGGATCCACATTCACAGACCTATATGGATAAAACCGCCCTTTCGCACTGCCATCTCTACCTTCACCACTACCTCTCACCAGTTTTCATTGCTATCCATAAAATAACAGGCATGGAGTCCAACTCAAGTACAGAAATGTGACTATCAAGTATTGCCTCAAGGTTAATGTGCCCGGCTTATTTCATTATTAGTCTTGCTTCTGTCATTTATTTTAGGGTTCATCTGTAACCAAAACGTCTTTCTTGGAAAGCCTTCTGTACTAAAAACAACTGATAACCAATATGACCTCGAGCAAGTCACTTAATCTCTCTGATCCCTCACCTGTAAAACGGTTATTAAATCTCCTCCCCCCAACTTAGACCGTGAGCCCCTTGCGGGGCTGGGATCATGTCCAACCCGATTGTCTCGTATCTACCCCAGTGTTTAGAACAGTGTCTGGCACCTAACAAGTGGCAGAAAACATAAAAAGAACAAAAGGGGCAGTTCTACCACTGCCACTTGGTTTCCCATGTCAGGTTTGATTCTGCTCCTAAACATAGGCAAGACTTCAAAGTAAAATCGGGCCCCAAGTTCTTGTGTGCAGAGAGAAGCCGCGTGCCCAGGGTTTCGCTCATCATCTCCCTAGAGACAGCATGGCTCCTGATTAGTGCCCTGATAATAAGCCAGAGCCTCCATGAAGAACAAATGGGGTAAAACTGAACTTGGGCAGGGCATGCTCTGATCTGCTCTTGCCACGGTTCTCAGAGGCACTCCAAATGTTGATGCCCTTTTGATTTTTGTGTTTGCCTCTTCTTTTCTAATACTGAGCTCCAGCAGCGTATGGCAGTGACAGGGCCTCCCAACTTCTATTGATTCGCGTCCTGGGCCCCACATGGCATATTTGCCACTGTCCTACCATGTCTTTTGATTTTCTCAGGGAGGAGGAAGAGTTGCACTTGTGGGCAAAAAGAAACTCAGTAGCAGGGTTAGCTTAAACCTGGGCCTCACCAGAACAGCGACTGTCAATTAGGCTGGGCAGGATGAATACTTTGGAGATTGAGATGGTTGGGACCATGTCACCTGGGAGTCTTCCCTGACTGTTGGCCAGCCTGTCTCCCTACCACTCTCATCTACCATAGAGAAGCAGCACGTCTAGTGAAAAGCACCTGGGCCAAGGACTTAGGGGACCTGGGTCCTAATTCTGGCTCACTCCGTGTCTGCTGTGTGACCACGAGCAAGTGCCATAACTTCTTCGTGCCTCAGTTTCCTCCTCTGCAAAATGAGAGTTGGTAGAGGGGAAGTAAAGGCAGAGCACTTGGCCGGGAATGAGGAGAGGGAGATTGTGTGCCCTTCCACTTCTGGCAGATATCGGCAAGCTTCAGAAATGTCAATTTGGGTTGGTGGTGTATCCTGGAGAAGTGACTGGGGGAGTTCAAAAAGAAAAAAAAATGGTTTTGAACTCTCTTCTGCTGGCATAGGATTGCGAAGATGAACAGAGTTTACTTTTGGAAAGATTCATTCCTTTGAGGAGTCCCAAAACCTTGGTACCAAATTCACAGTGCAATTCTGAGTTGGGGACTATCTCTGCACACCAACTCCTCAAAGGTTTTGTTTGATTTGGCTCTTCTGCCAAGAGAAGGTTGCCGACCTCTGGTTTAAATGCTTCACTGACGAACCGTTTCAAAAAAACCTCAAAGACACCGTCATAATCACCATCTTCAAGAATACAATTGAGAGTGAATTGTAGAAAATACTAAAGTACTTCACTGCTTCCACTGATGACAAGACTCTAACCTGAATCATCCTAGGCAGGATACTAAAGGATGACTGTAGGGGTCCTTAACTTTTGAAGATGATGCTGATGGTAAGATCCTCTCCATGTATGCAATTGTGTCTGAAAACTGATATGTGATCCCCATACCTGCCACACTGTTTGCAGGTAAGGCTAGATCCCTGCTGTGCTAATGGGTTTGCCCCATACAGAGCATGACTTTATTTTTAATCATTATAGTAGTGCTAGCAATAATATTTTAGTGCCTAGGTTGTGCAAAGTAAAAACGCACAGATACAAATTAGGCGCAGTCCCTGGCCCTGCGAAAGGCTCAGAATCCCAAACTTAGGGGCTGAGGGGAAGGCAGGAGATTGGTCACAGACACGTAAGTAAAGATGAATACACAAAACAATATAAGACAAGGACAATGAAAAATAAGACAAGAACAATAAGCTCTACCAACTCTGTTGCACTGTACTCTGCACACAGTAAGCTCTCAATAAATACCCCTGACTGACTGATCGAGAAATAGGGCATTGCGGCTAGAGGAGCGGAGTTTCAGTCCAACAGCCACCAAGGTCGCAGCCACAGCACCCACCTGCCCAAACTCCTAAAAGTTGAGAAGGCCGCAAAGCTGTTGAGGATTTCCCATCTGCCCAGCTGGAGAAGGAGCTGACGGGAGGTGCTGAGGACATGTTGGTAGTCAGCCTCTCTCCCTCCAAGCAGGCTCTGGTAGTTCAGGGTAAGGAGGGTTATGTACAAATCGACCTAGGTATTCTACTTATGTATTCCTTCATTTCTTTGTCTAGTAATCTAATCGTTTATATAATTGTTCTATTACTCCTGTTCTTCCTCCCACTCCCACTATTTGTAAATTACTCCTGCCTGCCTCTCTCTCCCTTACAGTGGTAAATTCCTTCAGGGCAGGGGCAAAGTCTCTCCCTTCCCTTGTCCTCGCCCAAGCATCTTAGTATATTGCTTTGTACATGATCGAAGCTCGATAAATATGATTGACGGATTGATAAGTTTAGAACACCACCCTCTGACAATGACTATGATTGAGAGATTTCCTTAGCCTCCTTTTATCACCTCTCTGTCTGACTGTTACAGATTAAATATATAACTGTCATAAAGAGTGTTGTGATTTGACTTCATCTCACTCAATTTTATTTTAAAAAAATGATCATTAAATTTTGATTTAAAATTCTGTCTGGTTTACTGGATTGAAGAAATTCTGCAATCTGGTCACCAGGTACCCACAAAGTATTTGCTGCCATGTGCAGTAGAAGCCAAAGAAAATCAATATTGATTTTGCCTCTCTGAAAGGGATTTAGTAACATTCAGCTACTGTAAGGTTTGAAATATCATAACATTTTGCAGACAGGCTGTTGTATATTTCCCAGTAGTGTCAGGGTCAATTCAGAAAAGGTTGGCTTTAACAGCTTCAACTAGCATATGAAAGAAAACAGCCCAGAAGAGTAGTTACATTAAATTCATGAATTGGAAACTCCCATCTTTCCGCTGCCTTAAAATGCAGTATTTTTCTTGGATTCGTGCAGAGTTCAGCTCTGGGGGGCATTCCCCCTTCTCTAGCACGGTCCTGCCTGCCTGGAACTCCAGGATCAAGGGCTCAAAAGCTCAAAGGCAGGGGAAGCATCTCGGTGGCCTCTATTGTCGAGGTACGGGTTGACCCGGCGCCTGAATCCTATTTCCTTGACCAGGTTCCAGTCGGAGGGAAACCCCTACTAGCTTCCCAATGCCATTTCTGATGCGCAGGAGTGGGTGGGCCCACTGGATCTGCCTTTCCTGCTCGGAAGGAGGAGATCAGAGTCCCTTGATCTTCTTATTACTCTTATTCTTTATTCTACTCTTATTCTTCGAGTAATTATTCTTATTACTCAATACCCACTGCAGCTGCCTGTAGTAGGGCTGGAGAGCATTCAGCCACATCCTCAACCTAAGGTCACTCAGGGGGTCAATCTTAAACTTTCACCTCTCTCTTGAGCTGCACCCGATTCCAAGGATTAAACCGTTTTTGCAGTGAGCAGGGATGTCTGCAGTCCCTCCTCCCTACGGAGACTCCTAGTTTGGGAGCCTCCCGAGATAGGGACCATGTCTAATTCCCACCTGGGCTTTCTCTCCCAGTGCTTTGGCCAGTGTTCTGCACACAGTAAGCCCTTAATAAATACTCTCATTACTACTAATGATAGTAGGAGTAATAGTTGTGAGCACATGTGGGACAACCTGGGAAGTGGCATGGCTTAGGGGAAAGAGCACGGGCTTGGGAGTCAGAGGATGCGAGTTCTAATCTCAGTTCTGCCACTTGTCTGCTCTGTGACCTTGGGCAAGCCAACTAACTTCTGTGTCTCAGTTACCTCATCTGTAAACTGGGGATTAAGGATGTGAACCCCTCCTGGGACAAAAAGATTACTTTGTGTCTACCCCTGAGATTAGAACAGTGCTTGGCACATAGTAGGTGCTTAATAAATACCATCATTATTACTATTATTATTACCTTACATCTGCTCCAGCACTTAGAACAGCGCTTGGCACATAGTAAGGGTTTAACAAATACCGTCATTATTAGTATTATCACCCCAGTGCTTAGAACAGCGCTTGGCACATAGGAAGTGCTTAACAAATACCATCATTATTAGTATTATCACCCCAGTGCTTAGAACAGCACTTGGTACATAGGAAGCACTTAACAAATACCATCACTATTAGTATTATCACCCCAGTGCTTAGAACAGTGCTTGGCACATAGGAAGTGCTTAACAAATACCATCAGTATTAGAATTATCACCCCAGCGCTTAGAACAGTGCTTGGCACATAGGAAGCACCTAATAAATACTATTTTTTTTTTTTTACTACTACCTCTGGAGTCCTGAATTTGCTAACACCTTAAGCGTTTCCATTTTACTATCTTTGGGCAACATGATCTGGATTGTGTTAGGACTGCTAGGGCTAAAATGCCCCAGGAGAACAAGGGACAGCTGCAAAGAGCAGGACCACAGGACAGATTCAGAGGCTGATACTGATGGGAGCATGAACTGCACATCCTGTTCCCAGAAGAGGAAGCATTAGGCAGTAGTCGGGGGAGGGGCCTCGGCCAGGGTGAGCTGGAGGAATGGAGTGAGGAATTGGAAGAACAGTTTTGAATGAGGAGCCAAACTGATTCTCCACAACTCCTAACCATTAGTCTCTTCCCTGTGGTCCCCGGCCTGGCCTAGTGGAAAGAGCACGGGCCTGGGGAGGCAGAGGATATGGATTCTAATCCTGGCTCTGCCACTTGCCTGCTTTGTAACCTTGGATGAATCCCTCATGTTCTTTGGACCTCGGGTTCCTCAATCTGTAAAATGGGGATTAAATCCTAGTCCCGCCTACTTAGTCTGTAAACCCCATAGGGATCAGGGACTGTGCCTGACCTGACTCTCAGCGATCTACCCCAGTGCTTAGTAGAGTGCTTAACAAATACCACTATTATCATTATTGCTAATATTAGAATTATTACCAGTGTTAGTACTGCTAAAGCACCACATATTGAGCTACTCTCTTTTAAAACAGGGCCAATTCTGACCCAGTGAAAAGGGCCAGGCTGGTAAGCCAGTTCTGAGCGATATGGGTGTGGAGCTCAAAACACCAAACTTGCCCACACAGAGTCACTAGCTGGGCTTCTCTCATTTAATCTTGGAGAAAAACAGCTTTTAGTTAGTCATTTTAAACATCTGATCAGAAACACAATCAGTTCCCTTCATCTCTCTGGTAAAGAAAACACCAAGCCTTTGACCTGAATCACAGCTTCTGCCCAAGATGGGGCAACTACCTTGATTTGTCATGAGACTTCACCCTCAAAATGAGAACAGTGGGAGCCAGTATTTCTGAGGGTCCCGAAATGAGGTCCCACTAGAGAACACTCGGTGAACTTCAGAGTTGAAGTGGAATGACTGTTAATCACTTTTTTTGCTCAACTTCCTCCTCTGTGGCCTCAACTTCAATGCGGGAGGGGACTGTCCCTGTTTCTCTGACATCCTCACATGCAAATCGCTTGGGTGAGGCATTCAGGGGCCTGCTCGGAGAATGCTGTTGAGGGGAAGTAGCAGATGAAGGCTCATGTGGATTTACTTTCTATTTTACCTCCAAACCCTGAAACCGGGGTGTTTCTACCCACCCTGGACTTTTAGGAAGAATACGTTTCTATCGGTCTCCCCTATTTGAAACCTCGTTCCTGATGCTTTGCTCAGAGAAAAAAGTTAACGACTCTTCACGTCTTCATTGCAAAATAGAAAGACCACTGCAAATTGCATAACAGTTTGTAAAGAAAATAACCTGACTGGCCAATGCAGATATATTTCCAGCTTCATGGCCAAATGGCAGGTGGGAGCAGGGAGGCAGGACCCACAGGACGGCCTATCTGTGTGCCCTTTGCCAGGGGTCTAGGTTCTACCTAATTGACAGCTCCTCTGGTGGCCCTGACTCCCTACAGTTCCCCCCATTTTTGGCTGGCTGTACCGTAAAGCTGTCCGTAAGTCACTCAGCCCGACATGGTGACCTCAGGCTTCTGGGGGCAAGCCGAGCGATACAGACTTCTGAATGGATTGCTGCCTCTACAAGTTCAAACCCCGTAAGTGTGAATCAGGCGTTGAGTGTCCAGCTAATCCCTACGGTATCATAGCTCAAAAGGAAGTTTCTCTTGAAACATTCAATTAGGAAAAAAGAAAAGTCCCCAGTGAAGACCGATGGGCATTCCTGTGGGGGTATATTAATGGAAAACAGACTTTGATTTTTCAGAGCTGTGCTGCATGAGTCAAGGTCAAATGAATTTACAAATCTTCACAGTTGGTGCAGGTGGCAAAACAATCTTATGGAAATGCAGCTGGACTGGCTCTTTTTCTGCCAAGAGTGCCCTGGATTGTCAGAATATGTGCTCAGCCAGCCTCTACAGTTGGCCTTCTCATCTCCTGTTGGGTCCACACTGTGCAGCTCTCCTGTTTACATCAGGATCTGGATTTTTCCCAACTGAATGTTTTAGGAGAAAGTTCCATTTCAGCTGTGATTTCGCATGAGCTCGCTGGATAATCCCACGCATCATTCACAGTCTTGGTGTTTGGGCCATATAAGACCCAGCAACCCAGTAATAACAATAATAATGATAATAATGGTATTTTTTTATGTGCTTACTATGTGCCAAGCACTGTTCCAAGTGCTAGGGGAGATACAAGCTTACCTGGTTGCCTCAGGTGGGGCTCACGGTCTTAATCCCCATTTTACAGATGAGGTAACTGAGGCCCAGGGAAGTGAAGTGGCTTGCCCAGGGTCAGACAGCTAATGAGTGGCGGAGCCGGGATTAGAACCCACGACCTCTGACTCCCAAACCCGGGCTCTTTCCACTGAGACACGATGCTTTGGGGCTAAACTCACCACGGTCCATCCCCAAGCCCGTCCCTAGAAGACCAGTGTCTCTCTGGGGGACTCACTGATCCAATGTTTTAAGTTTCCTGGAGACAAGGGGGCAACTCAGCCGGAAAACAGCTTTTCCACACCTGTGCATACACATTCCTTGCTACCCACAGAGTCAGCGGTGGCCTCTTTATAAAGATGAAGGCAGAAAAAAATAAAATAGTTTGGAGTAGGTCTGCTGGTGTTCAAATCTCAGTCAAGAGGCCAAGAAGTTGAAATCGGCTCTAAGCAGGGTTACAGATCTGGTACGGCAGGGAAGTAGTTGTAGGGAAAAGGAACAGCAGGAGCAACAGCAGGAACAGAAAAGAGTTTGGAGGAAGAAGCTGATCTCAAGGAGGAGTCTACTATGGCTCAGCTTTTCTGCCTGCAGACTCTCCTCCAATCGGGGGCGGACATTTTTTGCAGGGTTTCTTCCACCTGCTTTCCCCACAGACATAGAGACCAAAAACGCAGGAGAGGAAGGGGCACAAAAATAACTTCAAGAGGCCACTTCAAACAAAGCCGATCAATTGCACCAGAGGCCGGAAGATATTTAGTCCCAAGATGGAGGGGAAATTGCAGCCCCAGGATGAGTTTGGGAAACTGGGGAGAAATGAAACTCTGTCAAGTTAGTGGTAAGCAATGTCAGCGAAAACTTGACAAGTCTTCAGCTTGATGTGGGGACTCCAGGCTTCTCTCAAAGTGCTAAGTGGAAGGAAAGTTGCACGGCACTCCCTGCCTCAGAGAGCCTTTCTATACAGCAAACATCTGAAAAAACCACTTCAAGTATACTTTCTTCTGGTGAAAGTTGCCACATGAAACATCCTGAAACCTGAAGCCCCCTTTCGACCCAGCCCAAGAACAACACGTGGAGTGCAGTGAGAACATACCCTTGCTTTGCCGTCAAAATCTTCTCTTGGGAGAACCTCAGACTGAGCATCTCTGCCAGATCTATCAATCAAGGTGTCATAGGAATTTTCATTTTAGCAGAACCAAACCACGCTGTGAACAATACCATGAATGTATTCCATGCCAACTTTGGAAATCTGACCACTTTCCATCACTGTCTACATACCCCTGATTCCGCTCTCATTCTAGAATATTTGGTTTTTAAAGGCCCTATAAAGTACATCTTTCTGACTGTAAGATCATTGCGGACAGGGAACAGGTCTGCTAACTCTGTTGTACCATACTCTCCCAAGCACTTAATACAGTGCCCTGCACCCAGTGAGCACACAATAAATACCACTGATTTATTCACTGATATCTATGTAGCAGTAGGGGAAACTGAGGTGCAAAGAAGTTGTTCTTATGAATGATCTCAAACCACACAGAGTTCGAGCTAGTTCAGACCATGTCCCTGTATCTACCCCAGCACTCAGCACAGTGCTTGGCACATAGTAAGTGCTTAACAACGACCATTAACATTATTATTATTGTTGTTATTACATGGGGACCCAAGATTGGAAGATGAGTTAAAAGTCTCAACAAAGAAAGACCCTATACAGTACCTGGAAAAAACAAAATATTAAAAATTAAACTAATGGCCAAATACTGGAAAGTACATTATGTGAACCATGACAAAACTGGAAGTCTAAAAACTGGCTGTCAGATCCACACATTAATAGCACACGAGTTATGTTCCATAACCTTTTTATGATTACAAATTTGTTGTTGTGACTCCAAATCCATAGGCGTGCTCCGGTGAGCATTCATTTGGAGCAGACTAAAGAATCAAAGATCTGCTTCATAAGTGCTTTAATGTTTGTTTTCCCTGACAGACAGCAGCAGGCTGTCACATAAACTTCAGAGTGGAAACTGTGGCCGTTTCATATTTTTTTTTTCAATCGATATCCAGCTGTCCAGATGGCCTTTTGCTCTATTTTGCTTTGAATGTGTCCTGTTTGCATTTTGTTCTCCGACCTTTGGCTATATATTTACTTCTCACCTTGCTGGGTCAAGTCAATCAGGTGTAAGGTTTACTGCGAAACATGCCTTGCTCAGGGGGTTTGATTTGGGATAGTATATTCCTTAGCAACTTAGCAAATATTTTTCAAATGTCAGTGGATCCAGAAAAACACTATCGCTACATCAAACACACTTAGAATCCCACCCACTGTCACAGAGGCTTTAATCTTCACTCTGTTATAGGGTTACAAGCTCAAAAAAGTAGGTAAAATCACAACAGTTGAAATTTTCTAGGATAAATCTTTCCCACAGTCACACAGAAGCAAGGATATTAAGAGTCTTGGGGTTTCCAAAGCTCTCTAATTCTGTACCACACCACCAGTGCCGGTAGTTTTGAAATCCCTCAAAAGCAAACTCCTGATGCCTGAGACACATAATTTGGAAAGGAGATATCCTTAGCTCGGGATGTACTTGTTTCAGACATTCATTGGTTTGTATAATATCACTACCATCTCTACGCAGATGACACGCAGATCTACATCTCTGCCCCTGTCCTCTCCCCCTCCCTTCAGGCTCGCATCTCCTCCTGCCTCCGGGACGTCTCCACCTGGATGTCGGCCCGCCACCTAAAACTCAAAATGAGCAAGACTGAGCTCCTCATCTTCCCTCCCAAACCCGGTCCTCTCCCAGACTTCTCTATCACCGTGGATGGCACGACCATCCTTCCCGTCCCGCAGGCCCGCAATCTCGGTGTCATCCTTGACTCGTCCCTCTCGTTCACCCCACACATCCTATCCGTTACCAAGACCTGCCGGTTTCACCTCTACAATATCGCCAAGATCCGCCCTTTCCTCTCCACCCAAACGGCTACCTTACTATTACGGGCTCTCGTTATATCCCGGCTAGACTACTGTGTCAGCCTTCTCTCTGACCTCCCTTCCTCCTCTCTCGCCCCGCTCCGGTCTATTCTTCACTCCGCTGCCCGGCTCATCTTCCTGCAGAAACGATCTGGGCATGTCACTCCCCTTCTTAAACAACTCCAGTGGTCGCCTATCGACCTCCGCTCCAAACAAAAACTCCTCACTCTAGGCTTCAAGGCTCTCCATCACCTTGCCCCTTCCTACCTCTCCTCCCTTCTCTCTTTCTACCGCCCACCCCGCACGCTCCGCTCCTCTGCCGCCCACCTCCTCACCGTCCCTCGGTCTCGCCTATCCCGCCGTCGACCCCTGGGTCACGTCCTCCCGCAGTCCCGGAACGCCCTCCCTCCTCACCTCCGCCAAACTGATTCTCTTTCCCTCTTCAAAACCCTACTTAAAAATCACCTCCTCCAAGAGGCGTTCCCAGACTGAGCTCCTCTTCCCCCTCTACTCCCTCTGCCATCCCCCCTTTACCTCTCCGCAGCTAAAGCCTCATTTTCCCCTTTTCCCTCTGCTCCTCCACCTCTCCCTTCCCATCCCCACAGCACTGTACTTGTCCGCTCAACTGTATATATTTTCGTTACCCTATTTATTTTGTTAATGAATTGTACATCGCCTTGATTCTATTTAGTTGCCATTGTTTTTACGAGATGTTCTTCCCCTTGACGCTGTTTAGTGCCATTGTTCTTGTCTGTCTGTCTCCCCCGATTAGACTGTAAGCCCGTCAAACGGCAGGGTCTGTCTCTATCTGTTGCCGACTTGTTCATCCCAAGCGCTTAGTACAGTGCTCTGCACATAGTAAGTGCTCAATAAATACTATTGAATGAATGAATGAATAATATTAGAGTGGAAATTAACATCATAAACGTTCCTATTGAACAAGATGTACAAGAACAAGATGTAATTTGATAGAGAATGGAAACTTGACTGACTTGTTAGAGATCTCACACTTTGAAGCAAGCAGAGGGTGGGTTAAGGTCTAAGTGGCTTTTTCCACTTCTGTAGAGTTCTTCCAACTTATCCTTACTTCTCACCCATCAACAGCCAAATTGCCAATGTTAAGTGTCCATGATTTCCAGGTGTGATTTCTCTGTTTCTCGGTTGCTGTGTACCCATTTATTGGTTGCACGCATGCAAACTCCCTGGAGGTTACAACCTAATTTAGTGAACTGGTTCAGTGTCTGGTGGGCAAAGTGATTAGGTTTAGAAAACCAAGTATCCGTCGGCAAGAAGCGCATGCAGAAGATGCTGAAAACTGCCTCCCACCTCGGATGCCTGGGTACAAATTTCGTATTGGCTCCACGAGGGCTTTCCAGTCTACTCATTCCCAGCTTATTCCAAGAGTTGTTTGATTCAGGTTCATTCGGTCTAACCCCGAATGAGGGCACAATTTCACACTGATCTTGATTATACTAGTCAATTAATCTATCAGTGACAATCACTGAGGACTTACTGTGTGTAGAGCACTGTACTAAGTACTTGGAAGAGTACAATAGAGTGAGTAGGCACAATTCCTGCCCCCAAAGAGCTAACGACCTACTGGGTTTACAGGAAACTAGTGAACTAATTTGATCGCTTGGATCTGCCAGCGAGGCCAAGAGTGGCTTCTTATTCTGCACATAATATGGAAACACACACATCTCTGGACAGATCAGAACTCAGACAGAAATGGAAAGGTCATCTGCAGTAATCTTTGAGGGGAAAAATTATATTTCGAAAGCATGTTGTGCATCTTATTTTCTATTATTATTATTATTACTGTATTTGTTAAGCACTTACTAAATGGCAAGCACTGGTCTAAGCGATGGGACAGATACAAGTTAATCAGGTCAGCCACAGTCCCTAACCCACTTGGGGCTCACAGTGTAAGGAAGAGGGAAAAAGCTATTTAATCCCCATTTTACAGTTGAGGAAACTGAGGCACAGAGACGTTCAGTGAATTTCTCACGGTCACACAGCAGGCAAGTAGCAGAGGCAGGATTAGAACTCAAGTCCACTGACTCCCAGGCCCACGCTCTTTCCACTAGGCCACACTACTTACCATTTTCATTATCATGCCAACAGAAGACTATATAAAAATAGAACTTTGGATTTGACGGGGGGGAAATGAAATTCCCAAATATGAACATTAATCAGAAAGAGTCAGAGTGGGTAGCAAGCCAACTAGCTGTAAAGCCAAGGAGCTAAAAAAGCCGGCTCAGATTTGGCTGCACAAATAGGAGTGGTGCTGTTCAGAAATGCGTCGTAACCCACCCATTCTATCCAACACAAGGTCTTTAGGAGACTAGTGAATCAGCTTCCACAACTAGAGAGTACTTTGGAGAACTAGAAGAAGGTTCTGAAGAATCCCGTAAAGATCGTCAAAGAATTGGAAAATGAAATAAAGACAGAAAGGTAAGCAAAACCAGGGTTCTTCAGCCTGGAGAATAAAAGCTCATTTACTACTTGTCCCTTAAGTCTCTGAAGACTTGGAAATATTTTTATGTTTGTTTCACCCGTTAGAATGTAAGCGCCTTGTGGAAAGGGAAGGAAGGGTCACCTCATTGTTCTGTACTTCCCCAGGATTTAGCCCAGTATGCTGCGCCAAGAAGACACCGAATAAACGCTAGTGCAATTACTACTAATATTGCTGCTATTTTTACGTGTACTGTTAGTAGTTTTACTATTACTCCTACTAAGATTTTACCCAGCTTTTCTTCATCTCGATTGAAAACAGAATAAGAGGACCTGGATTTAAACAGTGAGGCTGGAATTAGATATAAGAGAGCACTCTTTCACTGGTAGTCAGTCCATCTGGCTGAGCTGGTTGGGTTGGGGACTGGTCCAGATGACCTCACACAGGTCTTTCCCATCCCACAGTTTTCTTTACAGCATCCTGCCCTGGGAAGTGCTGGGGTCAACGTGGTTTCTTGTAGTTCGTGAGCTAATATATTTTCATTTACTAGCCAAAACACCGAAACAAAACAAAACCAAAAAACAAACTTCTTTTTAAGAGCTTTCAAATATCCTTGACTCTGTTCCTGAAAAATCTTATATTATTCTTTAAAAGCCTTAGCGTGTTGCTTTTTAGATCCAATTATTTAAAATGATTTTTAACAATAATTCTGCATTTGTCAGGGCTAAAGACACTGATAGATGTCAATAGCTTTATTTTCAGGCTATAAATACGAATCACTTCTTCAGCTTCCCCTCTGGCACTATCACCTCTCAGATCTGAGGGGCAAGCGTACGGAAGACCCACCACTTTGCTTAACGCTGACACTCGAAAAGCTTCATTCTGCCAAAAAAGCTCTTGAAAAAACCCAGGTCAGAAAATTTCTTGGCCGAAGAGCACGTTTCCTTTAATACTGCCCCTGCCTTGACCAGAAATGATTTTATCAAAAGGAAGACTTTAATCAAAATCGGAGAGGAAGATAGCTATTGCATAAAGGATACATTGAATGGAGTGCTTTAAACTCCAATCCCCAAAGACTGGGATTTTTCTTATAGAAAAGTCGATGGGTTGTTATGCAAGATCTCAACACACATAGGAAAGGAAATGGCCCCTTCGGCTTCTAAACATAAAGTTTTGTGGCAGGGCAGAACGTACACTGTCTTCCTGATCTTATAAGGTCTTTAAGGAAGTGTAAATGTTCTTGTTGACAGGACCTCTTATCAGGATGTGGTGGCCCATTGCCAAATACACTGGTTATCCACAGTAACATGGGTTTCAAGTAAGCCAGCAGAAGTCTAGCCAAAATGCCCCCCGGCCCGGGCTGGCACATCACAATGATATCAGTAAAAAACCAATTTGCCAAAGAAAACAGAATAGCATGCCTCTCACTGTCACCTCTTAAAAACAATCTTGACTAAAAAATTAGGGATTGGAGGAATGAACAATTTTGAAAGGAGCAGTGTTCACAGGGTTAACGCTCAAACTTTGCATCAAAACTTCAGTTTTTCAAGGGCAGAAAACTGTGCTTTAGACTAAATCTCAGCACTTCAAAGTCTTTTTTATGGCATCTCTTTAGTGCTTACTATGTGTCAAACACTGCTCTAAGTGCTGGGTGAGCCACATGGAGTAGTGGATAGAGCATGGGCCTGGGAGTCGGGAGGTCATGGGTTCTGATCCCACCTCCACCACTAGTCTGCTGTGTGACCTAGGGCAAGTCACTTTACTTCTCTGTGCCTGTCTCCTCAAGTGTAAAATGGGGATTAAATACCTGCTCTCCCTTCTACTTAGACTGTGAGCTCTACGCAGGACAGGGACTCTGGTCAACCTAATTAACTTGTAGTGGTAGCGGTAGTGGTAATGGTAGTGGTAGTAACAGTAGTAGTATTTGTTAAGTGCTGACTGTGTGTCTCATACGAGGCAGCACTAGAAGCTCTAAGGAAATCAGGTTGGACAAAGTCCCTGGTTCCCACAAGGAGCTCACAGTCTCAATCAATCTGCAAGCAATTGGCAGAGCCAGGATGGGAACCCAGGTCCTTCTGACTCCCGTGCCTGTGTTCTTAATAATAATAATGGTAATAACAGTAATGATATTTGTGAATAATAATTAATAATAATGATGGTATTTGTTAAGCGCTTACTACGCGCCAAGCAGTGTACTCGGTCGGCGCTGCGGTGGACATAAGCAAATCACGTTGGACATAGTTCCTGCCCTATTTGGGGCTCACAGTTGTAACTGAGGCACAGGGAAATTAAGTGACTTGCCCAAGGTCACACAGCAGACAAGTGGCAGAGCAGGGATTAGAATCCACATCCTTCTGACTCCCAGGTTCTGTCCACTAGGCCATACTGCTTCTCGTGCTTCACCCCAGAACAGACCTTTTTTCCCCCACATGAGCTTTCAGATTGATTTAAAAAATAAATTGCCATAGATCCAGACAGAGTGCCCAACCAAGAAATCAAACGTTGCATTTCAAATTAGGTTTGCAGCTCTTTATATAAATGGTGCATATTTCTCCATGAGAAAGAACTCCTTCCACACATTCTAGATCTATGTGAATGTGTTTACCTAACCAAACTTAGAGTTGAAATTAGAATTTCTGTACTTTCTATTTTCTTGAATGTCAGCAAAAACTACCGTATACTTAGATAATGCACAGTGTGTGTGGGGGGATGGGTAGGGAGGGAGCGATGTGGAATGGAAAACAGAGGGAACTTTGTCTGTGAAAAGGGAGGTAACTAGCCAGGCTGAAAAAGTGGTAACCAAGGAAACTGAGATAAGATAAGGGCACTGAGGTCTGCAAAAAGGCTGAACTGCCAGGGACAGAGTGAGGGGTTTGGCAGTTTCTCCAGCAAAGAAGGGTTAAAGATAATTAAGATGTGGTTGTTTACAGGACAGGTATGAAGTGACTTCCTTGAGAAAGGGAGGGGGGTTGGGGAATTTCACTATATGGAAGCTGAATGCTTGGTCTTTATCTTTGGTGGCAGGTGGGACCATTAGCAAGCAGTTCAGTGCTAACATGAAAACTTTGGTTTCTCCCTTCCTCTCATCCCTAACATCACATACTTGATTGACCAACTTAATTTCCTTAATGATTGCCTTAATCATGACAGGCAAGAGAAAGCCAAGAAATAGGAACACCTGCATAGGTCACTGAGTACATGGGCTGAAAGGAGGAGCTGTAAGTTGAGGTTGATCTAGGTGGCCATCAAATGGGAGCTCACTCAGATCTGAATCATTATCTCCAACGCAAAGATTTCTAATTCCTGAAAACAACTGGCTCCCAAATACTTCCAGAAATCAAACTCACCAATCCAACCTGACACAGTGGGTTTTAGATGACTTAAGTCCTTAACCAATCTGCCAGCGCTTAGAACAGTATTTTGCACATAGTAAGCATTTAACAAATACCAAGATTATCATTATTATTATAGGTGTCCTTCATACTTGAGTTAGACAAGTATTTCTCCATTTCGCTGATGGAGAGATTCACCTATGAGTGCATGCGTGGCTGATAAGGTCAATGTGGGATCCACAGACCTGGCCACATTTGGGAGTACAAAAATGCTGTCTCTTGTCATCCTGTCATGTTAAATGATTATCAAGTCCCGATACTATCTATATTCATTTTGCCATCTTGTATTTCGACCCTTCCAAAGCTTGAGCTCAAAAAGAGACACGCCTTTCTTGCCTGCAGTATGCCTTGCTGGACTATCCTTGGCAACTGACTCCTTGTTGTCATCTGGGTTGCAGAACTGTCTGAAACTTTGCTTTAATTTCACCTTGTCCTGAAAACAATTTCTGAACTGATGGCAAATGCAATTCAATGTTCTCCTCAACACGTCTTCCACTATTCAAGATGAGGTGCCGTAAATTATATAAACTAATCTGGCTAATAAGGTATTAGAATATTCGGGGCCGGATATGGGTACTGTGGCTTGTCCTGTGGCTTGGCTTGCACCACCTCTTCTCAGAATGGTCAATTCCTGAAGTTATTGGTCAAAAGCTCTCTGCAAGAGGAATGTAGAGGGACAGCTCAGAAATTCTGCATTTGCTCAAAACACTCTTGTTGACCTCGTCGTTTTTCCATGCAAGAGGAATCACATCCTATAACTTTACCAGGAGAAGTGAACAACAAGGTAAATAAACAAACAAGGTAGTAGATCAGATACAGCCTCCTCCTTCTTAACAGCCCAATTGCTTGCAACTTCCTTTTCATCCCAAACCACAGTGAGCAGTAACAGTCAACAAGATTTATCCTGTTGTGAACTTAGGCCATTTAATGGGATGTGAGGAGACATCTTTTTTTTTTCTAAAAAACATAATTCTGCACACATCTCCCCACTCTTCAGTGACCCCCAATGGTTGCCCATCCATCTCATCAGCAACCAGAAACTCCTCACCATCAGCTTTGAAGCACTCAATCAGTTCTCTCCCCTCAACCTAGTCGCCCTCCTCTCCCAATACAACCCAACCCACACATTTCACTCCTCTAACAGTAACTTCTTACTGGGTCTCGATCTCTTCTCTAGATGTCAATCCTTGGCTCACACCATTCCCTCCTGCCTGGAACTCTCTTCTTCACAGCCAACAGACGACTGCTCTTCCCATCTTCAAAGCCTTGCTAAAATCATATCATCTCCAGGAAGCCTTCCTTGACTAACTTCTCATCTCCCCCCTCTTTTCTCCCTCCTTCCTCGCATCGCCTATGCACTTGCATTCATGACCCCAAAGGGCTTTGATACTCACCCCATCCCCAGCCCCGGAGCACTGGTACATACCCTTAGTCTCTGTAATAATTTTATTGTCCGTCTTCCCCGCTAGATCATAAGCTTCTTGTGGGTAGGGATCATGTTTCTTAACGGTATCATATTCTTCCAAGGGCTCTACACACAGTAAGACCTCAATAAATTCCACTGAATGATTCGGACAAGGCCACCAGTCCAGCTTATTGCTTCCTGTTTGGCCTGGTCACATGTGTCACACTACTCTGAAATCACTCAGGCTGATGGCGTGGTGAGAGGACAGGGGAGAGGTCTCAAGCCTAAGAAGCTTTTTGCCCTTTGGGCTGGTGGTATTCGTGTTCCTGGGTTGACTGAAGATGGGACTGTATGTTATTTTTTAAAAGGTATAGTGCCCTGTGTGGAACTGTGGCAAATACAATATGCTCGGCCCAAACAAGATTCTGGCCTAACGTACTTACCTGGTGTAGTTACGATGGGAGTCAATATAAGTCTATTTTTTCAGATTTCTGAAATAATTTTCTTTTCCACCAGAATAGGGTGGCTCTAGAGCAAACACTGATCCTGAGAAAGCCTAACTGGTACCTTTTAACATGGGCAGAACAAACCCACCACTCACATACACACACACACACTATTTTGCTTCTTCAATGAAAACTGTAAAAAATGCTAAAAATGACTGTGGGAGTAACCAGGCCCTTCTCTGTGTTCTTTCAGCAGGTTGCTGAATAAGGGAAAATCAAATTCCAAAAACTGATTTATTGCCTTCTGTGTACACTACTTATTTTTTTTTTTCTGCTTCCCCAAAACTGTGTGAAATGCCTGAGGGGGCTTAATTCAGCATTAAGGCCCATACTCCACAGCAATTTCAATTGGATATGGTGTTTTGCTCCTTCCTGCTAGGAGGCATTGCGGTGAGCTGTTAGACACCTGCCATGCTTCGAACCCAACAGCTTTTCCACAGGAGATGTAGTTATGAAGCATTTTGAGACCCTCCATCTGGAAAGGGGCCTGGCTGCTGACTGCAGGAGTTTGCCAAAATGCCCCTGCTCTGCAGCTGAACTCCTCTAAACTGTCAATATGGCTTTTGGGTGCAGCTGCCATTTGAATGTTGACTTACAGTTTGAGACCCAGCATCTGTCAGTGAGTTGGTAGCTCTATTGTGAGGACTGGGATGGACAGCCATATCATCAAATTCCCAGAAAGACTGCTCCCAAGTCTCTGGGGGCCTGCCAGTTCGACTGTGGGACCATGGGGCCGCAGCCATGATGTCATGTCAGAAAATGGATTAATGCCCCGGCCCTTCATCAGTGTGAGGCCCTTTCTACCTGACGTCCCAGAGCACGCTCAGCTCTTCTCTAACATGGGGGTGAGAGTCTCGACAAACACCCGACGTCTAATAGGCTCGCCTTGACTGACACCAGGCACATGTGCACAACCATTTCCTCTGACATGGTAGTGTGTTCTATCCAGAGAGATATGTGCTGTCAGAAGACTGTTCCCTAATTTCTTACCAGTGTTCTACCCAAACCGTATAGTAAAAACATGTATTATGGAAGAAGCAAGTGCATTTAAACTAGAATTTTTAAAGCCTTGGAAAAGAGCCGTTTATAACCTCAGTAAGCAAAGAAAAAAATGAAGTATATTTTTATTGCCTCTTACAATTCTCTGCTAAAGAGAAGCTACAGATGAAAAGAGTAAATATAGCTACCTCAAATCAGATAAGAGTGCTGCTACTTGAGTAGTTTAGAAAAGTGCACTTAGGATACAACAAGGCTTGCCTCTTATCTGATTAGATGCACGTGCAGCCATTCTATATTAATTTGCTTTACATCATTAGAGTTTTGGGGGTAGCATTTGGTGGAACCATCTTTTGGGGGGGAGGGGGAGGAGAAACTGGTTCCATGAGTCATTTCTAAAGTTTCAGTTCCACCCTGAAGATTTCGCTGGTTGCCTCCACCCCTCAGTGAGCATTTGCTCAAAATATTGAACTAAAAGGACACAGTACACAGGAGGTGACGAGGTTTAAAAGCACCTTTTTTTTTTCCAGATGGTATCTGTTAAGCACATGCTATGTGCCAGGCATTTTACTAATACGATTGTTTGACAATGAGTACGGGGTAGATGCGAGCTAACCAGGTCCACGTCGCACATGGGGCTCACAGTCCTAATTTCCATTTTATAGATGAGGTAACTGAGGCACAGAGAAGTTAAGTGACTTGCCCAAGGTTACATAACAGGTTAATGGTGGAGCTGGGATTAGAACCCAGGTCTTCTGACTCCCAGGCCCGTGGTCTTCCTACAAGGCTACGCAGCCACCCATGATTTTCCTCCTTTTCCCTCCTTTTCTTCTTTGAGTGATGGAGTCCTATCACGCAAACCAATTCACTGAGGGATTCTAAAAGAAGGCCTAGCTGTATATCCTGCATCTGGAGTGAAGGGGGAAAACAGCTTCCAAAGATTCCATCAGCTTCCAGAGGCAGGACACCACACTCCAGTTGAAAAGCACAACATGATCGACACATGTAACAGCATAGACACTATCTCTAAGTCTAACCACAGTGTATATCACTGCTAGGAGTAACCACTCAATAAATCCCGCTGACTGATTGATTCTCTCAACCAACAACCCAGAACATCATAACTGCGTCTTTCATCGAATTATGATTTGCTAAATATCACCACCCTACATCAAGCTTCATATCAAATTAGATGCAGACATGACCGTGATGGCAAATGCCCTTCTCTATGGTTATGGCCACAGCAGCGTGGCCTAGTGGCTAGAGCACGGGCCTGGGAGTCAAAAGGACCTGGGTTAATAATAATAATAATGTTGGTATTTGTTAAGCGCTTACTATGTGCCGAGCACTGTTCTAAGCGCTGGGGTAGACATAGGGGAATCAGGTTGTCCCACGTGGGGCTCACAGTCTTAATCCCCATTTTACAGATGAGGGAACTGAGGCACAGAGAAGTTAAGTGACTTGCCCACAGTCACACAGCTGACAAGTGGCAGAGCTGGGATTCGAACTCATGAACCCTGACTCCAAAGCCCGCGCTCTTTCCACTGAGCCACGCTGCTTCTCATTCCCGGGTTCTAATCCCGGCTCTGCCACTTGCCTGCTCTGTGATCTTGGGCAAGTCACTTCACTTCCCTAGGCCTCGGTTACCTCATCTGCAAAATGGGAATTAATAATAATAATGTTGGTATTTGTTAAGCGCTTACTACTTGCACAGCACTGTTCTAAGTGCTGGGGTAGATACAGGGGAATGAGGTTGTCCCACGTGAGGCTCACAGTCTTCTTCCCCATTTTACAGATGAGGGAACTGAGGCACAGAGAAGTGAAGTGACTTGCCCACAGTCACACAGCTGACAAGGGGCAGAGTCGGGATTTAAGGCTGTGAGCCCATTGTGGGTCATGGACTGTGTCCAACCTGATTACTTTGTATCTACCCCAGTGCTCAGTACAGTGCTTAGCACAGAGTAAGTGCTTAATAAATACCATTAAAAAAAAAAAGACCTGAACCTACCCCAGAAGACACATCCACCTTCTTGAGCGCTTTCGTGAATATCATCTAAAAACTCCATTCAGCAACAGAGTCCCGCGTGGAGGGCCAAACCTCTATGGATGCAGCCTGTTCAAGGATACATAGCAGACAGCTGCAGAGGACAGATCAGCCTGGGGTGCAGCAATCGCGAATGGGATAAGTGTCTTAAAACAACGGAAAACCTTGTCACTAAGAGGGAGAAACAAAATCAGTGTCAGGCAGCGTGGGTAACAAATGCAACCGTGCAGCGAGGTGCAAGCTTTACACAGACACAATGGGAAAGGGGTTGTTGTTCTCCATCCAAACTGCTACCACACTGATCAAAGCACATATCGGCCTTGACTACTACATCAGCCTCCTCGCTGACCTCCCTGCCTCCTGTCTCTCCCCATTCCAGTCCATACTTCACTCTGCTGCGTGGATCATTATTCTGAAAACTGGCCGGTAAACTGGCCGGTCCACACCTCCCCACTCCTCAAATACCACTAATGGTTGCCCATCCACCTCCGCAGAATAATAATAATCCTATTTAGTGAACACTTACCGTGTGCAAAGCACTGTACTAAGTGCTTGGGAGAGTACAATATAACATCAGACACATTCCCTGCCTGTGACGAGCTCACAGTCTAGAGGGGGAGACAGACATACAATAAATAAATACATTAGAGCTAGATACAGCTAATACATATGTGCTGTGGGGAAGGGAGGAGGAATGAAGGAGCAAGTATGAGCTGCGCAGAAGGGAGTGGGAGAAGAGGAGAGGAGGACTCCGCATCAAATAGAAACTCCTTCCCCTTGCCTTTGAGGCACTCAATCAACTACCTGCTCCAATCTTATCGTGCTACTCTGCTACAACCGAAGCTGCAAACTCCGATCCTCTAACACCAACCTATTCACTCTACTTCATTCTTGTCTATCTCGTCACCAATCCTTTGCCCATGTCCTCCCTCTCCCCAAGAATTCCCTCCCCCTTCATATCTGACATATCACCACTCTCCCCACCTTCACATCCTTTCTAAATTCACATCTCCTCCAAGTTCTCTAAGTCCTCATTTCTCCCACCTGTATTTATTTTAATGTCTGTCTCCCCCTCGAAACTGTCAGCTCCTTGTAGGCAAGGATTGTGTCTACCAACATTATTATAGTGTCCTCTCCCAAGGGCTCTGCACAAGTATTCAGTAAATACCATACTGACTGACTATAATAATAATGTTGGTATTTGTTAAGCGCTTACTATGTGCAGAGCACTATTCTAAGCACTGGGGTAGACACAGGGTAATCAGGTTGCCCCACATGAGGCTCACAGTCTTCATCCCCATTTTACAGATGAGGTTACTGAGGCACAGAGAAGTGAAGTTACTTGCCCACAGTCACACAGCTGACAGGTGGCAGAGCTGGGATTCGAACGCATGACATCTGGCTCCCAAGCCCGGGCTCAGTTCACACACTGGTCTTATCAACCACACTTGCACAAAATGATAACTAACAGTAATGTTCATTTTAAAATCTGCAGTACAGCTAGATACATTCCACAAATTTTCTCTAATTAGTTAACCTTAAAAATTACTTCTAGCTTATGTGCTGTAATTTTTTTCACACTACACCAGGTTCTCCAAAACTCTCGACAGTCTTTATGACCCCCTTGCAAAGTTATAACACATGCTTCTTGACTGTCTCACGCATATGCAGAATTGCTTCTTCTGACATTGAAGCACATCCTATCCATTGTATTATTATTCTATTATTAAAAATAATAACAGTATTTGTTAATCGATCATATTTATTGGGCACTTACTGTATGCAACTGAACTAAGCGCTTAGGAGACTACAATATATCAGAGTTGATAGACCCATTCCCCACCCACTCCACTCCTTACTTCACTCTGCTGCCCAGATAATTTGTCTAATAAAAGTTCAGTTCACATCTCCCCACTCCTCGATAACCTCCACATCAAAAAGAAACTCCTTGCCATTGGCTCTAGAACACTCGATCTGCTCGTCCCTTCCTTTCTTAGTTTGCTGATTTCCTACTACAACCCAGACTGCACATTTCACTCCTCCAACTCCAACCTACTCACTGTACCTCAATCTCATCTATTTTGCCATTGAGCCCTCGCCCACGTCCTCCCTCTGGCCTGGAACTCTCTCCCATTTCATATCAGAGAAGCAGCATGGCTCAGTGGAAAGAACTCGGGCTTGGGAGTCAGAGGTCATGGGTTCAAATCCAGGTTCCGCCGCTTGTCAGCTGTGTGACTTTGGGCAAGTCACTTAACTTCTCTGGGCTTCAGTTCCCTCATCTGTAAAATGGAGATTAAGACTGCGAGCTTTACATGGGATAGTCTGATCACCTTGTATCCTCCCCAGCGCTTAGAACAGTGCTTTGCACATAGTAACAAATGCCATTTTTATTATATCTGACAGACCACTACTCTTACCACCTTCGAAGTCTTATTAAAATCACATCTCCTCCAAAAGGCCTTCCCTGACTAAGCTCGCATTTCCCCTACTCCCTCTCCCTTCTGCGTCACCTATGCATTTGGAGCGGTACCCTAGAAGTACTTGATTTTCACCCCACGCTCAGCCCCACAACACTTATGTACATACTCATAATCTATCTTAATGTCTGTCTCCCCTTCTAGATTGTAAGTTCCTGGTAGGCAGGGAACGTGTCTCCCAAGTCTGTTGGATTGTACTCTTCCAAGGGCTTGGTACAGTGCTCTGCATGCAGTGAGCACTCAATAAACAGACACTGCCAGGAAGCTCCATTTCTCTTTAGACCAAAGGGGCTGTACATTTTTAAAGTTCTCGTTCCCTTCTGGCCTTCCCTGGACCTTCAGGATAATGGGCTGCATTTAGGCCTGTTTTTTTTAAGACCAAGTTTCCTTATTTTGCTAGGAAGGGTAGTTGGCACTTTTAGTCGAATCGATTTGTGTAAAGGATAGGGATACTGGTTTTAAGAGGGGGGATAAATAATTTTAACTATCCCCAAATTCTGGTGGATATTTTTCTCACATAAAACTCTCTATCAACAAAGCTATTTTGTACAGGCAGCTGATTCTGGAAAACTAGGGGAATTTGAAAGGAGAGATTCAGAGATCAAACCTGAAACTTTATATCAGGAAATTTGACATCGGGACTCCGTAACTGCTGGATTTGTCACGCACGCACACAGCTGAGGTCTCAATGATCCAGATTTTGTTTGAGACTCTTTATTTTCCAGTCTTCTCATTTCAGAAAGGCTCTTCCTTGAATATGTGACTGCATTTAACTCACTTCTACTCCTGAAGCTTCTCCCAAGACTTCACTCATCATTTCCGAGGGTTCAACAGCCAGGAAACTGCTCCTAACAAGAATTACAATTGGCCTAGGAAATCATTATGTGCCTGGCTATGTGCGTGCCTCATTTTCATCGTGTGATTATACTGGGCAGTAAGCATGGCTGGAAGCCATCATCCTCCAAAACTGGCCAGGGATGGTGAATGGGTCCTTTTCCTTTTGACTAGTGAAGCCATAGGCTGCTTGAACGGATGGGTTAAAGTAGCTAACAACATCTGCTTCTAATAACTCATCCTTGATCGTTTTTTGTGACTCTCTAGATTGTGTCTTTCTTTTTATCTGGGATGGAATCGTGATGGTCACGCGGCACTGCCTGCTATAGCCAGCTGAGAAGCGGGGCTAGAGTGAAGGCAACTGTTTCTGAGCTCCGTGTGTGTGTGTGTGTGTGCGTGTGTGTGTTTCTGTGTCTGTGTGTGCGCACGCTCATTCACAATTCCCAGTGAGCAGGATCCTTCAGTGGTGATGGAGTGGCTCCTCATTTCAGTCTATCTGTCACTGCTCCACTGTTTTACTGTGCACACAATGCGCTGATGGGCAACATCACTCAACTGCAACAAGTCCGGCTACAAAAGCAAGGAGCAGCAATTTGTAGCCTGAATGCAGCCATTTAATCATTCACAACACTTCCCTGGTTGCCACTCCAAATAAACTAACTTGAGAATTAAGGACAAATATTTGACTTTTCCCCCCCCTGTAATTTGACATCCTCCTGTTTAGACTTTCTGATGCTTAATGGGAGACCTCTGCCCTTCAGTTAAAAGCTGTGACTAGGGAATCCCACCTTCTAGTAATGAGCTTTTTGTTCCGCACACAAGGAAAGATTTGCACTCAACTCTTGCACTACAAATGCTTTGTCTGCATGGCTTTTCTAAATTCAGGCCATGAATAAAAAAAAGCAAACTCCAAGCTCTAAACACATTTCAGTCTCTATTAAAACAACAAAGGACTCTAAATGCATGCCCCAGCAACAGCATCAATTAAGAGAGAGAGAGAAAAAAGAGTGAGAGAAGAGAAAGAAAATGTGACCATTTAACTCTAATTCTTTTCTTAGTTGTCCTTTATTGCTTCTGTCAAAAAAAAAATCAAATGCTTTTAAATATCATAAAATGTACTTCTGGGTAAAAGGGAAATCAATGTTATGTTCTCTTTACTGTGAAACAATGATAGAGGAAACTGAAGATGCAGAGCTTGTTGCACTGACCTCACACGAGGATCTTTCACGACGTTGATAGTGGATTTTTCTTTCCCCCTTTCCATTCCTCTCACTTTTCTGGGGGTTGGTATTTGGTTGGGAAAAATGGTCTTTAATTACTGTTTTTGAGGTGCGCGTTTTGCTACTAGGAATGCCTTGCAATGCCTGGCACTACGGACCCCCACCATCAAGCTAAGTATATAGCAACCGATGTCAACTCAACAATCTTACCTAACTATTATAGCAATCACTCTGTGACATTGCCCAATCAACAGAAACAAAGGTAGAAAAACATACTACAATCACAACTCTGTTCTCACTTTCGGGAATTTTCCAGAATTTTCTTCTTTTTTAATGAAATGAAAACTACTGGTCAAAGTGGTACTGAAATTACAATTTCTACAGAATGTTAGTTCAAAGGCCATTTTTTTCCAATTTCAGTTTTTTCAGCATTTTTACAAAAATCAGAAGTAGCACCCCTGAAATTAAAGTTCAACCCTGGGCTCTTAAAAAAAAAAAAAGGAACCAAAAAGATTTATTAAATTATGCTGCCCCTTCCTAGCTGACTTGCTGAGTGACGTGCCCTACTAGGTAAATTTAGTTGTGGCATTTACTCAGCACTTCCAAGTACTGTGCTAAGACTGTAGCATGTAGTCCCTTGGACTGTAAACTCCTTGAAGGCAGGGGTTGTGTCTACCAGCTTTATTGGATTGTACTGTCCCAAGTACTCAGTTGAGTGCTCTGCAATTAATCAATCAATATCTAAATACCATCGATTGATTGACAAGTAAAAGAATGGATCTTGGAGGTGGGAGTCCTCAGACTCCCCAATCAGGCAGGGTAAACAGTCCTTAGTTACAAACCCTCACAGCCTCTCCTGGGGCCTAGAGGCTTGTAGAGGCAGGATTCTGTCAAGTGGGATGCTGTTGTGGTGGGGGAGGCTGGTGTGGACTAGGTAGGTGACAGCTAACCCCGGAGACCCTGTAAGAAGGGAACTCTGGGCCAGATGTGACTCAGTTCCCACCCCAACTTTGCCCCTGGGAAACGGGGCTTCCGGCACTATAACTTCCTATGGTGCTGGGGGAGGTTAAAGCCACAGATTCAGGCTTCCTAACATTCTCAAAGTTGGAAAGGCCTCGTGCGGCCACTTGGTCCTCCCTCTGCCAGCCTGGAAAAAGGGGTTGCTGGGAGCCCATATGGTAGGGAGGCCCGGTGCTCTTGTTCTGGGGCTGCCTTGTGCTGCTGTTTCACTCTCCCTCTGCTGTACTAGCCCCCTTTAGCTTCCTAACTGGACACGGTCATCCTCACGGAAGCAATTGCTTCACTAAAGCACCTACCCAAAGAATATGTTTCTACCAATTTTAAGCAAATGTATATTTACGATATTTAATAGGTCCAAGTTCTCCTATAACTCCTACTTCATTCTTGCAAAAACCCTTGTTAAAGAAAGTGCATGTTGTAAAATTCATCATGTCCAATGCCACACCCAAGTTTGCAAACCATTTCTTCTAACACGAAGGCAAAAAGGGATCTAAACACACTTGCAATGTCAGCTGAAAATGCCCTAATAACATTCTAGCCAAAATGCAGAGTGAAAACACATTATGGCAAACTGTATTTGGGTTTCCAATTGTTCTTGGAGCGAGATGAACCTTTTCACACTGAAAAATGAGAGGATGAATGAGGGAAGAAGTTGCTTTGACACTAATAATAATAATGATCATGGTAGTTGTTAAGCGCTTACTATGTGTGAAGCACTGTTCTAAGTACTGGGGGGAGGGGGTATACAGGGTGATCAGGTTGTCCCACGTGGGGCTCACAGTCTTAATCCCCATTTTCCAGGTGAGGTAACTGAGGCCCAGAGAAGTGAAGTGACTTGCCCAAAGTCACACAGCTGACAAGCAGCGGAGCCAGGATTAGAACCCATGACCTCTGACTCCCAAGCCCGGGCTCTTTCCACTGAGCCACGCTGATGTACCTGCCTTCTCCTGGAAATATAACCTAACTGTGATTTGAGTGATCCAGTTCCCTCCTGGTTCTCCTCCTATGTCTTCAGCTGATCCTTTTCTGTCACTTTTCCTCTGGCTTCCAGTCTCTAACTGTGGGGATCTCTCAAGGCTCAGTTCTGGGTCCCCTTCTCTTTTCACTTTGCACTCACTCCCTTGAGGAGCTCATCCCAAAAACCATGGCCTCAACTACCCACTCTATGGGGATGACTCCAGATCTATGACATTAGCCCCGAGTTCTCAAATCTTCTGTAACCTTACATTTCCTCTTTTCACTAGGACATCACCACAAGGATGTCCTGCTGGCCCCCTACAGCTTCATATTACTTCTAAAACTTTACTCCTCACCCCCCCCCCCACCCCGAATCTTCTCCTCCATCTAAGTTTCACTCACCGTTGACAATACCACCATTCTCCCTGACTCTGAACTGTTAGTAGGGTATCATGAAGTTAATCCAAGTTTATGGGCAGAGATCCTACCGTATGGGGACGTTCCCAAAATCGATCATTTTCAAGGCAGCTTTACAAATTTAACACCCTTTTTCAAGAGTGTTAAGGTTTGGTTTTAGTATTGCTAGATCCTGCTTGGGAGAACCAATCAGAGGAGGGGACAAGAGGAGCAGATCATCAACAAATGTTTTAATTGGAACATACAAACAACAGAAGTTTCCCAGAAGCCCTTCATTTGTCATGAGATTTGTAGATTAGCAAGCCCTAAACCTATTTTGTAGGCAATAGCAGTAATATTTATTGAGCTCCCCCTTGATGCCATTTGCTATAATAAGCACTTGGGAAGTACAAAACAGTGACACGTTGTCTGCCCATAAGGAGCTTACATTCTAACAAGGGAGGCAGACATAAAGTAATCAAGATAAAGAACTGAACGTATAAACGAACAAATACTCAGAAGTGCTGAACGGGGTATAAATAAGTTCATAAGCACTAGGGATGCCTGATTTAGGGTGCTGGGAATAAATGGGGGTAGGCTTGTTAGTGACGCTTAGATTTTTTTCAAAGTTTTGAGTGAGTGTAGAACTGTGGCCTGTCAGATTTGGGGAAGAAATAGGTTGAGTACAGGGCCAGAGATGTTAGAGTCAAGAGTGAGGTACACTTAGCAAAAGAACTTGGGAGGAACAAAGAGAGCAATTTGGGGAATCACAGGTGAAGAGAGCAGAAAGGTTAGGTGGAGTGGTGGGGAGGTGCAAGTTCCTGGAAAGGCCCGAAGTCAACTCTGAGGTTGCCTTTTTGATGAGGAGGGACACAGATTGCTAGTGGCAGTTTTGAAGAGGTTTTGAAGAAGAAGCTTCCTTGCTTTTGACATATCTTAGCTTGACTGCTCTATCAGCCTCCTCCCTTACCTACCTGCCTCTAGCCTCTTCCATCTCCAGCCCATATGTCACTCTGTGGCCCTGATCATCTTTATAAATGGCATTCCACACACGTATCCCCTCTCCCCAAAAATCCTGGATGGGGACTGGGTCTGACTTGTTGAACTTGTATATATTCCAATGCTTAGCACAGAGCTTGGCACAAAGTAAGCCCTTAAATACGATGATGATGAAGATGATGATGATGATGATGATGATTATAAAGAAACCTCTAATAAAAAACCAGATCAAGCACAAACTCCTGGCCACTGGTTTTGAGGCACTAAATCAAGTCTCTCTCTCTCCTACTTATCCACTCTCTTTTCTCACTTAACCCTGGTTTAATCCTCTTTGTTTCTCTCACGAGAACCTACTCACCGTGCCTCATTCTCATCTCTCTGGGTGTCAATCCCTTACTTATGCCCTTCTCTCTGCCCAAAATTTATTTCCACTTCAAATCTACCAAACCACAGTTCTTCACAATTTCAAAGCCCTTCTGAAATCACATCTCTTCTGGGAAGCCTTTCGTGTTTACTTACTTTTCCCTCCAGGTCATATCCCTTACTATCACTTCAGCAATTCTGCACCAACTACACACTTGTGAACTCACAGTCACCCACAGTCCTTCTATACCTACTGACACACATATCCTTACTTTTTAAGCACTAAACCATAAACATGTCACTTTCTCCTTCCTAGCTGTAAATTATTTCAGTATCTATTTTTCCTGCTAGACTAGAAGGCATTTTGAGGGCAGGGTTCATGTCTACCAACTCTACCGTACTGTATTTTCTCCAAGTGCTTAAGATACTGCGCTGCCCACAGAAAGAGCTCAATAAACACAACTGATTAATTGATTGATTGAGGTGGCTATAACACATCAGGCTTGAAGAGGAAGGCAGATTGTAAAGATGGACCTCAAAATCGGTGTTAAGTAACTTTAAATTGAGACCTGAAGTGAACTTGAAAGTAAAAGGAAACAATGGGGAAGAAAAAAGATTTCCACTTTGCCTTTCACTAGTTAAGTTTTGAAAAACCCACGTGAGAAGTCATTTGTTGCCCTCCTAGAATGTAAGCTCCTCATGGGCAGGGAATGTATCTACCAACTCTGTTGTACTCCCCCAAGCACCTGGCACAGTGCTCTGCAGACAGTAAGTGTTCAACAAATACTAATGATTGACTGATTGGACTGATTCCTTCATTGCAGGAAAAGTATCGGCAGCTTTTGGGACAATGGCCAGTTTAAAAATTCCTCCGTTACAGGTCCCTACCTACTGTGCAACTGATATATGATGATAATCAAATCGATTTGAAAATATTTTCCTTAATTATGTGCTGAATGGGCAGCTGCAATGACTCCTCCATCACAGTCATGCTGGACTCAATTAGAGTGGCTTTTTCAGACCCCGCCCCAGCAGCCCCTCAACTTTGGTGAAATGATCCACCTTTAGGTTTTTAGCACAAAGTTTGGTAATGAATGTGGTTTTATATTTTTTCAGCCGTAAACAGTAGAAAGCCCCCATAGGCACTTCACTAGACCTTTTATCCATACTCAGGAAAAAGAATTGATTGATTTTGAAGTTAAACGTTGGCATCTGCTGTTATTCAAAATCAGGACCTTGGATACACTTATCCACCATGCTTTCAGCTCTGCGACCAGTGTGCTGCAAATGAAGACAAGCTGTTGTCAAATGAGAAATGCAAAATAGTCAATCTGTTTGTCTGTTTAATGTAACTGGGAACATAAGCTGCTGAAAATGCTACCATTTTGCACTGTCAGATGGGAGACACTCTCCGACAAACGAAAGCCTAATGACCCATTTTACTCTGGCGCTCTGGAGTTCCTCCTAATGGTACTTTCCATATGCACTTCAACATGCTTTTATCTGAAACTGCAAATGGCACTATTTTCTATCTAACACAAGCGTGTAATCTGTGTGTGTGTTTCCTCTAGCACCGTGAAGGAATGCTGATGTTCAAGACGTCTTGAAGCAGTGAGCATACTGCTCCAGCATCTGATGCTCATCTTCTCTTTACACCTGTCATTGTACTGTATTAAAGAGGAAAAAATCAAGTCATTAACCATGATAGATATGATTTTAATAAGTGAGTGTTGCGCCTCACCGGGCAGATAAATAGCGGGTACAAAGATATCTTCAGAGCCCAGCCTTCGATTACGGAATGAAGTTAAAGAAGCCGCTACTCTTCAGAGAAAATGTACAACTTGTAAAGCTACGGTCTCCCAGAATTATGCAAGCTGCCTGCCTTTCCGGAGTTTTCCTTGCTGTGGATGAACACACCATAATTTTGACTTACAATCAGAATCCCCTCCCCACTTTCATATAGCCAGGTGCACGATTTCCTGCCCAATTACACGCAGTTCTCCTATAACAACAGAGAGTTGTTCTTGTTGAATCCCACATTAGGGAAAACTCATCTCATTGCACAGAACATGCCCAGTGCCGCGCGCACGCAAGCAGCCATTTTTTCTGACACCATATTGCACTGTCTCCAGCTCAGCATGAGATATCAGAATGTTGGGTTCTGTTTTGGCCATTGGGTTCTAGTCCAAACATGCAGTGAAAATCTGCAACCTGGCAGGACCGAGTATACTCGATTTTCCAGTTTGCTTTGTAGAGAACCCCAAACACCCTGTCGCCTTACAGATCAGGTTCGCTTGTCCTGTCCTGTCTTATGCCGTCGAGTCGCCTCCGATCCATAGCGACGCCATGGACACAGCTCCCCCAGAACGCCCCACCTCCATCTGCAATTGTTCTGGTACTGTATCCACAGAGTTTTCTTGGTAAAAATCCGGAAGTCGTTTACCATTTCCTCCTTCCGAAACCTGAGTCTCCGCCCTCGACTCTCTCCCATGCTGCTGCTGCCCAGCAGGGTGAATTTTGACTTGTAGCAGATGGCCTTCCACGCGCTACCCACTGCCCAAGTTAGGAATGGAATGGATATGCCTCTGCTTGTCTCTCCCTCCCATAGTCGAGACCGGTAGAGTACTGGAAACTCTCCAGATGCAACCCCGAGAGGTCCGGGTTCACTTAGGCATGTCAAAATATGGTGTGACTGTGCAAAGGGCGAAAAGATTTATGAAATCGTCAAAAATGCCTTTCAAATGAAACATCCTCCCAAGTAATGGCACATGGATGGCTTTTTTTTTTAAGGTATTTGCTAAGACCTTATTATGTGCCAGGCACTGCACTAAGCACTGAGGTAGATACAAGATTATCAGGTTGGACAGAGTCCCTGCCCTGCACAGGGCTCACAGTTTGAATTCCCATTTTATAGATGAAGTAACTGAGGCACAGAGAAGTTACCTGACTTGTCCAAGGTCACGTAGCAGACAGGTGGCAGAACGAGCATTAGGACCCAGGTTCTTCTGACCCCCAGGCCCGTCCCCTATTCACTAAGCCATGCTGTTTCTTCAGTGTAAATAATAATTATGGTATTTGTTATGTGCTTACTATGTGCAGAGCACTGTGCTAAGCCCTCAAAGAGTCAGAAACGTGGAATCAATAGCCCTTTAGATTCAGGACATTTCCAGATTTAGTTGCCAAGGGCCCCAACCAACACTGAAAACTCAATTTTACCCATATGCAAGGTTTACGGGTAGTCGTGTCTGCTCTGCAGAGGCTTTCCTCCACCCTAGGGACCAAATTCTCTCCAGTGAGAAATGTTGGGTCAAACCCTTATAAATAGAAAGGGCCACAGTTTCCATTGTGAAAAAGTCTTATTGGCCCCAAACCGCTCTATGGGAACAAAGATGGAGAGAGTGGAAAGAGGGAGAGGGGTTTCAGCATCAGAATTTTAAGCAACTATATTAGGAGCTGAGTTTGAAATATCAATTCAGTCCCCCAAACCCTGAAAATGCACGTATTCAGTTTCAGAACTAAGAGGAGATTTGCAAGCCTCTGTCCATCGCACAGACACCTTTGGAAAAAAAGTGATTTTTCCACAACAGATCAAAAGTCACCTGAGAAACACTGCTTTGCAGCTGCTAGAATTATAGACGGCCTCTGAATAATGAATAGGGATTTGAGGGAACTACAGGTTGGCTAATGAATTCTAACTCAGAACCGATGGCCCCATCTCCTGTAATTTAAGCAACGTAGACAAAAAAGGTTTCGCACTCTTTCTTTCAAAGAGTGACCTACAGAAACTTGGGTATGGCTAATACCTATCGGTACATGAATGACATCATCCAAGGAAACAAGGTCGTGACATCGTGATCACAGCCTGTGCAAGCTTCCAGGTAACAAAAATTGTCAACAGCATCCTGGGGAAGGTGAGCTGCTTCTATTGGATAAAAGGTCCGAATAGGAATTCTAAGTGCTATCCAAGAGCAGCTGGGAGCAGCAATTTCCCAGCAATCCAGCACATCCCAGGAAGCTCTGAGAAGAGTCTGAGAATCTGCAAATCTACGAGGTGGATTTTGGTCTCTCCATAACTCTCCGAGAATAGAACAGAAAGCCACATCATTGACCACTTAACTTTCTGAGGCCATGTTCAGAAAGTGGCTTGCCAGACCTTTCTGATAGGATACGAAAGTTGGAGAAACACCCTGTACAATGGGACAGGTGTGAGGTCAAAAAATGCTAGAAAACTATTGTCTGGTTTAATGCACTAATTAGAAAAGATGTTGCTTCTGATCCACGAAATCAACTACTGGGCCACGGCTTGTGAGCTCACAAGAATAGTTCCTTACCCCAATAAAAGTATGAGGAATGCCTCAGCACACTACGCAGCCCTTTCATCAAAATGGATTCCCAAATCCAGCTCCCTGGTGTTTTAGGAAACAGCAAATGGAAATCGCATAGTGGGAGAGTGAGTGGAACAGGAACTTCGCCGGTCTGATGATCTCGTATCTGCCCCAGCATTTAGCACAGTGTTTGGCATATAGCAAAAGCCTAACTGCCATCATTGTTATTAATCAATCAACTACTAAAGGCTACTGCCATTTACTTCAAACCAGGACTGAAAGCAGAAATCGGAGCAGACTAGCCCAAGGGCCAATCACCCGAGCCTCCATAGAATCATCTCTTCCGTCAAGCAGCCCTATTTTTGAGTGGTTTTCCTACTCAGGCCAAACTGTAATCCCTTGTCACACTCACTCCCCCACTAGCCATCTTCAGAGAGAGAGCCTCGTACTGAGGCTCTTTCAATACCGGTGGTTCCTGGGAATAATCTGGCTAGGAAATTTGTGCGGCCACTTAATGATTTGGTTATAAAAGCTTTACCCTTCGACGGGAAGGAAATATCCAATAAGTTCGATGATTTATTTTTGCCTTTTCTGAAGACAGTGCTACTGTACCCAAATTAATTTAGAGGAAGTGGATCACACTGTGGTGACGACATTGTGAGGGGTGTTAGAGGGCACGCCTATAACCACTAGGATGGATGTCCAAGAAGCCTCTGAGCATCTTGTTGCCAGGAATGGAGGTAGACTAGTGGGGAGAATGGACCAGTGGTCTCACCCACTCGTGACATGTCTTAGAGTTGCTTTAGAGTAGAAGACCCTACAGGTTTACTTCTACTAAAGTGATATTTCACAGTTCCCAGACTAGCAAAGTGATTAATAATAACTGTGACATCGGTTGAGCACTTTCTATGTGTCAAGATACAAGTTAAATGGGTCAGACACAGACACAGTCCCTTCTCCCACTGGGGGGGGGGGGGGGGCTCAGTCTAAACAGGAGGGAAAACATTTTACAGTTGAGGAAACTGAGACCCAGAGAAGTTTAATGACTTGCCCAAGGTCACAGAGCAGGCACGTGGCAGAGCCAAGATTAGAACCCAGGTCCTCTGACTCCCAGTCCTGAGATCTTCTCACTAAACCACAATGCTTCCCAAATTCAGAAATACTAGATTACTCTGAAACACCTTGAGCCTAATTTCACAGGCCCCTCAGATTTGGGAATTTGGAATGGAAAGACACTTCATCCTTTACCAGTACTACTGTTGGTATTTCCATACCTCCGGTGTGTTTTTCCTCACTCTTTTCTTCTCCTTTGTATCATGGTGACAGGAGAGAGTATAAGGAAAAGAGTCCAGAAGAAAGCAAGCAAAAGGAGAAGGAAGGAAAAGAGTCAAAAGAGCTTCCCATCCAACTGTGAAGCACAAATACAAGATCCCAAAGCAGGGGAAGGAAACAGGCCACAGACATGGTTAAGTACAATCTGTCAGAGAGACATATTTGTTAATGCAATGGGGATGCTTTAGGGGCAGGCCTAGTGGGATGAGGCTCCAGAAATGTTACCCATCTGCCCAGGCCTCTCTGGACTGGAGAATACCGACTGATGCCAAGTGTGAAATCTGCTCCATGCATATTCAGATCATGAGAGGAATTTTACACTAGAAAAATGGACTTCAAAAATTCGGCTTGCCCAGCGTAGGCCCAGCCTCCTTGCTCTAGTTAAAGTGTGTCATTTTGATAGTGGAACATAATATTAATATAGGAATATACTTCATTTTGCTGTATTTTGCTTTCCACCTCTAAAACATGTGGCGAAATCAAATGTGATTACAGGGAAAGGTAAACAAATGCTGGTACAAATCATAAGGGAAAGGGACAGAGTGTATACATAATTTTTCCCCAGCTCTAAATTTGGCCCATAAATTAATTGGTCATCAGCATATTTTGCTAGCAGCAAGTAATTTTGTATGAAGGCTTTTAACACAATACAACTTCACCAGCAAATTGACTGAAATTGAGACATTCGCTCGGCCTGTAGAAGGCATGCAAGCCAAGTCCTGCTTCCAAGAAAATGGATTAAAAACAACTCTGTCAAAGGCTGAGAAAATTGACTAATAATGCAAATATTCCAAGGTTAATAGTCTGGTGACATTACTAAAAGTGACACTCAGGCATAAAGGACATTATCCATCACATTACAGTGGTCAGTTAGCAAAAGGTCTGGATTAATATCGAAACTAAGATGGGCCCTCTGGATCTGGACTTAATGAACAAGGACAATCTTGGTTTACGGAACTCAGAAACACACAAGTGGAGTCTTTCTTCCCACAGATTGGCCCACCCTTTCGGGGATATGGATATGCAAACAGGCCCCACAGAGCAACTGCATTGGGTGGAACAATCTCATACACACTACAGGGGTTAGAAACCATCAAGGGAACCTGCTTAATGAACATGGTAAAGGAAGAAAGAACTACATTAGACAAAAACATCTGCATTTAAGTTTGAGTTCAGTCATACTTTTGCGGTTCACTGTTTCCTGTTCTCTCGTCAGTCTAGAGCGGAGGAAGTTTATATGCTGGGGGGCTCTGCTCTGGTATGAAGTCAAGAGATGAGCCACTCTGACGAACGGCTCTGACAGACTGCGTATAGTACTTGTGGGGGCTCTGTAACACCTACTTCACCCTAAATAATGGCCTCGAAGGTTTCTGGTTAGGAAATGGAATCTATCGCAGTGATTCTATATGTAGTTATCCTTCCTTCTTTGTATTTGAAAAAGGAGCCACTGACAGCGAAATTCACCTGTGAGTGTGTGAGTGTGACTGAAAAGGCCAATGTGCGACCCACAGTCTCAACCACACTCTGCTCCCAAAAAGGCTATACCTTGTTGTGTTGTCCTGGTTGATGTCTGTAGCACCTGACATCGTTTTCACTTTTGTCTCCTCCTCTCTCAATTCTTATGAAGTTTTTGCTCAAAAAACCCCCACTCCCTCTTTGACTGCAGCATGGTACGCTGGGGTATATTTAACAATTGGCACCCAGTTTTCAGCTTGGGTGCAGCACTGTCTGAGGCTTTGTTGAACTGTGCCCACAAAACGCCTCCTCTGCCTGCCTTACTTTTTCAGTTTCCCAGTTTCAGTTCTCTAAAGAATTGTTGGGTATCCTGTTGTCCCTCATTCTCTTCACAAGTCCCACCCAGTGTAGCTGTGTCAAGGGTTAAGCGACTGACAACTTTTCAGAACTTCGTTGCTTGTAATTTGGTCCCGCCATGTGGTGGTGTTGAGCCTGGCCCATCAATGATGCTGATGGAACTGGTCAAGGAGCTGGACGTGGGGGCCCGGTCTCGCAGCCATGAAGATTGGATGACACTACCAGCTCTGTAGACCTGGAGTTTGGTCTGCAATCTGATCCCATGCTGCTTCTGTGTGACAATCTCCCAGAGGATGTCTTGGCCTTTTCTGTTTGGTTTTCTATATCCTAGCCTATTGTATTGTTAGCCTAGGTCAGGGCACTACCTAGGTGAAAGATTTCTGTGACATTACTGTACTTTGTATTGCCAGGATACGTTTTCGTTTGTATGTGTAGCTTCCCTGGTTACATCACACGAGAAGCAGCGTGACCTAGTGGATGGAGCACAGACCTGGGAGACAGAAGGACCTGGGTTTTAATTCCGGCCCCACTACTCATCTGCTGGGTGACCTTGGGCAAGTCATTTCACTTCTCTGTGCCTCAGTCACCTCATCTGTAAAATGGGAATTAAGCCTGGGAGCCCCAGGTGGGACATGGACAATGTCCAACCTGATTATCTCCTATCCACCCCAGTGCTTAGAACAGTGCTGGGCACATATTAAGTGCTTAACAAATGCCATGAAAAAATCACCTCCATTTTCTTTAGACTTCTTGTCAGCCTCTAATGTTTGGCTAATCTGGCAAGGTGATTTACAATCATTTGCATGTATTCTTGGGTGTGTGCATCTAGGATGCATTCATTAACATTCAATAATTCTTGAATGACTGCTTCTAGGATTTTTGATGATGCTCAAAGTCTGTTGAGTTGGAAGAATTTCCCAGAGGTGCAGAAGTGTATTCTCATTGAATAAATTCAACAGGATGGGTCGACTACTCATCTCTAGTAGTTTATAGATGTAGTTATCTTTCCTTCATATTTGAAAAAGAAGCCACTGACAGCAAAATTCACCTGTGAGTGTGTGGGTGTGACTGAAAAGGCCAATGTGCGACCCACAGTCCCAGCCACACTCTGCTCCTAAAAAGGCTATACCTTGTTGTGTTGTCCTGGTTGACGTCTGCAGCACCTGACATCGTTTTCACTTTTGTCTCCTCCTCTCTCAAATCTTATGAAGTTTTTGCTCAAAAGACCATGGGACTGGGAGACAGGAGACATGGGTTCCAATCCCAGGTCCTCCACTTCTTTTCTGGGAGATCTAGGGCAAGTCGCTTGACCTCTCCATGCCTCAGTTTCTTCCCTTGTAAAATGGGGATAAAATACCCATTCTCCCTCCCTCAGCTGGTGAGTGCTGTGTTGGGCAGGGTCTGTGTACGGTATGATCATTCTGTATCTACCCCAGCACTTGACACATACTAAATGCTTAATAAATATCATTATCATTATTACTATATCGACAACAGAGAATAGATCATACAGGGCACCCTCGGCTCTGACCCAGACAACTATGCTGTTCTGAATCAGTCTCAGAACCTTGATAAACTTACTTCTTTGTATTCCAATTAGTTTAAGCTTGCTATGTAAATTTTTTCCTAGTGAACTTCACATTCTCTCAGAATTGGGTGGGGCCATAATATCTACGGGAAATCATAGCTGCAAACACTCTGCTAAAATGAAAATTACTGCCTTAAGCAGTTTATGGTTGGGTTCCAAAGAGTCCTGTCAAATGATTTCAATAGTGAATTGTAATATTATTGAAGTTGGTACCAAGTTCCTCTTGGCAGAAGTAGCTGTTCAGTGGCAGGTGCTGACTGGAGTTACTGCTTTAACTGATTCTGTGAGAGCATTTCTTCTGGAGGTGATAGATTCGATCAATAATTTTAGCAAAATGTGCATGCATACACACAAACACTCTTGCATGCAGACATATGCTTTCTACTCCCTCATTGTTGCCTGAAGGGACTCTTTCAGCTGGATTTTTCCCTTGGGTTTCATTCCTGCCTCTTAGGCACAACATTCTGACACAATACCAGAGCCATATTGGTTCTTTTTGCTTGGTGGGACCCGTACAGCTGTATTGAGAGGGAAAAAAAATAAAAATAGCAAAGAAAAAAACCCAACCAACCAACCAAACAAAAAAACCCCTCAACTCATCCAAATTGCTTTTCTTGTTGCAAAGAGAGGTCTTGTTCATTTTAGAAAATGAGAAGTTATCTAGCCCTGACTTTTGTTACCATAGACTAATGGGTAAAATAATGAACCTCCCGTAGAATTTAAGTTGAAATAAACCTTGCAAGTGTCCTAATCCATTCTTCTAGACAGTGTGAATGTAGGTAATGCGCCTTCTTGGCCTGGAGAATGTGACTCCATTTGAAATTAGAATGTGAACAGTTCCATTACTAATCATACACATGGTACATCCAGCCTAATGTATGTATATGTATACAGGCATGTATGAGGGTAAAATCATGGTTGTATCATGGGGTACATTTTCCTGTAAATTTAAATGCAACTATGATCTGTTCCCGAATGGGCACTGACAAGCAGTTTTGGTCAAAGAGCAAAACTGTCTGCTGCATGACCTTGGGCAAGTCCCTTCATTTCTTTCTGCCTCAGTTACTTCATCTGTAAAATGGGGAGCCCTATGTGGGACAAGGACTGTGTCCAACCTGATTATTTTTTACCTACCCCACTGCTTAGTGCAGTGCCTTGCCCATAGTAAGCAACAAATACCCTTCAAAGAGAGAGAGTGTGTTACTCCTTTTTTGATAGCTATGTGTCATGCTGGTCTACTCTCAGCAGTTCAGGGATCACTCATATACATATATAAATATCATATATATGCTCTCTTTCATTCATTTTCAAAGATAATGCTGCTGATGGCAAGTTACTTTCCATGTCTGCATATATATGTGTGCATGAGTGTTGAAAAAACCAATGCATGACTGAGGAGGTATCACATGACATTTTTTTTTTGTCCTTAAGGAGAGATCCTTGCTTCAATAACGCATTTGTTCCCTGCAGAGCATGTCTCCTTTTCCAAGCCTGACTCTTGGAATCCCAACTTCATTAAGTAGGGAAGGAGCATGGCCTAGTGGATAGAGCACGGGCCTGGTAGTCAGAAGGACCTGGGTTCTAATCCAGGCTCTGCCCCTTGTCTGCTATGTAAAATGGGGATTAAGACTGTGAGCCCTATTCGGGACAGGGACTGTGTCCAACCTGATTAGCTTATCTACTCCATTGCTTAGAACAGTGCTTGACACATAGTGCGTGCTTAACAAAAACCATGAATATTATTATTATTTGCTTGATTTGAGCAACCTCTCTCTCTCTCTCTTCCCCTGTAGACAGAAGTTCCTGTGGGTTGGACATCTACTAACTCTGTTGTACTGTATTTTCCCAAGTGCTTAGTACCGTGCTCTGCACAAAGTAAGCACTCAATAAATACTATTGAATGAATGAATGAATTGACTGATTCTAATTGCCATCTGCAGGCTAGTCAGTCTGCTGAGATGGTCTTCCAACAACCCACTGATGCTTTATTTTATTTCAGACTGTGCCTCATTATGCCTTTAAATAATTTATTCTGCCCCCTCAGGTACGTATGCCCCCTTTGAGTTCACCATACAGCCCCGTATCATACTTGGGTGTACTGATGTAGCCCATTTTTCTCACTTGCCCCACCTATGAAGCTGTGTTGCTCTGAGCACTACTTCAATGCTAGTAATAATAATATTGGTATTTGTTAAGTGCTTACTATGTGCAGAGCACTGTTCTAAGCACTGGGCTAGATACAAGGTCATCAGGTTGTCCCACGTGAGGCTCACAGTCTTCATCCCCATTTTGCAGATGAGGTAATTGAGGCACAGAGAAGTTAAGTGACTTGCCCACAGTCACACAGCTGACAAGTGGTAGAGCCGGGATTCGAACCCATGACCTCTGACTCCCAAGGCCGGGCTCTTGCCCCTGAGTCACGCTGCTTCTCTAACGAGCTAGTGAGCTGGATGCATTCCAAGACTTCGCTGGCATCCAGGCCAATATTCTGTCTTCAATAGTGGGACCAAGATGCTTGGAGGATCTATGTGATGAGTGACCTTCTAGACATCTCTTCTCATGGCTCAGGATGGAACATCCAACGGCCCTAACTTTCTCTCTAGTAACTCATCTTGGGGCATTTGAACATGAATCCATCCAAATATTCTTGAACCTACTGATATTTACTGCCTGCTCAAATTCCTCAAGGAATGAATCCCATATGTACCATTCACTGAGTGAAGAAGTGTTTCCTCTTGTTAGATTTAACCGTCCCACATTCAAGCTCCATTGGATTTCTCCTCATCCTAACCTTGGGGAAAATAACACTTATTTTGGTTCTGTCCAATTCCCTTCACCACTGTATAAATTTCAAACATGTCCCCTATCAGCCAATGTCTTTTCACACCGAGGAGTTTTAATCCTACCAACACTACCTGGTGGGTTTTTTTTTTTAATTACCATTAAAGCCCAATAAAGTAGTATGATAAATGAAATGGGGCCTTATTTTCCATTTTTATTGCCCCTTATATTTAAAGAGAGTGTAAGTGCTGGTAATAAACTGCAGCAATAAGTCCAAGGAGTTGGATTGAACTGATCAGTTAGACGCCATATTTATCAATCAACGGTACTTGTGAGTGCCTATTCATTCACTCATTCAATCGTATTCACTGAGAGCTTACTGTGTGCAGAGCACTGTACTAAGCGATTGGAATGTACAGTTCGGCAACAGGTAGAGACAATCCTTGCCCAACAGCCGGCTCACCGTCTAAAACAGGGAGTCAGGCAGCAAAACAAAACAAGTATGTGCAGAGCGCTGTATTAAGCGCTTGGGAGAGTACGAGAGAGTGAGTAGACCTGATCCCAGCCCTCGAGGAGCTTTAATGCGGCAAGGGAGCCAGGAGGATATGACATTATTTAAAATGGAGGCAAAAGATCCAAAATGGGGTATAATGAGAGAGTGCACAGCCGGATAAGTAAATAAGTGCTTCAGTAATAGAGTATGCAAGTTGATATACTACAACGAGTATACCTACAAGTGCATAAGTGTTCAAGTGGTAGTTTGGATGATATGTTCCTGCAAGCAAATCTTTCAAACATAACTTGTCTACCAAATCTGTTATGATGTACTCTCTCAAGTGCTTAGTACAGTGCTCTGCACACAGAAAGCGCTCAATAAATGCCATTGATTGATTGAAATACCACAAACCCTGATATTTACTAATGAAGTGCTCACGTACTACTGGGCACATTGGACCAAAAGAGGGGACTTGTCTATCTTAATAAGGAAATACATTTCCCATGAAAATTATTTAGCATAAATCCATGTTAAAACCATCTTTTCAAATGATTCACCATGAAGGAAAGCAGTGTTGCCCAGTGGAAAGAGCACAGGACTGGGAGCTAGAAAACCTGAGTTTTAATAGCAGATCTGCTACACACTTGCTGTGTGACTTAGGCAAGTCGCTGAACTTCTCGGTGCCTCAGTTCCTTCATCTGCAAAATGGGAATTCAAGACTTGTTCTCCCTCCTGCTTAGACTGTGAGCCCCATGTGGGACCTGATTACCTTGTATCTACCCCAGTGCTTAGTTCAGTGCTTGGCACATAGTGAGCACATAACAGATACTACTATTACTATTATTAATAATAATAACAATGATTATCATTACATGGGAATCAGAGAAAGAACTATGTAGCTGTGGGAATCAGAGAAAGAACATTTCAGGTTCTTAATGCTTACACTTGGATGACAAACTATAATATTTTCTTTAACCTGACTTGGAAATGATGAGAGTCTAAAGGCGATAAAAAGCAGGGCCACTGTCATAAAGTCAACTGAGCACCTAGGCAGTCAGTGAGTTTACAGACTAGTGGAGGAGACAAACAGACACACTGATGAAACAATAGCCGCAAGGGACGTCGGTCTGTTCAGTCGCAGTTGCAAGCGTGGATGGGACTTTACCGTCAGTACTGTATTCTTCAAAAAAGGATGGCTGTACATGTACATACACAAACATAGAGAGTGTTAGAAGAGCTCAAGAGCTACTTAATAATCTGGGTGGGTAAAGAAATTGACGGTAAATAGAGGCCCATAATTACCATGGGGGCTGGGGAATGGCATAGCTGGCATAACTGCAAATGCCTCCTTGACGAGGTGGCTTCCTAAATGGTTTCAAAATCAGCATATATGCCAAAATCAAAGTTCAAAAGTATCTAAATTTCACAAATCATTTGCAGGGGAAGAGCGTTTAGCGTAGCACTTTCTGTTTAAAAATCTTGTGTGAACTAGGAAAAATACCTCATTTAATCTGGGTGAAGGATCAACCCTTTATACTCATGGGCCTTAACTCAGAAGATTATTTGGTAACACAATATGCAGTCTAAGAATCTATATTTGGGAAGATTCTGAACTGTGCCCCTGCCCACCTCCTGTAGCTGTCTGTCTTTTCCTGTGCTTTCTGAATATGCATTCTCTTGTGTCCACATTCAAACCCTATGAATTACTAAACCATAGAGAAAGTAACATTGGCTAATTAAGATGAACTTTAAGGTTTAGAACCTAATGAATATGATCTTTAAGTAAAACAATTTCTAATTGAAGTAAACTTTAAAACTTCTATGGATCAATGCTTTAGGTTTTTGGTTAAAAAATAAAAGTAAAATGCTTCCTTAAAAGTTGCAGGTTAAAAGCTAAGATATTAGCAAACTTTCAGGAATCTTACCGCCTAGTGCAACTGCAAGTCAGGAAGATAAATTCCAGTTTTTTCTTTATGCTGAGGAAGCCCAAGAGGGCTATAAGTCTGGGGAATCAATGAAGTGTTTTTAAACTCTTCCACAAACTCAGAGATGTCTGGATGTCATAATGTTCCACTTTTTCCTGAAAATATTCACTTCTTTTACTCCAAGACCTTGTCAAAATGTGATGTCAGCCAAAGAAGATTTTGAGAAAAAAACCTCTTTAGCAATTTATCAGAGCTTCAGTGTGCACTCATATTGGAAATGCGATTGTTTGGAAGGCAGAGCATCGCTAGAGGCAACTGTGGTTCATTAGTAATGCTATTTTACGAGAATGTTGCTAAGATTTACCTCACCTAAATAACAGGACAGAGTGCTGTTCAGCTGCACCCCAGCCCTCCTGTATTTGCGTGTCAGAGTTAGAATGGATGAAGCAGTGTGGACTAGTGAAAAGAGCACGGGCCTGGGAGTCGGAGGACCCGGGATCTAATTCTGGCTCTGCCACTTGTCAGCTGGGTGACCTTGGGCAATCTCTGGACCTCAGTTTCCTCATCTGTAAAATGGGGATTAAGACTGTGAGCCCCTGCTGGAACATGAACTGTGTCCATCCTGATTAGCTCGTATCTTCCCCTGTGCTTAGTACAGTGCCTGGGATATATGAAGCACTTAACAAACTCCACAGAACAAAAAGGAAGGTGTCAAAGGAGAACAACAGGCCAACCAATACACACATCCTAGAAAAGCAGGCGACTGTGTGTTCCCTTACTGGGAACAAAGCTGAGGGGCACATCCTAGCCACACTGAGTCTCTGGGCAGACCTGAGCATCCCCGGGTTTGGACTTTGACTAGGAAAGCACGGTCCTGAAGTCTCCAATGGATCAGAATAACAACCCGATTTAAGTAGTTCATAGTAAACTGTTTAACTCCTCAAGTTCTCCAGCTCTGACCTCTTACCAAATCTACAATCCTGCATGTCCTCCTGTTTCCAGGACATCTCCATGTGGATGCCCCACCGACACCTCAAAATCACAAGTCTAAAACTGAACTTCTCTTCTTCTCTTCTAAACCCAGTCTTCCATTTGCAAAACACTGTCAGTTGCATTTATACTTTTCTTCCTGTTTACACTCTAGATAAACAATTTAAGTCTGCCTGTCTCCTCCTTTACATTATTAGTTCCTCCAGAGCAGGGACCGTGTCTTTTTCTTTTATTTTACTCACTCATGTGCTTAGTACAGTGCTAGGCATCCTCATGGCCCTCAATAAATACTATTAATAATGATAATGATGGTATTTGTTAAGCGCTTACTAGGTGACGAGCACTTTTCTAAGGGCTGAGGTAGATACAGGGTAATCAGGTTGTCCCACGTGAGGTTCACGGTCTTAATCCCCATTTTACAGATGAGGTAACTGAGGCATAGAGAAGTTAAGTGACTTGCCCAAAGTCACACACCTGACAGGTGGCGGGGCCAGATTAGAACCAATGAACCCTGACTCCTAAGCCTGGGCTCTTTCCACTGAGCCATGCTGCTTCTCTATTGTAACGGGAACAAATGAATTGGTGAATGAACCATTTTAGCCCTCCCCTTGCTGTAAGGACTCACTCCCCCACAGCTCACTGCTCTGTTTCAGTTCTGCTGATTCCCAGGAGTTACTGATGGTTAGACAGTTTTATGCTATATACACCCTCTGACACACGGTTCTAGGGTGGTAGTGACTTCTCAATAAACATCTCTATCTCAGCATTACATTTGAGTCTCGTTTCTAGATATGAGTGAAGAGAAATACCACTTACTGGTGCACTGGCTCTAAAATGAAAAACTAGCTGTCTACGATAGGATTTTGCCAGCAGGGAGACTCTTTAAAAGCTGCACTACCATTCTCTCATCTCCAGAAATGTACCTGCCTAAAAGGTGAATTACGGCAAGCTTGTTAGGCAGATCTGATTATCGATGACTAAAGATTTATCATCATAAACAAGTAGTTCCTGGGGGCTTCTTGTAGGATAGGTATATCCTACTGCAGGGATGTTACTTGTGGTCTCATCTGACCATTCTCAGATTTGTGGCCTGCTGGGCACTGGGGTTTAAGACATCAAAAACAGTTTAGGCAGGGCTTGATATGGGAAAGATAAGTGACAAGCTCCAACTGAAAGAGAAAAAGGAAGATGATTGTACAGCTGAACTGCATTATGAAAGGGATGCTGAGAATAAAGTCTGAAATGGACACTATGCCCAATGTTTGCCTAAATGCTAGTGTTTGTCGTTTAACTAAAATAATAGAACACCAAAAGCATTAATCTATACCCTCTGAGCAGCGTGGCTCAGTGGAAAGAACCCAGGCTTGGGAGTCAGAGGTCATGGGTTCTAATCCCGGCTCTGCCGCTTGTCAGCTGTGAGACCTTGGACAAGTCACTTAACTTCTCTGTGCCTCAGTTACCTCATCTGTAAAATGGGAATGAAGACTGTGAACCCTCTGTGGGACAACCTGATTACCTTGTATCTACCCCAGCTTGGCACACAGTAAGCGCTTAACAAATACCAACATTATTATTATTATTGTCATTATAGGGGGATGAGCAACACGGTTCAGAGAATTTTGCCATGCCGTTGGGCGAACCCCATAACACCCAACATCACTTCCTGTAAAGGTCAGTCAGTCAATCGTATTTATTGAGCGCTTACTTTGCGCAAAGCACTGTACTAAGCGCTTAAGGTAAGACCCTCCCAGGCTTCTTCCCCAATCTCATCTCAATCAATCCTGTCCCTCTAGCTTTGCTCTTCTAGAAAGCAGGGGCTGCAAGCCAGGTTAGATGGGAAGGTGAGCAGCACTGAGTATAGCGATAAGAAAAAAAAATTAAGAGAAAAGTCCAAGAGGGCCTGGGGACTGCAGCAGTACGGTGGGTCAATTTGAGGTTGGGTAGGGGAGACAGAAAGCAGCACCAGTGACAGCCAAAATAATGGGAAGAGAGGGACGCATGGTAGCTGGCAAACCGAGGACAAGGGAATGCCAGGCAAAAGTCACTTCATCAGGAAGAGGCATTCAGCAGGATGTGATGGAGTCAGATAGGGAGAGGCAGAAGTAAGAGATAAAGAGGGGAGGAAAACAAAGAGGGAGGAAAGGAGGAAAAATGAGGGTGATGGAGAGCAAGAGACAGAGGCTGACAGAGAGAGAGAGAGCTTCTGCCTGGAGGATTAGGGACTGTGAAAATGATGAGTTTGGTAGCCCAAATGGAGAAGGCATTGCAGTTTTTGATCTGCAGCCAGATTGTTAATGATAGGAAGCCAAAAGGCTACTGAGCTTTGGCATCTAAAAGCAAACAGCCATATTAATAACTTCTAGGACTGGTCTTCGGGCTGAAACAAAATTTAACCAAGTTGAGCAGGCATGTGATTTTTGAGCCTTTCAGTTACTCAACAGCCTTACAACTCTATTAAGTTTTTGGAAGCAAAACTTATTGGAAAGGAGAAGTTTCAAACCAGCATATAATTAAAATGGCACCCAGGGAGGGCTTATCCCATCTAGAGTAACCAAGGTGATCACAATTGGATCAAATGCCAGGCCTCTAGCTTTTGCCAGTTTCTGATTAACCCTGGCTGCAGGTACACGCATTCCATCCGACTTCATGCTTGAGTCATATTAACCCCTTGTTTTCCAGAAGGCCTGGACTCGAAAAAGGAACAACTTGGTTTGCCTTCCCCCCATTGGGATAACTTCTGTTTCATTTCTCTAGGGAAGTATTTTTGTCCTTGTTCCTCCTGGGGAAGTGCCTGGTAGATACGAATTGGTGGCTGGCATAAACATGAGGGCATGTTAGGCTACAGGAAACCATCCTGGCCTCTCTATGCTGCAAGACTGTGCATCTCAGAATGCTCTGACTTTTGAGAACAAAATTTCTCATCCTGGGGTTTGTATGTAGGTAAGTGAAAAGTACACCAAACCTTCTAGAATGTAAATCCTATTATAGACTAATGCTGGACTCTGATTCCAAAGGGAAGATGCTATCTTCACTTCTTCAATCTGTTAGCCTGAGAATCTACTACGGAGAAGCACTAATTGAAGTGAATTGATTAAATTGAATATTTTGATTATTTCATTGTTTTCCTGGGGCCCAGTAGACCTTGAGCCAGAAACTGCAAGGGCCAAATGAGCCATGTTCAAAGGCAGAAATGGGGGATCTCGTTCCACAGTATAGTGACTGAGCCCACACTGGGCATTGCATTGACCCAACTCAGTGATATTTTGCTGGTAGTTCTTGAGGTAGAAAACAAAGTTGTACAGGAGCTCGTTCTCACTAGTACTAACAGATATAGATTGGGGGGGATAAAGTAAGACCTACAGGGTCCTTACAGTGATTTCAGGATCCAAGGAGATGTAAGGAGGGGTGGGAATCAGGGACGTCCACCAAAAGGAGGAAGATCTTAGCAATCTCTGGACACATGGCAGCCAAGACTGAAAGTCAAGACTAATTAAACCTTTTCTATGAAAAAATGGAAAAGCATCCGGACACTCTAAATGCTGAACAGGCCCAGCTGCATATGCAAAAATCTATGACTGGTGTTGGCTGGGGATCAAGATTTTTGAGTGGCCACTGAGGTCGCAGAAGGAACTAGGGAGTCACTCAAACAAACCCATCAACTCCAATTCAAGCAATTTCAAGCAATAGCCTTTTTTTCAATAGTAGGAATGAAAAATCCAATGGTTGACAGGAGAAAGCTCTCCGACCAACACCCACCCCCCTCCACACACACAAGCCCCTCTCAATCCAATGTGGGAGATGGTATTAAATCCTTTAAATGGTTTCCCCTGCTTCAGCAGAGCTGGCCCTCTGTAGCCTCCTCCAGTTCTGAGGAGAAGCTTCTGAAGGTATGGAAAAATTCAAACTGACAGCAATTTGCTGCAGCCCTGATACAGGGGTGGACAAGAGCTAAAACCTCTAAAACTAGTTGACCACTTCCACCATATCTGAGCCCATTTTGATGTGGTTCAAAAATCCTCCATGCAGATGACTTCCTGGGGGCTTCCAGAACACCTCCAGGTGTGGCATCAACAGCCTACCTTAAGCTGAAGTCAGCTTCAGAATCAGAATCCAGAATCCAGAGATTATAAGGGCCTGGGGATTTCCCAGGAGTCACGCTGGAGAGGAATCTGTGAGCCTTAATGAACTAAGCAGCTTACACCATTTAGGAGGAGGGGGTTGGAATGGTTCATAACTGGTTCAGTGACTTGTTGACCAAAGTCGACCTGGAGTTTCTGGTGTTAAGATTGTAGATGGATTCAAGTCTATTTTTGGAAAAAAATTGGAATTTTTCAACAACTCCTGGAACCTATAATCATCAGTTTGTTATTCCCACTAGTGGATGCTAGATAAAGAGAGAAACATTTGGCATACTGTGAAACAATAAAAATCATTCCCCTATTTTCTCAGGTAGAAAATCCAGTTCAAGTCACAAAAACCTAAGTACACTAGTCTGATACGTATGATGTTCCTTTACTTTCTAAGTTTACCAAAAAAAGCAGTATGTGCCCCCAGTAATATGGTTTAGTCCCATAACAAACAAAAATGTCTCATATTTACAACCCACATGGAGACTGAAAAAGGAGTTTAATATGCTACCGTGTGGAATTGATAGTACCTACAATGACATATCATGAAATCTCTGTGGTTGTCACTCTTTTTTGCAAATTTATCATTGGTTAAGTTTGGCAAAGAGAAAACTTTCTTCTAAGAGGTCATCGCTTGAAAGTTTAGAGGTAGTTTATTTTAACAGTGCAACATGTTCCAAAACTGTCTACTTTACCCTAGAAAGTTGTAACTTCCCAAAAGAAGAACACTGAACACGCCAATATGCACTTGAGTAGAGACTAAGAGACTAAAACTGGCCCCAGTAAAGGAATAGCCTGAATTACTTTACCAAAGAGGTAAGGACTAGCCCTGCTGCTCCACTACCTTTCCCGCCTCTGCTTTATGTCTTTTTATAGTTATCACCATCAATACAGCTGTAACTATCTTGCACCAACAACCGAGTTGGTGTCCTGCAACCCGCCTGTCTTCTATATTCATCCTCATAAAGCTCAACTAATAAACTGGTCTTATCATGTGTCTGGTTGAGTCACTTCGAATTTAAGATTAGGAGGACCTTCTTTAAAATCTACACTTTTTAATTCCACTCAGAAATTTTAAGGACCTTTGTGTTTATGGGCAGCGCAAGGATCATTTAACATATTTTGAAGGAAACTGGTCAGTGGGCTTCCTGGAAACACGTGGCCAATCCATATTTATTGAGTACCTATTGTGAGACGCACTCAGCAGCAACAGCTTGGGAGAGCCCAATAAGTGTAAAAGGCCCAACCCCCGATCTCACAGAGATTTCAGTCTAACCAAAAAGCATTCAATATTCTAAACCTACCCTTTGACTCCAAATACGAGTTGTTAAATAGCATAAACATCCCCAAGTGCTCTATTTGCCAACAAACTACGGGATGAGGGCTCTTCTAGCCCAGTGGGCAGGTTCTGCGACTATACTCAGTAAACTGGATTTAATGAATCCTAGTCGAACATGCAAGCGTCAGCCCTGGTCTCTGACACATTGGAACTGTATCTGGTTCCAACCCCAAGTGCGGCAGCTTGTTTCTACACTGCTGTCAGTGCTTAGAAAATGGGCACAGCAGGTGGAGCTGAAAGGGCTGGAGGGAGTTCAACTTGGCGCATCTACTGTGCCCCGCTGACACAAGCCAGCGACTCAACTCAAAGAATGGGGACTTTCTCCCCATTGGAGCCTCTGTAGGTTGCGGGGGTTAGCCTGCAGGGAAAGAGAAAGTGTTCTAGAATTGGCTATTGCCTGGGTGTTTGGGCATAAAAAGCATCTCGAGTCCTTGAATGCCAAATGCAGGCAAAATCTGGACTGCAATCTGACGGAATCAGGGGGCTGTAGGAGGTGTGGACGTCTACAGTGATAGACTCCCATACCCTGTACTGAGTGGCCTGATTGGAGCCTAAGAAAAGCCTCTGTCTATGTGCATTGCCTACTCCCTGCTAGGCTGCAGAAATCTGGATGAGGAAGTTCATGGGCTATTGCAGAGACCAACTAATTCTTTCAGACGGAGCAGACATCCCCAATAAAGCAAAAGAGGGAAACAGAACAGAGAGCCTATCCTGTCCCCTTGGAGCTAATGGGTTCCACAATGGCAGGAACTGGCTTTTGTCTGGTTAAGGCTGCCTAATGAAAGACATCTTTGGAAGAGGCCATTTTGCTCTAAATCTGCACAAAACACTTGTGCTCTAAGCCCACCCCAAATTTGCACAAGACACTTCTGCTCTAAGCCCACCCTCCAAGGACCGAGCTGCCTGGATGTCCAAGATCTTGTCCCTCACTGGACAAGACTAGCCCCCACAGTCTTGCCTGGAAGGTGAAGGATGAGCGTGGCTGAAGCTCTCTCAGGCCAAAATGTATACCCACCCCTCTGGTTCAAATCATGCTGCACAATGGCAGCTTTTCACATTATTTTCACCTTTTTCAGTCCTAGGAGCCTATACGCTCCTAGGGGTGAACAGCCCATTCCTCCGATTGACATTAAGCATCTGGCCTTCCCTGCCCCTTAGTCATGTCCCTCTGTCCCATCACCGCCCTGAGTTGCCTTGGGGCAGGTCCCAGATTCCGGGTCAGTTAGCAGTGAAGGGGAGAAGAGCGAAGGGGGAATCAACCTGGCAGACTAGACATGCCTGCAAGACGGGAGAGGATGAAAAGAAAAATTGCCTCATTTGTGGTCATTGTCCTGAGCTCCTGTTGAGCCCAAACTTGCAATGCTGTTTTGGCTGGGGACTTTCCCTTGGATTTTTTCCCCTTCTTTTGCTCTCTCTCCTCTACTTCCCTCCGTCCCATTTTCCCTCCCTCCCTCTCCCTTCCACCCTTCCAGTTGCAGTGACTACACCCACCCAACTCCTGTTTCAGTGCTGAGCCGCCACAGCAGCTGGCTGGCTCTTAGAGACCAAGGAAGGGCGAAAGGAGTCCGGCGTGGCTCGGCAGATGGACGGATGAGCGATGAAGGAGTGTATAGGCTCCTAGGACTGAAAAAGGTGGAAATAATGTGAAAAGCTGCCCCTGTGCAGCATGATTTGAACCAGAGGGGTGGGTATACATTCTGGCCATTCAACCACGCTCATCCTTCACCCTCTAGGCAAGACTGTGGAGGCTAGTCTTGTACAGTGAGGGACAAGATCTTGGACACCCATGCAGCTCAGTCCTTGGGGAAGAATTAAAAGCTCTGGCAGGATAGATACTGTTCATGGGCCACAGAATGTCTACCGTCATTCTACAAGGTCAGTTATATGGTACTGATTGCGATTGCAACTCTTTTAGGCTTTCCATGCAATAAAATAGCTGCATTCCAAAAACAGAAAGAAAAAATGTGTTTTCAAATGTTTAGTATTTCATTTCTTAAAGAGGACGGGGCACCTGGAACTCTACTAGCAGCCTCAATCAATCATATTTCATTAAGTTCTTACCGTATGCAGGGCACTGGACTAAACACTTGGGAGAGAAAAACATAACAGAGTGGTATATACGTCCCCTGCTTATGGCCCAGAAGACCTCATGCTAGAGTTGTCCATCAGGTGAACTCCTGGGCCAATCAGGAGATATAGCACAGCATGCGGTCTCACAAGATAAATCCATTTCCACGACCTTAACCCAATGAGTTTCACGTCTTTTGACAAAAAGTCCTGGAAGCTAATGTTTAAAATATCACCAGGATCATGAATACAATGTGGAAATCTTCTTAAGGTTGGGTTGAGTAGCAGTCCGTGCACTCTGTACAAAGCCCATGGATCCCGTGGGAGCTGACAAAATAACGTCAATAAACCTCTCAAGCCTCCAGTCGGCTGGTACTTCAATCTCTTCTGCTGCAATTTCAGTTCATATAATAACAATAATAATAATTATTATTATTATGGTATTTGTTAAGCATCTACTATGTGCCAGGCACTCTCCTAAGCCCTGGGGTGGATACAAGCAAATTGCATTGGACTAAGTCCCTGTCCCACATGGGGCTCACAGTCTCAATCCCCATTTTCCAGATGAGGTAACAGGTCCAGAGAAGTGAAGTGACTTTCCGAAGGTCACACAGCAGACAAGTGGCGGAGCCAGGATTAGAACCCATGACCTTCTTACTCCCAGGCCCGGGCTCTATCCACTACACCATTCTGTGAGGAAGTGAAGAGCTCACGCTCATCCCTGTGGATGAGGCCACAAAAATGCCACTGGAGAAGGGATGGCCCTGTGACATCGAGAGTCAGATTGTAGACTTCCCTCTGATACAAAGGACGGCCCTTGCTCTGGCCCCCTCATACCTCTGCTTCAGCAGGGACTTCACTGGGCTAGGACCACCCCTGAACTACTTCCTCCAACTGAGCTGGTCTTTCTCTCCTAGGTCTCACCTCAGACACCGGATATGCTCTGAGTGGCTTAGTTGATTAGCGTTGACAAGATTACAGCCCAAGGTTTTATCAGCAGAACAGAATAGGAACATATGGAATGGATTTGTTCCCAATTGAATGTCTGCAAGTACCTCTATAATCAGAATCATTTGAAATCGACCAAAAATTAGGAGAAAAATATCAGTGAAGGGTGAAAAAGGCCTCCCCAGATCAGTCATACACTATGTGATGATGTGATTAATGTGTTTCTTCCCCTAGCTCAGAGAGAAGGTTTGGAATTAATTGAATAATCAGTGATCTAGGAATGTATTGTCATTTGCTATGTAGCCCAAAATGGGTGAGAAAAATATACATGGTTTAATCTCAATTTATTGCACAATTGTGTTTTTAGTATTCCTGGCCATCTAGATGAATGCAGACAGGCAAACAGTTTAAGCAAAAGAAAATTTTGGTATTGATGAACATGCTAGTTTAACATCTTAGTTGATGTGGATCCATTAATAGTTCTCGTCACCAGAAAGTAGCACTGGTCAAATAAAAAATATTTCAGTTACGTCGACCTTGTGGGCAGGGAACAAGTCTACCAACTCTACCATATTGTATTCTTGCAAGGATTTAGTACAGTACTCTATACACAGTAAATACTCAATAAGCACTCATGAGAAGCAGCATGGCTCAGTGGAAAGAGTGTGGGCTCGAGGTCAGGGATTCTAATCCCGGCTCCACCGCCTGTTAGCTGTGTGACTTTGGGCAAGTCACTTCACTTCTCTGTGCCTGTTTACCTCATTTGGAAAATGGGGATTAAGACTGTGAGCCCCATGTGGGACAATCTGATTACTTTGTATCCCCCCAAGTGCTTAGAACAGTGCTTGGCACATAGTAAGTGCTTAACAAATGTCATTATTATTATTAATAATAAATATGATAAATTGATAAAATTAGTGCAGTCAGTCTGACAACACAGGGATCATGTTCTTGATAAACTCCACCTTAAAGAAAACTCACGCTTACGTTGTGCATACCTTGTCTGCATTTCTTCTGACATTCCAAATGTGTTCTATGCATACAGACTAACACTGTCAGAAGAACAGTCTCTAATTCCCAACATCATTCTATTCCAAAATTCAGTGTCAAAACATATTTTTATTTGAAAAACAAGGAAACAAAAATAAAATCCCCATCTAATTTCAGGGTCTATTAATGCACAGATCTTATTAAATATTATTTCAAGGAGTAGTCAATGATGAAATACCACTTTTGATTGGAGAAGAGAATAAAAGAGGGAAAGAAAGGAAAAGAGCAAGTCAGAGTGGGGAAAAAGAATAAAAGAAGGGGCCAGAAAGACATTAGAAGTTAAAAAAGGCTCAAGCAAGCTCTTGCCAATCCATCTAGCAGTTGATTTCAACAGAGTTCAGCCAGAATTCCGGCAGTGGCATGGAGGCGAACGTGGAAGGATTTTTGAGGACAAACACAAATGCATCATAAATGTTAGCTAATGCCTCCAATTCCTCACCTCTTGTTCTCCTATTTTAATTTTGGAAGACACCCTCCTTCCTGGGTTCTGGGGCGTGTTGCTAGGGGTTCCTGGGATGAAAACCCATTGGATGCAATCGAAAAAGCAAGTCCTGAGGCTTAGACGGACAGCATCTCAGAACAACTCCCGCTGGGATCTGGCCACACTGGTAAACCCATCGTGCAGTCTCCTGACAGGCTGCCAGCCGGGTACAAGGGCCTCACCTAAGGGAGGGTTGTGGGGCACAATTCAGGACATTTTCCCTAGGGCAAAAATATCTAGTCATGCCTTGAGAATAGTGTTGACCTTGCCAGTAGGTAAAAGCAAAGAGGCAACAGCAGTTTGAAGTGAATCCAAGAACTGGCCAGGGTCTCCCAGGATGTATGGAAGAATCAATCGTTCAATCGCATTTACTGAGCGCTTACTATGTGTGGAGCACCAAAATAAGTGCTTGGGAGAATACAATATAACAGATTCGGTAGACCTGGTCACTGTCCACGATGAGTTTACAGTCTAGAGGAGCTGAGAGTCCAGGTCTGCAATTTCAGATTCTCCCTCTGGGGAACTTCGGGGCAGTCTCCTCTTCCTGCCCCTCACCCAGGGTCTTCTGGGTTTTCAATTTGGTCAGAAATATGCTCCTGTTCTATCCTTGAAAACTTCCAGAAAAACGGCAGGCAAGGTAGACATGCACGTCCACTGCACTTATGTACATATCCTTATACTCTGGTGTTTTCCCTATCTGTAATTTATTTTAATACCTGTCTCCACAATTAGACTGGAAGCTCCTTGAGGGCAGGACTTGGGTCTACCAACTCTACTGTATTGTATCGGACTCTCCCAAGGGCTTAATACAGCACTCTGCCCACAGTAAGCACTCAGTAAGTATCACTGATTGACTGATTGATAGATGTGTGCATTATGGGCAGCATTTTCATAGGAACTAGTGATGAAGATATTACAGAAACAAGAATGTAAGCCTAATCAACAGTCCAGGCTATCGGGAATATTCATGGACTACAGCTCTCAGACTTTTACAAGAAAAAATTAAATCATAAAAAATCTACAGAAGAAATGAATTCACAGGTCCGAAATTAACATAATATCAATTTAACTCCACACAGGCGCGGCAAGGAAAAGACGCTTTCCATCTTCAATTCGCTCCACTGTGTCCACTGGCAACACTTATCACGGGTGCAACATAATCGCAGGCAGGCCCACAGATACAGAAAAAAAACCACAGCCCTCCGTCATTCATCAGCAGAGTTCAGTAAATGAGAGTGAGTTTGAGACTTTATGGAATTGTTTTTCATGAATTTAAATCATACTGTTAGAGGTACATGATGAATATTTTTTGGTGTACTGTTTACATAAACCACCAGCTTTCATGCTCTCCCATATCATATACATCTACTAGTTATATGAAGAGAATATAACACATTAAGGTTTGAGAACTTTTTGTATGGGACCATTTTGAAGAGCAATTTAAAGATCATTGCTTTGCCTGTGGATTTTCAGGAGAACCTATCAGTCAGCAAGTCACTAGCAAGATTAGCATCGGGGGAGGGTGGTGGGAAGCAACGCTGCATTTTTTTTTCCTTAAATTGCCAAGTTTCAATGACCATTATTTAGCAAGTCCTTCAATTTAAAAATGTTACTATCTCCTGACCATCCCTGTTAATCTGTCAGTCGTTGAAGAATGGAAACCAGCCAACTGACTATTTCTGATAGACTACTGCAGGGAAATCTAGTCGGTGGCACTAAAATGCCTGTCCATCCAATTAGCCAAATTACTGAAGGGGATGCCAGCCAAGTGCAACACTTCCTGGGCCATAGCTCCTAGGGGCTGGGCAGGGAAGAGGTGGCAATTTCGTCAAAAGGAGTGTTATCTTGCTTCAACATCCAGCCCTTGGAGACCCTTTTGCACAGTGAAAGAAGCAGAGGGTCCCCTTTCTTCTGTGTTTCGGCCCTGAGAAGGCATAGGGATTTCCATAAGAGCCACCTGGGATTTTTTTCTCTCTTCACTCTCAGTTCAGTTTTTCACAGGCTCCTTGAGAGCTGGGAGTGAGAGGTGATTTTCATCCTGAACAGTCAATTAGGTGGATTTTTTTCCTTGTCAGGTGTGCCCTGTCAGAAACTTTGCTTGGCTGGCAGAAGACTCTGAACATCGCTCTATTGTCCAGTGCCCAAGTATTTTCTCATCAGCTTGTCATTACTGATGCCTTCACCACTGAGTATTTGTCCAGAGGTATGGGGATATCATTTAGTTGTGGTATTGCTCATCGGTCCCAAAATTACCCACAAAGTCCACAGTCCATTTGTTCAAAGGATTTTGAGAGGCAGTGGGGCCTAGTGGAAAGAGCAGGTGACTGGAAATAAAGAGACCAGGGTTCCAGTCTCAGCTCTGCCTCTGGCCTTTTCTGTGATATTAGGCAAGTCACTTGTCCTCCCTGGACCTTGCTTTCCTCATCTATAAAATGGGGAAAATAATACCTGACTCTCCCTTACCTCACAAGGATGTTAAGAAGATAAAATTAAATAGTCGATTTGAGTGCACAATGGAAAAAAAAGGCAGAATATCTGGTCAAGTTACCCCTGCTGCATTCCCTGAATTTGGCCATTTGGGAATGTTTCTTTAGCCAGTAAAAAAAACATCCAAAGTCTCATTCAAATTACCGGGGAAGAACAAGAATTGCCTTGTCAACCGCCTAGTTTGACTCCTCATTCACTCCAATATAAAGCCATGTCTAGGACTGCTGTCTGCTTGTTATGATCTAAATATGTAAACCTTCTTTTCCCCCTCTCTTTGGAATTCATTCTCACACTAAAGGTATCTGTCTTCCAAGGCAGCTAACTTAGTGTATTCTCCACTGTACTATTCACAGGAGAAATTCTACCCACACTCTCTAAATGCTTCCTATGTTCCTCTTTTCTGTGGCTCCTACCAAGCTGTCCTGAGTGAACGGGAATGATTATTTGATTTTATGACACTTTCAATGATTTCTGACAAACCATCTGAGGAATGAAGACAACTGTTTTAATAAAATGTGTGTTTACCTTCAACAAGCTACTTCTGAGATGCGGATATGAGCTTATTCAGGGAGCAGGTTGGAAGTAGGGCTAAAGCCAATGGAAAAGCAGAATTACAACTAAAGAAAATCCCTCCAACTTGATCAGGAATTAGGCTATCTGGACAGGGGATACGAAACCCTCGGGAGAAACCTAATTGTTTGTCACCCATGTCTATGTAGACCAATCACTGGAAAGAAAAGCTCATACTTCTTCTCCACTTCACTTTCTTCTCCATATCTCAACCACCATTAGATTGTTCTAGGTTGAGATATATTTTTAAATCCACCAAAATATCGATCATCTTGATACTGTGAAAACATCTAGAGAAAGCAAATTGATTTTCAGGTGTGGAAAATAGCTTTGTCTTAATACAACATTATTTTTGGCAGCTATGTCAATGATTTCCATGGGATGGACATATTCAGAAAGTGAGCGAATGCTTTTTGTGGTAAAGATCAATGGGATTAGCAAACTACTATTTTGGGATCAATAATCATTAAAATGATGTCCCATATAATGTGTTGATAGGAAGTCTTTTCTTACTACCATGTTGATCTTAAACAATGGGAGGTAAGAGCAGTGGCAAAGTCTGAACATCTTCTAAAAGCTTTATTTCTTTTTCCTTTTATTCTGTAGATCAGATTAGGGGCAGAGGGCAAGCGAGGAAGGAGGAGGAGGAGGAGGAAGAGAAGGAGAAGGAGGAAGAGGAATAGCAGCAGTAGCAACATTTATTTAGTGCCCAGGGCAGGGTCAATCATTCAATCAATGGCATTTATTGAGTTCTTACTGCGTACAAAGCACTGTACTAAGCAACTGGGGGAGTACAATACAACAGAGTTGGTAGACATGTCCCCTGCCCACAACAAGCATCCTGTCTAGAGGGTCCTCTTTAGAAATGGATCAGAGGTCTTTTTTTTAGATGCCAAATGAAGAGCTCTTTACTCTTAGAAAAGGCAAATTTTTTTTCCTCACAAGATTCTACTTTTCTTTGCCAAAGCACAGGTCTGTCCATAGTCCACAAATTGAAAATGTCCCTAAATGTTCATTCAACTGTATTAATTAGATAACTGCCCAATGTCCATCCCTAACGTTGTGATGGACAGACATCTTCCGGCATTGAATTCCTGCCACTGCCTTGCATTTTCAAGGTAAATTTACTCCTTTTTTATTGAGCAAATGTATGAATGGGCCACTTTATATTTTTGAAATTTGAACTTTTGTCTGCTATTTTAGGGTTATAAATTCTTCCAGATCAACTAGAACCAAATGCTACTCTTTTGAAAAGGCAAATAATCCACAAGGATTTGATGACATTACAGTCCCTCTCTGTAAGGAACTGAGGCTGTGGAATCTCTCCGGCCTGTCACCTTAGGCAGAGATGCAAATGGGTGTCTGTGAATGGGATGAGGCTCAGCAGTGTGCAGCGTCATTTGGAGATAGGGTCTGAAAGCACCTTTGCTGTATAATGACATGGAGTACCAAGGTCCCTGAGCCTGCCAGGGCCTTGGAGGGCCTGCTTGGCTGCACAGCTCTCAGGCGGTTCCAGGATGGGCTGGTTTGGGGGAGGCACACAAGCACTTATTTGGGACACAGGCTGGTTAAGGAAATCGGAGGATTCAGAATTTGAATTGGGAAAAGAAAGCGTAAATTCTTCTCCTTTGGATGCTCATGACGGAGTGAAAGCCCCGTGTGGTACCATGAAGTTAATCTGCCTGTATGGACAGTGAGTCCCGTATAACAATAATAACCGTGGCATTTGTTAAGTGCTTACTAGGTGCCAAGCACTGTACTAAGCTCTGGGGTAGATATAATAATAATAATAATAATGTTGGTATTTGCTAAGCACTTACTATGTGCAGAGCACTGATCTAAGCGCTGGGGTAGATACAGGGTAATCAGGTTGTCCCACGTGAGGCTCAGTCTTCATCCCCATTTTACACATGAGGTAACTGAGGCCCAGAGAAGTGAAGTGACCTGCCCACAGTCACACAGCTGACAAGGGGCAGAGCCGGGATTAGAACCCATGACCTCTGACTTCCAAGCCCGGACTCTTTCCTCTGAGCCACACTGCTACTCTAAGATATAAGATAATCAGGTCAAACACAGTCTCTGCCCTGCATGGGGCTCAGAGTCCAATGAAGCTTGAGAACAGGTATTGAATCCCCATTTCACAGATGAGAAAACTGGGGCACAGAGAAGTTGGGTGACTTGTCCAAGATCATACAGCGGGCTAGTGGCGGAGCAGGGATTAGAACGCTTGTCATCTGACTCCCAGGCCCAGGCTCTTTCCACTAGGCAGTGCTGCTTCCCGGTTTCCACAACTCTAACCAATTTCCCAAGATTTACTGTTTTAGAAGTGGCTTTACAAAGTGATTATTCCCTTTTTCAGGTCTACTGAGGCTCAATTTTGGCAGTGCTAGCAAAGAGGGGATGGGACGGTGGGAGGGAGAATGGTGGATCTTCCTGGGTTTTTCAGGGGCAGCAGGTGATAATCTTCCAGAAAGATCCTCCTAGGTCCACCCCTGGGTGGGACCAGGGTCCAAGCCACTCCCTGGCTCCCCAGAAACAACCCATTTACCTCCAATTTTCCTGGAGCTGGAAACCTGGGTCCTGAGCAAGTATGGCACCCAGAGATCATATCCAAACTGCTCTTCCCTTCCCCGACCTCCCATAATTTCTGATATCCTTCCTCCCAGAGTTTTTGCTTTTGCTATGGAAAGAGCATGGGACAGGTCGCCAGGAGACCTGGGAAACAGAGTGCCTGTTGGCAAGAGAAGGAAGATACAGGGAGTGTTGAGTGCCCAACTGTACCCATTCTCCTGGGTTCAATCCTGGGGAACTCAACTGGCAGATTTTTTCACCAATCAGATCCCGCCTAGGTGCAGCAAGCACTCAACAGGAGGATTTGTGTACCAATCATATCCTGCCCGGGGGAACCAATCAATGTTTTAATTAGAGGAATTCCAACAGCAAACATTTCCTGGAGGTCTTTCATTTGTTGAGAGAGTCATACATTAGCAAGCCGCAAACCTAATCTGTACCCCGCAACGTACTGAGGCTCACTCCACCACAGAGGCAGATCTATCTCAAGGCAAACTGTGGTTTTCACAGGAGTCAACTTTTGGGCTACCTTGACAGAGAGGCAGAGATAGGCCCATAGTCCTTAGGTTCTGCCAGGGACGTTGTGACATATGGCATGAGGCTTAACTGACAACACTCCTGCCCACTGAAGCTTTCACCGGTACTGACTTTAACCGGCCGCTCTCCTCCAAAACAACTTAGAAAAATTCATCGTTCAAAGAGCCCAATGTTTTTGATTTGTGAAGAAAGATAGGAATTTGACTTAATCAGGAGGTCAGTGCTCTAATGATTTGTTTCACGTAAAAGACTCAACTTTCTCTGAAAACAGTCATGAACCTAAACTGTTCCTCATGAGGTGACTGTCCTGGCACGATCTCCACTCATATTGGTACAAGTGACCTCCACATGCAGAATGACGATTGGACGTAGATTGGTTCCCGCTCCAGAGTTGCTGTTTTCTCTTTACTTTTCAATGCAAAGCTCAAGAAGCTTGCTTCTCCTCAAAATAATGGATGACTAAGCTGAAGCTAGAGGATGCAAGAAATTGCTGCCAGAGAGAGTCCTACTTCTAGAGAGTACTGATTATAAATCAGTTCTCAACGTTCGGTCTTTGAACTGGCTACATTTAACAGAATAAGTGTTGTAAAAGAATGGCTGCAAAGGAACAAAATGAAAAAAAAACCCTCATGGCTGACATTAGCTACAAATTCATTTCTGCATTCGGGATAGGTCTATCCTTTTGAGTTCACAGACGGTGAACTTTATCCATGTATTGCTGAAAATACTGATGTACAAATCAGCAGCAACTTCCACATTGTGTCCATAAAAACTCTTCCTATGCTACCCTGTTGTGTGCTCTTTGAAGTGCCTGGTGCTGTTTTCGATGCTGCTTCTTGCTATCACAATCACCCTGAAGCTTCTACCCTTAAGGAACGACAGGCAGTAGAATTGATTTTTTCAAGTCCATACCAAAATATCTCTCGTAAGTAGTAGGGTGCGGAAAAGATGTGAAAATAATTACATTTCAATAAAAGGCAGCTTTAGTTTTTGGTTTAAACGCCATGTTTAGTTTTGGCTTGGGAGTGTGTGCTTTCAAGCCATCCACCTACAGCACTGCGAGGGGCCTGGAACACTACGATGTGGAGGCAGTTAATCAATCAGTAGTATTTATTGAGTACTTACGCTGTTTATAGCCCTGTACTAAGCATTTGGACACGTCTGTAGGCTAATATAAGACCTATCTGAACCTCAGAGAGACTGGCCCGACACCGATTCTCCTTTTCATTCACAGGTCTAAACAAACCCCATCATCCTTATCCTCCCAACTCCCCCCCCCCCCCCCCCCCCCCCCCCCCTCTCTCTCTCTCTCACACACACAAGATTGAGCTAAGAAACAAGCAAAAGCAGGAAGGAGAAGAACAGCAGAGGATGAAGAGGAACAAAGTGCTCTGGAGGCCAAAGGAAGGGGATCATTAGTTTAATAGTAAAGGAAAATCTGTTATCATTCCAAATGCTCTCCAAATTCTGCTTCCTGAAGCATTAGTTTTCAATATGAAGGAGGAAAGGATTTTTCTACTGAAGACTGCAACATTTTGTTTAATTCAGAACAGGAGAAAGATCAACTTTGATTAGTTCCAAAGGAAATGGAAGAAAGATTTGGGCCTGTTGGTTTTCAGTTCTTTTTGTTGCAGGCACAGGCCCAAATCATGATGGGTTGGTGCTAAAAAAGAAAACCTCCAAATACATTCAATTCAATTTGCACTTCTCTGTTTATAAAAATACAGCTATGATACTTCCTGGGTATTACTGCTCAGAACGCAGGGAGAGCTGGCAGGTGTATAAATGATATGACGTACTTGGCAAGATGGAATTTACTGCAAAATAATTTTGCACTAGCTACATGGCTTTTTTCAAGCAAACAAATACTAGAAACACTGACAATGCTGCACTGTTTGATGGAACATTCACTACATGTTTGACTTTCCAGCTACCATTTTCTTAAATATCTTCGGAGGCAGACTGCCTTACCTTTTCATTCTGTTCTGCAAAACCAGTCGCATTGATTGAAACAACCCAGCTAGCAGAAAAGAGTTTGAGTGGGATTGACACGAACTCCTTGCAAACCTATGTATCTCCCCCTAGTCTCAGCCAGAGCTTGCTCAGACCCCAGCCCATTCTCATTTGGCCAACTGCTCTCTCTAGATATAATAGGATGACAATTTGGGGAAGTTTCTCCCATCTCTTCTGCAATACTTCAAATGCAAACAATTGCAAAACCAAATGAGATTATCCCTAAAGAGAGCATTCATCTTCTGCAGGATTTGAGTACAGTTGCTTTGAAAACCCTCTCAACTCTTATGATTTGGGAGAAAACTTCTTAAGCTTCCAAGACCCAAGAACAAAAGACACCGGGAAAGTGTAAAGGAGATGAATCCAGAAGAGTTAAAAAGCAACTATCTGCAGTCAGGTCTGCTGGTTAGGGAGCTCTAAGTCCATTAGAAAGTTACCTTGGTGACTTATGACAGTAAAATTCACATCCCCCTGGTATTTGTTATTCTTGCTCTTCCGGCTCAAAGAAAACACCACTGGTTTAAAGGAGCAATGTCCTGTTTTGATACTTTTCATTCAGGTAGGCCACATATTCTGGAGGGCAGACAATCTCCAACAGAGATCAGGGACAAATAGCGGTTTCAGTTAATAGTGAGATTGGCAAAGTGGAATTGCTGATCTCAACCCCATACAAGGAAAAAAAGGTCTATTTTTAATTAAGAAACTAAGAAAATACCATTTTTTTATATCGTCCTTTCAAGGGTGTCTCTATTTGCATAGTTTGATCCTCTTCCTTTGCACAGCACTAACAGTAGTGTGACCTTTTCCTGCTAATTGGAAAATCTTAAGGAAATAAACCCTGTCAGAAAATGAGAAGTGACTCCCCTTTTGGCTGGCCAAACGACCTCAGAGGGGGAAAAGGAGTTCTGAATTTCTGTTCCTTTTGCACACACTGCAAAATCTTTATTACTTTGGAGAGCCTTGAAGCTCAGTAATGCCCCTCCAGTGCAAAGAGAAGTAAATAAATTTCTTCTTATGACCACTTTGGAGAAACACACAACCAGATTTACTCAGCAGGGATAGATACTGGACAAGATAATGAAGAGAGAATAAGAATATGATAGGGTTTACAGCCTCTTCTGTCTCTTTAAAGTGTTTTAATCCTTCAGAAACAGGATATCGAGTCCATTTCCTTAAAGATACAGTATCCCTTCTGGGACAAGTAATGTTATAAAAAGCTAAGATGTACCATCTATCTCACGATATTGATTGGCACTTTAGTGTGATAAAAGGGGTTGAACCTGAAGGGGAAAAAGAGGAAAAAAGGTAAATAGGGATTACTCTTTGAAAAAGTACCATTACATCAGACCAAACTTCAAAAATACATTTACACCCATATTACTTGAACAGAATGTTACTTATTGGCATATCTCGGTGATTTCCTTAATTTCAAGTGATAATGAATCCATGTGCATCGTGACATTATTCTCATTTAAAAAAACAATTAATTGGGATTTGCTCGATTACTTCCACTCCAGCTCTCCCCTATTCTTAAATCTGAGGGGAAGAAGGAGAAGGAAAAAAAAGAAACAGAAGACAAAGAACCCAGAGAAGAAAGAGGGAAAAGTTGGATGCTAGTTCCCATCATTTTAATGAAGGAAATTCCGTTGCCATAGAAAAGATGACAATGGAGCCGCCCATCGAGAATGACGGATGAGCCTCAGTCAAACTGCCACACAAAACAGTATCTCTTTAATTACTCAAACTCATTATGGCTAACTTAGTTGAGAAATTTCACGACTACTTCATGCATGTTCAGGCAGACACAATGTATGGGATGAAAAGAAGCAAACAGATGAACCTGCTTCTATTACTCCTACTCCAAGGCTGGAGAACTGAAACTACACTACAGTGTAAGCTGTCACTCTAATCTTTCATGCCCCAGTACATCCCTTTTGGGAATATGTGCCAGAGTGACCCAGGAAAACATCATCACCACCATTGTCATCATCATGTAGTAGTTAAGCCACATCCTCCTAGTCTTAGTCCAAAGTTCTAGACCTAGACCTTTGGAAACTGAAGTGTCTTTGTCAGGACACTGAATACCATCGGATATAGTGAGGGAAGTATATTTGGTCTAGTGGAAAGAGCATGGGGCTGGAAGCTGGTAGATCAGGGTTCTAGTTTGAGGTCTACTGTCAGCCTGCTGAGCGACCGTGGGCTTCCGAACATTTGAACAGCCCGCATTTCATCCTGAATCAGTATTCAGAAATGACACATGGGCTGAAGAGCTGGTTAACGTGTGTTAACTACTTGGTTAGCGGCCCCCAAATGATTGAGAATCACACCTGATTGAGAATCACACCTGCATTCCATCTCCGAGCCCACCCAGCTAAAGTGAGGCAGAGGACTGGAAAACATAACCAGTGAGCTCTTAAATTTCCTTTTGGAATCCAAATAATTCCGATCAGCTGACTATACAGCTTAAATAAATCAAATGATTTCCGATGCTTGACTTCGTTTTGTAGAGTAGGGTGCTGGCCGAAGGTGAAAAAGAAGATGCAAAATTTCCCAAATAAATTGAATATGTTCTAGTCCCCCAAAAGGTGGATTCATCCAAGCCTAGGGGAAGGAAAACATTAACTGGTATTTTCCATCATGGCAACCCCAGGGAAAAAAAAATATTCAAATAATTTGAAGCCAGTAAAGATGCACCTAAGGGAAATTTTCTGTTTTTAAAGGGTATGTGATGCCAAGATGGCTCACAGGAATTCCTGCCTCAGTGCCGAACACATGTTTACAGTTCATTTCTATGGAGGGGAAATCCTTCCTTTTTCCGCCAAAGGCTAGGTAAAGCTAAAAAACTGGGTTGAAAGGGGCAAAATTTTCTTTACATTTTTTTTTCACCTTCTTCCCTTTAATAATGCAGATTGAGCCAGATTATTTGTGCTGGAAATTTTCATCCAAGTGGATGGCCAGCCAAATTAGAAAGCAGTGTAAAATATCTCTAGCACATGGCAGATTCATGTTTTGAAAAGTAGCAAGTGGCCTGGTCCCTGAAATCTCTCTGGCAATATCCTGTGGACACATACTACGTAGTCTATGAAGCTGAGATCCATCTAGTTAGGGAGAGCATGTGCCATATGATCTCTTGTGTGAGTAAACAATTTATTCATAATTAGCAACCTCTCTAGGCTAGTGAACAGGCAGTGACTTGAGTTGTGCATTTGACTGTTATAAAACTTAAATGATTTGCACAGGTTTTCTTGTCATTCCTGTAGTAAAACTCAGTCTTCCGGCCTTCTCTCCTTCATTAAATATTTATTGAGGCCTTTCTGTGTAGTGCCCTGTACTTGGTAACGCCAATGTCAGAGTCAGAACAAGTTTCATGCCTCTTTTAAAAGGACGGAATACATTTCTGGCTCTTTTTTGAAACTTGACAACACACCTCGGGGGTTCATCTATTCAGCAGCTTGAGAGCTGCAGTCCCAAGTTTCCTTCAGTTTATTTCTCCCTTCGTGCCCTTGTCATCATTAGAGGAAGCCTTGCAGAGCTATCTTAATAAAATGTGGCAGGAACCGTCTGATAAGTAGCAAATGAGAGAGAGAGAGAGAGAGAGAGAGAGAGAGAGTCCTGCAGTTGTGTTAGCTAAAAATGAAAATGAACTTTCCAAGATAGGCAGTCTCCCCCACACTCTCCTGAAGATTCAGTTATACTATGGCTCAAATGTAAAGCTTGGGAGGAGGGGTGGAGCTACCAAATAATAAATGCCCTTAGGGTGGCCCAGTCTAAAGAACGTGGGACTGGAAGTCAAGAGTCTGTTCATTGTCATACTGTACTCCCCTATGCGCTTAGCGCAGTGCTTTGCACACAGTCAGCACTCACTAAATACGACTGAATGAACGAATGAATGAAGAAATCTGGGGTCTAGTTCCAGTTTGACCACTGGCCGGCTGGGTGATCTTGGAGGAGTCATTTAAGCCCTCTGTGCCTTTGCTTCCTCATCCGCAAAATGAGGATAGGCAGGGGGTGTGTGACTAAGAGAGAATCATCGGGAATGTGGCACTGGTAACAAAGTAAATGTTGGATCGTCTGTCTTGGCGTGTATTATTTCAAATGGGATTTTTATGTTTTTTGCTGCTGTTTTAGCACCCGGCCAAGCTACCTGGATGGGGAGCCCCGGATAAGGGACCGAGCTGGCCCCACCCTGCCTGATCTTGCCAGGTCCAGCACAGGGAGGGGCAAATGAGATGCCGCAGCGTTGGGCAGGGCGCCAGGAGGTGGCAATTTAGGGTCAGGCTCAGGCCTGAGCGTCAGGATTCCTGCAGGGCCTGTCCTCATCCCCCACCCATCCAGGATCTCCCTGCATGACAGATTTTGCCAGGACCTGGGGTGGATATGGGAAAGAGGGCATCCCACGCTCACACCTCTTAGGCCGTCTCTGGGCCACGCAGGCTCCTCTCTCGACCACCCATTCCCTGCTGGCCAGAGTCAAGACCGAGCCGCTTAAAGGGGTGACAATCCCTGTAAAAACCAGCCTTGTTGGAACTCGGGCTGCCTGGTGCGGGCTGCTGCTCAACTGAGAGGATGTGGGGAGGTGGCAGAGCCAGGGCCAACCCAGGGTAGACCCCAGAGGGTCTCCTCCACTCCTTCATCAGCTGCCCTCTCATTTCCCTGTGAAGAAATCGAAAGTGGCTGTCAAAGAGAAGCAGCATGGCTCAGTTGTCAGCTGGGTGACTTCGGGCAAGTCGCTTCACTTCTCTGGGCCTCAGTTATCTCATCTATAAAATGGGGATGAAGACTGTGAGCCTCACATGGGACAACCTCATGACCTTGTACCCCAGTGCTTAGAACAGTGCTCAGCACATAGTAAGCGCTTAGCAAATACCATTATTATTATTATGCAAGTCTGGTGTCAGCGGGAATGGGGGGAGCTGGGTGGCGGGGACCGCTGATCAAAGTCAGCACTACTCTGCTCTATCAAACATTGCGCATTTCATGTCATATTGGGCCCAGAGGTGGCCATGTTGGTAGAGTCAGGAGACACACATCTCTGACTGGCGGCTGGGAACCCCGTTCGACCTGGGAACCACGGCTACAGTCCCTGAGATCCATCATTAATCGGGCCCTGCATGTGCACAGGAACTACGTCGGATCCGACCAATCACCTCGTAACTATGCCGGTCCTCGGCGCATGGTGAGTGCCTAATAAATACCATGATCATCACCTCCAGACTACCTCAGACTCTTTCAGCAACCAGCTGTAAAGTCGCCCTTGACTTGCCTTGACTTTTTGAAGCCAAAGGCTGGCTATCTTTTGGCTTCAAAAATGATATCAGTGGCTGGGGGAGAGTCCAATCAATGGGTGTGAGGGTCATCAAGAACAGCCCACTTCACCGTACTCTGCACGGAAAAGGTAGCGGGGCACACGGGGTGAGTACTGGATCTCGTAGTGGGGCAGTCCAACTGGCACTGCCGTCTCTTCAGCTAAGGCTACATGGGGCTACCCACCCTTCAGTTTTGGATTTGGGGAAGGAAGAAAGGAGAAGGATATCCTACCTCCAACGGTAGTGGTGATTCATTCATTCGTTCAACCGTATTTATTGAGTGCTCACTGTGGGCAGAGCACTGTGCTAAGTGCACAGTACAACGATAAGCAGGCACATTCCCTGCCCTTTGCCCTAAGCCATTCAGACCCCCTCGCTCAATCCCCACTGATCCAACAGCCGGTACCGTAAAATGGCTGGCTAGCTGGGCTGTCGGGTGCTGTCTCGGTGACTGTGCTGGTACCCCACTCAATTATTAAGCCGTGATTATGGGTGGCGCTCATTTGGGCCATACTTAGGGTCGGGTGGGTGATGGCGGCGTGTGTGCTGGGAGGAGGTTCCTTTCACTTGTGGCTAAAAACCGGCAAGTAAAAACAGATCAAAACCAAAAAAGACAAAATAGAGTCATGTAGGTGTGGACTTCTTTTCTGAAGGTCAACTCCGTCCTGAATGAGTCCCATCCAGAGCTCTTTCCTCCCATCTGTCTGCCAGCTCCACAGGTCCTTTAGAGGAGTGCATACCCCCCACTTCCATTAGGTACAAAGAGCAGCCCCTGAGGAGTAGATCGGGATGGGATTCTCTTAGGTGAAATTTGCCTTTAAGAAAGGCAAGCCTGCTTTAGCACAAGGAGTATATTCAAACCATAAGTTGGCTGTGCAAACACGAGGGCTGGCATGATTTACAGTTCCTCAGGGTGTAAAATCGGGTGAGTGGGATGCTCTCTGCTTTAAATTGAAACCCTTTATTAGCTCTACGACGTGTGGGCTCCGCAAAGCACATGTAGGGCCTGAATAAGAGAAGTATTTCTCAGATATTCCATATTTATGGGAATACAATACTGCTTTCTAGTGAAAATTCGGTTCAATTCATTTGACTTTAGGTCAAAAAAAAATGACATTAGGATCTGAGTCCTTTCCTAAAAGTAAAACCCACTTTCAGATACAAACACTGATCCTGCCTATCTCTGCCCTGTTTACTGTTCAGCAATCTGGGAGACCTCACTATGACAGAGCAAAGGGTTAACAAGGATAGTAGATGCATAGGGGGTGTGACTGTGTTGGGGGCGGGGGGGGGGGGGGGGGGGGGCAGGCGTCTTCCAGAGTGCATGCAATCCCTTCCTGGACTTGAAGCTTTCCTACCCTTACCTTTTAAAGTCCTGACAGGCCATATTAGTTAACATCCTTAAGAATTCTCTGACCAAGGGCTGGTGAGCAGAAGTTGAATTACTGCCTTTGAATAGGAGGGCCGACTCACATTGATGATAATCTTGGAAGTGTCACTGAGCCTTTTTTTGCTTAATTCCCTTGCTCCAGGTAGGGGTGGAGGACCTTAATAATTTGCCTCAAGGATAGCAAAAGAAATAACAATTGAAATTCACGATCTTTATCTCACTGCTAACATTCACCCGTTGGACCTACACACTTCATGGCAACAAAGACTGCGAAGGTGTTTGGTCAACAGACTGTAAGAAGGACCTCGACCACCTCAGATTTATCCCTACCTGCTATAACTGCCCTCTCATCAGTTCAACAGTACTACTTCTCTGTCCTTATTGGCTTCCAGACCCACTGCTCACATCAAATATTTTAGACCTTTAACACCCTCCTTAAACCCCTTGTGCTCCTACCTCCCCCTCCCCCCCCGCATCCCTAATGACATTGCCAACTATTTTATTGACAAAAGTGAACCTACTACCTCCCTAGATCTCTCTTACCACCCGATCCACTCTCTCATCCTTCCCAAATGACTCTCAAGAGAAGATCTCCCACCTGCTTTCAAAATTGACCCCTTTTACCTGTCCTTCTGACCCCATCCCTGCACATTTTATAAAATCATCTACACCCATTCTTCCCTCCCTGACCACCATCAGCAACTGCTTACTCTCTGATGGCTCCATCCCCTCTGCTTTCAAACATGCCCATGTCTCCTCACACCTTAAAAATTATCCAATCGTTGCTCATTCGCCTCTACATCAAGCAGAAATGCCTGACCATTGGCGTTGAGGTGCTCAATCAGCTCTTTTCCCACTAAACCCAAACTTACCTGCTTCGGTCCTCTCAAGCCTTGTGGTGATCACCACATTTCTCTTGTGGTGATCTCTAGCTCATGCCCTGCTTTCTGTCTGGAACTCTCCCTATCCACATCGGGCAAACCACTGCTCTCCCCATATTCAAGGTCCTTCTGAAATCACATATCCTATAAGAGAGGAGCCTTCCCTAATTAATCTCTCACATCCCCAACCTATATCCCCCTTCCTGCTGTTTCGGCACTTGATACCGTTGCACTTATGTACATATCTCATAAGCCCCTCGTGGGATGACTTGACTACCTTGCATCTACCCAGCGCTTAGAACAGTGCTTGGCATATAGTAAGCGCTTAACAAATACCACAATAATAATAATATCTTCACACTTTATTTCTTCTCTTTTTCCCCCCTCTACCTGTAATTTATTTTAGCGACTGTCTTCCCCTCTAGACTGTAAGATACTTGAAGGCAGGGATTATGTCTACTAACTCAATTGTATTCTTCCAAGCAGTAAGTACAGTGCTCTGCATAGAGTAATCACTCACTAAATATCATCTGTGGCCTAGTGGAGTCAGAGGACCTGGGTTCTAATCTCAGCTCTGCCACTCACCCGCTGCATGACCTTGGGAAAGTCACTTCACTTCTTTGAGCCCCTCCTTCCTCATCTGTAAAATGGGGATAAAAGATCTGTTCTCCCTCCTTCTTAGACTGTGAGCCCCATGTGGGACAGGGACTGTGTCTGACTGGATGATCTTCTCTCTACCCCAGTGCCCAGTAGATGCTTGGCACATAGTAAATGCTTTACAGATATCACAGTCATTATCACTATTATTGTTTGAATACGCTAGCCAAGCCAATCATTGCATTAAGAAATGCAGTGCAGACATGATGAGGGGGGTCTGCATTAGGATTCTGCTGGCTTCCTTTTCTAAGGCCCAATTCAGGAAAGCTCTATGAAAGATGAGGGCTTCCAATTGACTAGCTGTATTCACGGGGGCAATGGGCTTCGCAATTTTTTGAGCTAGATTCCCAGGTCTGCCCATCCCAGGTCACTAACAGGATGTGGAAATTTCTAACCATGGCTGAATAGACCCAAATTGTGGTTTTCTGGCCTATTAACTCTTTGAAGCCTGGCCCCTCCCCTTCTCATCTGCACTAACATCCTCTGACCCAGTTTCACCCTCATGCTCAGAATGAAAAGGTGGCACCCCTAATTGAGAGTGTGAGTATGGTAGGAGAACCAAGCACTGGGGCCCTTGACTGCGGAATAGTCTGCCTTAGAGGCTGAAAGAAAGGAGTGGACTCCATATCGGCTATCAATGCTGTTTAGTGTCAGGTCCCTCCGATAATGAAGGTAGTCCAAAAGCTTCATGGCAGTCCAATTAACTAGCCAAGATAGACCCAGCCTAAGATTTTATTAAGTTGTTTTCCTCTGTGAATCCCTCAAGAGAAACGAGGACTACAGGTGGCCAACCATGTTAAAAATGTATGGCCATCCTCACTGCTCCGGTATTTCTTCCCAAAGAAGAACTCTAAAGAGCTAAAAGTCAGATAGTCACATTCCACAACTAACTTGATTGAATAATCATAGACATATAATGTTGGGGGGGGACGGACCTGGAATCAGTTAAGCATCCCTTCATTCTTCTGCTTTTCAGTGAAACTGATCTATAATTGTAAGGAAGCAATTATTTCATAGATTGTTGTTACCGTACCTATCGTGATAGTATTCCCACACTACCTGGTGCCTGCAATTACAGGAAATAAGAGGAACCTAGGAACCTAAGATGCCTCTCTTGGCACTTGGGCATATAATACATTTACACACACACAAACACATATATATGCAAATATAATTGAGATTTATAAATATTTGCTCTAGGTGTGCAACTGCGGCTGATAAGAGTGTAACCAACTCTCCTGTCACGACTTTCCCAAAGCATTTACATATGCTTCATGAATTTATATGGCATGAATCAAATTTCCTCAATGTAAAACAAAATGGTTAGGGTGCGTGAATATGTGTGCCGGATCTGAGAAAGCATTTGGAGAACAAATGTTGGGGAAATGATCACAAGTTATTACATAACATGTTAAAACCAAATCTGCCTCAAGTATAAATGCGCTCTCACATTTTTGATATGATTCTATCAGTTTCACCAGTGTTTAAATAATCTCTACATTGTGACTGAAATGCAAAGCATTATCTCCTTGAAGGATCCTAATTAAAATACCCACGAGCACCGGCAGGAGTCATGGCTGTCGTCTCAGTATTTCACAACCTTCACCGCTGGAAAACCTGACCCATATTCCGAGAAGAGAACGAGGTTCTAGCTTGTATTCCACCGAGAGTGCTGAGAAGGTAGGGATGCCAGAGGCCTGGGTCCTGCTCTTACAGAAGGTGCTACTATTAGAAATGGGGCAGCGGATTTTGGCTGGGAGTCTCTGCTGACAAGGGATGGGGAGAGCATCATAAAGGCATGTCTAGTCCTGCCTTTTCCAGACAGAACTCTTTACTTGGGTAAGTGTCTTTTCGATGGGTCACGGCTATGGGAGGAATGCCCCTCACTACCTCTCACGGACGTTTCCCTTTGGACCATTTTCTGCTGGGTCTACGGGGCTTAAGGCATCCATCTGCTGGCTCCCAACTGAGGGGAACCCCACTGCCCTACAATAACGTGGGACCTGCTGCTCAGCCACTTTCACAGGCTCTTCCTTAACATACGAAATGTGGAAGAAGTACAGAGAGTTATAGGCATTATCACCATCCTCAAAAAGGGGGAGAGATCTGAAGCAGAAACCACTGTGGGATCTCACTGCTCCCCACTGCCATCACTAAGAGACCATCATCAAGACCTCAATATGTTGGTCATATCTCTTACAAAAGCATTGGACAACATCAGTAGAACTGGTCACTGGTCACTACTGAAAAAGCTTGGCTGCCCTGAAATGTCTATCAATGCTAACATGACTCTATGATACGGGCGACTACATCAGAATTAGAGGGCTTAGCCAGATCCTTTCCCTGTCACAAATGGAACAAAGCAGGCCCGTGTCCGAAGCCCAGTCCAGTCCAACCTATTTCTATACAGCCACCCTCAAAGATGTAACAAGGGATCTAGAAGTCCAAATATGAGTCTCCTCCCCTGGAAAATCCGTCCAACTAAAGACACTGAGTGTGGCTCAGTGGAAAGAGCACGGGCCTAGGAGCCAGAGGTCATGGGTTCTAATCCCGGCTCCACCGCTTGTCAGCTGTGACTTTGGGCAAGTCACTTCACTTCTCTGTGCCTCAGTTACCTCATCTGGAAAATGGGGATTAAGACTGTGATCCCCACATGGGACAACCTGATTACCTTGTATCCCCCCAGCACTTAGAACAGCGCTTGGCACGTAGTAAGCGCTTAACAAATACCATCATTATTATTATTATTAGCACAATGCAGCCAGCACAGCCCCCGCAAACAATTCAAAGACTAGGCTCAGAGGGGTTCGTCCCAGAGCCCGAAGGAAAGAATGCCTACTGTGTGCAGAATGCAATAGTACAGAAGCTTCCAGTCGAACATGGGAGACAGACAATGAAATAAATGGGAGATAGGAGGAAGAAGATGTGGGTAGGTAAATAAGGAGGAAGCTGATGGCTCAACCATTTTTCAGAGAAGCAGCTGCCCTGGGGGGGAGGGGGGAGCCGGGGGGGGACGGGACGGGGACTCCAATGCCATGAACTCCAATGGGGGCACTCTCGAGAGAAAGGCCCAGGACCACCTGCAATTCTCATGGGGCTGTCCAATAGCACACCTCATCCCCTTAATCCCCACTCAGTAGAAGAACCACTCTCCCTTTCCCTGGGCCCTGTCCACCACATCCTCACTCCCTTACCCCCATCCCGGTGTCCTCTCATCCACCACTCCCGCTATAAGGTTCATGCTCCTCCACTCACCCCTTCTAAGGAAATCAGGTTCCCTCCTGGGTGAAACAGGGCAGGTTGCTCCCTGCAGTATGCAGGTCCTTCCACATTTGAGGGTGGATGGTGTACGGGAGAGTGGGTTTGCAGAATGAAATGATTTGGGAAGTGCTCCTGATTTCTGTCCCCAGAGTTTGAGTGGAAAGTAAAGGGAGAAGGAGAGTTGCTGGCAAAATTCTGTAAATACCTGTAGGATTTGGAAAATTGATGCATTCCTTGCTAAGATCCTGACTCGGTTGTACACTGATGTCGGAGAGTATTTTTTTCCTTCCTCAGTGCAATAGTTAGACCAGCTACTGGCCTGGAATTTCCAGGGCTAAAATGTTCTCTGCTCTGGCAGCCAACAGGACATTTTGGACAGAGTACAAAAAAGTGAAGTTTTGTCGGTTTGACACCACATGAGGGAATGGGAATTGTCAATTTGTTGACAGTGTCACGTTGCCACTACCAGCTTCCTTGGGTTATTTGGAAGAAACACAAGTCACTCTGCTTCCCAGGCATAGCTTCCTCACATTACAGCTATGGTGCATCAAAAAAAGATGTAAGCAGTCAGAGGTGGTGGCATTTTTTTTTTGACATCTATAGAAGATATTTGTTTTGGAAAAAGAAGGATTGTTCCTGGAATTGAGGAAGAGGTTCCTCATGATGGGGCTTGTTGTTGGGTGTACAGATTTAAACTCCCATGAGATTCAGGAAGCCTGTAGGAGCCTTAGAAGGGTAAGTCTGTCAAATTATCCTCTCACTCCTCTCTGAGAGCTTCAAAAGCCCGCCACCAAATTTCACGAGGTCACCCTGCTCTCTGTGCCACTGTCCAGCAGGGCAGGTTCATGCTAGGTCACGGGGATTTTTAGTTCAATCCAAGTTAATTTGGGAGAGCCATCCCCACATGCAATTCCACCCCAATTTAGAAGGAAGTTTAGTGAGCCTAGTGGGGCCTCCGTTGTATGGGCGGGTTCTGAACGGCAGGATGCCACTCAATGGAAGGATTTTATTAGTTTTGCAACTATGTGGGTGAGTTTCTGCCATTCCAGATTTTGCTCTCCAGCAAGGAAAGAGGCATATTCCCAAATCCTTAGAGGACGGTGGGCTCTTTCAGAAATGAGAAGAAGGAGGAACTCGCTGCATACAGAAAGGAAACTATCCAGGCACCGGCCCTTAGCCCACACCCCGCCTCTGCCTGCAATGCCCTCCCTCCTCAAATCCAACAGACGATTACTCTTCCCTGCTTCAAAGCCTTATTGAAGGCACATCTCCTCCAAAAGGCCTTCCCAGACTAAGCCCCCCTTTCCTCTTCTCTCACTCCCTTCTGCGTCTCCCAGACCTGCCCGCTCCCTTTGTTCTACCCCCCTCCCTGTCCCACAACACTTATGTACATATCTGTCATTTTTTTAATTTGTACTGATGTCTGTCTGGGCCCCCCCCCCTGCTCCCCTGACTAAGCTCATTGTGGACAGGGACTGTGTCTGTTTATTGTTGCATTGTACTCTCCCAAGTGCATAACACAGTGTTCTATACACGGTAAGCATTCAATAAATACGACTGAACAAATGAAGGAAGGAAGAAGGGAAGACCAGGGAGTGTTTGGTCCGGCAGAACCAAGCCCAGTATTCACTGGGGAACTGACTTTCACTGCCCATGAGGCACAGGCAGGGAGAGGCAATTGGGCATTTCTAGTTCCTTGTCGTTTCGTTTTCCTCTGAAACATACACAAACAACCTCCCCCCGCCCCATACACACTCAGGCTGAGCGGCTACAAATTTTTGATTTGCAGGAAGGTCTTGTCCAGAAGAATTTGTACAAATGATCTTGGTTCCACTCCATTACCTCCACCTTAGAACAGTATAGTGGGTCTGAAAAACACTTTAACTGTAAATCATCGGTTTCTCAGAAAAGAAGCAAGAATACTCTATCCAGATTGGTTCTGGAAGAATCCAGTGCGGGTCAATTAAAGGGGTAATGTATCCCCTTGGAAGCCACTGGAAGAACAGCAATGTAAAACAGGATGCCAAAACTTTTAACAATTCACCATTTCCTTGTAGGGTTTGCTGATGCTAAAATAAGGTGTTGAAGTTTGATTAGTAATAAGAACACAGCAGCTTAACCTCTAACATTTAGCACTCTCCCCTGGATCGAATTACTGATCTCTATCTTGTTGAGCTGTGCAAGCAGTCAGCTTGGGAACATTACACCTTTCAAAAAGCTGTCAATCTCTGCCAGTGTCTTTGCACAATGGATTGGAACAGCTATTTTTAAAGGACTGTGTCACCTTTATATAGAAATGGTGTTTATAGAGAATAGTGATTTTTTTGTTCATATACATATCAGTCCAGTTCATTCTCTATTATGAGTTGAAGCCCCATATATTAGTTCCCCAGTTGCCTTTCCTTTGTTATCCTAGCTGTAGTTTAGGAGCATGAAATGAAGGATTTTTATTAAAAAAATGGAGCATTACAGTAGCTCGGAGATACACTTTCAGAACCTTCTAGTCTGTTAGAAGGATTCACAAGTGAGCTGAAAAGTTTACTAGTTCATCTTCATATCATCTACCAAAGCCCTCTTTCAATCACGCAGCTGCACCAACCCTCACTGGCTGTCATATAGATGATGAGGTCCTGCATGAAAATCATCAACTATTTTCACATTCAAGAGGTAGTAATGGGTTCCTTAGGGCTTGGCGGTCAGAACAGAAAGTTTCTAGTCTCTGCCCGACTACTGGCTGGCAACCAGTCCCTTAACTAGTCTGTCCTTCACGTTCCCGATATGCAAAATAAGGTAAAAAAATAACTGGCTCCTTTTGGGTATATTATGTGGATGAACTAGATACACACACATGGGAAATCCATAAATGTGAACTTTTTCTTACATGTAAGTAACACTGTGTAGAAAGGCCCCTCAATTAGTGTTCACTTTTGAAATACATTTTTCAGCTTTACTTTGGCTGGCATTTCCCAGCTAGGATGGCATGTTTCAGCAAATGGGTGATTTTATTTGTTTCAGTCCTAACGGTTTAAGCATCTACTTGAAAAGCCAAAGTCTGTTTTCCCAGAAATAAAGTATTCCACTGTTTCAATGAGGCAAACACTTGTATTAAGACAGGTGAAATGACCCTAAAGTTTTGCAACTTTCATCACAAGATGTTGGCCAAACATCATTCATACCCTTTGCATTTTCGCCACTGACCAGGAATTCTCACAGGCTCCATGATTGCCAGGTAGAAACTTTTGCAAAGAGAGTAAACTTAGTTAAGATGGCCCATTTTCCAAACACCTGCTCAGCAACAATCCTTTGGCAGCTGAGAAGTTTTTTAAAAAACAAAAAACAACAAAAACCCACTTGTGTTTCCTTAGAATACCATGCACATACACATATACATAAGCAAACTCCTATACTCACAAAATCACATTTGTCTCTTTTGGAATAAAGAAAATATGGACTGTGCTCCAAGTTGAATTTAGAATCACCCACTTGATGTAAGATTATAATGAAAGGGAATGAATTGCTGGAGATTGCCATAGAGCTTAAAAAGATTTGATTCCTTCCAAAATGTTCCTAAAATATTTCTCTTTAATGATCCAACAAGGCTCAAGGGTTTTTTTGGTTTTTTTTTTGGTTGTTTACATGTGAAATCAGCAGGGACAGCTTTTCCCTTCCAAATAAATAACCCTCTTCATTTCACTGTCACATCTGCTTTGGAAAATACACTTTTTTAGGGGCAGTTTCTTCCTCTGGCCACACTCATGATGTCCTTGTTACTTAGCTGTGTGTGGGTTTTTTTTTGCTTTGTTTTGTTTGGGGAGGGGGGATGTTGCCTCCCACTGGGTTTGTCCATTAGCTCTTTGGGAGAGGGACCTTATCTTTTCCTTGCTATTGACAGAACAGGTAGCACTTTCACAGCCATTAACTGATAACACAAAACAGATATGGGCAGGTGGCTATTTTTCTGAGATCAGCATGGCTCATCTTTTGTTTCTGTTTATAAATTGAGATCAGAGCACCAATATGTCTTTCCTTTCTCCCCAAATGTTGATGATGAGAAGAATGTGTATTAAACAAAAATTTCAATGAAAATATAGAACCTAGAAGAAGATACTTTGTACACAAGTTACAGTAAATACCTGACTGTGTGGGGATGGGAGAGATAACTAGGCGAATCCTGCCTGTTACTTGTCTATCCCACTGCTCCCAGCTTCAATTTCAACCTCAGTAGCAGGAGATGGGAAACAAGTGTTTCTTTTTGCAATAGGGCCCAACTGGCCTTCGAGAAAAAGTAACAGGTTTGCCGTTTAGCTTTCTTATGCCTCATACCTCCCAACTGGCCTGGGCGTACACGTAGCTGACGGCTGACACCAGTATCGAGTCTCCTTTTGTTAGACTGAAAATAAGCAACAGGTTGGATCAGTGCAGTTCACATACTGTGAACACAATCGTGGTTATCATTATCATTATTCCATTATCATCACTCTTATGATTACTATCATCATCACTCTCTTTGTTAACATACTCTCCATCTTTACCATCACCATGACAGTCGCCACCAATCATCAGTATTTATTAAGTTTCTACGCACAGCACTGTACTAGGTATTGAGGTAGAGGGGAAGGTGGTGCAGAAGGGAGAGAGGAGAGATTACAAAGGAAAAAATTCATTCATCCATCAATCAGTGGTATTTATTGAGCACTTACTGTGTGTCAAATTACCAGTGCTTGCACCTGTCCTTCACTAACAGGGAAGGAGAAGATAGAATTGCAGACTTACAAGTAAGCAAAAAATGCAAATGCAGGGATCATGAAATTTAGAGGAAAACAATGTATACCATGATTTACAGAGATTCACACTAATTGCCCCTTAGGCCATATGGCATGACCAGAGTATGGCTTAGAGTGTGAAACCTGAGGCTTCATGAAAGAGATGGGCTTTTAGGAGGGCTTCGGGAGGCATAAAGGGGTATCATTCGATGAAGTGAAGTGGGGAGGGCATTACAAGGAGTGGGCAGTGGGGAAAAAACTAGTTCAGAGGTGGAAGTGACATGCGCGGGAGACGTCGAAACGATTAATTTAGCAGAAACTAGAGCCCGGGACCATGCCAACTAATTCTATCGTACTCTCAAGTGCTTAGTACGCTGCTCTGCACAGAGTAGCTGCTCAATACATACTACACAAGATAATCGGATGGGACATTGTCCCTGCACCCTCATGCCTCTTCACAACTTAAGAGGCAGGGAGAGCAGCCTTCTTATCCCCTCTTTATAGATGGAGAAATTGAGGCCCCCAAGGTGTTAAGGGACTTGCTCTGGGTCACACAATAGAAGGGCAGAGCTGGGACTAGAACTTGGGTCTCCTAACTACCATTCACACATTCTTTCCACTAGGCCTCTCTGCCTCTTGGCACTAGCAAAGCAAAGAGAAGATGAAAGATCCTTCAAACCAAAAAAAAAAAAAAAAAGACTTCTTGCCTGGAATGTGCAAGTTGGGCACAAACATCTTGTTAGCTTTTACTTGAATTATCAGGATGGCTGTGGCACCCGCCCCTTCACTTGGCATATACTTGGCATACACTTGGCATGCTAGACTGAGTCTACTTAGGCCAAGTGAAGGAGAGAAATTAAGGCAATAATGGAGATTATTCAGGAAAAAAAGGAAAAGTTGTTTTATGAATTAAACTAGAGAGGCTGTCTACATTAATCTGACTCACCTGATAATTACTCAGCCCTGTACTTTATAACCTTACTCACCTGTTAAATGGCTCCACAGTGACAAGTACGAACACATTAAGGTAACACCAAGGCCCTCAGGAAAAAAGAGCTGCCCTCATTCTCTTTTCAATGGTATTTCCCAATGTGCTTTCTTTCTGATGGGCAGAAGACGCCTTTGCAATACAGAATATCCTGTGGTTCAAACCTTGCCCAGTTAAGTGGCAAATTTTACTCTTAGCTATCTCTATACGTACACGGGGGCCGTCTCTGACCTTCAATGGGACTGATTAGTCTAAGAGGAGCCTCTTCTCTAATTCTATCAAGTGGCCTCTAAAACCTGGGCTGCTTCTTGGCAGTGCAGCATCCCAGAAACAGGTTTCCTCAGCTAATTCATGCAATGGAGCAGGAACGGTTCGCTATGATCCCAAACCATCTTGGTAGAAATATTTCGTATTAAACTCAGAGCACTCAGACCAGGGGCAGTGCACCACACTGAGGAAACACAAACTTGAAGTCTGAGGGTCACTGGACATTCAATTTTCCCAATGTATTACAATGACAGAAACCCCTGTGCCAAATAACTTCCCGCCAACCAACTGTGAAAAAAGGAGAATTTGAAAGTCCTCAAAATGTCTCTTCCCTTGTCCTGCGACCCAGTGGCAAAACAGGTAGCTCCAGGGCAGAGCACCGAGACACAGGGTTTCAAAACCTCTTTGAATACTGGTCTTCATCTTGCTGGCTAAAGTCGACTTTGCTTTTTGAGATGAGGGGTTGGCAACCAATGATTCTTTTCATTCTAGATATGGCACCTGAGCATAGGCTCTCATGAACCTGGCCCCATGAGGCAAAGCCAACAGTTTCACCCTCAAAACCTTCGGGGCGGGCAGCCAAACTCACTGGCTTTAAGCCGGAACAGGGGTGGGGGGGGAGGCGTGCGGGGGCAGGGGCAATATGGCGGCTCCACTCCTGGCCCTACGTCGGCAAAAAGTGAGCCTGCCTGGCCCACAGACCAGTGAGGTTTCCCATTTTCCTTGCCAGGCAGTAGGGTAAGCTGGAGCTGCCCTCACCCCTTCCCTCAACAGCCATGAGGCCTATCCTTCTGTTTTCCTAATGGGAAGCTCCCTCCTGCATACACCATTTGTCCTCTCCCTGCCACCCTCAGCAAGCAGCAGCTGTGCCAAGGCAGGCCAGCCAAGCCAGACAATGAAGGGCAGAGGGCAAGAGTGGACATCTGCCGGGCACTGCATCCACTGATTGTTTTTTTCCAGGAGTGCTGGAGAAGAGGAAGGTTTGGTCCCTACAAGTGCCAGGATTTGGGAGGCGAGATGAGAAGTTCTGTTTTGGATATGTTGAACTTGAGGTGCTGATGGGACATTCAAGGAGAGACCTCCTGAAGGCAGGAGGAAATGTGAGACTGCAGAGAAGGAGAGAGAAATATAGTAATCAGCCACATAGAGCTGACAGTGAAGTCGTGCTTGCAGGTGAACTCTTCAAAGGAGTGAGTGTAGCTGGAGAACAGAAGGGGTGCTAGGACTGAGCCTCGAGGGACCTCCACAGTTAGGGGGTGGAAGGCAGAGAAGGGGCCTGCGAAAGAGACTGAGAAGGATGGCCAGAAGGTAAGAGAAGAACCAGGAGGAAACTGTATCGGACTGTAAGCTTGTCGTACAGGCTGTAAGCTTTTGGTCAGTCAGTCAATCGTATTTATTGAGTGCTTACTGTGGGTAGAGCACTGTACTCAATACTTGGGAGAGTATAATATAACAATAGAACAGACACATTCCCTGTCCGTTATGAGCTTACAGTCCAGAGGAGGAGACAGGCATTGATATAAATGAATAAAATTACAGATATGTAAGCGGAAAAGTGAAATAAAGTGAAACAAAGATTTTAATACCTCCCCTAGTTCTGGTGTTGCTGGAGAAAGCTTAGGATTCTAGAGAAGCAGTGTGGCCTAGTGGATAGAGCATGGGCCTGGGAGTCAGAAGTGTCCCACCACTTGTCTGCTGTGTGACCCTGGGCAAGTCGCTTAACTTCTCTGCGCCTCTGTTCCCTCATCTGTAAAATGGGGATTAGGACTGTGAGCCCCATCTGGAACAGGGACTGTGTCCAACCCGATTTGCTTGTATCCACCCCAGTGCCTGGCACACAGTAAGCACTTAACAAACACTATTATTATTAGTAGTAGTAGCATTACACATACGTAAGTGCTGCAGGGCTGGGAGCGGGGATGAACACAAGGAGCAAGTCAGGGCAACACAGAAGGGAGTGGAAGAAAAGGAAAACAGGGCTTAGTCAGGGAAGGCCTCTTGGAGGAGATGTGTCTTCAGGAAGGTTTGAAGTGGGGGGAGAGTAAATGGGGGCAGGGATGGTGACTACCAACTCTACTGTATACTTTCCAAAATGCTTAGTACTCTGCGCTGTACACGGTAAGCGTTCAATAATAATTATAATTATTATTATATCTGTTAAGCTCTTACTATGTGCCAAGCCCTGTTCTACGCACTGGGGTAGGTACAGGATATTCAGGTGGGACACAGTCCCTGTCCCACGGTCCCTGTCCATGTAGGCTCACAGTCCACTTGGCTACTATCTACCGATTGATCAAAAAAACTAACGTTAGATGGTGTTTCTAGGAGAAGAGAGTGGTCCGGGAAATAACGATATGACAAAGATGTTAAGACTTTCTCAATTAGCCAGAAAAACCGGAATAATAGCTAGGTTTCTCTCTTTCTAATAGAGAGAAAACTAAAAAAAAAATCCCATTGCAGATGTTTTTTCCGTTTTCATGATAAGTTCTAGTTTCTGCTTACCATGTGTACCTTGGAAGATGTGCTAACCTTAAATCAAAAATATTTTAGATGATAACAGATTGTTATGACCAGAATCTTTGCTGAAGTTAAGCATTATCTTGAAAGGGAACTAAAATTCAGCAAATGCTAGGAGTTTAGTGCATATCTCAAAGATGACCTCGAGGGAGCCTCCGTATCAGTTCCCGCGACATGTCAGAAGAGTGACTCAGCTGGAACCAGCTAGCAAAAGGCTGAGAAGTGAAGCCGTTGACTCCTCTAAAATAGACACGTTTGCTGGGTCAACAGTAGAAGGGAATAGGATTTCTTGTCTGCTTCAATCCAATCCAGGAAGGCATATGGTAAAACTTTCCTTGGCCAATTTATGTGGTTGCAATTTCCATTAGCACTGCTGACTGGCAGTGGTTGCACTGTATGATTAGAGGGTGTATTTCCAGCCTGCTCTCCCTGGGCAGAAGGGAGAAAGCTTGGAGAGCGGAGTTGGCCCATACCTGCCATTGGGTGAAGATTAATTACCTGATTGCCTAACTGCAAGTTTCCTGGGACAGGAGGGAGGGTGCCTGCTTAGGATGAGTGATGAGGCTCCTCTGCCTTCTTGATGCTAAACCCCTATCACTGGTGTGCAGAAGAAAAGCCTCAACCCAGCCCTAGTTAGCACTCTTTCAGCCAAGTCAGGACTCTCCCCTTCATGGGCCACCAATTAGCAGCCAGCACCCACTTACACAAAGGAATATATTCACAAATATTTAATTGATTTTGAAATGAAAATGACTAAACATGATTCATTTTTTGCACCTCTTAGAAAAGATGGACAGATCCCCAACACCATCATCTTTCTACATGTCCTCTCCCCTAGGAACTACCGATAGCCAGGAAGGAGGGATCCACATCAGACTGCCCGAGTTGAATCTGCCTCCCTGCCTCCTGTCTCTCCCCACTCCAGCCCATACTTTCCAAACTTCACTCTGCTGCATGGATCATTTTTCTGATAAACAGTTCAATCCACGTCTTCCCACTCCTCAAGAACCTCCAGTGGCTTTAAAGCACGCCACCAGTTCACACCCTCTTTCCCTACCTTGCCAAGGAGGCAGGGTTAAGTGTGAGTGATAATCAATTTCTCAGGAGGGAGACTCATCTGGCATTCTTGATGGAGGACTCCATCAGCAAAACCTTCAGTTGAGTTCTCTCTTCACGTCTTTCTCAGGTGAGGGGAGAGGGCAGTTTCCTTCCACACACTGTTCCAGCACCTTGGCTTAACACACCTTGGAGAAAATTGGGCTTACATGGCTTTAGGCAAATGGTACGCATTCTCTTTTCTACAGTTCTAGCACCTTGTTTCTCAGATGCTTCAGTGAATTCACACCCAGTAACATCCTGGTGGTGACCCGCATCTCTGTATTAAGCAAAATGGATGACTTAGAAGAGCACAGAACATTCATTCTAGAAAATCCCCAATGGAGACAGTGAGAGAATCAATATCTCTTAGAAAAATACAAGTATTTCGTTCAAGTGCATGGCAAAGTTATATACCACAGATCTCTTGTTAGTAGACATTCTAACTCAGCCCCTATGTGTTCTGGGCTAAAACTAACCCAACATCTAAAGAGTAGCTCAACCTGCCAGTGTGGGAATTTTAATTGAACTTCCTCCATCAGGGAGGAGATTTGCCTACCGAAAACAAGCTTATGAACTACATAACTAAACCGATAACCGAACAGAAAGATTTTTTAAATAATAGATGTTAAAAAAATGAATTTAAACAAAAGAAATAAACCTACCCAATAGGTACTCTGAGGGTAATGTCTATCATTAACTGTTATATATGTCTACTCTGAGACTAGCACCACAGGCCAGATTTTCTTAAAAGCATGTTAAAATATTAATAGATGTTTGAAACAGTTTTCTTGCAAGTGCTGTCAGTCTTATGAAAGATGACATCACGCTGGAAAAAACTGGTGGGGAGACAGTAGTATCTTCATCACGGTGACCTATAGAAACATTCTAGAATCAATTCTGTGAAGGTATGCTATCTAAATGTGGGAGCTGGCAGCAGGTTTCATGTAAATCAGAGTTAGAGGGAAATTTCACATTGAATATTATAAGATCTCACACAGAAACCTAAATGATGGATCATGCAACTCAATTTGCCCCCACCCTGGATATGGGAGTAAAGAGCCGCCGCTGACTGCTCTCCAAAATGCCTTCCTGCCAAACCACCCGTTTCTTCCTTCCACTAGGAGCTGGTGGGGATGGCACCATTCCCCAGAAATTGTATGTTTCCAGCTTTGGGAGGCTTTGGGAGGCAGTGAGCCAAACACAAACCCTCCCCTCCAACTCCATTCTGCAGGGTGGAACAAGCGTGCCCCTCGGAGACTTCGGGACCAATGTAACATGACCAGACGTCCCACCTTGTGCAGGATGGCCACATCTTGCCACCTGAAAAGAGCTTTGTCCGGGGTGGCAGGCAAGTATCTGTCACCCGAGGCAGTGGCAGTGACATCCCGGAAGCAGGGAAGGAAAGGAGAAGGGAGTGGAGAAGCGCTTGCCCAGCCTCCTCCTCCTTCTCCTCCTCCTTTGTCTCTGCTGCTGCCGCTGTAGATGGACTGGCTGTTTCTGGGCCATTTCTTGGAATTTCTGCTATTGTTCAACCATAGTGAGTCAAGTGAAATCAGACTGACAACTGTATAACCAGGTCTCTAGGATTAAACTCCTAAACTGCAATCATCTCTCTCTCTCTCTCTCTTCCTTGCACACAATTTTTCTTAGGCAATTTTTCTATGTTTTATCAGTGTTTGGACATATATGTACATAACATTATATGTGTTATAATATATATAATATATATATTATTATATATATACCTATAAATACCTATGTCTATATTTGTCCAAACATTGGCAAAACCAATCATAAAAACTTACTTTTAACCCAAACCTTACCATAGCTAGAGTCCTAAACCAAGCTGTAAATTTAATCCTAGCCCTAACTCTTACCCATCCTCAAACCTACCCCTAATCCAAATGTTAACCTTATCCCTTTTACCCTCTCCCTGATTTTAAACCAGACTTTAACCCTAACCCTAAGGCTAACTCTTGATGTATTGAGATTTTTCGACAATAAGGTTGCTGACCAATCCATGATATGTATTGAGCACTTGTGTGCAGAGCACTGTACTAAGCGCTTGGGATATAACACAGTTGGTAGACATATTCCCTGCCCTCAGTGATCTTACAGTCTAGAGTGAGAGATAGACATTGATATAAATAAATAAATTACCGTTATGTACATAAGTGCCGTGGAACTGGGGGAGGGGTGAAAACAGGGAGCAAATCATGATGATGCTGAAGGGAGTGGGAAAAGAGGAAATGAGGGCTTAGTCAGGGAAGGCCTCTTGGAGGAGATGTGCCATCAATATGGTTTTGAAGACGGGGAGAGTAATTGTCTGTCGGATACGAAGAGGGAGGGCGTTCCAGGCCAGAGGCAGGATGTGGGCGAGAGGTTGGCGGCGAGGCAGACGAGATCAAGGTACAGTGAGTAGGTTGGCATTAGAGAGGCAAAGTGTCTGGGCTGGGTTGCAGTGGGAGAGCAGCTAGGTAAGGTTGGAGGGGGAAAGGTGATTGAATGCTTTAAAGCTGATTGTAAGGAGTTTCTGTTTGATGCGGAGAGATCAAACGTTGCTGATGTTTGATTTTTTTAAAACTCAACAATTGGAGAGGCATACTCTAAAAGAGTGAAAAACAACTGGTTTGAGAGAGCAGGAGAGAGAAAGAGAAAGAGAGAAACATTTCTAAGGTGCTCCAAGAAGAAAAGAAATGTGGTGAATAGAAACTGGCTCCTCCCCACCCCCCGCTGTCCCCCTGTTTGCAGGGTAAGGGCCATGGGAAAACGGGAAACAGTCATTCAAGGAGGACAGCTCCCGGGGCTGCCAACTTGTTCTCTCCTGCACCTGCAGGGCACAGTGGGGATTCCGGCATTTTTCCCTGAAGCAAGGTTAGGCCAAGTTAAAGTGCAGTCATTCCTCCACACTCAGTGGACCCACCCGAGCATGCCACAGCCGAGAAAAGGGCATAACTAGTATCAGGACCTTTGCATGGTCCCTCACTTTAAAACTGATGGTACGGAGTTTCTCTTTAGTGTGGAGGTGGACGGGCAACCACTGGAGTGGGGAGAGACAGGAGGCTGGGAGGTCAGCAAGGAGGCTGATCTAGCAATCAAGGTGGGATAGGAGAAGTAGTTGAATTAACATGGTAGCAGCTTGGATGGGGAAGAAAGGGTGGATTTTAGTGACTTTGTGAAGGTTGAACCAAAAGGATTTAGTGACCGATTGAATATGTGGGTTGAATGAGAGAGATGAGTCCAGGATAATGTCAAGGTTAGAGGCTTGTGAGACGGGAAGGATGGTGGTGCTGTCTACGGAGGTGGGAAAGTCATGGGGGAGGATAGGGTTTGCATGGGGGGGGAGATAAAGAATACTGTTTTGGACAGGTTAAGTTTGATGTGTCAGAGGGACTTCCAAGTAGAGTGGACTTGAAGGCAAGAGGAAATGCAAGACTGCAAAGAGAGAGAGAGAGAGAGAGAGAGAGAGAGAGAGAGAGAGATGAGGGCTGGAGATGTAGATTTGGGAATTATCTGCACGGAGATGATAGTTGAAGCCATGGGAGTGAATGAATTCTCCAAGGGAGATGAGTGTAGATGGAGAATAGAAGAGGACCCAGAACTGAACCTTGAGGGATTCCCACAGTTAGAGGGTGGGGAGGCAGGAGAGGAGCTCATGAAAGAGACTGAGAATGAGAGCACCAGAGAGATAGGAAGAGAGTGTCAGAGAAGCCAAGGTCGGATAAAGCTTCCAGGAAAAAGGGGTGGTCATCAGGGTCGAAGGGAGCTGAGAGGAAGAGAAGGATTCGGATGGAGTAGAGGCCACTGGATTTGGCAAGAAGGAGATCATTTGTGACCTTTGAGAGGGTGGTTTTTGTGGAGGGAAGGGGGCGGAAGCCAAATTGGCAGGGGTCAAGGAGCGTATTGGAGGTGCGGAACTGATAAAACGTCCTGTCCTGAACAAGTCTGGCCCATTCCCAGCAGGAAGATAAAGCAAAATATATTTGAATGATTGGGATACTTATTTTCCCCTCCCAGATCAAAATGCTAAGCCTCAGCATTGGTATGCAATATTTTTTCCTGGGGAAAAAAAAATTCACAACTAGAATTCCCCAGCGAAAGCTAACAGATCATCAGCTCTCAAGAGCTACTCAGGGTTAAATTTGAAAAATGAGTATTTCATAACTTACTTATGTCCCTTGGCAGGAAAAAGCTATTCATCAAGCATCTCTGCTCACCCATGAGTCAAAGGAAGAGCCTCGTTAGGCTGCTCCGATTAGAATTTAATCTGGCCTTCACCACCATTTCCATCACTGCCATTATCACCATTATGAATTGTGAACGACACAGAGATTCTGGTCGAACATCTTGAAGGAGCAGGCTCTCTTGGCAGATGTCCGTACCCTGGAGCAGCATTTTCAAATTCACTTGAAAGGTTTGTCCAGGAAGATGCAGACCTTTGCCTAGCTCAAATGAAACTGAAGTGAAAGGTTAATGTATATGTTGGCCTTTCCATTCACTCCCTGGAAGCTTGAGATCAATGATAAGTAGGATTCATATACAGTACATTCTCTGGCATATATATGCTATCTGTATGAATCATGTGATTTCCTATTAACAGTATCTCTCTTCTTATAAAGCTAATATTTCCTGTAAAGGGTTTAGACTAATTGTGGTTTAAATAAGGGTCACATTATGCACTTCTGTGTGAGTGAGCAGCATAGGTCAGAAAGTCAGACGGTCAGTCTGGAAAACAGATCCATACTCCTAATCTTTAAGGCTGATATAAAGCAGAGATAAGTGTGTTTGTGATTTGGAAGTGACTCTGGACAAACATAATTTGAGAGAAACTAACTCTTGAAAGGAAAGAAAAGCAAGCAAATGCACTTTTACTACAGACCCCTAAGGGAAGGATCACGCATTTTTCGGGAGTGTTTATTTTTGGAAAGAGTAGCCTAATAAGACTGCATTTGATCTCTTTAATTGTGTGGAATTTCATGTTCCAAGTCATTGCAGGGCACATCCTCTGTCTCTTTCACCATCTTGAAAAGATTCAGTGCATATGGATATGCTGCTAATACAATTCCACTATATGAAAGATTCCTCTTCTTTATCCTTTATTCCTAGCTGAGGGAAAAGGCTGCAATTAAAGCAACCAAGTCAGTTTGAGCTTTAGAGAGATACGCTATATTCAGCGTGTCATCAAACACACATCAGATAAGCCATGCAGGAACATTAAACCACCTGAACCTGAATTAAGCCCAGGTGCTGACAAAGATGCTTCGTTCCCATTTGGCCCAATTGCACACTTTCCAGTTAAGATGTCCAATGTGAGCTGACACCTGAGGGGATTATTTTTCAGATGTCTGCTACAGTTGCTCTGTCTTTCTCAGCATTTCTTTTCCCCCACTTGAAGTCATACTAGGAAATGTGTTTGAGCAGAGGTTTCAATGTTGGGTCCTCCTTTTCCTCAATCAATCAATCAGTTGATCCTATTTATTGAGCATTTATTATGGGCAGCGCACTGTACTAATCACTTAGGAAAGTACAATAGACTTGGTAGAGGTGATCCCTGGCCCTTAAGAATCTTGCAATAAATTAGACATAGGGGAAGCTGCGATGAATTAAGGCTACGTACATAAATACCTAGGGCTGGGGGTGGGGTGAGTAATGAAATGCTTATGGTGCATGAACCTGAGGGTATAGACGACACAGACGGTTGGGAGGTTGGGAGAATAGGATGGGGAGATGAGAGGTTAGTCACAAAAGGCCACCTGGAGGAGATATGACTTTAGCAAGGCTTTGAGGATAGGGAGAACGGAGATCTGCTGGATATGAAAAGGGAGAGAGTTCCAGGTAGGAAGAAGGATGTGAGCAAGGGGTCAGTGGTGAGAGAAACAAAACTGAGGCACAGTAAGTAACTTGGTGTTATATGAGCAAAAAGTGGGGGCTGGGTTGTAGTGGAAGAGGAGCGAGGTTAGGTAGGAGGGGATGGTCAGGAGTTTCTGTTTGATAGGGAGATGGATCAGCAACCATTAGAGGTTTTTGAGGAGTGGGGAGTCGGGCATGGACTGAATTTTTAGCAAAATAATCTGGGCAACAGAGTGAAGAATGGACTGGAGAGGGAAGACTGGAGGCCCGGAGGTCAGCAAGGAGGCTGATGTACAGGTTGAGGTGGGATATGACAGTGCTTGGACCAGTGGGGCAGCAGTTTGAATGGAGAGGAAGGGGAAAATTTTAGAGATGTTGTGAAGGTAGAACCGACAGGATTTGGGGACAAGACTGAATAGGTGGGTTGAATGAGAGAGATGAGTCAAGGATAATGCCAAGGTTACATGTGAGACAAGGAGGATGGTGGTGTTGTCTAAAGTGATGGGAATGTTGAGGAGAGGAGAAGGTTCGGTTGGGAAGGTGAGGAGTTTGATTTTGGACATCTTAAGTTTGAGGTGTCGCCGGGACATCCAAGTTGAGATGCCCTGAAGACAGAATGAATTAATTGTATCTGTTGAGTGCTTGCTGCGTGCAGAGCACTGTACTACGTGCTTTGGAGAGCAATAATAATAATAATGATAATTAATAATGATGGTGTTTGTTAAGCGCTTACTATGTGCCGAGCACTGTTCTAAGCGCTAGGGTAGATACAAGGTAATCGGGTTGTCCCACTTGGGGCTCACAGTCTTAATCCCCATTTGACAGATGAGGGAACTGAGGCACAGAGAAGTTAAGTGGCTTTCCCAAGGTCACACAGCACTCAAGTGGCGGAGCTGGGATTTGAACCCACGTCCTCTGACTCCTAAGCGCATGTTCTTTCCACTATGCAACGGTGTTGGTAGACGTGTTCCCCGCCCACAACAAGGGGACAGTCTAGAGGAGGAAATGTGAAACTGCAGAGGAGAGAGGATCGTCTTCCCAAGAGTCAAAAGCAATTCACCTAGCTTGTGTTATTTAAAAGAAAGTTGGTTTTTCAGATGCTAGCTCATTTTTTCCTTACAAAATCAAAATCTTATCTTGCACTCAATATTGATCAACTGCAGAAAAAGGCTGATTTCTTTTCTTTTTCTTTATTTTCGGCCTTCAGGTTTTTTTCTTTCCAAACTATTCTAGGTGTTTACTGTACTCTCCCCAGTGCTCAGTAGAGTGCTTTGCCCACAGTACGTGCTCAATAAATACCCTTGATTGGCTGATTGATTACTAGACTACATCACAACTTGTGCCTACACAGGAAGGGTGAGGTAGATTGAACTTTGAAACGATTATACAGAAAATACTGGCCCAATACTTGAAGGGAAAATAGGAGGAGGAGATTCCTTTGGTCTGTGAATTATTCTGACTAGCAATTTACATTGAACATATCCTTAAGAGCAGCATGTAGCTGGTCCCCTTCACTTTGCAGGATTTCTCCTGGTAAAGAGTGGGTGGACTCGCCATTCCAGCCTCTATCTCCTCCTAAGAACAAACAAGAAATATAACTCAAGGAAATCTGTCCTTCAACCAAAGGAGCCAGAATATTGTAGGTTGCCATTCATTTCTGCAATTATCAATAAATCAAAGTAATAATAATGTTAATAATAATAATGTTGGTATTTGTTAAGCGCTTACTATGTGCCGAGCACTGTTCTAAGCGCTGGGGTAGACATAGGGGAATCAGGTTGTCCCACGTGGGGCTCACAGTCTTAACCCCCATTTTACAGATGAGGGAACTGAGGCACGGAGAAGTTAAGTGACTTGCCCACAGTCACACAGCTGACAAGTGGCAGAGCTGGGATTCAAACTCATGAGCCCTGACTCCAAAGCCCGTGCTCTTTCCACTGAGCCACGCTGCTTCTCCAAGTAAGCCACTGGACGTTGTTTCCAGCAGGCTAGTGACAGGCCAGCTGAGCCAGAGTGGCTCCTACCACTTGGTCAATGACGGGTCTCAGTGCCAGATTGGAAAGTTGAGTGGAGACTGTTGTTATGCCATTCTACAGTGGGCAAGTGAGATCTGCACTATGTAACTAGATTTCTCTCTCTCACTGCCCTCCCCTCCACCCCCCGCAGCCCAACACACACCTACACACACAAGGCCAAATCTCATAATTTTCTATGGTTCCATTATGCCACTCAATAAAGCTTCTAGAGGGACCCACTCCGGGCCTACTTTGGACCAGATGGCAGAAAGAGAACCAAAATCTATGGCAGCAGTGGTGGCACAGAGGTATAGGGGTGGAGGAAGAGGCTGGGTATTGTCTTCAACAGCAGAAGCATTAGCAACGGCAACTGCAGGAGCAGCATCTAAACTGCATTTTCTGGGCTGTTTCAGGGAGTTTCTGGGGTGGCCAGTTTGTTGTGCTTACAGTTTCATCAGGAATCTCCAAGAAATCGCCTGAGCAGCTGTTATAGCAACACCATTCCCCCCCCTTCCCTCCCACCCAGGCAACACATATTCAGTCTTGTCACCTTTACTGCTGCTAAGGCTATGCTTGACTATGCCCACAGCACCAGATGATGGCTGAGTGACTCTGTGCATCACCCTCTCTCTCCCTCCTGCTCTCCTTTTCCCTTATCTCCCAATCTGTCTCATCTTCCTCTCTTCCCCTCCATCTCCCTTTTTCTATTTTCCTATCCCTATCCCTCTGCTTTCCTTCATTTTTGGCTCCGTCCCCTGTTCATCCTCACCTTGATCTGCCTTGAGCCCTCTGAACTGGCCACCTTAGGTAGCGGTCATGTACCACTGCGGAGAAATATCTTAGCTTCGGGCAGTGGAATGCCGTGCAAATTATTTGCAATTATGCATTTCACGCAAAGGTAATTCTCGTATGCTACAAAATCAGAAATTTAGCAACGAATCAATCTATAATATTGAATGGTTTGAAATATTTATATAACAGATCATGTGACAAATCTGCACTCTATAACTTTAAATGGAGTTACATTACAGTGATTTTATCATATGTCTCACTGTAAAATTGTGCAAGTGCCTATTGACTAGATAGCATAATTGTCAAATATCATGTAAACATCCTTAGACTAGCCTAAAGAAACATGTGACTTAGAGCCATTACTAGCTCTTTACAGAGTAATCTAGGCCCTGTCCTGACTTTAATTGAACTTCTCCCTGCTTAAGTGGTATAAAAATCTACCTATGTCTGAAATAAATATAAAATTACGTTCATCTATAATGCATTAAAAAACTGTCTAGATATGTATTTACTAGGGCTATATGCTCTGGTCCAATCTCAGGTAAATTATATATAGGATATAACCTTTCATAAAAGTTCATATTTCTTTGCCATATGATTTATGCTACATCTGTAAACAAAAGCATGAAGACTTTTATAGACACCTCTCTGTTTTTTAAATGCATTCCTCAATAGGCTATATAACAAGTAGAAATCACTGAGAATAAAATATACAATACATGCAACTATGCAAATATTCACATTTTATTATATAGGTAAGCTATAATTCAAGTACTCTAAAAATGCACAGGCAAATGCTTAAAAAATCAACTGTGGGGAGATCTTGCCCAGAAAGCAATTCAGCAGTATGCTTTTGCTCTCTCTGGGAAATAATAACACTTCAGAATTTGAAAATCTCTGAGACAAGTAAAGTGGAACAAAATAAAGCAGGAAATTGAGAGCGAGGACCTAATGTTTTAAAATAAATTCTTCTAACCATCCAATATTTTGGGTTTTTTTCTGGGTTAACTAGATACATACAAGAGAGAATCTCTTGATCTAAGCAACTGCTTAAGAAATACTGTAATTCCCTGGAGAATGATTTTCATTTTAAATCCTCATTCTCCACGGCTGAAACTTCCATGTACAGAGCAGTCTCCTCCCCCTTTACCTATTTGGAAAAGCATTTTTCAGTCCTGGAAATTTAGAAAAGATTTCAAACACCTTTTTCCCCCCTTAAACCACTATAATTTCTCCAACCTTAATTTAAAAAAAAAAAACAAAAAACCTCCACTTGACTGATTAGAAAAAAAATGTTCCTGAATACTGTGGTAAAAGTGTTAGCCCAAGTATTTTAATGGACTCTGTAAATTTGAATGTCTCTACTTGAAAGACTGGTTTATTTTGAAAATATTGCTTTTCTCCAGTTACCCCTGACCTTCTGTATTACTCTCAATGGATTATTTTTTCACTGAGGGAGATACTTAAGCATGGACTGGAGTAGATAAGTGATATGGTCAAATCACTACTGGCAAACCCTGGAATTACTGACCACTTTAATAGCTCCTGCTGACCTCTAAATGAAACTTCACCTTAGGTTATTAACATGTCTCTCTACTTTTATGATTTGGGGGAACATAATTTGTCACAGTTTTTATCTGCACAGAGCAAGCTTTACGCTTTTAAAAATGTGAGTTATCTTTTTACAACGGCTAACAATTACACATCGAAGACCAGACCACTCTGAAAACCAATTATGAAAAGACCAGCACAGAAAGTGTTTTCAATGGAGAAGTTTGCTTTGGGAGTTTGAATTATAGATTTCTGAACCAAAGCCATGTAGCAGCCTGCGTTCAGAAACTGGAAATGAGAAACCAGACTTTGAAATGGCTTTTAAGATGTGTAAGATAAGATATGTGCAGAGAAATTAATTGCCCCTGTTTTTTATAATAATCTGATAATGAGGTACTCAGCATTGTTCCACATCGGAACAAACCGTGGCATGGTAGGTTCCACTACAAATAACATTTCCAATCCAATATTCTATCTCCTTTCTCCATGACATCTGTGCTCACGGAAAGAGACTTTACAACTCTGTGTCTGTGGTCTTGAAATTCTAAAACATCCATTCTATTAAAGGGCCAAGATGGCTTCAGGGAGGCTCACAGAGTGAGAACTCTGAGGTTCTCTGCCTCTTCCATTCTATGAGTTTGCAGAAAATGCAGGAACACCCCCTATCTACTTTCCAGGGGCCTGCCATGGAAACTTAAGATTAGGTTTGCCAAATTCCCTGGCTCTATGTAATGCCCAAGAGGAACAGTGTTGGTCTCAGTGTCTCTGTGCGTGGAGACTGAAGACTCTTGGGGACCAAAGTGCCTTGAGGGCTATTGGGTCCATCCTGCCACAAGAGCTCTTCCGCTTCAGTTCAACTTTTCAGCCCAAGGTTCTTCTGGGCTCTTAAAGTCAGATGGGTCCTAGGTGGGAGGATCATCATTCCTCATTATCTGACTTGGCCTCTGCCTTCTTACTCTGAAATACCCTCGGAAGGTTTCCTTCTTTTTCCGGGATTTCTGGCTTATCCTCTTTAGCATTTGTTCCACTCATTTTTATTAAGGCACTTCTCAATGGTTTTGCATTTGGGAAGTGCAAGACTATGGGTGGGAAAGTGTATTGCTCTCCTCCAAGCCCCTAGTACAGTATCAATAAATACCATTGATTGACTGATTATGGAAAGTTGGATACCCTTGTGAAAAGATAATGAAGGTAGATCAACACATGTACCTGCTAAGAATGGTTGTAGGGTTGGCATGACTTACCGTGATGTAATTTCATCAGGGAATGATATTTGAAGGAGGTGATGAGGCCATCACTGTGCCCACTGACCTTTTTCCTCTCCATTTCAGCTTTCTCACACCCGCGCCTGACACTTTGCTATATGAAAGGAATATGGAGATGGGCAGAGCCGGGGCCTTGAGATCTCCAGAGACCCCTAGTGGTGGACATGCCTTTCCTTCACTCAATCGTATTTATCGAGCGCTTACTTTGCGCAGAGCACTGTACTAAGCGCTTGATACATGAGTCTCCCTGGTGGAGATGGGCATGCAACTCGCTCCAAGAATAACAACCCACCCTAAGGACTACACTGCATCTAGGTCTCTGCACTTGTCCAAACTGCAGGGATGAAAAATGTTTCTGAATGTCCCCATGAGCTTTAAACTCCATGAAAGATAATGAACGATCTTGCTGATGATAAGGCTTACGGAGTCTCTGGTCAAAAACCACGGATGCGGCTCAGTCCCGGGACTTAAAGGCTGAGAACCCGCAAGAAGGAATGCCTTGAGAAATGCTAAACACAGCTAGTGGTTTGCACACTCTTTGTTTTTCCATGGTATTTAAGTGCTTACTATGTGCCAGGCATAAGCGCCAGGGTACATATAAGCTAGTCAGGTTGGATCCAGTCCATGAACCCACATGAAGTTCACTATCTTAGTCCCCATTTTACAGATGAGGTGACTGAGGGCCAGAGAAGCCAACAGACTCGCCCAAGGTCTCATGGCGGACAAGCGTCGGAGCCAGGATTAGAACAATTAGGGCCCTCTGACTTTCAGGGCAGTGCTCTATCCACCCTCAAAAGGCAAGCTCCCATTGCACTCTTTCCTCCTTGCCAGTCGTATTCTCACTGGGACGCAGAGTGCAACAGGAGAGCAGGAGGGTAGGGGTGCAGCACGTTACGAAGTGCAGACAGAGGTTTGGGTGGGATTTTTTTGGATTATGTGCAGGGCTCATTTACAGACTAAGTAATGACAACACAGTGGTGAAGCTATAGTATCATGCCTCGACAGGTGGTTGCCTTGGTAGCTGCTGCGGTCTTCACTGCCCATGTTAGGCAGCTACCTGTCAGGGGTCCTGTTGGATCGTGGAGTGGCCTAAGAGGTTCTCCTGTCAGAAGCCTCAAGAACCTCCATAGTAAGAGCCGAAGAAGTACCATTAAAAAAGAAAAGTCTCTGATCCATGGCATCAGAGAAGCAGCGTGGCTTAGCGGAAAGAACCCGGGCTTGGGAGTGGGTCGTGGGTTCTCATCCCGGCTCTGCCATTTGTCAGCTGGGTGACTTTAGGCAAGTCACTTAACTTCTCTGCACCTCAGTTCCCTCATCTGTCAAATGGGGATTAAGACCGTGAGCTCCGCATAGGACAACCTGATTACCTTGCATCTGCCTCAGCGCTTAGAACAGTGCTCGGCACATAGTAAGCGCTTAACAAATACCATCATTATTATTATTATTATTATTATTATTGTTAACAGGACAGAAGAGTCCAATCAGCAGCGGTGTAGATGCAGCTCCAGAGAGTCGGAAACAGCCTGAGTGGTCAGCTCAATCTATCCTTGGTAGTTATTGAGTACTTACTGTGGACAGGGCACTTAGGAAAGTACAATACGATAGATTTGGTAATCCCATTTGCTACTCTCAAGAAGCTTACTCTCTAGGAGGGGTGATAGCCATTAAAATAAAATACAGATATGGGAAGCCGCAGAGTATGAGGATATGTATATAAGTGCTGTGGGACTGGGGTTGTGGTGAGTATTCAAGCTGTCTAAGGCATACAAACCCATGTCCATAGATGACACAAAAGATAGGGAGACTAGGGTGGGGAAAGGAGTGATGATGAAAGCAGCGTGGCTTAGTGGAAAGAGCCCAGGCTTGGGAGTCAGAGGTCATGGGTGCGAATCCCTGCTCCGCCACTTGTCAGCTGTGGGACTTTGGGCAAGTCGCTTAGCTTCTCTGTGCCTCAGTTACCTCTTCTGGAAAATGGGGATTAAGACTGTGAGCCCCACGTGGGACAACCTGACTACCATGTAGCTACCTCAGCGCTTAGAACAGTGCCTGGCACATAGGAAGCGCTTAACAAATACCATTATTATTATTTTAGAAGGGCTTTGAAGATGGGGAGAATGCAGGTCTGTTCTTAAGGAAGTGGAGGGAGTTTCACTGCACCCTCCTAGCTCACCTCTCTCCTTCTACAATCTAGCCTGCATACTTCACTCTTCTAATGCTAACCTTCTCACTGTGCCCCATTCTCGCCTGTCTCGCTGCTGACCTCTGACCCATGTTCTGCCTATGGCCTGGAATGCCCCCCCCCCCAAACCGACAGACAATTACTCTCGCCCCCCCCACCCCCGCTTTCAATGCCTTACTGAAGGCACATCTCCTCCAAGAGGCCTTCCCAGACTAAGCCCCACTTTTCCTCATCTCCCACTCCCTTCGGCACCGCCCTGACTTACTCCCTTTGCTCTTCACCCCGCCCCCCAGCACTTATGTATAGATCTGAAATTTTATTCACGTACTGATGTCTGTCCCCCCCCCCCCCGCCCCCCGCCAGACTGTGAGCTCGTTGTGGGCAAGGAACATCACCGTTTATTGTTGTATTGAACTTTCTCAAGCACTGAGTAGAGTGCTCTGCACACGGTAAGTGCTTAATAAATACGATTGAAGGAATGAATGAAAAGAAGACTGCAGTACGGTGAATAGGCTGGCATTAGAGGAGCGAAATGTGTGGGTTGGGCTTTAGTAGGAGATAAGCAACATTAACTAGGAGGGGGAGAGTTTTTTCAGTGCCTTAAAGCTGATAGGAGTTTCTGATGGGCAACCACTGGGGGTTTTGAGGAGTGGGGAAATGTGTGCGGATTTTTTTTTTTTTTTGAAAAATGATCTAGGCAGCAGAGTGAAATATGAACTGGAGAGGGGAGAGACAAGAGGCAGGGAGGTCAGCGAGGAGGCTGATGCACTAGTCGAGGAGGGATATGACAAGGACTTGGACCATCAGGGGAGCAGTCTGAATGGAGAGGAAAGGGTGGATTCTAGAGATGCTTCAAAAGGTAGAACCGGCAGGATTTGGTGACAGCTGCGATTGTTCAGTTCCGTCTCACTGAGTTCAGTCACAGAATGTATCTGTAACACCAAAGCAGTAGTTCCTACCCATTGCTTCTTGCCGATAAATACAAACACTTGGGGCATTCACATGGTTTAATGATTGGCATTAGTGGAAAGAAATACGGGGGAAAATGTTTGAACTGTTTTGGTTTGGCAGCTTGTTCCCAGAAAGCTCAGATACATCACCCCCTTTAGGGTTAGGCTATTAATCCCAAGGCCAGCTCAGTTTTGGGGTTGGCTCACTTGGCCCCATTATGAATGTTTTGAATATCTGAGATGGAAAATATTAAGGTGTTGGAAGGCAGTTTTGTGGCCTTCCCTGGCCATTTTTGACACATGGCTTGTCTACATGCCTGCATTCCCCCCAACTTCAAATAATAATAATAATAATATTGGTATTTGTTAAGCGCTTACTATGTGCAGAGCACTGTTCTAAGCACTGGGGTGTACAGGGTAATCAGGTTGTCCCACATGAGACTCACAGCCTTAATCCCCATTTTACAGATGAGGTAACTGAAGCAGAGAGAAGTTAAGTGACTTGCCCACAGTCATACAGCTGATAGGTGGCAGAGTCGGGATTCGAACCCATGACCTCTGACTCCCAAGCCCATGCTCTTTCCACTGAGCCACGCTGCTTTTCTACCCTACCGAAATCTTCCTCCAGGAAGCCTTCCCTGACTAACCTTTCATCCCACACATTTATGCACTTAGTCCCACCTCCTAAGCACTTAGGTATTCACCTCACTCCCAGCCCCTTGAAGCAATGTGGTCTAGCAGAAAGAGAATGGGCCCAGGGGTCAGAGGACCTGGGTTCTAATCCTAGCTCTGCCAGTTGTCTGCTGCATGGCCTTGGGCAAATCACTTCTCTGGGCCTCAGTTACCTCATCTGTAAAATGGGGATTACAACAGAGTCCTTTGTGAGACATGGAGTGTGTCCAACCCATTATACTGTATCCATCCCAGCGCTTAGTACAGAACCTGGGACATAGTAAGTGCTTAACTAATACCATTAAAAAGAAAAAAAACCCACAGTAACATTGTACATATCGTTGTACTTGGTTGCTTTCTTTACCTGTAATTTAATTTAATATCTATCTCCCCCTCTAGATGGTAGGTTCCTTGAAGAAAGAGATTGTGTCTACCAACTAGACTGCATTACTCCAAGCATTTAGTACAGTGCTCTGCACATTGTAAAAGCTCAATAAATGCCATTGGTTGATTAATTACAGTGTTTTTCATGATCCAGTTTCTTCTTTACTATTTTGATCTCTCTGGCAAATAAGACACTGCAGTTGGAAAACCCTTAGCTTTTGGGAACTTGCGGCAGGCCTAGCTCCAGATTAGTTATCTTTAATTTCAGGTGGGAAATCCAAGTATCAACATCAGGACACCATGCCGAATGTAACAAACTGGACTCTCTTGTGTTGTAAAGATATCTGCTGTGCTGCCTTTTTGCTCTGAAGCCATATTGGACAGTCAAACATAAGTGGATCTCTCTGTCTCAAATATCCAAGTGTGTTCAATTATTTTTAAACTTTTACAATTATCCAAACTAGCTTTGGTTGGGATAACTGGTGAAGTTTGGTAAATGGGCTTTTCTCTCTATTAACCCAATTCTCCAGATTAAGATTCCAGAAGGATTTAGGCCCACACTTCTTGGATCTGAAGAAGGGAGTGTGACTTCCCTGCCCCCACTCCCCAATCTGCGACTGAAGCCTGCTTCAAGCCCAAACCAAATGATGAGTTGCAGTGTCGATACGGCAGCACTAAGTGAAACTAGGTTTCCTGATGAACCGACAGCTCACAGAAACAAGTGTCTGATGACAGCTCCTACTTCTGGAGAGGTTCTTCTCTATCTGGCAACTGCAGGTTTTGGGTCATGTAAATCTTGGGTCTTTCTGATCATCCTATGTCTGCCACTGAAACAAAAGTGCTTTGTCAACATTTATCAACACAATGATGAAATGCAGTGAAAACAACACACTTTTTCCAACGAGTTGGTTAGACTCATCATTAGGGGCACTGACATCCAACAACCTGATCATCATGGAAGATGCAAACTCTGGGTTTGGCAGCAATGCCGAATCATGAAAAGAAGTCACAGGACTGGTATGTTAAACAACATTCTATTGAAAAGAGACCTCCAAATCACCAAGATAATGTAATACTAGACTCTTGGAGAATGAAAACACCTGCAAGGAGCCCTGCAGCAGCAATTCAGCAGGTCAGCAGTCCTATTAGAGGAAGGAACCTAGTCCACACACTCCAACGAAAACAGAAAATTGACTTCTTCCATGACTCTTTACCAACTAATCATCAAAACAATGGGCTTGCATAGTCTATGCCACCAATACTGGTTTGATGGCAACAACTCAGATATCATGGGACTACTTCAACAAAAATATGCTTCAGAAACTTTTACCATCACTCCCTGCCCCTGACAAAAGAGACTTAGAGAAGCCCAACCTGTCACATGCAAGTACTGTTAAGGAATGTGGAAGACAAGGAGTGAGATGCCAAGGCTAGAGAGAGAGTCAGAGCTCTCCCTACACCGTACTTCTGGAGTGCTTATTGCGTGCAGATAATACTGTACTAAGCGCTTGGGTGAGTACAGTACAGTAGAGTCGATGGAGTTGGTGGACACTCTGTGACCTCCACCACAAACCGCCTTCACCACACGACAACGAAGGAATGCTGCAGAATTGGCGAATGCATTCTCTATATCACACCTACTATTAAAATGAGGTCCTCCAGAGCACAGAGGATGTATCGACAAGTGAATATCTGGCATCAGTTTCAAATCCCAAGGAGGCAGTAAAAAGCCACGAAAGCGGGTAAAACACACGAACCTGATGACATACCTACTGCGGTTTCCAAATATGGAGGGGGATACTACTTAAGCACTTACCAAGAATTTTTCACAACTCGTGCAATGCTGAGAAGTTGCCACAAAATACTGAAAATGACACCCTCATCACCATCTTGAAGAAGAAGACTGAAATACTTAACTATGGTAACCACTGCAGCATCTCACTGCTCTCCACTGTGGCCTAATGGTTAGAGCTCGGGCCTGGGAGTCGGAAGGACACCGGGTTCTAATCCCAGGTCTGCCAATTGTCTGCTGTGTGACCTTGGGCAAGTCACCTCACGTCTCTGTACCTCAGTTACCTCATCTGTAAAAAATGGGGCATAAGACTGTGAGCCTTGTGTGGGACATGGACTGTGTTCAAGCTGTTTATCTTGTATCTACTCTAGCACTTAGTAGAGTGCCTGGCACATAGTAAGTGCTAAACAAATACAAAAAAAAGAACAAGCCATGCACTCTTAGGATCCCAAAGTCACTTTACATCACAGTGTGGCATAGAAGACACGATCTTAGCAGCATATTTGATAAAGGAGAAGTAAAGGAATAAAAATAAAATCTCAAACCGTTTTCACAGACCTCACAAAAGCATTTTAAGTCATCAGGGTATCCGGGATCCTCCAACTACAAAACAAATTTGGCTTCGATGCAAAGTTCATCAAGATCCTGAGATTGCTTCTCGATGTCATTGCTGATCACGTCAGCATGGAAAGTGCCTTGCGAGACACACTTCCCATTGCCAACAGGGCAAAAGCAGGGCTGTGTAATAACGTTCAGTCTTGTTCAACTAATTCCATCCAGTCTCGCCGAAGGATGACCTATGGACCTGAACAAGGGTTTTATAAAACATTTTCTATCCATGTCGCCAAAGATCTTCATCGGCAACATGGAACTAAATATCGTCAAGGAATTTTTTTCCTGCAAGGCAGCACACTGTCCAATGATGCTATGGTAGAAAATATTATCAACAAGGCCAGCTCAATCTCTGGAAGATAGTCAAGTAGAATGTGGAGGCAACATGGTATCAAATTTCTGACCAAAATGAAGGTCTTCAGAGCTACTTTTGTCCAATCTTCCATATGTTTAAGAGTCTTAGACTCACCACCATCACCACATTTAGTTCTTTTAGTAATTCCGTTAGTGTCATCGGTGTACTATGCTAAACATCCAGTGACTTAAAAAAAAATCACAAGGAGGTCTGGAACAAAGTCAATCGACTTACTTGGGAGTTAGGTCTATCCCAGCAGAGCTTTCTTTGCCTGGTAGAAAAGGGGAGGAAAATGGATGATCGTCGGCTACCCGAACAACTTCTCGGAGGTGAGTTGAAATGGGGTGACTAGAAACACGGGGAGCAGAGAAAATGTTTTCAAGATGTAATAAAGAAACACCTGAGATAATCTGGCAACCCAGCTGTAAAATCCATAAGGGGTTGCACTACCCAAAAGAGACCAACCCTCCCACTACCGAAGGTCCCTGCTCCCGACATACCCTTTGCTCACTGGGCTGGGGATAAAAGCTGCTCCTTCGGGCACCTACAGCATGAGGCTTTCGCCAAATCTGGGGAAGACTGGTGGCTGTAGGTGTGTCCTGAACTCTGAGCCCCAAGGAGGCTGAAACTCTGCTCCTCTAGCTATATCACCCTCCTGATTTTGTTTTGATTTTGTACAGTTGTGCTGCATTTTAATGTCTCATCGTTTCTCCTGTGTCTGCCTCAGTTCCCTTCTCCCCACGTATAGTCTTAGATTGTGAGCCTTTCAAGGAACAGGGGCCGTGTCTTCTGTATATTCCCAGCGCTTAGTCCAGTGCTCTGCACAAAGTAAACACTTAATAAATACTATTACTACTACTTCACAGTGTGGCCTAGTGGAAAGGGCATGGACCAGGGAGTCAGAGAACCTGGGTTCTAATCCCGGCTCTGCCAAGTACTTGCTCTGTGTCCTTGGGCAAGTCACTTAATTTTGCTCAACCTTGGCTTCCTTAACTGCAAAGTGGGGATTAAATCCTATTCCCTCCTACTTAGACTGTGATCCCCATGTGGGACAGGGACTGTGTCCAGCCTGCTTAACCTGTATCTACCCCAGCGCTTACAGCAGTGATTGACAGATAGTAAGCGCTTCACAAATACCACAGTGACGAGGATATTAATGATGACAATAACACTGATAATAATAATGATAGCCTCTTGACAACCGGACACTCTAGAGCCCATGAGCTCCTCTGCTTGCCTCCTCACCTCGTGCCTCCTTTGGACTTTCATGTTAAAATTTAATAAGTCCATTGCCAAAAGAGGGTGTAATATTGATCTCCCAGTGGCATATCGCTGGACTGACATCCTTTTGTCCCATGTACCAGAATGTTGGAAGTCAAAGGTAGCCAGGCCCTTCCATCATCTCCGCAGAATGAAGAGTAAAGGATTTTGGTGAGCTCTCAGCATAGTGCCTTGGCTCTTTGGATAAGTCTATCAGAGAAGGAGCGTGGCTCAGTGGAATGAGCCCGGGCTTGGGAGTCAGAGGTCATGGGTTCGAATCCCGCCTCTGCCACTTGTCAGCTATGTGACTGTGGGCAAATCACCTCGCTTCTCTGTGCCTCAGTTCCCTCATCTGTAAAATGGGGATGAAGACTGTGAGCCTCACGTGGGACAATCTGATTACCCTGTATCTACCCCAGCGCTTAGAACAGTGCTCTGCACATAGTAAGTGCTTAACAAATATCAACATTATTATTATTATCCCCAGTGCATCTGACTGTCCAGGTCACGCTATCTTTGGATTAGTGCCGTCCTGCCTCAGTGACAGAATCACCATTAGCGAGTTTAAAATAATCTATGCAGTGAAAAATTCCTGTCCAGCCACTGAACCGGGGAAACCAAATCAAGACAATGCTACCACTCTCTGACCTGCCACTTTTCGAGGAGGGACATTTTCCTTTAGATATTCAAGATATTACTTTTGGATCCCCCTCTGCATGTTGACCCTGCTCCTGCAGTGACAAAGAGCACACACAAAGCCTGAAGCCATCTGTCCCTCCAGATGCTTTCAGAACTTCCCCAAATGCTTTTGGGCAAAACACCGGTCAAGCTATCAAAGATATCGGGAGATTGAGGAAACTCTTGGTCTCGGGAAAAGCGTGAAGGAAACTGTCATGCATTTGGGCCCATCTCCCAAGCAACCTGGTTCCTGGGCAAACTGAAACGTTCAACTGCTGGGCAGCAGAATTCAAGGGGATTGTGGATAATTCCCAAGTACCTTTGTTTGAAAAGCACCTCGACTTTTTTGGAATTTGTTCATGTCATTTCTAGCAAGTACTACTGCTAATAAGCAAGGCCGGCACTGGGGATGAGGTTCCACTGGCAGTACTATTTTTCATATGGAACATTAAGCTAAAGTCTTGCCCATTCTTGAACATTAAACATCCCACGACACTCGTGAAGAAGAGCTACAGGTTTTATTAACCTCAGTGTCCTGGACACATTGCACCAGACAGTCGTCATTAACCTACCTCAAGACTATTGATAGGGCTCTCTTGGCAAGCTGTGTTCAAAAGGCAAGTATCCTATGAAATGCCTTCAATAATTTAAGGAAACTACCAGAATGTGGCTATAAAGGCTATAACTTCACCTCAAGGATGACGATCCACAAAGATTTTGTGATAGTAAAAAATGTGCTTTGTTCTTTTACAAGCCTTTAGAAAGGTTTATATATAGTTATTTTTTGTTTGTTTGTTCAAGGGAAAAAAAACCCCCACCAAACTTCTATTTCTTCAATTGGGACCTAGCCAAACATGGCATTTAATTATCCCTTGCATCACAACATTAACGATAGCTCAGCTTGTATAGAGAATTCCCACCAGTTAAACTCAGAAACAAATCATGTCACTCTTTTTCATATCAAAAAGTTTTTTTCAGTCATAAAGCATCATTATAAAAAAGTGGAGAACAAAAGAAATGAGACTTTCTTGCTTCTTTGTTCTACAGCATTAAACACATATCCCATCCTTCCCAGCGGTATCTCAAGAGGAGATCTCCAGCACTTTCTCTCAGAATCCACCCCCTTCACCCCTTATCAAAACTCTTGCCTCTCCCTTCTTTCCTCCCTGACCGCCACCTTCAACTGTTCACTCTCCAGTGACTTCTTCCCCACTGCTTTCAAACATGCCCACACCTCCCCTCTTCCAAAAAATCCCCACCTTTAGCCCCACAACTCCCTCCAGTTATCACCCCATCTTTCTTCTCCTATTTCTCTCCAAAGTTCTGGACTGAGTTGTCTACACCCGCTGTCTCGAGTTCCTCTCCTCCGATTCTCTCCATCAACCCAGGGGACAGTTGATTTGTGAATTGGGAAATATGCCGTGGTAAACCATAAGATGGCACAATTAAAAGGAAGGGTTTTATGACTATCAAAAATTTAAAATTACTCAGCTTTAGTTTTTGCTTTTCAAATAGGAAGGAAACAAAAGGCTAATATGTTCACGATGCCCACAGTGAAAGCAAGATTAAACTTATCGATCAATCAATTGTATTTAGTGGGTGCTACTGTGAGCAGAGTATTGTACTAAATGCTTGGGAGGGTATAATATGACACCGTTGGTAGACATGTTCCCAACCCACAAGGAATCTGAACAGTGAAACCTTTGCCCCAATCCTCAGCTTCGGTTGAAGTTGAAGATGTACCTACAATATAGTTCAGCAGACTTGGCACTAATCTTACCTAATTCTTTAATGGACTGTGGGCCTTCCTTTCTTGTGTATTGAAATCTTTAAAAAGCCTGCGGCGAAGTCTACTGACATAAACCTTTTATAGAAACAATCAAATATCACTTGGTAATAATTTGCATAAGAATAGCGCAAAGTCAGACTGTCTGCTACTCTATGCCAAAAATCCAAATGGCAATTCCCAGCTCCTACTTGTTTGTGCTGCAGAATTGTTGAGCCCCCACTCCTTGCAACCTCTGAATCTGGGGCAAATGGCCAACTCGGGCTCTTTTGGTGAGTTCTTTTATTCTCATCTGCACGGCTGGAAACAAGTCCCGTCTGCACAGTGGCCTAATGACATTGAATCGGGTGGCTGTGCTGGTGGGTGAAGGAGAATGGAGGGGAGAGATAAGAAATACTGGACCTGCTGCACATTACTTCTGCCTAACCAAATCTCTGTTCTCCATGAGGTCTGTCCTACTCCTGAGAAATAAGAACACACCTTCTTCCTTCTCCGGGCAACCCCAACTCCTTCGAAGCTCTCTGTCCTGCGGCTCCAAGAGTTATGCCCTGATGACCAAAGAACGGGGATAAAAATACCAGAAAAGGAGTGAATGTCCAGGGGCAGGGAGAACTTTACTTTCTGTGATAAAGAATCAATGTTTTCACCTGGAGATGTTACCACTTTGAAATGTTAAATCACAAGGTTCTCCTGCTAAAATGTTGCCCTACAGAGAGGTATGCTAAGGTTCTGTCGCCTATTTACATTTGTCTTGGTGGAGAGGGAAGGGGGAGTGTGGGCTTGTGGTGTGTGTTTCTGGGAGTTTATGTCGCCTCAGTGACAGGAGGGCTACAATACAAAGAGACTTAGCAAAAACAGAACTTTCACACCAATGGTGTGGAATGGAACATTTGCTTTTCTTGTAGCTGAATGACTTCATTTCATAGTCTGCTAGTGGACTTAGAGCCCTAAAGCAGTTGAACATGATTTAAAAAAATGGAATTTTTTCTTGCGTCTCCTTTAATTTGGTTGATAGATATGAAAACCGGTTAATGAAAAATAAACAGGCTTTTCTTATTAGATGAGGACAATAACCAGACTGTGGATTGGCTGTCAGTTTTAAGCAGCCTCAAAGCAAACAAGAGGCCCTTTTGCTGAAATAATGGCTGTAATACCTGCAAAGGCAACTGTTTAGGTCTATTATCAGGTCGCCCTGTTGTCAAAGACAGCAGTAGGATTTAGCAAATCGCAAAGTTTTTAAAGTGATGTTTAGGGAATTCTTGCAGTCAAAATGAACAGCCAACACAAAGATGTGTGGAAAAAAAAATCCAACTCCGGGCACCGTACACAGTGCTAGGAGTTTTTCAAGTGAAACAGAAATGTTTCCAGAGGCTGTTGTTCACATATGGCAAAGCTGTCCCTGGGCTACCACCATATGTAAGGACACAAGGTTTTATGACTTATTGTCTGTATGATTTATAGAGATGATCTATGATCAGCAATTTTTCATATTCTCATATCATGAGCAAACACACTGAGGGCCAGTCTCTGCATAATGTGAAGTTGTGAAGGGCTGAGTGAGATCCCACCACAGTGAATCTGTCATGGTTAATACAAACTGGAGACTTTTTGAGTTGCTGCTCCTCCTAGAAAAAAAAATGGAGCAGGCTACGGTGATGGAACCAACAATTTCTTTGATTGGACTAGCCTATTCTGGAGTTATTTTGTGGTATGTTAATGACATACCACTATTACTTATGTTTATTCAAGGAGATTTCACCAGTGTCAACAGTGTTTACTCAAGTAAATGTCCAAGCCTTAATGTGGACAAAATGGTGAATTAATTTCTCCGCTCAGAAGAACTGAAATTCCTGCCGGAGTTAAGGTGTGCCGACTGACAGGGTGAGGACAGTAACTCAGCATTCAGACACCTAATGCCATTTAATCTTAATATTACCAATGATAAGCTGTGCTGCCTGGCTCCAATTCTGAGAGAGAAAGAGAAAGAACACACTGTATAAGTATTTGTATTTGAGGGGTATAGGGAAAGGAAATAACAACTCAACAGGCACTTCGTCTTTCAGTCACAGTGTTTCACCCTTCCCTTACATTAGAATCAACACAGCTACTCGGAATTCAAGACAGCAGTAAACAAGAGGAAATGAAAATCTGTTGAGATGTTGTTGGAGATTGCTGTTTTCTTTGGATATTAACCGAGGAGGTGGCCTTATCGATATTAGCATGCTATTGCTGATCAAAAGAACTGGAATTTATTGAATAAAACATTTCAGGTTTAGAGCTGTAATACTGCTGAATTGTGCACATTTCTCTGGTCTGATGTTGTCCCCTGCTCCTTTCTCTGGATGGATCTAAGTTGGCTCTCTTTGAAGTGACAAACCCCATTATAATGAATATCTAGGCCAGTGGAGATCTAACTAGCTGACACCAGTTCGCCGTAAAAACAAAAACTGGACAATTGTAGACATTCATTCATTCAATAGTATTTATTGAGCGCTTACTATGTGCAGAAAACTGTACTAAGCGCTTGGGATGAACAAGTCGGCAACAGATTGAGACAGTCCCTGCCGTTTGACGGGCTTACAGTCTAATCGGGGGAGACGGACAGACAAGAACAATGGCACTAAACAGCGTCAAGGGGAAGAACATCTCGTAAAAACAATGGCAACTAAATAGAATCAAGGCGATGTACAATTCATTAACAAAATAAATAGGGTAACGAAAATATATACAGTTGAGCGGACGAGTACAGTGCTGTGGGGATGGGAAGGGAGAGGTGGAGGAGCAGAGGGAAAAGGGGAAAATGAGGCTTTAGCTGCGGAGAGGTAAAGGGGGGATGGCAGAGGGAGTAGAGGGGGAAGAGGAGCTCAGTCTGGGAACGCCTCTTGGAGGAGGTGATTTTTAAGTAAGGTTTTGAAGAGGGAAAGAGAATCAGTTTGGCGGAGGTGAGGAGGGAGGGCGTTCCAGGACCGCGGGAGGACGTGACCCAGGGGTCGACGGCGGGATAGGCGAGACCGAGGGACGGTGAGGAGGTGGGCGGCAGAGGAGCGGAGCGTGCGGGGTGGGCGGTAGAAAGAGAGAAGGGAGGAGAGGTAGGAAGGGGCAAGGTGATGGAGAGCCTCGAAGCCTAGAGTGAGGAGTTTTTGTTTGGAGCGGAGGTCGATAGGCAACCACTGGAGTTGTTTAAGAAGGGAAGTGACATGCCCAGATCGTTTCTGCAGGAAGATGAGCCGGGCAGCGGAGTGAAGAATAGACCGGAGTGGGGCGAGAGAGGAGGAAGGGAGGTCAGAGAGAAGGCTGACACAGTAGTCTAGCCGGGATATAACGAGAGCCCGTAATAGTAAGGTAGCCGTTTGGGTGGAGAGGAAAGGGCGGATCTTGGCGATATCGTAGAGGTGAAACCGGCAGGTCTTGGTAACGGATAGGATGTGTGGGGTGAACGAGAGGGACGAGTCAAGGATGACACCGAGATTGCGGGCCTGCGGGATGGGAAGGATGGTCATGCCATCCACGGTGATAGAGAAGTCTGGGAGCGGACCGGGGTTGGGAGGGAAGATGAGGAGCTCAGTCTTGCTCACGTTGAGTTTTAGGTGGCGGGCCGACATCCAGGTGGAGACGTCCCGGAGGCAGGAGGAGATGCGAGCCTGAAGGGAGGGGGAGAGGACAGGGGCGGAGATGTAGATCTGCGTGTCATCTGCGTAGAGATGGTAGTCAAAGCCGTGAGAGCGGATGAGTTCACCGAGGGAGTGAGTGTAAATGGAGAACAGAAGAGGGCCAAGAACTGACCCTTGAGGAACTCCAACAGTTAAAGGATGGGAGGGGGAGGGGGAGGAGGCTCCAGCGTAGGAGACCGAGAATGATCGGCCAGAGAGGTAAGAGGAGAACCAGGAGAGGACAGAGTCCGTGAAGCCAAGGTGAGATAAGGTATGGAGGAGGAGGGGATGGTCGACAGTGTCAAAGGCAGCAGAGAGGTCAAGGAGGATCAGAATGGAGTAGGAGCCATTGGATTTGGCAAGAAGGAGGTCACGGGTGACCTTAGAGAGAGCAGTCTCGGTAGAGTGGAGGGGACGGAAGCCAGATTGGAGGGGGTCTAGGAGAGAATGGGAGTTAAGGGATTCTAGGCATCGATTGTAGACGACTCGTTCTAGGATTTTGGAAAGGAAGGGTAGTAGGGAGATAGGACGATAACTGGAGGGGGAAGTGGGGTCAAGAGTGGGTTTTTTTAGGATGGGGGAGACGTGGGCATGTTTGAAGGCAGAGGGGAAGGAGCCCTTGGAGATTGAGTGGTTAAAAATAGAAGTTAAGGAAGGGAGGAGGGCAGGGGCGATGGTTTTAAGAAGGTGAGAGGGAATGGGGTCCGAGGCGCAGGTGGAGGGGGTGGCACTTGCGAGGAGGGAGGAGATCTCCTCTGAGGATACTGCAGGGAAGGATGGGAAAGTAGGGGAGGGGGTTGTGGGGGGGGAGGGGAGAGGCGGAGGGGTGACTTTGGGGAGCTCAGACCTGATCGTGTTGATTTTCGTGAGGAAATAGTTGGCCAGATCATTGGGGGTGAGAGATGGGGGAGGGGGAGGAACAGGGGGCCTAAGGAGAGAGTTAAAGGTCCGGAACAATCGGCGGGGGTGACGGGCATGGGTGTCGATGAGGGAGGAGAAGAAGTAGACACAAACCTCAAGCACAAAATCTAGAGAACAAAGCATTATATTGATAAATTGCTAAAAGCAAACCTGTTCCATCCATCCCTACTAATGTAGCATTTGAATCAATCACTCATGCAAACTTTGTTTTCTGTGGCTGTTGACAGAAGATAGTTTTTTACCTGCCTTTGAAATCTGGCACTCAAAGTGGTTTTTTTTTTCTTTTTTGACCTGTATGAATTTGTAAGTTTAAAATGGGATATTCCTGGATTTTTTGAATGTCCATTTGGTTTGCTGTGGAAAAATACAAGTGTTCTTAATTAACCCAAAGAGGTGAAACAGTACAATTCCATCTGTCTCTCAAAAGGTAAGTAGTCTAATAATGTACAGGACCCATAGACAACCTAGTACTTGGGGCCCATCCTGAAAGGAGGCCAGTTGAAGGAATCAAAATGACTGATCTTCATTGCTATTGTTCATCTGTCCCTCTCCCCTGATTAGACTGTAAACCCGTCAAAGGGCAGGGACTGTCTCTGTAACCGATCCATACATTCCAAGCGCTTAGTACAGTGCTCTGCACATAGTAAGCGCTCAATAAATACTATTGAATGAATGAATGAATCTTTCCAAAACACAACTTGTAGATGTTGATCAGTGTTTTTGGATGACAAACTAAAGCAAGTGTCATCTGACATATAATGCTGTGGGTTTCTCAAGCAAGGTGATGCTAGGCCACAGAAGGATTTGGTGTCTGCCCTGGAAGGCAGCCGAAAAAAAAAAAGACTACTGTGAAAGCAGTCATCTTCAAAAAAGCAAGACAAACGGTCTCAGAAATACATCTCCCCACGAGAAGAAATGTGAATTGAAACCAAGTCTTCTAGGGCTTTGATTGGTAAAATTTTCAATGTTTGTCAGAGAATAAAAGAGAAAAATATGGGCATTCCCCCAAAACTTGTTAGGATTGAATTGGAAAGAATCAACAAATACGGTGAATTTTACTTTATAGTATTGCCATCGATGGAGTCACTTTTATAGATATTTTAGATTTTTGGAGTAAGCCCTGTGACTCTACCATAACATGTGTTTTGGCCAGAACATTGTTTGGGAATAGGGAATATCTACCTGACAATGCGAGCCTATCTGGATAAAGCATGTCAGAGAGTTGGAAAAAATGGTCCCTCCACCCCTGCATCAAACAGAAACTCTTTACCATTGGCTTTAAAGCACTCAGTCACCTTGCCCCATCTTACCTTGCTGTTTTCCCACTACAACCCAGCCTGCTCACTTTGCTCCTCTGATGCCAACCAATTCAATGTAGTTCGATCTCGTCTATCTTGCTGCCGGCCCTTCATCCACATCCTGCCTCTGGCCTGGAACTCCCTCCCTCTTCATATCCGACAGAAGATCACAATCCTGCCTTCAAAGCCTTATTAAAATCACATCTCCTCCAAGAGGCTTTCCCCGTAAGCCCTTATTTCCTCTACTTCCTCTCCCTTCTGCGTCACCCTTGCACTTGGATTGCGTTGTCAGCCCCACAGCACTTATGTACATATCCAGAGTTTATTTATCTTAATATTCATTCATTCAATCCTATTTACTGAGCGCTTACTGTGTGCAAAGCACTGTACTATGGGCTTGGAAAATACAATTCAGCAATAAAGAGAGACAATCCTTGCCCACCCCGAGCTTACAGTCTAGAAGGGGATGACAGTAAAACGAGTAAATAGGCAGCAATATAAATAGAATTATAGATATGTACACACCAAAGTAATAGGCATTAATATAAATAGATTATAGGTATGTACATATATACACTAGTGCCGAGGGGCGTGGAGGGGGGTAGAGCAAAGGGAGCGAATTGGGGCAATGGGGAGGGAAGGGGAGTTGAGGAAAAGGGGGGCTTAGTCTGGGAAGGACTCTTGGAGGAGGTGAGCCTTCAGTAGGGCTCTGAAGAAGAGGAAGAGTGATTGTTTGGCAGATATGAGGAGGGAGGGCATTCCAGGGCAGAGGTAGGACGTGGGCCAGGGGTCGACATTAGTACAGGTGAGAACGAGGCACAGTGAGAAGGTTAACACCAGAGGAGTGGAGTGTGTGGGCTGGGATGTAGAAGGAAAGAAGGGGGGTGAGGAAGAGGGGGCAAGGTGATGGAGACCTTTGAAGCCATTAGTGAGAATGTTTCCTCCTCCAGATTGTAAACTCCTTGTGAGCAGGGAACACATCTACCAACTTGGTTATATTGTCCTCTCCCAAGCACTTAGAAATACTAATAATAATAATGATGGTATTTGTTAAGTGCTTACTATGTGGCAAACACTATTCTAAGTCCTGGGAAGAATACAAGCTTATCGGGTCGGACACATTCCCTGTCCAACATGGGGCTCAGAGTCTTAATCCCCATTTTGCAGATGAAGTAGCTGAGGCTCAGTTGTATTTATTGAGCTCTTACTGTGTGAAGAGCATTACTCTAATCTGAATTGTATCACATTCTCTTTGCCTGCCCCATAAAATCCTGAATGTCTTAAAATTAGAATATGGAAATTTGTAGGGCACTTCTTATTTGGGGTGCGGATGAGTAGGAGAGTGAAAGGATGGTGCAATTTCTTCACATTTTTCCAAACCACTTTTCCATCCTCTAATGATTCTATTCTGTCATTAATGCTAATTTAAGCATTAGGATAGATATTTTAAACAATAATGTCTTCAGGAGGTTTATTGAGTATAGTACTGAAATTGAAAAAGAAAACTAATTTGATTCACATTATGTGGTTTGTTACATTGTTAAGATTCATTAGGATGTTAGAGCACTAAAATAGATGAAGTCTTATTTATTATTTCATAGACTCCTGCCCATTAGGACTATTACTTCCTCTGTTAGGAGGTGCAGAAAAGACAGCGGCACATGTTAAGTATTTATATTGCACAAACAACACACCATCTCTGACAACACACTCAGAATAAAAAAAAAAAGCCACAAGGTCAGCTATGTAGGGAAATAAACAGTTTGTTAAAAGATTTTGTGAACACTTTATTCCACTTAAAGGAAAAGTGTTCATATTCGTGTCTTGAAAAACAACTCCTTAAGGGCTTCCGTGATAAGGCTGTTTTATAAGCCGGGGATTGTCAGACAATCTCAATGGCTCTGAGATATCCTGAACTGTTTTGTTTTTAAGTTTAAATCCCTGAGTAATTTGCTTCTTTCCAGGGCTAAGAATTGGTATTCTCTCTTAGGCTACAAAATGTCTTGTTCCAGATCTGGATATTGGGATTATTAGGCTCCATGACAACTGGTCATATTTGTTTGCTCTTGTGGATCAGCATGATGTAAATATCCCTGTTGTTGCCAGCTGTCTCCCAGGTACACCATTCCTCCTTTTTTTTCCTCACTTGCCCCAACCTCCTTAAAACCTGCAAGCCCCCCAGCTCCCCTCTCCCTTAGCCTCCTCCCACCCCCAACCCAAAAGCCCTATCTCCTTACATCCCCCAGGCCCATGGGCTCCATGCCTCAAAGCTCTAATCTGCCCTACCTTTTTAGGGGTGCTGGGGGTCGGGGATAGAAATGAAGCCATGCAGTAGAAATGAGGGAGGGGGGAGAGATTTATTTTTTTAATGGTGCACAGGGTGAGTTTCAGGATTTTGGGGTGGGGGCAAGCCATGGGGACACTAATTTAAAGTGGGGGATAAGTAGGGGAGGAAGTCAGTGAGGGAGGAAGGAGGCAGGGCAAATAAAGAACAGGTGACAGCTGGCAGCAACAAGGAGATTTATGCTGTGCTGGTCAGTGACAAGAAGCAAATATGCCTCTGTCACCTACCTACCATGCCAATAACTTCCCCTTAACCTCACTGTTTTGTTTTAGGAATAAAGCCCCACTAGACTGCCAAGGAGTGACACACACTTTGCCTGACACATGCTTTCCTTGTAAAGATCTCAAAGTGCTTAAAAAAGAATCTTTCGCTGACAACTCATAGTTGTGGAAACTTAAAAAATGAGGGATTAAGTGAATGACTCCGGTTTGCAGTATGGTAACATGGCATTATGGAATGTCTCTAGGAAGCTCAATATGACCATTTGCAGGGGAGAAAACTGAATCAAAGACATGCATGTGGAAGTTTAATTACATTTTTTTAAATTATGGTATTTGTTAAGCGCTTGCTATGTGTCAAGGACCGTTCTAAGCACTGGGGTCGATTCATGTTAATTAGGATGGACTCAGTCCCTGTCCCACATGGGGCTCACAGTCTAAGTAGGAGGGAGAAGAACAAGCATTGAATCCCTATTTTACAGTTGAAGAAACTGAGGCACAAATAAAGTGATTTGCCCAAGGTCACGCAGCAGGCAGCTCGCAGAGCTGGGATTATAACCCGAGTCCTCTGACTTCTAAACCCATGATTTTTTTTAATGGTATTTGCTGCTTTCTTACTATGTGCCGGCTACTGAACCAAGACCGGGATAGGTATGAATAATCGGTTTGGACACAGGCCCTGTCCCACATAAGTCTCATAGTCTTAATCCCCATTTTACAGATGAGGTAACTGAGGCACAGAGAAGTTAAGTGACTTGCCCAAGTTCACACAGCACACAAGTGGCAGAGCTAGGATTAGAACCCAGGTTCTCTGAATCCCAAGCCCGTGTGCTTTCTATTAACCATGCTGTTCCTTTTTAAACCTCATTTAAAAATCAAACCTCTTGACTTCAGATTCCTTAATTTAGATTATTCAGACCATTAATGCCTGTCTCTCCCTCTAAACTCTGAGGGCAGGGAATGTGTCTACTGAATCCATTGTACTGTACTCTCCCAAGTGCTGAGAAGAGTGCTTTGCACTCAGTAAGTGCTCAATGAATGCCTCTGATAGATCAGTTAGTGACTGTTATAGCTACCCTCATAAAGGAAAATATGAGGCATTTGTATTCCAGCATAAAGGTAACTTTCTCTAAAATTAACTTTAGAGGAAAAATCATGGTTGCTAGAGGGTCCATCCCTCTAGCCATGAGACTGGATATTCAGAATTGCAATGGTCCCACAGTTCCTCCAAATGTGCTTTGGGATCACAGTCAGAGACAGGCTACTTAGGAAATAATCATCATCATGATAATCATTATGGTATTTACTGGGTTCTTGACATCAAGAACAAGGTGAACAAGAAAAATCACTGAGCTGAGTGCTGCACTGGATAAAAGATAATCAGATCAGGGTAGTACGGAAAAGGGATCTTGGGGATGACCCAGGATGGCACTGCTTATGGTCTATTTTCCTTCAGAGTCCTTCAGAGACACTCTAGGGATATATGAAACCACACAGAGTTATAGTCTAATCCCGGCTCTGCTGTGCGACCTTGGGCAAGTCACGTAACTTCTTTGTGCCCCAGTTCCCTCATCTGTAAAACGGGGATTAAGACTGTGAGCCTCACGTGGGACGACGTCATTACCTTGTATCTACCCCAGCGCTTCCGGACCTTAAACTCTCTCCTTAGGCCCCCTGTTCCTCCCCCTCCCTCATCTCTCACCCCCAATGATCTGGCCAACTATTTCCTCACGAAAATCAACACGATCAGGTCTGAGCTCCCCAAAGTCACCCCTCCGCCTCTCCCCTCCCCCCCAACAACCCCCTCCCCTACTTTCCCATCCTTCCCTGCAGTATCCTCAGAGGAGATCTCCTCCCTCCTCGCAAGTGCCACCCCCTCCACCTGCGCCTCGGACCCCATTCCCTCTCACCTTCTTAAAACCATCGCCCCTGCCCTCCTCCCTTCCTTAACTTCTATTTTTAACCACTCAATCTCCAAGGGCTCCTTCCCCTCTGCCTTCAAACATGCCCACGTCTCCCCCATCCTAAAAAAACCCACTCTTGACCCCACTTCCCCCTCCAGTTATCGTCCTATCTCCCTACTACCCTTCCTTTCCAAAATCCTAGAACGAGTCGTCTACAATCGATGCCTAGAATCCCTTAACTCCCATTCTCTCCTAGACCCCCTCCAATCTGGCTTCCGTCCCCTCCACTCTACCGAGACTGCTCTCTCTAAGGTCACCCGTGACCTCCTTCTTGCCAAATCCAATGGCTCCTACTCCATTCTGATCCTCCTTGACCTCTCTGCTGCCTTTGACACTGTCGACCATCCCCTCCTCTCCATACCTTATCTCACCTTGGCTTCACGGACTCTGTCCTCTCCTGGTTCTCCTCTTACCTCTCTGGCCGATCATTCTCGGTCTCCTACGCTGGAGCCTCCTCCCCCTCCCATCCTTTAACTGTTGGAGTTCCTCAAGGGTCAGTTCTTGGCCCTCTTCTGTTCTCCATTTACACTCACTCCCTCGGTGAACTCATCCGCTCTCACGGCTTTGACTACCATCTCTACGCAGATGACACGCAGATCTACATCTCCGCCCCTGTCCTCTCCCCCTCCCTTCAGGCTCGCATCTCCTCCTGCCTCCGGGACGTCTCCACCTGGATGTCGGCCCGCCACCTAAAACTCAACATGAGCAAGACTGAGCTCCTCATCTTCCCTCCCAAACCCGGTCCTCTCCCAGACTTCTCTATCACCGTGGATGGCACGACCATCCTTCCCGTCCCGCAGGCCCGCAATCTCGGTGTCATCCTTGACTCGTCTCTCTCGTTCACCCCACACATCCTATCCGTTACCAAGACCTGCCGGTTTCACCTCTACGATATCGCCAAGATCCGCCCTTTCCTCTCCACCCAAACGGCTACCTTACTATTACGGGCTCTCGTTATATCCCGGCTAGACTACTGTGTCAGCCTTCTCTCTGACCTCCCTTCCTCCTCTCTCGCCCCACTCCGGTCTATTCTTCACTCCGCTGCCCGGCTCATCTTCCTGCAGAAACGATCTGGGCATGTCACTTCCCTTCTTAAACAACTCCAGTGGTTGCCTATCGACCTCCGCTCCAAACAAAAACTCCTCACTCTAGGCTTCGAGGCTCTCCATCACCTTGCCCCTTCCTACCTCTCCTCCCTTCTCTCTTTCTACCGCCCACCCCGCACGCTCCGCTCCTCTGCCGCCCACCTCCTCACCGTCCCTCGGTCTCGCCTATCCCGCCGTCGACCCCCGGGTCACGTCCTCCCGCGGTCCTGGAACGCCCTCCCTCCTCACCTCCGCCAAACTGATTCTCTTTCCCTCTTCAAAACCTTACTTAAAAATCACCTCCTCCAAGAGGCGTTCCCAGACTGAGCTCCTCTTCCCCCTCTACTCCCTCTGCCATCCCCCCTTTACCTCTCCGCACCTAAAGCCTCATTTTCCCCTTTTCCCTCTGCTCTTCCACCTCTCCCTTCCCATCCCCACAGCACTGTACTCGTCCGCTCAACTGTATATATTTTCGTTACCCTATTTATTTTGTTAATGAATTGTACATCGCCTTGATTCTATTTAGTTGCCATTGTTTTTACGAGATGTTCTTCCCCTTGACGCTGTTTAGTGCCATTGTTCTTGTCTGTCCGTCTCCCCCGATTAGACTGTAAGCCCGTCAAACGGCAGGGACTGTCTCTATCTGTTGCCGACTTGTTCATCCCAAGCGCTTAGTACAGTGCTCTGCACATAGTAAGCGCTCAATAAATACTATTGAATGAATGAATGAATGAATGAACAGTGCTTGGTACATAGTAAGTGCTTAACAAATACTATAATTACTATAATGATTATGTACTCACAGCCACCTGCAGTACTTCTGTACATATTTTACATGTCCTATTACTTCAGTTCTAACTCGTGTTCATTTCCACTTCTCCTAGTTCCGTCTAGCGGTAAATTATTTTAGTGTCCGTCTGCCCTGGTAGACCATTATCTCCTCGAGGGCAGGGATCTTGTCCAATAACTTCACTGTACCCTCCCAAGTACTTAATACAATGCTCTGCAAACAGTAGCTGCTCAATTGACTATTGATTGATCGTCGAGCTACTTCGTCCTTTCTAGCTGGTTAGATCTTCCTGCCTCATAAGCTCCCCTTTTCCTCAATTTCCCTTCCCCCGCCACCTCACCCCAACTTGCTCCCTTTGCTCCACCCCCTACCCCACAGCACTCGTGTATATATGTACGTATAAATAATTCTATTTATTTATATTAATGCCTGTTTTACTTGTTCTGATGTGTATATATATCGCTAATTCTATTATATTTATATTGATACTATTGATGCCTGTTTACTTGTTTTGAAGTCTGTGTCCCCCCGTTCTAGACTGTGAGCCCGTGGTGGGCAGGGATTGTCTCTCTTTGTTGCTGAATTGTACTTTCCAAGCGCTTAATACACTGCTCTGCACACAGTAAGTGCACAATAAATATGATTGAATGAATCATAAGACAACTTCAGAGAAAGTGCCTCAGCTGTTATTTTACGTATAACTTCTGCTCTGAGCCCAAAATATTTTGTGGTATCCGTTGTTTCCCACCAGTCAATGGAGGCAAATTGCTTTTAAGGATATGCAATATGAAAACCCACCCAAATGATGGACCGGAAAGAGAAGCAGTTAAAGAATGGACAACATATGGCCTTCCCTAGACGCTGGGTAGTTATCAATTCCCAACTGCTTCGGAGTCAACTGTGGAAGGAACGGGGGTCATGTTGATACCCTGGTGCAACGAGAGTGACATTTCCTATTTTTTGTCAGCTACAAAGAGTGATATGCATGTTGCCAAAGGATAATAACGGGGAAGGAATCAATCTTCCCTTATCCTGTGGGTGAATGGAAAGATTCCTTGCTGAAACTGCTGCTGGAATATCCTCCCTCAGACACTCGGTGATGGACCGTGGAAGCGGGCAGTATGGAGAATGGAACTGAGAAACCCCGCGCATATTAGATCTCCTGGAAACAGTTCAGGGTGTACAATGCCAAATGCAATGGATTTTTTCATGCTGAGTGGAATTACCATTAAACTAAAACCATTTGGACATTGTCATCTGCCCACGATTCAAATTGGCTGAAATTGCATTAGGACTGTCCTTTGTTACATTCCTTTTCAGAGTGAATCTCAGATGTGAACCTCACATTGGACAGGTGCCCCATGGAGGAAGTTTGTATTATTATATAATGAGTCAACACAAATATCATTATCACTGTTCCGCTACCTGCTGGCAAGAGGCAGGGCTCTGATACAGCGGCTGGCCCGAATACAGCTGAGCTGTGTAATTGATGGAAAGATAAGGTCTCGCTCCACAGTGACTCTTCCTCTTCTTGGCTCTCTGTCTCATCAGCAGGGGTTCTACATTTTCTGTCCTTCCACAGGAGGCACCCTCTCTGAGGAGAGACTTTCTTGTCTGACACAACAAGATTAAGCAATTTCTTTTTAATTAGGGTTGCGGACATTTCCAAATGGAGCAGGGGAGAGCACAGACTGTCTCTTTAAATTCTAAGTGGATTCCATCCCACAGTGGTTTTAGAACTTGCTGCTAGAAAAGTTCAGCTTTCTGTCACAAGGCCTGAGTTCCTGACTGTTTTTAATGAGAGTCTGACTTGTGTACACCAGTTAGCAGGGAGGCTGGTTGGAGAGTGGAGAAGCATGACCTTTGGGTACCTCTGTTGATGGTGCCCAAACGATCTCATCAGTATATTAGGCCTCTTCCCCTTCCTACTCCTGACCCAGCTCCTGTACGTATTCAAAATTCAAATGAGTTTCTGTCAAATTCCATGCCAAGAAAGGTTGCTGAAGTTATTTGTGGCTCTTGCCTTGGAAATCTAAATAAAGTCCTGGAGGCCGAGAAGGAGGAATGCAGAGTAAAAGGCTGAAGGTAGTTACATTTCCCTTCCACCAACAGCTTCTTCACTATGACTGGGTCAGCCCCATTAGCTGCTCAGCCGGGCTGATGTTAAGAACCCCAGCCCAGTAGCACTCTCTCTCCTTCTGGCTCCACGGCCTGCCAGAGAGCTCAGGGGGTCACCGGGGAACAAAGGGGCCCAGGTTCTAGTTTTAGCAGTCTGATCTTTGTCCTGAGACCCCTGACAAGATTTGTAGGAAAGGAAAGTAGCAGCTTTGTTTCCAATGTGATTAACATCTGAATAATTTACAAACAGGAGCTATATCCAGCTCAGACAATGCATTGGCTTTTGAAAGCCACCTTGAAGTCCTCTCTTCGCATTTCAGCTTTAACCTCAAAGAGGAATGAATGGTGAGTGCCTTCTAGTCTTGGGAGCTTCCACCTGACTTGGCCATGATATAACTAAACCACCTCAACATCTTGCCCTCTGACAGAGACCTGACAACAAACTTTGGTGTGAAGATGTCTATCAGCTGGATGGATAGCTGTGCCAAGTCTTCATCCCCGCTGAAAATAATTTCTCACTGCCTAGTCAATGTGAGGGGTGAAAAGACTGGGCCCTGGTTTTTTTTCACCGGCCAGGTGAAAACAGTTTGCTTTTCAGCTCTCTCATCAGAGCCAGCTGGTGGGATAGAGCCTGTTTGGGTTCAGATTCCTGGGCAAAGAGTTTGGATTCCTTCACATATTTCCCACATGGCACTGCCCAAATGAGAAGGTATGGGAAGTGGAGTTTGTGCCACTGATAGAGAAACGGCTTACGGGGTGGGAGGTTCACCCCTGGAGCCGGTCTTGTCCAGATGATTACGATCAGGTGTACTTCTCTATTCGGCTACCCAGCTGGTTTAGATTTGAGCTACTGGCTAGTTTAGCTGCTGGTTCAATAAACAAACACAGTCTATTGTCCATCATGCTAAGTGAAAGTGGATCTCCCAGCAAAACAAATGCAATTGAGTGTAAGCACATGCTTTTACACAAAGTGCTTTTTCCCTTTTGCTGTCAAAGCATTTTGGATTTCTGGTGGCTCTTTCTCCTGAAAAGATCAGTGGGGCACAGAACAAGCTTCCTGGCTTTTGACTTGCACTTGTTGAAATGAATTATGGTCAAGCTGGTAAACTCGGGGGCCAGATTTACCTTGTTTTGCCCAGCCCCACACATGCTTTCTATGAAAAAGAGTCCTGCTAGCCACAGCTCAGGTGGAACTTTTTAAAGAGTTAATTTTCACACATTAGCGGCTGAATTCTGCCTTTCCCTCTAAGCTCAGTGTGAGCAGCGAATGTGTCTGTTTATTGTTGTATTGGTCTCTCCCTTAGTACAGTGCTGTGTATACAGTAAGTGCTCAATAAATACGATTGACCCACTGACAAGTAGGCTCCTTGTGGGCAGGGACTGTCTGTATCTATGCTTTTGCATTATACAGCACTATGTGTGCTGTAAACACTCAATACCACTGTTTGATTATTCTTTGGTTTTTCTTTTCCATCACTCACTTAGTCTTGCCACCTTCCACTTGATAAATTCATCTGACCACAAATGGGTGCTCTGTCACTTTCCCTTAAACCGGCTCCCTAATGACGCTTGGAAATTTGACTGTGCCTTTTATCAGTACCTGGAGAGCAAGACTTCCATCCCACCAAAGGAAGCATTCTTGTTAACCTTTCTGATGGTGATGCCACAGAAAAGTCAGCACCTTTAATGAACCACTTAAGAGGAACCAGTTCACAGCTAGGAAATTACAGCTTTCCATGAATTACAGCTATTGGCTGGCTGCAAGAGACACTCCACCCAAATCTTAATTCTGAGACTCCAATCTGCCCGTTCTATCCGTACCATCTCCTTCCCCACCCCCCATCCCTTTCTTAGGATTTGAGGAACTCCTGACCAAAGTAAATGAAAGTTCATCAGCAAAATGGGATTTACTGAGTGGGATTCCATCCACTAGATGTAACGCGGTGTATTGGGGCTGGGAAAGTGATACGTTCCATGTTCCCAAGGTGCCTACACTCTAAAGGGGTAAACAGACATATTAATATTTCCAGGTAGAGTAGTCAAAGTAAAGAACAGAAGGAACATACATCCCAAAGTGCTGGGGAGGGGTATAAATAGGTTTGCAAGTGCTAGCGATGGCTGGTAGGTTAACATCTCGTAGGGTGCTGGGAAAATAATCGGGAAGGTTTGGTGAAGGATGTGGGAATTTTGGAGGGCTCTGAAGGTCGAGAGAATTGTGGTCTTCTGGGTTTGGGAGGAGAGGGAGTTCCAGTGAGGGAGAGGACGTAGCTGGGAGTGTCGAGCATGAGGTACAGCTAAAAGGTTGGCTTGGGAGACATGAAGAGAGCGGGTTGGGGAACAGCGGGGGAAGAGAGCAGATGGGTTCACTTTAAGCAATGAATTTTTAATGGTCTGAGACTGCAGAGTGGAGCTGGGCCAGGTCCAGGCTGCTTATCTGATGGGGAAGGTCAGTGTTTGAACTCAGAGAGGCACGGATGAGAGGGCAGACCTGACATGGCTCTTCAACCGAGATTTCGGCTTGTCAAATATTTCATACCTTCACATTCTGGAGCCTGATCATCTAAGCAGTAGGAAGAAGGAATATGTACAGAACCTTTTTCTGCCACTGGCAATGAAAGCTTGCCTTGTCCTGATTTTGACACTGTGGACCACCCCTTTCTCCTGGAAACATTATCCAACTTTGGTTTTACTGACACTGTCCTCTCTTGGTTCTCCTATCTCTCTGACTGCTCCTTCTCAGTCTCTCTCAGAGGCTCCTCCTATGCTTCCCACCCTCTAACTGTGGGAGGCCCACAAGGCTCGATTCTGGCTCCCCTACTGCACCCTTGGAGAACTCATTCCCTCCCACCGCTTCAAATTCCATCTCTACACGGATGATTCCCAAATTTAGTTCTCCAGCTCTGACCAGTCTTCTTCCCTGCAGTCTCACATTTCCTCCTACCTTCAGGACATCTCTACTCGGGTGTCTTGTTGCAGACACCTCAAACTAAACATGTCCAGGACACAACTCCTAATCTTCCCACCCAAACCCTGTCCTTCCCCCAATTCTACCCATCACTGCGATGATAACAAGAATAATAATAATTGTAAGCTGTAGACAATGCCGTTATCCTCAACTTGTCTCTCTCATTCAACCCACATACTATATCTGTAACCAAATTCTGTCAGTTCTACCTTCACATCATTACTAAAAATCTGTCCTTTCTTCTCCATCCAAACTGCTTCTACACTGAACCAAACACATCATATCCCTCCTACTTCGAGTGTGAGTCCCACGTGGGTCAGGTAGTGTGTCCAACTTGATTATCTTGTATCTACCCCAGCACTTAGAACAGTGGTGGACACATAGCAAGAGCTTAACAAATGTCATTATTATTATTATCCCGCCTTCACTACTTTATCATCCTCTTTGGTAACCTCCCTGCCTTCTGTCTCTCCCCACTCCAGTCCATACTTCACTCTGCTCCCCAGGTTAACTTTTGAAAAAAAAAAGTTCAGTCCACATCTCCCCACTCCTCAAGTACCTCCAGTCGTTATCCATCCACCTTCGCATCAAACAGAAACTCCTTACCATTGGCTTTGAAGCTTTCAATCAATTCGGCCCCTCCTACTTTATCTTGCTGATTTCCTACTATGGCCCAGCCCATACTACATCACCAGCTTGCACACTGTGCTTTGATCTCATCCATCTCAACACTCACCCCTTTCCCGCATCCTCCCTCTGACCTGAAACTCCCTCCCCCTCCACATATGCCAGACCGGCACTCTCCCCACCTTTAAAGTCTTATTAAAATCACATCTCCTCCAAGAGGCCGTCCCCAATTAAGCTCTCTTTTCCCTTCCTCCTGCTCTCTTCTGTGTTGTCTATGCACTCAGATATGTACCCTTTGAGCCTTTGATATTCATCTCAGAATTTACTTTTTATATTAATGTCTATCTCCCCCTCTAGACTGCAAGCTTCTTGTGGGAAGGGAACTTGTGTACCAACTCCACTGTACTCTATTCTCCCAAACACTTATCACAGTGCTCTGCACACAGTAAGCACTTAATAAATACCATTGATTGATCTCCCAAAATCTTACCCAAAGGAAAAAGTAAAGTGTCCCATGTTGGGAGAGTATGAGGCCTCTTGTGGTCATAGAAACTATTAACTGAGTTAGCATGAGCTTGTCCAGGCCCACTTTAGCCATCAAAAATTTGCAGGAAAAATGCTTAGCCTAAATAGATTTTTCTGGCCGTGGGGCTCTGGGCCCCAAGGGAGTTGGGGTGGGATGGCACAACAGACCCTGAAATCCAGATGGCCAATTAAGGTCTGTTATGTCACTAATAATTAGACCCATTGCAGACATGGGTGGGTTAAATAGGGAATTAGCCTTAAATCAGGCCGGACACCTTCAATTTTCCAGAGAAGCAGTCCCCAGGGTATCTCTGTTTCTTTCTTCCGAGCAAGCAGTTGACCAAGTGAATACACTCACCGTAGCCAATTCCTCTCTTGCAACTCCCGTCTTGATCCTCTACAGTTTGGTTTCTTCTCCTTTCACTCCACTTAGACCACCCTCTCCAAGGTCACCAATGACTTCCTTGCTTAACCTAACATACTCTTCTCTGTCCTAGTCGTCTTCAATCTCCTCCTACACCGGGAGTGGAGGGAAGAGGGGTGCGCGGGGCTTGGCTTTCCTCTTCCAGGAGGTGGGCAGATGTTCATGCTAGGGCCTTGAGGGAGGTTTTCAAAGAGGTAAGGTCCTTGGGTGGGAGTCTTCCAGGTGTGAAAATCTAATGGAATTTAGATATCCTTCATAGGAAACTGCTTGTCTGGAATTCAGGATCACCACCACCATCTTTCCCTGGGGGAATGAATAGCTGAATGTAACTATTGCTCCTCCTTGCTCTACCCCATCGACCCTCTTCCCAGCAGGCTCAGATTCGGAGCCCGAGGGTTAGATGATGCCAGACGACTCCGTCCTTGCTTGGGTGGGTAGTCGCTATGGTGCTGCAGCAATCTCCAACCTAACTGAATCAGTGGCCAAGTTGCAACATTGGCTATCCATGCCTGTCTCGCCCCACCACTCCCCATACCCTGCAGCTGTCCCAGTAGACCAGGGAAGGCCAGCACAAATATTTGCTGGGGGCGCCTAAGCTGGGAGATGGGAGGATGCAGCAGTCCTGAACCCCCGGCAACATCTGCAGTGGCCGACCAAAGATTCAGCAGTGCCACCGGTGCCTGGCCTGAGCTCTGGCACTGAACTTTATTATTAGGGGAACAAAGCAGGCTGGCAGCCATTCCAACTAGAGATTCTCTGGACCTGGCTCCCCCAGCCCTTGGCTCTAGCCAGGGGAATCTGACTTATTGGAGGGCGAGGTTCTCTGAAGAGGAATAGAGGAAAAAAACAACAAAAAAAGGAAAAGACTGAGGTGGGAAAGGAGGTAGAAGATGAAAAAGGAAAGGAAGGGAAAGTGGGGGAAGCAAGGGCAGGAAAATGGAAAAGGAAGAAGAAGGGAGAGAAAGTGAGAAACAGAAAGGGAGAGACATAATAATAATAATAATAACAATGGTACTTGTTAAGTGCTTACTATATGCCAAGCACTGTTCTAAGCACTGGGGTAGATACAAGTTAATCACGGTGGACACAGTCTCTGTCCTACATAGGGCTCACAGTTCTAATCCCCAGCACTACAAAGGAAGACTATCCCTGATAACACGAAACACCTGGGGGAACATGGGGGGGGCAGGTGGGAAAGGATGGCAGGATCCAGTAAATGATGCAAAGCTGAGAAAGGGGCAAATGAGGAAAGAAAGAATGAGGAGAGGACACACCCGAGGAGTAAGAAACAGCAGAAGCAAAAAATATTTTCAGAAGGAGAGAGAATGAGGACTGGAGAATGCAGCCAGGGGATTCAGGGGTGAATGAGTGGAAGAGAGACATGACGGAAAAGGCAGAGGAAACAGTGGGCATGCAGGCAAGTCAGAGGATATAATTAGGTGCACGTGAGTGGTTGCATGAGGGAGTGATTGCTGAACCAGTCTGAATATGGCATCAATTACATTGGTCCCACTGGAGATGAATGACTCAACAAAATCCCTATGACCTTTCACCGTCACTATCTGATCCTCTTCTCACTGTCATCAGAACATTTGTTGGTCTACATGTACAGTCACTGATAAATCACTGAAGTCTGACTTTTTGATATCATTTCTATTTGGGAGCTCTGTACTGAGCTCCACCCTTTGTTCCTCTTCTCCCCGCCTTCTTTCAAGCAGATTATAAGAAGTCAATCTCTAGCTGGGCCAGGTGAATCTCACAGGTGAACCAGGGTCCTGTGTTCTGCTTCGTATTAATTACTGACCCTGCCAGCATCTGTCCTGAGAAATGAAATCAGACAAGGCTTGGAATGGAGCAGTAAAATCCTAGGGCTTTATTCATTTATCTTAATGTCTGTCTCCCCACTAGATTGTAAATTTCTGGTTGGTGGGCAGGGAACATGTCTGCCAACTCCTTTGCATTGTATTCTTCCAAGCGTCTAGTACACTGCTGTACACACAGTAAGCTCTCGATCGACACAAGTTATTGGTTGATCGGGGATGCCTAGGTGCCACGATTAGCAAATGTGACATATTAACCGAGGCACATGGGTAAGAGGGGTCTCCGGCTTCTTGTTAATTACTTAGCTGGAATCTCAACTCTACAGAAACTAGCTTATGGCCACAATGAGCTGCCTCAAGCTTTCTCGGGTCAAAAGGTTCTACCAAGACCAGACAGATGCATAGAAGCTGTGCTGGGTTGGGGGTGGGGGGTGGCACTGAAATTCTGGGTCATCAAAGCCTCTCACAATATCAGGCACATTACTTCAGTCCTTCATATGTATAAGCAAGAGAACACAAATAAGCCCTCTCACTTCACTTCCTTGCCAGGTCTTTTCCTTTTCCAGCTCATCTTTCAATGCTCTCACGGTCCTCGGAGGACCTTCTCGGAGCTCTGCAGTCAGAGCCCACGGCACCATGCAGTTCAGGGTTCGGAGCCCTGCCAGCATAGATGTTTCAGGGGCTCTGATGCAGTCAAAGTGCAGCTTGGGAGCTCTCAGGCTGTTAAACGCTTTCCTGAATGGCATGGATTCTTTCCATTACAAGAGTCTCCCCATGCCACTGATAAAAAGCCACTCTAGTGTTCCCTAGATCTTGCCTGAAATATCCTCGGAACCACCACACTGACAATCACTGATTCCATCAGATAGCCATCATAATTGCTAAAGGAATTCAAAGCCCCTAGCGATTTGAATTTCGACCTTGTGATTTTGAGTCCCACTCATTGCCCTATACTTTCCAAAAAACACGGCTGCCCCCGAACAATGGCTCCCCTGCTCTAGGTTTAGGGGAGGCAGTAAGTAGAAGAGGGTGAAAGATCAGAAACTGATCAGAAAAAGAACTAACATCACACTAACATTAAACTAAGCTAGCTTCTCACTGGAAGGAACTAAAGAGCACAAGATAAAGAAACTAATGAGCCCTCAAAAGGCATTCAGTAAACATCACTGGCTAACTCTGGAGAGCTTTAGGATGGAGCCAGGGAAGACTGACTACTCCAATCACTAGATCTTCAGGTTGAGAGTAAGCATGTAGTGGGCACCACCCAGCAGGCAGCCTGACCCCGTTTGCAGTAATGGCAATGGACTGGTAGGATTCTTTACTTACCGGTGGCATTTTTTAAGTGCTTGAAAACACTGCATTAAGTCTCGGATAGATACACGTTAATCAGATGAGAGACGATCTCTGTCCCACATGGCACTCGCAATCCAAGGAGGCGAGAGAGCCGGTATTTTATCCCCGTTTTCCAGATTAGGAAGACGAGGCCCACAGAGGTCAGGTGACTTCCCCAAGGTCACAGAGAAGGCCAGTGGCAACGTTGGTTTTAGAACTGGGTCTCCTGACTTTCAGCCCCACGCTCTTTCCACAAGGCCATGTTATTGTGAGGCTCCCTCAATTCCTCCAAATTGCATAGAGAATGCAGATTTGGATTTAAAAAGTGGATTTATTTAGCACCTTTCTTCCTAAGAACTGCACATATTTTCACTCCTGTTATAAGACTTTATCCTTCACCATCCCTTTGAGGCATGAAGGGAGAGGGATCATTCTTCAATCATTCATTCATTCATTCACAGTATTTACCAACCATGTGCTATGTACAGAGAGTGCAGAGCCTTGTGCTAGGTGCTCGGGAGGAAACGATCAAAGTTAAAGACACAGGGGAGGATCTCAATGCTTAGATGTTTACATGGACTTTTCTTCAACATATGAAACATTGAAGAAACGCCTCAGGATTTCAAAGATGCTGCTGTTATCACCATCTCCTAGAGGAAAGGTGAGAGAACCGACTGCGGACTGTCACGGTATACGCCTGCTCTCCATTTCCACCAAAATCCCAGTCAGACTTATGGACAGGCTTCTATACTGTATTCAGAAACCACACAAAAACACTTGACATCATCAGCAGACCGGGCTTTGGAAACTCAAGCAAATATGGACACTTTGAGAAATTCGCCAAACTCTTTATGCTAGTCCACAAATGTATGATCCGTCAAGTCGGAATTGAAGTGACCCTGCCTGATCCGTTCCTCATCTCCCTCAGAGTAACCAGAAACATGTGGTAGATCCAGTCTCATCCAACTTAATCTGGTCTGCCAAGCTGAAGGATGTAATGAGAGATATAAGGAGAAGCAGCATGGCCTAGTGGAAAGAGCATGGGGTGGGAGTCAGAGGACCTGGGTTCCAATCCTGGCTCCACCACCTGTCTGCTGCGTGACCCTGGGCAAGTGACTTAACTTCTCTGTGCCTCAATTACCTCATCTGTAAAATGGAGATTAAGACTGTGAGCCCCACGTTTAGGACATGGACTGTGTCCAATGTGATTATCTTGTATCTACCCCAGCATTCGGTACAGTGCCTGAAACATAGCAATTAACAAATACCATTTAAAAAAAAGAATTGGAAGCTCCAATCAGATTCAGCTTCTAATCTATCAGGAAATATCTCTAACAAGGATTCTCAAAAGTCTTAGAGACAGTTATCTAAGAGCTACTGTTTGCTGGTTATCATGTGCGAAGGACACCAAACAAGATGGAAGGCAGAAGATTATTAATTATTTAGCAAATTTAACAAAACACTCTGAACTGACGTGAACCTGAAGAAATTGAGGTTATACATCGTCCTACCACCACCAAAGATTTTCATTGACAACCCAGAATTTAGTGTTCTCGTTGATTTTTGCTCTCAAGATAGTGCACTCTTCAACACTGCACAAAGATGTAGAGAGCAAAAAATTTCAATGTTGCCCCTTTTTCTCCATATCAAAAAGAAACTCCTATTGGATTCAAGGCTACCCACCGACTGCCTCTTTACTTTTTAACTCTTTTCTCCCACTATATTCCAAGCTCCACCCAAACTGACCTAAATAAATCACTCAACCATACTGTCTCCAATTTGCCCTTCCTCACGCATGGGCTTCCTCCCCCTTCAAATTGGCCAAGCCATGTCCCTACCAACCTCCAAGGCCTTCCTCAAAAGTCACCCCCTCCAGTACCACTTGACCTCAATCACTATTAGCACCCTTGTTTATATCTGCTTATTGGATTCATTTTTTTTCCCCTACTTTGTTTTTTGTGGGTTTTATCTAGGCCTTTACTCTTGTTCCTATTACATGCCTGAAATTTATGTCAGCCTGTCTCTCATATTAATGAGACTGTAGGCTTCTCGATCAATCAATAAAACAATGGCATATATTGAGTCTTGTTAGGCAGAGCACTGTACTAAACTCTTTTCAAGGGCAGGGACCACGTCATCTATTTTTAGTGTACATTCCCAAGTGCTGAATAGAGGACTCTGTACAGAATAGGCACTCGATCAATATTGCTGCTAATGAGGAAGAGGATGAAGAGGATGAGTCAAGATCAACACGGCCTCTGGGAAACTAACATGATGTGGTAACAATGAAGTATTAAGTTTTATACCAACTAAAGAGCTAACAAGCTGAGGTGGTATTCAAGGTGTCTATACGGCTATTCGTTCTGGACCAGTCACAGAAGACATCAGTGCAATCTAAGATTCATACTAAGCATCAGATGACAGACCATGAGGTCCTGGAACACAGTTAGCTAGCCAGTAATGAGGCAACATGGTTTACCTGGGAGGAAATCACAGCAGTGATGATAAGAACAAGTACTGGGATAGGTCCAAAATAATCAGATTGGACATGGACACAGACCCTGTCTTAGATGGAGCTCACTATCTAAGAAGTAGGGTGAGCAGGTATCTCATCTTGAGTTTACGGATGAGGAAAATGAGGCAGAGGGAATAAGTGATTAATCCAAAATCACAGAGCAGGCTAGTGGAAGAGTTTGGGTAAGAACCTACGTCCCCAGTTTGGCAGGCCCATGTCCTTTCCATTAGGCCATCCTGCCTTGTTTGATAAGAATGGAGACCAGGAGAATTTCCAGTCAGCTACTGTACAGCCCATGAATGACCTATTGAAGAAAGTCCTCCAAATCTAACACCTTCAAACGAGGTACAGTTTTCCCAGTATTTAGGATGAACTTTAATATTTTGACGGTTTCAGGACTCACTCTACTTGACTAGAACATGCTAGATGCCACTGTGTCACACTGTCACACCATCAAGCATCCCTCTGGGAAGGGTGTCAAGGGTAGGGACAATGGGATTTCTGGAAATTATCATCAAAGGTTTGGTTCCAAAGGTTTTCTGGGTCTACTGGCCTCTTGTGGCATCCTGGTTTTACAATTTTAATTTTACAGCTTGGATTAGGGTCCTTCAGAGGCAGAAAGACTACTTCCTACTGAACAAACTCACTTTTCTGGTGTAGACACAGGGAAATGCATTTCTGAGGCTCGGATTACCTAGATACTTAGTTGTCTGGCCTTGCCAAGTGGCATTTTTGCAGAGAAACATTTGCAGTTTACAATGAATTGGTAATGTGAACTTTGACCCTCTTGCTATGAATGCAAAACAATGTGGAAAGTTGAAGAAACGGTCTAGATTGTTCAACAAAAAGCCCACAATGTCTGGATATTTTTGAGGAGAGAGTTTTTGATCAGGAATTATCCAGATGACTGCCTCAATCCTTTGCAACAAGTTCTGGTTTAAGAGAGTTGGATGCAACTCTGCTCAAATGTCATTCTTGGAATGGAAATCCCTAATGGAAAGGAAATTCCTAGAATTCATAATTAGATGGTGAGATGGTGTGCAAAGAATACACTTTTTTTTCACACTTTTATCTGCATTATGTCTTTCAAGCATGCTTCTCATATATTTCTTTTAGAATGGAGCAGGCCATGAGTATCCCAAAAGGAAAACAGTTAATTTGATATTATTATAAACCCCCATGGTGCAGTGGAATGATTAGAATGGTTTTACTATTGCTAATGAAGAGGCATTTTTCTCTGTTTCCCAGAGGAAAATGAAAGATAATAAACCCCACCTTAGATTGTATGCCCACTGGACCTATCAGACTGGATGACTTTCCAGCTGAAGAGGATGTTATTCCTTTCCTCAATGACGATAGGGTAGAGAGGATAACATTGTGAGTAGCATCCTGCAAGGATACGATTCCTTAGATGTTTGCTTGAGCTTTTCCTCAACATGGAACACTGTGGGATGACCACGAGATCAAGCACAATTTTCAAGAAGAAAGGGGAGTGAGCTGACTGTCGAAACTACTGTTGCTGTCTATTGCTAGCAAGAAATACGCCAGAATCCTCTGGAGAGGCTACTGAAGAACCACCATCAACTGTGCACAACCTAAATCCCAATGTGGGGCTTCAAACCAAAATAGAGCACAGCCAATATCATTTGGGCAGTGCAACAGATACACGCCAAGTGCAGAGTGCAGCACCAAGACCTCTACATTGTGCTCTTCAACCTCACAAAACCTTTTATGCCATAAACAGGCCCGAACCCTGGCAGTCGCTAAGCAAGTTGGGCTAGTTCTGAGAAATTCACCAAGATCCTAAGGCTACAGCGGTTGAATAGGTTGAAGGTGCCCTATCTGACTTTCTCCCTATCGCATTCAGAGTGAAGCAGAGTGTAGCAATCTGTTCAAACTATTCTATGCCTCCACGCTTCAGGTGACGCGGCAAGATATCTAGAAGCTGTAAAAATAGGCAGGGCCAATGGAATTTTGTGAGCTAGACCCTTACTGAATGCACTTCATAATTGTTCAGAGCTTCTTGCCAGGCTGCTGAAGACCACCAATATGGAGCAATATGGATACCTGTTCCCCCTCCTACTCAGACTGTGAGCCCCATGTGAGACATGACTACCTTGTATCTACCCTAGAGCTTAGTAAAGCGCTTGGCACATGGCACACAAATTAACAAATACCACAATTATCATTAATTCTCATTTAATAAGGTTTTGAAGGTGGGAAAAGGGATGGTCTGTTGGGTATGAAGCAAGAGGAAGATTGTTCAGTCAGCTCAGAGCTCCTAGGGCATTCAAATTGCTGTCTTTCCCCAGGACAGAGTTTGCTGCTTCTGCAATAATTTTAGCCCCTCACCAATCGGGGAAAACCTGGAATCCTATTGGCACTATATCCCAATCTCTCAAATTGCAACACTCTGTCCTCACGTCATGCTTCCTGGTCTGCCTGTGGCTATGACTTCATCTCTCTGCCACTGGTGTCAGGTTACACGTGATTTGACATAGTATCGGGTAACAATTTTTAAATTTATCAACCCAGACACTTTCGCACCTACGGATTCCCTTAAGTCTTGATATAAGATAAAGGACCATTTTCCTCTCAATGGAGAAGCAATGTAGATACATTCTATACCATGTATTATTCATTATGCCTTTATTAAGTATTAATATGGTGTTTATTGCCACACCACCTCAGCACTCTATATAACAGCATATCCAGAACTGTGGCAGAGAAGAGGGAAGTAGAAGTTGGCTTTATCTGTATCAGGCAAAACCTGAAACTTGCTGGAAAAATAAAACACCAACTTGCTCGTTTCTTAATGATATAAACAGAGGTAGCTTTATTTTTAATGATCCAAAGGGGGGCTTTGCTAGTTAGCTCTTCTGGTTGGAATTTCTACAGAGGAGCTGAAAGCTGTTGATTTGAGCCAATAAGGTCAGGGTTTTTTCCTAGGTGATTATATCCTTGGACAGGGCTGATGAATGGCTGGGGAATCCTGTCTACCCCGCCCTCAAAGGCCTCCAAGATGCTTGGCATAACACAGTTCTCAGTCGAATGAAACTGACACACATTAAGAAGCGTGTGGATTCAGGATTTCTCTTTCAAACGGTATGTTGGTTTGGCCCCACATCCTGGGGTGAATTTCTTATTGTGTCCTTCATAGGCACTAAAATCTCACTTCCTGCCCTTAGTTTAAAATAACCAAACAAATCAGGGGGCTTCTTGTGTACGAGACCGTGCCTCGCCTGGGGCAAACTCACTTCGAAGCCACCGCGGTCATATAAGAAATTCCACTGCATTGCACCCTATAAACTCTCTGTATGGGGAGGTATTCAGTAGGGTGTGAGCTGCAATTCCCCAAAATATGGTCAAGTACCTTATATCAATAACATAAGTGTTTTTCTTTTTACTTCCTTTCCTAAGGAAAATATTACCCTTTCCACTCCCTCAAAAAGTTTCCTACGTGAGGCCTATTGGGAAATTTACCACATCCCATGCAGACATGCATCACCTGTCAAGGTTGAAATGGCCACATTTTGGGGAATCCAAATGGGAAAAGGGGGTGAAGCTAAGAACAGCAGGGGAGAGTATCAAATATACAAACAGAGGTGACAAACACACACCCCCCCACACACCCCTCTAGGGTTGACTATTCATCAGAATGCACTGGCAACAGCAGCACAGAAGGCCAATTCATCGATCGATCCATCAAAATAGTATTTTTTGAGCACTTACTAAGCACTTGGGAGAGTACAAAAGAGCTAATGGGCATAATCTCTGCTCTCAAGGACCATACAAGCTCACAGGGAGACAGACATTAAAATTAATTACAGGTAGGAGCAAGCAATAGAGTATAAAGAAGGGTATAAGTACCCATGAGCTGAAATAGCAGCAGAGAGGGGGATGGGTTGGGGAGAGGAGAGATTAATCAGGGAAGGTCTCCTGGAAGAGATGTGATTTCAGAAGGGTCTCGGGAGTTGGGGAGAGCTGTGGTCTTCCATATGTTAAGGGGGAGGGAGTTCTAGGCAGGAGGGAAGATGTGAGCAAGAGGTCAGCCTCACGAGAGATAAGAATGAAGCACAATGTGCATCTTGGCTTATGAGGAACTAAGCAAGTGAACCGGGGTGTAGTGGGAAGGGAATGAGGATAAGTAGCATGGAGTTATCTGATTGAGAGCCTTAAATCCAAGGGTCAGGAGTTTCTGCTTGACGTGGAGAGGAATAGGCAACCATTGCAGGTTCTTGCAGAGTGGAGGGATGTGTGCAGAGTGATGTTCTGGGAAAATGATCTGGGCAGCAGAGTGAAGATGGCCCAGAAAGGAGAGAGGCTGGAGGCAAGGAGGTCAGCAAGGAGGCTGGGATACACTAAGTATCTGGACCAGTGTGGTGGCAGATTGGGTGGAGTGGAAGGGGTGGTTTCTCAAAATGTTGTGGAGAAAGAATCAACAGGATTCAGTGGTTGATCGAACGAGGGAGTGAAAAGTGAGAGAGGGGATTTAAGGGCAATTCTAAGGTTACAGGTTTGAGAGACAGGAAAAATAATATCATTGTTATTATTATTATGGAGTTTTAAGTGCTTACTATGCGCCATCCACTATAGCAGGTGCTGGGGTAGATACAAGATAATCAGGTTGGACACAGTCCCCGTCCCACATGGGCTCAGTCTAAGTGGGAGGGAGTAGGATTTAACCCCCATTTTACAGATGAGGAAATTGAGGCACAGATAAATTAAGTGCTTTGTCCAAGGTCACGCAGACGACAAGTGGCGGGAACCAGGATTTGAACCAGGTCCTTTGACTCCCAGGTCCTTTTTTTTTTTCCCAATAGACCACCCTGCTTCCCAGTACTGTCAACTGTGAAGGGAAATTTAGATGGAGATGGTTCTGGAGAAAAGATGGGTTTAGTTGAAAAGGGAGAGCCATAACTGACAGGGTCCAGCCTTCTCTACGGCCACCCTCATTCACCACATTCACCGCTGTTGATGTTCAACTTCTGCCGTGACCGCAGGAGTCAAAGGTCTGCAATAATGAACACGATAGTGGTCAGTGTGAGAGCAAGCAAGGCTGTGATACCTTCCCCTCATCTGATGCTGCAGCTGCCATTCTGTGCTTACTGTTCCTGCAAAAGCAGGGCCTGGTGATGATCCCTGCTACCCAAACTAAAACCAGGACCGTCTAGGGTCTCACTGGTGAAACGTTTAGGGCTGTCCCACCCAATGCAAGACACCAGGTAATTTTAATCAGAATACCTCAAATATTATAGGGCACAGAGAAGCTGGGATCAAAAAGAGAGGGGGTACTGAGCACTGAAAAGAATTAAACTGACAAGAAACAAAATAGCCCCATTCCATTTGGGTGGAAGACCTGTTTCCTCTGATCATGTCTCCCCACTTGCCCTTCTTGAATGACAAGTGTTTGCAATGCCTCATTGTGTCATTTAGAGCTCACTGTTTTTGTACACAAACAAGGAAGTTACCTGGAATTGGTAATTTAGCTCTAGCCACAATGGCGGGGGAAGGAATTTTTTTTAATGGCTTTTATAGGACCTTTATGGAGGAAAATCCATTTGTAAGGAGCACCTATACAGAGCAAAATAAACTCCAGGCCCCAACTTCATTTAGCAAGGCAAAACTACGATTTTTTTCAGCCACAACCCCTAAAACCAGAGCTGGCCCTAGGAACCTCAACATCAGCTACACCTGACTGAAAAGCAGATTGCACATCAGGGTTTTCCATCTGCCCATATTCCTGTTTCATGCCTGCCACTACCCTGGGAAGTACTGAGAAAACAAAGGCCCCGTCAAATCAATAAAGCTAGATATGGGGAAAAGGCTGAGTTACACAGAGAGCTCTTTGTTGAAAACTTTATTATTAAGACTGTGCCTATTTGTGACTACCCAGGCACCAGGAGTGAGCTGAATGACCCTCATCATTGGAAGAGGAAAAAAGAAAAAACCACCCAGTTTTTCCCCATTATTTTTCCAGCGTGCTAGCTCAGAAGAGCAAATAATATCACATTAGAAATAATTAGCACACTATCAGTTAAGGAATAAAAGCTGATAATGCCTCCCTTTCCCTCTATCCACATCCAGGCAGCAGTGTCATCCAGACAGAATCCTAGGCCAATCAGGAGCCATGCCTGAGGCTGAAATCTCCCGGGGGGTAGGGGGAGAAAAAAAAAAGTAATTCAGTTTACTTGTAAAAATTATGGCAAAAGAACCAGTTCCAAATTTCCTTTGGTCTGACTGAAAACAAGGCTACTTCTGTTTATGCCATTAAAAATGTGGGATCGCTAGGGTTTTTTTTTATTTTAATGTGTTGCTTGTGCCTTGTGCACACATGGCCAGGATCTATTCAGGTAAATTAAACTGAGTGTTGAATCTGGTGAGTTAAATTAACGTGCAGCTAACCCATCTGGATAATTTGAGAATAATTTCTCAATTACGTCGTTTTCCTGAATTTTCTAGCTAGTCTCCCCAAATCTCCACTTCATTTCTACTCTACGGAAACGACTTGCAGAAGGTCCATTCGATCCCACTCCTTATCTCCATTACAGACCGCACGAATATGGGATAACAGTTGATTCTCGACTGATCTTATGATAGACTCGAAAATAAAAACGGAAAGAAGGGAAATCAGAGGTGCACTGATAAGCTGTATTCTTGGGAGGAATTGTCCCCCCCGCCCCAGTTTTGAACTGAATCAGCCTGGGAAAAAAATCTAACCCTCAGACCCATAAGAACACTTTCAGGGAGAGGGCCATATAGACAAACATAATGATTTTAGAGCCGTACAAAATCCACCCTGGGAACCATGTCCATTTGATTGACGTCTTATTGTGGACATTTCTCGGATTTGGTCCGGTTCTCTTTCACGCAGTTCCCAAAGGGCAGGCATTCATTCATTCATTCAACAGTATTTATTGAGCGCTTACTATGTGCAGAGCACTGTACTAAGCGCTTGATCAGGCAGGCTAGTAGTCCAGTGAAGAAGCAACACTGAACTCCTAGCACCACTGGGCAGCAGCTGTCAATCAGATATACTCCCTAGCCCACCAGGAGCATGCAAGAGGAAACAGTGTCGTGGCCAAAAAAGAATCTAAATACTGTCAGCTCTTCCATACACATTACAACCAAATTTGCAAGTCCCTCACTCCGAATGGAAACTGAGCCTGACGCTGTTTGTGCCGTTGAGAAACATGTACCATCCTAGTTGGTTTTCTCAAGTATACGCCTTGGCTTCGTCCTGGGCACGTAGGGCTCCTCCCTACTTGTTGTGGGCAGAGAATGTGTCCATTGGTTGTCGTATCATACTTTTCCAAGCGCTCAGTACAGTGCTTTGTGCACAGTAAGCCCTCGATACATTCGACTGAATCAGTGAAAGAAGTAGGGTGAATTCAGAGTGGTTTGAAACTGACAAAAGGAAGTTTACATACATGTGCTATTCTCCTGTGCCCAAGGCGGAGAAGACACTCTTCTTGCACAAGAACCTTATTAGTCCAAAAATTCAAAGGAACTATACCGACAAGTAAGTAATGTATTATCCCAGTTTTGTAGGTTGGAAAACTGAGATATGGGATAATGATGAGACATGATGTAATCCACTATTCCACTTCAACCTGAATAATACATTCCATTCCGGCCTTCTCTCCAACAGACCTCAAAATGTTTTTCAAGTTTACTGGTAGATGAACCAACGTGAGGCTGGGAAGTAAACGGTTCTATTTACAGCTGCCGTAAGTCAGGTGTATACAATACATTTTTACAAAACAAACAGAGAAAATCAATTAAAATGTTCAAAGATAACCCCAGCTAGTCCTCAAAGACACACTGTTGGCAGGAAACTAATAACATGGATGTTCCTGATTCAGGGTAGACAATTTCCACAGGGGAAATAGGGAATTGTATTCTCCAAATCCCAATTATCCATGATTTACTCACCTATCATCACGGCATGGCATAGGGCTGTGTCCACACTGCAAAAGGCCGAGTGCTAACATACGACGTGCAGAATGGAGCTTGGAAGTCTTCGCTCCGGGATTTATGAAGAACGATCTAATTATTCAACCCCGGGCTGCTCACTACCATTATCATTCCTATTTAAAACCTCGATGGGAAAGACCATTCATCTCCAGGGAGAGAAGCGGCCTAGCAGAGCTCCACTGGCGGAAAGGCACCTCTTCAGTTAGGCTAGCCAGCAAATACAAAAGGAAATACAGCTCATCCTTGACAGGTCCAAAAGACTAGTAATTGAACATCTAGAACAAGTCAGATTACTAATAATGGAGACAGTTCCTGCAATGGAGCTAAGCTCAGCCGCCACTTCTTAGAGTTGTTCGGCCTGAGGGCTGACAGTCACGAGACCTGGTCAGATAGAAGGGGCTGATATTTATAAACTCTGGGATATATTACAGAAGAGAACAGCCTCCTTGGTGAAGACAAGCACTTTTGTAATCTGACCCTGGTACGCTGATGTATTGTGCACAGCACCACGGCAAAACACAAATAACAACGCTGCGTCCCCAAACACCCAGATGTAGGTTGGCTTGGATTTCACTTTCAAAACCAGCTGGCTGGCTTGCATTTCACTGGATTCTCATCTCTCATTTTGGAAGAACTGTTTTAATTCACTTGAATATTTATTGATTCTATTTGTATGCAAAAGCACACTTGCTCCTTCACTGCATATATAAATAAATGCCTTTTGTTTCATTCTTACTACAAAGAATTGTTTCAAGATTTCATTGTCTCTAAAATATTTATATATATATATATATATATATGTGTGTGTATATATATATATACACACACACACACATCCTTAAGTGAATCTGTGGGTGATTACCACAACCCTCATAGGTTTTTCTCTCTATGTGGTCAAAGGCAGGCCAGAAGAAACTTAGTTGAGATAAAAAGGAACGGGAAGTCCATAGTTGGCAAAGTCAAAGTCTATTTTATGTCATTAACACCGCCCCCCCCCCCCCCAGATTTGATTGTGTATATGAAAGGAGAAATGTTCCAACTTAATATTTTCTGCATGAAATGATCTCCAAATTGAAGGGACTATAAATCTACAAGTAAGAAATGCTATCTGTACTTCGGCCCTGACCCCTTCTTTGCAAGAGGGTTATTTCTCAGGAACTGCTCTTCCGGACCTTTAACTCTCTCCTTAGGCCCCCTGTTCCTCCCCCTCCCCCATCTCTCACCCTCAATGATCTGGCCACCTACTTCATCACGAAAATTAACACAATCAGGTCTGAGCTCCCCAAAGTTGCCCCTCCCCCTCTCCCCTCCTCCCCACCAACCCTCTCCCCTACTTTTCCATCCTTCCCTCCAGTATCCTCAGAGGAGATCTCCTCCCTCCTCGCAAGTGCCACCCCCTCCACCTGCGCCTCGGACCACATTCCCGCTCACCTTTTAAAAAACATCGCCCCTGCCCTCCTCCCTTCCTTAACTTCTATTTTTAACCACTCATTCTCCAATGGCTCCTTCCCCTCTGCCTTCAAACATGCCCACGTCTCCCCCATCCTAAAAAAAACCCTCTCTCGACCCCACTTTCCCTTCCAGTTATCGCCCTCTCTCCCTACTACCCTTCCTTTCCAAAATCCTAGAACGAGTCGTCTACAATTGCTGCTTAGAATTCCTTAACTCCCATTCTCTCCTAGACCCCCTCCAATCTGGCTTCCGGCCCTTCCACTCTACCGAGACTGCTCTCTCTAAGGTCACCCGTGACCTCCTTCTTGCCAAATCCAATGGCTCCTACTCCATTCTAATCCTCCTTGACCTTTTTGCTGCCTTTGACACTGTCGACCATCCCCTCCTCCTCCACACCTTATCTCACCTTGGCTTCACGGACTCCGTCCTCTCCTGGTTCTCCTCTTATCTCTCCGGCCGGTCATTCTCGGTCTCCTTCGCAGGCGCCTCCTCCCCCTCCCATCCTTTAACTGTTGGAGTTCCTCAAGGGTCAGTTCTCGGCCCTCTTCTGTTCTCCATTTACACTCACTCCCTCGGTGAACTCATTCGCTCTCATGGCTTTGACTACCATCTCTACGCAGATGACACGCAGATCTACATCACTGCCCCTGTCCTCTCCCCCTCCCTTCAGGCTCGCATCTCCTCCCGCCTCCAGGTTGTCTCCATCTGGATGTCGGCCCACCACCTAAAACTCAACATGAGCAAGACTGAGCTCCTCATCTTCCCTCCCAAACCCGGTCCTCTCCCAGACTTCTCTATCACCGTGGATGGCACGACCATCCTTCCCGTCTCTCAGGCCCGCAATCTCGGTGTCATCTTTGACTCGTCTCTCTCGTTCACCCTACACATCCTATCCGTTACCGAGACCTGCCGGTTTCACCTTTACAATATCGCCAAGATCCGCCCTTTCCTCTCCACCCAAATGGCTACCTTACTGCTACAGGCTCTTGTTATAGCCCAGCTAGACTACTGTGTCAGCCTTCTCTCTGATCTCCCTTCCTCCTCTCTCGCCCCGCTCCAGTCTATTCTTCACTCCGCTGCCCGGCTCATCTTCCTGCAGAAACGATCTGGGCATGTCACTCCCCTTCTTAAACAACTCCAGTGGTTGCCTATCGACCTCTGCTCCAAACAAAAACTCCTCACTCTAGGCTTCAAGGCTCTCCATCACCTTGCCCCTTCCTACCTCTCCTCCCTTCTCTCTTTCTACTGCCCACCCCGCACGCTCCGCTCCTCTGCCGCCCACCTCCTCACCATCCCTTGATCTCGCCTATCCCGCCGTCGACCCCTGGGCCCCGTCCTCCCGCGGTCCTGGAATGCCCTCCCTCCTCACCTCTGCCAGGCTAATTCTCTTCCCCTCTTCAAAACCCTACTTAAAACTCACCTCCTAAAAGAGACCTTCCCAGACTGAGCTCCCCTTCTCCCTCTACTCCCTCTACCGCCCCCCCTTCACCTCTCCGCAGCTTAACCCTCTTTTCCCCCCATCTCCCTCTGCTCCTCCCCCTCTCCCTTCCCATCCCCTCAGCACTGTACTCGTCTGCTCAACTGTATATATTTACATTACCCTTTTTATTTTGTTAATGAAATGTACATCCCCTTGATTCTATTTAGTTGCCATTGTTTTTACGAGATGTTCTTCCCCTTGACTCTATTTATTGCCATTGTTCTTGTCTGTCTGTCTCCCCCAATTAGACTGTAAGCCCGTCAATCGGCAGGGACTGTCTCTATCTGTTGCCGACTTGTTCATTCCAAGAGCTTAGTACAGTGCTCTGCACATAGTAAGCACTCAATAAATACTATTGAATGAATGAATGAATGAATGAAATCAGGTGGGGGAAACTGAAATGAGCTGCATTTGATCATCTGGGGGTCTGTGCCCCCTTGGATCGTAATACTACACTGATTGCCACTAACTGGAATATTAACGTTACTAAAATCACCATGTGCAATCCTAAAAAATGCTAGTGTTCAATCATATCAATGGCAAATCCACTCTAGAATAGGCTGACAATAGTGCAACTAAGGAACCCAATATATTTGATGAGCCAGTCAGCCAATAGAGTACATATGTGCCCAGACAAGAGAGAAAGAGAGAGAGAGAGAGAGAGAGGGCACACATGTGCTAGTGATAAACTGAACATCTCAGCCTTGGGTGCTCTTTAGTTCCTAACGATGGTAGTAGTTTGTGAATTTCCATCCTCTCTCCCCCACCCATCTCACTGGGTGGAGCTGCACAGGGCAAACTTAAGAAGAGGCTGAAAAGTTTTACAGAATCCACTTTTTCTTAATGGTCCTAACAATATCCTTCATGTTACCCAGATAGCACTGGGATGGTTTAATTATTGCCATGTGTCGTTACAATCCAGCACGATAGATAGTACTCTCGTGTCTGCAGAAGGGGAATATTTTCCATGACAGTGTATCCTTCGATTGACCAATCAATTAATGGCATTTATTGTATGCCTACTGCGTGCAGGCCACCGAACCAAGCGCTCGGGGAATACAGCAGAGACAGAAGGCCTGTCCCCTGCTTTCAAAGAGTTTAAAATCTAGTGGGGAAGGACAAGCAAACATAAATTCTTTAGAAATAATGGAAGCAGGGGGTAGAATGGTGATACCACTGCTATGGTGTTATGGATTAAATAAGTGAATGAAAAAGGGAATGAATGAATGGCTTACACACCTAATATATTGTTGATTGATTTTTTTTAATAGATAAGCGATGAGGATGGGTGAAAAGACAGGTGAAGTCACAACTACCCTGCAATGCAACCAACCCTGGGATACAACCTTTACTGTTTGATGCCTTATGCCCCACAATTGCCCCAACGTCTGGCTGAGCATTTCAGCTAAGCAAATCCTTCCTTGCCTCCACTTCTCTGGACTGAGAAGTAAACTGGAATGAACGGATCTTGGAGAATACACTGCCCACAGTTTGTATTACATTTTCCAGGTATTAAAGACAGCCCTAAGCAGAGAGCCAAAGAGGTGTTGAACTGGGGAGGTAACCTCCTGTAGAAATGGATGATGCAGATGTCATGAGTTCATTATGTCTCATTTATAGGAAGTATTGTCCAACAAGAACCTCGATGAACATTAAATGAGGACCTCATGACATAGTACAAGATGCCAAAGCAGAAGAAAAAGTTACAATTTCTTCATCACCAGTTAAGATATTGGGTTTTAAATGCCTTACATCAATTTTAAATGCTTGCTACGTACCAGGCACTGTACTAAACACTGGGGTAGATACAAGTTAATCAGGTTGGTCACACGCCATGTCCCCTGTGAGGCTCGCAGTCAATCTCCATTTTACAGATGAGGTAACTGAAGCACAGGGAAGTTGAGTGACTTCTTCAAGGTCACACAGCAGACAAGTCGCAGAACCAGGATAAGAACCCAGGTCCTCTGACTCCCAGGCCCGTGGTCTTTCCACTAGGCCATGCTGCTTCTCAATTATGATTGAAGAAGAATGATCCTGGGGGAGAGAGGAGTTTCAAGGTACATAAAGGAGCACAGTGGTATTCAGCAGGTATTTGCCTGCTACGAAGATGCAGTGCACTCATTTACACCTCAATACACTCAGTACACATTTACAAAGAAACGTTTTATCCTGCACTCTGGCTACAGCCCAGGTGCAAAATTAGGGAATGCTCTCACGAGAACACAAGCCTATCTAGATACAGCATGACATGATGTCAGAAAAAATGGCTGTGTGCTCATGCATGGCATCAGACACGGTGAGTACAGAAATACAAGTTTTCCTTGATGCGCGGTTCTGTGAGAATGCCTCCATCACAGGAGAAATGGGTGCCTTTCATATTGTGATACTATGTTTTCAATTACTTTAATAAAGATTGAACAATAGTTGAGTGACATTGATCATCTCGGCGTATAGCTTCTTCCTGAAGCATGGCTTGGCACACATCTTGCCATACCTCAAAAACCTCCAATAGCTACCCATCTCCCTTGACATCGAGAAGAAACTCCTTACCATTAGTTTCCAGGCTTTCAGCCAGTTTTCTCCATCTTACTGATCCGTGTTCTTCACCTACTAATCAAGCAATCAATAGTATTTATCAGGACCCTACTGCTAGCAAAGCACTTGATAAACTACAATAGTGTTTCCCAAACACGCCACCTCTGAGACTGGGTGACACTGTATCCAAACGGCCTCTCCATACTGGACAAAGTTTCCCTAATTTCCTGACAAAGCTCTAAATCATGTGGTCAATGACCCATGTAGTGGCAGAAATGAAGGTATCTGACTCCAATAGGGCTAGGCCTGACTGCATAACAACAGACCTCTTAGTATTAGTTTGGCACTGCACGTTAGATTTGTCCTGTGGATATTGGGACCAAAAAAAAAACCCAAACATTTTCCCCTAGAAAAGCCTTCTGAAAATGGCATCTAATACATTCACTGTATTCCAGAAATGCACGAAACAAGTCTCAGGTTGTTAGGTGGTGGTAAAATGTCAAGGCCTCTGGTAGCTAATGGAGGGCTATTCGTTAGGGAAACTATTGAAGGGGAAACATATTGCCTGACATCTCTATTAAATAGAAAATGAGACTTCAGGTAGAGTATTTCTGTTGTAGCCTCTAGGAGCCCTTTTTTCTTCTTCTTCAGAGGTCTTCATTCATTCTAAGTCCATCCAAGAGAGTGAACATGGGGAATATGAGGGAAGGGAGTTTCTCTCCACATCTGAGAGGGTGTGTCGATGGAACTCTCCCCATATGAAGAGATCAGCCAGTCCAACGTAAGTGGGAGAGTCGCCATTAGGCTTTCACTGGCCGTGAGCAAGGCTGAAATGGAATACGGCCTCCCAGCCCCATATTCCTCTGGAGCAATATTTACAAAGATTCATATTTCAAGTTTTTAAGAAATCAATACCTGTTTCTGTACAACCTTTGCTCCAAAACCTCAAGTCTTACAATTCCCCATTAAAAGCCATATTTCATGCCGAGCTGCCCAATGTTCTGAAAAATGCACAGAACTATTTGTCTGGATTTGTCTATCTGCAGGGAAGAATGACTTGAAAACTTGATGAACAGAACAGAGCTGGTTCCAATCCAGCCTGGCCTGAGCTGGCTCCCCTGACTGATTGGTGAGTAATCATCACTGGGTCTAGTTTCTCTTGGACCATTTCCTCACTGACATACATTAGCGCTCTGAGGCGATAAGTTAACAGCCCAGAAGGTCTGTTCTCTTTTTTTCCCATTTGAGTGAGTCTAAGCCAACCATGTTTAGAGATCCTCCATTCCTGCTCTAGTTGAGGCCTTGGCTAACCTTTCCTTTGAGCAGCTGACCACCTCACTCATCAGTCTGGGGTCACCTCACTACTCTTACTTCAACCCAGCCCGCACACTTTGCCCCTCTAATGTTTACCTATTCAATGTACCTCAGTCTAGCCACTGACCCATCACCCACATCCTGCCTCTGGCCTGGAATGGCCCCCTCTTCATATCTGACAATTATTCTCCCCTCCTTCAAAGCCTTACTGAAGGCACGTCGCCTGCAAAAGGCCTTCCACAAGCCCTCTTTTCCTTTTCTTCCACTCCCTTCTATGCCACCCTGACTTGCTCCCTTTATTCATCCCCAACTTCCAACCCTGCAGCATTAATGTATGAATCTGTAACTTCTTTATGTTACTGTCAATCTTCCCCTCTAGATCGTAAACTCACTGTAGTCAGGGAATGCGTCTGTTATCCTGTTATACTGTACTCTCCCAAGTGCTTAGTACGGTGCTCTGCACACAATAAGTGCTCAATAAATACGGTCGATTGGTTGATCGCTTGATTGAAATAAGCCAGATGCCTCTGTCGTGGTCCATTCCCTTATTGGTCTCTGAGCAGGAATGTCCTTCAATACCTGAATCCCTCTAGGGCCTGAGATTACTCTTCTGAGTAGGAAGTCAGAGCATGTCCTCCATTGCAGAATCCCTCAGTCAGCAAGAGCAGCTGTTTTACACTACTTTCTGAATAAGGGCCAAAATGATCAACCCTCCCCATGATTCCCACCAGTTGCCCTTCCTCTGACCTGTCAGATCCCCCAAACTGCCCTCTGGTTATAGACTCCTAATGAGGACACCTGTGTTCTTGTCATTCCCCTCAGCAAATTCATAGATTCCCTAGAAGAATGAGGGTGGGGGCGGGGAGGAGGATGCTTCACCCTCCCATAGGGTCATTTTGAATAGCAGTGCAACTCCCAAACCTAGATGCTAGAAACCTCAGTTACCGGGACTTTTGTAGTCTTTGGTGGAGTAATAGATGGGCTTGGTAGGGCAAGTGGGATCAGTGACCCTCTTGGGCAGACTCCATCGAAGTGGCCTGGGGCTTCCACAACGGTCAGATCTCTCTGGCTCAGAGAGACCCCAAGAGTCACTTTGCATAAACTTAATTATTCATTCATTCAATCGTATTTATTGAGCGCTGTGTGCAGAGCACTGTACTAAGCACTTGGAAAGTACAATTCGGCAACAGAGATAGACAATCCCCACCCAACAACGGGCTAAATATTCCGACTCTCCAAGCCTCTGGAATGACTTCAGTCCCATTTGTTCAGACACCTACACTTGCTACTGTATCCACAATTTAGAGAACTTCTCTCAACTTTGTTTAGAATAAGGAGCAGGCTGCTCTTGGTTTTTCTAGATCTAGGTGTAGTGTGATCCAGGGATGGTGCTCTGCACATAGTAAGCGCTTAACAAATACCAACATTATTATTATATGAGAAGTTGGAGCTAGTAAGATACAGGGGTGGTAGGTGAAGTCATCTGAACAAATGAGCTCCCTGAAAGAATGAATTCCTACTGAAAACAGTAGGTGACCCTACTGAGTCATGTGGGACATCTCTCCAGGTAGGGGATGAGAAATGGAAGACGAGCCAGAGGAGGATGTGCCGGTGGAGACTGAAAAGAAGTCACAGTGATTGGAGAACCAGGTGAAAACCATCTATCAAGCAAAAGTATTTACTGAGTTGATTACTCTGGGCAGAGCACTGTACTAGAAGCTTGGGAGACTACAACACCGTTAATAGACATGACCCCTGCCCTCAAGGAGCTTACAATATACCAGGGGAAACAGACCCAACAATAAATTACAGTTGGGGGGGCAATAGGGTATAAAATATATAACTAAGCACTTGATATTCACCCCCCCACCAGCAGCCCCCCAAAATGTATATCCTTATGCTCTGTCATTGCCCTGCCTGTAATTTTATTTTAATGTCTCCCTCTCTAGACTGTAAGCTCCTTGTGGGCAGGGATAATGTCTACCAACTCTGTAGTACTGTACTCTCCCAAGCCCCCAGTAGAGTGCTCTGCATAGAATAAGTGCTCCATAAATTCCACTGATTGATCGATTGCTGGAGCTGGTGAGGAGTGAGTCCCTGAGTGCTTTGGGTGATGCAGAGGTGGTAAAGTGTCAGGAGTAGGGGAAATAGGTTGTGGAGATGAAGGATTAATCATGGAAGGCTCCCTGGAGGTGGGATTTCAGATGAGCATTGCAGATGGGGAAAGCGAGCTGCGGTCTGCTGAATGTGAAGGGGGAGGGAGTTTTCCAGGCAGAAGGGAGGCCGTGAAGAAGAGGTTGGTAGTGAGTAGACAGACTTGAAAGGTGAGAGCTGAGGTGTAGTGGGAGAGGAGTGAAGACAGGTAGTGGGGAAGAGGGCTGACTGAATGCCTTAAAGTCAGGTCAGATAACATTTCTGGGATAAGAGAGAGGACAAAAGTTTGAAGGCAGTCAAAAGGTTAAGGAGAATAATGACACAGTGGAACCCACTGGCCTCGGTTACAAGGAGTTCACTAGAAATCTTGGCGTGTACACTCTCAGTAAAGGGAAGTGAGCAAAAACCAAATTGCAGTAGGTCAAGATGAACGTGGGGGTAGGAAGTGAAGGCAGTGGGTGAAGAATAATGGGAGCAGGGAGGTGGGCTGATAGCCAGAAAATGCCTCAGGATCTAGTGTAGGCTATTTCAGGCAGGAGAGACTTGAGCTTGAAGTCAGAGGGTCAGGAGCCAGAGGACAGTGAGAAGATGAAAACTGCAATAGGGAGGGAGTGCAAGCAGATGCTTTGAAGAGGGGAGAGAGGACGGGGCACAAGGCTCACGTAGAGGTGGTAGGCTTTAAGCACGAGCGGTAGACCACTTGAAAGACAATTTTGAAGCAAATGAATGCAGATGAGGGCAGAAGTGTATTCAGAAAGTGAGGGTGGTACTTGAGGAAGTTCACGTCAGTTAGTTTCTATTAAGAAGGAGGACAGGCTGTCAAAAATTAGAAAGGGAGGAGGCTTCAGAAAAAGAGTTAACGGTACAAAAGAGTTTGATGACTGTGGGCACCAGCAGTCAATGACGAAGATATAGCTATCCAACATGGCCAAAAGGTGAGGAAGGTTATCCCGTACCAGTCCAAGAACGTAGTTCTTTTAGGCCCATTTAACTAAGATTCCTTAGCTAGGTGAGCTGTTCTGATGCTGCTGGGGTGTTGGAGAGCAAGTGAAATGTCTTGGATCTGAGGTTGCAGAGAATAACTAGGAAGAGAGGGCGCATCTGCAACAAGTTGGTTTCCCAACAAGAAGCAGGCAGCTCCATGTGCTGCAGTTTTGTCCCCAGATTATTTATTCAATAGTATTTATTGAGCGCTTACTATGTGCAGAGCACTGTACTAAGCGCTTGGAATGTACAAATCGGTAACAGATACAGTCCCTGCCCTTTGACGGGCTTACAGTCTAATCGGGGGAGACAGACAAGAACATTGGCAATAAATAGAATCAAGGGGAAGAACATCTCATTAAAACAATAGCAAATAAATAGAATCAGGGTGATGTACATCTCATTAAACAAAATAAATAGGGTGATGAAGATATATACTGTTGAGCGGATGAGTACAGTGTTGAGGGGATGGGAAGGGAGAGGGGGAGGAGCAGAGGGAAAGGGGGGAGAAGAGGGTTTAGCTGCGGAGAGGTGGGGGGGGCAGAGGGAGCAGAGGAAAAAGGGGAGCTCAGTGTGGGAAGGTCTCTTGGAGGAGGTGAGCTTTAAGTAGGATTTTGAAGAGGGGAAGAGAATTAGTTTGGCGGAGGTGAGGAGGGAGGGCATTCTAGGACCACGGGAGGACGGGGCCCAGGGGTCGACTACGGGATAGGTGAGATCGAGGGACGGTGAGGAGGTGGGTGGCAGAGGAGTGGAGCGTGCGGGGTGGGCAGTGGAAAGAGATAAGGGAGGAGAGGTAGGAGGGGGCAAGGTGATGGAGAGCCTTGAAGCCTAGAGTGAGAAGTTTTTGTTTTGTGCAGAGGTCGATAGGCAACCACTGGAGGTTTTTAAGAAGGGAAGTGACATGCCCAGAGCGTTTCTGCAGGAAGATAAGCCGGGCAGCGGAGTGAAGAATAGACTGGAGCGGGGCGAGAGAGGAGGAAGGGAGATTAGAGAGAAGGCTGACATAGTAGTCTAGCCGGGATATTACGAGAGCCCGTAGCAGTAAGGTAGCCGTTTGGGTGGAGAGGAAAGGGCAGATCTTGGCGATATTATAAAGGTGAGACCGACAGGTTTTGGTAAGGGATTGAATGTGTGGGGTGAACGAGAGAGCCGAGTCAAAGATGACACCGAGGTTGCGGTCCTGAGAGACGGGAAGGATTATAAGATTTAGCACAATGCTTTGGCACGTAGGAAGAGGTTATAAATACCAAAATTATTCTTATCAGGTTGGGCTGCCAACTGGGTTTGATCCAAATAACATGAAGATTGGGAAGCTGGAATCACCCATAAAAAAACTCCATAAGAAAATTATGAAACCTTGCCCAGGTGATCTTGCAACAGCGTGGGCTTTCAGTGTGTAGCAGGCCTACAGATCAGAAATGACCTTACAGAGCACAATATATTCAGACACAGTGGTAATAAGGTATATCTGCTCCGTAAATTTCTTTGAGCCTTTTTTTTAAATCGGCAAAATGCATGTTTTCCCTAAAATTAGTATCTGTCATTGCAGTGACCCCATTCCCTGCAGGTTGTACCACTTAGAGCTACTAATCCAGATATTTGGGCTATACAGAAATCTTCTCTGGGCCCAGGCCTGGGTCATTAGCCTTAGTTCGAGGTAGAAGAAAGAATACATAGCTTAAGAGAATGATGTAGCTATTAGAAACTCAGAAAACAGCTGTCACATCAAAAAAAAAAAAGCATTCTGATCTTGTTCCACAACAGCTAGGTGGAAACCACTTTCTTGAAGTTTGGATTTCCACATTAGAGAATTTGCTAAAGAAATAGCCCTGCCCCATCCTTTCTACCCTAGTCTTGCCAGTTTCTGCATGTTTCCCAGCCCTTCTCCCACACCCTGGGCTCGCCTCCCTGTTTACTCAGGCCCCACAAATTTAGGGGGCACAGGATAGGGGAGAGCAGGTGGTGGACACACTGAAGTCGAGGAGGGGGCTGGCCGAAAGGAGGAAACACCCCCCCCCCCACCCTCCACCATTTGGCATTCGTTGCCACTGCTGCCGGTTATCATTCTGGCCAGGGCAGAGGCTGCGTCTCTGGCTGGGAGCGTGGTGGGGAGAAGAGCCGAGGCTGGGGGTGCTCCCTAACTCCCCAGAATTCCATCACCACCACTGCCTACCTTGCAGCCAGAGGGATTGCAGCATTTGAGACCACGGGGAAAGGACAGTCTGAGGCTGGCAGTAGACGAAGGGGGAGCAGAAGGGAACACGGAAGGGGCCGTGGAGGGTGGTGGAATGTTGGGGGATGAGGATTGGGTGGGGCTTAGGGATGCGGGCAGGGCTAGATTTATGTAGCTTGACAGGAAAGGGGTTGAGTACGTGATTTCTCAAGCTCTTAAAAGAGCAAAATCTGCTTCGCTGATAGGTAACTTCTGAGCTCTCTTTTAGCCAAGCTTCAGGTCCCAGGCCCTCCCCGGTAATAATAATAATGATAATAATAACCGTGTTATTTGTTAAGCACTTACTTTGTGCCAGGCACCGTACTGGGCTGGAGACAAGCAAATAGGGTTGGACACAATCCCTGTCCCACAGGGGGCTCCCGGTCTCAATCTTCATTTTACAGATGCGGGAACCGAGGCACAGAGAAGTGAAGTGACTTGCCCAGGGTCACACAGCAGACAAGTGGTGGAGCCGCGACTGGAACCCACGACCTTCTGACTTCCAGGTCTGTGCTCTATCCACTAAACCATAAGTGGACTAATGGTCAGAAGGGCATTGGCTCTTTCGGGCACTGAGTGAGCATTTGGTTCACATAACAGTGTCCTCATGTCCCTCCTAAACAACTAACGCCGGGGGCCAATCCTGAGACTGGCTTTAACATCTTCATAAATGATCTGGAGGAGGCATTATGCAATGACCCTAAACTCTTCTTCATGGTGAAATGCCATGTAGACACATGGCAAAAAGACTTCAGAAAAGCCAAATGAGCAGCCCCCCCAAAAAAGAGGCACAGATGAGGTCTAAGGTGTCGAGTAATTCACCTAGGGAAAAGTAACACAAACAGCAACTCGGTGACGAATTTCATTCAACTATATTTCCTTAACACGTTAGCTCAGATTCTTCAAAGTTGAACGACATTTATACCGTGACTAAAACGGTTTAAAATCATCTGAGATGAAAGATGACGTGCGACTTTAAATTACGGCCGTTAACGTTATGGAAAACGTACGGCAATCTTTATATCGGATTATTTTAAATGGGTTTGTTTTCAACTTAAAAAAAATATCAGTGAAGACTCCAAAGTTGCATTTGAACTGCCCTAGAAGAATGACCTGAAAGATGCTAAAGTTATTGACGGGGCCCTAGACCCACGGTGTTGCTTCAATCACCAATCCCAACTGCGGAGCCTATAAACCGCCCACCCCAGCAGGGTGATGACACACCGCCCTCCATCTCTCCAATCAATCAAACGTATTTGCTGAGCACTTACTGTATACAGAGCACCGTACCAAGCGATTGGGAGATACAATATAACAGAGTTGGTAGACATGTTCCCTTCCCACAATGAGCTTACAGTCTAGAGGGGTAGAAAGACATTAATATAAAGAAATTACGGATATGTACGTGAGGGCTGTACGCCGCTCCTCACAACTCCAAAGGCTCCCCGTCTCCCTCCACATCAAACTAAAACTCCTTACCATTGGCTTCAAGGACTCCCCCAGCTTTTTCTACCTTACGTGTTGGCTCTCTTCACCAGTTACCCTCACCTTTCATTCTTGGCTCCTCCCAAGCTAACTTCTTCACTGTACCCCACACTCATCTTGCCTGTCTCTGATCCCTTGCTCTCACACCATTCCTCCAGCCTGGAACTCTTTCCTGCCTCCAAATCCACCAGACCACAGTCCTCCCGATCTTCAAAGGCCTCATAAAATCCCAGTGCCTACAGCAAGCCACCCCCAGTCAATCAGTAGCATTGACTGAACATCATCAATCGTATTTACTGAGCACTTACTCGTGCAGGGCACTGTGCTAAGCACTTGGGAGAGTACAACACAACAATATAGTGAGCTTGCAGTCTAGATCTACTATATGCAAAACGCTGTACTAAGAGTCTGGGACAGTACAATAGAATAAATCAACATAATCCCTCTCTTCAAGGAGCTTAAAACCTAGTGGGGGTGGGCTGGAGAGGGGAGGGAATAGCCAATCAAATAATACTAATAATTATAGTATTTGCTAAGCGCTTACTATGTCCCGAGCACTGTTCTAAGCACTGGGGTAGATAGAAGGTAATCAGGTTGTCCCACGTGGGGCTCATAGTCTTAATCCCCATTTTACAGATGAGGTAACTGAGGCACAGAGAAGTTAAGTGACTTGCCCAAGCAGACAAGTGGCAGAGCCGAGATTAGAACCCACGTCTCCTCGGACTCCCAAGCCCTTGCTCTTGCCACTAGGCCGTGCTGAAAATGAATTACAGATAGGAGAAGGGAATGAGGATATACAATTGCGTAATTGGGTAAGTACAGTGGGTTCAAGAGTGCCATGGGGGTTTGTGAGTACTGAAGTGCTTAGGTAGAGCAGAAGTGCTGAAGAGGCAGTAGGGGGGATATAAAGTGGGAACATTAAAATTAATCAGGGAAGGCCTCCTGGTGATATGTGCTTTCCAAAGAGCTTGGAAAATGGTGAGAGTGGCATACTGTCCAATTTGAAGGAGGATCGGAGAGTTCCTGGCATAGGGGAGGGGGTGTGCAAGAGGTTGGCAGTGGGAGACATGAGAAAGAGGCACAGTGAGGAGGTGAGCTTGAGAGGGTCAAAGAGTGCAATCTGAGGTGTAGTCAGAAAAGAGAGTGGATAAGGAGGAGAGAGCAAGCCAAAGGTCAGGATTTATAGGCTGATGAGGAGAGGAATGGGTAACCCTACTTGCTCCCTTTGTTCTTCCCCGCCCCCCTGCCAGCCCCTCGGCACTTATGCAGATATCAGATATCTGTTGTGGGCAGGGAATGTGTCTGTTTACTGTGCATTGTACTTTCCCAAGAGCTTAGTACAGTGCTCTGCAGACAGTAAGCGCTCAATAAACACTACCGAGTGAATGAACGAATGAATGAATCCAAGGGTTTTGAAGCTTGAAAGTTGAGTGACCATAGGGGATATACTTGGGAGAAACCGGGGTGATATACTTCTTTACATCTGAAGGCAGAAGTATGCACGATAGAGTAGAAAGAGCACAAACATTTCAAAAAATGGGTGCCACAAATGCAGATGGAGCTGCCATCGTGAAGAGTGGAAAAAAAAACCAACCCGAAAACAGAACAGTAGAGGGAAACAGCAGTGAAATACTTCACCTTCATTTCCAGCTCACCAAGAGTGATTGATTTCATCCAGTTCTCATCAGCTGCAAGAGAATTGCGGCCCCAGCCCATAACCTTTGAGAAGCCTTAGTCTAGGTTGGATACGGTGATAGGAAAAGTTGAGCCCTTCGTTGCCTTTTCTAAAATGGTAATCCTTGGCCTGACATGGCATATTGCAAAGGGCAGAGAGGAGGGCTAGCCATCTAGCAGCGATCAGTTCAACCGATCCAGCAGGCTCACCTCTGCGTAGCTGGAGGGAAGCCATCACTGAGAGGGGATATTCACAGGCAGTGGCGTGGGGAAGGTAGTTCGAACTGCCTGTCCATACTTTAATCTTTAAATTGCAAAAACATTAACATTATTGATTGATCAAGCATCAATCTAACAGAAATTTAATTAAATTAAAATGTGTCACTGAGCAGTCCTCCCTACATCGTGTATAAATCTTTGGTAATAAGTTGAAGAGGACAGCAGCGATTGATAGTGGGTTCCCAATTTAATTTATGCCTCCACATTTTATTTTCCTGGGCTGATAATGAGCATGCTCACAGGCTCCCAGCTGAACAGATGAGTCTGCCAGGCATCCATCTGACACGCATCACCTCCAAATCCTACTAAATTATGTGGCTTTCCAAGGTGTTTCCCCATGCATGCGTTAAAGAATCATCTGGGCTGAAACCTGAAGCACCCTTTAACACTGCCAACTTGCATTTAGAGACCTCCCATGTGAGGAATGCCGCTTCAAGCCCTCTAATTCCAATCCAGCAGTCAGTGTCCCCCTGGAAGGAATTGGTGGCTTCCAAAGGACAGTAATTTCCTTCCCTTTCTATTGAGAAGCAGTGTTGCCTAGTGGGAAGAGCAAGGACCTGGGACTCAGAGGACTTGGGTTCTAATCCCGGCTCCACCCCGTCCCCGCTGTGTGACTTTGGGCAAGCTACCTAATTCCTCTGTGCCTCGGTTTCCTCAGCAGTAGACCGTAAACTCGTTGTGGGCGGGGAATGTGTCGGTTTATTGTTGTACGGTTCTCTCCCAAGAGCTCAGGACCGTGCTTTGCGCCAAGTAAAAGTGCTCAATAATGAATCTGTAACATGGGGATTAAATTCAACTCCCTCCTGCTTAGACTGTGAGCCCCACGTGGGACAGGGACTGGGTCCAACCTGGTTATCCTGTATCTATCCCAGGATTTAGGATGGTGCTTGGGGTAAGTAAGTACTTAACAAGTACAAGCATTAATTACTATTATCAAGGCCCCAGGAGGAACTTGATATATCAGAGGCCTGCCTGGAAGGTTCAACCCTCCTTGTTGGAGAGGAAAGAGTGAGACACAGTTCCCGTTGGGAATGGGCTGGCATCAATACCCTGCCCTGAGGTCTGGGTAATTAAATTATTAGATAAATTAACCCCAAGAGGCAAAGGAGCAATACAGACCTACAACTGAATACTGACTCTTCCTCCAAGCATTATAAATCACAAGGCTAGAACTGTCCTCTGTCAGACTCCCCAGAAGAGACTCTTCTAATTTACTGTTACTGGTGAGTATTCTCTTCCACTGAATTTCTCTTTGCTTTCTTTGATTTGAATGCACTCAATCCAAAGTCCTATTTCATTTTTAATAACCACTTTCCCAATGAATAGTACTGCGCTAGCAATGTCCAAAACATCTCTACAGAGAAAAAGTAAGTCACTCTGCATGCTGGATACACCCCTCCCATTACATGTCACCTCCCTGTATCTCACTCCTTTCTCAAGAGAATGCCAATTAAAACCAATTACATTACGCTAACTGCATTATGGCCCTCGACTCCATCATTACTAGAAAGGCCACCTCTGGGAATCAGACCATATGAAGATATCTGCAGACCTTAGTGGTTCAGCTCTCCTCCTGGTGGCCTTTCCTGATTGATTTCTAATCCCCCGCTTTATATCCCCGGTTGTCGTTTCAGCACCTCCACACCACGCCCGGCATGTGCACGCCTATCTTTATATTCTATCGCCTCTTCTTATCTGGGACTTTCTGGGGTGTCTGCCTCTCCAACAAAACTGTCAGTTCCCTAAGGGCAGGGCTCATACCTCCTTTTTCTGGAGTCACTCAAGCACTGACTACAGTGCTCTGCACATTGATGTTGTTGTCTTTTGCCGCCGAGTCGTGTCCGCCCCATAGCAACGCCATGGACACGTCTCTCCCAGAACGCCTCACTGCCATCTGCAATCGTTCTGGTAGTGGATCCAGAGAGCTTTCTCGGTAAAAATCTGGAAGCGGTTTACCATTGCCTCCTTCCACGCAGTAAGCGAGTCTCTGTCCTCGACTCTCTCCCAGGCCGCTGCTGCCCAGCACGGGTGAATTTAGACCTGTAGCAGATGGCAATCCACTCGCTAGCCACTGCCCAAGCTAGGAATGGAATGGGTAACCCTCTGCTTCACTCTCCCTCCCGTAGTCAAGACCGGTAGAGTACCAGAACCTCTCCAGATGCGACCCCGAGAGGGACCGCACACTGTAGGTGCTCGATAAATGCTATCGACTGACTGATTGATTTGGCGCACCAATGGGTATTTTAAAGTCTCCAAATAGACATGCCATACTTCTCTAAACCAAAGATACTAGAACACACTCTCCCTCTCTCAGTTGGAGATGCATTCCCAGGCCAACTCTTCCTGTGCCCACTATACATAGGTGCTGTACTAATAAACGGGGTATGTGGTAAGTACTTACCACGTAACAAGAATATGCAAGATAAGTGCTGTACTAATAACTGGGGTATGTGGTAAGTACTTACCACGTAACAAGAATATGCAAGATAATCAGGTCGGACACATGCGAAGCCCAATTCCCACATGGGCTTCGCAATCTAAGAGGGGGGGAGTACAGGCATTTTACCCTCATTTTACAAGGTGAGGTAACTGAGGCTCAGAGAAGTTAAGTGACTTGCCCAAGGTCACACAGCGGGCATATGGCAGAACTGGGATTAGTACCCAGGTCCTCTGACTCCCAGGTCTGTGCTCTTTCCATTGGGCTACACTGTTTCCACACTGCTTCAGATGCTGAGAAATCCCACCCTACAAAGTAAAGAAGATAATTAAAGATATTAGCATACTGAAGAGCTGATTCCACTAAGAATAGCCTGGTTTTTAATTTTAAAATCAGTGAGCATTGGCGAGACAGTGGGGCTGGAGAGGAGAGAGGCCAGCCTAGATCACACCCTAGCAAACCCCCCCGGATGCCATCGGGGTGGTAATGATAGCTAAGACAACACTTACCTACATCTCCAGAGCCGGCTGGACAACTTCCGAGGGTGGCAGAGAAAGATCCTTCATCAAGCTTCCAAAACGGGCAAGCATCCTAGAGACGTGTATCCTCGGCAGCATGAAGGCTGCCCTAACAAACCACGTGAGGCAAGAAGATAAAAACTCCGGTTTAAGGAGAATTGAGTTTCCCTGAACACTGCTTCTCTGTCCTCTAATAAGGGTGGCATTCAGGAAGTGCTCACTATGTGTCAAGCACTGTGCTCAATGCTGGGGCAGCTAAAAGGTCACCAGATCAGACATAGTCCCTGCCCCACACGAGGCTCATAGGCTAAGAGGAAGGGAGGAAGGGCAGCTTCTCTCCATTTTACAGATGAGGAAACCGAGGCCCAGAGAGGTTAAGCGACTTGCCCAAGACTGCGCAGCAGATGAGCGGCAGAGCCGTGACTAGAATTCAGGTCTCCTGATTCCCAGTACGGTGCTTTTTCGATGAGGAAACACTATCTCCTTTGGGTCAGTTCTAGGAAGGATGACTACCAACTGGCTCCTCACGCCTCAACAGCCTGACGAGGCATGGGCAAATCAGCTGGAGCAAGATATCAGTGGCTGGAATGTAATAATAATAATAATAATAATGATGATGGCATTTGTTAAGCGCTTACTATGTGCAAAGCACTGTTCTAAGCGCTGCGGTAGTACAAGGTAATCAGGGTGTCCCACATAGGGCTCACAGAATTCACCCCCATTTTACAGATGAGGGAACTGAGGCCCAGAGAAGTTAGGGACTTGCCCAAAGTCACACAGCTGGCAAGTGGCAGAATTTAGGGAAATCCCAAGCAGCAAATAGGGGAGAGTGGTGGATGGTCACCAAGCTGGGTCTCTATCTGTTGCCGAATTGTACATTCCAAGCACTTAGTACAGTGCTCTGCACATAGTAAGCGCTCAATAAATACTACTGAATGAATGAATGGTGGGGGGGAGGAGTGGTGGGACCCTGAATACCTCTACCCTGTGACCCCATTGTGGGCAGGGATTGCCTCTCTTTATTGCTGTATTGTACTTTCCAAGCACTTAGTACAGTCCTCGGCACACAGTAAGTGCTCAATAAATACAACTGAATGAATGAATGAATGAATGAATGAGCGAATACCTGGGTTTCCACCTCATTCTGATGCCGGTACTGGAAGGCAAGAGAGCTGGGCAGGACAACGCACCTGGTCCATCCAAACCCTTTGACAAATTGGCCCTCCAACAGCATTCCTTCATTCCCCTACTGAGCCAGGAGTACTGGGGCCCCTTTTCCACAAAGCCCAGCAAACCTAAACATCTAGGAATGGAGCACCCCACCTCCACACCTCAGGGTGCTAATTCAGTGGCTCAACTAGATTTATGGGATCTACGCCCCAGTCAACTGAAGAATCAGCCAAGCAAGGAGACTACACGGGGAAATGAAAGTGGGAGTCAATGCACCTCGAGTCCAATTCCACTGGTGTTGCTCAGGTCAGGTGTGACTTTTGGTAGGTCTCTGGACTTCCCCAGGCTGGAACTCTGGCTTGCTTATATGAAAAGCTGGAACAAAGTAATCTGCCGCTTCCTTATAGGGAAGGCTTGAAATGCTTCAACTTCTTGGGAGAAAGAAGGATTTGAATGCTGGTTCCTGCTCTCCTTCTGGGCCGAGGCACACCTGGCTGAGGAGCTGTGCTCTTGTTGTCCTGCTGCTAGGAGAGATGAAATGCCACCCCCATATCTGTCCCAGACTCCCCACTCCTAATAATAATGTTGGTATTTGTTAAGCGCTTTACTATGTGCAGAGCACTGTTCTAAGCGCTGGGGTAAACACAGGGGAATCAGGTTGTCCCACGTGGGGCTCACAGTCTTAACCCCCATTTTACAGATGAGGGAACTGAGGCACAGAGAAGTTAAGTGACTTGCCCACAGTCACACAGCTGACAAGTGTCAGAGCTGGGATTCGAACTCATGACCCCTGACTCCAAAGCCCGTGCTCTTTCCACTGTGCCACGCTGCTTCTCATGCCACTCCTCCCATGCCAGGACTGTAATTTCTGGGGAAAAAACCACCACCACCACCCACCAAAACAAAATTTCCTCTCAGGATCTCTACTTTCAGGGGCTGCAAATCCCTTTTTCTCTGAAAACCGAACAACTCTGCAGTGACTGAGTTGAATTGCTAGTTCCACCTGGTCTGAGAAAAACGTATTGACAATGACAGCGATTTGCGTCTAAACTGGTAGTGGGGCACTACCTACAGTGACAGTGTGGGGAGAATGCAGGAGGTACAGGAGCCCCACAACAGGTCCGGCCTCAGGCTCACTCACGCTTCTTAAGAATATTTCCTCCAGTGGGCTGAGATAGAGCAAATGAGGAAATTTGAAAAGACTGAAAGAGATGCTACTAGTTCTTTAAAATCGGCGGGACTGGGATTTTCACCTAGCAAGGAAAAAAAGTAAGGGTGAAAAATTAAAAAGCCCATAGATATATTAAGCTAGAAAATCCTCTCTGACAACAATGGAGCCAGTGTGATTGAGAGGCACAAACCCCCCGGTCTCGTTCACCAGAGATACTGAACAATGTCCCTTTAGAAAAGGCACAGGGGGAGAGTGGCTTTATGACACCATTGATTTATCCTGGGCCTGCAGTTAAACGTATGCCCAGACAGACAATAAAAATAACTGCTCTAGCCACGTAGCTTCCTGCTACTTAAAAACGGATTTGGCGCTTAAAGGCACAGGAGGTTTTTAGTTTTGACTTTTCAATTAAAAGTATTAAAGAAATGGCAAACATGAAAACTGGGAGCCATTTATGCTATGGTTCGACAGGTCTAAAGATACAAGGATCTATTCTTTTTAATATAGCAATGCTGGATTGCGTGACTGAGGGTAGTTTGACATTGTATTTCATAGGCTGTGACTGGGAGACTAGTCAGTGACTGGGAGAAGTTCACTAAAGATTTGTCTACTCTGGCCACTATAAGACAGCTGTTCAGAACCCCCTAAAATGCAGCTCCTGGGACCCATATTATTTAAGTATGTTGCTCCCTTCTTCCACTCACAGACACAAAGCCAGACCCAGACCCAAACAGAGACACTTAGATGGAAAAGAACACTACATATAATCATTATAATTGTGGTATTTGTTAAGCACTTACTATGTGCCAGGCACTGTACTAAGCACTGGGGTAGATACAAGGTAAGCAGGTTGGACACTGTCCCTGTCCCACATTGGGACATTTTTTACAGATGAGGGAACTGAGGCACAGAGAAGTAAAGTGCCTTGCCTAAGGTCACACAGCAGACACATGGCATAGCTGGGATTAGAACCCAGGTCCTTCTGACCCCCAGGCCCGTGCTCTATCCACTCGGCCTTGCTCTACAAAGGGTAGGGGAGATGGGGGGGACAGACATTAAAATGCTGGAAGTTTGGCGATTTTGACATTTTACTAGACCCTGACCAAATTACCGTTCTTTACTTCACAACTAATGAGCACTTCCAGAGTCTAGAGGGCAGGCCCAGAGGACTGGAGGAGTAGATGTTAAGGCAGAAAATAAGCAACTAAAGATTTTGATCAGCCATACAGAACTCACTGCTATAAATGAATTATGTCACCTAGGCAGTACACTATCCGATTCGTCACAGACGGACAAAGAAAGCGAAAACAGAAAGAAAATGGCATTTGGGAGATTGATAGCTCTCTGCCAAATCAAAAGTCTATAGAGTTGTAATGGTGTCCACCCTTCTATATGACCGTGAGACTTGGCCCTATCACAGAAAATACATCCAACCTTTTGAGCAGTTTCATCAGGGTCACCTTCAAGCCATACTCAACATTAATTGGCAGAACCAGACTGCCATTAATGAGGGCCTGGAACACAGTCAACTCACTAGTGTCCATCATAACATAGCTTTTTTTTCTGGGCAGAACAGGTGAGACACATACATGATAACAAGGACCTATCAATCAATGGTATTTTTTGAGCACTTACTGTGTGCAGAGCACTTGGGAGAGTACAGTACGCTAGAGATGGTAGACACGATCCCTGCCCACAAGGAGCTTACAGTCTAGAGGGGGAGAGAGGCAGCAAAATAGATTACAGATAGGGGAAATGGTAGAGTATGATCACATGTATGCATGTGTTGAGGGTCTGAGTGTGGGGTGAGAATTAAAGTGCCTAAGGGGTACATATCCAAGAGGAGAGATGACGTGGAGGGACAAACACACAGGGAGAAACACACGTGGAGAAAAGAGGGGACAGTCAAGGAAGGCCTCTTGGAGGAGAGATGATTTGGTAGGGCTTTGAAGTTGGGGAGAGTGGAGGTCTGTCAGAGATGAAGCAGAAAGGAGTTCCAGGTCAGAGGGAGGACACGGGCAAGGGGTCAGTGGCGAGCCAGATGAGACCAAGGTATGGTGAGTAGGTTGGCATTAGAGGAGCAAAATGTGCAGGTTGGGTTGGAGAAGGAAATCAGTGAGGTAAGGTAGGAGTGGGGGAGCTGAATGACTGTGTTAAAGCTGATGGTATGGAGTTTGGTTGATGTAGCATCTCTATTAAAATCACATCTCCTCAAAGACGCCTTCCCCGACTAAGCCCTCATTTCCCCTACTCCTTCTCCCTCACCTCTGCACTTGGATCTGTACCCTTTAAGCACATGCTATTCAACCCTCCATCTGCCCCACAGTACTGCTGTCCATAAGCATCTTAATGTCTGTCTCCCCCTCTAGACTGCAGGCTCCTGGTGGGTAATGGGACTACCAACTCTGTTGTATTCTCCCAAGTGCTTAATACAGTGCTCTGTACAAAGAAGGAGCTCAATAAATATGACTGACTGATTGATAGGGAGATGGATGGACAACAATTAGATTCATTCATTCGGTCGCATTTATTGAGTGCTTACTGTGAGCAGAGCACTGTACTAAGTGCTTAGCACAGAGCGGGGAGATGTAGACTGAATGTTTTTTCAGAAAAGTGATCCGGGAAGCGGAGTGAAGTATGGACTGGAGTGGGGAGAGACGGGGAGAGGGAGATCAGAGAGGAGGCAGATACGATAGTCAAGAGGAGATATGATAAGTGCTTGGATCAGCATGGTACCAGTTTGGATGGAGAGGGGAAAAAATGCAGATCTGCTCTTCACAAAGCTTTGGACATAGATTGCTTTCTAAGTATCTCATGCTCTTCTAAACTGATGGCTCATGATTTGCTGTGCTATCTTTCCAATTGCACGTTAAGATGTTTATGGTTTTCAAGGTTAACTTCACTTTTTTTTCCCCTAAAGACGGACACAACATTTGCCCTTTTCCAATGCTCTTGGATAATCCCCAAAACAATGGCCCGAGGATCTGCAATAATATCCATTGATTCCTGCTTGCATCAACCAATGCCTCACCTCCTATATTTTGGGGAAAGAGGGTGGGGAGCTGTGAGTAAAGGAAAACGATCTGGCCCAAATTACACTTTGTGTAGCTTAGGTTTACGCCCTTCAGTTTTCTGTCGAGTTTGGGGTTTAGCCTACTTGTTATATCTACCAATATAACTTGTTCCTGACTCTGCAGAATTGGTTTTTTGAAGAAAAAAAACCAGCTTCCTTATGATTAAACTTCATTTTCTTTATCTTATCAACTTTCCTCCTCACTTCCCTTAGGATCTTGAATATAAGTATCTTGCAATTCTTCCACCAAGGTTCCACCCACCTTTACATCTTTGATTTAGTAAGAAGAAATCAGAAAGGGCATCTGTCCTACTTGACTCCTCCTCTTTCTGAAGTAGGATATTGTCCTAAATATAGAACTCAGTTTGACGATCTTTTGCCCACAGAATTCCATTTCCAACACACAGCTGAGAAGATTTCTTCTCCCATCCCCACATCTTCATTCAAAGCTGCTTTAGTGGGTTGACCAAAGAAGGCACGATCTACTTCTTCTCCTGGTTTGTAGATCTGTAATAACTATCACAGTTACCCATACATTTTTCACTTTAATCCAAACATGGCCCTGAGTATGTCTAGTGATCTTTGACGTGTAAGGCAACACAACCTCCTTTCCCCGCCACTTATGTTTCCTGAACAACCAATGCCCTTCTCGATCCACTGTGACAGACATAAATGCGATCATCCTGTCTCTCAGTTATTTCAATCACAACATCATTGCAATGCTGAGCCCAGATCTGCAACTCCTTCCGGGTTCTTTTTTTCAAGCTCCTGGTGTATGGATTTGGCATAGCTATGGTTGTCCCTTCCCTGTTGTCAAATGATCACCCATGCCAGAGTTTCCAAAGTATTTTTTGGCATTCAGGGTCCTCCACCCCTCTTGCCTTCAAGGCCCCAGCCATTCAATTTCATTTGGGTTAAGTAGATCCATCACTTCCAAACCCATTTTCAAGCTCTATGCAGAAGGATAACCAGTATGCTCTTGAATAAACTCTTCTCCTTTGTATAAGGGATCCTGTCCTGACTCAGAGGCCTCCTTCCCTTGTGGATTGTCAACAGACCCTGACCTAGTCCTTACACTGAGGGTTAGCATCCAGCACCTGACGAATCTCATCTCCTAAACTCCCTCTGTAGAGGATGTCATTAGAGACCTAGGAAGAGCCGTGGGAATGCTTCTCTTCAACTGAGGGCTTGCCTCTTTCATCCTCAATCTCCAAGCCCTGCAGTCACTCCAGCTATGGACTGGGGAGGCCGGTCAGTGTCATATGCTCACACAGGAATCGGCAGCATAGGCGGTTAGACATTACCGATAAGAGGAAGGGGATACAGCTCAACAAATTGGGACGAAGGAGACGATTCCATTCATTGGGCTCAGTTTTGCAACAATTCAAAGAGGGAAGTTCAGAGCCTGTGGTTCCAGGCCAAAGACTGGCTTGGCTGGAATCAAGGATGTAGGCTGAGGGGATTCGAATGGTTAAGTTAGAAAGGGCTAACTGATGGGGCAGAATCACCAACAGACATTCTGACCCAATCTGCCTTCTTCAGCCTCATGCCTGCAAGAGCACAGCCTGCTGTTCTTGTGAAGAAGGGAACTTGAAGTGAATTTCTATGTTGGGGTTGGGGGACTTGGTCTCCTGTATACATGCAGAGGACAGCTCTGGCCAATGTCTGCATCCCAGTCTCTTCTTCGAACAGCTGAGGGAAGAGGGCCCAACAGATTTCTGGTGGTAGTAGAACACCCAATTAGTTGTAGCTAAGGTCAATCATGACCCCATGGCAGGGAAGAATCTGGAACTAATACTATAGAAACTTCACCCAGGAAGGATGGAATGCCCTCATCCAGGTCCCCAAATCTCAGGGACGCAAGATGCTTTTGACAGTGCAAAGGAAAGCCCAAGGCGGGAAGTGACCAAGAACACTTGATCGAGTCGAAAGGCCAGGGAGACGGAATGTGCTATAATTACTTTAATTTGAATTTGGCCAGGACAGTGCTGTCAATAATCCTCCTATTCTTGAAAAAATGGCCAAGGACTCATTTTAATGACCACCAATGCCTTTGTTTTATGTGTCGGCTGAAAGATGGCCCTTCCAGCCGAGCAGTACCCCAGGGCATTGATTTAACATTGATTCAGATGAGAGACTACCCTCTCCTGCCCCAGTCACCGGCTCTGTTTCCCCGCTCGACACAGTGGGTTTTCCTTCGTGTGCTCCTCAGCCCCCAGCTGAGCAGGCCCAGCATGGGCTGGCTACAAGCTTCACAATATAAAATACTCTGTCTAGAAATTGCATTGTTCCCTGTATCATGGTTAGCCATATGGGAACCTTACTTGTATTTATCTTCTGAAAGTCTTCATTTCGAGGAGCTCTGGGGGCCGTACCAACCACTCTCAATTCTGAGAACTGATCTGAAATCTAGCAGAATTCCTCACTCCGGGGTGGCGATGGCATGTGGCAGGGGAGGGGAAGAACGGCTTATTCTCATTTCTCTTCTAACACTTGGAAGAGAGTTGTGCCCCCTCCCTGCCTTTGGGGAGTGAAACTGGCCAACAGATAGGACCATCATGTATTAGGAATTATGAATGATCACGGTTCCTTTTTGGAACAAAGGAAAGGGTGGAACCTCAGTTGTTTTTTTAATGGCATTTGTTAAGCGCTTACCATGTGCCAGCCACTGGGGTTGAAACTGTGTCAGGTTGGACACAGTCCCTGTCCCACATAGGGCTCACAGCCTTAATCCCCATTTTACAGATGAGGTAACTGAGCTAGGTCTCAAACCCGGGTCTCCTGGCTCCCAGCCCCATCCGCTTTCCACTAGGCCACACAGAGCTGTCTTGGTTTCTCTCTTGCAGCTTCTTCTTGCCTTGGCCAACTACAGGGTGCTGTTGATGGGTGCACCTTCTCCTGTGTAGGGACAAGAGGAGTCTTGGTCCCATGGAGACTGCATAAGGATGCCAGTTTCCAGCCTGCTATATATAAATAATAATAATAATGTTGGTATTTAAGCACTTACTATGTGCAGAGCACTGTTCTAAGCGCTGGGGTAGATACAGGGTAATGAGGTTGTCCCACGTGAGGCTCACAGTTAATCCCCATTTTACAGTTGAGGTAACTGAGGCACAGAGAAGTTGTGACTTGCCTACAGTCACACAGCTGACAAGTGGCAGAGCTGGAATTCGAACCCATGACCTCTGACTCCCAAGCCCAGGCTCTTTGCACTGGGAGTGGCGATCAGGGCTGACTGTCAATATGAGTCATCAATGGGAAATTTTTATTTTATTCTGGTGCTCACATTGTTTTCTTTTAAAAAATATAGTTGTGTGTAGACACACTTAATGGGGTTGAAGAGTCTCTTTGTTTTAACTTGGCCCAGAAGTTTAACTCCAAAAAGATGCAAACTGGGGAGAATGAGTCTTATTAACTGTCCCCTGGTGCACTCCCCTCCCCTCCCAATATGAGGGTGGAAATGGCTATTTGAAAATCGAGGACTGGTCTTTGCTGAAAACTTAGTTCACTAGCAGTGTGCTAAGTGATGCTATCAGTTGATTAAAACACAGCCTGCCAGCTTCCTGCTTGATAAGACTGCACCCAATCTGATGGGGAATTCTCAAGTCAATTATGGAATGACTAGTACATCACTTAAATCACCACATGCTATTTCCCAAGCATCATCAAATGCCCTTTGTTAATTTCCATGCCGCCTTTGCACCGTGAGCAAATTCCCAACATTTCTCTAAGGCCCGTGTAAAAGTGTACTCCACCCTGGAGGCTCATCAGATGCCTCTCAAGAGACTTTCTGGAGCTAGTCTTGCACTACGGAGTTGCCTGGGACAAGTTTGGCTTCAGGGGTAAGCCAAGTAAGCTATCATTTCAGGGAGCACACGATGGGAGTGCTAATTTGTCTCATGACCCGGCCAAGACAGTTATAATAATAATAATACTAATAATGATGATGGTATTTGTTAAGCGCTTACCATGTGCCGAGCACTGTTCTAAGCTCTGGGGTAGATACAAGGTCATCAGGTTGTCCCATGTGGGGCTCACACTTTTAATCCCCATTTTACAGATGAGGGAACTGAGGCACAGAGAAGTTAAGTGGCTTGCCCCAGGTCACAGAGCAGGCAAGTGGCGGAGCCGGGATTAGAACCCACATCCTTTGGCTTCCAAGCCCGTGCTCTTTCCACTAAGCCATGCTGCTTTCATGGCATGGCACGGATGATGTCCACACCAGAGACTTCATCAGGTTGGTCCTGCGACACAACTTTCCCTCTACTGCTTGTCTGGTCACCATCTTTGATTTTCTCTATTCCAGGATCCTCTGCTTCTTCCACACTTCTTAAAGCCACCCCGCATCCCCCAAAACCCTAGAGACCCCCAAAATTAAATAATCCATTAACAAGGTTTGGCATTTGTTTTCCGGCAGTGTCACTGAAGAGACGCTCCAAGACAGACGACAGATCCAAAGCAACAAACCCCAGGCTGATCTGGAGCTGCAGCTTATCCCAGCTTATCCCACTCTCCGCCTGGACCCTCTCTGCTTCAAGTATCTAGCTGTTATCATGTTCCCACTACTGGCTCTGGGAGTGGGCAGCTCTGATATCTGGGTCGTCAGGGTACTGGGGAAAGCTACAATGTGTACAACCCTTTCCCAACACCCCTTCCTCTGCCTCCTGAAATAAAGAAAATTTCTCATCGAATTGTTTTTTATTTTAAAAACAAATCCAGCAGTTGGACCCTACCCCTGCACCAGCCCTGGGCCTCCCCTTACTGCCCTTCTGCAGAGTTTCTGCCCACCACCTAACCTCCTACCCAAGTCCAGGCTGGCTGTACACACACGCAGCGACCATCTTGGAAATTATATGTCATGTGTCACAGGCACATGGTGGGTGTGAGTCACGCACCTCAGGACTTTTTGAATATGACCTTGGCTCCAGACCAGGTGAGGCTCCTCGCCGCTTTAAGGCTCAATCCAGTTTGGACCATGTCCTCAGGTTAACACCACTTACTCTCAAGCCAGCCCCATCTCTAGGGCTGAGGGGGACGGAATCTGGACTGGCCTGCAACTGCCTAGAACACCCCACAAGGCCTCCAGGCCTTGTAGTCATGCTGGAATATGACAAGTGCCTGGGTTAGTGCGGGGACCGTTGGGATGGAGAGGAAAGGGCAGATCCTAGAAATGATGTAAGGCTTTAAAAAAAAGCAGTCAAAATGCCCTCAAATTTTAAACATTGCTGTTATGGAGTTCCATCATTACCCAGATTGACTGGGATTGGGATATTAGGTGTATACCTAGAATTCTCACAATTCTCAAAATCATCAATTTAAAATATTGCTAAATCTAGACTATCATCTGGAGATACGATCAGTGTGGTTCCAGTCTCCATTTTAATCCTGTCTTTTCCTTACAGGGAATGCACTTTGTCTCTGTCAGTATTTAAATTCTTAGCGAGCCATCCAATTTTCCCTGGATAAATATAATCACCATCACCTTGCGGTATAGCCACTACAGTCTGTCTCAGTGCAGAGATACAGCCTTTACAGAACTGAATGAATCCCAGGTTTGTGTACAATGTACCATACTGGATATTGCAAAACAAATATCAGTGAACCAAATGAAACAAAAATATGTCCACTTAGCGGGAGAAAATTAGGCCAACTGATACACAATATTTCTCTGAGAGAATTTGCCTCCCCAGTCCTAATAAACCAGTGCTAAAATGTCTCATTCCAGCAGACTGATACCTTCTCACATATCCTGCGGCATTGGTCTAGCTAAAAATATATGAAATAGCTGATTGAGACTCTCTTTCTGTTGAAGGAATGAAAGACCCTAGACTTAGAGAATCGGAGCTAATTTGAGACAGCCATTCCTCTACATGACAATAGATTTTAAAATGCCACCCCGTGAGTTCCTTTCTTGCTTTTAACAATAATAATAATAATAATAGTATTTGTTAAGCGCTTCTTATGTGCCAAGCACTGTTCTAAGCACTGGGATAGATACAAGATAATCGTGTTGTCCCACGTGGGGCTCACAGATTTAATCCCCATTTTACAGATTAGGGAACTGAGGCACAGAGAAGTGAAGTGACTTGCCCAAAGTCACACAGCTGATAAGTGGCGGAGCCGGGATTAGAACCCACGACCTCTGACTCCCAAGCCCAGGGCTCTTTCCACTAAGCCACACTGCTTCTTATTTTAAACGTGCTAGACTAAAACTACACACTTCCTTCGGCCAAACGATGAGCTGGCTGAAACACACAACACAATGATTAGAAAATGGTATCCTTGAGCGGGCCCAACCTTACGTGTGTGTATCTATGTGTGGCCTAGCAACTATAAAAACACACTTTAAGGTGGCAAATCTTCTTCGACAGTATTAGACATCTCTTAGATCAGGGCTGCGTTGCCTGTGGAGAAATACCAAATGGGCAAAATCAATAGCATTTGCCTGGAATGGCTCCTGGACTTCAGTTGAAATTATTATTACAGCATTTGTATAGCGCTTACTATGTGTCAAGTACTCTTCTAAGCTCTGGGGGAGATACAAGTTAATCAGGTTGGAAACAGACCCTGTGCCTCTTGGAGCTCATAGTTTAAGCAGGAGGGGGAGCAGCTATTAATAAACAGCATCAGCCAGTGAGGGGTGAAATGACTGGGGTTGGGGACATTCTCCAAAGAGAAAAGTATCAGTCATCAACTGAATCCAATCTGTTCATAATGTATAATGATATAATAAACCCCAAGCTTTCCATTGAGATTTATAGATTTATAAACAAGCTCAAAGAGTCCTCTAGACTGTAGGCTTGTTGTGGGCAGGTAATGTGGCTGTTTAGTGCTATACTGAACTCTCCCAAGAACTTACTATAGTGCTCTGCACACAGTAAGTGCTCAATAAATACGAATGAATGAATAAAAACACAGCTACTTGCAAACTCTCCCCTTGGTCATTTCTACATGCCGCTGAAAATCATATATTTAATTGCTATTTTGAAAAGTCGAAACATTTATCAGATTCCTGAACCTTGAGAAAAGAAAATAAGTTAGAAACAATATCTTTTCTAGACCACATGGGTCAGTTCTGAATGTATTTTCTTAACCAACACAGGAATCATAAGATTTATAGAGACCCCAAGATTTCAGTGGAGGACTAGGTTTTCTGAAACAAAGGTGTAATCGTAAATATTAGATCTGTTGTAGACAGTAGGTTTCAAAGACATCTTCAATTCTATTACTATACTTCATTATGCTCTCTCTGTGTGACTTTCTGGTTCTGTTATCACAGCTGCTACCAGAAGTTCCCTGAATTGTATTAACAGGACAGTTTCTAGCAGGGGTGATATATACCATGCACATAAATATCCCCTCTTCCTCACTGACAAGCTCTGTCATATGGATTTTAGCTTTCAGAGGGGTTTGATGCAATGATCACTTGCATTTCAAAAGAGAGATGCAGGAATGGAAAGTGTATTTAATTACCCAGAATGTCTGCAAAAAGAAATAGCACAATAGCAAATGAAGTAGGTGTCCCTGCCAACCTTCTAAAACAATACAAAATGTTGCCAGATGTGGGCATTCAATTGTAGGAAATTATTTTCTTGGGCCTTCCGGTTTCTGATCATCCAGAGCCAATAAAAACCTTTAATTGTTGTATCTTCAAGTGATCATATAATTAAAAGACCCTGTACTCAGCTGCAGGCTAGAAAAATCATTCTTGGTGAGAGCTGAAACTAGAACTTGAACATACGTGTTAAAGTTCCAGTTAAACTGCTATATACTTCTATGGGGCTCTGTTCTCTACCCAGGCAGACAGACAGACAGACAGACCCACAGCCACCCCTCCCCCCTGCTCGGGATGGATACTACACACCATCTGTTTGTCCTGGGGGGTGGGGGGGCGTGGGTCAGGCCCAGCCAGAGGATTGAGGGTTTGGGGGAGTCTGTCCAGAGCTGCAAAGGTTCCCTGCAAGATCCCCCAGGCCAGGCTGGATCCCAAGAGAGGTTACCTTGTGGATAGTTGATATGGACCGGAAACGTGCAACCAGGCTGGCTCAAGACAGGTTCCCCGATGGCTACCTGCGGCTAGGTGCCTTGAGTCCTGATAGCCCTTAATGTAACCTGGTTCTAACGAGTGCACGTAAACTGCAGGACCAGTCATATTGGGATTGGGACCTGTCGTATTGGGAGGGTTACACTGCTGCGCTCTCCAAAGCCATAATGGAGAATATTCAGAACACGTTTTTGAAAAGATTCAGAATGCATTTCCCAATTCTTTCAAGGCAGCTGGTATTCCGGTGCTCTCTCTCTCACTCATTTCATTCATTCAATTCATTTGGTTATATTTATTGACTCTTACTGTGTGCAGAGCACTGTACTAAGCGCTTGGGACTCTCTTTGCACGGGCTGCATTTCATCCAGGTCGCTCAGGGGTGTCGGCCCAGAACTTCATCAAGGGGGAGTGGCGTGGAGGAGAAGCGATGGAAGACTGGGCATCATCACCTGCTAGGGCATCTCAAAGTGAGTCAGAGCTGTTGAGTTTTACTGTGTAGTGGTGGCGCTGGGAGAAGAGGGAAAGCATTAGTGGCCACAACATCGCTTCCCCTGAGAAGGCCGGGGACAGGAGGGCAGGGAGGGGAAAGGGAGCACAGCGCTAACTTAAGTCTTGACCCGATTCCTTTCTGCAGAGATGCATCCTCACTTCAGTCACCATGAAAGGCTAAAGAATGCTTGAAATGAGAATAAATCAGTTTTAGTCCCTGCCAAAGACATGAGAAAGGAAGGGGAAATGGCATAGTGGACCCTTCTCCGGAGCAGCAGGAGAGATCAAATCCCTCAGTGTTCTGGCAAGGAAGGGACATTTTTCATAGAGTTGTTCAATCTTCTGGATCCCTTAGGGCCTGAGTCTCTGCTATCTCACCATTCCTATCATTATGTTCAACATGACTCCAAACCATAAATCGCCCAAACTCTCTCCGGTATTTCTTTGGCTCTGCCAGGTAATGCCAGCTGAAAGCAGAGATATACAATGCTTAGGTTTGTATAACTGTGAGAAGTTCACCTAAGTACTGAAGATATTCGCACCATAATTTGGCTGACGCTTTCGGTGGACAGGGAATCGGTCAGTAATCTCTGTCTTTCTGGCTGGATTTCATGGAACAGAAACTTTATATTTGAATAAACTCCAACATGTATATATCATCCGACTTAGATTTTCCTGGTGAATAGCTTTTCAGCATATAAATCTCATAAAGACTTCTGATACCTTAAATTTCAATGCTGATGATGAAATTTTGCTGAAGGTCAAATTTACATCAAACAACTGCACTTATTTCCACCAGAGAAATTTGATTATTTCACTCATTTGCATTGCATTTTTCTCTCCTATATTGCTGACTTTGGAATTCCCTTTGGGTTTGGACTTCCAGGAGAAGACGGTACTGTATTTCAATACAAAAGAAAGCTTTTATTCCATTTGATATCATTTTTGCTCTTCTTGATTCAGCTGTTATAATTGGATTAGAGAGCTATTTATTCGGAAATTGGTGTTTTTTATCAAGCTGTTGGAAGAGCAGCTCCATCTCTTAATTTGTCTTTCTTTTGATTTAACAGAAGGAGCTATGAGCTAGCTTTTGCAAGGAAGCAGGATAACTAGTTCCTTTTATTGGGGGGCGGGGCGGGGGGGGTCTTCTTGTTCACAATTCCCAGGCAGCAGCATGGCTTAGTGGATAGAGCACGGTCCTGGGAGTCAGGAGGACTTGGGTTCTAAACCTGGCTCTGCCACGTGTCTGCTGTGCAACCTTGGGCAAGTCGATTAATTTCTCTGCGCCTCGGTTACCTCATCTGAAAAATAGGGATTAAGACTGAGAGTCCCACGTAGGAAAAGGACTGGGTCCAACCTGATGAACTTGTATCTGCTCCAGTGCTTAGAACAGTGCCTAGCTCACAGTAAGCGCTTAACAAGTGCCATAATTATTATTATTAACTCCACGCGTTCCTGCAGTCAATACCATCAACTGAAAACTAAATCATTTCTTTTTCCAGAAAGTATTTCGCTTTTCTGTTACAGTTCAGTTGAAGGCATACATGGATGCTGAATCATGTACCAGGAAAAGGCTGGAGTTGGGGTTTGCTAGTCAGTCACTACAATTTCCACAATACGTCTGATGCTATTCTCTATTTGTAATGCCTCTACTATCTTTTAGCCTCTCAAATAATTGGTCTTAATTTGAAAAAAATTAGTTATTCTTCATTGGCCAGCTATGCATGTTCCTTCCCTCAGAAATGCCAAAATTATACCCGTTTTCCACTTTTGATTTTCGAGGTAAGACTGAAGGAGGTGGTGGGAAGAGGAAATGATGGACAGGGAGGAAAAAATATTTGGAAAGGATGGCTTTTGGAGAGGTCGGTAAGGTGGTACTACCTGATGATCCCAGACTCAGAGGATAGGAAGAAGGAAAATTGCTGAAAATTTACTTTTATCCTAACCTGGCATGTCCAACCCCTCTCAGGGTCACACCTGGAGAGTTTCCAGGACTCTACCAGTCTCGACTACAGGAAGGAGAGTCAAGGAGAGGCCTACCCGTTCCATTCCTCGCTTGGGCCGTGGCTAGCGAGTGGAAGGCAACCTGCTTCAAGTCAAAACTCACCCGTGCTGGGCAGCAACGGCACGGGAGAGAGTCGAGGGCAGAGACGCAAATTTACTGCATGGAAAGAGGTGATGGTAAACCACTTCTGTATTTTTACCAAGAAAACTCTATGGATACACTACCAGAATGATTTCAGGTGGAGGAAGGGCATTCTGGGAGAGATGCGTCCATGGCATCACCATGGGTCGGAGACAACTCGGCGGCATAAGACAAGACATTTCCAAAATGACTCTCTTTCGATCGATTTGAAATGTTACACATACACACAAGCTACATCTCTGGGGGTGCACAGTTCTGAACAGAAAAAAAAGGGAGGGAGAAGGAAAAGGACAAGGGGAAGCGGGGTGGGGAAGCCAAATGCTGAAGAAAGAAATAGAGAGGTGAGAATTTGAGAAACAGGAAAGGAGTGCCAACACCAGCACTACAAAGAAGGAAAATCCAGGACAACAGGAAACACCTGGGAGAATATGGTGAGGAAAAAGGATGACAGGATCCAGTAAACAACGCAAAGCTGAGAAAGGGGCAGAGGAGGAATCAATCAATCAATCATATTTATTAAGCACTTATTGTTTGTAGAGCACTGTACTACGCATTTGGGAGGGTGCAATGAAACAGAGTTGGTAGACATGTTCCCTGTCTACAAGGGGCTTACAGTCTGGAGAAAGAAAGAAAGGAAAGAAAGGAAGAATGAGGAGAGGGCACATGAGAAGAACAAGAAACAGCAGAGGACAGAAGCTTTTCAAAGGGAGAGAGAATGAGGACTGGAGATCGCAGCCAGAGGACTCAGGAGTGAGTGAGTGGGAGAAGGGCATGAGGAAGAGGGCAGGGGAAACAGAGGACAGAGTTGAGTGGAAAAGAGTGGTTGCCTTGGGGAGTGACTGCTGACCAATCTGATTATGGTATCGATAATTAGAGATGGATGGATACACAGAATCCCAACAAATGTGTACCCAACCTTCCCCAGATATTACCTGATCCTCTTATTTGTTTTAGACCCTTTGTTTTTCCCAGGTTAACTCCCTCCTGAAGCCACCTGCTCCCTTATCTCCTACTCTCTTGCCCCCAGTAGCCTTACCAATTAGTTTCTAGACACAACCGAAACTATCAGGCATGGATTCCCCAAAGGTTCCCCAACACCCCGACTCCCTCCTGACACCCACCTTCTCATCCTTCCCAGCTGTGTCTCAAGAGGAGCTCCTCTGCTTCCTATCAAAATCTAGCCCCTCGACCTGTGTCTCTGACCGCCCCCTCCTCCCCCCCCCCCGACTAGACTGAGAGCTCGTTGTGGGCAGGGATTGTCTCTCTTTATTGCTGTACTGTATTTTCCCAAGCACTTAGTACAATGCTCTGCACACAGTAAGTGCTCGATAAATATGACTGAATGATTGAAGGAATCTCTTCTCTCTTTATAAAAACACTTGTGCCCACTTTTCTTTCCTCCCTGTCCACCTCCAATGGATCATCTCTGATGACTCCTAACCCTCTACCTTCAAACATGCCCACATCTCCCCTAGTCTGCAAAAACTGTTCCCTGGATCACACCGCACCCTCTATTGTTCCACCTCCATCCTCCCATTCTTGTCCAAATTCCTCATACAGGTAATATCCCCTTAGTTTCCACTCCTTCCATTCCTCCAACTCCCTTCTTGACCCTCTCCAATCCGGTTTCCATTCTCTCAATTCCCCTGAGAACACCCTCTTCAAGGTCACCAATGAAGCAGCCTAACCTAGTGGAAAGAGCACAAGCCCGGAAGTCAGAGAACCTGGGTTCTAATCCCAGCTCCGCCACATATCTGCTGTGTGACCTTGGGCCAGGCACTTAACTTCTCTGTGCCTCAGTTCCCTCATCTGCAAAATGGGGACTCTTAGACTATGAGCCCTTTGTAGGACCTGATGATCTCATACCTACTCCAGTGCCTAGAATCAGACCTTGGCACATGGAAAGCACTTAACAAATACCACGATTATTATTAGTAGTATGTCCTCTTTCTTGCCAAATCTAAAGGACTCTACTTGTGTATAATCATCCAAACCTCTTGGCTGCCTTCGACACTGTGGACCTCCCCTTCCTCCTGGGAACACTATCTAACCATGGCTTTTCTGATCCGGTTCTCTCCTGATTCCGCTCTTACCTTTCTTGCCATTTCTCCTCAAGTCTCTCTCGCAGGGTCTCTCTCCATGTCTCATCCACTGGTTGTGGGTGCCCATCAAGGCTCTGTCATGGGTTCCCTTCCCTTCTTGCTTTATAATTGCTTCCCTGGGGGATTTTATCCCCACCCATGCTTCAACTACCACTTCAATACAAATGACTCTTCTGACTTCTCGCCTCTGCTACATTCTCATATTTCCACTTGCCTCCAGGACACCACTACCTTGATGTCCCATGAATACCTCAAGTTCACTTATGTTCAAAGCTGAACTCCACATCTTCCTTCCTAAATTCCCTCCAACTATCTTTCCCATTACAGATGAGCCTACTACCATCCTTCCTGTCTCTGAAGCATGCAATCGTAGCATTATCCCTGAGTCCACCCTCCCTCTCACCCCACCCATATTTAGACCATCCCTAAACCCTACGGGATTTTCCTCCACAACATTTCCACAATCTGCCCATTCAACTCCATCCAAACAGCCACCATACTGGTCCAGGCACTTGTCCTAATCCAGCCTGACTACTGCATCACCCTCCTCACTGATCTTCCCAATTCTGGTCTCTCCCCTCTCCCGCCTATACTTCATTCTGATGCCCAGATTATTTTCCCAAAGCATGATTCTGCATACAGTGCCCCATTCCTTCAAAACCTTCAACCCATTCCTCTCTGAATCAAACCGAAACCTCTGACCATTGACTTTCAGGCACTCTCAATGACCACACTCCCACCTCCTTACCCACTCTCTGCTCCCCATACTCTCCAGCTCACACTCTTCGTTCCTCTTACACTAACCTACTCGCTGTGCCTTGCCCTGGTCTGTCCCACCTCCAAATTCTTGCTCACATCCTTCCTCCTGGCTAAAGTTCCCACATCCTTCATATCCACCAGACCATAACTCTATCTTCACAGTACATTTCTCCCAGAAGGTTTTCTCCAATTAATTTCTACACTCTCCTGGTGTTAGTCTCCACAACTAACCCCATGGCACTTTATGCCAACCACATACTTTACACATTAGGAGCCAGGAGTAACACTACTGTGCATACCATATTACTTAAGCACTCACCTAAATATCCACTTTCCTCCTTCCCATCTGTAAATTGTTTTAGTGTCTGTCTCCCCCACTAGAGGCCAGGGAACTTTGTCTACTAACTCTATTGTACTCTCCCAAGTGCTCAGTAGAGTGTTTGGCACGCAGTAAGCATTACATAAATGTCACTGATTGATTAAGGAAGAACTAGGGCCTCCATGCACCGATCTATTTCACTGAAATGAGGAGTTTTTAGTGAGGGTCTAGGGCCAGTTCTTTCATTATCATGAATATTTATTGTTACCTACGGTGTACAGAGCACCGTACCAGGCACTTGGGAGCCTACTGTGACAGTAGAAGATGTGGTCTCTGACTCAAAGAGCTGGGCTTCTTCAGGCTCCAACCTCTTTTACAGCCCCCTCTTCGACTCTCCCATCTTTCCCAGCAGTATCTCAAAAGGTAACGTGCCTGTTTACTGCTATATTGACCTCTCCCAAGTGCTTAGTACAGTAAGCGCTCAATAAATACAATCGAATAAATGAGGAGATCTCTTGCTTGCTCTCAAATTCTAACCCCCCATCTGTGTTTCGACCCCATCCCTTCTCACTTTATCAAAACAACTGCCCCTTCTCTACTTCCCTCCATGACCACCATCTTCCACTGTTCACTTTACAATAGCTCCTTCCTCACTGCTTTCAAGTATGCCCACGAAGCCCATAAATAAAAAACCCTCGACCCCACAGCTCCCTCCAGTTATCACCCCCTTCCTCTCCATACTCCTCAAGCAAGTTGTCAATGCCTGCTCCCTCTATGTCCTCTCTTCATTCTCTCCTTGACCCCCTCCAGCACAAACCATCACCATGATTGTAAAAACAATTCAAGTGCATGTCCTGCTGATGGTGGAAAAATCTCATCAAAAGTTCTATGTAAATAGGCAGCCCAAGGCATTACTTGCTCAGATGCTGAAGAGGCTGCAACACCATTTGCTAACATGCTCAGCATCCCTATTCAGAAACACACTGCTCACCATAAATGGGGAGGAGCGGGGGCGGGGGTGGGGGGGGTGGGGGGGGGTGTTGTGGGGGCCGGGGGCGGGGGAAGGTCCCTAAATGCTGCCTGTTTTACACAATCCCATGCAGGTTCATTGGAAGTCACCAATTGTGAACTGTTACGGGAAGTACAAAATCCATCCAAACCCAAAGAAAATAATAGTCAGGACACCTAAGTGATGATGAAAACAGGAATCAAACAGTAAGGAGAAAGGCATTTGTTGCATTTGAATTATCAGATGTGGAGCTGACACTGCACCCCGTACAAAATAAGACTGCACAAAATAATAACAGCTCACAGAAACAGGTGCCAGATACTCCTTTTTAAAGAAAGGTCTCTCCTCCTCAGAAGGCTTGAAAGTGCAGGTTACATGATCAGTCAATCACTTGTCTTCCATCTTCCAATGAGGAGAAAAAAGACTCTAAAATGATCTGTACAGACTCATATCAGGAGTATGAATATCTGATAAACTGATCTCCATAGAGATTTCAATATACATGTGGGCAGTGATGCCGAAATGCGAAGAAACGTCAATGGACAGCATAGGGTGGATAAACTAGGGTAGGCAGCAGAGTCTAATGGAAAGAGCACATGCCTGGAAAGTCCACTGAGGTCAGGGGACCTGGGTTCCAATCCCAGCTCTGCCACGTGCCAGCTGGGTGACCTTGGGCAAGTCAATCGACTTCTCTCTCCCTCAGTTTCCTCACTGGTAAAATAGGGATTAAATCCCTGCTCTCCACTCCCTTTACACTCTGAGCCTCTTGTGGGTCAGGTACTGTATCCAATCTGATCATCTAGTGCTTGGCACGTAGTAAATCAATCAATCAAACTTTCCACTTGTATTTACTGAGCACTTACTATGTGCAAAGCACCATCATTATTATAAGTAGCCATGGCCACTGCTCGGTCAATGCGCTAAACCTCAGATCTTAATCCACCTCATTTTCGTTTACCAAATAAGAGGAAGACATCATGGATGCGTCTTTGAGCCAATCAGTAGTACCTTGTTTATTATATCATATGCTGTCAAGGAGATCTTAATTCTTGGGGTATTTGTAAAGCACTGACTTTAAGCCAATCATTGTGCCAAGCACTGTGGTAAATACAGAGTAATCAGATCAGACACAGTCCCTGTTCCACACAGGGCTCACATTCTATGAGGGAGGGTGAATAGGTACTGAATCCCCATTTTACATATGAGGACTCTGAGGCACACAGAAAAGGAAGTGACTTGCCCAAGGTCACGCAGCAGGGAAGTGGCAGGAGCCAGGATTAGAATCCAGGTCTCCTGACTCCCAGTCCTATGCTCTTTTCACCAGGCCACAGGAGGCTGCCATATTATCACGACTCCCTGGGTGCTAAGTGCTGGGCGGATCTTTGCCCGAATCACTCCCGAACTTTCACTAATGATAAAGCCAATGTCTTGTAAACTGGACTCCGACTACCCAAGTGGCTGAATGTAAAACTCCTGAAAGCCAAGATAACAGTCGAGAAAATCTATGAACAAATTGAAACAGGCCTATCAGAATAACAACCCTATTAGGTGTGTGTGTGTGTGTGTGTGTGCATATCTCTCTCTCTCTCTATGCACATATACGTATATCTATCTATCTATCTAGATATATAGATATCTAGATAGATAGATATATCCCTCTAGGGAAAGACAGTGGACCAAAGAATAAGCATGCAAATTTTATATTTAAAACAAGGAAATACTCACAAAAGGCCAAAATGGTTTATCTGCAACAAGAAAACACTGACATAATTCAATAAGAAATGTACTTAACTAGGATTGAGTGGACTCCAGCCATGGCCCTTCTGGATTTCAGTTTTCACATTTAGATAGCCCATACCTTCCCACTCCTTGATGCCTGTTATTGTTGACAGGATAAATACAATAATCAGGGGCTGGTGAGTTAGGCTATTGCCAGAACAATTTCCTTGGGCTCTTGTGTTGCATGGTTCGGCTATGTTACTTCAGATTTGGATTGGAAGAAGGACTCTCACAGGAATATGGCTCAAGAGGTCATCCTCTCCAGAGGGCCAGCTGGGACTCTCAACTTAATCATTTGAAGCTCCTACTTATATGGGAAGGGCCCTTTCCACAGCAATCCAGTTCTCAGGAATTCTATTCCCTCCCTAGTAGGATCAGAATGCTCTCCTTCCTTTAAAACAGCAACCAAAAAATCTTTTTGATGCCATTAAAAGGTAGTTCTGTTCTGTTTTCCATTATGCATGACTTGGAAGGGGTGTGGTGTCATTAATAAGAGAGAGTAGTATTAGGTAGAATTTTTTTTAAGATTGTGAGTCCTTATCCTGATGATTTCTGTGACCCTCGGCAGCCCTCTTAGCATTCTTGGACTTTATTCCTTTTCCTGTAAGACAAGAATCACAGAGCCAGTGAACATCCCATCGCAGGACTGCACTATGGCAGAGCTAACAGGAATCTTTGGAGAATCTTTTGGAATAGGTGATTCTGCAATAATGAAAAACAACATTTCATTGAGTTTTGATAGTTCCTTCTCCTTCCATTTGGGACTCCCTTTTTATTTTTTTTTTCATTTAAACATAATCTCATTATTTGGTATGATCTGTTCAGAGGCCATGGCAATGAATCTATTTTAATAATGTAAACAGATAAATAAAATCCAGGTGAGTGATCAATTTACCTGAGAATATTAACTCAAAATTGCCATTTTCAACTATTTCTAACTCTAAATGAAGGGCTATTTTGCCTTGAAGCTATTTTTCAAAAGGAGGGACCCACCAGCATAGAAATCTAAAACAGAAGAGAAGTCCTGTTCTCCAATGTGAAATAGAGATCGCTGCTTTAGTTTCCCGAGATTGGTTTTCAGCACGGTGTTCTTCTGGGAGACACAGAGCACTTGCTGCAGGTGATCGAGTCTGTCCATTTCCTGTTAACCCCTACATGCTGTCAGCTAGGCAAGAGCATCAGTATTGGCACCCAGGGAAAACAAGCCAAGAAACTGTCGAAACTAGGAGATTTGGAACCTCTCTCTCGAGCTTCTCTTCTAGAATCAAAGTGTGCTTTCATCTAGAGTTTAAGTTAATCATATTCACTCTGTGGAGGCACGTTGTTGAGCTTGGCTTCTCACTAACATTTTGTCCACTTCACAGATGGGCAAGCTAAAGGGCAGTGTGAGGTTCAACTGACTTCCCTCTTCACAACATGCACGCACACAAAGGTGCATGTCATTTGCAGAGTTCAGAAAGGAGTCTTGATGTCCTAACTCCCAAATTCCTAACATAACCCTCTGTCTCCCCCGATTAGACTGTGAGCCCATCAATGGGCAGGGACTGTCTCTATCTGTTGCCGAATTGTACATTCCAAGTGCTTAATACAATGCTCTGCACATAGTAAACGCTCAATAAATACTATTGAATGAATAACCACACGTTGAGAAATTGCTGCCCCAGGTCTTCATTCACTATAGTAAGACCGCTATTCCTACGTGGAAAAGCTGATTGTGGCCTTTGGAAAACATCATCTTCCCTTGACTCTCTTTTCACCATATTCATGGCACAAAGAAGATGGAGGTGAGGGGTGACAGCCACCATTTTCATGGGAATAGTCTATTAATAGCAAAACTGGTTCCATCCCATCCCCATGGCAACCCCACACTCTGTCAGCACAAATGTGCTCATTTGCCATTTAAAACCTGGGTTGTCAGCACCCAGCAGGACTTTCACGACTGACCCTGGCAGAAGGGGAAAAATGAAAGAGGACAGAGAGGAGGGGGATGGGCAGGGCATCTAGTAAAGGACAGGGCCCAATCCCACCCAGGGCTGGGATTCATTGGCCCAGAGCCGCAGCTGCGGTGGTGGAGGCTCTGGACGTGGCATGAGATGGCATAAGTGCTTAGTACAATGCTCTGCACCCAGTAAGCGCTCAATAAATACGACTGAATGAATGAATGAGATGGAGGAATGCCTCATCCTTGCTGGAACCCATAGCCAGGGATGAAAGGAACCCCTGGACCAGCTCTAGCCCGAAGAGATGATGGGAACCCCAGAGTCAGGCTGGAGAGGAGAAGAGCAGTGTGGCCTAGTGGAGCAAGCACAGGCCCGGGAGGCAGAAGGATCTGGGTTCTAATTCTGACTCCGCCACTTGTCTGCTGTGTGACCTTGGACAAGTCACTTCACTTCTGTGGCCCTTAATTACCTCATCTGTAAAACAGGGGATTAAGACTGTGAGCCCCATGTGGGGCAGAGACTGTATCCAACCTGACTAGCTTGTACCTACCCCAGCACTTAGTACAGTGCCTGGCACATAGTATGCACTTAACAAATACCACTCTCACCACTCAAAACAAAAAAAAACCCAACAAAAAAACCACTTCTTGGCTCCATGTCTGACCCCTCTCGGACTCCAAGGAGCAAAGTGGTCTAGCAAAGAAAAAAGGCTCAGAGAGTGAAACCTACCTTCACCTCCTCCCTTCTCAGTGCCAGTCCCCTATGGATAAGGCTCCTCTTGCCCGCATTGGACCCGAGACCCCTGGATTGAGGTGGCCCTTATGGAACTCAGAAAAGTGGCTTTGGGGGTACATGGAGCCAAGAGCCACGACTGCTTCTACTGACAGGGAGTGGTCCCTGTAAAGTTGTTGGAAAAGGGCAGAAGATATTTTTCTCCCACTTACTGGATTTCCTACATGTGTGGCTCTATTGTAGGATTTCCCGCAACTTTCCTGGAAGCCAGGCTGCAGCCTCGTGCCCTGAAAAATGGAGGTGTCTGTTGAGGCGGTGGTTGTGGGTGATTCTCGTCACCCACCTAAGGGGGTGCATATTGCAGGGGAGCTCTCTTCGATGCTAATACTTAGGACTTTCACGAAAACAATCAATCAATTAATCAATCCATTTTATTGAGGAAATGAGGGCTTATTCAGGGAAGGCCTCTTGCAGATGTGCCTTCAATAAGGCTTTGAAGGTGAGGAGAGTAACTGTCTGTTGGCCATGAAAAGGGAGGGTGTTCCAGGCCAGAGGCAGGACATGGGTGAGAGGATGATGGCGAGAGGTCAGCGGCAAGATGGACGAGATCAAGGTACAGTGAGTAGGTTGCCATTAGAGGAGCAAAGTGGGCAGTCTGGGTTGTAGTAGGAAACTAGCGAGATGAGGTAGGAGGGAGCAAGGTGATTGAGTGCTTTAAAGCTGATGGTAAGAAATTTCTGTTTGATGCAGAGGTGGCTGGGTACCCACTGGAGGTTCTTGAAAGATCTTCTTTTGCCCACCTCTAGCCAGATAATATGACTGCCATGTGAAACAATAAGAAACTAAGGCAGAGAGGTCAAATGACTTGCACAGATTAAGCAGGAAGTTGTTGACAGAAAGGGAATTAAAACTCCAAGTTTAACCTCTGCACTATACTGCGTTTCAGAATTACCTCTCTGCTCATAGAAAGCTCCCACCTATATGACTGGAAATTGTGGTCATCTAAAAGGGTAAAATACTCATTTTTAAAACATATTATCCCCTGAGCTGTTGAGTTCCTACCCCTGTTCCTAATCACGTGAAAAGTGAATTGTTCCCCTGTTAATTTAATCTCCCCCATTACAGACAGTGAGTTCCAACAGAGCAGGAGCAATGTCTGCTAATTTTCACAGAACCTTCCCAGTATTGGCACATTGTAGAGCACTTCAGAAACCCTGTGAAGATAGCTGCATAGGCGGTTTCAGGCCAGTTTGCATGGGCTAGGGTTATAAATGACCCCAGATGAAAATAGCTCTTGCATTGGGAGCCAAAGGATGCTTGGGATGAGGGAAAGCATAACAACACCTTGTGGTGGGACAGGTGCCATATCTACTCTCATCGGCTGCACGTGATTAAGAGCATAAAAGTCTTTGGTGGTCTTTGGGAAACGGTGAAAGGAATGGCAGGCATAAGCTCTAAGCATTGTTATTTATGCTGGGGAAAGCCTGGGGTCACATAAATTTCCCTCTTTACAGGGAGAGAATGACCCCTGCTGGAGATGTGCCAGAGGCGGGCTGGAGAGGGGGTGAAGAGCATATGCTCTGGGGTGTGATCATACTGTGTGAGCTCATGGAAAGATCCATCTCCTGCATGAAGCCTTCCCTACAGGGCAGCACAATGAATGAAACACTTTGCCGGCCCAGTCAATTCAGCACTGCTATTCAGTAGGATTTAAACAAGGATTCATTTGGAATAATGAAGAATGAAGCTAAAATGAGAAATTGAAAATGTCATTGTTTAATCCTTTATCTGGACTGAACTGAATTTCAATTTCAGTTTCATTTCCTTGTGATTCAGAATTCCTAGTTATTCTTTTTAAATAAAAGGTATGTATTTATAGTTCTCCAGGCTTAAGGCTTTTGAAGGTTAACAACATGAAATTAGCATTAAGAAAACTATTTCTTTGCCATCCTTCTTCATTCCACTGGGTACAGGTACTGGACTTTAGAAATGCAATCGTGCACTTCCTCCTGCCTCCGGGACATCTTTACATGGATGTCATCTACCACCCGCCCAGGTGCCACCTCCAACCTTTGGAACCATTTTGATCCCTTTCTCACATTCCTTCTTTCTCCACTCCTACATTGATATGTGCAGACTTCAATATCCATACAGATGTTCCTGACACCCTTTCGGCTGCCCGCTTTCTATCACTCCTCAACTCCACTGACCTGTGCTCCTCTCCTGTCCCTCCTCAGGACCCTTCTTCAACTCTCCCAACTGTCCCAGCAGTATCTCAAGAGGAGATCTGCCTTCTCTCAAAATCCACCCCCTTCACCTGTGCATCCAACCCCATCCCCTTGCACCTTATCAAAGCACTTGCCTCCCTCCCTTCTTCCTTCTCTGATCACCATCAACTGTTTACTCTCCAATGGCTTCCTCAACCACTGCTTTCAAACATGCTTTCAAACTGCTTTCCCACCCAATCCTGTCCTCCCCATGACTTTGCCATCACTGTAAAAAATACTACCATCCTTCCTCTCACAAACCCTTTGTGTTCTCCTCGGTGTTGGTGTTATCCTTGAGTCCTCTCATTCAACCCACCTATTCAATCTATCACTAAATCCTGTCGGTTCAACCTTCACAACATCGCTAAAATCCTCCCTTTCCTCTCCTCTCCTTTCCTCTCCATCCCAACTGCTATCATGCTAATCCAAGCACTTATCCTATCCCACCTTGATTCCTGCATCAGCCTCCTTGCTGACCTCCTTGCCTCCTGTCTCTCCCCACTCCAGTCCATACTGCACTCTGCTGCCCAGATCATGTTTCTACAAAAACATTCAGTCCATGTTTCCCCTCTCCTCAAGAACCTCCTGTGGTTGCCCATCCACCTCTGCATCGAACAGAAACTCCTTACCATCAGCTTTAAAGCACTCAATTACCTTGCCCCCTCCTACCTCACCTCACTACTCTCCTACTACAACCCAGCCCACACACTTTGTTCCTCTAATGCCGACACACTCACTGTACCTCAATCTCATCTATCTTGCTGCTGACCCCTCATCCGTAACCTGCCTCTGGCCTGGAACACCCTTGCATCTTCACATCTGACAGACAATGACTCTCAAGGCATATCTCCTTCAAAAGGCCTTCCCTGATTAAACCCTCATTTCCTCTTCTCTCACTCCCTTCTGCGTTGCCCTCCTTTTCTCCCTTTCACCCCACCCTCAGCCCCACAGCACTTATGTACATGCCCATAATTCATTTATTAATATTAATGTCTGTCTCCCCCTCTGGACTGTAAACTCATTGTGGGCAGGGAACGTGTCTGTTATATTGTTAAATTTTACTCTCCCAAGTGCTTAGTACAGTGCTCTGTGCAAAGTAAGTGCTCAATAAATATAATTGATTGATTGATTGATTGGTTGATTGATCCCAACCAGCACATCAAGCATAATAGGTCCCAAACTGACACCTGGATATACCTGCACATTCAAGCGTTTAGTACAGTGCTCTGCACATAGTAAGCGCTCAATAAATACTATTGAATGAATGAATGAATACCACTGTGCCTCAATCTCATTTTTCCCACTCCTGACATCTTACTCATGCCCTCCCCTCTCTCTACCTGGAACTCCCTTCCCTTTCACATCGGACAGACCCTTGCCTTCTCTATTTTCAAATCCCTTCTGAAATCACATCTCCTGATGGAGGCTTTTCCCAATTAAATTTCTAACCTCCCCACTTTATATCTCCCCAACTGCCAACTGCCACTTTAGCACTTCTATGCTCTCTGAGCCCTAAAGAACTTTGCAACCCCTTGAAGCACTTATGAACGTATCTAGAAACTCTATTCCTTCTTCCTACCTCTCTGGCTCCCCTGCTAGACTGAAAGCACCTTGAGAGCAGTGATCATGTCTGCTGGCTCTACCGAGCTCTCCCAGACACCTAGTACGGTGCTCTGCCCATAGTAGGTGCACAATGAATACCGATTGACTTATTAGAAGACTGAAACATGAGTTTAGGAGATGTCTAAACTGTTAAAAACATGTCAATAGTACTGTGTGCATAAATAGAGAGAGATATATCTTTGCATATATATGTGTGTATATAGATAAGTTTTATATATGTGCATATCTTTACACACACACACGTAAAACTGCATAGATAGAAAACAGAGCAGGAAATAAGAGCATGGGAATATCTTAATGTTGGAGAAGCTTTAAGTAGAGCATCTTTAGGTTACTTTAAGGTGACAATTTCCAAATGAGAGCAAAAGTGTGTAATAAGATTAGAAAAATTGGGCCCATTCGTAGTTCATGAACTCCCCAGCCAGTGACAAAATATGCTATTAGTGGCCCCAGCACGATTCTGAAAATATACCTTCCTCACAATTTAACACATTTTTTTCTGTAAGCTAAAAATTACAAAGCCCCGGATTTCATCGTTCTTGTAATCTATTCTTTTCCCCTGACTTCCTGTTTTCATGAAATTTTAATCAGGCACTTGAAATAAATAGCATGCAGAGTCTCTATTCCTCTTCGAATGCTTGGGATGGATGTTTTGAGTAAAGTGATAGTCCAGAGACCTTGAGAGCATTTAATCCCATTGTGCTTTGGCAAGACAACAGAAAATTAAAACACCGCTCTTTCTACCGATACAAACTCTGAGGGACAGAGTAGCCAAGTAGGATCAAATAAAGAAATAGTATGTGTGTGGGAATTTGTTTTTCCAAATATTTATGGAAATTAGACCCATTTAGAAAGACGAGCTGGACAAAATTCAGAGATTTCATTCCTGGAGAGCAAATAAAGAACATTTAATAAGTACTATCGAATATGTGTTTCTTCACAATCCTTGATAAAAAATGGATAGTAATTAAGCATATAAACCCACTCTTTCTACTTTTCAATGTCCCATAGTTGTTAATTTACATTTTCTATAGTCTCAAATAGCTTAAACTGAATTGCCCAAACTCTGGAGGTTAAAAAAAAAAACAAACAACCCAAAAATCCAATGAATAATTATTCCCTTTGCATCATCAAAATTTTAGTATGATTGGACCCATAACCATAATCCAGAGTATAATCTTTCATTCATTCACTCAATCGTATTTATTGAGTGCTTACTGTGTGCAGAGCACTGTACTAAGCGCTTGGAAAGTACAGTTTGGCAACAAATGGAGACAATCCCTGCCCAACAACGGGCTCACAGTCTAGAAAGGAGAGACAGACAACAAAACAAAACAAGTAGACAGGCAGCGATAGCATCAAAATAGATAGACAGAATTATACATACACATCATGAATAAAATAAATAGGATAATGACTGTGTACATATATACACAAGTGCTGTGAGGCAGGGCGGGGGGCAGAGCAGAGGGAGGGAGTCGGGGCGATGGGCGGGGAGGAGGAGCAGAGGAAAAGGGAGGCTCAGTCTGGGAAGGCCTCAGTGCCATGGCCCCACCAGGCAAATCAACAGCAGCAGACTCTACTGCCATGGGAATAGAAGACTGAGTAATAACAGCAACATCTTTGAGATTTGGAAAAAGGTTATCCAGAGTGGTTGAGAATCCTGCTGCTCTGATCTGAAGGGCCATGCCCTTTGGGGAGAACAGAACTGCTAGAAAACTAAATGGAGTCTATGGATCCACTGAAATGATGTGATGTGAAAAAAATAAGTCCTTGGTCCATCGTGAATGGACCTGCTTAGCTGTCCATTAGTCTGTCTCACCTGCTTAGCTTTGGAATCTATTCCTGGTTCTTGGTTTAAGTCACTAGGTCTACCTTGAGAAGGCAAGGTACAGAGTGGAATGCAGATCCCAGTCCTGGGGATCCAGCCTGGAGAAGGAGGCCCCCAATCCAACTGCCAGTGGTCACCCCTACGCTTGAGAGGCGGTACCCCAGAACTATCTTGGACTGGACTCCAATCTCCTGTGAGTCCAGGACTGCTCACCCCCAATAAAGAGAAAACAGAGAAGGGACAGCTAGAAGGGGCCCTCAGACTTACTCCAGTACAGACTGGTACCAATTTAGCAAGGACCAGATTACTCTCCAGAGGTTGCGGGTGTAGGGAAGTGCAAGGGGAGACCTACTAAATGGCAAGTCTCATCCACATCTCTCTCTCTCTCTCCTTCCTTCCCTCCCTTTTTATGGTATTTGTTATGCACTTACTATGTGCCAGGGACTGTTCTATGCATTGGGGCAGACAGAAGGTAATCAGTTTGGACACAATCCACGTCCCACATAGGCTCACAGTCTTAATCCCCATTTTACAGATGAGGTAACAGGCCCAGAGAAGTGAAGTGACTTGCCATAGGTCACAGAGCAGACAGGTGGCAGAGCCCGAATTAGAACCCAGGTCCTCCTGACTCCCAGGCCCATGCTCTATCCACTAGGCAACACTGCTTCTCCTTTCCTCCCTCTAAGCGTAAAGTAGCTCATTCACTGAGCAAAATGCCAAATGAATGGTGAGGCAAAGCCATCTCTAGCTCAGCCTCAACATGTCCAGAACTGAAATCCTCATCTTCTTACCCAAACCCTTCCCACCCCCAACTTTTCCATCAGTGTGGGTAATATCACCATCCTCCGTGTCTCACAATCCTGCAAACTTGGCATAATCCTTGACTCATTTTTCTCTTTCAACCTGCATATTCAGTTTGTCACCAAATTCTGTAAATTCTATCTTTAAAACATCGCTAGACTCCACCCCGTCCTCTCCACCCAAATTGATACCACCCTGGTCCAAGCACTTGTCCTATCCCATCTCTATCACTGCATCGGCTGATTCGATAACCACCCTGTCTTCAGGTTCTCCCCATGCCAGTACATGCTCCCTCTGCTGTCCCTATGATTTTTCTAAAAAATAAACCTGCCCCATTCTTCAAAAACCTGAACTGGTTGCTCATCCATCACTCCATCAAGCAGAAACTCCTCAACAGTGGCTTTAAGGCACTCCATAGGCTCTTCTCCCTCTACCTATCCTTACTCCTCTCCCACTACAACCCAGCTTGCACATTATGCTCCCCTAATGCCAACTTACTCACTCTGCCTCACTCTCAACCAGCTCACCATCAACCCCTTGCTCACACCCACCCTCCTGCCTGTAACTCTCTCCCAAATCATATCGGACAGATCACCACTTTCTCCATCTTCAAGTAATTGTGGTAAGCACTCAATAAATGTGATTGATGGACTGATTTTTTTTAAGCACTTACTATGTGCCAAGTGCTGTACTAAGCACCTGCGTAGTTACAAGATAATCGGGCCCCACATGGGGCTCACAGTCTAAGGAAAAAGGAAAATGGGTATTGAATTCCCATTTTGCAGATGAGGGGACTGGGACACAGAGAGGTTAAGTGACTAGCCCGAGGGCAAACAGAGGGCAAACAGCAAAGCGGAGATTAAAATCCAGGTCCTTTGACTCCCAGCCCCATGCTCTTTCCACTAGGCCTCTCTGCTTCCCCGCTGTTTCAAAGGTTTACTAAAATCTCACCTCTTCCAATAATCTCAGCTCCCCCCACTCTATTTTCCCTCCTGAATGGCCAACTCCCTAATAATTTACATATTCACCCCACCCACCGCATTTATGTACATATCCCTATACTTGGTTACTTCCTCCTTAAATAAGTTATCTTGAGGTCTTTCCCCCAACTAGATTTTAAGCTCCTTGAGGGCAGGGAGCATATCTATTTACTCTATTGGAGTCTCCCATGCATTTAGCGATTTAGCATAGCATTCTGCACACACTAAGCATTCAAGAAATACCACTGATGGAGTGATTGATTGGAGGAATTGAATCTGACCTGACTTCAAGAACTATGAACATGGGGGGGTGGGGGGGAGGAAATACCCATGGGATTTAAGGGGCCCATTCTTTGGCATGAGATCCTATCTGAAGTTGTTTGAAGATTCAGGAGAGTTCCTTTGAGTTGCAGCTTCCCCTTACCCTTGCTTTGCTCCCAAATTTGCCACGATACTGAGGGCAGAGAGATCCTTGAGACAGAACTCTTTGGGGGGGGCGAGGGAGGGGGTTCATGCATAAATTGTGACGTGAGAGCCTGTGAGGATGAGGGGTTCTGGATTTGATTGGTGGGGCCCACAGATACCACCTGCTCTTTCCCCGCCTGACTCTGGTCCACGCTTATCCTTTGCGGTCCCAAAAAGTGGGGGAGGGTTACGAGTCAAGAAGGGCTGGGAGTGGTGGTAAGCACCGAAATTATATTAAATACAAAGAAGAAATGTGTAAAAGTTTCCACATGGGGGATGGGAGGGTAAAGGGGCCAGTGGGGAGACCACGGGGAAAGGGAGGTGAGTTTGGGGTGCATAGAGGGGAGAGGGGGCAGGAAAGCCATGTGGCAGCAGTAGGGAGGGTGGGGCCAGGGGCAGGGAAGGACTTCTAAACCCATCAAGCAAATGCATAAACACCAAAAGCCAAGCATAAGTCACTTCACCAAGATATGAATTCCACCAGGCTGTCAAGAAATCAGTGCAGGAAGCAGAGTTTACACAGTTGGAAGCATATTGCCACTGTGAACTACTGTGAACCATCAGCAGAATTCCTCACAGTGACCAGTTAGCCTGACTGTTTCTGGCAAGAACCCTGATTCTTGGGTAGGCAAAAGCAAAATCATCCAAGCAAAGCACACCAGAATAATTCTTGACTTTTTATGACTTGACATACATATTCAATGTGAAGAATCCTGGCCAAAGCACTTTCCAGCTCTAGGACTAGGTCACGATTACATCCCCAAGAATTCTCACCCTTCAACAAATGGAGTTTCATTTACACTATATGGAGACACCGTTTGAATGACTGAGATTGATGTCTACGGAGAGCAGTACAAAAATGTGAAAGACCCATCAACTAATTTCTAGCCGCGTACTTTTGACTGAGACAAAGCAGATTAACTGCCTTGGGTTTCCTTTTTAAATAACTGACTAAGTGGGAATTCTCAAAAAAAGGAACGATTTTTTTACAAGTCATCAGCTTGCCATCATGCTCCTGGAATTGGCTCCTATATGGTTTGTCCTGAGAATCCCATGCAGAAATTCCATTGGTTAGCAAATTCTTAGGGTCTCCTTAAGTTCCACAATGCTCAATTCTGGTTAAGGAACTGAAGCTACAAGGAGTGTCTCTTGCTATACCCACTACGCTCTTGGTAACGTGACTGAATGAGGCAAAGGAAGCATTCCTTGCCTCGCCCTTCCCCCCAATGCCCCCCCCCCCAGAAAAAAACACAACAAAGACCATGTGCAATGGTACTACTGGATCGGTCCAATGACCCAATGATCCAGCCAGCCCAGTATTCTGTTCCCCCCAGTGCCTGGGGGAACCTGGGGTATGCCCTTCTGGGCATCTCAAAACCTAGGGTCCGACATCAATGTTTTATCCATCCTACAGCTTGAGCCACCAATAGTCTGTATGAGTCCTTGAACAAGGGGAGTTGTATATCCATGCTATTTTAATCGGTTTCATTGTCCTAAGGAAACCTAAGTGTGACAAATCTCAACCTTGCTAATTTGGAAACGCTTTTGACTTCTAAATCATTCACCCAAGGGCAGGGGCCAGATTCCACTGGCAGACCTCTCAGCTGGAAGGAACCTAGCAGTCACTGCAGGCAGGGCCAGAATTATGCTCACATACCTCCATCCCTGCTATCCAGGCTCTCCTCCCGCTTCAGCCCCCCTCACATCCTCTCTCTACCCACGGAAATAGTCGCCATAGCCCATTGTACTTTTTGAAGAGCAGAGAGAGGCAGCAGATAGCCTTGGACACTCCTAATCAATCAATTGATCAGCAGCATTTATGGAGCTCCTACTGCGTGAAGAGCTCTGTAATAATGATAATAATAATGATGATGGCATTTGTTAAGCGCTTACTATGTGCAAAGCACTGTTCTAAGTGCCGGGGAGGGGGCGAATACAAGGTGATCAGTTTGTCCCACACGGGGCTCACTGTCTTCATCCCCATTTTACAGATGAGAAGTTAAGTGACTTGCCCAAAGTCACACAGCTGACAAGTGGCGGAACCGGGATTAGAACCCAAGACTCTGTAATGAGCACTTGGGAGAGTATGGGTTAGAAGAACAATTCATGCCCTCCAAAAGCTAACAATCCAAGTAACCACGTATATAAGATATGTGTATAAACTGCAATGGAGGTTGTGGGAATGTAATTACTTAGATGGCGTGGAAGGCCTGAAGTGGCAGTTGGGGGAGATAAGGTGGAGATCAATCCATCACACTTATTGAGCGCTTACTGTGTGTAGGTCAGTGTACTGAGCACTTGGGAGAGAACAACAGAACAATATAAGTGACCCATTCCCTGCCCACAACAAGCTTACAGTCTAGAAGAAGGGGTGACAGGATATGTTCATAAGTGCTGTGGGGGTTGGAGCAGGAGTGGTAAATAAAGGGAGCAAGTCAGGGTGACACAAAAGGGAGAAGGGAAAGAGGAAATGAGGGCCTATTCAGGGAAGGCCTCTTGGAAGAGATGTGCCTTCAATAAGACTTCGAAGGTGGGGAGAGTAATTGTCTGTCGGTTGTGAAAAGGGAGGGCATTCCAGGCCAGAGGCAGGACGGGGATGAGAGGTCAGCAGTGAGATAGACAAGACTGAGATACAGTGAGTAGGCTGGCAATAGAGGAGCGAAGTTTGCAGGCTGGGTTGTAGTAGCGGAGGAGCAAGGTGAGGTAGGAGAGGGCAAGGTGACCGAGAGCTCTGAAGCCGAAGATAAGGAGTTTCTGTTTGATTTGGAGGTGGATGGGAAACAACTGGAGGTTCTTGAGGAGTGGGGAAACGTGGACTGAACGTTCTTGTAGAAAAATGATCCGGGGAGCAGAATGAAGTACAGACTGGAGTGGGGTGAGACAGGAGGCAGGGAGGTCAGCAAGGTGGCTGATAGACTAATCAAGGCGGGACACATTAAGGGCTTGGATAAACCTAGTAGCAGTTTGGATGGAGAGGAAAGGATGGATTTAAGTGATGTTGTGAAGGTTGAACTGATAGGTTTTATTGATAAGATTGAATACGTGGGTTGAATGAGAGAGAGGATGCAAGGATAGTGCCAAGGTTACGGGCTTGTGAGACAGGAAGGGTGGTGGTGCTCTCTACAGTGATGGGAAAGTGATGGTTAGGACAGGGTTTGGATGGGAAGAGAAAGAGTTATGTTTCCAACATGCCAGGTTTGTGGTGATGGCAAGACACTAAAGTAGATATGTCTCGAAAACAGGAGGAAATGTGGGACTGCAGAGAGGGAGAAAGTTCAGGACTGGTAATAAAGATTTGGGAATCATCTGCAAAGAGAGGTAAGTTGAAGCCATCAAGAGAGATAACTCGGGGACGGCCTCCTGGAAAAGAGGTGAGCTCAGAAGGGTTTTGCTGATCAGGAGAGCAGTGGTCTGTCAGATATGAAAGGAGAGGAAATTCCAAGCAGGAGCCTGGGTGTTAACAAGAGGTTAGCAGTGGGAGAGGTGAGAATGAGACCTAGTGTAAGTAGGCTGGCTGGAGAGGAAGGAAGATTGCAAGCTGGAGTGAGCAGCATGGCTTAGTGGATAGAACATGGGCCTGGGGGTCAGGTGGACCTGGGTTCTAATCCTTTCTTTGCCACATGTCTGCTGTGTGACCCTTGGCATTTCACTTAACTTCTCTGGGCCTCAGTTATCTCATCTATAAACTGGGGATTAAGACTGTGAGCCCCATGTGGGACAGGGACTGTGTCCAACCTGATCGACTTGTATCTATCCCAGTGCTTAGAACAGTGCTTGGCACGTAGTAAGTGCTTAACAAGTACCATAATTATTAGAAGATAATTAGAAGAGAAGCAGCGAGGCTCAGTGGAAAGAGCATGGGCTGGGGACTCAGAGGTCATGGGTTCAAATCCCAGCTCCGCCGCTTGTCAGCTGTGACTTTGGGCAAGTCACTTAACTTCTCTGTGCCTCAGCTCCCTCAACTGTAAAATGGGGATTAAGACTGTGAGTCCCATGTGGAACAACCTGATGGCCTTGTATCCTACCCAGCACTTAGAACAGTGCTTTGCACATCATAAGCACTTAACAAATGCGATCATCATCATTATTATTATTATTATTAAAGTGGAAAGAGTAGAAAGAAGAAAGCTGATTGAATGCTTTAAAGCCAATGACCATGAGTTTCTGCTTGATGTGGAGAAGAATGAGCAATCATTGGAGGTTTCTGAGGATGGGGGGAGGCAGGTGCAGGACGATATTTTAGGAAAATGATCTGGGCAGCAGCACGAAGTAGGGACTGGAGAGGGTACTAGGGCCTTGGGAGAGTACAATACAACTGAATTAGCAGACACCTTCCCTCCCCATAACGAGCTTACGGTCTAGAGGGGAAGACCGACATTAATATAAGTAATCTGTGATATACGCTTTACAGATATGTATGTAAGTGCTGTGGGTTTTGGGGTGGGGCAAATATCAAATGTCCAAAGGCCACAGATCACAGTGCATAGGTGATGCAGAAGGGAGAGTGAGCTGGGGAAAAGAGGGCTTAATCAGGGAAGGCCTCTTGGAGAAGATGTGACCTTAATAATGGTTTGAAGATGGAGAGAGTGGTGGTCTGACATATATGAAGGGGGAGTTCCAGGCTAGGCAGAGGATGTGGGAAAGGGGTCGGCAGTGAGGTAGACGAGATCGGGGAACGGTGAGTAAGCTGGTGCTAGAGGAGCGGAGTGTGCGGGCTGGGCTGTAGGCCAAATGCCTGGACCATCATGGTGGCCATTTACATGGAGCGGAAGGGACAGATTCTGGAAATGTCTGTTAAGGAGGAAGAACTGATAGGGTCTGGCGACAGACTGAATATGTGGGTGGAAAGATAGAGAGGAGTCAAGGATGATGCCGAGGTTATTGGTCCGAGAGGCAGGGAGGCTGCTGATGTTGTCAACTGTGATGGGAAAGTGAGATGGGGATGTGAGATTATTTATCAACAGTTCCTAAGGCTGAGCGCTAAACTCCCTTAAGAACCCCACTATTCCTAGTTTCTGCCATAATGGCTGGACCCCCCTACAGAGCTTTTTTCATTATTATTATTTAATGGTAATTGTTAAGTGCTTACTATGTGCCAGGCATTGTATCAAGAGCTGGGTTAGGTACAAAATAATCAGGTTGGACACAATCCATGTCTCACATGGGACTCTCAGCCTTAATCCTCATTTTACAGGTGAGGGAACTGAGGGGCAGAGAAGTAAGTGACTTGCCCAAGGTCACACGGCAGACAATGGCAGAGCTGGGATTGGAATCCAGGTCCTCCGACTCTCAGGCCTATCCCCTTTCCCCTAGGCCATGCTGCTTCTCTGCTTTGAATTATTCCCAGGGTTCTGAGAACACTGGTTGATAATCTCTGTCCTATGGGATAAATTGGATTTGTCCAGGTTAGGGGGGAGGAAAAAAAAGAAATAAAAATCACTTTTACAAAGCAGGTTTACTCATACATAAAACAATTCCTAGCCCCAACATTTCCTTTCCCAAAGATTTATGTACTTGATGGATACTGCAATCAGATTTTTCTCTGCTTGCCTAGCACAAATGATGACTCAGCTCATGAGAGCAGGAGTGGGACTATTTGCAAGGCCAATCATAATTTGGACATCTGCTGAAAATATGCCGAGTGCCATAGCATAAACCACTTAAACTCAATAAACATTCATTAATGACAGTAAAAGTTGCCATTTCAAGACTGTGTATAAACAGTTATTTTGGTGGCGGTTGATTCTTTGTTATTTGGGCTAGGTGAATTAAAGTTGTTTGTAATCAAGGGCAAAAGGAGGAAAAGTGTAGGGAAAATCATACTGCTGTATATCAACAGCGGTGTCTCCTTTCCCACTCCCTTGTGCGTCGCCCTAACCTGCTCCCTTTGCTCTCCCCCCACCCGCCCAACCCCATAGCACTTACGTGTATATCTGTAATTTTATTTATGTCTGTCTCTCCCCGCCCAGACTGTGAGCTTGTCGTCGGCAGGGACCGTCATGGTTTACTGTTCGTTCATTCAATCGTAGTTATTGAGTGCTTACTGTGTTCAGAGCTTGTACTGTTCTTTGCCAAGCGCTTAGTACAGTGCTCTGCATACAGGAAATGCTTAATAATACGATGGATGAATGAATGGACCAGCATTGGCTGAGTCGCCGACTGGATTCAGGGCATTGCCTTGAGAGCGTACAGAAGAAGTGAAAGATGCGATACCTGCTCTCGGAATACTTACAGTGCAATGGGAGAGACGATAGACACAAACTGGTAACTATTAGAAGACTCAGGAGGGAGAGAAAAGATAGAAATAATATACCCAAATAAATTAAAATCGCCAACAAATAAACAGATGAATACGTAAGTGCTGAGGTGACCGATGGGGTGTAAAATACAGAAAAGAACAAAAATTCTACCCTTCTGAAATTCTAACAATGGGTTCCAGGCATTCATGTCAATTCAAGATCATTCCAAGTACACTTTTAAGCTGGGGCTAGTTCTGCAAAGTTTTGTTTTTTATAGAAGACTTTTGCCAAGAGAAGTATCCATTTCTGACCCAACTCCTGAGATGCTCGGCATCTCTAAGGTCAGTCCTGTTGTGCCGACAAGGGGAATATTTGCGGGGACGCATACCTCTTATTCCTGCTCCAGAGACTGCTCCCAGGGACCGACCCTAATGTCAACACATTTGCCTAGCTGACAGGCTGCGCTGACCTGCAGCCCGTTTCCCTGCCTGGTCTGGGGATTTAGTTTTGCTGACTTTGATGGAGACTTTTTGTTCCTGAAATTTTCCTTTCCTTTTTTTCCTTTCTCATTCTCTTAGTTATTAACTCATTTACATTCCCCCCCCCCCACCTCGCATCTTTTTTCCTGTCTTGCAGCTGTCCCAAGATCTGTAGGGCAGGGAGAAAGGAAAGGAGTAGGACAACATGAGGGAAGGGAAAGAAAAGTAGAGTGGAAATGGGACAATAGGTGCTCTCACCGTGGGGAAACCTGTGAAGCATCACAGCAAAGCAAAATCAAGCAGGAAACCAAAGGGATCGGACCAAAATCAGGTTGCTGTATCCCTCCAGGCCTGGGAGTCAGGAAACCCGGGTTCTCGGCCAACCTCTGCAACCTGCCTGCTGGGTGACTTTAGCCAAGTCATCTAACCTCTCTGTGCCTCGGTTTCCTTACCTGTAAAATGGGGATAAGAGGGCTGCTCTCCCTCCACCTTAGACTGTGTGCCATGTCTGAGCTGATTACCTTGGATCGTGCACCCCAGCACTTCCGCACAATGCTTGGCACAGCACAAAGTGAGCCCTCCATAAGCTCACAACCCAAGAGTGTAGGCCGTACCCCTTGGGAGCCATGACCGTCAATCTTATTCCTTTTGAACTCCCACGAGTGCCTGAACTTCTTGAATTATCAAGGGACTGGGGCACTGTCCATACTAGGAAACCCAAACTCCAGCACTGGAGGCAGCTAATCTCAGCTCCCTCTTTGTAGCTCTTTTCTTATTGGGAAATGCTTCTGATTTCAGGTGATCATTCCCATTGGTGTCCACATCTTAATCCCCAAACAAATCTGTTGTGACCCCTTGCCCAGGTTTGTCTAAAATGGGAATTACAACTAGATTTTATAAAACTATGAAAGAATTCCTTGGCATTTTGTTTCTGCATAATTTATCCTTTACGTGGACTATTTATCATCATAGAATGGAGCCCTTCATCTAATCTTGAAAGATTTAGCAGATTTTTTGAACGATCCACCATCTGTCCCCATCACAGAAGCAATGAAAGTCAGAATGTACTTTAAGAGGAGAAAGAAAAGGCAGCCATTTTAGAATACATTTTATCATAAATGAATTGTTCCTCCCAGTTCAAAACAATTATGCTGATAATTACAAAATAATGATAATTAATTTCAAAAATAGCTTGAACTACAGGATTGAAACCGCTCCTGACTAAAAAGCTAGTGCGCCAGAAAGACTAAATAAAATAAGGCTCTGGAAGTATAGATTCTAACACTCAATAAGATGAAGCTGAAATCAGTGAATAATTAGCTAATTCAGCTACTATTTTTCTCATGTCTGGACATGGGCTGTGACTGGCTCTGTTTTTACATTGGTTTGGATTACTAGAACAAACAATACATGCAAAAACTTAATGTCTAAAAATCCAAATATTTTCCAAGATAGTTATTGGTCTAGGGTGTTGGTAGTGAAAGCATTCCTTTTCCTCCTTTATTCTACTCGAAATGGAAAGAATGCAGTTAGAACACCATAAGAGGGGGGAATGAAGCAACGTGAGAACCATTCTAACCTAATGAATGGCCTAGTGAAAAGAGCACAAGCCTGGGAGTCAACAGACCTGGGTTCTAATCCTGGTTCTGCCACTTGCTTGCACTTCTCTGTGCCTCAGTTTCCTTATCTGTAAAAAGGGGGTGAAGTACCTGCTTATCCGCCCCCTTAGCCTGTGAGCCCTACACGGGTCAGGGACTGTATCAACCTGCTTATTTTATATCTATTTCAGAACTTAGCACAGTGTTTGACACCTACTTAAGTGCCTAACAGATACAATACTAAGAGTAATAATGATGACTATTATCTATCACATTAATTTTCATTCTAAGAATAGTATTTGGGGAGGAAAACATTCTTAAATTAAAGGAGGAAGAAAAGGATTCCACATTTCTTATTATAGGGAAAGAGATAAAGACACCTGATGTGAATTCTGGGCTTTGTCAAGCATTTTCTTGGATCTTCCGGGAAATCATTCATTCATTCATTCAATAGTATTTATTGAGCGCTTACTATGTGCAGAGCACTGTACTAAGCGCTTGGAATGTACAAATTGGTAACAGATACAGTCCCTGCTCTTTGACGGGCTTACAGTCTAATCGGGGGGAGACAGACAGACAAGAACAATAGCAATAAACAGAATCAAGGGGATTACGGAAGGTACCTTGGGACAGGCACAGAACCAAACTTTAAAGCACTCAAGTATCTTGCCCCCTCCTATCTCACCTTGCTACTCTCCTAGAACATCTCAGCCTTCACACTTTGCTTCTCAAATGCCCACCTTCTCACAGTGCTTCGATCTCACAGCCACTCTCGATCTATGACTGACCTCGCGGGTTTTGTCATCATGGTAACTGCTCAGGATTCCCTCATTTTATAATAATAATCATGGTATTTATTAAGCACTTACTATGGGCCAAGCACTGTACTAAGCGTTGGGGTGGGTATCAGCAAATCGGGTTTTACCTGCAGGGGAGTCCCAAAGAGATTGGGCTTTAGTCACCTGGAAGTCAGTGATGGTGGTGGCAAAGGGACGTAGCTTCGACAAAAATGTGGGTTGCTTGGGTTCTTCAACCACAAAAAGTTTTGTTTTCAAAATCTGCATGGAAATGCTAATAAGGCCCTCAAAGGGTTAATGATGCCTATCTGATTGGCACTAAAAGCTATATTTCATTTGGTGGATGACAATGGAGCCCTATCGTCAGGAACACGTGTCCATGCCCACATTATTACAGGACAATTTAGGTCGCTGATTTTCAATTTCATGACTCTGGGTAACATAGATGTAAATCAAAGTCAGTGAAGCAAGCAATGTTGGGATTTTTTTTTCCCAGAGTGGGATTTTATAGGCCTGATCTTGCAAATATACCTTGGCCCTAAGCAGTCTGTTCACATTTCCCGCATTTACCTGCATAATTAGCTTGTAGGAGAAAAGTCCCCCCCTCTAGACTGTAGGCTCGTTGTGGGCTAGGAACATATCTACCAACTCTGCTTAGTACAGTGTTCCACACACAGTAAGGTTCAATAGATACGATCGATTGGTTGATTGAAAATGCAGGACTGAGTTAGAGGATTCTGAAGATGGAGTCGGGGATGAGAGTACGTTCGTGCCCAATTCTCTCAATTGAAACACGAAGCAATGAAGGCTCCTTCTGTCTTCAAGCCTATGAAGATTCAATACTTTCTCCGTGGGCAGGAGAAAAGGGAATGGGAAAAAACTGAACCATGGGAGATTTAGGTAAACATAAAGGAGAACTCCTAACTATTTAGGATTCCCAACCAGAATATTCATTCATTCAATCATATTTATTAAGCGCTTACTGTGTGCAGAGCACTGTACTAAGCGCTTGGGAGAGTACAATACAACAATAAACATATTCCCTGCCCACAATGAGTTTACAGTCTAGAGGGCGGGAGTGGGGAGTCAGACATTAATATAAATTACAGATATGTACGTAAGTGCTGTGGGCTGGAGGGGGTGGGGGCAAAGAACAAAGGGGGCAAGTCAGGGTGATGCAGAAGGGAGTGGGAGAAGAGGAAAGGGGGGACTTAGTCAAGGAAGGCCTCCTGGAGGAGATGTGCCTTCCATATGGCTTTGAAGGGGGAGAGGGTAGTTGTCCGTCAGATCTGAGGAGGGAGGGTGAGGGGTCAGTGGGGAGATAGGCGAGATGGAGGCACAGTGAGAAGCTTAGCATTAGAGGAGCAAAGTGTGCGGGCAGGGATGTAGGACGAGAGTAGCGAAGTGAGGCAAGAAGGGGTAAGGTGATAGGGTGCTTTAAGGCCAATGGTGAGGTGTTTTGGTTTGATGCAGAGGTGGATGGGTAACCACTGGAGTTTTTTAAGGAGTGGGGAATATGTGATCAAAGGATGCTGAAAGGAGGGAGATCTCCTTTTCGAAAGAATGTTAAGAACCAGGTAGTCAGCGATAAGGAATGATCTGAATTAGAAGAATGGAATAAGTCCTCATTAGGCATATGAGACTGGAAATCTACCACTCTCCTGGGCCAGAGCAGTGACACATATATAGACTACTTGCCACTATTCACCAAAAAAAAAATAAAATCACAATATGATTTTCCTTGTACCTCCCGACATGTCCCCTCGGCTCTGAATGGCCACTTTTACCTACTCTGTCAACAGATTGTCTGGGAAATAGAAACCTCAACCAAGCCCTAAATATCCCCCACCCTCACTCTCACTTCAAGAAGCAAAAAAGCGATGGACTGAGACCCAGAGAAACTGAAACAGCATGCCAGAGAAGCAGTGTGGCCTAGTGAAAAGAGCACAGGCCTGGGAGTCAGGGGACCTTGGGTTCTAATCCCAGCTCTGCCATATGATAATGGTATTTGTTAAGCACTTACTATGTGCCAAGCACTGTTCTAAGCGCTGGAGTAGATACAAGGCATTCAGGTTGTCCCATGTGGGGCTCACAGTCTTAAATCCCATTTTACAGATGAGGTAACTGAGGTATAGAGAAGTGAAGTGGTCTGCCCAAGGTCACACAGCAGACAAGTGGTGGAGCCAGGATTAGAACCCACGTCCTCTGACTCCCAAGCCTGTGCTCCTTCCGCTAAGCCAGGCTGCTTCTTGCCTGCTGTGTGACCTTGGGAAAGTCGTTTCAGTTCTCTGGGTTTCGGTTTCCTCATATGTAAAATGAGAAACTCAATAAAATGTTCTCTCTGCCCTTCATCTCCATTCATCTGTAAAATGGGAATTGAGACTGTGAGCCCCGTGGGGGGCATGGACTGCGTCCAACCTGATTGGCTTGTATCCACCCCCAACACTTAATACAGTGCCTGGCACGTATTGAGCACTTAAATACAATTAAAAAACAAAAACAAAATGCATGTACTTTTCCCTTAGACTGAGCCCCATGTAAGACAGGGGTTGTGTGGAACCTGATGACCTTGTAGCTATCCCATGGCTCAGTTCAGGGCTTGGCATATAGCAAGTACTTAAACGCCACAGTTATCACTATTAGAAATAAAGGCATGTAGCTACAAAGGCAGAGAGAGCAGGGAAAAGAGTAGAGAGAAAAGAGGTAGACAGAAAAGGCAGAGACAAGAGCAGAAGCAGAGAGATATGGAGAATGCCTGGCACAAAGAGAAACATAGAGGCAGACAAGAAAATACCAGAATGGAAGCAGAGATTCCAGAGAGGTTGTGAATCTTCTCTGGATAGGAGAGAGACAGGAGATCGGAGAAGTGGAGGGAAGAAAGTGGAAAAGTAGATAAACTGATAGATAAACAACAACGCCGAGTGAACAGAGCACGGGCCTGGGAGTCAGAAGGACCTGGGTTCATTCGGTCATCCATTCATTCATATTTGCTGAGCACTTACCATGTGCAGAGCACTGTACTAAGCACTTGGAAGAGTTCAATACAAGAATAAACATAGTCCCTGCCCACAATGAAGTTACAGTCTCGAGATGAGGAGACAGACATCAATACAACTAAATTACAGATCCGTACATAAGTGCTGTAGGGCTGGGAGGGGCGAAGAACCAAGGGAGCAAGTCAGGGCGATGCAGAAGAGAGTGGGAGAAGAGGAAAGGAGGGGCTTAGCCGGGGAAGGCCTCTTTGAGGAGATGCGCCCTCAATAAGGCTTTGAAGCGGGGAGGGGGGAGAGTAACTGTCTGTCAAATATGAGGAGGGAAGGCATTCCAGGCTAGAGGCAGGACAAGGGCTAGGCGTAGGTGGTGAGACAGGCAAGATCAAGGCACAGTGAGGTTAGCATGAAAGGAGCAAAGTGTGTGGGCTGGATTGTAGAAGGAGAGGAGTGGACCCGGTGGTGGACTGCTTTAGAGGAGATTTTCTCTGATATAGAGATGGATGGGCAATCACTGGAGTTTTTTGAGGAACAGGGTGACATGTCCTGAGCATTTTTGTCACACTTGTCTTCTGTGTGAGCTTGGGCAAGTCACTTCACTTCTCTGGGCCTCGGTTACCTCATCTGTAGAATGGGGATTAAGACTGTAAGTCCCATGTGGGACATGGACTTTGTACAGTGCCTGGTACACAGTAAGCGCTTTATAAATGCCATTTTAAAAAAGCAACAACAAAAGATAGGCAACAGAGAGAATGTACGAGAAAGAAACAGAGCAGGTGGTTGTCAAACTGATCACAGTATGCCAGTTTTCCCCATGTGAGGGTCTTCACTCAATAGATCCACAAGCTCACACATATTCTCACAAAGCCACCCAGGGCGAGTTTTGTTAAATGCTTCCTTAATAGCTGAATTGCACAAAAGAATCAACCAACCAAAACAAAGATTAGTCGGTTAAATGAATATCCGAGGGCTGGCCTCAGACAGTAAGCAAGGAAAATGATTGCCTCAAGATGGCATAAGACAGAGTTAGAGGCATATCTCCTGCCAAACTCAAGTTGTCCGTCACTGGGGATATTTAAGATGGCCCCCAAGCACAGGACATTATCAAAGATGGCCACAACACATGTGTAGAGTCCCTGCTGCCCCTTCTGACATTGCATTTGTGTAGCAGCAATCCTGGTTTCATTTTTCAAAGATCCTCCATCTCTTCATCCCTCCTACTGCCCCCTTAAATGAAACATCTCTGCTGCAAACTTTGTGGTAAAGCTTACATTTTTTTTTTTAATCTGGGCATGGTGGGATCTTGTTGTGGGGAAAAAATGGCACCAGGCCAGGGAGGTGGCCATTTCCAGACAGCAGTGAGTGGCGAGTGGAGTGAGAGGGTGAGGAACTGGAGCCCAGACTCAGTCCCAGCACCAGACACTTGGAGGGGGCAGAGAGCCCCAGGGGGGTTGGTAGGTACACAGATGAATGACTCTCGGGTGGGGGCGTGACAGGTGGCGAAGGGGAGGGAACCGGCTTGGCTACCTCAGTGAGGCCTGGAGCCAAGCGGTAATGAGGCCTACAAAATGCTGGTGGGCATCTGCAAGGCAACGAGAGGGAGGCCACAGCCACTACTTCTAGCCCCGAGCTCTCGGAGCAGGAACCAGAAAGATTCAGCCAGCCTGAGGTGGAAAGTAAGAGGCTTGGGTGCTGCTCTGTCCCAGTGGATGAGCAGCATTTCCTGCTGTCCGTGGGGGTTGTTGCGGTGCGGTGTGGCTGGTATCCCCTTCGATTGAGCCCACAGCTTGGCTGATGGCATAGCCCTGTAGTGGCTGAGCGGGGAAGCTGGGTCTTGCTCGGTTGCAGGGGTGGGGTCTGCCCAGCTCCCTGGCATGACCACTGCCATGGCCTGTGAAATGCCCACCCTAGCTCCTCACCCGCACCGGGCCCAGAACCTGATTTACCTCATCAGCCCTGAGCCCAGCGGAGGCCAGGTGCTGCCCAGGACTGTTCGGAGAGTGCTCGCTGTTTTGGTCTGCAAGTAGAGAGGCCTGATGAAGTCAGAGGGCACACGCTGCATGACATCATCAAGTCATGGGGGAAGGGAGGGGCAATCAGGTTCTTGCCTCATGCCGTTCTAGAGCCAGCGCTCATGAATGTGATCCCGGAGCCTGTTTTTTAGGTTTTTAAGACTTGTTTAATCTGTTCCTTTCATTGCAAAATTCGATTTATCGGTCAATTTATTTTCCAGAGTTGATTAAAACACAGTATTTATCTCTTTTAAAATCAAATTCTAAACATCACATTCATTTCTGTGTAACTGCTTGAAATCTCTCATGAATGCTCTCGATCGATGTCTGCTTTTATAGTGGCAGGTAGTCATTACCAAGCCATCAGAAAAATCTAAAACAATGACAGCGAACTTATAACATTTAAAAGTAGGATTTTATAATAACCTGTGATTAAACTTGTATTAATATATTAACTAAGTGAGGCTAATTAAAAAAAAGAACCCAGCAATCACATCTGCATGAGGAAACGCGGTTATGGATATCAGCTCTGAAACTGCAAGCAACTCAAAAAGGTTTATAACAAAAGAAAAACACTAATTGAAAGTGGCGATTGGAGCAGTAAACAGGCTGCGATTTCACTTGAGCACTGGAAATGGGGCTGGAGGGGAATCTTTAAGCCTATGGAGAATCCTGTTTAACTCTCCCAGACCTACGGCTCCCTCTTCCTCTTCCCAACCAGAATGGCTTCTCTTGTTGTCCGGGAAGAACAACTGTGAGGACTTCAGCCAAGGTCTCTCCTGGGGCCCATTTGTGAAAAAATGGTTGCGCCTCTGGGACCGTGAAAAAAACAGCAGCCGGACGGGTGGTGTCTAGGGTAGAGTCTGCCCTCCGTGAGCTCTCCCAAGTGCAAGTTGATATAACCAGCCAACTTTAGTTCCCACTGACACGATCACCACATTTTTATTTTCTTCGCTTACACTAAATGAATGAAGAGTGCAATGAGCACGACTAATCCATCAGCAGTATTTAGTGAGCGCTTACCGTGTGCAGATCACTGCAGTAAACCCTTGGGAGAGTACAATAGAACAGAATCGGCAGACACAATCCCTGCCCTCAACGAATTTAGAGACCGGCTTAATGCCCTGAAGCTTCTGTGATCCCTCCATACACCTGAGATATTGCCAAGTCCCAGCCTTTCTCCCCAGTGAAAGTCTGATTTGGACTTCCATTATCTTTAGCTGCACCTGCGTGAGGCAGGTTGATTTTTGAAAGGAGGTTTACTGCAGAAAGTGCTTTTTTTCGCCCATAATCTGCATGAGGCCAATGTGATGTCACGTATCTAACGGTATTAACCATAATGATCATAATAATAATAACTGTGGCATTTATTAAGCGCTTACTATAATAATAATGATGGTATTTATTAGGTGCTTACTATGTGCTAAGCACTGCCAGGCACTGTAGAGAGCACTGGGGTGGATACAAACAAACAGGGTTGGACACAGTCTCTGTCCCACATGGGGTTCACAGTCTCAATCCCCCTTTTACAGATGAGGTAACTGAGGCACAGAGAAGTGAAGGGACCTGCCCAAGGTCACACAGCAGACAGGCTGCAAAGCTGGGATTGGAACCCATGTCCTTCTGACTCCCAAACCTGTACTCTATCCACTAGGCCATGCTGCTTCTAAACAGTATTATTACCCAGCAGTAATAAGGACCGCCTCCACTGCAGGATCACAGGATCACAGCTTCACGGACCATTAGACCAGTCTCCGACAACGTCCCAGGCACATAGGCGTCAACAAGACCATCTGATTGACAGAGAGAGCATCCTGGGCAGAGAGCTTTTCTTGCCCAGGCAAGCCGGCAGCGGAGCAGTCGGGACAGTGCAAAATCATCAGAACTTGTCAGTCTACACACTCTGGGTCAGTCAGGAGGCCCCTTCTGAAAAAAAAATGCTACTTACACCAACATAGCATAGCGTGTTAAGGGCTACCGGGCTTAATTTAACCCTCTAGACTATGAGCCTGTTGTGGGCAGGGACTGTCTCTCTTTACTGCTGTACTGTATGTTCCCAAGTGCTTAGTACAGTACTCTGCACAGAGTAAGCACTCAATAAATACAATTGAATTGAATTAATAATAATAATGGTGGTATTTCTTAAGCACTTACTATGTGCCAAGCACTGTTCTAAGCACTGGGGTAGATACAAGGTCATCGGGTGGTCCCAGGTGGGGCTCACAGTCTTCATCCCCATTTGACAGATGAGGTCACTGAAGCACAGAGAAGTGAAGTGACTTGCCAAGGTCACAGAGCAGACAGGTGGCAGATCCGGGATTAAAACCCACCACCTCAGACTCCCAAGCCCGTGCTCTAGCCACTAAGTTATGTTCCTCCTCCAAATCGAATCAATTTGCATCAGAAAGTATTAGTACTGTATCTGCCGGCTAATGTGAGAAATATTCCAAGAATTCCATGAAATGCTGTCAGCCTGCCTCATTCAGAGAGTTGAATTTTCCAGGTGCACACCAGATTGGCCTGGCCGAGCCCTTACCGTTGCCCTCTAATAGTCTACCTGGGTGTCGGGGACTGGGTTGGACAGAGCCCCTTGAACCCTGATGTTTTAGAGACTTTGGGCAGACTAAAAGGCAAAACACAAAAGAGTGCCAGAACATGCAAACAGTGAATGTTGTCTACAACAGCTGTCTATCTCTGCAAAGGCAGAGTGTGGAAGGGAATGTCTGTCCTGAAGCCACCTTTTCAGCCCCTCTCCCAACAAAGGGATAGATATTTGCCGGTAGCATCACTTTTAAATCTACACACACTCTTCCCTACTCTGTCCTAATGCTCCTCAACTTCTCTGCGGCCTTGGACACGGAGGACCCCTCGTTTGTCTTTGAAACAGTATCATATCTCTGATTTGCCGACCCAGCATTGACGTAGTCAATTTTCTGGTTAGCTTAATGCAGTTTTGCTCACTGGCTCCTCCTCTACTTCTCATTCCCTAATGGTGAGTGTGCTGCAAGGCTCTGTCCTGGATCCCCCACTCAACTCATTTTACATCCACTCTCTTTGGCAGTTTATTTACTCATATGACTTCAGGTACCATCTCCATGCAAAGGACTCCCAAATCTTTCTCTCCAGCCCCCGACTTCTCACCTTACCTAAAATCCTCTTGGCTTCAGGACATCTCCACTTGAATGTCTTGCTGGCACCTCAATCTTAACATGTCTAATAATAATAATGATATTGATAACTGTGCTTTTTGTTAACACCTTACTTACTATGACCCAAGCACCAAGCTACTAAGCATCGGGATAGATACAAGATGACCAATCCCTCCCCCATACAGGACTCACAGTAGGTGGGAGAACAGATATTTAATCCCCATTTTACAGATGAGGAAACAGAGGCAAAGAGAACTCAAGTGACTTAGCCGAGGTCACAGAACAGGCAAGTGGAGTGCCAGGATTAGAACCCAGGTCCTCCGACTGCCAGGTCCATGCTCTTTGCACTAGGCCATGCTGTTTCTCCAAAGTCTAATTTTGAACAACTCATTTTCTCTCCTAAACACACTCCTTCTTTCTCATTTCGGTGAATGGCATCACCTTCTTCTTTGTCCAGAAGTCCACAACCTTGGCATCATCACTGTCTTCTCACTCTGACATTCAATCTACTACTAAATCCTGCTGGCTTTTCCTGCAAAACATTTCCCACCAACTGCTACCTCACCAGCCCAAGACCTCATCCCGGCTAGACTGTCGTATCGGCCTCTTCGCTGGCCTCCCAACCTCCAGACTCTCTCCCCCGCCCCCAATCTCTACTACATAATGCCACAGGGATCATATTTCTGAAGCACCGCTCATGACACATCTCTCTTCTCTTCTTTTGCTGGGGGTGGGGAGGAGGGGAATGCAGTAGTCTTTGGGAGTAAGATAGTAAGATTGTGAGCCACAAAGGCCAGGATGGAAGAAGAACTGGCAACGGGAAGAACACAGTCAAGAGGGAGCCAAAGAGGATTAGCTTTAGAGAATTTTCCAGGAGCAAAGATCCTACCAGCTGATGATCCTTTTGAAAGGATCGCGCAGATTGCACAAGAAGAGGGGCAAAAAGGGGGAGTGATGTCATACCTGCCCCCTCTTCATGTGACCATCTGCCAGAAACAACCCATAATCAATCGATCGATTGTATTTACTGAGTGCTTACTGTGTGCAGAGCACTTGGGAGAAAACAATAGGACATTATACAGACATGTTCCCCGCCCAGAACGACCTTAATATGCACCAACACCCTGGGTTCCCCAACAGATGACTTCAAAGACAAGGAGAACCACCTTTGGGGACGGACCCAAGAAGGAATGTGGGATGTTGGAGAAGATAAGAGGGCAGGGCGGAACAGTGATACTTGATCTGCTGCACTCAGCAGGTTGGAAACCACCACTGGCCATGTTGGTACGGAATGGCCTGGATCCTGTGAACCGCATTGTTTTGGATCTCCTGATGTAATCTCCAGAGTAGGGAAAAAGTGGTGTAGAAAATAGTGATCAAACACTCACGTGTGACATCAGTCAAGGCACGAGGTTGCTAGGTCGCCCGGCCCCTGCCTCAGCCTTACTATACCGTACCTACAGTACTCGGTGTTTCTTTATGTTTCTGTAACATTACACGTTTAACACGGTAAAACCACAAGAAATGGCAAAATAGTAAAACATTCCACAAGTGACGGGCATAGCAGTAATATAGGAATTTGGATCCAAAATGTCAGTCACGGTGATATCTTCCAACCTTCTACCGCCCCCCCCTCCAACCTCCTCTCTCCAACCCACTAATTCCAGTTGAATCAGTGGTGACTGTAACATGACCTTCCCCAAACCCAAGGTTCTTCAAAAAAATAACATCCATATTAAAGGAGCATTCCCTAGATACTGGAAACTGGGTGGGGCTCAAATCCCAATGTGGCTCACAAATTAACAAGGCAATCACTCTGCATTTGGCTTGTAGGATTTTATATGGGCTTTGAAGATGGGGCGAGCTGTCATCTGGTGGATTTCTGGGGGGTGGAGGGGGGGTCCAGAATGAAGGGGACAAGAGGTTGGAGATGGGAGAATCAAGAGTGAGGAAGAGCGCCTGCCAGACTGGCTACTGCCTGCATGTATAGCTGTGCCTAGTTCCATCTCTCACTGACCTTCCTTTAGGGTTTTGCTTTCAAAGACATCCTGGCCTTTCAGAGGTTCTCACCTCCTGCCAGCAGAATGTTTACGGATATGCAAAGGGCTCCCAGCCCAGGTACCTGGCGATCCCTAAGCCACTTTTATTACAATCTATTCTACTTATTTTTTGCCGAGTTTGGAGTCCATTTTTGCCCAGGAAGCACCTTTGCTAAAAAAGATGCCTCAGCACATTGTCTCTGGAATACAATCTGCTGTTTTGCCAAGCGCCTGCAGATTAGCGCTGCCGAAGTTATCCTAATCAGAAAATATTTCAGAAGCAGCAGTGCCAAATTTTCCCTCAAAAGTCCTCTCTAGATTTCTAATTCTTCTCCATTCTTCAGCAAAGTAACTGCTCATCTTCTTGAAAAGAAAAGTCAAAAAAAGTCTTCCAAAATGAATTGTTTTCATTAGATACTACCTTTCTGGTCACAAATGGTATCTTACTCCATATATAGCTCTCAAATTCTTAGCCTGCCAGGTGCCTGCCATTTTAGGATAGAAACTGGGAATGTTGAGAGGTTAATGATGGAAAGGGATAAAGTTGAGGGGCAGGGAAAACACAGTTGCACCTGGTTCAAATTCCAAAAGTCAAAAACATTAATGGAGCTGGAGCCAAATGCTGTACAAAAAGGGAGAACACCCCATAGTTTTCATCCTGAAGGCAATTTTCAAGGGCTGGGCTATGCACTATGCATGTTTTAAGAGGTGATTTTCAACCAGATTCTACTGTAAAAGGAGCTATTAACACCTGGGATATTGATGAGTGGGTGTTTGAATCGCCTATCCTTCCTAGAGAGCAACTGGAATGGGGAAGGGAAGAGACAGAAGTTTACAAATGAACCTCGGTTTTCTATTTGGGGGAAAAGAAGTTCCAGAATTGGCATGCTTCTGCAATTTTTTCCATCACCACCACGATCCTCCCTCTTGTATTCACCATGCTATATCACTCTTCCCCCTCCCACCCCCTTCAAACAGCCCCTTATTTCTCTCCCAACTTCTATTCTCTCCACCTTTGTTTCCCAGAGGACTAACTCTCTCCCAAAGCCTCTGCACTCTCTCCCTTTCCTTAGGCTGTTAATGTTCAGTTTCTTTCCCCTCTTTTCTTCCTTTCTGCATTCCTTTTCTCTTTTTTGTACCCATTTCTTGACTTTTTTTCCTCCCTCGCTTTTTTTTCTATTTATATTTTCTCTCCCCCAAGGGCCCGTCCCTTCCCTTCTTTCTGAGAAGTCATTTGCTCTCCACTCAAGGCTAGGGTGGGGAATCTGATACAAAGTAGAATTTCCAGCATGCCTGCAGTTTCTGCCACTTATCAATGAGAGCAATGAAAGTCTACTTTCTGGGCCACATGCTGAGGGGAAGTTGGCTTAGCCTGACAACCTGGATTTGAGTTCACTGCTGCATGAGGGAAAGGGGTTTAGGCACTTGTAGAACGGAAGAAAATGGCAAGGTTCACGAGTCCGTGGGGATCTCAATAAATCAGTAGTATTTATTGAGCACCTACTGGGTGCTGAACACTATACTGAGTGTCTGGGAAAGTACAACAAATTTAGACCACAGGAACCGTGCTCTCAAGGAGTTCTCACTTGAATGGGGGAGAGAGACACAAAGTTATTTACAGATACGAGGAAGAAGTAATTAAACAGTAGAGAATGCAAACTGATATGCATAAAGTGCTATTGGAGGTTGTGATGGAATTAGTGCTGAGATTATAGTTGGGAGGATGTGACTTAGAAAGTAAATATATCGATCAGGAAAAACTTCCTGGCAGAGGTGGGATTTGGGTGGGGATAACTGAGATCTGGTCTTTTTGAACAGGGAGGGAGTTCCCGGCAGGGGGAAAGGTGTGACCAAGGGTCAAAGGCAGGAGGGTTGAGAATAAGGCAGAGTGAGACGGTAGGCTTGGGAGACATGGAGAATGCAAACTGGACTATAGTGGGAGAAGAGAGTGGAGAAGCAAGAGGGAGAAAGCTGAAGGTTTGTCTGAAAAACCATGGGCAGGAGTTTCTGTTTGATTCAGAGAGGACTGGCCAAACATTGACGATTTTTAAGGAGTATAGGTGGATGAAGAACAATGCTTTAGGAAGATGATCTGGACAGCAGAGTAACCTACGGACTGGAGAAGGAAGAGACTGGAGGCAGGACAGATAGACCAACGAGGAGGCTGACACAGTAGCCTTAGCCAGGACACGACAAGCGTGGGTACCAGGTAGTGGCCAATTGGTTGGAGAAGAAGTGGGGGAATCCTGGAAGTGCTTGGGGAAAAGAAATTGACCGGACTTAGCGGAAGGCAGAATATAAGTGTTCAAAGAGACCTAGTCAAGAATAATGCCAAGAGGATGGTGATGTTGTCAACTATGATGGGAAAGTTAGGTGGAGAGGATCTGGGAGGGAAGATGTGAAATTCAGTTTTAGACATATTGAGCTTAAAATGCCAGTAGGACACCCATGTGGAGATGTCCTGGAGGGAAATGAGACACTGCTGGGTTGTTGAAAAGTCAGGGTTAGAAGTAGATTTGGGAATTATCCACATAGAGGTGGTGGTTGAAGCCATGTCAGCAGATGAGCCCCCCAAGAAACTCTTGAAAATGAGAAGAGAAGGGGACCCAGGACAGAGCCTTGAGGGCCATCCGCAGTTTCAGAGTGAGAGTTGGAGGAAGACCGAGTGAAAGACATCGAGAGACAGCTGCCAGAGGTAGGTAAAACCAAGATCAGAAAGCCTTTCCAGGAGGGTAGGGTGGTCCACTGTGTCAAAGACGGCAGAAAAGGCAAGAACAGTTAGGCTAGAATGGAGATATCAGACTTGGCAATATTTCCCCACTGCTGCTGGGGATGGGTCCGGAAGCCAGGATTGGCCTTGCCAGTTCTTGGGGCTGAATTGTACTGCGGTGGGCATGTCACTCTGCACTCCCTCTGTCTGGGAAACTCAGCTGGCACACTAAGGCCAGTGTGAGCTCCTGTTACCAGTTCTGCACACATGAACCGCCTTAAAAAAGAGGTCAGGGTTGTCTATTGAGGGGTGTGTGTGTGTGTGTGTGTGTGTGTTGGGGGGAGGGGGGGCCCACTTCAAATGTTCTAGGGCAATGCAGCAAAAAAACACCCCATTTGTAGAAGGTGAAAAACAATAATACACTCGAGTTGAGATCTGTAAGATTCAGAGGCAGCTTTCTGGTTGGAACGGTTTAGGTTCTGCCCGGCCTCGAAGCAGAGGACTGGACTGGATGACCTCTGGAAAGCACCTCTGGTACGGTAATGTATTTTTAATATCCGTCTCCCCCTATAGTCTGTAAGCTCTTTGTAGACAAGGATCTTGTCAAATCTCTCGGATTGTACTCTCCCAAACACTTAGTACAGTGGTCTGCACACAATAAGTGCGTAATAAATACCACTGAATGACTGATTGATTAGAATTCTAAAGTTGTCTAAGAAAATCCTGTCTTTGCTATGAGGCATATACACTACAGACAACTACTGAGCTAGAGAGTCCCTGCTGTCCCACCAGGTGTATCCTGTCCTAGTGGACACTTTCTTTTTCCCTTTCAGAAGCCAGCCCCTCACCAGTTTGAATCAAAACCTGAAGCGGTGATTTTTCATGATTGAATACCATGAAACTCCACCTTAAAAGCAAGCCAGAGGAAGAGGGAAGGCTGAGTACAGCAGTCTCTCAGCTTCTGACCATTATGGCTTTTCCCCAGGGGGCTATAGTGACCCTGCATGACTGAATTCAGGGGGGTGTATAGATTCCCCTTTAAAATCACCTGGATGATGAATTCTATGATCCATAACAAAAGCTAAAAGCATAAATAAACTTGGCAGGCTTCGTTGAATGTCTTCCCCACAGCCGATCTGTCTGGGTTCTGTCTCGGCTGCAAACACTCATTTTTCTCTGCTTCCGTTGCTGTTCTAATACACACAATCCCTCCTTCAGGTGACAATCCTTTTGACAGACCTCAGCCAGTAGACGGGTATTGTTTAAATATTCAATTCTCTTGCATAAATAAGAAAGTCAGCTAGCATGTGGCATGTCAGCGATATTGATCGGAGGCATCTGTGAAAGAGCTACCAAATTTTCAACCGAGGCAATTTTCTGAAGTTTATGGTTTCAGAGAAGAAATTGAGCACAGTTCCACAAAGTAGCGGGGAAGGGAGGTGCAGCAGTGTTTCTCCGTTTGGGCAGAGGCAAAACTAAGCAGCAGTATGAAAACTGCTCTGACCAGATTTTGAGAAGGCAGACGTGCACTCCAAGGGTCAGACCAACAGGTCAGGCGTGGATGCCGGAGCATAGCCCTGGGAAATGGTATCAGCATCAAGGGGGCCATGGGGAGCACGGACTAGACAGCATGGACACTGCCCATGGACAAAGGGGAAAAATATGATATTGGGAACTGGTTTGAGCAGTGTGTGTCCATGTAGCCAATTTTCTTCCCTTGTTCCAGCCTCAAAAGGGAGACTTTTCGCAGCAAATAGCATAATCTGACTGGTTACACAGGCCTCTGGTCAACATAAACTGCATCAGCTCATATTCTTTCAATCACATCTCAAATTCCTACTGGGATGTTGACACGACTTTTATTCCATCACATTTGTAGATTTTGCCTGTCTCGACAAAATGAAAGGGATAATTGGGCCAACTGCCCTGATAATTTAGGGGAAAAACACTTCTAATGAAGAAAAAGTCATTTTTGAGGGCCTTTTTATCAGGCTGGCTGTTTATTCGGAATGAACAAAATAGATGCCCGATTCCACCCTTGACTACCCTGCCAGTACGATTACAAACTTTCCCACATAGATTTCAAATCTCCCCTCATTTTCCCTGCTCACTTAAACTTATTCTCTTCCCAGTAACCGGGGCTCTTCTCTTTTCAAGAAAATCCTTACCCCACTGGTCCCAACCACTGAAGCTACTGGGATCTCAGTAAACTACCCCAACCCAAAAGATTGAACAAGCCCCACTCACATTTACAGCCTCTTCTGCCTGGGCATTCTGCCCTCTGGTCAGTTGAAATGGGGCAACTATAGACTGAGTGGACAAAAGAAACACTTTAAAGGCACAATGAAGCAAGATTAGAACAATGGAGCAGATACGCAGAAAACTGGAAGACAGACACAGAAGACTGATCAGCCTGGTATTGAAATGTGGTGATTCTACTAGAGTAAAAGATTTGAGAAGATCATAAAAGGCAGAAACAATAACATTTCTGGGCATTGTACCATATGGGAGAGCGCAGCAGGGGGAAATTTTTACATGCAAATGATTCAGAAGGGATTTGGTCACACAGTGATTTTATCAGTCCTGCTCCCACACATTGAGAAAAATCTCACCGCCAAAAGCGTCATCTTCATTCCATGAAGAACAGCACTGTCTCACGTGCATGCTCTCTCTTTATCCATCTCTCTCTCCGAATGCACATATTATACATATATCTATCTATCTACATATATATATGTTATGTGTTTTGATGCAGGAATTCACTTCTCTCTCTGTTTTAATCCATTACAATTTAAACCCAAATGAGAAAGAAGAGAGGCAAAGCAAAGATAACATAAATGCAGCTCATTGTTTCTAAAGGGGTGATAGGATATAGTGAAAGTCAGCAATTCAAATGTTTGTCTCCAACAGGGCACTCTCCCCTCTCTCCCGTCTTCCACAGGCTCTAACCTGGATTCCCATTTCAGTGTTAACAGTGCGCATTTCTTTGGAAGCCCTTACAATTTTCCAGTTCAATAGTTATGGGCACCTTTGCTCTTTCTCACTATACAAAGTCAGACCTGTGGACGGCATTATTAGTTCATCTTCTAATAGTAAGTCCAATGGCAAAACTGCTTCCAGATGAAACTGAATTACCTTCTGGCCCAATAAAGATACCACAGAAAACACAAACATTGTGTTTTGGTTTACTTTACCTGCTGGCAGCATGATTTTTCATGTCTGAAATCAAATCAAATTTCTTCTCTGAAACCACAGTAGAAATTGTCTGGACAGGTGTTGGACAGGCAGTGCATAAAAAAGGTTTAAGGAGGATTAGCTATTAACTGAGTCGCACTAATAGTAAGAAAACTGTGAGCTTCCTCCTTGAGGCACAGTAAAAAGGGTTTGTGTAATGCATGTATGAACTATTCCATTTGAACTGACCATTGTTTGTTAAAGCGGGCAACAAGCATTAGTTCCCCACCTCAATAATATTGACCATCAACATTTTTTAAGGGCTGATGAGCACAAACCAAGTGTGAAGCACTGGTAGTTCTATCAGGGCAAATTACAGATTGGTCACACAGCAAACTATACAATCAGTCTTTCCAAAAGAAAAAAAAAAAAGAGCTCCCTCTCCGCTTACCTGTCCCAGTGCAGAGAGTCATTAGATCTATGGCAGAAACAGAGAACAGATGTTGTGTGATTGAAAAACTTGAGCCTCCAATTGTTTTATTGACTTGCCACTGCAGGGAAATTTACCATAATTTACCTTAAGAGTAAATTACTGAATGTTCATAAAAATTGTTGTATATTACAGTCCCTAATTAGGATGTTAAACATGATTCCACTTAAAAATTGGAGGAGCCAACTGTCATGAAAAATGCCTACATAACTACTCATCACTTTATTTTTCTTCTATGAGCACACTCTTTGGCTTTTGAGAGATTTGAGATAGCTGATATACCTGCAAAGGAGGTACACCAGTTCTTGCCCACAACCTTTAGATTTTTCCGTTTGACTGTGCCACCTATTGTGATTTTTGACAGTTACTGCAATTCATATCCAGATAATATCTCCTTGTTTTTGAACTGGGTATGCTTGAAAGCAAACATCAAAATGATTTGGAAAAGGGGAGAAAAGCTCCTGGGAATTTTATTTTTGGTGGCAGCATGGCCTAATGGATAGAGCACAGGTCTGAGAGTCCAAAGGATCTGGGTTCTAATCTCTGCCACTCGTCTGCTCTATGACTTTGGGCAAGTCACTTCTCCATGTCTCAGTTACTTCATCTGTGAAATTGGCATTAAAAAAAAATGTTGGTATTTGTTAAGTGCTTACTATGTGCTCTGCACTGTTCTAAGCGCTGGGGTAGATACAGGGTAATCAGGGTGTTCCATGTGAGGCTCACAGTCTTAATCCCCATTTTGCAGATGAGGGAACTGAGGCACAGAGAAGTTAAGTGACTTGCCCACAGTCACACAGCTGCCAAGTGGCAGAGCTGGGATTCGAACTCATGACCTCTGACTCCCAAGCCTGTGCTCTTTCCACTGAGCTACGCTGCTTCTCTTAAGATCCTAAGAGACAGGGCCTGTGTCAAACCTGATTATCTTGTATCTACCCCAGCGCTTACAACAGTGCCTGGCACATAGTAAGTGCCTTCCAGTCCCACAGCACTTATGTACATATCTGTAATTTATTTTTTCATATTAATGCCTGTTTCCCTATCAAGACTGTAACCTCACTGTGGGCAGGGAATGTGTCTGCTTACTGTTGTATTGTACTCTCCCAAGTGCTTAGTACAGTACTCTGCAGACAGTAAGCGCTCAATAAATACAACTGAATGAATGAATGAAAGTGCTTAACAAATACCATAAAAAAGGGTAGAAACACATGATCATCATTTTACTTTCCTGAATTTTGGGAAAATGTGAAAAGCTTTGGTTTGCCTATGTAGTTCAGTGCAAACATATTCAAGAGAAGGAGGACAGTCTTTTCATTGGCTGGCCCCTCCCATCTCATTCCAGTCTACTCTTCAGTTTTCAATAATGATAATAATAATAAGAATGGCATTTGTTAAGTGTTTACTGTGTGCCAAGCACTGTTCTAAGCGCTGGGGTAGATAACAAGGTTATCAGCTTGTCCCACTTGGGGCTCACAGCCTTGATCCCCATTTTACAGATGAGGTAACTGGGACACAGAGAACTGAAGTAACTTGCCTGATGTCACCCAGCTGACAAGTGGCCGAGTTGGGATTAGAACCCACGACCTCTGACTCCCAAGCCCGGGCTCTTTCCACTAAGCCACACTGCTTCTCTACACCGCTACCACCACCACGACCCCCATCATCAATAACAGTTGGTGAGTCAGGGTTCACTGTGTGTAGATCACTGTACTGAGTGCTTAGAAGAGTACAATAGGGTTAGTATTCATTCATTCGATCATATTTATTGAGCGTTTACTGTGAGCAGAGCACTGTACTAAGCACTTGGGAAAGTACAAATCAAACAGTGACATTCCCCGCTCGCCAGGAGCTCACAGTCTAGAATGGGGGAGGGAGACATCAATACAAATAAATTACAGATATGTACATACGTGCTTTGGGGCCGGGAGGGGGAAAGAGCAAAGGGAGGAAGTCAGGGTGATCCAGAAGTCAGGGGGGGATGAGGAAAAGCGGGGCTTCCTCTGGGAAGGCCTCTTGAGGGAGATGGGCCTTCAATAGGGCTTTAAAGCAGGGGAGAGTGGTTGTCTGCCCGATTAGAAGAGGGAGGCCAGAGCTGTACAGGGGAGATGGAGATGGAGGCCCAGTGAGAAGGTTAGCACTAGAGAAGCCAAGTGTGCAGGCTGGGTTACAGAAGGAGAGAAGTGAGGTGAGGTAGGAGAGGGCAAGATGATGGAGGTTTTTAAAGCCAAACATGATCCCTGACCCAGAGGATATTGCAATCCTGGAAGGGTGGGGATAGCGGGGGAGGAGGAAAGAGACTCTAAAATAATTTACCTAACAGCAAGAAGAAAGAAAAGGGAAAATATATATGAATCAAGGGTTAAGTAATAGAATGTGAAAGCATATATGGCCTATGACAGTGATCTGACCATAATTGCTCCAGATACCATAAATCCGTGCCCACATTAAGCACCGAAGCAGCGGATGAGACAAAAATCAATCCATCCAACCATCCATAGCATTTATTGAGCACCTACCGTGTGCAGAACACTGTGAAGTATTAAGCTCTTGGGAGAGAACCAAAGTCAGGACAGCAAAAAAGGGGATGATGTCTTTTAAATGGAACCAAAAGTTTGAAGTCCTTGAAGATACTAAAAAATCAAAATTAGCCAGCAGAACAGTCAGTTGTTGTCAAAGTTCACTGAGGCACAGGGTAGGAATACTCAATCATTTTTCTTTGTGGCGACGGGGATGGCAGACTTGACTAGTTAGATGGTTTGAACGTATTTGCTTTATTTGCAATGGTTTGTTTTACAACCCAACACTGTGGTATATAATCAGGGATGCATTTAGAAGCCTATTTAGTATTCTCAAATAGCCAGAACTGTCTCGCAGTTGTTGTTCCCACACAAGGGAAGGGTCAGAGAACTGCCTTCCTGGTAACTTGTAAAAAGACCACTTAAACAATGAAGCCCATTCCCCATAATCAGGCTGCCTGATTGCCAAAGGGCAGCACTTTTATGTGCTATTGAAAGTTGAGTTAATCTTCTCCAGGTTTACAAGTATCTATTTAAATCTAGAATGGTAAACATCTGCTAACACTGGGTTAACAATGCTTCAAACCCCTTCAGTTTTGGACAAACTGATTTTAGGGGTAAATTTGCCTCAAGGATTGTTGCTTCCTCCTCCAGACCACTGCTTCCCAGGTAGACACAAGAGTTGTAAAATTCAGTTCAGTGCTATTCTGGGTAACATTTCAGCAGTTCAGCTGACTGTCCAGTGAGATCCCATTACTTTTCATATGCTTTTAAAAGTGAATTTTATTCAGAATCTGAGAGTTGGAAGTTAAGCTTCATTTATAAACCTTTTTTTTTTTCCCAAAGAAGCAAGTTCACCTCCTTGTATCGACAGACTCCAGTGCTTAGATTTATTACACAATGGTAATCGGCCAAAAGAATAAATACACTGCATCTTTAATTCATTAATCACTTTAGAAAGCAAAATGAACTACTGTAAAGAAGACAATATGTTTCCAAATGTTGGTGGGTTTTCTCAATAAAATCCAGTTGCTAAAATCCATTTTGTGTGGAGATTAGAGAAAGTACATTTTACCTCTGAGGGTATAACTCCAATGGGATCTGAAATCTTACATGAAAGAGGCTTGGCAGTGTCAACTATTAATTTGTTTTATTTAACTCTCTCTTGTGTCCTGAGCTTGATTCTCTCTTGATTCTCATTCTCACCTCCACGCATGCTGATATGCTTTTCCTGAAAAGCAGTTGCACATCACAAGTATCTTGATTATTGCAACTGGGGCAGAAATTGAAAGGAAATCCAATGTGGCCTGGGCTTTAAGTATTTGACTGATCAATCCTCACCATTGACCCACAACTCCATCTTTTCTCATTCAAATTTTTCCTAGCTGTAAATCGGCCACAAACTGACCACCTCCTCCTCTAAGGGGTATTTGGAGGACAAGATGGCTGCTGCCAACGAGAAGGCAGTGAAGAGGAGAAATAAGGGGAAGGTGAATAGGAGTGGAAAGAGGGTGGAAGGAAGAAAAGCAAGAGAAGATGGAGAAGGAGCAGAAAACTGAGAAAGGGAAAGAGGAAAAAGAGATTAAAACCTTAAATGATGTAAAGAAATGGAGATTAGTGAAAAATATGGAAAAGTAGCTGCAGCAGAAGAGTGGGCAGCTCTTAGAAACTCCGAAGTTGGGAGAAACAGATGTAAAAGATGCTGACAAGGACAGGGAAAGGACAGAGAATTTAAATTAACTTCTCCAAGGCCAGAACCAGACCCTAGAGAAGTTAAAACTCAAGACTGGGAGTAGGCAGGGAAAGCAGCAGGCCAGTAGCAGTCTCTGAGAAGACAGTACTCCAAAAAACAACAAAAAAAAGGGAATGGGAAGGGGGGAGCGTGGAGGGGAAGGAAGAAGAGAAGGGCCGGTGGTGTTGTTGCCATTTCATCCTCTAGGTTCCAGGTGCAGGAGAATTTCATCATCCATAGCATCATGTTCAATAGTGAAGGGCAGCTACAAGTATCTTTTGGTGTGGGTAGGTTTCCAGTGGACAGGAATTTGATGGGCGGATGGCTCGATGGTTTGAATGCCACATTGCTCTATCTTGTCTTTATCACTAATGAAAGTCCGGAATAGATCAAGGGAATTCAATACCAAACAGAGCAGCATTAATAACACCCTTCAGGTCTCATTGTCGGACACCATATGGTCAATGAAGTGCCACTCTATAGATTTCCGGTGAATCAATGATGTCTTTCTTAATATTTAATAGCCACCCTTAGCAGTTATGTATTTACACCCATCTTCAGGATTTATGTGTCTCTGGGTATTCAGCTGTACATTTAATTATTTATTCTCATTTTTCTGATACTTCATCCTGCCCTATCAGTCCTTCTATCTGTTCATCCTTACTCTGCCTCCTGCTTCCCCTACTTGTCAATCGTTTTGTCTACCCCCTTTGATTGAAGTTATTAAGAGGCAAGAAACCTGCCTCGCTTCTGCTATACTTTCCCCAAGGGTCTAGTCCGGTGCTTTGCACTCGGTAGATGCTCGATAAATACTATTGAGCGATAAGGGTACGATGTCGGCAATTACGATGGGAGGTTCAGTACTCTAGCCGAATGGGAGTAAACCACTGTTGCTGAGCTTCTGAATCTTGTGTATTCCAATGATGTTTTTGAACATTTCAATACCACTGCATTGGGATCTCCCTCTGCAATCAGCTTGTCAGAGGATAATACTGGGGCAGTGACTCATCCTGACTCATTTTTTTCTTCTCAGTGGTATTGGCCATGGGGAGGACACGTGTGCCGATGACTGTAGCTGGCTAACATGGGCATAGACCACACACCTGCACTTTGCACTTTTCATATGCTGTCCTTTCTTAGGAGACATTGCTTTGCTCAGTGCTATGAATCTGACTACATATCTGACGAGCTCCTGTATAATGGGTACTGGCTTCTGAATGACTGTTCTTCTCACCACTGTACAGCATCTTGCTCTATCAAAACACAATGGTTTTAGTTTTTGTCTTTGGCAGTTTTCTGTCAGATGCTGCGCTACAAAATTAAAACCCTTCAGTCACAGTCTACGGTAAGGTGTAAGGTATGAGAGAGGCAGGCAGGTGCTTTTTAGGGATTCCTTCTCTAGTCTTCTTTTGGAAAGAGGAATGCATTCCTAAAATAGGGCTGCTTATGCCCATGAAGTTCCCAAATGGGGCTGTGGTCTCCTTAGGGACGAAGCAATCGATACCCTAAGTCCCGTACTAGGTTGGGACTTTTCACTTAGGTTATTCCAATGCTGGCATTTAGGCGCAGGCTCTTAAGGCATGATTTGCTCCAAGCTTAATTCCAGGTTATTACTGCTGCCTCTAAAGGACACTGGTGCCTAAACCATGACATACCAATTGACCAAAAGTCACCACAGGCCCGAAACTGCCAAGTGGGATGCCTGCAATTCTGTCCTTCACAACATTAGGAGGGTTGGGGATAGCGATAGGGATCGAGTTAGGTCAAAGGCTATAATACCGACCGCTATTTTTAGCTATCGTCCCCCCTCCCCCCATTCACACTTTCCTTCGATATTGGGGTTGCACAGAACCATCAAGAGTCAGATGTGTGAATTATACCCAGTGGACATAGCAGGCTGGAGGAGATAATTCACCTCAGGGGATCGTGATGGGCAGAGAGAACATGGAATTAGAACCCATGAATCTTCCCACCTCTAAGCCCATATTAGAGAATATGGCTTTTGCTTCTATTGTTCTTTCCCAAGCATTTAGTACAATGTGTTGTACTCACTAGGTACTCAATAAATACCATGACTACCACAAGGAACCCTTGTGTCAGCACCTCAACCCTACTAATGGTGAATGGCTTAGGCTTTTCCCATAGCCCGACCAGTCCCCTACCTCCAATACTGCCCCGATGGGAGTTTTCCCTGTATAGACATGGCCACCGTGTATGGTGTTTTGTTCATTTTAGCTAGTCAGGCTACTGCAAGATGGATGGCTCATCAAGTCAGAATCCAAAGTGCCGCTACTGACTCTTTTCCCATCTCTGTCAGAGTGAAGCAGGGCTGTGCGGTAGATCCCAAGTTCCTAAATCTATCATATGCTACCATGCTTGAGGATGCCTCAAAAGACTTGTAAGCTGAAGCCCAGATATGCTTCCAATCTACTAAGGAAAATTCTCCAATTCAATAGGCTAGGAACATCTTTAGACAACTCTAGACTGTAAGCTCGTGTGGGCAGGGGGTGTGTCTGTCTATTGTTGTATTGTACTCTCCCAAGTGCTTAGTACAGTGTTCTGCACACAGTAAACGCTCAATAAATACGATTGAATAAATCTTTAGAAGATTCTGAGACAGTGGTTCCGGCAGAATGCTCTTCGTACATGACTTTGTTCTAGAAACATACACTCAAGACGACATGCAGATGATTATGCTACAGATTGCGAAAACAGAAGAAACGAAAGAAAACAGAAGTTCTTTTCCAGTCCTCATCTGGGCAACCTTGAACACAACCAAGGGTTTTCATCAACATCATAGAGCTCAAAACTCTCACCTAATTGGGACACCTTAGCAGTACACGGTCCAATAAGGCGCAGTTAGACGTGGAGATAGAAAACAGAATTAAAAATTCCTACCATGACTTTTGGCAGACTGCAGAGTGTGGGGAGAAAGGAACATCAAGCTCCATTCAGAGTTGAAAGTCTGGAAGGCTGATGTGGTGTCCGATCCCTTACATCCTTGTGAGACCTGGACCTAGTCCATAAGACAGGTCCTGCTCCTAGAGAAGTTTCACTAAACACATCTACACACCAGATTCAACGATAAATGGCAAGACAAAATTATCAATCAATGCAGTCCTGGAACACAGCAAACAGTTAATTCATGAACACTGAAGCAAAGCTCATGACAATACAGCTCTGCTGGGCAGACACGGAAGAACTGGCTACAACAAAATATCAAAGCAGCTGCTGTTTGGTGAACTGAAAGGGGGCATACATAATCCAGGGGAGTAGAATACACAGTATGAAGACGTAGTGAAGCCCAGTCTTAAACAATGTGATCAATCGCTCAACTGCATTTATTGAGCACTTACTGCGTGCAGAGTTCTAAGTGAGAGTACAACAGAAGAGAGTTGGTAGACATTTTCCCTGCCCACAAAAAGTTTGCAGTCTAAATGGGGATATAATTCTAAACCGTTGGGAGATCACTGCCGTGAACCAACCAGGGCTGGCGTGCAGCAATTGGGACAGGAGATGCTCTCCTTGAGCAAAGGTTTCACAAAGAGCAAACAATCAAGCCGTATGTATTGACCACCTACTGGGTGCAGAGCACTGTGCTGAGCACTAGGGAGAAGACAACAGAATCAGACTACATGATCCCTGCCCTCGAGGAATTTACAATCTAGCAGGAGAGACAGACCCAAAATTAATTACAGATAAGAGAAAGAAGAAAATGGAAAGATAGATATGTGGATTAGTAAATGCTTAAATTGGAGAATATGTAAGTAGACATGTACCAAAGTGCTATGAGCAGCTGTGAGAGCAAAGGTGCTGAGGTGGTAGTTGGGAGGACATTGACCGGGGAGGAGACAAATTAATTTTGGAAGGCCTCCTGGAAGAAGTGGGGTTTCAGAAGGACTATAAAGATGGCATGAGCCGAGACCTGGTAATTTGAAGAGGGAGGGAGTTCCAGGCGCAGCAGGTAAGCAGGCTTGAGAGGAACGATGAAGTGAGAGAAGAGAGTGGATAAGAGGGTGAGAACTGACGGAATACCCTAAACCCCATGGTGAGGAGTTTTTCCTTGTTGCAGAGAGGGATGGGTAACTACTGAAGATTTGGGAGGAGTAGGAAGAAATCTACATCTCCAGCTCCTCTCCCTCTCTCCAGTCTCACATCTCCTCCTCGCTTCAAGACATCTCTACTTGGATGTCCTCCTCTCAACTCAAACTTAACATGTCCAAAATAGAGCTCCTTTTCTTCCCACCCAAACCCTGTCCTCCCCCAACTTTCCCATCACTGTAGACGGCACTACCACCTCACAAGGAAGGGGTTATCCTTGACTCCTCTCTCTCATTCAACCCACATATTCAATCCATCACCAAATCCTGTCGGTCCCACCATCACGAACTTTTCCTCTCCACCTAAACTGCTACAATGTTAATACAATCACTCATCCCATTCCAGTGGATTACAGAATCAACCTCCTTGCTGACCTCCCAGCCTCCTGTCTCTCCCCACTCTGGTCCAAACTTCACTCTGCTGCCCAGATCATTCTTCTACAAAAACGTTCAGGACGAGTCACACCCCTCCTCAAAAAACTCCAGTGGTTGCCCATCCACCTCCGTATCAAACAAAAACTCCTCACCTTGCCCGCTCCCACCTCACATCTCTCCTTCTACAACCCAGCCCACGCACTTTGCTCCCCTAGTGCGAACCTTCTCACTGTGCCTCCATCTCGACTGTCTCGCCCATGCCCTGCCTCTGGCCTGGAATGCCAGCCCTCCTCAAATCTGACAGATTTTATTCTCCCCCCTTTAAAGCCTTATTGAAGGCACATCTTCTCCAAGAGGGTTTTCCAGACTAAGCCCCACTTTCCCTCATCTCGCATTCCCTTCTGCATAGCCCTGACTTGTTCCCTGTGCTCTTCCCTCCTCCTGGCCCCACAGCACCTATGTACATATCTGTAATTTTATTTATTTGCATTGATGCCTGTCTCCCCCTGTCTACAGTGTAAGCTCGTTTTGGGCAGGGAACGTTACCGTTTTTTGTTGTGTTGTACTTTCCCAAGTGCGTAGTACGGTGCCCTGTACACAGTAAGCACTTAATGAATACAATCGAATGAATTAATGAATATGCAGAGTGACACTTTTGAAAAATGATCTGGGCAGCTGAGTGAAATATGGACTGGAGAGGGGAAGAGACTGGCAATAAGAGAATGATGAGGCGGCAGATACAGTAATCTGCTCAGTAATTGACCAGTGCCTGGACCAAGATTGTGGTTACTTGGATGAAGAGTAAAAGAGAGATCTGGGAAATGCTGTACAGGAAAATCCAAAGGATTTAAACTACCAACTCAATTTGTTGAAACACCGTGAGAAATCAAGGATAATGCCAAGGGTGTGGAGTTTGGAGATGGGGAGGATGGTGGTAATGTCAGCTGTGAGGTGGAGTGAAGATGAGGAATGCAGTTTCAGTTTACCAAAATGATGGTTAGAAAACAGAGACAGTTCCTGTATGAGACAAAATCATTAGCACATTAAGGATCTATCTTTTAGTGCAAAATGTGTGTGGCAACATGTGATAGTCATGCACTGGTCTTTTCAACCGCACTTGCAAAAATGGATAGATTCTTATCGTCAGTACCGTCATCTACATGGTGCTTGATAGCCACGGAGAAGACTTGATCTATGGGGGTTTTATAATCTGATGGTATGTTCCCAAAACTATTCTTAAAAAGCATTCAAAATAAAATCCTCATCCTAATAGCAGAAAGAAGAATTGGTGGATTTGGAAGAGGAGAGGAAAATAGGCAGAGTACACTTTCCAAAATGTAGGAACTTCAAGACAAGTTTAGAACCGTGTCTACATTTTTGATTTATCAATGGGGAAAGCTTAATGAATTTCAACGAAAGGGCCTCTAAAGGTCCAAATCTCTGCTTTCGGGACACCTGGAAGTTTGCAGAATTGCCAGTTGAAATCTGGGCACCATTCCCAATGTCTAGCTAATTTATGCTTACTTTTGTTTTGCCCTTTCCCATATTAAAAACTCTCCGAAGGATCCTTCAATGTCATATATAAACCTGTTAGGCCACATATATTTTTATACAAATGACGGTTCAGCACAAACCTCTGGAGTTCCTAAGAAGTGAAGAGAGGACAAAGAGATTTTCCCCTTTATTTTTTTGTTCACTAACTCCTCATTTTTATCTTCTTATGAGAAAACTCTGGGTACATTTAGTGGTTTTAAAAATATAATCAGAAGTTTAGAACAGAAACACTCATTTTTCTGCAAATGGTTTTAAAGGGATCCCCTTGCTAAGCTGAATCTAAATCTTTCTTGGTCTTTCTCTATTTGCAGCATTTTGGAGTAATTTGCTACTCTCAAAGAAAGCACTGGAACTTCCCAAACCCACATCAAAGCCCAAAAAGTACAGAGGAAGACCAGAGGGTAAATTTTCAAAGAGGTGTGTGTGTGCATGTGACTGGGTGACTGTCATAGATATTAATGGAAATCATAGACTAAATGCTCATGCACTTCTTTGAAAAACCTCAGCCCCACCAGGTGTTAATGGTGACAATAAAGGAGCTACATAAAAAGGTCTCACCCTAGGGTAACGCAGGTGAAAATTGTATCAAGAATCTTCCAACATCATAAAAAATACGCAAGAAAAGCTTTTTCATACCGGGGAGTCCTATCAAATTTGGACCACTAACACATCTAGGCCCCTTTCTGATCCTCGCCTCAATTATCTTAGCCTGACTAAAGCACAATTTAGGGTTTGGAATTAAACAAGAATGGCCAAAGTGACGCAGAGCAAAGCTTACGATGGGGTGAAAATTTTTTCCAGATTCTACTTGCTTCTTGATGGCCTGAAAAATATTATGTTAAGTTAGGTTAGCAGTTTGAGTCACAATTAATTGCAGCAAGATTCAAGCAGTAAGTTGAGCATGAGTGCAGAGAAAATGTTGCAGTTTTAGGGTGTGTGCCTGATTGGCAGCACTCTCCCTACTTCCTCCCATCAGCCTCACTGAATGCTGGACTCTACCTTGGGCCCCCCCACCCCCTTCCCCAGATGGCAATGAGGGGCAATGGGGTTGGGGGCTGGAAAAGCCACAAATGCTGTCTATCAAACAAGTGGATGGGTTGATGTTGAGAATCCCAGGTGGGATAGATGGGATGTGGCTCCAAAATCGCTAGTCATTCTCTACAGTTCGGTACCAAATATTAGATTTGCCACATTTGTGCCTGGAAAGAGATTTTCCAGAGGTAATGTCCTTTCAGAATATATGCTTGCCTTTACCAGGTATGGCTCATAGGTCATATGAAAAAAGTTCTGGTTTCCTAAAAGTGGCAGTCAGGAAACTGAAGTAAATCATGTGGATGGATCTGCAAGGGACACGAGGGTTTTTTGAAGATTACTTTTCATTAGAAAAACCTAGTTTGTCCTCAGATCTACTGGAGCAGGCCAGTAAAAATGCGAACACACCCACCCATATTTCAAGTTGCAACATGCAGGCTCGGATCAGTTTTTTTTTTTTTTAGAACCAGCCTCCCTAAGAAATCTGCTGCCATTACATTCCCCTGATGGACAGAGATCAGGTCTAGCTCTTTCACCCTAAAATCCCTCCTGCTTCCTTGGGGTGCCACAGGATAGGCTCTGAATAATAATAATTATGCTATTTGTTGAGCGCTTACTATGTGCCAGGCACTGTTCTAAGCGCTGGGGTAGATAGTAGGTAATGAGGTCATCCCAGGTGGGGCTCAGAGTCTTCATCTCCATTTTACAGGTGAGATAACTGAGGCACAGAGAAGTTGAGTGGCTTGCCCAAGGTCACGCAGCAGACGAGTGGCGGAGCCGGCATTAGAACCCACGCCCTCTGACTTCCAAGCCCGTGCTCTTTCCACTAAGCCCACATTGCTCCTTTAAGTACAGGTGGGTGAAGAGCAGTGCAAAACTGCCAGTATTCTTACACAACTGTATTTTGGGTAGGCACCAGGACCAAACAGAGGGTACAAGGCACGTGGATCAATTGCAAGACAAAAATGCCCTGTCTGCACCTGCACTACCACCTGCCTTTTGAACCCAATATGCTGAATTGCAAAAAGTAAAAAAGTAATAATATCAAATACTCTTAACACTAGCTGACTGGCGCATCAAATACCGTTAGTACTGTTAAGAACCATATTGATTCCATCAAAATTTTTCTATCTGCTATTAGGTTTGCCCTGGGCTTGCAGGGTCACTATATTGTAAATAAATGCCTGGGAAGCAACAAGCCAATCTGTAAAGTAGTTGAACACATACCATGTGTCCAAGGAATCAAGGAGTCGCATGAAACACCTCGCCCCTACCCCGATATACATTTCATTACAATCTAAAGCCGAGTAGGAAATTTTGTTGTTAATTCTTCAATATCTCTGTTTTGCTAAATGCAGGGTGTGTGAGCACCACCACCTCCTTCTCTTTCTCCTTCACCTCGCGCTCCTCCTTTTCCTTCTCCTCCTATTGCAAGTGTGGGCCGAGCACGGGTTGAAGGTGGAAGCTTTTCCTATTTCTCCCTGGCTCTGCCACTGCAGTTTTGTTTCTCCTGTGCAGCAGGAGACGAGAGGAATACAATATCCATCACTGCAGCTACCATGCAGCCAATTAACTGCTCCGGGCTTCCTTTTCCTCATCTGTAAGATGGGGAGTCAGAACTTGCTCTCCCTCCCCTTTAGACTGTGATCCCCACGTGGGACGGGGCAGGGACTGTACCCTGACCTGATTATCTAGTACCTAACTCACTGCTTAGTATAGTGCTTGGCAAACAGTGAGTGCTTAACAAATACCCTATTATCACCATTATTATTATTATTTGCCCTCAGCCAGGGCAAATTCATGACATGCCCTTTGTACACCAGGGCACTTCTGGGGTAATGAAGCGTTCTTTTATGTATAGGAAATTTCATTTTGAGATTTGAATGAAGACTACATTCTTCAGTCTCTACAGCAAAGGTTTTCATTTCTCCTTCATGACATGATGATCCCTGTGACTTCCGACGCATGTCTTCTCTACCGCCTGGAAAGCGGGGTGCTGGGGCAACTGGGAATCGGGGTCGTGGGAAGACAAGTGAAATGCTCAGAGGGTTCTTATAAGCTAATAGTACGTGGGGAAGAGAGGGCAGTTACCTACTAGTGCAGGAGGTTTCACCGTGCCATTAGGTGAAGTACGCAGCACAGTCCTGAGTGTGCCTTCCTCTCTCTGCCCTGCCCTGCCCCCCCCCACCCCGGGTTCAGGTTCTGTCACTACAAATATAGTGACTTGGCGAGAAAGTGATTTCCACCAGCTGTGGTGGAACTCTGTGGGCTACAGTTTAAACTGTAAACAGTTATTCTGTTGTGCTTCATCAAATCTTTCTTTAGTATGAGGCCATAATCTGGGTCAGGGAAGAGCAGCATGCTGCATTTGGCTCCAGTTTCTCTACCTTCTTTTCAGAGAGTGGTGACCAAAACTGCACACCCGCAAAATTAACCAGCCCAAAGGCTAGTGGAAGGATTACTTCCTGACTCCTCCAGCATGTCAGGCTCCTGTTGATAGATTGGAGAAGTAGGTGGGCTCTTCTAAGGCCTCACATTCATTTTGCAATGGATTAGGACCCTCCCAGGTCTTTTTTGGGCTGTACCTTTGCCTAGTCAGTCTCTCCCAACCTGTATTTGGCTTGTGATACTGTTCATCCCAGACCCCCCCACTTCTTTGTGCTTGTCCCCTATTGAATTTCCTTCCGTTTTGTTTTTTTTTCTGACCATGTTCCCTAATTTGTCTAGATCACTGTGAATTCTATTTCAGACTTCCTAAGGGTTAGCCACCCTGCTCAACTGAATATCATCTGCTCTCGATTCTTTTGTCCAGGTCATCAATAAAGATATTGAATAGAAGCAGTCCTGGGACTGACTGGCTCCTGGGAAACACCACTCAGACATCCTCTCTTCTCCTCCCCCGACTCCCTTCCCACTCCAAACCACTCTCTGGCCAGGTTGATACTAATCCTGAAAAACATTTAGAAGTAATTGCAAAACATGTTTTTCTTTTTAAAAAATCCAATTAAAAATGCTAGATGAAATAAATATTTTAAGCAAGCAGGAGCAAAGTGTGAAGATGCCATATGTTTGGAGTTTTAGTGCCCTCTGAGTGCTGAAATTTATTTGCAGCAAGCAGAAAATAGACAGCAAGCATAAAAATTCAGCAGATTCCCGCTAGTAAAATTATTTATCAAGCTAACAAGGGAGGAACCCTTCTAGTAACAACAAGCCAGTAAGGAAAAGACATGGCTTTATATTTTACCTCTGGGTTAGCACTCCAGTAAAAATGCCAACTGACAAGCTCTTCACATAAACATTTCTTTCTAAATGAGCTGCCTTGTTAGAAAAAAAAAAGTCTAAGCAAAGGAGCATTAGAGTCACTAGACAGAGATTGCTGCGTGGCCACTCCTTTATCCTTTGGTGAAAAAGAATATATGGAAAAAATAACAATAATATTGTGTAAATGAGTTTTTTTTTAGGAATGCATATTTTTAGTTACAATTCTAAAACTGTCTGTACTTATATCACTGCATCCCGGTGCTTTGATATTTATAAAAATGTAATATTTCAGTAATCTGCTATTCAGCTTAAGTTCAGCTTTTGCGTCTGGAACAAGGATGCATACACACACACACACACACACACACACAGAGACATATTTATATACCGGCACTGACTCTGCTGCACAAAACCCATTAATATATTTGAAAAATATTGTATAGCCAAAATACTGAACTTGGATTTTACGGTCAAGTTTAATGATATCAAACTCTGATTATAAATTACAAGTGGCTTTAGGGCAGCTTGCAGAAACAAAATTGTGTGTTACAACTACACAATAGCCTGATCTCAATTAAATTTTAAAGAAATAGTAAAGTGAGGCATTCTCTGAATAACTGCACCCTAAACAGCAGAGCAAATTCCTCCTGTCGAATTTATAGTGAAGTCACCCACTAGGAACTCCTCCTTGTTGGATGAGATTTTGACAGTTTAACCACGGCAATGTCCAAAAGTGTTTTTCTACTGCGGAAGGAAATATTATTGGGGCAGGCTACAAGATACCTCAATATACTGAGCAAATAGGAAAACTGTGAACTTTCCTGACACCTCAGAAAGAATGCACTGCAGTTTTAAACTATGGATCTTTGCTTAATTAGGTTAATAATTTGTTCATCTAAATATCAGCTGGTTCAAGGAAAAGAGAAAAGCCAAACAAAACAAAATTCTCCTTTCTTCTCTGCTTCCCTAATGACTATCCTTTTCCCCTGCTTCGGCAGAAAACCACAGTCTTGGCTGAACACGCAAAATCTCCCCTGTCAGCGTTAACTGAGTGCTGCCCTTTCCTACTTGTTTTTTCAGCCAAAAGTCTCCAACTCAAACCCTCCTACTCCAGCTGGGGGCCCCGCATGTGAATTGTGAAGCTATGGATATTTGTCAAGGGGGGCAATTCCCTGCTAGGAGTGAGCACAGACAATCTGGGATAGACAAAACTCTGGGGACTAACTTGGAAACAACAAATGTTATGTGTTAAAACGTTATGATCGGAGGCTTTGATCTGACAGTGTGATCTGGGGACAGATCCTTTCTTCGCATTTCATCCAATGCGGCCAGATAGCAACCAAGTGTCCTACCGGGCAGACAAAGTGGAACACTGAGTTATTAGTCATCTAATTCAGGCAAAAAAAACAAAAAACCCACCAAGAATGTTCCTCAATTTTCAGGGTAACGGTCGTTGTACCTGGCCATTTAGAATGGGCAAAATGGGTTTTTTTAACCCCAAATGGAAGAACTAGATGTCCTGCTGATTGTTCTGAGCAAAGCAGGATGTGGAAGCAGGATGCAGGACAGCTCAAGAGGGGTAAGAGAACGTGGAGATCATTATTTGAAAGCAAAAGCATCCAAGCTGCAGCTAGGAGGTTACTGAGATCTTTCCTTCATCATGTTCAATTAAGAGGGTGCCGCCTTCTGTAGTGATAAATTAACTTTTCTTACCAGTTTCTTTTGTTTCTCAGGGTTCTAGCAATAGAAAAAAACGTTTCTATTCCTACAGATAGACTTCTCAGAAGCCTGAAAATTCAATAATACAGAAATGAAATGCTGTTTAACAGGACTGGAGTGTCAGCCATAGGAGAATACAACAGACTCGGGTGCAGTTTTCACTGTAAATTCAGGATCCAAATTCAAAATGTAGGGGACAGAAACAAAGGTAAACCAATTACTGATCTTCATCCTACTGTAAACATTGTAGTCCACCAACTGCCTGGCAAAGATTCTTCCAATACCCTTTCACTTCAACATTTTCTTGAAATGCCTGGTTTTCTAAAATTTTTAAATTATGTTAGGCTGGGAGGCCTTTTCAATGTATCCCAGAAATCTCAAAAATAAAGCATTTCAATAAAGTAGTTCTCCGAGCTTTCTCTTAATATTGTAACATGGCTTTGTGTCTGTATTTTTAAAGCTTCCCTTATTTTTCTCAGTGAGGAATGAAGCGTGCTTTAATTTTATAAATAACCAAACAGAACATCACAGCAGTATACAAGCCCATCCCTTTAATTAACTATCATCAGTAACAAAAGGTCTTTATTTTGATTAACTTTGAGAGAAAAAATGAACTCTGGTGTTAGAATATGTTTAAATAATTACACAACCCCAGCTAACTTGGCTGGAGGCAAAGGCAGCATGGGAGAGAAAGAAGAAAGAGACTTTGTCTGCAGAACCCAATTTAAACTAGGAATGACCTCTGGGTCAATTTTTCAGAGTATTTCAGATCAATTCAATTCTCACCTCCACTGCCTACCTGCCAGCAAATGAACTTATTGTGCTTTCCAGTAGACATAAATGACTAAAAGGAAATCATAGCTAGCGGCATGTGAATAACCCCAGTTATTAGATGATGCGTGCGGAAAGAAAATTACCATTTCCCCCTTCTCCTCTTTTTTTTTTTTGATGTCATTTTCCCTTGCTGGTGATTAAGTTGTAGGATGCTCTTGCAGATTGTTAATTAGGTGTTAATATCTGCACACAGCATCAGCATGCTCCCACATCTCTCACAGGTCAGGTCTCAGAAGCGGACTGTCTCCAGTGACATTATCTGCAATTCCCCTAGCTACTTTGATTCTCACTCAACAGCTGGAGCTACTGTACCTTTCATGTCTGGCTTCATTTCCTACCTGAAAGTATATGAGTGCTAATATCTTTATTATCTTTCCTGGAGAACTGCCATCCGAGAAAGGACGGCACAGCATGTTTTCCATAGGCATTTTTTGGCCACAATATTTTCAAGACGTTTCAAGCAAAATTCTTCATGGCTAGTTAATTTCCTGAAGACTTCATTATGAGCTTGAAAAAGAAATAACAGCAGCAGCAACCAGCGGGTGAAAATAACAAACTTTGGGACAAGAAAAAGAAAAATAAAACCTGCATGACATCTGTGCGCCTTAGAGGGTGGGATTGTGTGTGTGTGTGCGCGTATGCACATGTGTGCACGGGAGAACGAGAAAAGGAAAATCTGCAAAGGTTCTGGCAGTCCCTCAGCAAGGCCGCATTTAGTAACAAGTCCTCATCTCCTCCCTTTTGTGCAATCTGTATCTCTTTTGTCCCTTTAGGAAAGTGTCAGGTAGCATCTGACTCTCCATGGTATTCTTGCCCTCCAAATGCTTTTCTACTCTGAATTCTGGAACAAAATCAGAGAAATGAGCTTGAACCCATAGACCAAAGGCCTGAAAAAATTACGTGGCTACCAAGTCCACCATCACTGTATAGTGGGGGAAGGACTTTTGTAAATTTGGGCTGGCCGATCAATTCAAAGAATACTAGCAAGGCCTGAATCAGCTCCATCTTAGGTCTAAAGATGGGAGAAACAGAGGCCCAAAGACACACCAGTTTCTAGCCTGAGTACAAGCCACAGCCAAAGGCAGAAGTCAAGTCCTGAGGGTCCATCCTGCATTTACTATTAGATCCACTGATGGGTTTTTTCAAATTTTTCAAGTTTTTTTTTCAAGTTTTTCAAAACAAAGGAATAAGTCAACAACCTGTGTGTTCGGATGTTCTTTGTCTAGAATCTGTCTCTTTATTTTTCATTAAAAATATATTTTGCTAAACTATAGCAAAATATAATTTTGAGAATATTGTGGATTGAGAATTCCATGCCAAACCTGAACAATTAGCAACTGCTTTTTTTATTGGAAAGAGCACGAGCTTGGGAGTCAGAGGTCGTGGGTTCTAATCCCAGATCCGCCACTTGTCTGCTCTGTGACTTTGGGCAAGTCACTTCACTTCTCTGTGCCTCAGTTTTCCTCATCTGGAAAATGGGGATTAAGATTGTGAGCTCCACATGGGACAATCTGATTACCTTGTATCTCCCCCTGCCCTTAGCACAGCGCTTGGCACACAGTAAGCGCGTAACAAATGCTATCATTATTATTACATACAAAAAGAACTGCTCTTTAGGGGAAGATGTAGTTTTTCTTCTGCTGAACAGGTTTCACATTAACTTGAACAAGGTTGGTAGAAAGCACACCATATCATGTAAATTTTTCAAAGAATTTTCATGGTAAATAGTAAATTTTGCAATGTGCTCTTCCAAGCTTGCTTTCCCATTTGCAAGAGCTTATTATTTAGAAAAAAGGCTTGAAAAAGCCTTAGGAGAATCAAGCCTGTGGGAGTGGTCCTCAGACCCAGCAATGAGCAACAAAATGACTGAAGCGTCAGGGAGTTTGATTTCCCATCCTGTTTCTGCCTAGGACAGAGAATACCAGCCACTTATTCAGAAGACAGTTTAGTCAGCACAATGCATTTACTTAATCTTGGATTTGGCCGGCATCTACCAAAAGTGACACGGATGGTGCCGTGAACCGAAGCCCTCGAGACATTCATTATACAGTCTACCTGAAACATCACCACCCTGGGTCGATGATAGAATTGTTCTGGGCTGTAAACTGTTTGGGAGAGTGTGGGGAAGAGAACCTGTGGTCCCACCACTCAGGGTCATCCTCCTCCCTGCCTTAAGCAAGTGAACTACCCTTCACCCCACAGAAGAGGGTTCTTTCTAAATCCAAAGGACATTTGCCCCCTTGCCATGTTCCTTGGTTTCTGCTCTATCTGGAGCACCCTGGGGTTTTTTTAATTGTGTTTTCTTTGCTCACCAAGTGAAATTGGGCCTAGAAATGGAAGAGCATCCCAGCGTCTGGGAGGCTTCTGGTGCCATTTCAGAGCATCAGATTGGGAAGCTTGTTTCAAAGGCTTCCTTTTATCCTGAACCACCCCTAAAAGTAAAAAGCCTTCTTACAATAATTGGGTTCGCTATTATGGCATTTCCTCGATTTCACTGCAGATCATTCCACTTGAGAAACAGCTGCCCAAGATTGAGTCTAAATTCTACCAGCAGACAACCCCTCGCTATCCTAGGGCTCAGAGCTGAACGGCCACCATGGTAGTTCAACGGAGCATGCATGAATTTACACTTAAAAGGTTCCTAGGGGGAAAGGATTGAGACCACAGAAGTAGTTGAGGCATCCTGAGAGCCATTACTTTGGTTTGTGGGAAATTCTGCTTGGAAAACTTGGAAAGCATTTGCGGAGACGGCAGCTTTCTAGCTCCATTCAGCCCGTGATGGTTGCAGTAGCAAGGGGTTTGGTGGGACAAGGGCATTCTGCAGCTTTAGATAGGAATGAGACATATACTTGGAGAGACCCCTAGGAATGAAGATTTAGTAGCATTAAAAACTGAGTCTAGATAGTGTTTCCAAAAGGAAAGGCAACTAAACTTCTTCAAAAATGCCTATGCTTGCATAAAACGGATTCCTGGAAAACTGTTGAACTTTATGGATGTCAGACCGCCTCCCCCCAGCCCCGTCGCCCCACTCAGGAAAACACCCCTTCACTCAGGGCTTTAGGCACATGCCTCTTTCAACTCTCCCACCCCACCCCTTTCTGCTTGCAGGAGCCACCTCTAAAGAGTTGTTCTTAGCTTCTACCCAAGTGGCCAATTCCCTTTGGGCTTTGGTGAGGAGGGAAGGGTTAGTGTCGGTGAAGTAGCGAACTGGAAAAGAAGGAAGGGTCATATTCATGACTTCCATGGCACAAAAGGAGATGCACTGCTTCCCGGGAATTTGAGTTAAAACATCTGCTTTCTCCACTGAAATCGTGTCCTAGCTGTGCATGTGCAAAATTCTTACTGATAATCACAGAGCTTTCTAGGGCCAAAGCCAGGGGGTGGGGAAACAAACATATTGATGGCAATCCTGCTGAATCTATTTAGAACCACTCTGAAAATGCTCCAAAAAATCTGCATGGCTTCACACTGCTGAAATTAGCAAGGGACCACGGTGATAGTTGTCTATTGCTGTAAGCCTAAGGGTTATATTCTCTTAACCAAAATGACTTTCTGAGAATAAACTAAGTAACCCTCTAGAGAGTGGAAGGTACTGACCTTTTCATATCTGTGCTTATAATTTCTAATATCAAAGAGAAACTTCATTGAATTGCCCTTCTCTTTCCCAAATTCCCCATTTGACCGACATCTTTCTCTTTCTTGCTTTTACCTGTCAATCATGTTCCTAGCTGAAATTTGATTCATCTCCCACTAGTGACCTCAGATGAAATATTACCATAGGGGTCAGAACAATGTGAACCTTGCCATAAAAGTTCATTAACTCTTTGTGGGTTTTGACATTTATTTGATTCAGGGGAGCAGATCTCGGCATTGGGCTGGGTTACAATATTTGATTGCTGATGCTCAACTCTCAATTATTAACAGCAGTGATGAGGGCGGTCATAGGTTCTTGGTCAGGACAGCACTTAGTCCTGACAAGAGGAAACAGCTAAAGCTTGGGATCAATTAAAGGGACACCAGCCTGGGAAAAAAAATAATTCAGGAAGATAATTTGGATTATTTTAAATGGTATAAAACCGATTTGGCAGACACATTCAGAGAACAAGGCAGAGAAACTACCTTTGAGCCTTTTTAAGATTCTTCTTCCTAGTGTAAAAAGTGGACTAACTCCCTGCTCCCCCCCCGCCCACAATCTCCTGAAACTATCCTGGTCAGGCAAATATTAAAAATAAAAATAAAAACCAAACTTGGTTAAATTAGTTAAAATAAATGACTTGATGACTAACTGTCAGCTTTCGCCACAATGAGAGGTTACGTACTTATATGTCCACTGTAATTAATGCAAATTGAAAAAGCTCATTCTGAGATACAGAGTATCTTTACACATTAGTTATCAAATGTTATCGTAGAGTTGAGGATTGAAAACTGTTACTCCAGCAATATTTGTAGAGGAAATAACTGAAATTAAATGCATTTTGACTCTCACACTTAAATCCAACATTTGCATTGCATATCAACAGAAGCTCAGTTCACAATCTATTTTGCTAGTGTAGACTGCCATACTGAAAAACATCTAACCAAGAAATGAATTGTGCTCAACCCCTTGAAATAAAATCCCCACAAAGTCGAAATATTCATTTTCTCTTTGAACACTAAGGTTCACTTGCTGTAAAAACACTGAGGTTCACTTGCAGTATATTCCCACATGCAAAATTAAATCAAAATGTACCTTTTTGATGTCAGGCAACAGGAATTTTCACATCACTGATGTTGAGGATTCTCTTGGATACCTAATTTAGCAAATATATTAAAAAAAACAAAGCTTAGATAATAATCGTTGAATTTTTTCAAAAATATCGTGTTTTAATTAATGCCTATCAACTGTACCGAGTAAAATTATTTCACACACTTATTTAGTTTTCATCACTGCTAGTTGTTCTTTTAATTTTGTCAATTTGTGACTACTCTCTTCTCCTTGGGCAGCAACTGCAACTTTGATTTCTACTGAATGTTCCCCAAGCACTTAGTACAGTGTCCTGGACACATTCAGTGGAACGGCTTGCACACAGTGGCTGCTTTGCTCCCACTCTCTGCTCCTTCCTCAATTGCAATTTTCAACCTCACACTTTGGAGTCTCCCCTTCTCTTCTGACTGCAAATACGCTCATGTCTCCCCCGCCCTAAAAAACAACCCTCTCGATCCCACGGACCCCTTCTGATATCGTGCCATCTCCCTACTCCCATTCCGATACAAACTCCTGTCACAGGTGGCATCCACCTGCCACCTTCATTTCCTCTCTACCAAGTCTCTTCTTGACTCACTACTTTCCCTTCATTCCACCAAGACTGTACTCCCTAAGGTCACCAATGACCAGTTTATAGCCACATCCAAAGAGCTCTTCTCCGTCCTAATCCTTCTTGACGGCCTTGTATACTGTGGACCACTCCCTCCGGTTTGAAAAACTATTAAGGCTGGGTTTTCCTACGAGGTACTAGCACGGTTTTCCTCCTAACTTCTCTGACCCCTCCTCAGTTTCGTTCCTAGCTCCCTGTCTGCACCTTATCCCCTTATTGTGGGCACTTCGCAAGACTCTATTCTGGGCCCTCTACTTTTCTTCACCATTCACTAGGAGAGCTCATCTGCTCAATATCAGCTACCCCTTCTCTGAGGATGACTCCCACATCTACCTCTCCAGCCCCGACCTCTCAGCTCACCTCTACAATCCCACACCTCCTCCTGCTTCCAGGACATCTCCTCAAACTCAACGTGTCAAAACCAGAACTACTCATCTTCCTTCCTAAACCCACTCACCCTATATTTCCTCTCTCTATCAATAACATAATGATTCTCCCTGACCCAGAAACCCACACCCATGGTTGTCATCCTCTATTTCTCACTGCCTTTCAGCTCTAACATCCAATCTACTGCCAAATCTTGCTGGTTCTTCCTACACAACATTTCCTGGCTCCACCCCTTTCTTTCCACCCCAACTGCTTCTACACTGGGCCAAGCACTGTTCTTATGTTAGCTAGAGTATTCCACCAGTCTCCTCATTGATCTTCCTGCCTTTAGCTCTCTCCCTTCCAATCTACACTTCCTGCTGCTGCTCAAATCAACAATCGATAACATAACGATAATAATAATGATGGTACTTTTTCAGTGCTTACTAGGTGCCAAGCATGGTTCTAAGCACTGCGGTACACACGAGTTCATCAGGTTGGGCACAGTCCCTGTCCCATATATGGGGCTCACACTCTTAATCTCCATTTTACAGATGAGGTAATTGAGGCCCAGGAAAGCTAAGTGGCTTGCCCAAGCTCACACAGTAACATGTGGCAGAGCCGGGATTAGAACCCAGGTCCTTCTGATTCCCAGCCCCGTGCTCTATTCATTAAGCCACGCTGAGCATTTACTATGTGCAGAGCACTGCACTAAGCACTTGAGAGAGTACAATATAGTTGGTAGACACATCCCTTGGCCCCAGTTAGCTTACAGTGTAAAAGAGGAGACAGATATTAACATTAACTGAGACACTGATCTTCTCAAAGCCTTACTCGGCACACATCTCTCCACTCCCCCAGACCATATATTGGTTTCTTATTTCCCTCTGACATCAGGCAAAGCTCTCCAACATCTTTCCCCATCTTACACATATGCTCTCTTCACCATCATGCTCCCTTCATTCCTCTGCCAATAACTTTCCAAGTTGCATCTTACCCTTCTCGACTCTCTCCTCTGTCCCTACACTCGAGCTGTTGCTCCAGTCTAGAACTTCCTCTCCACTCAATCCAAAAGCCACAGCTCCACCCGTGTTCATCATGCCTTCCCCCATTCATTCCAAACACCCCAAGTTGTGTCATTTTACCTGCCAATCTAGCACTTCGGTACTCATTTATTCACACCCACTAACACTCGTGTACACATTTTTATTCCGTTATTCACACTGATGACTCCATTTGAAAATGTCTATGTCTGAATCTCCTGAGTGAGAGCATTTCATGGGCAGGAATTGCATCTCTTCATTCTGTGGTACCTTCCCAAGTGTTTAGTACAGTGGACTGCACTCAGAGGGTGCTCAGTAAATACCATTACTCTCTCTACTCTTACTACTATTCCCTGCACACAATAATCCCTCAGCCTAGATTGACAGCAAATGATAACCCAGGCTAAAACACAAGATGAATGGCTGTTTGTCCTAGGTTTCACTCCCCAACCCAGAATGGTTGGCTTGGCTTAGCAAAGTCAAAATGTGGATGGGCCCTGGGGGATCTTCTCTTAGTCTGGAGGGTGCTCGGGTCACCTCCAAGTTGAAGTAAACTGGGGAAGTGGGTTGTCTGCAGGGTCAACCTGCGGGTTGGGATCTGCTCCAGGGGTACACTGGGCCCCAAATCCCTGGGGCTCTTCTCAGAAACCAGCCGGTCACGCTCAGTAAGTAGGTGCTCAGTGAACACCATTGTTACTAGTATCACTATCACTTAGTGTGAAATAGCCTGGAGACGATCTGGGAATAGGCAAGCCTTCCTTGGCCCGAAATTGCAACAGATCTGCCCCACCGTGCATCGCATTGCTAGGGCACAGGACCCCCTCTCCCCTCAGGATGCAGAAGGATGTGATGCTCGGCAGCTTGCTCTGCTCTGCTCCAGGCTGGATTCCACTGCTGCTGGCTTTGCTTAACTGAGCGGTAGACGTGATTTTAACGAACAGAACCATTTACTGTGGATGCTTCCCCATTATTTATTACTTCACCCTCTATTTAAATTAGTAACAGAGAGTGCTCAGTACTGTGATATGAAAATTAGGCTCCTTTCAAAAATCCTTTTTTGCTCAACAATGAATAATAAAACACAATTCAGAGTAGTTAACTTTCTATGGTTTCCAAATTTTTCTTATTGCTATTAACTGTACTAATGTAAGTGGCAAACGAATTATCATTTACTCTAAATAGTCCATTATTTTTCAGACGGCATCTTAATAACAAAGCAGGGCTGTCATTTCTCCCTACGTTAGTCACACTTTACAAGTTAGGACTGTCAAAATAAATTCAAACTCTAATTTTAAAATTCAATGACTTTAGAAGAAATGTATGTACAATATCTGTGATACACCAGTAAATCAATCTCTCTTTCAATAGCGATATTGAGTTTTTTATTTTAATCAACTCTATTTCTCTTTTAATAGCCTTAAAACTCACATAAGCACGGGCTACAAACAATAAAACCCATTTAAAGTGAAGTGACTGAACTCAAAATTCCCTTTCTTTCTTAATAGTATCTGTTAAGCACTTATTATTTGTCAGGCACTGTACTAAGCGCTGGGGATGGACACATGGGGCTCACAATCTTAATTCCTATCCGTTACCAAGACCTGCCGGTTTCACCTATACAATATCGCCAAGATCCGCCCTTTCCTCTCCACCCAAACGGCTACCTTACTGCTACAGGCTCTCGTTATATCCCGGCTAGACTACTGTGTCAGCCTTCTCTCTGACTTCCCTTCCTCCTCTCTCGCCCCGCTCCAGTCTATTCTTCACTCCGCTGCCCGGCTCATCTTCCTGCAGAAACGATCTGGGCATGTCACTCCCCTTCTTAAACAACTCCAGTGGTTGCCTATCAACCTCCGCTCCAAACAAAAACTCCTCACTCTAGGCTTCGAGGCTCTCCATCACCTTGCCCCTTCCTACCTCTCCTCCCTTCTCTCTTTCTACCACCCACCCCGCACGCTCCGCTCCTCCGCCGCCCACCTCCTCACCATCCCTCGGTCTCGCCTATCCCGCCGTCGACCCCTGGGCCACGTCCTCCCGCGGTCCTGGAACGCCCTCCCTCCTCACCTCCGCCAAACTGATTCTCTTCCCCTCTTCAAAACCCTACTTAAAACTCACCTCCTCCAAGAGGCCTTCCCAGACTGAGCTCCTCTTCTCCCTCTACTCCCTCTGCCACCCCCGCTTTACCTCTCCACAGCTAAACCCTCTTTTTCCCCTTTTCCCTCTGCTCCTCCACCTCTCCCTTCCCTTCCCCACAGCACTGTACTCGTCCGCTCAACTGTATATATTTTCGTTACCCTATTTATTTTGTTAATGAATTGTACATCGCCTCGATTCTATTTAGTTGCCATCGGTTTTTACGAGATGTTCTTCCCCTTGACTCTATTTATTGCCATTGTTCTCGTCTGTCCATCTCCCCCGATTAGACTGTAAGCCCGTCAAACAGCAGGGACCGTCTCTATCTGTTGCCAACTTGTTCATCCCAAGCGCTTAGTACAGTGCTCTGCACATAGTAAGCGCTCAATAAATACTATTGAATGAATGAATGAATGAATTCCCATTTTACAGATGAGGTAATGGAGGCACTGAGAAGTTAAGTGACTTGTCCAAGGTCACACAGCAGACAGGTGGTGGAGCTCGGATGAGAACTCAGGTCCTTCTGACTCCCAGGCCCGTGTTTTATCCATTAGACCACACTGCTTCTCTTCTTATACTAACCTCATTTACATAAACTCCTTAATAATCCCAAATCTCTTTCATCTAAATATCTTTGTTTTGCCTCTTTCAGTCACCCTGCCCCATCTGCGGTGCTCACCAATACTGTACATGTGTCACTTCGATTTCCGTGCTAACAATATCAAAACAACTTTAGATGAATAGATGTTTCACGTTAATTTCTTGTCATACAGTCTTATGCCAGGAACTCAAAAGGAAAATACGTACCTAAAATTAGAATTTGGAGACTTCAAATGCAAAACAATTTGTGTTAGATAGCATTTGGATTGCTAAAGCTTCATCCTGAAGGGCATCCTGAATAGCATCTGTGAATTGCTTTGGCTGTGCAGAACACTGTGCTAAGCACTGGGAACAAATACAGAGGTGGAGCATCAGGCAGGATCCCTGTTCACTATACATTTGCCTGCCAAGGTCATCATTCTTTAGAGAATATAAATTCCTTTTTATATAAATAAAAGGTTTGGTTTTTTTTCACACGAGTGGAATATTTACCCCTAGTACCTCCTATGAAGATATATTAGATTTCCCTGCAGAAGAAAATTTCCACATGGTTATTTCTGCCAACAGAGTTCTTGATTTACCAAACAACACCCACCTGGATGAAGCCTTTTAATGACATAATCAGGACAGTTATTCCTTAAAAGCCCTATCTGAAATCATGCTTGGGATCTCTTCAAGCATATGCCATTTTTAGACCCTTCTGGGTTCACTTTCCTCCCTAAACAATGACCTCTGCTTTCATGTCACTGGTGAATGTATCCGATTACCAACGTCTTCAGTTTCCAAAGTGGGTAAGGGATTTTTCACACCTGAAGAGCATCTCACAATCTTTGTGGTTAGTCTGCATTAGTTATCTTTATATCAGCAGCTGGCCACCATTAAAGGACAGTCCTCCTCTGGATGCAACAATATAATCCAGCCAGATGCCTGAAGTAGAGTTATTCCCTCCACTTGGACCTGAGGGGCATCTAGTGGGCTTAGTCTGTTAACAATTCCACTTCATTATTAGAGAAAATATTTTAATGGCTTTTTTATTGATATACATAAAATTGTTACACTGAATTAATGGGGACCACACACATGGTGAAATTATTTAAAATCCAACAGAGACTACGAGCCCATTTGGGACTACCAAGGACCAGCCTAAGCAAAGGAATTTACTTATTACAGCATAAGGTTCTCTAAAAGTGAAGTTTTATTCGATGGAGCATTAATGCCAACCAAGATGCTAAGCAGAATTTAGCACTGTGATCATTTTTATTTTATAAAGTTAATACCTCAGATTTATCTTTTAATGGGTCTTCTTCTCTACAATATGCTCCTTCAAAGGGTTCCACAATAAAAGCAGATGAAAAAATAAGTTCAAGCCTTGCCTGAAATTGGTATGACATGAATATAATCTTTTAATGGATTTAATATTTGAGTGAGTTATAGAATTTTTTTTCTAGATTGTCATTTATCAAAGGTAGCTTTTTTTTTTTAATCTGAAACTGCAAAAGGGCAAAGACCATCTCAGGCCTCAACATTTTTTTTATAGTCTTAAATACGCTAACGAATGTTTCGGTTTAAAACTAGATTCAGAAAAGTACTGCGTCACTAAGTTGGCCTAAATATTTTGTCATCAGAAATGGGGTGGATATGGGAAGTCAGGGGGATGTGAGCGGTTGTGGGGGGGGGGGGCTCCCCTTGGGACCAACTCCAAGGCAAGAAGGCCCAGCCCAAAACAGGGTGAGTTACTGCAAGTGGCGGCTATGAATGCAAAGCCAAGAATAGTATTTGCCTGCACCCAGTGTCTGTGGGACAGTCAATCGTGCGTCAGTCTTTTCAACTGCATCTCCTCATGTGGAAAGTGATGTTCCTAAGCGGCATCGCCTTTGAAACAATGGACAGGATTCAATCCGTGCAATCAAAGATCTGTAGACAAGAGTGGTTCCTGGCAAAGCCACGCTCACCAGGCCCCTGGGACCACGGAAAGGCACATCTCTCCTGCTTCTGAGCGGGGAAGATGTTGTCCATTTTGAGTTGGACAGTAGGCCAACTTCCCTAAGTTGTGTGCTTGAGCCCCCGAACCCCCATCTAACTCCCACCTGTGAAATCTCTCCCAGCACTTAGTGCTGGGCTTTCCAAACAGTAAGCACTTCGTAAATACTATTGCTACTCCTGCTACTACCAGATGCTATTCACATCGGTACCCACCCTGCCCCTCACGAGAAGCAGGGAATCACTTAGGTGACTGAGGTCTTGAACGGTGGAGAGCAGGGGAGAGTTGAATCACAAGCACTAAAATGCTGGACCACACCCTGGCCATAACTGCTCACTGTCCCATAGTGGCTGAGTAGGTGTGGATGCTTTTATGAGAAAAGTAGTTTACAGACACCTCTAAAATTTGATTCTCCCCCATTCTGAAGGGTGTGTAAATTGAGGAGCTTGGAGTTGTATAAGGCAAAGGGGTAGTAAACCACAGCAACGTAGCGTTTATATTTCCAATGCCTTTCTCCCATGCGATCCTAGAGAGCTGAATTTATACTCCCTTCAATTAGGGGAATCTCAAGGTTCCCATTTCTGAAATTACAGCCACTTTTCGGACTTTCTTAGGTCATATACTTTTGTAATTTAATGCTACACCCCCCAACGCCACCACTTACCACCACCCTGCAATGCACACACACCGAACTGAGAGACTATACAAGTGAACTGCCTTTGTTTTATAAAGAAAGGGCTGTGTGTGTGTATATATATTTATAAAACATGTTTTATACATAAATATATACTTATATGAAGTATATATAAAAAACACATATATATATATATATATATACACATGTGAAAGCCAAATGAGCTTTGTAAATTTACTTCCTCGTACCTTTCAAAAAGCTTCAAGAAAAATATAGCCTGAATTTCTTTCCATTTTTCACTTAATAACCTAACTTCCAGTTGGTACACCCACAGAGTGAAAAAAACGCCTACTACAAATACAAAACTGGCTTCAGAAACATACCTAAGATTAATTGTCAGTAGTCAGCTTGCATGATCTCAGTGCTAACTTTGGCAGGTAAGTGGATGGGTCTCTTAGAATTGGTTTGAGGATTTGAAAATGTACACGCATATGCACTCCAAGACCCATGTACCTTTTTCAAAATGGTATTAAAGCACTTACTGTGTCCAGTTCTGGGGTAAATATAAGTTAATCAGGTGGGATGCAGTTCCTGTCCCACATGGGGCTCCTGGTCAAGTAGGAGAGCGAGCAAGTACCGAATCCCCATTTTACGGTTGAGGAAACTGAGGCCCAGAGAAGTCAAGTAACGTGCCCAAGGTCACACAGCAGACAAATGGTGAAGCCAGCACTAGAACCCAGGTCCTCTGGCTTCCAGGTCCATGCTCTTTCTACTGCGCCCTGATGCTTCCCACTTGGAAACGGAATACTACCGCTGTGTATAATTAGCCTCAGGTTTCTTTTCAAGCCACTAAACCATTTCCCATTTAATAAGAGGAAACCTCATAAAAGGCTGATCTGTGGTGAGAGTGTAATTATGAAGTCCAAAGTTTGGGCCGATCACCCGTGGAGAATACTGCCACAATCCACCCAGGTATCTCCGGTAGAGATCGGTTGGCGTTCCCAACTTTTTCAGAAAAGGATTTGGGTTTTTGTGCTATCAATGCTAGTCTCATTCCGTTGCCTGCATTTGTCTTTCTCTCCCTGGACCATGATTAAGAGAACAGCCTCTCTCTTTTGAATTGAGCAAAAAGTGGCCCATTGCCCAGAAGCAACTGGCACCTAGGATTCCTGTTAGCAGAACCTCCTGGAGAATTTCCTGCCCAAGCTCTCACAGGGCTCAGTGCGCTACCTGGGACAGGAGACAGGAAGAGGAGAGCAAGTGGAAAGGAAAGCGATAACTTTCATCCAGGCTCGTGCCGGCAACTGGAAATGAACAGAGGAAGGTGAGGATGGAAGGCAGAAGGCCTGGGCCCAGTTCCCCAGGAGCCCTAGGCTGGACCAGGTTTAACTGTGCCAGGATGCCACATGCTAGGCACAACTGACTCAGCACTAAGGATAAAGGGGCTGGGCCGGGCCATGAGGGAGGGGGTGGTGGTCTTGGATTTTTTGTTTCTCCCCCCCCCCCCCCCCACCTTTTCTCCATGGCTTCTCCTCGCAGTGGAGTCCCGGGGCTGGGCGAAGCTATCAGTGGATCTTCTGGCACACCGTGTTGGGTCACCTACTAAACTCAGCCCAGCCCTGTCCCAACCTAGTCCCACCCTAGCCCAGTGCCCTTACTTGGCAGCCAGCCCCAGTCCCATGGACTGACATAGACAGGTAACCTTCAGAAACTCCTTTGGGATTGAGGGAGGCAGGCAAAGATTGGCCCCCTGGACCAGAAGTGAAACTGGGAGGGGGGAAGGGTCAAGGGTAATGTGTGTGTGTCTCCAACCCGATTTGCTTGTAGCCACCCGAGCGCTTAGTATAGTGCCTGGCACTTAGTAAGCACTTAACAAATACCATAATTATCATTATAAATAGCTGGGGGAGTGGCAAGAGGGCAGAAATCGGGCTGTGTTGCACTGTAACCCACCCGTGTGGTTTCTTCCACACCCATCATCCACTCAGCTATCACTGCCACGTCTTTTCCCCGGAGCACCCCACGTCCAGATGCCAAAGATCAGTGTGCACTATGGGAAAGGAAAAGCGAAATTGTCCGTCGACACACACCAGAAGAGGCAGGGGACGGTGGGCCTCCGGAGGTGATTCCACACGTCCCCAACGGGTGGGACTCTGACCCCTAGGCAGGCTTTATTCGAAGAGCAACCGTCAGGCCACCTAAGGAGATTTGTGGGGTGATGAACTGGGTTTACAGGTCGTCTATCTTTTCCCGCAAGTCACCCTCCTTTACTGTTCGGTAGTTACTCAGGGGCACTGAGGGAGCCCAACACAGAAACCTGCCAGTTTAGGAATATGTGTACGCCTCTCTAATGTACCCTGCCTGGATCTCTGCCTACTTTTCCTACCATTACTCCTGACTTCCTGAATAGCCTCCTGCTGAGCCTCGCGAGGCAGCGTGGCCTAGTGGAAAGAGCACAAGCCCAAGTGTCAGAGGACCTGGCTTCTAATCAATCCCGACTTCGCCAACTGCCCGCTGCATGACTTTGGGCTAGTCACTCAACCGCGCTGTGCCTCGGTTACCTCATGTGTAAAATGGGGATTCAATCCCTGGCCTCCCTCCCCCTTACGCTGGGAGCCCCACGTGGGAGAGGGACCGAGCCAGACCTGATTATTTTCCATCTACCCCGGCAAGTTAGGACGGCGTTCGGCACATGGCATGTGCTTAAAAAAGGTACCGCAATTATTATTCATCCTCCCGACTACTTAGGGTCTCCCCAGTATCTAGAACAAGAAACTCCCCTCAAGCCAGGTAACCCACTGACCCAGACGACATAAGTTAGGAGTAGGCAGCTCCACAGCAGCCCCATTCCCCGGTTCAGGCTCATAAAATGTTGCTGCAGGTTGGTGTTTTCCCCTCTCTTTGTTTTCCCTAGGTTGTGAAAAATTGCAAGTAGGAGCATTAAAAATTAGAATGAAGGGAGTGAGGCAATCAGAGAGTAGTTGGCAAAAGTAGTAAAGCCCAGAGCCTAGTGCCCTGGATTAAACGTTCCCATCCCAGCCCTCATTAGACCTTCCCATCAGTCCTGGGGGAAATATATAAAAGCCATTTCCTCTCTTCTCCCAAACTTCCTCACATACACCCTGCCCCCAAAGAATTATTGACCTCTCTGATAACTGGAAGCAGAGGGTGAAAACCAGTCCAGCAAAGAAGGAATTGTGCAATTTAAGTGGCCTACAGTTTGTAAGGGTTGCTTGATTTTAATTTGGTGGAAAATGGAGAACAGGGACAAAGACATGATCTTCAGTGCCTCTTTACAGAGGCATCTGGATATCACAGCTCAAATGTGGGACTATGCAGAGAACTAAACAGGGGATTCTATCTACATAGCTCCCTAAACATGTCCATTTATGAAATGATCTTTCTCTGGAAAACTTGTGACCCTAATCCTATGGGGAACACAGAAAGATAGAACCTCAGAACTGTTTGTTCTATTTTGATAACTCAAATTAATGGTGTAACAAGCTAGATTTTTAAATACGGTAATGAAAAAAGAAAACTAGATGCATAAGTAAATACTTTAAACAAAGCATTAGAAATAGTAACTTCAAAATTTGAGAGTTTTTTTCCATAGGCTGTCTTAAATGTAGAGAGAGTGAGTGTGTGTGTGTGTGTGCGCGCGCACACACATTTTCAGAAAACAAAATTTGAACACAAAAGCTGTAAAAATCTTTGGTAATTCAGACCTATCACATGAGAGCAGCACACTCGCATTTTAGCATAAAGCAAGTGAAATTCAAGCTAGGGACGATAAGTCACTCCTCGCTGGGTTCCCTACCCTCCAAACACATTGCTTCCCCTGCACACTCCTTCCCGTCATCCTGAGGAGAAGCACTTTCTCTGGATTTTGCACACAGAGAGGATTCTGGCTCTGCTCCACCTCCTGACCCGGCAATTTGATTTGTTTCGTTTTTCGCTTTTATGGCCGGACTGTATTTCTATGCCACTACCCTCACAGTTGTGAAAGGGGCCGAGTGACTTCGATTCCTTCAGCCGTCCCCTACCCCCACTGGAAAGGAACCCTGCACAGAGCTAGTTTTGTTTGGCTGCCTGCGTAACGAAGCTCTTCCAATGAATTCCCATTTTTACTGCCGTTTGATCTGTCAGCTTTGAAGATTTAAGTCGATGCAAGAGGTTTCAGAAAATGTTTTTCAGGGTGTGATCTGCTTCAAAAGACACCTCTCTTCTGCAAGCTGGGCAATATCCAGCCCCTTAAAACCTTGGCCATCCCTTGATGCTGCCTTCAGAACCTCATTTTCTGACTCAGGCTGCAGCAGGAAGACAAACGGTCCTATTTCCTCTCTCCTAGTCAGAAACATAGTTAAGGCACACAAGCAAATCAACGGAAAGTGATCCACCTCACACTAGGCTCCCAGCTTCTGCTAGGACAAATGAAGAGCTTGTAGCAACTAGGTGAAGGAGCAGTCTTAAAGATTCAAATGAATGGCAGTGGGGAGCCATGAAAATATCTATTTCAGCAAATTTGTCATTTCGAGTTTCCCTTCCCTCCGTATTTAAGGAGAACATTAGAACTCTATCCAAGGATACTATCTCGTACACTCTGTTGGCACAGAGCTCAGAGTGCAGTCACTCAAAAAGTAATAAAATTTCGGGTCTCAAAGCCTACCTTGGCCAGCTTTAGTAACCAACTGGCAGAAAAGAGAGGATGTGCTGCATATAGCTCTCTTAATATACTGATTTGCACAGAATTCTTGAAAAGTACATTACAAAGAGTGCAAACACTGGCAAGAGTCACAATACCGCACTAAATCTCAACCCATATTGGAGCTTCCCTTCTATGTTGGAGAGCTACCTATCCGAGGAAGGCGCTAAGAAGCACAGCTGATGTTATTCAGAAGAGGAAAACTTGAAACTGTTCAGGCAGCTGGAAGCTGTTAATCAATTGATTCACCACATGTCATAGTTATAACAGTTACCCCCCCCCCCCAAGTGCCTTATTGTCTCTGTGCTAACTTCATCTAATAGGGACTTTAAGAAGGGAAGGAGTTTACTAGGAAGCTCTTTGGGTGAATTTTGTATGTGGAATTATATTTAGAAATGAAACCCAATGAGGTAAACAGATGTAAGAAAGAGCAAGATCAGATAGTTAACATCATAGGCTTAGTAATAGATCTAGACCATTTCCTTTCAATGTGGTTATGGCATTTGGGCAGATCATTCTGATACATGCATCATTTCCTCGGTGCATTCAGGAAGTAGAACCACTTGTATTTGATATCAGTATATTAATATGTCAAAGAAATTGATATTTAAAATTATGAATGATTCTTGAATAAGAAATTCTATATCACAGGGGGAAATGTAGAACGAAGCAATTGGGTGTAAATGTCTTTGAAAAGAACAGGAAGAAACGATATTGAGAGATGGGTTTAATTTCAAAAAAAACTCCATAAATCTTATGTGTGTATTTCCTTCCCAGAACTACACCGGTAAATAATTTTGGTTTAAAAAGTATCTAAACCGGAGTGTTTAGTTTGCAGCCCGGCATCTGTGCAGTAAATGCTGCAAAAAACTTGAGGAAAGCAATGTGGATTGGGATTCAGGAAATTTTCCACTCCTAGAGGGAAATGCTGTCAAAGTTCTTGGTCAAAAATAACAACGAAGCAAAATCTACAAAATTTCAATACCATCGGGATAGCTAATTCTGGCCTAAAAAGATATTTACCTTTGGTGACCTTTCATTACGAAAGGAAAAACTGTGTGGCCTATCGTACGACCACCGTATTTTGTTGCTAGTGAAGGAGAAAACATAAGTATTTTCCCGTTTCACCTATCTTAGAGCAGAAATTACGAACGTTTCCCGTCATGAATACGGAGAGACCAAAATGGATCAATGGTAATGATGTCGAGGTTACGAATCCTGTATCCCTTCGACATACAGAGCCGTGGTTGTTTTTTTTTTTTTTTAAATTGAAAAAAAAGGCAAAAACAAACAGCGATATAGGCCGTTCTGTGTAGAGTGTTCATGATTACACCTCAGCAAGCTATCTTGAAAGTACAGAGTTTTTGCTTAAACTGCTTTTCATCTGTTCCAATTGAGAATTCCAATACGCAATGCACTCCTGTGGATTGGTCAACTTGGTGGAGCTATAGCATTTAATAGGAATGAAAGGAATTTTAACACTATTTTATACAGAAATTCGGATGCAGCTTAAGGAGGAAAACCACACTTTTATTAAGAAGAAATCCTTTCTAAAGACACTACATTGCTTATAGCAAGTCTGGCTAGGCAGACCACCACCTGACAGCAGGGAGTATGTACTGGCTTGTAAAGTTTTGTAATAATCTAGTTCTAAAAATGCTACTCCAGTGAGTTTTTCTTAAAAAAAATAAATAAATAAAAATAAAAGTTTCCCCTTCTCCCCCCCTCCATGATCTTATATGCTTTAAATGTTAAATCCGTCTCATCTTTATTCTATTCATGAGTAAACTCACAGCTAGATTTAAGAAAGAGCAGCATTCAAGCTGTCCTAGAAACCCACTGCTTTCGATTGTTTTCAGGTACTCCTCCTCAGGAATTAGCTGCAATACCTGAGTTTGGAAGATAATTTTCAAAATGAAAATTAGATTCAGTGAACTGATAAGGAAAAATCAAAATCAAATGCTGCATTATTTGCAAAGGAAACAGAGGCAACCTGCAACCTTCAGCTCGAGTGGAAATCATATATAATTGAACAGGAAGAGAAAATATTATGAACGGGGGGAAAAAAAAGTTGCAATCTTTATGATTAATCAATAGAGGTTTGCCCATTACTTCTTATCCAGAAATAAGCTCGAATTAATTTGACTATTAAGATCAAACCATTCCCCAAACTGTGGCACAACTGAAGGTCAGCTGCCATAGGGCACAGATATCCTTCACACGTTCTGGGCATGAGGAGAAAAAATATCATTTCTTTTTCAAAGTAGTTTAAGTTTACACAAAGCCAACTAACTTTCAAAGTACCAAAATTATCTTCTGTTGTTTCACAAGGCTGAAAACGTTAGCAGAACACAGAGACCCTCTCTGCCTTGCCCCGTATAAACAGCATGGGGAAATTCACACAAAGTGCTACTGTTGTGTGAATTTTTAACTGTTATTTAAGGTAAAGCAAGTGTTTGGGTGACCTTGTAACATTCCTGAGGCTGGTTCAAGATTTTCTGAATAATCTGGAAGTCAGTTCTACCCAAGTGCTTTCTGAGGGGAGAAGGAAATGAACAAAAATGTAAAAATAAAAATAAAAATCATGACAGAAAAACTCTGCTTTTTAACTGCAACTGGGGCTATTTTATTTGTAATTATTTTATTACCTGGTTGCTCAAATGAAGAAAAACAAACAATCCTTATGATACCAGAGTTGAAATGCAACTTGAACGCATGATCAAATATCTCCTCGGACATACGGTGCAAATTAGTCTCTCTTGTTTAGGATAAATAACCTCTGAAGTTTGAAATTTTTCAAAATCTCCGCTTCGCTTCATGTTTAGTGAAGTAAACCATGATGTGTGCATTGAGAGGACCCACCAACCAGATGACAAGGACCGTTCATCTTTTGCATTAAGTGAATATGTGACCAGAAAAACTGTTGTGTGTCCATTTTGGGGAAAAGACGTGCAGCTGAGATTAAAATGAAAAGAGGATATCCGATGGTAAACTCCTCTCTCTCAATTTATTCAACTACAGAGCAGTGAAGATCTAGGATCTAAGCAACATAAGCGATTACAAACCTGAAGTTGTAACAAATACCTGAGAGCTCAAAATTTTCATGTCAAGTATCCCTAGAGGATCACAACAACTTTACACCTTACACAAAAACTACCCTGTACTTTGACCTGAGCAGATTATGTACCTAGGTACTTTTTGCAGAGTTGTTTCACCAGTTAAACTACACACTAAGAAACTCAGTACAGAATCCAAAAAAAAAAAATGCCGTTTATTATTGTAGATTTTTTTTTATGTAACCATAGTTGAAAATGAAAGAAAAGCACACAGGAACAATCACACATGGTTAGTTTAGTAACTCAAGATGTAAAACAATTTTGCACAGCAAAATATATAAAAGAAAACTGACAAGATTTTTTTATATTTATTGTGGTAATATTTAATTTTCAATGTTTCTTAAAGACAGGATATCAGTCCCTGAAAATAAAGTTTACTGATTATTGCCTTTTAAGACTGTGGATTTTTTTTTTGACATTACAGAAAATCCAGTTCTGCACCACAATACAACTGTAAAAAAATCTGCATCATTTTAAAACTGTGCAGTAATGCCATTTTCATAATTGCAGGAATTTTATTAGCGTTCTAAACAATTTCGTATTATGCGCTTGCAGATTATATTTTAGTGCAATTCAGTCCCGGATACTTTCATTTTGGAAAAAAAAATCACACATACATTTTGAATGTAAAATACCCCTACAGATATAAACAGGGGTGCTGCCCCTTAAATACTTTGGCTTTTCAAATACAGTCAGTGGTATAGCAAGGACTACATATACCCAACTTATATTTAAGTTGCAAGCACATGCTGTATCGGCTACTTTTAAACAATCCCCTTTTAAAGTCTACTCCCCCCCCCTTTTACATCACAACAGTAAACAATTTAGTGCATCAATCTTTTTAAAAGTCTACATCTAAACAAACCTCTAACTGCTTCCAATTGATCATCTAGAACATTCCTTTATCTAGAGCATACATTTTCAACCGGGTTAACAGATTATAAAACCTAGAATGAAGTCATACACTATAACCCAAAGCATTCTACATTTGACGGGGATCAAATGCAAAAGAAAGACGGGGCAGAGATTTTGAAAAACTAAAAGTTGAGAGTGCTTTCCGCAACAGCGTGAATTGGCTCCCTGAACTGGGATTTTTCTTCTCATTCAAAGATCTTTCGGAGGATTCTTTTTTTTTTTCCTCCTTCGGGAGCGGGGGAGGGTCACGTTAAATTAACAATCCGTCGTGACATTTTGTGACAGGGACCGCCTTCGGTGCATGTCAATGCAAGTCTGAAATGCGGAGTGACTTACAGAGTGGTCCGCTAGTAAATACAAAGTTTCACGGGCAGGAGGATCTAAGTTGCACTTTCTTCCCTCCGCTTTCAACTCAAAGAGGGGAGGGATGGGCGAATAGAACACAAAGTACGAATGTCATGCCCCGGTAATCTCCAAAAGTTCATTTCCAAAGCAGAAAGGAAAGAAAGAAAAAAAAAGATAACTCCGCCATACATGTCCAGCATGCAGGCTTTTTTTTTCCCCCAATCAATATAATGTCTCTCTCATCAAATCTTGAAAGGGTTCAAGTTCACTGTCGTTAAGAAACGGCGGCAAGCATAATGCACGCTAGGAGGATGAGTTCCTAAGGGCAGACTCGAGTGTCACTTTTTGGCAGAGTAACGCCCCGACTCACATGTACACACACCGAAGGTCTGATGCAGGCTGGATTTTGGCAGGTCGATCTAAGTCTCTTTCTCAACCAAACAACGCACGCACCCGATGGGGCTGGGCAAGCTGCAAGTCTTAAAATTTCCCATTCTGCAAGCTCGGGCTCATACGGGGAACCGAGGACGTAGAAGCCCAAAGCAGCCGCCCCCCCCCTCCGCCCCCCCAAAACGAGCAACCCTTTCGGATCCTGATCTTTGAGATGGGGGTGACCGAGGGAGAGAGAGTTGTCGGGGAGGAGGGGGCGGGGAGAAGCGCAGAGGCACGGTCTTCCCCCCGTCCCGTCCCCCCCGCCCCCACCCATTGAAAGTTTCAAAAAGGCCGAGCGAAACACCGGCCAAGGGGAGCCCGGCCCGAGGTTGGGGGCGGGCGAGGCCGGGTCGGTAGACCGCGGGCCAGTTGCGGGGGCGGGGGCGACCAGGGTCTCGCCCCGGCCGGGGCCGGGGGACCGGGGGCCGGGAGGGAGACTCACATGAAAAACTCCGGCGAGGACGGGCTGTCGCTAGTCGAGCCGTTTTCTCGGAAGCCGCTGCCCACCAGCTTGTCGTACTTCTCCTTGTAGGCGTCCCGCTCGCGGAGCAGCCGGGCAATCTCCTGCTTGAGGTGCTCCACCTGCTGCAGCAGTTGGCTCTTCTCCGCCTCGAGCACGTGCCGCTGCTGCACCCGCTTGAAGCGACACGACTGCGCGTAGCCGCGGTTCTTCAGGGTCCGGCGCTTCTGCTTCAGGCGGATGACCTCCTCCTTGCTGACCCCGCGCAGCTGCCGGTTGAGCTCTCGCACCGACATGGTGACCAGCTGCTCGTCGGAGAAGCGCTCGTCGAAGTGCAGGGCGGCGGGGTGGGCGCCGGGGGCCGGGGCGGGGGCGGGGGCAGGCCCGGCCCGCTCCCCGCCGCCGCCGCCGCCGCGCCGGAGCCCGTCCCCGCCGGGCCGTGCGGGAGGCCCCCGGGGTGCGGCGGGTGCGGCGGGGCCGGGGGCGGCGGGGCCGGGTAGTGGGGGCCCCCGCCGTGCGCCGCCGCCGCCGCGATGACGGCCGACACCACGGCGGCCGCCGAGCCCAGCTCGTCCCCGGCCCCGCCGGCCGCCGCGGCCCCGGGCGGCGGCTGGCCCCGCGCGTAGCCCTCGAAGGCGCCGGGGAGCTGGTGGCCGCTGCTGATGAGCGCCTCGACCGCGTCCTCGGGGCTGAAGGCCAGCGCCTCGGGGGGCAGCGGCTGCGGGTAGCCACTGCCCATCCAGTAGTAGTCCTCCAGCGGCGCTTTCTGCTCGCTGCCCGAGCCCGGGCTGGGCGCCGAGAAGCTGGGCGAGGGGGGCACCGAGCTGCAGGGCGTGCTCATGGGCGTGGAGGAGAGCGAGCCCCCGGCGATGAGCCGGCCGCACTGGCTGATGATGCGCTCGCTCTCGCCCGGCTCCTTCTTCACCTCGAACTTCATGAGATCGAAGTCATTAACATACTCCATGGCCAAGGGGCTGCTGGGCAGGTCGGGGTTGCTCAAGGCCAGCTCGGAGGCCATCCTCCTGCCCGCTCCCCCCGCTCCGCCTCCCGCGCCCCTCCACAGGGGCAGGGGCAGGGCCAGGGGCAGGGGCGCCGCCAGCGAGCCGGGCGCGGGGGCCAGCGGATGAGCCAGCTTGGCGGCGCGGGGTCTGGCCCGGTCTCCCGTCCCCCGTCCCGCTCCGCGGTCCCTCCCGCAGTTCTTCGCCCAGCCCCGGGCCTCGGGCCGCGCGGCACTTGGGGTCCCCCTCCCCCCCGCCTCTTCTTCCTCCTCCTCCTCTTCCTCTCCTTCTTCCCTCTCCTCCTCCTCCTGCCGCCGCCGCTGCCGCCGCCGCCGCCGCCGCTGTTACCGCCACCGCCGGCACGCTCACGGGGCCCGGCCCTAGGACACCAGGAGATGCATCAGGAGTGCAGGGGCCGGCCGCTCCGCTCTCTCGGCTCCCCCGGCTCCTTGCCCCGCTCTGCGCCCTTGCATAAGGGGCGCCGGGCCGGTCGGGGGCGGGGGGGAGGCGGGGGGCGCACAGTGCCGGCTGCCGGGGGCGCTGGGCTGGCGCTCCGGGCCGGGGCTCGGCACTTGGTGTCTTCTCTTCTCTGGACCAAGTGCGAGCGAGGGGTGCAGCCGGGGGACGGGGCAAGGGGCAGAGCGGAACCCTCAAGGGGCCCGGGGGCGGGGGGAGCGGCGCGGGCGGGAGAGTCAATCCAGATTCGAGAAGAAAAATCGACAGCCAAAGCGCGGTGAGAAGATGAAAAATATTTTAAGGTTCATCCGGCAAGAAGAGTTTAAAGCAATTGCTGAGTTTTATAGCGGGCCTGACGTCAGGCTCCGATGGGAAACGGACTCCGACTCCGGACCAATGAGCGGGGCCGCTGGCGGCGCGATTAGCATAATAGTCTGGAAACGAGGAAACTTTGCGCGGCTGTCAATCACCGGCCAACCAGCTGACTGTCAGCTGGGCCGAGCCCTTTAACCCTCCTCTGGCCGTCGGGGCCGCCTACCGGGCGCCCGCGGCCGGCCGTGCGGGGGACCCGGCGCTCGGTTGGGACGCGGGGGCCGGCAGGGAGTTGGGCCGCATCGGTTTGGGGTTGGGGGGCTCTTCCCGCCGAAGGCCGCACTGTCGGCTCCGGCCGCGCTCCCCGGACCGCTGCCCCCCAACCGGCTTCACCGGCGGTGTCCCTCGCCCCTCTCGACCGGGTCTCCCGGGAGCCCAAACTTGGGGACCCGTCTTTCCCGACAGCGCCAACGGGACGACGGGCGGGAGGAGCTGGGCTCCGGCGGCGGGGGCGGGGGAGGCTGGCAGGGTACCGGCCGGTTGGGGACGGCTGTAGGTCCTTCGGGAGAGCCGAGGAGGCACGCCGTAATTCCCGGCGGGTAAACGCCGTGGCCTTTTCATTTGGAATTCGGTTCGGAGGGAATCCGTCCCGGGCCGGTTGCCTGCAAGGAGTTTTCCCGCGGCGGCGGCCCCCCGAATCCCACCGAGATGCACTCCGGGAGAGGTCTGGAGGGCGGCGCCCGATTTCAGATCTCAGACTCCGGCTTGCAGTTTGGCCTTTGATTTTTCTCTCTCCGCTTGAGAGTTTGTCTCTTCCTCTCTCTCTCTCTCGCATACTTTTTGTCTCTCTCTGGATGTTCATCTAATGTTGGTATTTGTTAAGCGCTTACTATGTGCAGAGCACTCTTCTAAACGCTGGGAGTTACAGGGTAATCAGGTTGTCCCACGTGAGGCTCACAGTCTTAACCCCCATTTGACAGATGAGGTACCTGAGACATAGAGAAGTTAAGTGACTTCACAGTCACACAGCAGACAAGTGGCGGAGCTGGGATTCGAACCCTTGACCTCTTATTCCCAAGCCCAGACTTTTTCCACTGAGCCACGAGTTGTCTCTGAATGTGCCGCGGCTCTGAGTGAGTTTCTCTCTGTCTCTCTCTGTGAGGGCTTCTCTCTGTCCCTGAGGGCTTCTCTACATCTCTCTCAGGGTTTTCTCTGTGTGTCTCTGAGGGTGTCTGTGTGTGTGTCTCGGAGGGTTTCTCTGGGTCTCTCCCTGCGAGTTTTCCTATGTCTGTCGCCGAGGGTTCCTCTAAGTCTCTCTGTGAAGGTTTCTCTATGTCTCCGAGAGTTTTCATACGTCTTTCTCCTCGTCTCTGTCTCTCGTCCTCTCCGAAGGGGTTTCCTCTGTCCCTCTCTCGTCCCGTTAGGATTTCGCCCTGTGTCTCCGCATCTTTTTGTCTCTGTCTCCCGATCTCTCTGAGTATCTGTCTCTCTCTGCCTCTGGGTCGTACTCGCTTGCGGTGTAATCCGATCCCCGTCGATTAGGCTTTCTGCCCTTTGCCCTTTCACGCTTAAGTTAATCATTTCGTACTAAATCGTGGCAGGGAAAGACAGCCGGCGTGTCCCCCCGCCCCCCCAACCGAGGGGGTTAGATTTTAAACTCCATCGGGCCGGGCCGGCCGGAGAGGCCCCCCCCCCCCGCCCTTTGTGCAGATGCTAATAACTAATGCCATTTTCTGGATCGATTACTTTTTAAGTTTATGCAGAAGTCTGTTTCCGAGATTTTCAAGCGACTGGGCAGCCGGGGTGCAGAGGTGGGTGGATGGAGGTGTTGGGAAGAGAGAATGAGAAAAGAGGGAAGCGGGGCAACGGGACCGGGGAGAGTGGGGGGCGCTAAAGGTGTGTGTCTCGGGGGTGGGGGTGGGGGCGTGCACGAATCGCCTAACGCATTTCACAGCCGCACTAGGGTAGGCATGCCTGACTTCCTTCGGGGTAGAAGGGTGCGACGAATCCGATCCCCCGCCCCCCGCCAAAAGGAAGAAAGAAACGGGCAGCGAAAAGGGAGGAAAAGCGAGGATTGGCCGGGGCCGGTTCTCACCTCGACAGCGCCACCTTTCGGCCAAGGCCAGTTAGCGTTGGTCGGCGGCCAGGTGACGACCGACCCGGCCCCAAAACTTGGCGAGGAGAAACTCCAACTTCCCCCGCCCCCACCCCCAAGGCCGGGGCGCTGAAGAGTTGGGGGGTGGGGGAGGGGGCCCGCTAGGACCCCCAGCTGAAGGACCCCTCCGCCTGGCCGAGGGTTGCGTGAATCCGCCCTCCCGGCCACCTTTCGCGGGCTTCGGAGGTCGGGCCGGGCCTTGGGGCCTCGGGGATGGGGTCAGCCCTTCCTCCCGGACAGCTCCAGAAATGGCAGCTGGGCCCCCTCCGCGGCCGCAGCAACACATTATCTGTAATTCGGTGATAGAGGGAGCGTCTCTAGTAGGAGACCGCGGGGCCTCCGGCGTTGCTCATCTGCCAAGCGCTTCTTAAGGAGCGGGGCTTCGGCCGTTGGGTCGTCGGGTAAGCCGGCCCGGTTCTTGGCCGCTGCCCTTAGAAACCCCCTCGCCCGGCTGCTGGATCCACCGTCCCCGGGGGAGACGGGCTTCGTCTTTCTCCTGACGCCGGACACCTGCATTTCCAGTCGGCCACCGAAGCCTGAACGGAGCTGCCGGGCAGAAATACCGGGGGCTTAAAAGAACCCCGAGGGCGGCCGCTGAAGAGCAGCGTTTTCCCTTTGTGTTTCCTTCGGGACGGCACGCCTGTTGTCAAAGTAGGACTTTGTTAAGGGGAAAGAACTTCGCTTTTCACCGAGTTTGTGAACGAGGGAGATGGCGGTTCGTGTCAATATTTATCCGGTCGAACGATCCAAGCCTACCCTCCCGACTTTTGACACCGTTAACCACCGATATCGTCAAAAGCTTACACGGCACTTCCGAAAAGGACGATCTACTCCTCATATTTGATCTTTTCCCAAATAAGATAAATATGGGGGAGGGCGGTGATTTAGCATCCTCTCCCCAGAGTGATGTACTATTCGATGACCGCGCTTCTCTTCCATAAATGTATTAAACTTTACGGCTTTGATTTGCAACGTTACTGGGTACTCAGGATCACGTTAATGTTTTTCCCAGTTGATAACTATAGACTGTCTCAATATTAAATTTTTAAAATGCTGGAAAAAAAGATCTCTTCTTTCCCTCAGTTTTATTGGGGGGGGTTGGGGGGGCGGGACGTGCAGGAAAATTTAACATGTTGCCTTTTAGGAGCTAGAGATTTCAGGAGCATCGTCTCCCAAAGACAGAAGAATCAACTTGTCAGTGCTTATTGAACCCTGCTCCTAATTGCTGCCCCTAGAAGGAATGGCTTTAAAGAAATAAGTCCTGCCTTATTTGGACACCCAGCATCTTTACCAGACGATTATTTTCTGATCAGATACTGTTGAGGATTTTTATTAAGCCTAATTGTCCCGCTTATTATAATACCTTTTGGGATAACTCCCCGTGCTTCAGAGCACGAGAGACTGTGAACAATTTTTGGATAACATTGAAAGGGTGGCCCAGGTTTACAATACCCAATTCTCACTTTTTTCGCTGTTTTTCATTCTTTAAAATTTCATTAGTCACATGAGAACTCTAAACGTTTGTTGTTCCCTATTAGAATCTGAACAACTGACCACTCTCCCTTCAATTATGACTATTCGGCCTTCAGATTTTCCACAACTTCTTTTGCCTCATAGGTTTTTTTTTCTTTCATTTCTCTCCAGGCCAGTGTAATCCAGATATAACATGAGAAGCAAATATAATATGGAAGCTATGTTTAACTTTTTCCACTTACACGATGGAAATCTGTTGAACAATCTGCAGAATAGAGATTAAGAAACCAATCAAACTCGGTATCGTTAAGTACTCTGAAATCAACGAGGAGGTAAAGCAAAGGACTTTTCGTGTATTTGTCAACTGTGTGGAGAATAGTTTAATATTAACATCAAAATACACAGTAGTAGTTTCTTATCAGCAAATGTATAACGATTTTCTCAAGGGAAAAGCGGTTTTTTAGCCTATCAAAAAGATTACAATGTTAAAGGATTTTATGCCTGAATGTCACCTAAGTATATTATTTTATACCATGGGTTACTTTCTCTCTCTCTGGCTCACACACAGACACACACACACACACATCTATAAATATAAAATCTCGAGGACAGCTCAAGTATCCAATTTTTATGACGCAGAACTGAACATCGTACACTAAATTTGACTATGAAATCAACTCGATTGATTTCAGAAGAGTTCATCTGAGTAACTGAACAATAAGGAAGGCAGAAGGCACAAACTGCTCTGTGGCACAGTGTTAGATAAATCCTTTTAACAGTTTTCAGATCAGTTAGCAAGGTAAGTAAATCACAAATCACTGTTAGCAGATTCATGGGAGAAAATTAATAAAATCAGGGGAGATAAATGGATAAGGACAAGACTGCTGCGAAAAAAATCCTGCCTCATATTTGAGCCTGTGAAACAACAGTCTGATTCCTAAGAGTCATTATTTAATAAAGGTGAATTGTGTGCTAAATAATAATCAGCATTTATTAATTATTTTCTTTTCAGCAATTTGCAGATGCGAGTTACAGTCTCTCTTCCTTTGGAAGATGCATTCTTTATCCTTTTTATTAGAGGTAATTTATTATTTGCATTACCTGTATTTACTTGATAATTGAACATTTTGGATTCAAATTTATGTAATGCATTATGCCTGAGAATGTATTTCTGCCTTATTAGCATAAATAGTCACTTACCTCATGAATAACTAACCAGCTTTCTCTTAAAATATAGGGTTTTTTTATTAAATGGAACACAAACATAAGTATGGTAAAAGCTGATTCTCTGGTGTGTGGTTAAAAGAATAGCCAACCACTGTTACAAGGAAGGGAGTTCAGGTAGATGGATTGGTGTGGAAAAGAACAAAAATAAAGAAGCAAATTACTTGATAGGCTCATTTTGAAGGCAGTGGGCAAACTGGTATCCCTACATGGGTGGTAATCCCAGGATTAGCTATTTCTCTGTGAATCCTAGGCGGGCAAAGAGCCCAAAGTACCCTTGGTTTAGTGGTCACTTTTAAATCTAGGAAGTGTTACCTTGGGGGGAAAGAAGGGCTTCTGCAGGCCATGAGAGACAGCAACGGAGTCATTATCACGGGGATTGTCGTCTATCGGGTGGTCATTTATTTTGAACAAAAGCGTACTTGGCTCAAAATCGTTAATAATAAAAAATAATGATTATGGCATTTATGAAATAATTACTATGCTTAGCCCTGGGATAGATGCTAGGTTCTGATTTTTGAGGAGGGGGGAAGTGACATGCCCTGAACGTTTCTGTAGAAAGATAATCCGGGCAGTGGGGTGAAGTTGGGACTGGAGTGGGGAGAGGCAGGAGGTTGGGAGGTCAGAGGGGAGGCGGGGTAGGATGAGCGATTATACTAAGGTGGTAGTTGTTTGGCTGGAGAGGAGAGGGTGGATCTTAGCGATGCTGTGAAGGTGAGACCTACGGGATTTGGTGACCAACTGGATATGCGGGTTGAACGAGAGAGCGGAGTCAAGGATGATGCCGAGGTTACGGGTGTGTGAGACAGGAAGGACGGCGGTGCCGTCTACAGTGACGGGAGAGGTCGAGAGAGGACAGGGTTTGGGAGGAAAGATGAGGAGCTCTGGTTGGGGCATGTTAAGTTTGAAGTTATTTCCCATTCCGTATGGCATCATTACATCCTGCTGGCAACATCCCGCATTATTCTCAACTCCTCTCTCTCTCTCAACCCGCATATCCAATCTGTCACCAAATCCAGTTGTTGCTAGCTTTACAACATCTCTAGATTTGACCCCTTCCTCTCCATCCCAGCTACTACCGCGCTGATCCAAGCCCTTGACCATATCCCGCCTCGATCTCCTTGCGAGTCTCCCCGCCTACTGCCTCTCCCCTCTCGAAGGCCATACTTCACTCTGCTGCCCAGATCATTCTTCTACAGAACGATTCAGCCCATATCTCCCCACGCCTGAAAACCCTCCAATGTTTGCCCATTCACATTAGCCTCATAGAGAAGGTCTTTAAGGCATTCTGACCTTTCTGCACTGATCTCGGCAGAGTGGAAAGAGCCCGGGCTTGGGCGTCAGAGGACGTGGGTTCTAATCCCGCCCCCGCCGCCTGTCTGCTGTGACCTTGGGCAAGTCACTTAACTTTTCTGGGCTTCAGTTACCTCATCTGGAAAAAGGGGGATTAAAAAATGTGAGCCCCACATGGGACGATCTGATTACCCTGTATCTACCCCAGCACTTAGAACAGTGCTCAGCACAGAGTAAGTGCTTAACAAATATCATAATTATTATCATTCTCATTATCTGTTATTACAATCCAACCTGAACACATCACCCCTCTAACGCCAACTTACTTACTGTGCTTCAATCTCATCTGTCTCACCACCAGTGTCCAAATGTATAAAATGTCCAAAGTCAGGACCTCAGAGTAAAATAAAAAATTGATGTCACCCAGAAAGTAGAACAGACATACTCCGGGTAAACAAAAGATAACTTTAAAGAATAGTTTCCTTTCCATTTTTCTTCAGGTGAGAGAGCCTCCCAGGAGGTGCCATGCCAATTCTGCAGCAACCCTCCGCTCCGCCATCGGAAAAATTTGAAACAAGTGATGAGTTGCGTTTCGAGTTCCATCCTAGGGCTTAGGTGTTGTGCTGTAAAATAGAGTCTTTATTGAAAAGGCTTAAGAGGGCAGAGTTTTGCAAAAACTTTCCTTTATGAATATAATCTCCCTTCCCTTCACAGAAACAGAGAAATGAGAGATGGAATGGATGTATTCATTAATTATTCATGAGCCACTGCCCGTGTTCAGCCAGGGAGCATTTAGCAGCGTGGTTCAGTGGAAAGGGCCCGGGCTTGGGAGTCAGAGGTCATGGGTTCGAATCCCGGCTCTGCCACTTGTCAGCTGTGTGACTGTGGACAAGTCACTTAACTTCTCTGTGCCTCAGTTCCCTCATCTGTAAAATGGGGATGAAGACTGTGAGCCTCACGTGGGACAACCTACCCCAGCACTTAGAACAGTGCTCTGCACATAGTAAGCGCTTAACAAATACCAACGTTATTATTATTATTATTACTTTGTCCCTCTCAGAGTCAGAGCCCTAGCCACTCATCACTCACAGGGACCCCCTGGACAGACATGCCTTTTGACTCAAATGCGGTGAAATGGCTCATTCCCAAAGGTAAAAACTTTGGTGGAAGTCACTGCTCTGTCTCCTCCTCTAGACTGTAAACGTGTCTACCGACTCAGTTATATATGTATTTTTTTTTAATGGGGTTTGTTAAGGGCTTACTATGTGCAAGACACTCTTCTAAGTGCTAGGGTAGATACGAGGTGATCAGGTTGGACACAGTCCACGTCCTAGTACCTTTCAGAGCCTCGTTGTTGAGAGAAGCAGCGTGGTTCAGTGGAAAGAGTCCGGGCTTGGGAATCAGAGGTCGTGGGTTCGAATCCCGGCTCCCTCGCTTGTCAGCAGTGTGACTCTGGGCAAGTCGCTTCACTTCTCTGTGCCTCAGGTCCCTCATCTGTAAAATGAGGATTAAGATGTGAGCCCCACGTGGGACAACCTGATCACCTTGTATTCCCCCAGCGCTTAGAAGAGTGCTTTGCACATAGTAAGCACTTAAGAAATGCCATCATTAATACTATTGTGATCTCTCACTGCCATTTGATCTGAAGTATGGCACTTGTATAACACTGGTGGAAGTACTTATCAACCAATCAATCAATGTTATTTATTGAATACTTACTGTGTGCAGAATACTGTACTAAGCACTCGGGAGAGTACAATATAAAAGAGTGGTGTACACGAATTCTGGGCTCAAGGAGTTTAGTCTATAATAATAATGATGATGATGGTATTTGTTAAGCGCTTAACTATCTGCCAGGCGGACTAAGCACTGGGGTGGATATAAGCAAATCGGGTTGGACACGGTCCCTGTCCCATGTGGGGCTCACGGTCTCAATCCCCATTTTACAGATGAGGGAACTGAGGCCCAGAGAAGTGAAGCAACTTACCCAAGGTGCCACAGCAGATGAGCGGTGGAGCTGGGATTAGAACCCAGGTCCTTCTGACTCCCGTGCTCTATCCACTAGACCACGTCGTTTCTCATAAGCACTTAGTACGGTGCTCTGTGCACAGTAAGCACTCAATAAGTACCTTTGATCAACTGATTACTAGCAATGGCTGGAGCTGGCAATAAAGGCGGCGTGTCTTAGCCCGTTGGCCTATGACTCAGGTCACCTGCCTTGGGCTCCCAGTTCCCCATCTGGCCTGAGGGAAACTGCTTGCCTTTGGGCCTCACTGTTAATGCTCACCTTGGTGAGCACTGTTGTTCTTTCAGTCACTACTTTCATCATTTCAGGTATTATTCTTTCAGTAATACCTCCAACAGCTCAACTCCAGGAGACACAGACCCGCCAAGACAGAGCATTTCTAGATCTACCACCTCCAAGAGAAAAGGTTGTTCACCTCAAGAAGATGCAGGGTGAAAAGACAAACCTAGACTAAGCTCAGCGGGAGGTTAATTTGCGGAAGAGGCCCAGAAGAGAGGAATAAACATCCAGCCACCTTTCTAGAAAGTACTTTAAACCTTTACTGTGAGAACTCCTGCCCTAAGCAACTTATTCTCTGACTGTGAAGTGATTGAGAATAATGAAGCCTGGAGAAAAAAAGTGGGGCAAAATCATTTTCATTGAAGAGTAATGTCAAAGGGTTATTGGAACACTAATTTTCCTTGGTGGTCTCCCGCCTGAACTGCTGGCCTGAACCCTCTGCTCTGGCCTTGACTCATGCGCCCAAGCATCCTCCAGGAAGCCATGGAGCAGTGTTGACTGGAGTCCTGAATAATGGGACCCCTTTATTTTCCAGGAGCTCAGCAGTCAACATCCCAAAAGCAGCACCCTTTTGGGAAGCAGAGTGGCCTAGCAGAAAGAGCATGGGCCTGGGAGTCAGAGGACCTGTGTTCTAATCCTGACTCTACTACTTACCTGCTGGGTGACTTTGGGTGAGTCATTCACCTTCTCTGTGCCCCAGTTACCACATCTGTGAAATGGAGATGAAGACTGTGAGCCCCTTGTGGGGCATGGATTGTGTCCAACCTGATTACCTCATATCTATCCCAGCACTTAGTACAGTTTAGCCTGGCACGTAGAACTTAACATATATCATGTAGCGGGAGAAGGAAACAGAGGTAGGGGGACAGTGATTGGGGTGAGATAACTCCCCTTTTCTACAAACATTTCATATTTAGGAGGGGAATCCTGGTCGAAATGTTTTTATGAAAAATCCTGAGACTTCCAAAACCCGGCCCCCATCTCCCATCGACTCAGGGATTTAGAAGAAACCATTTTCTAGGAATGTAAACTCAGTGCTAAAGGAGGGTTTACTGAATTTTGAAGTCCTCGTGTACCGAGCCCCGTATAATAATGGTGGCATTTGCTAAGCACTTATTATGTGCAAAACACTGTTCTAAGCGCTGTGGGGGGGGATACAAGGAGGTCGGGTTGTCCCATGTGGGGCTCACAGGTTTAATCCCCATTTTACAGACGAGGTAACTGACAACTCGTACCAAAGCACATGCATCTTCTTAATGGTTTTATATTTGAGTAGAAGCAGTAGCCAAGGAAATAAATGCACCTTTAGGTTTCAGGAAATGGTAGGCGTAATATAACACTGGACCACTAAAGGTCTCAATTACACTGGCTGCTCAACTTAATCTAGTTGATGTGCATGTGATTCCTGCACATAAACCTTCTCTGTTGGTTTATGTTGGTTTGAAACCCTTTCTCCACTGTGAAGATATGGCAGTATCTTTCTAGCAAAGTTGGGTTGAAAAAGGAGAACAGCCAATGAACGAAAGAGACTTTTGAATGAGTCGATCTTCTCCTTTAAGAAACATGCTTGAGTTTTTTTGTCATCAAATTGATTTTTGTTTCAAGGAAACACTTTCATTTTGCTTTAACACTTCTTCAAATTGATGTCTGCAGCATTTTACTATGGTATCTGAGAGAAAAAAGAATGCATTTTCTTCTGCTTCATTATTCAGTATGTTGAATAAAACTGGAAACAATCCCTGCACTGACATTGCGAGCTTACAGTCTGGGTAACTGCAAGCAAATTCGGCTTTGATTTTCAGCCCTCTTGGAGTGCTTGCTTGGGTGATATATTGTCATCTGTTCAGAAAAGGAAATGATAAAAATTCCCCTGAAATTCAGTTTACATCTGAAGTTGGAGCTAATAATGCCCCCCCACCCCCCCACCCTGACAGGCACCCAATTTCAGCTCCCTTGAGGTGACTAAAATTTCTAGTCGTTAATGTGACATCAGTGAAGTTCACTGGGATTTACTACTGGGAAGACTTGTCAGGATATACCAATGATCCTCAGACTAGCTCACTTTTTTGTTTTTCCGGGTTCTTGATCTTTCATCCCACACTCCTTCTCTGCCCGGTGAAATGCATTTTCTCGATGACAGAACATTAACGGGGGAACGAAATGGCAGTATGTTCCATTCATTTACAGCGAGCGTTTTGCTTTTAGTTAGCTAGCATAGAAGGAAAGTGTGCAAGTATTCCAGAAGACTGGGCCTAGTTTTGTATACCAGGTTTCCTTTTTCATATGGGTCACTCGTGCAATTGAAAGTCCCATTCCTACAGCTGATCTCTGCATTCAGAAGTCCCGAAGGGATTGTGGGTTCCTAAGGGATTGCTAAGCCTCACCGTGACTCAGAAAGCAAATTGTTCTGTTCCTAAAATTCTGTTGGAAATATGGCCCATTTCTGCCTCTTTCCTCTCATTGTAAGGCGCGGGCTACCTGGAGAGGCTGTTGCATGCTTCAGTTCTAGGACCACCACTCTGCAAACCCTAAATCTTCAAATGTGACGTGCTGTTTGTAAACTATGCAATCAGGTGTCCGCTCCATGGCTTTGAACTGCCCTCCCACTGCATTTCTGTACCTTCTTGGAGCTCTTCAGGCATGCTACAGGCTATTTCTCAGTCTTGTTGATTTTATAGAATCACTCTTAGGTAAGATTCAGCTCATTTTTTTCCCCCTCCTGGTCCCGCAGACACATTCAGGTTGCTTCAGCATGTAGTGCTTACTTAGCAGTCTCTGAAGAGAAGCAACCAATTTCTTGTTTCTTCTCTGACCTTGACATCAGTCTACACAATGAAAACTAAACACACAGTCGTTTGTTACACTATCTAAAAAATTCAGGAGCCCTGAACCTGTCAAATTCGAGTCAACATCTGAGAAAGCATCCTTTGTTATGATAAATCAAGTCACAGAAGACACATGGATCAATTCCATTTACATGAACCAAGCAACGACCAAGTGCAGGTTGTATATTTTCATTGAGAAATTAAGAACAAGACAAACATGGTAAAATGGGTGGTCACTGATATCCCATGGGTACTAAGCTCCTTACCTGATTGAAGCCCTCCGAAGCTTGCTGTCCAACCTTCTATATGGCTGTGAGACCTGGACAGTCTACAGCTCCTAGGGCAACTTTATCAGTGGCATCCACACAACACCACAGCTCTGCTGGGTGGGATATGTGAGAAGAATCGATGACAGCAACTGTGTGGGCAGCCTTGATGTACGGGGACCTGAGTGGAGTCATCTGTGGACTTACAGGGCAGAAAAACCATTTTTAAAGACTTGGCGTTCAACAGTGTGACATAGCGGTGAACGGTGGGAAGACCACTGCAGCCAACAGATCATCATAGTAGGCAGAAAGTAGGAGAGGGACTGTTCTCCAAGAGCAAAGACTTGGGAAAGAAGATCAGGATGTAAGGGTGCAGAGTCTAAAGCAGAGGTGGGATAAATCCCCAAGAACAATGGGGCTCTGTCCATACCTGTGAACAGCTTGAGAGCACGTATTGATTGTAAATTGGACATTTCACCCAAATTTGCATGCATGGATAAGCTCTCACCATCAGTAGCATCATCTACATGATTTGATTCGGAGCATTGGGTAGGCAGCGGACACTAGAGCCGTCTCCTAGAAGATCTGTTTCTGTCTAGTGCTGAGAAATGCAAAAACCTGACAGTAGTAATAATAAAAATAATAATAATGGTGATGATGATGATGCCGGTGGTATTTGGTAAACACTTACTGTGTGCCAAGCACTGGGGTAGATACAAGAAATGAAATGGGTCTTCGACTGTAAGACCCAGGCCCTGTCCCACATGGGGCTCACCGTCCAAGAGGGAGGGAGAACAGGTATTGAATCCCCATTTTACTGATGTGGAAACTGAAGCATAGAGGAGTTAAGTGACTTGCCCAAGGTCATACAGCAGGCAACTGGCAGAGCTGGGATTAGAACCCAGGTCCTCTGACTGCCTGGCCTATGCTCTTTCCACTAGGCCATGCTGCTTAGGCTGTCACATTGAGAGGCTACTTTGGAAAACAATTCAAACAGAAACGAAACATTTCCTATTAACCATCAGAGACACAAGGGCTGGACTCGGTTTGATGCCTTCATTGGCTTTCTCTTTGTGCCATCATCCTCTGAATGTTGGGGAACGGCATGAATGGTGCTGAAAACGAGGGACTCATTACACAATCGGTTATCACTTCTTCCTTGTCCTAGCCAGAAGAGTTTTTAAGGACATTGGACAGAGATGCTTGCAGACCAGGATTTGGGGAACAGGAATACCGTTCCTGTTCAAGCCCCTGCCAGAGACCGGCAGACTGGGTGGGGAAGGGTGGGATAGTAGCCTCAAATCCGGATGGTTTCCCACTCCAACTCCCCCAGCTGTCCACATATGATTGGAGGGAGGGAGGGCCAGGAGGCAGTTTCTCCACTCCTTGATGTGGGGAGATGCTTCAAAATATTCTTGCTGGAAAACCAGCTTCAATCTCACTTCATTAACTCTCTCTTTATTGATAATGCAAAATTACTGCCAAGCCAAGCACCCTAAATCCAGGTGGCAAGAAGATGGCAGGGTGCAAGAATTTCTCATAAAATTAGACATAGAACTCACAGCAGTGAAGCTTCACTTCCTTAGGCTGCCGGTGTCCACTGCAAACTGACACCACATCTCTAGAAGGACTAGATAAAACCCTGCAGGCTGAGAGATTTGGGGATCTTCCCGCAAAGGGGCTCTAGCAGCTCATTGACAATTTCGATCTTTAAGTGGGATGAAGGCAAGTTTTGACTTCAGGTATTTCAAGTTGTAATGAACAATACTTACACTCTGTTTTAGCTTTACCGCACAGTGGCTTAACTTTACAATACTATCCTCCTTTATGGCACCTGGGTGTGTGGGGGGAGCGAGTAGAGCGGCAGGGAAATGGGGGAAACAACTTTAAAAGCTGCAATGGGGTTGGAAAAGTGGGGGTAGATTTATGAGGCTGGAGGATGTGAGAGGTCCAGGGACAGGGAGCGGGAAGGGGTTACCTGATAGGCACAGACACCAGGGAGGGTCCACACATCCATTTTACTGCCGAGGAGGTAAAAACTGGCTTTGCTATCGTGGAATACAGTACCAGAGTGATAGTACTCATCTATAATCGATTGAGTACAGAATTGGGGGTAATTTGGATAAAAACAGGGTATTTGACCTTGATTCAATAGCAGCAGTAATTCATTCATTCATTCATTCAATAGTATTTATTGAGCGCTTACTATGTGCAGAGCACTGTACTAAGCGCTTGGGATGAACAGGTCGGCAACAGATAGAGACAGTCCCTGCCGTTTGACGGGCTTACAGTCTAATCGGGGGAGACGGACAGACAAGAACAATGGCACTAAACAGCGTCGAGGGGAAGAACATCTCGTAAAAACAATGGCAACTAAATAGAATCAAGGCGATGTACAATTCATTAACAAAATAAATAGGGTAACGAAAATATATACAGTTGAGCGGACGAGTACAGTGCTGTGGGGATGGGAAGGGAGAGGTGGAGGAGCAGAGGGAAAAGGGGAAAATGAGGCTTTAGCTGCGGAGAGGTAAAGGGGGGATGGCAGAGGGAGTAGAGGGGGAAGAGGAGCTCAGTCTGGGAAGGCCTCTTGGAGGAGGTGATTTTTAAGTAAGGTTTTGAAGAGGGAAAGAGAATCAGTTTGGCGGAGGTGAGGAGGGAGGGCGTTCCAGGACCGCGGGAGGACGTGACCCAGGGGTCGACGGTGGGATAGGCGAGACCGAGGGACGGTGAGGAGGTGGGCGGCAGAGGAGCGGAGCGTGCGGGGTGGGCGGTAGAAAGAGAGAAGGGAGGAGAGGTAGGAAGGGGCAAGGTGATGGAGAGCCTTGAAGCCTAGAGTGAGGAGTTTTTGTTTGGAGCGGAGGTCGATAGGCAACCACTGGAGTTGTTTAAGAAGGGGAGTGACATGCCCAGATCGTTTCTGCAGGAAGATGAGCCGGGCAGCGGAGTGAAGAATAGACCGGAGCGGGGCGAGAGAGGAGGAAGGGAGGTCAGAGAGAAGGCTGACACAGTAGTCTAGCCGGGATATAACGAGAGCCCGTAATAGTGAGGTAGCCGTTTGGGTGCAGAGGAAAGGGCGGATCTTGGCGATATTGTAGAGGTGAAACCGGCAGGTCTTGGTAACGGATAGGATGTGTGGGGTGAACGAGAGGGACGAGTCAAGGATGACACCGAGATTGCGGGCCTGCGGGACGGGAAGGATGGTCGTGCTATCCACGGTGATGGAGAAGTCTGGGAGCGGATCGGGCTTGGGAGGGAAGATGAGGAGCTCAGTCTTGCTCATGTTGAGTTTTAGGTGGCGGGCCAACATCCAGGTGGAGACGTCCCGGAGGCAGGAGGAGATGCGAGCCTGAAGGGAGGGGGAGAGGACAGGGGCGGAGATGTAGATCTGCGTGTCATCTGCGTAGAGATGGTAGTCAAAGCCGTGAGAGCGGATGAGTTCACCGAGGGAGTGAGTGTAAATGGAGAACAGAAGAGGGCCAAGAACTGACCCTTGAGGAACTCCAACAGTTAAAGGATGGGAGGGGGAGGAGGCTCCAGCGTAGGAGACCGAGAATGATCGGCCAGAGAGGTAAGAGGAGAACCAGGAGAGGACAGAGTCCGTGAAGCCAAGGTGAGATAAGGTATGGAGGAGGAGGGGATGGTCAACAGTGTCAAAGGCAGCAGAGAGGTCAAGGAGGATCAGAATGGAGTAGGAGCCATTGGATTTGGCAAGAAGGAGGTCATGGGTGACCTTAGAGAGAGCAGTCTCGGTAGAGTGGAGGGGACGGAAGCCAGATTGGAGGGGGTCTAGGAGAGAATGGGAGTTAAGGAATTCTAGGCATCGATTGTAGACGACTCGTTCTAAGATTTTGGAAAGGAAGGGTAGTAGGGAGATAGGACGATAACTGGAGGGGGAAGTGGGGTCAAGAGCGGGTTTTTTTAGGATGGGGGAGACGTGGGCATGTTTGAAGGCAGAGGGGAAGGAGCCCTTGGAGATTGAGTGGTTAAAAATAGACGTTAAGGAAGGGAGGAGGGCAGGGGCGATGGTTTTAAGAAGATGAGAGGGAATGGGGTCCGAGGCGCAGGTGGAGGGGGTGGCACTTGCGAGGAGGGAGGAGATCTCCTCTGAGGATACTGCAGGGAAGGATGGGAAAGTAGGGGAGGGGGTTGTTGGGGGGGAGGGGAGAGGCGGAGGGGTGACTTTGGGGAGCTCAGACCTGATCGTGTTGATTTTTGTGAGGAAATAGGTGGCCAGATCATTAGGGGTGAGAGATGGGGGAGGGGGAGGAACAGGGGGCCTAAGGAGAGAGTTAAAGGTCCGGAACAATCGGCGGGGGTGACGGGCATGGGTGTCGATGAGGGAGGAGAAGAAGCTTTGCCTGGCGGAGGAGAGGGCAGAGTTAAGGCAGGAAAGGATAAATTTGAAGTGTGTGAGGTCGGCTTGGTGCTTGGACTTTCGCCAGCAGCGCTCAGCAGCTCGAGCATAGGAGCGTAGGAGGCGGACGGAGGAGGTGATCCGGGGCTGTGGGTTAGTGGAGCGAGAGCGGCGGAGGGAAAGGGGGGCGAGAGAGTCGAGATGAGTAGAGAGGGTGGAGTTGAGAGCGGAGACCTGATCGTCGAGAGTGGGAAGAGAGGACAGGGCGGCAAGGTGAGGAGAGATGCTATTGGAAAGACGGATGGGATCGAGAGAGCGGAGGTCTCTGTGGGGCCGTAGCGAAGATTTGCAGGGGGAGGGAGTGTGAGAGATGAGGCAGGTGAGAAGGTTATGGTCAGAGAGAGGGATTTCAGAGTTGGTGAGTGAGGAGATAGTGCAGCGGTAGGAGATGACGAGATCGAGGGTGTGACCGAGTCGGTGAGTGGGCGCGGTATGGTGGAGGAGGAGGTCGGCAGAGTCGAGGAGGGATAGCAGGCGGGCGGTAGAGGAGTCGTCGGGTACATCCGTATGGATGTTGAAGTCTCCGAGGATCAGAGTGGGCAGAGAGAAGGAGAGGAGGAAGGTGAGAAAGGGGTCAAGGTGGTTGAAGAAGTCGGAGGTGGGACCGGGAGGGCGGTAGATGACGGCGACAAGTAACTGGAGTGGGTGGTAGAGGCGAATGATATGGGCTTCGAAGGAGGGGAAGGAGAGGGAGGGGGGAGGAGGGATAGTGCGGAAGTGGCATCGGGGCGAGAGGAGGAAGCCGACGCCTCCTCCCTTACCGGTGAGTCTGGGGGAGTGGGAGAAGGAGAGGCCTCCGCCGGAGAGAGCGGCGGCGGAGACCGTGTCTTCGGGAGAGAGCCACGTTTCCGAAAGGGCGAGGAGGAGGAGAGAGCGGGAGAGGAAAAGGTCATGGATGAAAGGTAGCTTGCCTGTAATAGAGCGGGGGTTCCAGAGGCCACACTTGAAAGTAGCTGTGGGTGCAAGGGGAGGAGGGGGGAAGGGCGGGAGGAGGGGAGGGTTTGGATGGGAAGGAGGTGGCGGGGCCCTGGACGAGGAGAGGGGGATGAGGGGTGGCGGTGGGACAAGAGGACTGGGATGGGGCATGGGTGGGGAAGAGAGAAGGGGGGAGGGGGTGAAGAGGGGGTTTGGTGGGGGGAAGAGTAGGGGGAGGGGGAAGAGGGGTAGCGCTGGTAAAGTGGGGTTCTAGGGCGGGAGAGAGGAGGGGGGGAGGAGACAGAGGAGAGAGCGGGAAAGAGCTGAGCGAGAGAGGGGAAGGGGAAGGGGAAGGGGAGGATAGGAAGGGGCGGGAGGGGGGAGGGGGGAGGAGGGACATGGCGAGGCCAGAGAGGTGGGTGGCAGCACTGACAACAATAAACAGTAATAAACGAAATCGGTAATATAGCAACATGATACAATATGATACAATACAGTGGTGGTAATATAGCAACATGATACAGTATGATACAATATAGTCGTGTTAATAAAAGGGGTGATGACCAGGGTCGGGGGTAGACTCGATTAAGGGGCGACCTGATCAAATTCAAAATCTGACGACAATAAACAATAAAAAGCGAGATCGCAAATATAGCAACATGCTACAGTAAGGCACACTACAATAGTGTTAATAAGCAGGCGATGACCAGGGTCGGGGGACAAGCCGACCCTACCCGAGAGCATCCACAGGGTACAATACACCGTAATGAGCTTGGGAAGTATAAACCCAAGTGGCATGTTCCCTGCCCACAACGAGTTTTCACTCCAATGGGGGAGACAAAGATAAATCTGGGCCGTATTATGGCAAGGCCTCCTGGGGCTCAAGTCCCGGGCCCAAAGGGCCCGTGGGGATTGAGAAGCACGGCCCTTCGCCAGTAGGTAACAGCTAAAAGGAAGCCCCGCTAAAGTACTGCTATTACCAGTGATGCTAATAACCCTCGTGCTTCCACCATCACCTTCCTTTTCCCACCTTCACCTCCCATCCCTCATCGTGGCCTTCTGCTGTTGCTGCCTCCATCCTCCATCCCCCCAGTGCCTCCACAGGCATCTCCTAGCTTCCTGCCATGAGTCCCTGGGCCACTGGCTCCCATGAGGTCCTATACTGCTCTGCCATGACCACAGCTGTTATGGCCACGGCCGCTACGGGGTCTCATAAAAATGTTGCCGTAGCCACAGCCAGTATCTCTGAGCCTTGTCATGGTTTCGATTGTTTTGAGGAGCCCCCTACCGGTAATGTCCCTGGAGCCACGGGAGTGTGGGTGGGTGGGTGTGGGTGTGTGTGTTTGATTTTTTCTGAAGAGTTTTAAAGTCAGGAATCGCTGTGGTCTGGAGGGCATGAAGGGAGCTGGAATTACAGTCCAGCTGCGGAGAGGTACAAGGCGGTAAGAGACATAATCATGCCGTGCTGTGTGGCATGTTCCCGAATTTGTAGTTTCTTTCCTTTTCGGCTTCGAGTGACTCAGAAGTCTAGTGTAAGTAGGAACCAAGTTTTAGAACATATGACTAGGTTAGGTCCGTATTGAGAAGTGTGGTCAATAGTTGTTTAATAATTGACCTGGCAAATGAAATCACCAAAAATGAACACCATACCCCCAGGGCAATCAATCAATGGGTCAGGGGCATTGATTGAGAGCTTACTGTGTGCAGACACTGCACTAAGTGCTTGGGAGAGTAGACACGTTCCCTGGGCACAAGGAGGTTACACAACAGAAACCCAGTTCCTGAGAGGCTAGTTGGTCTGACTTTCCTGTTTCCTGCCTGCTCTAAATGGTGATTTAGCCTAGGTAGATAGTCCAGGAGTTCTTTGTTATCTTTGCTCTGGGGGTATGTCAGCCCTGTTATAAGGAGCACAAAGTGGGACATGTACTTCTAAGAGAAAAAGAAAGGCTAGAAAAGAAACTAGAGTCAGAGAGAGAGAGATACAAAAAGAAGGAAAGAGAGCAGTGGGGAAATTTCATCCAAAAGTTTGGCAGTGAAAATGTTCAAAATCAATTTTAGCACTATGACCTATATGAGAAAACGAAATTCCGGGCATATAACTTACAGCGGAATGGCTGAGAAATCACATTCCAATCAGCAAGTAAATGGCCAAACCTGGGAACAGAATTAAATGCAACTCAACCATCGTTGGCAAGGGCATATCCAGCTAGAATTGATTAATCACCTCATGTAGCTGGTTCGGCCTTGGAACCTGCCCACAGAGCAACTCCCCAATGCCTCTTGTTGGAAAATCTGAAACTCTTCTTGGAATGGGCATGCTACCTAAATGATTCTTCATTGGAGAAGAAAGGGTGGGAGCAGAATTTTCAAAATTTGTCAGTTAGATGGCACACTAGCCACAGTTTTGGGGGGCGGTGGGGCAGAGGGTGAGAGACACATACCAACAGGCCCACAGATGCCATGCTATTACATAGAAAATATTAGCTACTTCCCCAAAAATGACCTCAGTGGTGGCAAGAGGGAGCCCTATCCTTGAAGGGCTGCAGCAGGTAAGAGGAATCTATCTGTCAATTGTATTTATTGAGCACTGTACTAAGTATTTAGGAGAGCAGGATATAATGAAGTCGGTAGACCTGTTCCCTGCCCACAGTGAGCTTACCGTCTAGAGGGAATAAATAAATTTCAGAAATGTACCTAAGTTCTGTGGGGCTGAGGGAGGGGTGAATAAAGAACGCAAATTCAAGTTCAAGGGTGACGGAGAAGGGAGTGGGCAACAGAGTTAGCGGCCACATTCCCTGCCCGCAACAGGTAAAAGAGGAGTTGTTTTAACAAGTACCATTGATGATGATGATGCATACAGAGAGCTGTACTAGGCCCTTGGAGGGTCACAAGAAGTAAAAAGCCTGTTCTCTGCCTTCAAAAGAACTTACAGTTTAATGAGGAGAAATAGTAGGTTAAAATGGCTGAATAAGCAATATATTAAGAAAGTAGATATGACAAATTAACACAAGTAGGTACATAAATCACTCACAAGTAAACAGATAAGTGCACGTGAATGATGGCATGAGGGGAAAAGTTAATCAGGGAAGGCATTCTGGAGAAGGTGACAGTTTTAAGGGAGGGGAGGGGGCATGCCTGGATGAAGGTCGGAGGCTGTTGCAGATGGGGAACGTAGGGCTGGATCTTTCAATCAGTCATTCGTATTCATTGAGCCCTTACTCTGTGCAGAGAACTTTCTAAGCACTTGGGAAAGTACAGTAGGAGAGAATTGGTAGACATGATCCCTGCCCTCAAAAGGCAGAAATCCAGGTTTACAGATGAAGCTGGGGCCTGGAGAAAGGTGGGAGTGGAACTTGCAGCAGCAGAGGAGAAAATTCAGACTTCCTCTGCCTAAATATATCACCCCTTTCTCCATACCCTTGTATAGGGCTGTTTCTAGCGACACGTGTTCGTGAAGTTAAATCTACAGCTGAGCTTCAAGGTCGTGTCGGGGGGGGGGGGGGGGGGCAGAGAATTGGAGACTGTAGAGTTACCCGTCAGAGGAGCAAATTTCATTCCTCCAGAAGCCTCAGAAGTTATGTACTCGACTTCTTTCCTATCAAGCTAAATAAAGCTAGCCTGGCCCAGCTCTCTACATACCTCTCTCTCTCTCACCCCTCCCTGGACTTTTGCCTTTCCTAGCCCTTTGCCCCACATCTCAAGCCTGCCCTCCCAGTGGGCTATGATTCCACTGCACCACCCTCCGCTCCACAACCAGTCCAGTCCATTCCCTTTCCCCCATCCCAGGTCCGATTTGATGGCCTCTGCTGCCGCCATCATCCTCCCACCCCTTTCCTGACATGGCTGCAGTGCTGGAAGGCAGAGGTTGGGGAGGGGCGGCAGACAGCAGGTAGTTTGGAAGACAAGGAAGAAGATTCGGAAATGAGGACGAGCCACATACCTTCCTCTAAAAACTTATGCCCTGCCTCTTCCCGTTCTTCCCTGGCCCAGCCCTACTCTGGTCTAGCCTTAGCACCCCCCAACTTTGTGGCCCAAGGCCTCAGGGATTATTCACTCATTCATTCATTCAATCATATTTATTGAACGCTTACTGTGTACAGAGCACTGTACTAAGCGCTTGGGAGAGTACAACAACAAACAGACACATTACCCGCCCACAACAAGCTTATAGTCTAGCGGTGGGGAGACAGACATTAATATAAATAAATAAATTAGAGATATGTAGTTAAGTGCTGTGGGGCTGGGGGCGGGGGGAAGAACTAGGGGAGCAAGTCAGTGCGACGCAGAAGGGAGTGGGAGAAGAGGAAAGTGGGGTCTTAGCAAAGGCCTCTTGAAGGAGACGTGCTTTCAATAAGGCTTTGAAATGGGGGAGAGTAAATGTCTGTCAGAATTGAGGAGGGAGGGCATTCCACGCCAGAGGGAGGACCCGAGCGAGGGGTCAGCGGCGAGACAGACGAGATTGAGGCACAGTGAGAAGGATAGCATTAGAGGAGTGAAGTGTGTGGGCTGGGTTGTAGTAGAAGAGTAGCGAGGTGAGGTAGGAGGGGGTGAGGTGATTGAGTGCTTTAAAGCCAATGATGAGGAGTTTTTGTTTGATGCACAGGTGGAGGGGCAACCACTCCCCTTTTGGGAGGTGTGGGGAGACATGTCCTGAACGTTTTTGTAGAAAAATGATCTGGGCAGCAAAGTCAAATGTGGACTGGAGTGGGCAAAGACAGGAGGCTGGGAGGTCAGCAAGGAGGCTGATGCAGTAATCCAGGCAGGTTAAGATGAGTGGATTACATGGTAGCAATTTGGAGAAGAAAGGGTGGATTTTAATGATGTTTTGAGGGTGGTGCCAACAGGATTGAGTGATGGATTAAATATTTGGGTTGAATGAGAGAGAGAGGAGTCGAGGCTAACGCCAAGATTATGGGTTTGTGAGACAAGAAGGTTGGTGGGGCCATCTACAGTGGTGGAAAAGTCAGGGAGAGGACAGGGCTTGGATGTGAAGATAAGAAGTTCTGTTTTGGACCTGTTAAGCCTGAGGTGACGGGACGACACCCAAGTAGAGATGTCTTGAAGGCAGGAGGAAATATGAGACTGCAGAGAGGGAGAGAGATCAAGGTCGGACATATACATTTGGGTATCATCCACATAGACTTCTATGTAGTAGTTGAAGCCATGGGAGTGAATGAGTTCTCCAAGGGAGTGGGTTGAGATGGAGAATAGAAGGGAATCCAGATCTGAACCTTGAGGGAGCCCCACAGTTAGGGGTGGGAGGCAGAGGAGAAGTCCGCGAAGGAGACTGAGATGAACGGCCAGAGAGATAGGAGGAGAACCAGGAGAGGACAGTGCCGGTGAAGCCAAGGTTGGATAATGTTTCCAGGAGGACGGGGTGGTCGACGGTGTCGAAGGCAACTGAGGGGTCGAGGAGGATCAGGATTTAGTAGGGGCCATTAGGATTTGGCAAGAAGGAGATCATGGTGACTTTTGAGAGGGCGGTTTCTGTGGAGTGAAGAGGGGACAGAAGCCAGATTGAGCAGCGCAGGGTGGGGGGGTGGTGGGTCAAGGAGAGAATTGGAGGAGAGGATTTTGAGACAGCAGGTGTAGACAACTCGCTCAAGGAGTGTGGAGAATGGTAGGAGGGAGCCTTGGGAACAAGGGAGGGTTTTTTTAGGATAGAGAAGACATGGGCATGTTTGAAAGCAGTGGGGAAGAAGCCATTGGAGAGCAAACGGTTGAAGATGGCTGTTAGGGAGGGAAGAAGGGAGGGCGTAAGAGTTTTGTTAAGGGGCGAAGGAATGAGGTCAGATAAGGTGGAGGGGGTGGATTTTGAGAGAAGGCAGGAGATCACCAGTAGAGTTACTGCTGGGAAAGATGGGAGAGTTGAAGAGGGAGCCGGACAGGGGAGGGACTGAGGAGAGGCAGGGGAGATTTTTAAGGAGCTCATACCTGATAGTGTCAATTTTCTTAATAAAGTAGGTGGCCAGGTCACTGGGGGTAAGAGATAGTGGAGGCAGGAGGACATAGGGCCTGAGAGGGAGTTAGATAGCTGGAACAACTGGCAAGGGCAATGGGCATCAATAGGGGTGGAGAAATCATTTTGCTGGGCAGAGGAAAGGGCAGAGTTAAAGCCTGCAATGATAAACTTGAACTGGATGAAGTCGGCCAGAACCAGGATGGGCAAAGTGGGAGGAACAGGAAGGGCCACACAAAAATGTTACTGAATTGATTTAGAATCACGAGAAGCCGGGGGTATGGGGTAGGCGGTGAAGGCAAGGGTGCCAGAAACGCACAGGAATGAGGAAGGCTGAACTAGGAAGGTCGGGGTGGAGCTACTTCTCTGCCAAGTTTAAGTGAAGACCTGAACTTCAGTCATTTCAAGAAGACAGCATGGAAGCAGCATGGCCTACCGGATAAAGCACAGGCCTGGGAGCCAGAGCACCTGGATTCTAATCCCAGCCACTTGGTTTCTCTGGGCCTCAGTTTCTTCAACTGCAAAATGGGGATTCAAAACCTGTTCTCCCTCCTACTTAGACTGGGAGCTCCATGTGTGACAGGAAATGTATCTGGCCTGATTAACTCCTATCTACCCCAGTGCTTAGAGCAATGTTTAATACATAGAAAGAGCGTAGCAAATGTCATTAAAATGAGAAGCAATTTGTTTAGCTGACATGGAATCAACTGCAGTCTCTGCACTGGGTAACTACCAAATGGCGTCCTCAGCATGTGAAGGCAAACTATTAAGGAGGTTAAAACACCAAACAAAAAAATAGATAGAAAACTACCCTGCAGTGCTCTTCCATCATTTTCCTCCAGAACAGAAAAAAAACCTTGTTTTTATGGCAGCCCATTCCCTGCATGCTTTCCTGGCCAGGATAAGTTAGATAAACACAAATTTGGGGATTCTGTTTTCATCCCCTGTGATCTGCTCTACTGTGAATCTGTAGTCTCCCAGTCCTGTTGGGTTCGCTGGTTATGGCTTTCAGAAATGGAATGCTGTGTTTTCAGCAAGAGAGAGGCGATTTTATTTCTCTTGAAGGGTTTTCCCAAGGGTTTAGAGGTTCCCATGCTGCAGTTCAAATGATGACTACCCAGGAGAAAGATAAAAGAGCCAATCTGCAGCAAGACCAGACTTGAAGCTGTACTGCCTCCTGCTGACGCAAGTAAGCTCTGGACATTTTACTCCCAAATATCTGAAGCCTAATCTGAGTCAAAGTGCTATGCTAGAATTACGGGGCTGGACGGACCTAAACCCCCTTGCTCTACACCAGGAGCAGCTGGGCACATCCAAGTGAGAGCTCGGTTTTCATACACTTCAGAGTCTGGGAGATTTTCTGTTACTGGGCTGGGGACAGAAGAGTCAGGGATCACAGTGCTCCTTACACAAACTTTCCAAACAGTACTCGGGTTCAGTCATTCCGGCAATCATTCTATAGTGTTTATTGAGTGTTTGCTGCAGGACACTCTACTGGTCACCTGGGAGCCAACAGTAAAAATAAAAGACACAGTCTCTACCCTCAAGGAGCTTACAAGCTGATCGGAGAGATTTGGGGACACGGAATGTTTACATACAGGGGGTATGAAAGGGAAAATACTGATAAAACTAAACAAAAGCCAAAGGCGAACAAAAGTAAAGAAGCATGGGCCTGGGGGACCTGGATCCTAATCCCTGTTCCGTCACTTGTCCGCTGTGTGACCTTGGGTGAATCACTTAACTTTTCTTTGCCTCAGTTACCTCATTTGTGAAATGAGGATTAAACTGTAATCCCCATGTGGGACATGGACTGTGTCCGACCTGATGAGCTTGTATCTACCCCAGTGCTTAGTACAGCTCCTGGCACATAGTAAGCTCTTAAGAAATGCCATTGAAAACAAAGGAGAATGAATAAATTGATACTCACATAAGTGCTCAGGGGAGGTGATGGGATAACCTGATCAGGGAGTGGAGAGTACTTAGGGAATACCTCCTGAGGGAGGGGTCCTTTAGAGGAGGACTTTAAAGGTGGGAAGGGAAATGATTTGTGGAATTAAAGGGGGAGGGAGTTCCATACAGGAGGAAGGTCATGCATTAGAGAAGGGAGTGTCAAAGGTCAAAAGAAAGTTATCTTAGCAGGAGCAAAGAATGGGAACTGAGAAGCAGCATGGCCAAGTGGAAAGAGGCCAGGCCTGGGAGTCAGAGGACCTGGGTTCTAATCCCAGCTCTGCCACTTGTCTGCTGTGACCTTGGGCAAGTCACCTCACTTCTTTGTGCCTCAGCTTTCTCACCTGCAAAATGGAGATTCAATACCTGTTCTCTCTCCTACTTAGACTGGGAGCCCCACATGGGACAGAGCTGATTATCTCACATCTATTCCAGTGCTAAGTAGAGTGCTTGGCTCATAGTAAGCACTTAACAAATACCACAGTTATTATTATTGGGGCCTAAGGGGTGAAGAGAGTAGATGTGTAAGTAGAGAGCTGGTGGAAAACCTTGAAATAATGTAAATGACTGCAGGAACCAGTCTCCCCCAGGGCAGTAGGAAACTGAGTGACAGAGCAGGGGGTGTATAGAGACGGAGGCAAGCAGAGCATGGAGTCCTCCTAAGACCAGAGCTCTGGAGCCCACCCTGTGCGCAGATCAGCCTGTTTCCTGGGAGCTCCATTCTCTACATGGGCATGGGGTGGACGGGGACTGAGGCACACATGACTCAGCCCCTCTCCCCAGACCAATTTCCCCAAGCAGCACGGGACCCATGGAGCACCTAGTCCAATCTTTCAAATCCCCTGGAGGCTGGGGTGGTCTGTAGTTAATGGCTGTTTGCCCTGAGCAGTCCCCACTCCAAGAGCTGTTCATTTACTTATTCGGGCGTCATCTTCTTCATCTGCTGGCATCGTTGCTTGTTGTTGTTTGCAATCTGTAGTTATCGTCGTTTGAATCTGCCTACCCCAACCTAGATTGTAAGTTCTGGTGAGACAGGGACTGTGACTTCTTTGTTATATTTGTGTCACCCTGGTGCTCAGCGCAGCGCTTGGTACATAGTAAGTGCTTTAAAAAGAATACCGTAGCTTCCTATATTGTTTCTATGATTGTCTTCTACCCCTAGATTGTGAGTTCCCCTTGGGTAACTTTTCCAAATTTCTACGAGTATCCCTAAGCAACTCACACCACTTCACGGACATTGTAAGCTCTCAACAAATGTTAGCAATGACGATGAAATCTTAGTCACATATCTCTTCTCAGCAGGCAGGGAGAGACCCCTCTGCCAACACTCCATTCATCAATTTCTCTGTGCTCCTTGTTCCGACTTAAAAACTAAAAAAACCAGCTAACTCAAGAGACAATTAGCTCTTAGCTCTTCATTTAGCTCTTCATTTGCCTATGCTAGCGGTCAGGCGATTAGATCAGAGATTGGCCCTTCTAACCCAGTGTGTTCTGTTGGTGGGGTTATGTGTGAGCTCTCCAACCTGCCATGTGAGAGAACGCGTGAGTGAAGGAAAACGTGTGGCTTTGAGTAATTGGCTTCTGAGAATAGGAGGGTAGCACTGTTCCTTGGAGGAAGTGCTGTGGCTTAGAGACATAAGATAACTCGCCCAAGTGACCTTTTTCTCCAACTGTTATGCAGCACACAAAATGAATTAACTGTGTTTTAATTGGGTAGAAGTCTGGTTATAATCGGAAAAAGTCACTCTGAGAAGAGGATATATCATTTTTTCTCAGTGGCATCCATCTTCAATTTGCTCAGTTCACAGGTCAAAAGTGTATTTTTCAGATTGTAAGATTTCCCAGCTCCATCTTGGGTCTGGAGAGCCAAATTGTGATCTTTTGTCTCTTGTACCATTCTCTACTAGGAGGATTCAAGAAGTGGGTCTCAGCTCTAATGGAGGGCAAAGTGTGACCAAATCACACTGGCGCTTTTTACAGGGTTATTATCTTGCCTTCAGCCTGATTCTGTCCCTGAAGTACCAAGGTAAACTGTCTGAGGTTCTTCAGGGCTGAGGAGGAGATAGAGATGTCAAAGTTGAGAACACACGGGCAAACCCAAGGGAGAAGACAGGTCCATATTATAAACCCACACACAGAAACAACAGGCCTGGAGGGGAGTCAGTAATGGGTGAAAAGGATTCTGGTTCAGAATGTAAACATGGTTAGCATCAGCCTACACCAGGAGGACCAGCTCAACAAGGACACTGGGCATACAGCCGAAACCTGGAGACGACGCTCGGTTTCTGCCCAGCTTGGAGGAATGAATCTGGATGGGGAGGGGTTCAGGAATTGTACATCGCCTTGATTCTATTTAGTTGCCATTGTTTTTACGAGATGTTCTTCCCCTTGACTCTATTTATTGCCATTGTTCTTGTCTGTCCGTCTCCCCCGATTAGACTGTAAGCCCGTCAAATGGCAGGGACTGTCTCTATCTGTTGCCGACTTGTTCATCCCAAGCGCTTAGTACAGTGCTCTGCACATAGTAAGCGCTCAATAAATACTATTGAATGAATGAATGAATGAGGTTGGTTCCTGCTCAGAGCAGTGGAGGCTGCTCAGACTGAGCGTGGGTAGCTATGGGTTTGGGGAAAGTGGGCCGTCCTTTGTCTCACTGTCTCTTGTTCACTTTGGAATGCATTGTGACTATCATGTGTCCAGCTGGCCGGGAAGCTTAAACTTTATGTCAGGCTTGAATCATCAAACACATACAGAGGAAACAACCTCTCTTCACATGCTCCTCCCCGGCTCACACTCTATTGCTTCTGCCAAGCTCACCGCCTAACTACCGAGCTCTCGATTCTTCCGCCTCCGCCCCCTAGCTTGAGGCTGTTCTCCCAGCCTGGAATTCCTTTCCCCTCCCTAAATCTACCAGATCACAGCTCTCCTCAGCTTTAAAGCCCTCCTGACATCGCATGTACTCCAATCAATCGATCAATCAATTATTAATATTTATGAGCAACTACTGTGTGCAGAGTATTGTACCAAACACTTGGGAGAGAACAGAATTAGTTGACATAATCCCTGCCTGCAAAGGGTTTAGCCAATAGCAGGGAGACGGACACTAAAGTAAATGACAGGAAGGGGGAAGAAGGATGAGGAGCCGGGGGATAGATGCAGTAGAGGGGATATGAAGTGGGGAGATTAGAAATCAATCAGAGAAGTCTTCCCGGCAGAGATGTGACTTCAGAAGATCTGTGAAAATGCGGAGAGCAATGGTCAGTCAAATTTGAAGGGGGAAGGAGTTTCGGGCATGAGGAAGCTTTCTCCGATTAATTCGCAAATTCCCCGGCTACGTCTGACTGCACCCTTTCTCGGCACTTATGTGTTTGGATTGTGTCCTAAGCGGTCATATACAAATGTGTATTTTTATGTATTAAACTATTATTTATATATTCACCTGTACATTCAATCATTTTCCAGCTGTTCCATCCCTACGTGTTTGTACTGTTTCCTGCTCTGTGCCCATTCTTGCTCTGGCTCTCACTAGCTGTAAATCACGTTTGTTTGTCTCCCCCATCAGACTGTAGGCCTGAAGGGAGGAATCGTGCAGGGTCGAAAGTAGACTTCTGTGCTTACTGGTACACCCAGGCACTAAAAGAAGCAGCACGTGACACCACAGTTCGGGCTGGATTAACACAGGGCATTGAAAGGCTGCAGCCTTAAGGTCTTGGGCTAAAGGGAGCCCCCACGAAATAAAAATGGGGGGAGAGGAGGGGGAGAAGGAGACAAACTGGGGCAGGGATGAGAGGTGGAAACCAGCACTGAGAGTCATAGTCCCAATCCAGCCCAGGCCCAGCTGGGTAGGAGTGCAACCCCCTGCCAGCCAGTTAAAGGACTGAAGCAGCAGCAGAGCAGTGGGCTGGCTTCCCCCATCTTGATCCATTCGATTCTCCCGATCATTCCTTCCTTCATTCATTCAATAGTATTTATTGAGTGCTTACTCTATGCAGAGCACTGTACTAAGCGCAGCTCATCTGTTCCTTCCTCCTAACCCTTTTTCACAGGAAGCTCTTCAGTCACCTCCTCTCTGGAACACTTGGCTGTTGGGCCAAGCAGCATGGCCTCCCGTGGTCCTGGAATGCCCTTCCTCCTCACCTCCACCAAACTAATTCTCTTCCCCTCTTCAAAGCCCTACTGGGAGCTCACCTCCTCCAAGAGGCCTTCCCAGACTGAGCTCCCCTTTTCCCTCTGGTCCCTCTACCCCCCTCTTCACCTCTCTTCAGCTAAACCCTCTTTACCCCCTTTCCCTCTGCTCCTCCCCAGTCCCCTCAGCACTGTACTCGTCCCCTCAGCACTGTACTCGTCCCCTCAACTGTATATATTTTCATTACCCTATTTATTTTGTTAATGAGATGTACATCAACTTGATTCTATTTATTTGCTATTGTTTTAATGAGATGTTCATCCCCTTGATTCTATTTATTGCTATTGTTCTTGTCTGTCCATCTCCCCCAATTAGACTGTAAGCCCGTCAAAGGGCAGGGACTGTCTCTATCTGTTACCGATTTGTACATTCCAAGCGCTTAGTACAGTGCTCTGCACATAGTAAGCGCTCAATAAATACTATTGAATGAATGAATGGCCTAGTGCAGAGAACGCGGGCCTGGGAGTCAGAAGGAGCTGTGTTCTAATTCTGGCTCTGCCACTTGTTGGCTGCATTACCTCAGGCAAGTCACTTCACTTCTCTGTGCCTCAGTTACCTCATCTATAAAATGGGGATTAAGACTGTGAGGCCTACGAGGGACAGGGACTGTGTCCAACCTGATCAGCTTGTAATATTAATAGTCATGGTATTTGTCAAACACTTACTACGTGCCAGGTGCTTTTCTAAGCGCTGGGGTAGATACGAGGTAATTAGGTTGGACAGTACCCCGGTGTTTAGTACAGTGAATGGCACATAGTAAGTACTTAGCAAATATCATCATCATCACTGGGCAACGGGAGGCAGTGAAATAATGTGGTAATTCTCACTGTGGGGTGATTGGAGGAAAGATGGACTGAAAACAAGACTAGTCTTCAGTTATTTGACTGCCGCGAGGCAGGGAAAAATTGGCAACTCCAAAGTGTTTTTGAAGAAAACTCCTCTGCCTCTGTCCCCAATCCCTCCAAGTTGCCCCTTGACCAAGCACCTCCAAGATCGGGATTTCCACCCAGCTAATGAATCATTTCCATTTTGTCCGTATTAGAGAGGGGTAGAGTGATGTGTAGCACTTTCCTCTGCCAACTTTATGAGGGGTCAGACCACTGCTGCCCATGTGAGACCACTCCATCATCATCTCCCTGAGAGGTTATGCTGCTATCCCCCAAGGGCAGTGTCTTGAGACAGTTGCTTTCCTCCCTTCCCATCTGAAGTTGGCCCTGACCAAGGGACAAATAAAGCAGAATCTCAAATGATCTTGCGTAACAGTGGTTGGAAAACAACTGCAGTAACTAGGTCTGCCTGGTGTGCAGCAATTAATAATGTGGGAGCAGGGTTTTAATGAGATGTTCATCCCCTTGATTCTATTTATTGCTATTGTTTTTGTCTGTCTGTCTCCCCCGATTAGACTGTAAGCCCATCAGTGGGCAGGGACTGTCTCTATCTGTTGCCGATTTGTACGTTCCAATCGCTTAGTACAGTGCTCTGCACATAGTAAGCGCTCAATAAATACTATTGAATGAATGAATGAATGAAGAAAGATCAGGACACCAAAAGAGGGGACTCAATCAATCAATCAATCGATCGATAGTATTTATCAACCACTAAGAAAAATAGTGTTAAGCACTGAAGATAACAAATTCAAAAGTACAGAAGGCAGGGGAGGGAGGGTCTTCACTTGCACACTATTCACAAAGGGTAGTCAGGTAAAATTGGTCTTATTGGTCACAGCTGGACACACTGATAACATCTTACTCCGTAGCATCAATCAATCAGTCAGTCAGTGGCATTCACTGAGTGCTTATCGAAAAGCAGCATGACTCAGTGGCAAGAACCCGGGCTTGGGAGTCAGAGGTCATGGGTTCTAAACCCGGCTCTGCCACTTATCAGCTGTGTGACTTTGGGCAAGTCACTTCACTTCTCTGTGCCTCAGTCACCTCAACTGTAAAATGGGGATTAAGACTGTGAGCCCCACGTAGGACAACCTGATTACCTTGTATCAATCCCAGCGCTTAGAACAGTGCTTTGCACATAGTAAGCGCTTAACAAATACCATAATTATCATTATTATTATGATGTGCAGAGCACTGTATTAAGTGTTTGGGAGAGTACCAGTGAAGGAGGAAGATAATCATCCCTGCCCACAAAGAGTTTACAATCTAAAGAGGAGACAGCATAATAATAATATTAATGATAATAACAATAATAGCAATAATAATATTTGTTAGGTGCTTACTATGTGCCAAGCACTATGCTAAGTGCTGGAGTAGATAGAAGATGATCAGGTCAGGCACAGTCCCTGTCCCACATAGGACTCACAGTGTAAGGGAAATCAAATCATTTACAAATAGGAGGAAAAACCACTCAAATAATGGCGAATGTAAACTGATATGTGCAAAAGTGCTGAGATGAGAGGTGAGAGGATGTGACCTGGAAAGAAGAAAAATTAATTGGTGAAAGTCGTACGGAGGATCTGGAATTTCAGGAGGGCTTTGAAGATGCGGGCTGCTGTGGTCTGGCAGATTTGAAGGGGGAAGGAGTTCCAGGCAGGAGGAAGGGTGTGAGCCAGGGGTTGGCTGTAAAATAGACAAGAATAAGGCACAATGACGAGATGGGCTTGGGAGGACCAGAGAGAGCCAGTTGGGGTGTAGGAGAGGTAGGAGAGTGGATGGAAAAGAGGGAGAGGGCTGTTGGAGCCTTAAGGTCTAAGATCAGGAGGTTTTTACGATGCAGAAGCTGACGGGTCATCCTTGGAGGTTTTCGAGGAGTGGAGAGATGCATATAGAGAGATGATATGAACATCGTCAGAGTGATGTATGAATAGAGAGGGGAGAGGATGAAGGCATGGAGACCAGTGGGGAGGCAGATACGGCATCCAATAAGGAGTGCCTGGGCCAGGGGGCTAGTTGTTCGGATGGAGAGGAGGGAGATGGCTGGGAAAGAGCAGCATCTTCAGACCAGAAGGAAAGCTGCATATAGGCATAATCAAGCTTAAAATTACTCCGTGACACAACCTCTCCGGGGATATTGTTTGATACCTTTCACTAGGTGACAGCCACTCCACCCTACAACCCGCTGGAGGATATAATCTACATTGTTTAGTACTAATAGAAGTAGTAACAGTATTTATTAAGCACTTACTGGGTGCAGAGCACTATACTAAGTGCTGGGAAAGAATACATGTGTGGAAATGAGACATAGTCCCTGGCCTTTAAGGGGCTCACAATACTAGACTCTAAGTGCGGAGAGAGGACAGGTGACAGACGCGTAAGGAGTAATGAAAGAATAAAATGTGAAAACGGTATAAAAGACGAAGACAAATGTGCAAAATATAAAGAAAGATCAGTAGGGGGCTGGGGCTAGAGGGGCAGAATCGCAGGTTCCTCGTGGATCAGAGTCCAAGGGACACCCTTATTCACGGTGGCTGCTTACAGCAGCCGCCAATCTGCCCGAGGTTCGGAGGAGGCCTCACGCTGCGAGTACTTTGCTCTTTCCTCTCAGGGTGTTTCAAGACAGGGTGGGAGGCACTCTCCAGGATGATGCTGGGGAAAGCTGGTGTGGGTTCCTGAGGAGGTTGCTTGGCTGTCTGGTATAGGAGGACACCAAGGGGGTGCTTCGACTGTTATATCGTACTCCCCCAAGTGCTTAGTTCAGTGCTCTGCACCCAGTAAGTGGTCAATAAGTACCACGGATCGATTGATTTATTCTCAATTTCCAACGAAGACCTCACTGACTTTTGAAAATCCAATACATTATTGCAAGATGCTGAAACAGGTGAAGAAGACCTTTTAGTTTCTCCACACCAGCTAAAAACTTGGGATTTAAGAGTCTTGCCTTAATTTTCATGAAAGTGGATGATGCATTTATAAATTTGACTGAAGAAGGAGATTCTAATGGAATGAGGAGTTCAGAGTTGAGGAGAGGCGTTCAGGCAAGGGTAGCCTGCTCTGAGGGGCTTTAAGAAGAAAGGAAGATGGCTGCCGTACAGGCTAAACTGGAGGACTTTTTCACAAAATTTGAAAAACCACTCCCACAGTCAGCAGAACAAGTGTTTACACTTACAACCACCTGCAAAGGCTCGTAATCATATTACAACACCTTATGCATTTAAAATACATAAATTGCTTGAATAAAGATTAAACAATAGCTTAGTGGCATTTATCATTCCAGGATATAGCAGGAAAAGAAATTTCATAATATTTCCAGAGGTTCTGGAATGGATCCTATTTGTCCTCATTTTCCATTAGGCAGACCGGGGAATCAGGAGACCTGGGTTCTAGCTCCAGCTCTGCAAACTGCCTACTGCGTGACCTAGGGTATGTCACTTCACTTCTCGGTGCCTCACTGTAAAATAAGAATGAAATATCTGCTCTCCCTCCCTCTTAAACAATGAGCCCCATGTGGAACAGGGACTGTGTCCAATCCAATTGTCTTGTATCTGCCTCAGTGTTTGGGACATAGTGAGCGCTTAATAAATGCCATCGTTATTATAACACATAAATCAATGGCAAAACGTATCCCACGACATAACCATCCACAATACCACCCTATTTTCGAGGGACATAGCCCAGTCACAAGATGGAGTATGGTCGTATATAATGAGTTGCATTGAAAGCTTTTCTTGGATTAATCCCCTCCTTTTCCGAATAATGCATATCCATCATTGGTAATTGAGAATAATCCCACACCAGGCCTTCTTTAAACTGTTTACAGAATTACGCAAAGGATTTCAGAATGGGTGGCATCTTGATTAAAGAGAGTTTGTTTTGAGCACATACTAAAGGTTGAGGGTGACATACTATGGGTCCAGCATTTTTATCATTTGATTTCCTAGCCTTTGCAGCAGATAGATTTTCTTCCAAACCTTTCTCCTCCAACATCTGTCTTTCCCTGTCCCCATTTCTTGCTTTTAACTCCTGGTCCCCACCAGCTTAGAGCAAAGACTCTGTCTCCTGGAACACATACCCACTAACAACTTGATGAAATCTAGTCATTTTAAACTGAGGTCTTAGAATCCAGAGAGAAAGTACATGATAAACCCCACTCACATAGCTCCAGAGTTGTGTTTTGGGAAAACACTGGGTCTTGGGTTGTGGTCAGGTTCTTCATAATTCAAAGAAAATGTTTAAGAAGAGTAGATATGGGTGAACTAACAAATTTGGGTCATCTGAAGTCATTCTACTGAGGTTTTCCTGTCCTTGCAGAGTGAATGTGGAATCTGCCAAAGGGGAAGTTTCAGAGCACACATTGTTCTAAAAATAGGATTCAAACCACATGAAACCTTTGTGGACAGCTCAAGAATTTGAACTGAACCTTTTTCATTATCCTTAACAAATTCTATTTAGTGAGTTGGTGGGGAGTAGGGGGAGCCTCATTTCTGTTATGCCTCTGTGCTTGCCTGCTGCCCTTGAGTGGTTGCTGAGCAGGGGAGGAGTGGGGTGCAACAGAGACAGGCACCGTGAAGGTCTGACGCTTCCTTTGTGTTCTCCTCGGCTGGCCCGAGGCAGCTGGGACCTTGAACCTCTGTGCCCGGAATCTCAACCTTGAAACTGAGTTGTTTGGCTGAGCAGCTGTTCAGCTGTGGCCTGCTGTGGTAGCTGAACTGAGTCCAGCAAGTAGGTGGCCCATGTTAATGATTGCTTGATGGCTGACAAGGCAGCAGAGGCCTTGGGCAACACCCTGGGTGTCTGAGAAGCCCCATTCAGGAAGGTGCTGCTCACCTCTAATGGAGAAAGGGCTAGGAGAGTTACCTTTAACACTGCCTGCTTCACCAAACTGAAAAGTGGCTCACTTGAGGCTCAAGCCCAATGAACTGGCCTGTGAGCCCATTGTGGGCAGGGATTGTCTCTCTTTGTTGCTGGATTGTTCTTTCCAAGAGCATAGTACAGTGCTCTGCACACAGCAAGCGCTCAATAAATGCGACTGAATGAATGAACTCTAATTTCACTATACTCACACAGAGACACCCAGTGAACAGACAGAAAATAACCATCACATCATGGACCATCAGAACAGAATTGAACAATGATAACAGCAATTGCCTTTAAAGAAAGACAACAATTATTCATTCGTGGGGTCAATATCTCAGGGTTGAGAGGAACTGGGCTTCCCAATGAAAGTTAACTCACTGAGATAGCTCTGGGTACAGTTTCTTTTGGAGAAGCCTCCTGGCTTCAGATTGACCTCAGTTGGATTTTAGATGTGCAACCAGACAGCCCTTAGTTACTGGACTGTAAGCCCATTTTGGGCAGGGATTCTGCCTACCGACTTTACTGTGTTGTAGTGCATTGTATTTACTTAGACAGTGAGCCCCGTAAGGGACAGGAACTGTGTCTGACCTGATTAACTTGTATCTACTTTAGGATTAGAATAGTGCTTGACATATAGTAAGCGCTTAACAGATACCATTATTAATATTATTATTTTGTAGTAATAATAATTGTGACTTTTTTAAGTGTTTACTATATGCCAGGCACTAGACTAAACGCTGGGGTGGATAAAAGCAAATCAGGTTGGACACAGTCCCTGTCCCACATGGGGCTCATCATCTTAATCCCCAGATTTACAGACTCATCGCCTTAATCCCCAGTTTACAGATGTGGTAACTGAGGCACTAATAGTCAAGAAATACGCCAAAGATTAATGTGAGGAAGATTTTCTATGAAGAGCCTGGTAAAAAAAGATGAAATGTGCTGATGTAACAATCGCCACCGAAATACAAATTATCAATTCTATGGTGTTCCCAGTGACAATGTGTGGATCTGAAAGCTGGACAGTGAAAAAACAGGATAGAAAGAGCATCTATTCTTTTGAAATGTGGTGTTAGAGAAGGCTTTTGCAAATTCTATGGCCTGAAAAACAAACAAATGGGTTTTGGAGCATATTAAGCCAATGTGGAATTTGGAAGGCCAAATGACTCAACTCTGATTCACATATTTTGGACACATCATCAGGAGACCTAATTCTCTGGAGAAGAAACTAATGCTTGGAAAAATCCAGGGAAAAGTGGAAGAGGCAAACCAGCAGCTAGATGGGTAGAAACTATAGCACTGATAATGGGAGAACAGTTAGCAAGGTTCCAGATTATGGCAGAAGTAGGACATTCTGGATAAAATATATCTATAGAATCGCTGTGAATTGGAAATGACTTGATGGCATTTGATAATAACTGAGGCACAGAGAAGTCAAGTGACTTGCTCAAGGTCACACAGCAGATAAGTGGCAGAGTAGGGATTAGAACCCAGGGCTTTCTGACTTTCAGACCTGTGCTCTATCCATTAAGTCCTGCTGCTTCTCTGACAAGCCCTCAGTACTCTCCGAAGCCCTTAGGACAGTGCTTGCCATACAGAAAGTGTTCTATAAATGCCATGGATTGGTTGACTGGCTTCCAAAATCTTCCCAGAGATTGACTGATGAGGCTTAGATTTAATGAAACCTTAAAACAGTTCCTCTGTCCTCCTGGCTAATGGTTTCTTAATTTCAGTTTACCAAATAACAACCGTTTGGGTATCCTAAAGCCGCCCACTCTCCTCACGTGTCCACTCACCTTCTGCTCTCACCTGTGTTGAGGTGAGACTAGCTTCAATGCTAAGAAACTGATTTCATTCTAGGACTTTGTTGTTTTTAACCTTGTTTTGCCGTTTGATGTTTTTCATAGACCTTTAAAAGCCTCGCCACTTTCAGAGGACCACAACTTTGATAGTAGCTGGGTAAATTCAATTATCTTGAGAAATTTACCAAAATCCTTTTGCTCCTCCTCCATGGTATTGCTGGTTGAGTCAGAGTTAACGAGCCCTATCTGATCCCTATTTTCTTCCCCATCAGAGTGATAAAAAACGATGTAGGGCTGTTCAGGGTTGTGTGGCAGGTCCAATCTTAGTCAACCTATTTTATGCTGCCATGCTTTAGGATACAATGAGAGGGATACATGGTACCGCTGTGAAATGCCTAAGGAATTTGATTGGATTATGGTTGTTCCTGGGATCCGGTGTCTAATTGTCCTTGACCCAGTAAGGGGTTTGATTTATGACACACTCATGAGATGCATCCTCCAATTGGTTCTTACAGACAGGAACTGATTGACTAGAAGATCTGCCAATCTTCTGGTGCAGTGAAAGCACACTGGGACACAGAAACCGAGAGGGAGACAGAGAGAATGTTTCTGAAAAATCTAAATCAGTATCCTTCCCCAAAAGTCTCACAACATTTCATCCCAGCTCCATGAAGGTAGGAGTGGAGAAAAAAAAGGGTGCTGCCAGGGAGGAGGTGAGTCAGGGTGTTACCTTTCCCTTCCTCAAGCTTGTGCTCAGGGTCAGAGGGGTGAGCCCTGCCTGGTCTCTAGCTCAGAGCCCCATGCACATAGCCTTCTCTCCCTCGGGGCATCCTCAGGTGGCTTTCTAACATGGACCCCCACACAAAGGCAAAGGGTTCTTCCTCATTGTTCCTTCCCCTTCTTGGATCCAAACTGTGGTCTGGGTTGCACTCTGCTGAGGTGAGGGGAAGGAGATTCAAGGTGCTTTGTCTCCCTTCCCACCCCCCGCAGTCCAAGGTGGCCCCACAGTGCAGAGAGGGGTCTCCCCCCCCCGCCCCCAGGCCACATGGCTCTAAGTTGGCAGATGGGGCCATGAGGCAGAAATCAATGGACCATTGGAGATGGGACTAAGAGCGATGAACGGAGACCACTGGAGGATAAGGGATGCCAACTTCGTGCTCATCCGCCAATGAGAAGCCCCAAAACCTGACAAACAGCACGGGGACTAATGAGGGTTCGTTCCATTGGGAGTATCCTCCGGAAAGCCAAAGGGAGCTGTCTGTGTCAGCCAGGGGTGGCCTGATGGAAAGGAAGGGATGAGTTAAAACCCTGCCCATGTAAACCACACGTGCTCAATATTCGCACCGCCCAGTGCCTAGACAGGTGGTCGTGGTTTGAGCCCTCCCAGGCGGAAGTGGGATTAAAAGCTGCCTGACTTGGAATGAGCTGAGGTGTTTGCCCTCTCTACTCCACACCTCACCAGAAGTGGTAACACAGGGGACCCCAGGGCACCCCATGAGGCCCTAGACAAGGGCAGCCTCACATCTCCGGCTCTGTATTGTGTGTTGCCGGTGCCCTGTGAGAAAATGGGGTAACCCAGGGCCTCAAGGCCCCTTCCCTGATTGGGCCAGCCGGAGGTCTATCTCCATGTAGTTTAACTGGAAAGAGGCTCCTAAGGTAACAAAAGTCAACTGTCTAATGGGTAACTGGGAGGTTATTCTTAGTGTGGATTTGGGAAGAGTGAGAGAGTTGGTGAATGTTTTGGTGGCTGCTAGGTTTTCTGAAACTGAAGGGTTTTAAATAGACTATATGAAAGTTCCAAATAACCTAAAGGTGTTATATTTCTCAGAATGAAAATCTATTTTTTCAGAAAAATAAATTGTAAAATTATCCTATGTGTTTTAGTTGGATCCTACCTGCTCTAGGTTATAGCTGAGGTCCTATGGCCTCTGGCTTGAAGACTCGGATCAGATTACAGGATAACTTGGAATCCTAAACCCATCAGTCACAAGTTCTCCCTCCTACTTCGACTGTGAGCCCCATGCGCGACAGAGATTGGGTCCAAACTGATTATCTTACATCTATCCCGGCGCCGGGTACAGAGCTGAGCACATTATAAGCTCTTAGCAAACGCCATTGTTATTAAGGCCATCGGACCTTGGGTGATGCTATTACGGGTTCAGATCCAGGATTCATCTAGCCAAGGATTCTGTCTTCAGAAGCAGCCCCAAGGTGCTTGGAGGAATGGTGCGATGGTTGTCTTCTTGCACCATAACATCCCTAACTTTCCCCTCTGCCCTGTACACAGTAAGTGCTAAATAAAAACTACTGACTGATCGAATGTTTGATTGATCAATAGTATTCCTTGCATTTATCCAAATCTGCATTTTAATGCCTGGCAACAGGATGCAGCCCTGATAACCTGGATTTGCTTGATTTGGGGATGGCTTCAGGAAGTAGGCAGTAGTAGTACAGTGCTTGGCACAGAGTAAGCACTTAACAAATGCCATCATTATTATTAGTAGTAGTAGCATTTATTGTATTCTTATTTGTGTGGAGCATTGTACTGAGTGCTGGGAAAGGATAGATGGGTGGAAATTAGACATGATCCTGTGCCCTCAAGGGGCTCACAATCAAAGAATAGAAGTTGTGGAAAGGAGGGTAGAGACAGACATTACAAGAGGAATGAAATAAAACACTAAGACAGTATAAAAGACAAGAACATGTATACAGAATAGATACAGATATTAGTAAGATGCTATATCTAAAGGAGCAAAATTTCAGGCTCCTTGGGGCTCGGAGTCCAAGACACACCCATAGCCACAGCGACTGCTACAGTCACTCTGGAGGCCTCGTGCTGTGAGTGGTTTTCTCTTTCCCGCTCAGGTGGTGGAAGGCAGGACAGGATGGAGTCTTCTCAACTGCGCAGAAGAGAACCAGTGCGTTTTCCTGCAGTGGCAGCTTAACTGGCCGTCCGGTAGGGGTGACCTCAAGGGCATTCAGCTGCAGCTCAAATTCCCATAGCCCAGCACACTCAGAGTACATCAGGGACGGGGGCTGTGGGTGGTTTAGAGGCGGCAGTAACTGGTTGTTTTGCTCAGCTATTGAAATCTGAGAGGCCGTCTGTGGAAGAAACAGGGGAAGGGGGAGATGCAAGGGGCTGCAGTTTCCTCAGCTGGTCAGGGAAATGCATTTTCATTGAAATCATTTACCTCTGTGCGTATTTAATTTAATGCAGGGACCAGTAACGGTTGGATTGAGCTTCTAGAGGGAGGGAAAGGATAGTTGCCAGGGAAAAACCTTTCTGTAATGGATAGAAATGGTTTAAAGAGATTTGAGTTTAATATGAACATCAAGGCACTCCGTTTCTGGTTTCACATTAGGTTTATGCACGAGGTGCTAAAATAAGACCATTTTCAATGGTCTGTCAGTCAGTCAAATGTATTTATTGAGTCCTTATTCTGTGCAGAGCACTGTACTAAGCACTTTGGAGAGTACAACATGACAATGTAATAGACACAGTCCCTGCCCATAACGAATTTACAGTCTAGAGGGGGAGACAGACATTAATATAAATAAATAAAACTACAGATATGTACATAAGTGCTGTGGGGCTGGGAGATGGGATGGATAAAGGGAACAAATCAGGGTGACGCACAAGGAAGTGGGAAAAGTGGAAAGGAGGGCTAAGTTAGGGAAGGCCTCTTGGAGGGGATGTGCCTTTAATAAGGTTTGAAGGTGGGGAGAACAATTGTCAGTCAGATACAAAGAGGCCAGAGGACATTCTAGGCAGAGGCAGCATGTGGGCGAGAGGTTGCCGATGTGATAGACGAGATCGAGGTACAGTGAGAGTGCTAGTATTAGAGGAGTGAATATTTGGCCCGATGTTGGTATCTGTTAAGCGCTTACTGTGTGCCAAGCACTGTTCTAAGTGCTGGGGTAGATACAAGGTCATCAGGTTGTCCCACGTGGGGCTCGCAGTCTTAATCCCCATATTACAGATGAGGTAACTGAGGCCCAGAGAGGGTGAGTGTCTTGCCCAAAGTCACGCAGCTGACATTTTGATTTTTTGAATATATTTATATTTAGCCCAAAGCACGTATATGATTTTTTTCTCTCTGAGGTGTGACCTAGGGGTTTAAGGTTCTTTACAGAAAGTAGGAGAACTAATTGTGAGCAATTGTAGCAGTTGCCCATCAGAAGATTAACTTTTGCAGCCTCAGGAGCTTCCAAAGACTTATCTTTGATCCCTCTCCAGTTAAACACTGTAAAGCTAGCTCAGCCCCCACTCCGTACTTTCTCTCCACCTTCCTCCCTCTGTGGGAAACTGAGTTGAGGGACTAGGTGGGGAGATAGCAGACGGTGGCCAGCCTCCCCGTCTAGACTGTGAGCTCTTTGTGAGTGGGGAATGTGACTGTTGTTGCATTTTATTCTGCCAAGCACTTAGTCCAGAGCTCTGCACGATTTTGTGAATGAATGAATGAATGGCTATAAAGTAGAAAGAAGGGGAGCAGAGAACTCTCTTCCTCCAAGCCTCCCCATTGCTGCCATCTCCTTTCCCCCTGCCCTGCCCTTGGCCCCCCATCTTTGCATCCCCAAGAGTTGAGGTCCGTTGAGTGCGGAATGGTCTGGGGTGGTGGTGGTGGGAGCAGCAACAATGTTCTCTGCAGGATTCCCTCCCCTGCATTGCACTACTACCTCCGAGGAACAAAAAAAGATCCCCTCCTGCAAGTTCTTCCCCTCCATGTTCTGACGCCACCACGAGGCATGAGGAAAGCCACCCTCCACAGTTGCTTTCCCCTGTTGATGCTATGGTCAGGGAAGGGAGAATGCATGCATTTATTGATTTGGGAACTCCATCTGTTCATTGGCTTTTTTTTTTTAAGGGTATTTGTTAAGTGCTTGCTACATGCCAGGCACTGTACTAAGCACTGGGGTAGATACAAGCTAATCAGGTCGGACGCAGTCCAGGTCTCACAGTCACAGTCTTAATCCCCGTTTTACAGATGAGGTAACTGTGGCACAGAGAAGTTAAGTGACTTGTCTAAGGTCACACAGCAGACAAGTGACAGGGCCGGGATGAGAACCCAGCTGCTCTGACTCCCAAGCCCGGACTCTATCCACTGGGCCACACAGCTTCTCTATTTGTTTACTGATTTTTCCATACTCTTGTGATTGCCAGTATTTTTTTACATTTCTCCTCCTCCCCCTTGCTGTGCATTAAAAAATGGAGTGGAGGGTGAAGTAAAGCCTGTGACATGCAGCCTAGACTTCCCTCACTGGGGCTCCAGGGATTACATGGTGCTCAAGTTTCTTCCTACCCAATACCGGTTCTGGGGTGCAGCCCCACCTCTGCGGGAGCACTGGACAATTGGAAGCCCTTGTGAACCTTTCAGTAAACAGGGAAGTGTGGGGCAGTTTTTCACGCAAGACAGTTTGCCCAAAGCTAATGAAGTACTGTTACATTTTTACTCTTATGACAGTTCAGTTGTTTCTCTTTGTTCTGACTCATTTTCAGTGGTGGACTTTCCCAGTGTGTCTGTACTCCACTTTCCCCAGCTCGCTTTAAATTGTAAGCCCCTTGGAGGTCAAGGACCATGTTTTAATTAAGTCCTTAATAATAATAATAATGTTGGTATTTGTTAAGCGCTTACTATGTGCAGAGCACTGTTCTAAGCGCTGGGTAGATACAGCGTAATCAGGTTGACCCACGTGAGGCTCACAGTTAATCCCCATTTTACAGATGAGGTAACTGAGGCACAGAGAAGTTAAGTGACTTGCCCACAGTCCCACAGCTGACAAGTGACAGAGCTGGGATTCGAACCCATGACCTCTGACTCCCAAGCCCAGGCTTTTTTCCACTGAGCCACGCTTAGTACAGTGCTTCCCATATTTTAAGTGCTTAATTAATGTTAATTGTGACATTTTTTCAGAAACTTCCACTCCGCTCCTGCGAGTCTAGTCCTTTAACAGACTTCTCTGATTGAAGAATGCTATTGTAAACTCCTCTTCTAGACAGTAAGCTCACTATGGGCAGAGATCTTGTCTACCACCTGCAAGCAGTTATCTGCACACAGGAAGTACTCAGTAAGTGCCATGGATGGAATGATTGTTCCAATTGCAAAGGCTGTGTTTAAGTTGCTTGTCATGTGAGATGTCACCAAATAGTCCTGATCAATCAAGAAATCCACCTGATTTATTGAGCGCCTACTGTGTGCGGAGCACTATGCAGCGTCCGCTAAAGTCCGATGATTGGTGTATGGAGATGAGTCCCTCACTCTACGGTGATATTCAAACTGGATGAAAGCACAGAGGGTTGGCATCTGAGGGTGCACACAGACTGTCCACAGACTGGGCACACAGACTATCCACAGACTGCCCCCCTGCCATAACCAACTGTCACTCACTATGCATTGCTGGCTAAAAGGCTAAGGCTTAAAAGGGTATGGATGGCTCAGAGCAAACCATCACCACAACTGAACAAAACTCAGGCGCACATCCTGCTGAAGGTGGGATATCTCACACCATGCACCCGAACGCATCCTACGCATGGCTATAGTTCAAAGATATCGGTCACTGCGTCACCGAAGACGAGGCAGCATTGCCATTCGGCAGCCCCTTGGGTGTCCGAGCAGCCGGTTGAGGAGTCCGCTGCCCTGAATTGGGTAGGGGTGGTTAGGAAATGTATCCTGAAAAATTGTCCGCCTCCTCCAAACTGAACTGGGCCCACCCGGAGACCATGACTGGATGGATAAACAGAAAGAAAGACTTTATTGCTAATACTAACCATTGCATCTTGGAATATGAGGATGCTACCTGATGATGAAAACAGTAATCATTTTCAGCGATCGTGGACTAGCAGGGTATGGAGTTGATATCGCAGCACTAAGCAAGTCTTGACTAATGACCGCAAGGCAGCTCAGAAAAACAGGCCCCCCGGATACACCTTCTTTTGGAGACATCTTCCTTCTTTCAAATGACAGCTCTCCAGGGTTGGATTTGCAAACACGTGATCACTAATATCTGGCCTCCCAAATCTACCCAAAAGGACACATTACCATCTAATGAGGCTATGCCTGCCCCTGAAACAAAAACGCTTGGCCACCATCATAACATCATTTGTCCCCCACAGTGACAAAATGCAAACTCATCGCAGGAGTACCAAAGTTGGATAAATTAATTGAAGCGGGAGATTCCAAAGCCAGAGTTGGAAGAGATGCGGACCTATGGAAGAAAGTCACCAGGACACATGGGATTGGCAATCAACAGCAATGGTCTACTTTCATTGTATCACAAGTATTTATTGAGTGCTTACTGTACTATGTGCTTGTGACTACAATACAATAGACTTAATAGATACAATCCCTACCCTCAAGGAGCTTACAATAAGCAGGGGAGATGGACACTAAATTAAATGATAGGCAGGGGGAAGCAATAGAATATAAAGTTATGGACATAAATACTATGAGAGGAGGAGAGTGGTGTGCGTACTCAAGTACTTAGGTGACAGAAAAGTGCTAAAGAGGTGGTTGAGGCTGGGATATAGTAGGGTGGGGAGAAAGCTGAAAGCTTTTTCAGGAAAGGTCTCTTGGAGAAGAGGTGATTTTAGAAGGGTTTTGAAGATGGGGAGAGTAGTCCTGTGGAAAGTGAAGGGGGAGAGAGTTTCAGGTAGAAGGGAGGGCAGCGAACAAGAGGGCAGAGGCAGGAGAGATTAAGAATGAGACACAAGTTGTTTGAGAGGAGTGAAGCATGTGACCTGGTGGGTACTGGGAAAAGAGTGGGGAGAGCTGATTGAGGACCTTAAAGCTGATTTAAAAAACCAGGCATTTCTGCTTGCTGCAGAGAGGAATGGGGACGTGTGTAGAATTATGTTTTAGGGAAATGATCCTGGCAGCAGAGTAAAGTATAGACTGGAAAAGGGAGAGACTGGAGGGAGGGAAGGCAACAAGGAGGCCGATGAAGTAGTTGGGCAGGAATAAGGTAATTGGATAACAAACACCATCTTTCACTTGCTATACTGATCAAAAACAACCCATCATGGATGTGTTCACAATTTAAACAGTGGTATCTTATTTGATTGCACCGGAGTGAAGCAGAAGGACCTTAAGCTCATTGTGGGCAGGAATTGTGTCTACCAACCCTATTATACTGTGCTCTCCCAAGTGCTTAGTACAGCACTCTGCACACAAGTGCTCAATAAATACAATTGACTGATGGATCGAAAACTGGCCTCCAAACAAACCACAGAAAGAGCTGAACCTTGAGCTCCTGGAGAATGAAGACGTCCACAGCAGTAACATCACAACAGTACTCTTGGAAATTAGAAAATCAAATGGCATTTCTCCAGGCAGCTCTCAAGACACAGCCAGGAGGAGTCACCAAGATTAGTCCAACACAAATGACTCAGAGATAAAAGAGACATGTATTGTATCAGCAGGAACCTACAGCACTAGAGAACTCAAACGGGCATGAGACCTCGCAGAAACCTGTGTTGCAAATTGCAAATCAAATGGAGGAATGTGGTGGAGAGATATAAGATCACATTGTGGCAATTATCGAGGCATCTCATTTCTCCCCACTGCTGGCAAGGTCCTAGCCAGAGTCCTCCTGGATCCCCTATTAAAGAATACCATTGACCGAACGTTCCTGTAGTCACTATGTGGCTTCAGATCAGTGGATGCGATCTTTGCTACGGATACAGGAAACACGCTGTGAACAGCACCAAGTCCTCTACGCTGCTTTCATAAGACCTTATGAAAACACTTGCATTGTGAAAAATGGAAAAGCCCTTGGACCTGTTGGCATAAATGCTGAGATCTACAAAACTGGAGGGGACACCCAGCTTAAGTACTTGCACAAACTCTTTGTCTACCTATGGACCAATGAAGAGGTGCTACCAATATGGCCATCACCCAAAACAGCACCGAGACCTCTACGCTGTTTCGTCACCCTTATGAAGCATTCAATTACCATCAGTAGCTCTGATTTCTTGAAATTGCTTAGCTAATTTGGTTGCCCTGAAAAGTTCATCAAGGTTCTGAGACTACTTCATGATGGTAGGTTGACTGGATCAGAGCTGAGGGAGCCCTGTCTGATCAATTCCCGGAAATGCACAGTGGGTCTGGACCCGTTCAGTTGCGCGGTTATGCTGAAGATGCAACATGAGACTTGAATGTGCTTCCACACTGCTGGGAAACTCTTCCAATTCTACAGACTCTAAGAAACATCCAAAGTCCTAGAGACTGTCATTCAAGAATTGCTGTATGCAGACATATATGCGATTGCAAATCACTTCATTGAGTCAGCCAGGTGTTTTGGGCTGAAGATAAGAATAAAGAAAACCGAGAGGATATATCACCTTGCACCAGGGAAGCCATATGCACAATCAAAAATTAATCTCCGATCACTGTACAATCTCTAACCTCACCAAATCTGAATTTCCCCTCTCTGACCACAACCTCCTCACCTGCCTTGTCTCCCACATACCTCCTCCCCACAAAATGGTCCTGCCCACTTTCCTCTCATCTCTTGACCCCCTTCAGCTATTCCAAGTCAACATGCCCCATTGGGACTTCCCTGCAAAATCTCCCCTCTCTTGATGCACAAATCAGTGCCCACTACTCCGCCTTCTCCATTCAACTCAACTCCCTTGCACCCCTGTCCTTCTATCAGTCTTGCACCCCAAACCCACAGCCCTGGATCACCCCCACAGTATGCTGCTCTCACCTCTGTGCTTGTGCCACAGAGTGCTCTTTGTTGATATCCAGACATCAGGCAGACCTCATTCGACTCCCACTCATCCTCAGATGTTATATCTCTGCCCTCTACTCTGCTTAACAACAGTCCTTCTCCCTTATTGACTCTCACTATCTGCACCAACTCTTCCTGATTTTTAACTCCTTCTTTAGACCATCAGTGTCCTGTTATCCCTCATCATTCACCCGGATGACCTAGCCATTTACTCCATTGATAAAATGGGAATCATCAGGCATGAACTCCCCCAAATCTCCCACTCATCTCTCCATCACCAGCCCCCTCTTACCACCTCATATCCTTTCATTATTTCCAGCTACCTTTCATGAAGATATCTTCCTCTTGCTTTCAAAATCTACCCCTTCCACCTGCACCCACAGCCCACCCCCCTTTTCACATTTTAAAGACACTCGTGGCCACTCTTCTTCCTTCCTTGACCACTATCTTCAATGGCTCACTCTCCGGTGACGTATTCCCCTCTGCTTTCAAACATGACGATGTATCTTCTATCCTAAAAAAACCCAAAAAACAGCACTCCTTTGATCTCACTGTCTTGTCTTGTCTTATGCTGTCGAGTCGTCTCTGACCCATAGCAATACCATGGACACGTCTCTCCTTGACTGCCCCACCTTCATCTGCAATCGTTTTGGTAGTGTATCCAGAGAGGTTTCTTGGTAAAAACGCAGAACTGGTTTACCATTGCCTCTTTCTGCGCAGTAAACATGAGTCTCCGCCCTCAACTCTCTCCCATGCCACCGCTGCCCAGGACAGGTGATTTTGACTTGTAGCAGATTGCCTTCCCCTCTCTAGCCACTGCCCAAGCTGGGAATGGAAGGGGTAGGCCTCTGCTTGACTCTCCCTCCTGTAGTCGAGACTGGTAGACTACTGGAAATGCTCCAGGTGTGACCCTGAGAGGGGTGACCTCACTGTACTATCCAGCTATAACTCCAAGTCACTCTTACCAGTGTGATACTAGGTTCCAGACCAACCTACAGGTCTATAGAACTATAGTGCTGTCCAAATTTCTCTATGAGATCTGGATCCCACACAGACACCATACACGAGTTCTTGAGCAGTTCAATCACCATCATTTATGGGCCACACTCAACGTGAAATAGCAAGACAGGATCACAGATAATGAAGTTCTGGAATGAAGCAGAATGACCTGTTGGAAAGAGGCATGGGCCTGAAAGTCAGAGGATGTGGGTTCCAATCCTAGCTCTACCACTTAACTTCTCTGTGCCTTTGTTTCTTCAACTGTAAAATGGGGATTCAATACCTCTCTCTCCCCTACTTAGACTGCGACATCCAAGTGGGAAAAGGACTCTTTCAACCTGATCAATGTCTATCTACCCCAGAGCTTAGAACAGTGCTTGACGGATAGCACTTAACAGAATAAATCCAATGTATTTATTTATATTGATATCTGTCTTTCCCTCTAGACTGTAAGCTCATTGTGGACAGGGAATGTGTCTGCTATATTGTTATATCGTACTCTCCCAAGCACTTAGTACAGTGCTCTGCAGACAGTAAGGGTTCAATAAAGACGATTGACTGATGACTGACCATAAAAAATACCATGAAGTCAGTCTACTCATATTGAAACTGTGCTCAATTCAATCTAGATAGACTAGATAGTACACTTGAGGACAAGGAATAATGACAGGACACCCAAGCAGCTGCTATATAGAGAACTGAAATTGGGAAACTGAAATCCAGGAAGTCAGAAAAAATGTCATAAGGATAAAGTTAAACAAAGCTCAAAGAGGAGCAGCTCTTTTTGAGCAGAAGCTTTATAAGGATTGAGGGACAAGGAGGAAAAAGAGAGAAGAAGAAACAGAAGAAACAGCAGTGGAGAAGCAGCGTGGCTTAGTGGAAAGAGCACGGGCTTGGGAGTCAGAGGTCGTGGGCCCTAATCCTGACTCCACTGATGCACTGTGTGACTTTGGGCAAGTCACCTGACTTCTCTGTGCCTCAGTGACGTCATCTGTAAAATGGGGCTTAAGACTGTGATCCCCATGTGGGACAACCTGATTACCTTGTATCTACCCCAGAGTTTAGAACAGTGCTTAGCACATAGTAAATGCTTAACAAATACCGTCATTACTATTATTAAAAAGCAACACCAGCACCAGATACCATGAACATCAAACGTTCCATCAAAAGAACTGACCACTTTTTTGGGTCATAACGTGGCCAGGACTATGGGTCCTTCATTAGGTTTTTCAGTCACCGCTGTTGTCATAGATGAATTTCGCTGTCAGTGGTATCTTCTGTGAGTATGAAGGACACCTGTATATACTAAACATTTAGAAAAGTATAATAGAGATGAAAGACCTGGAAGAAGGTCTTACAAAGAAATGCTGGAGCCTGTTGTGTGGGCAAAAGAGAGGCTTCTCTCCTGCAAGGGGAATCCCATCAGCCCCTCCTTCTCAAGCTAGGAGGGTGAGGAGGAGGTGACAGTGAGAACCTGTAGCTGTCCCCTTATACCAGATCACCAGAGGTAGCCATGTTACCATATTAATTCAATCATTTATTACTGTATCAGCCTCCTCGCTGACCTCCCTGCCTCCTGTCTCTTCCCCACTCCAGTCCATACTTCACTCTGCTGCCTGGATCATTTTTCTATAAAAACGTTCAGGCCTTGTCTCCCCCCTCCTCAAGAACCTCCAGGGATTGCCCATCCAATCCACCTCATCAGACAGAAACGCCTCACTCTTAGTTTTAAAGCACTCAATCAGCTTGCCTCCTCCTACCTCACCTCACTATTCTCCTACTACAACCCAGCCTGCACACTTCGCTCCCCTAATGCTAACCTTCTTACTGTAACTCGATCTCACCTATCTCACTGCTGACCTCTGGCTCTGGTCCTGCCTCTGGCCTAGAACACCTTCCCTCCTCATATTTGACAGACAATTACTCTCCCTGCCTTCAAAGGCTTATTGAAGGCACTTCTCCTCCAAGAGGCCTTCCCTGACTAAGCCCTCCTTTTCTCTCTTCTCCCACTCCCTTCTGCATCACCCTGACTTGCACCCTTTATTCATCCTGCTCCCAGCCCCATGGCACTTATGTACATATCCGTGATTTGTTTATTTAAATTAATGTCTGTCTCCCCCTCTAGACCATAAGCTCATTGTAGGCAGGGAATGTTTCTGTTATATTGTTATATAATACCCTCCCAAGTGCTTAGTACAGTGCTCTGCACATGGTAAGCGCACAATAAATATGATTGCCTGACTGATTAGTCATGTGGGATAGAGGCCACCCTCACACCTCCTCAACACTCCAGGACTCTCACTGCCCTCCTTCTCCACATGGGTGGGCGATGAGCCAGTGGTCTTATGAGCCCACTTCAACTTTCACAAGAAGCAGCATGGCCTAATGGATAGATCATGGGTCTGGGAGTCAGGACGACTGAGTTCTCATCCTGGCTCTGCCATTTATCTGCTGTGTGACCTCGGGCAGGTCACTCAACTTCTCTGTGTCTCAGTTACCTCACCTGTAAAACGGGAATTAAGATCGTGAACCCCATGTAGGGTATAGACTGTGTCCAAACTGATTAGTTTGTATCTACCCCAGGACCTAGAATAGTGCCGGCACATAGTAAGCGCTTCACAGATACCATTAAAAAGCAAAACCGAAAAGAAAACTTTCAAAGTGTCTGGAAAGCCTGTGGAGGCTGTCGGGACAACTACTGGGGCCATGGCAGTGACTGTTGAACTCTGAGACCCAAGAAGCCACATATTCTCCTCCTCTAGCCACGGCGTCCTCTCCCTCTGGTCGAATATATCGTTGTCCTTGTCTACTTTTTATTTCACTTTTGTGTGTGTGTGTGTGCACGTGTACTTTCATTCTTTCATCTATCTTTATGAGTCTCCTGTCCATCCCCTCTCCTCTCCCTTATTTTTATATTGAGAGCCCTTTAAGGGCCAGGAACTGGGTCTAATTTTTACTTGTATATTTTTCCCAACATTTAGTGCAGTTCTCTGCATGAGGTGCTTAGTAAATACCATTACTGCTATTCCTCTTATTGCTGCTATTATTGTTAATAATAATAATGTTGGTATTTGTTAAGCGCTTACTATGTGCAGAGCACTGTTCTAAGCACTGGGGTAGATACAGAGTAATCAGGTGGTCCCACGTGAGGCTCACAGTCTTAATCTCCATTTAACAGATGAGGTAACTGAGGCACAGAGGAGTTAAGGGACTTGCCCACAGTCACACAGCTGACAAGTGGCAGAGCCAGGATTCAAACCCATGACCTCTGACTCCCAAGCCCGCGCTCTTTCCATTGAGCCACTCTGCTATTACGTCTTCTACTACTAATCCCTTCCCTCAAGGAGCTTACAATTAAACCGGGGAAACGGACACACAATTATTTAACAGTGGGGGAGGGGGGTGGAAGAGAGCTACAGCTGGTTAGAACAAGGTAATGAAAAGATGGATAATTGAATCAATAACTGCTTAAATAGCAGAGTATGAAAATCAATACATACGTAAGTGCTACAGCTACAGGTGGCCGTGATTACATAAATGCTGAGCGGTAGTTCGGAAAATACGGCCTGGGGAGAAGAAAATTAATTGGGGAATACTTCCTAGAGGAAGAAAGGTTTCAGGAGGGCTTTGAAGCCATAGGGAGCTGTGGTCTGGCGGGTTCAAATGTGGGCTGGGGGTGCCTCATGGAGAGTTCCAGGCAGGGTGGAGGTTGTGAACAAGGGGCAAAGCCTAAAACTTTATTTAGTAACTGGTTTTTTTGAGACCTTACTATGCATTTAGCCTATTCACTTTCACTTTGGGAAATGCTGTTGCTAGCAGTGCTGAAGATCTCTACAGCATGGTTTAGTGGGTAGAGCATGGGCCTGAGATTAAGAAGATCATGGGTTCTAAGCCCGGCTCCACCATTTGTCTGCTGTGTGACCTTGAACAAGTCACTTCACTTCTCTGGGCCTCAGTTACCTCATCTGTAAAGTGGGGATTGAGACTATGAGCTTCACGTGGGACAGGAACTGTGTCCAATCTGATTGGGTTGTATCAACCCCAGCCTGGCACATAGTAAGCGCTTAACAAATATCAAAATTATTATTATTATTATCTCTGGCCTCCAGATGAGTATTATTGCAAACTTCCCAAGCTCATTTTGATTCCATCATCCATCTCAGATGAAAGGTTGGCATCATGAAGGAGGACAGTTCTACAGTGAGCTGAGACATCAGCAAAGTAGGAGAGGATACAAATTCCATAAAATACCATAAAAAATACGATAAAGAAGGTAGGCAGGCTGTGGGAGTGAGTTGGTCATCAGAGGAAGCTCCCTCTGGATAACTACAGTCTTCTCTTTTGCGATAGGGGAGGAAAGATAAGAGGCCTAATGGGAAAGGTGAAGACTGGTGTCAGGAAGGGACAGAAAGTGGTCAACAGTATGAATGGGCTCTGATTGAGAGTCAGGGACGGGTGGGGTGGGTCTTGGTGGTTAGGGCCAAACGAGGGGGGCACAAATGCTGCGGGTGGACGCTACCTCTGTACTGTCTTCATTTAGCTTGCTTTAGCCCTGTTGCTTGCCTGGTGGAAAGAGTTCAGCTCTGCGAATCAAGAGACCTGGCTCCTAGTTCCAACTTTGCAAGTAGGGGAATGCCTACAAGGGTAATGCCATCACTGGTGAAAGTTCTTGATGGGAGAAACCTTCACATTTCATGAGGTGGACGGGCCCAGCAGGAAGCGTGGACATGTGGAAAGCACGGTTGGAGAGGAAGGAGCTGGGATTTGTGGAGCTGCTCCAACAGCCACTGCAGCCGCCACCACCCAGCTGGGTGAGTAAACAGAGATACATGCACACGCAAGTGGGGAGTCCTCTAACCCTCCCCCTAAAGCGGGAAGGTGATGGAAACCAAAGCGGAAAGCATCTGCGAAAAGGCTCGTGTTTGTTTTCTTTTTATTTAAAAATAAATAAAGCATAAATTCTCAGAACCAGCAGTGGTCTGAGGCAGGGGCGACCCCCAGACTGGAAAGAGCTCGGGCAGCTTGTCAGACTGCCTCATGTGACTGGCTGGGGGAGGTGGCACCATGAGTGGGGCTGTGTGTTGGGGCTGGGCTCCAGGCTGGCGCCAGATTGCATCATATGAGTGAGAGGGGGAGGCAGTGCTTCAGAACTGATAGAACTGATAGGATGCCCAGATGACTTTCTGAGCCAACCAAATGCCTCTTTATGCAAGCTGTAGCCCTGTGGAGGGCTCTTCTCAATCATGGATTCCTAAGGATGGCAAGTAAACCATTCCGCAGCTGATCTTTGTCTAAAGAATTCCAGTGTTGGGGATCCCAGCTGTCCTGGGGGTGGTCCTTCAAGCAGCTCAAGTGGTTTCTGCCACCATCCAGTGACTTGAAATTTGGTCACATAGTGATTTAGCTCAGTTTTTCTAAAGGGCCTTCTGTCCCCTTTTTAATAATAATGATGGTATTTGTTAAGCGCTTACTAGAATAATAGGATGAACCCAAGTAAGCATATGGTTGCCCAGAGCATGAGCCACTCAGGCACTTTTTTTTTTCAAATAAGGATGGGGCTAAATGATATTTACTGAAGCTAAAGATAGGTTCAAGCATTAAATAAAAACCCAAAAGACAATCGGTATTTCACTTAGTTACATCTTATAATCAAAGAGCTACAGTAGTTGATCAAGAGAGCATGAAACAAAATCCAGTCAAGAAACACCTTCTTTCCCTCCCCTAGATTTGTCCTGAACTGTCAGTGTTGGACGGTAAACTTCCTGTCAGCCTTTCATTTAACTCTTTCCCTGGTCCAGGGTCACAGGCCCAGTTCCTGAACTGGCATGCTTCAATCTCTTGTAATTTATCCAAATGGCAAAGAGTCCCTTAGCTGAGTTGGTCTGTAACTGTATTCCTGCTAGTTGTTTGCTTAGAACAGGCAGAAGACTGTAACCTGCAAAATTACAAATGACCTGTCTTCCAGGACTCCTGACATTAGTAAGTCTTTGGCCTGAAAGCTAACTCTAATCCCAGGGAAAAGCCACTAGGATCATTTTATAAATGAAACCCAAAGATTTAAGTCCATACATTCCAGGGAAAATAGGCATGCCGAAAACGATGCTAATTCTACCAGAATTTTCAATCACAAAGGTCCCACTGTCACCAGAACTGCAATAATTAGCCTGATTCTTCTTTGTGAATTATAATTTAGTGTCAACTAGTACACCATTCTTGAATGACATAGTTGAGCAGGACATCCAATTTTCTTAATAATCAATCCATCAATCAGTGCTATTTATTGAGGGCTTACTGTACTAAGCGCTTGGGAAAGGACAATACAGTAGATTTGGTCCCTGCCCACAAAGAGATTATGTCATTGAGAACTCGGTTCAAAGTTCTAAATTAGACAACAACCAAAAAGAATGTCAGTTGAAAAATGAAAAATAGTGGAATCGAACCATTTAATATTTTTAAAAGTGAACATTTAAAAATAGGTTGTAAGCTCACTGTGGGCAGAGACCGTGTCTGCCAAGCACTTAGTACAGAGAAGCAGCGTGGCTCAGTGGAAAGAGCATAGGCTTGGGAGTCAGAGGTCGTGGGTTCTAATCCCGACTCTGCCACTTGTCTGCTGTGTGACCTTGAGCAAGTCACTTAACTTCTCTGTGCCTCAATTCCCTCATCTGAAAATGGGGATTAAGACCGTGAGCCCCATGTGGGACAATCTGATTACCTTATATCTACCCCAGCACCTAGAACAGTGCTTGGCACATAGTAAGCGCTTAACAAATGCCACCATTATTATTATTACAGTGCTCCACACACGATAAGCGCTCAATAAACACTACTGATTGATTAAAAATGATTGGCTATTTTCTAGCATTGCTTGTCTGGGTGGCTTGTGAGAGTATAGACTCCTCATGGGAGGGAATGTATCTTGAGCGCTTGTACTTTCCCAACCAATAACATTTCAAGTACTTGTGGAGAGCTTGATTATGACACTGGTTCCCACACAACCCCATCTCCCGAGATGACATTAAGACAGCATCAGACTGCACTAAAAATACTAACACAGCTCTTTGGGGACATTGTTATGATGTGAAAATACAACAGTATTCAAATGGGTTTATGAGCATGCCACAGAATTAAAAATTAGGCTACTTTGTCCAAAGCTGAGATAAATAAATATAAACACCTGGCTCTGAGGGCCAGGGTGAAGTCCATATTGAACCCCCATTGGTTTGGGAATGAATTAAAGTTTGGGGGAGGCTCCCACATGACATCACTTCAGCATGCTTCAGCACTCCCAAAGACACAGGTGGCTCCACCGCTACTCCAACCACTACCCCGATCCTCTGCCCTCACTTTCTTTTGTCTTTGCCAGACTCCAGGCCCGTCCAGGAAACCCTATAGGCCCAATTACCAGAGCGATTGCCCACATTGCCCTCCCAGAGTTTGTGCCTAAGGGTTGCCTTGGTGAAACCGGGAACAGTGAAAGGGGTTAAACTCATATACCTAGCCACTTCTCCTCCCCTCTCCCTGTCAATAATTTAAGCGCCTGTCTCCCCGTCTAGATTGCAAGTTCGTAGAGGATAGGGCCCATGTCTCCTGACTCTACTGTGCTTTCCTAACCACTTAGTCTAGTGCTCGGCACAGAGTTGGTGCTCAATAAATACTGTTGATTGAGGGATGGACTGCTATGGAGGGGAGGGGTGGTGAGAGAGATGTTGTTGTGGAATGAGGTGGGGATGTTCAGATATCTTGGACCAAGCCTAATCTTATGGACTAAATATTTTTGGAAAGAATTTATAGAATTGTATTTGTGTGCATGTGTGTGTGTGTGTGTGTGTGTGTGTGTGTGTGTGGAGAGAGAGCGATAAAGAAAGCTCTTTCCTTTGTATTTACAGATTATGCTGCTGATGGTAAGATTCCCCGACTGCTGAAGTAATTTTGCTGCAGTCATTGCTTTAAGTAAAGTAAATTAACATGGCCTTCTTGGAAGATACTGGCTTCTAGAACAAGACTGAATCTAATGTCATCTTGCCATAAAACTATCCTGGGTTTGGAATAAACAGTTAACTCTTCTCTGCTTGAAGAAATGATTATTCCAAAATTCGTGTACACATACAAATGCAAATGACAGGCAGAGACACATGAATGTTAATTTTTCCAACTAAGTATGTAGACAAATGTTAGTCATTAGAAACATTTCCGTGCATTTATATTAGGCTGTCCTCTAAAAGACTTTTCAGACAAATATGTCATCAAGATATTCAAAACCATGTAATCTTATCCAAAGTTTCATCTATCAACAGTACAGTTTTCTTCTCTCACAGCTGTGTGTTAGAATGCGGAGGCAGATTAGTCAGCTGATAGGGTAGAGGCGGGAGAGGGGGTGGAGGGGAAGCAGTAAAGACAAGACAAGAGAATCCATCATCACTCTAACAGGGAAGCTGGAGAGCAGAACAAAGGGCCAGTCCTCTCTTAAGGGGCTTTACCCAACAGGCCCCTTTGTGGGTAAGTATTGAGGAGGCATCCATCATACCTTCAAATCAACTGAGATCATAAGTGCACAACCTTAGAATGGAGTCCTTCTAACACCCCCGCTTTTTCCAAATCCAATTTGTACTAGCAGGCTCATAACATGACAGATGAGTTTAAAAGCAGAATGATGTGAACCCTAACTTCTTTTTCACTCTCAGTAATCACTGTGGTATTTGTTAAGCGCTTACTATGTGTCGAACACTGTATTAAGTGCTGGGGGAGATACAAGAGAATCATTTTGCGCACAGAAGCAGCATGGTGTGGCGGATGGAGCAGAGGCCTGGGAGTCAGATGGACCTGGGTTCTAATCCCGGCTCCACCACTTGTCCATTGTGTGACCATGGTCAAGTCACTTAACTTCTCTGTGTCTCGCGTGCCTCATCTATAAAATGGGGATTAAGACTGTGAGCCCTATGTGGGACAGGGACTGTATCCCACCTGATTAACTCTAAGCTACCCCAGCGCTTAGTACAGTGCCTGGTACATAGTAAGTGCCTAACAAATGCAATTTTTTAAAAAGGTTCTTGTTCTCCATAGGGCTTGCAGATTAAGGGGGAAAGAGAACAGGTACTGAATTCCAATTTCATGGAGGAGGAGGAGGAAACTGAGGCACAGAGAAGTTAAATTATATCCCCAAAGTCACACAAGACTGGCCAGAGGCACAGCAGAGATTCAAACCCAGGTTGTTTGACTGTCAAGCCTGTGCTCTTTCCCCTAGGCCATGGTTCTTCTCAAAGGGCAAAAACTGGGTAAACTGACTGCTGGGTCAGTGCCAGAGTGATAATAATAGATAATAATAATACTGATAAGAATAATACCAAATAATATAAGGAAGAATGTAAGGATGGATGAGCCAATGGTTACAACAGACAAGTCCTCTCATTTCTCTGAGTCGTGATGTGTTCCACAGTTATCAGAACTGGGCCACTATGCCACGGTGCTGATGCCTTCTGGGGCCACCTTCCAAAATCCTAAAATTCCACCATGAGAGTGCAGAGCCTGCCCGCTTTAGTAGCCCATGGACTGTTAGAAGAGTTTGGAACCAAAGTCCGTGGCCTGAAGTGAGGAGGAACATCAGCACTGTTTATCTTCCTCTCTTTGCCCATTTTAAATTCTTGTGTTTTTAAAATGTTCCCATTGTCTATCACGTTCTGTCTTTTCTAGGGTTCTGACCTCCCCCACTTAGATTGAGAGCCTCTTGTGGGAAAAGATTTGTGACTATTTGTTGACCTTCTATTTATTCCAGGGCTTAGCTCAGGACATCACATAGAATAAGCAATCAATCAATCAATTAGTGGTATTTACTGAGCACTAACTGTTTGTAGGACACTGGACTATGCTTGGGAGAGTACAGTAGAATTGCACTGGTAAAAAGGATCCCTGCCCACAAGGAGCTTACAGGATACAGGAGGAGTTTTTCAGTCTACTCAAGAAATATCATCACTAACTAACTTGACCACATTTAGCACAAAACACAGAGTTTTCTTCAGTACTCTTTCAGTTACCTTTTTCTTTTCAGAAAAGAGACGTGAAGAAGCAGTTGATGGAGATATTGAGAGATGGTGATTCAGCATGCAGTCCAACACTGAGCAACCACTTGACCTTTGGCCTTCGTACTAAAGGTAGTCTTTGCTGTGATTCTGTAATTGGAGAGGGCAATTACAGCAGAAAGGCTGTAGGGCAAAGCTCTCTGTCCACTGAGCAGGTCCCAAGGAAGCAGAGGCAGAGACAGAAATAGTGGGAAATCTGCACGAATCCCAGGGTCTCGGGCTGAACCATCTTTAAAGAGCTGAGATGGGTCAGTTTCTTGGCTTCTTTAAGAAGGTGCCTGGAAAGACCCAAGTGACTCCTTTTTAACATGCTTGCCTCGGATCTTTAGGGAACTATTCAGAATGTTGTATGTCATTAATGCTTAATGTATCAAAAGGAATTGTGATTCCTATTTTCCTTTTACTTTGATCACCCAATGACTGGGACATGACTAACATTGATTTTGGGTCAGTACCACGTTAAGCTTGGATTTGAACCAGTGACCAAAAGAAAAATGCCTCTGCTCTGTATCTCGATATGACGCAGAGTTGTCCCCAAGGTGAGCTTAGGTCACATTTTCTAGCCCCTCTTTCTGAATCACCGAATTAAAGTTTTGGGAACCTTGATTTGGAGCCTTATTATATGTTAGTCAAAGTCTATTCACTGAAAGCAAATTCAATCTTCTTACAAGTGCATGCCAATTTAATTGTCGATTCTATGTTGATGTTGTTACCATTAACCTTTAGATCCAACCACCAGATGCTGGAGAATGTGGAATATTCCCTGGACTGAGGGAAGCATCTCTCACAGAAAGCCAGCATGGATGGAGAAAAGATGGTAAACTCATAATTTACCCGAGGTTGTGATCACCCCTCGATGTTCAGAACTGAGACGTAGACACATATTTGCTGCAAAAATGCCATCAGTAATTACGACATTTTATAATTATGCCGCTTATTAAGTTCATTCATTCATTTGATTGTGTTTATTGAGAGCTTACTGTGTGCAGAGCACTGTACTAAGCACTTGGAAGAGTACAGGACAACAGTAAACAGACACATGCCTGCCCTTAATGAGCTTACAGTCTAGAGCGGGGAGACAGACATTACTATAAATAAATGAACTACAGATATGTACCTAAGTGCAGTGGGCCTGGGAGGAGGGGTGAGGGGGCGGGATGAAGGGAGCAAGTCAGGGCAATGCAGAAGGGAGTGGGAGAAGAGGAAAGGAGATGCTACATCAGGGAAGGCCTCTTGGAGGAGATGTGCCTTTGATAAGGCTTTGAAGCGGGGGAAAAGTAATTGTCAGATTTGAGGAGTGAGGGTGTTCTGGGCCAGGCTATTTGGCAAATCCTTTAAAGTTTGGCAATCGTGAGGCCGGTGTAGTGGGTTGACATCATGCTTTCCCAAGTCCTTTAAGAGTCACTATCTCCTGTACTAGCAAAGAGGGGGTGGGGCGGGGGAAGCCAGCAGGATTAGACCTCCCCCTCGTCTGGCATCGCACCAGGCCGGAACTGAAACTGGTGCCATGGCTGTAGAAAGGCTTTCGAGGTGCAACCAGGCTGGAGCGAGCTCCAGAGGTTTTGATGCTAAATACTACTGATTGGTTGAATGACTGATCTCTGCTCGCTGGGACTGCCCTGACCCCACTTCTTCGATAAGCCTTCTCCAATTAACTCCTAGCACTCTGACCATATCAATCAATGGTATCTATTGAGTGCTTACTGTGAGCAAAACACTGGAGTAAGAATAGGTAAATACAATCCCTGCCTACAAGGAGCCAACCCATTAGCCACCTTGAACATCTGTATTTTTTATACTTTTTCCAAGCACTTGTGCATCTATGTATAATCAATCATACAGTCAATTATTGATTGGGACTATCTTACTTGGCTCATTATGGGCAGGGAATGTGCCTGTTTAGCATTATATTTTACTCTCCCAAGCACCTAGTACAATGCTTTGCATACAGTAAGTGCTCAATAAATCTGATTGAACGAATAGTATTACTCCCAGAACACCCTAAAGCAGCTACTTGGGTATCTTGTTGTTGTCCATTCTCCTTATGTGTCCTGGACAACGAAGGTGTAATGCGATGAGCATTTCTTCGATGCTGGTGGACAAATGGCTTTCCAGGATTTCACTGCTTGGGATCTTGCCTTACCACTGATGTTAAATGCAACACATGGGTGGTATCGGTGGGTGTGCTGTAGAATGCCGGCCTGGTGTATCTATTAGTTCCAGGTCTCACAGCCATAAAAAAAGATCGGTCCCTACTGTTGCTCCCTAGACCTTCAGTTTAAATTGAATATTGATGTCACAGAAGCATCACACTCCGTTAGTTTCCCAGAGGACATGCTAACCTATATGGTCTGTTCTGGGATCATGGTGTAGTGGATAGACCACTGGCCTGGGAGTCAGAAGGTCACGGCTCTAACACTTGTCTGCCATGTGATCTTGGTCAAGTCACTTCACTTCTCTGGGCCTCAGTTACCTCATTTGTAAAATGGGGATTGAGGCTGTGAGCCCCATGTGGGACAGGGACTGTGTCCAACCTGATTTGCTTGTATCCACCCCAGCGCTTAGTACAGTGTTTGGCACATAGTGAGCACATAGCAAATACCCCAGTTACTGTTATCTTTGTCTCTCTTAGGCTGTGAACCCCACATGGGACAGGGACTCTATCCAGTCTGGTTATTGTCTATCTACCCTACCACTTAGTATAATATTTAATAATAATAATGTTGGTATTTGTTAAGCGCTTACTATGTGCAGAGCACTGTTCTAAGTGCTGGGGTAGATACAGGGTAATCAGGTTGTCCCACATGAGGCTCACAGTCTTAATCCCCATTTTACAGATGAGGGAACTGAGGCACAGAGAAGTTAAGTGACTTGCCCACAGTCACACAGCTACAAGGACTATAATAATTATTATCATTATTCCTTTAATTCCTCTTAATCCATGACTGGGAAAAGTTCACTGAAGTAGCAAAATTCATTGACAGCATTCAGCTCCGGATCACTAATAGAGTAATTGGTGTTGTGGGGGGAGGGGAGGGGCGAGGGGGCTGTTACCAGGGTCAGGATGATATATAGTCTTCTTCAGATTAAATGTCAGTCCATAGTTCTTTGCTGATTCTTAAAAACATGTTCCCCCTCTGGACAGTAAGCTCATGGGCAGGGAATATGTCTGCCAACTCTGTTGCAGTGTACAATCCTAAAGTGCTTAGTATAGTCCATTGCACACTATAAGTACTCAGTAAATACCACTGATGATGATGATGATGCTTTTCATTTGCATGGCAGTAAGTTCCTTGAAAGCCAGGAGTGTGTCTACCAACCCGATTGTACTTTACACTCCCACAAGGTTAGTACAGTGTTCTGCACAGAGTAAGTGCTCAGTAGGTACCACTGATTGATTGATCAATTGATTCTTGTGCGTATGCTTCAGAGGACAGTCGCCAGCTTGTAGGAGCTCCTCTGTGAGTGATTCTTGATGAAACTCTCAGCTTTTTGGTTTGAAAGAGTTAATAATAATAATAATAATGTTGGTGTTTGTTAAGCACTTACTATGTGCAAAGCACTGTTCTAAGCGCTGGAGTAGATACAGGGTAACCAGGTTGTCCCACGTGAGGCTCACAGTTAATCCCCATTTTACAGATGAGGTCACTGAGGCACAGAGAAGTTAAGTGACTTGCCCATAGTCACACAGCTGACAAGTGGCAGAGCCAGGATTCGAACCCATGACTTATGACTCCCAAGCCCGGGCTCTTTCCACTGAGCCATGAGTTCCCCATCAGATCAGAGCCTGTTCTGATTACAGCTTTCAGATCTCTTCTTGCGGCCTTGGACATAACTGCGTAGATAGGTCGATCAAGACTGGACCCGATAGCCCAGATTGACACTGTCGATAATCGATCAATCGATCAAGCGTTTTTATTGAGAGCTTACTGTGTACAGAACACTATACTAAGCACTTGGGAGAGTACAACACGACAATTTATTTTATTTTATTAATTTATGGTATTTGTTAAGCACTTGTGCCAGGCACTGTTCTAAGTGCTGGGGTAGGCACAAGTTAATCAAGTTGGGCAGAGTCCCTGTCCCACGTGGGGCTCACAGTCTTAATCCTCATTTTACAGATGAAGTAACTGAGGCACAGAGAAGTGAAGTGACTTTCCCAAGGTCACACAGCAGACAAGTGGCGGAGCCAGGATTAGAACTCAGGTCCTTTTGACTCCTAGGCCCGTGCTCTTTTCACAGACACATTCCCAGCCCACACTGAGTTTACAGCCTAGAGGGGCTGGGGAAAGGAATAAGCAAGGCCTGATTCTGACATGTCCAACCATATCATAATGGAGGAATATGAAAAGGTTTTCCATATCCTAAAAGGTTTTGGCAACCCAGCCCTAAGGGCCACATTCTTGTTCTGAGCATAACATTTCTGATGATAATAATGATGGCCTGTGTTAAGCTCCTATGTGTCAAGCACTGTTCTAAGCACTGGAAGGATACAAGCTAATTAGGTTGGACACAGTCCCTGTCCCACGTGGAGCTCACCGTCTCAATCCCCATTTTACAGATGAGGTAACTGAGGCACAGAGAAGTGAAGCGACTTGCCCAACATCACACAGCAGACAAGTGGCAGAGCCGGGATTAGAACCCATGTCCTTCTGCCTCCCAGACCCGTGCTCTAGCCACTAGGCCATCCTTGACACAATTGAGAGTGTGTCTAGTTCTCGATTACATAGGTACTGACTCGAAGTGAGCAAGGAGGGCCATGATTCCCGTGGGGTTCCCAGCGATCTGTTATCTCTGCCCCCAGAGCTCTGGCCGGCCCACCCCATCTCTTGGAGCCAGAAAAGCAATAAAGGGACCAGAGGAAGAACCAAGCTTTCCCCCTTTTGCCGCATGCTGGCAGGAGGAGAAAGAGGATGCCGGGGCTGCTGCTTTCCTGGTCCTTTTTCTTTTAGGAGTTCGTATACTGTTTTCAGTGCTGGCGTGTGAGAATATGCATAAAGCTGGGATGTGGCTGGGAGGAATGTGGTTCAAAGTCAGAGTCGACTGGAGGGAGGGCTGAAGGGAATCAAACAGGGCATTAGGGAAAACGATGAGTGCTGATTAGCCTGCCCATCAAATGGGAAAACTGGCAGTGTTGGAAATCAGCAAAAAAGCCAAGCTAAAATATACAGATGCTTCTGCCCTGATGTTAGAACCCTAAGTAGTAAAACAGGCTCACTGGGATGCTTGGCAGCTAATGAGCACCAGGATATAATTGGCATAATTGATATAATTTCTGAAACTTGGAGGAAGGGAGGAAACCACAGGGAGTTTGGGCTGCCAGGTTAGGAACTCTATGGGGAAGATCATGAGTGAAACATGGGCAGAGGTGCGGCACTGTGTATGGAGGACAGCATGAACAACAATAATATAAAAAGAGGATTGACCTGGAATCCCTTGGCATGGAAATTCCAAACTTACAATATTTAGCAGTAGTGCTCTATAAACCACCTTACCAGGGTGAGGAGAATCATCCAGGGTTAGTAGATGAGTTTGGGGAAACTAAAAATAGGGCAAATAGTAATGGTAGGACAGGATTTGGGGCAGGAGGTAGATAACGGCAGGCCACGCTGCAAAAATGATCACAACTTGGAGAAAGTTAGCATTCTTTTTTATGGCATTTGTTAAGCACTTACTACATATTGAACGCTGTTCTAAACACTGGGTTAGGTACAGGTTAATTAGGTTGGACCCAGTCCCTGTCCCCTATGGGGCTCCCAGCCTAAGTAGGAGGGAGAACAGGAGAACTGAGTCATGGAGAAGTGAAGTGACTCATCCGAGATTTTGCAGCAAGCATTTGGTAGAGACGGGATTAGAAGCCAAGTCTTCTGATTCCCAGGCCTGGGCTCTTTCAACTAGGTCATGCTGCTTCTTGCTGAGTAGTGGAGGGGGAGGACAAAGTACACAAAAAACCCAACACAAGGGAGTTCAATTTTCGAAAAGGTAATTCTGCAAAATGTGGAAGCCGGTAGCAAGACGATAAAGGAGTAGTGAAAAACAAAAGTCACTTACTAGGGACCTAGAGTCTATTAAAAACACTATCTCAAAGGTCCAGGTACGCCAAAATCCTGCAGGAGTTACTGACAGGCTACTGGCGGGCACAAGAGGGAAAAGGTTATCCTTTCAAAAACAGAAGGTTCTTCTAAGTGAGAACAGAAAAGCCCACAGAGAGGCAGGTCAGATGCAAATAGGAAAACAGGCAGACCAAAAAGGAGTTTGAAAAGATCCCCAATAGATTGTAAACTCCTTGATGCCAGGGACTATGTCTATCAATTCTAATATATTTGTACTCTCTTGAGCCGTTAGTATGGTGCTCCCCACACAGTAAGCATTCAATAAATGCCATCGATTGGTTGTAAAATATACTGAAATTAATAACCCCAAATTCTTCAAAAACTATATATATGAAGCAGGAAACTGGCTAAGGAAAGGCTGAGAACATTGTCAATCAATCATATTTATAGAATGCTTATTCATGCATTCATTCGTATTTATTGAGCACCTACTGTGTGCAGAGCATTGTACTAAGCGCTTGGAAAAGTACAATTTGGCAACAGATAGACAATCCCTACCCAATAACGGGCTCACGGTCTAGAAGGGGAAGACAGACAACAAAACAAAAACAAGTAGACAGGCATCACTACCATCAAAATAAATACAAACATAGATAAATACACATCATTAATAAGATGAATAGAGTGATAAGTATGTACAAATATACTCAAGTGCTATGGGGAGGGGAAGGGGGTAGAGGAGAGGGAGTGAATAGGGGCAATGGGGAAGGGAGGAGGAGCAGAGGGAAAGGAGGGCTCAGTCTGGGAAGGCCTTCTGGAGGAGGTGAGCTCTCACTATGATTACTATGTGCAGAGCACCGTACTAAGTGCTTGGGAGAGTACACTACAACAGAATTAGCAGACACGATACCTGCCCGAAATGGTGCACTAGGGTGAAAAGAGGATAGCCGAGAGGCTCGTGGTGTTCTTAACTGTGGGTTTTATTGAGTAAGATACTATTCATTAGTATCTTCCCCTTCCTCTCCATCTAAATTGTTACCATGCTGATCCAAGTAGTCATCATTTCCCTTCTAGACTACTGCATCAACCTCCTCACTGGCCTTTCTGCCTCCTGTCTCTCCCCACTCCAGCCCATATTTCAATCTGTTGCCCGGATCATTTTCCTGAAAAACCGGTCACTCTCCACTTCTTAAAAACCTCCACTGGTTGCCCATCCACCTCCACGTCAAACAGAAACTCCTCACCTTTGGCTTTAAGGCACTGCATCAGCTGTCTTCCTCCTACCTAACCAGGCTGATTTCCTATCACAACCCAACCGGCACTCTCTACTCCCCTAACACCTACCTACTCACTGTACCTTGATCTTGCCTATCCCTCTACCAACCCCTTGCCCACTTTCTCCCTCAGGCATGGAACTCCCTCCCTCTTCGTCTCCAACAGTTAATCGCTGTCCCCATCTTCAAAACCCTCGTGAAATCGCATCTCCTCCAAGAGGGTTCCCCAGGTTAAGCCCTTTATTTCCCCTATCTGCTCTCCCCTCTATGTCAATTATGAACTGGGCTTTGTAATGACCGTATTTGTAAGCACTTACCATGTGGCAAGCATTGTTCTAAGTGCTGGGGTAGACATGAGCTAAACAGGTTGGACACCACCCTGTCCCACATGAGGCTAACAGTCTTAATCCCCATTTTACAAATGAGGCAACTGAGGCACAGAGACATGAAGTGACTTGCCTGAGTTCACACAGTGGACAAGTGGCAGAGATGTACCCCTTAAGCACTTTGATACTCACCCAAGCCCCACAATACTTTTTTCAATATTCTTAAACTCTACAATTTCCCCTACCCCTAAACTACTTTATCATTTATCTACTTCTGTAGACCATAAGCTTCTTGGGGGAAGGGACTGCATCTAGCAGTGTGGCTTAGTGGAAAGAGCACAGGTTTGGGAGTCAGAGGTCGTGGATTCTAATTCCAGCTCCGCCACTTGTCAGCTGTGTGACTTTGGGCAAATCACTTAACTTCTCTGTGCCTCAGTTCCCTCGTCTGTAAAATGGGGGTGAAGACTGTGAGCCCCACGTGGGACAACCTGACTACCTTGTACCTACCCCAGAGCTTAGAACAGTGCTTGGCATATAGTAAGTGCTTAACAAATACCATCATCACCATCATCATCATCATTATAACCAACTTTATTGTATTGTACTTTCCCAAGCAATTAGTACGGTGCTCTGCACACAATAAATGCTCAATAAATACCAATTGATAAGCTGATTGACAGAAAGATCCCCACACCCAGATTGTTTTATAACATACAGGGTAGAGGAGTTGATTCATACTGTGGTGACCACACAGAATGTTTCAGATCCGATTGCTGAATCAGATGAAAACAAATCACTGGGACTGAATGCAATACACCCACAAGTTGTGAAGGAATTTAGAGGGGAAGTCATGGAACTTCTGGCACAAGCGTGTCGTTACAAATGAGAATGGCTAATGGCCATTTTAACTCTTATTATAAAAAAAACTGTTTCCTGAGATGACCCTGGGAATTATATATTGACAAGTCTCACTTCTGCACTTGGTGAAATAGTCGAATTGATCAATAGATTTAGGTCCAGGGAGCACTTAGAAAAATACAATCCCTTGAGGTGTAAGATAACATGATTTCTGCAAGGGGCATTTATGCTTCACTAACCTGCTGTAGTTCTTCGAAGGATGTGCACAGAAGGGAGCCAGTAGGCATCAGTTGCCTCTAACACTTGTGTATTTACTCATCAATCAATCAATAAATGATATTTATTGAGCACTTATTCTGTGCAGAGCAGTGTACTAAGCTCTTGGGAGAGTACAATGAAACAGAATTCGCAGACACATTCCTGGCCCATAACAAGCTTACAGTCTAGCAGGGGAGACAGATGTTATTATACATAAATAATTTATAATATATAATTTAATTATTTGTACATAATTGCTGTGGGTTAACCATCCTTTGCATCTGTGTATGCATGTTCATTCAATCGTATTTATTGAGCTCTTACTGTGTTCAAAGTACTGTATTAAGCTTTCGGGAGAGTACAATTTAAGAACAAACAGGCACATTCCTGCCCACAGTGAGCTCATAGTCTAGAGGGGGAGACAAGCAGTAATATAAATGAATAAATGGATAAATAAATAAATGAATAAATCACAGATGCGTGCATATATATATATATATATATATAATATATACATATGAGCTGCAGGGATGGGAGAGAGAATGAACGAAGGAGCAAGTAAGAGAGAAACAGAGGGGAGTGGGAGAAGAGGAGAGGAGGGCTTAGTCAGGGAAGCCTTCTTGGAGGAGATGTGCATGTATATTCAATTGAACATTCCACTTATTTTTTCTGTTCCCACGGCTTGTAAATATTTCATGTCTGCCTCCTGTTAAGAGTGCAAGCTCCTTGAGGTCAGGGAGTTTTGTGCTTTCGTTGTGCTTTCCCAAGTGCCTAGTAGAGCACTTGGCAGTTAATAAATATCGTTACTACCGCTTCAGCGGCTACTATGTATATTTGGATTTTCAAAAGACCTTTGCAATGTTCCACCCCAAAGGCTTTCAAAATAATAGAGTAATACTGAAATTGAAAGGAACCTTGTGTCTTGGGTAGCAAACCGGATAAAAGAGAAGAAACAAAGTGAAGGGATAAACTGCCATTTTCATGAAGGAGGAGTGCAAAGAGTGGGATCCTCCAAGGATCAGTACTAGCTCTGGTCAAACATCTTCTAGTCCCTTCTGGAATGAAAGTTCCTCTTTTATGCTATTTGTTAAGTGCTCACTTTGTGCCAGGCAGTGTATTAAGTGCTGGGGTAGATTCGAGTTAATCGGGGCTCACATGGGGTAACTGAGGCACAGATGAGGTAACTGAGGCACAGGGAAGTGAAGTGACGTGTTCAGGGTCACACAACAGGCAAGCGGCAGAGGCGGGATCCCTTCTGGGCAGGGAACATGTCTACCAACTCTGTTATGTTGTGCTCTCCCAAGCACTTGATACCGTGCTCTTCAACCAGTAAGCACTCAGTAAATACCATTGATGAGGATGAAGAGGGAATGTGCAGTGAAATCTTCAGGTTCGTAAATGACACCAAGTTCTTCTGGGGGGGTGGGGGGTGAAATGCCATGCAAGTGTGGGATCAACTCCAAGAAGATGTCCAAAAGTTAAATGACTGGGCTGAAAACTGGCAGCTGAGTTGTTAGTGTGATCTAGTGCGAGGTAATATGCCTGGGGAAAAATAATTCTAATTCCATGGTACACCACATTTGGAATACGATGAGTAGTTTTCATTGGTTGCTGCATTCTCAGGAAGGATGGAAGAGATCTGGAAAAAGGTCAGAGAAAGAAAACCAGATGGTCAGGGGAATGGAGTAAAGTGGTGTTAGAACTTTTCAGTGCAATGGTTGCAGCCTCAGAGAAGGGATTATTGAAATCTACTAAATCATGAATTAGTTAATCAATAAGTGCTATTTACTGTGCACTTGATGAACACAAAACATTGTATACTAAGCCCTCGAGAGAGTACAACAGAAGGAATGTGTTCCTGTCCTCAAGGAACTTAAAATCCTAATGGGGGAGACAGAGAGGCCAAAGATGATTTCCCAGTAGTGGGAGCAGGAAGGAGTTCACTGGTAGAGTAGGAAGAAGCATTAAATAAATGCAGATGAGAGAGTGGGGAAAAAATGACCACGGGATTTTTGTTCCCTAAGTCTTATCATGGCCTGGGGACACCCACTGGAGCTAAAAGATGACACTTCAGAAACAGACAGAGAAGAAACATTTTTTTCTCATCGTGAGTGGTAGAGGGAGGTGTGTAGGCAGAAAATATCAATAAGGGCTTGGATAAACAAATGGATGAGTGGTCTGTGGTAGGTTACTAGAGGAAAAGTTAAGATGCTGGGTTGTTAGCACGTCTACTAACTCCATTGTGTTCTCCCGAGCACCTAGTACAGTGCTCTGCACCAAATAAATGCTCAGTACATAGCACTGAATAACAGAGGGAAAACCTAAGGATGTTCAAATGTTCCTCCCTAAACATTAGAGTGGATGTCAAAGAGGACAACCATCATATAGTTCCTCTGAACATTCTATTGCCACTATTGAATCCTGAATACACTCAGTTCTACCCTAATTCATGTTTTTCCTATATATTTTGGATAAAATACTGTTAAGGAATTAGGGAATGTTCATCCAACATAATGAGTTAGTTTGGAGATGGCACACCACGATGTTGGGAGTAGTACGGGTGATTATCTTTATTGAGTACCTACTGGGAAGGCAGAACGGAAGGAATACAATGCTCTCTGCCCAATAGGAGCTTGCAGTTTAACAGGGGAAACGGATAGAAAATATTTACCAATAGAGAAATCAAAATAAATAAATGAACATGCCCAAGGGTTGAGGGTGGGAATAAATAGACTCATAAATGCTAGGGATGAGCAGTCAGATGATAGGTCTTGGGGTTTTGGAAGTTAACTGGTGAAGACTTTACTTGTGCAGATGCATGTGGGCGAGTCTGTGATGTTGGAACAGATGAGTGCTACAGCATCAGTTTTTCTAACATGGGATTGCACAAGAATACAATCCCTAGGTTACGGAAGAACTAGGTGTGCTGTACTGGATGGAGTGACACAGGAATAGTAATGCTTATATTCTTAAATGACCCACAAAGAGATAGGAAAAGAGGTTAAAAGCAGACAGAAACAGACCAAGAGAGAGGGAGGGAGGAGAGAATGAGAAGCAGAAACAGAGCTAGTCAGAAATAATACCAAATTTTATTGCTTGTCTGTCTGGGTGACACCCCAAAGTGTGTTATGCTCTCTGACAAAGGTGGAAAAGGCTGTTTAATGTTTCTAATCTTTCTTAATTCATTGCTCACGTCTTGCTTTGATATATTTAGCTGTTTATTCAAAATTCCCTTTCCAGTATGGAGGATCACGAGATGCCTAGAAAAGGAAAGGCTGAAGGCATCTGGAGTTTCAAATTAATCTACAGTCCTAGGAATATGGGGGCATCGCATCTTGTTTTTAGTCAGTTATCCATTGTACTCATTCTGAAAATGGCTATCTGGCAATCCAGTGAATATCCAACTGTACTTTCCTCTCGGTTAATGTTGACATTGCAATTGATGTTCCAAGGAAGAAGAAAGCATAGCCAATTGGAAAAAGTTGGGGGCTGGACAACAGGAGACCCAGGTTCTAACCTCAGCTCTGTCATGGCCACAGGCAACTATGGGCCTGTTATTTAACCTCTCTGGACCTCACTTTCCTCATCTGTAAAATGGGAATGACTCCTCCTCTCCTTTCCTCTTACACTGTGAATCCCGTGTGGGATAGGGGCTGTGTATCTACCTCTGAGAAGCTTAAAAAATACAATCATCATCATCATGATCACCATCATCATGAAATCAGTGAAATTTGATCCCCTCAAGGAGAATTACTGTTTCCAGGTTGGGTGCACTTGTGGCATGCAGTTCTGCCGGGACACTGAGAATACTGCTGACCCTTCACATGAACCAATCCCCTCCAGATTTCCTCAAGGACCTTATGCTTCTACCAAAACTAGTGATAGCATTCCACACCCCCCCAGGGAGAAAAGTCAGTTGTGCCTGAAGTGCATTTTAACCCTATTTCAAACCAACAAGCCTATCATTTTCCTTCCTCATAGATTCCAGCGGTATGACCACTTTTCAGTTGTAAGCTGCTCATTCATTTTCTTGGAAATATAGGAAGGTGGTTTACTACCTGAAAGAATTTACTACCATGACTATACTAGTAGGGTGTTGTGAAAAAATAGAAATAAAGTATCTGGGAAATCTGAGACATTGTTTTAAAACAACAGTTTTTAGGGTGTTTGATTTACTATTCAACTGTGCACAGCTGCTGCTCGAAAAATAGGACCTTTGCCAAGGAAGGGAGCTGATAGGAGGGGCAGGGAGGAAGAGCAACAAAGAATTGAACAATATTTTCTGTAGATTAAACTAGTTAATTTGTATGGGAAATGATTATAACCAACACTTCATGATAAAACAGCTAACATGCTCTGTCACCTTCAGCAACTAAAATGCCAACAGGGCTGATTTCTGGAGAGAAAGGATCTACAGAAAGAAGATTCAGGAATGTGCAAAGTTTTATCCCCATCCCTAGTCCTTCTTCATCCTTGCCCCAAGACTCCTTGAAATGGCCTGGAGATGGTTACTTTTTAAAATGTGCCAACCTCATTGGTCTTTCACCTTCAAGAAGCAGCCAAGGAAATTCATCAAAATCCAAACAGCCGCTTAGGTCTTTATCAAGGGCTAACTCATGGAAGGCAGATGGACTAATGGATCAGCTTCTCCTATACCCATGACAGCTATCTTGGGGCGGAGAAACACTGAAGAGAGACAAACACTTACCCTTATCAAACAGGGTAATATAAAAAAAAAACCCCAAACCTCATACATTCCCCCTTCCTCTTGGTTAGTCATAGCAAATAACTGTGGCAAATTCTATACTCCAGTGATTTACTTTCATTCCCACTCCCAACTGCCCTTGTGAGGGAGTTGAAGTCAGGCAGAGTTGATGGGGAATAAGACTAGGCTGGGAGAGTGGAGTTTAGTTCACATACTAAATAGACCATATAACTAGCTGTCCTTCGGGCCCAAAGACAATGATCCTGACAGAAAGATATTTTTCAATGTGTGTCGGAGTGGCTAATAATAATGCCGACGCCTGACTGACAGTCCCTTCGAATCGAATGCCTACGAAACTTTCCCGTTATGTTATATTATGATATTTGATATTCACAGTGCCCCGGGCCATTTTCATTTTTTGCCTCGCTGTTGTGATCGTCCCAAAATCTCTGCTTCAAAACAATCACCCAATTTCTATTTGCTGGATGCCAGGCTGACCTGCCTTCTGTTACTACCTTGCAATAGACCACAGCCGTACCGCGGTGAGGCTTTGCTTCTTTGAATCTTTGGAGTGTTTCTTCTGTTCATTCCATTTATCATTTTCTCCATTCAGTTCATCATAAAGCTGCCGTTTTGGGCATCCTGCTGTGGTCCACTGTGGGTGCCCCCCCCGCCCCCCTCCCCAGCAAAGGTGTGATGCGATGAACATGGTTTCAGGGCTGGTGGATTAATTAGCTTTCAGAGACTCATTGTTTATGATCCTTTACTGACAATTGATCGTAAGTATGGCACTTGTATAACACTGATGGAACTACTTAATCACTCAATCATTGTTCTTTATTGAATGCTTACTGTGTGCAGAATACTGTACTAAGCACTCGGGGGAGTACAATATAAAAGAGTGGTGTACATGAATTCTGGCCTCAAGGAGTTTATAGTCTATAATAATAATAATGATGATGGTATTTGTTAAGCGCTTAACTATGTGCCAGGCACCGTACTAAGCGCTGGGGTTGATACAAGCAAATCAGGATGGATACAGCACCCTGTCCCTTCTGGGGTTCACAGTTTCAATCCCCATTTTACAGATGAGGTGACTGAGGCCCGGAGAAGTGAAGTAACTTGCCTGAGGTCACACAGCAGACAAGTGGCCGATCCAGGATTAGAACGCATGACCTTCTGGCTTCCAGGCCCATGCTCTGTCCACTAGGCCATGCTGCTTCTCATGATGGTATTTGTTAAGCGCTTACTATGTGCCAAGCACTGTTCCAAGTGCAGGGATAGATACAAGGTCATCGGGTTGTCCCACGTGGGGCTCACAGTCTCAATCCCCATTTTACAGATGAGGTAACCGAGACACAGAGAAGTTAAGTGACTTGCCCAAATTCACACAGCAGGGAAGGGGCAAACCCGGGGTTGGAACCCAGCTCCTCTGACTCCCAGGCCCGTGCCCTGTCCAGTAGGCCACACTGCTTCTTCAGGTAGGCCGTGATTCAGAGTTCAGGGAATACGCAAAGCCTCAGTAATGGCTACTGCGGCCACTAGCCATCCAGAGGTTACATGAAGTCTTATGCTGTCGGTGGTGTTCCCTTTCATTCATTCAATTCATTCAATAGTATTAATTGAGCGCTTACTATGTGCAGAGCACTGTACTAAGCACTTGGAATGTACAGTTCGGCAACAGATAGAGACAATCCCTGCCCATTGACGGGCTCACAGTCTAATCAGGGGAGACAGACAGCAAAGAGAAACAGAGAAAAACATAAACAAGACAACATTATCATGATAAATAGAATCAAGAGGATGTATACCTCATTAACAGAATAAATAGGGTAATAAATAATATATACAAATGAGAACAGTGCTGAGGGGAGGGGAAGGGGGAGGGGGAGGAGCAGAGGGTGGAAGGGGAGCAGAGGGAAAAGGGGGGGAGCTCAGTTTGGGAAGGCCTCTTGGAGGAGGTGAGCTCTAAATAGGGCTTTGAAGAAGGGAAGAGAGTTAGTTTGGCGGAGGTGAGGAGGGAGGTCATTCCAGGACAGCAGTAGGGCGTGGGCCAGGGGTCGATGGCGGGATAGGTGTGAATGGGAGACGGTGAGGAGGTGAGTGGCAGAGGAGCGGAGTGTACGGGGTGGGCAGTAGAAGGAGAGAAGGGAGGTGAGGTAGGAGGGGGCAAAGTGATGGAGAGCTTTGAAGCCACAGCTATATATACAGTTCCCACAGCATGTTGGGGGCAGGCAGTTTGAGTTCTGTCAGCTGCTGAGGGGGCATGCAGAGATCATGCAAGGAGGAGAGGCTGCACTTACTGGATGTTTTACTCAGTCGCAGTGGTGAAGTTCGGGTAGGTGGCTTGGCAGCAGCTTTTACACCCGACCCAGTGTACACAGAACATGCTGGCCACAGGCACTTCGACTGACCGCAGTTGGGGATGTGCAAGAGTCTCCTGGGAAATGAGGCTGCAATTGTTGGATGCTTTGTTGGGTGGTGGCGGTAAACAGGCTCTTCTTCAACATATAGGATACCAAGGAAATGCCCAAGAATTTCAAAGATGGCATTATTATCACCATTCAAGAAGGCCTGGGAATTCCTAAAATGAGGCCACCACTGCCCTTCACAAAGATGGTGGTGGAAAAAAGGTGATCTACTGTGGCATTTTTGGGGGCTCAAGTGGCTCAAAGCCCATGGTTAGGTGACTCAGATCTGGGAGAGGTCCCTAGGGTCCCACAGATCTTATTTTTTTCCTCTCTAGAAATGGGGAAGTTTTGTTGGGCTCATCATAATGTAACCCCATACATCCAGCCCTAAATTTACAGCTACCAACCCTTGGCCTGTGAGACGGCCATCCCTTAACAACGAGGACACGATGGGGGTCACAGCTTCCCGAGGGCTGTCGCTGGAGCTTGGAGAAATTTCTCTCTCACTTCCACTGCTCTGTCCTGCCATAACATATCTTCTGACAGGCCCAAGCCTCACTCTTGCTCAGTCCCGACTCTATTTTATAGAAATCATAACTGTTTTTTGATGGATTACGAGCATTCTCAATTAGGCCACAGCTATAAATACAGTTTGGATTCAAAAACCTCCTTTCTCTTGATCTACAACTTTAACCCTGAGGCAGCTTACTTCCTCCTGCATCCAAACCCTTCCATTTCCCTGACACTTGGTCTTCTGTGGTCTGTCAGATCCACAGGTGTTTCCAGACAGCTCACTCTACTGATCACAACCTTCTCAGTGATCTCCAGCTTCTCAAACCCAGTCTCTGGGCCCTTCCCTGAGGATTGCCAGATAGTTCCTCCAATTGCTTGATCCCAGTGGACTTGCATGGCATGGGGCTTCTTCCCCAGTTAACTTGTCCCCACCTTCTTTTTCCCAATATTCCCTTTTAACTGGCTGTGTCCCAGGTGGACTCATCAGGCATTAACGTGGCTGGTACTTATACATGCTGGCTTGCCTTGCGGGTGGGAATACCCAAGAGTATTCTTTCAGGAATATTGTTCCAGAAACTTCTGAGCTTCCCTTTTTCAATAATAGTGGTATTTGTTAAGCGCTTACTATGTGCCAGGCACTGTACTTTCCCCCATCTCTATGTGTGGGTCTCTCCTAGCTTGGCCATTACATTTGTGAGTGGGGTGTAAGTTAGGGACTCTGAGCCAAGCTAACCAATATGCTCTGTCAAGGGGCATTTGACATCATTAGGCTATGTTGCAGCCACGTGTGCCGTGAAATCTAATGAACTCAAACAGAACAGGGAGCGGGAGAGTGGGCCAGCTGAATGTCTGAAACTGATCTTGATGGATGCAAATACTTCTGTTTCAGGGAGGGTGAGGGTAGGAGTGCTACGGAAAGGGAGGTTTGGAAGGAAAGAGTAGGAGAGTGGGGGTGTGGAGGAGTGGGAGTACGTGTTTGGGTATGATTGTGCAACTTGGTTGTTGTTTTTCGGAATCCATTCCTCAGCCAATGAGTTACTAATTTCACCACAAATGTTTTGCAAATCTGAGTTAGTTTAATTAGGGAGCATGTCCCTTCCCAATAAGTTCAAGTTCTGCTTTTTCAGATCTCCCCCAACCAGGAGAAGGCCACGGGCTACACCAGACATAGCAACCACTGGAGAAGCCCTCTCTACCCTCTTTCGTTTTGTTATCTTAGAAGACTAACTGTTGGGTTTATTCCTCAGGCTAAATGTTACACAGTGAAACGTGGATCATCTTTTCTGTCAGGTTATTTTGTAACCAGTTTTTACTGGGAATAAGATCCTTTCTGTCAGACACAAATCCCCCGAGGCCCTAAGTAGATAGAAGGCATAAACACTCGATAGCAGGCTCTGAGGAAACATTTACCTCTTTGTAGGTAATATTGACCACTATCTCACTTCCTTCTCACTAGAGGTCTTCGATGGATCTCTGCTCATTCATCCAGAGAGGAAAACCTGGCTTGTACAGCTTCCAGTTCATTCACAGGATTATTTATCTTTTTAGGCCAGAAATCTAATATGTTAAGTTTTAGTTCCGAGGGATTCTATATGGTTGAGTTATAAACTTCTGACAAGAAATGTTGATCACAGAAACACTAACAATCCGTTTACTCTGGTGTTAACAGGCCAGACAGTGCCAGACTAACTCAAAGATTTGGAGAGGAGATCATTTTTCTTACTTAGCGTATGAGCCCCTGTGGGACAGGGATCACGTCCGACCTGATTAACTCGTATCTACTCCAGTGCTTAGAGCAGTGGTAGACACAGTAAGCGCTTAACAGATACCCTCATTAAATGCCATAATTAAACGCACATGGATAATGATTGCTTAAAGGTAGATAGAGAAGAGAAATCCTTCTAACCCACTGCCCTCCAGATGCTGGTGAAACTGCTTGCGTTCTAGAACCTTGTTAGTAATCTCCTTCAGTCATTTGATGTGTCTCGTGGCCAATCCTCCCCCTCTTCTAGGGCCATACACACTCGCCCTTCCTCCTAGATTGTGAGGATTGTGCTTAGCACCGGCATAATCAAGCCTCGTGAGCTGAAGAGTCACAAACTAGAAACATAATACAGCTGAGAGCCACAGATCCAAATAGAAGTCATTTAACAGCAACAGCGAAGCAGGCAGGCATTTGATTTGGGGGAAAGTTGACATGAGTGGCAGAGAGCAGGCATTCTTTGGGATGGGGGCATTGGTGAGTGGTGACAACGAGCAAGAAACAGCTCAGGCAGGGATTAGGGGTGGAGTCAGGTGGGACCCAAGAGGTCGGGGGCACCGTTGCTTGGTAGAAGCAGCACACCAATCAATCCATGGTATTTATTGATCGTTTACTGGGTGCAGAGCACTGGACTAAGTGCTTGGCATACACAATCCCTGTCCACAAGGAGTTTACCAAGTGGAAGGGAAGAGAAATGTTGCAGCAAATTACAGATAGGGGAAGCGGCAGAGTTGCAGGAGCTGGGGTGGGGGGGGGGGTGGAGTATCAAAGTGCACACTGCAGACTGTGGTGGTGGAGGTGAAATAATAAATAATGAAAACATATGTGCTTTATTGTTCCCTAGAGCTTACAGTCTAGAGGAGGTGACAGACATTAAGATGAATTATGAAGGTATACCTAAGTGCTGTGGGACTGAGGGGTGGGTATTTATTAAGTGCTCATGAGGCAGAGAGTACTGTGCTAAGCGCTGGGAGAGCATACACAGATGGGAAGTAGACATGGTCCCTGGTCCCCAGGAAGCTCATACTCTTTACCAATTTAGAAGGGTATTTGGGGGAAGAAATTTGTAGATATTTCATTTATGCCTTTCAGGGTCCTTTTCACCATCCCCTGACCATTTCTCTCCCTGATATATAATTCTCGCATCATTTTATTTCCCAAAGGATTGGGATCAAGGCATACATGCAAAATCAGTTGCAAGATACACTGCAGCACTTTCTGAAAAAGGATGGATTTCTCAGGCTACCAGAGTGGGACAGACCTTAAAGAAGATACGTGTATGGCAAGAGACACACTCGCCGGTGCTATGGGGAGACAAACTAGAAATAAACATTTGACACACCAACACTGGAATGCCGTAAAAATTTAATTAGATGGACACATTAGTCATCCTTGCATTAAGGTTTCATATAGGATTTACAAAAATGCATACTACAGAGGAAAAGTTTCAATGCTTCCTGTAAATGCCATTTCCCTCATTATTGGGAAATGTAGTCTCAGTGGGACCATTGACCCAGTCTTTGTATTTAAAAGATACGGTTGGAATAAGATTAACAGCGTTTACTGAAGGGACTTTTGAGTCAGAATAAGATGTTCCTTTTTATATGGAACTTCACATATCCAAGGAAGGGCTAAATGGGCTGTATTTCATAGTATCGTGGATTTATTTCGGTTTCAAAGTAACCTGTGGTGACATTAGAGAAACAGTATAAGAAGATCATTACTAGGTTTATTTTCAAGGAACACATAGACTTTTCCTTCAGTTCAGAGCTAGATTCCGACTGTTGAAATCTGAACCCTGAAAGCAAATAGGTTTAAGCTGGTTAATTGTTTTCCATTTTTATGCGACAATTGCAGAGGCTTACCATCATGATGATGATGATCATCAACAGTATCTATTGAGTGCTTTTAAGCAAAGGACTGTTCTAAGAGCTTGAGGGGCACAGATAAGAAATAAACCACATGCCCTCCAGGAGCTTTGAATGGTCTAGGAGAAGATGGGTAGACATCATTTCAAGAATAAAAATAATAGAGTTAAGTGAAGAGATAAATCAATAAAAAGACCCATGCATCAGAGAGTCCTGAGGTGTTTCCCCTTCCCCTTGGCTACAAGTCTGCTTTCTGATCACAGGGGGCATTCTTTCTGCTGAGAAGAGATGTTGGAAAGCCTTCCTGGAACTATCAAGAGACAGACTCTGTTGGGAGGCCTCACTCAGTGTGGGGATCAGGGAAGAAGGAGGAGAGGAATTCCCTAGGAGACCTTCCCAGACTAAGCCCTCCTTTTCCTCTACTCCTCCTCCCCTCCCCATCGCCCCGACTCCACTCTCTGCTCTTCCCCGCTCCCTGCCCCACAGCACTTGTGTATATATATACATATTTATTATTATATTTATTTTATCAATGACGTGCATATATTTATAATTCTGTTTATATTGATGCTATTGATACCTGTTTACTTGTTTTTTCTTGTTTTGTTGTCTGTCTCCCCCCTTCTAGACTGTGAGCCCGTTGGTGGGTAGGGTTTGTCTCTGTTGCTGAATTGTACTTTCCAAGTGCTTAGTACAGTGCTCGGCACACAGCAAGCACTCGATAAATACGATTGAATGAATAAATGAATGAATATTGATTAACAAGCACCCCCCATAAATTGGGAAGAGGGTCCCATTGGAGACAATCTCCAGTTGTTCAAAGACCGTGCCTGATTGGCCAGGGGACTAGTCAGAAGTAAGGTTGGACAAGCCTGCAGTGCAGTCTGTCGATCAGGCTTTTCTGGTGTCCCGCCATGACTTCTGGATAGGCTCCGGAGTTGGGGGGCTAGTCACCTGGGAATGTATTTCGTTATGGAACATTAGATTTGGGTCACAAGCAGATATTTTGACCAAAGCATCCTTTCAAATGCTACACTTTCCCTGTGCAGGATTGGACATTTTTTTCATCTATCTTATTAGATAGTAGTAACAGCTAATTTATTACCATATTGATTAAGCAATTACGTCTCACAGAGCACTGTACTGAACCCTGGGAAAGAGTATGCAGATGGTTCATTCCTAGATCTTGAATAAACATTGATGTGAGAAAAGGAATAATAAACAAGAACAACAGCAAGGTTTCAAGTCCTACTGAAATCTTAGCCTCTACCGAGCTGTGAAATACTTAGTTTTCCTCCAAAGGGATCACATCCTTCATGAAATGGACAGGAGCAACATCATAAGCCCTTTGAGGAGATTCACGCATCTTCTCAAATTCCACAGATGAGCTTCGTTAGTGGAAACCACTCAGAAGGATCACAGGATTCCCCAGCGTGGGGAATGTCTTGGTGATAGTGGAATGAATAACTTGCGAAAACAAACCAATCGGATGCCTCGAAGCCAGGTGTGCAGGGAGACTGAGGACAAACACATCCTGTTTTTGTTTCAAGCGTTTAGTGATCTGAAGAAATCATCTTTAAAGTCTTATGATTAAAACATCTTTGACCTTAGCTCTATCTTCTGTGTGATTCCCTGGGTGAAAATACCAGAACTGGGGAACAGTATGAGATGGCCAGAGCCAAAATTAAGCTTATCTTGTTTTCATTACTCTGAAATGGGCTTGAGAACCTCCTCTGAGGACGGTGTGTTTACTTCACGGGTGTAGTCTGTCTGACTGCTGTTCCCCCCAGGGGTTCTTTTGTGATGGGAAGAGAAGGGAGGAATAGGGTGAGCATACAGTGTCTCAGATATTTCAGCCAAAGGCAGGAAAAAGCTGGCGCTTCCTGAAAACTGTCTTGACCCCCTTCTCCTTCTCCCCATATCCAGTGGGTCAGCAGAACTTCTGAGGCCAGAACTTGGCCAGCAAGTTTCTGGTGAGAAGGTTTCCATGTTCTGGAATTTCAGTCGATCTTGCCCCAAAAGCACTTCAATTCCATTTTAACTTCTGAGCCTTAGATCAAGCGGAGAAGTTATAAAGGGCAGGTGCCTGTAGAAAGGCCTTTCTCTCCCATATGACTAATTGTCAGATGTTTTCACCACTGGTGGGTTCAGGGAAAAGGTCTGCTGCAAAAGCATCCAATAGCTTTCAGTAAAACTACGTTCATTCTGTGGTGTGAATTCATATCGACTGATTATTAGTTAGAATTGTACAAACCATGCACAGGGCTATAAAACTACCACCCAAAAACAGTTCCCTGGGAGGAGAGGAAACAAGGCTATGATAGTATTCACAGTATTAACACATAAAGATTGAAAACCACCTTTCGTGAAGTGATGCAGCTAGAAATATTATTTCACAGAACAGAGAGATAGTAATTTTTTTCTCTCCCCAAATGGCAAACTGACATCAAAAATTGATTAAAATCTGGGCCAACTGATGCTAGAATGATCTCAAGAAATGAGAAAAACTTCAGAGAAAAATTGCAAAATCTGAGATTGAGTTTTGAATGGTCAGTACTTGGCAAAGGGTAGAACTTCAGGGTGGGGCTTCCTTCAATCGATCAATGAGCACTTACTGTGTGCAGAGCACTGTACTAAGCGCTCGGGGGAGTACAACACAATAGAGAGGGTGGACACATTCCCCGCCCAGAGGGAGCTTACAGTTCCGATGGGGAGACGTTCACTAAATAAATTACAGAGAAAGGAAATGGCAGAGTGAAGGGTACGTATGTAAATGCAATGGGGTGAATGTGGGGTGAATATCAAGTGCTTAAGGGGTACAGCTCTGAGTGCATAGGTGATGCAGGGTGGAGGGGGGGCGGCGGAGGGGGTATTGAGGACTTTGTCAGAGAAGATTTGGAGGAGATATGATTTTAGGAGCACTTTGAAGGTGGGGAGAGTGCTGGTCTGTTAGATATGAAAGGGAAGGGAATCCAGACCAGAAGGAGGATGTGGGTAAGGGGTCTGCAGTGGGATAGATGAGATTGGGGTTAAAGAGAGTAGGTAGGTGTTAGAGGAGCCACGTATGTGGGCTGCACTGTAGTAGGAGATCAGCGACGTAAGGTAGGAACGGGCAAGCTGACAGAATGCCTTAAAGCTGATGGTAAGGAGTTTTTGTATATGTGAAGGCAGATGGGCAACCACGGGAGATTTTTGAGGAGTGGGGAGATATGGACTGAGAGGTGTTTTTAGCAAAATGACCTAGGCAGCAGAGTGAAGTAGTGATTTTCTACAATTCCCTGTGGAAATTGCAAAAAGTTGCCCTCCATTCCTTCCTCCTGAACAAACTCGGTAATCATTTAGAGCACTTACATATTTATTTAGACTCTTCCTAGCACTTGTGTCTATTAAAATTGTATATTACATTTTTAGTTCATGTGGCGTTTCATTTTTGTATTCTTTCTGTTTTCGTTTCTTTGTCACAGGAGGGGTGAGAGGGCTCCTGGCCAATAATTAGGTGATTAATGGGGTTGAGTGAGTAGTTCCGTGGAGCTGCACCTTCTTCTGAAGAGGCCATTTCCATTCAGTTCCTTCCCACTGGCCTTCCCACATCCTATACTCCTTAGTCTCCGATATTTCGTAAAGGCCAATTGTGGGTACAGGAAGAACAGTGCTTCGCACATAGCAAGCGCTTAACAAATACCATCATTATTATTTTCTGCTGGTGAAAGAGCACATAGAGATATTCTGTCCCATGACTATGGAGCACACCTGGCTTCCCAGTGAAGACTCCAGTGACTTACAGCAGATGAGAAGCAACATAGCCTAGTGGAAAGAGCGCAGACCTGAGAGTCAGAGGACATGGCTTCTAATCCCAGCTCCACCACGTGCCTGCTGTGTGACCTTGTGTAAGTCACTTAACTGCTCTGTGCCTCGGTTTCCTCAACTCTAAAATGGGGATTAAATCTTATTCCCTTGTACTTACACTGTGAACCCAATGTGGGATAGGGACTGTGTTCAACCTGGCTAACTTGTATCTGCCTCAACACTTAGAACTGTGCTTAACACATAGTAAGCACTCGACAAATGTAATGATAATAGTATAATGTGAGCATCTCACTCAACGAGAGTACACCAGTGGTATGAGGGCACAGAGGATCGACAAAGAAATGCAGGTCTATGGCCACAGACAGCACCTAGGCCCTAACCAAACCATCTCTCAAAAATAAATGTTGGTATTTGTCAAGCGCTTACTACGTGCAGAGCACTGTTCTAAGCGCTGGGGTAGATACCAGGGAATGAGGTTGCCTACGTGAGGCTCACAGTCTTTATCCCTATTTTACAGATGAGGGAACTGAGGCACAGAGAAGTGAAGTGACTTGCCCACAGTCACACAGCTGACAAGGGGCAGAGTGGGGATTCGAACCCATGATCTCTGACTCCCAAGCCCGGGCTCTTTCCACTGAGCCATGCTGCTTCTCTCAAGGTATTTGTTAATAATAACTGTGGCATTTGTTAAGTATTTCCTGTTGGCCAAGCAGTAGGGGTTAGATACAGTATAAACAGATCAGAAACACTGCGTCTCCCACATGGGACTCACAGTCTAACGGGGAAGGAGAAGAGGTATTAACCTCCATTTTACAGATGGCGCTTTCAAAGACCTGGGCAAGAGAGTGTGGATAACAGCTCAGCGCAAACCATCACCGCTAATAAAATGTTATTCAAACACAAGTCCTAAGATGCCTCAGATCTGCACTCGAGTCCTACACGAGTAGGTGGTCCAGGACTTTGATCATTTGGGCACCAAAGAGGCAGCCACATCGTTTGCCAGTGCTCTGGATGTCTGAGCAGCCTCTATTCTAGGGGGCACTGCCCACCCTAAGTGGAAAAGGGACTAGAAAAGGTGTCCCTAAAAACTGCCTGCCCAAACTCAGTTTACCAGGAGACAACAACTGATGAGTTGTATTTTTGAAGCGCAAAAACAAACAGAAAAGTACTAAGAAAACAACCATTGCATCATGGAACATGACAATGAAAACAGTCACTGGTGTGTAAGAAGGACAGCTGTAATAGCACACGATCTGGCCGAATACGGAGTCAATATGGCAGCACTACAGTGAGAAGCAGCATGGACTAGTGGATAGAGCACGGGCCTGGGAGTCAGAAGGACCTGGGTTCTTAATTCCAGCTCCTTAACTTATCTGCTGTGTGACATTGGGCAAGTCACTTAACTTCTCTGAGCCTCGGTTTCCTCATCTGTAAAATAATGGTATTTGTTAAGCGCTTACTATGTGCTGGGCACTGTTCTGAGTGCTGGGATAGATACAAGGTGATCAGATTGTCCCACGTGGGGCTCCCAGTCTTAATCCCCATTTTACAGATGAGGGAACTGAGGCAGAGAGAAGTGAAGTGACTTGCCCAAAGTTGCCCAGCTGACAAGTGGCGGGGCCGGGATTAGGACCCACAACCTCTGACTCCCAAGCCCGTGCTTAGGGATTAAGACTGTGAGCCCCATGTGCGACAGGGACCGGGTCCAACCTGATTAGTTTGTATTTATCGTAGTGCTTAGTTCAGTGCCTGGTACATAGGCTCTCAACAAATGCTGTAAAGAGAAAGGGAGAATAGTCCACTTGTTGAAGGCTAGTTAACCAAAGTAGGTAGGTGCTGGAAACCTCTTCTCTTTCTGCTTCAGACAACTGCACAATCAGACAAGCACATAATATCAAGCCTTCCAAATCTGCCCAGAGGTATTCGTGGCCATTACAACCATCCCAGAAACAGAAGCACTTTGCCAGCATCAATACAAGCTCATGACAAATTACAACGAAGAAAAAAATGTAGACAAACTCATTGCAGGAGATATCAGATAAAGCTATTGTAATGGGAGATTTCAATGGCAGAGTTAGAAATGATGCTCACACATGGACGAAAGTCAACAGGGCTCATCGGATTGGTCAACCCAACTGCAATGAGTGTGCAAAACACCACCCTATGATCACCTGACAAACCAAAGAAGACCATTCTGGATGCATCCACTGTAAATAGTGGCATCTTACTGACTGTATCATAGTGTGGTAGAGGAACATCAAAGATATTCAGAAGTCGAAGTAATAGGATTTATGAAGCGCTTACTGTGTGCGGAGCACTGTATTTTGCAGTGACAAAAAATACACAGGTGGGAATTAGACATGATCCCTATCTCTTTGGGGACTCAGAATCTAAGAATATAATGGGGGGAGAAGGGACTAGCGACAGACACACAGGGAGAGATGAACAAAAACACTAAGACAACATACAGACAAAAAACCAAAGATGTGTAGGGTACTGTGGCTGGGGGCGCAAATATCAGGAGAGAGGAGTGAGTACAGCATGGCTTAGTGGAAAGAACATGGGCTTGGGAGTCACAGGATGTGGGTTCTAATTCTGGCTCCACCACTTGTCTGCTGTGTGACCTTGCACAAGTTACTTCACTTCTCTATGCCTCAGTTACCTCATCTGTAAAATGGGAATTAAAAGTGTGAGCCCCACGTGGGACAATCTGATTGTCCTGATTGCCTTAGAACAGTGCTTGGCACATGGTAAATGCTTAACAAATACCATCATTGTTATTATTACCCAAGTGCTTAGGTGATGCTGAAGTGGTGAAGAGGCAGGGGAAACAGGATGGGGAGAGGAGAGATTAATCAGGGAAGGCCTCTTGGAGGAGATGTGGTTTAAGAAGGGCTTTGAAGATGGGGAGAGTAAAGTCTGCCTGAGATGAAGGGGGATGCAGTTCCAGGCAGAAGAGAGGACAGAAGGGAGGTGGTGGGAGAGACAAGATTGAGGCACACTGAGTAGGTTGGCTGGAGTTGGAGTGTAGCGGGAGAGAAGCAAGGATGGACAGTGGGGAGGTAACTGATTGCGGTACCTTAATGTCAACGGCCAGGAATTTCCGCTTGATATGCAAAGGAATGGATGACCATTGGAGGTTTTTGAGGAGTGGGGAGATATGAACAAAATGATTTAGAAAATTCATCTGGGCAGGTGAATGAAGCATGGACTGGAGAGGGAAGAGACAGGAGCCTATGCAGTAGTTGAGTTGGGATGTGACAAGTGGTTGGACCAGCGTGGCAGCTCTTTGGAGAGGAAGGGACAAGATCTGGAGGGGTAGGCGATGGGGGTGCGATTTGCACAAGAGACACTTATTTGGGTTACACATGTGTCTGGGCATCTATAAGCTCTCCCAACCCCTAGTAGAAGAGGTTGAATTCCCACCCAACCCTGTGATTGACATAGGCCAGTCAACACAATACGATGCCGGCCTACTGCCCATCCTCTGGTCAGGTGAAGGGAACACTATGCCAGAGACTTTGTCCCCCCTGCCCCTTCTGGGGCGGCTTCTCTGTCCCTCGCCACCCACATAGCCCCTCCTGGAGTTCTGCTCTGCCTCCTCTCCTTCCTGGGAGGGGTCCTGATGAAAAGGAGGGAAATGTCCCAAGTGGGTACAGTCCTTCCTCGGGAGCCAGATAGAGCCACTGCCATTTTTACTACACCTCCTCTCTATTCAGGGTGGCTGTGGTGGCCCGGACAAGGAGACCATGACGCGGGTGCGTCAGTAGCCACGGCAATAGAGAGCCCCAGCTTCCACCCTTCCTACAGAGGGGCTCTCTGTCCCCCCTGCGGCCTCATTAAGTAGGACTTAATAAACACTAATAAATACTATTACTACTAGTATATTTTGCTATAGATCTTATTTGGCTGGGTTTATGCTATCACGGCACCTCTGAAGAATGAAGACTCCTCCGGGCTCTTCCTAGACAAGAAGAGGTGTTAAGAATATTTCAGTGTCCGCCTTGACATGCCTTCCATTGTTGAAGATGAGGACCTTCTAAACATTTGAAGCCTTTCAACGTGCTTTGATACTGCACTCGTCCCAATAATTAGGGAATTCATCACAATGCTCAGAACCAAGAAAAATGGGAAAGCATCTGTGCTTAAATATCTTAAATACTTGCCCAAGCTCTTCCTCAATCTAGAGAGAATTGAGAAAATGCCACTAGGTTCTCAAGAATACCACCACTGTCATCATCTTCAAGAAGAAAGGTGAAAGGTCAGATTGCAGTGCTTTTCGAGGCATCTCATTATTCATTCATTCAATCGTCTTCACTGAGAGCTTACTGTGGCTGAACGCTGTAGTAAGTGCTTGGGAGAGTACAACAATAAACAGACACATTCACTGCCCACAACAAGCTTACAGTCTAGAACGGGGGAGACAGACATTAATATAAAGAAATTATGGATATGTACATAAGTGCTGTGGGGCTGGGATGGGGGAAGAACAAAGTCACAGCGACTGAGAAGGGAGTGGGGGAAGAGGAAATTGGGGGACTTAGGCTGGGCAGGGCTCTCGGAGGAGATGTGCTCTCAGTAAGGCTTCAATAAGGCAGTTATAAACAAACTCACAGTTCTGCACTGCTGCGAACCCCAAAGAGTCACGAACAAGGCATTCCATGCGTTCAAAGACAGTGCACACATTACTCTCCATTGCTGGCCAGATCTTAGCCAGAGTACTTCAACACATGCTTAAAGATATCGCCAAGCAAATGCTCCTGGAATCACAGTGTAACTTCAGATCACAGCATTGTGCAGCAGATAGGATCTTTGCAGTGAATCAGATACAAGAGGAGTGCAAGATACAGCACTAAGACCTCTACGCCATTTTCTTAGACCTTACCCAAAGAATTGGATAGCATCGGTAGATCAGGCCTCTGGAAACTGCTCAGGAAATTTGGCTGCCCTGAAGAGTTCATCAAGGTTCTGAGACTATCGATCAATAGCAGTTGGGATGGAGATGGAGGGGTGGATTTGAGAGATGTTATGAAGGTAGAACTGACAAAATTTGGTGACTCCCAGGCCCATGCTCTTTCCACTAAGCAATGCCGCTTCCCAATACGAATGCTAATACTCATAAGTTCCACCCAGCAGAGGTTTGATGTGATGAGCATAGCGTCATAAGACACCCAGCAGCCACCTCTAACTGATATGTATTTATTCTTGTCCTTCCCTTGCACTTGTGTATATATGTATAATAAACTCTACGATAGAATATTTATTCTGATTACTCTATTCGTAAACATTTGTGTGCATCTCCCCTGTTTGAGTCTAAGCTCCTGGATGGCAGCAAGCTCATCTCATGTTTCTGTTTCGCAGAGCACTGCACCCAGCACACTTAACAAATACCATTTCTTCTCCTACATCGGCACAGAAGCCTGAAAGTTAAGTAGCCGCGGCCACTGAATATATGCTGCTTAGACAATGACCGTGTTTCACTGCCATCCTCCTCTTTGTTCTGATAGAACCAAGAATATTCCCAGCTAAGTGAGGCATTTAGCTCTCAGAGTCTATTTCAAATTTATCCCTCTGTATGGACAAACAAAAGTTTCCAGATTAGATGGTTATGTTTGGTTATGAAAATGGTTCTGAATGCTTCTGGTTGGTTATGAATATGAAGCTTCATATATTATTGGCCTTCATGAAATGAACTAGTCTTCATTAACTTGTTTGAACGCCTTCAGGAGACAGCCTTAGCTTTCTCCAATCCTGGTATTGATATCTAAGTGAAAGTCTATACAATTAATATTTCCTTAAGCCTCCTGGTTTGTAATAATTACATTTTGGTATTTTTCTGCTTGGGGGGATTTTTTTTATGGTATTTGGTAAGTGCTTACTATGTGCCAGGCACTGGCTTTGTTCTTAAGAAGAATTGAATCTTGTAAGAGGCGAATTATTTTCCGTCTCTCCCTCGCCCCCTCAGTATCTCCGGACGAAAAGAAAGAAGTGGCTATTTTTAGTCCCATTTTACAGACAGGAACATTAAACCCTTAAGAAAAAAAAAATGTGTGTCAACAGTGCCAGAGAGGACCTAATAAAAGATCACTTTAATTCCAGCTAGGCTGAAACTTACATCGGGCCTATCAATCAGATAAAGATGAAGCCCAACCCAGGGACTTAATATAAGCATTATTTATTAGAATAATAAGAAGCCTTGCTCAGGGGTTGTTGCTGCCACCTAGTGACTGAAACAAGTCTTCATCCGGTTGCCCCCGATTTGCATACCTTTGCCTGCTTTGCATAAGGCTCTTGCTAGGGTTTCTGGGTAATAGGAGTGGTGCCAAGGACTCATGGAGGGGGACAGAGGGAGAACAGAGGTTGCAAATGTCCTCAAGAAGCGAGGGATTAAAAAAGACTCAATAGAAGTTGAGAAGGAAGGTGACCATGAGCGAACTGACCTTGACTCGAAAATAATAATGTTGGTATCTGTTAAGTGCTTCCTATGTGCAGAGCACCGTTCCAAGCCCTGGAGTAGAGATAGGGTCATCAGGTTTTCCTACGTGAGGCTCACAGTCTTAATCCCCATTTTACAGATGAGGTCACTGAGGCCCCTAGAAGTGAAGTGACTTGCCCACAGTCACACAGCTGCCAAGTGGCAGAGCCGGAATTCAAACCCATGAGCTCTGACTCCCAAACCCGTGTTCTTTCCACTGAGCTACTGTAAATGTTGTCAGCGGTGGGATTTGGGGCCTGTTGCTACTTATAGTAAAGAGAAGGATCCAGTCTAGTCGGAAGGCAACCCTGGCACTGAGAAACAAAAGAGCTAATCCTCAAAGGATTAACTAAATTCCTAGGACCAATCCCCCCTACATCTGACTCTCATCACTTGGACAACTTCTGAGCCAAGGCCAGTCAATTATAATAATAATAATTGTGGTATTTGTTAAGCGCTGACTATGCGTCAAGCGCTGTATTAAGTGCTTGGGTAAATACAAGGTTGGTTGTAATGCAGAATTAATTCCTCAGTGGAGAGGCCCAGCCAACATACGCACCCTGAAACTAGTGCAGCTTGAGGGAGGGTGGCTGCTGGAGAGCCCAGCAGTGGGATCAGGTTGTGCAAGTCTTCAACGAGGGCTTTGGCTACTCTCTGGTTCAATGGTTCATGGCACCTCTGGGCTGGAGGCTTGATACCTTTTTGGGCTGTTGCCTGAAGGAACAGGGTAGATGATTTAATGATTCTGCTAAAATCCAATAAACCATCCTTAACCCATGTTCGCAAGTGGACATGTCCTTGGGTCTACCAACTCTGTTTTAATTTACGCTCCCAGTAACTTAGTACAGTGCTCGGTGCACAGTAAATGCTCAATATGTACCATTGATTGATTGATTTGAAGTTCCTAGGGAGGGCCCCAGGCTGTCAGGAGGAAACCCTAGATTAGTGGCTTGGTCCCTTCCTATGGATGAGATTGATAGCACTGGATTACACTAGACATTTCCCAACATGGACAAATCAGTATGTTGGAGCATTTCAGGCTCAGCAATTGAACTGATGTATCCTGAACAGCAGTAGAAAAAAAATGACCTATCCTGACATCCGCCTGAAACCCACAGTTCCTGGACTTCATTCCCACTTGAGGACTAAGAGGAGAGAAACAGGGGCATGAGTGACTCTAGAGAGGCAAGGCAGATGGTGTTCTCAGCTCTTCTCCCCTGAAATCAACAGTTGGTTTGGGTAATCATTTGACCATTTCAAATTTGTAAATGGTCATTGAAGAGGGTTGTACTCCCAGGATCCTATTATTCTGAAAATCATCAAGGGTTGGGCCTGGCATTCGGGTCCCTAGCTGGATTCTAGCCAACTCTATTTGTCTCCAGTGTTCAAAACCCTCCTAGAATCCTACCACATCCAACAGGCCTTCCCTGATTAATTCACAGCACTTCAAGTCACGTCATCTCATCAGCCATCTCTACCGGCTCTGTCCTTGTTTATTCCCATCCTCAGCACTTGTTTCAATATGTTTATTCAATTGTTCATTCAATCATTCGTATTGACTACTCTCTTTGTAAATACATTTTTGTCTGTCTTCTCCACTAGCTCCTTGTGGGCATGAAATGTGCTTAAATTGTAAGGTCCTTGTGGGCAAGTTCATGTCTACCAACTCCATTCTGTTGTACTCTCCCAAGGGCTTTTTACATTACATTGTGAGCCCGTGATGGGGCAGGGATTGTCTCCATCTGTTGCCAAATTCTACATTCCAAGCGCTTAGTACAGTGCTCTGCACATAGTAAGCGCTCAATAAATACTATTGAATGAATAACATGGCACATAGGACGCGCTCAAATCCCGTTGATTGCTTGTGGGATTGATATTCATTCTGTTGTAGCCCCCAGTGGGTGCTCAATAATATTACTACTGTTTCTAGTAATAGCATTTATTAAGTGTTTACTGTACTATGCCCTAGGAAAGACAACATGGTAGAGACTTAGACATGGTCTCAGATCACTCCTGATCTAAGAGTGAGGGGAGGGATTTGGTGACAGACACCTAAGGAAAGACAACCCAATAAAATTACAAAAGCAACGTAAATGACAAAGATCGCGATCGATGCAAAAAGAACATTAAGGGTATTGTGGCTAGAAAAGAAGCAGTATGGTCTAGTGGAAAGAGCACGGGCCTGGGAGTCAGAAGACCTGAGTTCTAATCCCGGCTCTACCACTTCCCTGCTGTGGGACCTTGGGCAAGTCACTTAACTTTGATGCGTCGCAGTTTCCTCACCTGTAAAATGAGACTCAGATACCTATTCACCCTTCTACTTAAATTGTGAGGATTCTATGAAGGATTGGCGTACTTTTCTCTACGTAACGTTATTCAAGTGAAATCCTTCAAGAGGTTGTGACAATCCTGCACTTTCTAATGGCTAATGATTGATCACTTCATAGTTTGAATTACTAGGTCGCCTGATCTGGTGAGCAGGGAGCGGTACCAGGGAAGAGGGAGGCAGGGCTTTCCGTGATGCTGGGGACCAAGGAACCTGGGCTAATTGTGGGCGCGAGTGTGGTCTCCATCAAAACCTGAACGGTGTGTGGATGAACCATGGCAGGGGGTACCTCGATCTGGGCCGCTTCAGCCAGGGGTTTTGCCGATGGTCATGGAGAGCTGCCGTTCCTGCCACCTCACAGGATTGTGGGAGGGAAGGGAGCAGAGCCGGGCTTTCCTTGCTGGTCGTGGAGACCTGCCGATGTTACCTCAGTTGCTACCAGGCTGTGTGGATTAATGGAGCTGCATATGAACACAGTTTCCACTTCTGGACCAGGGTCAGAGAGGCTGCCTCAACAGGGGCCCAGGAATTGGGGAGAGGGGCAGAAGTATTTCCCTCCCCTGGGAGCAGGAAAGTGGCACAGACTGAAGCAGCTCTCTACTAGCTCTGGGGGAGGGTTTGTGCTGCCCGATGTCCACCTCCCCACTCATCAATCTTGAGTAGGAAAAGCGGAAAAGCATCTGTGAGAAACTCTGTGTTCATTTTCTTTTTATTTAACAATAAATAGAATAGGAATCCACTGGGGCCAGCAACTGTCTGAAACGAGGTGACCCTCCGAAAGGGGAGCGCTCGGGCTGCGTGCTGGGGGAGGGCACCAGGCCGGCATCAAATCCATTCGTTCATTCATTCAATCATATTTACTGAGAGTTTACTGTGTGCAGAGTCCTGTACTAAGCGCTTGGAAAGTAAAATTCAGCAACAAAGCCAAAACAAAAACAATTTGATACAATCAAATTGTATCATACGACTGGGAAGGGGAGGCAGAATCAGGTGGATCATAGTTCAGCCCCTTCACCTGGAGATTGGGAGAACGGAGAGGACAGCCAGACAAATTAGTAAGCCAACCAAATGCCTCTTTTGCAAAGTGCACCCCTGTCATAGACTCTCCGTGAGCCTTATGTGGGACAGGGACTACATCCCACCCGATTATCCTGTATCTACCCCGGAGTTTAGTAGAGTGGTTGGCACATAATAAGTACATAACAGATACCAAAATTCTCAATGCAATAGCCACAGTAATGGATACAACTACACCTATAGTCCATACTGGAAATGAGCAGAAACGGGCCTGAATTTGATTCAAAAATTCACTCCCAGGTGGCATGGAGGATGGTGTGGGCCAGCAGAGGATTAGCTGGGTGGAATGGCAGGAGGTGGGGCTGGGCCCGAGATGGACGGTGCCACCCAGCCCCACCCCCAGCCCCTTCTACCTACTTCTTTTTTGGCCCCCAGCAGCCACAGCATTTTTCATCTGACTCCACCACTAGACTCTAGGCTCTGTGCCTGGCATCTTCTCCGGTGGCTGGCCATCCCTGCTTTTTGCCCTCCTCTAAAAGCTCTCTCCCCTCTGGGTGGCAGGAGCAGAGAGGGGGGAAGTGTGTAGGGAAGCGGGGAACAGTGGGGTGTTGAGGGAGTGGAATATATGGCAGGGACGTGGAGCATTGGAGGAGCTTGGGCAGGGGAGGTCTGGTGGATTTGGAGGCCGAGGGTGGGCACCACTGCTGTCGTGAAGAACTCTCCCACCGCTCACACCAGGGTGCTGTTTAGAGGGAGAAGTTGACTGACATTCCCAGTTGGTTTGTTGGTTCAAAGGGAAATATGAAGCCATACTCATTTAGCTTGCAGTCATTAATCACAGAGGAGAAGTGATTATAAATTATGAGATCCACAACAGGTCACTCTTTTCTGTTGGTGGGGGACTAATTAGGGACGGCCTCCCCCAAAGCAAGCGTCTCCTGCTGAACATGAGTAAATTCCTGATAAAAGTTAAACCATGTTTGTATGAAAGAAGGAACATCAGAAAGCTACCTTGCAACTAATTAACCAGAGCAAATCAGCCCACTTTGCAAATAACTCTGAACAGTTTTCCAGGACAAAGTGTTTCACCAGGCAGTCCTTCCAGGAGGGACCTATTTAGAAAATGAAGGGACGTCAGATTTCCTGCCTCTGGGCTCATTCCATGGAGCCATGTTTGAGAGGATGTGGAGCCCATTCCTAGGGCTGCGTAAGCATTTCTAGTCCACCCAGAGCGGGGGAAAGAGACTGGTTTGAGTCACTGACCTCTGACTTTAGGCGATGCTCAGGGGACGTGTTTATCAACTCTGTTCTATCGTACTCTCCCCAGTGCTTAGTACAGTGCCCTGCGCATAGTGAGCCCTCAATAAATATGACCAATTGACTGATTGAGTCGGGTGGGTGGCTGACCAGACTTGGTGCTCTCTGCAGCAGTGGTGTGATTTCCAACTGAAAAGCCCATGCTAGTGTGGACAGTCAGTGTTGGCTGCTTCAGTGGTAATAAAATGAATAATTATATATTTCCCACTTAAGCTTATTGTTTGAGGGATGAAAGAGCCAAAATAGGGATGCTGCTAATGATGCTCATGAGGAAAACTGGACTGAAACTGTAACAACTAGGGGTGGATTCCATTACTACAATTAGCATGCTATATAAACAACACTTAAGTGCCCTGTCTGGGAGTTTGTGGTAATCCATCTGAAATAGACAACTATTTTATGCAGGGAGGATTGAGAGGAACTATTTCCAAGTCAATTTAATAGTCTAGTCTGGAAACAATCTCTCTCTTTCTCCCTCTCTCTCTCTCTCCTCTCGCTGCAGCTCTAACCGTGTCTCCCCTTCTTGGCATCGTGCCTTTCCCCCTACCCACCCCCACCTCCCCCACAGCAGCTGCACTCACTTGAATAGTAAATCAAGCACCCTAAAAACCGGGTGTTCAAAAATATTTTCAGAGTTCTCTCAGCTCTGTTTTGGTAGATGTTTTTCCTTGCTGATAATCTTGGCAATACTTATCTATGGCTACACTAATTTCTGTATTGCAAACACAAGGTTTGTTGAAGCCAGGCTTCCTCTGGAGGTGAATTACCTGAGGAGCAGAGCAAAAACCTGGTGAAAAAAGATACTCAGGATCTTATCACTGTTGCATTTGCCAGGGAGTACTTTGGATGGGAAAACTTTTAACTTTCTGGAAAATGCATCAGTTGGAGACCTATTGAACCTTGCCTAGCTGCCTCGGGTCCTTTGCGAGGCTCGGTAAACTCAGCAGTTGGCTTTCTGAAAAGATGAAAATGCAACTCTTTTCTGAAATCTAAATCATTCATTTTCTTGACCGTAATGGTGGAACCATATTACTCAATCGGCAAATGCACAGTTGTTCTGTTCTCGCAATGCAAAAAACTCTTCCCGTGAAAAATTATTCACAGAAACTTGGCATTGGGAAGGCGATTACTAAAGAACAAATTAAATTTATCAACAAGGTAGAAGTCAGAAGCAGCGTAGTCTAGTGGATAGCATGGGCCTCGGAGTCAGGACCTGAATTCTAATTTTGACTCTGTCACTTGTCTGCTCTGCAATCTTGGGCAAGTCACTTAACTTTTCTGTGCCTCAGCTACCTCCTCTGTAAAATGTGGGATTAAGACTGGGAGCCCCAAGTGGGACAGGGACTGGGTCCAACCCGATTTGCTTGGACCTTCCCAGTGCTTAGTACAGTGCCTGGCACATAGTAAGTGCTTAACAAATAACAGATTATTGTCAATGGCAAATCCAAGTCCCAAACTGGGACTATATGGAATTAAAAAAAAAATTACTAAGCCAAACATACATTTAAAACCAATTTTAACACCATCAACTCTCTGACCACAACCCCGCAAATTTGGTGTCTGTAATTGTGGCAGAAGGGCAGAGCAATCATGGTCCGATCAACATCAGTGCAGTAGCTAAATTGCCAACCCAGGAATGGGATTAAGTGCAGTTTTCCCGGGACTGGCACATACACAGCCAGCTGGGATTGTTTAGTTATGTCAGGCGGCCTGCTTCAGGTGCAGAAGCTACCCACAGAGCAGCATTCCGAGTGTCATTTGCTAGCAGATAGGAACATTTGCAAACTGATTATGCTATTTAACTGGCTCGTAATGAGAGAAGAAAGTGTGGAGATGGAATATTAGAATTTTAGGGGCTTGGTGGTTCACTCTTTATAATTCAGAGCATCAGTGTGCAATTCTACTACTGCAGAATGCTCTGGGCTTGCACACTGATGCTCTGAATTATAAAGAGATTTTGCTTCTTCCTTGAGAGAGCAAACATTTTCTTTAAAGGGTTTTGGCCTTATTAGGATGTTAAGAATCCTTTTCTCATTCAGCAGAGCTTCAAGTTCCTGGTAGAGTACAGAAGGCCTATTCCCAGATTCTAGGTGTTCTAGTGAATGTAAATGAATTATTCAGTGCCACCAAATAGGGAAAATGTTGTAAAGGAAATGTTTTCTCTCCAAAGGAGGAAGCAAAATCTCAGCATAAAACCCACTGTTGATATGAGCAGGGACTCATTTGATGAATTCCTGGAAAAGGGTAGAGGGAAAAGATCTAATCTACTCCCAGGGAGTAGTTCATCTTCTGGGGAGCTAGGCTCATAATGCTTATTCATTTATCTATCAAATCGATGGATCTTTGGGTAGAGGTGGAAGTGGTTGTATTTATCAAGTACTTACTGTGTGCAGAGCACTGTACTAAGTGCTAGGAGAAAATACGCAGGTGAGAATTAGACACAAACCAGAAATGCAACATACAAATGTTCCAAATTGCTTGATAAATCATCTCCAAGATCTTGCTCCGTTTGTGGCTATCTTAGCTCCTAGCGGCTAGTCCCCAAGCAGCTAACTTTAGGTAAAATTGCCAGTCTTTTAGTTTTTGAGAGGAAAAAGACTTGGCAGAGCAAGTCCTCCTCCTCTCCAGTGACTTAGTGGGAGTGTTTGTAAAAGAACAATGAATTCTTTATTCTGAGGAAAACCACAATTTGAAAAATAGAGAAAACTCGAATCCATGATTATGACTCATTGGCTGTGATCCCTTGAGCAAAGGTGCTAAACCACAGTTGCCGGTTGCCACTTGCCGAGAGCCTGTCCACCGAGTCTTAAATGAGTCTCTTGCTTATATGTAGGAAGAGTCTACCTCTATCACCCAGAAACCCTCTTGCAACATGCAAGAACAAGTCGGATCACTATCGAGATAACTTTATCGTGGGAGATTAATTTTATTTCAAAGACCCCATTTCAGGGCTATGGACCCCAGGGTAATCTCTAATCTAATCGAGACTCATTATGATCAACCTTCCAGTCAAGATGATGAGTGAATAGCCTATCTTCCAAGGGTGTTTTGAGAATGAGAATTTAAAGGGTCCTTATAATAACTGTTTTCCAAAGGGGCACCAAATCTGTTTCTTTCCAAGTTAATACTGCAAATGACTCCAAATCTGCACACGCATTCTCTCATCCATCAGCATACAAACACACACCCTTCTCCCTCTTACACTTACTCCCACAACACACTCACACACACAAACGTATCCATCCACACTTCAACACTTGTGCAAGCCAGCAAGGAGCTCACTAAATTGCTTGGAACTCTGTTCTGGACTCCACCTCCTCTTCCCTGCACTCAAGACCCTTGCCCATAGCTCAGGACTTGGGGAGAAAAAGGAAGAGCGAGGAGAATCTTGGGGACCGTCAGGCCAAGGCATCTCATTTTCATTTTGAGCATAAGAGTGAAAAGGGGGCAGAAGCTTCAGGTAGGGAGGATGAAAATGGTTTGTGAGTTGGGAGTGGCATACCACCTTCCGTGGCTTGATAGTCAAGGAAGAATTAATTTGGAATCCTTTCATCCAGTTTGGAGGATCTCAGTGCCTGACAGGCTCTTCTTTTTCCCATGGCAGCAACTGGAATTTGAGATTTGGATTTGAACTGGAGTTTGGGATTTGACCCTAGACCTTCTGAATAATCTTTCTTTGGATTTGGAGAAATATTTGGAAATTAAAGAATAATGTAAAGGTGGAGACTCTGTAAGGGGTCTTGGAAAACATTGATTGGGGTCATGACAGATTGGTGGGTGGAAGTTCCATCTTCTCTTTTCTTCCCCCTCTAGACTGTAAGCTCCCCCTCTAAGACTGTAAACTCATTATGGGCAGGGAACATGTCTGCTAATTCTGTTGTATCATACTCCCCCAAGAGCGTAGAATAGTGCTGAGCACATAGTAAGTGCTCAACAAATACCACTAATTGATTTATCAATTGATTGATTCTCTTGAGGACTGGGAATTCATGGAGTTTGGGGTGAAGGAGGCAAGAAGGAGGCCTAAAACTGCACACATTTTTTTTCTAAATTTAAAGTGAATTCTTGGGGATGTTTCTAGCCAGGGGGTGGCTCTGTGGGGAAAATTCCCAAGGATTAAAATTCAAATTTATGAACAAGTAATAATAATAGTTGTATTTGTTGAATGCTTATTCTGTGCCAAGCACAGTGGGAGATACCAGATAATCAGGTCAGACAGAGTCCCTGTCCCACCAGGGCTCATAGTCTCAGTAAGAGGGAGAACAGGTATTGAATCCTCAGTTTACAAATGAGAGAACTGAGGCACAGGGAAGTGAAGTTACTTGCCCAAGGTCACACAGCAGGGCCCTGGTGGAGCCGGGATTAGAACCCAGGTTCTCTGACTCCCAGGTCCATGCTCTTTCCCATGCTCTTTCAAGTGGCTTCTCAGAAAGCCAGTGTTTCAAGAGAACAAATTTTGTAATGTAGTGTGTGCGCAAAGAGAAGCAGTGTGGTCTCATGGTTAAAGCACAGGCCTGGGAGTCAGAGGTCCTGGGTTCTAATGCTGACTCTGCTACTTCTCTGCTGTGTGACCTCGGGCAAGTTGCTCGACTTCTTTATGCCTCAGTTACCTTATCTGTAAAATGGGGATTAGGATCGTGAGCCCCATGTGAGACATGGATTGGGTCCAACTTGAATAGCTTGTACCTACCCCGGTGCTTAGTACAGTGCTTGACACATAGTAAGCACTGAAAAAATACCATTTAAAACAATGATCCTTGATTGCAGAGGTGGCTAAGCCTCATGAACTGAAAAGCTGAAAACCAAAAGTACAATGGGGCCGAGAGCAGCAGATCAAAAAACACTCCTAGGAGGGGCATAGAAGTGAGGAAGAGAGGGCTGGGGCAGGATCTGGGCACAGGGCTGGGCGTGGGTGCCACACCCCTCCTTAGTTGCATATAGTTTGTGAGCCACAAATTGACCCCTTCTCTACTTCAATAAGCTTATTCCCTTGGCAACCTATTAAACCGTCTCCCAAATGTATATACTACCTAGTGAAGTGTAGCAAAAAATCCCGTTTCCACAAGGAAAGCCTATTCATTGTATCGAGGCTCTCTACAAGGCAAGGAGTCAAGAGACTTGAAACTTCTACAAGTTAAATGATAGATGGAGTAATTTAAATCCCTAACAGTACGTCTGGGAATAAATAAGAAGAAACTTAGTGGATCCTGCTAGCTTTTTCACTACTGACTTGTTCCCAGCCTTGCTTTCAATAAATGGCAGGGGGATTGAGAATTAGAGGTTTTGCTGTTCAATAAATTGTTGGTATTTATTGAGCACTTACTGTGTGCAGAGCACTGTATTAAGCATTCAGAGAGTACGGTGCAACAGAGTTGTAGACATGCTCTCTGCCCACCAGGAACTTACAGTCCACAGGGGGAGAGAGAAGCACTGAAATGAATTACAGAGATGTATGTAAGTTCTGTGGGGCCGAGGGTGATTCTGATTTACCTGGAGAGGGTTTAGATGGGCTCCTGGAGTTGAGGCAGGATTCTTCAGGAGGGCCTCAGGAGAAGAGAACTTTGGGCTCCGATGCCTCGGATCCTGACCTGATCCCGCTCCCCTTCACTCCCTGCAGGTTGAAGTCACCCAGCGGGGCAGGGGGAGTTAAGAGGGCTTCCTGTCCATCTGATCAATATGCCAGCAAGGGTCTTGGGTGGCCTTGGAGACATCACTAGTGAGTCAGTGTCTCCGTGTTTTTATGGCATCCGTTAAGCATTTTCTCTGTGCTAGGCACTGTAATAATAATAATAATAATAATGATAAAAATTATGGCATTCGTTAAGCACTTCCTATGTTCCAGGCACTAAGCACTGAAGTGGATACAAGCAACTCGGGTTGGACACAATCCCTGTCCCATGTGGGGCTCGCAGTCTCAATCCCCATTTTACAGATGAGGTAACTGAAGGCCCAGAGAAGTGAAGTGACTTGCCCAAGGTCACAAGGCAGACAAGTGGCAGAGTCGGGAGTAGAACCCACAACTGTACTAAGCACTGGGGTAGAAACAAGTTAATCAAGTTGGAAACAATCCATAGCCCGCATGGGCTCACAGTCTCAATCCCAGTTCTGCAGATGAGGCACAGAGAAGTTCAGCGACGTGCCCAAGGTCATGCAGCAGCCAAATAGCAGAGCTGGGATTAGAACCCAGGTCCTCTTGACTACCAGGACCGTGATCTTTCCACTAGGCCACACTGCATCGAGGCAGTGCTGATGGGCGGGTTTGCCCCCAGGGGTTTCGTGGATAAAATCAAACTCCGCTGAAAAAATTCACTTTGAGAAAACCACGACTGCCTGGTGTAGACCCAGTGTAAGTCTAATTTTGAACTTTCCAATTTTGCCCTGTAAATGCATCATAATTATCAGATGCAAAATACATTTTCAAATGCAGATCCATTTATGGGAATGCTTTTGAATATGAAATGCTATAACTGGAATAGGCAAACCAAATAATAAAATGCTGTATTTCAAACTTTTGTTAGTACAGTATTCATCAAAGAAAGGACCATTATCTCTTTGAATTGACTGTTCAGGCTGAAAACAGCATTATTCAATGGTTATTATGCTGCTGGCCCAGGGAGGGGTGAAATTGGTTGGAAACTCCAACCCAAGTAGGGCCACAGGCCTGGATCACAGTGGTGTCTCACTGCCATTCATAGAAGTTTCACCTCATCTAGAATTACCCGCTTTGGTTGAAAAGCAAAAGTTACCCAAGCTGTCTTTAGCGTGCTGGGAATCTTGGTAAACTCCTGAATGGAGTACCACCATAGTTTATGGAATTGTCTTCTCTGGAGATCTTGAAGAGATGGATGAGATATTTACAATCGATTAGTCTAACTTCAAAGCAAGGGACCGGCATATTTGAAAAGCCGAGCTTGATTTCATGATATACTCAAGGCAGGAAAGTCCAGCTAGTCCAGTTACAAATAGCATCAATCAGTAGTACGTACTAAGCACTTTCTCTGTACATACTAATCCCTTGAGAAAGTACAGTGGTGTTAAATAATTTTCTCTCTGTTCTTCTTTCCCCCCTAAACTAAAATGAAATGATTTTGAGGTTCAAAATAAAGGAGTAGCATAGCCTAGTGGAAAGAGCACAGGGCTGGGAGTAAGAGGAACTGGGTTCTAATCCCGGCTCCATCATGTGCCTGCTATATGACCTGGGGCAAGTCTCTTAACTTCTCTGTGCTTCAGTTTCCTCATCTGCAAAATGGAGATTCAATGCCGGTTCTCCCACGTACTTAAGACTGTAAGCCCCCTCAGAGACAGGGACTGTATCTGACCAGATTAACTTATCTACACCAGTACTTAGAACAGTGTTTGACACATAGTAAATGCTTAACAAACAGTCAATCAATCAATTGCATTTATAGGTCATGGGTGCTAATTCCGGCTCCCCTTCTCTGCTATGTGGCCTTGGGCAAGTCACTTCACTTCTTGGTGCCTCGGTTGCCTCATCTGTAAAATGGGGATTGAGACAGTGAGCCCCATGTGGGACAGGAACTGTGTCTGACCCGATTTGCTTGTATCCACCCCAGAGCTTGGTATAGCGCCTGGCACATAGTAAACGCTTACCGAATACCAAAGTTATTATTTAATGAGCACTTACTGGGTGCAGAACACTGTCCTAAGTGCTTGGGAGAGTACAGTATAGCAGAGTTGGTTGGACATGTTCCCTGCCCACAAAGGAATTTACAATCTAATAATAATAATATCTATTAAGTGCTTACTATATGCCAAAGCACTGAGACAGAGGTCTTCATCAACATGAGATGCACAATCTCAGAGGTAGCAAAAGTAGGTATCTCCATTTTGAGGATGACGATACTGCAGCCCAGAGAGGGCAAGTGATTTGCCTCAGGCCACACAGCAGGTCAGTGTCAGAGCTGGGACTCGTCTTGTCTTATGCCGTCAAGTCGTCTCCTACCGGTAACGACTCTCTGGACACGTCTCTCCCAGAACGTCCCACCTCCATCTGCAATTGTTCTGGTAGTGTATCCATAGAGTTTTCTGGGTAAAAATCTGGAAGAGGTTTACCATGGCCTCCTTCCATGCAGGAAACTTGCGTCTCTGCCCTCGACTCTCTCCCGTGCCGCTGCTGCCCAGCACAGGAATGTTTTGACTTGTAGTGGATTGCCTTCCACTCGCTAGCTTCAGCCCAAGCTAGGAATGGAAAGAGTAGGCTTCTGCTTGACCCTCCCGTAGCCAAGACTGGTAGAGTACTTGAAAACTCTCCAGGTGCGATCCTGAGAATGGAGAGCTAGGACTAGAACCCTGGTTTTTTAATTATTAAATGGTATTTCTTAAGGGCTTAATATGTGTCAAGCACTGTAATAAGCACAGGGGTAGATACAAGACAAGTTTGGACACAATCCATGTCCCATAAGGGGCTCACAATCTCATGCTCTTTCCACTAAACCAAGCTACCTCCCCATTTTGTTGATTTTATCATTTATGGAGTTTCTGGTCCTTTTCTCTCCTGAGTTAGTAATAATATTATTAATAATAATAATAATGACCATGGCATTTGTTAAGTGCTTTTTATGTGCCAGGCGCCGTACTGAGCGCTGGGGTGGAGACAAGCAAATCAGATTGGACACGGTCCCATGTCCCACGAGGGGCTCACAGTCTCAATCCTCATTTTACAGATGAGAGAACTGAGGCACGGAGAGGTGAAGTGACTTGCACAAGGTCACACAGCAGACAAGTGGTGGAGCCAGAATTAGAACGCATGACCTTCTGACTTCCAAGCCGGTGCTCTATCAGCTACGCCAAGCTGCTTCCCAAAATTTTATGGTATTTGTTAAATGCTTACTATGTGCCAGGCACTATACTCAGCGCTGGGTTGGATACAAACAAATCAGGTTGGACAAAGTCCCTGACCCGCATGGGACTCACAGTCTTAATCCCCTTGTTACAGATGAGGTGGCTTAGGCACAGAGAAGTTAAATGACTTGCCCAAGGCCACACAGAAAACAAGTGGTGGAGTGGGGATTAGAACCCAGGACCTTCTGACTCTCAGTCCCGTTCTCTAACCACTATGCCATGCTGCTTCCCTGCATGGAGCTTCCAGCGGCATAGAACTCTGCTCTCTCCTCTGCCCAGCAATAATATTTCTCCTCCCTCGACTTCCATGCCCATTTCCTGAGACAGCTGTTTCTGATTTTAAGTTCCTGGCCTCCTGCTTCCTTATCTCTTGCCCCTGATGGCATGACCATCCATTTCATTGGCAACCTTGAAATCATCAGGGGTGAACTCCCTAACATCTCCCCTGCACCTATACAGTCCCACCCCCGTCCTGTCCCCTCATCAACTCTCCCTTCCTTCCCAGCAGTATCTCAAGAGGAGATCGTCCACCTAGTTTCAAAATCTACCCCCTACCCCATGCACTGCTGACCCCATCCCTTCACACCTTATTAAAGCACTTGCAACTTCCCTTCTGCCGCCCTTGACCGCCACCTTCAACAACTCACTCTCCAGTGGATTCTTCCCCACCGCTTGCAAGCATGCCCATATATCTCCTATCCTAAAAAAAAATGACAAAAATAATGACAAAAAACCCTCCCTTGACCCCACGATTCCCTCTAGTTATCACCCCATCTCCCTCCTACCATTCGTCTTCAGATTTCTCGAATTTGGTCGGAACACATCATCAGGAGATATTCTATTCCATTGGGGGACAAAAGGCTTGGATAGGGTGAGTGATGGCTAGGGGTGCATTTAAATGTTCTATGCATACACTGACAGAGTCCAAACTGAGTCTCTTCTCAAACTTATCCCAAGTTATTCTCCCTTCAAAAGAGTGAGTCAGATGTCTCAAATTTTAGTTTGTATGCAATTCTATGGGGAGCTGGAATAATAAATCAGAATGCAGATATCTTTACTTGGCATTTTCTCCCATGTGGTTACATCCTGGCAAAGTTGTCTTGGGCAAGAGAGGGATGGAGAGTTAAATTATGTGCTGGATTTTATCCTTGGAAAGGAACGGAAAAAGATGACTGTTCTCTGCCAAAGGAGCGTAGAGTATTCAGAACAAGCTTGACCCCATCTCCCTGAACTCTGAAACACTGATAACTCCACGGAATCCTCTCGACTAATGACTTTGGGAAATGATGTCCGTGAAGCTTTTCAGGGATAAAACCAAGGACAGCTTCCCCCTGACTTGGCCAGCAGAGCCGTGTATTCACATAAAATTTATTATTCTGAAACTCTCTGGAGACATTCAAGCAAGTACAGACTTTCACAAGGGGCACATAGGCATTGGCCCAGGCCCAGTGGCTTGTAGGGGAAGCAGAAGTTTGGGAACCTTTCTAAACGAGGGTGGGGAGCTGCATAACCTCTGCTCTGCCTCTAACCCCATCTCCTAGTCATGTCAGAGAGAGTCCACCAATACCCAGAAGTCCAGTCAGTCAATCATATTTATCGAACACTTACTGTATGCAGATCGCTTTATTAAGCACTTGGGAGAGTACAGTATAACAATCTAACAGACACATTCCCTGCCCAAAGTCCAGCTCCTAACTTAGCCTGGGATCTTAGAATTTTTCAGGCCTGCTGGGTAGAGGAAGTCTATCTCTGTATCCAAGTACACTTATGGCAAAGTCTAGGTCCTGAAATCCTAACCCACACAACTCCTTGGTCCTGAACTCACCACATTTCAAAACATGGAAAATTCACCTCCTTATAAAAGATCATTCTTAACAAAACACTAAAATCAATTGAATAAAAGAAGCAACAGGCAGTTAATCGAGAACAGACAGCTTTGGCCAGGAGCTGGCAAAATACCTCGCCTGGAAAGAGGAAGGGCCTGGGAGTCAGAGAACCTGTGTTCTAATCCCAACTCTGCCACTCACCTGCTGTGAGACCTTGGGCACGTCACTTAAGTTCTCTGTGTCTCAGTTCCTTCATCTGTAAAGTGGGAATTAAGACGGTGAGCCCTGTGTGGGACAGAGACTGTGTCCAACCCAATTATCTTGCGCTTAGTACAGTGCCTGGTACTAGTAAGCATTTAACAGATACGATTAAAAAATCTCTTCATTAGTAATGATACCGAGTATCAATTGAACGCAACTGATAATTGATACTAATTGTCCAATAATAATATGGTAACTATATCGAGTATCAATTGAACGCAATGCACTCGATTAAGCCCTTGGAAAAGTACAACAGAAACCTAAGACACGTTGTGGAAGTGCAGCTGTTTCCACCCACGACAGCTACTTCCTGGCTCTACGGTACCTCTTACCAGTTGTGAATACATTCAGGAAGCCCCAGTCACCGCTGTTCTTGTGGGTGTGGGCAGCCGTGATTATTAACTGCATCCATGTCTGACAAGAGTAGGGTTGCACAAAAGACTTACAGCTAAATTTGTCAGTAAGTCCTGTTACCTCCGAGTACTCTAACGCAATCAATCAATCAAACATTGGCATTCATTAAGCACTTACTACGTTCAGAGCACTTGTCCTAAGTGCTTGAGGGAATATAATGGAGGAAGCAGACACAATCCCTGCCCCCAAGAAGCTAAAAATCTAGAGGGACACATGTGTGGATTATAGATAATTCAAGCACAAGTGGATTATTCCTGCCTAAATTACTCTGGTTATTTTAGAGGCTGCATGACCTTGTGGAAAGAGCGCAGGCTGGGAAATTAGAACGTGTGGGTTCTAGGCCTGGCTCCACCTCCTGCCTAACCTTGGGGAAGCTACTTAACCTCTCTGTGCCTCAGTTTCCTCATCTATAAAAAGGGGATTAAACCCTGCTCTCCTTTCCTCTTAGACTGTGAGCCCCGTGTGGGACAGGGACTATGTCTGATCTGATCATCTTCTATCTATCCCAGCACTTAGCAGAGTGCTTGGCACTTAATAAGTGAGGATAGTAGAGCTGCCGGACAATGGTTCACACGATGCTGTTGGAGAAATGAACTAATGGATTGCTGCCTAGTACAGTAAATATGTAATGATGGTTTGGTACAAATAATAATAATGATGGTATTTGTTAAGCGCTTACTATGTGCCGAGCACTGTCCTAAGCGCTGGGGTAGACATAGGGGAATCAGGTTGTCCCACCTGGGGCTCACAGTCTTAATCCCCATTTTACAGATGAGGTAACTGAGGCACCGAGAAATTAAGTGACTTGCCCAAAGTCACACAGCTGACAAGTGGCCGAATAAATCCTGCATATACTAATGATAAATATCTACTCTAGGTTTTGGTTTATAGCCTACAGCAGCTACTGTGAAAGGAAGGTTTTCACTCGAAAAGAAGCTTCTCAGATTCAGGCAGAAGACTCTGAGCCCCCTGCGGGACAGAGATTGTGTCTGACCCAAGTATCTTCTACCTACCCCAGCACATAGGACAGTGTTTGTCACATAGTAAGTGCTTAATGCATACCATTAAAAAAAATGGATTCAGGAGTGGAACTATTCTGGGGGCACTCGCTGGGGCTGCTCTGACCTCTGAGAACGTTTGGGAGCTCTCTCTGACTTTGGGCTTCCTGGAGTCCCAGTTAGCCCAATGTAGTTCAGGAGTCTAGGAGTCTAGTTCAGTTGAGAACAAGCCTGGAACATCCAGGTTTCTGTCCCCGAACGCTACAACTTCATCTGGGACTACAACTCCCAGAGGGTGCAGAGGTTTTAAAAATCCCCTCCTGCCCCGCCCTTCCTCCCACTCATATTTGAATCACAGTGCTGAGAGAAGGGTTCTGACCTTAGCCTCTGCTTGCAGGCCTGTGGGGAAATAGTTCTGCTGCACTTATTCTTCAGTTGAGATAAACCTAAGAAGCTATTAAATGTAGTAATCCTGAGAGAGATGCATTCTTTGAACATTTAATACAATTTCCAAAACAAACAGCAATCTCTACTAAGATCCCAGGGCTAACTTGGGCATGGAACCCAGGAAACCTAGAATTCAAACAGCAATTTTTACCACGATGATGGACAATTATATTGTCAGGGGGTTCCCGAGCTTGCCCGGAATTATGGGAATCATGCTCCTCTGGCCTATCACTCTGCTCTGAACAACTCCTGCATAAAACCTTCCGGTTTGGACTCAGTGCCATAACTTGTTACTGTACTAAAATTCATTCAAAACCCCTAGTATTTGGGGGTGCCCATTCTTTCTTTGTCTTGTTTCTTCGGCCTTGCCAACTGCCTAGTTTTTCTTATTTAGTTGTACTATGGTCCTCTTTGGTACACAGTTGGTTTCTTCTTAATGGGGCATTCCATTGATAATATGCCACTGGGCTAGATAAGGATGCTAGAATTGCTAGCCAAGGAACATTGGAAATATGTCCTTTAAAAAGTCTGGAAGAATATCTGCCTTAAGTCAGTCAAAGGGAAAAATAAACAGGATGTAACAATCCAACACTTTCGTTTAAAAATAGGAAACATCAAAAGCTTGTGCTAGAAAGTTAAGTATATTTCTAGTTGCATATTAGTCTCGATAACCAAAGATTACCAATGAAATCGAGCCTGTGCATCTTAGGCCTTGGTATTTCAGGGTGCGAAACACTTGCGTTATTTAATAGGGAAGGGTTCCCAAGTCAATCTTTTTTTTTTTTTTGCAAATGATCTGTTTCCCTTGGGACTCTAAGTTTGCTATTGCCAAATGTTGGCCCTTCCTGAACAACTCAGAGTTTTCCCAGCTGATATCTGCTGGGCAGCGTTTTCTTTCTTCTTTGCCAACTACAATTGCTGAGAGGCTAGCATGGAGTGTGCCAGAATCCGGAATTAGATACAAATTAATTACATTTAATTACTCAAGACTCGATCACCCCATATCTGTTCAGTACTTTACATTTATTGTTAGGTAATGATGAACAATTTGCAAGTAGAAATATTGCGAATTACCCTATTGACAATTGTAACAGGTCTCTATCATGTTATCACCTTGCCTGTTATTCTGCTTTCCTAAAGCATGGTTTCCCCATCCACACTGGAGATTAAGGTAAGCCTAAGCATTGATCTTTGAAAATAAGATCCCCTCCTGTCTGGAGAACCAAGCAATCTGTGAACTGTTTGCAGGTGATGCGAGTGAGACTTCTACATTTGTGTTGTGCTTTTCCAAGTGTTTAGTACAATGTTCTGAGCACAGTAAGCACCCATGAATACTACTGACTGATTGATTGAAATGCCTGGCTAAATAAATGGGAATTGCCTGTCTCTCTTAGCTTCCATTCTGACCGAAAGTACAATGCTAGCCTTTATTTTGTTCCCATTTGGTTTCTATTTCGGACCACTTCGATCATCTTTCTGGAGTTGGCCTTCAAAACAGACTAACCTATGGGACTTTACAGCACCATCACTGAAAAATCCCCAAACATTTCAACAGGAAGGGAAGCTATGTGCAGGGGAGAGGTCATGGGCCTATGAGTCAGGAAACTGGAAGGTGAGTTGATAAGACTCTTTTAAGCCTGTGGAGCTCAAGAAGCTACCTCTCTGTCTTTTCCTCTTTCTTCTCAATTGCACATGGCCATTATTCCTTAGCTTTTCCTCCAACCAACTCAGGCCTCTTCCCTTTGGTGAGTTACTTTTGGAATGTAAATTCTTCAAAGCAATGATCTTCCAGCTTTTCTTAGCTGCAGTCCCACCTTATGGCATATCCATCACAGACCTGAACTGGACATTGGTATGGTTTTTCCCAGGAATTGTTCCTTGGAAAATGGTGACCCTTGTTCTGCGCCTACTTTGGTGAGCAAGCATGTGGACAGAGAGGTGCATGGCAAAGTCACAAACATCATCTGGGCAATAAGATTTGTAGCTTGGGCCTCATCATTTATTTAATCATTTCACACTTGATCCTGATAGTCTCTAGTGGGTCCCAGCTGTTGAAATGTCACCTTTAAGACACAGATATTGATTACAGTTTGATACTAAGCAAACAGCCTTCTGTCCTAACAAAACCAGAAAATTCAACTCACCATTTCTCAGGGAAGGAGAGGGCTAAGTCTAGTTTGTTTTCATTTGTCAGAAGGTAGCATTTGATTCTTTATTCTTCATGGTTTTCTATTTCTATTTGTGCCAAGAAAGAAAACAGGAGCACAGAGAAAGAATCTAGATTTCTGCTCAGGAATCCTGGGGTGAGTAAATATTTCCTTACTGATTCCTTCAGGAGGGTGTTCTTACAAGTTTCTTTTTTTCCTCTCCTGATTCTGTTAATAGCTTGGCTCTACGAGCAGCATAGATCTACTCAGCTAAATAATATGGATTTTCTGTTTACTGCAAGCTTAGGACTGTCAACCCTCTCAAGTTGGAGGAAATATAGACATTATCTTGAGCATTTCAGCTTGACTAGACAAAGGATGCCAGCAAAGGACTGCCTTGAGGGGGAGGTGGCCCCTGGGACAATTTCCCATTTAAGGTTTTTATCTGACCACAGAAGCAGGGACAGCAAGTAGGAGACCCTGGGTGGGATGGCCTAAGAAAAGCTGTGCCCGAGTCAGGTCACCTGGTCTGAGCAGAATCCATTTGTATCAGGAGCTGAAGAGCAGGAACTGGGGGAGTGATCACTTATGGTATTTTTGAGGAAAGTCAATGCCACATTTGCAAAGGGGAAAGAAAGTCCACTTCATATGTCTTTGTTGGTATGACTGGACTCAATCGATCGATCAATCAACTCTAGACTGTGAGCCCATTGTGGGCAGGGATTGTTGCTCTTTGTTGCTGTCTTGTACTTTCCAAGGGTTTAGTACAGTGCTCTGCACACAGTAAGCACTCAATAAATTTGATTGATTGAATGAATGAATGATTGAATTTATTGAGCACTTACTGTGTACATGGCACTGTATTAAGCCGTTAGAGAATACAACGTGACAATATAACAGGCACATTCCCTGCCCACAGCAAACCTACAGTCTAGATGGGGAGACAAGACATTAATGTAAATGAATAAATTATGGATATGTACATAAGTTCTGTGGGGCTGAGGGAGGAGGGGATAAAGGGTATAAATTCAAGTGTCAGGGCAACACAGAAGGAAGTGGGAGAGGAGGAAATGAAGACTTAGTCAGGGAGGGCCTCTTGGAGGAGACAAGCCTTCAATAAGGTTTTGAAGGTGGGGAGAGTGACTGTCAAATATAAAGAGGGAGGGTGATCCAGGCCAAAGACAAGACATGGGGGAGAGGTCAGCTATGAGGTAGATGAGAATGAGGTATGGTGAATAGATTAGCATTAGAAAAGCGAAGTATGTGGGCTGGGTTGCAGTAGGAAATCACGGAGGTGAGGTAGGAGGGGGGCAAGTTGATTCAGTGCTTTAAAGCCAGTGGTGAGGAGTTTCTGTCTGATGCCGAGGTGGATGGGGAAACATGGCCTGAACCTTTTTGTAAAAACAATGACCTGGGCAGCAGAATGAAGTATGGACTGGAGTGAAGAAAGACAGGAGGCAGGAAGTCCAGCAAGGAGGCTGGTGCAGAAATCCAGGTGGGGTAGGATAAGTGCTTGGATTAATGTGGAAGTAGCCTGGATGGAGAGGAAAGGGTGGATTTTAGCAATGTCGTAAGAGTGAATGAACAGGATTTAGTGGTGGAACGAATGTGGGTTGAGTGAGAGAGACGAGCTGAAAATAACACCAAGGGCTTGTGATACATGGAGGATGGTAGTGCTGTCTACAGTGACAGGAAAGTCTAGGGGAGGACAAGGTTTGGGTGGCTGATAGGAGTTCGATTTTGGAATGTTAAGTTTGAGGTGTTGGCAGGACATACAAATATAGATATGTCCTGAAGGCAAGATGAAATGTGAGATTGCAGAAAGGGAGAGAGATCAGGACTGGAGATGTAGATTTGGGAATCATCCACATAGAGGTGGTAGTTGAAGCCATGGGAGCGAATGAGTTGTCCAAGGGAGTGGGTGTAAATGGAGAATAGAAGGGGACCCAAAACTGAACCTTGAGGGACTCCCACAATTAGGGGGTGGGAGGCAGAAGAGGAGCCCTCATAAGAGACTGAGAATGAGCAGCCAGATAGACAGGAGGAGAACAAGGAAAGGACAGTATCAGTGAAGCCAAAGTTGGATAACGTTTCCATAAGAAGAGGGTGGTCGACACTGTCAAAGGCAGCTGAGAGGTTGAGAAGGATTAGGATGGAGGAGAGGCTGTTGGATTTAGCAAGAAGGAGATCACTGATGACCTTTGAGAGGGCAGTTTCTGTGCAGTGAAGAAGCCAGACTGGAAGGGATCATGGAGAGAAATAGAAGAGAAGAACAGCGAACAGTGGGTGGAGACAATTTGCTCAAGGAGTTTGGAGAGGAAAGGTAGGAGGGAGATGGGGTGATAACTGAAGGGAGCTGTCGGGTCAAGGGAGGGGTTTTTTTTAGGATGGGGAGACATGAGCATGTTTGAAAGCAGTGGGGAAGAAATCATCGGAGAGCGAACAGTTGAAGATAAAAGTCAGGGAGGAAAGAGGGAAAGGGTCGGAGGCACAGGTGGAGGGGGTGGATTTTGAGAGAAGGCAGGAGATCTCTTGAGCTACTGCTGGGAAAAATGGGAGAGTTGAAGAAGGGGAAGGAGAGACTGGAAAGGAACAGGGGAGAGTGTAGGGAAATCATGCCTAATACCTTCAATTTTCTCAATGAAGTACGAGGCCAGATCATTAGGGGCAAGAAATGGGGGAGGTGGGGGAGAGGTAGTTTGAGAGGGAGCTAAACAACTGGAGAGGGCAATGGGAATGGGAGTCAATAAGGATGGTGAAATAATGTTGCCAGGCAGAGGAAAGGGCAGAATTATAGCAGGCAAGGATGAACTTGAAATGAACAAGTTTGGCCTGATATCTGGATTTCCGCCCACAGTGGTCTGCGGCTCATGCACAATAATGAAGAAAGTGGACAGTGGACGTAATCCAAGGCTGTGTATTAGTCGTACAAGATCTATGAAGCGTTAGGGGATCGAGCGAGTAGAGTTCAGTAGAGAGGGTGCTATTGACAGTGTCAGTTCGGTCATTGAGGGAAGGTAGTTTGGTTGTAGAGACTAAATGGGGAATGATGACTTGAGAAAATTGGATGGAGTCATAGGATTGGGGGGTCTCTGTGGGGGAACATGACAGATTTGCAGGGAGGGAGTGTGGGAGAGAAGGCAGGTGAGGAGGTTGTGGTCAGAGGGATTTCAGAGTTGGTGAGGGTACAGGTTGTACAGTGACTAGAGAAGACGTGTGTCCAAGTTGGTGAGTGGATGAGGTGGGGTGGAACAGGAGGTCAATGGTGTTGAGGAGTGATAGAAAGCAGTCAGCGGAATGGTTGTCAGAAGCATCTATGTGGATATTGAAATCCCCAAGGATCAATTTAGGGACGGAAAAAGAGAGAAGGAATGTGGGAAAGGGATTAATGTGGTTCAGAAAGTTGGAGGTGGGTACTGGATGGGTGGTAGATGACTGTGATTATTAACTGAAGTGAGTGGTAGAGACAGATGATATGGGCTTCAAAGGAAGGGAAAGAGAGGGATGGAGGAGGTGGAATGGTGTTAAAGTGGCCCTGGGGACAGAGAAGGAGGCCAACTTCTCCCAGTGAGTCTGGGGAGTGGGTGAAGATAATAATGTTGGTATTTGTTAAGCGCTTACTATGTGCCGAGCACTGTTCTAAGCGCTGGGGTAGACACAGGGGAATCAGGTTGTCCCACGTGGGGCTCACAGCCTTAATCCCCATTTTACAGATGAGGTAACTGAGGCACCAAGAAGTTAAGTGACTTGCCCAAAGTCACACAGCTGACAAGTGGGCGAGTCAGGATTCGAACCCATGACCTCTGACTCCAAAGCCCGTGCTCTGAGGCCCTCTCTAGAGAGAGCAGCAGGGGAGACAATGTAATACACCCTGTATCAAACAAAAACTCCTTGCCATCAGCTTTAAAGCACTCAGTCACCTCCTACCTCACCTTTCTACTCTCCTACTTCAACCCAGCCTGCACACTTCACTCCTCTAATGCCAACCTACTCACTCTACCTCATTTTCATCTATCTCACCTCTGACCTGGAATGCCCTCTCTCTTCGTATTCAACAATTAATTATCTCTCTCCCCCCATTCAAAACCTTATTGAAAATACATATCCTCCAAGAGGCCTTTGCCAACTAGACCTTCATTTCCTCCTCTCCCTCTCCTTTCCCATCTCATTACTTCCACCATATTATTTTTAAAGTGTCTAATTTCAGCTATCTCTTGAGATATCACCAACCAGGTTGAATTTATTTCTATTAATTTAGTCATGGGCAAACTCTGGTGAGAAAGGATTCAGCTTCACAGGCAAAGTGTATATATATATAGAGAGAGAGAGATCACAGCTTTCTGCTTCCTTCTAAAAGAAAGCAGAGCATGAACAATTATCTAGTGAATTGTCCACGTAGGCAGCCAACCTGTAAAGAACACAGGAATGGGAGTCAGGAGACCCACGTTCTAATCCCAGCCACCATGTACCTACCATGTGATCTTGGACAAGTCACATAATTTATCTGTGCCTCAGTTTCCTCATCTGTAAAATGGGGATTCAATGCCTGTTCTTCCCCTGCTTAGACTATGAGCCCTGTGGGGCACAGGGGTTGTGTCCGACCTGATTATTTGGTACCTATCCCAGCACTTAGTACTCCATGTTTGGCACTTGAGAAGTGCTTAAAAAATACCATAAGTATTTTTTATTATTATATGGGATGAAGTACTCACTTTTTCCACAAAAGCAGGTTAACAAAATCACAGTCATTTCAATTAAAATGTTTCCATTTGTAAATGATTTTTATATTTCTTCTCTTGGAAAAAGGACTATTTTCTTTCATTTTCTGAAGATATGTATTTATGAATAATGGAATGGCAGCGGTTTGCTACCAAACATGTTGTACGGAGAGGGTGGGGACTTCTTGGTCCTTTATTTTTTGTGGCATGGTTGTTTCAACTTTTATGATTTCTTTTGCTGAACTTTGCTGTAGCGAATGCTCAATTGCATCATTGGAAGGATGTGCAATCAAACTTGCAAGAGACAGTAGACTGTGATTGTCATCAGCTGCAGCTCATTATTCTGTCAAGAATTCCTTGTGCCAATCGATGAGAAACAATGTGTAATCACTTGCAACTGATTGCAAATCATTTTGCATAGAAGAGCATGTGGGAACCTTGGCAGACTCCCACGTGGTATTTTTTGCCCATCTCCAGGCTCTATGGCCCAGGCCTTCCTTTGGGGTATTTTAGGAGCAGGCTACCAAGTGGCAGTTATTTCTCCTTTTCACATTGTCCCAATTCATGCTGGAGGCCAGGGAAGATGGGCATCAAACACCATGTGGGCCTCTGCCAGGATTGCCATGTGTTCATCTAGGCCTATTTGGGCAGCCCCTTCCTTCAGAAAGCATATATATCTAGAGTCGCGGACCTCTTGGTGAATAGAGAGGACCCCACCTCTCTTAGCACCTATTATGATCCACACCTTGTTTTTCTTGAATGACTGAATCAATCAATGGTATTTATTGAGCACTTACTATGTGCAGAGCACTTTACTGAGCATTTGGGAGAGTTCAAAACAACAGAATTAGCAGACACATTCCCTACATACAATGAGCTTACAGTCTAGAGGGTCCCATGAACACTCAAAAAATCAAAATGGCTGAAAGTCCAAGAATTATTTTGTAGGTTTTATGTTCTCTCAGGGGCCAGAGGCTGTACGGTCATCTGCTTTGGGGCTTGCTGTCTTGCTCGGTCACTCGAGCCGGTTAGAGAGATGTTGCCAAGATTATTAGTGTTAGCAATAGTGATTTTTCGGACTTCAAATGGAATGCATGTCTGCTCATCAACAGACAAAATCAAATCTTTCTGAGCTGGTTCCAGAGATCAGACAGGCACATTTAGTAGGAAAAAGCTGTAACCTGACAGACTATTCCAGGCAATTACATGGCCATGAATATTCATTACTGCGTTTGCCCTTCTAATGCCGGGGAGGATTTGCAGAATCCTTTGGTCTTTTGCTCCACAGAGTCTTTTAACCCACTCACCCAAGTCAGAACCCAATGAGCAGATGACTGAGTTCAGTTCTTTTTACCTAGCCCCTGCTGCTCTGTGGCCAAGGGAATGGTCTGCAGGATGGCAGCCTAGGCAGCTTTGATAATTCTTAGAACCCCAGCCTATGTTTTTTGTCTTGTCTTATGCTGTAGAGTCATTTCTGACCCATAGCAACTCCTTGGACACATTAGTCCCAGAACGTCCCACCTCCATTTGCCATCATTCTGGTACTGTATCCACAGAGTTTTCTTGGTAAAAATATGGAAGTCGTTAACTATTGCTTTCTTCCACACGGTAAACTTGAGTCTCCACCCTCAACTCTTTCATGCCGCTGCTGCCCAGCACAAGTGAGCTTTGACTTGTAGCAGTTGGCCTTCCACTTGCTAGCCACTGCCCACATTAGGAATGGAATGGGTATGCCTCTGCTTGACTCTCCCTCCGATAGCTGAGGCTGGTAGAGGACTGGAAACTGTCCGGGTGAGATCCTGAGAGGGGACCAGACTATGTGTAGTATCCCCATAATCATAGAAGAGAGAGGTTCCCAATGTGTTTGTCACTCCTCCTGACCTATACCTCCTTACCCTACTGCTCCGAGTGTGCCTGTAAAATAGAAGGAGGGTGTATGGGCTGCTGGCTGTGGTGGGGCTTTTTTTTATGGTACTTGTTAAGTGCTTACTATCTATCAAGCACTGTTCTAAGCACTGTGGTAGAAAAAAATTAATCAGGTTGTATCCAATCCCTCTCCTGCATGAGGTTCTCAGTACAATTAGGAGGGAGAAGGGGTTTTGAATCCCTACTGTACAGTTGAGTAAATTGAGGTACAGAGATTTAAGTGACTTACCCAAGGTCACATAGCAAGCAAGTGGAAGAGCTAGGATTAGAACCCAGATTCTCTGACTCCCAGGCCCGTGCTCAAGAACAGTTCCACTACTAGTAAGAGAGATCATAAATGCAATCTGACTACAATCTAGCTACAAAACCCCCCATTATTAATGATACCCATCCTGTCTGTTAATGACATATTACTCAGCATGACCCTGATCAGATCTCTTCTTTAACAATCAATCAATCAATCAATCAATCAATCAATCATTTATTGAGTGCTTAACGTGTGTAGAACACTGTACTAACCAATTGGGAGAGTACAACACAATACAACAGACACATTCCCTGCCCACAACAAGTTTACAGTCTAGAGAGGGAGATAGGAATTAATATGAATAATTGAATTACAGATATGTACATAAGTGTTGTGGGTCAGGGAGGTGAATAAAGGGAGCAAGTCAGTGTGCTGCATTAAGAAAGTGGGAGAAAAGGAAATGAGGGCTCAGTCAGGGAAGGCCTCAGAGAAGACCTGCCGTCAATAAAGTTTTGAAGGTGGGGAAAGTCACTGTCTGTCAGATACGAAGAGGGAGGGTTTCCAGGCTGGAGGCAGAATATGGGCTAGAGGGTGGCGAAGGGATAGATGAGATTGAGGTATGGTGAGTAGGTTGGCATTAGAGGAGCAAAGTGTGCCCAACAGAAACTAAATACTGCCCCTACTATCTGACTATAGGTTGCCAAACCTGAATGAACAGCAATCTTTTTATTTTTTTTTCTACTTGGAAGGGAATACAAGATATCAGCAGACTTTTATCATTAAAATGACCACTTCGTGTTGTTTCCTGCCTACAGAATTCACAAATATATGACTACTGACTATTGAAGCATGGAAATATTGAAAGATATAAAGCAGCTAATAATTAAAGATGTGTTGCTTTTATAAGTCTTTCTCGGAGTTGTTCAATAATCATGAGTAGAGTGTTAGAGTACTGCTGGAATTGCTCCCAAGTCTAAGGTTACTCTTGTGTGCTGAGTGGATGCAAAATCTATACTGATAACAAAAGAAAGCATACAAGCTGCCTCTGATGAGGGTGAGTGGCAAGTAAAGTAAATATTTCATAGCACTAACACTTATCTATACTCCTCCTCAGCACTTACATATATAGGTTCATTCAATCATCCGCTCGATTATTTATTTTGACTACTCATAAATATATTCATTCATTCAATCGTATTTATGGAGCGCTTACTGTGTGCAGAGCACTGTACTAAGTGCTTGGAAAGTACAATTCAGCAATAAAGAGAGACAATCCCTGCTCACACCAGGCTTACAGTCTAGAAAGAGGGAGACAGACATCAAAACAAGTAAACAGGCATCAATAGAAATATAATTATAAATATGAGCCTATATACACAAGTGCTATGGGGCGGGGAGAGGGGGGTAGAGCGAAAGGAGAGAGTCAGGGCGACATGGAAGGGAGGGGAGCTGAGAAAAAGGGGGCTTAGTCTGGGAAGGCCTCTAGGAGGAGGTGAGCCTTGAGTAGGGCTTTGAAGGGGGGGGAAGTGTGATGGCTTGGTGGATTTGAGGAGGGAGGGCGTTCCAGGCCAGAGGTAGGACGTGGGGGCCGTGGGCCGACGGCAGGACAGGCGAGAACGAATCACCTTGCCGCTCCCTACCTCTCCTCCCTTCTCTCTTTCTACTGCCCACCCCGTAGGCTCCGCTCCTCTGCCACCCACTTCCTCACCGTCCCCCATTCTCGCCTATCCCGCCGTCGACCCCTGGCCCACTTCCTCCCGCTGTCCTGGAATGCCCTCCCTCCTCACCTCAGCCAAACTAACTCTCTTCCCCTCTTCAAAGCCCTACTGAGAGCTCACCTCCTTCAAGAGGCCTTCCCAGACTGATCTTCCCCTTTTCCCCCTGCTCCCTCTGCTGTCTCTCTGCCCCCCATTACCTCCCCTCAGCTAAGCCCCCTTTCCCCCCCTTTCTCTCTGCTCCTCCCCCCTCCTTTCCCCTCCCCTCAGCACTGTTCTCGTCTGCTCATTTGTATATATTTTTATTACCCTATTTATTTTGTTAATGAGATGTACATCCCCTTGATTCTATTTATTGCTACTGTTTTTGTCTGTCTGTCTCCCCCGATTAGACTGTAAGCCCATCAATGGGCAGGGATTGTCTCTATCTGTTGCCGAATTGTACATTCCAAGCGCTTAGTACAGTGTTCTGCACATAGTAAGCGCTCAATTAATAAACCCCCGCTCTATTACAGGCAAGCTACCTTTCATCCATGACCTTTTCCTCTCCCGCTCTCTCCTCCTCCTCGCCCTTTCGGAAACGTGGCTCTCTCCCGAAGACACGGTCTCCGCCGCCGCTCTCTCCGGCGGAGGCCTCTCCTTCTCCCACTCCCCCAGACTCACCGGTAAGGGAGGAGGCGTCGGCTTCCTCCTCTCGCCCCGATGCCGCTTCCGCACTATCCCTCCTCCCCCCTCCCTCTCCTTCCCCTCCTTCGAAGCCCATATCATTCGCCTCTACCACCCACTCCAGTTACTTGTCGCCGTCATCTACCGCCCTCCCGGTCCACCTCCGACTTCTTCAACCACCTTGACCCCTTTCTCACCTTCCTCCTCTCCTTCTCTCTGCCCACTCTGATCCTTGGAGACTTCAACATCCATACGGATGTACCCGACGACTCCTCTGCCGCCCGCCTGCTATCCCTCCTCGACTCTGCCGACCTCCTCCTCCACCATACCGCGCCCACTCACCGACTCGGTCACACCCTCGATCTCGTCATCTCCTACCGCTGCACTATCTCCTCACTCACCGACTCTGAAATCCCTCTCTCTGACCATAACCTTCTCACCTGCCTCATCTCTCACACTCCCTCCCCCTGCAAATCTTCGCTACTGCCCCACAGAGACCTCCGCTCTCTCGATCCCATCCGCCTTTCCAATAGCATCTCTCCTCACCTTGCCGCCCTGTCCTCTCTTCCCACTCTCGACGATCAGGTCTCCGCTCTCAACTCCACCCTCTCTACTCATCTCGACTCTCTCGCCCCCCTTTCCCTCTGCCGCTCTCGCTCCACTAACCCACAGCCCTGGATCACCTCCTCCGTCCGCCTCCTACGCTCCTATGCTCGAGCTGCTGAGCGCTGCTGGCGAAAGTCCAAGCACCAAGCCGACCTCACACACTTCAAATTTATCCTTTCCTGCCTTAACTCTGCCCTCTCCTCCGCCAGGCAAAGCTTCTTCTCCTCCCTCATCGACACCCATGCCCGTCACCCCCGCCGATCATTCCGGACCTTTAACTCTCTCCTTATGCCCCCTGTTCCTCCCCCTCCCCCATCTCTCACCCCTAATGATCTGGCCACCTATTTCCTCACGAAAATCAACACGATCAGGTCTGAGCTCCCCAAAGTCACCCCTCCGCCTCTCCCCTCCCCCCCAACAACCCCCTCCCCTACTTTCCCATCCTTCCCTGCAGTATCCTCAGAGGAGATCTCCTCCCTCCTCGCAAGTGCCACCCCCTCCACCTGCGCCTCGGACCCCATTCCCTCTCACCTTCTTAAAACCATCGCCCCTGCCCTCCTCCCTTCCTTAACTTCTATTTTAACCACTCAATCTCCAAGGGCTCCTTCCCCTCTGGCCTTCAAACATGCCCACGTCTCCCCCATCCTAAAAAAACCCGCTCTTGACCCCACTTCCCCCTCCAGTTATCGTCCTATCTCCCTACTACCCTTCCTTTCCAAATCTTAGAACGAGTCGTCTACAATCGATGCCTAGAATTCCTTAGCTCCCATTCTCTCCTAGACCCCTCCAATCTGGCTTCCGTCCCCTCCACTCTACCAAGACTGCTCTCTCTAAGGTCACCCATGACCTCCTTCTTGCCAAATCCAATGGCTCCTACTCCATTCTGATCCTCCTTGACCTCTCTGCTGCCTTTGACACTGTCGACCATCCCCTCCTCCTCCATACCTTATCTCACCTTGGCTTCACGGACTCTGTCCTCTCCTGGTTCTCCTCTTACCTCTCTGGCCGATCATTCTCGGTCTCCTACGCTGGAGCCTCCTCCCCCTCCCATCCTTTAACTGTTGGAGTTCCTCAAGGGTCAGTTCTTGGCCCTCTTCTGTTCTCCATTTACACTCACTCCCTCGGTGAACTCATTCGCTCTCGACGGCTTTGACTACCATCTCTACGCAGATGACACGCAGATCTACATCTCCGCCCCTGTCCTCTCCCCCTCCCTTCAGGCTCGCATCTCCTCCTGCCTCCGGGACGTCTCCACCTGGATGTCGGCCCGCCACCTAAAACTCAACATGAGCAAGAATGAGCTCCTCATCTTCCCTCCCAAGCCCGGTCCGCTCCCAGACTTCTCCATCACCGTGGATGGCACGACCATCCTTCCCGTCCCGCAGGCCCGCAATCTCGGTGTCATCCTTGACTCGTCCCTCTCGTTCACCCCACACATCCTATCCGTTACCAAGACCTGCCGGTTTCACCTCTACAATATCGCCAAGATCCGCCCTTTCCTCTCCACCCAAACGGCTACCTTACTATTACGGGCTCTCGTTATTCCCGGCTAGACTACTGTGTCAGCCTTCTCTCTGACCTCCCTTCCTCCTCTCTCGCCCCGCTCCGGTCTATTCTTCACTCCGCTGCCCGGCTCATCTTCCTGCAGAAACGATCTGGGCATGTCACTCCCCTTCTTAAACAACTCCAGTGGTTGCCTATCGACCTCCGCTCCAAACAAAAACTCCTCACTCTAGGCTTCAAGGCTCTCCATCACCTTGCCCCTTCCTACCTCTCCTCCCTTCTCTCTTTCTACCGCCCACCCCGCACGCTCCGCTCCTCTGCCGCCCACCTCCTCGCCGTCCCTCGGTCTCGCCTATCCCGCCGTCGACCCCTGGGTCACGTCCTCCCGCGGTCCTGGAACGCCCTCCCTCCTCACCTCCGCCAAACTGATTCTCTTTCCCTCTTCAAAACCTTACTTAAAAATCACCTCCTCCAAGAGGCCTTCCCAGACTGAGCTCCTCTTCCCCCTCTACTCCCTCTGCCATCCCCCCTTTACCTCTCCGCAGCTAAAGCCTCATTTTCCCCTTTTCCCTCTGCTCCTCCACCTCTCCCTTCCCATCCCCACAGCACTGTACTCGTCCGCTCAACTGTATATATTTTCGTTACCCTATTTATTTTGTTAATGAATTGTACATCGCCTTGATTCTATTTAGTTGCCATTGTTTTTACGAGATGTTCTTCCCCTTGACGCTGTTTATTCCCATTGTTCTTGTCTGTCCGTCTCCCCCGATTAGACTGTAAGCCCATCAAACGGCAGGGACTGTCTCTATCTGTTGCCGACTTGTTCATCCCAAGCGCTTAGTACAGTGCTCTGCACATAGTAAGCGCTCAATAAATACTATTGAATGAATGAATGAATGACCCCTGGGTCACGTCCTCCCGTGGTCCTGGAACGCCCTCCCTCCTCACCTCCGCCAAACTGATTCTCTTTCCCTCTTCAAAACCTTACTTAAAAATCACCTCCTCCAAGAGGCCTTCCCAGACTGAGCTCCTCTTCCCCCTCTACTCCCTCTGCCATCCCCCCTTTACCTCTCCGCAGCTAAAGCCTCATTTTCCCCTTTTCCCTCTGCTCCTCCACCTCTCCCTTCCCATCCCCACAGCACTGTACTCGTCCGCTCAACTGTATATATTTTCGTTACCCTATTTATTTTGTTAATGAATTGTACATCGCCTTGATTCTATTTAGTTGCCATTGTTTTTACGAGATGTTCTTCCCCTTGACGCTGTTTATTCCCATTGTTCTTGTCTGTCCGTCTCCCCCAATTAGACTGTAAGCCCATCAAACGGCAGGGACTGTCTCTATCTGTTGCCGACTTGTTCATCCCAAGCGCTTAGTACAGTGCTCTGCACATAGTAAGCGCTCAATAAATACTATTGAATGAATGAATGAATGACCCCTGGGTCACGTCCTCCCGCGGTCCTGGAACGCCCTCCCTCCTCACCTCCGCCAAACTGATTCTCTTTCCCTCTTCAAAACCTTACTTAAAAATCACCTCCTCCAAGAGGCCTTCCCAGACTGAGCTCCTCTTCCCCCTCTACTCCCTCTGCCATCCCCCCTTTACCTCTCCGCAGCTAAAGCCTCATTTTCCCCTTTTCCCTCTGCTCCTCCACCTCTCCCTTCCCATCCCCACAGCACTGTACTCGTCCGCTCAACTGTATATATTTCGTTACCCTATTTATTTTGTTAATGAATTGTACATCGCCTTGATTCTATTTAGTTGCCATTGTTTTTACGAGATGTTCTTCCCCTTGACGCTGTTTAGTGCCATTGTTCTTGTCTGTCCGTCTCCCCCGATTAGACTGTAAGCCCGTCAAACGGCAGGGACTGTCTCTATCTGTTGCCGACTTGTTCATCCCAAGCGCTTAGTACAGTGCTCTGCACATAGTAAGCGCTCAATAAGTACTATTGAATGAATTGAATGAATATTATTGAATGAATGAATGAATGAATGAATGAATGAATGAATGAATGAATGAATGAACGAGGCACAGCAAGAAGGTTAGTGCCATAGGAGCGGAGTGTGCAGGCTGGGATGTAGAAGGAGAGAAGGGAGGTGAGGCAAGAAGGGGCGAGGTGATGGAGAGCTTTGAAGCCAACAGTGAGGAGTTTTTGTTTGATACGGAGGTTGATAGGCAATCACTGGAGATTTTTGAGGGGTGGGGGGGCGGTGGTGACATGCCTGATATGCCTCCCCCATTACAGTGGAATCTCCTGGTGGGCAGGAAACAAATCAACTCTTTATTCTATGCTCCTCATGCACGTAGTACAAGGCACTGGACCCAAATGGTGCTCAATAAATTCTTCTCCTGTTACCGCTATTAATACTGCTAATATTAGTACCGGGTGCCCAACTGGTGAGACTTGCATAAGAGGCATTTGATTGGATTATAAATGTGTCTGGCTGGCCACTCTGATCTACTAATCCCTAGTAGAAGGGACTGAATTATGACCCAACAAGGAGCATCATCCCCTATGATTGACAGCATAGAAGCAGTGTGGCCTAGTGGATAGAGAACAGGCCAGGGAGTCTGAAAGACCCGGTTCTAATCCCGGCTCTGCCATTTGGGTGCTGTGTGACCTTAGGTAAGTCACCTGACTTCTCTGTGCCTCAGTTACCTCATCTGGAAAATTGGGATTAAGACTGTGAGCCCCAGGAGGGACAGGGACTGTGCCCAACCCAATTGGCTTGTATCTACCCCAGTGCTTAGTACAGTGCCTGGAACAAAGTAAGTGCTTAACAAATACCATAATTATTGTTACATCGCCCAGTCACGTGACACAAGCTGACGTCAGCCTGGCACCTGCTCCCTGATCCGCTCCTGCAATCCACAAGGCATCCCCGGCAGAAGAAACGGCACACAAGAGACTCCATCCCCTGAACCTGGTACACACAGGGCCTCTCCCCTCTGCCTTTGCTGCGGGGATCAATTCCAGAGGAAGGGCCTGGTTGGCCTCTGCCCCCTGCCCCCTCCATGGGGGTCAGCCCTGGTGTGAAAGACCAGTGCCCTCCTCTAGGAGGGACGGGAGCCCGGTTCACAAATAGCCAACTATGAGACCTGTTCCCTGAATCACTTCCTCCAGAGCTGACCCTTATGGAGGTGGCAGGGGGCAGAGGCCTCCCGGGAACCTCTTCCAGGAAGGGTGGGAGCCCACCAGACAAATCCCCCTGTGGGACGGGGAGATGCGGGAGGAGAATGGAGCTGTGGAAAGTCCTGCACATCCCTCTTCCCTGGCACCGCTCCCTGGCACTAAGATCCGGCAACTACATAGTTTAAACTATGAATACAATCAAGCAGGAGGTGATATAAATCGCTCATTTATCGTATCGTCTTGAAGGATCTTGCCTGGTTAACGTGTTGTAGTGCAAAATATGCCACCCAGGGGCAGGAGGAAATGGTACTAAGGAAGAGAGGGGAGAGAGGAGTGAGGAGGAGATGGGGTGAAGGATGGAAAGAGGAGGGAGGGAGAGGAAAGGAGGAGTTGAGAAGCAGCATGGTTTAGTGGACAGAGCACAGGCCTGGGAGTCAGAAGGACCTGGGTTCTAATCCCAGTCCTCCACTTGTCGGCTGTGTGACCTTGGGCAAGTCACTTCACTTCTCTGTGGCTCAGTTACTTCATCTTCAAAATGGGGATTATGACTGTGAGTCTCATGTGGGATAGGGACTGTGTGCAACCTGATTAGCTTGTATCTACCCAAAGTAAACCCAGTAAAAAATCCTCTAGATTAACCTCGTTAGGGACAGGCAATGTGTCTGTTATATTTTTTATATTGTACACGCCCAAGCACTTAGTATAGTGCTCTGCACACAGTAAGCGCTCAGTAAATATGATTGACTGACTTGAAACTTTGTGCCTAGTCTCTCATTTGTCAGCTGTGTGACTCAGCTCTGCCATTTGTCAGCTGTGTGACTGTGGGCAAGTCACTTAACTTCTCTGTGCCTCAGTTACCTTATCTGTAAAATGGGGATGAAGACTGTGAGCCTCACTTGGGACAACCTGATTGCCCTTTATCTACCCCAGTGCTTAGAACAGTGCTCTGCACATAGTAAGCACTTAACAAATACCAACATTATTATTATTATTATTCATTTCTTTCCTGACCAGACTTGGTTTAGCAAGGAAGGAAAAGAGTATGCAAATTCTTCTAAATCTTGCAATTCCCATTCTAAGCAAAATAAGTGAGATATTTTCACAGGTTTCTTTTTGAAAATGTCAAATCTTTAGGAATCTGAACTGCCCAGGGAATAGCACACATACTTGCTTTAAATTACCTACATTTATAACCTGCTTACCCACTCACTATGAAACCTCTGAAGAGGTCCAAAAGGAAACTTTTGGTTTTCAAAATGTTACATATTTTCCGAAGTAGATTTCGTGCTTTGATTTGAGCCAGGGATTGCCAGTTGAGGCTTAGCTGAGGACAAGAATTTAGCAGAACGAAGAAATGCAACTTCTTAGCATTTCTTACTTCAGTGGCTATGTCAGATTCTTCACTAGCAGTGGGTTTTCCAAAGGACATTGGCACTTGCTCCTGAAAGGGTTCATCCAGGATTGTCCTCCCGAGCTAGTGCCCTGTCTTTGATTTGCTTCCTCAAGATAACATCCTCAAATCAGTTCTGCAGTCTAAGCAGCATGGCAGAGTGGAAAGAGCATGGCTTGGGAGTCAGAGGACCGGGGTACTAATCCCCACTCCACCACGGGCCTTCTCTGTGAGCTTGGGTATGTCACTCAACTTCTCTGTGCCTCAGTTTCCTTAGCTGTAAAATGGGGATTCAATACCTGTTCTCCCTCCTCTGTAGACTGTGAGCCCTCTGTGGGACAGGGACTGTGTCTGACCTGATCTTGTAGAGAAGCAGCATGGCTCAGTGGAAAGAGCATGGGTTTGGGAGTCAGAGGTCATGGGTTCTAATCCCGGCTCCGCCACTTGTCAGCTGTGTGACTTTGGGCAAATCACTTAACTTCTCTGTGCCTCAGTTCTCTCATCTGTAAAATGGGGATTAAGACTGTGAGCCCCCGTGGGACAACCTGATTACCTTGTATCCCCCCAGCACTTAGAACAGTGGTTGGCACATAGTAAGAGCTTAACAAATACCGTCATCGTCATCACTGTCGTTTCTTCCCCAGCACTTAGAACAGCGCTTGACATAATACGCACTTAACATCTACCACGATTATTAAAAGTAAGGATTAACAGATACAAGCACACTGTCCACCAATGCTGAAAGCCCATGATCTTTTGAAATAGAGAGTTGGACAGAAAGCAGTTATGAGCTGGGTTTGCTGCACTCAAGTGGGATGCTGATTTATCACCTCAGGGTGTCTCCTTATAAATTGATGCCATATCGTGGCAGGAGAGTTTGTGTATGCTGATGAAGCTTAGAACTATTCCATACGGAGCTACTTATAATGGAAAGGTCTAAGCCGAAGTTTCAGACAAACTTGATTCACTTTTGCTGGACAGCAGCAGCATGAGAAAGAGTCAAAGGCTGATGATCAAGTGATCAAAACGTCGATCAAAGACAATGGCAGAGACTCGAGTTTTTACCGCATGGCAGGAGCCAAAGGTAAACCACTTTCATATCTTTACCAAGAAAACTCTATGGATCCACATACCAGAATGACTTTATGAGAGAAGATGGCACGTTCTGAAGAGGGTGTGTAAATGGAGTCGGAAATGACTTGACGACATTGGAAGGGTGTCTGCTAAAGGCTTGAAGAGGATGGGCAGTTTTCTATGGGCTTTGTTACACATCTTTAACCAGGACATTTCTATACAGTATCTTGATAAAGGGATAATAAAGTCCCATGAGGTGTAGATGCTTCAGTGACACCTGCATTGTAGTGGAAGGCAACTGTGCTTAAAGGACTAGAGGCTGAAATAAATTGTGGGGGATTCAGGGTTTAAATAATATTTCCAAACCTCAGGGTTCCTATAATATATATCACCTAGGATGTTGGTAGGTGATTAAAATGGACTCTTTGAGCGTGTGATGAATGCAAATAATCTGTAAATCACTTGGTAATGCTTTATTGCACTCATATTTACATAAATAATTTTTGCTCCTATAATCTTGAATTATAGTGGTTTATGTGCTTTCCTGTTGTATTGTGAGCATTTCTAATAGAAATATCTTGTCAACTGGGTTACTTCAAAATAAGAATTCCAGGAAAAACCAATGGATTGGAGGTAGGCCATGGATTAAACTTTTCAGAATTTTCAAACACCACAGGTGTTGCCAGAGAAAGGTAACTTTGATCTTTAAGGGATGTTATGCAAAAATACTCCAGATGACTGAGCAATGACACCAGAAAAATGCTTGAAAAATGTCTGTTTGCTTTTTTTTTTCCTGATTAATATTAGGAAAGGCCTAAGGGTAGATAAAAAATATTTTGAAGGATTCAGTAGCATTTTTTTCAAGTTTTTCAAGATGACTTAATTTCCAAGTAATTGTAGCTATCTAGGAGAAGAAACAAATGAAAAAGAGATTCGTCTACTTAACTAGCCCCTCTAATTGGGAAAATATCTTCTATCAGTTGTTAGGAAGGATATTTTTCTCCAGACATTTGCCAACAAGAAAAAAAGCTTTTCCTTTTACTTCTAAGAGATTTACAACCAATTGCTCTTAACCACATTTTCTTGGAGCAAGGACCAATTTGAGTCAGCAAAATAGGAATAAATTCCAAACGACTATTTTTAATATTATGATTTCTAGCTGTCCTTCAGCTTCAGATCTGCAAATCAAGCTACTAACAGTGAGGGTCTAGCAAGAATGTGTCCTTGTGTGGCTGATAAGACAATCCCATCTGTGTCATGTAAAAATGATGCCTTTTTACCTACTGCGTCTGGAGATGTTTTCATTTCTCGCTCTTGGAGCCATGATCTTCCTGAAGCCTCGGCTACAACTGAGTCACCCTAGTTCTGATTACCACACACCAGACTGACCTGCCTTATTCTGCTGTCTCCTAAATGTCCACTGTTAAACCACACTGTTTGAGTATTTCTTCATTGTGTCTTTATATTCTTTCTTCTATCCACCCTCTTTAGGGTTTCCACATTTCAGCTCATTATAGAGCAGTTGTTTGGGAATCCTGCTGAGGTCAATTCTCATCATATATCCCGCTCAGGAAAGTCTGATGCTATAAGCACTGACTCAGGGTTAGTTTACTAATTACATCAAATCCTCACTGTCTGTGAGCCTTTCTTGCCCCTTAAAGGTAAGTTTGGCGCATAGTTAGTGTTGACAGACCTGTTCTAAAAGTCCGTGTAGTATCTAACATAGATCCAGGTCTCACAGTCCTCTGGAAGATTGAACTGCATGTCGGCCCCACACCGAGGTATGAAGCTCCATCTAAAGGCCCGGCCGGGAGTGGGCAGCAAGGCTGGGGTAGTGGGTACTCCCTTGATTCCCTAGCTAATACTGAAATCCCTAAAACTTTGACAAGTTTTTTCAGCAGCTGTTTAAACTGTCCAGGAAATCTATATTCCGGCAGTAGAGGTCTAAATCCTCGGTTGGGAGGCATAAGACCAGGATTTATGACTAGAAGTCCCAGTCTTGGTGTCATCCTCGACTCTTGGCTGTTCTTCAACTCTCACATCCAGTCTACTATCACATCCTGCTGTTTTTTCCTGCACTATACCTCCAGAATCTACCCCTTGCTCTCAGCCCAAACCGCTACCACCCTGGAACAAACCCTGCTCTTGCCATAGCTAGGTGATTGTCTTAGCCTCCTCTCTGGTCTCCCAGCCTCTGGTCTCTCCCCCTTCCAATCTGTACCACACACTGCTGCACAGATGATCTTCCTGAAGCACTGCTTGGCCCACATCTCTTCTCTCTCTCCGAAAAAGGCTCCAGTGGCTTCCTGTGTCTCTTCACATGAAATAGAAACTCTTCACAATCAGCTTCAAGGCTCTCCCCATCTAACCTCACCTTAATTACCTACTCTTTCCACCCACTTTTCCCCAAATCACAGTCTAAGTAGGAGAGAGGGCAGGTATTGAATCTCCATTTTACAGATGAGGAAACTGAATCACTGAGACCTTAAGTGCTTTGTCTAAGGTCACATGGCAGACAAGTGGCGGAACCCGAATTAGAACCCAGGTCCTCTGACTCCCAGGCCTGTGTTCTTCCCATTAGGGCACGCTGCTTCTCTACTTACTCTGCTTACGGCTTTCTGTTGCTTACTGGGTGCCAAGCTTTGCGAGAGAAAATAGAATAAGTAGACATGATCCAGGGATATTTGTGACGTGCTTGTGTTAGATGTAGAGGTAATTCTCACCGAAGATACTTTTTTTAATGGTATTTGTTAAATGTTTACTATATGCCAGGCAATACCAAGGCAGTATCAAGCACTGGGGCAAGATGCAAGTTAATCAGTTTGTATCCCACATGGGTCTCGCAGTCTTGATCTCCTTGTTACAGATGAGGTGACGGAGGCAGAGAGAAGTTAAGTAACTTGCCCAGGGTCACACAGCCGACAAGTGGCAGAGCTGGGATTAGAACCCAGGTCCTTCTGACTCCCAGGCCCGTGCTCTATCCACTAAACCATGCTGCTTCTCAACTCCTCCTTTCCTCTCCCTCCCTCCTCTTTCCATCCTTCACCCCATCTCCTCCTCACTCCTCTCTCCCCTCTCTTCCTTAGTACCATTTCCTCCTACTCCTGTCAGTTTGCCTGGGAGAACTGAGTGGGGTAAGGGGGCTGCTTTTGTTTTCCTCTTTGATAGCTTTGGGGATAGATCGAAAGAAAGGACGACACCACATGCACATATCCCCGCCATTCTAATCAGGGTCTTCAGAGACTACCTGCACACATAGCTCAGGTAAGCTCAGTTCTAATGTAGCTGCTCTTTAGAAAGCTACTGAATACATAAAACAGAAAGAGGCCATGTGTACTCTGACACTGGAAAGCGGAATCTATTTGAAAAGCTATTGCAAAGCCAATTCATAGCCAAGAAATACTTATCAGAAAAATGTGACTAATTCAGTGGATATCCTTCTTCAATCCTTTGTAACTACATCAATTTTGCTTTCGTAGTTCTTTTTTTTCTCTAACTCACCATAATATGAACTTTTTCATGAGCCCCAAATCTAAACCCTCAGTGTTGCACCTGAATGGTGTTGACAATTGTCAATGAGACCCACGACGTTTTTTCCCCTTTGCATCCAGGCAATCAGCCAACCAGGAACCTAACAGTCATTTTTAGCATGATGATGACAGCATTGATGTAAGGCTGGTGTCTCCAAAAATGGAAAATCATTGAATCGATGAAACACTGACTGTGGGGGATTTCAACCTGTAGCACAACCAATTGGATTATACCTTGCTGGAGGAGAGAAAGCTGAATTTCTTGTTCTTCCTTCATCATCCAAGTTTCCTTTATCTTCTGGTGAGACCCACCCCGCTCACTTCTGCATTCCTGCAATTGTTTTTCCCACTCAATTAATTAATGGTATTTGAGGTAAGCAGAAGTGGGGTAAATCCACAGGAAATAGAGGGGCTCAGCATGGGAAATGGAGAGACAGGGGATGAAGTGACTAGGGGAAATGTAGACAGTTTGGGTCAGTAACTGAATGATGAGAATGTGGTTTGTTGACTAGTCTCACTGTGATGGTTCTGGGAGGGGGAAGTTCTCTTGGCAAACTCATTCGTTCTCATAGCTTCAACTATCATCTCTATGAGGATGACACTCAAATCCATATCTCCTCCCCTGTTCTCTCTCCCTCCCTCTAGGCTCACATCTACTCCTGCCTTCAGGACATCTCTACTTGGATGTCCTCCCGCCACCTAAAACTCAACATGTCCAAGACTGAGCTCCTTATCTTCCCTCCCAAACCCTGTCCTCTCCCTGCCTTTCCCATCACTGTGGACAGCACAACCATCCTTCCCGTCTCACAAGTCTGCAAATTTAGTGTCATCCTTGACTAGCTCTCTCATTCACCCCACATATCCAATCCATCACCAAAACCTGCTGATCTCACCTTCACAACATCCCCAAGATCATTCTGGTCATGTCACCCGCCTCCTCAAAAATCTCCAGTGGTTGCTTATCAACCTCCATATCAAACAAAAACTCCTCACTATTGACTTCAAAGCTCTCCATCACCTTGCCCCTTCTTACCTCACCTTTCTTACCTCACCTCCCTTCTCTCCTTCTACATCCCAGCCTACACACTGCTCCTCTGGTGCTAACCTTCTCACTGTGCCTCGATCTTGCCTGTCCCGCCACTGACTCCTGCTCCACATCCTACCTCTGGCCTGGAACCCCCTCCCTCCTCATATCTGCCAACCAATCACATTTCCCCCATTCAAAGCCTTACTGAAGGCTCACCTCCTCCAAGAGGCCTTCCCAGACTAAGCCCCCCTTTTCCTCAGCTCCCCTTCACTCCACATCACCCCGACTCTCTTCCTTAGCTCTCCCCGCCTCTCCCTGCCCCATAGCACTTGTGTATATATGTACATATCTGTAATTCTATTTATTTATATTGTTGCCTGTTTACCTGTTTTGATGTCTGTCTCACTCCTTCTAGACTGTAAGCTCAATGTGGGCAGGGATTGTTTCTCTTTATTGCTGAATTGTACTTTCCAAGCACTTAGAACAGTGCTCTGCACACAGTAAGTGCTCAATAAATACGATTGAATGAATGAATGAATGATTGTATGAATGAATGCTTTGAACAATGATAAAACTTCTGTCAAATTTTGTCAATCTATTTTTGAGTGATTTTCATTTTACCTATCCCAAACTTTCCCATCGCTGTGGATGGCACTACCATCCTTCCCATCTCACGAGCCCACAACCTTGGTGTCATCCTTGACTCCTCTCTCTCATTGACCCCACATATCCAATCCGTCACCAAAGCCTGCCAGTCTCACCTTCACAACATCACCAAGATCCGCCCTTTCTTCTCCTTCCAAACAGCTACCACCTAAGTACACTCATCCTGTCCTGACTGGATTACTGCATCAGCCTCCTTTCTGAGCTCCCAACCTCCTCCCTCTCCCCACTTAAGTCTTTACTTCAGTCTGCTGCCCATAGTATCTTTCTACAGAAACGTTCAAGGCATGTTACCCCGCTCCTCAAAAATCTCCTGTGGTTACCTATCAGCCTCCGTATCAAATAAAAACTCCTCACTATTGGCTTCAAAGCTCTCCATCACCTTGCCTCTTCTTACCTCACCTTCCTTCTCTCCTCTACATCCCAGCCCACATACGCCGCTGCTCTGGTGCTAACCTTCTCACTATGCCTCGATCTTGCCTGTCCCACCGTCGACCCCAGGCCCACTTCCTGCTTCTGGCCTGGAACGACCTCCCTCTTCATATCTGCCAAACAATCACTCTTCATCACCTTCAAAACCCTCCTCCAAGGCTCACCTCCTCCAAGAGGGCTTTCCAGACTAAGCCCCCCTTTTCCTTAGCTCCCCCTCCCTTCCGTGTCACCTCGACTCGCTCCCTTTGCTCTCCCCACCGCCCCACGGCACTTATGTATATATGTATATAGCTATAATTCTATTTGTTTATACTGATGCCTATTTCTTGTTTTGACGTATATATATCTATAATTCTATTTATTTTTTGTTGATGCCTGTTTACTTGTTTTGATGTCTGTCTTCCCTTTTCTCAGGCTCCTCCTCTATGGGTGTCCATCAGGGTTCAGTTTTGGGTCCTCTTTTATTCTCCATCTACACACACTTCCTTGGAGAACTCATTCACTCCCCTGGCTTCAACTACCACCTCTATGTGGATGATACCCAAATCTACATTTTGAGCCCTGATCTCTCTCCCTCTCTGCAGTCTCATTTTTACTCCTGCCTTCAGGACACCTCTATTTGGATTTCCTCCCTTCACCTCAGTCTTAGCATATCTAAAACAGAATTCCTTGTCTTCCCACCAAAACCCTGTCCTCCCACTGACTTTCCCAACTCTGTAGACGATACCACCATCCTTCCTGTCTCACAAGCATCATGGCATTGTGGATAGAGCCCAGGCATGGGAGTTACAGGATCATGGGTTCTAATTCCAGCTCTGCCTCTTGTCTGCTGCGTGACCTTGAGCAAGTCACTTCACTCCTCTGTGCCTCAGTTACCTCATCTATAAAATGGGGATTGAGATAGTGAGCCCCACATGGGACAGGGACTTTATCCAACTCGATTTGCTTGTCTTCACCCAAGCACTTAAAACAGTGCCTGGAACATAATAAGTGCTTAACAAATACCATCATCAGCATCACAAGCCCATAACTTTAGTCACTATCCTTGACTCTTCACTCTCATTCAACCCACATATTCAATCCATCACTAAATCCTGTTGGCTTGACCTTCACAACATTACTAAAGTCCACCCTTTCCTCTCCATCCTAATGGCTACCATGTTAATACAATCACTTATTCTGTCCTTCCTTTATTACTGTCTCATCTTCCTTACTGACCTCCCTGCCTCTTGTCTCTCCCCACTTCAGTCCATACTTCACTCGGTTGTCTGGATCATTTTTCTACAAAAACATTCAGGACAGGTTTCCCCCTTCCTCAAGAAACTCCTGTGGTTGCCTGTCCACCTCTGCTTCAAACAAAGACTTCATCTTTGGCTTTGAAGCAGTCAATCACCTTGCCCCCTCCTACCTCACCTTGCTACTCCCCTACTACAACCCAGCCCGTACCTCAGTCTCTTCTATCTTCCTGCTGACCCCTTGCCAATGTCCTGCCTCTGGCCTGGAATGCCCTCCCTCCTCATATCTGACAGACAATTACCCTCCCCTGCATCAAAGCCTTACTGAAGGCTCATCTCCTCCAAGAGGTCCTCCCTGACTAAGCCCTCCTTTACTCTTCTCTCCCTCCCTTCTGGGTCACCCTGACTTGCTCCTTTTATTCATTCCCCCTCCCAGCTTCCCAGCACTTATGTACATATCTGTAATTTATTTATTTACATTAATATCTGTCTCCCCATCTAGACTGTAAGCTCATTATGGGCAGGGAATATGTCTATTCTAATATTGTACTCTCCCAAGAGCTTAGTACAGTGGTCTGCAAACAGTAAGCGCTCAATGGATTTGATTGAATGAATCAATGAACCTAGATCCCAGCTCTGCATACCCCTCCTACTGCTCCTGGAGATTTCTCCAGCTAGGCTGGGGGTTCCTGCAGGGAAGTCAGCAGAATCCCAAATCCCAGATTGGAGCATTCTGAGGAAGTAAGGGAAGAGTGGAAGGGATCTTCCCAGCTCCAAGACTAGGGAAATTCACAGCAGAAGCCTATACCCAGGCTGAAACGGGCTCCAGAGCTGGTGGTAGTGCTTTCCTGAAGCCAGAGGAGGCCCTGCATTCCCACCAGTTCCACAGACTATTCCGGCCCACTTCAGGATTTCTGCCTCCGATGACCACATCTCCCAACCCCACAATGATACTAGTCCCTTCCAGTGGGAACCTCTGCTTCAGATACTTGTGCTACACAGTTGCCAGTGAGTCAGAGCCAGCAGCAGCAGCAGCCACCATCACAGAAGCAGGAGCAATGCTCTGGGGTGAGGGGAAGCTACAGATAATAATAATAATGATGGTATTTGTTAAGTGCTTACTAAGTGCCAAGCTCTGTTCTAAGCGCTGGTGTAGATACAGCTTGGCTCAGTGGAAAGAGCCTGGGCTTCGGAATCAGAGATCATGGGTTTGACTCCCGGTTCTGCCACTTGCCAGCTGTGTGACTGTGGGCAAGTCACTTAACTTCTCTGTGCCTCAGTTAACTCAACTGTAAAATGGGGATTAACTGTGAGCCTCATGTGGCTGATTACCTGATTACCCTGTGTCTACCCCAGTGCTTAGAACAGTGCTCTGCACATAGTAAGCGCTTAACAAATACCACATCATTATTATTATTATTATTACAAGGCAATCAGGTTGTTCCACGTGGGGCTCACAGGGTTCATCCCCATATTGCAGATGAGGGAACCGAGGCACAGAGAAGTGAAGTGACTTGCCCAAAGGCACACAGTTGACAAGTGGTGGAGCTGGGATTAGAACCTATGACCTCTGACTCCCAAGCCCGGGCTCTTTCCACAAAGCCTCGCTGCTTCTCAGATGACTCTATATCAGTGATCCTGGGGCCCCTCTTGGTAAGAGGCTTGGGACATTTACCACACTCAGCACCCTTCCTCCCATCTTACACAGGATTTACAATTTTGGTGCCCCCACATCTAGCTGTCTGTGGGAGGGTATATAAATAGAGTCCATATACTTTGAACTTGCATTCCCAGAAGTCCCCCCCTCCCATCCACCTTCAGCTGTACGGTAGGGCATCTCAGGCCCACAAATAATTCTGGAAACTCTTTTCCAAATTTTTTCATTAAAAAATTACAATGGAATAACAAGTATTTAAAGCATGTATTATTCGTTTTTAGTAAAGTATTTGAAAAGAATTTCTAGTATATCGTTCTGATGTGATAGCATGCTAGAAGTAACTAACAATTATGTTATTTTTGTCCCTGTTAATAATGCTCAGGGAGCAATTGATGTTTCTTTTTGAGGTACTAAGAAACATTTGTGGCCAAAGAAGGGAACTGTAGAGATAAAGCAATTGACAAGAAATTGTAGGTTTAAATACGAGAAAACTGCCTGCATCCAAACAGGTGTGAGATAAAACAGTATAAATAAACTGTTCTGTATGCAGCTCACCACACAACAAAGTTGGATAAGAAATTGCATGACATAACTTTCCTTCTCTGTGGAAGAAAATATAACTAAACCCATCCTCGTGAGCTCTAATTGGGCTAAGCAGCTGGAAAAAAAACAGTTATGTGGAATCCTTAAAGTAAAAGTTGTTTTATAAGTTTTTCAAAATGTCAGAAAAACCAACTGCCAATGACTTCGTTTGTTTTGACCAATTTACCCCCTAGAAAAATTCTTGTGAAAGATTAACTCCACCCCTCCTCACTCTTTGAATGAGCAAAGATCACTTTGCACTATTTGGTGCTTTCTGAATTATTCCTTGGGGCTGCTTTCATAAGAGCGTGGGCACCTGCCTTTTAGCCTCCAGCCTTTGGTTATTCAAAGAACCCTATGGGAAGAAAAGCACAGGGGGTTTACCAAAAAATGGTTTTGAGAACAAGAAGGTAAAGAAGCTGTCACTCTCCTTATCCCTGTCATTCGATCTGTCTTCCTCCTGGACCCGTCAGATTAAGCTTCTTGTGGGCAGAGATCGTGTCTGACAGAGAGGGACAGAGAGGTTGGTAGTGTTATTGACGGGGTGGGAAAGTTGGGAAGAGAGGAAGATTTAGGAAGATTTATTGATTCCTTTTGGGACACGTTCAGTTTGAAGTGTCAGCAGGCCAGACAAGTGGAAATGTCCTGGAAGGCAAGAGGGAATGCGCAACTGAATAATGGGAGAGAGAGCAGAGCTGAAGAGTTAGATGATGTGGGACACAGCCAGATGCAGGCGGTAGCTGAAGCCATGTAAGCAGATGAGTGAGTTCCCTGACAGAGCCAGAAGAGTAAGGGTGACCCAGAACAGAAGTCTGGGGAAGCAGCGTGGCCTAGGGGATTGAACTAGGGCCTGGGAGTAAGAAGGAACTGGGTTCTAATGCCGACCCCGCCACTTGTCGGCTATGTGACCTTGGGCAAGTCACTCCACTTCTCTGTGCCTCAGTTAACTCATCTGTAAAATGGGGATTAAGACTGTGAACCTAGTGTGGGATGGGGACTGTGTCCAAACCAATTACCTTGTATCTATCCCAGTGCTTAGTATGGTGCCTGGCACATAGTAAGCCCTTAGCAAATAACACAGTTATCATTGTGATTATTTATTGAGTGCGTACTGTATGTGGAACACTGTACTAAGTGCTTGGGAGAGTACAATATTACACATTTGTAGACATGTCCCCCTCCCACAAGGATCCTTAGACACTTTGATATTCACCCCAACCCCATTCCCACAGCAATTATGTATGGATCCTTATTCTCAGCCATTTCCCCTATCTGTATTTTATTTTAATGTCTGTCTCGCCAGCTAGACTGTAAACTCCTTGAAGGTAAGGATCCTGTCAATCTACCCTATAGCACTGTACTCTCCCAAGTGCTTAGCAAAGTGCTCTGTACACAATTAGCACTCAATAAATACAATTAATTGACTGATAGTTGTAGTCCTACTTGTCTGCTATGTAACCTTGAGCAAGTGACTTACCTTCCCTGTGTCTCAGTTTCCTCATCCGTAAAATAGGAATTGAATCCCACTCCCTCCTACTTAGACTGTTAGAGAGTGGGTCAGCCAGTCAGTGTTCTTTATTGAGTGCTTAATAATAATAATGTTATTTGTTAAGCGCTTACTATGTGCAGAGCACTGTTCTAAGTGCTGGGGTAGATACAGGGTAATCAGATTGTCCCACATGAGGCTCACAGTTTTTATCCCCATTTTACAGATGAGGTAACTGAGGCACAGAGAAGTTGTGACTTGCCCACAGTCACACAGCTGTCAAGTGGCACTGTGTGCGGAGCAGTCTATCTACTAAGCTCTTAGTAGAGTACGATATAAAAGTATAACAGATACATTCCCTTCCCACAACAAGCTTACAGTATAAAAGGGGAGACACATTAATGTAAATAAATAAGTTACAGATATTAATAAATTCATTAATAATGGTATTCGTTAAGCACTTACGGTGTGCCAGGTACTGTACTAAATGCTGGGGTGGATACAAGCAAATGAGGTTGGATACAGTCCCTGTCCCACATGGAGCTCACAGTCTCAATCACCATTTTACAGATGAGGTAACTGAGGCCCAGAGAAGTGAAGTGGCTTACCCAAGGTCACACAGCAGTCAGGTGGCGGAGCTCGGATTAGAACCATGACCTTCAGGCTTCCAGGCCCGTGCTCTACCCGCTACACCATGCTGCTTCTCGATATGTACATGAGATATGTACATAAGTGCTTTGGGGCTGGGAGGGGGAATGAATAAAGGGAGCAAGTCAGGGCGACACAGATGATCTTGTATCTACCCCAGTGCATATTTCAGTGCTTGCCACAATGATAATAATATTTATTGAGCACTCAATTGGTGCAGCACACTGTACCGGGCCCTTGGCAAGTACAGAATAACTTGTATGTTCCCAAGCCCAAAAGATCTTACACCCTTATTGGGGTGAGGGCAGTTTCCTGTTTAAGGTTCCTATCTGACCCCTATGTCAGCGGCTCCTTGCCCCCTCCTATCTCACCTCCCTACTTTCCGACTACAACCCAGCCCACATACTTTGCTCCTCTAATGCTAACCTTCTCATTGGGCCTCGATCTCATCTATCTTTCTGTCTACCCCTCGCCCACATCCTGCCTCTGGCCTGGAATGGCCTCCCTACTCAAGGCCAACACAACTACGCTCTACCACTTCAAAGACTTATTGAGGGCACATCTCCTCCAAGAGGCCTTCACTGACTAAGCAACCCCCTTCCCTCTTCTCCCACTCCCTTTTGCGTCACCCTGACTTACTCCCTTTGTTCATCCCCCCTCCCAGCCCCATAGGACTTCTGTACATATGTATAAATTATTTATTCGTATTAATATCTATCTCCCCCCTTCTAGACTGTAAGCTGGTTTTGGGCAGAGAATGCGTCCGTTTATTGTTGTATTGCACTCTCCCAAGCACTTAATAACAGTGCTCTGCACAAAGTAAGCCCTCAATAAATACGATTGTATGAATGAATGAACATATAAAAAATATTTATAACTAGAGAGGTCGAAAATGAAGAAATAAACCGGTCAAATATACAGTGACTTGTAGATATATCCAAGTGGTGAAATCCTGTCGGCAAATGGAAATGTGGGATTGCAGGGCACATGAGAGGACAGGGCTAGAGAAATAGATCTGGGAGTCTTTCACCTAGAGGAAGCCATGTGAGTGAATGAGCTCCCCAAGGAATTAGGTGTATGGTGAGAAGAGTAGAGGCCCAGAACAGAGCCTTGAGGATGCTCACAGTAAGATGAAAGGAAGGAGAAAGGCCAACAGATGAAATTGATTAGTGGTAGCCAGAGAGGTAGGAGGAGAAGCAGGATAGCACTTTGTCAGTAAAATCAGGTCCTGATAGTGTTTTGCAGAGGTGGGAATGGTCCAGTGTCAAAAGCAGTGGAGAGATCAAGGAGGACGGGATGGAGAAGCAAGATGGCTTAGTAGAAAGAGCATGGGCTTGGGAGTCAGAGGACGTGGGTTCTAATCCTGCCTCCGCCACTTGTCTGCTGTGTGACTCTGGTCAAGCCACTTAACTTCTCTGTGCCTCAGTTACCTCATCTGTAAAATGGGGATTAAGACTGTGAGACTTATGTGGGACAACCTGATTACCTTATATCTACCCCAGCGCTTAGAACAGTGCTTGGCACATAGTAAGCACTTAACAAATACCATCATTATCATTATTATTATCATTATTATGGAGGAGAGCCCTTTGCACTTGACTATCAGGAGGTCATTGGTCCCTTTGGTGAAAGCAGTCTCTGCAGCATGGCTTAGTGGAAAGAGCACGAGTTTGGGAGTCAGAAGACGTGGGTTCTAATCCCAGCTCCCCGACCTGTCAGCTGTGTGACTTTGGGCCAGTCACTTAACTTCTGTGCCTCAGTTACCTCATCTGTAAAATGGGGATTGAGACTGTGAGCCCCACGTGGGTCAACCTGATTACCCTGTATCTACCCCAGTGCTTAGAACAGTGCTTGGCACATAGTAAGTGCTTAACAAACACGATCATCATCATCCTAATATACCTGTAATTTATTTATATATCTGTAATTTATTTATTTATATTAATGCCTCTCTCCGCCTCTAGACCGTAAACTCATTGTAGGTAGGGAATGTGTCAGTTTACTGTTATATTGTACTCTCCCAAGTGCTTAGTACAGTGCTTTGCATACACTAAGCGCTCAATAAATATGATCGAATGAATGAATGAATGAATGATAGCGTTTTGGAGGGGAAGGAGTCTTGTCTTATGCTGTCAAGTCGTCTCTGAGTGATAGCGACACCATGGACGCATATCTCCCAGAACGCCCCACCTCCATCTGCAATCATTCTGGTAGTGGATCCAGAGAATTTTCTTGGTAAAAATAAAGAAGTGGTTTACCATTGCCTCCTCCCGCACAGTAAACTTCAGTCTTCCCCCTCGACTATCTCCCAGGTCGCTGCTGTGCAGCACAGGTGAGTTTTGACTTGTAGCAGATTGCCATCCCCTCTCTAGCCACTGCTCAAGCTGGGAATGGAATGGGTAGGTCTCTGCTTGACTCTCCCTCCGACAGTCAAGACTGGTACAGTACTGGAGACTCTCTGAGTTCAGCACTGAGAGGTGGAAGGGAAGTAGTCCAGCATTAAAAACAGCAGAGAGATCAAGGAAAATAAGATGGAGTAGAGCCCTGTGCAGGTGGCTCTCAGGAGATCATTGGTAACCTTGGCTATTGCAGTTTCGGTGGAGAGAAGAGGTTAAAAGCCAAACTGCAGAAGATTGAGAAGAGAGTTGTAGGAAGGCGTAGTGGATAGAGCATGAGCCTGGGAGGCAGAAGGAAATGGCTTCTAATCCCGGCCCTGCCACTTGTCTGCTGTGGGACCTCGGGCAAGTCACTTCACTTCTCTGTGCCTCAGTTACCTCATCTGTAAAATGGGGATTGAGACTGGACTATGTCCCACCCTATTTGCTTGCATTCATTCCAAAACTTAGTATAGTGCCTGACACATAGTAAGCACTTAACAAATACCATTATTATTATTATTATTATTATTATTATTATTATATTATTCTAGAAGTTTAGATAGGAATGAGACCAGGGAGATGCGATAATAAATGAAGGACACTGTGCAGTTAAAAAAGGGCATTTTTTTAGACTGGGGGAGACTTGGGAGTGTTTGAAAGCACAAGGGAAAGAGCCATTAGAAAGTGAGAGTTTGAAGGTGGCAGTGAGGGAGGGGAGGAGAGTAGAAGCAGATGATTATAGGTGGTGAGGGGAAATAGGGTCAGGCCCACGTAGAAGGATATAGAGCAGATGGGAATTTTCTTAAGAGAGAGCTGGGAAGCAGGAGAAAGGTGAGGGTTTTGAAAGTTTGGAAGGGCTGGTGGGGGTTGTGCTTGTGTGAGTCAACGAGGGAGGAATAGTGGAGCGGTGTTGAAGTGTGAGTTTTAGTATTGGGAGAAGTCAGACTGGAGCCTAAATGTTCATCAGCTGCACCTGAGCCTTGGTATGGCTCCTTGGTATGGTATGGTACTGTAGCTCCATTGGTATGGAAGTTGAGGAGTTGGATTATAACAGTGAGCCAGGGCTGGGGGATGGAGGAGAAAGAGCAACAGAGGGATAGGAGGTGAGAGAGTTCAGAATGGTATTGGAGTTGAGGGCTTGTAACCTTTTCCTCCACAGATGGAAGAGAAGGGAAGGAGTCCAGGTGAAGTGAACTCCCCGGGGATAGTTTAATTGGGTCTAGATTATGGAGGTGGTGGGGACCAAATCTGAGGGGCAGGGGATGTGGGTGAGATGGCAGGTGACAGTTGGGATCAGAAAGTGCTAAGGCAGCCTTGGTGAGGTTAGAGATGAGGCATTGTTTGGAAAGGATTCGATCCACTCTGTGTCCGTGCTGGTGAATGGCTGAGGTGGGGGGTAGTAAGAGGTCAGAGAAGGAGAGGAGGAGGAAGTAGGTGTCTGGGGAGCTAGTGTGATCAATTATCTTGACGGTTGAGGGATTAGAGGAGTGGGAGAGGGGAAGGAGTAGAAAGGCAAGAAAAACATCAACATCAGTCAACAATGCAGAGGTGAGACCAGAAGGACTGTGGCTAACCACACCTAGTACTTGTAGAGGGAGGCAGAAACATGGATGATCTGGGATTCACGGGATGAGGAGAGAGAGAGAGAGAGATGGCAGGTGTGAGATAGAGTGAAAGCGACACTGTGGGCCAAGGATCAGGCTGACTCCACTACTTATAATTGTGAGAAAGGGAAAGCTGGGAGAAAACGAGATCCACTGAGAGAAGGCAGCAGTGGGATGGTTGTCAGGTGAGAGATAAGTCTCAGTGATGGCGAGGAAGAGGAGGTGTGATCGTGTCAGAAACAGGTTGAGGGTGAAAGGGGGTTTGCCCATGTTGAATCTGGGGTCTCACAGACCCCAGAGTTACTGAGTTGTGGGAGGGGGAAATGGGGGTATGGGAGGGTGGTGGGTAGAGAGGCAAGAGACAGGAGTGAAGTGGTGGAGGGTGTTAAGAATATCCCAGCTGGATTATTGTGTCAGCCTCCTCTCTGATCTCCCTTCCTCCTGTCTCTCTCCACTCCAGTCTATTCTTCATTCTGCTGCCCAGATCAGCTTCCTACAGAAATGCTCTGGGCTTGTCACTCCCCTCCTTAAAAACCTCCAGTGGTTGCCTATCAACCTCTGCATGAAACAAAAATTCCTCATTCCTGGCTTCAAAACTCTCCATCACCTTGGCCCCTCCTACCTCACCTCCTTTCTCTCTTTCTACTGCCCACCCTGTACACTCCGCTGCTCTGCCGCTCACCTCTTCACTGTGCCCCGTTCACACCTATCCTACCGTCGACCTCTGACCCCATGTCCTACCACTGTCCTGGAATGCCCTCCCTCATCAGGTCTGCCAAACTAACTCTCTCCCCCTCTTCAAAGCCCTAGTGAGATCTCACCTCCTCCAAGAGGCCTTCCCAGACTGAGCTACTCCCTTTTCCCTCTGCTCCCCCTCACCCCTCTGCTCCTCCCCCTTTCCCTTCATCTCCCCTCAGCTGAGCCCCCTGTCCCTCTGCTCCTCCCCCACTTCCCCTCCCCTCAGCACTGTGCTCATTTGTATATATTATTTATTATCCTATTCATTTTGTTAATGAGGTGTACATCCCCTTGGTCCTATTTATCGTGATAATGTTGTCTTGTTTTTGTTTCGTTCTATTTTGCTCTGCCATCTGTCTCCCCCGATTAGACTGTGAGCCCATCACTGGGCAGGGATGGTCTCTATCTGTTGCCAAATTGTACATTCCAAGCGCTTAGTACAGTGCTCTGCACATAGTAAGCGCTCAATAAATACTATTGAATGAATGAATGAAAAGAAGGAAGAAGGGCTAGGTGGGAAGGGTGGGAGAGGGAAACAGGGATGGGGAATCAGGGGTAGGAATGAGGAGAGGACATGCTGGGGAGACCAATCAAGAATTAGGGGTTCAGCTGCTCCTCTCCTCTCATGCAGTGGATTTGGTCAGCATCCTTCCCATAAAATCCCTTCATGTACTTTAAAACAGTAATTAAGTTCCCTACTCAGTCTTCTCCAGGTTAAACAATCCCAGTCTTTTTAACCTTTCCTCATAAGACCAATTTCCATCCCTTTCATCAATTTGGTTACTTCCCTCTGGAGTCTCCCCAGTTTTTCCCTGTCCTGTTTAGATGATGTTCCGGAAAGACCGGAAAACGAGTCAGACTTTATCAAGAAACATATGTGAAAAATCCTCGCTGTTACGAAGGGAAAGAGAGTAAACAGTTGTATTTCACATATTAACACGGTACATTTGGTTTCATTTGAAGAAGACGTTTCTTCTGTGGCAAGTATTATAAGTAGGCCCTCTTATCTGATGCTCCCCTTAATGTTTTTCATTTGAAAACCACAGTTAATTTGAGATAATTGTTGAAGATAATCTCAAATTTGTGTGTAATGTGCCCCAGTTCTAAGAAAAACATGCCATTTCTGGCAAGCCCTGCCTTGGCCTTCCCTCTCTCAGTGCTTGTATGATTTCCTCACTTTCCCTTGTTTTTGCCAAATGAAATATAGTATCTTAGACAGTTGGCTCCTATCTCTTGTAGCAGATAAAGTGAATCCTTGGTGAGGATTTACTCCTCTTTCCAGAGTGAAGTAGGCTTCCAGGTGTCTATTGATGAAGTAAGCAACAGCTCTGCCCAGGAAGAAGAGACAAGGTAGGTGCGACTTTATGTCCAGGAACACAAGTCCTTTTTGCATTGACACATCTCAGTCTGTCTTCTTTTCCCACAGAGCCTGCTTGTGCTGCATTCCTCTAGGTCTTAGTAGAGAGTTAAAGTATTGTTCAAAGTCAAGGCTTTGGGTGGGGGAGGGGAGAGGCAGGGGGAGTGGGGGAGGGCGGGATTGCAGATGATTGGCTGAGTTCTGCTACCAAGTCATGTCAAAGGCTCATATCCCAGTATTCAAAGGTTAAAAGGAGTCGGGGTGGGTTTTGAGCCCATTAAAATTTTGTTTTCCTTTTCTCATAGCAGCTCTATTACTTTGAAACAGCCACAGTGCTAACTGGGAAACTGGCTCAAAGCCAAGAGGTCCCGATTGCAATTCAAAGGACAGGAACTTACAGGCCACCCATTAGTCGGAAATTAATTATTATGTCAAGCAGGATTGTATATTAGAAACAGGCTTACAGTGTTGTGTGTGGCTCAACTGTACTGACTGTGAAAGTGGGCCTAGCAGCAGAGTGGATTTTCAGGGCAGGTGAGGCTATCAGGAGCCCCACCTCCCCATGTGATTGATCAACTCAATTGATTAAATACCATTGATTGATGTGTTGCGCAGAACCAACAAAGGCTGAGACCCCCAGTGGTTCTCCCTGTCTGTCACCCCTACCCTGGCAACGTCAACAGGTAAAATGGCTTATTTGTGACTCTGGACTCAATTGGTGGGAGATGATTTAAAAAGCTGATTGGGCCCTTCCCGGGATAAGAGGTGGGGAACCAATGCCTCACATTTGTTCTGGGTAGGGGGTACTATAAAGAAGTTACTACTAGAACGGCAAGAAGTTACCCCTCCCCCTTACTAGACCCCAGAGTGTCAGCTAAGGCAGGCCTATGGAACAGTTAGTTCTTACCCTGTCTAGCATCATAAGCATTAAAGTGGGGTTCAGTTTTGGCTTACTCTGATAGGTGTCCAGAGTTACCTTGGCAAGACAGGAAACTCACCCAGACTTCGGTTTTCTAATTTGGAACTGGGGATAAAAAGCATGGTGTCCACATGGCAACATCTTTCCCCCACCCTCGATTTTCTCAATAGCAACAGAATTCCCTGCTTTTTCCCAAGGCAACATTCTCCCACTGCCTTTCCCGTGACAATGCTGTCCTGCTGCTCCCCCCAACTCACCCACTTATATAGCCCCTGGATCTCATCATCACTAATCATTTTACAATCTCTCCTCAACCAACTCTAAATTATCACTCTCTGACCACAACCTCCTCACCTACCTTCTCTCACACACCCTCCCTCCCCGCAAGTCTGCCTTCTCTCATCTCTTGTTCCTCTCCACTTATCGCAGGCCATCATTCCCTGTTTTGGCTCCCTCCCCAGTCTCTACTGGTATATAAATCCACACCCTCAATCCCACCGTCTCTGCGGAATTTACCTCCCTTGCACCCCTTCATCCTTGTTCCTCCATAGATCTCCCATCACCAACTTCCAACGCTGGATAACCTCCACAGGATGCTTTTTCTGTTCCCATGCTCATACGATGGAGTGCTGTTGGCAGAAATTCAGGCAAGAGGTCAATCTCTGCCATCTCAAACTCAGGCTCATCTGCCAGAATTCTGCCTTCTCTTCTGTCCAGCAACAGTTCTTCTCCTCTCTTACTGAATCCCTTGTCCACTCCCTGCACCAACTGTTCCAAGCCTTTAATTCCCACTGTAGACCCTCAGTGACCCTGCCTTCCCCATTTAAACCCTGATGACCTTGCCAACTACTTTGTTGACCGAATCAAAGCTATTAAGAAAGAACTCCCCCAACTCTCTTATCTCTCTGGTTTCTTCTTACCTAATCAGTAGACAACTCCACTATCTTTCCTGTTTCATATGCCTGTAACTTTGGCATTATCCTCAACTCACCTCTGTCATTCAATCCACATATTCATTCAATCTGTCACCAAATCCCATCAGTTCTACCTTCACAACATCCCTAAAATCCAGCCTGCTACTATACTTATCCAAGCACTAATCATAACCCACCTCAACTACTGTTATCAGCCTTTTCTCTGATCTCCTTGCCTCTTGTCTCTCTTCCCACTCTAGTCCATACTTCACTTTGCTGCCTGGATCATTTTTCTAAAAAAAATTCAGTCCATCTTTCTCCATTCCTCGAGAATCTCCAGTGGTTGCCCATCCACCTCTGCATCAAACAGAAACTTCTTACTATCGGCTTTAAAGCACTGTCAGCTCACTCCTTCCTACCCTACCTCAGTGATTTCCTATTACAGCCCGGCCTACACGTCATTTCTCCAGGGCCAGCTTGCTCACTGTGACTGAATATCATCTATCTCACCTCTGCCCCTTTCCCACATCCTCCCTCTGACCTGGAACTCCCTCTCCTTCATATATGACAGACCACCATTCTCCCCACCTTCAAAGCCTTTTTAAGGTCACATCTCCTCCAATGAGGCCTCCGCTGATTACACCCTCTTTTCTCCTACTTAGTCTCCCTTCTGTGTCACCTATACACTTAGATCTGTGCTCTTTAAGCCCTTGATATTATTCCACCCTCAGCCCCACAACACATGTACATATCTGTAATTTATTTATTTATATTACTGTCTCTCCCCTTTCTATGGGCAGGGCAGGGAACGTGTCTACCAACTCTGTTGTACTCTCCCAAGCACTTAATACAGAGCTCTGCACACAACAAGCACTCAATAAACACCATTGATAGATTGATTATTGAACTAATTAGGGTTAGGATTGATCGATAAATCAATCAGTCCATAGTATTTCTGCGAGCAGAGGACTGTACTAAACATTTCGGAGAGTACAGTGCAATAGAGTTGGTAGACATGATCCCTTCCCTCAAGGGGTTTATAGTCTAGAGGGAGAGACAGACGTTGAAATACATTACAGATAAGGGAAATGGCAAAATAGAAGGATTTGAATATAAATTCTATGGAGTTGGGGGTGGGGTGAATATCAGTGATTAAGGGGTAAAGATTCATTCATTCAATCATTCAATAGTATTTATTGAGCGCTTACTATGTGCAGAGCACTGTACTAAGCGCTTGGAATGAACAAGTCGGCAACAGATACAGTCCCTGCCGTTTGACGGGCTTACAGTCTAATCAGGGGAGACGGACAGACAAGAACAATGGCAATAAATAGAGTCAAGGGGAAGAACATCTTGTAAAAACAATGGCAACTAAATAGAATCAAGGCGATGTACAATTCATTAACAAAATAAATAGGGTAATGGAAATATATACAGTTGAGTGGACAAGTACAGTGCTGTGGGGATGGGAAGGGAGAGGGGGAGGAGCAGAGGGAAAAGGGGAAAAAGAGGGTTTAGCTGAGGAGAGGTAAAAGGGGGGGTGGCAGAGGGAGTAGAGGGAGAAGAGGAGCTCAGTCTGGGAAGGCCTCTTGGAGGAGGTGAGTTTTAAGTAGGGTTTTGAAGAGGGGAAGAGAATCAGTTTGGCGGAGGTGAGGAGGGAGGGCGTTCGAGGACCGCGGGAGGACGTGGCCCAGAGGTCGACGGCGGGATAGGCGAGACCGAGGGACGGTGAGGAGGTGGGTGGCAGAGGAGTGGAGCGTGCGGGGTGGGTGGTAGAAAGAGAGAAGGGAGGAGAGGTAGGAAGGGGCAAGGTGATGTAGAGCCTTGAATCCTAGAGTGAGGAGTTTTTGTTTGGAGTGGAGGTTGATAGGCAACCACTGGAGGTCTTTAAGAAGGGGAGTGACATGCCCAGATCGTTTCTGCAGGAAGATGAGCCGGGCAGCGGAGTGAAGAATAGACTGGAGCGGGGCGAGAGAGGAGGAAGGGAGGTCAGAGAGAAGGCTGACACAGTAGTCTAGCCGGGATATAACGAGAGCCCGTAATAGTAAGGTAGCCGTTTGGGTGGAGAGGAAAGGGCGGATCTTGGCGATATTGCAGAGGTGAAACCGGCAGGTCTTGGTAACGGATAGGATGTGTGGGGTGAACGAGAGAGACGAGTCAAGGATGACACCAAGATTGCGGGCCTGAGAGACGGGAAGGATGGTCGTGCCATCCACGGTGATAGAGAAGTCTGGGAGAGGACTGGGTTTGGGAGGGAAGATGAGGAGCTCATTCTTGCTCATGTTGAGTTTTAGGTGGCGGGCCGACATCCAGGTGGAGAGGTCCTGGAGGCAGGAGGAGATGCGAGCCTGAAGGGAGGGGGAGAGAACAGGGGTGGAGATGTAGATCTGCGTGTCATCTGCGTAGAGATGGTAGTCAAAGCCGTGAGAGCGAATGAGTTCACCGAGGGAGTGAGTGTAAATGGAGAACAGAAGAGGGCCAAGAACTGACCCTTGAGGAACTCCAACAGTTAAAGGATGGGAGGGGGAGGAGGCGCCAGCGAAGGAGACCGAGAATGACCGGCCAGAGAGGTAAGAGGAGAACCAGGAGAGGACAGAGTCCGTGAAGCCAAGGTGAGATAAGGTATGGAGGAGGAGGGGATGGTCGACAGTGTCAAAGGCAGCAGAGAGGTCAAGGAGGATTAGAATGGAGTAGGAGCCATTGGATTTGGCAAGAAGGAGGTCATGGATGACCTTAGAGAGAGCAGTCTCGGTAGAGTGGAGGGGACGGAAGCCAGATTGGAGGGGGTCTAGGAGAGAATGGGAGTTAAGGAATTCTAAGCATCGATTGTAGACGACTCGTTCGAGGATTTTGGAAAGGAAGGGTAGTAGGGAGATAGGACGATAACTGGAGGGGGAAGTGGGGTCAAGAGTGGGTTTTTTTAGGATGGGGGAGACGTGGGCATGTTTGAAGGCAGCAGGGAAGGAGCCATTGGAGATTGAGTGGTTAAAAATAGAAGTTAAGGAAGGGAGGAGGGCAGGGGCGATGGTTTTAATAAGGTGAGAGGGAATGGGGTCTGAGGCGCAGGTGGAGGGGGTGGCACTTGCGAGGAGGGAGGAGATCTCCTCTGAGGATACTGCAGGGAAGGATGGGAAAGTAGGGGAGAGGTTTGGTGGGGGGGAGGGGAGAGGCGGAGGGGTGACTTTGGGGAGCTCAGACCTGATTGTGTTGATTTTCGTGAGGAAATAGGTGGCCAGATCATTGGGGGTGAGAGATGGGGGAGGGGGAGGAACAGGGGGCCTAAGGAGAGAGTTAAAGGTCCGGAACAATCGGCGGGGGTGACGGGCATGGGTGTCGATGAGGGAGGAGAAGAAGTTTTGGCTGGCGGAGGAGACGGCAGAGTTAAGGCAGGAAAGGATAAATTTGAAGTGTGTGAGGTCGGCTTGGTGCTTGGACTTTTGCCAGCAGCGCTCAGCAGCTCCAGCATAGGAACGTAGGAGGCGGACAGAGGAGGTGATCCAGGGCTGTGGGTTAGTGGAGCGAGAGTGGCGGAGGGAAAGGGGGGCGAGAGAGTCGAGATGAGTAGAGAGGGTGGAGTTGAGAGAGGAGACCTGATCATAGAGAGTGGGAAGTGAGGACAGGGCGGCAAGGTGAGGAGAGATGCTTTTGGAAAGACGGATGGGATCGAGAGAGCGGAGGTCTCTGTGGGGCAGCAGCGAAGATTTGCAGGGGGAGGGAGTGTGAGAGATGAGGCAGGTGAGAAGGTTATGGTCAGAGAGAGGGATTTCAGAGTTGGTGAGGGAGGAGATAGTGCAGCGGTAGGAGATGATGAGATCGAGGGTGTGACCGAGTCGGTGAGTGGGCGCAGTATGGTGGAGGAGGAGGTCGGCAGAGTCGAGGCGGGATAGCAGGCGGGCGGCAGAGGAGTCGTCGGGTACATCCATATGGATGTTGAAGTCTCCGAGGATCAGAGTGGGCAGAGAGAAGGAGAGAAGGAAGGTGAGAAAGGGGTCAAGGTGGTTGAAGAAGTCGGAGGTGGGACCGGGAGGGCGGTAGATGACAGCAACAAGTATCTGGAGGGGGTGGTAGAGGCGAATAATATGGGCTTCGAAGGAGGGGAAGGAGAGGGAGGGGGGAGGAGGGATAGTGCGGAAGCGGCAATGGGGCAAGAGGAGAAAGCCGACGCCTCCTCCCTTACCGGTGAGTCTGGGGGAGTGGGAGAAGGAGAGGCCTCCGCCAGAGAGAGCGGCGGCGGAGACCGTGTCTTCGGGAGAGAGCCATGTTTCCGAAAGGGCGAGGAGGAGGAGAGAGCGGGAAAGAGCTGAGCGAGAGAGGGGAAGGGGAAGGGGAGGATAGGAAGGGGCGGGGGGGGGGGGGGGGGGAGGAGGGACATGGCGAGGCCAGAGAGGTGGGTGGCAGCACTGACAATAATAAACAGTAACAAACGAAATCGGTAATATAGCAACATGATACAGTATGATACAATACAGTAGTGCTAATATAGCAACATGATACAGTATGATACAATATAGTAGTGTTAATAAGCGGGCGATGACCAGGGTCGGGGTCATTAAGGGGCGACCTGATCAAACTAAAAGTCTGACGACAATAAACAATAACAAGCGAAATCGCTAATATAGCAACATGGTACAGTAAGACACAATACAATAGTGTTAATAAGCAGGCGATGACCAGGGTCGGGGGACGAGCCGACCCTACCCGATCAGACTCAAAGTCAAGTGGCCAGTGGCCAAGAGAGTCCCAGAGCTCATGACCAAATGTCCCTGTGGCGGCGGGGGGGCCCTGAGGTTGTCCAGGATGGGTTGCGGCCATAGGTGGTGGCTAAGGTAAGGTAACATGGTGAGAACAAGGACATCGTCGCCCGGGGCGGGGGCGGGAAAGATCTAAGTGCTTAGTCAACACAGAAAGGACAACAAATGGAGGTAATGATAGTTTAGTGTCAGGGAAGGCCTTTTGGAAGAGATGTAATTTGGGGAGGGCTTTGAAGGTGGGGAGAGTCTTAGTTGGATATTAAGGGAGAGGGCATTCCAGGCCAGAGGGAGGATGTGGGCAAGGGGTCGTCAGTGAGATAGACGAGATGGAGGTACAGTGAGTAGGTTGGTGTTAAAGAAGTGAAATGTGTGGACTGGGTTGTATTAGGAGATCAGCTAGGTTAGATAGGAGGGGCAGAGCTGATCGAATGCCACCACACTATCATTTTTTCCAGCCACCTCTGAAGAAGAGATCTCCTTTTTGCTTTCAAAATCTACCCCTTCTACCTACGCCTCCAACCCTATCCCGTCTCATCTTCTTAAAACACTTGCACCCTCTCTTCTTCCATCTCTAGCTGCCATTTTCAACTAGTGTCTCTCCTATTTATCCATGGCTTCAGATATGCCCACATCTCACCTTTCCTAAGAAAAAACAAACAAAAAAACCCTTCTCTGTGTCTCAGTGCACCATCTAGTTATTGCCCCATCTCCCCCACTCCTATTTTTCTCCAAACTGCTCGAACGTTGTTTTTTTTTAACTCCTGCTGCCTCCATTTCCTCTTCACCCACTTCCTCCTTGACCCCCTGCAATCTGGCTTCTGCCCCCTTCATTCCACTGAAATCACTATCTTCGAGGTCACCAATGACTTTTTTCTTGCCAAACATAATGGGCTCTACTCCATCCTCATTCTCCTTGACATCTCAGCTGCCTCTGACACGGCAGACCACCCTGTTCTCCTGGAAACACTTTCTGACCTTGCCTTTACTGACATTGTCCTCTCCTGGTTCTCCTCCTATTCCTTTGACTGCTCTTTCTCAGTCATTTTCACAGGCTCCTCCTCTGCCTCTCACTCCCTAACTGTGGGAGTCCCTCAAGGCTCACTTCTGGGTCCCCTTCTATTGTCAATCTGTTCCCAGTTACTTGAGGAACTCACCTGCTTCTGTGCCTTAAACTACTATCTCTACATGGATGACTCCCAAGTCTACCTCACTAGCTCCAGCCTCTCTCCTTTGCAATCTCCCATTTCCTCCTGCCTTTAGGACAGCTCAATCTGGATGTCACATCGACACCTCAAATTCAACACATCCAAAACTAAGCTTCTCATCTTCTCTCCCAAATCCTCTTCTCCCCACGACTTTCCCATCACTGTTGACACCACGATCTTCCTTGTCTCACAAGCCCACAACTTTGGCATTATCCTTGACTTATCTCTCTCTTTCAGTCAGCATATTCAGTTCTTCTGGTTCTTCCTGCACAGTATTTCAAGAATCTTCCCCTTGCTCTCCATCAAAACTGCCACTAGGTTCGTTCAAGAAAACTCAGTTCCACTACTAAATCAGCCTCCTCCCAGCCCTCCCCTTCCTCCAGTCTAACCCATCTTCAGTCCATACTTCACTTTGCTGACATCATTTTGTGCACATCTTTCCTCTCCTCAAAAACGGTTGCCCTTTCCTCTCTGTATCCAGCAGAAACTCTTGACCATCGGCCTTAAAGCATTTACTCAATCTGCTCTCTCCCCACTACTTATCCTCGCTACTCTCAAAGGCTTGGGAGTCAGAGGAACTCTAATCCTGTCTCCACCACATACCTGCTGTGTGACGCTGGGCAAGTCACTTAACTTCTCTGTACCTCAGTTTCCTCCATTGTAAAATGGAGATTCAAAATCTGTTCTCCCCCTTACTTACACTGTGAGCACCATATCAGACCTGATTATCTTGTCTCTACCCCAGCGCTTATTATAGTGCTTGGCACATAGTATGTGCTTAACAAATATTATTATTATTATTACTCTCAAGGCAACCTACTCACTGGACCTCCTTCTCGTCTTTCTTGCTGCTGTCTTCATGCTCACACTTTCTTTTCTGCCTGGAACTCCATCCCCCTTCACATCTGAAAGACTACTCTACTCCCCATCTTTAGAGTCCTTCTGAAATCCCATTAACGTGATACCTTCCCTGATTAATCTCTAATCTCTCCACCTTATTTCCTGCCCCTTCTACTACTTCACCACTTCAGCATCAACTAAGCACTTGGATACTCCCTCCCCCCACCCTATCCCCTCCAAGAAGCACTTCACTACGTGTCTTTCAACTCTGTTGCTTCCCCTACTCAAGTTCATTTGAATGTCTCTCTCTACCACTAGACTGTTTGCTGCTGGAGGGCTGGGAGCATGTCTACTAACTCTATTATACTTTCCCTAGTACTTAGTAGTGCTCTGCACCAATAAAGTCCTCAATGAATACAAATGATTGTCCATAATCTCTCCTTCATGACAACATTGTATGCCTATATTAAAATGTCAAAATATGTAAATCACTTGGACTATTTTGAAGGATGAATATACTCCATGAGTTTAAGGTGATAGTTACTGTTGAGAAAAATGGTGGGATAAGGAGTCTAGGCACAATTAAACATTGTCTCTGACCATTTCTATTTGCATATGTGTGTGTGTGTGTGTGTCTGGATGTGTATATCTCCACTGCAAACAGAAAGGCTCTTCTGTTGGTGGGAGGAATGTATTTTTCTGAAGATGATTGTGGGTTTTAAAGTAAAGCACAGAGGTGGCATGGTCTAGTGGAAAGAGCAATGGCCTAGGAGTCAGAGGACCTGGGTTCTGATCCTGGTTCTGCCACTTGTCTGCTGTGTGACCTTGGCTAAGTCATTTAACTTCTCTGTGCCTCAGTTTCCTCATATGTAAAATGGAGATTCCATACCTGTTCTCCCCACTTCTCAGACTGTGAGCCCCATGCGGGACAGGGATTGTGCCCAGGACTTGGCACATACTAAGTGCTTAACAAATACCACAATAATTATTACAAGTGAGCTTATGAAAAATATAATAAAGGCATGGGTAAAAAAATTGGTGGTTCACCCCAAATCTCACATTGGGTGTTTATGTTAGTGGGTGGGGCCGAGAGAAATATATCTTGTGACTAAGGTGGAGGACAGGAGGTTTGAGATTTTACTTTTATCACACAATCATCATTTACTTTGCTTTCCTTCTTCCTCCTCTTCTTTGTTGCCCACCCTAGGGATATTTTGAAGAAAGGAAAAGAAAAGAGATGGTTCTAGGGTGGGCCAGTTCAGCTGGGGCAGCCATCCTGGATGCTGCTGTTTCTGCATGGGGAATCTTCCCATCACCCTCTCCTTTTATTTTGCCTCACCTTCCCTCATCTCTCTTCTTTGCCCTCTAATGTGTCTCTTTTCTTCTTTTCCCATCTCCTCTCACCTTTATTTCCTTTCCTCCTCTTTCCTTCTCTCTCACTCTCTCTCTCCTCTTTATCTCTCTTTCTTTCCTTTAGGCCTCTCCCTCAGGAGATTTCATCTTTGCCTAAGACATCTGGTTACTTTAGGTATTGCTTACAAAAGCAGCAAAGAAGGAGTAAGAGGTGAATTCTGGGGTTCCTTACCTCCAACTGAGAAGAAAATACAACCCTGTCCTAATGAGGTCTACATAATGGAAAACTCCTGAATAACAACAATTCAACTGAATTCGACTGATTAACTATTTTTAAATGATGCTGGGAAAAACAGCCAAACATTAAACTACTTTCTAAAGTTGAATGAAAAGAGCAAAGGTTGTTTTTTATTAGGCCACTTGAGCAAGGACATGAGGAATTTGAGGATGGGTAATTTACTTAATCTAGTGAGGACATTGTGGGATGGTGGAGAGTTTCAACTTCCACTGATTTTTTAGGCTCTCACATGTGGAAATAAGAGATTTTCCTCCCCATATTCATTTATCATTGGTGGTGTGAAAATCACTCCTTTTCTCTGTTTTACTGACACAGTTCTCTTCTAGTTCTCCTCCTATCTCTCCTGCCACTTTTTCTCAGTCTCTTTTGCTGACCGTCCATCTCTCAACCCCTAACTGTGGTGTCCCTAAAGGCTGATCTCAGTCCCTCTATCTTTTCATTTTACTCTCCTTCTTTGGGGGAGCTCATCGCTACCACCTCTGTGCATATGACTACCAAATCTACCTCACTTGACATGATCTTTCCCTTCTCCAGTCCAGATTTCACTCTGCTGCTCAGATCATTTTTCTAAACCACATCTCCCCACTCCTCAAAAACCTTTCAGGGTTACCTATTCCCTTCTGCACTAGGCTGAAACTCCTGAATGTCATTGGCTTTATAGCTCTTAATTTGCTCTCGACTCCATCACCCACTCTCTTCATCCACTGCATTCCAACTTAACTTCTTCATTCCTCTCAAACTTCATTCCTACTTACCGTGCCTCCTTATCATCTGTTTTCCCTCCAACTTAAACTGTGAGCCCCATGTGGGACCTGATTACTTTGTGTCTATCCCAGTGTTTGACACCATATTCAGAGGCCTTCTGGAATCACATCTCCTCCACAAAGTCTTCCCTGGCTAATTTTCCTTCCCCTCAGGTCATATCTCCCCAGTTACCACTCAGCACCACACACATATCCACCCACAGGACTTCTGAATATAGAAATTTACATGCTCTACTGTTTAATCACTAACTCATCTATATATCCACTTCTCCTTCTTCCTCCTATCTGTAAATCACTTCACTGCCTTTCTTCCCCACGAGATCAGAAACTGCTTGGGAAGCAGGGATTGTGCTTCTCCCACATGCTTAACCTACAGAAGGTACTCAATAAATACTGTTGGTTGTTTGATTCTATTTCTATGATATGATTTTTATGGGGTTTTTCTCTCTGGCATGTTGAATTTCCCAAATCTTGGTTGAGAATCATGATGTTATGCTATCTCAGCGCAGCTACCATGATCGTCTTCCAAGCAGCAACCTCAGGTGCAGAAGCCAGGACAAACAGACAAAAGGCCAACAGAGACATTCCCAGAGCTCAGATCTGAACTAAAGACCTCTCCTTCCCCTGGTTGCTCCCTGTGAATAAGGGCCTGGAGTGGAAATAGAGTAGCTATTCTCACCCCACCCCAACCTCCCCCTTGCAGACCTCCCTCCCTCTCATTTAGCCTGATGAGTGTACCTGTAAAACAAACCCTCCAGTGCTGAGGAAGAAAAGGGTTAAGAGGGCCAGGCTAGGAAACTGGGAAGTATCTAGGAGAGACAACATGGTCTTTGCATCCCTGATAAAACCAGCCTAGCCTATAATCCAGGATTACTCAGAAAAGCCTTCTCTTGTCCTCTGAGCTGATCTGGAGTGAGCTCCAGCTGAGCTTCTCATCCTTGGTCCAGACCCTTGAGTCTCCAGAACCTAAATTCTCTCTCTCAACAGGAGAGGGTCCCCTCACTATGACTGCCCCTTGGACTCTCCTATTTCTCTTGGTGCCGGACAAAGCAGTAGTTGAGGCTGGGGTAATCTCAGGGGAGAGCAAGAGGGAGAGAATCCCCAAGTCTGCCCAGTCTTGTGCTCAGTAGGATTCAGGCCAGTTTGGTCCCTCCACAGTGCCCCGGCAGAGTTGGAAACCAGGAGCAATCAAAGAAGCAGATGAAGCAGAAAACAAGGTCCGATGATAATAATAATAATTATTATTATTATATTTGTTAAACACTTACTATGTAACAAGCACTATCCTAAGCAGAAACAGCTTGGCTTAGTGGAAAGAGCATGGTCTTAGGAGTCAGAGGTCGTGGGTTCTAATCCCGGCTCCGCCACTTGTCAGCTGTGTGACTTTGGGCAAGTCACTTAACTTCTCAGTGCCTCAGTTACCTCATCTGTAAAATGGAGTTTAAGACTGTGAGCCCCACGTGGGACAACTTGATTACCCTTTATCTACCCCAGCACTTAGAACAGTGCTTGGCACATAGTAAGTGCTTAACAAATACCAACATCATTATTATTATTTTCACTATTATTAAGTGCTGGGGAATATGCAAGGTAATCAGGTTAGACATAACCCCTGTCCCTCATGGGCCTCCCAATCTAAAGGGGAGGGAGAACAGGTATTTAATCATTTTACAGATGAAGAAACTGAGGCCCAAAGAAGTTAAGTGACTTGCCCAAGGTTACACAGCAGGTGAGCATTGGATCCGGGTTTAGAAACCAGGTCTCCTGACTTCCAGGCCCATGTTCTTTCCACTAGGGCATGCCACTTCTTAACTAATTCAGGTAATTGTTCTCTACTTCCATCAGATCAGGTTGCTTGTGTTGTTTGTAGTCCATGACTAAGGTTTTTGGTGCAATTCATATTTATGTGGATAGATTATTTCAAATTAGATCAAATTTTTTGTCAAACAACCCTGAATCAGGAGATTACATGACTCCAGTCACTTGAATTATTCCAGTAACTCTCAGTAATATGAACCTGCAAAAATACCTTAACTCCAACTTGTGAGGAGTTAACCTCCAGATCAAGCCATGAAAAATGGAGAAGCATCTAGATCCAATGCCATATTTGCAGAACTCTACAAGCCAGGAAAGGACCTAATCCACAAACATCTGTCTGAATTTTTCCTCAATATAGGGAAAATTGCAGAGATGCCACAAGACTTCAAAATTGCCAACATCATTACTATTTTTTACAAAGAGGAGTGAGCTGATTATGGAAAGTACTGGAGAATTTCACCTCTCTCTGTGACCCACAGGATTCTAGCCAGAAACCACTACTATGCATTACCTGAATCACCATTTAGCTTTAGACTGAAACAAAGCACAACAGATGTGATCCTTGCAACAAGTTGTTGTTGTTGTCTTATGCTGTCGAGTCATGTCCGACCCATAGCAACCCCATGGACACATCTCTCCCAGAACGCTCCACCTCCATCTGCAATCATTCCAGTAGTGGATCCACAGGGTTTTCTTGGTAAAAATCTGGAAATGGTTTACCATTGCCTCCTTCCGCTCAGTAGTAATAATGATAATAATGCTGGTATTTGTTAAGCGCTTACTATGTGCCAAGCACTCTTCTAAGCACTCGGGTAGATACAAGGTTAAACCTGAGTCTCCGCCCTTGACTCTCTCCCATGCCGATGCTGCCCAGCATAGGTGAGTTTTGACTTGCAGCAGCACTCGGTCAATTAATCAAAACAATTTATTGAGTGCCCTCTGTGTGCAAAGCACTGTATTAAGTGATTAGAAGAGGAAAATAGTACAACCAACCTACTCACTAGACCTCATTCTTGTCTCCCTCTCTTTCCTCTGACCTATTGCTCTCCCCATCGCCAAGGCCCTTCTAAAATCACCCCTCCTCCAGGAGGCTTTCCCTGATCACTCTCTCTCCCCACCCTATATTTCCCTCTTCTGCTGCTTTGGCACATCTGTGTCGCCTAGGCACTTGGATACTCACTCCCACAACCCATACCTAGTAGCACTTGTGTACATATTTTTAAACTCTGTTGCTTTCCCCTATTTATATTTTATGTTAGGGTCTGTCTAAACCACTAGATTGACAGTCCCTTGAGAGCAGGGATTTTGTCTACCAACTCTACTGCACTCTCCTAATCGCTTAGTTCAGTGCTCTGCACAGAGTTAGTAGTGTTCAATAAATACTATTGATTGATTTTTAAAAAAATGATATTTGTTAAGTGCTTACTATGTGGCAGGCACTGTACTAAGCACTGGGGCAGATAGAAAATAATCAGGTTGGACACAGTCCCACATGGGGTTCATAATCCTAATCCCAAACTTTACAGATGAGGTAACTGAGGCCCAGAGAAGTTAAGTGACTTGCCCAAGGTCATACAGAAGGCAAGTGGCAGAGCTGGGATTAGAACTCATTTACTCTGATTTCTAGGCCTGGGGTTCTTTATACAAGGGCACACTACTTCTCTTCATCGTCTTCTAAAATCACTTCTCCTCCATGGGGCAACAAAAAACTTGAAGCAGCAGTCCTGGTATTCTACTACGCAGAAAGTAGACTGTGCGGCAAAGTGCTGATAGCTCCAAAGGGTGATGATGGAATCAAAAAGGCTAGCATGTCCCTAGGCAGATGATAAGACAGAGTGTGGTAATAATAATAATAATTATTATTATGGTATTTGTTAAGTGCTTACTATGTGTCAGACACTGTACTGAGTGCTGGGGTATATACAAGCAAATCGAGTGGGACATAGTTCCTGTCCCACGTGGGGCTCACAGACTCAATACCCATTTTACAGATGGGGTAACTGAGGCACAGAGAAGTGAAGAGACTTGCCCAAGATCACACAGCAGACAAATGGCAGAGCCGGGATTAGAACCTATGACCTTCTGCCAGGGCAGCAAGCTTCAGACCACATTAGAGGTTTGTGAAAGCATGTTGTGATCTCTTACTTTCCATATGGCCCTGAAACCTGGATCTACTATAGCTTCTTAATCTGGTGAACCGTAATCAACATCAAATGGCAGGCCATGGTTCAAGGACAGGATGAAGTGCCTGTGACACAGTCAGCTCACCAGCATTTAGACAACATACCCTGGATGGCATTCCATTCATCAGCAGCAGAGCGCTTAATACAGTGCTCGGCACACAGTAAGAGTCCAGTAAATACTTCTGGTTGACCGATGATGGGGAACTGAAAGGGAGCACACACAAGCTAAGAGGCTAGATTATTCAATTTAAAGATACAGTGAAGCTCACTGTCAAGTAATCGAACATAATAATGAGGTGCTGGGAGACTACTGTATCAGACCAGCCTGACGGAAGTAATCGGGAAAGAGATTGCTGGCCTTAAGTGAAGGCTTGGTGAAGGTGGTGGGGTTAATAAGAGGCTGGCTTGAAAATAAAGCTAGGCCCTGTTTGGGAGGGGGCCATGATATTCTTTCTGGCACAGGTCCAGCTGGTGCGGGATTTAGAGAACGAGTGAATGTGGGAGGTCTAAGAGACATAGGACTCAAAGATAACATCGAAGTTATCCTCTTCCTTTCTCCTCCTTACTCTCTTCCTCTCCCTTTCCTTTTCTCCCCCCTCTCAGTGCCCCTCTTCTCTGTCTGCTCCCTCTGGTCCCTCCCCCTTTCAGCCTTGCCCCACCTGGCCCAAAGGGAACAGGATTCTGATCACTTTATGTGTCATGGCCACTTGGGGTAGCATTTCCCTTTGGGGTACAGATGGGTGCATGCCTCAGCCTTACAAAAATAAAATTAAAAAAACCCCAAGAGCCATCTTCGAGCAAAATAAAGCTCTCAGAGGCAAAATGTTGATACGCTTCTGGGGTTGTATTCTTAGGCATCATTTTTCGGTCTGTGTCTCTGCCCTTTCTATTGAGTGTTCTTGCGAATCGTTGCCTGTCCTGCCTTTCCCTAAGAGAGTCTAAGGTTCTCAGTGACAGCGATTTGTGGAAGCCTAGAGAATGGACAAGTGGATGATGTGTATGTCGAACTGCTATGCTTTGAGTTTAGCTGTGGATGTCCATATCCAGACCTGGGGCTGGTGGGGGAGGAGGGGAAGGAGGGGGAGGGTCTATATTAAAGGGTCACTGAGCAGCTGCTGAGATGCACTCTGACCACTGATTTATTCTGGGTAGCCCTGTTATCGTCAGAGTGTACTAATGAGAAGAAAAACAATGTGTCTGCCTTTCTGAGCCCCGTTGAGTACAGAATGACTCTGGATTTGGGGTTTGAAATGAGACACTGATTAGCTAGGGACCAACCAGAGACTAGCAAGGGCCCCTGGTTCACTTGAAGTTCAGCTGGTATTGTTCCCTGCAAGCCCCGGGAATGCTTGCACCATGACCAGACAAACTGATGCAATTGTCCACTGTAAAAACAGGTTTGGACAGATTTGAGATAGAAAAAAGCTCTCTGTTTGGCCCAGGAAAGCATAAAGAGTGACCCCATTCCAGGGGTCTCACTCTCTTTCTCTCACACACACAGCCTTATCCTGTCAGAGGCGATGACAAAGATCCACTTTAATATGCTTATGGAGGTTCTATTGATTTTTTAAAAAATTCTGACAAGCTAGAGCATTGTAAGGCTTAAGAGGGAATGCCAGTTTATTCATTAATTTACTAGTCAGATATTAATGCATTGCATACTGCAGGTGTCAGACTTTCTTTCGTACAGCAGTCATGCACTAAATCCTTTCAGTCCCCAAAGCTCCAACTAAATAATATTAAACAATGTAAATGATCTCACCAAGCAGGATCCCTAGGGAATAGCTTCATCTCCTAAAATCCACTTGAGTTTCAAGGCTGGATTATGTTCAGAACTCGTACGCATCATAAGAATCACCCAGGAATCTATTCATCTAGGAGTTAGGAAAAAAAAAATCCAGTCTGATTCTGCCAGGTTGGTCAAACTGTTCAGTGCCAGTGCGGCATACTTTTGCAGAATTACGCTGTTATAAGTACTCAGATCTCAGCGATATGCATTCCAGGTGCCTACCACCGGCATCTTCCCACTAGCGAGGAAGATATCAATCAATCCATCCTATTTATTGAGCGCTTACTGTGTGCAGAACACTGTACTGAGCGCTTGGGAGAGTACAGTATAACAATGCATGGTGAAAGGTATCAGCATCCTGGCACTAAAACCTCTCCAAGTGGATAAAACCTCTCCAAGTGGAGAGTTTCATGGTAGAGGATGGAAATCACTTCTGCTCAAATCTGAAATCAAATTTATTGAGTTGAACTGAAGGGGTAGCCTAAACCTGTCCTTCTTAGCCCAGCCTCCCTTCCCCTCCTGCCTTCCCCATTCCCACGGGTTTCCTGGCCCTTCCTCGAACACCTCCCTGGGCTCACTCCCCTGTCTTCCTACTCCCTGAATCGAAGGCAAGAGAGAATGAAATGGAAGACTGCCTCTTTTCCAGACAATCAGTGGTATTTATTGAGCCTGTCTGCAGACTACTGTACTAAGCATTTGGGAGAGTACAGTATTACAGAGTTGGTAGGCATGTTTCCTACTCTCAACGAGCTTGAGGTCTAGAGACCTCACTCCTATACCTTGCATCCTCACCCACTTGCTCTCCTTTCCCTCCACCCACCTGCCATACGATGCCATTCTTCTGTGGTCAACGGAACCCCCTGCTCCATTATCACTGACCTGCAACCGGCCCACTCACTCCTCCTCCTCATCATGACAGAGACCTGGCTCTCACTGGATTTCCCCATCTCCGCTGCTACTCTCTCTTGAGGAGGGTTTCACTTTTTCTCCCACTTCCCCACCTCGTGGGGAAAAGGGGAGGAACCAGGTTCCTTCACAACCCCTCCCAATGTTGTTTGCACCCTATCTTACCCACTCCTTTCCTCTCTTTCTCTTCATCTGAATCTCACATCATACTTCTCTAATAATAATAATATTTATGGTTTTTAAGTGCTTACTATGTGCCAGGCACTGTACTCTGAGGTGGATATAAGCAAATCGGGTTGAATGCAGTCCCGGTCCTATGTGGGGCTCACAGTCTCAATCCCCATTTTACAGATGAGGGAACTGAGGCACCGAGAAGTGAAATAATTTGCCCAAGGTCACACAGCAGACAAGTGATGGAGTGGGGATTAGAACCCATGACCTTCTGACTCCCAGGCCTGTGCTCTATCCACTATACCATACTGCTTCTCTACCATCCGGGGCACCTAATTGGCACTGTTCTCTACTGCCCTCAAGGTCCTACCTCGGTGTTTCTAAAAGACTTAAACACCTCCTCTCTTGTGCCGCCAACCATTCCTCCACTCTTCACTTGTGCAGCTGACCACATATGGTGGAAACACAAGCCCTGGAATGACTCCTGCCACTTCTAATTCATTCTCTCCTGCTATAATTCAGCTCTGTCTTCTGCTCACCAATTCTTCTGTTCCTTCCTCCTTGACTCTAATGCCCAGAATCTCTAACTCCTTTCTGAGCCTCCTGTGAACCCTCTCCCTTCCTATTCTCTGATGTCCTCATAAAGTAATTTGTTGGCCAAATAGAGACCATCAGATGTGAATTACCCTAAGTCTGTCTATCACCTCTTCACCACTTACTACATCTATCTCCTCTTTTTCTCCCTTCCCAGCTATTTCTCAAGAGTCAGTCTCTTGTCTGCTTATTAAGTACAATCCCCTCTTCCCATACCCATGATTGGTTGACTGCCTCTGACCCCATCTGCTCTCACCTTCTAAAAACACTTGCTCTTTTTCTCCTCTCTACCTTACTGCTATCTTCAACTGCTCAAGCAAAGGCTATTTTTGGCCTGTAGTTCAACCATGCTCCTCTTCCCTATACTAAATAAGCCTTCCCTGGATTCTCCTACCACTTCCAGCTCTAAATTAACTTCCCTGGTCCCATGCCTGTCTAAATGTCTTGGATGGGTTGTACACAACCTCTGCCTTCATTTCCTCTTCACCAACACTCTTCTTGAACCACTGTTTTCAACACATTTCTCTCACTGAGACTGTTCTCTCCAAAGTCACCAATAACTAACTCATAGCCAAATCCAAGAGACTCTACTTTGCTCTAGACCGCTTTGACCTCTCTGGAAGAATGGAAGCATTAGTTTTTAGAAGGTGAGAGGGAGTGGGTAAAGCAGAGGAATGGGTGAAGGGCTGAATGAATTTTGAAAGCAGACAGGAGATAACCTCTTTAGAGGTGGCTGGGGAGGACTGTAGTGATACCTGTCTACTTGTTTTGTTTTGTTGTCTGTCTACCCCTTCTAGACTGTGAGCCCGTTGTTGGGTAGGGATTGTCTCTATCTGTTGCTTAATTGTACTTCCCAAGTGCTTAGTACAGTGTTCTGCACTCAGTAAGCACTCAATAAATATGACTGAATGAAAGAATGAATGTCCCCTCAATAATAATAATGATAGTATTTGTTAAGCACTTATTATGTGTCAAGCACTGTTCTAATCACTGGGGTAGATACAAGCTAATCAGGTTGAACACAGTGTCTGTCCCACATGGGGCTCACGGTCTTAATCCCCATTTTACAGATGAGGCACAGAGAAGTTAAGTGACATGCCCAAGGTCACACAGCAGACAAGTGGCAGAGCCAGGATTAGATACCAGTTCCTTCTGACTCCCAGGCCCGTGCTCTATCTACTAGGACTCGATATTGCCAAGTGAAACAACCAGGAACCCCTCCTGTCCTCCCATTGAGTCTCCAAGGGGCCCTTGTGCATGAGAGGCCACAATCAATCAAACAATCAGTGGTATATATTGAGTTCTTACTGTGTGCTGAGCACTGTACTACACACTTGGGAGAGTACAGTGTAACAGAGCTGGTAGAAACATTAGCTTACAGTCTAGGGAGGGAGACAAACATTGATATAAATAAGTAAATTACAGAGATATACCCAAGTGCTGTGGGGCTGAGGGTGGGGTGAATAAAGCATGCAAATCCAAGTGCAAGTGTGACAGAGAAGGGAGAAGGAGTAGAGGAAATGAAGGTTGAGTCGAGGAAGGCCTCTTGGAGATGTGATTTTTTAATAAGGCTTTGAAAGTGGGAAGAGCAGTGGTCTATATGAAGGCGGAGGGAGTTCCAGGCCAGAGGCAGGATGTGGGCTAGGGGTCGGTGTTGAGATAACGAGATCGAAGTACAGTGAGTAGGTTGACATTAGAGGAGCAAAGTGTGTTGGCTGGGTTGTAGTAGGAGAGTAGCGAGGTTAGGTAGGAGGGGGCAAGGTGATTGAGTATCTTAAAGCCAATGACAAGGAGTCTCTGTTTGATGCAGAGGTGGATGGGAAACTGGAGATTCTTGAGGAATGGGGAATACTAAACTGGATGGTTACAAGAGATGTAAACTGTGGCAGCAGGAAGCCTCTTCAAATTTAAAAATGTTGGGAAGCCCTGGTTATGATCCGACATTTGAAAAACTGGGCGGCAGCCACTGAGACCCCTGTAGGTCTTCTGTACCACCAGACTCATTAGGATGCTGAGCCTTGTCTTTACTGTTGATTTTGTAATTATATTATTTCATCTGGGGTAGAGGTCCCACAGGGGGATCACAGTCTACGTAGGATAGAGAACAGGTATTGAATCTCTATTCTGCAGAGGAGGGAACTGAGGCCCAGAGATGTTAATTAGCTTGCCCAAGGTCACACAGCAGATAAGTGGCGGAGCTGGGATTGGAACCCAGGTCCTCTGACTCCCAGGCCTGAGCTCTTTCCACTAGGCCATGCTACTTGGAGTCAGAGGTCATGGGTTCGAATCCCAGCTCTGCCACTTGTCAGCTGTGTGACTGTGGGCAAGTCACTTAACTTCTCAGTGCCTCAGTTATCTCATCTGTAAAATGGGGATTAAGACTGTGAGCCCCACGTGGGACAACCTGATTCCCCTGTGTCTACCCCGGCACTTAGAACAGTGCTCTGCACATAGTAAGCGCTTAACAAATACCAACATTATTATTATTACTATTAGTACTTCTCTAATGGCTGCTTCCAGAAGTGAAAGTGTGCCGTTCACCAGGAGGACTGAGTTCAATAGGGTGAATTGCCAAGAAAAGATGTGGGGATGATGTGACCACAGGGGATCCGCTAAGGGAAGCATAGAAGGGTTTCTGAGGGGTGGGGAATCCCTGAGTTGGGATTAAGAACAAGCACAAGAGCAAGTTTAAGGTTTAAGAGTCTCTCTGTTGATTTTTACAGTTACTGTCGAAAACTCAGTACCGTGTAAATACCGGTTATCTGTGCTATGGTATGGTGGCAGCCAACTACTGGGGAAATCTTGTGGCAACCTTGTGAGATGCCCCAAGAGAGTCCCTGTAATGACTGTAAGAGATCATTTGCAATTAGGATCCTGGTATTCAAAGTTAGAATCTGCCTTCAGAAAGAAATCAGCATATCACATACCTCAGCACAGCAATGACATCCCTTGGGTGGGTCTGATTATCTGTATTCCCTGAGGTTGCTCAGAAAGCTGGAGATGGAACTTCTGGAGGCTTCCTCTTCCTCCTCCTTGTCATGAAGTGATTCCTGTTGGCCTGATACGGTTATACCCTCAAGAGGCACCTCGGGGCTCTGGCCTGTGTTTACAATCCCTCTAAAGAATTAAAAGGTCAGGTTCTTGTGGCTCAGGTAATCAAACAATCAGTGGCATTTACTGAGCCCTTACTGTGTGCAGAACATTCTAATAAGTGCTTCGGAGAGTACTATACAACAGAGTTGGTAGAGATGTTCTCAGCCTACAACGAGCTTACAGTCTAGATGGGGAGACAGATACTAATATAACAAACCCGTGTTCCCAAGGTATTCACAGGCTTCTATGCGCATGAGTGGAGAGACACATTCCAGTCCCAACTTCTCTTCTGACCCCCAGATCATCAGATGTCTCTGTGTACCTTCCCCAAAGTTAGGCTTAAAGCTGCAGCAGTGGTGAGGCCATGGTTGACAACTGGAAAGTATCTAGACTCCCTCCACCCAAATTAGAAGTGGTGCCTGAGTGACCAGGGATCTGGAGGGGGATTCACTAGTGCTGAAGCAGGGGTGAGGGATGGGTCGAGGGTCTCTCTAGAGAAATACTCCAGGTTTGGAACTTAGGATAGACTTCCACATGATGTCACATGCTGGCTGCCTGGCATACCACACTCAGTCTCGTTATGATGTCATATGAAATAGAAGTAATTGGACAATTTTTGCCCACCCCACAGCTGCCAAATTTCTAAAGCTGGCCCCGGATAGGGATGGGTCCCACATCTGTAAGAGCTCCAAGATTAGCCCCAACTGTCTGCCAGGAGTTCCCTCTTTGACCAATTCCTTTTTGCCCCACCAAGGTTTAACATCCTAAGGAGTTGAAAGAACATTTGCTAAAGTTCGGTTTTAAATTAAGTTATGGAACTGCCTCCAAATCTGCCTTCTTGCTGACCTCCCTGCCTCCTGTCTCTCCCCATTCCGGCTCATATGTCACTCTGCTGCCCGCCTCATTTTTCTAAAAAGCTGTTCAGTCCATATCTCCCCACTCCTCAAAAATCTTCAGTGGCTGCCCATCCATCACCTTATCAAACAGAAACTCTTTACCATCAACTTTAAAGCAATCAATCACTTGTCCCCTCCGCGGATTTCCTACTACAACCCAACCTGCATACTTCTCTCCTCTCATGCTAACTTACTCGCTGTACCTTGATCCTGTCTATTTCACCACCCAGAGCTCCATCCCCCTTCATAGATGAAGGACCTCCACTCTCCCCACCTTTAAAGCTTTATTAAAATCACATCTCCTCCAAGAGGCCTCCCCGCCTAAGTCCTCATTTCCCCTACTCCCTCACCCTTTTGTGTTGCCTATGCATTCGGTTCTGTATCCTTTAAGCACTTGGTATTCACCCCACACTCAGCTCCACAGCACTCTGTCATTTATTTTGATGTCTGTCTTCCCCTCTAGACTGTCAGCACGTTGTGCGGATCACATCTACCAACTCCCTCGTATTGTGCTCTCCTGAGCATTTAGTCCAGTGCTCTGCACACAGTTAGTGCTTAATAAATATCATTGATTGATCGATTAATGGGTTAGCCATTGTCGGCCTTCAACAGAACCATCCGAGTGGTTTATTAATTCTTTGATCTCTCTTTGGGATTAAGCACCACTGCATTTTCTTCCTAAAAATCAGAAGTCAACCAGCTTCCCCTGCCATGTTGTTGATTTTACCATTTCAGAGGAGTTCTGCTAAGGGGGAAAAGATGCACTGCTTTTTCCCATTTAATTCGAAGTCTAAATGCTCCACACTCTTCCCTTCTGTCTCCACTGCTCTGAGAGAAGAGATGTATAATATTTGCCCCATGCCTTCTCCCATTCCTCTCTGAACAAAATCCAGAAGGAGTGTTTCTCCCTTTATGAAAGACACTGCAGAAGAAGTGCACCTCTTCCTTCAGACTCTGCTAAGCAACTGGACAATTGTCTATTGCTGAGGGAATGTGGCTGTTTAGTGTTAACAGGCCATTGCACAATAAACTTCTTCAATAGGCACGTTTCCTGACAATCTGAATTTATCTGCTCTGGAACTTCCTCTTTTCCTTCTGCAAACTCTCTTACTGTTGTTTTGAATAACAAATCGTATCATGTGAAATTCCAGTAACCTCAGAAAAAACAAAAAAGATTTTGCTTGGTCAAACTCTCTCCACCTCTGCCCTCTGCCCAGGCTCCCTCCAGTCTAAAAAACAAAAAAATCCTGCCTCCATATGACTTTAATACAAAGCAACTGTTCAGTTATTTCTGGCGATGACTATTGTCTTTCGCTATTTTCAATGTATTTAATCCATCTAATCTGGAAAGGGGAGGCTCTCTGGTTCTCTAATTCCATTACAAGCCGGTGGAAATTATCTTAAAAGCAAAATGGCAAAATAATTCTGGTTTTAGTCCTCTAACCACAGAGAGTATATGACAGAAGATACTTGGCGATGTAGAAAATCTTAAAATAATAGCCACGATATTTGAGATGTTGACTTTTTTATCTGTTTGCAGGAAGTACTGCTTGGGCCAGGTGGATGACCCACTGCTAGTGGATGAATCTCTTCCTCAGGCCTAAACTGAGACTCACGATGGCCTTAGAACTGCTACTCATTATCCATTTGATTGGGGACTGGATTGGGGGAGAGAGGTCACATCTAGGGTGGCCATTTGTCCAGGTTCTTAGAGGACAAATCTGTTTTTCAGCTTATCTATCCCCTGGCCTGTACAATAACCACCACCACAACAATAATAATAATAACTATAGCTTTTCTTAAGCGCATAATATGTGCCAAGTGGTGAACTAATAACTGAAATAGAGACAATATAAGCAGATCAGACATAGTCCCCATCTCACAAAGGGTACACAGATTAAGCAAGAGGAACGTCTGGTATCTTATTCCTAGTTTTAAAGATGAGACACAGAGAGGGGATAAGAGGAAAAAGATAGATATAATTGATAAAAGGAATCAAAAATGAAGAAATAAATGGAATGAACAAATATATTCATATATGAAATTATGTATTCAGCGCTTTCATCCTGACTTTTTTGTACTTCAACTGTAATGGCCTAGTTCTTCGATTATATGCCCCTTAAAGGCAGAAAATGTATGTCTTGTTTGTTTTGCTCTCCTAAATGCTCAGGGCAGTGCTTTGGTGGCTTTATAAGAGGGCTTTGAAGGTGGGGAGGGAGCTGTTTGGCAGATGTGTGGCGAGGAGGCTGTTCCTCTCCATTGGAGATGGGAGAATACAGAGCAAAGTATCATCAGGAACTTAGTTGGGAGGGGGAAGGGTGACAGCTAGAGTGTAGCTGGAAAAACAGAGAAGAAAGGTAAGGAGACAGTTGGTGCAGAGCCTTGGAGCCAATAACCAGAAATTTCTGCTTGAAGTAAAGAGAAATGGGCAGGTATTGGAGGTTTTGAGGATCAGAGTGATGTGTTATGAATGATGGTTTAGGAAGATGATGTAGAAAGAGGAAAGAGAGGTCAGTCTCTAGGCTGAGGGACTGATAAGGAGGCTGATACAGTAATTCAGCTGCAGGTTGATGGTGAACCTGGATGATGGTTATATAACGTTATCTGTTTGGGTGTCTGGCTATCATCCTGTTTAATTACACATTCTCCTCTAATGTTCCACCTAGTAAAATTGTAATGTGATGAGCATTGATTTGATGCAGGTGGTCTCACTGTGTTCAAGAACTTTTGTTTGTGATCCTGACTTGTAACATGATACAAAATATTGGGCATAGGTGGCATTGGTGAAACTTCTACGAATCAAATTTGGTGTTTTTGTCAAGGCCAGGTCTTACAGGAATAAAAAAGTTGTTCACTACAATTATCCTGTACGTTTTTAGTTTGGTCGAAATGTTTGTGTTATGAGGGTGTCCCACTTTTGAATTGAGTCTCTCCAGTGATCACACTAGTCTCCTTAATCTTGCTTTTCTATCTCCTTATCTATCCTTGCATCACTGTGCTATGGGCTACTCAGATAATAGAATTCAGTGACAAGGTTCAACTTTGTGTCGCTAATGGACGTCCCTAATCACATATAGGACATTCCAGGTGTGAGCTAGAGTGTAACCTGAGCCTTCTTCATTCTAAGTTATAGTACCTCAAATTAAATATTGAACTCTTGGAACATCCAGAAGATTTTTGAAAATGTCTCCCAGAATCTGACATAAACTTCCAGAATGGGACAGAAGCAGCATGGCCTGGTGGATAAAGCACGGGGCTGGGAGTCAGGAGGACCTGGGTTTTAATCCCAGTTCCACCACCTGTCTGCTGTGTGACGTTGGACAAGTCACTTCACTTCTCTTTTCCTCAATGACCTCATCTGTCAAATGGGGATTCAGACTGTGAGCCTAATGTGGAACAGGGACTGTGTCCAACCTTGTCTCTACCCCAGCACTTGGTACAGTTCCTGGCACGTAGTAAGCGCTTAACAAATACCGAAATTGTATCGTATTTGGGATATAGGAGCAGCACAATAGAAGGACAAAGCATACAATATACAAGCTGGGACAAAAGAAAATCAGCCTATGAAATCTAGACAGGTTAGAGCCATCCCATGATAACTAACAACACTGAGATAAAGCTTTCCCCAGAAGATCCTTCTGGCTCTATCCTTGTTGATTGGGTGAGTTTTAGCTCTGGCAGGAATATCTGAGGAGGGATTGGGGATGACACATACACAGCTGCAGAAGCCAAGCAGGAATAAACTTTCTACCTGGCAACTGATGGCAGCCAGCCAGTGGGGGTGGATTGGGGAGGGCTGGCTGTGTCAGCTAAGGGAGGGAGTAAAAGTCCAGAGCAACAGGCAACATGGACTTAGTGCCAAGAGTCTCTGGAAAACACCACTAAGACCTCCAGGAAGGGAGTGGGAAGAAAAAGGAGCCATGGAGGATATAAGCTGTGAATCTGATTCTTTTACACTATTCCTCAATGGGAGGGATAACAGTTCCCCTCCTGCTCTAGGTTTTTTGTGACACATTTGCACTCCAAAAAGTCAAAAGAATAGTTGGGTCAGAGGTGCATACATTCCATCCAACAGAAAGGGGACATATAGGGAGGAAGACGCTACTCATATTGGCACTTATTTTCTTGTCACGGGATCCCATGGTTCTACCTTCACAACATCTCTAGAATATGTCCTATCCTCTTCATCCACACTCCTACAATGTTGATCCAAAGCACTGATATCCTGCCTTGATTACTGCATCAGCTTCCTTACTCACACCCCTTCCTTTTTTCTCTCTCTACTCCAGTCCTTACTTCACTCTGCTGCCCAGATCATTTTTCTGAAAGACTATTCAATCTACATCTCCCCACTCCTCAAAAACTTCCAGTGGTTGCCTCCGCATCAAACAGAACCTCTTTACCATAGGCTGCAAAGACTTAATCAGCTCGCTCACACCTACTTCACCTCCCTGAGTTCCTGCAACAACCCAAATGCGCACACTTCACACCTCTAATGCCAAACTACTTACTGTACCTCTACCTCACCTTTCTTGCTACTGACTCCTTACCCTTATCCTCCCTCAGACCTAGAACTCCCCTCCATCCCCCCATTCATTCATTCATTCATTCAATCGTATTTATTGAGCACTTACTATGTGTAGAGCACTGTACTAAGCACTTGGTAGAGTACAGTACAGCAGTAAACAGACACATTCCCTGCCCACAGTGAGTTTACAGTCTAGAGGCAGGGAGCTGTGGGAAAGATGTTAATAGAAATAAATAAATTACAGATATGTTCATAAATGCTGTGAGGCTGGGAGAGGGAAAGAACAAAGGGAGCAAGTCGGGGAGACACAGAAGGGAGTGGGGGAAGAGGAAAGGGGAGCTTAGGGAAGGCCTCTTGTAGGAGATGGGCCTTCAATAAGGCTTTGAAGGGGGGAGGGTAATTGTCAGATTTGAGGAGGGAGGGCATTCCAGGTCAGAGGTGGGAGGTGGACGAGAGAGGTCAGTGGCGAGATAGATGAGATCGAGGCCCAGTGAGAAGGTTAGCATTAGAGGAGCGAAGTGTGCAGGCTGGGTTGTAGAAGGAGAGTAGCAAGGTGAGGTAGGGGTGGGAAAGATGATTGAGTGCTTTAAAGCCAATGGTGAGGAGTTTTTGTTTGATGCAGAGGTGGATGAGTAAACCACTTGAGTTTTTTGAGAAGTGAGGAAACGTGTCCTGATGTTTTTGTAGAAACATGTGACAGTCCACACTGTCTCCATATTCAAAACCCTCCTAAAATTACATCTCCTCCCAGAGGCCTTACCTGACTAAGCCCTCATTTTCCCTACCTTCTGCCGCCCTCTGCATCACCTCTGAACTCAAATCTTTACCCCTTAAGCACTTGATATTCATCCCCCGCTTCAGCTTCACAGGACTTATATACATAACCTTATATTCTGCCATGTATTTTAGTATCTGTCTCTCCCCTTCTAGACTATAACCTTCTGTGGGTAGGGATCACATCTACTAATTCTATTGTAGTGTTTTCTCCCAAGTGGTTAGTTCAGGGCAGTACAGTACAGTATAGTATGTATAGTACAATAAACACTTAATATATACCATTGATGGAGTGACTGATTCAGCTATTTTTGCTTGTAATTTCTATTAATTCTCAGGTTATCGTAACCATTTTAATTTAATTGTTTTATGTGAGCTTGTCTTACCCATTAGATTGTAAACTTCTTGGGAGCAGTATCATTTCTTCTATGTGAGCTCTAATACTAATTCAGTGTTCTGCACATGGGCGAGGCTTAGCCAGTACTGATGGTGATGATTATGATTATGAGTTTGGATATGTGCAGATTCTGTCTGTTTTCAACCTCCCTATTTACATTCTTAAATTGTAATTTAAATCACATCTCCTTTAGGACAGTGTCCCTGATTAATCTTTCTTCTCTCTAGGCAATATCTCCCAACTACCATCTTGGCACTTATTTTGTCTTTTTTGCACCAACTAAACATTTATGGACTCACACCCACTCGTAGCACTTCTCTACATATCAGTTTATGTACCCTGCATTTATTATCTACATATCCAATTTTCCATTCTCTTCTTCAATCTATTAATCAATTTATTTTGTGTCTGTCTCCCCCACTGGACTGTAAGCTCCCTGGGAGCAGGGAATGTGTTTCTCAGAGTTGTTGTACTCTTCCAAGCACTTAGTACAGAGCTCTGCACACAGTAATCATTCAATAAATCCCACTGATGATTGATTAGGGTACCCACTTGGTACCTGAAATAAGTTGTTTGGTGTCCATGGTATCCATTCCCCAGCAAACATAGGGCAGAGTCTAACTCTCTAGCAGATATCTAAACAGCATGGCTATAATGATCGATGCCTTTTATTTCCAATATGCTCATGATTCCCTGAGTTCCACTGTCTTGGCTTTTCTCTGTTGCTAAATTATCATTACAGATGAGTATTTATTTAGGGTATCTGCAAAATTAACAGAAAGAGAAACCTCTACCGAAAGGAGTGAACAATGTTTACTGCCTTACAATTCTGTCCTACATTATAGCCATTCTTATATAGTGCCTTCAAACAGTTACTACATCAATTCTTCCCAATTTTCTAGGGTTTTCCTAATGAGTAATACTAAGTATGGCACTTGGTGAGCCGAGCACTGTACTGAGCACTGGGACAGACACAAGATAATCAGGCTGGACACAATCCCTGTCCCATGTGGGGCTTACAGTCTAATAAGGAGGAAATTAACAGTGCATATGCATCTACCATGACCAATATCAGTGGGCAGAAGGAAGACTGGATAAGGATCTCAATAGACACATTTCAGCAATACCAATATATGATGAGCTGTTTGTCATGAAATATTTCAGTGAATGTGTCAGCAAGGTTGCTGAAACATGGAGAAAACTCATTGTACTATATGAGGTTAGAAAGCTAAATAGCAATGATTCCTTCCAATTTATGGAATGTGCTAAATGTCAGCTCATGTTGTTATCATTATTATTATTATTATTATCATGGTATTTGTTAAGCACTTACTATGTGCCAAGGACTGTTTTAAGCCCTGGGGTAGATGGAAGGTAATCAGGTTGTCCCACATGGGGCTCGCAGTCTTAATCCCCATTTTACAGATGAGGTTAGTGAGGCAAAGAGAAGTTAAGCATCTTGCCCAAGGTTACAGAGCAGACAAATTGCGGAGCCAGGATTAGAACCCACGTCCTGTGACTCCCAAGCCCATGCTCTTTCCACTAAGCCATGCAGCTTCTCCATAATGACCAACCCACTATTCTACTTACTGATCAAGAGAAAGTCATCTTGGTCCCATCTAAGATTTAAGCAGTGACCTCTCATTATATCACTATATTATATAGTGATATATATATATATATATCACTGTATATATATATATATATACTATATATGCAACATTATACTATATCACTGTCCAGCAGTGGAACTTGAAGATGGCCTATATGTCGTGCAGATTGCTAGATGGAACTCTCTTTTCTATTGATACCCAGCTCGTTCTCTTCATTCCTCTCAACCTAACCTACTCCCCATACCTTGTTCTCATCTTTCCCACCACTGACCTCTTGCTCACACCCTTTTCGTCACCTGCAACTCCCTTCCCCTTCATGTTGGACAGAGCACAGCTTTCCCCATCTTCAAAATTCCCACAGAAGGTCCGCCCTGATGAAATTCTAATCTGCTCAATATATATCCACACAACTGCCACTTCTGCACCACTTAAGCACTGGTGCACACATAACTACCCAAAACACTTATGAATACATCCATTCATTCATTCAATGGTATTTATTGAGCGCTCACTGTGTGCAGAGCACTGTACTAAGCACTTGGTGAGTACAGTACATCTTATATACCCTATCACCTAAGTATTAACTCATGCACATGTACTAACTCCTCTTCCCTCGATTTCTAAATTCCTTTAGTGTCTGCTTCCTCTGTCTGATTATAAACTTCTGGAGGCCCGTGAACATGCCTACTAAGTCAGTGGTACTCCCCAAACACTTAGTGCAGTGTTTAGCTCACGGAACATGCTCAGTAAATACCACAGGGTGATTTATTAGAGAATGAGTTTAGAGGAGGAAGGGTAGGGGTCCCAACATAGAGCTTTACAGGATTCCTGTGGCTAATGGATGAGAGGAGGGAAGATGAGAGCCAGCAAAAGAAATAGTAAAGGAGAAGATAGATAAGTAAGAGGAGAACTACTTGTTTTACCATGTTGGTAAAATCCGTATCCGTTAGCATTCTAACAGAAAGGGATCATTCGTAATGTTGAAGGTAGCAGAGAGGTTGAAGAGGGTTAGGACGTGAAGAGGTACCCAGTGACTTTGGAGAGTGGGGGCTTGATGGGGAAAAAGGTATGGAAAGCTGACTGTAGTTGAACAAGAAGGGATTTGGGGGAAAAGAAGTGAAAACAGTGGGTGTATACAAGTCTTTAAGGTGTTTATAAAGGAAAGGGAGGAGAGAAAGAGGGTGAAAGCTGGAGGGGGCTGTGGGATCTAGAGAAATACATAACCTGGGTTTTCTCCAGGTCCATTTCCAGTGTATATCCCTGGACTGACTGTTCTAAGTAATTCATATACATTGCATAACTTCTGCATGTGCCTTGAAAGTGCAATCAGCACATAGCAGTTCCTAGATTACTGGCTCAAAAACATGGGATGAGTCTCATAGCCTGTTGAGCTGGATGAATTTCCCAGTGGATAAGAAGCATATTTTAACACCAGCCTCCAGGTACTTTATTACATCCTCAAGCATGGGGCCCTAAAACACCACTGAATTTACAACACAGCCCTGTTTTACTCTGATAGTATAGGGAAATTGTCAGACAGGGAACTTTTAACTCTAACTTCAAAGGCCATAGCATCATGGAATAGCCCGAGGACCTTGGTGAACTTGTCAGGGTGGCCAAATTTACTTTAGAACTGCTGGAGCACAGGTCTGTTGAAGGTGTCAAATGCTATTGTAAGATCAATAAAAACATTATAGAGGTCTTGATGTTGCTCCCTGTACTTCTCTAATCCTTGACAGACTGCAAAGATTGTATCTTTGGACTGCATTTTAGTGTGAAGCCACACTGTGACTGAGGGTAATACATCATATCCTACTTTCTTCAATAGTCCAGATTGGGACAGCACAATGTTCTGCACATAAAAGGTGTTCAATAAATACCATCAATTGATTGAACTGATCAGGACTGAGGATTATCCATCATTCTTAATGAAAGTTTCCATCATCCGTTAGTCAGTGATCAGTGGTATTTATTCAGCGCTTACTGTGTGCAGAGCATTGTACTAAGTGCTTGGGAATATAACAGAGTTGGTAGACATATTCCCTGCCCACAAGGACCTTACAGTCTAGAACTCATCATCATCCCTATCATTAGTCTTTGCATCACAAAGATTCACTAGGCCCAGTCCTCCAATTAATCATTCAATCAAGCCATCAGTCATACTTATTGAGCACTTACTGTGTGCAGAGCACTGAAATGCTTGAGAGAGTACAATACAACAGGTTGATAAACACATTTCCTGTCCACAATGCGCTTACAGTCTAGAGGGGAAGACAGACATTAATGTAAATGAATAAACTACAGATACATACATAAGTGCTTTAGGGCTGAGGGAGAAGTGAATAAAGGGAGGAAATCAGGGCACGGCAGATAGGAATGAGAGAAGAGGAAATGATGGTTTAATCAGGGAAGATCTCTTGGAGATGTGCCTTCAGTAAGATTTTAAAGGTGGGGAGGGTTATTGTCTGTTGGATATGAAGAAGGAGGGCATTCCAGGTCAGAGGTAAAAATGAGCAAGGAGTCAGTGGCAAGAAGGATGATATTGAGGTACAGTGAGTAGACTGGCATTAGAGGAGTGAAGTATGCAGGCTGGGTTGTAGTAGAAAATCAGGGAGCTGAGGTAGGAGGGACAAGTTGATTGAGTGCTTTAAAGTCAATGGTAGGGAGTTTCTCTTTGATGCAGAGGTGGATGGACAACCACTGGAGGTTCTTGAGAAGTGGGGAAACATGGACTGAATGGTTCTGTAGAAAAATGATCTGGGCAACAAAGTGAAGTATGAACTGGAGTGGGGAAAGACAGGAGGCAGGGAGGTCAGCAAGGAGACTGATACAGTAATTAAAGCAGGATAGGGTAAGTACTTGGATTGACATGGCAGCAGTTTGGATGGAGAGGAAAAGATGGATTTTAGCGAAGTGAAGTTTGAACCAACAGGATTTAGTGACAGATTGAATATGTGGGTTGAATGAGAGATATGGGTCAAGGATAATGTCAAGATTATGAACTTATGAGACTCGAAGGATGGTGGTGCTGTCTACAGTAAGGGGAAAATCAGGGGGAGGACAGAAGTTTGGATGGGAAGATAAGTTTGAGTTGAGAGTTAGACATCCAAGAAGAGATATCTTGAAGGCAGGAGGAAATGCAAGATTGCAGAGAGGGAGAGAGATCAGGGCTGGAGATATAGATTTGGGAATCATCTGCCTAGAGGTGGTAGTTCAAGCCATAGGAGCAAATGAGTTCTCCAAGGGAGTGGGTGTAGATGGAGAAAAGAAGGCAACCCAGAATTGAGCCAAGAGGAACTCCCACATTTTGCTGGAGGAGCTCAGAGGAGGAGCCCACGAAAGAGCCTGAGAGGGAAAAGCCTGAGAGATAGGAGGAGAACAAGAAGAGATCAGCGTCTGGGAAACCAAAGTTGAATATGTTTCCAAAAAAGGGAGGGGGAGTCGACAGTGCAACAGTGTTGAAGGCAACTGAGAAGTTGAGGAGGATTAGGATGGAGTAGAGGCCATTGGATTTGGCAAAAAGGAGATCATTTGTGACCTCTGAATGGGCAGTATCTGTGGAGTGAAGGAGACAGAAGCCAGACTGGTCAAAGAGACATTTCGAGGAGAGGAACTTGAGATAGCGGGTGTAAACAACTCACTCAAGGGGTTTGGAGAGGAATGATAGAAGGGAGATGGGACAATAACTAGAGGGAGATGTGGGGTCAAGGGAGGGCTTTTTAGGAGGGAGAGACATGTTCATGTCTGAAAGCAGGGGGAAGAAGCCATGGGAGAGCAAACAGTTGAAGATGGAAGTGAGGAATGGAAGAAGAGAAGGGGCAAGTGCTTTGGTAAAGTGCGAAGACATGGGGTTGGATACGCAGGTGGTGGGTGTGGATTTTGAGAGAAGGCAAGAGATCTCCTCTTGATACTGCTGGGAAAAATGAGGAGGTTTCAGAAAGGTCAGGAGGAGGGGAAGACCGGAGAGGAGCAGGGGAGATTTTAGGGAGATTACCTCTGATGGTTTCAATTTTCCCGATAAAGTACATGGCCAGGTCATTAGGGGTGAGAGATGGGGGAAGAGGAGGACGGGGGGTTGAGAAGGGAGTTAGACATCTGGAACAACTGTCGAGGGCAATGGGCATGGGTGTCAATAAGGATGGAGAAATAATTTTTCCCGGCAGAGGAGAGAGCAGAGTTAAAGCACACAAGGCTGAACTTCAGGTAGACAAGGTCAGCCTGATATCTGGACTTCCACCAGCAACACTCTGTAGGTCATGCACAGGTGCAAAGAAAGCGGACTGTGGAGGTAATCCAGTGCTGTGGGTTAGTAGTATGAGATCAATGAAGGGATAGGGAGCAAGAGAGTTGAGTTCAATAGAGAGGGTGGTATTGAGGGCATCAATTTGGTCATGGATGGAAGGTAGTTAGGGTCTGAACCGTATGTGAAGCTTGGGATTAATTCTGTCTTGGCGATCTTGGTTGTGTTGGGGTACAAGAGTAAATTGGAGGTTTAGATCTGGTACAGGGTTCCAGCTGAAATGCCCTTTTGCCTGGTGAAAATACACCACCCCACCAAATTCTTACAAGCAGGAGCATGGCTGGGAGTTTGAGAAGAAGGGTGGAGTTGTATTCTCTGAAACACTCTATAACTGGCAGCTTTTAAGACTGTGGCCAGCAGGCAATGATAGGACTAGTTTAATGAGAATGGCTTCCAGATTGAAGAGTTACTTGCAGCAAAACAAGCTATGCATCATCAACACTTTGCAAATAATAATAATAATAATGTTGGTATTTGTTAAGCGCTTACTATGTGCAAAGCACTGTTCTAAGTGCTGGGGTAGACACAGGGTAATCAGGTTGTCCCACGTGGGGCTCACAGTCTTAATCCCCATTTTACAGATGAGGTAACTGATGCACAGAGAAGTTAAGTGACTTGCCCACAGTCACACAGCTGACAAGCGGCAGAGCCAGGATTCAAACCCTTGCTCTCTGACTCCAAAGCCCATGCTCTTTCCACTGAGCCACGCTGCAAATCCTCGTGACCATGCCAAAAATCAATGCAGATCGTGAAATACTGCACCAGCTAAGAAGCATGTTGAACAAATACTAGGACACTAAGGTTAAAGAGCTTCAGGGCTATTCAGATCAAAACCAAAGCAAGGGTATCTATGGACACATAAAGAGAGTTTATGGGCCCATGTACACTCCCACAGCACCACTGAAGAAGAGATGGCTCCACCTTCATCACAGATAAAGAAAGAATATTAAAGAGATAGAACAAACATTTCACTGGTCTCCTTAACACGTCTATAACCACTGAGGATGCCGCTCTTTGAAGCATAGTTAACTTGTGAACCTGTGGAGCTTTTGCTCCGCTGCAATTCACTAGCAGTGAAAAATGGCAAATCTCCTGGATCTGGTGGCATACCTATCAAAATCTACGAGCCGGTGGGAGATGTTCTGTGTCAAGGAATACTGATGAAATGACACAGGAGTTCAAAGAGGCCTCCATCATTACCATCTTCAAGAAAAAGTGTGAGATAATACATCTAGGAAGCTACGTGATATCTCCCTCCTTGGGATTGCCTGAATACTGTCACTGATTGCTACTTTTTAGGCAGTATACAGTCTCACGATGCAGGGACGGACAAAGAAGTAGAACACCAACCCAAGAAGGGAAGCAGTTATGCCTAGTGGGTAGAACACGGGCCTGGATGTCAGATGGACCTGGGTTCTAAACCTTGCTTCGCCACTTGACTTGAGCAAGTCACTTAACCTCTCTATGCCTCAGTTCCCACATCTGTAAAATGGGGATTAAGACAGTAAGTCCAATGTGGGACAGAAACTGTGTCCAACCTGATTATCTTGTCTCTATCCCTGTGCATAACACAATGCCTGGCACATAGTAAGTGCTTAATGAATATGATAACGAAGAAGGCAGGTATGTCCTATGCAAGACTGACAGAGTGAGGTGCCAATATAACATCGAGATGCAAACCAAACTGAAGGTCTCCAAAGCTGTGAGATTTGACTTCTAGAGGAGTCCACGGTGGAGGTGTGATTTGCATATGAAGTGTTTGATTGGATGACAATTCTGTTTTTGAGTGTTTTATCAATTCTACCAGTCCCTAGTGGTAGGGGTTGAACCACAACCCAACACGGCACAGCTTTCCCCTGCCAGTCATAAGTCACAATCCGATACTGGCCTGGAGCTTGCCTCCCGTCTGTGTCCATACAGCCATGATACAGGCCAGGCAGTGTTCGCAGCACTCCCCAGTCAGGGGATCGATCCTGCTCTTGACTGCTCTGGGGGGATTTATTTTTTGTCATTTATTTTTAAATAAAAAGAAAACAAATATGAGGCTTCTCATTTTGTCTCCTTCGCCCAACCTGGGGTGGGGGCAAAGGATCCAGGGTCCAGTGAGAAGCCAAAGGTGCTTTCCGGCTTTGAGGGGAGGGAAAAGAAAGGCTTCCCTACTCCAGCTGCCGCTCTGGAGCCTGGGCCGACAGATGGAGAGCTGGACACGAACCGCCCCGCCCCCCCAAGGAACTGGGACAGAGCCGCTTCGGTTTTCTTTGGAACCTGAGCTGACAGGTGGGGAGATGGACCTCCATCTCACCTACCCCTGCTGGAGTGGCGTCTCTGTGAACACATAGTACTAGCTAGGAATATTGCTGACCCGACATCTTTCATCTTCTTCCTAGAGGCCTTTTGGACTGATGGTGGAGGGGAGTTGGAAATCCTAGCTATTGGGAAATGAGTGCCCTCCTTCACCCGCACAGCCCCCCACCTCCTCATCCCCTATAGGGGTGCCAGCCCCCGGGAGCCCAGGGATATGGAGGGAAATGTCCCCGCTGGATCTGACCCCTCCTGAGGAGGTGGGTCTGAGCCGCTTTGGTTTTGGAAGGAACCACACACACATGCGATTCCAGCGGACGGTCTGATCCCCATGTGAATGGCCCCTTCCTGAGCCACGTGCCCGCTATCAGCCTGAGTCCTTACTCTTACTTCACAAAAAGTCCCACTTCCTTCTTCCCTGGCATCTCACCCAGCAAGAAGATGGAGTAACCTATGAAGACAGCTGATCAGTAGTGGCTATAAACCCCTCGTTTATTGGATCATCTTGAAGAGTTTCACCTGATTAATGTATCACAGCACAAAATGTGCCGATCCATTGTGGAACCTTCTAGAGCTGTACCACCACTGCCCTCTACAGGTAATATTTAACATTAAGAGGCAAGACAGGATTTGAGACAATGATGTCCCGGAACACAAGCTATCAGCGTCAAATAATATTCTTCAAACCCCACCAGGGTGGAGAGGGCAGCAGAAGAGCGAGGAGGAGCGAGGATATGTTGTTCCAGGTCAGTCTAAGGAAGGAGGAGAGAGACCCTAGATCAACCATCTGACATCTTTCATCTTCCTCCTAGAGGCCTTTTGGACTGATGGTGGAAGGGAATTGGAAATCCTAGCTATTTGTCTAGCACTGTCTACTCTCACTACAATCGCTAGCAACCACATCCTAGAGCTCAAAGGTGAAAATTTCCTAATAGGCCCAATCCATTTTCCTAGTTAATTATTTCAAGGGTATTCATTAAATGGACGATGAAAACAATGATGCTGACCATAATGGTGGTGGTGTTGGCAACTGATAATAGTGTCAAAGATTACAGTGATAGTGGAGATGATGACAATGCTGATATTGTGCAATAATGGCAATTTTTCCCCCCTAAAGACAGTCTAAGCTTGTGGAGAAATTCTAGTGCATTCTTCTTCAGAGATAAGGTAAATATCCTCCCCATACACATTTTCCGCAATAGCACATGCATCCTCAGCATGTGCTCATGAATAACGCCAGGCTGAAGATCTAGAGGAAGCTGGAGTAAGATCAGGGAGGAGGTATGACATCATTTTGGGAAGTGTGAGGCCTGAATTTTCTCTTTGCAAAGACAGGTTTCTCCCTGTGAGCGTAAAAGACAGGATGGTACCCTCCCTCTTGCTAATAATAATAATAATAGTGGTATTTTTAAGCGCTTACTCTGTGTCAAACACTGTTCTAAGTGTTATACTTTATAGTGGGGGCATTTCCCTCTGTATCCCTTGGCCTCTGGAGGTACCACCCCTGCAAGTGGATACAAGTTAATAAAGTCAGACACCGTCCCTGTCCCTCATGAACCTCACAGTTTAAGTAGAAGAAAGAACAGGTATTGAATTCCTTCTTTTCAGTGGAGAAAACTGAAGCACAGAGAAGTCAAGTGACTTGCCTGAGGTTGCACAGCAGACAAGTAGTAAAGCAGGGATTAGAAACCAGGTCCTCTGACACCCAGTCCTGAGCTTTCTCTATTGGGCCACGTTTTTTCGCAAGAGTGAGCAGAACACAGGATATATTGTTCCAATTCAGTCTAGGGAAGGAGGACAAATAGCTTGCTCCCCTCAGAGAAGAGCGAAGAATAATATTTAGATGTTCTTTAAACTGACCAATTTGAAAACCAAAAGCCACATGGAGTCTAGCCTCCCAGATTACTGCTAAAGTCCCATCTAATGGGACTCAATCTCCAGATCTTTAGAAGTTTTGAAGGCCCCCAGGATCACATTTCCAACACCTGGTAACAGCTTTATTTTTCTGCAAGGAGAGTGGGGACATTCATTATTCCCATTTCCTTAGCTATTTCTCTCCTTCCTAAATTCCCAGTGTTACCAAATGGAAGACGACTTTCATCTCATGGACCAAGTAACTTACTTTTCCCCGATAGGTGTTTTCAATCTACTCATGTGCAAAAAAACCCCTAAAACCCCCAAAACAAACAAAGAAAAAGACCTGTAGTTTCTTCTACTTCTTTGGCTTTGGAAGGGGATATAACCTTTTAAATAAGTTCCATGATCAAATCCATCATTCTATAAACCCCCTTTGGTAGGGTTAATAAAAACTCAAAATTACCTCCCAACAGCCAGATATGTGTCATGGAAAATAAAAGAAGATAATTAAGAAATAAAGATTTTATTTTCTAATATTTATGTTTGCTTTTACTAAATAAACATTTAAATTAAATTGAATTTAACTTAATGTTATAAGTACCTACATTTAATAATTATCTTTTTAATGTAATACTTTCAGAGAATTTTTAATTTAAGAATCGGGTTCTTGACAAAAATCCATGTTAAAAAGTATTTCTTTTTCTACTATTAATTTATAACTCCCAAGTCACTTGTGCAATTGTTGTGAGAAGACACTTTTAGATGTTTTTTTATGGTAGAAAAACAGATGGAGAAGGACTTATCTGCAGTTGGGATTCAGTTGGTATAATTTATTTCACAGGACAAGTAATATTACTGTGTCTTCCTTGTAAGCCATATTTCTGTCCTGCAATCTCTTTTCAATGATATATTCTGGTGAAATTTCAGCCGAGCACTTCAAGAACCTAAAATCATTTGTATGTTCTCCAGGCTCCCGTGCTGGTTAATTGTGATTTTTTTTTCATAAATAGCACATTCCAAGGAGTCCCCCTGGTTCAGGAGGTTTCCATGAATAGAAATGGATTTAGTCTCACAATTCCCAGCTTTCTGATGATGTATACAGTAAAGAAGAAAGACTTTAAATACCTAAAAGAATACTAATGTTCCCCAGTGGGCTGCTCCTCAAGAGGAATAATAAATATAGACATGTTTCTCTTTTTCTCCAACTAACATGGAATAGCATCACTTACACTTGGTTAAGACTCAGGTCCTTAGTTTTTAAATGCTTAATATATGGAGCACCTTTAAGATATAGGATTATTTTACTGTTATATGTTTTACTGCTTTTTGCTAAAATAATATGAAAGGAATAACTCCTCCTCAATACAGTTTGGCTAGAAGTGCCAATTTAAGGACAAGGAGTGGGCAGTGGGAGTGATTGATCCCCTGGGATTCGGTCGCTTGATTCCTCCCCACACTTTAGGGTTTCTGTCTTCAACCCATGATTTTGCCTCTGACAGGGGGGACGGGATGCTTGGAGGAAACTCAGGACAGTTGCCCCCCAGACTTCCAACTTAATGGATTAGGCAACATCCCAAACCTTCTGTCTAGCAAACCTTTAGGAGTATCTCATCCATGAATATGTCCAAATCCTTAACTGCTGAATATTTTCAGCGTGCACAGCCTCCTGTGGTAATGAGTTCATCTATACGGACCATATATATGAAGAAGTAATTATATTATTGTCATTAATATTATTATCAATTTTGAATCTACCACCTAGATCAGTAGTTGGTCTGGTGGAAAGAACATTACTCTGGGAATCAGGAGACTTGAATCTAGTCCTGGTTCTGCCTATAGAGGGCTAACATGGGTGAAAACTGTATACACTCTGTGTCGCAGCGGGAACATAACTGGCTGGCACTGCACTGCCCAAACCAGTGGCCCTAAAGTCACTAGCCCTAGAAATTATTGGTCCTGAAGTTTGAGGACTGAGGCTAGCCTATCATTTCTGAGGGGAGATTCCATCTACCTTCAACCTGCAATAGATGTCCCTCATGCTGGCGGTGTCCAATTTGGTGAACGATCTCAAGCTCATCCTGTCCAGAACCTTCAAGACATTATAGACTTCAATCATGTTGTACCTTCTCAACCTGTGCCTTTCAAAACAATCAATCAATAATATTGCATTCACTGAGTGTCTACAGTGAGCAAACACTGTGCTAACTACTTGGGAGAGTAAAATTGAGTTAGAAGACATTTCATGAATGTCCCAAGTGACATCCATTTTAGAAGGCTTATAATGTCCTGAGTTGACTGCTTTCCTTCTTTACAGTCTGAAGTCATCCTTGACTGGAGAAGGGAGAGGCTGGAGTCAGTGAGAAGGCAGGTACAGTAGTATAATTGGGATGAGACAAGTGCCTGGGCAATTGTAGTGGATGTTTGGATGGATAGGAAGAGGTGGATCAGGGTAATGTTGTGAAGGAAAAGCCAGCGAGAGACACACTACCTGAAAGTGTGGGGGTTCCTCAATGCTGATGGAAATATATTCCATGCGGCATGATTCTTTTTTCTCTCTCATGAAAAGACAGGCCCACAAAGTCGTAAAGGCCCAAAATTTTACTCAGTGGGTAAAAGTTGGGTTACTTCCCAGCCCGATTCCATACTACATGAAAGATTTGCATAGACTCATCCTGAATCAAGAATTGTGCACATAGGAAACAGACAGATTCCCAACTTATTTGGGGGTTGGATTGGCATAGAGGTATGGATGGAACTCAAGGCAGTGGAGAAGCTGTGATGTGCTCCAACACAGAAAGACGACTTGGCCACTCTAGTGGTTGGCCCTCTCTGCAATCAAGGCAACTCTGTGAATGGAGATTATGGGCTCTGTATGGGCCCTCTGGGTGTGGGCCCTTTGTGGCAAGCTGGCCTTGGCTATTCCTGGGCATGGCAGTGGGGGAGCAGACCCTAGGCTCCCCAGGAAACTTCTCCATCCAGGCCTGGACCTGGAAAGCCATCCCCTGGAGGTCTTTAAAGTTCCCACTCAGAAGACTAAGAGACTTGGATAACTCATAATGAAGGATCTGACCTGAGAGCCTGTTGATTGAAATTCAAAAGGCCTCAGGCTGTTTTCTCTAGAAAACACAATTGTTTCAGTCATCTGTTGTACCTCATCCAGCCAGTTCTCTTCCTCTCTCCTTGCCTGACATTCATTCCACAATTGGTCTGCAGCTGTTTGTAGTGGATGTGTACTTTTCATTATATTTGACAAGTTCAGGAGTGAGGGTGGCCATGGGCTGGTAGCCTATGGCTAAGGGGCAGGGAGTGCAGAGGCACAGAAAGAGGAACTGTCTAAAACATTGAAGTGACAGCTTGCTGAGAGAGCTTGATGATGGCGCAGTGTTAGCATGAATGTTTGCTGCTGACATACAGCAGTTGACATGGCTTTGTTGGAAAGTGGTGAAGCAAAATCGATGCTCAATATGCACTTTAGCTGCTCAGGTCTTGATGTACTATACCCATGAAAAGACTTTCTCTTGGGAAGACTCTAACATAGCCAGGAAAATTAGCAATAGGTTTGTGTTAAGTGCAAGGTCGGCACACGATGGGTGTCTATCAGGTTAATACTGCATACATTATGGTATAAGTTGTTGTTACAGAGCAACACCCCAAGGTTGGTTTGATGAAAATGACTCCGGGATTAAAAAGCCACATGGAAAAAAAAATTCAAGACATTTGTCATACAAACTCTGCAGTTTTTCTTGATCCTAACTTATAAGAAGCCAACAAAAACCTGCAGTACAGTTAAGCTAAGAAACACATACAACCAGTGGTGAAATGCCCAGGTGGAAGAGTCACCAAACCAAATGCATATACTCGTTGCTAAAGAAGCTGTTTTTTTCCATATTCATTAACACGACACCCCTTCAATGTACACCTCATCAGAATTAAGGAGGGAATCCGCTAGAGCTGGCAACAAAAATATACAATCCTTCATTGAGATTGAAGCCCTAAACAGCAAAGAGAACTGGAGAGCCCCAAGTGGGACAGGGACTGTGTCCAACCTGATTAACTTCTTTCTACCACAGTGCTTAGAACAGTGCTTGACAGAGAGTAAGTACCTAACAAATATAATATCAATAATAATTATTAACAATAATTCAGAATAATGAAAAAGGGAGGACCTTCACTTCAACTTTTGAGTAAATGCAAAGCACCTGCATCTGATGGCATTCCTGTGGAATTCCACAAGCATGGAAAAAAAGAAATCCCCAGATGCCAATATGAACTTTTTCTCAATCAATCATTCAATTTTGTGAGTGCTTAGTCAATACAGAGCATTGTACTGAGTACTTAGGAGAATGCAACAGAATTAATAGATGTGCTTCCCTCCCTCAAGCAGCTTACAATTTAAGAGGGGAGACAGACATTAAAATAAAGCAGCAGACTTTGAAAATACGAGCATGAATGCTCCCTGGGTGCAGGGTGAGTACCCAAATGTTTAGCTTACATGGAAGTTCTGAAGTAATAGTAAGGGGAGAAATGAAGGGGGAAGATGAGAGATAATCAGGGAAGGCCTCTTAGAGGAGATGTGATTTCAGAAGGGTTTTCATTCACTCAATCATATTTATTGAGCACTTACTGTGTGGAGAGCACTGTACTAAGCACTTGGAAAGTACAATTCAGCAACAGATAGAGACAATCCCTACCCAACAACGGACTCCCAGTCTAGGATGGGAAGAGCAGCAGTCTCTCTAATCAATCAATCAATCAACCAATCATATTTATTGAGCACTTACTGTGTGCAGAGCACTGTACTAAGCTCTTGGGAAAGTACAATACAACCATGATCAGTGACATTTCCTGCCCACAAGGAGCTTATAGTCCAGAAGCAGGGGTTCTAGAAGCCAGGCAAAACTGTTGGAGAGGAGAGCTGAGGAAGTCACACGTTGGACTGTGATGGGGTAGGTGGCGGTGGAGCATTCCTGGGGATGAGTGGTTCAGGGTCGGGGATGGTGAATGAGGGGAAAATAGGCATCTGGGGAGTGGAGAGATGGGTGAAGGTGGAGTGAACTGAGATAGATGAGATCAAGGTGCAGTGAGTAGGTTGGTGTTAGAGGAGCAAAGTGAGCATGCTGGGTTATAGTAAGAAATCCGTAAGGTAAGAAAGGAGGGGGCAGGGTGATTGAGTGCTTTAAAGCCAATGGAAATTAGTTTCTGTTTGATGTGGCAGTGGATGGGCAACCACTGGAGGTTCTTGAGGAGTGGGAAACATGACTGGCAGCAGAGTGAAGTATGAACCAGAGTGGGGAGAGACAGGAGACAGGGAGGAAAGCAAGGGGGCTGATAGAGTAATCAAGGTGGGATAGGATAAGTGCCCTGACTTTCCCATTGTTATATTCATTCAATCATTCATTCAGTCGTATTTATTGAGCGCTTACTGTGTGCAGAGCACTGTACTAAGCACTTCGAAAGTACAATTCAACAATAGAGACAATCCCTGCCCACACCGGGCTTACAGTCTAGAAGCAGGGAGGCAGACATCAAAACAAGTAAACAGGCATCAATATACATAAATGGAATTATAGATATATACGTATATACATAAGTGTTGTGGGGTGGGGAGAAAGGGGTAGAGCAAAGGGAGCAAGTCGAGGTCATGCCAGGGGGGAGCTGAGGAAAAGGAGGGGCTTATTCTGGGAAGGCCTCTTGGAGGAGGTGAGCCTTCAGTAGGGCTTTGAAGGGGGAAGAGTGATTGTTACGTGGATTTGAGAGGGAGGGCATTCCAGGCCAGAGATAGGACGTTGGCCAGGGATCGATGGCGGGACAGGCAAGAATGAGGCACAGCGAGAAGGTTAACACCAGAAGAGCGGAGTGTGGGGGCTGGGATGTAGAAGGAGAGAAGGAAAGTGAGGTAAGAAGGGGCAAGGTGATGGAGAGCTTTGAAGTCAATAGTGAGGAGTTTTTGTTTGATACAGATGTTGATAGACAACCACTGGAGTTTTTTGAGGAGGGGGGTGACATGCCCAGAACATTTCTGTAGAAAGAATCCTGGAAACAGAGTGAAGTATGGACTGAAGTGGGGAAAAATAGGAGGTTGGGAAATCAGAAAGAAAGCTGATGTGGTAATTAAGTAGGGATATGATGAGTGATTGCACTAATGTGGTAGCAGTTTGGATGGAGAAGAAAGGGCAGATGTTGGCGATGTTGTGAAGATGAGACCTGCAGGCTTTGGTGACGGATTGGATGTGTGAGGTGAATGAGAGAGAGGACTCAAGAATGACACCAAGGTTGCGGGCATGTGAGAAGGGAAGGATGGTTGTGCCGTCCACAGTGACAGGAAAGTTAGGGAGAGGACAGGGTTTGGGAGGGAAGATAAGCAGCTCTGTCTTGGACATGTTGAGTTTTAGGTGGCGGGAGGACATCCAAGTAGAGATGTCCTGAAGGCAGGAGGAGATGCAAGCCTAGAGGGAGGGAGAGAGAACAGGGGAGGAGATAGAGATTTGGGTGTCATCTGCATAGAGATGATAGTTGAAGCTGTGACTTTGACTACGGCTTTGACTACCATCTCTATGCAGATGACACGCAGATCTACATCTCATTCATTCAATAGTATTTATTGAGCGCTTACTATGTGCAGAGCACTGTACTAAGCGCTTGGGATGAACAAGTCGGCAACAGATAGAGACAGTCCCTGCCGTTTGACGGGCTTACAGTCTAATCGGGGGAGACGGACAGACAAGAACAATGGCAATAAACAGCGTCAAGGGGAAGAACATCTCGTAAAAACAATGGCAACTAAATAGAATCAAGGCGATGTACAATTCATTAACAAAATAAATAGGGTAACGAAAATATATACAGTTGAGCGGACGAGTACAGTGCTGTGGGGATGGGAAGGGAGAGGTGGAGGAGCAGAGGGAAAAGGGGAAAATGAGGCTTTAGCTGCGGAGAGGTAAAGGGGGGATGGCAGAGGGAGTAGAGGGGGAAGAGGAGCTCAGTCTGGGAAGGCCTCTTGGAGGAGGTGATTTTTAAGTAAGGTTTTGAAGAGGGAAAGAGAATCAGTTTGGCGGAGGTGAGGAGGGAGGGCGTTCCAGGACCGCGGGAGGACGTGACCCAGGGGTCGACGGCGGGATAGGCGAGACCGAGAGACGGTGAGGAGGTGGGCGGCAGAGGAGCGGAGCGTGCGGGGTGGGCGGTAGAAAGAGAGAAGGGAGGAGAGGTAGGAAGGGGCAAGGTGATGGAGAGCCTTGAAGCCTAGAGTGAGGAGTTTTTGTTTGGAGCGGAGGTCGATAGGCAACCACTGGAGTTGTTTAAGAAGGGGAGTGACATGCCCAGAACGTTTCTGCAGGAAGATGAGCCGGGCAGCGGAGTGAAGAATAGACCGGAGCGGGGCGAGAGAGGAGGAAGGGAGGTCAGAGAGAAGGCTGACACAGTAGTCTAGCCGGGATATAACGAGAGCCCGTAACAGTAAGGTAGCCGTTTGGGTGGAGAGGAAAGGGCGGATCTTGGCGATATTGTAGAGGTGAAACCGGCAGGTCTCGGTAACGGATAGGATGTGTGGGGTGAACGAGAGGGACGAGTCAAGGATGACACCGAGATTGCGGGCCTGAGAGACGGGAAGGATGGTCGTGCCATCCACGGTGATAGGGAAGTCTGGGAGAGGACCGGGTTTGGGAGGGAAGATGAGGAGCTCAGTCTTGCTCATGTTGAGTTTTAGGTGGCGGGCCGACATCCAGGTGGAGACGTCCCGGAGGCAGGAGGAGATGCGAGCCTGAAGGGAGGGGAGAGGACAGGGGCGGAGATGTAGATCTGCGGGTCATCTGCGTAGAGATGGTAGTCAAAGCCGTGAGAGCGAATGAGTTCACCGAGGGAGTGAGTGTAAATGGAGAACAGAAGAGGGCCAAGAACTGACCCTTGAGGAACTCCAACAGTTAAAGGATGGGAGGGGGAGGAGGCTCCAGCGAAGGAGACCGAGAATGACCGGCCAGAGAGGTAAGAGGAGAACCAGGAGAGGACAGAGTCCGTGAAGCCAAGGTGAGATAAGGTATAGAGGAGGAGGGGATGGTCGACAGTGTCAAAGGCAGCAGAGAGGTCAAGGAGGATTAGAATGGAGTAAGAGCCATTGGATTTGGCAAGAAGGAGGTCATGGGTGACCTTAGAGAGAGCAGTCTCGGTAGAGTGGAGGGGACGGAAGCCAGATCGGAGGGGGTCTAGGAGAGAATGGGAGTTAAGGAATTCTAGGCATCGATTGTAGACGACTCGTTCTAGGATTTTGGAAAGGAAGGGTAGTAGGGAGATAGGACGATAACTGGAGGGGGAAGTGGGGCCGCCCCTGTCCTCTCCCCCTCCCTTCAGGCTCGCATCTCCTCCTGCCTCCAGGACGTCTCCACTTGGATGTCGGCCCGCCACCTAAAACTCAACATGAGCAAGACTGAGCTCCTCATCTTCCCTCCCAAACCCGGTCCTCTCCCAGACTTCTCTATCACCGTGGATGGTACGACCATCCTTCCCGTCTCTCGGGCCCGCGATCTCGGTGTCATCCTTGACTCGTCTCTCTCGTTCACCCCACACATCCTATCCGTTACCGAGACCTGCCGGTTTCACCTCTACGATATCGCCAAGATCCGCCCTTTCCTCTCCACCCAAACGGCTACCTTACTGTTACAGGCTCTCGTTATATCCCGGCTAGACTACTGTGTCAGCCTTCTCTCTGACCTCCCTTCCTCCTCTCTCGCCCCGCTCCAGTCTATTCTTCACTCCTCTGCCCGGCTCATCTTCCTGCAGAAACGATCTGGGCATGTCACTCCCCTTCTTAAACAACTCCAGTGGTTGCCTATCAACCTCCACTCCAAACAAAAACTCCTCACTCTAGGCTTCGAGGCTCTACATCACCTTGCCCCTTCCTACCTCTCCTCCCTTCTCTCTTTCTACCACCCACCCCGCACGCTCCGCTCCTCTGCCACCCACCTCCTCACCGTGCCCTGGTCTTGCCTATCCCGCCGTCGACCCCTGGGCCACGTCCTCCCGCGGTCCTGGAACGCCCTCCCTCCTCACCTCTGCCAAACTGATTCTCTTCCCCTCTTCAAAACCCTACCTAAAACTCACCTCCTCCAAGAGGCCTTCCCAGACTGAGCTCCTCTTCTCCCTCTACTCCCTCTGCCACCCCCCCTTTACCTCTCCGCAGCTAAACCCCCTTTTTCCCCTTTTCCCTCTGCTCCTCCCCCTCTCCCTTCCCATCCCCACAGCACTGTACTCGTCCGCCCAACTGTATATATTTTCATTACCCTATTTATTTTGTTAATGAATTGTACATCGCCTTGATTCTATTTAGTTGCCATTGTTTTTACGAGATGTTCTTCCCCTTGACTCTATTTATTGCCATTGTTCTTGTCTGTCCATCTCCCCCGATTAGACTGTAAGCCCGTCAAACAGCAGGGACTGTCTCTATCTGTTGCCGACTTGTTCATCCCAAGCGCTTAGTACAGTGCTCTGCTCATAGTAAGCGCTCAATAAATACTATTGAAAGAAAGAAGAAAGAAAAGCTGTGGGAGTGAATGAGTTCTCCAAGGGAGTGAGTGTAGCTGGAGAATAGAAGGGGACCAAGAACTGAAACTTGAGGGACCCCTACAGTTAGGGGATGGGAGGGAGAGCAGGAGCCCACGAAGGACACTGAGAATGAACAGCCAGAGAAATAAGAGGAGAACCAAGAGAGGATGGTAACACCATCCTTCCCATCTCACAGGCCCGTAACCTTGGCATTATCCTTAACTCCTCTCTCTCATTCAACCCACGTATTCAATCTATCAACAAATCCTGTCGGTCCCACCTTCACAACATAACCAAAATCCAGCCTTTCCTCTCCATCCAAACTGCTACCACGTTAATACAATCACTCATCCTATCCCACCTTGATCACTGTATCAGCCTCCTTGCTGACTTTCTAACCTCCTGTCTCTCCCCACTCCATTCCATACTTCACTCCACTGCCCGGATCATCTTTCTACAAAAACATTCGGGACATGTCACTCTACTCCTCAAAAATGTTCAGTGGTTGCCCATCCACTTCCATATCAAACAAAAACTCCTCAACATTGGCTTAAGAGCACTCAATCAGCTTGCAACCTCTTACCTCACCTTGCTTCTCTCCTTCTACAACCCATCCCGCACACTTTGCTCCTCTAGTGCTAACCTTCTCACTGAGCCCCAATCTCACCTGTCTCACTGCTGACCCTTGGCATGTGTCCTGCCTCTGGCCTGGAATGCCCTCCCTCCTCAAATCTGACAGACAATTACTCTCTCCCCCTTCAAAGCCTTACTGAAGGCACGTATCCTCCAAGAGGTCTTCCCAGACTAAGATCCACTTTTCCTAATCTTCCACTCCCTTCTGCATGGCCCTGACTTGCTCCCTGTGCTCTTCCCACCCCTACACCAGCCCCACAGCACTTATGTATCTGTAATTTTATTTATTTGCATTGACATCTTTCTCCCCCCTTCTAGACTGTGAGCTCGTTGTGGGCAGGGATTGTCACTGCTTACTTTTGTATTGTACTTTCCCAAGCACTTAGTACAGTGCTCTGCAGACAGTAAGTACTTAATAAATACGATTGAATAAATGAATGAATGATTAATGTGGTAGCCGTTTGGATGGAGAGGGGTAAAGTGCTGTGTGTCTGGGATGAATAAAAGGGATGACACAGAAGGGAGAGGGAGAAGAGGAAGGAGAGCTTAGTCAGGAAGGCCTCTTGAGATGTGACTTCAAAAGGCTTCGAAGGGGGAGAGAGTAATTGTCTGCCAGATTTGAGGAGGGAGGGCATTCCAGACCAGAGGCAGGACATGGGTGAGGGGTGGGAGAGGAGATCGAAGTGCAGTGAATAGGTTGGCTTTAGAGAAGTGGAAGTGTGTGAGCTGGGATGTAGTAGGAGAGTATCGAGGTGAGGTAGGAGGGGGCAAAGTGATGGAGTGCTTTAAAGTCGATGCAGTCTGTTTGATGCAGAGATGGATGGGCCACCACTGGAGGTTCTTAAGGAGTGGGGAAACATGGCCTGAACATTTTTATAGAAAAATGATCTGGGCAGCAGAGTGAAGTATGGACTGGAGAGACAGGGGCAGGAAGGTCAGCAGGGAGGCTGATATAGTAATCAAGCAGGATAAGATAACTGCTTGGATTAATGTGGTAACAGTTTGGATGGAGAGGAAAGGGCAGATTTTAGTGATGTTGTGAAGGTTAAACTGAGAGGATTTAGTGATGTGAGTTGAATGAGACAGAGGAATCAAGGATAATGCCAAGGTTATGGGCTTGTGAGATAGCAAGGATGGTGGTGGTGTCTAAAGTCAGGGGAAGGGCAGGGTTGGGGTGGAAAGATAAGGAGTTCTGTTTTGGACACGTTCAGTTTGAGGTGATGATGGGGCATGTGAGTAGAGATGTCTCAAAGGCAGGAGGAAATGTGAGGCTGCAGAGTGGGTGAAAGATCAGGGCTGGAGATGTAGATTTGGAAATCAGCTAAATAGAGGTGGGAGATGAAGCCAGGGGAGCAAATGAGTTCTCAAAGGGAGTGGGTGTAGATGGAGAATAGAAGGGGACTTGCAAATGAGTATGAATCACTTCAAAGATTTGGCATCATATTATGAATTGGAAATAATTCTAAAGAAAATCAAGATCGGGTACCAGTCACATACAGGAATCCCTATACGCAACCAAATATATATATATATATATATATATATATATATATATTTCTATGGTATTTGTTAAGCTCTTCTATGGGTCAAGCACTGTTCTAAGCACTGGAGTAGATACAAGTTAATCAGGTCAGACACAATCCCTGCCCCACAAGGATCTCACAGTCTAAGTATCGAATCCCTATTTTACATTGCAGAAATTGAGATACAGAGAAGTTAAGTGACTTACCCAGGTAAGTGGCAAAGCCAGGATTAGAGCCCATATCTTTTGGCTCCTAGGCCCACGCTCTTTCCACTAGGCCACCTTGCTTCCCATTTCCTCAAATATTTCTAAAGACATTTCCCAAGTCTTTAAACATCTGCCCAGTCTGATAACCTTGAATCTACCCAAGTGCTTAGCATATAATAAGCACATAATAAGTGCCATAATTATTAATTATCATTATTGTGTTGATTTCTGGATCCTTTGAGATCTCCGCATCATACCTGTGAAGTCATCGTAGTCTTCTCCCACTTGACACTTACATGACTTCATGTTTGTAAGATGCGTCTGACCTGCAAAGCGGTTTTAAATCACCTATTTTGAAAAGGGAGAAGCTCAGACCCTATCTGTGTGGCATCATTTGACTGTGGACATATGAGTTGCAATTATATAGGGTTTGCTCATTTTTTTAAGCATCCCAAAACGCTTTCTTCCCTGTTAGGTGAATTGTATTCTTATGTCAAGGAAAGAGGACCACCAAAGATGCCCTCCTCACCCACTGATGGAGCCACAGAACAGGGCAGTCACTGAAACACTGAAGGATGCTAAGCAGGCCCTATTTCTGACCAGCTACATGGAGAGCGAATGCCACTGATGTGTGGTTTCCCAAAACAGTATCAAAGCCAATGGTGAAGCACCATGACACTGGCCATGTGCCCCTTCTCTAGGCTGTTTTTCAAATCACTGGAGAAATGAGATGGTTTCTGCCACCCCAACCATCCTGATTGTCCAGATTGTCCTGATCGTTGTACTCTCCTTTGATTTGCAGTAAACTACTGAAGTTGGAAACCACATAACAAGACCTGGAAGTTGCATTTCCCTTGTGACCGAGGCAAGATTGATTCATCTCCGTCCTTTTCCAGAAGGCAGGAGTGGAAAAGGCACATTGGGAATAGGCCCTGAAAGAGTTAAAACATGCTTTTTCATGACAAACTCCCCAACCAAAAGTTTGAACTGAGAAGTGGAAGTGATCCAAATGCTAAGGAAGGGGGAAGGGAAGAGGACATCTAAAGCGAACATACAATATGCATATCACCCTGGAGTGCCTGGTGTTAATAACATTATTGAAAAAGAAAAGGAAGGCATGCTTCAACGCTGCCTTGGATCTACAGGCTGAACATACACAGAAGCCGCTGGGGGCACTGACAGCAAGCAAACCCTGCTCCTGGAGCCAGAGACAGAGTGAGGTCTAAGGGGTCTCTCCTCAGCTGTTCCGTGGTGTTCTTGGCATCATCTCGTTTTGGTTTGGTTTGGCTTGCACAAATTTGGTGCTTCTTTCTTTTCTGTTTTGAGTTTCCAATAAGAGAAGAGAGGCTTTTGCGGAGGCTGGAGGGATTCTGGATCAGGCTAGGGTGGAAGGTGGAGTTTACTTGAGATCTGGTTAGCCAATGGGTCCCCCACTTAGCAACAGACTGGAAAGGGCCAATAGGAGCCATTGCACAATTTGGCAAGGGGCCAGGGACTTTGGGCCAAATCTCTAGTCCCCTGCCAAGAAAACAAACAAGGGCACTTTGAAAAATACCATCATTAAATATTTCTTTTTCTCCTTTACAAATTATCTTCACTTATAGTTACTGGTGGCTTTTACTCCATTTCCAAGTTCCGATTGTTAAAAAAGGATTGACTTTTTCAGACTCCTGCAGTAGTTTGCTTTTACTGTAGAAGACTTTGTTACCTCTTTGGGAAAATTTTATGCCCTTCAGTCAACTGTTGGTGGACTTTTATTAATTGCCCTCTCCTAGCCAATAACAGGGAAATCTATTAAGTGGAAAAAAATAGCTTGTTCAAGTCTTAAGTACAGGCAAACCCCATGGTACAGCCATCCCATAATATATACAACCTAGGTAACCTGTCATTATTGTTTGAGATCTCAACGATCTAATGGATCACTGAGAGATGCCAAAACAGATGAAGAAGTTATGGTCACTCCATCCCCAAGAAGAAGTCTTTCATCAATTTTAAAGAAAACAGATGGATTGATAAAAAATAACTGATGATCCTGATGGATATAGAAATTCAGAATGGTGAAGAAGCATTTGGAAGAAGGTGGCCTGCAACCAGGTCAATCAATCAATCAATGGCATTTATTGATCATTTATTGTCTGCAGAGCCATGAACAAAGCATTTGGAAGAGTAGAACACAAGAGAGTCGGTAGACATGTTCTCTGCCCACATGGACCTTATAGTCTGTAAGGGGAGAAAACTATTAAAATCAATTACGGATGAAAACAAGTAATCTGTGAAGGCAAGAAGAAGGTTGTTCAACATAAGCTGGACAAATTCTTCACTAAAATCAAAAAACCACTACTACATTCAGCAGAAAAGGCCTCGATTTTTGTGGCCTCCTGCAAAGATTCCTAATCATACAAGTCCTCATTCAGTTAATGTTGTGGTGTTATTCTCTGAATTGCTTAAGCAATAATTAGATGGGAACATCACATTTTTTCTAGAGGTTTTGAAATGGATCCCAATTTATGGTATGTAAGCCTATGGAAGAATGGACCCCACAGCAGCCATTCACAATACATCACATTTTGAGGAATACATCAGAGCTCTCTCTATATATTTATTTATGCATGTATATTCATCCCTAAGAAGTAATGAACTTTCTGAACCATGTATGTATGATTATATATGTGTCTAAGAAGACTCATGAGGTCATAATAGCCTAATACATCCGAGCAGCAGTGTCATACTTTCTAGTCTTTAAACATTCTGTTCATTTTCATCTTGATAGAAAAAGGTGCTAGGTTGCTAGTCCCAAAGGAGTCTGTGGAATGAAATTAGACTCCCTGTTCTACAGGGAATTTCCCACAGGACTGGCTCATTCTAGGAATCCGTAAGTGATGCTGCCTCTAAAAAATCTCTCTTTTTGTCTGTCACCCACCCTTCCAATCCAAGCCCACATAAATCCTTCAAATTAATTCCAGTTTTATATTTGTACTGTTAATTTCAAGGCTTTTTTCATTAGAGAATATGGAGTGTGTTTGTGTGTGCGTTTGTGTATGTCTGTGTATCTGTATGGATAGGGAATAAGGGGATTAGGGATTTTATATTAAACAGGCACAGAGCTGATTTTCATCTGTTCTCTGTCCCTTCAGAGAAACTGGGGAGAATTCAGAAGAGTTCTCTGCCTTTATTGAATACATAATTTGAGGGATTTTAGAGTGGTCTTAAATGTAAATCTATTGAGTGCTAAATCTAGGGGACAGACAGCATCCCTACCAATAGAACCAATCTTCAGCAGTCTTTCTTGTAAAAGAGGAACCAGCTTTTGATAATGTGTATGGGTTTTGCCAATTTTTCCCTTGAATTATGGGCATTAAACCAATGACCCTGAATCACTAATGGAGTGACAGCTAAATTGACATTCATCCTGCCCACAGGGACTCCTTTTTTTTTCAATTTTTTATGCTATCTGTTAAGCACTTGCAATGTGTCAGGCACTGTACTAAGCACTTGCTGGGGCAGATACAAGCTAATCAGGTTGGACACAATCCATGTCCCACAAGGGGCTCAAAGTCTTAATCCCCATTTTACAGATGAGGCACAGAGAAGTTAAGTGAGTTGCCCAAGGTCACAAAGCAGACAAGTGGTGTGGCAGGGATTAGAATCCAGGTCCTTCTGACTCTCAGGTCTGTGCTCTTTCCACTATACCACACTACAGAAGCAGCGTGGCTCAGTGGAAAGAGCCCGGGCTTGGGAGTCAGAGGTCATGTGTTCGAATCCCAGCTCTGCCACTTGTCAGCTGTGTGACTGTGGACAAGTCACTTAACTTCTCTGTGCCTCAGGTACCTCATCTGTAAAATGGGGATAAAGACTGTGAGCCTCACGTGGGACAACCTGATTACCCTGTAAATCTACCCCAGCGCTTAGAAGAGTGCTCTGCACATAGTAAGGGCTTAACAAATACCAGCATTATTATTATTATTACTTCCTTTGTTAGGGATTGCCCCAAACAGGGCTTCAGAGAGATGCTTGGGGCTTCTTGCCCCTTGGTTGGGCCCTTTAATACATTTCCAGTATTTTATGGCAGGTAACCTGGCAAGGAGAACATACTTAGAACAGTGCTTGGCACATAGTAAGCTCTTAAAAAATGCCATCATTATTATGGAATTGGGAATTGGGCGGCAGGGTTCCTGCTCTTGCTGCACGTACCTCAGGACGTATAGTGGACTTCAGAGCATCTTTACTTAATTCACGATGTGGGTTGAGGCTGTAATAATAATAGCCACCTAGAGCTATGTATTAAGGGCATTCTAAATGACAAGAATTATTACTTCTTGACGGGGGGCTATTTTGGAACTGAAGAGTATAAACTCAGCCAACTCAGCAGACTTTATAGGAGGCTACAGCAGCAGACAGATGAGTTTAGAGCACTACAACTGGTGAGAGGCTGATGTTGAGCTAAATCAGGAGACCAGAGAGGCAGGTTAGAAAAGTTTTGCACCTCCTCCTGCCTTCAAGACATCTCTATTTGAATGTCCTCCCGTCACCTTAAATTTAACATGTTCCTCATCTTCTCACACAAACCCTGTCCTCCCTCTGACTTTCCCATCATTGTAAATGGCACCACCACCCTTCCTGTCTCACAAGCCCATAATCTTGGTGTTATCCTTGAGAAGCAGCATGAAAAACAGCGTGGCTTAGTAGAAAGAGCACGGGCTTGGGAGTAAGAGGTCGTGGGTTCTAAGCCCAGCCCTGCCACTTATCAGCTGTGTGACTTCGGGCAAGTCGCTTCACTTCTCTGTGCCTGTCACCTCATCAGTTATTATTATTATTATTAAAATGGGGATTAAGACTGTGAGCCCTACGTGGGACAACCTGATTTCATTGTAACCACCCCAGTGCTTAGAACAAACAGTGCTTGGCACATAATAAGCACTTAACAAATACCATTATTATCATTACTATTATGTGGGACATGGGTTTTGTCCAGTCTAATGAGTTTGTATCTACCCTAGCTCCTAGCTTTTAGAACAGTGCTTGACACATAGTAAGCACTTAACAAATACCACCATTATTATTAAAAGGAGGTCATTGGAGACATCAGGGAGCATGATCTCAGTATATTGAGGAGGTGAACACCCTACTGGAACAAGAAGAGGACCCAGTACTGTTTTCAAGGTTGTTTCTTGGTGTCCTAATCTTACTGAAGACTCTGCTTAAGGAGAGCAATCCTTCTCCTGATTCCCTCTTGCTGGTCTGGCTTGTCTGCTGCAGCTGTCTCCTTGCTTGGGTTGGTGTTCCACAGTAAGTGAACCTGGGCATTAAATGTCTCCTTCAGAGAGCATGCCCCCATTTTTTCCCCACCTCACTTTGTGAACCATCCCTTTAGTCACTCTTAGCTTGCAAGTCACTTAACTTCTCTGTGCCTCAGTTTCCTCCTTTGTAAAATGGAGATTAAATACCATACCACTTAATACTCTCATGTCCATTCCAGCTGCTCCTCTCATGATCATTCTCACAGTGTCCCCACTATTGCCAATCTATCATCCTCCCTCAAACCCACGTACCAGGACCTTCTTCTCAGTCTGCCTCTATCATGCTCAGGATCCACCACATCCTGTTTCTCAGGGCAGCAGGCACTCTCAGTTTCCCAGGTCTCCTAACTACCAGTCATGTGCTCTTTCCATAGGACTTCCAAAACCAAAAGCTGTGGAAAAAGGGATATCAGAAACTGTGGGCAGTTTGGGGAGGTGAGCTGTCTGGATGTGATTGCAGGAGTTTGGGGGGCCCTCTGAAAGGGAAGAGATCAGGGAATAGGGTCACGATGAAAGGATCAGTTTTAGGAGATGCTACTGGAAGCATGGAGAGGGAGAGGGGACAGAGGTGTTTTCCTCCCCTTAGAAGCCTGGAGGCGTCTCAGTGCTTTTGAGGAAACTGATAAGAGCAAACTCTGACACAAACTACTCATACGGTAGAGACAAAACAGAAAATATTGTCCAGCAACAGCAACAAGGATTGGAGCCTCCTGGGGTTTTTTATGGTACTTGTTAAGTGCTTACTCTGTGCCAGGCATTGTAGTAAGCGTTGGGGTGGGTACAAGCATACTGGGTTGGATGCAGTCTTTGTCCCACATGGGGCTCACAATCTCAATCCCTATTTTACAGATGAGGTAACTGAGCACAGAGAGGTGAACTGACTTGCCCAAGGTCACACAGCAGACAAGTGGCAGAACTATTAGGCAAGAACACACTGGAGGGTGATTCTGAGGCAAATCACACTTGCTCAGGACCCAGGATCCTGTTCCACTCTGCCACCTCCCTCTGCTCTGCTCCCTCTTCCTTAAGAAGGTTGAAATCGTTAGCTAGTGGAGTTGAAAATAGGAATAATTGCTTTGTAAAGTCGCCTCTAAAGCAATCAATGTTGGGGGATCTCTGTGCATACTGACGGATTAGCTTCATAGTATGGCTAAGAACCCCCTCCTCCTCCACCACTTAACTTCCTTTTCACTGATTCCCACCACAACCTGCTCTCTGATCATTCCTTGGGCTGGAGAGTCCCTCATCTAACTCATCTTTTTTTCATACTTATACAGCTTCCTTCAGGGACTTTGTAGCTGACCCACATTGTTGACCAACCCTTGATGTTTGTGGATGCTTCAGAAACTGAGAAAGCTCACCACTGCTGTTTTGGGCAAAGCACCTCTGCCTCCACATTTTTTCCCAGTTGCTCTTCCTGCCTGGTTGTTCCAGGCAATTAGATTCCCTACTTCTAGTCAATATGACTAAACTGACATAAAGGGAGGTTTGTGGTTTCAAAGATCCTAGACAGGAGTTAACAGTGGGGAATCAATGAGCTGGGAAAGGAAGAATCGACTCATACAAGGATAGGGGGTCGGCCCAGGGTATTTAAAGTTGTTGCCCTTTCCCCCAGTCATTTCCTTGCTTCCACTTTTCCTCTCTCCCTCCCCGCACCTCCCCTCAAGTACTGGTAATGCTTCTTGCTCCCACGCCATTTAGGGGGTTCCACCTCAGCGGGGTGGAAATCATTTCTTTTTTGAATTCAAAGCAGCATGGCCTAGTGGATGGAGCATGGGCCTGGGAGTCAGAAGGACTCAGTTTCTAATCCCAGCTCCGTCGCTTGTCTGCTGAATGACCTTGGGCGACTCACCTTGGGTGACTCACTTAACTTTTCTCTGCTTCAGTTACCTCTTCTGTAAAATGGGGATTAAGACTATGAACCCCACTTGGAACATGGACTGTGTCCAATTTGATTAGCTTGTATCTACCCAAGCACTTAGTAAAGTGCCTGGCACATAGCAGCGCTTAACAAAAAACATAAAAAAATTCAAATGTTCTAATTCAAAGCAGATTCAATATTTGCTCTAGTGAATTTGACTGGGATGTAGTCCCCCACACCCATCCCCCGCACTTCCTAGCTCAGCCATCCCTTTCCTGGACCCTGCCCAAGGTGTGGGGCTCAGGAGAGGATAGATTGACCACCTTGATTGACCACCATGAGCATAACATACTGTCTTTTTCTACAATGGGGTCATGTTTATGCCAGTGCAGCAACTGTGGTCTTGCTATCATCTCAGAAGGGGAAGGCAGAACTGAGGGTTTGGCAACTTGATCTTTGAGACTGCATTGGTTATGACACATGGAAAGGTGAAGAAAAATGTATTTGAAGAATGATTTTATTGTGCACAGAGGACTGTACTAAGTACTTGGGAGAAGAAAATTTAATAGAGTTGGTAGATGCCCTGCCCTCAAGGAGCTTATCCTAGATGGGGAGACTGATTTGAAAATAAATTACAGATAGGGGAAAAGACAGAGTTTAGGAGATGTACATAAGTGCTGTGGGGCTGAGAGTGGAGTGACTATCAAGTACTTAAAGAGTACATTTCAAAGTACAAAGGCAATGTGGAAGGTAGAAGGAGTTGAGGAAATGAGGGTTTTGTCGCAGGGAAAGCCTTTAGGAGGAGATGTGATTTTAATAAGGCTTTAAAAGTGGGGAGCGTGGTGGTCTGTCATATACGAAGGGGAGGGGGAGGGAGTTTCAGGACAGAGGGTGGAGGTGGCCATAGGGGTGGCGGTGAGATAGATGTGATGGAGGTACAGTGAGTAGGTTGGCACTATTCATTCATTCAATCATATTTATTGAGCACTTACTGTGTGCAGAGCACTGTACTAAGCTCTTGGAAAGTATAGTTCGGCAACAGATAGAGATAATCCCTACCCAACAACAGGCTCACAGGTTAGAGGAGTGAAGTGTGCAGGCTGTAGTAGGAAATCAGTGAGGTATGTTATGATGGGGAGAGCTGATTGAGTGCCTTAAAGCTGATGGTAAGGGGTTTCTGTTTGATAGGAGGTGGATGGACAACCACTGGAGTTTTTGAGGGGTAGGGAGACATGGGCTGAACTTTTTTGTAAAAATGATCCAGATGGTAAATGAAGTATCTCGTTGTTCTCCAAGTCTAGCGTAAGTCTAGCCTCATTTTGACTACTTCAGTTAAATGTCTTCACATCCATAGGCTGCCCTGATGAAGCAAGGGTTTGTGAATGTCTGCCTGCGTGTAGGTGCAGACCGCCCTTTGTCCAAGTTGAGAATGTTGAGAGGTTTCACTACAGCACAGTGCATCCGGCCCAGCCACTGCCAATCCCTGGGAAACTCACAGTATCCGAAGCCACAATGGGGGAGAGAGTGTCTGGACCCACAAGATGCAGGATCCAGCATGTGGGGGGAGCCGCCGGGGAGCAGATGACTCAGCCAATTCCCTAGAAATGCGGCCAGAAGGCAGGGAGAGACCCCCCAATCAAGACATTCTGTATCAGCATGGCCTAGTGGAAAAAAATAGCAACGCAGGACTGGGAGTGAGGAGACTTGGGTTCTCATCACAGCTCTGCCACTTGTTTGTTGTGTGACATTGGTCAAGTCATGTAACTTCTCTGTGCCTCAGTTTCCTCATCTGGAAAATGGGGATTAGATTCCCGTTCCCCCTTCCCTGTAGACTGTGAGCCTCTGTGGTACAGAGACTCTGTCTGCTCTGACTGAATTGTATCAAGCCCATAAGCATAGTAAGCATAGTAAATACTCAACAAATATCATTATTGTTATTGGTAGTATTATAATCATTATTGCACTTTCTATGGGCCAAGCACTCTTCTAAGCACTGGGGTAGATAAAAGTTATCAGGTTGGACACAGTCCCCATCCCACATGGGGTTCACATTCTTAGTTCCTATTTCAAGAGAAGGTAACTGAGACAGAGAGAAGTTAAGTGACTTGCCCAAGGTCACACAGCAGACATGTGGTGGAGCCAGGATTAATCCCCCTGCCTGTCCTTCTGACTCCCAGGCCCATGCTCTATCCACTAAGCCATGCTGCTTATTACTGTTACCTAGTTCTCAGGAGAAAGGCCCAGGATGTCTGCCCTGGGTGAAAACAGTAGACATGCAGCAGAGAGGCAGACTAGGGTTTAAGTTCCCCTGTGTATAGGAGATGGGACTGCTTGAAATGATTGGAATAGGGGCTACTTGCAGGCCCTGGGGGCTCACTGTAGCCCAGTTGTTCCAGGTGCCCTTTCAAAGAAGCTCTTTATGGTTTGGTAAGCCTGCATTTTCCCAACCACAAGGCTCACTAACTGCCAAATAAACCTTACTGAAGCCCGCCTATCAAATTCCAGTGTTGAGGATCACAGCTGGTCGGGGAGTCCATCAATATCTAAGTCCTGTGCTAACACTAAATTTTCTTGTCATCCTTGTTTCCTGTCTCTTTTCAGTCAGAACTGTGTGTCATGAAATGAAGCAGTATATTTTTTTTTTCTTGGCAGGCAGGACAGATGAGTCAAGGAGGAAGCATAGCCTTGGATCCTTAGGGATTATCTGTTTCTGGGCTGAGGAGAGGAGAGGAAGAGCAGGTTTGCTGTGCGGTATTTGTTTCACTGTTTAATATTAAGTTACTGGAAGATTTGTCTTCTCCCACCTAGATTATGGGAAGGGACTATCTTTTTTCCATTTTTTATATAAATTCCCAAGCCCCCAGTACAGGGTCACATATGCATCATAGGTGCATGATTCTTTAGGGATGAAGATGATGGTGATGGTGAAGATTGGGAAGCAGTGTAGCCTACTGGATAGAGCATGGGCCTGGGAGTCAGAAGGACCTGGGTTCTTATCCTGCCTCGACCAACACTTGCCTGCTGTGTGATGCTGGGCAAATCACTTAACTTCCGGGTGCCTCAGTTACCACATCTGTAAAATGGGGATTAAGACTGTGAGACCCATGTGGGACATGGACAGTGTTCAATCTGATTAGTTTGTATCTACCCCAGCGTTTAGTACAGTGCCTGGCACATAGAAAGCACATAATAAATGCCATAAAAAAGTTAAAAAAATATGAAAAAAATTCAGTGTAAGCTTCGTTTTACTTGAGAGAAGCAACACAAGGCAAGTGTATAGCATGCAAACTTGAAGGATTTCCCGTGCTGCATGAATAAGAACATATTTTCTCACATTAGCAATCCCCTCGATTGTGATCTACATTTATAATCTGTACTTGTTCTTCGGCAATGGACAATTGACTTCATCTGTGTCTACTTTACTAATTCGATCAGCAAAGGAAAACTATTCTTGCAGGACCTTTAAAAATGAAAAACAGTACCAATTATGTTCTTAAATACAATGGATCTTCGAGCATTAGTATAGATATATTGGATTCCTTGCTAAACTACTGCCCTACATGCCTTAAGAAGGTTGTTTTTTCTTTGTTTAATGAGACTTGGTGAGAAAGAGTTCTGATGCTAACCACACACTCCCTAAATTTAGTAATTGAAGGGGAAATATGTAAGTCTGACATGAATAGAAAAGGCAGAGAAAAGGCAGAATTAACCTATTCTAATAGCCCTCCTTCTCTTTTCTCCCTCCCCCTTCTGCATCGTCTGGATTTGCTCCCTTTATTCATCCCCGCTCCCAGTCCCACAGCACATATGCACATATCTGTAATTTATGTATTTATATTAATATCTGTCTCCCTCTCTAGACTGTAAGCTCATTGTGGGCAGAGAATGTGTCTGTTATATTGGTATATAGCTCTCTCCCAAGTGTTTAGTTCAGTGCTATGCACACAGAAAATGCTCAGTAAATACGATTGACTGACTATTACAACCCAGTCCACACCCTTCACTCCTCTAATGTCAACCTACTCACTGTACCTGGATCTCATCTATCTTGCAACTCATACCCCTCACCCACATCCTGCCTCTCACCTGTAATGCCCTCCCTCTTCACATCCGCCAAGATGATCACTCTCCCCACCTTCAAAGCCTTATTAAAACCACGACTCCTCCAAGAGGCCTTCCCTGACTAAGCCCCCATATCCTCTTCTCCCACTTGCTTCAGCGTCAACCTTGCACTTGAATTTGCATCCTTCATTCACCCCTCCCTCAGCCCCCCCTAGCGCTTATGTACATATCCATAATTTATTTTATATAAATATCTGTCTCTCCCTCTGCACTGTAAGCTAGATGTGGGCAGGGAATTTTTCTACCAACTCTGTTAAATTGTATTCTCCCATGTGTTCTGCATATATTAAGCACTCAAATATGATTGATTGCAAAAAATGGGGAACAATTAGGCAAGTAAATATGATATGTTAAACAGGACTTCACTTCAACATGATGGGGAAAGAGTCAATCAGCTTTCTACTCCACCGGACCTTGCTCTTCTCCGACTACAACCCAGCCCACACACTTCGCTCCTGTAGCACCAACCTATTCAGTATGCCTCGATATTTTCTTTTTCATGGTATTCGTTAGGTACCTACTGTGCATGACGTACTGTTCTATGTGCTAGGTTAGAAACAAATGAATCATTCTGGACACAGTCCCCATCCCACATGAGTCTCACAATCTAAATAGGGAGAACAGATATTGAATCCCCATTTTATAGTTGAGGAAACTGAGGCACAGAGAAGTTAAGTGACTTTCCCAATGTCACACAGCAAGCAATTGGCGGAGCTAGGATTAGAACCCAGGTGCTCTGATTCCCAGGCCCGTGCTCTTTCCACTAGACCATGCTGCTGCTTTGACTGTGATGAGAGACACACATGTACATATCTGTAAGTAATTCATTTATTTTAATATCCGTCTCCCCTTCTAATAATAATAATAATGTTGGCATTTGTTAAGCGCTTGCTATGTGCAGAGCACTGTTCTAAGCACTGGGGTAGATACAAGGTAATCAGGTTGTCCCACGTGAGGCTCACAGTTAATCCCCATTTTACAGATGAGGTAACTGAGGTACAGAGAAGTTAAGTGACTTGCCCACAGTCACACAGCTGACAAGTGGCAGAGCTGGAAATCGAACTCATGACCTATGACTCCCAAGCCCGGGCTCTTTCCACTGAGCCATGCTGCTCTAGACTGTGAGGTCCTTGCAGGCAGGGAACTTGTTCACCAAGTCCAGCATTGTTCTGTCCCAAGTGCTTAGTACAGTGCTTTGCACACAGTAAGTGCTCAGTAAATACCACTGATTGATTGATTGATTAAAGGTGGCTCCATTTGCACTCTTGAATAGTGCTGTGGTAGATTTATATTGGGTCAAAGAGCATCTTCAGCCATGAGTAAAAGACCTCAGTTTGGGGGCCCTCAGCATATTCCTGGATCTCTTCGGCTTTGTCAGCTCACTTTCGGTCATGTTAAAATCTGTGCCTACTGAAGGCAAGAGAAACCACTCCTGTAATGGTGGTGGCAATAGAGAAGATGGAAATAATGTGTGTTAGAGAGGGTGAGAACTTTCTTACCTTCATCATCCTACCCTCCTCTATCTCCTTCCTCCCCTTTTCACCCTTCTCTTCCTCCCTTTCCCCTCAGTGCCCCTCTTTGTCCCACCCATTCAAAGATGCATCCTCCCCTTTAATATTCTGCCCCAAAGTTACCCTGCCACTCAAAATCAAAAGTTGCTACTCCTTTCTCCATCCTTCTAATAGTAATAATAATAATAATGATGGTATCTGTTAAGCACTTACTACCTGTCAAGCACTGTTCTAAGCGCTGGAATAGATACAGAGTAAGCACGTTGTCCCAGTCTTACTCCCCAGTTTACAGATGAGGGAACTGAGGCCCAGAGAAGTTAAATGGCTTACCCAAGGTCCCACAGCAGGCAAGTGGCAGACCTGGGATTAGAATCCACTACCTCGGACTCCCAAGCCTGTGCTGTCCACTAAGCCACACTGCTTCTCTAATTAGCTTCTAGATTTACGTACCTCTCTTTTCCTTGAGACTCTGAAGAGAAGAGATGTAAAAGAAAAACACTTAGAACAGTGCTTAGCACATAGTAAGTGCTTAACAAATACCATCTGAAAAAATTAAAAATAATTTTAATGGGGAAGATGAATAACTTTAATATCTATATCTTGTTTAAATTTGGGGGATCTATGAAATACTGATGTATATATCCTGATAGGATTCAAAACTGATGCTCCTGGTGGTGATAATTTATTGCTGTGAGGAGATGTCTGCTTTTGACCCAATGCGCTCAGCATTTGGCCTCTTCACGCCACTGAGATAACATTCTCTAAGGTCAGTGACGATCTCCTTGTGGCCAAACTGAATGGGCTTTTCTCAATCCTGAACCTATGAGCTGCCTTGGAATCTGTGGGTGACATCTCCAGAGTCCACCCCTTCCTCTCCATCCAAAGTGCTTCCATGCTGATCCATACACTCAGCATTTGCCACCTTGATTTCTGTATCAGCCTCCTCCTTGGCTTCATTGCCTCCAGCCTCTCCCCTCTCCAGTCCCTAACTGACTTTACTGCCTGGATCATTTAAAAAAAAATAAATTCAGTGCCCATCTCCCCACCATCTCTGCACCAAACAGAAACTCCTAGAGAAGTAACATGACCTAGTGAAGAGAACATGGGTGAGGGAGTTAGAGGACCTGGATTCTAATCCCACTTCTACCACTTTCCTGCTGTGTAACCTCGGGCAAATCATTTTGCTTATCTTTGCCTCCATTTCCTCACCTGTAAATGTGGATTAAATACTTGTTCTCCCTCCTATTTAGACTGTGAGCCCCATGTGGAACAAGGACTATAGCTGATCTTTTTTTTTAACGGTACTTGTAAAGTGCTTACTATGTCCCAGGCACTGTACTAAGTGCTGGGGTAGATGCAAGCTAATTAGGTTGTACAAACTAATCAGTCCATGTCCCACCTGGGGCTCACGGTCTTAATCGCCATTTTACAGATGCAGTAACTGAGGTGCAGAGAAGTTGTGATTTTCCCGAAATCACACAGCAGACAAGAGGCAGAGCCGAGATTAGAACCAAGGTCCTCTGACTTCCTAGCCTTGTGCTTTTTCCACTAGGCCAGGCTGCTTCTCATAAGCGTTTAGTACAGTGCTCTGCACACAGTAAGTGCTCAATAAATACGATTGAATGAACGAAATTCTGCCAAAACATGTATTTACACTATATGGTTGGTTACCTAGCATGCAGTGTCAGGATTAGGCGTTATCCTTCCAACACTGTGTGCTTTCCTGGAAGCTGAGATGCGTGTTAGCAGAAGGGATTGTGCACTCTGAATGGCAAAGGTTTAGGAAGATGAGCAATAGAGGGCAAGTTTTCCTTCATGTGGGCTTCTGTAACAACACCAACTCCCACGTTATAGAAGAAGAGGGTGCATACTTAGATGAAGCTCCTTTAGATTTAGCATATATGATCTGATTATCTTGTACAGTGCTAGGCACAGATTAACCAAGTAAGTGTTACCAATTTGTACATTCCAAGCGCTTAGTACAGTGCTCTGCACATAGTAAGCGCTCAATAAATACTATTGAATGAATGAATGAATAAGCACTTACCAGATAACGTTATTATTATCCATCGGTTTTAAAGCACTTAATCAGTTCTCTTCCCCCTTAGCCACACTTTACTCCTCTGGTATTAACCTTTTCTTTTTTTATGTATTGTGCTTTCCCAAGTTCTTAGTACAGTGCTCTGCACACAGTAAGTGCTCAATAAATACAATTGAATGAATGAGCAGCCCTTCGTTGTTGGGGGGGTGCGGGGAGGTCCCGGGCCACCGGAGCCGGTTGGACAGCGGAGCTGGCCCTCGGAACAGGGAGGGGAAGAGGAGAGAGGGGGAAGGGAAGGGAGGGAAGGGGGGAAGGGAAAGGGAGGGGGAGGGAAGGAGGGATTGGGAAGCAGCGTGGCTTAGTGGAAAGAGCACTGGCTTGGGAGTCAAAGGTTGTGAGTTCTAATCCCGATCCGCCATTTATCAGCTTGGGCAACTCAGTCATTCATTCATTCAATAGTATTTATTGAGAGCTTACTATGTGCAGAGCACTGTACTAAGCACTTGGAATGTACAAATCGGTAACAGATAGAGACAGTCCCTGCCCTTTGACGGCCTTACAGTCTAATCGGGGGAGATAATGTTAATGTTGGTATTTATTAAGCGCTTACTATGTGCCGAGCACTGTTCTAAGCGCTGGGGTAGACACAGGGGAATCAGGTTGTCCCACGTGGGGCTCACAGTCTTAATCCCCATTTTACAGATGAGGGAACTGAGGCACCGAGAAGTTAAGTGACTTGCCCACAGTCACACAGCCGACAAGTGGCAGAGCTGGGATTCGAACTCATGAGCCCTGACTCCAAAGCCCGTGCTCTTTCCACTGAGCCACGCTGCTTCTCATCTATCATCATAGATGATAGATGTCACAGATAGAGACAGTCCCTGCCCTTTGACGGGCTTACAGTCTAATCGGGGGAGACGGACAGACAAGAACAATAGCAATAAATAGAATCAAGGGGATGAACATCTCATTAAAACAATAGCAAATAAATAGAATCAAGGTGATGTACATCTCATTAACAAAATAATAGAATCAAGTTCAGTTCTCTGGGCCTCAATAACCTCATCTGTAAAATGGGGATTAAGACTGTGAGCTCCACGTGAGACAACCTGATCACCTTGTAACCACCCCAGCGCTTAGAACGGTGCTTGGCACCTAGTAAGCGCTTAACAAACAAACAGCACTTGGCACATAGTAAGTGCTTAACAAATACCATTATTATTATTAAAGGTGAAGGAGGAGGGGAAGGGGAAGGAGAAGGGAGGAGGCGAAGGAAGGGGTGGGGGCGGGGAAGGAGGAATTGGGAAACAGTGTGACTTAATGGCGAGAGCACTGGCTTGGGAGTCAGAGGTTGTGGGTTCTAATCCCAAACCGCCACTTGTCAGCTGTGTGACTTGGAGCAACTCACTTCAGTTCTCTGGGCCTCACTAACCTCATCTGTAAAATGGGGATTAAGACTGTGAGCTCCACGTGGGTCATCAACCTCATTCATTCAACCACATTTGTTGAGCACTTACTGTGTGCAGAGCACTGTACTAAGCGCTTGAAATGGACAATTCAGCAACAGATAGAGACGATCCCTGCCCAACCGTGGGCTCACATCACCTTGTAACCACCCCAGCGCTGAGAACAGTGCTTGGCACCTTAGTAAGTGCTTAACAAATACCATCATCAGTATTATTATTAAAGGGGAAGGAGGGAGAGGACGGGGGAGGGGGAGAGGAAGGGAAGGGGGGAGGGCAATCTGCAGGTCGGAGCAGGGCCACCTCGGGGCCACCTCTGGGTGAGAGACCAGGAGGGCCCCCAAGCCTGAGAAGGGCTGGGGTAACAAGCCCCATGCGGGACAGAGATTATACCAGACTTAATTGACTTGTATCCACCCTTGTGCTTAAAACAGTGTTTGACACATAAGTGCTTAACAACTACCACGAAAAAAATGAGGGAAGGTTTAATTAATGTTACTTATTATATCCTTATTCTGGGCAGAACACTGTACTAAGCACTTGGGAGAGTACAGCAGAGATGATCGACAAGGAGTTTACAATCTGGTGGAGGAGCTTATAATAATAAAATGATGATGATGACATTTGTTAAGCACTTAATATGTGCCAAGAACTGTTCTAAGCATGGGAGAGGATACAAGGTGATCAGGTTGTCCCACGTGAGGCTCACGGTCTTCATCCCCATTTTCCAGATGAGGTAACTGAGGCCCAGAGAAGTGAAGTGAGTTGCCCAAAGTCACACAGCTGACAAGACGCGGAGCAGGGATGAGAACCCACGACCTCTGACGCCCAAGCCCGGGCTCTTTCCACAGAGCCACGGGAAGGATGATGAGAAGTTAAGTTTGAGGTGCCTGTGGGATGTTCAAATCGAATGCTGGTTGGCAAGAACTGACGAGAGATGGAACAGCACTGGATGGAAAGGTCAGGCTTGGAGTGGTAGATGGGGTAGTCATCCATATAGACGTGGGAGCTGACGTTAGGCACGAGAATGAGTTTAAGGAGAAGCAGCCTGGTTTAATGGAAAGAGCCTGGCTTGGGAGTCAGAGGTCATGGGTTCCAATCCCAGCTCTGCCACTTGTCAGCTGTGTGACTTTAGGCCAGTCACTTCACTTCTCTGTGCCTGTTACCTCATCTGTAAAATGGGGATTAAGACTGTTAGCCCTATGTGGGACAACCTGATCACCTTGTATCTACCCCAGCGCTTAGAACAGTGCTTGGCACATACTAAGCATTTAACAAATACCATCGTTATTATTATTTAACGAGAGAGGATGTGTAGAGTAAGAAGAGTAGGGAAATCAGGACAGAACCTTGCTCCAACAAGCCTTCCCTCTTCCAACAAAATTTCCCTTGTTTAATCCCCAAACAAACCCACCATCCATCTCCAATATTTACACATTCATTTCTACTCATCCTCACGATCTGTTCAATTGTTCATTTGATGATTTATTTTGACTACAAAAGTTGTAAACATTTTTATTAACTCGACTCATTAAAGTTAATACTCATTAAAACTCAGACTCTGTCATTAAAGACAGAGCTCCTTATCTTCTCTCCCAAACCCTGTCCTCTCCCTTACTTTCCCGTCACTGTGGACGGCACAAACATCCTTCCCGTCACACCAGCCCGCAACCTTGGTATCATCCTTGACGCTGCTCTCTCATTCACCTCACATATCCAGTCTGTTGCCAAATCCTGCCGATCTCACCTTCATAACATCCCCAAAGATCTGCCCTTTCCTCTCCATCCAAACCGCTACCATTTTAGTACAATCACTCATCCTATCCTGACTGGATTACTGCATCAGCCTGTTTCTCCCCACTTCAGTCCATACTTCACTCTGCTGCCTGGATTATCTTTCTACAGAAATGTTCTGGGCATGCCACCCCCGCTCCTCAAAAATCTCCAGTCGTTGCCTATCAACCTTCGTATCAAACAAAAACTCCTCGCTACTGGCTTCAAAGCTCTCCATCACCTTGCTCCTTCTTGCCTCACCTCCCTTCTCTCCTTCTACATCCCAGCCCACACACTCTGCTCCTCTGGTACTAACCTTCTCACTATGCCTCGTTCTCGCCTGTCCCACCATTGACCCCTGGCCCAAGTTCCTACCTCTGGTCTGGAATGCCCTCCCTCCTCTAATCCACCAATCACACTTCCCCCCTTTAAAGCCCTACGGAAGGCTCACCTCCTCCAAGAGGCATTCCCTGACCAAGCCCCCCTTTTCCTCAGCTCCCCCTCCCCTCTGTGTCGCCTCACCTTGCTCCCTTCGTTCTACACCTGCCCCACTCCCCCACCCCACAGCACTTGTGTATATATGTACACATCTATAATTCTATTTCTATTGATGCCTGTTTACTTGTTTTGATGTGTACATATCTATAATTCTATTTATTTATATTGATGCCTGTTTACTGGTTTTGATGTCGTCTCTCTCCCCCCGCCCCATTCTAGACTGTAAGCCTGGTGTGAGCAGGAATTGTCTCTATTGCTGAATTGTACTTACCAGGGCTTAGTACAGTGCTCTGCACACAGTAAGCGCTCAATAAATACAATTGAATGAATAAATATTAACATCTCCTCCATTAGAGTATAAACTTCTAGTAGGCAGGGAATACACTACTTCTTTTTTTTGTATTTCCCTAAGCGCTCTGTACAATATATTGCAACTAGTGGACAATAAATACAGATATTCCTACAACTGCCTCCTGGCACACCCCCAGTTAAGACTCAAGAGGTGGAAGGGGAGTCACTAAAAAAGAGCACAAAAAGCATATTCCTTCTCTCCTTCCCTGTACCTTCACTCATCTTCCAAGACTTTAATGGCCATGTGAAAGTTTCTGACAACCTTCCTGCTGTCCCCCAGAAAGGTGGTGATCAAGGAGGAAAGAAGAGTGGGAGAACATGTTTTTAAGAGATGAAAGGTTATGAGATGGGAAGCAGCGTTGGCCTAGTGGATAAAGGATGGGCCTGGGAGTCAGAAGACCCTGGGTTCTAATCCCAGCTCCTCCACTTGCCTGCTGTGTGACTTTGGGCAAGTCTCATAACTTCTCTGTGCCTCAATCATCTCATATCTAAAATGGGGATTAAGACTGTGAGCCCCTTGTGGGCCAGGGACTGTGTGCAAGCTGATTAGCTTGTACCTACTCCAGCATATAGTGCAGTGCCTGGCACATAGTAGGACCTTAACAAATACCATATTTTTTAAAAAAAGAATATAACATAAAATCCAGTCACATAATCTTTCCTGTCTTCTTTCTGAGCTAAAACCCTAAGTTCTTCAAGGCTTTCAAATATTACTTAGCAACCAATGGACTTGTCTGCGGTCCTCTCTTTCAGCCACATGCTTTCAATGTGACTTTTTCAAGGTAGGGAAATGCTTTGAATTACTGCTTCCTTGACCTTTCAGGCCCTCCCCTTTCCTCCATCCCTTTGAGCCAGTTCCCCACTTGGTAGGGTTGAGCTCCCAGTCAGGTCATCAAATTCTAAGGAGCCCATCCCCCCACTGTCGATCAATCAATCAACGGTATTTATTGAGCGCTTACTATGTGCAGACCACTGTACTAAGTGCTTGGGAGAGTACAATACAACAGAATTAGCAGACATGTTGCCTGCCCATAACAAGCTTACTGTCTAGAGGACGAGTTTATAGCCTAGGGCTGTCTTCTCCTTGTGCCTGATGATCCGGGCTTCTCCTCTGTCTCTCACTCTCTAACTGTGGGGATCCCTGAAGTTACTCATTCATTTATTCATTCATTCAATCATAGTTATTGAGTGCTTTCTATGTGCAGAGCACTGTACTAAGCACTTGGAAGAATACAGTATAACAATAAGCAGACATATCCTCTGCCCCCAGTGAGCTTACAGTCTAGAGGGGGAGACAGACATTAATATAAATGAATCAAAAAGAGATATGTACATAAGTGCTCTTTGGCTGGGATGAATAAAGGGATGACACAGAAGGGAGAGGGAGAAGAGGAAGGAGAGCTCAGTCAGGAAATCTTCTTGGAGGAGATGTGCCTTCAATAAGACTTCAAAGGGGGAGAGAGTAATTGTCTGCCAGATTTGAGGTGGGAGGACATTCCAGGCCAGAGGCAGAACATAGGTGAGGGGTGGGAGATAGAGGAGATCAAGGAACGGTGAGAGGGTTAGCATTAGAGGAGCAAAGTGTGTGGGCTGGGTGATAGTAGGAGAGTAGTGAGGTGAGGTAGGAAGTGGCAAGGTGATTGAGTGCTTTGAAGACAATTGTGAGGAGTTTTTGTTTGGTGCGGAGGTGGATGGGCAACCTGGAGTTTCTTGAGCAGTGGGGAAACATGTCCTGAACATTTTTGTAGAAAAATGATCCTGGCAGCAGAGTGAAGTATGGACTGGAGTGGGGAGAGATAGGAGGCTAGGAGGTCAGCAAGGCGGCTGATGGAGTAATCGAGGTGGGATAGGACGAGTGATTGTATTATCATAGTAGTTTGGATGGAGAGGAAAGGATGGATTTTAGCGATGTTGTGAAGGTAGAACTGACAAGATGTAGTTTTGGATTGAATATGTGGGTTGAATGAGAGAGAAGAGTCAAGAATAATGCCAAGGTTACAGGTTCCTGAGACAGGAAGGATGGTGGTGCCATCTACAGTGATGGGAAAGTGAGGGGAAGGACAGAGTTTGGGTGGGAAGATAAGGAGTTCTGTTTTGTTAAGTTCTGCTAAGTTTGAAGTGCTGGAAGGACATCCAAGTAGAGATGTCTTGAAGGCAGGAAGAAGTGTGCGGTTGCAGAGAGGGAGAAAGATCAGGGCTGGAGATGTAGATTTAGGTATCATCCGCATAGAGGTGGTAGTTGAAACCATAGGAGCGAATGAGTTTCCAAGGGAGTGGGTGTAGATGCAGAATAGAATGGGACCCAAAACTGAACCTTCAGGGATCCCCACAGTTAGAGGGTTGGAAGGCAGAGGAGGAGCCCATAAAAGAGATTGAGAATGAGCAGCCAGAAAGGTAAGAGGAGAAGCAGGAGAGGACAGTGTCAGTGAAGCCCACTTTAGATAATGTTTGCAGGAGAAGGAGTGGTCAACAATGTCGAAGGCAGCTGAGAGTTCGAGGAAGATTAGGATGGAGTAGAGGCTGTTGGATTTGGCAAGTTAACTCTCTATTAGTCCCTAATTCTCTAAATTCCCTGCCTTTACACTCCTCTCTCAGTCCAATCCTTTCAAGATGACCCCACCTTTGTTGCCCCCAGTTTCTGCCATTTTTTGCCCTCCACTGATTTTTGCATGGGGTTGTGTGATTTTTTTTTTTTTGATGGAACATAAGTATACCTACTTGAGGCTTATATTCTTAACCCTTCTGGGGAATCCAATTTACTTAAATACCCAACAGCTAACATCCGGAAGCAGAAATCCTTTCCTGCAATAAGTAAAACGAAAGTAAAGGGTGGGTCTTTGGCTATTTTAAAATAGGAAACAAAGTCAAGCTTGGTCATAGCTGAATTGTATTTGACAGTATCAGCTCAGTTTCAGGGCCAAGAAATGTGTTGAGCTAAAAATATCCCAAGCAGATGTAAATTGGAGGGTTGCTGCAGTATAGCCATGTTTCCATTGACTCGGATTCAAGATTTTCAAGAGGCTCAGTCTGAAAAAGTGAGTTTGGGAAAAATGCAAACTTAAATCATAATGATTCCACAGTAATAGAGTGCCATGTCATAAAATCCATCAAGACAATGCCTTCATCAGACAGTGAGAGGCAGAGTTCCCATGACATCCCTAATTGACCAGGAGAAGTAATCTTAATTCTAAGAAATGTGCCATTTCCTATTATATAAATGTTTTCCCTTTATCTCTATCATCAGTTTTGAGATCCTTTTCCTAATACGACACCTTACAGCGTTCATCAACAGTGAACTCATCTCTTTTCATTTCTCAGGTGCTGCCCTGGATCCTGAAATTTAACCCTTTGCTTTGCCAATGGCCAGGAATTTCTGGCTCAATCTGCAGCCATGATGCTGCAAAGTAACATGACATGATCGTTCGAGTCATTGACATCTGGGTTGCTCTATTTGCTGGAACTTCTAGGAATTCAAAGGGCCAGCAGCGAATCCAGTGGCAAGTCCGCTGAGATTTTAGCAGAGAGTAAGTTGGGTAAGGACCCAGTTCTCCTGTGCCAATCTTCAATTTTTAAAAGACTTGCTGGTGAAGGGGAAGGCGTGGCAGATCACTTTAAAGGGTTATAATTCCTCGTGGATGGCTGGCGAGTCTTTTTCAGGGCTCACCCCTGCTCCTGCGGGTGTATACCACAATAAGTCCCCAAAGGCACTGCCCTCATCAGGTAAACCCAACCTATCCCTGCCCCTTGGCTCCCTGCTCTCCATCCTCCCCTCACTGAACCCTTTTTAAACTTCCAGCCCTACTGATTTAACAACTGTTTTCCACTTCCCCATGCCTCCTGTATTCTCTCAACCACGGCTCTCTCCTCAGCCCCCAACCATGCACACTGTCCCATTATGGCAGTCCCCTTCCCACTTCCCCGAGTTGGTGCCACTTACAATTTTTTGTTTTCATTCTTTTCCATTGCCATGCTTGGCCCTTTCCTTGCTTGCCACCCGGGGCCCGGCCTGGGGCAGTGTCTGGGAGAAGGAGGGTCATGGCGGCCTCATCCTAAGTCTCCTTCCCTTCTCTGGTCCGATCCCTGTGACTCTGGTGGTCAGGGGAGCTGGAACAGAGAGGGGGCTGCCTGAAGCTCTGGTGGCAAAATATACTCTTCAAAAAAGAGAGACACCAAGTTGAAAGGGAGCAGACTTACCTGGTAACTTGCTTTATTTCCTTTGAAGTATATTCAACTAGGCTCCTGTGGAACCCTGGTGTTCTACACTGTAAGTTCCGTGAGGGCAGGGAACATGTCTACCAACTCTGATGATGATAATAATAATAACAATAGTAACTACTATTATATTTGTTAAGCACTTACTATGTGCCAAGCACTGTACTGAGCGCTGTGAGGGAATACAAGCAAATCGGGTTGGACACAGTCCCTGTCCCACATCGGGCTCACAGTCTTAATCCTTGCTTTACAGATGAGGTAACTGAAGCACAGAGAAGTGAAGTGATTTGCCCAATGTCTCACAGCAGACAAGTGGCAGAGTCAGGATTAGAACCCATGACCTTCTGATTCCCAGGCCCGTGCTCTATCCACTAGGCCATGCTGCTTCAACTCTGTTATAATGCACTCTCCCAAGCACTTAGTACAGAAGCTGTGTGTCCTAGTGACAAGAGCTGGGGCTGGGGAGTCAGAGGACCTGGGTTCTAATTCCAGCTCTGCCACTTGCCTGCTAAGTGGTAGTCATTTGGATAACAGTAATAATAATAATAATAATGATAATTATGATGGTATTTGTTAAGCGCTTACTATGTGCCAAGCACTGTTCTACACACTGGTGTAGAGACAAGGTAATCAGGTTGTTCATTCATTCATTCGTATTTATTGAGCACTTACTGTGTGCAGAGCACTGTACTAAGTGCTTGGGAAGTACAATTCAGCCACAGATAGAGACAATGCCTACCCAACAATGGGCTCACAGTCTCATGTGGGGCTTACAATCTTAATCTTCATTTTACAGATGAAGGAACTGAGGCACAGAGAAGTTAAGTGACTTGCCCAAGGTCACACAGTGGCAGAGCCGGGATTAGAACCCACAACCTCTGACTCCCAAGCCTGTGATCTTTCCACTAAGCCACGCTGCTTCTTATTTGGATGGGGTGCTTATTTGGAAGGAGTGGATCTGGGAATTGCTTTGGAGGAAAATCCAACGGGATGTAAAGTCAGGCTCAATTTAGCCTAGAGGAGAGAACCCTCATTAGTCCCCGTGCTGTCCGTCATGTTTCAAGGCTTCTCATTGGCAACTGAGCACGAAATTGCCATCCCTTGTTCTCCAATGATCTCTGTTCATCACCCTTAGTCCCTCCTCTAATGGTCAGTTGATCTCTGCCTCATGGCCCAATCTGCCATCTTAGAGCCATGGCGGGGGGGGGGGGGGTGCACCCCCAAATATCAAGGCATTGGGGAGCCACTTCTCTGCACTGCAGGTCCATGTTGGACCACGGGGACAACAAGGCAGCTTGAATCTCCCTCCCCTCACCTCAACAGAGCTCAATCAGTGCACCATTGAGTAGTGTAGCTCAGTGGAAAGAGCACGGGCTTGGGAGTCAGAGATCGTGGGTTCAAATCCCGGCTCTGCCGCTTGTCAGCTGTGTGACTTTGGGAAGTCACTTAACTTCTCTGTGCCTCAGTTCCCTCATCTGTAAAATGGGGATGAAGACTGTGAGCCCCATGTGGGACGACCTGATCTCCTTGTATCCTCCCCAGCGCTTAGAACAATGCTTTGCACATAGTAAGTGCTTAACAAATGCCATCATCATTATTATTATTATTACCATTTGGAGTCCAGGAGGGGAAGAGACAATGAGGAAGAACCTTCTGCCTTTGGGTGGGGCTCCATGTTAGAAGCCACCTGGGGATGCCCCAAGAGAGAAAAGGTTGGTTCTGTGCATGGGGCTCTGGGTTAGAGACCAGGCGGGGCTCATTTCTCTGACCCTGAGCCCAAGCCTGAGGAAGGGAAAAGTAACACAAGTCACTTAACTTCCCTGTGCCCCAGTCCCTAATCTGTAAAATGGGGCTTGAGATTGTGAGCCCCACATGGGACAGGGACTGTGGCCAACTCAATTTGTTTGCATCTACCCCAGCATTTTGTACAGTTCCTGGCACATAGTAAGCACTTAACAAATATCATTCTTATTATTATTTGCCCATGAGCTTAGTACAGTGGCATGCACACAGTAAATGCTCAATAAATACCACTGGTTGATTGAATGATACTGCAGTGCCTGGGTGGCCTGGAAGTACTGAAATCCAATTGGGAAGCTATAGAGTAGGGAGGTGAAAAATGAATCAAGGAAGGCTTCCTGGAGGAAATGTAATTTCAAAAGGCTTTGAAGACAGAGAGGGCAGTAGTCTACCAGATGTGAAGAGGGAAGAAGTTTCAGGAAAGAAAAAATGAGGGTGTAAGAGATCAATGACAAGAGAGAGAAGAATGAGGAATAGTGAGTAGATTGTCTTGAGAAGAACAAAGTGTGTGAGCAGGGATGTAATGGGAGAAGAGAGTGGATAAATAGGAGAAAGAAACCTGCTTGGGTGCCTTATGGCTAATGATCAGGAGTTTCTGCTTGATGCACAAAGGAACAGTAAGCCAATTGAAGTCGTCATGGAGTGGGGAGATATGTGCAGAACAAAGTATTAAAAAAAAATGATTTGGGCAGCAGAGAGATGTATGAACAGCAAAAGGGAGAAACTGGAGGCTAATGCCAGACAATTGCCTGAACCAGTATTCTGGCTGTTTGCATGAAGAGGAAGGAGACGTTTCTGGAATTGTTGTGGAGGAAGAACCAATGGGATTTGGTGACAGCCTGAGTCCTAGAATTAAAAGCGATGGGGGAGTCAAGGATAATGCTAAGATTATGGTTTTGAGCGGTGGGAAGGATTGTTGTTTTGTCAACTGTGTTGGGAAAATGAGGGGTAGAAGAGGATTTGGGAAGTAAGATGAGGAATTCCATTTTGGACACATGAAACTTGGGGTGCCATTGAGACATCTGTGTAAGGATGTTCTGTATTCAAGAGGAAATTTGAGATTGCGGAGGAGAGAGGTCATGGCTGGTGAAGTAGATTTGGGAGTCATCAATACATCAATCATATTTACTGAGTGCTTAATGTGTGCAGAACACTGTACTGAGCGCTTGGGAGAGTACAATATAACAGAGTTGTCTTAGAAGGGGATAGAGACATTGATATTAATAAATGAATTACGGATATGTACATAAGTGCCGTGGGGCTGAGGGAAGGGTGAGTAAGGGTACAAATCCAAGTGCAAGGGAGTGGGAGAAGAGGAAATGAGGGCTTAGTCAGGGAAGGCCTCTTGGAGGAGGTGTGCTTTAAATAAGCCTTTGAAGGTGGGGAGACTGATCATCTGTGGGTTATGAAGAGGGAGGGCGTTCCAGGCCAGAGGCAGGAGGTAGGTGAGAGGTCAGTGGCCAGATAGATGAGAGCAAGGTACAGTGAGTAAGATGGCATTTGAGGAGTAAAGTGTGCAGTCTGGGCTGTAGAAAAAAATCAGGGAGGTAAGGTAGGACTGGACAAGAAGTTTGAAAGCTTTAAGGCTTATGGTAAGGAATCTCCGTTGGTTGCAGAGGTGGATGAGCAACCCCTGGAGGTTCTTGAAAAGTGGGAAAACATGGACTGAATAATTTTTGAGAAAAAGGATTCAGGCAGCAAAGTGAAATATGATGATGATGATGATGGCATTTATTCAGCTCTTACTATGTGCTAGGCACTGTCCTAAACGCTGGGGTGGATACAAGATAATCAGATTGGACACAACCCCTGTCCCACATAGGGCTCACAGTCTTTAATCCCCATTTTACAGATGAGGGAACTGAGGCAAGGAGGCTGATGCAGTAGTCAAGGTGGGATAGAATAAGTGCTTGGATTAACGTGGTAGCAGGTTGGATGGAGAGAAAAGGACAGATTTTAGTAATGTCGTGAAGGTCGAACTGATAAGGTTTGGTGAGAGATTGAACATATGGGTTAAATGAGAAAGATGAGTCAAAGAAATGACTTTCTGACTCAAAGAAATGAGTCAGATGTGTTATCTGCATAGGGTGGTAGTTGAAGCCATGGGAGCAAATGAGTTCTCCAGTTGGGTGAGTGTAGATGGAGACGAGAGGAGGATACAGAACTGAGCCTTGAGGGACTCCCACAGTTAGGTAATGGGTGGCAGAGGAAGAGCCAACAAAAAGGAAGCTTGACTAGGTTGACCAAGACCAAACTTACCACAAATATTTGCTCTACTTCCATATCGTTGGAAAAGCACCAGACAAAAAAACCTTGGACTCGGAATTGACCACATTGACTACTTTTTCTTAGTAGCTGTCTGAGCCTGAGTGCACTATTTTTCTCAAATGTGGAAAACACTTCTTTTCCAGCATCTTGTGATGTTTGTTTGGAGGAGTGATTTGATGTTGACGTTGGAATGGGAAGCTAGATACGGCCCTCAGAGAGAAAAGAAATATGAAAGCAGTGTAGCCTATATATGTAGCAGGGTAGCAGTGACACCGCAATCTCGGTGTCATCCTTGACTCGTCTCTCTCGTTCACCCCACACATCCTATCCGTTACCAAGACCTGCCGGTTTCACCTTTACAATATCGCCAAGATCCGCCCTTTCCTCTCCACCCAAACGGCTACCTTACTGCTACAGGCTCTTGTTATAGCCTGGCTAGACTACTGTGTCAGCCTTCTCTCTGATCTCCCTTCCTCTTCTCTTGCCCCGCTCCAGTCTATTCTTCACTCCGCTGCCCGGCTTATCTTCCTGCAGAAACGCTCTGGGCATGTCACTCCCCTTCTTAAACACCTCCGGTGGTTGCCTATCAACCTCTGCTCCAAACAAAAATGCCTCACTCTAGGCTTCAAGGCTCTACATCACCTTGCCCCTTCCTACCTCTCCTCCCTTCTCTCTTTCTACTGCCCACCCCATACGCTCCGCTTCTCTGCCGCCCACCTCCTCACCGTCCCTCGGTCTCGCCTATCCTGCCGTCGACCCCTGGGCCACATCCTCCCGCGGTCCTGGAATGCCCTCCCTCCTCACCTCCACCAAACTAATTATCTTCCCCTCTTCAAAACCCTACTTAAAACTCACCTCCTCCAAGAGGCCTTCCCAGACTGAGCTCCCCTTCTCCCTCTACTCCCTCTACCGCCCCCCCTCACCTCTCCGCATCTTAACCCTCTTTTCCCCCCATTTCCCTCTGCTCCTCCCACTCTAACTTCCCATCCCCTCAGCACTGTACTCATCTGCTCAACTGTATATATTTTCATTACCCTATTTATTTTGTTAATGAAATGTACATCGCCTTGATTCTATTTAGTTGCCATTGTTTTTACGAGATGTTCTTCCCCTTGACTCTATTTATTGCCATTGTTCTTGTCTGTCCGTCTCCCCCGATTAGACTGTAAGCCCGTCAAACGGCAGGGACTGTCTCTAAATGTTGCCGACTTGTTCATTCCAAGTGCTTAGTACAGTGCTCTGCACACAGTAAGCACTCAATAAATACTATTGAATGAATGAATGAATGAATATTGGATAGAGCACGGGCCTGGGAGTCAAATGGACCTGAGTTCTAATCCTAGCTCTGTCACTTGTCTGCTGTGTGAGCTTGGGAAAGTCACTTAACTTCTCTGTGCCTCAGTTACCTCATTTAAAAAAATGGTATTGTTTAAACACTTACTATGTACCAGGCACTGTTCTAAGTGCTGGGGTAGATACAAGATAATCAGATTGTATTGTATCATACTGTATCATGTTGCTATATTAGCACCACTGTATTGTATCATATTGTATCATGTTGCTATATTACCGATTTCGTTTATTACTGTTTATTGTTGTCAGTGCTGCCACCCACCTCTCTGGCCTCGCCATGTCCCTCCTCCCCCCCTCCCCCCTCCCGCCCCTTCCTATCCTCCCCTTCCCCTTCCCCTTCCCCTCTCTCGCTCAGCTCTTTCCCGCTCTCTCCTCTGTCTCCCCCCCCCCTCCTCTCTCCCGCCCTAGAACCCCACTTTACCAGCGCTACCCCTCTTCCCCCTCCCCCTACTCTTCCCCCCACCAAACCCCCTCTTCACCCCCTCCCCCTTCTCTCTTCCCACCCATGCCCCATCCCAGTCCTCTTGTCCCACCGCCACCCCTCATCCCCCTCTCCTCGTCCAGGCCCCGCCACCTCCTTCCCATCCAAACCCTCCCCTCCCCCCCGCCCTTCCCCCCCCTTGCACCCACAGCTACTTTCAAGTGTGGCCTCTGGAACCCCCGCTCTATTACAGGCAAGCTACCTTTCATCCATGACCTTTTCCTCTCCCGCTCTCTCCTCCTCCTCGCCCTTTCGGAAACGTGGCTCTCTCCCGAAGACAGGGTCTCCGCCGCCGCTCTCTCCAGCGGAGGCCTCTCCTTCTCCCACTCCCCCAGACTCACCGGTAAGGGAGGAGGCGTCGGCTTCCTCCTCTCGCCCCGATGCCGCTTCCGCACTATCCCTCCTCCCCCCTCCCTCTCCTTCCCCTCCTTCGAAGCCCATATCATTCGCCTCTACCACCCACTCCAGTTACTTGTCGCCTTCATCTACCGCCCTCCCGGTCCCACCTCCGACTTCTTCAACCACCTTGACCCCTTTCTCACCTTCCTCCTCTCCTTCTCTCTGCCCACTCTGATCCTTGGAGACTTCAACATCCATACGGATGTACCCGACGACTCCTCTGCCGCCCGCCTGCTATCCCTCCTCGACTCTGCCGACCTCCTCCTCCACCATACCGCGCCCACTCACCGACTCGGTCACACCCTCGATCTCGTCATCTCCTACCGCTGCACTATCTCCTCACTCACCAACTCTGAAATCCCTCTCTCTGACCATAACCTTCTCACCTGCCTCATCTCTCACACTCCCTCCCCCTGCAAATCTTCGCTACGGCCCCACAGAGACCTCCGCTCTCTCGATCCCATCCGTCTTTCCAATAGCATCTCTCCTCACCTTGCCGCCCTGTCCTCTCTTCCCACTCTCGACGATCAGGTCTCCGCTCTCAACTCCACCCTCTCTACTCATCTCGACTCTCTCGCCCCCCTTTCCCTCCGCCGCTCTCGCTCCACTAACCCACAGCCCTGGATCACCTCCTCCGTCCGCCTCCTACGCTCCTATGCTCGAGCTGCTGAGCGCTGCTGGCGAAAGTCCAAGCACCAAGCCGACCTCACACACTTCAAATTTATCCTTTCCTGCCTTAACTCTGCCCTCTCCTCCGCCAGGCAAAGCTTCTTCTCCTCCCTCATCGACACCCATGCCCGTCACGCCCGCCGATTGTTCCGGACCTTTAACTCTCTCCTTAGGCCCCCTGTTCCTCCCCCTCCCCCATCTCTCACCCCTAATGATCTGGCCACCTATTTCCTCACGAAAATCAACACGATCAGGTCTGAGCTCCCCAAAGTCACCCCTCCGCCTCTCCCCTCCCCCCCAACAACCCCCTCTCCTACTTTCCCATCCTTCCCTGCAGTATCCTCAGAGGAGATCTCCTCCCTCCTCGCAAGTGCCACCCCCTCCACCTGCGCCTCGGACCCCATTCCCTCTCACCTTCTTAAAACCATCGCCCCTGCCCTCCTCCCTTCCTTAACTTCTATTTTTAACCACTCAATCTCCAAGGGCTCCTTCCCCTCTGCCTTCAAACATGCCCACGTCTCCCTCATCCTAAAAAAACCCGCTCTTGACCCCACTTCCCCCTCCAGTTATCGTCCTATCTCCCTACTACCCTTCCTTTCCAAAATCTTAGAACGAGTCGTCTACAATCGATGCCTAGAATTCCTTAACTCCCATTCTCTCCTAGACCCCCTCCGATCTGGCTTCCGTCCCCTCCACTCTACCGAGACTGCTCTCTCTAAGGTCACCCATGACCTCCTTCTTGCCAAATCCAATGGCTCCTACTCCATTCTGATCCTCCTTGACCTCTCTGCTGCCTTTGACACTGTCGACCATCCCCTCCTCCTCCGTACCTTATCTCACCTTGGCTTCACGGACTCTGTCCTCTCCTGGTTCTCCTCTTACCTCTCTGGCCGATCATTCTCGGTCTCCTACGCTGGAGCCTCCTCCCCCTCCCATCCTTTAACTGTTGGAGTTCCTCAAGGGTCAATTCTTGGCCCTCTTCTGTTCTCCATTTACACTCACTCCCTCGGTGAACTCATCCGCTCTCACGGCTTTGACTACCATCTCTACGCAGATGACACGCAGATCTACATCTCCGCCCCTGTCCTCTCCCCCTCCCTTCAGGCTCGCATCTCCTCCTGCCTCCGGGACGTCTCCACCTGGATGTCGGCCCGCCACCTAAAACTCAACATGAGCAAGACTGAGCTCCTCATCTTCCCTCCCAAGCCCGGTCCGCTCCCAGACTTCTCCATCACCGTGGATGGCACGACCATCCTTCCCGTCCCGCAGGCCCGCAATCTCGGTGTCATCCTTGACTCGTCCCTCTCGTTCACCCCACACATCCTATCCGTTACCAAGACCTGCCGGTTTCACCTCTACAATATCGCCAAGATCCGCCCTTTCCTCTCCACCCAAACGGCTACCTTACTATTACGGGCTCTCGTTATATCCCGGCTAGACTACTGTGTCAGCCTTCTCTCTGACCTCCCTTCCTCCTCTCTCGCCCCGCTCCGGTCTATTCTTCACTCCGCTGCCCGGCTCATCTTCCTGCAGAAACGTTCTGGGCATGTCACTCCCCTTCTTAAACAACTCCAGTGGTTGCCTATCGACCTCCGCTCCAAACAAAAACTCCTCACTCTAGGCTTCAAGGCTCTCCATCACCTTGCCCATTCCTACCTCTCCTCCCTTCTCTCTTTCTACCGCCCACCCCGCACGCTCCGCTCCTCTGCCGCCCACCTCCTCACCGTCCCTCGGTCTCGCCTATCCCGCCGTCGACCCCTGGGTCACGTCCTCCCGCGGTCCTGGAACGCCCTCCCTCCTCACCTCCGCCAAACTGATTCTCTTTCCCTCTTCAAAACCTTACTTAAAAATCACCTCCTCCAAGAGGCGTTCCCAGACTGAGCTCCTCTTCCCCCTCTACTCCCTCTGCCATCCCCCCTTTACCTCTCCGCAGCTAAAGCCTCATTTTCCCCTTTTCCCTCTGCTCCTCCACCTCTCCCTTCCCATCCCCACAGCACTGTACTCGTCCGCTCAACTGTATATATTTTCGTTACCCTATTTATTTTGTTAATGAATTGTACATCGCCTTGATTCTATTTAGTTGCCATTGTTTTTACGAGGTGTTCTTCCCCTTGACGCTGTTTAGTGCCATTGTTCTTGTCTGTCCGTCTCCCCCAATTAGACTGTAAGCCCGTCAAACGGCAGGGACTGTCTCTATCTGTTGCCGACCTGTTCATCCCAAGCGCTTAGTACAGTGCTCTGCACATAGTAAGCGCTCAATAAATACTATTGAATGAATGAATGAAGATTGGACATAGTCCATGTCCCACATGCATCTTACAGTCTTAATCCCCATTTTACAGCTGAGGTAAGTGAGGCACAGAGACGTTAAGTGACTTGCCCAAGGTCACACAGCAGACAAGTAGCAGAGCTGGGACTAGGACTCAGGTCTCTCAGACTCCCAGGCCTGTGCTCTATCCAACAGGCCACACTGGATTAAGACTGAGTCCCATGTGGCCCTTAGATGGTGTCCAAACTGATTAGCTTGTACCTACCCCAGCACTGAGCACAGTGCCTGGCACACAGTAAGTACTTAACAAATACCATCTAAAAAATAATGAGGAGACAGCAGTGAAGATTAGTAAGTGGCAGAGTTGTGCGGGAGACTTTAACAGGTTGTTGTGAGTCATCTTTACCTAAGGCATCCAGAATCCCATTTTTTGCTAAAATTTCCTATATGTGCTCTGTTCCAATAGAAAATTTGTTGCTTATTTGGCAAGTGGAGTACATTTTCTAGCAGTATGTATATAAAGTGCTCATTAATTAATTACTAACTGTTGTCTGGAACGTTATTGTTGTAATGCCCTGCCTTGCACTTGTAAAACAAGCTTTTGTGAAAAGGGGGGTTTAGGTGTATCACTTAGTTCTTCAAATACAGCAGATTTGCATGTGGAATTAAATCTGAGTTCTTTCAATTAACTGAGCTCCCAAAGGCTGATTTTCTCAGTGTTTGGAAGGATAGGAAACATATTTGAAGAAACCCAAATTTTATCGACCTGCACGGTGCAGATACTAAATTATTCACTTTAGGGATTAAAGCATGATGTACACCATTATCTTTAAACTTTGGTTGCAAATAATTTATGCTTCAAATTTTCTAATAATGTATTATTAACCTGATTGGCCAGAAAAACCTGCCTGAAGGAATTTTTGGAATTCAGTAGAAGGGATCACTACAGAATTCAATATATTGTAATGCAGATTCACTTCCAAAAGACACCAATTTGGGTGTTTCTTCATCTGTTCTCCTCCCTCATGAACCCCTATGTGCTTCATCTGGGACAGGGACTGTCTACTCAGGAGGAAGGAGGACATATGAGCTCATGAAGCTGGAGATGCCAATTTGGGAGACATCTAAATAGAGATGGCCGCTGAAACCATGTGGAAAGATGTAATCAATGAATCAATTGTACTTATTGAGCACTGTGCTAAATCCTTGGGAAGCAACATGGCTTAGTGGATAGAGCATGGTCCTGAGAGTCAGAAGGACCTGGGGTCTAATCCCTGCTCTGCCACATATCCGCTATGTGACCTTGGGCAAGTCACTTCATTTCTCTGGGCCTCAGTTACCGCATCTGTAAAATGGGGATTAAGCGTGTGAGCCCTGGGACCCAGAACAGAGACTTGAGGGAAACAACTGTGAGCCCCTTGTTAGGGAGGGATTGTCTCTATCTGTTGCCAAATTGCACATTCCAAGCGCTTAGTACAGTGCTCTACACATAGTAAGCGCTCAGTAAATACAATTGAATGAATGAATGAATGAGGGTTGAAAGGTGGGGGAGGTGGGTACATTGAGAGGATTTAAGAAGGGAGTTAAAAGACTGTAATAGTTGGTGTAGGCAGTGGGCAAGGGAGAAAATAATCAGTCAGTGAATGTTATTTATTGAGTGCTTACTGAGTGCCGAGCACTATACTAAGCACTTGAGGGAGTACAGTACAGCAGAATTGGTAGACCTGATCCCTACCCTCAAAGGGTTTATAATCTAGTATGAGGGAGTAGGATTTAATCCTCATTGTACAGATGAGGTAACTGAGGCACAGAAAAGTCTATACCCCTTAGGCACTTTGATAATCACCCCTCCCCCAGCCCCACAGCACTCATGTACATATCTATCTGTAATTTATTTTAATGGCTGTCTACCCTTCTAGTCTCTGAGCTCCTTGTGGCTAGGGAATCTTATCTACATTACAATACTATTGTATTATACTCTCTGAAGGGCTTCCTGGAAAGCTCAACACACAGGAAGTGCTCAATAAATGCAGTTGGTTATTTGATTGATTAATTGCCGCTGGGGCTACAACAGTGAGATATTCTGTTCCTTGGCCAAAGCCTGCACCCTTAAATCTAGCCATTATTCATTCATTCATTCATTCAATAGTATTTATTGAGCGCTTACTATGTGCAGAGCACTGTACTAAGCACTTGGAATGTACAAATCGGTAACAGATGGAGACAGTCCCTGACCTTTGATGGGCTTACAGTCTAATCCGGGGAGACAGACAGAAAAGAACAATAGCAATAAATAAAATCAAGGGGATGAACATCTCATTAAAACAATAGCAAATAAATAGAATCAAGGTGATGTACATCTCACTAACAAAATAAATAGGGTAATGAAAATATATATAGTTGAGCGTACGAGTACAGTGCTGAGGGGAAGGGAAGGGAGAGGGGGAGGAGCAGAGGGAAAGGGGGAAAAGAGGGCTTAGCTGAGGGGAGGTGAAGGGGGGGTAGAGGGGGAGCAGAGGGAGCAGAGGGAAAAGGGGGAGCTCAGTCTGGGAAGGCCTCTTGGAGGAGGTGAGCTCTAAGTAGGGTTTTGAAAAGGGGAAGAGAATTAGTTTGGCGGAGGTGAGGCGGGAGGGCATTCCGGGACCACGGGAGGACGTGGCCCAGGGGTCAACGGTGGGATAGGCGAGAACGGGGGACGGTGAGGAGATGGGTGGCAGAGGAGTGGAGCATGCGGGGTGGGCAGAAGAAAGAGAGAAGGGAGGAGAGGTAGGAGGGGGCAAGGTGATGGAGAGCCTTGAAGCCTAGAGTGAGAAGTTTTTGTTTCGTGCGGAGGTTGATAGGCAACCACTGGAGGTTTTTAAGAAGGGGAGTGACATTATGCAAAAGTGTGTTGCTGGCTCCTGGGAGATGAGAGGAGGGTGTGGAAAATTAATTGCAACATATTATTGCAATTGTGATTAGACTGTAAGCCCGCCAAGGGGCAGGGATTGTCTCTATCTGTTGCCGAATTGTACATTCCAAGTGCTTAGTACGGCACTCTGCAAATAGTAAGCGCTCAATAAATACTATTGAATGAATGAATGAATTATCGCTATTAGCAAAACAAATCAGGTACACAGCCCAATCATGGTGCAAATGAAAGTCCTATACATGTAAATCCTGAAGGATTGCTCAGCAATACCCCGAGTATTTGAGCAGCCCAGTTAAGGAATGGAGTATTCACCCCAAATGATTAAAATCACATGACTCATCCAAACCAGATGTGCCAGAGAGCTAGAAATGGTGGCTTTCTATTTTGTGGTGCAAATTCTAGGAAATTCCTTGAATCAAAGGAAATAGCCATTGTTCCATTGATCATTAGAGTGCAATGAGCTATCGAGAAGAGCAGTCAGTCAGAGAGAATGATCAGGGGAGGCTGTACCCATTTCTGTCAGCTGAAGCCCAGGTAAGCCATTCCCTTCTTTTTCTTTACTCACCCTGCCCTCTCAACCCCCAGTCTCTACTAGCTCCACTTTCCACCCTCCTTTAAACAGGTGTCCCTGTGGCAGGGCATGGTAAAAAAAGTAAAAAAGTAAAAAAAAAAAAGTGAATGATTTCCATTGGCGATTGCTAGGAAGTCCAGGATGATGTCTGGCACACTGGTGAGTAACAGCTAGGTAGTCCTGTGCCTCTGATGAACGAGTTCCGAGGCAGGTCCTGGATTCCTCTATCTAGAACTGGCTCCCCTCTTCTTGGCTATATCTTTCATGTGCTGAATTTTGCCTCCCAAATTTACCCAGAGGAATAAATGACCAACTGATGATTTCATGCCTGTCTTCAATGCCAAAACACTTTGCTATCATCAGCACAGATGCTTCAGCAATGATTCCAAAATGTGGGAAAAGTTCACTGGACCATACAGGTTACTGGAAAAAGGTCACTGTAATGGAGAACATCTGCCCCTGTAATACGGCTACTGCACACGGAGAAAGATTTTAAGGACAGACTGAAAAGTTTTGGACTCTCCAGCGGGAAAAGATGCAGGCTAGCCATAGACATAATAATAACAATAATATTATTATTACTGTGTGCCAAGCACTCTGCTAAGTGCTGGGGTAGATAGGGACACAGTCCCTAACCCACATGGGGCTCACAGTTTAATTAGGAGGGAGTAGGATTTAATCCTCATTTTCCAAATGAAGTTACTGAGGCACAGTGAGGTTAAGTGACTTGCCCATGGTCACATAGCAGACAAGTGGCAGAACTAGGATGAGAAGCCAGGTCCACTGACATCCAGGCCCATGCTTTTTCCACTAGGCCACGTTGCTTCTCATGACTAAAGTCTACAAAATAACAAAAGGTGTGGACAGAGCAAACATGGAATTTTTGCTTACCAAATCACACACCCAGATGTTCATTCATTCATTCAATAGTATTTATTGAGCGCTTACTATGTACAGAGCACTGTACTAAGCACTTAGAATGTACAAATTGGCAACAGATAGAGACATTCCCTGCCCTTTGACGGGTTTACAGTCTAATCGGGGGAGACAGGCAGACAAGAACAATGGCAATAAATAGAGTCAAGGGGAAGAACATCTCATAAAAACAACGGCATATAAATAGAATCAGGGTGATTCATTAAACAAACAAAATAAATAGGATGATGAAGATATATACAGTTGAGGGGACAAGTACAGTGCTGAGGGGGTGGGACGGGAGAGGGGGAGGAGGAGAAGGAAAGGGGGGAGAAAAGGGTTTAGCTGCAGAGAGGTGAAGGGGGGGTAGAGGGAACAGAGGGAAAAAGGGGGGAGCTCAATCTGGAAAGGCCTCTTGGAGGAGGTGAGCTTTAAGTAGGGATTTGAAGAGGGGAAGAGAATTAGATTGACAGAGGTGAGGAGGGAGGGCATTCCAGGACCACGGGAAGACGTGGCCCAGGTGTCGACGGTGGGATAGTGGAGACCGAGGGATGGTGAGGAGATGTGGGGGACAACCATTGAAATTTGAAGTTTGCAGGTTCAAGACAAACAAAAAGAAGCACCTCTTCGCCCAACTCAGGCTATGGGATTTATTCCCAAAGGAAGGTACCGAAGCTCCAAATATCAATTGGTTCAAGAAGGATTTGGGTAAATTCATAGATGAGAGTCTATAGTGAGTTACTGGAGGGGAAATTAGAGATGTAGAGGTCTACTCCTAACTGTGAGGATGGATGAATTTCCAAGAATAAATTAATCTTGGAAATTTATTGAGCACTTACTATGTGCAGAGCCCTGAACTAAAAGCTTGGGAAAATACAATAGAATTAGCAAACACATTCTCTAGGGACAAGGCAAGAATCACAGAATTCCTCCATTGTTGGTGTCCGAATCTTAGCACTGCTTATGCCAGTAAGTTCATATGTATTGGGATTGCTAAGTAGCAGCTTGTACTTTCTAACATCATTTCTGCCTAGAGAATATGAAAAAGACATCTTGGATGCACCCAAGGACTAAATGATGACACTGACTCTTTTGTTTCAGGCAGCTTTTCAGTTTGATGGCTTCCTTGATTCTCCTACCTCTTTCCAGATAGGTCATGTCTGGGAGCCATAACAAGGCTGAAATTCAGTCGGGACACTTCCACTGGCCCCACCCCACCCACTCCAAGCTGAACTGCACTGCAGGCATTCCAGTTTCCCTTGGTAAAGAGGACTGCTCTCATTTGGTACAGATTTAATACGATAGGAAGAAGGAAAAAAAAAAGGCTTACAAAACTCAAATCAGCATTGATGCCAGCAAGGCCCCATTTTTTTAAATTATTATGCATTATTATGTGCAAGAAACTGTACTAAGCACTGGTGTAGATACAAGGCAGTCAGGTTAGACACAGTCTCTGTCATAGTGAGCTCACAGTCTTAATCTCCATTTTACAGATGAAGTAGCTGAAACACAGAGCAGTTCGGTGACCTGCCCAAGATCACACAGCAGACAGATGGCTGAGGCAGGATTAGAACCCAGGTTCTCTGGTTCTCCGGCCCAGGCTCCTTCCACTAGGCCATGATGCTCCCCATTTCAAAGGTAGTAGATTAACGGAGTGCAACAAGCTGCTTTTGCACTCGTGGTGATAGTGAGGCCGCTCTTCCCCGAACCACGCCCTAGAAGTCTATTATTCTAGTGCCTTTTAAAAGCAGCATTTTGGATCAAAATCATGATTTACTAGAACTGTTTCTGCAATTCCAATGCAGTTTTAGTGGCTTGAAACTGCATCATGAAAATAGGCTTACACAACATGTTCTGGAGAACTTCATGTTTCCCACTGCAACAGCCCCATACAACATTTCCCAAACAAGGTTGGTTGATATACACATTTCTTCTAGTCTTTTGTGTAATATATTGATTACTCATTCCATAGCCTCATGAAACAGACCCTTCAACTTCCCTAGACTTTGTATTTTTAATGGTCTCTCTTCTACCTTTTCACTTCGATTTCCTTGACCTTAAGTACTGTATTGTGGCCTCAAGAAATATATAGATCTGACTCCGACACCATTGTTCCCTGCGGTATAAAAGCGACTTTCTGAATAAATGGAGAAGAGCATTCGAACGAAACTCACACAGCGTGCACCGAGGGAAAGATAGCATCCTTCTGGAGTTCAGATTTTCACCTTCATGTTAATTCTGCAGTTGAAAGGCTTTCGTTTCAAAATCTCCATTTAAATGGAGACATGGCTCAAAGCACAATCCACAGGAGCTGATAAACATAAACTTGGTGCTATTTAACTGGATATCGGCCTTGAAAAGCAGGAATAGGGGAAGATGCTTCTCCAGAAGTGGACTGGGAATTTTCTGCTTGGAAAGGAAAGAAAACAAAAAGCCCTCACTTATAAAATGACTGACAAAAAGCAGCACAAAGGCGCTCTGATCACAAAGGGGACGAATGCCCCTAACACTACTCTAGTCAAAGCACAGTGGGCAGTTTTATCTCTGTATTAAAACAAAACGAGCCCAGCCAAAGGTATTCACTTTTTGACACTGAAGGGTCCAAACCTCAAAATATTAGGAGCTCCTGAAAATGAATGGTGACAGGTTCTGTTGTGCCGGCCTCTGCCATTTCATTTTATCACTGTGATTCCAGGTTTCGTCTTTATACCTTCTTAAGTTGTGTGGTGTGCCTCTGTTTATGAGCTTTCCGAGCTTGATATGACTTTTATAGCAAAATCCTAACAAAAGGGCTCAACAGAAGCTGTCCTGATTTCTGACTTCATTATAGTACAGTTAGATTGTGACAGCACGTCATGAAAACACTGCCAGCAAAAGAAGAAAACTTTGGCTGTCATTACTGAGACTGTACATTGTTACTTTAAAAAAAAATAGCAAGGATGAAAAAACTTCCAATTTCCTCAGGCCTAACCTGGCCTTTTAAAATGTTTTCAGGCCAGTGTGAACACTAAACTCAATTCTGCATTTGCATTTACATAATATAATTTTTGCCATCAATTAATCAATCAAATTTAAATTCCTAAAGTATCCTGTGAGTAATAGCTACCCCCAGGGGCTGTAGAAAGTTAATTTCAAAATGCAAAGGCCACTTTGACTTTCAGAATGCTGATGCAAGTTTCAGATCCATTTTAAAACGGAAAAGATAGCTGTAATGCCAAAACAATGTGCTGCTGCATCTTGGTGGGGTCACATGATCCATGAGACTTCCATGGAAAAGAGGCCTCCAAAACCCAAAGATAAAGGCAGCCCCCAGCTTGAACAGCCAGGACTGGATTTGAATCTGTAGGTAAAGTCATTCTCTCTAACTTCTGCTTTGACGGTTTCTCTTCAAACTGGAAGCATCAGACACCACCGCCTGAAGACTCAGTATAGAAGCAGCATGCGTAGTGGATAGAGCCGGGTACTGGGAGTCAGAAGGTCATGGGTTCTAATCCCTGTTCCACCACTTGTCTGCTGTGTGACCTTGGGCAAGTCACTTGACTTCTCTGGGCCTCAGTTACCTCATCTGTAAAATGGGGATTGAGACTGTGAGCCCCATGTGGGACAGGAACTGTGTCCAACCCGATTCGCTCTTAAGCATCCCAGAGATTAATACAGTGCCTGGCACTTAATAAGCACTTAACAAATACCATCATTATCATTATTGTTATATTTAATAATCAGTCAAATCTGAGATATCAATTGATTCAATTGCCTTTGTGTAACACAAGGTTAGTTCCTAGAAAACATGAGGGCAAAAATGTCTCAATAGAAGAACACATTTTTGTAATTGCCATTCCCCTGTCTCAAAATAATAATAATAATAATGATGGTTTTTGTTAAGCACTTACTATGTGCCAAGCACCGTTCTAAGCACTGGGGTAGATACAAGGTAATCAGGTTGTCCCACGTGGGGCTCACAGTCTTAATCCCCATTTTATAGATGAGGTAACTGAGGCACAGAGAAGTTAAGTGACTTGCCCAAAGTCAGGACAGGGGGGCAAGGTGGGGAGAGATGCTTTTGGAGAGACAGATGGGATCAAGGGAGCGGAGGTCTCTGTGGGGGAGTAGCAAAGATTTGCAGGGGAATGGAGTGTGAGAGATGAGGCAGGTGAGAAGGATTTCAGAGTTGGTGAGAGAGGAGATAGTGCAGTGGTAGGAGATGACAAGATCGAGGGTGTGACCGAGTCGGTGAGTGGGCAAGGTATGGTGGAGCAGGAGGTCAGCAGAGTCGAGGAGCGTTAGCAGGCAGGCGGCAGAGGAGTCAACGGGTACATCCATGAGGATGTTGAAGTCTCCGAGGATCAGAGTGGGCAGAGAGAAGGAGAGAAGAAAGGTGAGAAAGGGTGGTTGAAGAAGTCGGAGGTGGGACCAGGAGGTAGGTAGATGACAGCTACAAGTATCTGGAGGGGGTGGTAGAGGCGAATGATGTGGGCTTCGAAGGAGGGGAAGGAGAGGGAAGGGGGAGGAGGGATAGTGCGGAAGCGGCAACGGGGTGAGAGGAGGAAGCCGCCGCCTCCTCCCCTTCCGGTGAGTCTGGGGGAGTGGGAGAAGGAGAGGCCTCCGCTGGAGAGAGCAGCGTCAGAGACCCTGTCATCAGGAGTGAGCCAGGTTTCCGTAAGGGCGAGGAGGAGGAAAGAGCGGGAAAGGAAACGGTCATGGATGAAAGGTAGTTTACCTGTAATGGAGCGGGGGTTCCAGAGGCCACACTTGAAAGTAGCTGTGGGTGCAAGGGGGGGAGAGCGGGGGGAGGGGAGGGTTTGGATGGGAAGGAGGTGGCGGGGCCCTGGACGGGGAGAGGGGGAGGAGGGGTGGTGGTGCGACAGGAGGACTGGGATGGGGCGTGGGTGGGGAAGAGGGAAGGGGGGAGGGCGGGAGGAGGGGGTTTGGTGGGGAGGAGAGTAGGGAGAGGGGGAAGAGGGGTGGCGCTGGTAAAGTGGGGTTCTAGGGTGGGGGAGAGGAGGGGGGGAGGAGGCAGAGGAGAGAGCGGGAAAGAGCTGGGCGAGAGAGGGGAAGGGGAAGGAGAGGATTGGGAGGGGCGGGGGTGGTGGTGGAAGGACATGGTGAGGCCAGGGAGGTAGGTGGCAGCACTGACAACGATTAATGATAACATGTGAAATCGGTAATATAGTAATATGATACAATATGATACAATAGAATAGTATTAATAAGCGGGTGATGACCAGGGTCGGGGGTCGACTTGACTGGGGGTCGACTTGACTAAGGGTCGACCTGATCAAAATCAAAGTCAAAAGGCTAGCGGCAAAAAGAGTCCCAGGGCTCACGTCCAAATGTCTCTGAGGCGGCGGCGGGGGCCCTGAGGTTGTCCGGGAGGGGACGGGGGGCGGGGGTTGCGGGCGTAGGCGGCGGCTGAGGTAAGGTAACACGGTGAGAACAAGGACATCGTCGCCCGGGGCGGGGGCGGGGGAGATGAATCACCTCATGGGGGAAGAGGGAGCGAGGGCTTCCCCAAATGGCCGCTTCGGGCGGAGTGGGGGAAGGGTGGTTGGGGAGCACAATATCCCCAGGGAGCCCAATGTCCCCAGGTCCGAGCAGGGGGACACAATGTCCCCAGGGGCGAGCAGGGGAGCACAAAGTCCCCAGGCCCGAGCGGGGGAGCAGAATGGGAGCTGGTGGCTGGGGGGGGGGGTCTGCGGGGGCGGGGGGGACGATCCTTAGTGTCGGAGTCCTTGAACGGGGGTACAGAGGTCCGGGTTGCGAGAGGTTGGGCCGGGCGCGGGTCCGAGCGGTCCAAAGCGCAGCTCGCCGGGAGAGGCGATGACGGCACGGATGAGTCGGCGATGGGCAAGCGAAGGGGGGATTTGCCGGGGATAGGGGCCGGACGGGCCAAGGCTCCGCTGCAAGAGAGAGGAGCTCCCGAGTCCATGTGGCGGCCGATTCCGTCGGGAACAAGGGGCTCGGCTGTCCGGAGTTCACCTCCAAGGGAGCAGAGATCCCAAGCCCACGTGGCGATGGCTCCAAGGGTCCGGGCGGTCCCAAGGCTCAGCTCCCAGGAGAGGCAGTCCCGGCGCGGATGAGTCGGCGATTGGCAGTCAAAGAGCTAGCCGGGAATAGGGGCTTTCTTACTGTTAAAGGCTCTCGTAATATCCCGGCTAGATTACTGTGTCAGCCTTCTCTCTGATCTCCCTTCCTCCTGTCTCTCCCCGCTCCAGTCTATTCTTCATTCCGCTGCCTGGCTCATCTTCCTGCAGAAACGCTCTGGGCATGTCACTCCCCTTCTTAAACACCTCCAGTGGTTGCCTATCGACCTCCGCACGAAACAAAAACTTCTCACTCTAGGCTTCAAGGCTCTCCATCACCTTGCCCCCTCCTACCTCTCCTCCCTTCTCTCTTTCTACCGCCCACCCCGCACGCTCCGCTTCTCTGCCGCCCACCTCCTCACTGTCCCCCGTTCTTGGTTATGCCGCCATCGACCCCTGGGCCCCGTCCTCCCGCAGTCCTGGAATGCCCTTCCTCCTCACCTCCACCAAACTAATTCTCTTCCCCTCTTCAAAGCCCTACTGAGAGCTCACCTCCTCCAAGAGGCCTTCCCAGACTGAGCTTCCCTTTTCCCTCTGCTCCCTCTACCCCCCTCTTCACCTCTCTTCAGCTAAACCCTCTTTCCCCCCTTTCCCTCTGCTCCTTCCCCTCTCCGTCCCCTCAGCACTGTATTCGTCCCCTCAACTGTATATATTTTCATTACCCTATTTATTTTGTTAATGAGATGTACATCACCTTGATTCTATTATTTTGTTAATGAGATGTACATCACCTTGATTCTATTTATTTGCTATTGTTTTAATGAGATGTTCATCCCCTTGATTCTATTTATTGCTATTGTTCTTGTCTGTCCGTCTCCCCCGATTAGACTGTAAGCCCATCAAAGGGCAGGGACTGTCTCTATCTGTTACCGATTTGTACATTCTAAGCGCTTAGTACAGTGCTCTGCACATAGTAAGCGCTCAATAAATACTATTGAATGAATGAATGAACTGTTACACTATACTCTCCCAAGTGCTTAGAATGGTGCTTTGCACAGAGTAAGCACTCAAATTCCATTGATTGAATGATTAATATTGAAATAATTGTAGATGGTCTTTCACATTCATTTGGCCTTGAGAATATTTTTGCCCCAGGATATATCTAGAAATCTATTGCATCCAAATAGGCATTCAGTGCCTATTCAGTGGTGTGACTGGCTGAAAAGATGGTTGTGTGACCAACAATCCATTCCCCATTGTTAGCCCATAAAGACAATTCCCTGCTGTGCCGACACGTGTCACAGTTTGAGAGTTTGCTTCTTGGTATCCCTATCTCCCCAAAGCCACTGCCAAATGAGAGCAGCTCATTTCTTGATTCCTGCCCACAGGCTAGTCTGAAGAATCAAAGCTGTGCTCAACATAGCTATGCTCAACATAGCTATGCTCAACATAGCTATGCTGGGTGGAACGTGTAAAGAGAATGAGCGAGCTATCCCTCCTTGATTACTGCATCAGCTTATTTTCTGATCTCCCCGTTTCTTGCCTCTCCCCATTTCAGTCCATACTTCAGTCTGCTGCCTAGATCATTTTTCTACAAAATCATTCGGTCCATGTTTCCGCACTCCTCAAGAACCTCCGTTGGTTGGCCACACACCAAACAGAAACTCCTCATCGTTGACTTTAAAGCACTTAATCCACCTTGCCCCCTCTTACCTTACCTCCCTGATTTCCTACTACAACCCAGCCAGCACACTTCGCTCCTCTAATACCAACCTACCCACTGGACCTTCGTCTCCTCCTTGTCACCACTGATCTATCACCCACATCCTGCCTCTGGCCTCTGGCCTCTGGCCTGGATGGTCCTCTCTCTTCCTGTCGGACAGGGGGTCACTTTCCCCACCTTCAAAGCCTTATTGAAGGTACAGCTCCTCCAAGAGGTCTTCCCCAACTAAGCCCTCATTTCCTCTTCTCCCACTCCATTCTACTTCACCTTTGCACTTGGAAGAAGCAGTGTGGCTTAGTGGAAAGAGCCCGAGCTAGGGAGTCAGAGGTCGTGAGTTCTAATCCCAGCTCCGCCACTTGTCAGCTTTGTGACTTTGGGCAACTCAGTCAACTTCTCTGTGCCTCAGTTACCTCATCTGTAAATTGGGGATTGAGACTGTGAGCCTCACCTGGGACAATCTGATAACCTTGTATTTCCCCCAGCGCTTAGAACAGTGCTTGCCACATAATAAGTGCTTAACAAATACCATCATCATTATTATTATTTATTCACCTCTCCCTCAACACCACAGCACGTATGTATATATCCAAATTTATTTATATTAATGTCTGTCTCCTCCTCTAGACTGTAAGATCACTGTGGGCAGGGAACACGTCTACCAACTCCTTTATACTGTACTCTCCAAAGTTCTTAGTAGAGTGCTCTGTACACAGTAAGCACTCAATAGATACGATTGACTGAGGGCAAGTGCTCATTAAATACCACTGATTGATTCAAAAGCAAATGCTGACAATTTAGAAAGTTTTCTTCAAGTGCTAGGGAGTAGCTAGAGTATTTGGAGTAATCAGATTATGATAATAATAAATGCAATAATACTTATGTTGTTTGTTAAACACTTATTATGTGCCAAGCACTGTATTAAGCGCTGGGGTAAGTAACAGATAATCAGATCGGACACAGTCCCTATTCCCACAGGGGTCACAGCCTAAAGGGGAGGGAGAACAGGAATCCCCATTTTAAAGATGAAGTAACTGAGGCACAGAGAAGTTAAGGGACTTGCCCAAGGTCATACAACAGGTAAGTGGCTGATCGAGGATTAGAACCCAGGTCCCCTGACTCCCAGGCTTCTTGTTCTTTCCACTAGGCCACGCTGCTCTTAGGAAGGCTTCATGGACTTTAAGTAGAGTTTGGAATGAGCAAAGGGATTTGGTTGGTGAAAAGGTGGGGAAGTACTTTCCAGGCAGGGGAAATGAGCCTTGATATTAGGAAAGTCAATCAATCAATCGGTGGTATTGATTGAGCACTTACTCTGTGCTCCTGTTCAGCAGACCCCAGGCTGACTTTCTTGGGTGGGGCTGAGAGCACAAGGGGCATTAATCAGGAGGTGAAGATAGTTAGGTTTAGGCAGCCAATTGGTGGAGGACCTTCAAGTCCCTATGAAATAATTTTGTTTGAACAGTGAATATGGTGATGATTGTGATATTTGTTGAGTTCTTACTATTCACCAGGCACTTTTCTAAGCACTGGGGTAGATACAAACTAATCCGGTTGGACACGGCCCCTGTCCCACATGGAGCTCACAGCATTAATCCCCATTTTAAAGATGAGGTAACTGAGGTACAGTTACTCAAGTGACTTGCTCAAGGTCACATAGCAGACAAGTGGCAGAGCTGGGATCTTCAATACCTGTTCTCCCTCCCTTTGAGTTGTGAGGGAATTGAGGCCCAGACAAGTGAAGTGACTTGTCCAAGGTCACATAGCAGACAAGTGGTGGAGCAGGGATTAAAACCCATGACTTTGACTCCCAGGCCCGTGTTCTATCCACTGTGCCATGCTTAGGATCTATTGTTCTTCCATTTTCTATCTTCTCCAATCTACTTTGAGAATGTGCAACCCAGAGACTTCTCTAATTACCAAATCATTGGACAAGCCAACTCGAGGTTCCTTGAACATGGCTATGATTTGATAGGGTGAGAAATTTAAAACTCCAAGTCAATTGATTACTTTCCAGGAAATGAAAAGTATGTTTACAGCATCATCTGAAACCTGAAGACATTGCAAAGGAAAAGACTAAAATAGATGACCTTAGAGGAAAGTCATTGTGAAGATACAAAATGGAAAGTTAAAAGAGAACCCAAAGGTCCCTTAAAAGCAAGAAGGATATGTAGCCTTACTGGAACCCAGTGGTATGAGAGACCAGTGAGGCTGTGCCCAATTTCCAAGGCAGCAAGTCCAAATCAGACCCTCTAAAAAATGGAAAGAGATCATGGTCAATGTAGTTAAAAGAAGATCCAAGATCCAGCAGCTATGGAGATACGTGCCAAGTATAAAATGGCTTTCAGTAAGATGCTATTGAGATCATTCCAAAATGCAACTGAGGGGTTAGCGATGCACTAAAGAATGTGTAAATTCTCAGAAACGCTTAAAATAAGTGTCGAGGGGTGGTCCTGTCACTGTTCATTTTGGGTGGAATATTGGCTTTACTCTATGGACATTAAGTAGATGACAGAATGAGCTCTACTCAGTTTCTTGAATGGCAGTCTTGCTACCTACTAATGTACATAAATGTAGTTTCCTGATCTTTTGCCTTGCTGGTTTTTTATAATTATTATAATTAGTAGTAGTAGATATTGTGTTTTTATGTGCTTACTTTTTGCAGAGAACAGTACTAAATTCTGGGAGAAAAAGTGCACTACATGGCCTAGTGGAAAGAGCATGGGCCTGGAAGTCAGAGGACCTGGGTTCTAATCCCAGCTCTGCCAATTGCTTGCTGTGTGACCTTGGGCAAGTTACTTAACTTCTCTGTGCCTCAGTTCACTTGTTCTCCCTCTATGTCTACTGTGAGCCCCACACATGACAGGGACTGGGTCCAACATAATTGACTTGGATCTATCTCACTGTTTAGAGCAGGGTTGGACAAATAGTAAGTGCTAAACAAATACCATAAAAAATGAGAAAGCCCCTGGCCTTCAAGGGGCTCACCATGCATGAATATGGGAGTCGGGAGGGGATGGGTGATAGATACCTGGGGAAGAATGAAATAATAATAATAATGTTGGTATTTGTTAAGCGCTTACTATGTGCCAAGCACTGTTCTAAGCGCTGGGGTAGACACAGGGGAATCAGGATGTCCCACGTGGGGCTCACAGTCTTAATCCCCATTTTACAGATGAGGTAACTGAGGCACAGAGAAGTTAAGTGACTTGCCCACAGTCACACAGCTGACAAGTGGCAGAGCTGGGATTTGAACTCATGACCTCTGACTCCAAAGCCCGTGCTCTTTCCGCTGAGCCACGCTGCTTCTCGACAAGGAGAGCCAGAGGGATAGGGTAGTGTGGCTAGAGGAACATAATTTGGGCTCCTCAGGTCTCAGAGTCCAACAGTCATGGTTGCAGCTGCAGTCACAGTCTCAGCTGTGGATAGAGCCTTCCCAACTTTCTCATAGTAGAAGAACCTGCCCATAAGCTCATCCAGATCAGACTAAGGGCTTATTATTATTATTTTTATACCATGTTTGGAGATTTCAAATAATAACCACAGCCAACTCTTGCTTGGCTCAAGTGCTGTTTGTCCAATTCTGGACATCCAGACCTTGGATCCTCCTTTTTCCCAATCCTCCCACCTTGTCTCCTTTTTCTCTATGTTAGTGCTCATGTGATCCTCCAGACAGTGGGCAAGAGAAACACAGAGGATGACACTCAGTTTGATTTTCCTGCTTATCAGTTCTATGATATTTTTGGTGGTTGAAAGGACTAGAAAAATTTCGTAAAATCAGTATTTTTGATGAGCTAAGAAATTCATTCTCCCATACTATCACCTCCCCATTCTCACAGATAGTTCAGAGTCAGCTGTGCCCGGAATAAGGAATTCAAAAACAAACCTTGACTAGTAATTTTGCTCAACAGAGATAAAAGGAATCCCAGGCCAATGCTCCCTTCTTTCTGTTCCTCGCCTAGGTCAACCCTTGATTATTCTAGTGTTGAATCACTGTCTGTGAAGGGAAAGAGATAAAAATAAATTTTATGATATAAAAGGAAAATGAGAAGGGTACTCCAAAATGGTTTCATGTTTTCTTGTTTGGATGAAGAAGGACGAAGAATGCATAAGCCTGTACTATTGCCCAGGATTTACTAGTAATCCTTTTGAGGCCCCAAATAATGACAAATTATATTTTAAGCCTCTATGATCTGAATATTTCAGGCTGAAAAACCATTCATTTGTGGGCCGGGCACCCGGCCCACCCAGGCGGAACTCACTTATGGTTTACTCACACGTGGTGAGGTGGCTAGTTCCCACCATGTATGCACCCCACCCAGGAGGAATCCACCTTTGCGTTAAATACGCTTATGTGTTAAATACACTTATGAGTTACATTCCCTAATGCGTTAAACACTTACGAGTTACATACCCTTATGCGTTAAACCCCATTATGCGTTACCCACTTATGTGTTACTCGCACTTGGTGAGGCGGCTAGCTCCCACCCTGTTCACGTCCCACTTGGGAGGCACCCACTTAGGCATCAAATCCATTTAAACGTTACATACCCATGGCGAAGCATCTGGCTTCCAACCCCACTAGCGCTCAGCAGGACAGAACACTCATCCATCCCATGGCTCCTCACTTGGTGCAGGCAGAGCAGCCTTCTCACGCTCTGGACAGAAGCAACCTACAGCCGGCTGCTGCAAATCCCATTCCTCTGCACAGAAGGTTGGAGGTGGCAGGTATTTATCACTTGTGTCCTTAGGCCATTCCAGCTGCCGGCCTCAATTTATCCAATCTCTGCCCTCCCCCCTCCTCCATTCCTAATTTGATTGGCACAGGGGCGAGGGGCACCTTCTGTATTCCCAGTTTGGGCTGTCAATCTGGCAGTTTCAGTTGGGGGGGGGGTGTCCCACCCTCACTTCCGAGTTCTGCCTGCTGGTTCAGGCAGTCTCGAGATAGCATTTGACCTTGAGATGGACGGTACCCCAGGGTCACCTTGGGACACTGTCTCAGCTGGTCCAGACCATCAAACATCACCTGGGACAGAAAGCTGGCCAAGAACACTGAGATCTTTCCCTACAGAGTTCTCAGCCAGCCCAGACCATCAAAAATCATCCGCGACAGAGAGCTGCCTATGGACACTGAGATCTCTCTCTGCTGAGCTCCCTCAGCTGGTCTAAGACATAGAATATTGGAACCAATGCCTACCATCTGCCTGCCAGGGCATGTGGAGTTCACTCCCAGAACTGCTGCAGCTGAGAAGCAGCCATTCCTTTATCTTTCCTCTCCCTGCAGCCTGGCCTGAATTCACAGTGGTGAACACAGAACAGGTGTGGCTGTCTGATACCCTGGTGACAGATTTGTACATATCAACAGCTGCCTGACTTCACATCAACCCAGACCTCCATTTACCCCTAAAACATTCACCTCTTCACTCTCAAGAACCTGTATTCAATTCAGCAATTTAATCACAGAACTAACTGATTAAGCAGTTATTGCTGTTGACAACCTCGCCTATAAATTTTAAACTTCTCTGACCCCACCATGTCCTCTCAATCCCCTCCATCCAATCAGCCTAGTTCTTTTCTCCCTTTCCAGAACCTCCACTCATCCCTCTCTATCTACCCCCTCCCCCTCCTCTTCCACCCATCCTTATGATCCTGTCCCCCTTCCCCTGAATCGGCCCCCATCAGCTCCCTCCTATCCAAACCCTCCCCACTCCTCATGCCTCCCCCTCCCCCTGCACCACCCCCACAGCCTCACCAATTGTGTTCTATCTACAGGGCTGACATCTACTGCACCAGCATCCTCATTGATTTCCCTGCCTCCTGTGTCTCCCCATTCCAGTCCATACTTCACTCTGCTGCCCGGATCTTTTTTGTACAAATCATTCAGTCTATATTTCACCACTGCTCAAGAACCTCCAGTGGTTGCCCATCCACCTCTGCATCGAACAGAAACTCCTTACCACCAGCTTTAAAGCACTCAATCACCTAGTCCCCTCCTACCTTACCTTACTCCTTTCCTCCTTCTACCCGGCTCATATGTTTCATTCCTCTAATGTCAACCTACTCGCTGTACCTCAGGCTCATCTATCTCATTACCAACCGCTTGCCCACATCCTGCTTCTGGCCTGGAATGCCCTCTCAGTGGAAAGAGCATGGGCTTGGGAGTCAGAGGTTGTGGGATCTAATCCCGGCTCTGCCAATGGTCAGCTGTGTGACTTTGGGCAAGTCTCTCAACTTCTCTGTGCCTCAGTTTCCTCATCTGTAAAATGGGGATTAAGGCTGTGAGCCCCACATGGGACAACCTGATTACCTTGTATTCCTCCCCCTCCCCAGCACTTAGAACAGTGCTTGGCCCATAGTAAGCACTTAACAAATACCATCTTTATTATTGTTATTATTATTATTATTATTATTATTATTCACTGACAGAGGATCACTCTCCCCACCTTAAAAACCTCAATAGAACCACATCTCCAAGAGGCCTTCCTTGATTAAGCCTTCATTTCTTCTTCTCCCACTCCCTTCTGCGTTGCTTTTGCATTTAAATTTGCACCCTTTATTCACCCCTCCCTCAACCCCACAGCATTTGTGTACCAAAGCTGTAACTTATTTATTTTTATTAATGCCCGTCTCCCCTTCTAGACAGTAAACTCGCTGTGGGCAGGGAACATGTCTGTACACTCTATTTTATTGCACTCTTCCAATCATTTAGCACAGTGTGCTGTACACAGTAAGAGCTTAATTAATAGAATTGATTGATTGACCACTTATGATCAACTGTCCATATTTATATATTAATCTCAGTTCTCCACCCACTAGGTGGAGGGGTATGTTTATGAGTTTCGTGCCAATTTCCTCCTCATCATCACTGCCTTTGTCTTCATCAATGTCATCTCTTTAGTAATCTCCATCAATCTCATAATCCTCTTTGCCACCAACAGCAACTGCAGCCACAGCATCAAAATTAAATACCTGTTGACCTTTGACACTGGGCTGGGTTCTGTAAAGACATGGCTATGCCCTAATGAAGCATCCCATCTCCACTAGACAGTACTGATAAAGATGAAGATATGAAGGTTAGAGAGACAATAGCTCATCCTTGGAACATGCATGCAGACTATAGAATAAATCAGTGAATTTGGCTCAAAGGGGAGAGTAGAGTCCAGGCTGTGCTATGCCAGGCAAAACTTCTTCTCCTCCCTCATCGACACCCATGCCCGTCACCCCCGCCGATTGTTCCGGACCTTTAACTCTCTCCTTAGGCCCCCTGTTCCTCCCCCTCCCCCATCTTTCACCCTCAATGATCTGGCCACCTATTTCCTCACGAAAATCAACACAATCAGGTCTGAGCTCCCCAAAGTCACCCCTCCGCCTCTCCCCTCCCCCCCACCAACCCTCTCCCCTACTTTCCCATCCTTCCCTGCAGTATCCTCAGAGGAGATCTCCTCCCTCCTCGCAAGTGCCACCCCCTCCACCTGCGCCTCGGACCCCATTCCCTCTCACCTTATTAAAACCATCGCCCCTGCCCTCCTCCCTTCCTTAACTTCTATTTTTAACCACTCAATTTCCAATGGCTCCTTCCCCTCTGCCTTCAAACATGCCCACGTCTCCCCCATCCTAAAAACACCCGCTCTTGACCCCACTTCCCCCTTCAGTTATCGCCCTATCTCCCTACTACCCTTCCTTTCCAAAATCCTCGAACGAGTCATCTACAATCGATGCTTAGAATTCCTTAACTCCCATTCTCTCCTAGACCCCCTCCAATCTGGCTTCTGTCCCCTCCACTCTACCAAGACTGCTCTCTCTAAGGTCACCCATGACCTCCTTCTTGCCAAATCCAATGGCTCCTACTCCATTCTAATCCTCCTTGACCTCTCTGCTGCCTTTGACACTGTCGACCATCCTCTCCTCCTCCACACCTTATCTCACCTTGGCTTCACGGACTCCGTCCTCTCCTGGTTCTCCTCTTACCTCTCTGGCCGGTCATTCTCGGTCTCCTTCGCTGGCGCCTCCTCCCCCTCCCATCCTTTAACTGTTGGAGTTCCTCAAGGGTCAGTTCTCGGCCCTCTTCTGTTCTCCATTTACACTCACTCCCTTGATGAACTCATTCGCTCTCGCGGCTTTGACTACCATCTCTACGCAGATGACACGCAGATCTACATCTCCGCCCCTGTCCTCTCCCCTCCCTTCAGGCTCGCATCTCCTCCTGCCTCCAGGATGTCTCCACCTGGATGTCGGCCCACCACCTAAAACTCAACATGAGCAAGACTGAGCTCCTCATCTTCCCTCCCAAACCCGGTCCTCTCCCAGACTTCCCTATCACCGTGGATGGCACGACCATCCTTCCCGTCTCTCGGTCCCGCGATCTCGGTGTCATCCTTGACTCGTCTCTCTCGTTCACCCCACACATCCTATCTGTTACCGAGAGCTGCCGGTTTCACCTTTACAATATCGCCAAGATCCGCCCTTTCCTCTCCACCCAAATGGCTACCTTACTGCTACGGGCTCTCGTTATATCCCGGCTAGACTACTGTGTCAGCCTTCTCTCTGATCTCCCTTCCTCCTCTCTCGCCCCGCTCCAGTCTATTCTTCACTCCGCTGCCCGGCTCATCTTCCTGCAGAAACGATCTGGGCATGTCACTCCCCTTCTTAAACAACTCCAGTGGTTGCCTATCGACCTCTGCTCCAAACAAAAACTCCTCACTCTAGGCTTCAAGGCTCTCCATCACCTTGCCCCTTCCTACCTCTCCTCCCTTCTCTCTTTCTACCACCCACCCCGCACGCTCCACTCCTCTGCCGCCCACCTCCTCGCTGTCCCTCGGTCTCGCCTATCCCGCCGTCAACCCCTGGGCCACGTCCTCCCGCGGTCCTGGAATGCCCTCCCTCCTCACCTCCGCCAAACTGATTCTCTTCCCATCTTCAAAACGCTACTTAAAACTCACCTCCTCCAAGAGGCCTTCCCAGACTGAGCTCCTCTTCTCCCTCTACTCCCTCTACCACCCCCCCTTCACGTCTCCGCAGCTTAACCCTCTTTTCCCCCCATTTCCCTCTGCTCCTCCCCTTCTCCCTTCCCATCCCCTCAGCACTGTACTCATCTGCTCAACTGTATATATTTTCATCACCCTATTTATTTTGTTAATGAGCTGTACATCGCCTTGATTCTATTTAGTTGCCATTGTTTTTACGATATGTTCTTCCCCTCGACTCTATTTATTGCCATTGTTCTTGTCTGTCTGTCTCCCCCGATTAGACTGTAAGCCCGTCAAATGGCAGGGACTGTCTCTATCTGTTGCCGACTTGTTCATTCCAAGCGCTTAGTACAGTGCTCTGCACATAGTAAGCGCTCAATAAATACTATTGAATGAATGAAAAAGGATTTATAGCTTCGGACCAGAAAGGTGAACACTATCTAAAGCCCCTGGGAACCCTGGCTGAAATTTACTAGAATTTAAAAGCTGCCTTAACTGATTTACATGATTTCAGCTATTGCACTGGCACTGGAAATGCATAGGCTAACATTTTGATTGTGGCAAATAATACATTCATTGTATCCTTTCCTCTCCAAATAACCAAAATTCTTTTTGCCTCACGCCATTCAATATGCCAAGCAGATTTGGACATTGAGAGTGCAAGAGAGTAAATAATCTCGTAATTGATCTGAGATTTGTGGATTTTACTTCAAATTTCTGTTGATAGTTTGAAGGTCATAAACTATACAAACCGCTATTGATCAGAGTCTCCTTTGTTTAAATAGAACCTACTGTATTTATTTATGCTGTTCTTCTAAAGTCAAACAAAAGCAGACAGTTATAAGCAATCTCTGCATGTCACTGCAGCCATGTGGTTCATTCACTCAGGCTACAGATGTTTTCAATCTGTACAGTTTGTCATTCATATCCATATGAGATGAAGCAGGCTTGATTTAGGCTGGGAGAGATGCCAAAAGAAAAGATACACTATTAACCCTTAATAAACAACTTACACATTTCCCATTTTATTCATTCAAAGATCCCTTTGAGGAGCGGCTCTGAAGGGCAATATGGAGTATTGAATATCATCTAATGCCATTTTCAGTCAGTTCATCTTGAAAGAAAAATCTTGCCCATTTTGATTTGAATCAAAGGAGCTTAGTGCCCTTCTCAGTGGGAATTACTTTGGGGCAGATGGCTGCTGGGTCAAACTCTAGCTCTCTCAGGTGACTGGGGCCCTTCCTCGCAAACTTGATCCTCATCAAACAACTCTTCTGGTGAAAAAACAGGGTCTCTGAGAGTATGAGAACAGCATTTGTTTTGGCTGGAAATAGCAAGCAAGGCAGAGAAGAGATTTCTGCAAATAGTTTGCCACAGATTTCTACATCTTGTTTTCTTAATGATGAAATAATGAAACAAGTTCTTTATTGCATCATGAAGAGGAAGAAATTGCTGAGCTAATGCAACTAACACAGACTCTAATTCAATCAAGGCACAGAAGGGCTTTTAATACCTTTTGCCAATAGTAACAACTCTTGATTTTAGCAGGAAGCCATGTGGCTTGGCCATAGAGAATCAGAATTGATTTGTTTTTTCCTTCTCTTCTGGCTCAGTTGAAATTCAGAAATTTGCTAAACACATCTGGTTTCATAATACTGTGGTTCAGGGCAGAGCTGTTTGCAAATGCTTAGTAACTACTCTGAGAAGGTTGGAGTGTTGAATGAATTGAGGTCCTTGTTGAGAGGCAAGTGTTAATCACTTGAATGTGAGAGAATAGATTTGGTTGCATTTCTTTGCTGCTATTTCCAGGGAAAAATTTTATCTGTGAAAATAGTTTGAGCAAGTAGAAAAAGGTAAAGGCAATGGTATCTTTTAATTCTTGGGTTCTTTTAAAATTATTTTGTGATTGCCTTATAAAGGTGAATGAGTAATAAAGTGAAATTGGGATTAGGAAATTGAGTTTGCACAATGAGTAAGGAAGTTTGGAGGTTATACTGTCATACCTGTCAGCAATTAATTGGACACATCATCTACAGGGCTGACATCAATCCATTCAACACTGGTATTTATTCAGCACTTACTCTATGCAGAACACTGGACTAAGCCCTTGGGAGAGTACAATGGAGTTGGTAATAATTATTATTATTAATAATAATAATAATAATGGCATCCGTTAAGTGCTTACTTTGTGGCAAGTATTGTACTGAGTGCTGGAGTGGATACAAGAAAACTGAGTTGGACACAGTCCCCATCACCCATAAGGCTCACAGTCTCGATCCCCATTTTTTACAGATGAGGTAACTAAGGCACAGAGAAGTTAAGTGACTTGCCCAAGATCAAACAGCAGACAAATGGCAGAGCCAGGATTAGAACTCAGGTCTCTCTGACTCCCAGACCTGTGCTTTATCCACTAGGCCATGCTGCTTCTCTAGACATGATCCCTGCCCTCAAGCAGCTTGCAATCATCACTCCTGTAGAAGGTCTGAATTGAGTAGTTGCTCCCACCCAGAAGATGAAAGCCAGAAACTGAAAGGATTGAGAAAGGTATATTAGAATGAGAAGTGTAGATACTTTCTCACCCTATTTTCTGTCTTTCTCTCTCAGAGCCTTTCCCTTCACACAGTCCTTTTACACTACTTCCATGCTACCATTTATCTCCCGCTGCCTCCTCTTGATGTATCCTAAATTTTTTTCAATCTTTCTTCTTCTCCAAATATAACTCTGCGTTTTACAATGATAATGATGATCATAATGTTTGTTAAGTGCTTACCTTGTGCCAAACATAGTACTAGGAATTGGGGAAGATACCAAATAGGCAGATAAAATCCAATCCCTGTCCCCCACAGAGTTCACAGTACAAGGGGAAAGGGATCCTAGGGAAGGGACTGATTTTGTCTGCTCCAAAATCTCTAACTGGTGAGTTTTTTCTGCATTTGGCTGAAGGACAAAGCCAGTAATGTATACTATATCATTACCAGCTCTTCCACTGCCGCTTCCAAATATGGGTGGTGTCACTTACAGAATCTGGAAATAGAACTTTTTAGCAGCTATGTTAGCAAACATACTCAATGTGCCTCGCTCTCACCTCTCTTGACTTCTGCCTGGGATGCCTATTCCCTTCACATCCAATAGACCAGCACTCTCCCCATATTCAAAGCCCTACTAAAATCACATCTCTTCCAGGAAGTCTTTTTTAATGGTATTTGTTTAATGCTTACTATGTGCAAGGCACTGTAATAAGTGCTGGAGTAGATATAAGATAATGTATCTTCCAAGACAAATGTTTTATTTTTCCACACTATTTTCCTTCCTCATGTGTCACCTATGCACTTGAGTCTATACTCCCTAAGCAATTAGGTACTCCCCCCACCCCCTCCCCCAACAGCACTTATGGACATATTCATATACTCAGTTACTTCTCCTCTTGGTAATTTATTTTAATGCCTGTGTCCCCTCCTAGATTGAAAAGTCTTTGAGAGGAGGGATTGATTGTGTCAATTTACTCTATTATCCTCTCCATACAGTAAGTGCTCAATAAGTGCCCTTGATCAATTGATTGAAGAGAATAATAACAATAATTTATTATGGTATTTGTAAGTACTTACTATGCACCAGGCATTGTATTAAGCACTGGGGTGGATACAAGCAAATCAGGTTAGACACAGTCTCTGTCCCACATGGGGCTCACAGTCTCCATCCCCATTTTACAAACGAGGTAACTGAGGCACAGAGAAGTGAAGTGACTTGCCCAAAGTCATACAGCAGACAAGTGGTGGAGCTGGGATTAGAACCCAGCGTGGCTCAGTGGAAAGAGCACGGGCTTTGGAGTCAGGGCTCATGAGTTCGAATCCCAGCTCTGCCACTTGTCGGCTGTGTGACTGTGGGCAGGTCACTTAACTTCTCTGTGCCTCAGTTCCCTCATCTGTAAAATGGGGATTAAGACTGTGAGCCCCACGTGGGACGACCTGATTCCCCTATGTCTACCCCAGCGCTTAGAACAGTGCTCGGCACATAGTAAGCGCTTAACAAATACCAACATATAACCCGTGACCTTCTGACTCCCAGGCCCCTGTTCTATCCACTATGCCATATTGCTTCTCTAATAATTATGGTATTTGTTAGGCACTTATTATGTGCCAGGCACGGTACTAAGCGCTGCGGTGGATACCAGTAAATTGGGTTGGACACAGTCCCTGTCCCATGTGGGGCTCACAGTCCCAATCCCCATTTTGCAGATGAGGGAACTGAGTCCCAGAGAAGTGAAGTCACTTACCCAAGGTCACGTGGCTGACAAATGGCAGATCTGGGATTAGAACCCATGACCTTCTAACTCCCAGGCCCGTGCTCTATCCGCTGTGCCGTGCGAAGAAGGCAGAGAAAATAGGTAAGAGTGGATGTACTAACTTCAATCTTGTCAATTCCCATACTCAAATCAGGCAAGAGGCAGCCTCTGTATCTGGACTGTGGAGAGAATTAGGGGGTTCAGATCAATCAGGGAAGCAGCGTGGCTCAGTAGAAAGAGCCCGGGCTTGGGAGTCAGAGGTCATGGGTTCAAATCCTGACTCTTCCACTTGTCAGCGGTGTGACTGTGAGCAAGTCACTTAACTTCTCTGTGCCTCAGTTGCCTCATCTGTAAAATGGCGATTAAGACTGTGAGCCTCACGAGGGACAACCTGATTAGCCTGTATCTACACCAGCACTTAGAACAGTGCTCTGCACATAGTAAGTGCTTAACAAATACCAATATTATTATTATTATTTTCCTATTGAACACGTGTCAAAAGAGAGTCATGACTTTAAGGGGGATGAGACTTGGGGATATGGGTGATCTTGGGTTTCCAAAAGGTAATAGGTGGGAAAGTCATTCTTTTGGTTCATCTAAGCTCTGACAGAGATCTGGAATGAGCAGGTATAGGAGTCCAGATCAAAAAGCTGCAGGGGCAATCGTGCCCATCCCCGTTGTGGACTGGACACCTCTGACCAGATCTGTAAAATGGAAAAAGGGGCTTGTTTTGGGACACCAGGAAAAAATACCAATGCATAAGTTAGTCCCCCAAAATAAGATAATAATAATAATAATAATAATGATGGTTTTTGTTAAGCACTTACTATGTGCCAAGCTCTGTTCTAAGCGCTGGGGTAGATACACGGTAATCAGGTTGTCCCACTTGGGGCTCACAGTCTTAATCCCCATTTTACAGATGAGGTAACTGAGGCACAGAGAAGTTAAGTGATTTGCCCAAAGTCACACAGCTGACAAGTGACAGAGGCAGCATTAGAACCCACCACCTCTGACTCCTAAATCCGTGCTCTTTCCACTAAGCCACGCTGCTTCTCTACGATCTTGGACTAGCCCCAAAACAAACTGAGGCATGTAAAATATGACAGTTATAATTGTCGGATTTGTTAAGCATTTACTAGTGCCAAACATTGTGCTCAGTGCTGGGATACATATAAGATAATTAGATCGAGCACCATCCCTATCCTACATGGGGATAGCCATCTAAGAGGGAGGGAGAACAGGTATTTAGAACTCATTTTACAGAAAATGATGCTGAAGCACAGAAAAGTGATTTTCCCAAAGCTACACAGCAGCCAAGTGGCAGAGTCAGGATTAGAACTTAGATTTCCTGACTCTCAGTCTTGGGCTCTTCCCACCAGGCCACGCTGCTTCTTGCTCCTTAAAAAAAGAGATTTTCAGCAGGGCATGTCACCCTCCTCCTCAAAACTCTCCAGTGGTTGCCTATCAACCTTTGTATCCAGCAAAAACTCCTCACTATTGGCTTCAAAGCTCTCCATTACCTTGCCCCTTCTTACCTCACCTCCCCTTTCTCCTTCTACATCCCAGCCAGCACACTATGCTTCTCTGGTGCTAACCTTCTCGTTGTGCCTCTTTCTCACCCCTGGCCCATGTCCTACCTCTGGCCTGGAACGCCCTCCCTCCTCAAATCCGCCAAACAATCACACTTCCCCCATTCAAAGCCCTACTGAAGGCTCACCTCCTCCAGGAAGTCTTCCCAGACTAAGCCCCCCTTTTCCACTGTTCCCCCACCCTCCCCATCACCCCAACTCACTCCCTTTGCTCTTCCCTCCTCCCCCTCACACAGTACTTGTGTATATATGTACGGATTTATAATCCTATTTATATTAATGATGTGAATACATCTATAATTCTATTTAGTTATATTGATGTTATCGATGCCTGTTTACTTGTTTTGATGCCTGTCTCCCCCTTTGTAGACTGTGAGCCAGCCGTGGGCGGGGATTGTCTCTATTCGTTGCTGAATTGTACTTTCTAAGCGCTTAGTACAGGGCTCTGCACACAGTAAGTGCTCAATAAATAGGATTGAATGAACGAATGCAGAACCCTAGATCCCAAAGAACCCCAGCCCTACATCCATCCACCTTCGGATTTGAAGAAGGCAATACTGATGGGGAAATTCACCAACGAAGGCATACGTGATTGAGAAGGCCAATGCAGGACTAAAGAGTTCCAGCCCTATTGTGCTGACAGAAAAGTTCCCAGTCCTATAATTGTTGACTCAAAAGCCAATGAGAAAGGATGATTTTTTCGGGCTGGATTTACATGGACCAGACTCTGGAGAAAAAAGTGGGTCCTTTTGGTCCTGTGTACGCAAGAGTTCTCAAGGCATGGGAAGCAGTGTGACATAGTGGGACGAGCACAGGCCTGTGTGTCAGAGGACCTGGCTTCTAATCCTGGCTCTGCCATTTTGCCTGCTATGTGACCTTAGGCAAGTCACTTTTCTTCTCTATGCCTCAGTTTCCTCAACTGCAAAATGGGGATTCAATACCTGTTCTCCCTCCTACTAAGGAAAGACTATCAGCACCATTTGAAACAGGGATGTTTCTGGCCTGATTATCTTTTATCTACCTCAGTGTTTAGTTCACTGCTTGGCACATAGTAAATGCTTAACAAATACCATTAAAAAGTGGTTCTTGAAATGTGCAAAGTGGAGTGGTAATAATCTATCTGGAAGAACTGCTCCAGAAAGAGGTGGTTCATGGAAACTTGGGGTAGGAGAGATAGCTGAATCAAGTATAGACCCAGATTCTTGGGTTTCTCCTAACTAACCAACATCACTCTGCATTAATCTATGAAAAATACATTCTTCCACAGGCTACTTTTCGTTCGCTTAGTAGCTGCCATTCTCCTTGTGTATATTAAATTAGGCTTTTGTTTCTGTCTAGTCTTTCAATTTAAAATACATTCATTTGTGAATTTTTGTACAGGATCTCAATCGATACCAATTTCTAAAAATGAAATAAATGGCCAAGAGCAAATTTTTAAATTGAAAAATAACAAGCCTACCCAGAATTCTGTCATTTCCTTCTTTAATTTATGTTTGGACTTAAGCCCGGTGCTAAAATACTATCTTGCCACTGAAATGGGATGAAGGAAGAGAGAGCATGGGGACTGTCTTAAAAAAAAAGTAATGGGATTCCTGCCTGAGGACGCTGAGATCCCTCTGCCGAGTGGCCTCAAACCAGTGCAGTCCAAGTCATCGGCCACTGGAACCGCTGCCTACCATACACCCTGTAGGATGCTGACATTTGATTCCCAGATATATGCAGCCTAGAAGTGGCCAATTCTTCATCTTCCCCTTTCCCTGCAGCTGGGGCTGAATCCCCATCTCTTGCTTCTAACGACCTGGCCACCAACTTTATTGAGAAAATTGAAACTATCATGCATGATCTCCCTAAAATCTCCCCTGCATCTCTCCAGTAACTCCCTCCTCCTGACTCCTCTCACCCCTCCACCTGTGCATCTGACCCCATCCCTTCACACCTTATTAAAACAGTTGCCCCCTCCCTTCTTTCCTCCCAGACCGCCTTTCAACTAACTGTTCTCTCTCCAATGGCTTCTTCCCCACTGCTTTCAAACATGCCCATATTTCCTAAAAAAACCCCTTCCCTTGATCCCATGGCTCCCTCCAGTTATCACCCCATCTCCCTCCTACAATTCCTCTCCAAACTCCTTGAGTGAGTTGTCTACACCCACTGTCACAAGTTCCTCTCCTCCCATTCTCTCCTTGACTCTCTCCAATGTGACTTCCATCCCCTTCATTCCACAGAAACAGCCCCCTCAAAGGTCACGAATGATCTCCTCCTTGCCAAATCCAATGGCCTCTCCCCCATCCTAATGCTCCTCGACACCTCAGCTGCCTCTGACATTATTGGAAACGTTATCCACCCTCAGGTTACTTTACACTGTCCTCACCTAGGGCTCGGCACATGACTACCGGTTCAGCACATGTGTTGAATGTGAGAGATGAGTCAAGCGGATAATGCCAAGGGTACCAGCTTGTGAGCCAGGGATGCTGCCTGACACTGCATGTCTGTGGCGGGTGTGGGGGTGAGATGGAAGGTGGACCACAATATCTAAGTAAGTCCCAAACACTCTTTTCTCTCCTTCAGTTAGAATTAGCCTGCTGGTTGATCACTAAGAGAGCAGAGTAGAGACACACAGAAGGGAGTAGAAAAGAGAGGAGAGGAAGTCTTGTGAGAGAGACAGACTGATCATATCAGATGCAACTGGGGCTGACTAGGCTGGAATGAATCGAAAGCATGCAGAAAGATCACAGATCGTGGGGTTTTTTTTGTGTGTCTCATTTTGTATCAGCTTGAAGAGCCTTTGTTCCTCAATGGTTTCTACATCCAGCTTTTTCACAGCTGTCAAATCAAATTGATTTTCAGTCATTTTAACCTGGGTAAGATCTGCAAACTTAGTCTCCCAGGTGAAAAGCCAGGGTAGCAAGGAAGCTGATTTACCCAACTCTTCTAAGAATCAAAGAATGTGTTTGTTTGGCTCATGGGAATTGAGGGACTCTTGGCACCGAAGGGTAAATCCCGTTATCCTCCTGGTGTGTGCTCTTTGCAAGACACTCCTGATGCACCACTCTAGGAATGCAGTAACAATGTCTGATCTAGAGAGAAATTCTACTGTGGTAACTGAGAATCTCAAGTCACTCAGCTGACATTTGAGCTTGGGGTAAAAATAGGGATTGAGACTGTGAGCCCCATGTAGGATGGGGACTGTGACCGATCCGATTTGCTTGTATCCACTCAGTGCTCAGTACAGTGTCTGGTACATAGTAAGCGCTTAACAAATACCATAGTTATTATTAATAACGTACTACCAGACTCTTGGAACTCCTTGGTTAGCAGCTAGGAAAATGAAAATCAGTGAATAATAAATTAATTAAGGTTTCATAAAGCTATGGAGTGAAAGTCAAGTCCTAAATTCTTCTTCTTCTTCCTCATAATCAGTGTCCTAGTCACTTTCTCATCATCATTATTGATGTAAACTAATTTTGTGTTTCCAAATCAACCTGTCCTCTGTGTTGCTCCTCCTAGCCAGTTCAGCAAACAAGGCCATTCCTAATACTGACAGTGATGAAAATGGGGATTGCCCATCACTTTCATCCAAGCCAGTCACATCTCCACGGGGGCACTGAGTATAACAAATGAGTTGGTGGGCAGAGGTGCAGCACATTGTAAAGTATCTGTACAGTCTTCACCCACATTAGCCGGCTCTAGGTAGAACTGGGACCAGAATCCAGGTCTGAATCCCAGAGCGGTACTCTTTCCAACAGCAGGGCTATTGTCATTCCCCTGATTAGACTGTGAGCCCATCATTGGGCAGGGATTGTCTCTATCTGTTGCCGAATTGTACATTCCAAGCGCTTAGTACAGTGCTCTGCACATAGTAAGCACTCGATAAATACTATTGAATGAATTTAGAGGCAGGCACGTACCTCGTGGAGGTGTAAAAGTGGTAGCATTTTGGATGGAGAGGAAAGGGCAGATTTTAGCAATCTTGTAAAGATGGGACCAACAGGATTTATGATGAATTGCATATGAGGGTTGAATGAGAGAGCGGAGTCAAGGTTAATGCTAAGGTTATAGGGTTGTGAGACAGGAAGGATGGTGGTCTCATTTACAGTGATGGGAAAGTCCCGGGCAGGACAGGGTATGGGTGGGAAGATAAGGAGTTCTGTTTTGGACTTGTTAAACTTGAGGTGACAGGAGGACATCCAAGTAGAGATGTTTTGAAGGCAGAAGGAAATGTGAGACTGCTGAGAGGGAGAGAGATCAGGGCTGGAGATGTAGATTTGGGTATCATCCACATAGAGGTGGTAGTTGAAGCTATGGGAGCGAATTAGTTCTCCAAGGGAGTGGGTGTAGATGGAGAATAGAAGGGAACCCAGAAGTGAACCTTGAGGGATCCCCACAGTTGGGGGGTGGGAGACAGAAGAGGAGCCTGTAGAGGAGACTGAGAATGAACAGCCAGAGAGATAAGAGGAGAACCAGGAGTGGACAGTGTCAGTGAAGCCAAGATTGGATAATGTTTCCAGGAGAAGGGAGTGATTGACAGTGTCTAAGGCAGCCGAGAGGTCGAGGAGGAATAGGGCAGAGTAGAAGCTGCTGGATTTGGCAAGAAGGAGATCACTGATGACCTCTGAGAGGGCAGTTTCTGTGGAGTGAAAGGGACAGATTGGAGTAGGGTCAGAGAGAGAATGGAGGAGAGGAATTTGAGACAGCAGGTGTAGACAACTAGCTCAAGGAGTTTGGAGAGGAATGGTAGGAGGGAGATGGGACGGTAACTGGAGAGAGCCATGGGGTCAAGGGAAGGCTTTTTAGGCTAGTGGAAACATGGGCATGTTTGAAAGCAGTGGGGAAGAAGCCACTGGAGAGCAAACAGTAAAAGGTGGCTGTTAGGGAGGGAGGAAGGGATGGGTCAAGTTTTTTGTTAGGGTGTGAAGGAATGGAGTCAGATACACAGGTTGGGGGGGTGGATTTTGAGAGGAGGCAGGAGATCTCCCCTAGAGATACTGCTGGGAAAGATGGGAGAGTTGAAGAAGGGGCAGGAGATGAGAAGGACTGAGGAGGGGCAGGGGAGATTTTAGGGAGATCACATCTGATAGTGCCAATTTTTTTACTGAAGTAGGTGGCCAGGTCACTGGGGGCAAGGGATTCATTCATTCAGTTGTATCTATTGAGCTCTACAAAAATTAATGTGAGGTGGCTTTGTAGGCCCTGACTATTTGGAGGGAAAGTCATCATTGACTCCAACAAAGTAAAATGACAATAATGGATCCGATCCCAATGATGAAGGACTTTAAAATACTTTGTGGGCTTCTATCTTTTGTTTCAGTACCAGTAAGAATGCTGTTGTGCTACCAAATGCTCATGGTTAGGAAAAGGATGAGAAAAGAAAGAGACAGTTAAGCAAAAGGCAAGAGTAAGCAATTAAGGACCCAGGACTATGACAGCAGTGCAGGTGAAGGCAGTTTGAATAAACACAGTTCACTATGTACCGTAGGGCCACAGAACACATAGCCCCTAAGGTGACTCACTGTCCCAATTTGGGGAAGACCAACAGGCGTTCGGGGAGTCTATCCTATCACACATCAACCTAAAGGGCAACCTATTAGGATCTCTCTGAAGTGAGAGAGAATCCCTCAGTCGTCATCTCTCAGAAGCTCTCGGGCATTTCCACTACTTCCACTGTCGCCACTTGTCTAGCCCTTCTGGATTGTGGAATAAGAGTTTTCACTCTGCCAGGAAACAGGCCATTCAACCATGTTGGAAACTCCCCGTTCACTTCCAGGGAAGATCAGTTTTGATACTGTTGTCCATTGGGCACTGTCATTCACATTGCCTGCCATTAGTCCTCACCACTGCAGCTGGTAAGCCCCTCTTTTCCTCAGCTCCCCCTCCCCTCCCAATCTGGCTTCTGCCCTCTTCACTCCACTGAAACTGCTCTCTCAAAGGTCATCAGTGATCTACTTCTTGCCAAATCCAATGGGCTCTATTCACCCCAAATCCTCCTCAACCTCTCAGCTGTCTTCAACACTGTTGACCACTCACTTCTCCCGGAAACACCATCCAACCTTGGCTTCACTGACACAACCCTCTCCTGGTGCTCCTTTTCTCTCTCTGGCAGCTCATTCTTAAGTCTATTTCATGGCTCCTCCTCTGCCTCTCACCACCCAATCGTGGAAGTCTCTCAAGACTCATTTCTGGATCCCCTTCTATTCTCCCTCTACACCCACTCCCTTGGAGAACTCATTTGTTCCCTTGGCTTCAACAGTGCAGTGCACTGTGGCCTAGTGGAAAGAGCTCAGTTCTGGGAGTCAGAGGACCTGGGTTTTTAATCCAGGCTCTGCCATGTGTCTGCTGTGTGACTTTGGACAAGTCACTTAACTTTTTCATGCTTGTTCTTCATCTGTAAAATGGGGATCAAATCCTACTTCCTCCTACTTAGACTGTGAGCCCCATGTGGGACAGAGACTGTGTCTGACCTGCTTAACTTGTATCCACCCAGGGCTTAGGACAGGAAATGTTTAGCAAATGCAATTATAATAGTAATAATGATAATTATACATACTCAATCAATATCATTAATTGATTAATTGGGTCTCCACCTAATAAGCACCAACTGCCACTTCAGCTCTTCCTTGTCACCCAATCGTTTGTTACCACGAACCCCGTAGCACGCATGTACCTATCTTATAACTCTATTACCTCCACTTCAGTAATTTCTTTAAGCGTCTCTCCCATTAGACTCTAAGTTTGTTGTCGGTTGGGAACATGTCTACCGACTCGGTTGTATTGTACTCTCCCAAGCTCTTAGGACAGTGGTCAGAGCACAGTAAGTGTTCAATAAATACCAGGAAGAGTATCTATTAAGTACTTACTGGGTGCAGAGTATTGAACTAAGTGCTGGGAAAAAATACACAGTTGTGTGTTAAACATGGTCCCTCGCCTACAGGGGCTTACAATCTAAGAATGTGGCAGTGAAGGGTTTGGTGACCGACACAGTAGGAAAGATGAAATAATGAAAACATAAAGTGATATAAATAACAAAGTTCAGAGACCAACAAATCTGGTGGTGAAGGGGAGTTCTAGAAGCCTAAGGGTGTTTCCAGCCTAGCCATTGAGAGGACAGTCACGATCGAAGCATCCCAAAGTTCTGAAGTTTTAGAGGCTATACACTGCTGCTGCGTAAATCCCTCATGGCCAGGCAGGCATGGAGCAGGTCAGAGACAGAGGCCCTGGGTGTCTTGATGGTGAGGGGTCAGGGGCTCCCTCGAGTTTGGCTCGGCAGTCCAGTGGGAAGAGTCTCCCAAGAGTCAGGGACTCTCCCCAGTGCTTAGTACAGTGCTCGGCACCCAGGAGGTATTCAGTGAATCCTAGCATTGAACTGCCTGATTGATTTCCTTCCCCTCTAGCAGGCCCCCATGTATCAGACTGCATATTCCTGAGTTCTAGGCTAAGTAGAGGCATCACCCTCCCCTGTATTACTGACTTGCTAATGAAAGTCATTCATTAGTTCTTGCAATGTGATTTAATTACCAGAGAAACTGCTTCTTTTCCCACATCCCCTTTAATTATTATAGAAAAGATAACTGAATTCTTAATTAACCAAAATCCTAATTGAGAACTATTATCCTGTGGGTATAAAAGGTCTCTTTCATGGGGCTATAATAGCCTCATGCTACAGTAAGTTCCAAGGCAGAACTGGAGCTAGCTGACATCCCATCCTCTAGGCTCAATGCTTTGTACTCCCAGCCTGAATGCAGAAAGAGGACACTCAGTAGGTAGAGTGCAGGCTATTTTCCCATCACCAAAAGCCTGCAGCAGGTTCCTGCTACATTCTTTTCACCTCTGTCTCGCTGGCACTTCTCTGGGTACCATGAAATCTTGAATGCCCTACTAAGTGGCAGTTGGGGAATAGGTGGCTTAGTGGCAAGAGCCCGGGCTTGGGAGTCAGAGGTTGTGGGTTCTAATCCCAGCTCCGCCACTTATCATGGCATACTTTAGCACATAGTAAGTGCTTAACAAATACCATTAAAAATTACCATTAAAAAAAAATCCCTTGACACTAATTTGCTGAGACCATACCAGAAAGTGATCTTTATTCACCCCACCCTGAGCCCCACTACACTTATGTACACATCTGCAAATTATTCATTTATATTCATGTCTGTTTCCCTATCTAGATTCTAAGCTTGCTGTGAGCAGGGAACATGTCTAATAACTTTGTTGTACTCTCCTACACACTTAGCTCAGAGCTCTGCGCACAGTAAGCACTCAATAAATATCAGTGATTGATTGATTAATTGATATCACTTGAAACTAAATTCAATATGTCCTGTTTATATGAGGGCAGGCCAAAGTTGAGGGAAATAGTTTGGTTCACTTAAGGATTCACTGATATCCTCTAACTCGAAAGTTCATGGATATTATTGAATGTGAGAAGCATGTGAGAAGCGGCGTGGCTCAGTGGAAAGAGCACGGGCTTTGGAGTCAGGGCTCATGAGTTCGAATCCCAGCTCTGCCACTTGTCGGCTGTGTGACTGTGGGCAAGTCACTTAACTTCTCTGTGCCTCAGTTCCCTCATCTGTAAAATGGGGATTAAGACTGTGAGCCCCACGTGGGACAACCTGATTCCCCTATGTCTACCCCAGCGCTTAGAACAGTGCTCGGCACATAGTAAGTGCTTAACAAATACCAACATTAATTATTGTCTGAGACATTATCTATACTTAATATAGGGCTAAAGTCTCCAACTTTGAAAATACTTGGAAAGTATGCTACTGAAAAAAAACAACCTCAAAAAACTTTTTTCCCATCGTGTTAGCTTGTTAGAAAGGTTGAACATTTTCTGAGCATTACCAGCCTTTTAGTATTTTCTCTCAGGAATTGCTAACTGTTTAAAGAGCTCCATAAACATGAACAGTTGAGTGAAATATTTTGGAGCGTATGTAAATTCAGCTGTTGCATTTCACTGGCCTTCTGGGAATATCCTTCTTCTTCAGCTTCTTGTGTCTGACACTTTACAGCTCATCTTTTCAAAGCCACACTAGTCTTCAGAAGCAACAAATGGAATCTAGTAGCAACGACAGTAGATGGAACAGTTTTTCTTCTTATCGGCTGTAGCTGCTGTTGCTCGGCCTCAGCTCCAACATGAGTGGGTGTGTTTGTGTGTGGTTGTTTTAAGGTATTTGTTAAGCTCTTACTATGTTCCAGGCACTGTACTAAGCACTGAGGTAGATACAAGCTAAAGTGGTTGGACACAGTCACTTTCCCACATAAGGCTCACAATCTTAATCCCCATTTTACAGATGAGGTAACTAAGGCACAGAGAAGTGAAGTAACTTGTGCAAGGCCACACAGCAGACAAATGGCAGGGCTGGGACTGGAACCCAGGTCCTTCTGACTCCCAGGCCCATGCTCTATCCACTAGGCCTCACTGCTTCTCTCATTGGTGTTGCAGGGGTGAGTGTGGGGAAAGAGCAGATGGGAGAGGCAGCAGTTGGGTGTGTGTGGAGGGGATATTCTAGGTGAAGTTTCGAGATCACAGGGGAACAGTTGCTAAAATACCATCAAAAATCCTTTTCCGAAATTCTCACAACCATCGGATATGATGTCAGAGTGGGACTTGCTTGAGAAGCCTAGAAAACTACAAGAACATTGACTGTTGACTCCAAGTCAGTCAGTGGTTGCTAGTAGCCACTTTGCTGCATAAATACGGATTCCCATTGAGACCGGAATAAAAAAAAACTGGCATACTACATTATATGCAAAATTCTCAAGGAAATTGGGAAAAAAAATCAAATAAAAGCTGAAAATACTTCACCATAATGGGACACCCAAATTAATAGATGATAGCAGGTACCCAAATCTCCAAACCAAATGGGATCATATGATTTAGCGTTTCCTTCCCACGATCAGTCTGTTTCTATATTCTGCCAATTCTTTCTTTATATTTCATGGCTCAGCTCCTTCTTTTTCACTGTTACTACCCCTACCCTACTTCAAGCCCTCTTCATTTCCTGTCTGGAGCAGGTTCCTTATTAAGCTCTTGGAGAAGGAGACTTGGAGAAGGAGTGGACTCCACCTCCCCTTCCTTTGCTGTTGCTGCTGTTCCTTTCACTCCGTGGCCCCCAACAACTCTGCTGCAACAGGAGTTGCTGAAATAGTTCAAGGTCCACAAGCCCCACCCAACATTAAAACCAGTTGCTGCAGGGAATCAATCAATCAATCATATTTATTAAGCGCTCACTGAGTGTGGAGCACTGTACTATGTGGAACACAGTACAATATAATAGAGTTGATAGACACATTCCTTGCCCACAATGAGCTTACAGCGTATAGGGGGAGACAGGCATTAATATAAATGAGTGAATTACGGATGTGTACATAAGTGCTGTGGGACTGAGGGAGGAGTGAATGAAGAGTGCAAATCCATGGGCAAGGGCCACGGAGAAGGGAATGGGAGAAGAGGAAATGAGGGTTTAGTCAGGGAAGGCCTCATGAAGTCGATGTGCCTTTAATAAGGTTTTGAAGGTGGGGAGAGCGATCCTCTCTCGCATATGAAGAGGGAGGGTATCCGAGGCCAGGTTGGTGGCAAGATAGATGGATTGAGGTAGAGTGAATAGGTTGGCATTAGAGGAGCCAAGTGTGCGGGCTGGGCTGTAGTAGGAAATCGGTGAGGTTAGGTAAGAAGGGGCAAGGTGATTGAGTGCTTTAAAGCCAATGGTAAGGAGTTTCTGGTTGGTGCAGTGGTGGATGGGCAACCACTGAAGGTTTCTGAGGAGTGGGGAAACATGAACTGAATGGTTTTATAGAAAATTGATCCAGGCAGCAGAGTGAAGTATGGACTGGAGTGGGGAGAGACAGGAGGCAGGAAAGTCAGCAAAAAGGCTGATGCAGTAATCAAAATGGGGTAGGATAAGTGCTTGGATCAACATGGTAGCAGTTTGGAAGAAGAGGATAGGGCAGATTTTAGTGATGTTGTGAAGGTTGAAGCAGCAGGATTTGTGACATTGAATATGTAGGTTGAATGAGACAGATCAGTAGAGGCTAATGCCAAAGTTACTGACTTGGGAGACAAAGAATTTAGTAGTGCTGTCTATGGTCATGGGAAATTCAGGGGGAGGACAGGGTTTGTGCGGGAAGCTGAAGAGTTCTGTTTTGAACATGCTTAGTTTGAGGGATCAGTGGGACATGCAGGAGGAGATGTCTTGAAAGCAGGAGGAAATCAGAGACTGCAGAGAAGGAGAAAGATCAGGACTGGAGATCAAGATTTGGGAATCATCCATATAGATGTGGAGGTTGAAGCCATGGGAGCAAATGAGTTCTCCAAGGGAGTGGGTGTAGATGGAGAATAGGAGGGAACCCAGCACATAGTAAGCACTTAACAATTACCAAAATTATTTTTATTATTATTATTATGAGCCTTGAGGGGTTTCCACAGTTAGGGGGTGGAAGGCAAAGGAGGAGGCCACAAAAGAGATAGAGAATGAGCGGGCAGAGAGGAGAAGAACCAGGAGAGGACAGTGTCAGTGAAGCCAAGTTTGGTTAACGTTCCAGGAGAAGGGGGTAGTCGATGGTGTCAAAAGCAGCTGAGAAGTCAAGGAGGATTGGAATGGAATAGAGCCCGTTGAGTCTGGCAAGAAGGAAATCATTGGTGACTTTTAAGAGAGCAATTTTTGTGGAAGCTGGTGGAAGCCATATTGGAGGGGGTCAAGGAGAGAATTGGAGGAGAGGAAGTGGAGACGGTGGGTGTAGACAACTTGCTCAAGAAGTTTGAAGAGGAATGGTAGGCAAGAGATAGGGCAATAACTGATGGGAGCCATGGGATCAAGGAAGGAGTTTTTTTTTTAGGATGGGGAGACATAAGCATATTTCAAAGAAGTGGAGAAAAAGCCATTGGAGAGTAAGCAGTAGAAGATGGCGGTAAGGGAGAGAAAAAGGGAGGGGGCAAGCACTCTGATAAGGTGTGACTGGATGGGGTCAGAGGTGCAAATGGGGGGGATAGATTTTGAGAGGAGTCAGGAGATCTCCTCTTGAGATCCTGCTGGAATAGATGGGAGAGTCAAAGAAGGGGCAGGATGAGGGAGGGACTGGAGAGGAGTAGAGGAGATTTTAGGGAGATAATAATAATAATAATGGCATTTGTTAAGTGCTTACTATGTGCCAAGCATTGTTCTAAGCACTGGGATAGATACAACGTAATCAGGTTGTCCCACGTGGGGCTCACAGTCTTCATCCCCATTTTACAGTTGAGGAAACTGAGGCACAGAGAAGTTAAGAGACTTGCCCAAGGTCACACAGCTGACGAGCGACAGAGCCGGGATTAGAACCCATGACCTCTGACTCCCAAGCCCGTGCTCTTTCCACTGAGCCACACTGCTTCAACATGCCCAGAGAGTTTCTGTAGAATTCCCCTTCCCCAAGTGAGAGAGATGGGAGAGTTGCTGGTAGGACACCGTGGTAGGGGCCATTCTTATAGCTGGGACGTTCCCTCAGCTGGAGCCTTAGGGGATGAGAAGGAAAAAAAACTGGATCCTCTGGCTAAGGGCTTTCTAGATCACATATTGTACTATTTCCCTGTTCACAGTCCTCAAATTGGCCTGGTTTCTTTTTTGTTCTTCTTTCTTCTAGATGTGGATGGGAATCTATGAGAGGCAAAAATGTGACAGCACTCTTGGATTTGAATCTCAGTGCTGTTACCCTTCTTTGCTGGTGTAGACCCCTTGCAGGTTACACTGGTTACTGAGGTCTCTCCTGTGTAACCAGTGACCCATTTGAATGCCTGAAATTGCCCAACTTGAAATATGGGATTTTCAAGAATGTAATGAACACTAGAAGTAGATGACTACTTACTCATTATGGTGACATGTCAGCATGAAAAGCCCATTAACTTCTGGAAATCTGGCCAGAAAGTCTATTCATTTCTAAATGTGGAGTGTTTATATTTTTAGATAGAGGTGTATATGGCACATCCGTTCTCTAAGAAAGAGGCTTCTAAAATTGAATGTATAATAAGTAAAAAAAAAATTCAAGAGCACTTTTCCTCAAAACAGTGCTTTCTACAAAATGGTGATGTGTTGCATTTTGATTTTCCACCCTCGCAACTAATGGAACAAAATCGGACTACATTCCACATCATAATTGCTTTCTGCAGGAAGAAGTCTTTTCCAGGTCAGTTTGACGGCTGCTGTTTTAATCAGAAGGGTGTCCATTTGTATGTTAATAGTTTCATCCTGGTTTATTAGACTTGTTGATGGAAAAGCAAAAATCAGATGCTAAAGTATTTTCAAGGTTTACTATTAATCTACAAGTTTTTGAGCAAACATGAAACCATGTCAGCATCCTCTGCTCCAAATCCTCTTAATAAAACATGAAGAATGACAAAATGCTTCCTTTCATAAAGCAGAGACCCATGCCAATCCACTTGCAGCAAGCTTGTTGTTTGGCTCCACAAGGGCTGTGCTTTTCCTTGCAACCATTAACCTCATCTCGTGCTCTGTTTAGTGCCTACCTGTGGACTGCCTAGCTGGGCATGGTCACTGGGAGAATTCAGAGTGTCAAACAATCTTGACTGGCACATGTGGCCTGCCTAGCCAGGGATCAAAGTCTGTGGGAGAAAAGCAGGTCACATCTGCTAAGAGAGTGAGCGTTTTTCATCTTTTTCCTTGAACCTCTAAGAAGCAGCATGCCTAGAGGATAGAGCAAGGGCCTAGCAGTCAGAAGGACCTGGGTTCTAATCCTGACACTGCCATTTGAATGCTGTGTGACCTTGGGCAAGTCACATAGCTTCTCTGTGCCTCAGTTACTTCATCTCTAAAATGGGGATTAAAACTGTGAGCCCCGTATGGGACAGGGACTGTGTCCAACCTGATTAACTTGTATCAATCCCAGTGCTTAGTACAGTACCTGGAACACAGTAAGCTCTTAACTAATACAATTCAAAAAAACAAAACAGAAGGTTTTTGGTGGTTGGAGGTTGAAGTCTTTGGGATGAGGGAAATAGAATAGAAGCTTTTGGCTCCTTGATATCAGTTAGTGAAAGTAGAACGAGCCAGTGCCCAATTCAGTGATTATTTCACTTCTTTTCATTCAGTTCACCTCTGGCCAGGAACGTTTGCCTTTTTTTGAGTGTGAGGGTGCAGTGGCCCCTTCCCAAGTAGAGGCAGAAATGTGGCCAGTGTCACGTATTGCTGAAAGAACAAGGAAAATAAACTGGAAAATGTTACTTTTATTTTTGGCACTTCAGCTTGACTCCTCCACCAACAGGAGGAGTTTAGAAGTTGATCTTCATAATATCCACAAAGCTGGCTTTAAATCCCAGTCTCTACTCCATCCCACCCCATTTGATTTTTTTCCAAACCATATTTAGTCATCTTTCCAGATCCAAAGGGAACTTGGGTTATTCTCTCTGAAACAAATTAGGAAGGCTAATTACCCATAAGTAATCCAAACTCTGCCAGTATCATCTTGACTTTTCAATCAATTAAATAATCAATTAATGATACTTATGGAGCACATTCTCTGTGCAGAGCACTGTACTAAGCATTTGGGAGAGTGCAACAGAAATGGTAGACAGGTTCCCTGCCCACAAGAGGCTTACAGTCTAGAGGGGGAGATAGACATGCGACAGGGACTGTGTTCAACCTCATTCGCTAGTATCCACCCCAGCGCTTCATACAGTGCCTGACACACAGTTAGCACTTAACAAATACCGCAATTATTATTATCATTATTATTCTTACATTAAAATGAATAGAGATAGAAGAAATGGCAGTGTACGGCTTTGTACCTAAGCGCTGTGGGATTGAAGGCGTAGTGAATATCGAGTGCTTAAGGGGTACAGATCCACAGGTGACACAGAAGGGAGAGGAAGTCAGAGAAAAGAGGGCATAATCAGGGAAGGCCTCTTGGAGGAGATGTGATTTTAATAAAGCTTTGAAGGTGGGGAGAGTGGTGATCTTGCAGATAAGAAGAGATAGGAAGTTCCTGGCTAGAGGGAGGATGTGGGCAAGGGGTTGGTGAAGAGATAGATAAGGGGTTTGCTTCTTGTTTCTCTATTCTCTCGCTATAGCTTGTACCAAGCAGACTGCTTGCAAGTCCACTGGAGATAAGGTGCCCTGTAAGCAATTGGCCACTAAGGCTGCTTGCAGGAGTTCCCCAGCCACTGGCAACGTGAAGAAGTCTCACCACTACTGGCCCAGAACCATGGAGTTGTGGGAGATCCACTGTTGCCAGAAGGCCAAAGGGCTGCTTATAATAATAATAATAATAATAATAATAATAATAATGATAGTATTTGTTAAGTGCTTACTTTGTGCAAAGCACTGTTCTAAACCCTGAGGGGGGGCGATACAAGGTGATCACAGTTTTAATCCCCATTTTACAGATGAGGTAACTGAGGCACAGAGAAGTTAAGTGACTTGCCCAAAGTCACACAGCTAGCAAGCGGCAGAGCCGGGATTAGAACCCATGGCCTCTGACTCCCAAATCCAGGCTCCTTCCCCTAAGCCACACTGCTTCTCTAGCCATCTAGATTGCTTATAGCAATCTGCCCTTCCAGTATCCAGTGCCAGAGATTTAAGATGGACCTGTGCTTCCAAAGCTTGGCTGTCATGGCCCTGCAGGAGGAGAGCAAGACATACCTGGTGGGGCTGTTCAAGGAAACCAACTTCTGTACCATTCTCACCAAGTGGGTGGTATCATTCCCATAGACATCCGACTGGCCCCGGTGCATTCGTGGCAAGAAGGCTTACACCCCCTGTTTTCCTATTCATTACTCAAAGTCTCTTTTCAGATCCACCCATAATTTCACAGTGAGCGGTTGTAACATTGTGTTTAATCTTGCCAATTATTATTTTAAGACTTTATGACCTACTTAGACTGTGAGCCCCCTGTGGGACCTGATTATCTTGTGTCTATCCCAGTGCTTAGTACACAGCGTGGCACACAGGAAGGACTTAACAAATGCCATCATTATTATTATTATAATTCATTCATTCATTCAATCAATCAGTCATATTTATTGAGTGCTTACTGTGCACAGAGCATTGTACTAAGCATTTGGGAAAGTACAATTCAGCAATAGAGAGAGACAACCCCTGCCCACAGCATGCTCACAGTCTAGAAGGGGGGAGACAGACTTCACTACAAGTAAACAGACATCAATCAAAATAAATAAAATCATGGATATATACATAAGTGCTGTGGGGTGGGGAGTGGGGCATGATTATGATTACGATTATTATCGAAGTACAGTGAGTAAACTGACAGATTGAGGGTAAAGGGGTGAGACACACATGAGAGCTGCAAAATTTTAGAGTGTGAGCCCCATATGGGACAGGGACTGTCCGACCTGATTAACTTGTATCCCCCAGTGTTGGAACAGCACTTAGAACAGTATTTGACACATAATGAGCACTTTCTAATAATAATAACAATAATAATAATGACAATGATGATGATAATGATAACATGCCATGGTGGCTTCAGATCTAAGGACTAAAGTGGGGTCCCACATGGGTGCTTAGGGGAGGGTGGGGAGAATGGGATGAGCAAGTACTAGAGCAGGTAGTGGGTAGGGTGATGGTGGGGCTTTCCTGTTGTTAGTTGAGGTAGGAAGGGTGGATGTCAGCATGACTGATGTTTGCCAAACTCAATTTTTCCGAAGCTAAAAGTGGCCATGTGGCCTTGAAACACATTTGACACCTTCAGTATGTGACATTCTGGGAGTGTGTCTAAGTGAAAGTTATGAGTGTACAGTAAGTGCTCAATAAATACCATCGATTGATTGATTTGACCTCAATCAGTCAATCGATTAATGACATTTATTGAGCCCTTACTGGGTGCCGAGCACTGTACTAAAAGCTTGGGAAAGTGCAATACAACAGAGTTGGTAGATACACTCCCTGCCCACAAGGAGCACACAGGGTAAAGGGACAGATAGACATTATGTTTTTGTTTCAGTCTCCTTTGGTCTCTGACACCCTCTCTTTCTCTCCCTGCTTTGCATACACAAATTTGAACTGGAGGCTATTTGTCAGGATAGGAGAGCCGTGCGCTAGGTCCAGTATTGTTTGTCCTATTCATTTCAACTATGCTCAAAAGCACAACAGTTAAGTAGGAAGCTTGGACCCGAATATACCCAGCTCTTAGTACAATGCCTGGCACATAGTAAGGGCTTAACAAATACGATAAAAAGAAAAAATGTCCTCTGAGAAGTTCTTATAGCTCAGTAGGCTGGGGCTTGATCAACAGAAGACCTTAATTAGTCAAAAAGGAATCCTATCTGCTGATGACTGAGAATACAGTCAGTTCTGACATAGCACATGTTTTCACAATGAAATTTGGATAGAGAAATGTTGAAGAATGAGGGAACGTTCTTTCCACAGTGCACATTTGTATAGTTAGAAAATGAGCCAGTGTCAGAAAAGGCAGTTTTACACACGTACACGACTTGAGTTTGATTACACAATTTCTTCTTAATGAGAGGTTCTTTTAAGAACAGAACCCTTACATTTTGGGAGGATGGACTGCACATCTCAAATGTCTGCAGTTATAGCCTCGAGGACTCATTATCATCAACATCTAACTCTAGAAGAAACCAATTTTCAGCTTTCCAAAGAATAACCCAATTTGAGAGTGGGACTCAAAATGATGTCCCTAAAAATTGTTGGCCCCATCCAAACTCAGCTTCACCAGGGAGGCATTCACATTGAGCCTTAACTTGGCAGAGCAAAAACAAACTAAATTCTTCCAAGCCCAAAGCAAAGAACGATCACATCATGGTCTATTAGGATTCTAGGTAACGATAAGACTGGGAATTGTCCATTCATTCATTCATTCATTCATTCATTCAATAGTATTTATTGGGCACTTACTATGTGCAGAGCACTGTACTAAGCGCTTGGAATGTACAAATCAGTAACAGAGACAATCCCTGTCCTTTGACGGGCTTACAGTCCATTAGAGACAGGTACTCCCTGCAACAATTAGCAAAACAAGACTTCTCGATGAGACAGTTCACAGAACCACGTGATGGATGCTTCTATTCCTGGAGAGGTCTTCCCTCTGAAAAAAGGCCTACAGGAGTAGGTTTTGCAATCAACATCTTCCTAATCTACACAGAGGCTTAAGTGAGCATCTCATGGCCCGGTGTCTACTTCTAAATGAATTCAACTCACTTGTCCACATGAGCCTCCTTTGATCTCAGACCAGCAACCCCTGGTTCTGGGTCCCCTTCACGGTATGCTTCCTCCACTCCTGCTGTGGAGCTCTGCTGTTGGAAATCCAGGGAGCAGGCCAACTCCAAATTCACCTTCGTCTGCTATGACTTTGCTTTTTCTTCTGCTCAGTGACATTATCTCTCCTCCCTTATTGACTTCCATGCACATTTCCCCCACTAACTCCCCCAGATCTTGAATTCCCTCCTGAAGCCCCCAGTGGTTTCCCCCTCTGCCTCTTGCCCCTGACAGCCTCACCGATTACTCTGTTGTTAAAACTGAAAGCAGCCAGTATGAGTTACCCAGAGACTTCCTTCACCTCTCCAACTCCCAGAAAAGCGGACCTCAAGTAGATGCAGGAGTAGTGCCATGGGAAGGGCTGCTTACTCTTCACTGTAAGCTCATCTCTAAACTGTAAGCTCGCTGTGGGCGCGAATGTGTCTGTTATATTGTTGTATCATACTCTCACAAGTGTTCAGTACAGTGCTCTGCACATAGTTAGACACTCATTGACTGACTGACTGATTGGCTGCTGGCCAAGAACCAGCAACAGGGAAGGGGCAGCCTCGTAGCCTCGCTCTCTCTCTTCCCATTTCCTGCTGCCACCAGTTCTCGGACTGGGGCAACAGGAGCCGGCAGCGGGACCGTTACCAACCCCATCTTCATGTTTCAACCTTCCTTGTCACACCTCCACCAGCCCTACGGTCCTGATGGCGACCTTGACTTCTGAGATCGATTCACTGTGAATATGGCTGCTCCCCAGGAGGCCCGGCCAGAATAACCTCAGAAGGCAAAGTCGGCAGCGGGGCTATGTCGGCAGCAAAAAAGCAGTGGGAAAGACTGCTCCACAAATGTAGCTTCCCCTGTGGCTGTTGCCACAGGTATCTCCTTTCCTCCCGAAGGTTGCAAGAAGCAAAGGTTTGAAGAAGAGGACAAAGCAGAAGGAGCCTTGACCTTTATGCTGATACTGTGCCTGGCCCCGGATTTGGATTATTTTCCGCTAAGCCTGCTTTTGAGAGTCTGCTCTTTAGGAGACCAGCAACTGTTGGGGTCAGTTGGGTGAAAACACAGGGGCATTGGCTCTGACCTTCCAAGACCATTTGACTCATTTTAACCAGCAGCCAGTACAGGGCCAGGCACTCACGAACACCTAAGTGGTAGCTTGTCGCTAACCACAGGGAACATGGTTGCATTTCAGTTTCCCCAGACGGGGACTTTCAGAAGCCCTCTCTCTGCCACATAGCTTTTTACCATCATCATTTGTATCTTTTTCCTTTATTTTCTCAAAAGCCCTTACGCCATGATACCTACTTAAGAAGAGAAAGTGGCTAACTCCTGTCAGTCAGTCATTCCCAACAGGACTGGGATTTTCAGGGAGAGCAATTAGGGTGTTACAGCTACTTATCCCCCATGGAATCCAGCCCAGTCCCTTCTCGACTTCCATAACCCTTCATTATTTTCAGGCATTGCCAAAGGAACTGAAACTCCCACCAGGGCAGATAATTGAATACATCAATGATGTGTTGACATTACAGGTTGTGGAGTCTCAGAATAGCCACTGAAGTGCTGGGGGGCTGTCTCTCTAGTGATGTTAATTAAGTTCACCCTGGGCTTGCATGCTTTTTTTTTTTCTTAAGTGAGCCAGCAGTTTCACCTCTCCAACTTGGAATAATGGAATGGTAATGCCAAGAACACTCACCCAGACAGATTAGAAAGAATAAAACAAGGCATCCTTCAGCCTGTCATCATTTCTCCACAAGAAAACTTTGTTAACATCATTGCTGAGGGCTTTTTTAAGTCTAAAGGATTGAAGACTCATGCTAGAAGCACATACACACACACAAACACAAACACATACCGACAAACACACGCTCACTCTTACTCCAAATCTCCTAGCAAGACAATTCTTGTAAACAAAATCTCTATCAGGACAGTATGTGGGGTTGTGGGGTGGAGGGCAAGATACACCCAATCACAGGACAAAACATTTCTGAAAACTTCTGCAAGATGGAGACAGGTACCGGTGCATGGAGGGTCCCAAGCTAGACAAAGGCAAATCAGGCCCTGCCCTGAAGAGGAGACTGAGAAAGAGGATGCACGTGGGACAGGAAGTGATTCAAGAGAGTGAATGGGTAAGCATCTTCTTTCTACTATTGTCTAGGGGGACTAAGGGGGCCTTGTTCTGTTTAAGGACCTTTCTCCCTGAAGAATATAAATCCACAGTGCCAAACCGTTGTGGTATTTGAATAGCTCTGATATTTCTTTGGAGGTGGAAACAAGGTAACTGGACTAATTTGTCCTCCCCTAGTTCTCCTCCTGTCTCTCTGGACACTCCTTTTTAGGGTGTTTCTCCAGCTCCTCCTCTGCCTACCACCCTCTAACTGTAGGAGTCCCTCAAGACTCAGTTCTGGATTCCTTTCTATCCTCCACTTGCACACTCTCTCTTGGAGTACTCATTAACTCCCACAGCTTCAACAACCAACCCCATGCAGATGATTCCCAAATCTACCTCGCCAACCCTGACGTCTTTCCTTCTCTGTGGTGTTACATGCCTTCAGGACATCTCTATTTGGATGTCCCAACAACACCTCAAACTAAACATGTCCAAAACAGAACTCATCTTCCCATCCAAACCCTGCCCTCCCTCAGACTTTCCCATAACTGTAAACACCACCACTATCCTCCATATCTCGCAAGCCTAAAACTGTGGTATTATCCTCAACTAATCTCTCATTCAACCGCATAATCTTTAAGCATCTAAATTCTGCTGGTTTTTCCTTCACAATAGCTCTAAAATCCACCCCTTCCTCTCCACCCCAATTGCTATCATGCTGATCCAAGCACTTAACATATTCCCTCCTTTATATTTGAATCAGCATTCTCACTCACCTCCCTTCCTCCTTGTCTCTCTCCTTCCCAGTTCATACCTCACTACCTTACTCCTTGATTTCCTACTACAACCCAAACCGCAGACTTCGCTCCTCTAATGCCAACTTATTTCAACGTACCTTGATCTCATCTATCTTGCCAACAACCCCTCATCCACTTCCTGCCTCTGGCCTATTTATAGCCGAGAGACCATCACTCTCCATACCTTCAAAGCCTTATTAAAAGCCTATCTCCTCCAAGAGACCTTCCCTGACTCTCTGCTGCCCAGATCATTTTTCTAAAAAAATCACTCAGTTCCCATCTCCACTCTCCTCAAAATCTCCTAAAGGTTGCCCATCCATCTCTGCATCGAATAGACACTCCTTATCAGCCTTTACAGCACTCAATGGGCTCACCCTTTTCTAGGCTGATCTTCTCCAACCCAACCCACACTGTTCATTCTTCTAATGCCAGTCTACTTTCTGCTTGCTGTGCCTCAATCCTGTTTGTCTTGCCACCGACCTCTTGCCCTTGTCCTTCCTCTGTCCTAGGAACATCCTCCCCATCAATATCCAACAGACCTCCACTCTCCCCATCTTCAAAGCCTTACTAAAATCATATGTCCTCCAAAAATCCTTCTTTGACCTAGCCCTCACTTCCTTATATTAGCCCTCCCTAACCCCTCTGCCCCTCTTCTCTGTCACCCATACTTTCATTCCTTCATTCATTCAATCATATTTATTGAGTGCTTACTGTGTGCAGAGCACTATACTAAGCGCTTGGAAAGTACAATACAGCTATATGTTTGTGTCTGTTCCTTTAAAGCACTTTGTTATTCACCCCTCCCCTGATCCAACAGTTCTTCTGTACATATTTATCTGTAATGTATTTTAATGTCGGTCTCCCCCTGAAGTCCATGCTGGGGAAGCAGCACAGCCTAGAAGATAGAGCGCAGGCTGGGAGTCAGAGGACCTGGATTCTAATTCCGCCTCCGCCGCTCGTCTGCTGTGTGACCTTGGGCAGTTCACAACTCCTCTGTGCTTCAGATTCCTCATCTGTAAAATGGGGATTAAATCCTACTCCCTCCTACTTAGACTGTGAGCCCCATGTGGAACAGAGACTGTCTCCAACCTAATTATTTTGTGTCCATCCCAGCGCTTAGGACAGAGCTTGACACATAGTAAGCACTTAATAAGTACTATTATTATCATTATCAGTCTGTAAATTCCTTGTGGGCAGGGATTGCGTCTACCAACTCTAATGCATTGTATTCTCCCAAGCACTCAATACAGCAGTCTGTACACAGTAAATACTCAATAAATGCTATTAATTGATTGATAATCTCAATGCTCCACTGGGTAGTCACATTCTATCTCTTGGATCTGGTCCTCCTTGAGAGAGATGTTTCTGTTCTTCCTCCCAGCATTGGTTACATTTCAATCTCTTTTATGTTTCTAAAGAACTTTGCAATGCAATGGGATGAGATCAGTATATGTGTCTTTTTAGACACACGAGTTCTTCCAAACAAACTGTTATTATTGGAAAATGATGTATTTTCCTTCTGCATGGAACCTCATCCCTTTTGGAAGGAAATTGTCACTGAATAATGTCACTATACAAATCCTTCCTCCTGGTGTTTTTTTTAATTGAGCTACAGCCCGTCACTTTAAGGTGAAATTTGGATGGGATTTGACTCCGGTGCTCCTGTGGCTGACATTTTATGGTTGTTGCAGGGGGTTGGTTGGGCCAAACCTGCTCCCAACCTTGTGGCAATTTGGGGCTTGTGGCTTAGTGGAAAAAGCATGTGAAATCCGCGTTCTATTCCCAGCTCCATCACTTACTGTGTGACCCAGAAAAGGTGGAAAAAAATTACCTGTTCACCCTCCCTTTTAGACTGAATCAGGGACTGTGTTCAGTCTGATAGAGTGCTTGGCACATATGAGGAGCCTAATAAATAGTATCATTATTATGAGGACATGGTCAGGGGCTTGAACTGCAAGACTCCTTGGATTGCATTTCCTGGCCTGAATCAGACTGGAAAATGCCTGCTAGGGCATCCTCCCTGAACAGAACAGTCCCAAAGTAAAGGGAGTCACTCGGGCTGCCTTGATTCCCCTATCCATCCAAAATGTCTCTAGCTCATGTGCATTGAAGTTCCCAGGGTAGTTAGCTGCCACCAACCAGTATCTTCTCAGACTTGAACTGCCCCCAAGAGGTCCAAATGTCTTTTGGGGAATTGGCTGCCACCCTTTCCCTTCTCCCACCTTACCACCTGCTAGCCCTAACTCTGAGGATTCATCAACTAAAACCCTCAGCTTTCACCCCAGTCTGTGACTCTGCCCAGAGGATGTGGGTTCTAATCCCAGCTCCGCCACTTGTCTGCTGTGTGACCTTGGGCAATTCACTTAACTTCTCTGTGCCTCAGTTACCTCATCTGTAAAATAGGGATTAAAAGTGTGAGCATCACATGGGACAACCTGATAACCTTATATCTACCTCAGTGCTTAGAACAGTGCTTGGTACATAGTATGTGCTTAATAAATACCATGGTTGTCATTATTTTTAAAGCAGACCCCCACATCTTTTCTTTATAAAAAAGACATCTACAAATGTTGGGCAGCAATATCCTTTTTTAAAAAACCGCTGAGGCCTCTTGCTGAAAGGACTAGAAGGGAAAGTGATGGACTACATTTTCCAGCAAGCAAATGGACTCGTTTCTGGTAGTGTTAGGCTACAATTCCCAGAGAGCCAAGGGGCTGCTTCTGAAGCAGGTACTACATTGCTGAATCCTTTAAGACCTCCTGCATAAGATGGGTTCAGGCCCATCTCTTCTCCTCTCTGCTTCCTGTTGCTATCTCACTCTACTCTGTCCCATTGGCCAGGTAGACTCATTTGTTACCTTGTTAGTGTTTTCTGGGAACGTATAGGCCAAGAAAATATGGGTCGAGACCAGGGGTTGGTAATGTCTTTTTTCAGAAGAGCCAAAGTGAAACCTAAGAGCAGTTGGTGTGCAAAGAGACAAGACATACGATTTATGGCTCCCATATGACATGTGACATCCTTAGGGAGAGGGGAGAGAAGGGCAAGGGAAGTAGGAAAGAGAAGGATGAGAAGGAGGCAGTGTTTGGGGACAGAGTCCTCAATAGTTTGCTCCCCTGCCTCTCCCCTGACCCCAGAACATCTGGCAGCAACAGACATAATGTCCAGGGGCCTCCTACAGGCAGGGCAGGTGAGCACTGACCCCCAATAATAATAATAATTGTGGTATTTGTTAAGCGCTTACTATGTGCCAGGCACTGTGCTGAGCACTGGAGTGGATACAAGCAAATCGGGTCGGACACAGTCCCTGTCCCATGTGGGGCTGGCAGTTATCAATCTCCATTTTACAGATGAAGAAACTGAGGCCCAGAGAAGTGAAGTGCTTGCCCAAGGACACACAGCAGACAAGTGGCAGAGCCAAGAAGACCAAGGACCCAGTCCTCCGCCTTGGGAAGCAGAGAGGCTCCTACCACTCTGCCCAGGGAATCCTTGCCCAGATTTACCCAGAGGGGGGATTCCCATCCCTGGCATCAGCTCAAATGAGGAGCATCCGTTCATCCAGTTTCTTGGTCCACCTTTGACCCTACCCCTCCACCCACCCCTGACTGCAGACCTCCAATTTCCAACCTCCCACCCACGCAGGCTCCACAAAGCTCACCTTCTGCTCCCTTTCCCTGCTCCCACCCCTCCTCCAGCTTCTTCCTGGCTTGTGGGACCCATTTGGAGAAAAGGTAATGAAGGGGAAGAAAGACAAGGAGATTAGAGGGATGGGGGGGCAGAAAGAAAGAGTGAAAGAGAGAGAGAGAGAGAGAGAGAGAGAGAGAGAGAACTGACAGTGCATTTGGTGGTTTTCTTACTCCCCATCTTTGCCCTCTGCTGTGGCAGCCAACACTGGAACCGCCGCTTACTCAAGCTGCTCCTGGACCTGGTGCCCATGGGAGCCTATGAATAGCATTTTTTGCACCCGGCACAGTAAATGTGCTGCTGACCCCGATGTTTTCCTGCCCAGCTTTTAACCCATCTGCAGCCTTTCGCAGGACTGCTCTTGGCCCCCACAGACATAGGGGATGAATAATAATTATAATCGTAATAATGGTATTTGTTGAGCGCTTGCTATGTGCCAAGCACTGTTCTAAGTCCTATCAGTCAATCGTATTTTATAAATCAATCGCATTTATTGAGCATTTACTGTGTGCAGGTCACTGTACTAAGCCCCTTGGGAGAGTACAACACAGTATAACAGACACATTCTAATGTTCTAATCCTGGCTCCTCCACTTGTCTGCCGTGTGACTTTGGGCAAGTCAGTTAACTTCTCTGTGTCTCAGTGACCTCATCTGTAAAATGGGGATTAAGACTATGAGCCTCACATGGGACAACCTGATTACCCTGTATCTACCCCAGCGCTTAGAACAGTGCTCGGCACATAGTAAGAGTTTAACAAATACTAACATAATTATATTCCCTGCCCCCTATGAGCTGCAATGTTCCCTTCTGGTTCCATGGGAGATTTACACTGAAGGTGTCACAGCGGGGAAAAGGAAGCGCTCGGTTTAGAGAATATGATTTTTATCCAGAATTTAGAGAGCAACGAATTCAACATTATTCTGGTTGAGCTCAACTCTTCCATTCCCAGGGAAGCAGAAGGCAGTCAGTCAGTTGGTCACTCAGATGACATCAGTCAGTTAGTCAATAGCATTTAGTGAATATCTACTAGATGCAGAGAACTCTTCTAAGCTCTTGGTAGTATAGAAAAAAGTTTGATGATGTAATCCCTGCCCTCAACAAGCTTAATGTCTAGCTGGAGAAATACGCACTTAAAGTGAATGTATGTTATGTTCATAAGTGCTATGGTGGTTGTAGGCTGACCAGAGAGAGTCCTATAATAATAACAATAATGATGCCATTAATTGTTTACTATGTGCCAAGCGCTGTCCTAAGCACTGGGGTGGACACAAGATTATCAGGTTGTCCCACGTGGGGTTTACAGTCTTAATCCCTATTTTCCAGATGAGGTAACTGAGGCCCAGAGAAGTGAAGTGACTTGCCCAAAGTCACACAGCTCACAAGTGGCGGAGCCGCGATTAGAACTCACTACCTCTGACTCCCAAGCCCGGACTCTTTCCACTTAGCCACTCTCCCTCCTCTACAATCCCCAACAGCAGGATTTATGGACATTCCAAAGTTGGTCCCATCTTTCAAGCCAGCCAGAGTGGGAGGAGAGCCCCTGGATGAGAGTGAAGCAAGGCAGTGGGGGTACCTGGCATCAAGCTTCCACAATCTGGTGGTGTGAGAATGAACAGAGATTAACTCTGCCCAGAGGTGCTGGGGATGTTGTCCACTTTCTGACCCCTATTCTCAAGCACCTGCCAACAGCAAGAGCTCATCTCTGTGCATGTCCACCGGACCTCACAAGCAGCAGAGCCCCAGGAACCCCCACCATAGCCATCTCTCTTGGAGCCAGGCAGAGTTGAGGGTCTCACTAAAGAGGACATGTGTGCCTGCCTTTTGGCCAAAGCTAGTTTGGGAGAAAAGAGAAGAAAGGAGAAGGGAGGCTTGGGGGAATGGATCACTGATGGTGCTCATTTGGTTAGCCATGAACATAAATCAATCAGTCATATTTGATGGGGTGCCTATGATATGCAGAACACTTTAATAAAGGCTTGGGGGAAAGCCATTCATGCCCTCAGGGAACTTAACGACAGTATTTAGTAAGCCCTTGCTATGTACACAGAACCGGGGTAGACGCGAGATTATCAGATCCAACACAGTCCTTGAACCACACAGGGCTTACTTAAAGTCTAAGATGGAAGGAGAAGCATTTTATCCCCTTTTTATGGAGGAGGAAACGGAGGCACGGAGGAATTCTTGCCCGAGGTCACACAGCAGACCAACGTGGAGCCAGGGTTCGAACCAGTGCTTTCCACTAGGCCAAATGGACACAAAGTTATTTACAGTTAGGAGGAAACAGAAAAATACAACTGATACAAGGGAAATATAACAAGAGAATGGAAAGATGGATAAGTGAATCAATAAGTGCTTAAAAGGTAGGGTACATGAATCAATATGTCCATAAATGCTTTGGCTGTTAATATGTAAGTGCTGAGGTGGTAGTTAGGAGGATAAGGCCTGAGGAGAGAAAAATTAATTGGGGAATGCCCCTTGAAGGAAGTGGGAGTTCAGGAGGACTTTAAAGCTAGAGAGAATCAAGGATGGGTGGATTTGAAGGAGGTGGGAATTACATGCAAAGGGGAAGGCAGGAGCAAGGAGGTAAGAGAGGTGAAAGGAAGGGACAGGGTGAAGGAGTGCAGGCTGGACCTCACTAGACCAAAGGGCAGATACATAAGGAGAAAGTTGGTGTGAGTAGCTTAAATCTATCTGTTTCCTCATCTATAAAATGGGGATAAATTACCTGCTCTCTCTCCCTCTTACAGCTGAACCCCATAAGGGGCAGTCACTGTGTCCAATCTATCTTGGGTCCACCCCAGTGATTAGCACAGTACTTGGTAAACACTTAGCACTTAATAAATGTCATTATAATGGTCAGAAGTTTTGCTTGTAATAGGAGTGAGGTAGGTAGCCATTTGAGGTTTTTGAGGAGGGGAGAGATGTGAGATGAATGACACTCTAGAAGGATGATGAGATTCCAGAGCATAGCATAGACAGAAGAGGGAAGAAGTCGGAGGCATGGCTAGTGGAAAGAGCACGGGCTTGGGAGTCAGAGGACGTGGGTTCCAATCCTGGCTCTGCCACATCTGCTGTGTGACCTTGGGCAAGTCACTTAACTTCTCTGGGCCTGAGTTACCTCATCCGTAAAATGGGGATTAAAAGTGTTAGCCCCACATGGGACAACCTAATTACCCTGTATCTACCCCAGTGGTTAGAATGGTGCTTGGCACATAGTGAGTGCTTAACAAATACCATAATAATAATGATTATTATAATTAGTGGGGAGGCTGATAGAGTGGTCTATTTAGGGGTGGACAATAGATTGAACAAAGCAAGGGTCATTTTGGATGGAGTGATGCTAGAAATATGGTTGACAAAGAACACAGGCTGAATATTAATGATGAGTAGTCATTGATAATAATAACAATGTTGGTATTTGTTAAGCGCTTACTATGTGCAGAGCACTGTTCTAAGTGCTGGGGTAGATACAGGGTAATCAGGTTGTCCCACGTGAGGCTCACAGTTAATCCCCATTTTACAGATGAGGTAACTGAGGCACAGAGAAGTTAAGTGACTTGCCCACAGTCACACAGCTGACTTCAAGGTGGCAGGCTTCTGAGACAGGGAGCTCATGTCCCATGATAATCAATCAATTGTATATAGTGAATATTTACTGTGTGCAGAACACTGTACTGAGTTTTCAGGAGACTACAATCCAACCAAGTTGGTAGACATGTTCCCTGTCCACAATGAAAAGTTCACCATGTAGATGCCATTTTGGGTTGGAACCTCTCATCCACCCCTCCCCTAGCCCCACTGCACTTCAGTTCCAATTCATCTGTAATATATTTTAGTGTCTGACTGTAAGCTATTCTGTTTTATTGTGCTCTCTCAAACACTTAGTACCATGTACTGCACCTACAAGAAGCACCCAGTGAATACCACTGATTGATAGATTGATCCACTCCAAAAATCCAACACTTTCACCTAGCTCTGAGAAAAAACCTGTGAGGGAGGGCATCTTGCCAATCAGTTCTGGCAAAGTTGCCACTTCTGGGGTCAATGTGACCACTGTGTTGTTCAGTGCCATACATGTATTCAAACTCTGTGCTGAATAAAGAAGTCACTGGTGGTGAAATTCACCTATGGGTGAATGCATGTGGAGTGGCTGAAAAAGCCAATGGTAATAATATTTATTAAGCACTTACTATGTGCCAAGCACTGGGGTAAATAAAAAATAATCAGGTGGGGCACAGTTCTTGTCCCACATGGGGCTCACAGATTTAATTCCCATTTTCAGATGAGGAAATTGAGGAACAGAGAAATCAAGTGACTTGCCCAAGGTCACACAGCAGGCATATGACAGTTGGGACACACAGTTCCCAAAACACCGTGCCCACCCAAAGACTGTCCTCTGTTGTGCTGTCATATTTGTTTGCAGTGCCTGGTACAGTTTTTGGTATTTAGCTCCTTATCTCACGATCCTTACGGAGCTTCTCCTCACAAAGAGCCACTTTTCTCCGGATTGCAGTGTGCAATATTGGTGCGTCAGATTCATTCATTCATTCATTCAATAGTATTTATTGAGCGCTTACTATGTGCAGAGCACTGTACTAAGCGCTTGGGATGAACAAGTCGGCAACAGATAGAGACAGTCCCTGCCGTTTGACGGGCTTACAGTCTAATCGGGGGAGACGGACAGACAAGAACAATGGCACTAAACAGCGTCAAGGGGAAGAACATCTTGTAAAAACAATGGCAACTAAATAGAATCAAGGCGATGTACAATTCATTAACAAAATAAATAGGGTAACGAAAATATATACAGTTGAGCGGACGGGTACAGTGCTGTGGGGATGGGAAGGGAGAGGTGGAGGAGCAGAGGGAAAAGGGGAAAATGAGGCTTTAGCTGCGGAGAGGTAAAGGGGGGATGGCAGAGGGAGTAGAGGGGGAAGAGGAGCTCAGTCTGGGAAGGCCTCTTGGAGGAGGTGATTTTTAAGTAAGGTTTTGAAGAGGGAAAGAGAATCAGTTTGGCGGAGGTGAGGAGGGAGGGCATTCCAGGACCGCGGGAGGACGTGACCCAGGGGTCGACGGCGGGATAGGCGAGACCGAGGGACGGCGAGGAGGTGGGCGGCAGAGGAGCGGAGCGTGCGGGGTGGGCGGTAGAAAGAGAGAAGGGAGGAGAGGTAGGAAGGGGCAAGGTGATGGAGAGCCTTGAAGCCTAGAGTGAGGAGTTTTTGTTTGGAGCGGAGGTCGATAGGCAACCACTGGAGTTGTTTAAGAAGGGGAGTGACATGCCCAGATCGTTTCTGCAGGAAGATGAGCCGGGCAGCGGAGTGAAGAATAGACCGGAGCGGGGCGAGAGAGGAGGAAGGCAGGTCAGAGAGAAGGCTGACACAGTAGTCTAGCCGGGATATAACGAGAGCCCGTAATAGTAAGGTAGCCGTTTGGGTGGAGAGGAAAGGGCGGATCTTGGCGATATTGTAGAGGTGAAACCGGCAGGTCTTGGTAACGGATAGGATGTGTGGGGTGAACGAGAGGGACGAGTCAAGGATGACACCGAGATTGCGGGCCTGCGGGACGGGAAGGATGGTCGTGCCATCCACGGTGATGGAGAAGTCTGGGAGCGGACCGGGCTTGGGAGGGAAGATGAGGAGCTCAGTCTTGCTCATGTTGAGTTTTAGGTGGCGGGCAGACATCCAGGTGGAGACGTCCCGGAGGCAGGAGGAGATGCGAGCCTGAAGGGAGGGGGAGAGGACAGGGGCGGAGATGTAGATCTGCGTGTCATCTGCGTAGAGATGGTAGTCAAAGCCGTGAGAGCGAATGAGTTCACCGAGGGAGTGAGTGTAAATGGAGAACAGAAGAGGGCCAAGAACTGACCCTTGAGGAACTCCAACAGTTAAAGGATGGGAGGGGGAGGAGGCTCCAGCGTAGGAGACCGAGAATGATCGGCCAGAGAGGTAAGAGGAGAACCAGGAGAGGACAGAGTCCGTGAAGCCAAGGTGAGATAAAGTACGGAGGAGGAGGGGATGGTCGACAGTGTCAAAGGCAGCAGAGAGGTCAGAGGTCAGAGGCAACTGACGCCCAGTTTTTACTTGTGCTGTAGTTTTCTCTTATACTTTGGTGTATTATATCTTTCAAACATTTGTTCCATCCTCTTTGCTTCCAGTTTCCCAAGGTCAGTTGCTCATTGTTCTGTGGCTGTTTGGATAGTCCACTTTTGTCCCTTCTCTTCACGTAACCCACCCAGCACAGCTGTTGAGGTGAGCATACCTTCAGTGCTAGGAGAGTGTCTCAGCTCCCTACAAACAGCTGTAGCTGCCAGGTACCATTAGGTTGAAGAACAGGGCACATAGACATTAACTGAAGAATAGCTTGGTTTAATATCCATCTCTTTCCCGGCTAGGATTACTGAGCCTTATTTCAGGAGGAATTCAACATCCAGCACACCCTAATAAAAATAGTAATAGTAATAATAACATTCATTAAGCACTTACTCTGTACCAAGCACTGCGGTAGACATGAGTTAATCAGATCAGACATCATCCTTGAACCACGAAGGGCTTACCATATAAGTAGAAGGGAGAACAAGTACTGAATCTTCGTTTTACAGATGAGGAAACTGAGGCACAGAGAAGTTAAGTGGTTGCCCAAAGTCACAAAGGAGGCCAGTAGCAGAGCTAGGGTTGAAATACAAGTCTTCTGAATCCCAACCCTCGGCTCTTTCCACTTGGGCCCCACTGCTTCCTGAGCCTAAATGGACCACTGCTCTCAGGAGTTAAACCAGAGCCTTTATGAGTTCAACAACCATAGCTCAAATGATCCACAGGCTTCAGGATCCCATGGCAGCTGACAATGTTATATGGCTAGGAAAAACAATGATTTTGCTTCTCAACCCAGGGTTTGCAGAATATTCCAAGCAGATTTATTTTGCTTTCTTTTTAATAGTATTTGTTAAATGCTATGTGCCAGGCACTTTGTGCTAGGCACTGTTCTAAGCCTTGGGGTAAGAAACAAGCTAATAATAATAATGATATTTGTTAAGCGCTTACTATGTGCCAAGCACTGTTCTAAATGCTGGGGTAGATACAAGGTAATCATGTTGTCTCACGTAGGGCTCACAGTCTCAATCCCCATTTTACAGATGAGATAACTGAGGCCCAGAGAAGTGAAGTGACTTACCCAAGATCACACAGCAGTCAAGTGGCAGAGTCGGGATTAGAACTCACGACCTTCTGACTCCCAGGCCAGTGCTCTAGCCACTACCCCAATGCTGCTTCTCATAAGATTGGTCACACTCCATGTTCTATGTGGGACTGTCAGTCAGCCTCTATTTTACAGATAAGGTAACTGAGGCACAGAGAAGTTAAGTGACTTACCCAAAGTCAGCAGACAAGTGGCAGAACCGGGATTAGAACTCTGGTCCTCTAAGTCCCAGGCCTGTGCTCTTTCCAGTAGGCCATGCTGTTTCTCACTCTGCTTCAGCATACTTCCTTGATTCACCTAGAGTTCCAGTGTCCTCCAGTTCAAAGACTTGCATTTCTAATATGCCTCATTCCCCTGTCTCCATTGTCTCCCTAAGTTTTCTCTTTCTCCTTCTCTTTGTTTTGCTCGTGACCAAATTTAAACCTGACCTCCTGTCTACCAAAAACACTGGATGGGTCATTCAGGCACCCACCAATCATGGCTCACCAAGTTTGTTCAGCTGGGCCCCCCTACTGCAATGCCCCCACATCCTGGTACTTTGGGGTTTCAAACATGAAGCTGGCCACATTTTGGATGAAATTGTGAGCTCCACAGGCTTCTTGGGAACACTTGAACTCTCTTGGGGGTTTTGCAAAAGGGTGGCCTCCTGTCCCTGCACTCCAGGTAATGAATTGAGGGTTCTGGTTTCCATCCTTTAGGTTTGGGGATTGTTTTCCCCAGTTCCTTTCTCCTGGTTTAAAGTGAACTTTGCCTGTGCTTCCTCAATCCTTTTCAAATAGGCGTGTCCCTGAGAGTTGCCCAAGGCTTGTTCATGTTGCCACTCTGATAGTCCAGCTCAATCACCCCCCAACTGGAAACTCAGAAGTTTCTGGGACAATCATTCCTTTGTATCCCCTCCCAAAGCAAAAGTTAATCTACTTGAGATGCCATCACTTACCTGGTGGCACCACCTGGAAATCAGCCAATTAGAAGAAGGGATCAGGGAAAATGAGGAGGGAGCTAGCTTGTCGGGGAAGTAGCCCCCAGCTTCTTCTAATGGATTCCAGGTAGTTGAGACCAAGCAGTTGGGAGGATCGGCAACAGGAGTCTTGAGGGAAGAACCTGGAGAGAGTGTTTTTGAGCTTTAACACCAGAGTTCTCCGTGAAGCTCTGTGTTCATCGGGGAGCAGACCAGGATGTCTGCAGATCAGAAGACCCTCCTGAGACCATAGCAACTAAGTGCATGGGGCGGAGAAAGTTAGCTCTGCTGCAGAGCTATCAGCTTTGAAGAAAGAAGCACTTGGAATCCAAGCGTGTATTTACAGCTGTTGCCTAACTCAATAAGAATGTTATTGTTAAGATGTAACTAATTAAAAACCACTTACTATTAATAAACCTCTAGAGTGTGTGTGAGGAGAGTTGTGTGGAACTCACATCTGTTGGAGAAAAGCTTTACTGCTGGGCAGAGAGGAAGGGAAACTTCGAGTCCCCAAACAGGAAGCAGAACCGGCTAGCTGGGTGGCAGACGCTTCCCATCCTGTCTGGAGAGCAATCCTGAAAGGGGGCCAATTCTAGAGGCTTTTTTAAATGGTATTTGTGAAGCGCTTACTATGTGCCAGGCACTATATTAAATGCTGGGGTGGATATGAGCAAATCAGGTTGGACACAGTCCCTGTCCCACGTAGGGCTCATAGTCTCCATCCCCATTTTCCAGATGAGGTAACTGAGGCTCAGAGGAAGTGAAGTGACTTGCTCAAGGTCACACAGCAGACAGGTGGCAGAGCTATGATTAGAACCAATGATCTTTTGACTCCCAGGCCAGAGCTGTGTCCATTAAGCCATGCTGCTTCACTCAAACTGGATTGAACCTGTGTCCATTAAGCCATGCTGCTTCACTCAAACTGGATTGAACACTGTTTCCCTAGGATGGCCACTCTATGTGTGCAAAGTCAGAGGGGCCAGGAGATGTTGGAGCTGTTTTCTAGCCTGGATCAGGTTTTCCATTCCTAAGAATTGTGGAAGCATATCTGCTTGGGAAAGTACAGTCTCAGTGTGGGCCCATGGACATCAAGAAAGGCCAGAGGTAGTGGGGGAGTGAGCCTCTACTTTCTGGCTTTTTTTTCCTGGTTCTCCCCTCTGTCTCTTTGTCCCAGGAAAGTTTGTACGTATAGAGACTTAGTCATTATATAAAACTCATCCTTTCACTCTGAGGTCACTAAATCCTGCACCTTTAACCCCTGCAGACTGTCAGCTCTTTTATAGACTGTAAGTCCCTTGTGGTCAGGGATTACCCCTGCCAATCCTATTGTATTGTACTTTTCCAAGTGCATAGTATAGAGCCCTGCATGCAGTAAGCACTCAATAAATACCACTGATTGTTTGACTGATTTGAGCTGACATGCAGTCCTTACCGTGAAACACCCCTTAGGACACTGGGCATGTGTGACAGCCACCTTTAATTGCTTCTGTGTGAAGAAGATGGTGGCTGATGAAGGAACAGGGAGTAGGGGGGAAACTGTGTGGACCCGTATGCTCAGAATTCAGCTCTAGGTGCTGCCCCTGTCCCACATCCTTCCCACCGAGGACAGTCCCAGGGACAGGGTTACTACCTACTGCCTCTCCAAGCCCTTGTGACTGGCATGCGGTTGAATTTTTAAGGGGACACCTCCCCTTTAAATGGCTCAGCCCCCAACTGGGAGCTAGTGATAAGAGTCCTGTGAGATTGATTGAGGTGGTTGATTGATTAATTGAAAAGAGCCTGAGTGGTCTCTGGATCCATCAGGTCAAGAGGGGCTGTGGGAACCCCTGGGCCACCCTCTCCCCACCCCAGGACCTGGTGGCATCTGTCAGGGAAGGGAGAGGTAGACTGTAAGCTCATTATGGGCAGGGAATGTGTCTACTGATTCTGTTGGATTGTAGCTCTCCCAAGCGTTCAGTACAATTCTCTGCACATAGTAATTGCTCAATAAATACAATTGATTGATAATAATAATAATATTTGTTAATTGCATACTACATGTCAAGCACTGTTCTAAGCGCTGGGGTAGATACAAGTTAATCAGGTTGGACACAGCCCACGTCTCACACGGGGCTCACAACCTTAATCATCATTTTCCAGATGAGGTAACTGAGGCATAGAGAAGTTAAGTGACTTACCCAAAGTCACACAGCAGGCAGGTGGCAGAGCAGGGATTAGAACCCAAGTCCTTCTGACTCCCAGACCCGTTCTCTAGCCACCAGACCACACTGCTTCTCTGATTGTACTAAGTATTGGGAGATAATACACGGGGAAATTAGACATGGTCCCTGTCGCTTGGAGAGGCTCATAATCTACAATTAAAATGGCAGCAGATACATAAGGAGGGTTGAAGGAGAGCACTCAGACAACATAAAAGCAGAAACAGATATCAGTATGGTGCTGTTACGGGAGGAGCCGATTTCAGGCCCCTCTCGGCAATGAGTGCATAGTCAGAGCCGCAGCCAGAGAGAGAGATTCACCCTGGGTCCTCTACCCTGACCTCATTGCTCCAACCTTGTAGGTTAGGACAGAAGCAGCAGCACGTGCTGTCTGCAAAAAAACATTGGAAAGGTCCTACTGGTGGACTCTGAGCCATAGTAAACCACAACTTTTATTTCATTTCATTTCAGGTTTTCTGCAGAAGCAGGGAAGAGGAAAGGTAGCCCAAGATGATTCCATCTCTAATCCCACTTCCCCGCTGTGACTGGCCAAGTTGTCCACGTGGGGGCAATTTCTAGCATTGCAGGGGGCTTCTTTCAAAACATTTCTGCCTGCCACCCTTGGGTGGCATCTAAAACCTTCTTCACCAGGGCGACAGGGAGCTAAGTCCTATTTTTGAATACTTGCCTGCCGTCCGATTCTGCAAGGCAGCAGTTGTAAATTTCACTTTTCTTCTGAACTGGTCTGCTTCTAGGGCAGGGCAAAAACAGGAGTTCAGGCAGGACTAAGCCAGGTTAGCACAGACCCACACCCCACGACCCAGGGCAACATGGGCCACTGCCATTAAGGGGCCAACCTGGAATATTGCCAGGAGTTGGGCAATATGGGTAAAATGTTAGTCTGACTGTGTTCCAGGTGCCTGTTGACAAGGATAATTCCCTCTAGCTTGTTCTCTCACACAGTTTCAATTACTACTTCTAAGTGGATTATTCCCAAATGTACATCTCTTCCACATCATCACCATCATCGCCATTATCATAATTGACTAAGTGCTGACTTGATGCAGAGCACTGTGCCAGGCATGGGGGCGGTGGGGGAGATCTTCAAATAGAAGAAAAAGAAGAGAGTATTACAGTTTTTTGGGGAAGATCATCCTCATAAAAATAAACATACAATTCAAGTGCAAGATCAAAAGCAGTGAAAACCCACAATAAGAAATGAATATGCCCTTCAGAGCTGAAATGGTTGAAGTTGATAACCCAACCAGGACTGAGGAAGGTCAACCAGAGAAAGATTCAGAGAAGAGATGCCTTCTTAGTTAAGGCCTTGAAGGGGATCTTAGGTGCTGGCCCCCACCTTCGAAGGTCTGTAATAAAACCACCTCCTCCACTAAGCCTTACTTTTCCCACTCATGTCACTCCATCAGCCACCTTAGCATTCTAATTCTTTTCTGTTTTTGGTATTGCATTCATTTATCTATTTAATTGTCTGCTTTACGGTAAAACTTGTTCTTGCACCTGATCTATACCTCGAGTGCCTTCCTGCCTCTGGGAAGACTGCACTTAGATTGTCACCACCAACAACTAAGCATGTCAAAATTGAGCTTCTCCACCTTTCTCAAACTTCACTTCCTCCAAACTGTCTCATCAGTGGCAATAACATTATCATCCTCTAAAAAAGGAGAGTGGAGACAGGTGACCTCTCTCTCTCGTTTACCTTCACATCTAGTATACCATGAAATCTTAGCATCTCTTCCTCAGCAACATATTCTGTGTTTTCTTCTATCTCTTCCTTCTCCACTCCTCACACCTCAGCCCCCTTAAGCCCTAGTTTGTCCCACATAGGGTCACAGTCTTAATCCCCATTTTACAGATGAGGGAACTGAGGCACAGAGAAGTAAAGTGACTTGTATTACCCTTCTACTCCTCCAGCTTGTGGAAAGTCTCCCTCTCTAGACTGTAAGCTCACTGTGGGCTGGGAACATTTCTGCTACCTCTATTGTACTGTATTCACCCAAATGCTCTGTACAGTGCTCTGCACATAGAAGCACTCAGTAAATACGGTTGATTGATTAATTGACTGAATGATTGATCTTGAGGGGAGGTGAGTGAGCTGTGTGCCTGGGAGAGCAGGACACAGAGAGGTCTCATGCTGCGGATGCTGGATGGACCCAGGGCCCAGGGAGGATTCAGGGAAGATACCAATAGGTTTGGAGTCCAGAAATGAAGCACCTGCCACTGATAGTAGAATAATGTGGGCCCTGGAACACCTACAGGGAAGTACAGAGGGTCCTGGTTAGGGAAGTTGTAGAGCCAGGAAAAGTGGTTTAAGCTAGATTTATTTGCATGTTACTTTGTTCAGAACATACTAAATATTGGAGAGATTGCAGATATTGTCTGCCTGCAGTAGGAGCTGGAGGAGAAGTGATGGATGCCAGGGAGAAATGTGAACTGGGGAGCCTCAGAAATGAGGGGGAGTGTTTTCTCCATGGGCTTCTTGTATCTATCCTTGGGGGCAGGGTGGTAGGCTAGTCCCTGATGACCTCTTTGGCTCAGGGAGTCATCTGGAATCGGTACAAGAGTGTCGGCAATGAGGGGAGTGGGCAAGGACTTGGGATACCTGACCTCAAACCTACACGAGAAGAGTGGGAAAACTAAAGGGGTTCAGGATTCAGAGGAAGCTGACGGGGTCCAGTTGCTCCTACCATAACTCTGGGGGCTCTTATGACAGGGATTTAGGACTGAGAACCTCTGGGAACATCACAGCAGGCCAATGAATGGTAGCTCCCTGACCATCTATCTGTGACTGTAAACTGCCTGCAATCCAGCAGACAGGTTGATTTAGGGTTGGGTTTAAAATTGGTCAGTTTTACCCTAAGCAAGAAATAAATATCTTTGTCCCACTGCCTGATGGCATTTTTGAAACTTTCAAAGCACCCACTGATGATTATTTGGCTTTGATTTAGAGGAAGAGCAGAATAAGATGGTCCAAGGAGACTTCCAAATGGCCTCTGTTCATTTCCAATCCATCCTCAGGTATATCCACTACGTGTACCTTAGGAGTACAAACTACCCTGGCTCAGACAACCCTCCCCACTCCATGATATTCAGAATGCCTGGTCCCCAGGGCACTGCAGCTTCCACTTCACTGAGGATAACCTCTCTTCTCTTTGACGTGGGATACATTATTAGCTTTCATCATCCTGCCATTTTATTCTTGGGAACATCTCTCAGCTCTGCCCTTTCCTCACCCTTGTTCACACCATGGTTTCTCATGTCACTGCCTCCTCCTTATGGGACTCTATCCCAATCCGCTCCTGTCATTTCTCTAACAATCCTTCCTACATAATACAGAATCATACACCCAGCCCTTCATGTCAATCAATGAATCAGTGGCTTTTATTGAGCATTTCCTGTGGACAGAGGACTGGACTTGAAGAGTGTACTATAACAGAGTTAGTAGACATGCTCCCTCCTCACAGCAAATTTACAGTCTAGAGGGGAGGTTACATGAGTCTTCTAGACTGTGAGCCCATTGTTGGGTAGGGATTGTCTCTATTTGTTCCTGAATTGTACTTTCCAAGCACTTAATACTGTGCTCTGCACACAGTAAGTGCTAAGTAAATGCGATTAAATGAATGAGAAGCAGCATGACCTAGTGGATAGAGCACAGGCCTAAGATTCAGAAGGTCATGGGTTCTAATCCCAGCTCCATTTGTCTGTAGTGTGACCTTGGGCAAGACCCTTCACTTCTCTATGCCTCAGTTCCCTCATCTGTAAAATGGGGATAAAGACTCTGAGCCCTATGTGGGACAGGGACTGTGTTCAACTGGATTACCTTGTATCTACCCCAGCGCTTACAACAGTGTCTGACACATAGCAAACACTTAACAAATACCATTATTATTATTATTATTATTATAGAGGAGACAAATGTAAACTCTCATGCATGGGCTTCGAGTGCTCTCCTTTGTCCCATTTTGCCTAACATCTGCTCTAATTCATTCTCACTGGTCATGCCAAGCAAAGTGTGTTGCTTGCTGCAACAAACATCACTTCAACATTAAAAGTTGGGTTATGTTCTAAAATGTGGCAGTCAAATACATTTATGGATAAGTGACTAGATGAAGAACACTGGTGTGAGTGGGAAATGAATTAGATACTTGAAGACCTAAAAATTATGTCCACCATGTCATCCCACTAAATGCTAAGCTCTCTCTGGGCTAATCATAATGAAAGCACCCAGGTCTGATAGCATTCCTGCAGAAATCTAACAATCAGAAAGGGAAGCAGTGTGGCTGAGTGAAAAGACCACAGGCTTGGGAGTCAGAGGACCTGGGTTCTAATTCCAACTTCGCCAGTTTCCTGGCAAGTCACTTAACGCCTCTGGGACTCAGTTTTCTCATCTGTAAAATGAGGATTCAATGCCTGTTCTCCCTGCTCCTCAGACTGTGAGCTCCATGTGGGGCAGGGACTGCATGTGAACTGATTATCTTGGATCTACCCCAGCACTTAGAACAGTGCTTGACACATAGTAAGCATTCAACAATAGTAGTGATAATAATAATACTACTTGGTGTCGCTATGAATCGGAAATGACTTGATGGCACAACAACAATAATAATAATAATAATAATGATGATACTTAGATGGCTACACGGGCTAGTCCACAACATATGGGGAGACAATGTGGCATAGTGGAAAGAGCATGAGCCTGGGAGTCAGAAGACCTGGGTGCTAATCCCGGCTCTAACACTTGCCTGGAGCAAATCACTTAACTTCTTTGGAACTCAATTTCCTCCTCTGTAAAAGAGGGATAAATTCTCTGCTCTCCTGCCCATTTAGACTATGAGCTCCAGGTGGGACAGGGACTAAGTCCAACATGATTAACTAGTATCTACCCCAGAACTTCGTACAATGCTTGGAACGTAATAAGTGCTTAACAAATATCACTATTATTATTGTTATTATGATTATGATTGTGATTATCATTGTTAATATATGGAAAACATGGCAGGGATGCCAAGACACCATCAATCACCATCTTTGAAAAGAAGAGAGACCTGACTGTGGAAACTACTGGGGTATTTCACTGCTCTCCATTGCTACCAAGAGTCTAGTCAGATTCCATCTGGACAGGCTACAGAAGAATGCTGTTAACCATACACTCCCTGAATGGCTTCAGACTAAAGCACAACATTGCAGACATGACCTGTGCAGCATGAGAGAGACAGGAATAATATTAGAAACAATACCAAAACATTAATAGTGTGTCTCTAGATGTTTTACAAAAACATCCAATATCATCATCGAATTCAGGCTCTGGCAACAACCTCACATATTTGACTGCTCTCCGATGACTGTGATTGGTGAAGTCAAATTGAAGGTGGCTTGTGGGTCCCTTTCCTCTTCACTGTTGGAGTGAAGCAAGCCTGGGTCACAGGTCCAGTTTTGTTCAATCTATTCTGTGCTGCCATATTTGAGGATTCATTCATTCGATCGTATTTCTTATTGAGGACGTAACAAGGAACCTGTGATAATGTACTTCCCATCCATGGGCTAGTCTTTGAGTTAGTCGGTTAGGACCTGTTGCATGATGATGATGGTAATCTGGAAACACATAGGCAAGAAGACAATCAAATAAATTATGAATTGCTTCTCGAGGTCAGTGCAATATGCCCGAAGAAAAACAGGGTGAAGTATTAACTCATACCCGAAAAACTCTACTCAAAACTAAGGACTTCCATCAGCCACAGGGAATTTAATGCTGTCACCAATTTGGGCAGCCAAGGCAGTACCTTATTCAAAGAACACAAAACTCTGAACCAAGGTCTTTATTGGACAGGATTTTGACTCTAACAGCAGGAAAAGAATAACTGGAGGAAGCGTGTGATGGTTGCCCTCCTTGACACTTATTAGAATGTCTAAGGATAGACCATTTAACATTCCTCACTTTCCCCTCTACATTCTTAACTTACAATAAGATGTACAGCTAGGCAAACAAGAAAAATCATGAATCAAGAAGGTCAGTATGGCTTTTGGAAGGTTGACAGGAAGAGGTTGGCCACAGTGGGAGTCTGTTAGTGTCCAATAAATTAATCAGCTATGTTTACTGAGTGTTTACTTTTTGCAGAGCATTGTACTAAGTGCTTAGGAGAGTACAATATATCAGAGTTGGTAGATGTATTCCCTCCCCACAAGGGGTGCAGGGTGGTGTGAATAAACTTTAGAAATCTAAGTGCAAGGGTAACACAGGGCACAAGTGTAAGTGCAATGCCGTTTAATCTTCATATTCTCCCCTCAACCTCACCCATCTTTAGTCTGTTAAACCTCCGTGAGTCAGGGACAGTGTCTAATTCAATGTCCTGGTACTTTTCCCCCAGTGCTTAGTATGGTGTCTGGCACATAGCAAGATCTCAAGAGATATAATAAATAGTAATAATAATAATAATATACCCAACTAGCACCTTTAAAGCAAACTGAAAGGGCCCACCCAAACAGGCAGGATAGAACAAATAGTTTAGAGGCCTAGGGAAGCACAATCTCAAGCCATGTGGAGTGGGAGGGGTGGCTAGCAGACAGCCCAACCTGGCATGTAGCAGTGAAAGAGGGATTGCTCTCCTGGAGCAGAGGCTTCAAAAATATTGGAAGACCAAAAGGCAGATTTGAAAGCAGTGACAATTATCTCCAAGACAGTCTTTATATGTAGGGGGTGTGGGTGGAATGGGGACTCCACCTGTTCTCCTTCTCCATTAAACTCCCAGCCTCATGTGGGACAGGAACTGTTTCTGATCATATATATCGCAGAGCTGGATACACAGTAAGGGCTTCACAGATACCTCTGTTATCATTATGGGAGAAGTGGACAAAAGTAAATAGAAACAAGTTCCATAAGATAAATGATAGCATCCTTAGGAAGGAAATGAAAACCACCCAAGCTCAATATGGGGAATGACTAAGTACCCATACGGTTGAAAAAAATCTAGTTGATGATGGGCTAATAAGGAGTTACCAAGACAGGACTGCTGAGACACTTAGCAAATAGAAATCATTCTACCCATGTCTCCCCACTCCTCAAAAACCTCCAGGGTTTGCCCATTCCTCTCCTCATCACCCAGAAAATCCTGACCATTGACTTAAAGGCATGCAGTCAGCTTTTTCATCTTTACTCATCCACTATCTTCCTCTCAAACTAACCTACACACTGGGCCTCCTTTTCATCTCCCTTACCACTGACCCTTATCTCTCACCCTTCTTCCTGCCTGGAACTTCCTCCCACTTCAAATCTGACAGACTTCAGTTCTCCTCTTCTTCAAAGACCTTCAGAAGTCGTATTTTCTCCAGGAGACCTTCCCTGACTAATTTCTAATCTCTGTAGTTGTACCCCTCCAACTGTCACTTCAGCACTTCTGTGCCACCTAAGTACTTGCATATTCACACCTCCTAGAGCATTTATATATGCATCACTCATACTCAATGACTCAGGCACCAACTCCTGTACATATTCCATTTCCCCTCCCCCTCATATTTGAAAATGATTTTAGTGTAAGTCTAAATGTCTAAATTAACAAATGGTGTTAAACAGGTGTTGAGGGTTCTTAGGCATTATATAGTGAAATATTTCTAGCAGTGAGAGTTGTTCAGCAATGAAATGGAGAGATATAGTGACATCTCAGGGAGAATGACAGAAAGACAAAGAGTGTGTTTGGTCATTTTTAATCAGTTCAACATATCTACACTTGGCTCTTTGATATTCACCCCACCCTCATCCCCACAGCACCTATGTACATTTCTGTAATTTATGTATCTATATTAATGCCTGTTTTCCCCTCTAAAATGTAAGCTCCTTCTGGGCAGGGAATGGACCTACCAACTCTGCTCTATCATACTCTTTCAAGGGCTTAGGACAGTGCTCTGCACATAGTAAGCATTCAATAAATGCCACTGATTGACTGATTGATTGATTGTTCCTTGTTGAGCTGTTTGGTCAACAGTGTTCCATCAGACAAAATCAGAATGGATCTCTTTTTGCTTCTTCTGTCCTGGTGTGCATTTTGTTAACTAGTAAATTGTTGCTGTCTCATTGTCCATACACACACAAATAACTCTCTTTCTCTTTATATACATATGCATACATACACATAATCATATGATAGCTGTATATATGTGTGTATATATAATATATATACATACGTATATACACCTATATATATGTATGCATATATATATATTATATATACAATTTCTGCTTTCAAAAATAATGTTTCTGACAGAGCACAAGAGTGGCTGAAAAGACTGATGTTTTCTCCCAAGTGCCTAGTAGAGTGCTCAGTAAATCCCAATGATTGAGTGATTGACTGAGGTGAGAATGAAACATATTTCTGCATCGTGTGCACTTAAACGTAGCTACTCTTTGTGCTATTGCATTTGTACTACACTGGGCCTGTCTCTGTTTCCAAGTCTACCTTTTGGTACCTCACTCTCCGTGAACTTTTGTTTAAAAAGCAAAGCCTCCTGATTGGTGCCTGCCAGAATGGTGTTTATTTGCTGCAGTAAGAAGAACCATGCTATTCATTAAGCACTTACTATGTGCCAAGCACTGGAGTAATTACAAGATTAGAGAAGCAGTGTGGCTCAGTGGAAAGAGCATGGGCTGGGGAGTCAGAGGTCATGGGTTCAAATCCCGGCTCCACCGCTTGCCAGCTGGGTGACTTTGGGCAAGTCACTTCTCTGGGCCTCAGTTACCTCATCTGTAAAATGGGCATTAAGACCATGAGCCCCACGTGGGACAACCTGATCACCTTGTATCCTCCCCAGTGCTTAGAACAGTGTTTTGCACATAGTAAGCACTTAACAAATGCCATCATTATTATTATTATTATCAGGTCCCACATGGGGGTCACAGTCTAATTAGAAGGGAGCTGTTCCCTACTAAATCACATTATTTGAAACTATGCTTCATTAATGCCTCTAAATCATTTATTCTGTCTTCCCTCCTTACATGTGCGCCTTTTGAGTTCACCTTAGAGCAGCTTCTTGGATGCCTGGCTTTCAACCAATCTCCTTACAATCCTTGTGCAATAAAATTGTATTGCTGTGAACACTGATCCCATGCAGGAGAGATCACTGCTTACCAAGACCTCATTTTTGGAAATATTGTTTTACCATTTGATATTGGGGCTAGTTCATAGATCAATTATGAACTGCCTAGGAAGCAAAATTTGGAGACTGCATTAAGTTCTGCGTTGCCCATGAAAATCTTCAATTGTGCATAGGGTTTTCCTGATCTAGGCTGGTACAAAACTTTGGTTTTCTTTGGACTTACAATCTATAGCTCTATGCTGAATCTGCGAAGGCTGATACTGCATCAGTCTTCTTGCTGTCCTCCCCAACTCCAGCCTCTCCTCTCTCCACTCTATACTTCAGCCTGCTTTATAGATCATTTTCCTAAAAAAATTGTTCCGTGTCCATCTCCCCAGTCCTCAAGTCCCTTCAGTGGTTGTCCATCCATCTCCACATTAAAAAGAAAAACTATCAGTTTTAAGGCACTTCAACTGGCGCTCTCCCTCTTAGCCAACATTGCTTTTCTACCACTATGCCCCAGATCACACACTTTGATCCTCCAACACCACATACTCACTGGTGCTTTGATCTCAAGGCTCTAGTCATTGACCCCTTGCTCATGCCTCCCACTTACCTGAATCTCCCTCCCCCTTCATATCTGACAGACAAGCATGCTTCCCATTTTCAAAGACCTACTAAAATCATATCTCGTCCAGGAAGTTTTCCTTGGCTAACTTCTCATTTCTCCACACAATTCTCTCCACCTACTCTGAGTGCACTTGGGTCTGGACCCCCTAAGCACCTTGATGTTCATCCCACTCCCATAGCACTTATTCATTCATTCATTCATTCAATAGTATTTATTGAGCGCTTACTATGTGCAGAGCAGTGTACTAAGTGCTTGGAATGAACAAGTCGGCAGCAGATAGAGACAGTCCCTGCCGTTTGACGGGCTTACAGTCTAATTATGAGAAGCAGCGTGGCGCAGTGGAAAGAGCACGGGCTTTGGAGTCAGGGCTCATGAGTTCGAATCCCGGCTCTGCCACTTGTCGGCTGTGTGACTGTGGGCAAGTCACTTCACTTCTCTGTGCCTCAGTTCCCTCGTCTGCAAAATGGGGATGAAGACTGTGAGCCCCCCGTGGGACAACCTGATTCCCCTGTGTCTCCCCCAGCGCTTAGAACAGTGCTCGGCACATCGTAAGCGCTTAACAAATACCAACATTATTATTATTATTATTATTAATCGGGGGAGACGGACAGACAAGAAAAATGGCAATAAATAGAGTCGAGGGGAAGAACATCTCGTAAAAACAATGGCAACTAAATAGAATCAAGGCGATGTACATTTCATTAACAAAATAAATAGGGTAATGGAAATATATACAGTTGAGCGGACGAGTACAGTGCTGAGGGGATGGGAAGGGAGAGGGGGAGGAGCAGAGGGAAAGGGGGAAAAGAGGGTTTAGCTGCGGAGAGGTGAAGGGGGGGTGGTAGAGGGAGTAGAGGGAGAAGAGGAGCTCAGTCTGGGAAGGCCTCTTGGAGGAGGTGAGTTTTAAGTAGGGTTTTGAAGAGGGGAAGAGAATCAGTTTGGTGGAGGTGAGGAGGGAGGGCGTTCCAGGACCGTGGGAGGACGTGACCCAGGGGTCGACGGCGGGGTAGGCGAGACCGAGGGACGGTGAGGAGGTGGGCGGCAGAGGAGCAGAGCGTGCGGGGTGGGCAGTAGAAAGAGAGAAGGGAGGAGAGGTAGGAAGGGGCAAGGTGATGGAGAGCCTTGAAGCCTAGAGTGAGGAGTTTTTGTTTGGAGCGGAGGTTGATAGGCAACCACTGGAGTTGTTTAAGAAGGGGAGTGACATGCCCAGATCGTTTCTGCAGGAAGATGAGCCGGGCAGCGGAGTGAAGAATAGACTGGAGCGGGGTGAGAGAGGAGGAAGGGAGGTCAGAGAGAAGGCTGACACAGTAGTCTAGCCGGGATATAACGAGAGCCTGTAGCAGTAAGGTAGCCGTTTGGGTGGAGAGGAAAGGACGGATCTTGGCGATATTGTAAAGGTGAAACCGGCAGGTCTTGGTAACGGATAGGATGTGTGGGGTGAACGAGAGAGATGAGTCAAGGATGACACCAAGATTGCGGGCCTGAGAGACGGGAAGGATGGTCGTGCCATCCACGGTGATAGAGAAGTCTGGGAGAGGACCGGGTTTGGGAGGGAAGATGAGGAGCTCAGTCTTGCTCATGTTGAGTTTTAGGTGGCGGGCCGACATCCAGGTGGAGACGTCCCGGAGGCAGGAGGAGATGCGAGCCTGAAGGGAGGGGGAGAGGACAGGGGCGGAGATGTAGATCTGCATGTCATCTGCGTAGAGATGGTAGTCAAAGCCGTGAGAGCGAATGAGTTCACCGAGGGAGTGAGTGTAAATGGAGAACAGAAGAGGGCCAAGAACTGACCCTTGAGGAACTCCAACAGTTAAAGGATGGGAGGGGGAGGAGGCGCCAGCGAAGGAGACCGAGAATGACCAGCCAGAGAGGTAAGAGGAGAACCAGGAGAGGACGGAGTCCGTGAAGCCAAGGTGAGATAAGGTATGGAGGAGGAGGGGATGGTCGACAGTGTCAAAGGCAGCAGAGAGGTCAAGGAGGATCAGAATGGAGTAGGAGCCATTGGATTTGGCAAGAAGGAGGTCAGGGTGACCTTAGAGAGAGCAGCCGCGGTAGAGTGGAGGGGACGGAAGCCACATTGGAGGGGGTCTAGGAGAGAATGGGAGTTAAGGAATTCTAAGCAGTGATTGTAGATGACTCGTTCTAGGATTTTGGAAAGGAAGGGTAGTAGGGAGATAGGGCGATAACTGGAGGGGGAAGTGGGGTCAAGAGCGGGTTTTTTTAGGATGGGGGAGACGTGGGCATGTTTGAAGGCTGAGGGGAAGGAGCCAATGGAGATTGAGTGGTTAAAAATAGAAGGTAAGGAAGGGAGGAGGGCAGGGGCGATGGTTTTAATAAGGTGAGAGAGAATGGGGTCCGAGGCGCAGGTAGAGGGGGTGGCACTTGCGAGGAGGGAGGAGATCTCCTCTGAGGATACTGCAGGGAAGGATGGGAAAGTAGGGGAGAGGGTTGGTGGGGGGGAGGGGAGAGGCGGAGGGGTGACTTTGGAGAGCTCAAACCTGATTGTGTTGATTTTCGTGAGGAAATAGGTGGCCAGATCACTGAGGGTGAGAGATGGGGGAGGGGGAGGAACAGGGGGCCTAAGGAGAGAGTTAAAGGTCCGGAACAATCGGCGGGGGTGACGGGCATGGGTGTCGATGAGGGAGGAGAAGAAGTTTTGCCTGGCGGAGGAGAGGGCAGAGTTAAGGCAGGAAAGGATAAATTTGAAGTGTGTGAGGTCGGCTTGGTGCTTGGACTTTCGCCAGCAGCGCTCGGCAGCTCAAGCATAGGAGCGTAGGAGGCGGACGGAGGAGGTGATCCAGGGCTGTGGGTTAGTGGAGCGAGAGCGGCGGAGGGAAAGGGGGGCGAGAGAGTCGAGATGAGTAGAGAGGGTGGAGTTGAGAGCGGAGACCTGATCGTCGAGAGTGGGAAGAGAGGACAGGGCGGCAAGGTGAGGAGAGATGCTATTGGAAAGACGGATGGGATCGAGAGAGCGGAGGTCTCTGTGGGGCAGTAGCGAAGATTTGCAGGGGGAGGGAGTGTGAGAGATGAGGCAGGTGAGAAGGTTATGGTCAGAGAGAGGGATTTCAGAGTCGGTGAGGGAGGAGATAGTGCAGCGGTAGGAGATGACGAGATCGAGGGTGTGACCGAGTCGGTGAGTGGGTGCGGTATAGTGGAGGAGGAGGTCGGCAGAGTCGAGGCGGGATAGCAGGCGGGCGGCAGAGGAGTCGTCGGGTACATCCATATGGATGTTGAAGTCTCCGAGGATCAGAGTGGGCAGAGAGAAGGAGAGAAGGAAGGTGAGAAAGGGGTCAAGGTGGTTGAAGAAGTCGGAGGTGGGACCGGGAGGGCGGTAGATGATAGCGACAAGTATCTGGAGGGGGTGGTAGAGGCGAATGATATGGGCTTTGAAGGAGGGGAAGGAGAGGGAGGGGGGAGGAGGGATAGTGCGGAAGCGGCAACGGGGCGAGAGGAGGAAGCCGACGCCTCCTCCCTTACCGGTGAGTCTGGGGGAGTGGGAGAAGGAGAGGCCTCCGCTGGAGAGAGCGGCGGCGGAGACCGTGTCTTCCGGAGAGAGCCACGTTTCCGAAAGGGCGAGGAGGAGGAGAGAGCGGGAGAGGAAAAGGTCATGGATGAAAGGTAGCTTGCCTGTAATAGAGCGGGGGTTCCAGAGGCCACACTTGAAAGTAGCTGTGGGTGCAAGGGGGGGGGAAGGGCGGGGGAAGGGGAGGGTTTGGATGGGAAGGAGGTGGCGGGGCGCTGGACGGGGATAGGGGGATGAGGGGTAGCGGTGGGACAGGAGGACTGGGATGGGGCGTGGGTGGGGAAGAGAGAAGGGGGGAGGGCGGGAGGAGGGGGTTTGGTGGGGGGAAGAGTAGGAGGAGGGGGAAGAGGGGTAGCGCTGGTAAAGTGGGGTTCTGGGGGGGGAGGAGACAGAGGAGAGAGCGGGAAAGAGCTGAGCGAGAGAGGGGAAAGGGAAGGGGAGGATAGGAAGGGACGGGAGGGAGGGGGGGGAGGAGGGACATGGCGAGGCCAGAGAGGTGGGTGGCAGCACTGACAACAATAAACAACTTATGGACATATCTGTATAGTCTGGAAGAATTTATCAATGGATGGGAGATATAGTCTGACTCCATCTTCCAAATCTTTCATCATCAACCATGGTGACATAGAACAGATTGAAGTGGATTAATGTTGGTATTTGTTAAGCGCTTACTATGTGCAGAGCACTGTTCTAAGCGCTGGGGTAGATACAGGGGAATGAGGTTGTCCCACGTGAGGCTCACAGTCTAAATCCCCATTTTACAGATGAGGGAATTGAGGCACAGAGAAGTGAAGTGACTTGCCCACAGTCACACAGTTGACAAGTGGTAGATCTGGGATTTGAATCCATGACCTCTGACTCCCAAGCCCGGGCTCTTTCCACTGAGCCACTGCCCACCCTAGTTCCTGCCAAGAAAAATGGGGAAAGACAGAGCACTGTCAGTGGAAGTCACTGAACCATTATGGAGTAGCGAACAGTCGAATGTGATCTTCAGTGACCTGTTCAACAGGATTCTGGCTAAGTGAAAAAAGAAGAAGGGTACATATATTGATAAACGGTATTCATAAGGGCTAAGGATGGCTTGATAAACATATGTGGGTTGACATGACCTGGGATGGATTAAATAAAATAAATAAATGTTGGTATTTGTTAAGTGCTTACTATGTGCAGAGCACTGTTCTAAGCGCTGGGGTAGACACAGGGGAATCAGGTTGTCCCACGTGGGGCTCACAGTCTTAATCCCCATTTTACAGATGAGGGAACTGAGGCACAGAGAAGTTAAGTGACTTGCCCACAGTCACACAGCCGACAAGTGGCAGAGCTGGGATTCGAACTCATGAGCCCTGACTCCAAAGCCCGTGCTCTTTCCACTGCGCCACGCTGCTTCTCTGCACATGGTAAGTGCTCTATAAATATGATTGATTGACATATGACTGATTGATGGATGGATGGATGATCAGTTAGTGAATTTTAGAAGTTGATATGATGTGTCTATCCAGAGCTTTAGAAAATTTTTCTTTCCTTTCACTGCTGTTTATCACTGTGGGGGAATGTGATCACCTGATGTCCCTGCATCTACTTAAAAATCCAAAGTGTTTAACTACAATCAATAGCCCTTGTACCCCCGCATTGATAAATAGTAATGAAGGGAAAGAAAAATTCTATAAGTGTCTGGATAGACACATCAAATTGATTCAAAATCTCCTCCTTCACCTCCACAGCCCCCTTCCCATTCCTAAATCTACTCTCTTGCCCTTCCCAGACATCTCTAAAGCTAGCTTCTTCCTTCTTTATCACTGATTGAATATGTGGGTTGAAAGGGAGAGATCAGTTGAAGATATAACTACGTTTGTGGGCTTATTAGGAAGGATGATGGTGCTGTCATCAGAGATGGAAGATTCCAGGGGAGGAGAGAGTTTTCCTGGGAAGATGAGAAGTAGAAAAGACAAAACAGCAGTGAGAAGCATCACAGACTTCAAAAATGGCAACACAACAGGGGGCCGATTTTTCAGCCGGGCTGGGTCTGTGGGTCCCGTATTGTCATTTCAACCACACATGCACTCAATAGAAAACTTCACCATCAGTGGTGTCTGCTTCTAATACCAAGGACAATATGTGTGTGTGTGTCTGTATACTTACATACATATATATATGAAGATATATATATAATACAGACACATATACACACAGATGTATACACAGTTGCATATGTATATTACTTATATCTCTCTTTATATACATGAATATATTGTTCTCAAAATGTTTTTGTCAAGGAGTGATGAATTAGTTGTCTTTGAATCTGTGGGAAGAAAATGTAATCATTATTTTTAAACCTTAACAGTGAGGTGGATTCTGGCCTATTTTCAGATACCCTATTTGAAAACCAAATGGAGGTTAGGGTCTATTTAGATGGAGTGGGATTAAATTGGGTAACTCCCACTCCTGCTCCTGGAAGTTGTGCATTTAAAATTGCAAATCATAAGGGAGCATCTTCAGTAAAATCCAATTCTTCCAAGGAGAGAATGTTCCCATTCCCCAACTGTGCTGCTGTTTAATCTGTCCTCAATGAAGCTTTCTAGGGGCTTAAAATGAATGCATTATTACTCTGCTGTGGGTTTCAGTCGGGAGGACGAGACTTTACATTTTCCCCTATCAGTGTGGGTAGCTACAAAGACGCTTTTGAGGATAAACAAATAAGGAATTGAGAAAATAAGGAAGGAGATGGCATTTTAAGAATGTGAATATTTAGAGAATGCTGGGGACAGAACACAGAGGAGGCTGTTTCTTTAGAGGTTAGATGCCTTCCAACAGGAACAGGGGGAAAAAAATCTCCAGCAAGGAGGATAAAAGCTTCCCTCAGACTCGCGTTGTTTCCCACAGGCAGAAGTTAATAATGTGAAAGGAAGTGATTTTGTTTGGGGGCTATTGTGGAGGTTGATATCTCAACCTTTTCATATCTTGGTAAATATCGTTTTATTAAGATACCAGGACCCGTTGTTCTTGTCATACTAATGAGGCCCTTTTACTTTATGAAGACAATAGTGGCACAGAAACTACAGAGACTAAACACCAGAGACTGTTTCTGGAGAGTTGCAGAACATTAGAGCACATAATGATAACTAAGCAGAAGTCAGCAAAAACTTAATAGGAAAATCCAGTGACAATATATCCAGGAGGTTTTATACCATTACTTAGTTCTTGCCCAGGTTGAAGAATTAAACAGCATAAGGGAAAGCAATATATTGCCAAAGTAAGAAGGAATACTGAAACAATAAGGCCGTCATTACCATAACAGTTAATCAAGCCCATCAGTTTTACGAACTTTCATGTGTTCCTCTTTGGACTGGATCTACCTTGACATGGGTTTGCTCGTTCATTAACTTCTGCTGATTTTTTTTTTGTTGTTTGCATTTTTCTTTTACACAGTAAGAGGAGCGCAACCCCTGTGGGACGGTGGGGGTCATCAGCTACCTCATCAAATTCAGTCAATCGCTTGACAAAACTAAAGATAATGGTATTTGTTAAGTGCTTACTATGTGTCAAGCACTTTTCTAAGTGCTAGGGTGGATAGAAGGTTATCAGGTTGGACACAGTCCCTAGCCCACGAGATGTTTGCAGTCTTAATCCCCATTTTACAGATGAGGTAACTGAGGCACAGAGAAGTGAAGTGATTAACCCAAGGTCACAAAGCAGACAAGGGACAGAGCCAGGATTGGAACCCACATCCTTCTGACTCCCAGGCCCAAGCTCCATCCACTAGGCCATGATGAATGCTATTTATTAAGCACCTACCTTATATTTTTAATGGTATTTGTTAAGCACTTATGTGCCAGGCACTGAGGGCTCTGGGGTAGTTACAAGCTATTGTGGTTGGACACAGCCCCCGTCCCACATGGGGCTCACAATCTTGATTCCCATTTTACAGATGAGGTAATTGAGGCACAGGGAAGTTAAGTGACTTGCCCAAGGTCACAGAGGAGACATGAGGCAGAGGCAGGATTAGAACCCATGATCTCTGAGTTCCAGGCCAATGCTCTTTCCACTAATGCCAACCTACTCACTGTAACTCAATGCCCTCGATCTCAACGCCTACCTCTTGCCCACGCCCTGCTTCTGGCCTGGAATGGCCTCCCTCTCAAACCCGACAGGCAATCACTCTACCCACCTTTGAAGCCTTATTGAAGACACACCTCCTCCAAGAGGCCTGCCCTGACTAAGCCCTCATTTCCTCTTCTCCCACTCCCTTCAGCATGGCCCCTGAACTTGGATTTGCACTCTTTATTCACCCCTCCCTCAGCCCCCAACACTTTTGTACATATCCAAAATATAGTTGTTTATATTAATGTCTGTCTCCCCCTTTAGACTGTAAGTTCACTGTGGGCAGGGAACGTGTCTATTAGAGAAGCAGCATGGCTCAGTGGAAAGAGCATGGGCTTTGGAGTCACAGGTCATGAGTTCGAATCCCAGCTCTGCCACTTGTCAGCTGTGTGACTGTGGGCAAGTCACTTAACTTCTCTGGGCCTCAGTTACCTCATCTGTAAAATGGGGATTAAGACTGTGAGCCCCATGTGGGACAATCTGATTCCCCCGTGTCTCCCCCAGCGCTTAGAACAGTGCTCTGCACATAGTAAGCGCTTAACAAATACCAACATTATTATTATTAACTCTGTTATGTTGTACTCTCCCAAGTGCTTGGCACAAAGCTCTGCACACAGTAAGTGCACAATAAATACGATCGATTGGTTTTTTCTGTCTGAAGCACTGACATATAGAATAATGTTCTTCAGGCTGGGGAATACCAGTGAGCGATGAAGATAGCTCCAAAAGAATATGGCTAATCAAACTCAAATTTCAGTCTCTAGGAAAATGAATGCTATGCAGACTCTTGTTGTTGACCACTTCAATGATTTCCTTCTTCTCTCCCCGTCTTAAAGCTCTCCACTTGCTTCAGCACTAGGTGGCAGCTCCACTGTTAAAACAACTCTCAATGGGCCACGATTGATCGATTGATATTCTCATGCGGAATTTCGTGACCCGCTGATCAAAATACTTTCCTTTCTCTGGAAAGTTTCCAACACTGGTCTGGTCTTCCAGGGATGCAATGGCCAAGATTGCACCCAGTAAATCAGGGGATACTCTGGTTTCATATAATAGCAGAATTATGCCCCTTTCTTTGATTTTCTATGCCGTTAATTGACAGTGCCCAGTATTTGGTAGGGGAAGCAACTTGTTCCAGTGAAAAGCACATAGATCTGGGAATCAGAGAATCTGAGTCGTAATGCCGGCTCCACCACTTGCATGCTGGGTGTTCTTGGACAAGTCATTTAACTTCTCTGTGCCTCAATTTTCTCATCTGCAAAATGGAGAGAAGATTCCTGCTCTCCCTCCCCCATTAGACTGTGAGCCCTGTGTGGGACAGGGAATGTGTCTGATCTGATCTTACTGGTATCTACCCCAGTGCTTAGCTGTGCTAGGCATATTATACATGCTTAATAAATACTTCAAATATTGTTATTATTATTATTATTCTGACAATAGGGGAAGGCATGACTTTCTGGCCAATATTTATTAATGAAATCATATTCAGAGGCACGACCAGAAAGAAGAGCTAATGCCTTGGATCCAGTAGTATATCTGCGGAGAACTCTAAGCTGGGAGAGCATGTTCTTGACATATGCAATGCTGATTAAATAATAATAATAATAATGGTATTTGTTAAGCACTTACTATGTGCCAAACACTGCATTAAGCACTGGGATAGATACAAGATGATTGGCAGAGTGGCTCAGTGGAAAGAGCACGGGCTTGGGAGTCACAGGTCGGGTGTTCTAATCCCAGCTCCACCACTTGTCAACTGTGTGACTTTGGGCAAGTCACACAGTTACTTTGTCTGTAAAATGGGGATTAAGACTGTGAATCCCACTTGGGACAACCTCATTACCTTGTATCTCCCCTACCCCCAGCGCTTAGAACAGTGCTTGGCACATAGAAAAGTGCTTATCAAATACCATCATTATTATTATTATGATTATGATTGGACGCAGCCTCCCAGTATCACATAGAGTTTATAGTCTGAGAAGTAGCATGGCCTAGGGGTTTGGGAGCCAGAGGGCCTGGGTTCTAATCCTGGCTCCTCCACTTGTCTGCTGTCTGACCTTGGGCAAGTCACTTAACTTCTCCATGCCTCAGTTTCCTCATCTGTAAAAGGGGGATTAAGACTGTGAGCCCCATGTGGGACAGAGACTGTGTGCACCCAGTTATTTTGTATCTACCCTGGCACTTAATACAGTGCCTTGCACATAGTAAGTGCTTAACAAATGCTAGAATTATTTTTATTAACCCCCATTTTATAGGTAACTGAGCCACAGAGAAGTGAAGTGACTTGCCCAAGGTCACACAGCAGACACGTGGTGGAGCTGAAATTAGAACCCAGATCCTCTGACTCCCAGGCCCCGGCTCTATCCACTAGTCACGTTGCTGCTCTTTGAGTCCTAAGAAGTTTCTAAGCAGACTCCTCCTGGATCAATTACTGAAGAACATCACTAAGCATGCGCTCCCTGGATCATCAATTTACAAGGAAGTGGATGAATTTTCAAATATTTGTGAAGAAAACAACCCTAATGAGGAGAAGAGTTCAAAGGTGCTCAGAATTGGTGAGAAAGAGTTTTCCTGCTTTATGCTTTAAAAGGAAAAGATAAAGGCTGCTGCTCAACATAAATTGGAAAAATTCTTCACTAACGTGAAAAACCACCACTGCAGTCATTTGAATAAGCTTCTACTTCTTCAGGCTCTTGCAAAGACTCATAATTATATTATGAATCCTCATTTGTTTAATATTGTAATGTTATGCTTGGAATTACTTTAATAAATATTAAACAATAGATTCATAATGTTTATCATTACATTATATGCAGGGAAGGAAGTTGGAAGAGGCTAGAATGGGAGACCGGTAAAAAAAAATGTGCAGCTATTCCAGCTTGAATGATTTCAAAGCAAACATTTCTCATTTCTTTTTCTTTTTTTAAACCAAAGAGTCGAGCTGCCTGTACCAAGGAGTCGATGGTGACACTGGTGCTGGGCGACCCTTCACAGGAATAGTTGTGCGTGCCAAGCAGTGGGCTTGGCCCTGATTCCGGGCTAGGCCTCAACCAAGGCTGATGTGGGGCTGAGCTGCAGTGGGATCCTAACCAACTCACCCCATTAGTACAAACGCTTGTAATATCATGCCTTCACTACCACTGCATCTTTCTCCCCGACCTCACTGCCTCCAGCCTCTCCCCTCCCTGATTTATTTCACTGCCTGTGTCCCTCGCTAGATTTCAAGATCCTTGAGGGCGAGGATCGCTTAACCAATTCAATCTTCCCAAGGACTTAGGATGGTGCTCTGCACACAGTAAGTGCTCAGTGAATACTACTGATTGATAGTTCACTCTGCTGCCCAGATGATTTTTGGAAAACCTAGTGCTGCCCACATCGCCCCTCTCCTCGAAGTCCTCATATTGTTGGCTATTTATCTCTATGGTAAGGAAAACCGCCTGATCTTCGATTTCACTTACTTACACCCCCTTCCTTATCCTTGTTTCTCTTTCACTACAACCCAACCTGCATGCTTTGCTCCTCAAATACTAAAATATTCACCGTGCTTCGCTTTCATTTCTCTTGCTGTCGACCGCTTGCCGTCTTTACCACTTGGAACCCCCTTGCACTTCATATCCAATATTCCACCACCCTCTCCCTCTGCAAAGCCCTACTAAAATCACATCTCTTCCAGGAGGCCTTCCCTGGCTCATCCTCCCACCCTAGTCTCCCTCACTATTGCCGCTTCAGCATTTCTGTTTCACCTATGCAGTCGAATCCTCACACACTATGATGTTATTTGGGGTTCTCAGAACTTGCAGTTCTCCCGTTCTTCCCATGGAGGTTTAGGATGTTCTTCTCAGTACACCCCAAGTTTCTGCACCCCTACTGCTGCCACTATCCTTTGACTAAAGCCCAGGCATCTCCCTAAAAGTGAAGAGGTCATAAGGGATTAAGCTACCACCCACCTCCCCAGGGATGGAGACAGGAAGCTCACAAAGAAAGCACTCCCTCCCCATCTCGTGGTTTCCCAGGTCCAACCGTCTCCCCGACACCTGGAGTTTCATAGGGTAACCCTAAGTAAGGTGAATAAAAGAAAGATTTCAAAAACAAGTAGCATGGCCTAGCGGGAAAAACACATGTCTGGGAGTCAGAGGGCCTGGGTTTCCATCCTGCTCCACCACTTACCTGCTGTGTGACCTTGGGAAAGTCACTCGACTCCTCTGTGCTTCAGTTTCCTCATCTGTAAAATGGAGATTCAATACCTGCCCCTCCCGTCCCCCCCTTTAAACTAGGCACTCCATGTGGGACAGGTACTGAGTCTATCCTGATTAACTTGTACCTATTACAGTGCTAGGCATAGAGCAAATGCTTACCGGTCATTATTATTATTAAATAATAATAATAATTATGGTATTTGTTAAGCACGTACTATGTGCCAAGCACTGTTCTAAGCACTGGGGTAGATACAAAGTAATCAGGTTGTCCCGCATGGGGCTCACAGTCATAATCCCCACTTTACAGATGAGGTAACTGAGGCACAGAGAAGTTAAGTGACTTGCCTATTGTCACACAGCTGACGAGTGGCGAAGGCGGGATTAGAACCCATGTCCTCTGACTCCCAAGCCCGTGCTCTTTCCACTAAGCCACTCTGCTTATGGAAGCACAAACTCAACCAGCGTGGCATAATAATAACTGTGGCTTTTGACAAGTGTCTACTATATACCAAGCATAACAGTGAGCAGTTGGGAGACAACAGCAGGAGATAGAAGAGATTGGTGGATAGCGATCAGAGATGGGGCAAATGTTTTGGAGAAGGGTTCTTAGAAAGACCGCGACACCAAGTTTGAGGAACAAAAGCAATGCCAGGCAGCAGGGCAGCGTGGCGTTCCTTAACACAGTGTGGAAGAGACTGTTGGCCAGGCATCTGTCTGATCAGCTGTATACTCACATACCAATAAAAATGTTATTGTCACAAGTGTAATCTTTGAACTCAGGGGACAGCTTGATGTATTTTATATAAGTTAACTCTGGGCTAGGTGGTAAAATTAATGGACTATGGTACAAAAAATTGTTTGACACCTCCACAGAGAATACTAAAATTAAATCTTGTATCTTTACTGTAAAAATTGTGATTCTCTGACATTGCTCTGGCCCCTCTGTACCACGCACGAGGACTGTTAGCTGCCAGATTAAACAGATTTTGCTTCAGGCACTGAAATGACCTGAGAGGGTTAAAACTTCTGAAGAACATTTGCAATCTGTCTTCCACATGGTATTAAATATTCATTTTATAGAGCACTAATAGATTTTTTTCTCAAAGAAGAAAACCTATGGTGTTTTCACAATCCATAATTTAAACCCGATCCTTAGACAGAATGTTAAAATGACAAACATGCTGTGTGTGATGTGTGACTGTTTAATGATGATGTTATTGAGCAAGGAAATTAGATACATGTTAGAGGTGGTTTTCAAGAAGATACCTAGAGTATGAAAAGGTTTTCAAAGGCATTTTTTCCGGGGAAATGTCTAACTTCTTATGTACCTCTCAACCTGAAGTATTTTAAAAAGGAGTTTTATCCTTTCCAAGTCAAGTTTCAAAAAATTTGTTTTGTTTTGTTTTGATTTTAAGATTTTAAAATTTCTTTGGCAGGAAGAGAGATCCAAATTGATTACGCTTTGGGTTCTGGCCTGTTATTTTTACATTTACATGTCATTATTACTAAGGCATTGGCAATTAGCATTTAATTGAACAGGAAAAAGCAATGTAATGATGATGCAGACCTTGTTAAATCTTGGCTTCCAAAAGACAAGTGTAAGTTGAATTTTTTTCACGGTAAAATAAGAAATAAACTTTAGTAGAGAGCCAAATACAGACTTAAATTGTGTGTCAGGCTGAACATAAGCAAATAACTGAAGAATAGGCCAAAGAAAGCGGGATTCTGTTTCATATAACAATAGACACCTACTAGATTACATTTCCATTGCATCTATCGACTTGATGGAAACCAGAGGCTTTGCAGATAGTAGGGGTGAACTTGAAGTTCTTCTTTGCATGTAACTGCTGTCATCTTAAATATGGGGAGTATGTTGATAAAGATAACAGGACAAGATTCATCGCACCACACTGTCCTGCAACACATCCTGTCCTGAATACAACAGTATTGAAAAGAGAGCAAATATCTCTCATATATCATATCTCTCATATTGTGTAATTTCATATCTCCAGTGGTTGCCTATCAACCTTCGTATGAAGCAAAAACTCGTCACTATTGGCTTCAAAGCTCTCCAGCACCTTGCCCCCTCCTACCTTACCTCCCAGTCTCTCCTTCTACAGCCCAGCCTGCACACTCTGCTCCTCTGCCACTAACCTCCTCACTGTGCCTCGTTCTCGCCTGTCTCGCCGTCGACTCCTGGCTCACGTCCTACCTCTGGCCCAGAATACCCTCCCTCCTCACATCCGCCAAACTAGCTCACTTCTCCCTTCAAAGCCCTGCTGAAAGCTCACCTCCTCCAGGAGGCCTTCCCCGACTGAGCCCCTCTTTTCCTCTGCTCCTCCTCCCCTCCCCATCGCCCCTATTCCCTCCCTCTGCTCTACCCTCCCGCCCCCCCCCCGCCCGCCCCACAACACTTGTGTATATTTGTACATATGTACTCTATTTTATTAATGATGTGTATATATCTATAATTCTATTTATCTATTTTGATGCTATTGATGCCTGTCTACTTGTTTTGTTCTCTGTCTCCCCCTTTCTAGACTGTGAACCCTTCGTTGGGTAGGGATTGTCTCCATTTGTTGCCAAATTGTACTTTCCAAATGCTTAGTACAGTGCTCTGAACACAGTAAGCGCTCAATAAATACGACTGAATGAATGAATACTATATATAAAAAGAGAGAGAGAGGTCTGCCTCATTTTTGAAGATGAAGCTACTGAGGGTGGGCCCTGATCCATCATGAATGCAACTATGATTGAAAAAACCATAATATAATAATAATGATAATAATTGTGGTATTGTTTAAGCACTTACCACTGTACTAAGTGTGGGGGGAAGATACAAGATAAGCAAGTCAGACACGATCCCTGTCCTGCATGGGCCTCACAGTCTAACATGAAGGGAGAACAGGTACTGAATCCCCGTTTGGCCGATAAGGAAACAGAGGCACAAAGAAATTAAGTGACTTGTCCAAAGTCACACATCAGGCATGTGGCAGAGCCAGGATTAGAAGCCAGACAATAACCAATGTTTTTGCAAGTCATATGCTAATATGAACACCAGGTATAGTCATACATTGGATTTCCAACCACTCCTTTATTGAAGGTATGTAAATACTACTCTGATTCTTGGGCCATAATATGTTGCTGATACTTCTTGTTGTATTAATGAGTTTGACTCAAGCGGAACGTGCAATCTGTTTCTGAATCTGCCTCCTTGCCTTTACTCAAGGAGAGCAGCCCCACTCCCCAATTTTGCCTGCCAGTCTGGTTTGACTGCTTCAGGGAATCTTCCAAAAATCCACTGCTATGTTGCATTCTTTGAGACTGGACTTTACCATGTGTTGAAATCATTTTTTATATTTTCTGGCATGTTTGTGTTCCTTTCGGTTCCCTCTACAGCAGCTGCTCGGGTTTCCTGCTCTTGCCCCTTGCTGCTTAAATCACGATGCTTTGCACATAATAGAGGCTTATTAAATAAACATCTCACCTGGCTACTCTCCTTCTACAACCCAATCAGCACACTACTCTCCTGCAAAACCAACCTATTCTAATAATAATAATAATGATAATTTTGGTATTTGTTAAGTGCTTACTATGTGCCAAGCATTGTTCTAAGCCCTGGGTAGATACAAGGTAATTAGGTTGTCCCACGTGGGGCTCATAGTCTTAATCCCCATGTCACAGATGAGGTAACTGAGGCACAGAGAAATTAGGTGACTTGCCCAAAGTCATACAGCTGATAAGTGGCAGAGCCGGGATTAGAACCCACGACCTCTGACTTCCAAGCCCGTGCTCTTTTCACTGAGCCACGCTGCTTCTCCATAATTATGGTATCTGTTAAGCGCTCCCTATGTGCCAGGCACTGTATTCAACAGTATTTATTGAGCGCTTACTATGTGCAGAGCACTGTACTAAGCGCTTGGAATGAACAAGTCGGCAACAGATAGAGACAGTCCCTGCCGTTTGACGGGCTTACAGTCTAATCGGGGGAGACGGACAGACGAGAACAATGACAATAAATAGAGTCGAGGGGAAGAACATCTCGTAAAAACAATGGCAACTAAATAGAATCAAGGCGATGTACATTTCATTAACAAAATAAATAGGGTAATGGAAAAAAAACAGTTGAGCGGACGAGTACAATGCTGAGGGAATGGGAAGGGAGAGGGGGAGGAGCAGAGGGAAAGGGGGAAAAGAGGGTTTAGCTGCGGAGAGGTGAAGGGGGGGTGGTAGAGGGAGTAGAGGGAGAAGAGGAGCTCAGTCTGGGAAGGCCTCTTGGAGGAGGTGAGTTTTAAGTAGGGTTTTGAAGAGGGGAAGAGAATCAGTTTGGCGGAGGTGAGGAGGGAGGGCATTCCAGGACCACGGGAGGACGTGGCCCAGGGGTCGACGGCAGGATAGGAGAGACCGAGGGACGGTGAGGAGGTGGGCGGCAGAGGAGCGGAGCGTGCGGGGTGGGCGGTAGAAAGAGAGAAGGGAGGAGAGGTAGGAAGGGGCAAGGTGATGGAGAGCCTTGAAGCCTAGAGTGAGGAGTTTTTGTTTGGAGCAGAGGTTGATAGGCAACCACTGGAGTTGTTTAAGAAGGGGAGTGACATGCCCAGATCGTTTCTGCAGGAAGATGAGCCGGGCAGCAGAGTGAAGAATAGACTGGAGCGGGGCGAGAGAGGAGGAAGGGAGGTCAGAGAGAAGGCTGACACAGTAGTCTAGCCGGGATATAACGAGAGCCCGTAGCAGTAAGGTAGCCGTTTGGGTGGAGAGAAAAGGGCGGATCTTGGCGATATTGTAAAGGTGAAACCGGCAGGTCTTGGTAACGGATAGGATGTGTGGGGTGAACGAGAGAGACGAGTCAAGGATGACACCGAGACTGCGGGCCTGAGAGACGGGAAGGATGGTTGTGCCATCCACGGTGATAGAGAAGTCTGGGAGAGGACCGGGTTTGGGAGGGAAGATGAGGAGCTCAGTCTTGCTCATGTTGAGTTTTAGGTGGCGGGCCGACATCCAGGTGGAGACGTCCCGGAGGCAGGAGGAGATGCGAGCCTGAAGGGAGGGGGAGAGGACAGGGGCGGAGATGTAGATCTGCGTGTCATCTGCGTGTCATCTGCGTAGAGATGGTAGTCAAAGTCAAAGCACTGTACTAAGTGCTAGGGTAGATACAAGCAAATCGGGTTAGACACAGTCCCTTGCCCCACGTGGGGCTCACAGTCTCAATCCTCATTTTACAGATGAGCGAACTGAGGCACAGGGAAGTGAAGTGATTTGCCCAAGGTCACACAGCAGATGTGGTTGAATGGGGATTAGAACCTAGGTCCTCTGACTCCCAGACCCATGTTCTTTCCACTAGGCTATGCTGGTCTTACCCTTACGTACTTCTGTACATATCCTTACACTCTATATGATTTCCCCTACCCATAAGGTATTTTAATGTCCATCTAGTCCTGTGGGCTGTAAGTTCCTCGTGGGGGCTCCTCTGTATTGTACTTTCCCAAGCACTTAACGCAGGGCTCTGCACACAGTAAGCGCTCAACAAATTCCCTTGATTGATAAATACTATTATTACTATTATGGCTACTAATGCTATTACTATTAGGAGGTGGATGTGCTGTCTCAAGTAGGTTTAGATATTTCAGCCATGCAGAAAACCTGGCCTTGTTAGACTTTTGTAATAATAATAATATTAATCATGGTATTCGTTAAGTGCTTACTCCAGGACAGGCACTCTACTTACTGCTGGGGTAGTTACAAGGAAATTGGGTTGGACACACTCCCTCTTCCACATTGGGCTCACAGTCTTAATTCCCCTTTTACAGATGAGGTTACTGAGGCACAGATAAATTTTTTGTTTCTTTGCCTCTAGAGCACAGTTATCTACATCCTTCATGTCTCAAAAACTTTGATTTATGCTCTTAACCTGTTGAGCTGGGAAGGTCTCCCAGTGGAGGGACAGCATAATGTAATTCCTTCGTGTAAATCGTTTGTTGCCTTCTCAAGCAAAACTAAACCAAAATCGATATTTTGTCCAGCCTGCTGACTTGAAATAAAGGTGAATGGTGGAATACTGGCAAGTCACTATTGCAGCACAAAGATGGTGCTATAAGCACCTAGGCCTTTTGGGAAAGAAAGGCTTAGTTTTCAAAAGAGACATCAGTGCCCAAGCAGGTTAGTGCCTACTCAATCAGGATGACTCAAAATGGGAAAATAAGGAATATATAAGATGATCTCATTAAGGTTGGATCTGGGATTTATTCAGAAAGAAAACCTGCACTTCAATCAATCAATCAATGATATTTATTGAGCACCTACTGTGTGCAGAGCACTGTACTAAGAATTTGGTAGAGTACAAAGAAGAGAGTTGGTGGACATGTTCCCTGTCCAGAGAGGGGAGGGAGTGCCAGGCCAAAGGCAGGACATGAGCAAGGGTTTGGCGATGAGATAGATGAGATTAAGGTGCAGTGATTGGTATTGAAGAAGTGTAAGGAATGTTCTGGGTTGTTGTAGGAAATCAGTGAGGTAAGGTAGGTTTGGGCAAGGTGATTGAGTGCTTTAAAGCTGCTGCTAAGGAGTTTCTCTGATGCAAAGGTGGATGGACAATGATAGCAGACGATGATAGCCCCAGGATGATTACAATATTTAAAGCTGAGGCTTATCCTCAGAAGTAGAATGCAGTGATTCAGACTATCCTTTCACACACCATATACAAGCTTAAAATTGTATATGCGACTGATGATGAAGTAATATCTTTGTCAACTTAATTCTGACTAAGATTATCTGGCAGTGCAAACATGCTTTCTGTGGAGAAAAAAAAGAAAAGCTTTCTCTTCTGTTCACTAAAGTCCTACCAATTTAGGAAAGTCATGAGAATGAAAGACTGAAAGTAAGAGCAGATTTTTTTACTGTTAAGTGGAAATCAGAAGAGAATCTCTTAGGCTTTGGCAACCTAAGCCACTGTAAAAGTGAAACTTAAAGCAATTTTTAGAACTAGCCCAAAACCTGGTGTTAAAGAAAAAGTCAAATTTGATTCCTTTCTTCTTTCTCCTCCCTTACACTGACTCTCAGGTAGTTCAACATTCACATGCATGTTTTTATTGCCTGCTTCCTCTCACTTCTCATTTCCACTGACATCCTGCTCCACCCCACCTCACCCACACTGGAGCTCATCATCACAAGTCACAGTACTATTTCTATCCTCACTCCAGAATATCATCCACTTGCCACAACCTGCCACCTCTCCACAAAACTATTCTTTCCCTCTACAGAGACCGCCAATTTTTCTGTCATAGCCCCCAATACTTAGTACAGAGCACTACTCGGTTGGTGCTCAAAAAATACAATTACTGTTACCAGTACTTAGAGCCCCACCACTTATTCAAATCCATCATACCCTTCCTCGATTCCTCATCAATCCTTCTCTCTCTTGGTGCCCAAATCCATGTGCTCAACACTGCCCTCTCCATGAATCCCAACTCCCTCCCTCCCCTATCCCTCTGTCGTTCTTGCTCCATCAAACCTCCAGCTCTGGATCGCCTTCACATCATACTTCTTAAGTTCCTGTGTTCATGCTGCACAGAACTGTTGATGGGTAGAGAAGTAGCATGGTCCAGTGGGCCTGGGAGTCAGAGGACCTGTGTTCTAATCCCAGTTCTGCCACTTATCTGCTATTTGACCTTGGGGAAGACACTTCACTTCTCCATACCTCAGTTTCCTCATCTACAAAATGGGGATTCAATACCTGATCTCCCTCCTCTTAGATTGTGAGTCCCATATGGGACCTGATTATCTTGTATTTATCTCAGTGCTTAGTACAGTGCTCGAAACATACCAAATTCTTCCTAATAAGCTGGTCACTCCTCAATCTCTTTGGCCAGCTCCTCCTCTGCCTCTCACCTCATAACTGTGTGCGTTGGGAGATGGGGAGGATCTCTCAGGGCTTACTTCTGAGTCCTCTTCTATTCTCCACTACGCTCATTCCCTTGGAAAACTCAATCCTATTGTTTCAACTACCATCTCTGTGGTAAGGTCTTACTGTGTGAAGAGTACTTTACTAAATGCTCAAGAGAGAACAATACAACAGAGTTGGTAGATAAGTTCCCTGCCCACTATGAGCTTACAGCCTAGAAGGAGAGATAGACACTAGTTAAAAAATAAATTATAGATATGTACATAAGCACTGTGGGGCTGAGGGGGAGTGGAAGGGAAGGGAGTGGAAGAAGAGGAAATGAGGAGTTAGTCGGGGAAGCCTTTGAAGGTGGGGAGAATGATCGTCTGTCAGATAAAAAAGTGAAGGGAGTTTCAGGCCAGTGTCAGGATGTGGGTGAGGTCAGCAGCAAGAGAGAGGAAACTGAGGTCTAATGAATAGGTTGGCATTAGAGAAGCAAAGTGTGCGGGCTGGGTTGTAGTAGGAAATCAAGAAGGTAAGCTAAGAAAGGGTGAGATGATTGGGTCATTTAAAGCCAATGGTAAGGAGTTTCCATTTGATGCAGAGGTCGATGGGTAACCATTGGAAGTTCTTGAGGAGTGGGGAAACATGGACTGAATGGTTTTGTAGAAAAATGATCCAGGCTGCAAAATGAAATATGGCTGACATGGGGAGAGACATGAGTCAGGGACGTCAGCAGGGGTGATAATGTAGTAATTGAGTCAGCATAAGTTAAGAAATACAAGACCACAGTGAAAGAGAAAGATCAGTGCTGGGTATGTAAATTTGGGAATCATCTGCATGAAGATGGTATTTGAAGCCATGGAGCAAATGAGTTCTCCAAGGAAGTGGGTGTAGATGGATAATAGATGGGGACCCCAGAACTGAGACTTGAGGGAGTTGGGAGGCAGAGGAGGAAACCATGAAAGTGACTGAAAATGATTCACCAGAGAGATAGGAGGAGAACCAGGAGAGAAAATTGTCAGTAAAGACAAGATTAGAGAATGTTTCTAGGAAAAGGGCTGGGCCAGTGATGAAGGCAGCTCCAACTACTCACTGTGCCTCACCCTCATCTCTCTAACCACTGAACCTCTGTTCAAGGCCTCCCTCCTGCCTGGACCTCTGTCTCTGCTAGAGTGTGGGCTCTCTGAGGTCAGGGATGATGTCTTCTAACTCAGTTGCAAACTCCCAAACACTTAGTATGGTAATCTGCATACAGCAGGGACTCAATAAATGAAATGAATTGATTGCGTTTGGTAGAAGCAGAAATCCTCTCTCCAGAATGAGTAACTAGGCTGGCAGATCCTCAGCCTCCTCTTCCAGAACCCCCTTCCTATGACATTCATTTGAAACTCAACCGCTGAAATCAAACAATCAATGGTATATACTGAGCACTTACTCTGTGCAGAGCACTGTACTAAGCACTTGAGAGAGTACAATGTGACAGCATGGTGTGCTGCCATCAAGGAGTGGCTCATTATGGAGACAAAACTAAAACAGTACCATGTCCAACATTCAACAAACATGACAGCGTAAGGGACAGTCTATGTCCACAGTGCTGTCAGGACTTTTTTTCTGTTTTGATCTTGAAGGCCATATTCCATCCCCCTCACCTACTCACACAAAAATGCATGTGTGCGTGCATGGACACACAAACACACACACACACACATCCCCCACAGATGAATTCCACCATCAGTGGCATCTACTTCAAGCATGAAGGACAACTAAATGTGTAAAAATTGGTAAAAAAAAAAAAAATCGTCTGAGAGCCTTGTGTGGGAAAAGGGTGTTGAAATTTGCGTACCTTGGCAAAAGTGAAAACACATGAAACTCAAATCACATTTTGGCCTCATTTTCATAAAGAAATTCACCCTAGGAAATGACTGTGAGACTAGAAAAGTTTGGAGAATTCCAATACTAAAATTTAGCTGCCCTAGGTTGACCGTATCCAATTGTGTATGTCTCCTTAGGGACTTTTTCCTGCCAGTTACAGCTTCTTTGGCTTTGTGCCTACCTTGCTTTGCATGAGTGAGGTCAGCTGTCAGGCCAGAAGTAATGAGACAAACAGTATGGCCCTGCAGGTGCTCTGGGCAGCTACCCACACCTGTAAGGCCAGCAGTGGGGAGCAGGTGGAAATAGGCAGGCAGAGGGTAATAATAATAATAGTAATAATAATTTTGGTACTTATTAAGCACTCACTATGTACCAAGCATTGTTCTAAGTGCTGGGGTAGATACAAGACAATCAGGTTGGACACAGTTCCTGTCCCACACAGGGCTCACCGTCTAAGTAGGAGGGAGTAGGACTAAGCCCCATTTTACAGATGAGGAAACGGAGGCACAGAGAAGTTAAGTGACTTGCCCAAGGTCACACAGCAGGCAGGTGTCAGAGCCAGGATTAGAACCCACATCCTCTGACGCCTTGCCCTGTGCTCTTGCCACTAGGCCATACTGCTAATATGGCCTAGAGGGAGACCATATCCACATATCCTAAGACTTCTGAGAGAGTTGGGGGATTAAACAGCCAAGTAAAATCCAAGACTGTGACTGCCCTGTGATATGTTAAGGGTTTTTCCAAGAAATTGGATGACAAACTTGGCCAAGGGGTCCTACCTCTTCTCTCCACCTCCAAGTTTCAAGTGCAACAACTAAAATCTGATTCCAGACAAGTGCAGCTTTCTCTCTGTCAACTATTTCATCCCGGATGTCTGTTCCATCAACTTAGTCCATCTGGGGTGACGCCCTCTTCATCCTGAACTTCCTGTGTGTCAGCCTTAGTAAAGCAGCTTTTCCGATCTCACCGAACTGAATACAGCAGAGGTAGTTCTCTTTCTGGAGCCCTCTCCTAGGCTAATTGAACACTACCTTTGGAGGAAACAATGCTGATGAAGCTAATCAGAACTTGGGTTTTTAAAAAATTCTCATGGAGGGTCAGGAATTACAAACTGGCCCTTTTCCACATGCAGCAGAGAGACATCATTTGATACCGGTGCAAAAAGCTTTTCCTTCCTTTCATTACTTCCTCTGTCAAAGTTAGTTTTATCGATTACCTTATTCTTGTCCGGGAGAACTTTAGCTGTGCTTTAACCCATAAGATTTTTCTGTCCACCAACTGAAGCAGCAACTGAAAAATACCTAAACTTTCTCTCCCAGCCTGCATCCTGTTGACACGCCTGTTCAGCCATTGTAAAATCTTTATTTAAAATGGACCAGAAATAACACCAACTTGGCAATAGGGCAAAAAGGCTAAAGGGCTATAGGGCAGAATGTGTCTGTTTATTTTTGTATTATACTTTCTCAAGTGCTTAGTACAGTTCTCTGCACACAGTAAGAGCTCAATTAATTCAACTGAATGAATGAAATGGTCAACATGTGGATGAGAGTGCCAGTGATCAGTGACTACAAACCCCAAATCATGAATATGAATGAATTCACCTTTGATTTATTTTTCAAGTTGATCATCTTCTTCTGGAAGCTTTTAAGAATGGCTCTCCACCCTGTTGGTCTTCCTTGCTGATAAGACAGCTGGAAGAAAGGGAGGGCCAGGGCAATGGGGAGCCTAACAGGCAGCCTTGTAATGGAACTAAAACAGCCCTTTCCAGGCCACCTGGAGCCGAAAACCCCTTTTTGGTATTTGAAATGCTTCTTGAAGGGAAGGTGACACTCTACTTCAGCCCTGGAGCTACCAGACTGGAAGGTGCAGATCTCAATCCTGGCTTAGAAGACAAAACGAAAGCTTGGAAAATGTAGTTTCCTAGGAGAAAATAAGCCTTAATACTCTGAGGGTAGGGAAAGGCATTTTTTCCAGCAGTTTGGCTTACTAGAAAGTCTGAAAGCATAAAAACATATTTCTTTCTTCTTCTGGGTCAATCTGAAACTAGAACTGACCTAACATTTACCAGCCCAAGTATATTCAAAGTAGGGGGTTCTGTGGGGTGCCATTTGTGCGTTCTACCAAAATGCAAATACACCACACTCCCCAAAAATGTCAACATGTCTTCAAGTTGAATTGTGAGCCCACTGTGGGATAGGGACTGTGTCCAGTTTTTTTTTTTTTTTTTGGTATCTACCTGATTACCTAGCGTGGTACTTACCACTTAATAAATGCTTAATAAACCCCATATTCATCATTATTAGAGCTCTGCATAGCCTCGGATCAGCCCAGGGCCATAGACTCTGCCTTCTTTGGCACTATGTTTGGGCTGGACTTAGATTGGGGTAGGTTGTCCCCACATTCTCTCTTCCTCCCATTCAGGTCTGCAAGGGTCAAGATTGAAGAGAGATGAATGTAGTGGTTGAGCACTGTGGGGAATAGGGTGGCCATTTGTGTAGTTTTATACCGGATGGTTTGGTTTCCCACTAGTCTGCCTCCTTTCCGGGGCTAAATGTGTGTGTGTGTGTGTGTGAGAGAGAGAGATTGGGGGAGGCGAACAATATTTGAGGGGGGCGGATAGGGTCAGGAAGGGGGTGTCCGGTGTTCTCAAATGCCAACGGCTACTGTAGCTGGAACTGTTACATAATCTGCTGGCATAAATCCTATTTTTCCCCAGGGCTCACTGCAAACGTGCTCATGCCCAGTTCATGTGAGGAGTCCCTTGGAGGGTGCCACCTGGTCCCCTCTTTGGCATGCCAAGCAGTGGGCCAGACTGGGTTGTGGAGACTCCCAGTCTTGCAGTGTTAATGGGTGTCAGATCTAGGTTAGGGAGGCAATTACTTTTCTCTCAATAGCCCGGCTTGCAAACAATTGTTTACTGATAAGCACCTGTACTGGATCACCATTTTAACTGTAAAAGGGAGAGGGAATTCATTTAGAGTCATTTTTCGCTTTGTTAGGAAAGAGCTTATCATCCCTCAAGAAAACATGTTAAACCAAGTGATGTAATGAGTCCTTTTGGGGAATTACATTGACTATGGCACTGAAGTGGTTACCAAACATTTTGTTCAACCAGACTATTTACAAGTAGCAACAGGGTATCTGTTTCCTGTCATCTCCATCATATATCTTGAGGCAGAGAGATTGGAGCCCAATTACAGTCTGATATCTAATCAATACACACCTTATTCTGAGAGCAGGAAGTAAAGGAGTAGGCCCTTGGGACCCAGAGTTCAAATTACTCTCCTGTCGATTGCAGATAGCAGCTAATGACAGGCTAAACTCTGAAAGGAGGGGGAAGGGATGTGAGTGTGCTTTAATGGGATGGTTGATTCCCACACTAGAAATGTATGCATAGGCCTCCTTTAGGAATGACATAAACCCCACAAAGTGAAAACAGATGTGTGAATTTGTCCCCCTGCCTATAATTTCAAACTCACCTGCAATTTCTCCCTGGGCTTTTGAATAATAATAATGATAATAATGATGGCATTTGTAAAGGGCTTACTATGTATCAAACATTGTTCTATGCACTGGGGAAGATACAAGTTAAAGAGTTTGGAGGCAGTTCCTGTCCCACGGAGGGCTCACAGTCCAAGTAAGAGGGAGAATGGGTATTGAACCTCCATTTTACAGACTTTACTGCATCTGCCTCCTTTCTGACCTCTCTGCCTGCTCCCTCTCCCCACTCTAGTCCATATTTCATTCTGCTGCATGGATCACCTTTCTAAAAAAATTCAGTCTATGTCTCCCTCCTCCTCAAGAACCTCCAATGGCTGCCCATCCACCACCACATCAGACAGAAACTCCTTAGCATTGACTTTAAAGCACTCACTCACCTCAACCCCTCCTACCTTCCCTCACCGATCTCTTATTACAGTCCAGCCCGCCCACTTGGCTCCTCGAATGCGAGCTTATTCACTGTGCCAAATCTCATCTATCTTTCCCCGACCCCTTTCCCGCATCTGCCTTCTAGCCTGGACTTTGCTCCCACTCCAAATATGCCAGTCAACAACTCTCTCCATCTTCAAAGCCTTATTAAGGTTACAACTCCTCCAAGAGGCTTATCATGATTAAGCCCTCTTTTTCCAGGCTCCTGCTCTCGTCTGTGTCATCTATGCACTCGGATCTGTGACCTTTGGGAATTTAATATTTTCCCAACCCCGCAGAGCTTATGTACATTTCTATAAATTCTATATTAGAAATTCTTTATATTAATGTCTGCCTCCTCCTCTTTTCTGTAAGCTGACTGTGGGCGCGGAACGTATTTACCACTCTCTCCCTGCTCTAGACCATACTTCACTATGCTGCCTGGATCATTTTTCTAAAATAACATTCAGTCCATATCTCCCCACTCCTCTAGAACCTTCTGTGGTGGCCCATCCACCTCCACATCAACTAGAAACCCCTTAGGCTTTATAGCATCAATCATCTATCTCCCTCTTACCTAACCTCATTAGGTTCCTACTACAACCCAACCCACAACCTCTGCTTCTCTAACATCAACCTACTCTCTGTACCTTGATCTTATCTATCCTACCACTGGTCCCTTGACCACATTCACCAGCACGGCCTAGCGGATAGAACACAGATCTGGGAATCCGAAGGACCTGGACTCTTAACCTGGTTCTGCCACTTGTCTGCTGTATGAACTTGGGGAATTCACCGGACTTCTCTGTGCCTCCGTTCCCTCATCGGTAACATGGGGATTAATACTGTGAGCCTCATATGGGATATGGACTTTGTCAAACCTGATTAGACTGTTTCTACCATCTACCCCAGCACTTGGTACAGTAAGCACTTAACAAGTACCATTGGGGGAAAAAAAAGATCCCTCGGGCCTGAAACTCCATCCTCTTTCTTATCTGACAGTCCACCACTCTCCCCACCTTCAAAACCCTCCTAAAGTCACACTTGCAAGAGGCCCTCCCAGACAAGGCCCTTTATTTTCCCTATTGATGCTCCCCTCTGAGTAATCTACAAACTTGGCTGTATACTCCTTGATCAATCTAATACACACTGCAACATCACAGTCTTTATGCAAATTATCTAATGCTCTACCATTTCCCCCATCCCTCATTTACTTTAATGTCTGTCTCCCCCTGTAGATTGTAAGCTCCTTGTGGGCAGGGATTGCATCTACCAACTCTACTGTATTTCCCCCTGTACTTAGTACAGTGCTCTTCATGCAGGAAGTGCTCAATAAATTCCGTTGATTTAAATTACTCAGTCAGCTCTTCCCCCACTCTCTAATCTCACTTATTAACCCAGCCCACACATCTCTCTCCCCTAACATTACCTGATCTCTCTACCTCGATCTTGTCTATCTTTGCCCACATCCTCCCTCTGGCTCAGAACTCCTTCCCCTTCATAGCTAAAACAGACCACCACTCTATCCACCTTTAAAATCACATCTCCTCCAGAGAGGACTTAGAGGACCTCCCTGACTAAGCCCTCATTTCCTCTATTCCCTCTCCATTCTGCATCACTCATGCAAGTGAAAGGTGGTTGCAGAAGGAAATGGGAGAAGAGGAAATGAGGGCTTAGTTGGAGAAGGCCTCTTGAAGGAGATTACTTTTGATAAGGGTTTGAAGGTGGGGAGAGTTATCATTTGTCAGATAAGTAGGAGGAAGGAGTACCAGGCCAGAGATAGAACATGGGCCAGGGGCTGGCAGCAAGATAGAAGAGATCGAGGTATAGTGCTAGAAGAGTGAAGTGTATGGGCTGGGTTGTAATAGGAAATCAGAGAAGTCAGGTAGGAAGGAGGCAAGCTGATTTTAAAGGTGATGGTAAGGAGTTTCTGCTTGCTACAGAAATGGATGGGCAACCACTGGAGGTTTTTGAGAAGTGGAGAAACATGAACTGAACAGTTTTGTAGAAAAATGACACAGGCAGCAGAGTGAATACCATAGCATAGACCAAAATGGGGAAAAACAGGATACAGGGAGGTCAGCAAGGAGGCTGATATACCAGGCAAGGCAGGATAAGAACTTGTTAGAGAAGCAGCGTAACCTAGAGTATCAAGCATGGACCTTGGAGTCAGAAGGACCTGGTTTCTAGTCCCAGTTCTGCCACTTGTCTGCTGTGTGACCTTGGGCAAGTCACTTCACTTCCCTTTGCCTCAGTTACCTCATCTGGAAAATGGGGATTATGACTGTGAGCCCCATGTTGGACATGGACTGTTGTCCAACCTGTTTAGTTTGTATCTACCCCAGTGCTTAGAACAATGCCTGGCACATAGCAAGCACCTAACAAATACCATTAAAAAAAGGCTTGGATTAACATAGTAGCAGTTTGGATGGAGAGGAAAGGAAAGATTTTAGCAGTGTTATGAAGGATGAACCAACAGGATTTGGTGACAGATTGAATATGAAGGTTGAATGAGAGAGATGAATCGAGTCTCCAGTGGTTGCCTATCAAGCTCCTTATCAAGCAAAAATTCCTCACTATTAACTTCAGAGGTCTCACCTTGCCCCTTCTTATCTCACCTCCCTTCTCTCCTGCATCCCAGCCCACACACTCCACTCCTCTGGTGCTAAGCTTCTCACTGTGCCTCATTCTCCCCAGTCCTGCCATCAACCCCTCGCCCACGTCCTACCCACCTCCTCAAATTCGCTAAAAAATCATACTTCCCCCCTGCAAAGCCCTACGGAAGGCTCACTTCCTCCAGGAGGTCTTCCCAGACTAAGCCCCCCTTTCCTCTGCTCCCCCTCCCCTCCCCATCACCCTGACTCTCTCCCTTTGCTCTACCACCCCCCGAGAACTTATGTGTATATATATATATATGCATATTTATAATTATATTTATATTAATGATGTGTTTATATCTATAATTCTATTTTTTTACACTGATGTTATTGATGCCAGTTTACTTGTTTTTAATGCCTGTCTCCCCCCTTCTAGACTGTGACCCAATGTGGGCAGGGGTTCATCCAATAGTATTTATTGAGCACTTACTATGTGCAGAGCACTGTACTAAGTGCTTGGAATGTACAATTCTGCAACAGAGACAATCCCTGCCCATTGACGGAGGTTGTCTCTATTTGTTGCTGAATTGTACTTTCCAAGCACTTAGTACAGTGCCCTGCATACAGTACACGCTCAATAAATACCACTGAAAGAATGAATGAATGAATGAATGAATGAATGAATGAATGAGGCTAATGCCAAGGTTATGGGCTTGTGAGACAGGGAGGATGGAAGATGGTGATACCTACTGACTCTCTTGTGTTGTATTCTCTCAAGCTCATAGTAAAGTGCTCTGCATGCAGTAAGCTCTCAATAAATAGCAGTGATTGACTCAATTCAAAAATTGTTGGCTGGCTTGGAGCTTGCTGTGCTAACCCATATCATCTAGCAACACGATTAACTCAGGATTATTAGGGAACCAGGAAAATCCTGGGGCCATTTCCTCTGCAGGGTGGACTGAGCCACTCTGGACTCTGTCTTAACTCGGTGAAGCTCTTTCCTGGCTACAAGCTTGCAGAACCAAGTAGCTGCTTATAGCCTGAGAAGAGGAGGATGGCAAATGAAAGACAGGAGGAACTTCTCCTTCTCAACCCCTTTCCTCCACCACCTTGCTCTGTAGAGGGTTTTCTAGGTCGGGCCCCACTCCCTTGGTTCAGGAGACCCCTGATATCCCTAATAAGGGTGTGAGATGGTCTAGCGAGACTTGCTCCAGGCAGCAACCCCCTACATGCATATCTGTTACACTGTGAGGTGCTTGTTGGCAGGGATTGAATGTACCAACTCTATTATGGTGTAGTTGCCCAAACGTTTAGTACAGTGCTCTGCACACAGTAAGTGCTCAGTAAATACCATTGATTGCTTGATTAATCTTTTCTCTAGAGGATCCCTCCTTGCCCACCAGTTGGATGGGAATAGTCTCAGGGTGAATTCTGTTAAGGGTCCCTGCAAGGCAAAGTCTTGTCTTATGCCATCCAGTCATTTCCGACCCATAGCAACGCCATGGACACATCTCTCTCAGAAGGCCCTGCTGTCCATCTGTAATCGTTCTGCTAGTGTATCCAAAGAGTTTTCTTGGTAAAAATCTGGAAATGGTTTACCATTGCCGCCTTCCGCGCGGTAAACTCAAGTCTCCACCCTCAACTCTCTCCCATGCCGCTGCTGCCCAGCACGGCTGAGTTTTGCCTTGTAGCAGATTGCCTTCCACTGGCTAGCCACTGCCCAAGCTAAGAATGGAGTGGATAGGCCTCTGCTTGACTCTCCCTCACGTATTCAAGACTGGTAGAGTACTGGAAACTCTCCAGGGGCGACCCTGAGATGGGGCAAGTCAGAGTCAGTGCCCTAAAATCAGCTAGCACTCCTGCCCTGGAGGCCTAAGTGTTGCCCTCAGCATTCCTGCCCTAGTGCTACAAAAAACAGAGAATCCAGGTTCCACTACTCTTGAGAGCATAGGTTAGAGGCACCCAGCAACACCTGTGCTTTGTTTACATAGTTCCAGGCGAGGTAAAGATGAGCATTCAACAGGGCACTGATGTCCATCTAGTAGTAATGCTATTTAGTTAACTCCTACTATGGGCCATGTACTGAAATAAGGGCTGAGAAAGAAATACCTGTGTGAGGTAAAGGCTTGTTCCTTGGCTCCAAAGGGGCTCATAATCTAAGGAGAAGGAGGGGAACTGTAGTAGCAGTGATCACTGAGCCCTTACCATGTGCACAGCACTGTACTTAGCACACTATAATAATAATGGTGGCATTTGTTAAGCGCTTACTATGTGCCAAGCACTGTTCTAAGTGCTGGCAGGGGGAGGGGGGGATACAAGGTAATCAGGTTGTCCCACGTAGGGCTCACAGTCTTAATCCCCATTTTTCAGATGAGGTAACTGAGGCCCAGAGAAGTGAAGTGACTTGCCCCAAGTCACCCAGCTGACAAGCGGCAGAGCAGGGACTAGAACCCATGACCTCTGCCTCCCAAGCCCGGCCTCTTTCCACTGAGGCGCGCTGCTTCTCTGCTTCTCTTCACTACACTAATCACTTGAAAAGGATACACACAATCCTGGGCCTCAGGGGGTGCACAGACCAAAAAATTATATATATGGAGAGAGAGGGGACTGGGGATCGACCCGCAAGGAGAGATGAAACAAAACACGAAGACGACTTGAAGACACAAATATCAATAAGGTACTTTGACTGGAAGAGTAGAATTTCAGGCTCCTCACAGCTGAGCATCTGCAGTTCCCATCGTAGCTGCCAGTCTTCCCAAGGTTATAGAGAGGCGACCCCAGGCCGTAAGTTCTCTCTTTAGACTGTAAGCTCCTTGTGGTCAAGGAATGAGTCTACCCACCCTGTCGTATTGTACAGTCCCGGGCGCTTAGTTCAATCCTCTGCCTACAGTAAGCTCTCAATCAATACCACTGATTGATTGATTGTGGCTACTCTGCCTCGGCCTGCTGGGGTGGTGCAAGGCAGGCTGGGATAGAGGTTGCTTCATGAAGCTGAGGAGAGCCGAAGCAGGATCCTTAGAGGCAGCCTGGCAGTCTGGTAGAGGGGGACGCTGATGGGCCTGGTTGTCATGGTGGGAAGGCCACAGCTACGAGAGGCGTGATCAGGATCAATCAATCAATCCACAGTCTTGACTGAGCCCTTACTATGTACAGAGCACTATACTAAGTGCTTGGGAGAGTATAATTTAACAGAGTTGGTAGAAACGTCCCTGCTCCCAATGAGCTTACCGTCTAAAGAGAGGATGGGAGGATCCCCCGTGGATTTGCTTGGCAAGAGAGACCAGGGGGCTTCTCTATGGCAGCTTAAATCCTCACGGCCTGGGGTGCACCAGGCATATCAGAAGCTGGGGCCCTGGAAGTTGCAGTAGAGAGCTGGCATGGTTATCCGTGGATTCGATCGGCTGGCTGGTGGGGAGGCCAATTTTGGGCAGGTCACTTAACTTTTTGGTGCCTCAGTTTCCTCAACTGTAAAATGGGTATTCAATACCTGTTCTCCCTCCCACTTAGACTGTGAGCCCCATGTGAGACAGGGACTATACCCGACCTGATTATCTTGAATTTACCTCAGCTCTTGGTGCTAACCTTTGCACATAATAGGCACTTAATAAATACCATCATTATCATTACCATATTTTCATTCGATAAATTTTGTTTTGGAAAACAAAACAAAACAAAACCAATAAACCAACCCCCGCCATAAGCTGTCATTGCTGGTGTGATGGCATTTACGAGGTGGTTAAAGTTACCTCCATTTTGCAAAGCAACTTTATGGAGCTGCAGTTCTGCAAATACTGGATCTCTTAAATAGAAAGCATGAAAGAAAATGGCTTGACTAATCACAGGAACTAGCCTATTACTGTCAAACTGACAGGCAAGAGAGTAGAGCACCTGGGCATCACAAATCCCTCCGCATTTCGTTTCACAGAAGATCTGGAAGATTGTATGCTGTGACTTTTTCTTTCCAGGTTTAATGCAAGTATTTTAAACCCGCCAGAATCTCTTCTAAAGAACAAATGATTGAAATGTAATTTGAGTACAATGAAATTCACAACCTACTCTGGTGATGCAACTAGCAAATGTCTTCGGGGCTCACCGTTGGCATATCCCCCATTCAAAAGAATGGCATTTTTGATTGGTATTCTGAAGCAGTGAAATCAATTCAGAAGTCTTTAAAGTTGTTACCTTTTCCATGAGAATCTGACAAAGCAAGCTATCTTTAACAAACCCCGCAGCACATGGGTGGTATTCAAATAGGAATGCATTAGAATCGTATTAAAATATACTTGGTGAAATGAAATCCCAGCATCATAAGTGATTTTAAATCTCAACATGTAGTCTCTTGGAAAGATACAATCATTTTGAAATTCCATCTATTTTCCAAACAGCCCATATCATTTCAGTCCTGGTATACTGGAGGGTCTTCAGGGGGCAATATTTATTTCCAGTCCTCCTAAAGCAACTCGATTCAGAACAAAAAAGAAGTCTTCATCAGTGAGGCCACATCTATTTCAGCTAAACTATTGGTTTAACTCCCTAAAATACCGTTGGATTTTCTTTCTGCATACAGCTGTGTTTATGGAAGGCAATATCATGTATGTAAATAAATTCAGATGCTGCTTGAGTTATTTTAAAACAATCAGTCTAACACTAATCAGCTTACTCAGATACATAATCTTACCCTGAAAAAGGACAAATCTGTTTACAGTGAACCAAAAAGTAAAAGTTGGATAAATGTTTTGAACATTATATAGAACTATGAATTCTATAACATATAGGCAGAGAAATACATCCTTTTTTTTCCCTTTATGTTTGACTTGCATTTGATACATGAACCATCCAGGAAAATAAATAACTGGAGAGGAATATTGTGAACAAGGTGCAGGACATGTCCTCCCCAGTGTCAGAATTAAAATCATCCAGATGCCAGCTCAATGGCTGGTGGCTGGAACGTTCAATCTGGCTGTTGGGGTTGAAAGCCAAGAGCCTACGCACAGAGGCCAGTGACTATTCAGTTATTAGCAGTAGTGGTTATAGTAGGAACAGTATTTACTAAGCATTTTTTTCCTATGCAGAGCCCAGTACTAATGATCATAATAATTGTGGCACAGTGAAGTGCTTACTATGTGTCAAGCACTGTACTAAGCACGGGGGTAGATCATAATGATGGCATTTGTTAAGCATTTAATAAGAAGCAGCGTGGCTCAGTGGAAAGAGCACGGGCCTGGGAGTCAGAGGTCGTGGGTTCTAATGCCGTCCCCCGGCTTGTTGGCTGGGTGACTTTGGGCAAGTCACTTAACTTCTCTGGGCCTCAGTTACCTCATCTGTAAAATGGGGATTAAGACTGTGAGCCCCACTTGGGACAACCTAATCACCTTGTGCCCCCGCCCCCCCCCGCCCCCCGCCCCGTGCTTAGAACAGCGCTTTACACATAGTAAGTCCTTAACAAATACCATCATTATTATTATTATGTTTCAGGCACTGTTCTAAGCACTGGAATAGATATAAATTAATCATATTGGACACAGGCCCTGTTCCACATGGGACCCACAGTCTTAATCCCCATTTTAATAATAGCGGTATTCGTTAAGTGCTTACTATGCGCCAGACACCATACTTAGCGCTGGGGTGGATACAAGCAAGTCGGGTTGGACACAGTCCCTGTCCCACGTGGGGCTCACAGTCTCAATCCCCATTTTACAGATGAGGTAACTGAGGCCCAGAGAAGTGAAGTGACTTGCCCAAGGTCACACAGCAGACAAGTTAATTAGGAGAAGCACAATCCCCAATCCATGTGGTACTTACGGGTCAAAGTAAATACTGGAAAAAAATACATAGGTGAGAGTTTGACACGGTTTCTGGCTCTCCAGGGGCTGAAAATCTAAAAATAAGGTGAACAAAGACTTGGCAACAGACACAATAGGAGAGATGAAATCATATAAATGCAAAATAACATAAAAGACAAAATTTGAAGTCCAACAAGCCCAGTGGGAAATGGGACAGGCAGGGATCTCCTATCAAGAGCCTAGTAACCACCACAGCTTCTCAAAGTTCTAAAATTTTGTTTAGGTCTCACACTGATGCTGTTTAAATCAATCAAACAATCAGTGGTATTTACTGAGCATTTTCTATGTTCAGAGCACTGTACTAAGCACTTGGGAGAGTTGGCAAACACGTTCCCTGCCCACAGTCAGCTTACAGTCTACAAGGGGAGGCAGACATTGATATAAATGATTTATAATATAGAATTTAAAGATATGCACAAATCCCTCTCTTTCCTACATACGCAGAGCTTGTCGGGGCCCTGGGGGTGGTGATGGGAACACAGCTGAGGTTCTGGTGGCTTTGCTCAGCAATCTGGTGGAGAGACCAAGGGGCCCAACAGCCCCTTAAATCTCCATGACTTCCCCTTGCACTGGACCTTTTTCTTCCAGTACTTTCTGCTTGACTTTCTTCATCCCCCATCTATTCTGTGCAATGGAATTCAATTACACCTTTTGTTGGTCTAGTAGGCTAGTCTAAGCCACACAACTAATATAGAGAAGGAGCATGGCTCAGTGGAAAGAGCTAGGGCTTGGGAGTCTTGGGTTCTGATCCCGGGGTTCACCACTTGACTGCTGTGTGACTTTGGGCAAGTCACTTAACTTCTCTGTGCCTCAGTTACCTCATCTGTAAAAATGGGGATTAAAAAATGCGAGCCCCACGTGGGACAATCTGATTACTCTGTATCTACCCCAGGGCTTAGAACAGTGCTCAGCACATAGTAAGCACTTAACAAATACCTTAATTATTAATACAGCATCGACTAGGAATATTAGCCAAAGTTTCATTTCCACTGCAGACTCCACCAAGCTAATAATGTCTAACAAAACTGAACTTACAAATAAGACTTTCTCTAGAGAAAGATCATTTTTAAGACATAAATTGCCCTCGAAAATGTTTTATCTCTCACCTTGGACCACAAGCTAGGAAGAAAACCTCCTTTTATATTCATTCATTCAATTCATTCAATCATATTTATTGAACTCTTAGTGTGTGCAGAGCACGGTACTAAACGCTTGGGAAAGTACAATTTGGCAATAAAGAGAGACAACCCCTGCCCACCACAAGCTCACAGTCTTGGAGGAGGCGGGGGAAGGGAAGAGTATTTTTCAAACCAAACATCAATCACAATCATTCATTCAGTGGTATTTATTGAGCTGTTTACTGTGTGCAGAGCACTGTACTAAGTGCTTGGAAAGTACAATTCAGCAATCCTGTACAGCTGCTCTGGTATCTCCAGATCATTCAATCAGTGGTAATTTGAGGAGCGCTTACTGTGTGCAGAGCACTGAATACAGTGCTCTAAGTGAATACAGTGCCGTAGAGAAGGTAGACACACGCCCTGCTCCCTGGGAGCTTGCAACTAGAGGACGAAGGGCCTTCTCAGGAATGACAGGAGAGAGATCACTTCCTTGATGGTGATGATATGGTCAAAGTTGCCATCTGCCCATTTCCCAGAAAAGAGACTGAAGCCATATGGATTTTTGCCCAGAAGTCCTCAAGGGGCGATTTCCACCTAATGGAAACTCAATAAACACTTGGTGCCGAGGAAGATAAGGGTAGGAGAGATCGGTGGGCAAAATGCTCAGGATCCAACAGCTCCATCTCTGCCCGTCCTTCAGGTCTCTTTATTTAACAGTGTGGAGATACACAAGCTGGCAGATACAAATTGAGATCAGGAAGAAGAGGAAAGAGCAAAAGTTCTGTTGTCAAGTAGAAATCAGAGAATTTCCTGACAAGGCTGACTTTAGAAAGCAAGGAAAATAGATTAAGGAACAGAAAAACAATCTCAAGCTCACCCTCCTCCCTTATCTCTAAGGATGGGGACTTGGAAACCTACTGAAGGAAGGCAGTGCCTATTCCATGATGGAAACGTCGTTCAATACAGGTTGACACACTGACAAACAGTGTACAGGGAACACAGCCCTCAAAGGCGACGTGGCTAGAAGACCTCGAAGAGAGGGCGGGGGGCAGCTGTGTTCAACCAAGCCGTTTTCCTGAATACCCTATGGCTTTTGCTTCTGCTCTACTCTCCTTTGGTCCTTTAGTAATAATAATGATGGTATTTGTTAAGCGCTTACTATGTGCCAAGCATTGTTCTAGGAGTTGGGGTAGATACAAGGTAATCAGGTTGCCCCATGTGGGGCTCACATCTTCATCCCCATTTTACAGATGAGGGAATTGAGGCACAGAGAATTGAAGTGACTTCCCCAGAGTCACACAGCTTATAGATGGCAGAGCCAGGATTAGAACCCATGACCTCTGAATCCCAAGCCCGGGCTCTTTCCAATCAGCCATGCCTCTTCTCTAGTAGTCGCAATAGTATTTAGTAAGCAAGGACTATGTGCAGATCACTGTATTAAGTTCTGGAAAAGAAAACACAAGTGGGAGTTAGCCCCAGTCCCCGTGTCCCTCAGTGGGCTCACACATTGGCTGCTAAACCTGGAGAGTGTTAATCTGGTTTGAAAAAAACAAACAAGAGGGGGAAAAGGAAGGTGTCTCCCTTCTGTTGGAAGTATGGCCTGGCAGTTTACCAGGTTAGACATTTTTTTCAGCTGTTTGTGTGTTTCCATTTTTTTCATAGTTTGAAAACAATCTGAGTCTGAGCTGGCATCATCTATCACAGTCTCCTGGCTACTATGTCCTCATTTTTCTGCAATGTTAAACTCTGGAGATAACATTGGTAAAAAATGTGAACACTTCAGTGAGCATTAGTACTCTCTTTGTTTAAATTCTCCCCGCACCCTTCCCCACCCCTTTTGAATAGAGCCAGAGCAGTGGAATGGAGTAAACTAGCTCTAATAGGAAAACTGCATATTTAGGATTCCAGCAGCTAGATTTCTTTAAAGCAGTATGATCATTTTGTATCTCGCTCTGTTGGAAAAATACCTTCAATTCAGGCTATTGTAAAGATGGTGTCTATTTTCATTGGAACTGATTTCTCATTACATGACTCTTGTCTCTGAATTCAACTAGCTGATCCCAATGCATTGCTTTATGGAGGGTTGATTTGCCTAGAGTCATTTTTATTTCTTATTGAGATGAAACAAGTGGGTTTTTCTGAATGGAACCCAAATTTCTAACAAGCCTGTCTAAGAACTGGGGAAAACAAGCTGACACCGAGGGGTCAGACAACTGAACAAATGATGACTCCTTAAGGAGTGGTAGCAAATTGTACTGCTGCAGTGCGGTCCCATGATGAATTGCTTAAAATAAAACAAATCAAGCCCAATCAACGTTCAAGTGCTATTGTCCACAAATCCAGAAATTGAATTCAGCCCCTCCGAACCCCTGCTACTGGGTGGATGATTAGCCTTCCGTCATCATACAGGGTTGTTGGCTCCCACCCACTGACTGGACAAAACATTCAGGGCAGAGATGACAATCAGTTGATTCAGCCCTTAACCTCCCTGAAGAATAGAGGTCAAAGGAAGTTGAGTGGCTGAGGGGCTAAGTAGCAATATGCAATCTCAGGAGCTGCATTTAATGCTTTGTGGCCAGAGGAGGCAGGATTGGAAACTGAGTTAATTGTATGCAGTGTTGCCTAGTGGTTGCCAGGAGGTGAAGAGCTTGAGTTCTTGTCCAGGCTCCACAGCTAGCCCACTTTTAATCTGAGCAGGAGCCTTTTCCATTCTTGTCCTCCCTGTCTCTCCTTTACAGGATGAAGGGAGTAATGAAAATATCTGAAGTGCTTTGAGGTACGGGGAAGGAAATTACTCTCTAAATATTCTGGCCCTCAGTTTTCCCCTCTGAAAATAGTGATCGCAGTACAAAAACAAGGACTTTAAGGGTCATTGGTAGCTTAAACTAGGGCTTCACTACCAAACCATTATCATTATCATTATTACCATCACATCATCATCACTAGCCCCTTCATCCAATTATCTAATGTTCAGTCATCTTTATCTCAGTCACCACCATCCTCCATCTCAGAACCCACAACCTTAGCCCACAACACTCACTGGAGGACACAGTGCTGGTGGATCCAGGGAAGCTAAGTCGTGGAGGTGGTGATGGTGAGGAGAGGGAGGGAAGTGGCTGGGTTGGGGAGAAGATAATGCCAACCCAGCACCATCAATCTCGACACCACCATCACCATGCCCTGGGGAGTGCCCACCCCCACTCCCTATTCCCCTGGGCCTGGCACCTACCCAGTCTTCCTAGGACCCAATGGGCAGCCACATGATACCCAGAACAGGAGTAAGTGGCCTATGTGAATGATTAGCAATGGTGGCATAAGCCTGGACCAGGGTATGGGTGACCAGAAAATGTCCCCTCCTTTGCTGTATGGGCAGCATAATGTGATGATGTTACACCGGGCATATCACATGGTATCACCACATTGTGTACTCTGCCTGATCCTCTGTCACTGGGGGGAAGAATTTAGGGATTCTTGCCTCAGGTAGTAAACCAGGGTAACATTGGGCCTGCCCATTCCCTGGCCCAGAGGGATGCCCCCAATCCACTTCCTGGTGGGATCAGGGATCTGGCAGAGCAAAAGCGAGTCATGGGGGTGGGGAGGGGAGGCAGGGGGGCGGGGGGAAGAGATCCCACAGAATGGATCAGCCACAGGGCCTCAGGTAGGTTGTTTTTAATCTGGCCCTGGTCTTGATCTCTTGGAGGTCAAAGAGTGAAAGAATGGAGCTTGCAATAGGAGGGTAAATGTGGGAGATCAAATGACTTATTGAATCAAGGTGAATTCTAAACATTCACACTTGCCCTCTGCTCCTCATAACCAGGGAAGTGAGCAAAGACTTCATAACTAGGAGAAGCTGAATGAATTCCCAATGCGTATTCCCTAAAGCATTCCACTAATCTAAATGTTCATATTTTTGCAGACCTACTTATCTTGCACCTACCACAACTCTCAGTACAGTGCTTGGCACCTAGTAAGAACGTATTCAATCTGTCACCAATTCCTGTTGGTTCTACCTTCACAACATCACTAAATTCCACCCTTTCCCCTCCAATCAAACTACCACTATATTGATCCAAACAATAATCATATCCTTCCTTGACTGCTGCATCAGCCTCCTTCCTGAACTCCCTGACTCTTGTCAAACCCCACTCCAGTCCATACTTCACTCTTCTGCATGTATCATTTTTCTAAAAAAAAAAAATAAGTCCTTCTCTCCCCACTTCTCAAGAACCTTCAAAGGTTGCCCACCCACCTCTGTGTCAAACAGAAATGTCTTACCATCAGCTTTAAATCACTCAATCAGTTTGCCTCCTCTTACCCTATCTTGCTGATTTGCTACAACAGCCCACTCCTTACACTCTGCTCTTGTAGTGCCAACTTGCTTCCTATATGCCTCGACCTTATTTATTTTGCCACCAACCCCGCTCATGTCCTCCCTCTGATCTGGAACTCCCTTCCCTTTTCATATCTTAGAGAAGCAGAGTGGCTTAGTGGAAAGAGAATGGGCTTGAAAGTCAGAGGCCATGGGTTCTAAACCCTGCTCTGCCACTTATCTGCTGTGTGACTTTGGGCTAGTCATTTAACTTCTCTGTGCCTCAGTTACCTCATCTGTAAAATGGGGAGTAAGACTGTGAGGCCCACGTGGGACAACCTGATTACCTTGCATCTCCCCAGTGCTTAGAACAGTGCCGGCACATAGTAAGCGTTTAACAAATACCATTATTATTATTATATCTGACTGTCTACCACTCCCCCCACCTTCAAAGCCTTATTCAAATCACATCTCCTCCAAAAGACCTTTCCCAATTAAACCCTCTTCCTGACTTCCCCTCCCTTCTGTGTCTTCTGTGCACTTGGGTCTGTATTTTTTAAGCACTTTATATTCATCCCAACCCTAATCCCCACAGCACTTAGGTACATATCCATAATTTATTTATATAAATGTCTGTCTCCCCTTCTAGATTGTAAGCTCCTTGTGGGCAGGGAATGTGTCTACCAACTCTGTAAACTTCTACTTATGAAGCGGCATGGCTCAGTGGATAGATCATGGGCTTGGGAGTCAGAAGGTCATGAGTTCTAATCCTGACTCCTCCACCTGTCTGCTGTGTGACCTTGGGCAAATCACTTCACTTCTCTGTGCCTCAGTACCTCATCTGTAAAATAGGGATCAAGACTGTGAGCCCCACGTGGGACAGCGACTGTGTCCAACCGGATTTGCTTGTATCCACCCCAGCACTTAGTAGAGTGCCTGGAACATAGTAAGCACATAATTAATACCATAATTATCATTATTATTACTTCCCCAAACACTTAGTTCACACGGTACGTGATCAAAACATACCCTCAATGGATTGATTGGTAAGCACTTAACAAATACCACTGTTATTATTGTCATTATCATTAGTATTATCTAGATGGGGAAAGAAGGGTTTTGTTTGATTGGAAAAGCTAATTTTAAGTGTCAGCCTAACTCTGAATGATAAAGCCTCTGCAGAAAAATCAGCCATGAACCTACCTCAAAATCTGTGCCAGAAATAGAGCAACATCTGTCTGATTGGCAAGCTGTGTTTTGAGCTTTTCTACTCCCCTGTCCTGTCTCCAAACCTTTGCTGACCTGAGTGATTTCAGGGCTGTTCCCAGAGTCCAGACAGATGGACAGAGTGAAGTAAAGGGAGTGGCTCAAAGCTTCTACGATTTCCAGGCACGAACTATCAATAAAGTGCAGCTTTGGTAATCAGGAAAATCACACAAAACTGTAATAATGAAAAATTAAACCTTTCTGCCCGTAATCCTAGGAGGCCCATGGGCTGGAATTAATTCAGGGCTACCGGGGAGACCTTTGGGGATTCATTATTCTCATTTGTATCCTGGCGTATGGCTTCAGGAGCTCTTCTGGAGCAAGATCTGGGGAATAAGGGTCACAGTAAAATTGGTGGGTGGATGAATGAACAAAACTATAAACAGGAAATCTGGAAACACCCAAGAACACCCATGCCGAGAAGTGGGGTGCTTGTGTTAAAGTGAACCACCAAAACACCCGTTGCAAACACGTCTGGAACTTGGGACCTATTTAAAGCCATTTATTACTCACTCTAAGCCATGTGGGGCTATCCTTTTCTTGACACAGCTCTCAGCCTCCCGGCCCTTCCCACACCCTGAGCAGAGCAGAGGATGCAAAGGTACTTCTACAACCCATAAAACATTGAGAGGAGAACAGAAGCTGCACCCCTAACTCTGGTTGGTCTCCCCCAGCATGTCCTCTCCTTCTTTCCCTTTACTAATAAAGTCCTAGCCCTCATCCCCCCTCCATGCCATTCAACACTTCACCCTGTCCCTTTCCTCCCCACCCACCACCCTCCCTTACCCCCATTTCCCACTCCCACAACTCAGTACCGCCAGGCTCTGTCAAACCCCTTTTCGTCCTCAACCAGCTCCTTATCCTCTCACACCTACTTCTCTTCATCATCACCAAGACTTGGCTCTCACCTGACGAACGTCTCCCCCACTGCCTTCTCTCAACGGGTCTCATCTTCTCCCACTTTCTCATGGGTAAAGGCAGTGGAGTCAGCCTGATCCTCGCCTCTCAATGTCTCTTCGGCTCTCACATGCGCTGTCTCTCTCTTTTTCCTGCGAATCCTAGATCATCCATGTTTCTCCCTTCCTCTACAAGTGCTTGCTGTTGTTGTCTACTGCCCTCCTGGTCTCACCTCTGCATTGTTAGCTGATGTTGATTTTTTTTTGCCTTCCTACTCCTTCCCCTCTCCCACTCTAATCTTTCAACTGCCAAGATAACCGATCTCACTGACTCCGCAGACACCGACTTCCTCTCTCTCCTCTCTTCCTCTGACCTCTCACTACACCCCTCCTCAGCAGCTCACCAGCATGGACGCACATGGGATTGAATCATCTCCAAATGATGCCTCATCTATAACCTCACCAAGTCTGACAGTACTTTCTGATTCCAACTGTCTTCTGGCACCTCTCCCACATCCCCTGCCTCCCAGATTTGGTCCTCACCCCACATCGCAACCTCCATACTCTAGACCCAATTCACATATCCCAGGGCATTTCATTTCACCTGAATTCCTCCTTTCCCTCCCAACCACAAAGGGAAAGGTACAAACCCTCAACTCAACCCTCTCTAACAGTCTCAACTACTTTGCCTCCTATCCCTTCATTGCTCTTGCACCTCTGTCACTTGTCTGCTGTGTGATCTTGGGCAAGTCACTTCACTTCTCTGTGCCTCAGTTATCTCATCTGTAAAATGGAGATTGGGACTGTGAGCCCCATGTGGGACAGGACTGTGTCCAATCCTATTTGCTTGTATCCATTCCTGTGCTTAGAACAGTGCCTGCCACATAGTAAGTGCTTAATACCACTATTATTATCATTATTATTATTACACTTCCTCAGCTCCCATGCCAATGTGACTGAATGCACCTGATGGAAATTCAGGCTCTGGGCTGACTTTTCCCACTCTAAATTCACATAGCTCTGTTTTCACGTTGAAAACTCCACTATTCCTTCCTCATCGACTTAGATTCCCACAACCCCCATCAGGTCTTCCAAACCTTCAATTTCCTCCTGAAGTCCCCAATCCCCCACTACCTCCCTTCCTCACCTTTGATGACCTCACCAAGTATTTTGTTGGTAAAATGGAAGCCCTCAGGCATGGACATCCCAAAATCTCTCCATCACCCCCTCAACATTTTGCTACTGCTTTCGCATCTTTCTCCTCCTTTCCAGGAGTCTCCCGAGACACTCCAACCTGCTCTATAAATCCACTCCTTCTATCTGTGTCTCTTACCCTATCCCCCTAAACCGCTAATATCACTTACTCCTACTCTCCTCCCTTCCCTCACTGCCACCCTGAATTTTTCATTCTCCAATGCCCCCTTTGCCTCTAACTTCAAACTTGCGCAAATCTCCCCAATTTTAAACAAACCCTCTCTTGACCCCACAGTCCCCTCCAGCTATTGCTTCTATTCTTATCTAAACCCCTAGAATGGGTCATATACACCTTCTGCCTTAATTACCTCTCCACCAAATCTCTTCTTGACCCTCTGTAGTCTGGCTTTAGACCCCCTTTGCTCTTCCAAGTCTGCTCTCTCCCGTGACCTTCTTTAGCCAAGTCCAGAGGACTTTATCCATTCTAATCCTCTCCGATCTCTCTGAAATGCTATCAGGAATCCATTTTGCTGACTCAGCACTCCCCTGGTTCTCTTTCTACCACTGTGACTGCTGTTTATAAGTTCCATTCACTGGCTACTCCATCTCTTATCTTCTTTTCTGTGGGTGTTCCCCACAGCTCTATTCTTGGTCCTCTACTCTTCTCTAAAGCCTCAGTTTCTCTGTGAGCTCATCTACTTATGTGGCTTTAGCTACCACCTCTATGCATATGACTTCCAAAATATATCTCTCTAGTCCTGATCTTTCATCAGACCTGTAATCCCGCATCTCCTCTTGTCTCCAGGACATCTCCATTTGGATGTCCTGCTGGTGTCTTAAACTTAACGTGTCTAAAACAGATCTCCTCATCTTTCTCCCTAATCCCACTCTTTCCACTAATTTTCCCTACCTCAGTGGACAACACCATCATCCTTCCCAGCCCCAAAGCTCAGAACCATGGTGTCGTCCACAACTCTGAGCTATTATTCAACTCTCGCATTCAGTCTACTGCCAAATCCAGTTGGATTTTCCGGCATTTCATCTCCTGGATCCTCCCCATCCTCTCCACACAAACTGTCACTACCCTGGTACAAACCTTGGTCTTTCCACAGCTAGATTATTGCTTTATCCTCCTTGCTGGTCTCCCAGCCTCTACCCCCCTCCAATCTATGTCCCATCTTGCTGCACAGATCATCTTCCTGAAGTATTGCTTGGCCCACTTCTTTCCTCTCCACAAAACCCTCCACTGGCTCCCTGTGTCTCTTCATATCAAACAAAAACTTCTCACAATGGGCTTCAAGGCTCTTCATCACCTGACCCCTCCTTATCCATCTGTTCTCTTCCCTCACTCTTCTCAAGCACACTGTCCTTCTTCAACAAGCTTTCCCCAGTGAATTTCCCAGGACACTGAGTCAGATCATCCCTTTGGCCAAACTGAGCACTTAGGAACTGATTTACACCCTCCTTAGGTCTCATGCATGTGTACCCCCTCATTTTATTTATTTTGACTGTGTTGTAAATCCTTTTTAAGTTTGTCTCTACCATTAATGTGCTGGCTTGAAGTGGACAGGGAAGGTGTGACTTCTTGATTCTATATTTCCCAATTGCTTAGTACAGTGCACCACACCAACTGGGTGCTCATTTAGTAAGGAGGACATACCTCTTATCAAAATTCTCATCTCCCAAACACTGCCCATTTGTCAAGATAGATCCCACTGAGCTCCCAGATCTGAACCCCTCTTCAGTTGCTCAAATTCCAATCATGCTGTAAACCCCACTGCATCCCTTTGGCCTGGGTGAATCAATCAATCCATCAATAATATTTATTGAGTCCCTATTCTCTGCAGAGTGCTGTACCCAGCATTTAGGAGAGGACAATAAAATAAGTAGACACAAACCCAGCTGTCCACAAGCTTAGTTTCCTTGGTTTCCCTGAACTGGCCCAGACTTGCCTGTGGCCTGTAACAGTCACTCCTGGAGACCACACTCTCTCTCATCTGAGTCACAATAAGGGTGGGCAGCCCCATTGTCCCATAGAGGATCATCGATGTCTAAGGAAATTGTCCACTGGGTGCCTTTGACCTTAGGCTGTGGGGTGCAGAGAGCTCTGAAAGGTGTGTGTTCTATTGAACTATGGAGCTGAGGGTGACTATTCCTGAAAAGGAAGAGATTCTGCAGTTCCTCATTTTTATCCTGATGATTTGTCAGGGCCCTAAAAACAAAGGCATTGTGAGCAACTGTTTCTGTCTCTTTTTCTATCTACAACTCGGCTATTGATATGTGTTTAGTAGGTGCCAAGGATGTAGAAGCTAAGGATGCCACCATGCCACCTTGCAGAATTATTCTTTCATCTCAGCTTGAAACCCTAAAGCCTGGCCTGTAGAGAATAAATTAATTATGGGGTTTGATGCAGTTACAAGATCCTTCACATGAAAATATATTAATTCAAAATTAAATGCTGCTGAGAAGCATGCCGAATCTTTGTTGAATCGAGTGACTCCCACTCTACCCCCCAAACCTCTGCTCAGAAATGTCTGGAAAATGGCCGTTTATTGCACACTAGGAGAGGTTGGGAGTTATGGTTGGGTGGAACCCTTATTTTGGGATGCTGTGAAAAGGAAGAGGGGGTTCAGTGGGAAACACATGGCTGAATGGCTGAGATGGGAAGCGACCAATGCCCTGCAAAAGCCAGCCAGGGTCAGATTTCCTGGTTACAGCCCGCCTAAGGGGGTGATAGTGGGGTTGTGGACAATGATGCCTTTAGCGGGAATTAGGCTAGAAGCCCCTCTCACTTCCAACATTACAATATTCATTTTGTGGCTCTCTGTATGTATGGTGAGCAAGCTAGTACCAGCTGTTTGGTGCACTGACAGGCTGCTTTTCTGCAGCCGAGTTCGTACGGTTGATCCATGCTCAATGTTGATTATGCATGGTCTCCAGCACCTGCTTGGCCTCATTATCAATTTTGTCAAACCAAGCTTAGTGTTGTCTCTTGATGAAACCCAGAACATCTGCAGTCTTTTTGTATATGGCATCCTCCATTCCTCAGATTAGGATGAGTAGGGCCATCCCTGAAAAGGACTGTTCTACCACGGGAAAAGGACAAGGGCACTATCGTGGCTTATCATCAACAATGGGGAAGCCATGTGACCTAGAAGAACGACCACAGCCCTGGGAATCAGGCGGCCTGGATTTCTAATCCCAGCTCTGATGCTTGTCTGCTGGGCAGCCTTGGGCGAGTCACTGAACTTCCCTGTCTTTCTCATCTATAAAATAAGAATGAAATACCTGGTTTCCCTTCCACTAATTCATTCATTCTTACTTACTGAGCACTTACTGTGTGCAAAAACACTGCATTAAGTGCTTGGGAGGGTACAATATAACAATAAGCACACACATTCCCAGGCCACGATGAGCTTACAGTCTGGAGGGAGAGACAGACATTAACATAAATAAATAAATAACAGATAGGCACATAATACCATGAGCCTCATGAGGGCCAGGGACTCTGTCTGATCTGATTACTTTATATCTACTCAAAGGCTTGGCATGTAGTAAGTGCTTAACAAATACCACCACTATTATTATGAACGTCAGTCATTCTTGCACTGCTTTCATTCAGATTTGTGATTAAGGGCTTCCAACAGCATCCTCTATGCCACCCACATTCTCTTATTCCTGCTGGCTCTGTTTCCTCTATAATAATAGTAATACAATAATAGTAATAATAGTATGGTATTGGTTAAGTGCTTACTATGTGCCAAGCACTGTTCTAAGTGCTGGGATAGATCAGGTTGCCCCATGAGGGGCTCACAGTCTTCATCCTCATTTTACAGATGAGGTAACTGAGGCACAGAGATGTTCAGGGTACAACAAGTGGGTTAGGGGGCAGGGATGCAACATATTGAGAAGTGCCTGCAGGAAGATTACAAGCTCAAACCCATTTACAGCCTAAATGATCACAGCCCAGTGTCATTGCTCTGCCAGAGTGTCCTGAGCAAAGTCCCCAGAGACAGCTGCTGCAGCCTTGGCTGCCCACCTTAGAAGAGTATTCTTCAGGATTCCTCATGAGTCCACCCATCATGTGACATACCCTAGGTGGCTCTCTCCATAAAAACCTGCCCCACTGAAAGCATAGCCCCAGGTGGCTGCTACACCCCTCCACCACAGTGAGGTGAGGGGTGGTTTTGTGGAATATATGGGCTAGGATGACATACATATCTTGTATTGTCTTATGCTGTCGAGTCTTCTCCTACCCATAGTGACGCTATGGACACATCTCTCTCAGACCGCCCCACCTCCATCTGCAATTGCTCTAGAAGTATATCCATAGAGTTTTCTTGGTAAAAATATGGAAGCGTTTTACCATTGTCTCCTTCCGCGCAGTAAACTTGAGTCTCCACCCTCAACCCTCTCCCATGCCGCTGCTGACCAGCACAGGGGAGTCTGGATTTGTAGCAGATTGCTTTCCACTTGCTAGCCACTGGCCAAGCTATGAATGGAATGGGTATGCCTCTGATTGACTCTCCCTCCCATAGTCGAGTTTGGTGATGTACTGGAAACTCTCCAGGTGCGACCCTGAGAAGGGTATGCATACATATCTTAGTTGGGAAAAAAATGAAAAGAGTAGTTAAGAGCTAACGAATGGTATTTATTGCGCACTTACTGCGTGCAGAGCACTGTACACAGCTCTTGGGAGAGTACAATAGAAGAGAGTGGGTAGAGCCGTTCCCTACCCACAAGGATCTTACAGTCTAGAGGGGCACAAAGACACTAAAATAAACTGCAGATTAAGTATGTAAGTGCCGCAGGGCTGAGGGTGAGGTGAATATCAAGTGCTTAAAGCATTCAGATCCATCGGCATAGATGCGGAAGGGAGAGGGAGTAGGGGAAAAGGGGCCTTAGTCGGGGAAGGCCTCTTGGAGGAGATGTGATAGGTTGGTGTTAGAGGAGCAAAGCATGTGGGCTGGGGTGCAGTAGGAAATCAGCAAGGTAAGGTAGGGGGGGTGAGCTGATTGAGTGCTTTAAAGCCAATGGTGAGGAGCTTCTGTTTGATGTGGAGGGGGATGGGCAACCACTAGAGGTACTTGAGGAAAGGGGAGATGTGGACTGAATTTTTTTTCTAGGAAAATGATACGGGCAGCAGAGTGAACAAGTGAAAACAAGCATTAAACAAGTAAATTACTAAAGCCTCTTTAAAAAATGCCATATTAGAGGCCCAAATTAAAGTTGGGCCACCAAACAAATGGAACAAAGAAACAAGAGAACAGGTAAATAGAGAGCTGCTTGGCTAACTCACAAAGTAAAAGAGGTCATCAAAGGGAGGAATTCATCATTTAAAAAATGAATGGGTTAACTGAGTGAAAAGAACCGGAAAGTCCATAAAGAGTGGCAGATCAGGTGCAAACAGGAAATTAAGTGAAAATTAAGGTGGAAATAGGAAATTAAGCAAACAGGAAATTGATTGATGGGTAAAGTGAATCATAAAGGAGTTTAAAAGAGACCCTTACAAGGGATGCCACACCTAATAACAAAAGATTCCTCCAAAATATCCCAAGCAGGAAGCTGGCTAGAGAATTGGTGGATGGGGATGAAAGGGGTTAAGCCAAGAAGCACAATGAATTTTTGACTGAGAGAGAGATTAGGGAGAGTCCCACAACCAGATTAGCCTGAAAACTGTCTAAAAGATAAGAAATAATATGTGGTCACTTTTCAAGTTGGAGGAGTGCAAACCGGGGGGGGGGGGGGGAGGGGGGTATCCAGGAAGCAGAGCAGACTTGGGTTCTAATCCTGACTCCACCACTTGCCAGCTGTGTGGCCCCTGGCAGGGCATTTAACCTCTCTGGGACTCAGTTTTCTCATCTGTAAAATGGGGATTCAGTATCTGTTCTCCATCTCACTTAGGTGGCAAGACTGATTATCTTGTAGCTACCTCAGCACTCAGCTTGGCACATAGTAAATGCTTAATCAATACAACATTTATTATCGTTATTGTCAATGTTCGTTTTGGATTTTTAATGTTTCATAAATGATCTGGTGCATGGTATTTGCAATAAAATCATCAGGTTTGGAGATGTCACTGAACTCTTAGTCAGTAGTATTTATTGAGCACTTACTGTATGCAGAGCATTGTGCTAACCTCTTGGGGAAGTGCAATATAACAATATTCAATAGTATTTATTGAGTGCTTACTATGTGCAGAGCACTGTACTAAGTGCTTGGAACATCCTCTGCCCACAGTGAGCATACAGTTTAGAGAGGGAGGCAGACATTAATATAAATAAATAAATTACAGAGATGTACATAAGTGCTGTGGGGCTGGGAGGGAGGATGAATAAAGGGAGAAAGTCAGGGCAGTTTTTTGTAATTCCTAGTAACAACTTCAGAAAAAAATCTCGGACTCATAGTCAACTGTTCTCTCAAATCGTTAGTCCGCTATGAGCAAGCAGGTAAAAACACCAAGAAGATGGCAGATATCATCAGGAAGGACTTATAAAATGAAACTAAATGCAAGTCTTGGCCATGGCATACTCCCACCTGGAATACTGCTGGTCATTCTGATAGCTGCCCCTTAGGAAGAACATGATAGACTGAAAAAGGTATTCACAAGAGCAATTAACATTATCAGGGGAATGGAGCAGCTTCCAGTCATGGTTGACTGAACTGATTGAGTTTCTTGAGTCTGGAAAGAAGCAGGATGAGGGAGAACATGATCCAAGTTACAAAATCATGAAAGTTGGGGACAAGATGAACACAGAATTCTAATGTGAGAAGCAGCATGGCTTAGTGGAAAGAGCACGGGCTTGGGAGTCAGAGGTCGTGAGTTCTAATCCTGGCTCTGCCATTTGTCAGCTGTGTAACTTTGGGCAACTTGGTCAACTTCTCTGTGCCTCAGTTATCTCATCTGTAAAATGAGGATTAAGATTGTGAGCCCCACGTGAGACAACCTCATTACCTTGTATCTACCCCAGTGCTTACAACAGTGCTTGACACATAGTGAGTGCTTAACAAATGCCATTATTATTATTATTCTGAAGCTGGAAGATGATAGATACCAAAGCGAAAGGGGTGATAAGCATAAGGAATTCAGTATAGCAGGTTCAAGGAGGTTTGGTTCAATTCATGAACAAAGGATGAGTTACTAGTGAGTTACTAGCAGGAGGGTAAAGAGCACAGAGGGGAACATTAAGGATGCTAGATGATCCATCCTTAACCAGGAATTTGAAATTAACCTGCTGTGACCTTAGGCAAATCACTTAACTTTTCTGTGCTTCAGCTTCCTCATCTGTAAAATGAGGATTCAACGCCTGTTCTGCCTCCTACTGAGACTGTGGCTCCATGTGGGATAGGGAATTGTGTCTCAGCTAATTAGCTTGTATCTACCCCAGTGTTAAGAACGGTGAGTGGCACAGAGTAAGTGTTCAAAAAAGATTATAATTATCATTATTATTATTATTATTATTATTATCATAGCTGGGTATGACAAGCACTTGGAACAAAATGGTGGCAGTTCAGATGCAGAGGAAGGGGTGGAGTCTGGAAGGGTTGTGAAGAAAGGGTAGGATTGAAGCAGCATGGCTCAGTGGAAAGAGCGCGGGCTTTGGAGTCACAGTTCATGGGTTCGAATCCCGGCTCGGCCACTTGTCAGCTGTGTGACTTTGGGCAAGTCACTTAACTTCTCGGTGCCTCAGTTACCTCATCTGTAAATTGGGGATTAAGACTGTGAGCCCCATGTGGGACAACCTGATTCTCATGTGTCTACCCCAGCGCTTAGAACAGTGCTCGGCACATAGTAAGTGCTTAACAAATACCAACATTATTATTATTATTATTATTAGGATTTGTTGACTTACCGAATTTGGGGGTTGAAAGAGAGAAGTCAAGGAAAATGCCAGATCTGCAGATTCCTCCCAGAATCCTGGCGGTACTGTTGGAGACAGAATACTGGGCAGGATGGACCACTGGTCTGAACCAGAAATGGCTTTGCTGATACTTTATGCTTTATGTTCCAGAAGATGCTTACCATCTACCGCCAATTGGGTTCAGGAAAAATTATAATCCACAAATCTAAATCCAGTTAGCTACTCCCTGATATTTGCTGATGAGACCACTCCAATATGAGGGGCTTCTAACCCCTAAGGTGTCTTTGAGGTTCTAGGGATCACTGCGGAGGTTTAGAGCAGCCAGGAAGAACCCAGAGTCAACTAAGGGGATTTTTTCCAGGCCGTTCTGATGCCTATTGTCCCCTGACCCCGTGGGGTTTGTGATTCTATTGGGGAGCACCAGGGGATTGGGAGAGCATGGAGAACATGGGGCATTGGGCACTAATGGTCAATTTCAACTCTGCACAAGCTGGGCAGAAGATGCTTAACTGGTATAGGACAGGCAGTGCAGGAAATGGAAGTGGAAATGGTAAATCGGAGTGGATCACTGATTTTCCCTAAAGATTTTTTTGTTTGTTTCCAAATTTGGGATATTGGATTTAAAGCTTGCTGCTGCCTAGCCGTTTCTGCTAATGGAATTAAGCCATACTGTCTGCCCAGAAACACAAATCTATCCACACAGGGGTGCTTGTTCATTCATTCTGCCTCATTCCAACTCATGTATATCAAATATCCAAGGTGGAAATAGACCCACTTTGAGCAAAGAACTTGGTAAATATCTCAGATAGCAGTAGCTCAGTGATCCTGGCATAACCCACCCCACAATTAATTTCTGCATTTTTTGAAAAGGTCTGTGCTTCATCATCCAGGGAGAGGTCATTAGGAATAGTGGGATTTCTGACACCTGATCAGATCTTTACTCTGAAAAGTCAGAAATCTCATGATTAACGGTCACCCCAGGGGGTGGGGGGTGGCGGGTGTGTGTGTGGGGGGGGGGAGTTGTTCATTGCTATACTTTGAAATATGGTGGGGGAAGCAGGAAGTTGCCTTCCTAATAGCTACAGAAATACAGAAATTCAAGTAAATTACAAAAAAATTCGCATTATATTCTCTCCAGTGATCTAATTGCAAATTTTGATCAGTTGTAAAACTATCCAGATCTTGTAAAAATCAAAGTCAAATATTGGACTCAAATGCAGCCCAAGAGGAGAAAGACTCTCACTCCTAGGAAAGATTCCAGAGTCTCATTTTGATGTAATCTCTTTCCTCCATAGGATTATCAGATGTTTTAGGTAAAACAAAACATCTTTTCCAGTTTGAGTTTTGGTTTAACATAAGTTCATGTCTATATGTTCTTTCTCTCCTATTTCACTACTATCTCCTTCGTGGGGGTGTATTCGTCCATTGCAATCCAAGAAACAATCATTTGAATTGATCTAGTGTTAACCTCTAATAGCTTAACATCCAGTCTTTTTATCTATCACTCAATTCTTGCTGCAGAATTAATTCCCTACTGTGCTTACATCTTTGTCACCACCCTCACCTAGGTCCTTTATAAGAAACATCTTTGTAAATAAATGATGTTGTAAACAAACCAGAATCTTTCCATGAAGGTTTGGGTATAGTTGGGTAAAGGCCCCTGTTGTATCATTTTGTTTTGTCTTGTGTTGTTTATAATGATAAATTTCATACAGATGTCACATTTTTTAGAGTCAGGTGAGGACTGATGGGGTAGAGTAGTATGATCCATCATCAGAGGCAGGTGGCAACGTATCGGAATTTCAGAAATCTGTTCCCAATCACATTCACTGCTGGATGACTCAGTAACAACCCTATTTGTGATGCGTTACTGAAAATCAATGTGCCACATTCAAGGTCAATGGACTGTTAGAAAACTCTTTAAGCACTGATTGATGGATTGTGTTCATTCAGAATAAATGTGAGAAGAATCTGACAGCTGAGCATCTAATAGACAGACTTCTTTCTGCAAAGAGAAATGGGGTTCCCAGAGGGATTACATCATTTGGTTTCTTTTGTTCTTTCTTTTGAGGGCTATTTAGGAAATTGCTTAATGTATCTGTTCTCAGAAAATTAAAACATCAATGTTTAAAGTTAGTTGCTGATGAAAAATCCTTTGTGGATTTCCCAAGCTGTATACCATTAAATCCTGACAGAAAATAATAAGAAAAGATAACAAAGTTTAGGAGGACAAACAAGCAAGGGTAATACTACACAATTTAAAAGTCAACATCTTCACACGGACCATTGGAAAATGGGTTGGAGGAGACGTGAGGCATTAACATCCAACATGTATTTGATTGTTGAAATCATTTGTAGAATTGGGAAAGAAACTGAATTGGGTGATCTTCAATGAAGTTTAGTTTTCTATTACCTTGGAATATATGAAAAATATTTCTAAAAGAGGGTGAATTTACTTTGGAAGAAAAAAGGTCCATTCTATTCCTGGGGAACTTTGGGTCTTTGCCCTCTTCTCTCCCTAACTGAGGCAACACAATTTCCATGATTAAGAACCTCCCCTGCTCTTCCAGAACTCTTAATCAAAAAAGTCTGTCTGCCAAAACAGATGCTGAATGATGGGAAAGAGAGCTGTGTAGAGCTGGTAAAAAAATCTGGGGGCAATAGTGAATGTGATCTGAAACCTCCTGGAATTGCACACTAATAGTGGAAGTAGTCATCAGCATAATAGTAGCACAAATAATAAATTTAATACTCCTCGATCTCTCGGCAGCCTTTGGCACTGTCGACCACACCCTTTCCCTGGAAGCACTCTCTATCTTTGGTTTCACTGACACTGTCCTCTCCTGGTTCTCCTCCTATCTCTCTGGGTCCTCATTCTCAGTCTCTTTCTCAGGATCCTCCTCTGCCTCCCACCTTCTAACAGCTCTGGATCCCCTTCTATTCTTCATCTGTGCCCATTCCCTTGAGAACTCATTAGCTCTCATGGCTTCAATTACCATCTCTGTGCAAAAGATTCCCAAATCTACCTCTCCAGCTCTTCAGCTCTGCAGTCTCACATTTCCTCCTGCCTTCAGGATATCTCTACTTGGATGTCCTGTTGACAACTTAAACATGATGTGTTCAAAACTGAAGCCCTCATCGCCTCAGCTGAAACTCCTTTTCCCTACAGGCTTTCCAATCACTATAGACATCTCTGCTATCCACCCTGTCTCACAAGCCTACAACCTTGACATTAATTTCAACTCATCTCTCTCCTTTAATCCTCATAATCAGTGTGGCACCAAATCCTGTCAGTTCTTACCTGCCCAACATTTCTAGATCTGCCCTTTTCCTCTCCATCCAAACTGCATCAACAACCTGTGTTGATCCAAGTATCCTGCCTTGACTACTGTATCTGCCTCTTTGGTGACATTTCTACCTTCTGTTTCTCCCCATTCCCATTCATTGTTCACTCTCCTGCTTGGATCATTTTCCTAAAGAAAAAAAAATTGTCCATGTCACCCCACTCCTCAAGAACTTCCAGTGGTTGCCCATCCACCTCCACATCAAACAAAAACTCCTTACCATCAGCTTTAGAGCACTCATTCAGCTGGCCCCTCCTGCCTTACTTCACTGATTTCCTACTACAACCCAATCCACCCACGTTACTACAGCCCAGCCTACACGCTTCACTTATCTAGCACTAACCTACTCACAGTACCTCTATCTGATCATTCTCACCTCCAACCCCTTGCTCATATCCTCCCTTTGGTCTGGAACTTCCTCCCCCTTCATGTATGACAGACCCCCATGCTCTCCCCTTTCAAAGACATATTAAAATCACATCTCCTCCAAAAGACCTTCCCTTCCCAAACCCTCTTTTCCTTGACTCCTGCTCCCTTCTGTGTCATGTCCGAACCTGGATCTGTCCCTTTTAAGCACTTTGCATTTATCCCACTCTCAGCCTCACAGCACTTATGTATATATTTGTAATTCATTTATTTATATTAATGTCTATCTCCTCCTCTAGTCTGTACGCTTCCTGTGAGCAGGTAGTGCGTCCACCAACTCTGTTGTATTGTACTTTCCCAAGTACTTAACACAGTGCTCTGCTCACAGTAAGTACTCAATTGACTGATAGAAGGAACGTTTCTAGCTTCCTACAAAATCATTGCAGAGAAAAATATCTATTTGCCTCATTCAGTTATTTTTAGCACACTCTATTATGGAGAAGTTCTGAAAATGACCTCAACCTATTTTGAGACAACATTCTTTCAAATAATAATTTAGATTGGTTGTGTGGGGTAACATGTTATTGAGAGGACAATAGGAAAGCCCATAAAGAGTAGCAGTAAATTAGACAAGTCAAACCAGAGTATGAGGAGCATCTTTCAAGAGTTGCCGAAGATAACAGCAAAATTATCTTTTAAAATCTCCAGGCAAGAGAATCATTGGGACCACTTTACAATATTGGGTTAAAGGTTCAATATGGAAAGGGAAGAGCTAGCTGCAAAACTCAATGAATTATTTAATTCAGTCTTTGCAGAAAAATTGCCACAGTTTAGTTAGAAGGCTTTCCTTTTGAATATGGGGATCTCTCTTTGATTGGAGAGATGTTTCTGTTTGGAAGGAGTGGTCTTTGCTTTAACAGAGGGGTCTCTTTTCAGTAATGTGATGTCTAAAGTTCCTAAATTTTCCCATCCCCATCCCTAACTTCTTAACAGAGGGAGGTAAAAAGGGAGAAATTAGGAATTTTAAAGGTGTAAAGTTCTGCTGCCCTTTCCCTCCCCCACTAACCTCACCTTATAAATGGAAGTCCAGGAATCCTCTAGAGTTCTCCATGAGAGATAATTTTAAATAGCAATGTCTAATATTTGATTTATTTTTATTGAAGAAAACTTTATGACAACATTTCAACCCTTTACCATTTTGGTGATTTTTTTGACTTGCTGATTTTCATTATTTGTCAATTTCTAATTATTTAACATAAGTTTTAATACATTTTCTCTCAGTATTTACAGTCTGTCCTACCTCTTCGGCTAAACTAGTTTGGTATACTCAGATATTAAAGTTGACTGTGCTGTGGAAGCTTGCGTTTAGTCCCCACTCACATGATCATCATCAAATTCATTCACTGATTGCCTTCATTGGGCAGAACATTATGCCAAGTGCATGGGGGTATACAGTGAACAATTAATTAGAAGTGGTCCTTCCCAACCTAGGCAGGGAAGGCAAACAGAAACAGTGAACAGTGCTTCATAATTGAAGAAAATGTCACTGATGGTGAAATTTACTTGAGTCCCTGTGGCACTGAAAAGACCAGTGTGGGACTCAGAGTTCCAGCCACACTATATATGTCAAAACGCTGCCCATTGTCATGCTGTCATGATTGGAGTTTGCAGTGCCTGGCACTCTTTCCACGTTATTATTATTTTTTATTATCATTATTACTATTTTATTAAGTGCTTACTATACGTTAAGATCCCCTCTCAGGATCGCACCTGGAGAGTTCCCAATGCTCTACCGGCCTTGACTATGGGAAGGAAATCTCCCTAGGTGGAGTGGGCTAGTGCAGGCAGTCAACTCTCATTGAGGAAGACCTCAATCTGCTTCAATCCAAGAATCAGGAATAGTTGTTCTAGTAGTAATCCCATTTACTGTGTACCTACGGTGTGCAGTGCTCTCTACTAACTGCTTGGGCAAATTCAACACAAAGAAGTGACATATTCCCTGCACAGATGAAGCTTACCCTCTAACAGGTGAGACAAACATTAAAATATCTACAACTAGAGTAATCAAAATAAATAGTTGAATATATAATAATCCTTAGGACCCGAAGAAGAAGATGCTACCTCGTCATTTAGCACCATCTTTTCCCAGAAGTCCTCTCACCCTTCCTGTGCGAAAGAAACAAAAACAAAAAGAACACCGAGGAATAAATCTAAAAAGTGAACTTGTTTGCCTAACTGGAAGCCTGGATTTGGGCCTAACATCAGAGCAGGACAGTGACTTCCTTTTCTCCTCCAGCTCCATAGAACAGTAAATGATGGGCTTACACCAACAATCTAGAGTTTGTTAAAAAAAAAAGCCACAGTTAGGTTTCAGCTGCCCTCTGCATTAGTTCCCCTCAGCAAAGCCAATTATAACTTGCAAGACAAGTCAGCGCATTCATAAACAAATGTGCTTGTGTCTGCTTCCTGACGTGACTGAGAGTATATGATGATCAACAGCGGGGGGTCTCCAGGTGCTGTTACCTGTCCTTTCTCTTCCTACTCCACTCTTTCCCTACTCTGGGATGGCTGGCCTGGTCCCTAAAGTGATTAATAATAATTATGGTACTTGTTAAGCACTTACTATGGGCCAAGCACTGTTCTAAGTGCTGGGGTAGATACGAGCTAATCAGGCTAGACACAGTCCCTGTCCCACACAAGGCTCATACTCTTACTCCTGATTTTACAGATGAAGTAATTTAGGCACAGGGAAGTGAAATGACCTGCCTAAGGTGTCACAGCAGATGTGGCAGAGTCAGGATTAGAATCCATGACCTTCTGACTCCCTGGCTTGTGCTCTATCCATTAAGCCACGCTCTTTCTCTACTCCAAAGACCCAGGCTGAAGCAGGATAATGGGCCCAAGGATGGGGGTAAAAAAATCTGAATTGTTCTTTGCCAATCAACATGGCATTAGAACATAAGCAGTTCCATTACCAGGTCAGACCGACGGTGGAGCCATTCCTTCGTACTGTTTTTAAGAGTGGCACTGGGTTGTTTGTGGGAACCGAGTCATGGTTACCCTCCTGTTCATCCAACCGTCTGACTGAGGATGGACCATCCAACACCCTTAATTTTTCCTCTCTACATCCCTTACCTTCCATCTAGCAACCCATTATAGACTACTCATCTATGAATTTATCCAAACTCCTTTGGAACCTACTGATTTTTTTTTTCAGCCTGCACAGCTTCTTGAAATAATGAACTCCATATGTTTACTGCCATCTGGGTGAAGAAATGTTTGCTTTAGTTTGTTTGAACCTACCAGCCTCAAATTTCTCTTTTCCTGGCTTGTGGGATTTGGTGAACAGTAATTCTGTGTTTGTGTTGTCCATCCCCTTAATGATTATATAAACTTTTAATCATACCCTCTCTCAGCCTGCACTTTCCAGGCTGAAGAACGCTTTTAATCTATCTTCATAAGGAAGTTCGCATTCCTCTGAATATCTTTGTTCTCATCATCATCGAGGGTATTTATTAAGCACTTAGAGTGCACAGAGCACTATGCTAATCGCTCGGAAGAGTACAATACAATGGAGTGGGTAGACACAGTCCCTAACCATAACGAGCTCATATTCTAGAGGGGAGATGGACATTAATATAAATAAATAATTTATGATTTATAGCTATGTACATAAGTGGTATGGGGTTGATGGTGTGGTGAATATCAAATACCCAAAGGTCTTGGATCCAAGTGCAGAGATGACACAGAAGAGAAAAGGTACTGGGGAAAGCAGGACTTAATTGGAAAAGAACTCTTGGAGGAGATGTGACCTTTAATGAGACTTTGAACATGGGGAGAGTGGTGGTCTGGCATATATGGATGGGGAGGGAGTTCCAGGCTAGAGGGAGGATGTGAGAGAGGGGTCGGCAGAAAGATAGAGGAGATCAGGGCACAATGGGTAAGCAAGGACTAGAGAAGTGAAGTGTGTGAGCCAGGCTAATAGTAGAAAATGAGTGAGGTAAGATAGGAGGGGGTAAGATGATTGAGTGCTTTAAAGCCAACAGTAAGGAGTTTCTGTTTGATGCAGAGATAGATGGGCAAACTGGACATTCTTGAGGAGTGTGAAGACATGGACTGAACATGTTTTTAGAAAAATGATCCATGCAGCAGCCTGAAGTATGGACTGGAATGGGGAGAGGCAAGAGGCAGGGAGTTCAGCAAGGAGGCAGATGCAGTAGTCAAGGCAAAATAGAAGTGCTTGAATCAGCTTATTAGCAGTGTGGATGGAGAGGAAAGGGTGGATTTTAACAATGTCATGAGGGAAGAACCAACAGGACTTTATGACAGATTGAATATGTAGGGTTGACTCAGATAAGTATAGGATAGCACCAAGGTTGCAGGCTTTTTTAACAGGGAGGATAATGGTATTGTCTACACTGATGAGAAAGACATGGGGAGGACAGGGTCTGGGTGGGAAGATGAGGAGTTCTGTTATGGTTATGGTTAATTTGAGGTATCCGTGGGATTATTTTGCCCCCTCCTACCTTACCTCACTACTTTCCTTCTACAACCCAGCCCACAGCCTCCACTCCTTCAAGAACCTCCAGTGGTTGCTCATCCATTCATTTATTCAGTTGTATTTATTGAGCACTTACTTTGTGCAGAGCACTGTACTAAGCACTTGGAAAGTACAATTCAGCAACAGAGACAATCCCTGCCCACAAGCGGGCTTACAGTCTAGAATGGGGGGAGACAGACATCAAAACAAGTAAACAGGCAACAATATAAATAAATAGAATTATAGATATGTACACATATACATAGTGCCGTGGGGCGGGGGCGAGAGCAAAAGGAGCTAGTCGAGGTGATGCGGAAAGGAGGGGGAGCTGAGGAAAAGGGGGGCTTAGTCTGGGAAGGCCTCTTGGAGGAGGGGAGGAGGTGAGCCTTCAGTAGGACTTTAAAGGAGGGAAGAATGATTGGTGGATTTGAGGAGGGAGGGTGTTCCAGACCAGAGGTAGAATGTGGGCCATGGGTCGATGGTGGGACAGGGGAGATCGAGGCACAGTGAGAAGGTTAGCACCAGAGGAGCGGAGTGTGCAGACTGGGATGTAGAAGGAGAGAAGGGAGGTGAGGTAAGAAGGGGCAAGGTGATGGAGAGCTTCAAAGCCAATAATGAGAAGTTTTTGTTTGATACGGAGGTTGATAGGCATCCACTGGAGATTTTTGAGGAGGATTGTTTTCCTACTATTAGCCTGGCTCACACACTTCACTCCTCTAGTGCTGGCTTACCCAACGTGACCTGATCTCCTCTATCTTTCTGCCAACCCTTTTCCCACATCCTCCCTCTAGCCTGGATCTCCCTCCCAATCCATACAGCACTTATGCATTTATGTGCATATCTATAATTCTATTTATTTATATTGTTCCCTGATTACTTGTTTTGATGTCTGTCTCCCCCCTTCTAGACTGTAAGCCTGGTTGGGGCGGGGGGGGGGAATGACATGTCCAGAACGTTTCTGTAAAAAGATAATCCAGGCAGCAGAGTGAAGTATGGACTGAAGTGGGGAGAGACAGGAGGTTGGGAGGTCAGAAAGAAGGCTGATGCAGTAATCCAGTCGGGATAGGATGAGTGATTGTACTAACGTAGTAGCTCATCCACTTCCTCATCTGACAGAAACTCCTCACCATTTTCTGTAAAGCAGTCAATAACCTTGCCCTCTCCTGCCTCACTTCACTGCTCTCCTACTACAACCCAGCCTACACACTTTGCTCCTCTAATGCCAACCTACACACTGTGGCTCAGTCTCATCTATTTGGCAGCCAACCTCTCACCCCTCTGGTGTGAAATGCCCTGCCTCTTTGGCAGACAATCTCCCCAACCTTCAAAACATTTTTAAAAGCATATCTCCTCCAAGAAGTCTTCCCCGAATAGGCCCTCATTTCCTCTTCTCTCACTCCTTTTTTTGTCAACCCTGCAGTTGGTGTTTCACCCTTTACTCACCCTCCCTTAACTCCAGAGCACTTATGTATATATCCATAATTTATTTATTTATATTAATGTCTACTATGTGCCAAGCACTGTTCTAAGCACTGGGGGAGATACAAGGTAATCAAGTTGTCCCACGTGGGGCTCACGGTCTTAATCCCCATTTTACAGATGAGGTAACTGAGGCTCAGAGAAGTTAAGTGGCTTGCCCAAGGTCACACAGCAGACAAGTGTGAACTTCCAGAAGAAGTGTGAACTTTCCAGAAGCAGCGTGGCTCAGTGGAAAGAGCACGGGCTTTGGAGTCAGAGGTCATGAGTTTGAATCCCAGCTCTGCCACTTGTCTGCTGTGTGAACTTGGGCAAGTCACTTCACTTCTCTGTGCCTCAGTTACCTCATCTGTAAAATGGAGATGAAGACTGTGAGCCCTACATGGGACTACCTGATTCCCCTGTGTCTACCCCAGCACTTAGAACAGTGCTCTGCACATAGTAAGCGCTTAACAAATACCAACATTATTATTATTAAGTGATGGAGATGGGATTAGAATCCACAACCTCTGACTCCCAAGTCTGGGCTCTTTCCACTAAGCCACACTGTGGGCAGGGAGTGTGTCTACCAACTCTGTTATACTGTACTCTCCCAAGTGCTGAGTTCAGTGCTCTGAACACAGTAAGTGCTCAATAAATATGATTGATTGAGAAGAGTGATCAGGGCACTTCATTACCTCATTCCATTTTAGCCTTTCCCTTTCTTGGTCAACACTCTCACTCTCTTGGTTTCAGTGACCAAGCTTCATAGGTAGTATTTTTAATACAAATTTTTTGTTTTACTAGTAGTACATAAATATTATCCCAAATCTTTGGACATAAGTTAATTAGTACTCATATGGCACTTTTAATTTGGTTCCAAGTATGTTGCTGATAGAATTTCTCTAAAACCAAATATTGAGGGTTTGTTTCTAAGTTTATCCTCCATGTTCTCATCTGATCTTTGGTTTAACTTCTTGGCGATTCAACAACTATTTGTATCCCATAAATCCACAACCTTTCATGTAGGCCATAAAATGCCCTGACTACTGGATGGGTTGAGGAGAAGGAGGAGGATGAGTGGATAAGATAGCAGCCTTTCCCATTCTTTTCCCACCTTTTCTTGACCTATCCAAATCTAGACTGCTATCATCATGGCCAGGCCTTCTCCTGATGTTCTCCGATGATGTTTTGAGGGTTGTCATTCATGGGTGCTGATTTGTTATGGAGCCTTTCTATGTTCCTGATTCGAATGTAAGCAAAGGAATTGGCCTCTTGCTAGGAACATGTGCTCCCAGGCCCTGTCCCAGCATGTACAATGTATCAGGTTGGACTCCAGACCAAGAAAAGGAAATCCATTACCACTAGAGAAAAATAGGATGTTAGAGTATTTCATTTCCTTTATAAGGTTCTCTGAATGTTTCCCGCCCTCCTGTTCCTACAGATGTTGCTACATTATAGAGTCCATCAGCTTCCTGTCACAGCCAGATGTTTCCTGGTAATGACTATAAAACCAACTTGATGTCTTTGTCAGGTTCATTTGTTGGGACCTAAACCATTTCCAGCTATCATTTTCCCACAGAGAAAAACTATCTTCCCCTGTGGCCTCCTTCAACCTGCTTTTCCTTTCTCACCCTCACTGCCAATTAAGTTTGGAATCTTCTTCCAGCAGCTTCCCAGATCTCTGACTATTCTACCAGCAACCTAGAAGTCTTGCACCATGATTAACTGGGTACTCAGAAATCAGGAGATACACTTCTCTGACACCCAGTTTCCTTGTGGACACAGTTCTGGCTCAGACTGTGAGATCCATGTGGGACAGGGATGATAGCTGACCTAATTATCTTTTACCTACCCTAGAGCTTTGCTCAGTCCTAAGCACCTAGTAAGTACTAAATACCACCACTATGATGATTAGCTTTCTAATTCGAAGAATGGCATGTGTGATGTAAGTAAATGTGAAAATTATCTCTGTGCCAGTTGAAATTAAATCTTTTACTTTACCTAAAACTTATCACCTCATTTTCTTCAAGAGAAGCACTGACTCCTTAAAATGTCTATAGGTGTTTTGAATTGCAGAAAACTTTGAGTAAGAAAAGGAGAACTAACAGGGATAATAATATAACTAACATTGCTTGGCTCAGACTGGTTATTGGAAAAGGAAACAAAACCTCTACAAAGAGCTAAAACTGACCATAACAATGCCATTAAATTAATAATCATGATTGCTTTGATGAAGTTGACAGTCTGGTGAAGAATTTGATTTCTTATTTTAATGTTACTAGCAAGATACCCATTGCTCAACATATTGTAGATATAAATTCACTGCCAGTAGCATAAAGTAGAAAAATTGGAAGAAACCAAAGACCAGGACAGTATTAAAGTCATATGTGGTCTTGATTCAATTATCTAAATAAATTGAAGGAAAATACGGGATTTCTCTGAGTCTGGTTGTGTTTGTTCTTTGTGAAGCTGATTTGGTCAGTGTTTGGTCCAGATTCCAATTGGCATGTCCTGGGTGGTTCTTTAAGAAAGCCTGCTGCCTTTTTGAACCCCATCTGTAGAAGGGAACTCTGGAATAAGTGCTTGGGAGAGCACAATAAGGTTAATAGGCAAGATCCCTGCCCACAAGGAGTTTACAATCTGGGGAACATGATAGGTTAGTGGTTTGCTAATCTATGACTCTCAGAACAAGTGATAGGTTTCTAGGAAAGCTTTATTGTTCAAATTATTCCAATTTAAATATTGGCTAATGATCTGTCCCTCCCACTTCCTCTCCTTATTGTTTTGCCCAGTCAGGATTTTATGATTAGGCAAATCTGCCTGTTGAGTGTTTGCCATAATCTGAGTCCCCAGCACCAGTTTGGAAGCAACCAAATCCTGTTGGTTCTACTTTGATGTCATAGCTAAAATCTGCCCTTTCCTCTCCATCCAAACTGCTTCTACACTGATTTAAGTACTTATCATATCCCACCCTGATAACTGTCTCTCCCCACTCCGGTCCCACTCGGCTGCCTAGAACGTTTTTCTAAAAAAAGTTCAGTCCTCATCTCCCCACTGCTCAAGGACCTCCAGTCATTACCCACCCACCTCTTCATCAAACAGAAGGTCCTTACAATCAGCTTTAAAGCACTCAATCAGCTTGCTTCCCTCGACTTTACGTCACTAATTTCCTGCACAACCCAGCCTGCACACTTCGCTCCTCTAATGGGAACCTATTCAATGATCTCATCATCTCACCACCCACCCTTTGACCACGTCCTCCATCTGGCTTGAAACTACATCCTGCTTCATACTCAGTTGACCATCCCTCTCCCCATCTTCATAAACTTATTAAAATCACATCTCCAAGAGACCTTCCTCAACTGTGCCCTAATCTCCCCTACTCCCTCTCCTTCCTGTGTCACCTATGGACCTGTAGCCTTTAAGCACTTGATATTGCCCCCACCATCAGTCCCACAGCACTTATGTACATATCCTTAATTTACTTTGGTGTCTGATTCGCCCTCTAGATTGTAAACTCCTTGTGACCAAGGAACATGTCTGCCAAATCTGTCATATTGTAACCTCCCAAGCATTTAGTACGGTGCTCTGAACACAGTAGGTGCTCAATAAATACAATTGATTGATTGATTAATTATTGTCTTTGTTTGAACTTGCTACAAATTCAAGAATCCATAGACTAGGTGAAACTGCATGCTATACCCATATTTCATGACTTAAAACACAGTAGTCAGCGATACTAGGAACATTATGGTGTTCTTAGCAATATGATGGTTCCTAACAATACTAGAAACATTTTAATCTTAGCTCCGCCACTTGTCTGCTGGGTGACCTTGGGCAAGCCACTGAATTTCTCGATGCCTCAGTTACCTCATCTGTAAAATGGGGATTAAGACTGTGAGCCCCAACTGGGACAACCTTCCATCTACCAGGGCTTAGAATAGTGCTTGGCACCTGGTAAGAGCTTACCAAATGCCATCATATTATTATTATTATTATTATGGTGAAATGTGTCAGTGGAAGAACACAGCCTTACTTGATGTCACATTTGACAGTGAAGGAGGCTGAGAAGTAGGCTAATTCCAATACTCAGACTGTTATTCTATCTTTGACTGATTTTATGATGTTAACAAACTTTTCCAGACTGCTTACCTAGTGAAGGGCAGCCCACGATCCAACATAATTTACAGAGTTGAGGCTTTTTGGGAGGCCAGAAAAGATCAGATACAGCTCCTGCTTCTGCTCTCTGAACTTCTCCTGTGTCTGATATCTCCTAATGGTCATCACCCAAGGTACAACTGCCCTTCCTAATAGCAGTAGTAGTATTTATTGAGCTCCTCTATGGGGCAATGCACTCTACTGAGTGCCTAGAAAGATTTTTTTGTTTGATAGTTTTTCTTTATGGTATTTGTTACATGCTTACTATGTATCAGGTACTGTATACTAAGCGCTGGAGTAGATAGAAGCTAATCAGGTTGCATACAGTCCATGTCCCACACGACGCTCACAGTCTTAATCCCCATTTTTCAGATGAGGTAATTGAGGCACAGAGAAGTCAGTTGTCCAAGGTCACACAGCAGACAAGGGGAGTCAGGCAATCATATTTATTGAGTGCTTATTGTGTGCAGAGCACTGTACTAAATGCTTGGAAGAATACAACAAGTGCAGGAGCTGGGATTAGAACTAAAGTCCTTCTGACTTCCAGCCAGGGCTCTGTCCACTAGGAAACATTACTTCTCAAGTACAATACAAACAAGGAATGTGCTCTGTGACCAAAGGGGACTTACTTTATATAAGGGTGGAAAACTTCTTTGAACACCTGTTGTACTTCTTCTGGTTCCCAGACTGTATGCAGCAGACCGGTGAGTTTTCAGGCTAGTTTCTGCCCACCATATTTGGACACCTCCACAGGAATGCAATCTGGAACAGTGGCTTTTCAGTCTGAAGCTGGATTTACAGTCTTCAGTGCTTGGTTGGTTGAAATGCTCGCTGATAGGAAACTACTTTAATGATCTGGCCACCGACTTTATTAAGAAAATTGACACTATCAGGCATGATCTCCCTAAAATCTCCCCTGCCCCTCCTTAGTCACACCCTTCTCCTGCCCCTTCTTCAACTCTCCCATTTTTCCCAGCAGTATCTCTAGAGGAGATCTCCTGCCTTCTCTCACAATCCACCCTCTCCACCTGCACATCCAACCCCATTCCTTCACACTTTATCAGAACACTTTCCCCCTCATTTCTTCCCTCCCTAACTGCCACCTTCAACTGATCACTCTCCAATGGCTTCTTTCTTACGGCTTTCAAGCATGTCCATATCTCCCCTATCCTAAAACCCTCCCTTGACCCAGTGGCTCCTTCCAGTTATTGCCCCATCTCCCTCCTACCATTCCTTCCCAAACTCCTCAAGCGACCTGTCTAGCCCCACTCTCTCAAGTTCCTCTCCTCTAATTCTCTCCTTGAACCCCTCCAATCTGGCTTCTGTCCCTTTCACTCCACAGAAACCGCCCTCTCAAAGGTCACCAATGATCTTCTTCTTGCCAAATCCAATGGCCTCTACTCCATCCTAATCGTCCTTGACCTCTCAGCGGCCTTAGACACTGTCTACCGCCCCCTTCTCCTGGAAACATTGTCCAATCTCAGCTTCAATGACACCACCCTTTCCTGGTTCTCCTATCTCTCTGGCTGTTCATTCTCCACCTCTTTTGCAGGCTCCCTCCTCTGCCTCCCACCCCTAAACTGTGGGTGTTCCTCAAAGTTCAGTTCTGGATCCCCTTTATTCTTCATCTACACCCACTTCCTTGGAGAACTATTCATACTCTTGGCTTTGACTACCACCTCTAAGCAGATGGTATCCACCTCTAAGCAGATCCTTCAATTCATCACTACTTAAATGTCCTCCTGTCTCCTAAAACTCAATATGTCTAAAACAGAATTTCTTATCTTCCCACCCAAATGCTGTCTTCCCCCTGACTTTCTCATCACTATAGATGGCACCACCATCCTTCCTGTCTCACAAGCCTGTAACCTTGGTGTTATCCTTGATCCCTCTCTCTCATTCAACCCACATATTCAATCTATCACTAAACCCTGTCCGTTCTGCCTTCACAACATCGCTAAAAGCTGATCCTCCCTCTCCATCCAAACTGCTACCATGTTAATCCAAGCACTTATCCTATCCCACCTTGATTACTGCATCAGCCTCCTTGCTGACCTCCCAGCCTCCTATCTCTCCCCACTCCAGTCCTTACTTCACTCTGCTGTCCAGATCATTTTCCTACAGAAACGTTTAGACCATGTTTCCCCATTCCTCAAGAAACTCCAGTGGTTGCCCATCCTCCTCTGTATCAAACAAAAACTCCTCACCATTAGCTTTAAATCACTCAATCGCCTTGCCCCCTCCTACCTCACTTTGCCAATCTCCTACTACAACCTAGCTCATGCACTTTGCTCCTCTAATGCAAAACATCTCAATGTACTGCCACAGCATGGCTCAGTAGAAAGAGCACGGGCTTTGGAGTCAGAGGTCATGAGTTCAGATCCCGGCTCCGCCACCTTGTCAGCTGTGTGATTGTGGGCAAGTCACTTAACTTCTCTGTGCCTCAGTTACCTCATCTGTAAAATGGGGATTAAGACTGTGAGCCCCACGTGGAACAACCTGATTCCCTTGTGTCTACCCCAGCGCTTAGAACAGTGCTCGGCACATAGTAAGCACATAACAAATACCAACATTATTATTATCTCACCTATCTCACCACTAATGATTCACCCTCGTCCTGCCTCTGGCCTGGAATGCCCTCCCTCCTCATATCCGACAGACAATTATTCTCTCCTGCTTCAAGTCTTATTGAAGGCACATCTCCTCCAAGAGGCTTTTCCAGACCAAGGTCTCCTTTCCTCTTCACACACCCCCTTCTGCACCTCCCTGACTTGCTCCTTTTCCTCCATCCCCCCCCGCCAAGCCCCACAGCACGTATGTACATATCTGTAATTTATTCATTTATTTATGTTAATGTCTGTCTCCCCCTCTAGACTGTAAGCTCATTGTGGGCAGGGAATGTGTCCGTTTATTGCTATATTGTATCTCCCAAGTGCTTGGTACAGTGGTTTGCACACTGTAAGCATTCAATAAATACGAATGAATGAATGAATGAATGAATACTGTAATTTTAGCACTATCTCAGACTGTTGATTGGCAATTGAGAGAACACTGGTAATAATAATAACTATACTAATTGTGATATTTGCTAAGTGCTTACTTACTGTGTGTAAAATACTGTACTAAGAGCTGAGGTAGATACAAGATTTTCAGGTCCCACATGAGGCTCACAGTCTTAGTAGGAGGGAGAACAAGTATTGAATCCCCATTATGCGGATGAGGGAACTGAGGCACAGAGAAGTTAAGTGATTTGCTCAAGGTCACACAACAGGTAAGCGATGGAGCCGAGATTAGAACCCAGGTCTCCTGCCTCCTGGGCTCGTACTCTTTCTACTTGGCCATGCTATTTCAGTGTTCAGCCCACCTGTCCAGACTTGCAGCATGATCGGTCAGCAGCTTTGATTCATCAGCATTTAGGATGGGGTTGACAATACTTGACTTTGGTCTGAAGATGGCACAGATCTTTCTGAAAACTCTGTCTTGGCAGCCAGCCTATGTCTTTGCCTTCTTAGCTTTCACCATCGACCACCTCTCTTTCATCTGGCATCGTTGGGCATCTGCCATCTGTTTTATTGTGCTGGCAGGTCCTTTTTTTCTCAGTAGACTTCCTGTCAATGATCCATGAGGGATGTTGATGCAGTTGCTTGGCCTCACTATCGTTTTGTCTTGGTGAAGTCAAGGACATCTGCAGGCTTAATGTATATATGGTGTCCCTGAAACTGCACATGTAGTCTCAAGATCTGTGGTGTCAGAATATCAGAGTGAGTCAAGAGTCTGATCCATTCTCTTGGCTTGCTCTCAGTGCTTGCTAGCCAAATCTAAAGCTCACACATTAAATTTTTTGTAGGTGGCTTATACTGGTGGTGCCAGGAGAGAGCCTGCCACAAATCTAATTCTGCTGACTAAAATATGGTGGTCAAAGAGCAGGGATGTTTCTCTCACAGAACACGTGACGATGATATCATGTCTATCACACTGCTTTCCAATGACATTAGTACATTAGTACATTAGTATTAGGTGCCACTGATGGGAGCATGGGGTGGTTCCATGTGGTTTTTATTTTCGTGGCCAACTGGAGCACAGTGTTTGAGATAACCCAGTGATTACTCGCTCACGTATCAAGAAGAAGAGTGTCGTCTGTGCTTGCTTTACCTACATGGTGCCTAAATAAGACATTGGGCCCAGTTTTAGTTTCTTCCTTGATTTCTTACCACTGATAAGGTGGATGATCCGCTGGTCCACTGCTTGTCAAAAAATCTGACTAAAGTGGACATTTTTTAGGGATCTTTATCTCCTTCACCCCCAGATTGGGGAGCATAGCACTCTCCGTGAAAAAACTGCTCTGCTTACTAGGTGCCCAGCACTGTACTAAACCACGTGGTAGATACAAGATAATCAGGTCAGACATAGTCCCTATTCTACATGGGGCTCAGAGTCTAAGTAGGAGGGAAAACAGGGCATATGACAAATTGGTAAACTGAAGCCCAGAGAAGTTAAGTGACTTGCAACAGGGTCACAGAACAGGCAAGTGGTGGAGCCAGGATTAGAATCCAGTTTCTCTGATTCCCAGGCGTTCTCTGATTCCCAGGCCCAGGTTCTTTCCACTAGGCCATGCAGCTTCTCAAGAGAAGTTCTCTCATTCACCCCACACATCCAATCCGACACCAAGACCTGTCAGTCTCACCTTTATAATATTGCCAAGATCTGCCCTTTCCTCTCCACCCAAACAGCTGTCTTACTGGTACAGGCTCTCATAATATCCCGTCTGGATTATTGTGTCATCTTCTCTGATCTCCCTTCCTCCTGTCTCTCCCCGCTCCAGTCTATTCTTCATTCTGCTGCCCAGCTCATCTTCCTGCAGAAACGCTCTGGGCATGTCACTCCCCTTCTTAAAAACCTCCAGTGGTTACCTATCACCTCCGCATGAAACAAAAACTTCTCACTCCAGGCTTCAAGGCTCTCCATCACCTTGCCCCCTCCTACCTCTCCTCCCTTCTCTCTTTCTACTGCCCACCCTGTAGGCTCCGCTCCTCTGCCGCCCACCTCCTCACCGTCCCCCGTTCTTGCCTATCTTGCCGTCGACCCCTGGCCCACATCCTCCTGCTGTCCTGGAATGCCCTCCCTTCTCACCTCCGCCAAACTAATTCTCTTCCCATCTTCAAAGCCCTACTGAGAGCTCACCTCCTCCAAGAGGCCTTCCCAGATTGAGCTTCCCCTTTTCCCTCTGCTCCCTCTGCTGCCTCTCTGCCCCCCCTTCACCTCCCCTCAGCTAAGCCCCTTTTCCCCCCCTTTCCCTCTGCTCCTCCCCCTCTCCCTTCCCCTCCCCTCAGCACTGTGCTCGTCCGCTCATTTGTATATATTTTAATTATCCTATTTATTTTGTTAATGAGATGTACATCCCCTTGATTCTATTTATTGCTATTGTTTTTTTTTTCTGTCTTTCTCCCCCGATTAGACTATAAACCCGTTATTGGGCAGGGATTGTCTCTATTTGTTGCCAAATTGTACATTCCAAGTGCTTAGTACAGTGTTCTGCACAGAGTAAGCACTAAATGAATACTATTGAATGAATGAATGAATGAATGAATGAATGAATGAATGAATGAAAGAGAAGGATATGGACACTGTTATTAGTTTCGATCAGTGATGAATAACCATCATTCTTGCCACCACCTATGAGCAGGGTCAGGATTACAGGCCTCTTGTGGCATCATCTACCAGCTGCAGTCAACACTTACCCATTGTCACAGGGTTTTGAACAGGAAGACTTGAGTACCAAGAACTTGATTATTAGTGATGGTGGTTTGTGCAACCCCAGCCACTGTCCATCACCCTCTTGTCTTCCATAATAATCCTACCGGGCTTCAGTGTGCAACAAATGAGTAGGCAGCACATTGCGAAGTGAACACCAAGCAGTATGGCCTAGTGGAAAGAACATGGGCCTGAGAGCCAAAGGACCTGTCTTCTCATCCTGGCCCTGCCACGTGAATGCTGTGTGACCTTGAGCAAGGCACTTCACTTCCCTGGGTCTCAGTTATCTCATCTGTAAAATGGGGATTAAGGTTGTGAGCCTCATGTGGGACATGGACTGTGTCCAACCTGATTACTTAGTATATACCCCAGGATTTAGTACAGTGCCCAACACATAGTAAGCGCTTAATAAATACCATTAAAAAAAAGAAATAAAACAAAACCAAAGTTTCACACATAGACTTCAGTGACTGCTGTCTAGTGCCAGTGTGGTGCAGTGTGGCTTAGTGGAAAGAGCACGGGCTTGGGAGACAGAGGACGTGGGTTCTTATCCCAGCTCCGCCACTCACCTGCAGTGTGACCTTGGGCAAGTCACTTCACTTCTCTGTGCTCCAATTCCCTCATCTGCAAAATGGGGATTAAGTCTATGAGCCCCAGAGGGGACAACCCGATTACCTTGTATTGACCCCAGGGCTTAGAACAGTGCTTGGCACATAGTAAGCACTGAACAAATACCATCAATCATTTGTTTATTTTTTTATTTTATACCCATGAGCTCCCTACCCCTATGGTCTCATCTGCTGATATAGTACATTGCTAGAGACTGTGCGCCACTATGGGATAGAGAGAGAGTGAAAGAGACCTTGTATATATGGTCTATAAATACAGTATAGAGGTCTTAGTGTTGCTCTCTGCTCTTTTCATCTATCCATCAATCTGTGAAGGTCAAACTGTATATGCAGGGCCGTACTTTGGTCTGAAGCCATTTTGCTATTCAGGTAGTGCATCATCAATGGTATGCTCTTCAGTTGTCTACCTAGAATCTTGCCAGGAATGTAGAGCAAATAAGTACTCCACAGTTCATTTTCTCCCATAAATCCTAATATATTCCTGGAGATGGCTAGGTAGGGAGCCTGAAAACATCACCTGACCTAGCCCAGCCAAGTCCATCAGACCAGATGGCTCTCCATCCACATAGGAGACATGGGAGACAACTTTCTAGAGAGAATATCCTGCCAGCCCTGAATCTGTCAGGAAGAGAAATAATTTGTCCCATGGCAGTTCAGTTACCAGGCTGAAAACAAAGAGGCAATCAACCAATCAACTATATTGGTTAAGCACTTACTGTGTGCAGAGCACTGTACTAAGTACTTGGGAGACTACAACACAAAATAATTGGTTGATATATTCGCTGCCCACAATGCGTTTACAGTTTAGGGGAAAGACAGGAGGAAGGACAAAAGGAATGTGTCTGTTGATTGTTGTATCGTACTCTCCCAAGCACTTAGTACAGTGCTCTGCACACGGTAAGCACTCAATAAATACCACTGACTGACTTATATAAGGAGTCCAAGATCACCAATTGGTAGAGCCAGAGAGGGCAGGAGTGGATGAATGGCAGAGATATGATATAAGGAAGGAAACTGAATATGCTCTTGGGTCAAAGTATAACTACCATGACTGAATTACAGATCTGCAATCTGAATTGCCAGATTCACTTTCTGGCTAACCTTACAGTGGACATCTCCTGGGGAAAATGCCTGGAAAGAACCTGGTCCCCCAATTTTTTTATGTTAATTTTTAGGTGCTTACTATGCGCCAAGCACTGTACTAAGCCCTGGGGTAGCTACCAGCTAATCGGGTTGAGCCCAGTTCCTTTCCCACATGAAGCTCACAGTCTTAATCTCCATTTTACACATGAGATAACTGAGGCACAGAGAAATTAAGTAACTTGCCCAAGGTCATACAGCAGACGAGTGGCAGAGCCGGAATTAGAACCCAGTTCCTTCTGACTCCCAGTCCTGTGCTCTATCCACTAGACTATGCTCCTTCTCCCAGAGTGGGTTCACTGTCCCCTTCCAATTTGGAACCCTTTCCTCCCAGTCTTGCTGTGATATTATTTTGGACATTGTTCAGTGGCAGTGCTGATCATGTATTTCCTACTTTATATGGAACTTCACTCTACTCAGTCAGAAAGCTGGAACTCTATTCTAAATCATCTTTTGGCCTCATTAGCTCCTGAGACAATCATAGCCAATCCTCACAAACTCCTTGATAAGAAAATTAATAAAAATTGTGGTATTTGTTAAGTGCTTACTATGGGCCAGACACTGGACTAAGCACTGGGGTGGATACAAGCCAGTTGGGTTGGACACAATCCCTGTCCCATGTGGTGCTCACGGTCACAATCCCCATTTTACAGATGAGGTAACTGAGGCACAGAGAAGTGAAGTGACATGCCCAAAGTCACACAGCAGACAAGTGGTGGAGCCTGGATTAGAACCCATGTCCTTCTGAGTCCCAGGCCTGTGCTCTGTCCATTATGCCATGCTGCTTCTCGATATGCTTCCTCCTTCATGTTCTGGTTGGCCCTGACTATGCACAACCTTACATTTGCATCATTCACTTTGGCTTCCTCCATCCTGCACCACTCATTGCTCCACGAATAATTTCTATTTAGAAGCTAAGCAAAGTCCTGCCTTCAAGAGAGAGGGTATGTGCAGTTTCGTTGTCAAGACTGGTGCAAGCTCGTCGTTGCTTTTTACGAAAAAGGACTCAGTTTGTCTGGTCACAGTGGGGTATCGTTATTAGCCTATAACATTCTTTAATATCCTGCACTAGAGACTGGAAATGATCAACACTCATCCATCATGATCGTCCTACACATTTCAATCTGTAACTGTCAAATAAATTACATTTGGAGGGAAACAACCCAAATGATTAGTTTTCAAAGTTACAGATTGAGCAGATAAATGTCAAATCAATATTAAGACTGATAAGTTCCTCTCAGTGGGAAAGGATACTGGGAAACAATCTCTATTTGATTTCATTAGATCAGTTATCACCAAACTGTTATCAAATGGTTTACTAGTACCCTCTATCTTGGATCATTTAGTCATTCACCTCCCCAGAATGCAAATGGTTGGACTAAATGATCACTAGACGTCCCTTCTGACTCTAGGATTATAGGATTCATGAAAGCTGCTAGAGATAAAATTTCAGGCATTAAAAACTTAACTGGACAGCAGTGGTCAGCTGGTCTGGACTTGTAAATTTAAACTCATTGTCCATTTCTGATCTCCAGCTACTACTTGAGTGGTTACTTGTATCCACTCAAAAATAGTGAGCAGAGCAGATCCTGTTGCTTTATTCAGCAAGAGTGAGTGTCCCTCAACTGCAGCATATGGAGAGGATGAAGGTCCAACAGACTGCCTCTCTACACCTCTACCTCATCGAGCCATCCCATGAGGCAAGTTGTTAGAACAGATGTTGGAACCCTATTTAGTACAGAAAAGCCAAACAAAATGAAACCTATAAGCAGTTGGTGCTCATCGAGTCAATTATACAATTTAAACACCCATTAACTGAGCTAACTTCATTGTGGAGGTTTAATTATGAAACGATGTAAGGAAGAATTTAAAGATAATGTTGGATTTTACACTGATATTTTTAATTGGGTATAGAGGGATAGAGAGGTCAAGAAAAAAGAAGGTGAGAAAGAAAAGAGAGAAAGGAGAAGGAGGAGGAAGAGGAGGGGGGAAGAGGAGGGGGGAAGAGGAGGGAAAAAAAGGAGAGAGGAGAGAGGAAAAGAAAGAAAAAGAAAGATAGGAGGGGAAAGAAAAGGGTAAAGGGTGAGATAAATAGAGAATGAAAAAGAGAAAGAAAATGAATGAATCTATTTCTAGTCTTTTTCATTTGATAAGGTTGCAGGTGGGTGGACGCTGACTCCTCCCGCTTTCCCAGTGACTCTGAGGGAGTGGGAGAAGATGAGGCTCCCTCTAAAGAGAGAAGCAGAGGAGACAGTATCATCTGGGGTGAGCTAGGTTTCAGTGATGGCAAGGAGGAGCAGTGACTGGGTCAGGAACAGGTCAGTGATGAAGGGAAGCTTTCTCATAATGGAGTGCGGGTTCCACAGTCTGCACTTCGCTGAAGCTGTGGAGGGGCTCCGGGGGGAGGGGTTGAATGGGAATGAGATGATGGGGGATGGGGTGGAGGAGGAAGGTGGGGACTGTGTTAGGGCTGGGGAGGGGTTGGATTTAGAGGAATGAGGGCTGGTGCCAGGAAGCGAGGACAGGGTTATGCTGATTAGAGGGAGGGGACTGAGGAGACATGATGGGGTCAGAGAAGTTTAAGGGTTATAAATGAGGTTGTGAGCAATAACTTCTAAGCGTCATGGTGTAGTGGATTGAGCACAGGCCTGGGAGTCAGAAAGTCATGGGTTCTAAACCCAGCTCCACCCTTTGTCTGCTGTGTATCCTTGGGCAAGTCACTTAACTTTTCTGTACCTCAGTTACCACATCTGTAAAATGGGGATTGAGACTGTGAGCCCCACGTGGGACAAGGGATTTAGTACAGCACTTGGCACATAGTAAGCACTTAACATATACCATTATTAGTAGTAGTAGTAGTATTACATGCGGGTGCTTGGGTCCTTGAGAGTGAAGAGATAAATATTTAGGAGTAAATAGAAGGTTGACTTGATGCAAACACAGGCAGTCAATCAATCAATAAATAGTATTATTGAGAGCTTACTTTGTGTCGAGCACTGTACTAAGCTCTTTGAACAATATGACAGAGGTGGTAGACACATTCCCTTTCCCGAAACATGCTCACAGTCCAGAGGGGGAGAAAACATTAATGTAAATAAATAAATTATGGCTATGTATTAAGTGCTGTGGGGCAGCTGTTGATATGTAAAAATAGACATGTATCTATCCACTTGTGTCTATTTTTACCTACTCTCTCCTTCTTAATAATGGCATATTGCTATCTATCTTTTGTCCCATTAAACTGCAAGCTTGAGCACAGGATCTGGAGGACTTCCCGGCTGTGGCAATCTCCAACACTCTAAGTCACCAGGAAGTTGTTCTAGATGGAGTTCAGTAAAGTTTATTTGCCTCATAAAAGCAGTGTTTCCAGGTGGAAAGAACACAGGCCTGGGAGCCAGAGAACTTGGGTTCTAAATCCAGTTCTGCCAATCACCTACCCTGGGCAATTTGCTTAACTTCTCTGGGCTTCAGTTTCTTCATCATCAAATGGAAATTCACTACCTGTTCTCCCTCCCCCTTAGACTCTGAGTCCCATGTGGGATACAGGGACTGTGCCTGATCTGAATATCTTGTATCTACCTCAGGGCTTAACACAGCACTTGGCACAAAGTAAGTGCTTAACAAATACTGTAAATATTATGTGTGTGTCTCCTGGTTAGGAAGATGCTGGGTTCATTTATGGAGTTCACATAGCCAGCCAAGCTCCCCTCTCTCACACATTCAACAAAACTTTAGCCTTGATCTGCCATTTGTTCTGCAGTACCCCCTTGATCCAGGGTGGCTTCTTTGAGCTAAATAATCTCTAAGCACTCCACCAGCACCTTGCACTCAGCTCCTATTTTCTTTAGATGCTTGATATTTGCCCCACCCTCAACCTGACAGCACGTAATTATGTATCTTAAAATTATATATTATGTTACTCATTTATTCATATTACTGTCTGTCTCCCCTTCTAGACTGTAAGCTCATTATGGGCAGGGAAAGTGCCTGATAATTATGCTGAATTGTCCTCTCCCAAGCACTTAGTACAGTGTTCTCCATGTAGTAAGCTCCTCATCTTCCTTCCCAAGCCCGGTCCTCTCCCAGACTTCCCTATCACTGTGCATGGTGGGACCATCCTTCTCGTCTCTCAGGCCCGCAACCTCGGTGTCATCTTTGACTCGGCTCTCTTGTTCACCCCACACATCCAATCTGTTACCAAGACCTGCCGGTCTCACCTTTATAATGTCGCCAAGATTCGCCCTTTCCTCTCCACCCAAACGGCTACCTTACTGCTACAGGCTCTCGTAATATCCCGACTAGACTACTGTGTCAGCCTTCTCTCTGATCTCCCTTCCTCCTCTCTCGCCCCGCTCCAGTCTATTCTTCACTCCGCTGCCCGGCTCATCTTCCTGCAGAAACACTCTGGGCATGTCACTCCCCTTCTTAAAAACCTCCAGTGGTTGCCTATCAACCTCCGCACAAAACAAAAACTTCTCACTCTAGGCTTCAAGGCTCTCCATCACCTTGCCCCTTCCTACCTCTCCTCCCTTCTCTCTTTCTACTGCCCATCCTGCACGCTCCGCTCCTCTGCCACCCACCTCCTCACCGTCCCTCGGTCTCGCCTATCCCGCCGTCGACCCCTGGGCCACATCCTCCCGCTGTCCTGGAATGCCCTCCCTCCTCACCTCCGCCAAACTAATTCTCTTCCCCTCTTCAAAACCCTACTTAAAGCTCACCTCCTCCAAGAGGCCTTCCCAGACTGAGCTCCCCTTTTCCCTCTGCTCCCTCTACCCCCCCTTCACCTCTCCGCAGCTAAACCCTCTTCTCCCCCCTTTCCCTCTGCTCCTCCCCCTCTCCCGTCCCATCCTCTCGGCACTGTACTCGTCTGCTCAACTGTATATATCTTCATCACCCTATTTATTTTGTTTAATGAGATGTACATCACCCTAATTCTATTTATTTGCTATTGTTTTAATGAGATGTTCTTTCCCTTGACTCTATTTATTGCCATTGTTCTTGTCTGTCTGTCTCCCCCAATTACTGTAAGCCCGTCAAAGGGCAGGGACTGTTTCTATCTGTTGCCAATTTGTACATTCCAAGCGTTTAGTAAAGTGCTCTGCACATTGTAAGCACTCAATGAATACTATTGAATGAATGAATGAATGAATAGTAAGCACTCAATAAATAGAAATGATTAATCGATTGATTCACCCAGGGCAGACACCCTGGACCTTTCTCCTGGGGGCTGGGTCTAATCGGGGGCTAATCTCCCCCGATTAGACTGTGAGCCCATCATTGGGCAGGGATTGTCTCTATCTGTTGCCGAATTGTACATTCCAAGCACTTAGTACAGTGCTCTGCACGTAGTAAGCGCTCAATAACTACTATTGAATGAATGAATGATGGGGGGAGGGGGGGTGAAAAGTCTCTCTCTGCCTTCTGGACACATTTCCAGGGAATTGGCTGGGCCATCTGCTTGCTGATGGTTCCCACGCAGTCACTGGATCCTGTTTCTCATAGGTCCGGACACTCCCCCATATTGTAGCTTTGGGTACTCTGAGTTTCCCAGGGGTTGGCAGTGGCTGGCAGGATGCACTATGCTGTGGTGAAACCTCTTGTAGTCTGTTTTCCCAGGCACATACACACAGGCACACACACAGACATAGACACAAACACACACACAGACACCCCCTCCAAAGGGAAAGCCTAGAGGCCCACATCTTTTACTTCCTTTGCGTGTTCTTCAAGATGTTCTTCTTTTGCATGTTCTGCACAAGTAGGACCTCAAAAATTGCTGTTGATATTGATACTGACATTAGGCCTGAGGGTGATTCATTCTGAGCAAGGAGTTGTCTCTTGCTGGTGTGTATTCGATTGGCAGCTTCATACACCAGCCTAGGCTAGGATTCAATTAGAATCCACAAGAGTGGAATAAATAGTTGACACTTATTAATGTCTCCATAGAAGGTATCCATTTATGAGGCAGGTGATTATCTATCTATGATGATGATTATGGTATTTGTTAAGTGCTTACTATGTGCTAAGCACTGTTCTATCTATTTCTCTCTGTATATACAGTCCATATACATAAAGCAATTTCTACCCAGGTACTCATTAATACAGAAATAGTACACAGCCCTGAACTGTAAATTTGAAAATTGGGCTAAAAATTAATTCCATCTGGCCTCACATATGGGATGCTGACCCAATCAATCCGTGATATTTGTTGAACGCTTACTGTGTACCAAGCACTTGGGAGGGTGCAATACAACAGAGTTGGAACACACAATCCCTGCCCACAAAGAGCTTACAGTTTTTATGTTCTTCAATGCCATGATGCTTTTGGATGTGATAGTCTTCGAAACAGTTCTTCAAAAGCCATTCTGGCATATTTTTCACATTGTGTTGTTACTTCCAAATAGGGAAGGCCAGAGTGTGTGCATGCCTATCACACCCGTGAATGTTAGATTCTGAGACATGAAGAGACTGAAACTTTGTTCATCTAGCCAAAGTACCTTATTGTTTCTATTGTATTGATCTTTGTCTTTTATGTTTGTGCTTTTATTGTTTCATTTTTTCTTATGGGTCTGTCACAGCTCCCTTCCCTCCTTTGATTCTGAGCCCCTAGTCTAATTTTCACCTGTCTACTTTTCCCAGTGCCAAGCATAGTGCTTGGCACATGGCCATGCTTCATAAATACTATGACACTCCTCTTACTCCTACTACTTGTTGTCTTATTTGTCGAGTCGCGTCCGCCCCGTAGCGATGCCATAGACACATCTCTCCCAGAATGCCCCACTTCCATCCGCAATCGTTCTGGTAGTGTATCCATAGTTTTCTTGGGAAAAACACAGAAGTGGTTTACCATTACCTCTTTCCACCCAGTAAATGAGTCTCTGCTCTCGACTCTCTCCCATACTGCCGCTGCCCAGCGTGGGCAAGTTTTGACTTGTAGCAGATGGCCTTCCACTCGCTAGCCACTGACCAAGCTAGGAGTGGAATGGGTAGGCCTCTGCTTGACTCTCCCTCCCGTAGCCCCTGTCCTCTCCCCCTCCCTTCAGGCTCGCATCTCCTCCTGCCTCCAGGACGTCTCCACCTGGATGTCGGCCCGCCACCTAAAACTCAACATGAGCAAGACTGAGCTCCTCATCTTCCCTCCCAAACCCGGTCCTCTCCCAGACTTCTCTATCACCGTCGATGGCACGACCATCCTTCCCGTCTCTCGGGCCCGCAATCTCGGTGTCATCCTTGACTCGTCTCTCTCGTTCACCCCACACATCCTATCCGTTACCAAGACCTGCCGGTTTCACCTCAACAATATCGCCAAGATCCGCCCTTTCCTCTCCACCCAAACGGCTACCTTACTGTTACGGGCTCTCGTTATATCCCGGCTAGACTACTGTGTCAGCCTTCTCTCTGACCTCCCTTCCTCCTCTCTCGCCCCGCTCCAGTCTATTCTTCACTCCGCTGCCCGGCTCATCTTCCTGCAGAAACGATCTGGGCATGTCACTCCCCTTCTTAAACAACTCCAGTGGTTGCCTATCGACCTCCGCTCCAAACAAAAACTCCTCACTCTAGGCTTCAAGGCTCTCCATCACCTTGCCCCTTCCTACCTCTCCTCCCTTTTCTCTTTCTACCACCCACCCCGCACGCTCCGCTCCTCTGCCGCCTACCTCCTCACCGTCCCTCGGTCTCGCCTATCCCGCCGTCGACCCCTGGGTCACGTCCTCCCACGGTCCTGGAACGCCCTCCCTCCTCACCTCCGCCAAACTGATTCTCTTTCCCTCTTCAAAACCCTACTTAAAACTCACCTCCTCCAAGAGGCCTTCCCAGACTGAGCTCCTCTTCTCCCTCTACTCCCTCTGCCATCCCCCCTTTACCTCTCCGCAGCTAAACCCTCTTTTTCCCCTTTTACCTCTGCTCCTCCACCTCTCCCTTCCCATCCCCACAGCACTGTACTCGTCTGCTCAACTGTATATATTTTCATTACCCTATTTATTTTGTTAATGAATTGTACATCGCCTTGATTCTATTTAGTTGCCATTGTTTTTACGAGATGTTCTTCCCCTTGACTCTATTTATTGCCATGGTTCTTGTCTGTCCATCTCCCCCGATTAGACTGTAAGCCCGTCAAACGGCAGGGACTGTCTCTATCTGTTGACAACTTGTTCATCCCAAGCACTTAGTACAGTGCTCTGCACATAGTAAGCGCTCAATAAATACTATTAAATGAATGAATAGTCATGACTGGTAGAGTGCTGGAAACTCTCCAGGTGTTACTCTGAGAGGAGACTACTTACTATTACTATTATTATTACCACCAGTACCCATCAGGCTTGTTTTTCTTGGCTTCTACCTAGTGAAGGTCATATCAATTTTCCCTCCAGGGTATCATTTGAATGACCTTTCCTCTTGGTCTGGAAAGTTAACAACTCAATATTACCCTCTTCTGCTGTCAATATCTTCATCCAGTTTGAAATCTTATGACCTTCTCCATTTATTTCAGTAGTTCTGCATTTAATAATTCTAACATATATTAATAAGTTAACCTTTGGTAGAACGTGAAGAAGGTTAGTATGATGACTAATGAAAAATCACTTACAAAAAAGGACTTATGCAGTAGAAATCACACGTTTGGTGAGTATCCTAAAAATTACAGGAGAAAATTATGGTCAGAAATTGCTGAGAGTTTTCTGATGAACATTTTTGGCTATATGAAATAAGCACCTCACAAACCTGGAAAGATTCACCATTGTTTCCAGAAGCAGCATGGTGTAATGGATAGAGCACGGGCTTGGGAGTCAGAAGGTCATGGGTTCTAATCCTGACTTTGCCACTTGTCTGCTGTGTGACCTTGGGTAAGTCACTTCACTTCTCTGTGCCTCAGTTACCTCATCTGTAAAATGAGGATTAAGACTGTGAGTCCCTTGTGGGACAACCTGATTACCTTGTATCTACCCCAGCTCTTAGAACAGTGCTTGGCACAGAGTAAGCGCTTAACAAATACCATAATAATAATAATTATTATTGTTTATGATGGCTGGCATAACTGGAGGATCCATTTAAAGTTACTAAGCCATACTTTTCTTTCTGTGGCACCAGAAGGAGTCAATAACACACTTCTAGAAACTGAAAATGGAAAAACATCACTGTCTATGACATAGATATTCATAAAAACTCTTTAAGCTCCTTGCGGGCAGGGAATGTGTCCACCAACTCTGTTCTACTGTACTCTCCTAAATGTTTAATACGGTATTCTGCACACAGTAAGTACTAAATGCAGTGCTGCCTTGGAGGAAGTTTCAGAGCCAGGCCTTTCTGATCTTCCGAGAGGTAGAAGAGACAGTCTGACAGTGACAGTGCTTTGCACATAGTAAGCACTTAACCAACACCATCATCATCATTATTATTATGATACACTGTCCCTTGAAACCACTGTCCTTGTCTGCTCCTCTGTTTCTTCTCTGTTCTGATTCTGGTCAGTCAAGTGGTGTGGAGGGCCAGAGTATATTTGTTTTTTGTTGCTTCTGTTGTTTTTTTGTTTTATTTTCATTTCTTCTTTGGCTTTTCCCCTGGTTTTCTCAAGAAAAGGGCAAAGACCTCCCTGACCTTTCCCAAGCCACTCCAAGAGTAATACTCAACAATGGCTCATGAAATAAGTGACAGCATGAAGGTGTGGATCATGTGGAGATTCCCTTGTGACATGGCCACAGACCTCATCCATTATCCAAGTGCTTAGTACAGGGCTCTGCACATAGTAAGTGCTCAATAAATACAATTGAATGAATGAATGAATGAATGAATGAATGAATCCCTAACGACCCCTTCAAATATGTGTTCACCTGGTACCAGGGGGACTGGATGAGAGGATGTGGATGACTCAGTGTAAACCATCACCACTCCTGCAAAAATAACTCAAGTGTGTGCCCCGATAGCAGTGGGATTTTTCTGCACCCCTTGTTGCATACCTCCAACTATCATCTCGGCACTTTCATTTATTCATTCATTCATTCATTCATTCATTCATTCATTCAATACTATTTATTGAGTGCTTACTATGTGCAGAGCACTGTACTAAGCGCTTGGAATGAACAAGTCGGCAACAGATAGAGACAGTCCCTGCCATTTGACGGGCTTAGAGTCTAATCAGGGGAGACAGACAGACAAGAACAATGGCAATAAATAGAGTCAAGGGGAAGAACATCTCGTAAAAACAATGGCAACTAAATAGAATCAAGGCGAGGTACATTTCATTAACAAAATAAATAGGGTAATGTAAATATTGAGCAGTTTCGCACTCACAACCTCCTGTTACACTTTTGTATGTATCAACTGACATATTCGGTTATTTAAATACTTCTTCCTCCTATCTCTCAAGTTCTATGTGTCTATCTCCTCCATTACATTTTTAAGCTCCTTGTGTGCAGGGATCATCTGAGAAGGATGAGAAGCAGTGTGGCTCAGTGGAAAGGACCTGGGCTTGGAGGTCAGAGGTCATGGGTTCTAATGCCAACTCCGCCACTTGTCAGTTGTGTGACTTTGGGCAAGTTACTTCACTTCTCTGGACCTCAGTTACCTCATCTGTAAAATGGGGATTAAGACTGTGAGCCCCACGTGGGACAACCTGATTACTTAGTATCTCCACCCTCGCCCCCCAGCACTTAGAACAGTGCTTGGCACATAGTAAGTGCTTAACAAATGCCATCATTACTATTATTATTATCTCATCTAATTCGATTGTACTTTCCCAAGCATTCAGCTCAGTACTCTGCACAAAGTAGGCACCCAATAAATTACATTGACTGATGAGGGATTGATTAACCACGGGTGACAAAATAATGCTTACCCTGCATGGCAAGGAGCCTGAAAAGGTGTCGTGTGCTATTTCATCGCCCCAGGGGGCAAGTGTGCAGATGCTTTTCTCTCAATTCCACTCACACGGATACAACCTCACCATCAATGGCTTTGTCTTCGAAGATGTGGACAACTCTCATCTGGAAAAAAATTGAACTTGCTTATGATGTTTTAAAATCCTCAGGTCCACATGAAGCAGCATAGAGTTGACTAATAGAAGGAAACTGAGGTTCCATTGGGCAGAATCCCATGCCTATCCATGTTAAGTAATGGAATCCCTGAAATATACAGAGTCTGTAAACAGAGGAGGTAGAGACTTAAAGGGGCTAGAAAGCGGGCATAATTTATCTCTGCCCAGCATGGTCCAGTATTATTGGGGAAAAGTACTGCTGCTTCTCCCGCTTCTGCCCATCCCATTGGAATGGGACAGGTCTTCACCTTAGCAGGGATAGAAGGGAGAGGGTGATGCCACTTGTGGGACTTATACAAGCCTCGGCATTATCCTTGACTCATCTCGCTCAACCCACATATTCAATGTGTTACAAAATCCTGTCTGTTCAACTTAAACAACATCGCTGAAATCCACCCTTTCCTCTCCTTCCAAACTGTTACCACATTAATCCAAGCACTTATCCTATCCTGCCTTGATTACTGTATTGGCCTCCTTGCTGACCTCCCCACTCCAGCCCATACTTCATTCTGCTTCCTAGATCATTTTTCTACAAAGATGTTCAGTCCGTATTTCCCTACTCCACAAGAATCTCCGGTGGTTGCCTGTCCATCGCCACATCAGACAGAAACTCCTTACCATCGGCTTTAAAGCATTCAATCACCTTAACCCCTCCTACCTTACCTCACTGCTTTTCTACTCTAACACAGAGCACACACTTCATTCCTCTAATGACAATCTACTCCTTGATTTCACCTATCTCACCACTGGCCTCTTACCCACGTCCTGCCTCTGGCCTGGAATACCCTCTGTCTTCCCATCTGTCAGAAGATCACTTTTCCCACCTTCAAAGCCTTATTGAAGGCACATCTCTCCAAAAGGTCTTTCCTAATTAGGTCCTCATCACCTCTTCTCCTACTCCCTTCTGGGATACCCTTGCATTTGGTTTTGCACACTTTACTCACCCTTCCTTCAGCCCCACAACATTTACGTACATAACCGTAATTTATTTATATTAATGTCTGCCTCCCCCTCTAAACTATAGGCTTGTTGTGGGCAGGGAATGTGTCTACCAACTCTGTTATATTGTACTCTCCTAAATGCTTAGTACAGTATCCTGCACACTGTAAGCACTCAATAAACACAATTGACCACTTGATTGAAGTCACAACAGACCCAATACCTTGGGCAGGTCATGGAGACCACCAAACCATAATGCATCTTGCCTATCTTGACTTGGCCTGGAACTCACTGTGAGAATATTCCATACATCCATCAATCCATCAGTCAATCAACTGAATGCTTACTGTGTTCAGAGCACTGTACTAAACCCTGGGGAAAGTTCAGGACAATCTAGTAGGTAGACATGATTTCTGTCCACATAGACCTTACAAACTTTGAGTTTAGCAGCCTAGAGGGAAACTGTCAAATTCCCTAGTGCCCCTCAGCTATAAGTTCTGGTTCATTTTCAGAGTGACAGTATCATGGCCCCTATCTGAAACAGGAAGCACTGGGAGAGTCAGGAGACCAACTGAATGCAATCTCAACTAGGTAAGGGTCATTTAGGGGATCTATCTAATTTGGTTCAGTCCTATGAGACCTGCAGGCCAAGCATGTTCCTGGCAAGTCTATGAACAGGGAACTTAGTGGTCATGATCCTGGATGGATCAATGAAGAAGGAAGAAAAGGGGAAGGCAAGAAGAGTGGAGGGAGGAAGAGAGAGAAAGACTCGAGTGTTCTAATCTGGCAACCCTAATCACCCTTCAGCCAAGTAGGAAATGAAGACTATCTCAGTAATAGTTGTGATATGGTGCCCCTCCCCATGACCAGCCTCTGTATATCCAAATTTTCACCAGAAATTTCTGAATCCAACAGCTATTCTCTAAGTAGGAGCCAATTAGCTTTCATTTGAGAGGATATAGGTGGGGTGCATGAGAGGGGAAGAGAGAGGGAGAGGAAGGAGAGTTTGCAGCTTAGAAGGTCCCTTATGAGTGAGCAGCTCTAGTGCCAAATGGAGCTTTGTAATCACTTCCAGTTTTCTGCTGAAATAGCAAATTTGAAGCACACAAAAGCTGCTCAGGAATGGGGTAATTCACTGAATGGTCCACATGCTTCTGGAATCTACAGCCCATCTAATTCACTCTCTGCCATGATGTTGTCTGTTGTCTGTTGTCTGTAGAGTGAAAGGTTTAACAGCTCAGCTTTGGCAGCACGAAAGAATGAACAAATACTTTGGTTACTGAATTATAATGAATAAAGTTCTCATGTTCTCTAACCCTACTCGGGTCACTTCAGATTACAAAGGGATGAAAGCATTCATTTCCTGGATTTGACACTTCTAGAAATGCCCACAGCATATGACTGCTCTTCCCTATGTACGGACCAGTACTCTTATCAAAACAGAACATCTCAAATTTCCTCTCTGGGGCCATTTGACATTGCCTTCCCAGAAGGGCCGTGTGCAATTTCTTTCCTGAACTTGTCCATTGTATTTGGATCAATCCTGGATCTATCCAAGATAAAACCTACTAAATGATCAAGACTAGCAGAGTCACGCAACTGGCTGCTTGTCAATTGCTTTTCTGCATCAGGTGTAGCTAAAACAGTTCAGGGGCATGCGGTGGTGTATCATTGATTCCAAAGAGTTAAATCAATTAAGCACATTTGGTGGACACATGAGGGTGCAGAAATGGGCCCTTTCCCTACAGTGCTTGTCATCACTAGATGATCACTGAATCTGCTCAATTAGCTGCTTATCTTTCCACTTGTTCTTTGGAATGGGCATGTATTCATTTACATGGATCCAAGTTCAAAATGGTCATGGCAAGTTGGAGAATTGGGTGGATAACTGGATGAGGTTTCACAGAGAAGGATGCAGGGTATTTCCTCTAAGGAGACAGAGCAAACCCTGTAACTCCAAATTCAGGAAGAACTGGTTTTCTGCAGGAGTTCCTGGAGAAGACAAAGAGGTCATATGGCTCAGCAATTTGATGCTGCTGTGAACAAAAGAAAGTGTGATAAAGAGTTTTCCAAATAGAACCCAAGAATCACAAGAGATGTGGGCCAGACATTTCAGTACAAGGCAAGGTTTTATGAGTGTATTTTAGAGCAGCAATTATGTGCAACCCAGTCACTCTCCCATTTAACAAAGTGCCCAGGTGATTAGGTGGGTGGGGATTAATCATGACCAAAATCCAGAGATGATCTTGATGACTCAAAAAAATGCACTCAAATGCATCAACCCAATCCAAAGAGCAATTGGTATGTTTGAGTCTGACAGTCAGACCCAAGCCTGAAAATAGAAATAAGCCCTTTCGTTGAGTCCCTGGCTGAGCATTGGTGGGAGCATGGCTTAGAGAGCAGATGGAAGATTTGATCTCCAAGCTGGGCCTGAAAAGCCTGGTTCTTTCCCAAGGGGGTGCTTCCATTTATCAGGGGATCCCCCTCCTGCCATTGCCCTCTGAACTCCTCCAATGAGTCATCCACACTCACCACCTCCAGGTTTTCTCCTTCAACTCTCTCCTCGACCCTATCCAATCTGGCTTCCATCCCCTTCACTCCACAGAAACTGACCCCTCAAAGGTCACCAATGGCTTCCTTTTTACCAAATCCAATGGCCTCTAATCCAACCTAATTCTCCTCTATCTCTCAGTTGCCTTCAACACTGTGCACCACCCCCTTCTCCTGAAAACACTATCTAACTTTGGTTTCAATGACATTGTCCTCTCCTAGTTCTCTTCCTATCTCTCCCTGGCCACTCCTCAGTCTCTTTCACGGGCTCCTCCTCTGCGTCCCACCCCATAACTGTGGGAGTCCATCAAGGCTCAGTTCTGGGTCCCCTTCTATTTTCCATCTACACCCGCTCCCTTGGGGAACTCACTTGCTCCAAAGTCTTCAATTACTATCTCTCAGCGGATGATTTTTAAATCCACCTTTCCATTTTCCTCCTGCTTTCAGGAAATCTCTACTTGGATGTCCCACCGATACCTCAAACTTAACATGTCCAAAACAGAACTTCTAATCTCCCAACCCAAACCCTGTCCTCCATCTGACTTTACCATTACTGTAGATGCAACACTACCATCTTCCCTGTCTCCCAAGCAGACACACTGTTTGGAGGATCCATCTCGAGCCCATAACCTTGGCATTATCCTTGACTCATCTCTCTCCTTCAACCAACACGTTCAGTCTGTCACAATATCCTTTCAGTTCTATCTTCGTGACGTCTCTAGATTCCGTACTTTCCTCTCCAACCAAACTGCTATCACCTTGATTCAAGCATTTATCATTCCTTGCCTTGATTAGTGCATCACTCTCCATGCTGATCTCCTTGTCTCCTGCCTCTGCCCTCTCCAGTCTATACTTCACTCTCCTGCCCAGATCATTTTTCTGAAAAAAAATTCCATCCATATTTTCCCACGCCTCAAAAACTCCAATGGTTGCCCGCCCACTTCCGCTTCAAACAGAAATTCCTTACCACTGGCTTTAAAGAACTCTGTTAGCTCTCTCCTTTTTACTTAACCTCACTGACATCCTACTACAACCCAACTTGCACACACCTCTTTTCAAACATCAGCTTACTCTCTGTACCTCCACCTCATCTATCCCTCTCACAGTCTCCCACGCCTTCAATACTCTCCCCAAATCACATCTTCTCCAGGATGTCATTCCAGACTAAACTCTCTATGTCCCCCATCCACTGTCTCCCCTGCTTCAACTATAGGCTTGGCTGTGTACCCTTTAAGTTCCTTTTCTACTCACCCCAACCCCACACCACTTATGTACACATCCTTATACTCTACCACGTCTCCTATCCCTGATGTATTTTAATATCTGTCTCCCCCATTCAAACTGAAAGTTCCTTGTGGGCAGGGATTTGGGGCAGGAATTGACTGTGAGACCCATGCAGGACACAATTATCTTGTATCTACCCCAGCACGTAGTACAGGGCTTAGCATATAGTAAGCACTTAACAAATACCATTATTATTCTTATCATTATTAAATATACCAACGTGGGGATGGTCAACAGTGTCAAAGGCAACTGAGAGGTTGAGGAGGATGAGGCTGAGTAGAGGCCATTTGATTTGGCAAGAAGGGGATAATTGGTGACCTTTGAGAAGATGGTTCCTGTGGAGTGAAGGAGATGGAAACCAGATTGGAGAGGGTCAAGGAGAGAATTGGAGGAGAGTGACTTAGTAAGTGCCTAATAAATATCATTTAAAAACAAAGACGTGTATATAAGTTTACATCTTCCCACCCAAACCCTGTCATCCCCCTGACTTTCCCTTCACTATACATGACACCACCATCCTTCCTGTCTCACAGGCCCATAACCTTGGCATCATCCTTGGTTCCTCTCTCTTATTCAACCCACAGATTCAATCCATCACTAAATCCTGTCGGTCCCACCTTCAACACATTGCTAAAATGTGACCCTTCCTCTCCATCCAAACTGCTAACACAGTAATCCAAGCACTTATCCTATCCTGCCTTAATTACTGCATTAGCCTTCTTGCTAACCTCACAGCCTCCTCTCTCTCCTCACTCCAGTCCATACTTCACTCTGCTTGCCTGGATCATTTTTCTTCAAAAACTTTCAAGACATGTCTCCACTTGTCTTGTCTTATGCCGAGTCGTCTCCGACCCATAGCGACACCATGGACACATCTCCCTCAGAACGTCACACCCCCATCTGCAATCGTTCTGGTAGTGTATCCACAGAGTTTTCTCGGTAAAAATATGGAAGTGGTTTGCCATTCCCTCCTTCTGTGCAGTAAACCTGAGTCTCCAACCCTCAACTCTCTCTCATGCCGCCGCTGCCCAGCACGGGTGAGTTTTCACTTGTAGCAGATTGCTTTCCACTCGCTAGCTTGCAGTCTCTCACCGCAAATGGCTAAGGGTCTTCTCCAACTGCTTGGCACCCTTATTTGCTCCCCATCCTTCTCTCCGTTTGACTCAGCTAAGTATTTACACTTCCCTCAGAGAGGGGCACCACAGAGTGACTTTTCTGACTCTTTCTTCCCTGTCCCAAGTACAGGAACTAGCCAGACTGGATGTCACAATATGTCATTCCTTTGAGATGGCTCGATTGGGTTCTTGGAGACAAAATAGTCACTCTGTGCACTGCTCCATTGTTTATGCCTCTTGATTGGCCTGGGAATACACAGCTAGTACCTGGAACCTCTAGCAGTCATCCTCATTTCTAACCTTCACTCCCCTCCCTGCCATAGACTCTGAGATTTAATAATAATAATAATAATAATAGCATTTGTTAAGTCCTGACTATGTGCTATGCACTGGGATAGATACAAAATTATCAGGTCAGACAACAGCTCTTTTTCCACGTGGAGCTCATGGTCTAAGGGAGGAGGAGAACAGATATTCAATCCCTTTTTTTACTGATGAGGACACTAAGGTCCAGAGAGGTTAAACCACTTATTCAAGGTTACACACCAGGCAAGTGGTGTAGACAGAATTAGAACACAGGTCCCCTGACCCCTAGTCCCTTGCTTTGTCTACTGTATGCTTGGAGGATATATTTATGGTAATGGATGGGGACATGGAAAAGCCTGAGGTACCCCCTGTCAATCAGTTTATTGTGGTTTTACCAAGGTTCCTGCTTAGAACTGGAAGGCTGAACTAATGGTTTCAAAACTCTACAAATGGTGGTGTCACTCTCACAGATTAGCCAATGTGAGGTTTCTGTTGGTACTGAGAATGTGGAATGCCCTGTGAGGAATCATGGTGAGGATGAATGTATCTCCTGAAAACTCTATCCCCAAAAGCATCGGTGACCCCTTGGTTCAGTAGAGTTTCCCCTAAAGCTCTGCTAATGAGAAAACAGAAATGAGACAGAAGGTAGCAAAAAGGTACAGGAGGATTGGAATGGAGTAGGGGCCATTGGATTTGGCAAGAAGAGAGTCATTGGCGACCTCAGAGAGGGCCATTTCCATGGAATGGTTTATTCTTCTCAGTCCTGTATAAATTTATTTTAGGCCCTGCTCGTGAAGGGTCGGGCTTATTTTCATGAATGTCCTCTCAAGTGACATGGGGAGGAAATAGAGATGCTCTCTTGAGGTGCTTTCCGAGCAAAGGATCCTATGAATCCAGCAGGGTGAGGGTGAGGTTGCAGACCTTGAGAAGAATCATGGGCACTCACAGACCTGACTCCTAAATATAGTCCTGCGTTCTTATTTCTCTCCTTTAAAAGAGCTGGTAATAGTGGTTATTTCAAAGGAATGCGTGAAGTGGATGGGGACCAATAAATCTGTGCAAAACCAGGAACTAGGCTACCAAGCCTTTTTCAACTCAGACAAATTCACTTGTGGACTCCCAGCCACCAGGGCCAGACTAAAGCTCCAATTAAGGCTCAGCAGAAGCTTGCAAAATCCTCTGGCCAAAACTAACCTCTTCTGCAGTGTGCTTGTCTAGCCCTACTTCTACAATAACCCTGATCCTTTTCCAACCCTTCCAGGGCTAATTGGAGTCCCAGTAGAGTTAATATTGAGGAAAGAGGGCAGAGTCAGAGTGCCAACCAGTGGCTTTAGTTAACCTTCTGATCCCTGTCAGAGACCTTACTACCACCCAGTCAAAGGCAGTGAGCCTTGGACAGCTGTCCTTTTTACCCAATTGAAAAACTGGTCCTGTTCCCATCTCCGACGTCCCACTTGAAGACACAACGTCTCTGATGCACCTGTTGAACCAGGCTTCCAAATAGGGTAATAATATCTGTGGCATTTCTTTAGCACTTACTTTATAATAATAAAGATAATGATGGTATTTGTTAAGTGCTTCCTATGTGTAAAGCACTGTCCTAAGCACTGGGGGGAATACAAGGTGATCAGGTTGTCCCATGTGGGGCTCACAGTCTTAATCCCCATTTTACAGATGAGGGAACTGAGGCAAGGAGAAGTTAAGTGACTTGCCCAAAGTCACACAGCAGACAAGTGGCAGAGCCAGGATTAGAACCCATGACCTCTGACTCCCAAGCCTGTGCTCTTTCCACTGAGCCATACTGTCCAATTACTGTGCTAGGTGCCAGTATAGATACAAGATAACCAGGTCAGACACAATCCCTGTCCCCCACAGTGCTCACTGACTAAAAGGGAGAGAGAAAGCAGGTATTGAAACCCCATTTCACAGATGAGGAAAATGAGGTCCAGAAAAGTTCAGTGACTTACCCAAGGTTACAAAGTAGGCAAGTGGCAGAGCCAGGATGCGATCCCAGGTCCCCTGATTCCCAGGTCCATGCTCTTTTCACTAGACCACACTACTTCTCAATCAATCACTGTCAGTTAATTGTATTTATTGAGAGTTCACTGTGTGCAGAGCACTGTACTAAAAGCTAGGGAGACACCATACACTATATATGATATTCATTCATTCATTCAATAGTATTTATTGAGCGCTTGCTATGTGCAGAGCACTGTACTAAGTGCTTGGAATGTACAGTTCAGCAACAGATAAAGATAATCCCTGCCCATTGACGAGTTTACAGTCTAATCGGGGGAGACAGACAGACAAAAACAATAGCAATAAATAGAATCAAGGGGATGTACACCTCATTAATACTTTAACAATATAACAGACACGTTCCCTGCCCCTAATGAGATTACAGTCTAGACAGGGAGACAGATATTAATATAGATTAATAAGTGCTGTGGGGCCAGGAGTGGGGATGAATAAAAGGAGCAAGTCAGAACAATGAAGAAGGGAGCTGAAGAAAAGGAAAAGAGGGCTTACCAGGGAAGGTTTCTTGGAAGAGATGTGCCTTCAATAAGACTTTGAATGGAGGCAGAGTAATTATCTGTCGGATATCGGGAAGGAGGGTTTTCCAGGCCAGAGGCAGGACATGGGAGAGAGGCCAGCGGTGAGATAGATGAGGCTGAGGTACAGTGAGAAGGTTAGCATTAGAAGAGTGAAGCTTGTGTGATGGGTGGTAATGGGAGAGTAGCGAAGTCAGGTAAGAGGGGCAAGGTGATTGAGTGCTTTAAAACTGATGGAAAGGAGTTTCTTGAGGAGTGGGGAAACATGACCTGAACATTTCTATAGAAAAATGATCCAAGCAGCAGAATGAAGTACGGACTGGAATCGAGAGAGACAGGAGGCTGGGAGGTCAGCAAGGAGGCTGCTACAGCTATCAAGGTGGGATAGGATAAGTGATTGGATAAACACGGTAGCAATTTGGATGGAGAGAAAAGGGTGAATTTTAGTGATGTTGTGAAGATTGAACCAACAGGATTTAGTGATAGTTTGAACATGTGGGTTGATTGAGAGAGCAGTCAAGGAAATCTTCGTGACAAGGAGTGGGCAATTATTTTGGTCTGCAGGCCACTTGCCAAATATAGTAAGCCTTCTGGGAGCTAATAGGAAAGATCAGTGGAGGGAGAGGGGCAGGATTCAAACTGCCGAAAGGAAGGCTTTTCTGGGCACAGTGGCTCATATTTGCCTCTGAATCAGTTGTGGATATCTTTTGTAACCTGCACTCACCTTTGCTCTTCGATTGCAGATGGCTTGGAGTCCATTAGGAGTAGCTGTAGATGCAGACTGTGGGTGTATTCTGCTGACCCCTGTTCCAAAGGAGGTTGTTTAGAAAGATATTTAGTACTCATTGCCATTTCGGTGAGGCGGAAATCCTTTCATTTTGTAATAATTAAAGCTCAAGTCTCCACTTTCACAAATTTGTCAGAGAATTCCTTCCGAGTCACATTCCCACAAGTCTCCTGGCCCCTGGGCTTGCCATCCTGTCTCCAGGACCCTTTACCACCCCTCTATTCTAAATCCACTTTTCTAAATCCATTTTTATGGCATTTTTGGTGGGAGGAGTGGGAATTGCAGTGGACTTTTCATGCTGCCACCCTAGCAAATTGCACACCAGGAGTCTTCACACCTTTGGTAAACAAATTGCAGGGGCCAAGGATGGGGCAGGATTGAGGTGGGATGGGGGCAGAGCAGGTGACTGCAGCCATGAAAGGCGGTTGGCTTGAAGAAGTAGTTGGGGCTTAGAGAAGGTCTGTAGCAGAGGAGTGGAGGGTCTCAGACAGGGTCTGAGGCTCTAGGCAAAGGATGGAAGGGCTTGAAGGAGGAAGTGGGGCACTTAGAGGAGGTTTGAGGCTGGCAGGGGTAGTGGAGGACAAAGGAGAAATTGGAAGGGGTTTGGAGAAGATCAGAAACTAGCTGAAGCAGTGGAAGGATAGGGTGAGGAGATGGTTCAAGGGAAGGCTCAAGGGAGAAGATATGGGACTCTTTCCAGTCCCCCCAACCCATTCCTCCTCTTCTTCCGCTGCTTCCTACTCTCATCCTATTCGAGAAGTAGTGTGGATAGAGCATGGGCCTGGGAGTCAGAAGGGCCTGGGTTCTAACCCCAGTTCTGCCTCATGTCTGCTGTGTGACCTTGGTCAAGTCAATTAACTTCTCTTCGGCCTCAGTTCCTTCTTCTGTAAAATGGGGATTAAGAGTGTGAGCCCCATGTGGGACAGCAACTCTGTCCAACCTGAATAATTTGTATATACCCTGTGCTTGGCACATAGTAAGCACTTAACAAGTACCATAATTATTAAGTACCATAATTATTACCCCATCCAACCCTGGCTTCAGCCCCCACAACTCCAGGTCTGCAGCGGCAATGTTTGTTAAAACTGCAGAGACAGGTTTAGGGAATGGGCCGAGATACCAGAATATATTAAGAGCCATGAAACAGTGGGGAGAGGGGAAAGGGCAGAGCACGGGTGGACATCTATGGAGTGGGGCTAGCTTTAAGTGAAATCAGCTTAATAACTGATTGTCTTGTGATTTTCCTAATTGCAGCCTCTAAAGTGCTAAAATCATTTTGCAGAAAACCCTGGAGAAATAGCCTTGGTCTTCTTGAGAGAGCCTTTGGTTAAGGTGTCTCCCAAAATAAAAGCTAACCTGCTCTCGATTAATTTGTGCAGCAGAATTGCCTTTGATGGTACACTTTGAGGGATATCTTCATTCCATCAAAATCGATAAACTGGCATCTAGGCCCTCTCAGCTGCCAGGTGGAAGGGACTACCAGGCTGGCAAGGGTAGCTAGTCTAGAAACCATTTCGTTGATGAAACTGGAACATCTCCAATTTATATATCAATTTCCAAGTTGCTGGGAAAATATTCTTCTTCAAATGCCCCAGGTTGTTCATCATCTTTCTAGGATCTTGCAACCTCATCGGAGCCATGGCTTGATATTGTGAATTGATCAGTTAATCAGTGGTATTTATTGATCACTTACTGTGTGGAGAGCCCTTGGACTGTGAGCCCCACGTGGGCTGGATACTGTGTTCAACTGGATGAACTGGTATCAACCCAGTTATCTGAGTATCTAAGGTAGCCAATGTATCTAAGGTATCTAATTTAGGATTCTACCCAGTTTAAAAAACAGTGCTTGACACATAGTAAACGCTGAACAAATACTAGCATTATTACGCTGAACAAATACTAGCATTATTATCGTTCCTCTTTTCCCACTCCCTTCTGCTCACCCTGATTTGCTCCCTTTATTCACCATTATATTGTTGTTTATAAGGCTTTTAATAAAATATTCATTTAGGCATTTTGAAGTACCCTACAAAAGTAGTCCAGAAGCATGCTGAGGGAAAAAAAACTTTTTAAGTCAGCCTAAAGAATAGTTTGAAAAAATGATCGGTATCTAAGTCTGTTGTCGACTCGTCAGTCACTGGAAGAACTAGATTGGCTGGAATCAGTCGATCGGCAATACGTATTGTATGTGCTTACTGTGTGCAAGACCACTGAACTAAGTGCTTGGGAAAGTACAATACAACTGAGTTGGTAGACCCATTCCCTACCCCCAAGGAGCATACTGTCTTTAGAGGAGGAGAAATGATGGCCTAGTGGAAAGAGCACAAGCCTGGAAGTCAGGAGACCCAGGTTCTAATCCCAGAGCTCTGTCACTGGCCTGCTGCGTGACCCTGGAGAAGCCACCTAACTCCTTGGTCCCTCATTTTCCCCATCTGTAAAATAAGAGTTAAGTAACCATTCTCCCTTTCCCTTAGACTGCAAGGCCTATAATGGGACAGGGCCTGTGTAACACCTGCTCATATTGTATCTGCTCCAGCACAGTGCCTGGTAAGCATGTAACCAATACCACAGCCATTATGTATAATTATGACTGGAGAGAGCTAAAGCAATGGGAGCCCCTATCCTCTGCACTGAAGGAGACCAGCACTCAGATTGACATCACCTCTTTGCCCAGTCTGGGTTACTGACTGCCACCCTACCTAAGGATCATTCATTCATTCATTTGTATTTATTGAGTGCTTACTGTGTGCAGAGCACTGTACTAAGTGCTTGGAAAGTACAATTCAGCAATAGAGACAATCCCTGCCCACACCAGGCTTACAGACTAGAAGGAGGGAGACAGACAACCAAACAAGTAAACAGGCATCAATATAAATAAATAGAATTATAGATATGTACATATATACACAAGTGCTGTGGAGCAGTGAAAGGGGGGTAGAGCAAATGGAGCTAGTCAGGGAGATGCGGAGGGGTGGGGGAGCAGAGGAAAAGGGGGGCTTAGTCTGGGAAGGCCTCTTGGAGGAGGTGAGGCTTCAGTAGGGCTTTGAAGGGGGGAAGAGTGATTGTTAGGTGGATTTGAGGAGGGAGGACATTCAAGGCCAGGGGTAGGATGTGGGCCAGGGGTCGACGGTGGGACAAGCGAAAATGAGGCACAGTGAGAACGTTAGAACCAGAGGAGCAGAGTGTGCGGGCTGGGATGTAGAAGGAGAGAAGGGAGATGAAGAAGGAAGGGGCAAGGTGATGGAGAGCTTTGAAGGCAATAGCGAGGAGTTTTTGTTTGATACGGAGGTTGATAGGCAACTACTGGAGATTTTCGAGGAGGGGGGTGATATGCCTAGAACATTACTGTAGAAAGATAATCCAGGCAGCAGAGTGAAGTATGGATTTAAGTAGGGAGAGACAGGAGGTTGTGAGGTCAGAAAGGAGGCTGATGCAGTAATCCAGTCGGAATAGGATGGGGGATTATACTAACGTGGCAGTGGATCAGTTCTGCAGCATCCCCTTTGACCCTTCCCCAGAGGTGGGGGTCCCAGATTGAAATAGGGTTCCCTAACTGAAAGTAGCCTATTATCAGTCTGGAGTCAGACCTGGGAATCAGAAGGTCATGGGTTCTAATCCCTGCTCTGCTACCTGTCTGCTGTGTGACTTTGGGCAAGTCACTTAACTTCTCTGGGCCTCAGTTCCCTCATCTGTAAAATGGGGATTAAGACTGTAAACCCTGTGTGGAACAGGGACTGTGTTCAACCCAATTATCTTATTTCTATCCCAGTGCTTAGAACAGTGTCTGCACAAAGTAAGTGCTTAACAAATACCATAATTATTATTATTATTATACTCTCAAGTGCTTAGTACAGTGTCCTGCACACAGTAAGTGCTCAATAAATGTGATTGATTGATTGATGCAATAGAGTAAGTAGACATGATTCCTGCCCTCAAAGTGTTTACAGTCTATCGGGGAGGCAGATATTAGAAATAATTATAAAGGGAGGGGAGGCAACCAAGTATATTGACATGGATATATATGGGGGTAGGGATGCGAGTGGGGGAATACCCAAGTGCTTAGGAAATACAGATTCAAGTGCATAGGTGACCCACGAGGAGGGAAAATAAGGTGGGGAGATGAAGCATTAGTCAAGGAAAGCTTCCTGTGATTTCAGTAGGGTTTAGACTGAGGGCTCCATGTGGGACAGTGATTGTGTCCATCCTGAATATAATAATAATAATAATAATGTTGGTATTTGTTAAGCGCTTACTATGTGCCGAGCACTGTTCTAAGTGCTGGGGTAGACATAGGGGAATCAGGTTGTCCCACGTGGGGCTCACAGTCTTAATCCCCATTTTACAGATGAGGGAACTGAGGCACAGAGAAGTTAAGTGACTTGCCCACAGTCACACAGCCGACAAGTGGCAGAGCTGGGATTCGAACTCATGAGCCCTGACTCCAAAGTCCGTGCTCTTTCCACTGAGCCACGCTGCTTCTCAATCACGTGCATGGCACATAGTAAGTGCTTAACAAATAGCATAATCATTATTATCCTTGAAGATGGGGAGAGAGTTAGTCTGTCCTGTATGAAGGAGGACTGTGTTCCAGGAAACAGGAAGAGCATGAGCAAGGGGTCGATGGAGAAATAGATGAGAGTGAGGTACAGTAAGGTGACTGATATTAGCAGAATAAATTGGGAAGTCTGGGTCATAGGGAGAGAGGAACCAGGATAGGTAGGGAACGGCATCTTAAAGCTGTTGGTGAGGAGTTTCCACAGGATATACAGGCAACCGTATTACTCGGGAAGATGAGTTTTGACTGGATAATACCCAGTCCACTGTTGAGGGCAGCAATGACCATTTACATGGAGAGTCTAGGATCACAGCCTAAGGCATCCCTATGGCAGCCAGGGAGAGGGAGAAAGGCAAAAGGATCCAGCTTCTCTAGAATAAAGCTAGGTCACCTCCATGGTAGCGGGAAGTGAGGATGCGGGGGGTGGGGGTGGAGGGAGGAAAAGAGAGGACTTCAGACCTTCAAGGCCCAGGATACAAGTGAGTGGCTACCATGGTTTCAGCTGTTGTTTCAACACAGATGATTCCACAAATCTATCTCTCCTTCTTTGCAGTCTCAGATTTCCTAGTGCCAACACCTCAAACTTAATATGTCCAAAAAATAGAACTCTTCATTTTCCCACCAAAACCATGCCTTCCCTGTATTTTTCATCACTTGGGACAACACTACCTCCCTCCTTGTTTCACAAGCCTGTAACTTTGACATTATTTTCAATTCATCTCTCTCATTCAAACCCACATATTTAATTTGTCACCAAATCCTGTTGCTTCTACTTTCACAACATCTCTAAAATCCACCCTTTCCTCTCCATCCAAATGACTACTATGCTGATCCAAGCACTTATATCCTACCTTGACTACTGCATTAGCCTCCTTGCTGACCTCCCTGCATCCTGTGTCTCCCCACTCCTGTCTTTACTTTACTCTGCTTCCCAGATCTTTTTTTTCTTAAAAAAAGAAAGCTGTTCAGTTCATGTCTCTCCACTCAAGTTCCTCCAGTGGTTGCCCCTCCACCTCTGCATCTAACAGAAACTCCTTACCATTAGCTATAAAGGACTTGATCAGCTCACCCCTTCCTCCTTACCTCACTGATTCCATACTGCAACCCAGCCTGCACATTTTGCTTCTCTAAAGCCCACCTCAATCTCATCTATCCCACTGCCAACACCTTGTACACATCCTGCCTCTGGCCTGGTACTCCCTCCCCTTTCATATATGGCAGACCACCACTCTCCCCAGTTTCAAAGCCTTACTAAAGTCACATCAACTCCAAGACGCCTTCTCCAATTAAGCCCTCATTTCCCCAACATTTTCTCCATTCCATGATGTCTATACATTTTGATCTGCACCTTTTAAGCACTTAGTATTCTCCCCCTCTTCAGACCCACAGCACTTGCGTATGTATCCATGGTTTACTTTAATATACATCTCTTTTAGACTGTAAGCGCCTTGTGGACAGCGAATGCATATAATAATCTGTTTATTATATTTTCCTAAGTGTTTAGTATAATGCTCTACATACAACAAGTGTACACTAAATGCCATTGATTGATTGGTTTCTGCAATGGAGGCAAGGTGGTGGTGGATTCTGGCTTCTCCGGGTTTGGGATATGATTGAGAATGGGAATAAGTATGCTGATTTATGGGAGATCTTGGTCTGTCACTGCCCAGGGGATGGCACCCCCTGCCCCCTCTCTTCAGAGATCACATTTACAGATTTGACTCCCTTTCACCCCCTTCTTTCTCATCCTATGTGTTCTGGAGTTGAGTGGCAAATGGAGTTTGGCCCAACAGTTCTTGAGTTCTTGAGCCTTACCAAGGCAAGAGCCCATGTTCTGATCCTCTGCATTTTGGAGTTGGGTGAAAGTCTGGACTGGTGGATTTGGGTGGAACTCAAGCCCTGGAAGCGAGTTCCATGTGGCAACAAATCCTAAATGGTGCTTCCTGGTGCACTCTATAAGGACCATTAAACTCTGATTGTGGTGACCTCTGATCAGCTGTGGGAGTGAAATGTCGAGCCAGTAACCAATGAGAGGCCCCAGAAGATTGATGCCGGTGGGGCCATCTCAGGGAGGGACAGGGAGAGCTGATTCTGTTGGCCTGGAAAGAGAATACGTAAAGGGGCAAATTAAAAGACCCCAGATCTTCAGGCATCAACTGCTCAAGGCCTTGACCTGAGGACCTGTGATGAGACTTCCCAGGAAGGAGTGGGAGTGAAGGCGTTTGAGCCAGGGTGAGCTGCTGTTGAAGTGTTCTATAGGCTACACCTCTCTTCAGAGTGGTAGTAAGCCACGGGAGCTTTTTGAGGAGTGGGAAGACATTTGCAGAATTATATTTTCATAAAATGGGCAGCAGAGGGAAGCAGGGACCAGAGAGGGAGAGGCTAGAGTCAGAGTGGTCAATAAGGAGGACGATACAGTGATCAAAATGGACTATGAAAAGTTCCTGGACCATTATGGTAGCAGTTTGGATGGAGAGGAGGGGGCAGATTCTAGATATGTTGTGAAGATAAAACTGATAGGATTTGAGACAGACTAAATGTGTGGGTTGAAAAAGAGATATGAGTGAAGAAAAATGTCAAGGTTTCAGATTTTTGAGACAGGGAGGTTAGTGGTGTTGTCTACAGTGATGGGAAAGACTAAGGGGACAGGATTTGGGTGGGAAGATGAGGAGTTCTGTTTGGGAGCCTTTAAATTTGAGGTGTCAGCAGGACATGCAAGTAGAGATGTCCTGAAGGGAGGAGGAAATCTGAGACTGGAGAGAGAGAGAGAGAGAGAGAGGTCATTCATGGCTGGAGAGGTAGATTTAGTAGTTGAAGCCATGGGAGTGAATGTGTTCTATGAGGGAGTGGATATAGATGGAGCATAGAAGGGGACCCAGAACTGAACTCTAAAGCACCCCCATAGTTAGGGAGTGAAAGGCAGAGGAAGAGCCAGAAAAGGAGAACAAGAAGGAGCAGTCAGAGAAGTAGGAGGAGAACCAGGAGATGACCCCTTCAAAGAAAACGAGGTTAGAGAGTGTTTCTCTAATGGAAGGAGGAGGTCCACAGTGTCAAAGGCAGACGACAGGTCAAAGTGAATTAGGACAGAGTAGAGTCTGTAAGATTTGGCATTTGGAGATCACAGGTGACTATGGAGAGACCAGTATAAAGTCAGTAGAGGGGGCAGAAGCCGAATCACAGGGGTTGAAGAGAGAGTTGGAAGAGACAAATTGGCAAGAGTGGGAGTAAACAACTTCTTCAACGAATTTGGATAGAAACTGTAAGAGAGAAATGGTGTGATAACTGGAGGGTGCAGTAGGCTCCAGGGAGGGTGTTTTTAGGATAGGAGGCAAATAAGCGTGTTTGAAAACAGAGGGGTAGGAGCCACTGGAGAGTGATGATTGAAGGGAGCAATCAGGGAGGGAAGAAGAAAGGGCCCAGGTGTTTCTGTAAGATGCAAGGGATGGGTTCAGAGGCACAGGTGGAGGGGGGAGATTTCTAAAAGAGGTGGGAGATTTCTTAAGAGACTGCTGGCAAAGATGAGTGAATGGTTGGGGGATTAGAAGAGGCAGGAACTGAGGAAGTGAGGGGGGTTTTTGAGGCAATCACCCCTAATGTTTCATTTTTGTTGATGAAGTATGGCCCAGTTCGAAAGTACCAAACAAAAGCAGCATTAACAAGAAACCATGCGGTCAACCACTGTCCATCCCCATTGAAATGACTCCCTCTGGCTATGTGGTTTGGGTAGTTCAGCTCATATCAATGACCCCCTTATACTCTGGCTGAACCCTCATGAAGTTGCAAGAACGATATTTCAATTCAATCCCTCTCTCTCAACTATTTTCTTTTAGTGTAGGGTTAAGAGTCCTCAGGGGTATATGCTGCCTTACAATGAGTCACCATATCCAGTAGTTGTTGAGGCTTATTTGCAAGCCAGAGTTTATTGGCCTTTGTAAACCAGACAAAGAGGCCCTTCTTAGAAGCTGCATACAAAAGGCCAACACAGTGTCTGAATTTCTGAATAATACAGAGGGTAAGTCTCTAGTTATTGACCAAATACCAGCATAAGCTTCCCCTACTGTACCTAGCTGTCTGATTAATATGTCTGACTTTGATTCTGAGGACATTTTTAGCATAGAAAATAAGCCAAATCTGTAGAAATCAGACTATATGGGACTTTACCGTCTATCCTCCAAACACATTCCAAACACTCCCCTCAGGTTTTCCTTTCTTTGTGTTGAAAGGAGAGGAGCAAAGGTCAAGAACATCTTCAGTCTTGATAGAGGGAGATTTGGGCATGACTAAATGACATTCATTTGGATGACCAGTGGTCATCACCTTTGACTTTTGGTTGGTGGAGGAGCATTCCCCTCTCCCCTCATCATCCAGTAAGAGCATTAGTGGGCCAAGGAAGATGGAGTGGAGCCAAAGTGCAAATTTGGACACAAACCCTAGTTTCTTTCAGCTCTATATTTTTGTCACCTTTTTCCTTGTGGTAGCAGTAGCGGTCATAGTAATAGTATTTACTGAGCTCCCCCTGGGTGCAATGCACTGTACTAAGCACTTGGGAAGTATAAATCAGAGAAGCAACATATTCCTCTCCCACAAGGCTTACACTCTAATGAGGGAGAAAGGCAAAGAAATCAGTCAATCAGTGGCATTTATTGAGCATTTACTGTGTGCAGAGCATGGTTCTAAGAGCTTGCGAGAGTACGAGAGTACGTGGACAGGGAATGTGTCCGTTATATAGTTGTATTGTACTCTCCCAAGCACTTATTACAATGCTCTGCACCTGGTAAATGCTCAATAAATACAATTGACTGACTACAACAGATATTTACATATAAAGTAATCAAAGTAAGTAATTGGATATATGATTGAATAGCATCTACAAAAGGGCTCAGGGTGGGTATAAGTTCGTAAGTGTTAGAGATTGCAAGTGGGTTTGTATGGCTTGGGGTGTTGGGAACTAATTGAAGATAGCTAGTTGGAAGAGGTGGGATTTCATGGGGAGGCTATGAATAGGAGAGCTATGGTCTGTTTGATTTGGGAAGACTATCTCACAGTCTTTGTAAGGCCACGCTGGCCTTTTGGATTCTGTTTTCTATCTCTTCATCTATCCATGCATCACTGGGCAGCTTACTGACTAGGCAATGGAATTCAGTGACCGCTTTGTGTTCTGGGCTGCAGATGGATAGCTTTGGTTATGTGTAGGGTTTCCTAGGGGTAGACTGATACATGACTTTCATTTCCTTTAGGCTTATATTCAAGCAATCATCTGTATGTCTTTATTGCTATGAGCCTCTAGAGTACAGTCATCTGCTTCTAACAGTTCCTGGACTCCTCTCTCTCAAGGACTTTAGAAGCTGATCTTAACCTATAGACCTAGAAGAGTTTCTCAGTGAATTAGAAGGGTGTGTTGATGTCAATTTGCAGACCTTTTGTTGCATCCTCAAACACGGTAGCATAGAGCAGATTGAACAGGACTGAACCTATCACGCAGCCCTCCTTCACTTCAACAGTGATGAGCAAAGAGTCAGACTGGGTTCCTACAATTCTGGCTCAACTAATCACCCCATCATTAACTAACTAAAAAGTGATTACCTGGAAGAGTAGAAATGTGAGGATTCTCACCTCCAAGATCCATTTTTGCATTTCTTTTGTCGACTCTGATGCTTGGGGTTGCAACCCACTGTTACCGTTGTAATAATAATCATAATAATATTCACAATAATAATAGTACTATTTGTTAAGTGCTTGCAATGTGCCAAGAATTGTACTAAGCACTGGGGTAGACAAAAGATAATCAAGGATGGACGCAGTCCCTATCTCAGATGGGACCCACAGTCTAACTCTGTCTACCTTGGCCTAGTTTGTGAGCCCCATGTGGGACAGAGACTCTTTGTATCTACTCTATTTGGTACATAATAATAGCTTAATAAACACAATTACAAACTAACTAGCTTAAGCGTCCTGATTAATTTCACGGAACAGACAAATTAGCTCGGCAATATTCAGAGGTTTGATCTGCAGATGCTGCCAAATGCTTTTTTAAGATCAACAAAGTATAATGGTCTTGGTGGTGTCTCTCCACTTCTGGATTTGTCATGTTATCAACAGCATAGTTTGATGTCACATTGTGATTCAGGTAGCAGACAGATGACCCAGTTTTTCAGTTGACTGTTCAGAAACACTTTGGCTAGAACCTTGCCTGCAGTGGAAAGCAGAAAGAGCCCTTTCTCCTTTCTTCTTGAAGATGATGGTTCCCTTGGCATCTTTGAAGTCTTATGGCATTTTCTCAGTGCTCCATTGGTCCAGGGAAAGCTCATACAGACTAGAGTTTCTTTAGAGTACTATTGGGAGACTACCGGAGAAGCAGTGTGGCTGAGTGCAAAGAACAGAGACTTGGGAGTCAGAGGACCTGGGTTCTAATTCTAGCTCAATGGGAAAAGAGTTAACTTTCCATTGACTGAAGTTTCTCTCTAGGAGGATCCAGGAGAAGGAGGGCTGGAAGATACATATGTAGTCCTGGAGTTTTCTGATATATGAATCTAATGTCATTACTATTATTGTATGAGTCTAAGCTGACCTGCAGTCCCTACAACTTCCCGCCCCTCTCTCTGATTTTTCCAACGTGCAAGAGTCATCTTAAAGAGTTTTCTTTTACCGGCAATCCTCTGCTTCTTCCACTGAAACAATCCCCACTACCTCCCCAAATTCAAAGACCTGCCAAGGTGTTTTGTTTGTTTATTTACGAATTTATTTAAGCTTCATGCGATTGCCAATGTCCCTCCTGGCGAGCCGGACAGGGAGTACAATGTCTCGGCAGCAAAGGGGGTGTATGGGCCTGTGAGGTGCAGGTGGGTGGCTCAATGCACCCCAGGACCGAGACTGTGGCACATGGCTTCCTGTGGCCACTGATCTACTTCAGGTTTCTGGCCACCTCCCTGACCACCGCTGCACAAGTTGCAGGATCATTATTAACTGAAGTTGGTGCTCTGGGCTAGCCTCTCTGGTGCCCCACCCCCACCCCGACCTCCATGAACTTTTATGATGTCATTACAGATCTACCAGCAAGAGTGTTGGCAAAGACGAAGGGGAAGCTGTGGGTGGCTTCAGCAGGTGGGATAATTTCCTGCAGTTTAAAGGGCAGCTTCCCCTCTCTGAACCAGAACTGACACTGGTGGCATGGGCTGCCTTGTAGCTGCTGTTTCAAGAGAAACAACGTCCTCATGATGCCCCAAGCAGTGAGGTCAAGAGGGGAAGTGATTTGGCCAGTCAGCTGAGGCTTAAGCTCTTTTAGTCCCTGTATTAATCTGGGCCACATAATATGAGAGGGGTGTAATTTGTCGTATAATTAGTCCTGTGGGATCATCCCTGTCCATGTGTGGACACCATCTTGAAAGTGTGTCACGTAGGGACTGTACTTCACCTCAGTTCGGAAGACAAGCTGAGGAAAACCCAGATGGTGCAAAGAAATAATGATTTTAATTTGCCTGAACTTGATTTTACTAAAGTAGACCTGGCTTATGATTTGTATCAGATGTTCTCTCAGAATTTGTGAAAGGTGTGAGTTGTATTGAGCAAACATCAGTTTTGCCAGGGTTTTAAACTGCTCTGAATGAAGTCTGGTTTAGGGCATGGGGTCATATTGTGGTATCAGGATGTCACATCACAATTCATTCGATCATATCACAAGGCTGTGAATGCTCTAAAGTGGGATGAGTCTAGCCTCTAAAGCAGTGTCGTCATTCAGAACTAGGCTTGAGGTGCCTGTGGGAAGCAGCCATTCACTGCCCTGCAAGGAAGTGGTTTGCAGAGGTGTAAACACATCCCAGACAAGAACAGCCTGCAGGGGAGAAAGTTGCACTGTGGAGCCAGGAAGAAAGCTGTGCTGGGCCTGAAGAAGTTCCATACTATGGTGGTCTCTTTGGCCAGTATTGGTCCCTGCTGAGCACACTGCGTTTCCCTCCCCCTTCTTTTTCCAGCTCTCATTTTCCAAGGGTCAGTCTGAATAGCTAAAATGTTCTGGCTTTCACAATATTAGCACTGAGAAACTCCTTCCTTTGCTCCATTTTCATTTATTCATGATTCCTGATTGTGAACAAGAGTTTTCTGTTGTGGCACTAAGGACACAGGAGTGGAGCTTCTGTCTTTCGCAGTCTTCACTCTGTACGCTAGTTTGCCTTCTCCTCTTAATGTCTGAATCAAAAGAGTAGTGCTGGGTTCTCAATCTTTCCTCTGGTCTGAGTATACAGTAAGGAAAAGTGCCTATTTATCATGAGTGTAACAAAGTCAGAACACCGAGCCCCATCTTTATGATGAAATGCAGATTTTCCATGAAAAGGCAAATCTTCCTTTGAAAGGGTTGAATGAGATGAGACTTAAAAAGAATTCCAGCTGGTTAAATTTAGGGTCCCCAAAAAATCTAATCCAAGAATATCCTCTGGCATGAGTCCCAGAGCATTTTCATGTGATTGTGTATCAGACAAATTTCCATCCACTTGAAGCTCTTGCCTCTCAGTGTTTTGCTCTTCTGCAACAGTGAAGTGTCTACAGCCATGTTGCCAGCTTTATTCAAATGATCCATTTCACGGTACAGTTGCTGGGAAATGATGAGCTCTGGTTTGCCAACATATCTTCAGGGAATATTGCACAAGGTATAATATTTTTTCCAACACTGGTCATCCTCTTTTCCCTTTCTCTCCTATGGAACCATTTATCAAATAGAGAGGACTCTAGGGAAGATAAAGATTTGAGAATGTAGGAACATAAGCCACGCTATTACTGGCAAAAATCCATCCAGCCCAATATTCTGTCTCCAACAGTGACAACAGGATGCTTGGATCATAAATGTGATGACCAGACCTTTCTTTTAACCACTTAAGGCCCACAGCTCCGCTTTTCTTCCCCTCTAAGTTTTCTGGACTTTAACTGCTCACAGCCCTCAAATACCAGTCATAGCACATTTTTACTTTCCCTTTACTTCTGAGCTGACTTGCTTTAGGTAGGGTCCTGCTCCCTGAAACTATTTACATATGCAGTTTGCCTTTCAAGATTGGTAGCATACTGAAGAAATCGGAGGGAAAAGGAATAAAGTTATTAAACCTGTTTTCCAATGAAAGTAGATCTTATTTAAGGCCTCTGGAAAGTTGGAACAATTTGAATGGGAATGAGCCAAAGTTTCAATCAACGACATTATCATGAACATTTATTAGGCAAAGCACACAAAGCCGAGGAGCACATAATGATGAAGTCTTCAGTCAAGGAGCGATGAGCCTTGGTCCAGCCGCTTCCATTGTTTTTTGAGGTGCACATAGTGGCCAAGCTAAGAGGCACTTAGCTGATGCCAAACTGAATAAGATGTTCATTTTGTATCTCTTGAAACCGTCTTTCCTCTAGTGCTTTTCTCTGTCAATGCATTTATCCTCAAAGGACTGAATGGCTGCTCTGATGCACACCCTGAGGAAGGCATTCAGTATATCCTTGTACCTTTTCAACCTTGGCCATCACTGAAGCCATAGGAGGTCATGTTGGGAATCCTTTTAAAAATCCATCTGAGTTAGATGACCACTCGGCCCAGCTGAACTCTGATGATCTTTGCCTCAACGCCTGTTAACTCACTAAATTGCAGGACTTCACAGTTGTGATCTGAGCTGGCCTTTTAATGTCTATCTGCCTGAGATAATTCAGATTAATCAATCAAGTAATTGGTAGCACTTACCAAGTGGTTACTTTGTACAGAACACTGTCCTAAGCACTTGGGGGAGTACAATACAGTTGGAAAACCTCAGAGAACCTGTCATTGATCCACACTCTGTGTCGATTATATGTAGTCCCCAGCAGCTGCTTGACTTTATGATTTTTCAATGAATCGATCTGGAAATGCTTTGCCAATCCAGTAAAAATCACATCTACTAACAACTTCCTTCAAGCAAGATTCACCAGGCAGCCTTGCTCACTCAGGTCCACTACAGAGGTGCCATGTTTGGCCAGCTCTCTAGTGATGATTACTGTTCACCACCTGAGAAAGTTGTTACTGTCTGACAGTGCACAAACATTCCAGGATGCAAGAAGAGATTTCTTCATTGATTTCTTCCATCCGATGTAGATTACAGCTGCATCACTCTGGCTTTAGCATTGAATTTTTAGGGACCATTTTCTCCTACTTCCCCAGATTGGAGAGAGCAGCATTACCCCTGTGAAGTACCTCTCTGCTATGTGAAGATGTGGAAACTGTTGCCGCTTCAGGACAGTGAATGACAACAATCACGTCCGTTCCTCCTGCAAGCAGGGTCATGATTCAGGGCCTCCAGCGGCATCCTCTGCCTATCCCTGTCACCGTTCACCCGTAGCCGCAGGGCTTTTGACCAGAAGACTTGAGGACAAAGAGCCCACACATTGAATCTACCATAGTGATGTTGGTTTGTGTAGCCCCACCCACTGTCTGTCACCCCTGCCAACCATATTACCACTGGGGCCCAGAGTACAAGTGAGTAGGTGGGTAAGGGCACACTGAAAGAGGCATCTAAGAGTTTTGCCCGATAATCCATATATGATCTGTGACGGCATCGTAGGGCTGACTATGTTGTAGTACCATGAGTTAGCAGCCACTGCTGTCTTTGCTACCCATATTTTCAAGGTTCCTGCTGAGCCTGTCACCACTGGTCACAGAGCCTGACTGAGCCCACCCATCTCTTGCTGAATCGTTACTTTGGGGTGAGTGGGTGGGGGGGATATAATACCAGTAGGAGACATGATTTCTGCTCTGAAGGAGCACATAGTCTAATGTACGTGCTGACAATCTAATGGATGAACCATTTTTTGTGGAGTTGTAATGTGGAATGCTTCAGAAATATTTCAGGACAAATGAGGAATGTAGGACTTGCTGGCTTGTGGAAGAACTCAGCATTTATCAACAGTTGATTTAGGCTGTGTTCTGATGAAGCCAGTGGTTTCACATCAAGGAATCATTTTAACCACTCCCATCCTAGAATCAGGCTTCTCATGACTCAGAATCCACAGTCACAACCGTGGCCACAGTGAGGGCTACAGCAGCAGTCTCCAAAGTCTTCCTGAGGTTTTGTGGATGTGGCTCCAGGCTGTGGCTGTTTTTCTTTCTTGGTGCAGTGGTGGAAGGCAGGTTGGGATGGAGGTTCCTCTGTGATGCAGAGGAAACCTGATGCGGGATCCCAGGGAGGCAGCATGTTAGTCGGGTAAGGGATAGTGCCAAGAGTCCTAGGGGCCACAGTAGTGGGTCAACAGACATCAGGAGGAGTCACTTGGTCATTTAGTGGACAAAGATAAGCAGCAAAAGACCAAAAGAGGGATAAGTCCACACTCCACACTGCTGGCAGTATAAAAAGCATGTAGGGATCAGAGAGCTGGGGTGAGGGCTGCAGACACGAGGAGGAGACATGTGGTGGTCTGGTGGAGAGATTAAATACCTGTTCTTCCTCTTAACTAGACTGTGAGCCCCATTCAATTCATTCATTCAGTTGTATTTATTGAGCCTTTACTGTGTGCAAAGCACTGAACTAAGCAGTTGGAAGAGTACAACACTGCTCTGCATATAGTGAGCACTTAACAAATACCAACATTATTATTACAATACAACAATAAACAGACACATTCCCTGTCCACAACAAGTTTACAGTCATTCATTCAATAGTATTTATTGAGCGCTTACTATGTGCAGAGCACTGTACTAAGCGCTTGGGATGAACAAGTCGGCAACAGATAGAGACAGTCCCTGCCGTTTGACGGGCTTACAGTCTAATCGGGGGAGACGGACTGACAAGAACAATGGCACTAAACAGCGTCAAGGGGAAGAACATCTCGTAAAAACAATGGCAACTAAATAGAATCAAGGCGATGTACAATTCATTAACAAAATAAATAGGGTAACGAAAATATATACAGTTGAGCGGACGAGTACAGTGCTGTGGGGATGGGTAGGGAGAGGTGGAGGAGCAGAGGGAAAAGGGGAAAATGAGGCTTTAGCTGCGGAGAGGTAAAGGGGGGATGGCAGAGGGAGTAGAGGGGGAAGAGGAGCTCAGTCTGGGAACGCCTCTTGGAGGAGGTGATTTTTAAGTAAGGTTTTGAAGAGGGAAAGAGAATCAGTTTGGCGGAGGTGAGGAGGGAGGGCGTTCCAGGACCGTGGGAGGACGTGACCCAGGGGTCGACGGCGGGTTAGGCGAGACCGAGGGACGGTGAGGAGGTGGGCGGCAGAGGAGCGGAGCGTGCGGGGTGGGCGGTAGAAAGAGAGAAGGGAGGAGAGGTAGGAAGGGGCAAGGTGATGGAGAGCCTTGAAGCCTAGAGTGAGGAGTTTTTGTTTGGAGCGGAGGTCGATAGGCAACCACTGGAGTTGTTTAAGAAGGGGAGTGACATGCCCAGATCGTTTCTGCAGGAAGATGAGCCGGGCAGCAGAGTGAAGAATAGACCGGAGCGGGGCGAGAGAGGAGGAAGGGAGGTCAGAGAGAAGGCTGACACAGTAGTCTAGCCGGGATATAACGAGAGCCCGTAATAGTAAGGTAGCCGTTTGGGTGGAGAGGAAAGGGCGGATCTTGGCGATATCGTAGAGGTGAAACCGGCAGGTCTTGGTAACGGATAGGATGTGTGGGGTGAACGAGAGGGACGAGTCAAGGATGACACCGAGATTGCGGGCCTGCGGGACGGGAAGGATGGTCGTGCCATCCACGGTGATAGAGAAGTCTGGGAGCGGACCGGGTTTGGGAGGGAAGATGAGGAGCTCAGTCTTGCTCATGTTGAGTTTTAGGTGGTGGGCCGACATCCAGGTGGAGACGTCCCGGAGGCAGGAGGAGATGCGAGCCTGAAGGGAGGGGGAGAGGACAGGGGCGGAGATGTAGATCTGCGTGTCACCTGCGTAGAGATGGTAGTCAAAGCCGTGAGAGCGGATGAGTTCACCGAGGGAGTGAGTGTAAATGGAGAATAGAAGAGGGCCAAGAACTGACCCTTGAGGAACTCCAACAGTTAAAGGATGGGAGGGGGAGGAGGCTCCAGCGTAGGAGACCGAGAATGATCGGCCAGAGAGGTAAGAGGAGAACCAGGAGAGGACAGAGTCCGTGAAGCCAAGGTGAGATAAGGTATGGAGGAGGAGGGGATGGTCGACAGTGTCAAAGGCAGCAGAGAGGTCAAGGAGGATCAGAATGGAGTAGGAGCCATTGGATTTGGCAAGAAGGAGGTCATGGGTGACCTTAGAGAGAGCAGTCTCGGTAGAGTGGAGGGGACGGAAGCCAGATTGGAGGGGGTCTAGGAGAGAATGGGAGTTAAGGAATTCTAGGCATCGATTGTAGACGACTCGTTCTAGGATTTTGGAAAGGAAGGGTAGTAGGGAGATAGGACGATAACTGGAGGGGGAAGTGGGGTCAAGAGCGGGTTTTTTTAGGATGGGGGAGACGTGGGCATGTTTGAAGGCAGAGGGGAAGGAGCCCTTGGAGATTGAGTGGTTAAAAATAGAAGTTAAGGAAGGGAGGAGGGCAGGGGCGATGGTTTTAAGAAGGTGAGAGGGAATGGGGTCCGAGGCGCAGGTGGAGGGGGTGGCACTTACGAGGAGGGAGGAGATCTCCTCTGAGGATACTGCAGGGAAGGATGGGAAAGTAGGGGAGGGGGTTGTTGGGGGGAGGGGAGAGGCGGAGGGGTGACTTTGGGGAGCTCAGACCTGATCGTGTTGATTTTCGTGAGGAAATAGGTGGCCAGATCATTGGGGGTGAGAGATGGGGGAAGGGGAGGAACAGGGGGCCTAAGGAGAGAGTTAAAGGTCCGGAACAATCGGCGGGCGTGACGGGCATGGGTGTCGATGAGGGAGGAGAAGAAGCTTTGCCTGGCGGAGGAGAGGGCAGAGTTAAGGCAGGAAAGGATAAATTTGAAGTGTGTGAGGTCGGCTTGGTGCTTGGACTTTCGCCAGCAGCGCTCAGCGGCTCGAGCATAGGAGCGTAGGAGGCGGACGGAGGAGGTGATCCGGGGCTGTGGGTTAGTGGAGCGAGAGCGGCGGAGGGAAAGGGGGGCGAGAGAGTCGAGATGAGTAGAGAGGGTGGAGTTGAGAGCGGAGACCCGCTTGTCGAGAGTGGGAAGAGAGGACAGGGCGGCAAGGTGAGGCGAGATGCTATTGGAAAGACGGATGGGATCGAGAGAGCGGAGGTCTCTGTGGGGCAGTAGCGAAGATTTGCAGGGGGAGGGAGTGTGAGAGATGAGGCAGGTGAGAAGGTTATGGTCAGAGAGAGGGATTTCAGAGTCGGTGAGGGAAGAGATAGTGCAGCGGTAGGAGATGACGAGATCGAGGGTGTGACCGAGTCGGTGAGTGGGCGCGGTATGGTGGAGGAGGAGGTGGGCAGAGTCGAGGAGGGATAGCAGGCGGGCGGCAGAGGAGTCGTCGGGTACATCCGTATGGATGTTGAAGTCTCAAAGGATCAGAGTGGGCAGAGAGAAGGAAGGTGAGAAAGGGATCAAGGTGGTTGAAGAAGTCGGAGGTGGGACCGGGAGGGCGGTAGATGACGGCGACAAGTAACTGGAGTGGGTGGTAGAGGCGAATGATATGGGCTTCGAAGGAGGGGAAGGAGAGGGACGGGGGAGGAGGGATAGTGCGGAAGCGGCATCGGGGCGAGAGGAGGAAGCCGACGCCTCCTCCCTTACCGGTGAGTCTGGGGGAGTGGGAGAAGGAGAGGCCTCCGCCGGAGAGAGCGGCGGCGGAGACCGTGTCTTCGGGAGAGAGCCACGTTTCCGAAAGGGCGAGGAGGAGGAGAGAGCGGGAGAAGAAACGGTCATGGATGAAAGGTAGCTTGTCTGTAATAGAGCGGGGGTTCCAGAGGCCACACCTGAAAGTAGCTGTGGGTGCAAGGGGAGGAGGGGGGGAAGGGCGGGGGAAGGGGAGGGTTTGGATGGGAAGGAGGTGGCGGGGCCCTGGACGAGGAGAGGGGGATGAGGGGTGGCGGTGGGACAAGAGGACTGGGATGGGGCATGGGTGGGGAAGAGAGAAGGGGGGAGGGGGTGAAGAGGGGGTTTGGTGGGGGGAAGAGTAGGGGGAGGGGGAAGAGGGGTAGCGCTGGTAAAGTGGGGTTCTAGGGCGGGAGAGAGGAGGCGGGGAGGAGACAGAGGAGAGAGCGGGAAAGAGCTGAGCGAGAGAGGGGAAGGGGAAGGGGAGGATAGGAAGGGGCGGGGGGGGGGAGGAGGGACATGGCGAGGCCAGAGAGGTGGGTGGAAGCACTGACAACAATAAACAGTAATAAACGAAATCGGTAATATAGCAACATGATACAATATGATACAATACAGTGGTGCTAATATAGCAACATGATACAGCATGATACAATATAGTCGTGTTAATAAAAGGGGTGATGATCAGGGTCGGGGGTAGACTCGATTAAGGGGTGACCTGATCAAATTCAAAGTCTGACGACAATAAACAATAAAAAGCGAGATCGCAAATATAGCAACATGCTACAGTAAGGCACACTACAATAGTGTTAATAAGCAGGCGATGACCAGGGTCGGGGGACGAGCCGACCCTACCCGATCAGACTCAAAGTCAAGCGGCCAGCGGCCGAGAGAGTCCCAGAGCTCATGACCAAATAACCCTGTGGCGGCGGGGGGGCCCTGAGGTTGTCCGGGGTGGGTGGCGGCCGTAGGCGGCGGCTAAGGTAAGGTAACATGGTGAGAACAAGGACGTCGTCGCCCGGGGCGGGGGCGGGAGAGATGAATCACCTCAAGAGGGAAGAGGGAGTGAGGCCTTTCCAAAATGGCCGCCTCAGGCAGAGTGGGGGCTTCCTAAAATGGCCGCCTCGGGCGGAGTGGGGGAGCGGTCGGAGAGCACAATGTCCCTGGGCCCGAGCAGGGGGACACAATGTCCCCCGAGGACACAATGTCCTTGGGGCCGAGAAGGGGAGCACAATGTCCCCAGGATCGAGAAGGGGAGCGCAATGTTCCCGGGCCCGAGCGGCGGGGGGGGTGCGGGTGGACTGGAAGCTGGTGGCTGGGGGTCTGTGGGGGCGAAGATCCGTAGTGTCGGAGTTCCCGAGCGGGGGTGCGGAGATCCAGGTTGTGAAAGGCTGAGGCGGGCGCGGGTCCGGACGGTCCGAGGCTCAGCTCCCCGGTGGAGGCGGAGGAAGCGCAGATGAGTCAGCGAGCGGTAGGCGAAGGGGGGCTTGTCGGGAATCGGGGCAGGGGCCTGGTGGGCCGAGGCTGCGCCTCAGGGGAGCAGAGATCCCGGGCCCACGTGGTAATGGCTCCAAGGCTCCGGGCGATGACAAGGCTCCGCTTCCCGGGAGAGGGGGGTGGTCTCGGCGTGGATGAGTCGGCGGTCGGCGGCCAAAAAGCCGCTAAAGTCGGCGGTCGGTGGCCAAAATGCTGCTAAAGAGCTAGGCTGGAAACGGGGGGCAGGCAGCCCAAGGAACCACCGCCTGGGAGGAGAGCTCCAGAGTCCATGTGGTGGTCGATTCAGCCCCAGGGGAGCAGAGATCCCGGGCCCACGAGGTAATGGCTCCAAGGGTCCGGGCGATGACAAGGCTCAGCTTCCCGGGAGAGGGGGGGTGGTCTCGGCATGAATGAGTCGGCGGTCGGCGGCCAAAAAGCCGCCAAGAGGGGGTGCTTACAGTCTAGGGGGGAGTAATAATAATAATGGTATCTATTAAGCGCTTACTTTGTGCCAAACACTGCTCTAAGCGCTGGGGGGGATTCAAGGTAATCAGGTTGTTCGACGTGGGGCTCACAGTCTTAATCCCCATTTAACAGATGAGTAAACTGAGGCACAGAGAGGTAAAGTGACTTGCCCAAAGTCACATAGCTGACAAGTGGCGGAGCCGGGATTAGAACCCATGACCTCGGATTCCCAAGCCCGGGCTCTTTCCATTGAGCCAACAGGGACTGCGTTCTGACCTGATTATATTGTATCAATCCCCATGCTTGATACAGTGCTTAGCACATAGTTGGCGCTTATCATAAACCACAATCATTATTATTGTGACCAGTCCCAGTACTGACATTCATTTTTCCTTTACCGCCTGCCTATGTCATTCTGCCTCCTGTGGTGGCATGGCATTGCTAACAGAGAAGCCTCAAGCCTCACTGTTATCAGAGGCCTCTCTACTGCTCCATCACCTCCACGGGATCCTCTCCTCTATTTCCAGAGACCCTGGACCTCCCAAACCAGGGCTTACAAGCACAACCTCCTCACTCTTTACCAAACCCCTTCCACCTATTCCCGGAAGGCAGACCACTCGCTCACTTGACAAAGCTAATATGGCTCTTCTGGTCTTTTAAAGAGCCCTCAGGATGGCCTGATCAAAGAAATTGCCAAGCCCAAACCCTGGTCCTGAGGGTTCCATCTTTGTTGATCAGATGAAGAAAGGAGCACCCTGTCAACTACCTTGCCAAGGTTTCCTACCACTCTTAACGAGGTACCACATCCAAGAGTAACATGACTCTACGGCTCATGTTCCCAAGGCTCACTTTTATATTCTCTCCCTCTCTGCTAATAATAATAATAATGGCATTTGTTAAGTGCTGATGTAGTAGTTAAGCAGGGATATGACAAGTTCCTGGAGCAGAATTGCCTCCATTTGTTTGAAGAAGGAAGGAAGGAGCAGATCCTGGAAGTGTTGCGAGGGAAAAAATGGCAAATTTGGTGAGAATATTGACTGGGGAAGGGAGTGGGTTGGGGAAGAAGAGATAAGGATAATTCCAAGGTTATAGGCTTGAGAGAAGAAGAGGAGGAGGAGGATGTGGTCAACTGGGATGGGAAAGTTAAGTGGAAGGCAGGATTTGGGGAGGGCGGGGAAGATGAGGTACTCAGGCTGGCCAAGACAACCTCCCGCCCATTCCATTTGGCTCTTCAACAGTCACTTACATTGCCAAGTGAAAAGGCTGTTTTCATCTCCTTGATTGTACTTTAGGAGGATGTCTATTTAAGCTTTTCACTTTGGGCTCTTGTTCCTCATCTTATTTCTCCCTAGGCAAACTCTCAAAATCAATGTTTTTTGGATTTTTTTTTTGCTTACAACAAAGGTCCTTGGAACTATCTCATTCATCATCATCATCATCATCAGTAGTATTTATTGAGCGCTTACTGATGAGGAGCCTGAAGCAGCTAGGATGGGATATTGTCATCTCTTTGAGAGACTCTGGATCTTCCAAACCAGGGCTTGCAGTACAACCTCCTCACTCTTTCCCAAACCTTTCCACCCATTCCCACTCATTTGAGGCAGTCACTATGGATCTTCTGGTGTCCTAAAGTCAAGGCTAGCTATAGGGCTGATAAGCCTCAATTCCATGATTTCAAGACCAAATACCCACACAGAGGAATTGAAGATATTCTAGTGACTTGTGCTGTGCCATTTACACTGATTTTTCCCTGACAGTCTTTTTGGCTGGAACATGGAATGCAGGCAAGCAGAGATGCAGTCCATTGCTCTCCTCCTTTCATAGAGGGACCAAAAGTTATTCCTTCCCTTCCTACTGAAAAAAACAAACCCCACCAATAACAACAGTAAAGCATTTCATTCAAAATTAGAAGTTCTTCGGCCCTAACTCTCTCTAAGAATCCCAAGTCCCATTACTTCTTTTGAATTTCTCATGAGCTGTAGGGTGGAAAGCAAGATACAGGAAAAGCTATGTTATCTAGCACTTTAGTCAATAAAATGTTCTAGTAAATGGCACTGCTATTTTTACCAGTGAATTCCTTGATTGGATAGCATCATCATGATCACCAATGGTATTTATCTGAGAGCTTACTATGTGCAGTGCACTATACTAATCACTTGGGAGAATATAACAGAGTTAGCAAACACGCTCCCTGCCCACAGTGTCTAGAGGAAGAGACAGATATTGATATAGATGGAAACGGAGATTTGGGGGGCATCTGCATAGAGGCCATAGTTGAAACCCCTGTGTGGACGAGCTCCCTGAGAGAAACAGTAGAGGCTACGTAATTGAGACTTGTGAGACACTAACAGTTCAGTGGTGAGGAGAAGGAAGAGGAGCCAAGAGGAGTCTAAGCTGTTGGAGAGATAGGGTGTAAACTAGTCAAGGAAATCACGGGTCAGAGACAGTATCTAGCAAGAGAAGATGTTCAACTGTGTCATAAGGGACAGAAGAGTCCAGGAAGATTAGGGCAGAGATCATTAGATTTTGGCAGAATACCTGGATCTTTGCAAAGGATTCTCTGGTCAGGCCATAGACAGAAAGGGAGGCTGTAATCATTACTGTGACTGAGAAGTATTGTACAGACAAAATGGTTTCTGCTATTAATCCCTCATTTGCCTAAAGACAGATAGGTACATGGATTGCCCTTCCAGAACCCAGCATGGATCTAGCCCCTATGGCCTAGCATGATAGTGGGGGGTCAACAGTGACTTGTTTCTGAATGCGGAACATTCACATAGATCCTCTCCTAGAGGTGGTTGGGGGATGGCGCCAACTGGTTTTTGACTGACCTGGATAGCACTTTCCAGGGCTTTTTTTGTGTTTTGTTTTTTTTAATAGTAGTCATTAAGCAGTTACTATGCACCAGGCACTACATTGAGGTCTGGGGTAGATACAGGCTAATCAGGCTGGACACAGTCCATGCTCCAGTTGGGGTTCACAGCATTAACCCCCATTTTACAAATGAGGTAACTGAGGCCCAAAGAGGTTGCCCAAGATCACACAGCAGATAAATGGAGGGGTCAGGATTAGAATTTAGATCCTTCCGACTCCCAGGCCCAAGTTTAATCCACTAGGCCACACTGTTTCTCAAGACTAGGTGACAGAGCACAAAAGGAAAGCACACTCGGTTTCTGAAGCATTCAGAAAGTTGAAGTGTTCATCTATCGGAGGCACAGGGAGATATTGAAGTTTGATGAGAGCCACGGGTCAGAAGGCAGAAGGACTGACTTTCAGGAATGTGTCTGGCTGATGGCCATCCAGACCAGCACCACTGCTTCATCCGCCCTTGCATAAGAAGGATTAGACACTTGGTTGGCACCATAGCTTTCTGGAAAAGAGAGGCTGTCCCCACTTCAGGAAAGGAAGAAATGAAGTCACCAGAGACCAGGTGACAAAGGTGGCCACCTCCAGGAGAGCCGGTTTGCTAGGAACTCTTCTGTGAGAGAGAGGCTCCAAATTGGGAGGGGGTAGATTTTCCAGGCCTAAATGTAAGTCACCACATAGCAATTGGACAGGCTTACCAGACCCTATGGCTCCTACCCTAGACTTCCTCTCCAAGTGTGAATGAAGGCTACTGCTTGGTCTCACCTAGAGTCAATTAGGAGTGGCTCCAGGGCCCAAGGAGAGAGGGATATGTGGCTCCGAAAATGTCAGGCTGAATCTTGTCATTGGTCTTTACCATGGTCAGATTTGAACTCAAAATTGAATTTTTGCAAGAAAATTATCTTCCAAAGAGATGCCTCCCTTTGGCAGATTTGGTCAGCAATTCAGCCCAGTTGACACTATTCCTACCTCCTGGCCACAGCCCAATCAGAAGTACAGCTGCAGGTGTCAACAAGGATATCTATCTTCAGGGGCGTCTGGGAATGAGCCTGAAGCCTAGACAGAATCCAGGAGAGGTGCACTAATGTCTTTACCCAGTTATGGCCTAGTGCTGAGGTCTAGGTTGTTAGCTCCTTTAGGGCCGGGAACAAGTCTATGAACATCGTACCCCCCAAGCACTTAGTAGAGTGTTCTGCACATAGTAAATACTAAAGAAATACAATTGATTGATGGATTGATTAATTGATTGATTGGCCCAACTCTTTTTCTCAGTTGGGACGCTCCATTTTCCACTATTGAATGAATGGCTTTTTGAGTTTCTGTCTACCAGGAACTTCTGGGCAAACATCTCCCCACATTCCAATTCCTCACCACAAACATAATCTTCCCTTTCGAGCAGCATGGGGAGGAGAGGTCTTCCTAAGTACTACAGATTTGCTGGGTGAACTAAGGAAACTCATCCTACTCTTTTCCCAGTTGTTCAAGGAGTGCGCTATTGCTTCTCATTCCTCACCAGGGGATTGTGAGGAAAAGTTAAATAACCAGGCTGAAGCCTTTAAAGTGGCTGAGGGTGGGTGGGGTGAAGGCTACAGGATCTTCACTAGGAAAGTGAGAGTGAAGATCCTAGATCACAGCATGAGTTCTCACACCAAGAAGAAAGTGAAGCAGTTTTCTCTAATGGGTAGAGTACGAGCCTGGGAGTCAGAAGGACCTGGGTTCTAATCCCAGCTCTGCCACTTGTCCATTGTGCAAGTCTGTCTGCCTGGAAGACAGTCTGCCACTTGTCTGCTTGGGCAAATGGTTTAAATTCTCTGTGACTCAGTTACCTCATCTCTAAAATGGGGATTAAGACTGTGGGACATGGACTATGTACAACCTGATTAGCCTGTATCTCCCCCGGTGCTTAGTACAGTGCCTGGCAAATATTAAGTGCTGAACAAATACCATTAAAAAAAAAAGCTACAGCAACCAACAATGAAACCATTTTTCCTACCTCATGAAGAGTGCTAACAGAGGTAACCATAATGTACATATATTTCCACTCCCTGCTCAGTGGCAACCATAATGAGAATCAGCATGGTTTAGTGGAAAGAGCAGGGGCTTGGGAGTCAGAGGTCATGGGTTCTAATCCCTGCTCCGCCACTTGTCTGCTGTGTGACCTTGGGCAAGTCACATAACTTCTCTGTGCCTCAGTTCCCTCAGGTGTGAAATTGGTATTAAGACTGTGAGTCCCAGGTGGGACAATCTGATAAACTTGTATTTACCCCTTAGAACAGTGCTTGGCACATAGTAAGTGCTCAACAGATACCATTATTATTATGATTATTATTATAATGTACATATATTTCCACTGCCTGCTAGGGCTAGGTGATTAGTGGTGAAGGTTTCTGCCTGGAAAACCATCTAGAGAGTCTCACATGGTGGACAGACTCAGGAGGAATCCTGAAAATTGCTGGCTAATGTGGATGTCAAAGCCCATAGAAGCTCCTGGGACACCTACTCTGGCAACAGCCTGCTAGTTTATGGTGCTGCAAGACATCATTGGCACCAGACTGTGTCCTCTTCGGCCATAAATGGATTGTGCACGCTAAACGTACGCAAGCTCTTTGCAATGTGTCTCACCCTTTCCTGCTTACTCACTCAGAGAGCCCACTGCTGCTGAGGGAATATGATTGGCAGGATAAAGAGCAGACTCCTGGGTAAACTTCTAACGCTCTAATCCAGTCCCTCTGGGGGGTTCTCAGGTCCAAAGCCTTTATGACTGGACCGAGGTGCATCTGTCATTTACGATGGGGGATTCTGTCATCATCTATCTCTGTCAAACTACTACCGATTCTGGAAAGAAAAGGAAAAGCTCAATATTAGTCTTATAAATTAGTTACCAGCCGTCTCTCATCAACATCAGTTTGGCTTGCTTTTTAGCCTCTACCTAGTTCTGCAGAGGTGGTCAAAGCAATGTACCCTGTTTCTGCTGAGCCAGCTTTAAATTTCCAAACCAAAAAATGTCTTTGGAAGTGGAAAAGACTGACCCAGAAACCAGAGGACCCGGCCTGGGTCTTTATGTTTACACCAGGTGCCCCATAATAATGCCAGACCTGTCAGCTATTTTCCCCTATTTAATAGCTGCCTCATGAAGTGTGAATCATGAACCACAAAAACGGCAACAAGGCTGTCCTCCTCTTGACTTTTGGGAATACAAACAAAAATAACAGAAATATAACTTACCAAAGACTTAAGTAAAGTGCTGGAAGTAAAGCTATATTTTATGTAAACAGTGGATGTTTCCTGGCATGGTATGATATTTCTGTTTAATTCCGGTTGGTGAAAACCACCCTGTCCTGGAAGCCTTGGCTTCTCCATCCAGGCCATTGTGGGGAAGAGCCCATCATCCGTATTCTGGGTTTCTTGGGACAGCCATCTGCAGGAATTTTCCTGGGGCCTCTGCAGTGATTTGAGCCCAGAGTTTGTGGGCAGGGAAGATAACAAACGTGCTATGTATTTAAACAAGAAAATTAGGAGGAACACATTCTTCTGTGTTTCTCTGGAAAGGCAATTTTGACGAGAGTATTCCTGCTAAGAAAGGTTGAATCCAGCCAGCTTCTAAACTGAGGAAATATTTTCCTCTATCCTTTCTCGATGCTCAATTCCCTCAAGTTGGTCCTAAGAATTAGCCTGGCATCCAGGGACAACCCGGGGTACAGTTGCTCATCCTAGTCCACCTAAATTACTGCACCAGCCTCCTTGCTGACCTCCCAACCTCCTGCCTCTCCCAACTCCAGCCCATACTTCGCTTCACTGCCCAGATCATCTTTCTACAGAAACGTTCAGGGTATGTCACCCGCCCTTCCTCAAAAATCTCCAGTGGTTGCCCATCCACCTCCATATTAAACTATAACTCCTCACCATTGGCTTTGAAGCTCTCCATCACCTTGCCCCTCCTACCTCACCTAACTACTCTCCTACCTCACCTAGCTACTCTCCTTCTACAACCCAGCCTGCACTCTTTGCTCCTCTGGTGCCTCTAACCTTCTCACTGTGCCCCGATCTCATCTGTCTCACCGCCGATTCCTGGCCCATAATCTGCCTCTGGCCAGGCGTTCCCTCCCTCCTCAAATCTGACAATTACTCTCCACCTTCAAAGCCTTATTGAAGGCACATCTCCTCCAAGAGGCCTTCCCAGACTAGCCACCCCCCTCTTCTTCCACTCCCTTTTATGTCACCCTGATCTATCATTAGTATAGTGATGAGTATCCCCACTTGTCATGCGGGAGACTGGGGTTCGATTCCCTGATAGGGAGCATCAATTACCCACCCACACATTCAAGGTGTCACTAAATCCTTTCAGTTCTACCTTCACAACATCGTCAAAATCCGCCCCTCCCTCTCCTTCCAAACTGCTACCACATTAATACAATCACTCATCCTCTCCCACCTTGATTACTGTATCAGCCTTCTTGCTGACCTCCCTGTCTTCTGTCTTTCCCCACTCCAGTCCATACTCCATTCTGCTGCCTGAATCATTTTCCTTCAAAAACGTTCAGACTGTGTTTTCCCACTCCTCAAGAAACTCCAGTGGTTGCCCATCCACCTCCCATCAAACAAAAACTCCTCACCATTGGCTTTTAAGCACTTAATCACCTTGCCTCCTCCTACCTCACCTTGCTACTCTCCTATTACAACCCAGCCCTCACACTTCGTATATATTTTTCGTACCCTATTTATTTTGTTAATGAATTGTACATCGCCTTGATTCTATTTAGTTGCCATTGTTTTTACGAGATGTTCTTCCCCTTGACTCTATTTATTGCCATTGTTCTTGTCTGTCCGTCTCCCCCGATTAGACTGTAAGCCCGTCAAACGGCAGGGACTGTCTCTATCTGTTGCCGACTTGTTCATCCCAAGCGCTTAGTACAGTGCTCTGCACATAGTAAGCACTCAATAAATACTATTGAATGAATGAACTTCGTTCCTCTAATGCTAACCTTCTCATTGTACCTCAGTGTGGCCTAGTGACTTGGGAGTCAGAGGACATGGGTTCTGATCCCGGCTCGACCAATTGTCTACTGTGTGACCTTGGGCAAGTCACTTAACTTCTCTGTGCCTCAGTTACCTCAACTGTAAAATGGGATTAAGACTGTGAGCCCCATGTGGGACAACCTGATTACCTTGCATCTACCAAATTCATTCAATCGTATTTATTGAGCGCTTACTATGTGCAGAGCACTGTACTAAATACAATAAGTATTAATTATTATTATTACCTCGATCTCATCTGTCTCGCCACATCCTACCTCTGGCCTGGAATGCCCTCCCTCCTCATATCAGACAGATAATTGCTCTCCCCCACTTCAAAACCTTACTGAAGGCACAGCTCTTCCATGAAGCCTTCCCTAACTAAGCTCTCCTCGCCTCTTCTCCCACTCCCTTCTACGTCACTCTTATTTGCTCCTTCGTTCATCCTCCCTCCCATCCCCACAGCATATATGTATATATCTATAATTCATTTATTTATATTAATGTCTGTCTCCCCCTCTAGACTATGAGCTCGTTGTGGGCAGGAATGGGTTTATTTGTTGTTTTAGTGTACTCTCCAAAGTGCTTAGTACAGTACTTTGCACACAGTAAGTTCTCAGCAAATGCAATTGAATGAATGAATGAATGAATGAATGAATGAATATCCACTATGCCATGCTTCTTCCCTGAGGAAGAGCAACATCGAGCAAGTATAAACCTGTAAATCCAGGAGTTTGTAAACCTCTGGCCACCAACAAGCCATTACTGCTGAGAATCCATGAAGAAAGATTTTCAGTTCCATTTCAACGCTCTCCCCCTCCAGCCTCTGCGCATTGGTTTAAAATTCTCCATTCTTCTCCACTCATTCTCTGCCCCTCACAACCAACAACTCATGGTTCACTCCTGTTTTTCTATTTATTTGAACCACTAAATTATCTAATTAGGAACATATATTGTTGACGCATGAGCAACTATGAATATTTACTGCACACTTGTTTAGGCATTTATCTAAATAGGTGGCACGCCAGAGCTATGTAAAGGAGTAATGATTCTTTAGAGGACTTACAGGAATATAAAGAGGGAAAAACTTTTACAGAGGGTGGTAGCTTTCAGCAAAATGTTTGGTTTCTTCCTGAGAGAGAGCAATTGGCTAGTGATGATAAAAAATGCAATTGCTTAAAGCGGCACTTTTTGAATGGCAGCTTCAGGTGCCCCTTTGATAGGTCTTCCTATATCTATTATACATCCCTTAAAATTGTTGCCAAAGGAGGGTGGGACCTCAGTGATAAAGGAGACGAAGGCAACAGTACACACCTTGATTTTGCCTGCCGTTAATTATGCTTTCATTTCCTGTGGATCCATTGGTTGGAGCAAATGCACCGACTGGTTTTCAGAGAACAGTAGTGACTCATTGCAATTTTCTGAGAGGCCATCAGGACCCTTATTTAGCTATCTGCCTCACTCACCATGACAGTTAACCAAGCAATTTTCCCAAACTGGGCAATGGAGCATCATGGCAGGTGACTGTGAAAAGTTCAATTTATGTATCTCAGGGACCCCCGATCTTCCTCCACGGGGTAGAAACAAAGATGGGTTAGTCATTAACTTCCAACAGCAGGAAATAGATGATTTTCTATTTCCAAGTAATGTTTCCTTTCAACTATTCCTGAAATCTAAAGTCTACGTGGCTCACTCCTGAGTAAGGCATAGACTGAGAGTCAGGGACTGTGTCCAACCTGACTATCTTGTATTTTCCCCAGTGCTTAGGACACTGTTTAGCACATAATGAGCCCTTAATCAATAGCATTATTATTATTATTATAATTATTATCATTGGTGGAAATGGGAGCAGCTCTGGGGCAAGCAGCCCATGGAGTCCTCAGTACCCAGCCCCAAAGAATTTAGCCTCCTGGTTCATTCATTCAATCATATTTATTGAGCACTTACTGTGGGCAGAGCACTGTTCTAAGAGCTTGGGAGAGTACAATACAACAATAAACAGACACATGGTTCAAATTTTGGGGCTCTGAGTTGGTCACCTCTCACTCCACTGAAGAAGAAATTCATCATATTCATCTGATTGAGATCTGGCATCAGCAACCCCTTACATGATTAGCTAGGGCAGGGTCACTGATAGCAGTGTTAACTCCCACCTAAGATTCTCCCAGTGAGAAGATTTTCTACCCTCTCTTGGCAGCTCTTAAGAGAAGGGAAACTTATAGATAAGAATGACAAACTTGCAGTGTTGCTTAGTGGATAGAGCACGGGCCTGGGAGTCAGAAGGACCTGGGTTCTAATTCTGATAGGCAAATTGTCTGCTCTGTGACTTGGGCAAGTCACTTAAGTTCTCTCTGCCTCAATTACCTCACCTGTAAAATGGTGGTTAATACTGTGAGCCACATGAGGGACATGGACTGTGTCCAACTTGATTATCTTGTGGCTACCCCAGGGCTTAGTAGTACCTGGTACATAGTAAGCACTTTACAGATACCATTAAAAAAAAAAGAATGGATTGTTGCAGGGAGAGTCCTAAATTAGTTCTGAGGAATTTCAAGTCACTGTCACCACTGGGAAATTCTTACAAGAGAGATAAAGAAAGAAGAAAATAATAATAATTGCGTGATCTGTTAACCACTTACTATGTGCCAAACATTGTTCTAAACAGTAGTGAAGCAGTGTGGTCTAGTGGATAGAACATGGATCTTGGAGTCAGAAGGCCCTGGGCTCTAATTCCGGATCCTTCACTTGTCTGCTGTGTGACTTTGGGCAAGTCACTTCACTTCTCTGGGCCTGTTACCTCATCTGTAAAATGGGGATTAAGACTGTGAGCCCCATGTGGGATGTGGACTGTGTTTAACCTGATTACCTTGCATCTACCCCAGTGCTTAGAACAGCGCTTGACACATATCAAGTGCTTAACAAACGCTATCCTTATTATTATTATTATTATTACTAGGGAAGATACAAGATAATTGAGAGATGTAGCATGGCCTAGTGGGGCTGAAAGTCAGAGGACCTGGGTTGTAATCCCGCTCATGCAAATTTCTTGCTGTGTGATGTTGGGCAAGTCACTTCACTTTTCTGTGCCTCAGTTTCCTTAACTATAAAATGCCTATTCCCCCTCTGACTTCGACTGTGAGCCTCGTGTGGCTAGGGACTGAATCCAACCTGATTAATTTATATCTACCGAAGCACTGAGAGCAGTGCATGATACCTAGTAAGTGCTTAACAAATATAATAAGAGTGATGAGAATAAGAATAATAAATAACTGCCAATTCACAGAGAAGATGGACTTCTCCAGCTTCTTCTGGACCTAAAGCACCTGCACAGGTTCTGTCCTGTCAGTGTTCCCCAGACTGCAGAAGCTGACTCGCTAGTTCCGGTGTAGTGTCATGTATCCATTCACTGTCACGTAGTCATGACCTTCATGACACGTTGAGAGTTATTTTAACACTGGAGCTGCCATCTAGTGCTGAAGCAAGTGGAGAGCTTTAAGACGGGGGAGAGAAGAAACAAATCAATGCAGTGGTCAATGACCATGGTCCACAGACCATTAATTTTCATAGAGACTGGAATTTTGGGTTGAGTTGACATATTCTTTTAGGAACCGTCTACATCGCTCACTACTGTGGGTATTCCCCAGCCTGAAAAAGCTTATTTTGTATGTCAGTGCTTCAGACAGATGAAACATTTCCTTTGACCAATCAATCGATTGTATTTATAATAATAATAATGTTGGCATTTGTTCAGCGCTTACTATGTGCCAAGCACTGTTCTAAGCTCTGGGGTAGATACAAGGTAATGAGGTTGTCCCATGTGGGGCTCACAGTCTTCATCCCCATTTGATAGATGAGGTAAGTGAGGCACAGAGAAATTAAGTTACTTGCCCAAAGTCACAAAGCTGACAGGTGGCAGATCTGGGATTAGAACCTATGACCTCTGACTCCTAAGCCCGTGCTCTTTCCACTGAGCCACGCTGCTTCTCTCTTGAGAGAGTATAGCAGAATTATTAGGCACATTCCCTGCCCACAACGCATTTACTGTCTAGACAGGAAGAGAGACATTAATGTGAATAAATAAATTATGGGTACGTACGTAAGTGCAGTGGGGCTGAGGGAGGGGTGAATAAATGGTGCAAATCCACCTGCAAGGACAATGCGGAAGGGCGTGGGAGAAGAGGAGATGAGCACTCAGTTGAGGAAGGCTTCTTGGAGGAGGTGTGCCTTCAATAAGGCTTTGAAGGTGGGGAGAGTCAGTGTCTGTTGTATATGAAGAGGAGGAGTACTCTAGGCCAGGGACAGAATATGGGCAAGAGGATGGCAGCTCGAGATGACAGTAAGATAGATGAGCTCGAGGTGACAGTAAGTGAGCATTAGAGGAGTGAAGTGTGTGAGCTGGGGTGTAGTTGGAAATCAGGGAGGTAAGGTAGGAGGATGCAAGCATTTTAAAGCTGATGGTAAGAAGTTTCTGTTTGATGCGATAGTGGATGGGCAACCAAGAAGTGGGGAAATAGGGACTGAAGGCCATGTTTTGATGCCACTGATGTACTAATTATAGCAATCAATCAATCGTATTTATTGATCACTTACTGTGGGAAGAGCACTGTATAAATGCATGGGAGAGTACAATATAACAGAGTTGGTTGACACATTCCCTGCCCACAGTGAGCTCACAATCTAGACAGGGAAATGGTTATTAATATAAAAAAGAAATTATAGATATGTATATAAGTGCTGTGGGGCTGGAGGATGGGGTGAATAAAGGGAGCAAATGAGGGAGACACAGAGGGAGTGGGAGAAGAGGAAATGAGGGCTTAGTCAGGGAAGGCCTGTTGGAGGAGATTTGCCTTCAATAAGGCTTTGAAGGTGGGGAGAGTAATTATCTGTCAGATACCAAAAGGGAGGGCATTTCAGGCCAGAGGCAGGATGTGGGTGAGGGGTCAGCAGCGAGATAGACAAGATTGAGGTACAGTGAGAAGGTTAGCATTAGAGGAGGGAAGTGTGGGGGCTGGGTTGTAGTAGGAGAGTAGCCAGGTGAGATAGGAGGAAGCAAGGTGATCGAGTCCTTCAAAGCCAATGGTGAGGAGTTTTCGTTTGTTGCAGACGGGGATGGGCAACCATATACCTACTGCTATTTGTGACACTTCTGAATTCTGAACCTTGCCTGGCTGTAAAGACCAAGTGGCCTGTCATATATGAAAGGGGAGGGAGTTCCAGGCCAGAGGGAAGGCAGTTATGCAAAATTAAAACAAAATCAGTAGCATGCTGTAGTTAGAGGAAAAAAATTTCAAACTCCTCCTGGCTTAGAGTCCATGGCACACCTGAAGTCTCGGTAATTGCTCTAGCAGCTACCGGCCTTCCCAAGATTTCGTGGAGGCCTCATCCTGGGGATGTTCTTCTCTTTCCTCCCAGGGGATGGAAGGCAAGATGGGATGGGATCTCCTCTCTGGTATGGAGGAGAGCCGGTGCCAGTTCCCTTGGAATTGGCTAAACATCGTGGGGTTGTCAAGGGCACATGGCTGTGGTTTTGATGCCCGGCCGGGTGCACACAGAGCACGTTGAGAGCAGGAGCCTTGACAGTGAGAGGGAAGGTGGACGTTACTGTGGAGGCTTTGCTTGGCTACAGTGGAGAGGGTCTGAGCATCTGCGGCAGCAGCTTTTGTCCCTAACCCACAAGGAGCAGCATGACTCAGTGGAAAAAGCCCGGGCTTGGGAGTCAGAGGACACGGGTTCTAATCCTGACTCCGCCACTTGTCAGCTGTGTGACTTTGGGCAAGTGACTTCATTTCTCTGTGCCTCAGTTACCTCATCTGTAAAATGGGGAATAAGACTGTGAGCCCCACGTGGGACAGCCTGATTACCTTGTATCCCCCCCCAGCGCTTAGAACAGTGATTGGCACATAGTAAGCGCTCAACAAATGCCGTCATAATCATTATTATTATTACCATCTAGTATTCATTCAATAGTATTTATTGAGCGCTTACTATGTGCAGAGCACTGTACTAAGTGCTTGGAATGAACAAGTCGGCAACAGATACAGTCCCTGCCGTTTGACGGGCTTACAGTCTAATCGGGGGAGACGGACAGACGAGAACAATGGCAATAAATAGAGTCAAGGGGAAGAACATCTCGTAAAAACAATGGCAACTAAATAGAATCAAGGCAATGTACAATTCATTAACAAAATAAATAGGGTAATGGAAATATATACAGTTGAGTGGACGAGTACAGTGCTGTGGGGATGGGAAGGGAGAGGTGGAGGAGCAGAGGGAAAGAGGGAAAAGAGGGTTTAGCTGCGGAGAGGTAAAGGGGGGGGTGGTAGAGGGAGTAGAGGGAGAAGAGGAGCTCAGTCTGGGAAGGCCTCTTGGAGGAGGTGAGTTTTAAGTAGGGTTTTGAAGAGGGGAAGAGAATCAGTTTGGCGGAGGTGAGGAGGGAGGGCATTCCAGGACCACGGGAGGACGTGGCCCAGGGGTCGACGGCGGGATGGGCGAGACCGAAGGACGGTGAGGAGGTGGGCGGCAGAGGAGCAGAGCGTGCGGGGTGGGCGGTAGAAAGAGAGAAGGGAGGAGAGGTAGGAAGGGGCAAGGTGATGGAGAGCCTTGAAGCCTAGAGTGAGGAGTTTTTGTTTGGAGCGGAGGTTGATAGGCAAACCACTGGAGTTGTTTAAGAAGGGGAGTGACATGCCCAGATCGTTTCTGCAGGAAGATGAGCCGGGCAGCGAAGTGAAGAATAGACTGGAGCGGGGCGAGAGAGGAGGAAGGGAGGTCAGAGAGAAGGCTGACACAGTAGTCTAGCCGGGATATAACGAGAGCCTGTAGCAGTAAGGTAGCTGTTTGGGTGGAGAGGAAAGGGCGGATCTTGGCGATGTTGTAAAGGTGAAAACGGCAGGTCTTGGTAACGGATAGGATGTGTGGGGTGAACGCGAGAGACGAGTCAAGGATGACACCGAGATTGCGGGCCCGAGAGACGGGAAGGACGGTCGTGCCATCCACGGTGATAGAGAAGTCTGGGAGAGGACCGGGTTCGGGAGGGAAGATGAGGAGCTCAGTCTTGCTCATGTTGAGTTTTAGGTGGCGGGCCGACATCCAGGTGGAGACGTCCCGGAGGCAGGAGGAGATGCAAGCCTGAAGGGAGGGGGAGAGGACAGGGGCGGAGATGTAGATCTGCGTGTCATCTGCGTAGAGATGGTAGTCAAAGCCGTAAGAGCGAATGAGTTCACCAAGGGAGTGAGTGTAAATGGAGAACAGAAGAGGGCCGAGAACAGACCCTTGAGGAACTCCAACAGTTAAAGGATGGGAGGGGGAGGAGGCGCCAGCGAAGGAGACCGAGAATGACCAGCCAGAGAGGTAAGAGGAGAACCAGGAGAGGACGGAGTCCGTGAAGCCAAGGTGAGATAAGGTATGGAGGAGGAGGGAATGGTCGACAGTGTCAAAGGCAGCAGAGAGGTCAAGGAGGATCAGAATGGAGTAGGAGCCATTGGATTTGGCAAGAAGGAGGTCATGGGTGACCTTAGAGAGAGCAGTCGCGGTAGAGTGGAGGGGACGGAAGCCACATTGGAGGGGGTCTAGGAGAGAATGGGAGTTAAGGAATTCTAAGCATCGATTGTAGACGACTCGTTCTAGGATTTTGGAAAGGAAGGGTAGTAGGGAGATAGGGCGATAACTGGAGGGGGAAGTGGGGTCAAGAGCGGGTTTTTTTTAGGATGGGGGAGACGTGGGCATGTTTGAAGGCAGAGGGGAAGGAGCCCTTGGAGATTGAGTGGTTAAAAATAGAAGTTAAGGAAGGGAGGAGGGCAGGGGCGATGGTTTTAAGAAGGTGAGAGGGAATGGGGTCCGAGGCGCAGGTAGAGGGGGTGGCACTTACGAGGAGGGAGGAGATCTCCTCTGAGGATACTGCAGGGAAGGATGGGAAAGTAGGGGAGGGGGTTGTTGGGGGGAGGGGAGAGGCGGAGGGGTGACTTTGGGGAGCTCAGACCTGATTGTGTTGATTTTCGTGAGGAAATAGGTGGCCAGATCATTGGGGGTGAGAGATGGGGGAGGGGGAGGAACAGGGGGCCTAAGGAGAGAGTTAAAGGTCCGGAACAATCGGCGGGCGTGACGGGCATGGGTGTCGATGAGGGAGGAGAAGAAGCTTTGCCTGGCGGAGGAGAGGGCTGAGTTAAGGCAGGAAAGGATAAATTTGAAGTGTGTGAGGTCGGCTTGGTGCTTGGACTTTCGCCAGCAGCGCTCGGCAGCTCGAGCATAGGAGCGTAGGAGGCGGACAGAGGAGGTGATCCAGGGCTGTGGGTTAGTGGAGCGAGAGCGGCGGAGGGAAAGGGGGGCGAGAGAGTCGAGATGAGTAGAGAGGGTGGAGTTGAGAGCGGAGACCTGATCATCGAGAGTGGGAAGTGAGGACAGGGCGGCAAGGTGAGGAGAGATACTTTTGGAAAGACGGAAGGGATCGAGACAGCGGAGGTCTCTGTGGGGCAGCAGCGAAGATTTGCAGGGGGAGGGAGTGTGAGAGATGAGGCAGGTGAGAAGGTTATGGTCAGAGAGAGGGATTTCAGAGTCAGTGAGGGAGGAGATAGTGCAGCGGTAGGAGATGACGAGATCGAGGGTGTGACCGAGTCGGTGAGTGGGCGCGGTATAGTGGAGGAGGAGGTGGGCAGAGTCGAGGAGGGATAGCAGGCGGGCGGCAGAGGAGTCGTCGGGTACGTCCATATGGATGTTGAAGTCTCCAAGGATCAAAGTGGGCAGAGAGAAGGAGAGAAGGAAGGTGAGAAAGGGGTCAAGGTGGTTGAAGAAGTCGGAGGTGGGACCGGGAGGGCGGTAGATGACAGCGACAAGTATCTGGAGGGGGTGGTAGAGGCGAATGATATGGGCTTCGAAGGAGGGGAAGGAGAGGGAGGGGGGAGGAGGGATAGTGCGGAAGCGGCAACGGGGCGAGAGGAGGAAGCCGACGCCTCCTCCCTTACCGGTGAGTCTGGGGGAGTGGGAGAAGGAGAGGCCTCCGCCGGAGAGAGCGGCGGCGGAGACTGTGTCTTCGGGAGAGAGCCACGTTTCCGAAAGGGCGAGGAGGAGGAGAGAGCGAGAGAGGAAAAGGTCATGGATGAAAGGTAGCTTACCTGTAATAGAGCGGGGGTTCCAGAGGCCACACTTGAAAGTAGCTGTGGGTGCAAGGGGGGGAAGGGTGGGGGGAGGGGGGGGTTTGGATGGGAAGGAGGTGACGGGGCCCTGGACGGGGAGAGGGGGATGAGGGGTAGCGGTGGGACAGGAGGACTGGGATGGGGCGTGGGTGGGGAAGAGAGAAGGGGGCAGGGGGGGAGGAGGGGGTTTGGTGGGGGGAAGAGTGAAGCAGCGTGGCTCAGTGGAAAGAGCATGGGCTTTGGAGTCAGGGCTCATGAGTTCGAATCCCAGCTCTGCCACTTGTCGGCTGTGTGACTGTGGGCAAGTCACTTAACTTCTCTGTGCCTCAGTTCCCTCATCTGTAAAATGGGGATTAAGACTGTGAGCCGCACGTGGGACAACCTGATTCCCCTATGTCTACCCCAGTGCTTAGAACAGTGCTCGGCACATAGTAAGCGCTTAACAAATACCAACATTATTATTATTATTATTATTAAGAGTAGGGGGAGGGGGTAGGCTCGATTAAGGGGCGACCTGATCAAACTCAAAGTCAGGCGGCTGGTGAGGTCAGAGAGGTGGGTGGCAGCACTGACGACAATAAACAATAACAAGCGAAATCGCTAATATAGCAACATGGTACAGTAAGACACAATACAATAGTGTTAATAAGCAGGCGAGGACCAGGGTCGGGGGACGAGCCGACCCTACCCGATCAGACTCAAAGTCAAGCGGCTAGCGGAAGAGGGGGACCGGTGGTCTGAGACTCACCCCCAGGGGAGCAGAGATCCCGAGCCCACGTGGTAATGGCTCCAAGGCTCTTCCCAGCCGAATCGGCCACCACATGGACTCTGGAGCTCTCCTCCCAAGCGGCGGTTCCTTGGGCTGCCTGCCCCCCGTTTCCAGGCTAGCTCTTTAGCAGCCTTTTGGCCGCCGACCGCCGACTTTAGCAGCATTTTGGCCGCCGACCGCTGACTCATCCACGCCGAGACCACCCCTCTCTCCCGGGAAGCTGGGCTTTGTCATCGGCCGGAGCCTTGGAGCCATTACCACGTGGGCTCGGGAAAGACCCAAAACACAATCAATCATATTTATCGATTGCTTACCGTGTGCAGAGCACTATCCTAGGCACTTGGGAGAGTACAATATAAAAGAGTTGGTAGACATGTTCCCTGCCCACAAAGAGCTTATGATCTAGAGGGAAAAAAAATCAAAATAATAGATAAATAAATAAAATGAACCACACTGCTCAGTACAGCACTCTGCATACAGTGTGTTCGATGAATCCCATTAATTAGGGGAAGCAACAGAGAATAAAGATATGTACATAAGAGCTCTGAGGGTACATAGGTGTTCATTTTCCCTTCAAATCTGCCAGAACTCAGCTCTTCCCATTTTCAAAGACTTTCTGAAATCCCACCTCTTTCAGGAAGCTAATTGATGATCAATCTTTCTTCTGCTCGGGGTTATCCATTAATCAATCAATCAATCAATGTATTATTGAGCACTTACTCTGTACAGTGCCTGGCACATAGTAAGTACTTAAATTTCACAATTATTATTATCATTATTATTATTATCATAGGAGAGTAGAAAAAGGGGCAGGAGAGGAGCTGGGGAGATTATAGGGAAATCATACCTGGTATTTTAATTTTTTCAACAAAGTAGGTAGCCAGGTCATTCGGGGCATTAGGGATGGGGAGGCGGGGGGCAGGGCGTTTGAGAAGGGAGTTTCACATCTAGAATGATAGGCGAGAGGACAGAGTTAAAGCACGCAAGGATGCATTTTAGGTGGATGTGGTCGACCTGATATTTTCATCTTCACCAGCAGTGCTCTGTGGCTCATGCACAGGAGCAAAGGAAGGGGACTGTGGAGATGATCCAGGGCTGTGGGTAAGTGGTACTAGATTGATGAAGGGATAGGAGAGAGAGTGCATTGAGTTCAGTAGAGAGGATGGTGTTGAGGGTGTCAATTTAGCCATCAAGGGAAGGTAATTTGAGTATGGAGGCTAAATGGGGCATGATGGACTTGAAAAAATTGGATGGTGTCAAAAGATCAGAGGTCTCTGTAGGGGAACAGGACAGATTTGTGGAGGAAGTGTGTGGAAGAGAAGGCAGGTGAAGAGATTGTGGCTGGATAGAGGGATTTCAGACCCAGTGAGCATAGAGACTGTACAGTGACTAGAGATGATGAGAGCAAGTGGGTGTCCAAGTTGATGAGTGGGTGAGCTGGGGTGGAGCGGGATGTCAGTGGAGTTGAGGAGTGATAAAAGCGGGGAGCAGAAGGGTTGTCAGGGACATCTATGTGGATATTGAAGTCCCCAAGGGTTATATCCTTCTTACTGTCACCTTTACACTAACAACCTGCCTCTGCACTTGTGTATATGTGTATATGTAACTATGCTTTACATACCCTACTGTCTAAACATTTCTGCCTATCTGTAAATTACCCTCTCCCCTGTTAGACTGCAAAGCTTTTGTGGGCAGGAATTGTGTCTCTCTCAACTATTTACTACAGTGTCGAGAAGCAGTGTGGCTCAGTGGAAAGAGCCCGGGCTTGAGAGTCAGAGGTCATGGGTTCAAATCCCAACTCTGCCCCTTGGCACCTGTGTGACTGTGGGCAAGTCAATTAACTTCTCTGTGCCTCAGTTCCCTCATCTGGAAAATGGGGATGAAGACTGTGAGCCTCACGTGGGACAACCTCATTCCCCTGTATCTACCCCAGCGCTTAGAACAGTGCTCTGCACGTAGTAAGTGCTTAACAAATACCAACATTATTATTATTATTACACAAGAGGGGCTCATTAAATACACTTAGTTCATTGATTGAATGAATATGTACACATATCCAAGCAACTCAACAAAGAGTGAACGTATGGGAATACGGCTCTCTCCCCTTGTCAAAACCTGAATGTTTGAACATAGCTGACCATGTGTAAGAACGTCTGGGCTGTCAAAGGCTCCATCTAACCTGGTCAAAGGATGGGTCGTTCAGCTAGTTTATTTGTATGAGAAATAGTTTAGCTACCTGCAATGTTTGGTTGAACAAACATCTCGCTTTCACTTAATATGGCTTAATCTGACTATTTCCTTCTTCTGTGATTCTAAAGAATAGTTCCCAGTGTTCCCATGTGTATACCTGTTTGATTATCATCCAAAGCAGCATGATGTAGTGGATAGAGCACAGGCCTCGGAGTCAGAAGGTCATGGGTTCTAATCCCAGCTCTGCCACTTGTCTGCTGTGTGATCTTGGGCAAGTGGATTCACTTCTCTGTGCTTCAATTACCTCATCTGTAAAATGGGGATTGAAATTGAGTCCGAGGTGGGACAGGGACTGTGTCTAATTCCATTTGCTTGTATCCACCTCAGCACTTAGCACAGTGCCTGGCACATAGCGCTTAGCAATTACAATTATTATTATCTAAATGTTAGGGAAACATGTTAGGGAAAGGAAATCTCTATGGTAATAATAATAATAATAATGATGATGGTATTTGTTAAGCACTTACTATGTGCCAGACACTGTACTAAGTGCTGGGCTGGATGCAAGCAGATGGAGTTGGACACAGTCCCTGTCCCATGTGGGGCTCATGGTCTCAATCCCCATTATACAGATGTGGTCGCTGAGGCACAGAGAAGTCAAGTGGTTTACCTAAGGTCACACAGCAGACAAGTGGCAGAGCCGGGATTAGAACCCATGACTTCCAGGCCCATGCTCTAACAACTATGCCATGCTGCTTCTCAATAATAATGGTAGTATTTGTTAAGGTCTTATTATGTGCCAAACACTGTTCTAAGCACTGGGGTAGATACAAGGTAATCAGGTTGCCCCACGTGGGACTCACAGTCTTAATCCCCATTTTACAGATGAGGTAATTGAGGCACATAGAAGTTAAGTGGCTTGCCCAAGGTCACACAGCAGACAAGTGGTGGACCCAGGATTAGAACCCACATCCTCAACTCCCAAGCCTGTGCTCTTTCCACTAAACCACGCTGCTTCTCATAATAATGGCATTTAAGCACTTACTATGTGCCAGGCACTGTTCTAAACGCTACAGTAGATACTCATTCATTCATTCAATAGTATTTATTGAGCGCTTACTATGTGCAGAGCACTGTACTAAGCGCTTGGAATGGACAATTTGGCAACAGAGACAATCTCTGCCCATCGACGGGCTTACAGTCTAATCGGGGGAGACTGACGGACAAAAAACAGTAGCAACAAATAGAATCACGGGGATGTACATCCCCTTAACAAAATAAATAGGGTAATAAAAATATATTCATTCATTCAATAGTGTTTATTGAGCGCTTACTATGTGCAGAGCACCGTACTAAGCGCTTGGAATGGACAATTTGGCAACAGATAGAGACCATCCCTGCCCATTGACGGGCTTTCAGTCTAATCGGGGGAGACAGATGGACAAAAACAGCAGCAATAAACAGAATCAAGGAGATGTACATCTCATTAACAAAATAAATAGGGTAATAAAAATATAGACAAATGAGCGGACGAGCACAGTGCCGAGGGGAAGGGAGAGGGGGCAATCAGGATCCCTTCTCCAGTCCCGTGCCTTGGGACGACACACTTGTGGGAAGTAGCAAGAGAGGGAATCAGAAAGGCTCCCCAGGATGATAATAATGTTGGTATTTGTTAAGCGCTTACTATGTGCCGAGCACTGTTCTAAGCGCTGGGGGAGATACAGGGTCAACAGGTTGTCCCACGTGAGATGCACAGTTAATCCCCATTTTACAGATGAGGTAACTGAGGCACAGAGAAGTTAAGTGACTTGCCCACAGTCACACAGCTGACAAGTGGCAGAGCCGGGATTCGAACTCATGACCTCTGACTCCCAAGCCCGGGCTCTTTCCACTGAGCCACTCTGCTTCTCTAAGAGAAGAAGGTGCTTCTCTTTGATCATCCCTCTGATGATCAAAACCCTTCTAGCCTAGGCTTCCCTTTCCCAAACTGCTTAGGAATCACCTACCCAATGGGGTCCAGAGGTCAACGATAAATGCATTTTGAAGGGTTATTAAAAATGAAGCTGAAGCTAAATCTGCTCTCCTTCCTCGGGTGGGGTCTCCTCCGGGAAGTTGCCATAGATAATTCCGCACCTCCCACCCCCCTGAAAATGGACTCCGGCCTCAATTAGCCACACCTTCAGCCCGATGCCGGGCAACTATTTTCCCCATTTTAACCCCCGTCTCCCCCTCTAAACTCTAAGCTCTTCGTGGGCAGGGATCACGTCTACCATTCATTCATTCAATAGTATTTACTGAGCGCTTACTATGTGCAGAGCACTGTACTAACCGCTTGGAATGTACAAATCGGTAACAAAGACAGTCCCTGCCCTTTGACGGGCTTACCAATCCATCAGGGGTATTTATTGAGCATTTACTATGTACAAAGCATTGTAGTGAAAGCTCGGGGGAGTATAATACAGAGTTGGTAATAATGAATAAGATAATCAGGTTGGACACAGTCCATGTCCCACATGGGGCTTACAGTCTTAGACCCCATTTCACAGGCGAGGAAACTCAGGCCCAGAGAAGTGAAGTGACTTGCCTAAAGTCACACAGCCGACAAGTGGCAGAGGCAGGATTCGAACCCATGTCCTTTGACTCCCAAGCCCGTTCTCTTGCCACTAGGCCATGCTCCTTCCCATATGCCTTTATGATGAAGCAGACCACAGATCCAAGTTCCAAAATGGGAAGCAACTTGGTTTACTGATAACTTAACAAATAACGGGTAAAAATACAAACTGAAGCCTGGCCAAATGTTCTGGTGGCTTAATTTATCACAGTGGGAAAGTCCCTGGACTGAGTTGGGGACAAAGCGATGGTGCAGGGGCTGTGAGGAAACAGATGTACTGGTAGAATTAATAGAAATTCCACCAAGGAAGGAGCAGGGAAATGTTTTGTTTCAATTTTATTTCTCAAGCACTTATTACATGCCAGCCGCTGTACGAAGGGCTGGGGTAGATACAAGCTAATCAGGTTGGACACAGTCCGTGTCCCACGTGGGGCTCATGATCTTAATGCCCATTTTACAGATTAGGTAACTGGGGCCTAGAGCAGTGAAGTGACTTGCCTGAAAGTCACACAGCAGACAAGTGGCAGAGCTGGGATTAGAACCCCCATCCTTCTGACTTTCAGGCCCGTGCTCTAGCCACTTAGGCCATGCTGATACTCTAAGACATCATTTTTGCACATCAACTTTGAAACATAAAAATTGATTATCTTGAAAAGGGGTTGCTACCTCTCTTTCTGGAGAAGTTTATTTCTGCCTCCCAGAATTCAACAATAATTCACCTACACAGATAGATTTGGCAGTCCCCTGTGTAGTTAAAGTAGTAAAGTAGTTACAGTCACTTCAGTGGATTAACTCCCCAAGGGAGGGAGTATAAAGTAAGAAGAGTAAGGGGCACAGAACAGAAACTCCCACAGTTAAAGGATGAGAGGTCGAAGAGGAGTAAGCGCACAAGACTGAGAAGGAACTGATAGGAAGGAGGACCAGGAGAACCAGGTGGGGACCCTGTCAACTAAGCCATGGACTGAAAACATTTCAAGAAGAAGGGAATGACCCACTACGTTGAAGGCAAAAGGGAGGTCAAGGAGAATTACAACAGAGTAAAATGCACTGGAGGTGGCTAAGAGGTGGTCACTGGTGACCTTGGAATGTGTGGTCTTAACGGAGCTAAGGAGTCAAAAACATCAGAGGAGCATTGTGTAGCAGCATGGACGAATGGAAAGAGCATGGGTCTGGAATTCAGAGGACCTAGGTTCTAATCCCTGCTTTGTCCCCTGCCTCCTGTGTGATCTTGGGCAAGTCACTTAACCAATTGCCCCATTTGTAAAATGGGGATTAAAGCCTCTCCCTCTGACTGGAATGTGAGCCCCATGTAGAACAGGGACTGTATCCGACCTCCTTATCTTGTATTTACCCCAGTCTTAGTAAAGGCCCGGCACATAGTAAGGGGTTAACAAAGACCATTAAAAAAAAAAAATCATACTTCTGGACACGGTTATCTCAAAGTTCTTAAGCACCAAGTGGTACTGCAACCATGGAGAATGCTATGGGAGGACTTTGGTCAAGAAGAAGGGTGGGGAAATAAGTTTAAAAGACCTGCGGGAAATAACTCGTGGAGAAGTTGAAAGTCACACATCAAAATTCCTTCCTCCAGGGCATTTTATTAATATGGATTTTTGAATCTGGGATTTAGTTTTCCTTGGCCTTAATCGAATGAAACAAGACTCGGGACAAAATGGGCTTTTCCACTAAGCTTTAACCATACGTGGTAGGTCATAAGAAGAAATATATGAAAAAACAAGTATCATCGATCTGTTTTGTCTTCTTGAGTGTAGGCTAAGCTATTCCATACCACCTGTTACTTTCTCCCTTTCAGGACAACAGATTTATCCCTGTTCTAAATTCACCGAGTACATTCCTCCACTCTGAAAAGAGCTCAGAGGTTCTATACTGTGTTGAAAAGAAAATTTCTGTGTCTGGAGATTACACCTTAGATATTTAAAAATTATCTCAAGCTGTGACAACCTCACATGGCCATTGAGGATGCTGCAAAACAAAAGAAAATCAAATCATAAAGAACCCATGTCCATTGAGAAGGTGTATCGTATGCATGTTATATGGTCAAGAATGACTCCTCTGTGATATGGGGTTTTAAGAGAATTTCATGTGCAGCTCTTGGAAACTCAGTACAGTACCTGCTAAGACAATTCCATTAAAAAAAAAACCATCCCTAATGATAATAATAATAATAATGACATTTGTTAAGAGTTTACTATGTGCCAATCACTGTTCTAAGCTGTGACTCCACAAAAATATGACCAGAGAAATGGAAATCTTAGAGTTTATCCTGAAGCTAAACAAAAACAAGCCCAATTGGGCTTGTTTCTATACGGTCTGAAATTTAAGTGACCTCTTTCTACTGCTGAACCTGATAAAAACTTGCTTCAAGTCACTTATTCAGTAGTCGTCAAATGTCAACAACACAGCATGAAACAACAGATATGGTGGCAACATTCAGTCATCAACATGTTGGTAGTTGCAGGAGAACTTTAATGAAATAGTATTCACTGACTCCGCAGATGGAACACTGTGATTCAAACAAGCTCTTCCAGAATCACCGACAAGTTAAAAACCTCTTAAGCCTAATTCTAGGCTTGGGAATCTTTGCTCAGTACCAAAACAAGCTGGTGAACTTTACTTCCTGACAGAGAGCCTCGGGTATGGCATCCCATGCCTTTGAATCGACCTAAGGCCAGGTCTGTAAGCCCATTCCACTTCCCCACCACCTCAACTCTCTTGCCCCTTCTTTCCATCCTCCCTAGCCTTTGCATTCCATGGGACTTCCCTGTCCCCCACTCCTGTCCCTCTGTTTCCCCTGTGCCTATGCCCCCTCTTTCCCTGCTGGTTCCCTCACCACATTCCCTGTACCAAAAACTTCCCTCCCCGCCCCCCCCCCCATGATCCACCTCCACACCCAGCTGAAGAGGGAAGGTGTTCCAGGTGATCCAGCAGTCAATGGTATTTTTTGAGTGCCCAGCCACGGAAGTAAAAGAGACTGTCCTTTCACTCAAGGGACCTTATAATCAAATGGGGCAGACAATCAGGCATGAATTATTTATCCCTCAGACTATGGGACAGGAAATGTGTTTAACCTGATTATCTTGCATCTACCCCAGTCCTTAGTACAGTGCTTAAATAATAATAAAATAATGATGGTATTTATTAAGTGCTTACTATGTGCCAGGCACTGTATTAAGCTCTGGGGTGGGTACAAGCAAATCAGGTTGGACAAAGTCCCACAGAGGGCTCACAGTCTTATTCTCCATTTTACAGATGAGATAATCGAGGCCCAGAGAAGTGAAGTGACTTGCCTAAGGTCACACACCAGACAAGTGGCAGAGCTGGGATTAGAACACATGACCTTCTGACTCCCAGGCCCGTGCTCTATCCACTACACCATGCTGCTTATAAGTACTTGTTGCATAATAGGTGCTTAAAAGATACCTGCCCTCTCTCATACACAAAGTTATTAAATATATCTATATTGTTTAGGTCAATTTCTTGAATGTGGGAACAGGTTAATGTAATTTACCTTAATTCCTATGGGAAGCTATGTTTAGTTTAGCACTCTTTTGCTTAGCATTCTATTTTCATGGAACCAATTAGAAGCACTAACTAGGGCATCTCTGTATCTGAAATTTCCCTTTTAAAATAGTGAAACCCTTCATGAATGGATATCTATATAGCTGTGTTTTGTTTTCAAAGGTGACACTACTAAAGACGAGGTCCTATCTATGTGGCCAAGTGTAGCTGAAAGGAAGAATGCAAGATCAGGATTCCCTTCTACATTCTGTGCAAAAAATGATGGTTCCTTGTTACATGAATCTGCCTCCATACAGGGAACTGTCTCAGTTTTTGAGCCCGCTTCTCAGTATCCCAGTCCTTATAAAGCCCGTGTTCAAGGGGAGCAAACCTTCTCCAGATTGCTGTCTGCCAAGCTGGTCAGTCTACTTGTTGTGCAGGTCTACACACAGTCCGGGGTTACGTTTGTAAATAGTTCGATCGAGAACCTGGATTTGTCTTCTGTAGTCTTGAACTGGTCTCCTAGTCATATCAAATACTGGGCATTGAAACATTTTTAGAAACTTTCAACCTGGCTTGGGACATGATGCTTCACTGTCGACACACTCTGCCAGATGTCATGATGGCCTTTTCTGCCTCTTTGTCTAACTGTGTCTCTGGGAAGTGTCAAAGTCTACTTTCACCAATGCTGACATCCCTCTAGCAGACCACAACCTCCTCAAATGCATTCTTTCACACACACCCCTCCCCACAAATCTACATCTACATCTGCACTCACTCCCTTGAAGAACTCCTTCATTCCCATAGCTTCAGCTACCATCTTTATAAGGATGATTCCCAAATCTACATCTCCAGCCCCAATCTCTATCCTTCTCCGCAGGCTTACATTTCCTCCTGCCTTTGGGACATCTCAAACTTAACGTGTTAAAAACAGAACTCCTTATCTTACCACCCAAACCCTGTCCTTCCCCTGACTTTCCTACCACTCTTTCATTCATTCAATAGTATTTATTGAGGGCTTACTATGTGCAGAGCACTGTACTAAGCGCTTGGGATGAACAAGTCGGCAACAGATACAGTCCCTGCCGTTTGACGGGCTTACAGTCTAATCGGGGGAGACGGACAGACAACCACTCTTGACACCACCACCACCCTCCCTGTCTCATAAGCCTGTTACCTTGCCATTATCCTCAATGCATCTATTTCATTCAATCCACATAATCAATCTGTCACCAAATCCTGTTGGTTCAACCATCACAACCTCCCTAAAATTCACCCTTTCCTTTCCAGCCAAACTGTTACTATGCTAACCCAAGCATTTGCCCTATCCTGCTTTGATAACTGCACCAGCCTCCTTGCTGACCTCTCTACTTCCTGTCTCTCCCCAATCCAGTCCATACTTCACTCTGCTGCCTGGTTCATTTTTCAACAAAACCTTTCAGTCCAAGTTTCACCAGTCCTCAAGAACCTCCAGTGGATGTTGCTTGAAGTCTGTTAAGTTGGCCAAATGTCCCAAAGGACCAGAAGTGTATTCTAACACCCCTATTTGCATCCCCTATTGTGGCTGCATCTAATAAATAGAACGGAATAAGTGTGGCCTAGTGAATAGAGCGTGGCCCTGGGAGTCAGGAGGACCTGCGTTCTAATCCACCACTTGTCTGTGTGTGACACTGGACAAGTCACTTAACTTCTCTGTGCCTCAATTATCTCACCTGTGCAATGGGGATTACGACTATGAGTCCCACGAAGGACGTGGGCTGTGCCCAATCTGATTACCTTGTATCTACCCTAGTGCTTAGAACAATGCTGGCACATAGTAAGCACTTAACAAATAGCATTAAAAAAAAAAGCAGGACTCAAACCACAATTCATCTCTGATTTACACCATTGGCAATGAGGACTGAATTAGATGGAGCACTGAATAGTCACAGTGGTAATAATATTTATTGAGCGCTTACTGTGTGCAGATTACTGTAATAATTGTCGGAAAGAATACAGGTGGGAATCAGATATGATCCCCATCCCTCAGGCTCACTCTTCCAGCTGTGACATCCCCAGTCATGTAGCCCTGAATTAATCTAATGCCAAAGAACAAGAACAGGTTGACATGGGTTTTTAATCTCTCTATCCAGGTCAAGTAAAGTATTTCGAAGGCTGAAGTGGGAAGGAGATTGGATGTGAAAGGAGGGAGGCGTTTGAGCTGAGGTAAACATAGCACATGCTAGGAAACCAGAATGTTATCATGAAGTGAGAGAGCACTCTATGAAATGCAGTCATTAAAATTCAACAGCGCTCTTGCAAAATAGTGCTAAATGAAGTGCGTTATAGTGGGGGAAATCCCTGTACCTAATTAAAGAAAATGCCACAAGGGAGCTCAGAATAAAGTAGTTGTCACAGTAAATTAAATTCATTGATGAAAATTTCAGAATTTGTCGAAGATGATCTCAGAAGATCAAGCCAGGAAATATGTCTTCAGCAATTATGGGTAATTTAGGCTAAGCTGTCTTCCATTGAAAATATCATTTTGGCCATGTTTCTACACCAGTTGTTCTGTTGCTCACCACTGAACTCACACTAGCATTACGAGAAGGACTCTGCCTAGAATCTTGCCATTATTGGAGATCACTGAGATCCCAAGATATTTGCTGCAGTCAGCTCTCTCCTAATTCTAAATTATGAACGTTTCAAGGGCAAGGCTGTGCCTTTAACTTCTGGGGCACTCTCCTAAGCACAGAGCATTCTCAGGACAGTGCTCCGCATACTGTATGGATTTTATAAATGCTATTGAATGAAGATGGTAATGATGGTGACTGCTGCCACTCCCAGTAAGATGTAGCATTAAAAAAAAAATTAGGCTCAGCAGCTCATTCCACACTTAACTACTTTATTCCCAATTTCTCTGGGAAGGCTCCCAATTTGCCCACCACATGTGAACAGCAAAAGGTGCCATACTGATTAAATATTTTTTACTTAAATCCCCTGTTACCACATGGATGACACAGAAGCCCCTTCTCTGTCCCATGACTTTTTTCACTTTCCAACTCTTTCCTATAATCAGAGACTTCCTGCCTTCCTCTAGGGACTGAGCTCTCTTTTCTGATTCAATCCTTCCATCTACACCTCTGTTCTGCCATCTTGTCCTTATCCTTTCCTGTCTCCTTTTCCCCACTGATCCTTGAGAGGAATCTTACTTAGCAGGATCCTTGAAAGCCCGTGGTATTTCCTCAGGGTTCCCGCCATTCTTGTCCATCTCTGCTGATCAGATCCAAGACCTTTGCCATTCCTCATGTCTCTGGCTGCAATGGTGACTTCATCAACTGTTGGAGGGAGGGTCATGTGTTCACATAGTGGTGAAAGCTACTCTCTGTATAGATTGTTCTCAGTGGTGGTAGGAGTGTTAAGACTATCACTAAATTGTTCCAGCCAAGTGTTTATGGTTTGTTCTTTGATTATGATGAGTGCAGAACCAGCTCTACTCTAAACTAGTGCTGAAGTGGTACATATAAATCTATACACACTCTTCAAAGCTGTACAGAAATCCTGGGTGTGGTTTCAGAATACCCAATCTTGTATCTCTCTAGTTTTGGAATCTCACCATTCCCCGCTAATGCTTCTGAACTTGCCCTTTATTCCCAAATCACTTCTTTTGCATCATTAACCTCTTGCTCACACCCTCCTGCCTACTTGGAACTTCCTCCTACTTCATATCCTGCAGAACAGCAATTTCCCCATCTTCGAAGGCCAACTTAAATCACATTTCCTCCAAGAGGCCTTCCCTGACTAACCTCCCATTTCCCCATCCTATTCTGGCCCCCTCAGCCCTGCATTTCCTAAGCACTTTGTTATTCATCCCACCCCTATCTCCATAGCATGTGTGTGCATATCCTCATACGCTATTACTTCAGAGAAGCAGCGTGGCTCAGTGGAAAGAGCCTGGGCTTTGGAGTCAGAGGTCATGAGTTCAAATCCCAGCTCTGCCACTTGTCAGCTGTGTGACTGTGGGCAAGTCACTTAACTTCTCTGTGCCTCAGTTCCCTCATCTGTAAAATGGGGATGAAGACTGTGAGCCCCACGTGGGACAACCTGATTCCCCTGTGTCTACCCCAGCACTTAGAACAGTGCTCTGCACATAGTAAGCGCTTAACAAATACCAACATTATTATCTATAATTTATTTTAATGTTTATCTCCCCCACTAGATTGTAAGCTCACTAAGGGCAGGGTTTAACTCTACCTACTCTATTGTACTCTCTCAAGTGCCTAGTATAGTGCTTTGCCTATCATAAGCACTCGGTAAACACCATTGATTGATTGATTATTTTGCACAAGGCAAAACGTGATGACATCATTGTGCTGTGCAGCTGATTCATAGCAACAATTGTTGCCGCCAGGGAGGATGGGAAAGGTGAGACCCAAGAGGTGAAGGGAGGGGAAGGAAAGGAGGAGAGGAAAGAAAATGAGAAAAAAGAGAGTGATAGGAGAGGAGAGAAAATAAGCGGGGGGGGGGGGGCGGGTGGAGGGCAGGAGCCACCTCAGCTCTGTCCTTCAAAGCAGTGGTGACACTTTCCCAGGAATTGCATGACTAAAGGGTCTTTTAGGAGCTACATCCCAAGATGGCAGGGAAGGTGGATGGATAGAGGGAAGGAGAGAGGGAAAGGGCAATGTGTCCAGCTTTGCCTTCAAATACTCTGGCAAAGGGCCACCACCTCCCCGCTCCAGAAACCTGGCTGCTGCTGCTGCTGCCGTTTTCTCTGAACAGCTGATGGGATCCCACCTCTGCCCCTTGTCTGCTGTGTGACCTTGGGCAAGTCACTTCACTTCTCTGGGCCTCAATTTCCTCATCTGTAAAATGGGGATTGAGACTGTGAGCCCCACGTGGGACAGGGACTGTGTCCAACTGGATTTGCTGTAACCACCCCAGCGCTTAGTACAGTGCCTGGCACATAGGAAGCACTTAACAAATACCATTATTATTATTATTATTACTTGAATGCCCACCTAGCAGCACCCCCCTGGGGTTGTGCCTTAATAATGTTGGTATTGTTAAGCGCTTACTATGTGCCAAGCACTGTTCTAAGCACTGGGGTAGACACAGGGGAATCAGGTTGTCCCACGTGGGGCTCACAGTCTTAATTCCCATTTTACAGATGAGGTAACTGAGGCATCGAGAAGTGAAGTGACTTGCCCAAGGTCACACAGCTGACAAGTGGCCTAGCCGGGATTCGAACCCATGACCTCTGACTCCAAAGCCCATGCTCTTTCCACTGAGCCACGCTGCTTCTCCGTCAAAAGAGAATAGCCTTGTCAAAAGCCACAACTGCTTTCAGAAAGAACTAGGTCTAGGTTGCATATCCTCACCCTTGCTTTACAGTCACCCAATCATCTGTCACCCTGGTAGAGTCAGAGAGGGAGCGGGAGAAGAGGGAGGGGAAGGAAGAGGGAGGGGAAGGGAGAAGGAGGGGAAGGGAGGGAGGGGAAGGGAAGCAGCCGGGTTTAGTGGAAAGAGCACTGGTTTGGGAATCAGAGATTGTGGGTTCTAATCCCAGATTCACCATTTATCAGCTGTGTGACTTTGGGCAAGTCACTTCAACTCTCTGGGCCTCACTAACCTCATCTGTAAAATGGGGATTAAGACTGTGAACCCCACGTGGGACAACCTGATTACCTTGTATCCACCCCAGCACTTAGAACAGTGCTTGGCACATCGTAAGCACTTACCAAATACCATCATTATTGTTACTATTAAAGGAGAAAGAGGGAGCAGGGGAGGGGAAGTGAGAGGGAGGGGGACAGCGGGAAAGGGAAGCAGCATGGCTTAGTGGAAAGAGCACTGGCTTGGGAGTCAGAGGTTGTAGGTTCTAACCTCGGATCCACCACATTAGCTGTGTGACTTTGGGCAACTCACTCAACTTCTCTAGGCCTCACTAACCTCATCTGTAAAATAGGCATTCAGATTGTGAGCTCCACGTGGGGCAAACTCATAACCTTGTAACCACCTCAGCACTTAGAATGTGCTGGGCACCTAGTAAGCGCTTAACAAATACCATCGTCATCATTATTATTATTAAAGGGGAAAGAGGGAGAGGACGGGGGAAGGGAGAGAGGAAGAGAAGGGGAGAGGGCGATCTGCAGGTTGAAGAGGTGCAGGGCCACCTCGGGACCACCTCGGGGCCACCTCTCAACCCAGACCTGGGTCTGGAATGAGGGAGGGGAAGGAGGGTGGAGAAAAAGCGGGTGGGCAACAGGGGCTCTGGGTAAGAAGCCCCCTGCGGCTGCCCCAGGCCAGCAAAGCCTCTATTCTGCACAGGGGCCTCACCTCTCTGCCCCGGACCCCAAGCCTGAGAAGGGCTAGGATTCAGAAGGTCCTGGGTTCTAATTCCACTCTGCCACTTGTCTGCTGTGTGACCTTGGGCAAGTCGCTTCACTTCTCTGGGCATCAGTTCCTGCATCTGTAAAATAGGGGTTGAAACTGTGAGGCCCATGTGGGACAGGTACTGTGTCAACCCGATATGTTTGTATCCACCCCAGCACGTAGTACGGTGCCTGGCACACAGTAAGCACTTAAACACCACAATTATTATATTATTATTGTTATTATTATTATTAACACTCACCTCTGGACCCCAACGTGAAGAATCTCTTCTCCAAGACTCCTTCCCCCGAGATCATTCTGTCCCAACTCTAACATTAAATGTCTGAGAAGCATCTTCTCTCCAATTAACTATAGCAGCGTGGCCCAGTGGAAAGAGCCCGGGCTTAGAAGTCAGAGGTTATGGTTCTAATCCCGACTCCGCCACTTGTCAGCTGTGTGACTTTGGGCAAGTCACTTAACTTCTCTGTGCCTCAATTCCCTCATCTGGAAAAAGGGGAACCCCATGGGACAACCTGATCACCTTGTATCACCCCCAGCACTTAGAACAGTCCTTCGCACATAGTAAGCACTTAACAAATACCATCATTATTATTATTACTATTATTCCCAATTCTCCCCTGTGACTGACTGTATGTCAGGTGGAGGCAGCAGATACTATGTGGCACTTCAGCCAACTATTCATTCATTCAATAGTATTTATTGAGTGCTTACTATGTGCAGAGCACTCTACTAAGCACTTGGAATGTACAATTTGGCAACAGATACAGTCCCTGCCCAGTGACGGGCTCACAGTCTAATGGGGGAGACAGACAGCAGAGCAAAACAGAATGAAACAAAAACAAGACAACATTATCACAATAGATAGAATCAAGGGGATGTACACCTCATTAACAAAATAAATAGGGTAATGAATAATATATACAAATGAGCACCGTGCTGAGGGGAGGGGAAGGGGGAGGAGCAGAGGATGGGGTGGGAAGGGGAGGGGGAGCAGAGGGAAAGGGGGCTCAGCTGAGGAGAGGGGAAGGGGGAAGGGGGAGGAGTAGAGAGTGGAGGGGGAGCAGAGGGAAAAGGGGGGCTCAGTCTGGGAAGGCCTCTTGGAAGAGGGGAGCTCTCGGTAGGGCTTTGAAGAGGGGAAGAGAGTTAGTTTGGCAGACATGAGGAGGGAGGGCATTCCAGGACAGCGGTTGGACGTGGGCCACGGTCGATGGTGGGATAGGTGTGAACGGCTCTGCACATAGTAAACGCTCAATAAATGCTACTGAATTGAACGGTGAGAATGTGAGTGGCAGAGGAGCGGAGTGTACAGGGTGGGCAGTAGAAAGAGAGAAGGGAGGTGAGGTAGGAGGGGGCAAGGTGATGGAGAGCTTTGAAGCCAAGCGTGAGGAGTTTTTGTTTCGTGTGGAGGTTGATAGGCAACCACTAGAGGTTTTTGAGGAGGGGAGTGACATGCCCACAGAGTTTCTGTAGGAAGATGATCTGGGCCGCAGAATGAAGAATAGACTGGAGTGGGGAGAGACAGGAGAAAGGGAGATCAGAGAGAAGGCTGACACAATAATCCAGTTGGGATATTATGAGAGCTCGTACCAGCATGATAGCAGTTTGAATGGAAAGGAAAGGGCGGGTCTTGGTGATATTGTAAAGGTGAGACAGGCAGGTGTTGGTGACGGATTGGATGTGTGGGGTGAATGAGAGAGCTGAGTCGAGGATGACACCAAGGTTGCGGGCCTGTGAGATGGGAAGGATGGTCGTGCCATCCACAGTGACAGGGAAGTTGGGGAGAGGACAGGGTTTGGGAGGGAAGATAAGGAGCTCAGCATTTAGACAACTAGCCTTCCCTCAGGGAGATGGTCAGCAGGATTGAGTTTCTTCTCCTGGCAACTTCTGAGGGTTTTTTCCTCTATGTCTCTATGTGTGGGGATTGCTTAAGTGACCCTCATAATCTCAAACATAGCTCCATCAACAATTATTTTTTTGAAGTTCATTGGGTAATGTTTGGATCTTCTAAAGGGAGACTCGGTGAAGCCAAGGAACAAGCTCCCATATCTAATAATGTCCATTAATAAATGATTCTGATTATGGACGAGGACTACTAGTAGTTGTAACACTGTCGATCAAACATTTACTGTATGTGAAGTGCTGGGAAAGGGTACACGTAGGTCCCTGGCCTTCAAGGGGTACACGATCTGAGGAGAAAAGGGGGAGAGGGCACTGACAACAGACACAGGAGAGTTGAAACACTAAAATATCCCACTAAAACAATAGAAGATAAGGACAGATTCATATCGAGTAAAGATGAACACATAAAAACCCAAAGCAGTAGGGTGCCAGGCACTGTATTAGACAATGGGGTAGTATATAAACTAATCAGGTTGGGGCTCACAGTAGTAATCCCCATTTTACAGATTAAATAAGTGAGGCACAGGGAAGTTAAGTGACTTGCAAGCAAAAGGGGTTCAGTGAAGGGGGTGCCAGCTACACACAGTAAAAAAGTGGGAAAACAATGAAGTTAAGATATGTGGAGTCCATGTGATCTTAAACATGCATAAAACTTCACACAGCCTACTGCACATTATCCAGGACAACCACACTTGATAAGGAGTTTGAGGTCCCCTCCTTCACGGGGTCTGGGAAACCAAGGTGAATTTTCAGGATTTTATTGACCATGATACCTCAATCCTGTAAGAGAAGGTATTAGGCGGTCCCTGAGAAACAGAAATACTCTGTACACAAACTCAGCTTGGACCCACTCCATGCCCCCTATCCCCTAGCCTATCCTCTTGTACAGATTTTGCAGTAGATCATCTAAACAAACTGAGAATCAGCGTGGCCTAGTGGATAGAGCATCGGCCTGGGAGTCAGAAGGACCTGGGTTCTAATGTGGCTCTGCCATTTGTCTGCTGTGTGACCTTGGGCAGGTCATTCAACTTCTCGGGGCCTCAGTTTCCTTATTTGTTAAATGGGAATTAATTATGGTGCCTGACACATAGTAAGTTTAACAAATATCATAAAATTTAAAAAAACAACTGGACAAAGAGGGAATAAAATGAGTCTCTTACAGTTTAAAGGAAAGTAAATTGGTTCCTAACAAGATTTGGTGTTAAGGCTTGAGGGGGAGTTCTTAGTAAACCAGAAGGTGCACCATACAGCTGCAAACCCAGGGGAATGCTAGTTGATTCAATTTCTACTAAAAAGGATGTACCTATTCACTATTCAATCATTCATTCATTCAATCATATTTATTGAGCACTTACGTACTAAGCAGTTGGGAGAGTGCAATACAACAATAAAGGGGCACATTTTCTGCCCACAATGAGCTTACAGTCTAGAGCTGGGGAGACAGACATTAATATAAATAAATAAATTACAGATATGTACATAAGTGCCGTGGGGCTGGGAGAAGCTGAGAACAAAGGGAGTAAGTCAGGGCAACACAGAAGGGAGTGGGAGAAGAGGAAAGGGGGGCTTAGTTCCAAAGATCCTAAGAATCCTGGGTCCCAAAAGAAGGTCCCACTTGGGTTCTTTAGCCTGGGCCCCCGGTGACAGGAACATTTTACAGATGAAGAAACTGAAGCCCTGACTGGGAAGGGTCCCACAGCAAGGCAGAAGAGAAGTAGAAATGGAGCAATCAGTCAATTGTATTTATTGAGTGCTTACTGTGTGCATAGCACTGTACTAAGCACTTGGGAGAGTACAATGCAATAATAAACAGTCACATTCACTGCACTTTGGATGTGGCAAGTGCTGCACTAAGCACTGAGGTAGACACCACACAATCATATTGGAATAGAGGATCCAGGTCTCCAGCTTCCAGGACCGGGATGCATTAGCTGACAATAGTTTACCTTGTCTAGGCCTGAGAAAGGGAACCTTGTTCTGGGAAGGTTATTTTCCTCCCTGGTCTTTCAGTAGTAAAACCTGCCAACTTCAGGATGCTTGTTCTGCCACCCTTCTCTTATCTTGTCCCGCTGGGCCTGCACATTTGTTTTGTCAAGGGTCCTCTCTTCAACTACTCTTCTTTTTCTAGAATCAGTAAAACGCCATCTACAGTAGCAACAGCTTGCTGAGCAGCAGGAGCAGCAGGACATCCCAACACCACTAAACAGTTTCTCAGCAGTCCCTGCTGTATCTGCAGCAGCTTCCTGTTGAAGCTCCAAAAGGTCTTCCTACCCTCAGCAAGATCAACGTGGTCTAGTAGAAAGAGCCAAGGCTTGGAAGTCAGAGGGCCTGGGTTCTAATCCGAGCTCGGACACTTTCCTGTTGCGTGAAACTTGGCTAATTACTGGATCTCTCTGGGCCTCAGTCTCTCCTCAACTGTAAAATGGAAATTAAATTACACTCCTTCCTATTTAGACTGTGAGTGCTATATGGGACAGGGACTGTGTCTGGCCTGACTAACTTGTCTCTATCCTAGTGCTTAGCACAGTGTTTGGTATACAGCACTTAACCAATGCCATAATTATTATTCAAGGGGTCACTATTCACCCCCACTGAGGTAAAATTCCTCAGTCTAGTTCTTATGCTCTGGAAACCATAGAAATTTGTTCCCCCTTTAAACAAAAGCCTCTTTACAAGGGAATAGGCATTAACCATTTCTTGGCTAATCAATTGATCTAAATACATTCACCCCATCCCAGGCTACCAATGTAGGATGGATTGATGTCTTACCCATAAATAAGTGGAATTTTTTTTCTGAAGCCAGAATACAGTGAGGAAAATGATTTCTACATTTCAGAAGTGCATTTACTGTACTTGAAACAGATGATTTTTTTTTCTGTTTGCATTAATGGCAAGACTATTTGCTTCAATTATTCAGCAATCATGTTGTGCTTGTTCAAGAAGAAAGGAATAACAACAGCTTATCTTGTTGAGCCCAATGAACAACAGTAAAAAATCAGTGGCTGCTCTTAACGACTACAGTTGGTGCCATTGTGCTAAAGAGATGATTCGTGTTCTCATAGCAACTAAAGTAAAAAAAATCAAATGCTGAAAAGGATTCTCTTGCAACGGTTAAAAAACCTCTTCAGAGAGCTGAATCAAAACTACCAAAAGAATTCCTTAACTCGTTATTACATTGATTGATGCTATAGACTGGTATCATTTATCTAAATTGCATATTTAATAAAATAGGCTAAAGACCAACAGGATCTTATAATGCCAAATTCCCTTAGGAAGAGAACTCATCTAGTCACATTTCTAATCCTCAAATGAACGATTATATTGATATATGAAAGGAAAAAAAAACTTAGGCAGCTCAACTTTAGGAAGTCAAGGTAATGAAACTATTTATATAACTGCATACTGACATAATTATTTAATCAGTCTCTGCAACCATTTAAACCCAAATCTAAAATATCCAACTGTTTCTGGCTGGCTGCCACCCAATAATCTATCATTTCAATTACAATGGGAGCCTATCAGCCCCAGCATGGCTGTGGTTAATAATAATGACAGAATTGTCAGAGGTCACCCAAATAACACTGCACTGATTTCATCATCTCAGGACGTCTTAGTCTTAGTCACCAAAATTTATAACATCATCCAGTCAGAGCTGTCATATTTTATTTATCACAGTGAAAGAAACATGCTCTTGTAGCAAACTATTCAGCTTCCAGCCTTGGATAACATGCCATGGGCACACAGAAAACACTTTCTCATTTTCAGGAACATGACATCTCTCTGAGATCCCCTTTACAGTAAAAGTACTGAGTTTAATGCACTGTACTTGGGAAACGATAACAGAAGCATAAGCCCTGCCTTCAAGGAATTTACAATCTGACAGGGGAGGTGAACAGAAAAATTAAGCTTCTTTTGGCATTCAAGATATTGACAATGCATTGCCACAAATAAATATTCTCCTTTGAAAGAAATCATCATGGTGCCAGCTAATTGTACTCAATTTTGCTGTTTGACTGGTAAACAGTATTTCAACATTCAGTATTTTTAGCACTGCCCTTCATATTAGTAGGTCTAGACCTTTAATTTGATATGAAGTTGGCTGCCCTGTCATAGTCACATTTTAAAAGGAGTCTGGCCTTTTTTAATTCTTTTTTTTTCAATTCGTGCAGTTTTACTCAGTGCACTGCTTAGGTAGCAGAATATGGTGACAACTTTTTATTCAGTGATACTGTTGAAACCTTTCAGTTGTATTTAAGAATTTTTGGGTAGTAGCCTGGAACCTAATTTTGGTTTTCATCAAAAGTATTTGCCACTCCATTGTGCTGAATCTGCAAAGCAATTCATAAGAATTTGGCTGTTTTCTTGTACATATGCCTTTAGATCACAATCATCTGCATTTAGCAGTTCCCGAATCACTCTCTAAAATAATTTTCTTGATCCTCAATGCTGAATTGAAAGAGATTTCCAGTGGTTTGGAAGTGTGTTCTGATTCCGGCTTTCAAATCTCTTAAAAAGGACCAGGCTTAACACATAGCCATATTTCATTCTGACGGTGATGAGAAAAGAATGAGACAGGGCTCTTTTAACCCTGACTCAACCAAACATACCATCATGGAGTAGCCTAGGGATCTTGGTGAATTACTCAGGATGATAGAATTTGATTAACAATTGCCAGAGCCCTGATCTACTAATAATATCATATGCTTTAGTACAGTCATTTAATCAGTCAACAGTATTGAATGCTTACTATGTGCAGAGCACCGTACCCAGTACATGGGAGACTACAATATAACAGACTCAGCAGACACATTACCTGCCCGACCTAGTTTACAGTCTAGAGAGGGAGACAGACATTAATACATATAAATAATTTGTAATATATAATTTAAAGATATGTGCATAAGTGCTGTGGGTGGGGTGAATATCAAATGCCGAAAGGTCACAGATCAAAGTGCATAAACGACGCAGAAGGGAGAGTAAACCAGGGAAAAGAGAGCATAATTGAGGAAGGCCTCTTGGAGGAGATGTCATTTTAATAAAGGCCTTAAAGGTGGGGAGAATGGTGGTTTAGTGTCTGTGGTGAGGGAGGACATGAAAAAAGAGTCGACAATGAGATAGATGAGATCGGAGTAAGCTGGTGCAGAAGGAGCAGAGTATGTGGACTGGGCTGTAGTAGGAGATTATTGAGATGATGTAGAATGGGGGAAGTTAATTGAGTGTTTTACAGTGGATGATAAGGAGTTTCCGTTTGATGCAGTGGTGGATGGGTAGCCATCGGAGGTTCTTGAGGAGTGGGAAGACAGATTGAACACTTTTGTTGAAAATTGTTCCGTGCGGCAGAGTGAAGTATGGACTGGAGTGGGGAGAGACAGGAGGCTGGGAGGTCAGCAAAGAGGCAGTTGCAGTAGTCAAGGCGGAATAGGATAAGTGCCAGGATCAGCATGGTAGCAGCTTGGATGGAGAGGAAAGGGCAGATTTTAGCAATGTTGTCAAGGTAAAACCAACAGGATTTGGTGACAAATTGAATGAGAGAGATGAGTCAAGGCAGCCAAGGTTACGGGCCTGTGAGATAGGGAGGAGAGTGGTATTGTTTACAGTGATAGGTGATTCGGGGGAAGACAGGGTTTGGGTTGGAAAATAAGGGGTTTAGCAGTGGGCATGTTCAGTTTAAGGTGTCGGTGGGACATCCAGGGAGAGATATCCTGAAGGCAGGAGGAAATGTGAGAGGGCAGGGAAGAAGATGGGTCTGGGCCGGACAGGTAGATTTGGGAATCATCTGTGTTAGCCCCATTTTACAAATGAGGAAACTGAGGCATAGAGAAGTTAAGTGACTTGTCCAAGGTCACACAGCAAGCACTAGAACTAGAACATACTAGAACCTACATCTCCTGGGCCCATTCCCAAGCTTTTCTCACTGGGTCACACTCTCTCCTTTGTCATTGCTTGTCTCAGAGGAAATATTCATTCATTCAATTGTATTTATTGAGCGCTTACTGTGTGCAGGGCACTGTACTAAGTGCTTGGAAAGTAAAATTCAGCAACAAATAGTGATAGTATTACTATAGTAATAGTATAGTAATAGAAATAATAATGAGGCATCTCAAAGAAATAAGTGAGAGAAGATGTAATTTCGGAAAAGAATTTTATCTCTGAGACCAAAAACTCAACATCTTAAAAGTGGACACCTCATATTCCCTCCCAAATCCTCTCCTCCACCTAACGTTCCCATCACTATTGACAACACCGCTTTCCTTCCTAAGAAGCTCACAACCTTGGCAATATCCTTGATTCCTCTCTGCCTTTTCAACATGGATATGGAGAAGCTTAGTGGAGAGAGCATAGGCCTGGGAGTCAGAAGAGCTGGATTCTAATCCCAGTTCTTCCCCTTACCTGCTGTATGACCTTGGGCATGTCATTTAAGATCTCTGAGCCTCAGCTTGCTTCATCGTCTGTAAATGACCTGATTATCTTGTATCTACCCCAGAATTTACTATGGTTTATCCGAGTAAGTGCCTAACAAATATTATTATTATTATCATTGACTCTTTCACCAAATCTTGTTGGTTCTTCCTTCATAACATCTACAGAAATCTCCTGTTCTTTTTCATCCAAACTGCCACAACGTTAATAAAAGCCCTTATCCTATCCCACCTTAATTACTGCATCAGCATCCTTGCAGCTCTCTGTGCTTCCTCTTTCTCAACAATCCAGTCCATATTACACCGTGCTGCCTGGACCATTTTTCTAAAACATTGTTTTTCACACATCTCCCCCTTCCTCAGAAACCTCCAATGAGGTTTCCCAGTTCTCTCATTCTTGCCTTGCTGATCTTCGAGCGCCGTGCCGGGGTGATGTGGAAGGTAGTCCGTGTTGGGGTGATTTGAAAGGTAGCCCCTAGAGGTAACCGGTGTCTCCTTCCCAGTTCCACCAGCTGTTAGAAGTTGGGGACAGGTGCCAGAGTGAGAATAAGGAAGCGGGAGAGAGCTGATTGAGTACAGATGACTCATGATGATGGTGTGACAGAGTTCCAAACTACTGCAAAGAGTCTGTGGAGGCTCCCCTCCAGATATACCCTACCATATCCTGGTTCCTCTCTGTGCTGGCAACAGGTCAATGGTGGTTACAATGCCTTATTTGGTGGGGGCGGGATTGTGTGGTATCACGCCCTTCAGTATTGTTTCTGCAACCCCTTCTAATGGGGCCTAGTTTCCTGTTATGAACTTTAGGTTTATTTCTGCGATTTTACATCCCCTCTTCCCTGGGGTCTGGTTTCCTGTTATGTACTTTGGGTACGTGCATTGTTACAGACAGTTGTCAAAGTACATGCGTGACTACTTCTAGCAAGTGGTGGATGCTCACAAACATGGAGTCAGACTGGCCAGTGCCCAACCGATGACATACTCCTCTCCCAGTAAACCCCAGCTCCGCTCATACCAACCTACAGAATGTACCTTGTTCTCTCTCGCCAGTGACTTCCTGATCAAGCCCTCCCTTCTGCTTGGAACTCCCTCCCCCCTCAAATATTGGAGACCATAGTTGCCCCCATCTTTAAGGCCCCATTGGAATCACATCTCCTCCACTAAGCCTTCCCCGATTTATCTATCATGTCTCCACCCTACCCACCCCAACTGCCACCTCAGCACATTCACATCACCTAAATGCATGAGTACTCATCCCCTGCTCCCTGTTGCACTTCTGTACATATCTTTATTCTCCATTGCTTCTCCCTACTTGTAATTTATTTTAGTGTCTGTCTCCCCAACTATACTGTAAATTCCTTGATGGCAGGGACCATATTTGATAACTCTAGGGTACTCTCCCAAGGGCTTAGTAGAGTTTTCTATACAGAGTAAGTGCTCAAGAAGCACTATTGATTAAGTGACCGAAAGACTTTAAAATGTGGCACAATATTTTTCTTCAGATCAAGTTTGTGAAAACACATTTCAAAGATGACCAGACATCCAGACTTCATGCATGTGAGCATACAGTTCTTTGTATCCAAAATTCAATTGAAATATCGTTAGTTTAAAGACCAAGAACAACCCAATTTCTTCTTTCTTCCTTCCTTTCTTCTTTCCTTCCTTCCTTCTTTCCTTCCTTTCTCTTTCTTCCTCCCTTTTTTCCACAGTTTTTTTCCACAGTTTCCTGGTCTTGGGTCAGTTTCCACACACCCAAGGCCATTTTCCACATAAGGATTTCCCAGTCAACTTGTAATTCTTTTTGTGGATTAACCCTCAAATCTCAGACATTTTATAAAATTCTAAATTCACTTACTAAGAAGTGTTAGAAACAAAAATTAGGTTGATTTCCTATCAGTAAATCTCCTCCTACTATAGTGGGACCAGTAACTATTAAGAATAAAAAAAGGGCACCATTCCCCACCTGAGTAATGTTTTATACAGAAACAATTTTGCTTCTACATTATCCATTTTCAGCAATGTATTTTGGTTTTCCTCGGTCCTTCCCATCAAACTTGCTGACAGACTATACAATCCAATTTAGTCATCCCAGAAGCTTGCCCTAGGAGGTGAAGTCACGTTCTGAAAGCCTTGCTCCTTCGTGGTCACATTCCCTTTCCCTTTCCCTTCAGTGTCTCATCATAGCATTGACTCAGTCTTCCTCTTCCGGGGTTTCTGTTCCTGGATTCCTCATGCGATTTCAGTTAGAAAAACCTTTATTGCTCTAGCCCTATGAAAATAGATACTTTCCCACCGAGGCTTTGAGAGACGATCTAAATTTTTTCACTGCACTGTGAGACAACCACAGGAGTCCCAATAACTGCCCATGGACCAAGAGTCTTTTATGTGTGGGCAAGGCTATCTCCCTACCGGCAAGGAGATAGTGGCTCTCCTTTGGATCACATCTACTTGGAAATCCTTGGATTTGATGCCAATAAAAGCCTCCAAGATAGGGTTGGTTGGGATAGGATCAGATGAATCCAAATGGGACATGATAGCCTGGGATAGTGTAGCGATTGGCGGTATCTGGGAGGGGAAAAGGTAATTTTACAGGGAGGCTCTTTGGAGAATGAAGTCAAATTAGGAGGTTGTGGTTGGAGAGTGGTAGTTCAGAGGTGGTCAGACTAGAAATCATACAGTGCCTGGGTGATACTGAGATCCAGTTGTGTTCAAATTTGGTAGGTCAGTGAGGTAGGGCGGGATAGGGTGTGGGTGGAGTTGAGGAATGAGAAGAAGTAGATAGCTGAAGGATCCTTGGGAATATCCAAATGGATGTTCCCTAAGGCTCTAAGACCCAATGCACGTAATCCCTAAGGCTCAGTGTAAGGGAGGAGAAGGAGAGAGGAAAGGTGAGAAAGGTGTCAAAATCTTTCAGAAATTTGGAGGTGGGTCCAGGGGATGGTACATGATGGGAACTGGTAATTTTAGTGGGTGGTAGAGGCAGATGACAAGGGCTTCAAAAAGAGAGGGATGGGATGGAGGGAGATGTTGCAAAAGTGGTAGGCAAAAAGGGAATCTTGTCCAGATGGTAATAATACTTCAGTGATCTTTTGAATATGTCTGCTCCCACTGAGAAAGGAGCCCTTCTTCAAAACAAAGAAAACTACCTAAAATGTGAAGGTATGATGTAAAAGGGCATTATCTGGCCATGCAGTTCTTCATTCTTTGTCTCTTTAATCCACCTGTTGGGCTGTCATAGAAGGGTTCCTATAGAGCAGGCATATATTTGGCTCAGTGGAAAGAGCACGGGCTTGGAAGTCAGAGGTCATGGGTTCGAATCCCTGCTCTGCCACTTGTCAGCTGTGTGACTGTGGGCAAGTCACTTAACTTCTCTGTGCCTTAGTTACCTCATCTGTAAAATGGGGATTAAGACTGTGAGCCTCACGTAGGACAACCTGATGACCCTCTATCTCCCTCAGCGCTTAGAACAGTGCTCTGCACATAGTAAGCGCTTAACAAATACCAACATTATATATTTTTAATGTTGGATTTGGGTCAGAAAATCCATTATTTTCCAATTCTTCTTAGGAAAATAAATGATATTAAGCACCAACCTACAATATTGGGACTAGAACTAGACAGGTGAGAAGAACCTTTTTTGAGCATTTGGTTCTCCCTCCCAGCCTTTTCCAGAAAACCTGACAGCCATGTTTTGGCCAGACCGACAGAAACCATTCAAGCTTTCCCACTCCCAGCGATGTCAATCCAGATCCTCCCCAGGACCTACCACTCCACCCCTAGTCCAAATGTGCAGGAAACTAGATCGAAAGCCCCAGATAGGACAGGGACTGTATCTGATCAGATTAATTTGTACCAAGTGCAGCGTTTAGAATAGTGCTTCACCCATATTAAGAGCTTAAAAACATAAAAAAGGAAAAAGAATTCAAATTGGAGATGACGTATCATCGGAAACCATATCTGATTAATCAACTACACCACCAATTTGAGGCCACCTGCTCTATTTTGTCACAGATCCTATTCCCCTCTCACTGCTTAAAAACAGTTGCTTCTACTCCTCTCCTCTCCACTACCATTGTCTTCAATTCCCACTGTCTTCCACTACTGCCTTACATTCTCCCAGCTGCTATATCAGCCCTTCTGTGCCCCGAATCACTTAAGGAATCATGAACCCCAGGACGTTTAGGTAGCTATCTATTCATTTTTGATGCCTGTCTTCCCCACTAGACTGTAAGTTCCTTGAGGATCCTTGAGGTCATGGATACTACTTCTACTTTACTCTCACAAGTGTTTAGTACAGTGCTCTAAACATAACTAGAGCTCAATGAATATTAGAGGTTGATTTACTGATTCAACTTCTGATTCTCAAATAGCTCCTTCCCTTCTGCCTTCAAGTATGCTTAATTGTCCCTTGAATGGAAAAATGATTCTCTCTATCCAACAGCCTCCTTTGGCTATCACCCATATCTTTGTTCCCATTCATGTCCAAATTCCAGGAATGGATTGTATACGCCAGCTGCCTTCTCTTCCTCTCCACTAATTCTTTACTTGACCTACAAATATTTGCTCGTTGACCCCATTGCTTCACTGATACCAAATTCTCCAAGGTCTCCAGTGGCTTCCTCTTAGCCAAATTTGTATTAAACCTCCTTGACCTTGGCCTCCTTGACCTTCGACAAAGTGGACCATTCCATTCTCCTTGAAATACTTTCTGACCTTGGTTTCACTGATAAGATCCTCACCAGGTTCTCGTATTTCACTGAGCACCCCTTCTCAGTCTTGCTTGCTGACTCCTCTTCCACCTCTCATTCCCTAAATGGGAGTGTCCCACAAGTCTCTGTTCTGGGTCTTGTACCCATCTTGCTCTTGGGAAGTGTGTCTTCTCACTTAGCTTCAGCTAATATTTCTTTGCATATGACTCCCAAATCTACTTCTCCATCCCTGATCTCTAATCTATTGACAATCCCACATCATCTCCTGCCTCCAGAGCATAGCCATGTGCATGTCCTGCCATCGTCTCAACTTGTCATGTCCAAAAGTGAACTTGTAATCTTCCAGTCCTCCCACTAACATTCCTATCTCTGTTGATAACACAACCATTATCCTTGAGCCAGAAAACTGAAGCCCTCATAATCCCATCAATCACTAAATCTCGATGATTCTTCCCTCCTAACATTTCCCAAATCTGCCAATTCCTCTTCACTCGAACAGCTACCATCTGGGTTTTGGCATACTGGATAGACCACAGACCTGGGAGTCCAAAGGTTCTACTACAGGCTCCACAACTTGTTTGCTGTGGGACCTTGAGCAAGTCACTTAACTTTTCTGGCCCTCAGTTACCTCATCTGTAAAATGGGGATCAAGATTGTGAGCCAACTGTGCCCAACCTGATTTGCTTGTATCCATCTCAGTGCTTAGTACAGTGCCTGGCACACAGTAAGTGCTTAATAAATACCATTATTATTATTATTATTACTTAAGTTCTGGACATAACATCATTAATCTACTTCATTAGCCTTCTCATTTAACTCCCTGCCTCTGTCCTCTCCCCACTTCAGTCTATATTGCATGCTGCTGCACAAATCATCTTGCAGCATCACCCAGATCTTCTTTACCTCTCACACTCCAGTGGTCACCCAGTCTTCGTCCACAACAATCAACCAACTGTATTTATTAAGTGCTTACTGTGGGCAGAGCACTGTACTAAGCTCTTGGGAAAGTACAATTCCACAAGGAGTTTACAGTATAGAGAGAAGCAGAAACTCCTTCCCATTGACTTTGAGGTTGTCAACCAGCATTCTCCATTGGACATATTGGCTCTCTTCACCTTCTACTGCTCATTTCCTCCTCTTAGCTTATTCCAAGCTCATCTTCTAACTGTATCTCACTCTTGACTCTCCTGTCTCCCATTCCTGGCTCATGCTATTCACTCCTTTCCCCCAAATCCTCCAAACCTCAGCTCTCTCCACTTTTAAAGCTCTCCCAAAATCCCACACTCTCCATTAAGCTTTCTCCAATTAAGTCACAATATACCACCCATATCAGACCAATACACCCCCTTAGAACTCACGTATTTTAGATCTATTCTCAGCATGAATATATGTATATATAAATTATATATACATACATTAATATATACATATATATGTAAACTCAATTGTTTGCGCACCATTTCCTCCTGATGTGCCTGTGCTGTTTGCTATTTATACTTGCTTCACTACATCAGGTTTTAGCATTTGTCAATAATCTTTGTCTGTCTCCACCATTATATTGTAAATTTGAGGACAGGGAACATGTGTCTTTCTACTGTTTTACTCTTCCAAGTGATTAATATAGTGTCGAGCACTTAGTAGGTGCTCAATCAATGCCACTGATTTCACTCTTCCTGGAAACATTCTTTATCCTTGATTCTACTACACAGTTCCTTCCTGGCTCTCCTCTTACCTCTCTCTGGGTCCTGTTTTCCAGTCTCTTTCACCCACTCTTGATCTCCTTTCCTTTTTTGTGGTATTTGTTAAGCACTTACTATGTGTCAAGAACTGTTCATTCAATAGTATTTATTGAGCGCTTACTATGTGCAGAGCACTGTACTAAGCGCTTGGGATGAACAAGTCGGCAACAGATAGAGACAGTCCCTGCCGTTTGACGGGCTTACAGTCTAATCGGGGGAGACGGACAGACAAGAACAATGGCACTAAACAGCGTCAAGGGGAAGAACATCTCGTAAAAACAATGGCAACTAAATAGAATCAAGGCGATGTACAATTCATTAACAAAATAAATAGGGTAACGAAAATATATACAGTTGAGCGGACGGGTACAGTGCTGTGGGGATGGGAAGGGAGAGGTGGAGGAGCAGAGGGAAAAGGGGAAAATGAGGCTTTAGCTGCGGAGAGGTAAAGGGGGGATGGCAGAGGGAGTAGAGGGGGAAGAGGAGCTCAGTCTGGGAAGGCCTCTTGGAGGAGGTGATTTTTAAGTAAGGTTTTGAAGAGGGAAAGAGAATCAGTTTGGCGGAGGTGAGGAGGGAGGGCGTTCCAGGACCGCGGGAGGACGTGACCCAGGGGTCGACGGCGGGATAGGCGAGAACGAGGGACGGCGAGGAGGTGGGCGGCAGAGGAGCGGAGCGTGCGGGGTGGGCGGTAGAAAGAGAGAAGGGAGGAGAGGTAGGAAGGGGCAAGGTGATGGAGAGCCTTGAAGCCTAGAGTGAGGAGTTTTTGTTTGGAGCGGAGGTCGATAGGCAACCACTGGAGTTGTTTAAGAAGGGGAGTGACATGCCCAGATCGTTTCTGCAGGAAGATGAGCCGGGCAGCGGAGTGAAGAATAGACCGGAGCGGGGCGAGAGAGGAGGAAGGGAGGTCAGAGAGAAGGCTGACACAGTAGTCTAGCCGGGATATAACGAGAGCCCGTAATAGTAAGGTAGCCGTTTGGGTGGAGAGGAAAGGGTGGATCTTGGCGATATTGTAGAGGTGAAACCGGCAGGTCTTGGTAACGGATAGGATGTGTGGGGTGAACGAGAGGGACGAGTCAAGGATGACACCGAGATTGCGGGCCTGCGGGACGGGAAGGATGGTCGTGCCATCCACGGTGATGGAGAAGTCTGGGAGCGGACCGGGCTTGGGAGGGAAGATGAGGAGCTCAGTCTTGCTCATGTTGAGTTTTAGGTGGCGGGCAGACATCCAGGTGGAGACGTCCCGGAGGCAGGAGGAGATGCGAGCCTGAAGGGAGGGGGAGAGGACAGGGGCGGAGATGTAGATCTGCGTGTCATCTGCGTAGAGATGGTAGTTAAAGCCGTGAGAGCGAATGAGTTCACCGAGGGAGTGAGTGTAAATGGAGAACAGAAGAGGGCCAAGAACTGTTCTAAGTGCTGGGGTAGATACAAGTTTATCAGGTTAGCCACAGTCCCTGTCCTACATGGGGTTCACAGTCTAAATTGGGGGGAGGAGGATTTAATCCCCATTTTTTAACAGATGAGGTAACTGAGGCACAGAGAAGTAAAGTATCTTGCCCAAGGTTGCACAGCAGACAAGTGGCAGAGACGGAATTAGAACGCAGCTCCTTGACTCCCAAGCCACACCTGTGAGCAGAGATCACAACTATGTATTCTATTGAAATGTATTCTCCCAAGTTTTTAGTATAGTGCTCTGCACACAGTAAGCACTTAATAAATATCTTGATTGATCAATTGCTTCTCTGCAATCTCACATATTCTCCTGTCTCTAGGGCATCTCTACTACATAACCAAAGCTAAATTCTTCATTTGCCATCACAGATTCTCTCTTCCCCTTATTTTTGAGCTATTTGTTAAGCCTTATGAGCCAAACATTATACTAAACACTGTGGTAGGTACAATATAAACAGATTGGACCCAGTTCCTGTTCCACACAGGGAGTACAATCTAATTAGGAAGGAGAGCAAGTATTTAATCCCCACTTTTACAGATGAAGGAAGGCATGGAGAAGTGATTTTCCCAAGGTCACAGAGCAGGCAAGGGGCAGAGTGGGATTAAAACCCAGGTCTTTTGATTCCCAGAACTGAGCTATTTCCAGGATATTGTAGAATTCTTCAGTTTTCAATGCTGTAGAAAATATGTGACTTGGGGAGGGCAGAGAAGCTCCCTCCTCATCCCCAGAGACATGCACCATAAGTCTCTTCCAGATCAAAAAGAGGGAATCAAGAGCCTGGTGCCTCTTTATCCAGAAGGCGAGGCTGATGTGAAGGAGGTAGAAGAGCAGTAGTCTTTGAGCTTTTCAGTTCTGTTGAATGAATACTAATGGAAGAGCAAATGGAATTTCAGTAGGGGTTCAAGAGCTACTCCTTAAGGTGTCAAAATCAATCAATCAATCAGTGGTCTATATTGAGCACTTACTTTGTGCAGAACATTGTACCAAGCACTTGGGAGATTATAACAGAGTTCATTCATTCATTCAATCGTATTTATTGAGCATACACATTCCCTGCCCACAGGGAATGTGAGCTTTCAGTCTAGAGGGGAGACAGACATTAATATAGATAGATAAATTATGGATATGTACATAAATACTATGGGGCTGAGGGTGGGTGAATAACACCATTGATTGAAACACTATAACAGAGTTGGTAGACATGATCCCTGGCTTTCCATCTGATTTCCAGAACTTGTCCTTGCTCCCAGCAAAATTGGCTGGGTAGGAGATGCATTAGGCCAGAGGCCCACCTATAACTGCTCACTTCTTTTCCACATTACAGAAGGGCTGGCATTTCCTCTAGAAACGAGGACAATGCTTCCCTCTAAGCCCCAATCTGACTCCATAAATGTGTAGTCAAAAGGTAAGCTGGGGGCTAGGAGACATTCCATTGCTCAGCATCTGATTTCAGTGTGCACAAGTTCAATGATCTCTTTTGCAGAAGCAGTTAGGGTTTTATTGCACCACTGTGCTGACAATTAATGCTAAGCGCAGAGAGGAAGATGAATCCTATCATTGGATAACAGGCAGGCCTCTCCAGGTACTGTAATTTAAGACTTTAAAAACCACCATTTTGAACCAAGCTTGCTGCATTTTTAAAACATTACAGATGTGTTATCATATAAATGAGATGGCTTTGATATGATAGTGTTCTAATAAATCCTCAGCTTAGATTTGGAGACAAGATATGTCATAAGCAAATCTACACTGCCACTTAATCTTCTACATAAACTGTTTATTTTTTCTAAGTCATACAATAATATGTGTCAGAAGACTTAGCTAGTTTCTAGATTAATATGTTTTTTTTCCTCTTCAAACCATCTTGAGGATACTCATTTTGTTAAATTAACTCTGCTAGTTGTAAGGTTTAAATGTACTGCAGAACATAACCATTTTCCTCAAATTGGGAAGTTGTAAGATAGAATTAATGACTACAACTGATTTTCTTCCATTTCTGGAGAAGCTTTCTAATAAAAAATGGAATAATGCTCTGAAACTGCCCTCTCCACTTGCAAGATGGGGTTTCTTAAAGTAGGGTGTGGTGGTACCCCACCCCAGACATCAAATATGGCACCCAGCTCAAGGGCAATCCAGGATACTTTGAGATCATCCTTCACCCCTGTCTTCCTTGTTTTCTTCCAAATAGGGGACCCAATAAAAGCATCTGTCAGGGATAAGGCCATCATTCCTGGATTGCAACAATAGCATGTCATTCCTCCCCTCAGATCCCTTTGACCCAACATCCATGATCCTCTGCCAGCCAGGAAGTCACAGAGATATTGACCAGAAGTCTGGAAGAAGGGCAGCTGAACAGAGGGTGGACAGGCCGGGATCCAGGTGTATCCGTGAGTCCGTGCTACATTCAGGTCGCTGAAATTGTTGGGAGCCCAACCCCTGGAGCTCTCCCGTCTACTTCTCCCAGCCAATCACCACAGAGAGAAGACCTGTCCACTCAGGCTGAAGAACAAGCAGAAATGGAGTTGGCCATCCCGGTGCTTAAAATGCTGAGAAAGGTTATAGGTTTTTCATGTTTCCTAAGCCCTGGACCTAATGATGGTGTCAATTGCTTCTGTAAGGTCTAGAAACACTCCGTTCTTTCTATTGTTTCCTGCACTTCTCCTATATCTGACAAGCAACAAAGTTAATGTCCACAGAATCCTGCTGTGATCTGAAACTGCATTGCAATTCCATATTTTTCAATATCTGATCAGGAGGATTCTGGCTAGTAGCTGTGTGACTGTGGGCAAGTCACTTAACTTCTCTGGGCCTCAGTTACCCCATCTGTAAAATGGAGATTAACTGTGAGCCTCACGTGGGACAACCCGATTACCCTGTATCTACCCCAGCGCTTAGAACAGTGCTCTGCACATAGTAAGAGCTTAACAAATACCAACATTATTATTATTATTATCTTCCCAGGAGTGGAGAGCAGTGAAACATGTTTCTTTCTGCACTCAGCCCCCTCCCATGTCTTCTTGAAAATGTTGAGAATGGTAACTTCTTTGAAATCCTGTGGCTTTTGCTTAGTACTTTCAATCACTGAAGAAACAGCACTGGCATTATAAGACAGCTTGAGTTTCTGAATAGCCCAATTGATGAGCGGGAAAGGACTAGAAAAAGCAGCCTTAAAAAATTGCCTTCCTCACTTACTCAGAGGAACGTGCTTAGTGAGAAATAATCTTATGGGATATAACCCTCTATACGATTAGTAATAGTTGTAGTAATAGTCATAGTATTCACTGAGTTCCCATTAGGTGAAATGCACTGTGCTAAGTATTTAGGAAAATGCAACACAAGAAAGTGGCGTGCTCTCTGCAAACAAATAGAAGCACCGTGGTTTATTGGAAAGAGCGCAGACTTGGGAGTCAGAGGACGTGGGTGCTAATCCCGGCTCCGCCACATGTCTGCTGTGTGACCTTGGGCAAGTCACTTCACTTCTTTGTGCCTCAGTTACCTCATCTGTAAAATGGGGATTAAAAGTGTGAGCCCCACGTGGGACAATGTGATTACCCTGTACCTATCCCAATGCTTAGAACAGTGCTTGGCACATAGTAAGACCTTAACAAATACCATCATTATCATTATTATTATTAATAACCTTATACTCTAATGAAGGAAACAAGCATCAACATATTTCTTGCATTACAATAAAGAGTAATAAAAATCAACAATTGAATATGCAACCAAATAGACATATAAGCACAACTGCTGAGGATGGTTTAACCTATTCATTCATTCATTCATTCAGTAGTATTTATTGAGCGCTTACTATGTGCAGAGCACTGTACTAAGCGCTTGGAATGAACAAGTCGGCAACAGATAGAGACAGTCCCTGCCGTTTGACGGGCTTACAGTCTAATCAGGGGAGACAGACAAGAACAGTGGCAATAAATAGAGTCAAGGGGAAGAACATCTCATAAAAACAATGGCAGCTAAATAGAATCAGGGTGATGTACATTTCATTAAACAAAATAAACAACATAAATAGGGTGCTAAAGATATATACAGTTGAGCAGACGAGTACAGTGCTGAGGGGGTGGGATGGGAGAGGGGGAGGAGGAGAGGGAAAGGGGGGAGAAGAGGGTTTAGCTGCGGAGAGGTGAACGGGGGGTAGAGGGAGCAGAGGGAAAAAGGGGGGAGCTCAGTCTGGGAAGGCCTCTTGGAGGAGGTGAGTTTTAAGTAGGGATTTGAAGAGGGGAAGAGAATTAGATTGTCTGAGGTGAGGAGGGAGGGCACTCCAGGACCGCGGGAGGACGTGGCCCAGGGGGCGACGTCGGGATAGGCGAGACCGAGGGACAGTGAGGAGGTGGGCGGCAGAGGAGCGGAGCGTGCGGGGTGGGCAGTAGAAAGAGGGAAGGGAGAAGAGGTAGGAAGGGGCAAGGTGATGGAGACCCTTGAAGCCTAGAGTGAGGAGTTTTTGTTTGGAGCGGAGGCTGATAGGCAACCACTGGAGGTGTTTAAGAAGGAGAGTGACATGCCCAGATCGTTTCTGCAGGAAGATGAGCCGGGCAGCGGAGTGAAGAATAGACTGGAGCGGGGCGAGAGAGGAGGAAGGGAGATCAGAGAGAAGGCTGACACAGTAGTCTAGCCGGGATTTAACAAGAGCCTGTAGCAGTAAGGTAGCCGTTTGGGTGGAGAGGAAAGGGCAGATCTTGGCGATATTGTAAAGGTGAAACCGGCAGGTCTTGGTAACGGATAGGATGTGGGGGGTGAATGAGAGAGACGGGTCAAAGATGACACCAAGATTGCGGGCCCGAGAGACGGTAAGGATGGTCGTACCATCCACGGTGATAGGGAAGTCTGGGAGAGGACCAGCTTTGGGAGGGAAGATGAGGAGCTCAGTCTTGCTCATGTTGAGTTTTAGGTGGCGGGCCAACATCCAGGTGGAGACATCCTGGAGGCAGGAGGAGATGCGAGCCTGAAGGGAGGGGGAGATACTAAATACACGTGTGCTATGAATTGCTCTCCCTCTCAGGGTCTCACCTGGAGAGTTTCCAATACTCGACCAGTCTTGACTATGGGAGGGACAGTCAAGCAGAGGTATATCTATTCCATTCCTAGCTTGACCAGTGGCTAGTGAGTGGAAGGTGATCTGCTACAAGTTAAAACTCACCTGTGCTGGGCAGCACGACATGGGAGAGAGTTGAAGGCGGAGACGCAAGTTTACTGCGTGGAAGGAGGCAATGGTAAACCACTTCCATATTTTTACCAGGAAAGCTCTATGGATCCACTACCAGAACGATTGCAGTTGGAGAGTGGGGCATTCTGGGAGAGATGTGTCCATGGCATCACTAAGGGTCGGACACGACTAGGCAACATAAGAAAACAACGACAAAAATTGCTGGTAGATTGTACATTTTAGACTTTTGGGAAATGGTCAGAGAAGGCTTGTTAGGAGGAGGTAAGTATTTTAGTTAAGGCTTTGAACATGGAGAGAGCTGGGGAATTTGGTTAGGGAGGAAGTTCCAGACGGGGACATAACATGGGGGAGAGGACAGAGTGAGAGTGAAGTACAGTAAGAAGGGAAGCTGTAGAGGAATGAAAAGAACAGAAGCAGCATGGCCTAGTGGATAGAGCTCGAGCCTGGGAGTCAGAAGGACCTGGGTTCTTATCTCTGATCTACCACTTGCCTGCCATGTGACTTTGGGCAACTCATTTCACTTCTCTGGACCTGATACATAATCTGTAAACTGGGGATTAAGACTGTAAACTCCATGTGGGACAAGTACTGTGTCTTACCTGATTAGCTTGTATCTAACTCAGTGCTTAGAACAGTGCCTGGCACATAGTAAGCACTTAACAAATATCATTAAAAAATAGAACAAACTGAGAAGTGGCTGATGAAGCGGGGAGATATGTAAGGTGGGGAAAGGTGGTGGAAAGCCAAACTGAGTTCATTGAAAGTGAGGTTATAGTGTGCATAGTTGCATCATGGGGTATGGTTGTCCATACACTTTGCTCGTAACAAATTACAATCCCTTCCAGGATCTCTGAAAAAATTAATACAAAATTCTATACCTGCTAGGTGCTAAATGATAAATGCTACTACACTACTGTTCAACCCTTATTAAAGTAATTTAAAGCATAATATCACAAAATGAAATGAATGAGGAGTTGTAATACAATCCTGTCTCTACAGGAGGCATAAGTACAAACTTGTTCTGCTGGTTATATTAGTATTATTACAACTTTAGTGAATAATCTGTTCAACATACTATTTCCTTTTTAAAGCACTTTCTTAACTCTATATTATACCCTCGTAATCACTCAGTACAGTGCTCTGCACACAGTTAGTGCTCAATAAATATGATAGATTAATTGATAATCTTCAATTCTTTATTTACTGGTGCCTCCAAGATCAATCAATCAATTGTATTTATCGAGCACTTAATGTGTGCAAAGCACTGTACTGAGTGATTGCGAGAGTACAATATAATAGAGTTGGTAGAAATGTTCCCTGCTCAAATGGAGTTTGCAGCTTAGAGGAGCAGACAGACGTTAAAATAGATTATGGATATGTACTTAAGAGCTGTGGAGCTGAGGGTGGGGTGAGTAAAAAGTACAAATCTAAGTACAAGGATGATACAGAAGGGAGAGGGAGTAGGCCAAATGAGAGCTTAGTCGGGGAAGGCCTCTCGGAGGAGATGTGATTTTAATAAGTCTTTGAAGGTAGGGACAGTAATGGCCTGTTGAGAGGGAGGGAGAGGGGAGGGAGCTCCAGGATAGAGGCAGGATTGTGCGAGTGTTCAGCGGTAAGATAGACAAGATCGAGCTAGGTACAGTGAGTGGGTTATCATTGAAGGAGTGAAGCGTGCCGGATGGGTTGTAGTAGGAACAGTTGAAGATGATGGTCATAGAGGGGAGAAGGGAGGGGCAAATACTTTGAAAGAGTGAGAAGGCATGGGGTCAGAGGCACTGGTGGAGGATGTAGATTTTGAGAGGAGGCCGGAGACCTCTCAAAATCTATGTGGATCTGTCTATGTGGATTTCCTGCCAACACCTCAAACTCAACATGTCCCAAACTGAACTTTTTATCTTCCCTCCCTAGACTGTTAGCTCCTTGAGGGCAGAGAATGTGTGTATCAACCATACTGTACTCTCTCAAGTGCTTAGTACAGTGTTCTGAGCAAGGTAAGTGCTCAACAAGTACCACTGATTGTTTGACACCCTCTCTGAACCAATTTGCTTCCTAACTTTCTTATCTCAGTTAATAAAGTCAATACCCTCCCTGTCCTGGAAGCTCATAACCTTGGGATCATCTTTGAGTCCTCACTGCCTTTGAGTCCTTACATCCAATCAGGGGCTAAATCTTGCCACTTTTTTCTCCATATTCATTCATTCATTCATTCAATAGTATTTATTGAGCGCTTACCATGTGCAGAGCTCTGTACTAAGCGCTCTGAAAGTACAATTCGACAACAGAGAGAGACATCCCTACCCAACAACGGGCTCAAAGTCTAGAAGACGGGCTCACATCTAGAAGGCTAGCAGGATCTTAGGCTCCCCCTGCAAAGGAGGCTACTGGAAAATACACTAAACCTTGTAAGTAGGAAAAATGAAGTACTGTGCAAAGCAGGACTTCAGATAAAGAGCTGTGGGGCCTTGTGGAGAGAGTACAGACTTGGGAGTCAGAGTACCTGGGTTCTAATCCTGGCTCTGCACCTGTCTGCTCTGTGACCTTGGGCAAGTCACTTAACTTCTCTGTGCCTCAGTTTCCTTAGCAAACTGACTAAATGGAGAGTTTCTTAGCAAACTTGACTAAAATGGAGAGTCAATATTTGTTCTCCTTCCTACTTAGACCGTGAGCCTCATGTGGGACAGGGACTGTGTCCAACCTGATTATCTTGTATCCAGCCCAGCATCTAGTACATATCCTATCCCAGATTAACCTCTACCCCTTCATTCATAGTTATCATCTTAGTCCAAGCTCCGGTCATAAAATAGATAGCTGCATTATTCATTCATTCAATAGTATTTATTGAGCGCTTACTATGTGCAGAGCACTGTACTAAGCACTTGGGATGAACAAGTCGGCAACAGATAGAGACAGTCCCTGCCGTTTGACGGGCTTACAGTCTAATCGGGGGAGACGGACAGACAAGAACAATGGCACTAAACAGCGTCAAGGGGAAGAACATCTCGTAAAAACAATGGCAACTAAATAGAATCAAGGCGATGTACAATTCATTAACAAAATAAATAGGGTAACGAAAATATATACAGTTGAGCGGACGAGTACAGTGCTGTGGGGATGGGAAGGGAGAGGTGGAGGAGCAGAGGGAAAAGGGGAAAATGAGGCTTTAGCTGCGGAGAGGTAAAGGGGGGATGGCAGAGGGAGTAGAGGGGGAAGAGGAGCTCAGTCTGGGAATGCCTCTTGGAGGAGGTGATTTTTAAGTAAGGTTTTGAAGAGGGAAAGAGAATCAGTTTGGCGGAGGTGAGGAGGGAGGGCGTTCCAGGACCGCGGGAGGACGTGACCCAGGGGTCGACGGCGGGATAGGCGAGACCGAGGGATGGTGAGGAGGTGGGCGGCAGAGGAGCGGAGCGTGCGGGGTGGGCGGTAGAAAGAGAGAAGGGAGGAGAGGTAGGAAGGGGCAAGGTGATGGAGAGCCTTGAAGCCTAGAGTGAGGAGTTTTTGTTTGGAGCGGAGGTCGTTGGCAACCACTGGAGTTGTTTAAGAAGGGGAGTGACATGCCCAGATCGTTTCTGCAGGAAGATGAGCCGGGCAGCAGAGTGAAGAATAGACCGGAGCGGGGCGAGAGAGGAGGAAGGGAGGTCAGAGAGAAGGCTGACACAGTAGTCTAGCCGGGATATAACGAGAGCCCGTAATAGTAAGGTAGCCGTTTGGGTGGAGAGGAAAGGGCGGATCTTGGCGATATTGTAGAGGTGAAACCGGCAGGTCTTGGTAACGGATAGGATGTGTGGGGTGAACGAGAGGGACGAGTCAAGGATGACACCGAGATTGTGGGCCTGCAGGACGGGAAGGATGGTCGTGCCATCCACGGTGATAGAGAAGTCTGGGAGCGGACCGGGTTTGGGAGGGAAGATGAGGAGCTCAGTCTTGCTCATGTTGAGTTTTAGGTGGCGGGCCGACATCCAGGTGGAGACGTCCCGGAGGCAGGAGGAGATGCGAGCCTGAAGGGAGGGGGAGAGGACAGGGGCGGAGATGTAGATCTGCGTGTCATCTGCGTAGAGATGGTAGTCAAAGCCGTGAGAGCGGATGAGTTCACCGAGGGAGTGAGTGAGGAGCATTAGCTTCCTCACTGAACTCCCTGCTTCCAGCCTCTCCCCACTTTAGTCTATATTGCATGCTGCTGCAAAAATTATCTTCTAGAAGTGTTATTTGGTGAACATCTTTCCACTCCTCACAAACCTTCAATGGTTGCCCATTTCCATCTGTATCATTTAGAAATGTCTGGCCTTTGGCTTCAGGGCTACCCACTAGCTCTCTCCTCCTTATCTATCAGCTCTTCACCTGCTATTCCCCTGGTCGCCAACTGTATTCACAACCCTGTCATTTCCAACCCCTAGCAGGTGTTGGTGTGTGTGTTTGTGTTGGAGGTGGGGGTGGGGGGTGAAAGTCTCTCCCATTAAATATCCCTTGTGAATTTCATTTTGATTTTAATATGGTTTCTGGGTCAGTAAGATTGAATATTTTCTAATTCAATTCTTCTTTATCTTATCTTCATAATTAACACCTGATTCAGCTTGACAATGAGCTGTTTGCCGAATATCTTGGGCATGAGTCAGTATTGCAGTAACTAAGTTTGTTTTCAAGTTCTCACTAGTGATTGTCTTTACTGTGCACTGTTCCTATTAAACTGTAAACTAGGCAGCTTGTGTTGAGTAATTATTAACAACAGAAGTTGGAAAAGGGCTAAGTCTAATAATTGTACTGCTTACAACTTTCACCCTGAGTTTTGTTCTGCCTCACTGTCCATGGCCTGTCCTATATTGCCATCTGCAAACAAATATAGTCTTGGAGGGCCAAAGTGAGGCGGGGATACAAGCACTATTAAGTTGTGGAGCAACTTAAGCTCATTTCATTTCTGTTAGTTGCTAAATGACAATGAAACTACTTTATATATTTCAACAAAATTAACTAACCCTACAGAATTAGGCTTATTAATTTCTGTCATTACTCAGTGGGGAAATAAGAGTGGTTCTTCATTAAGGACACACAATTACCACAGACAAAAGTTAGGCTGAATATGATCAACCATAATAAAAATGTTGAACGCCGAGGAAATATTCATTAAATATAATGCCTTCTTTATATTACTGCACTTAATCCTTGCTGTCTAACTCTAGGTTTTGTCCAACTGGCATAATTTTATTAGTTCCCTTTTTATAAACGTTTCTTAATGTAATTATGATTAAATATTTGGTGGACAGAAAGGCATTAGTCTCTTGAAAAGATAAAAATCTTTAGCCCACTGTCAGGAAAAGTCACTTCTGGAAAACCCAGTACTAAGTAGGTTTTTGCCATTTTCTCAATTTCAGACAAAAAGGGAAAGGAAAGAGATACATAATAAAGATGTCACCCTCAGTGGTTGAATTTAAGCTCTTTATATTATAATTCTTTCCCTTCCTAGAATTATGTGTAAATAACTGCATAGATGAAGTGTGGCATTCAGAGAAACAGACCCGGTAAAACTGTGGCTTGAACAAAATGTGGATATTTGTTATTGTGATATGGATTTCAGCTAGGGTTTATTCTCCTGCTGTATCAGCGACTCTTTAAAGGACTAGCCACAGTTCATTTGGAACTTCTTATGTGAGAATGAAGTAGAAAGCTAAATCTGCCCCTGCAGCTGGAAATCTAGAACAAAACTTGAACAAGAACTGATCTGAAAGGACAGAATAAATAGTTTGGTTTAGGCCTGGGGGGGACATGGGAGAAGGGGTGGATGATGAGTATGGAAATGTGTGGGGTTTTCCTGTCATCGACCAATGACAAGCTGCATAATGGTCAAAGCATTTACCAAGGTATTTTCAGTTCCATTAAATTGGACTCGGCCAATCGGGATTATTGTCAAAATGGAGATGTGTTCTCACCCTAAAGGTTTCTACTGTTGTTTCCTCATGTAGGCTTCTGGAGTAGCCCAGAAGTCTGAAAAAACTGCAATGATTTCTTAGGGTGTTGAGCAGCTTCTCTTTCCGCTTCCCTGTGTGGGGACTTCCTGAACCCTGAGGTTTGTCCTGAAGTCATCCAGACTGCCAGCAGGTTGAACAAGGATGGAGGGAGAGCAGAAAATTCAGGGGAGAAAAGATGTCAGTCAATCAATCAATCAGTCAATGGTACTTATTGAGCAATTAATATATGCAGAGAACTGTACTAAGTGCTTGGGAGAGCACAATACAACAGAATTAGCAGACATGTTCCCTGCCCATAATGAATTTACAGTTTAGAGGAGGAGACAGACATTAATATGAATAAATAATTTATAATATACAATTTAAGGTGATGCAGGATTGGAGGTGGGGCAAATATCACTTGTCCAAAGGTCACAGATCCAAGTGCATAGACACAGAAGGAAGAGGGAGCCAGGAAGAGGGCTTAATCAGGGAAGTCCTCATGGAGGAGATGTTACCTTAATAATGCTTTGAAGGTGGGGAGAATGGTGGTCTGACATATATGGATGAGGAGGGAGTCCCAGACTAGGGGGAGACCGTGAGAAAGGGGTCAGAGGTGAGATAGACAAGATCAGGGCACAGTGAGAAAGCTGGGACTAGAGGAGAGGAGTATGCCGACTGAGCTCTAATATGAGATTAGTGAGGTGAAGTAAAATGGGGCAAACTGATTGAGTGCATTAAAGTCAATGGTTAAGTGTTTCTGTTTGATGTGGAGGTGGATGGGCAACCATTGGAGGTTCTTGAGGAGTGGGGAGACATGGACTGAACATTTTGTTGATAAATGATCCGTGCAGCATTATTAAGTATGAATTAGAGTGGGGAGAGACAGGAAGGATGGGAAGTCAGTGAGGAGGCAGATGCAGTAACCAAGGCAGGATAGAATAAGTGCTTGGATCAGCATGGTAGCAGTTTGGTTGGAGAGGAAAGAGTGGATTTTAGCAATGTCGTGAAGGTAGAGACTACATGATTTGGTGACAGGTCGAATATGCGGGTGGAATGAGAGAGATGAGTCGAGGACAATGCCAATTTTAGGGGCTTGTGAGATACGGAAGTTAGTGGTGTTGTCTACAGTAATAGGAAAGACAGGGGGGAGAACACGGTTTGGGTGAGAAGATAAGTAGTTCAGTTTTTGAGATGTTTAATTTGAGGTGACAGCAGGACATCCATGTAGATATGCCTTGACGGCAGGAGGAAATGCGAAATTACAGGGAAGGAGAGAGGTCAGGGCTGGAGATGTAGATTTGGGAAACATCTGTTTAGAGATGGTAATTGAAGCCATGGGAGCGAATGAGTTCTCCAAAGGAGTGGGTTTAGAGAGAGAATAGAAAGAGACTTAGAATTGAGTCTTGAGGGACACCTTTTATTAGAGGGAGGAAGACAGAGGAGGAGCCTGCAAAAGAGACTGAGAAGGAAAGGTCAGAGAGATAGGAAGAGAACCAAGAGAGGACAGTGTCAGTGATTCCAACTTTGGATAAAGTTTCAAGGAGAAGGAGGTAGTCAATGGCAGCTAAAGGCCTAGGAGGATTAAGATGCAGTAGAGGCCATCAGATTTGGCAAGAAGGTCATTGGTCACTGGTCACCTTAGAGAAGGCTGTTTCTGTGGAGTAAAGTGGGCAGAAGCCAGATTGGAGGGGATTTAGGAGAGAACTTGAGTAGAGGAAGTGGAAACAGTGGGTGTAAAGAATTCTCTCAAGGAGTTTGGAGGGAGCCGTGTGGTCAAGGGAGGGCTTTTTTAGGATAGGGGATACATAAGCATGTTTGAAAGCAGTTGGAAAGAAGCTGTTGTAAAGTGAACAGTTGAAGATGGCAGTCAAGGAGGGAAGAAGGGTGGAGGTGAGTGTTTTAGGAAGATATGAAGGGTTGGGGTCAGAAGCACAGTTGGAGGGGGTAGATTTAGAGAGGAGGTGAGAGATCTCATCTTGAGTCACTGCAGGGAATATATGGAAAGTCAAAGAGGGTGGAGGAGGAAGGAGAGGAGCAGGGGAGGTTTTAGGGAGATCACACCTGATGGTTCCAATTTGTTGATGAAGCATGTGCCTGGTCACTGGGGAAAGAGATGGTGGGGATGGGGGGATAGGAGGTTCGAGAAAGAAGACAGGAACAGCGGGGGCAGTGGGTCTGGGAATGGATTAGGAAGGAGAAATATTGTTGTCAGGTAGTGGAGAGGGCCAGATTGAAGCAGATAGGAATGAATTTAAGATGGAAGAGGTCAGAGAGATGTCTGGATTTCCTCCACTATTGGAGATCTCCTCCTATAGTGCTCTGCAGCTCGGTTCCTGGAGTGGCAGAAGTGTACTGTGGAGGTGATCCAGGGTTGCGGGTTAATGGTACGAGTCCGGCAGAAGGACAGGGGAACAAAAGAGTTCAGTTCAATGGAGAGGGTGGTGTTAGGTGTGGTTTTTTTTAAATGGTATTTGTTAAGTGCTTACTATGTGCCCAGCACTGTTCTAAGTACTGGGGTAGATACAAGGTAATCAGGGTAGCCACAGTCCCAGTCCAGTCCCATCCTCTAGACTGTAAGCTCACTGTGGGCAGGGAATGTCACTGTGTTTTTGTTGTGTTGTACTTTCCCAAGCACTTAGTACAGTTCAAAACTCTTCCCATAGCAGGGGCAGTGGGACTGGGGACAGGGAAGGATACCGATTTTAGAAATACTCTGTTCATCTCTTGGGAGTGGTTTTAATAAAATTTCAGATCTGTCAGCAGGAACCAATCAGAGGATGCAGCTCATAAATGTGTTGTCAACTAACCCCTTCAAGTGAGTGAGGGAAGATCAGATAGAGGAGTTCAGGAAAGGCTGTAATCCAATCGGAGGTAGGCTAGGCACTTCACACCCATGTCATGTACCCAAAAGGTGAGAAAGCTGAATGTGGAAATTACAGGCTTGTCTCTGTGCTTTCTATTGCTGGCAAGGTTCTAGCCAGAGGGTTTCTGTACAGATTACTGAAGAACATAGTCAACTGTGCACTACCAGAATCACGATGGGGCTTCGGACCATATCACGACACAGTAGACAGGACCTTTGCAATTTAATAAATATAGGAAAAGTGCAGAGAACACCACCAAGAACTTTATACCATGTTCTCTGATCTTACACAAGTATTTCACACCACCGAGAGATGAGGCCCATGGAAGTTGTTTTAGCAAAATCCAGCCATACTGAAAAATTGGTCAAGTTAGAGATGAAGTTACCTGTCTGACCCTCCCCCTATCACTCTGAACGTGAAGCAGCACTGCATGGCAGGTCTGGTCTTGTTGAACCTTGTCTATGCTGTCCTGCTCAAAGATATAACAGAAGATCTAGAAGATGTTATCAGAATATAATCGACCAGAAAACTAGTCTGGGAAGCTCCACTGGGAAACTTTTCCAGCTCAATAGAGCATCGTCGAGTCTTTTAGACTGCGGCTCAAGATTTGCTATGGACAGATGACTGTGCTCCAGTGGCACATACAAGAATACATACAAATGAATTGCTTTGCAGATGCAATAAAATGAAAAGGTCTAAAAATAAATCTGAAAAAAAAAGGAAGGCAGCTTTTCCTTGTCAACAGAATTCAAACCAAAATCTGAATTCTGCTATTTTGGCAGTACCCAGTTGCACAGATAGATACATAGATAGAAAACAGAATTTGAAAGACCAGTATGACTTTGGAGGACTGCAAGATAGGGTGTGGTGGCAATGAGACTCGCAGTCTTAATCCCCATTTTACAGATGAGGTAACTGAGCACAGAGAAGTGAAGTGACTTGCCCAGGGTCTCACAGCAGACAAGTGGTGGAGCAAGGATTAGACACCATGACCTTTCTGACTCCCAGGCCCGTGCTGTATCCACTATGCCATGCTGCAGTAATCTTAAAAGGAAAAATAATGAATGTGAATCTCAACTAAAAGAACACTATACTAATTGCAGAATAGATTGTCAAGTAATATTTCCCAACTCAATAAGCATCTTATGAGCAAAAACTGACTTAAAGTAAGAATTACCTGTCAAAATGTTTAACTGGGATTTTCTTTTGACATTTTTAGTGATGCCTAGAAATTGAAAGAGAGCTTTCCAATATTTCAAACCCATTAAGAGCTTAATTCTTGGCACAACGTGATTCTAAATTATCCCAGAATGGTTTAGAGAATTAAAATATTTGCCAGCTAACTCCTACTTTCTAAGTCACAGGTTAAATCCCGAGGGGAAAGGCATTTGCTACATAGAAGCAAGTTAGAAGGATAAAGATGTTAGCCGATGTGGCAGAAAATGCCTCTGAAGCAAAAAATCAAAACCTCATACTTGTTATACAGTGTGATTATTTCAGACTCATTTTCCTCTTGGAAGAACAAAAAAGCTTTTACAATAAAAGAAATAACAGGGCTCACTCTAAAAACATAAAAGAGCACTTCTGACCAACTAAGAGAAAAAAGAAGAACTAATCAGTGATACAAGCAATCGTCAGAGCTTCTGACAGTGTGGATCAAAGCCTCACTCATCTGCACCCATTGGCCTGGCTGTAATCATGTTCCCTAAAGACTAGTACCTGAAGTTTGAGTCCCACCTCACCATACCAATCTCTCTGCGTTTGCAGTTCCTCAGGCACTGATTTCTTAGGAACACTCTCAAGTTATAAACAGATGATCGTTATTTACTTAGTTCAAGCCTTCAACAGCAATAGCCCCTCAGACATTCCTAGGTACTGCAAAATATTGATATGGAACTGGAATACCTCATAGTTTTTAGCAGGGAAACCAAGAACAGGACAGCATATTGGTACAAACAGCATAAACCAGATCAAGGTATAATTGCCAACTCCTGGTGACCTGGTTCTGGTTCCTAACTTAAAGCAGGGGGTGACCCCTAACCTCCTGAACTACTGCTATACTTCCCATATGTGGGCAGAAGTCCTCCTCGCTGACCTCCCCATCTTCAGCCTCTGCCCTCTCCAGTTCATATTTCACTCTGCTGCCTGGTTCATTTTTCTAAAAAAAATCAATCTGCATATGTCTCCCCACTCCTCAAAAAGCTCCGATGGTTGTCATCCTTCTCTGCATCAATCAATCGATTTACTCTGGGCAGTGAACTGTACTTAATGCTTGGGAGAGTACAGTATAACAGATTTGATAGACATCTTCTCCGCCCACGAAGAGCAGCATTAAACAGAAAATACTGACCATCAACTTTAGGGCACTTATCCTACCTGCTCCCCAACTATACCCCAGCCTACAAGAGAAGCAGTGTGGCTCAGTGGAAAGAGCACAGGCTTAGGAGTCAGAGGTCATGGGTTCTAATCTCTGCTCGGCCACCTCCAACCTGTGTGATTTTGGGCAAGTCACTTAACTTCTCTGTGTCTCAGTTCCCTCATCTGTAAAATGGGGATGAAGACTGTGAGCCTCACGTGGGACAACCTGATTACCCTGTATCAACCCCAGTGCTTAGGACAGTGCTCAGCACATAGTAAGTGCTTAACAAATACCAACATCATTATTATTATTACACACTTCACTCCTCCAGAGCCAATCTATTCTTTTTCCCTCATTCTCATTTTTCTCACTATCGACTTCTTGCTCACACCCTCCTTCCTGATTGAAAGCTAATCACCTCCTCTGCCTAGTAGTGATAGTATTTATTAAATGCATTACTACTAGAGAAGCAGCAAGGCTTAGTGGAAAAAGCATGGGCTTGGGAGTCAGAGATCGTGGGTTCTAATCCCGGCTCCACCACTTGTCAGCTGGGTGACTTTGGGTAAGTCACAATTTCTCTGTGCCTCAGTTCCTTCATCTGTAAAATGAGGATTAAGACTGTGAGTCCACGTGGGACAAACTGATTTCCTTGTATCTACCCCAGCGTTTAGAACAGTGCTTGGCACATAGTAAGCACTTACCAAATACCATCATTATTGCCTGTCTACTTGTTCTGTTTTGTTGTTCGTCTCCCCCTTCTAGACTGTGAGCCTGTTGTTGGGTAGGGATTGTCTCTGTTGCCGAATTGTACTTTCCAAGCGCTTAGTATACCGCTCTGCACACAGTAAGTGCTCAATAAATACAATTGAATGAATGAATGAACTACCATTACCACTGCCCTAGACCTCAAACACTCTCTCCTTTGCTGTTGTACTGCAATGTTCACCCTTTCACTAATAATAATAATTGTGTTATTTGTCAGGTGCTTACTACGTACCAAGCACTCACTTGAGGAGTGGGGAAACATAGACTGAGTGGTTTTACAGCAAAATTATCGGGGTAGCAGAGTGAAGAGTGAACTCATGTGGGGAGAGACCTGAGGCAGAAAGGTCAGCTAGGAAACTGATGCATTAATCTAGGCGGGATAAGATAAATGCTCAGATTATCAGTTTGGATGAAGAGGACAGGACAGACTTTAGTGATGTTGTGAAGGTTAGGCCGACAGGATTTGGTGACACATTGAATATGTGTGTTGAACAGGAGAGAAAGATGAGTTAAGGATAACACTGAGATTATGGTTTTGTGAGACAGGGAGGATGATGGTGCTGTCTACAGTGAGGGGAAAGTAAGGGGGAGGACAGAGTTTGGATGGAAAGATGAGGAGGTCTGTTTTGGACATGTTTTAAAATCCAGCAGTGAAGGAGGAAAAGGGACTGGAAAAGCTCAGTTGAGGAGAAAATAGAACAATAAGAACAGACAATCAAAAGCAGCATGAACTAGTGGAAAGATCATGGGCCTGTAGGTCAGAGAACCTTGGTTCTAACCACAGTTCCATCACTTGTTTTCTTTGTGACCTTAGGCAAGTCACTTACCTTCTCTGGGCTTTGGTTTCCTCAACTGTAAAATGGGGATTAAGTACCTGTTCTCCCTCCTACTGGACTGTGAGCCAAATGAAAGACAAGGACTGTGTCTGACCTAATTAATTTGTACCTACCCCAGGACTTAGAACAGTGTTTGACATATAGTAAGCGCTTAGCAAATACCATAAAAAAATTGCAAAATTCATTGTAGAAGATGAGACCAGGGATAAATACAAAAATAAGTTGAAATAAAAACTGTAGGGTATTGTGGCTAGGAGAGCAGAGTTTTGAACTTTTTGCAGCTCAGAATCAAATTGCTGCCGTCACAGTAAACACCATAAGTAGAGCCTTCCAGACATTCTACATTTTGTGGAGGAGGGTGCTGTCTGGATTGAGATCATGGGTTTTGCTTCTTAATCCAGCTGTTCTCTAAAAATGGAACCTAGAGTGCAAAAAATAATTCTCACATGCCAAAGCACTGTGCTAAACACTGGATCAGATAAAAATCAATCTTTCCTACATCAGGCACCCAGTCTAAGAGGTAGGGAGACCGGATATCTTACCTCCACTTTACATATGAGCCCAGAGAGATTAGGGACTTGTCACACAGCAGAAAGCAGAAAAAACTGGGATTAGAATCTAGGTCTCCTGACACCCAGTGCCAGGCTCTTTCCACTAAGCCATACTGCCTCCCCATAGATCTTTCCTCACTACTCAATCAGTCAGTCAATAATATTTTTTGAGCACTTACTGTGTGCAGACCCCTGTACTAAGTGCTTGGGAGAGTCTTATCTTATTTTATGCCGTGTAGTCGTCTCTGACCCATAGCGATACCATGGACACATCTCTCCCAGAACACCCCACCTCCATCTGCAATCCTGCTGGTAGTGTGTCCACAGAGTTTTCTTGGTAAAAATACTCTCTTCCATGCTGCTGCTGCCCAGCACAGTTGGATTTGACTTGGAGCAGATTGTTTTCCATTCACATCCATTCCAGTCACACAGCAGACAAGTGACGGAGCTGGGATTAGAACCCATAACCTTCTGACTCCTAAGCCTGTGCTCTAGCCACTAGAAGGTAAGGTAGGAAGGGGCAAGGTGATTGAGTGCTTTGAAGCCTATGGTAAGGAATTTCTATTTGATGTGGACAAGTGGCGGAGCCAGGATTACCTCTGACTCCCAAGCCCATGCTCTTTCCACTGAGCCATGCTATCTCTGGAGTGGGCGGTAGAGGTGGATGATACAAGCTTCAAAGGCAGGGAGAGGATAGGGGATGGGATGGGATGGTGCTCAAGTGGCATTGGGAGGCAAGAAGGAAGCCAACTCCTACCCCTTTGCCAGTGAGTCTGGAGGAGTGTGTGATGATGAGGCCCCCTCTAGAGAGAACAGCAGGGGAGACAACATCACTGGGGAGAGCCAGGTTTCAGTGAAGGTGAGGCGGAGCTGTGACTGGCTCAGGAACAAAGCAGTGATGAAGGGAAGCTTCCCCATGATGGAGTTGGGGTTCCAGAGTCTGCATTGATTTGGAACTGCTGAGTGGGGGACCAGGGAGAGGATGGTGCCAGGGGAGGGAAGTAGTTGGATGGGAACAAGTTGACACTGGGGGACTTATGAGAGGGGGCGTTTTATGAGGCAGTGGAGGAGGGCAGGGATCATGTCTACTAACTCTGTTTTATTGTACTCTCCCAATCACTTAGTACAGTGCTCTGCACACAGTAAACACTTCATAAATACAATTGACTGAATGATTTAACTGGTTCACCAGACCCTGAATCCATTCCAGCCAAGCATAGCACTCCTAGTTCAGCTGGCTGAATACCTCATCTGCTGTACCAGAGACTCATGGCTCAGTGGAAGAGCCCGGGCTTAGGAGTCAGAGGTCATGAGTTCTAATCCCGGATCTGCCTCTTGGCAGCTGTGTGACTGTGGGCAAGTCACTTAACTTCTCTGTGCCTCAGTTCCCTCATCTGTAAAATGGGGATTAAGACTGTGAGCCTTACGTGGGAGAACCTGATTACCCTGTATCTACCCTAGCGCTTAGAACAGTGCTCTGCACATTGTAAGCGCTTAACAAATACCAACATTATTATTATTCTCCTGTAATCAAGGAAAGGAGTGAAGATGCACACCCTAGGGCAGGAGAATTAAGCTGATTTGGGATGCATCAAGGATCAAACTGCTGAAACCTAGAATACTGTAATACAGAAACTCACACGTGGCCCCCTCTGAGGTCATTACCCTACTTTCAATAAACTCTCCCTTCTTACTAATCCACTCTCTTCTCCCACTACACTTCAGCTTGGACTCTTCATTTCCCTTAAACTCACCTACTCACTGTGCTGCATTTTAATCTCTTCCTTTGCCATCCCCTTGCTTTATTTTTTGTTGGGTTTTTTTGTGGTATTTGTTAAACACTTACTATGTGCCAGGCACTATACTAAACACTGGGGTAGATACAAATTAATCAGGTTGGACACAGTCCCTGTTCCACATAGAGGTCACAGTCTTCACCCCCATTTATGAGGTAAGTGGGCATAGAGAAGTTAAGTAACTTGTCCAAGGTCACCCAAGAGATAAACGGTGGAGCTGGGATTAGAACCCAGGTCCTTCTGACTCCCAGGTCCGTGCTCTAGCCACTAGACCATGCTGCTTCTCCCTCATCCTTGCTTGGGATGTTCTCCCCCTTCATATTCAACAAAACTACAGTTTTCTTCCATCTTCAAAGCTCTAATGAAGCTATAGTCCCTCCAGCAGGCCTTGCCTAATCAATTACTTACCTACCTAGTTTATATCCCCCAAATACCACTTTAGCATTTCAGTATTCACAAGTCTCTGTAGTATTTATATATATCTCTTACCTACCTCTTGCTGCAGATTCAGTGTCAATCTTCCAGTTAGGCCATAAGCAGTCAATGAGGTGCCATTATTTAGATTGTGGATCCATCCAGGAGGTATTTGTTTTGTTTGGCGCTTGGAAGGTGCTGTTGGTGATCACGAGATGATGTGTGGCATATTTGCTCGGACTTTGTCACTGAGTTTCCCACTTAGATGCTGTCCAGTGACTTTCCTTCCTCTATGCACCACTGTTGAGTGAGACACCCATACACACTGTTTGTATCATTGGAATCTTTGGGGAAACAAGTGGGGTCTGTGGCCCTGAAACAGAATGTCTCTGTGCACTCTCTCAGTAGCAGATCTTGCTTTGCCCTCATTTGGTTTGTATACCACTTTTGAGGGAGACACATTCACTGAACCAATCCATGGGATCTTCTTTGGGTGATAGATAACAATGACTAGCAGCTACAGTGGATGGTAAAGAAGGATCTTATGAGCTCCAAAAGCTAAGATGAAGTAAGGAAGGGGTGAGATGGTGTGAATGTGACATTGGAATTCAAGGAGCCCCATGATTGAAAGGGAGTGGGAGAAGGAGAGTCTACCTGAGGAGACAGAGAAGCAGCCTCGTGGAAAAAGCACGGGCCTGGGAATCAGAAGGACCTGGCTTCTAATCCCAGCTCCACGACTCTCCCGCTGACTGACCTTGAACATATCGCTTCAGTTACCTCATCTGTTAAATGGGGATTAAGACTGTGAGCCCCATGTAGGACCTGGACTGTGTCCAACCTGATTAGCTCAGTACAGTGCCGGGCATATAGTAAGCCCCTAACAGATATCAGTTTTTTAAAAAAAGGATTCAGGTGAGAGTCAAGACTCAGTAATGGCCAGGAAGAGGAGTGAGTAGGACAGGAACTGGTCTGAGATAAAGGAAGGTTTAGAACAGTGCTTGGCACAGAGTAAGCACTTAACAAATACCATCATTATTATCAGGGGTTCCTGAGGATAGAAAGAAATGGAATTGGATGATGGAAGGGTGTGGGGAATAGAGTTTGAGGAGTAGAGAAATGTGGTATGGGGCAACTGAAAGAGAGAAGAACAGGGTTGCTGTGAAAACTCAGGATTGTCCATCCTGTAAAAAACAAAAAAACACAAAACTGATGTCAGTGTGTAGGGGCAAGTCAATTAGACACCACCAGACCTTTCACACTGAACAAAGTATAGCTGGTCTTTGTCAGAGCTTCTGTCTGAGAGGGGTCTGCCACTATTTACAGCTGGGCTTCTCACACAGATCTTTAAAAGATGCTTTAGCTCAGGATGAGACAAGCCACCTGTACTTGTCTGATTGTCATGTTATATTTTCATGCACTTAATGTCATCTCTTAAGAACCATAAGCATTTAGAACACAAGGATCATTTTTTTTGGCTGGATCAGCAGAATCATGAACAGAAGCTAAAATAGGTGTTTAAGGAATGTCCTTGATGAATATAATAGCCTTATCTTAGCTTGCTGCTATTGGTTTATCCCTGAGACTACAGCTATGTAACATTGTTTGAAATGGAAATTCAGCATGTCCCTTTAGGATTTATTCATCCACCTTGCTCCAGCTGGAACAGGAGAGTGAGTCCACAAGCTTGTCTCCTTCATAATAATAATAATGATGTTGGTATTTGTTAAGTGCTTACTATGTGCCGGGCACTGTTCCAAGCGCTGGGGTAGACAGAGGGGAATCAGGTTGTCCCACGTGGGGCTTACAGTCTTAATCCCCATTTTACAGATGAGGTAACTGAGGCACCGAGAAGTTAAGTGACTTGCCCAAAGTCACACAGCTGACAAGTGGCCGAGCCGGGATTCGAACCCATGACCTCTGACTCCAAAGCCCGTGCTCTTTCCACTGAGCCATGTTGCTTCTAGACAGGACCTCTGGGGTCTGTAGTGTAGGAGAGAAGCAGCTTCTCCTAGATGTCACCAAGACTCCCATAGGCCCCCGCTTCAACCCAGGTCCAAGGACTCAACAGTCAGAAACCTTCTCAACTTTTAGAACAGTGGGAAGGCCACGGCCACCGCTGTGCATTTTGTGCTTGTTGGACCATGAGCCACGTGGAGGCTGAAACTCTTCTCCTCTGGACACAGAACCCTCTGCTCTTGCATTTATTGTCATCCTTGTTTCTCATACTTCTTGTCAACAGCTTTTGTTGTGTGTCTCTAGCTCAACCCCTCCTCCCTTTGCCCACTCATTCTTAGATTTTGAGTTCTTTGTGGGCCAGGAGCTCTGACTATAACTCATCCACACACGTTTTCCCAGAGATTAGTACAGGGTTTTAAAAAATGCCATTCCTATCAATTCTACTATTTCTACTACCACTACTCTCTTGATTGCAGTTACACCATTTAGGTTGCCATTTTTAGCAAGGATCTATACCCGAAGTAAACAGTTGCATATCCCAGTGGCAAATGGACAATTTCCATGTAGATAAATGTCTTGAACCTTAAAGCACTTGATTCAGATGTACAGAACATCTTTAGTAAAGCTTCTCCTACCTCATTATTTTGCCTTTCCTAGGTGTATTCTTCCTTTATCCTCTCATTTCATGGGTGAATTCCAATACAGTTTGCAATAATTCTTCTAAAAGGGGCCAATTTCTCGGCACCTTCTGATGACAAATTCAATGTGGAGAAATATAGTATAGAGTAACAAAGTCTGATTTGGGTAGACGTTTCAACGTTTATGAAAGTGTCCTGTGACTTGAAATTCTTAACATTATATTTCATTTCCCAGGAAGTATTATAAACGGATGGAAATTAAGAATGTTATTTTGGAGCCTTAACATTTTAGGGAAGGCTTTCTAGGAAAGTGGACCACCCCCAAGGAAAGCAGAGCTAGCTGGGGCCTCCATAGCTCACAGGTTTTGGGCATATTATCTGGGAAATGGCCCTGAAAAGTTCATCCATCCTCATCCTCCTCACTGAGAACTTCATTGGCAGTTGGTACCTGGTCAAGAGAAGGAGGAGCTGCAGAAGTGGCCGGACAATGAGGCCCAGAGGGAGGGGAGTTGGTGGCCCTTTACCTGGAGCAGTATAGCTCCCCCACAGAGCTGTTCGCTGGCCTTGCTAATGGCTCCAGGCTTCACCGCTTCAACTCCAACCACTTCCTGGACATCCTGCCCAAACCGACTGAGGATGGCAAGAGTGGCTGGGTGGGGCCAAGCTGGGCTCTGCTGCTGCCTTGATAGAACCTTGTTTGACAGGCCAGGGGATTCCTGGGCGTGAGTCCCAGCTGGGCCCTCGCTTTGTGGGCATTTTTGATAATTCTGCCAGATGAGGAAAAACCCGGAGAGTAATAGTGATGGTATTTGTTAAGCACTTACTATGTGCCAGGAACTGTACTAAAGGCTGGGGTGAATACAGGCAAATCAAGTTTAACATAGTCCCTGTCCCACGTGGGACTCACAGTCTTAATCCCCATTTCACAGATGAGGGAACTGAGGCACAGAGAAGTGGAGTGACTTGCCCAAGGTCACACAACAGACAAGTGGTGGAGCCAGAATTAGAACCCATAACCCAGAACCCGTCGGGTGGTTGAGCTTGTGACAGCTAAAGCCGAAATCCCAGAGGGAACAGGACCCATGTCAGGACGGTTCTGCCTCGAGGGGGAAGGGCTTCCTTGTTCTTTTCCCTCAGAAGTCATGTGGGCTAGCGGAAAGAGCACAGTCCTGGGCATCAAAAGATCGGCATTCTAATTCCAGCACCACCACTTGGCTTCTGTGTGACTTTGGGCATGTCATTAACTGCTCTCTGCCTCAGCTTTCTCATTTGAAAAATGGAGATTCTGGTCTCCTGTTCTCCCTTCCCCTTACACTGCTAGCCTCGTGTGAGCCAGAGATTTTGTCTGACCTCATCACCTTGTATCTACTCCAGTGCTCAGTACAGTGCTTGGCACATAGTAAGCAATAAACTAATATTATTATTATTATCATCATCATTATTGTTATCTGGTCCAGTCACATGAAACTGCTACCATTCAAAGTGCTACTACACCGAATCAAGCACTTATCCTACCTCACCTTGACTACTGTATCCGCCTCTTAGCTGATCTCCCTGCCGCCTGTCTCTCCCCACTACAGTCCATACTTCCCTTCACTGCACAGATCATTTTTCTAAAAAAAAAGTTCAGTTTACATCTCCCCGCTCCTCAAGAACCTCTGATGGTTGCCCATCCACCCCTGCATCAAACTGAAACTCTTTACCGTCGGCTTTAAAGTACTCAATCCGCTTGCCCCCTCCTACCTTACCTCACTGATCTCCTACTACAGCCCAGCCCTCTCACTTTGTTCCTCTAGTGCCAGATTGCTCACTGCACCTCCATCTCATCTTTCTCGCTGCTGACCCCCTTCCCACACCCTCCTTCTGGACTGGAACTCCCTCCCCCTCCATATACACCAGACACCCCCCTCCTTACCTTCACAGCAGCATGAGAAATAGTGTGGCCTAGTGGAGAGAGCACAGGCCTGGGAGTCAGAAGGACCTGGGTTTTTATCCCAACTCCACCACTTGTCGGCTGTGTGGCCTTGGGCAAGTGCCTTAACTTCTCTGTGCCTTGGTTACCTCATCTGTAAAATGAAAATTAATATTGTGAGCTCCATATGGGACATGGACTTCATTCATCCTCTCTAGCTGTTTCTACCCCAATGCTTAGCACAGTGACTGGCACATAGTAAGCCCTTAACAAGTACCATTTAAAAAAAAAAAGACTTACTAAGGTCTTGTCTCTTCCAAGAGGCCTTCCCCAATTAAACCATCTTTTTCCCATTCCCTCTTCCATATGCGTTGTCTACTCATTTGGATCTGCACCTTTTGGACATTTGGTATTCACCCCATATTCTGCCCCACAGCACTTAAGTACAGATCTGCAAATTATTTATTTATATTAATGTCTGCCTCCTCATCTGGAATGTAAGCTCATTGTGAGCAGGGAATGTGTCTACCAAGTCTGTTGTATTGTACTCTCTCAAATGCTTAGTACAGTGCTCTGCACAGATAAATGCTCAGTAAATACCATCGACTGTTTCATTGACCGATTGACCTAAACCATCTAGCTGAGGTGTCTTTGTTCTCCTTTTAAATATCACCAGGGATGGACTCTCCACAATCTCCCTTGTAGCCTACTCCAGTTTTTAAACACTCAAGAAGTGCTCCCTATTGTCTAATGGCACTTTCTTAATACTACTACTACTAATAATAATTTTGTAATTATCAAGGACCTAATGCGTGACAGGCACTGTATTAAGCACCGGGGTAGATGCAAGTTAATTGGGTTGGACACACTCCTTGTCTCACTCGGGGCTCACAGTCTAAGTAGGAGGGAGAATGGGAGTCAAATCTCCAATTTATAGATGAAGAAACTGAGGTACCAGGACATAAGTGATTCGCCCAAGGTCACCCAGCAGGCTAGTGGCAGAGCTGGATTTAGAACCCAGGTCTTCTGACTTCCAGGCCCGTGCTCTTTCCCTTAGGCCACACTGCTCCTCATCATATGTGTCCACCTCCTCTTCTTCAGTCCATAGGTCCACAAAACTGCTGGGTGACCTCTGCTTTTAACCTCTGTTTCTTTCTTCTGGGGGTGTCTCAAGGGACTTATCCCCTATCGGTAGCCCCCAAATGTTGGTTTCCCAGGTGGCTAGCAGGGTCTTGGCAACTGGCCTGCCCCTTCCCTGTAATGTGAGTGTTTTAGTTTGCATTCAATTCAATTACACAGTCACTGCTGCATTAACCTCGGCCAGATGAACAACCATAGTGGAGGTCTGCATAATTCTGAACTGTGTTTCCCTATAAAGCCAATCAAGAAAGTACCGGTAAAATAATCCACACGATTAACGAGGGATAAGGGCACAAAGGGTAGTCGAGACTGTGGCAGTTAGGGTTTCAAAAAAAGAGTCTGTGGAGAGACACAGTTTTAATTTCAAAATAACCCAGGGCAGGCAGACAAAGCCCAACCTAGTTCAAGTAAAATCTGAAGTCAATAGCTTTTCACAGTTTCCCACAGTGCTCAGTCAAGTGTGAGTCACCAACACTAGAACTCTAAAACTCATGGTTATGTAAAGCTCAGAAAATGGAAAAACTGCCATTGACCTTTTGAGGAAGTCCCCAAATGGTAGCTAACAAGCTGGGGCAGCAGGGATTTGTCTACAGGCTCTTCGATCACTCAAAATGAAACTGTTTGGCCTTTGAATTTGTTTACCTGCTGCTTATTATGAGAAGATCAAAATAATCTAAATCCTTCCAAGTATAAAAATAAACCCACTCGGCACAAGGCTCTAAACACGCTGCTTTGAACGAGCTTCTATTTTGTGACTCGAAATTCACGATTCTACGGAAAGCAAGAAATTTGTAAAATGATACAATACCCAGAATAGGACTGTTTGTCCTCATTATTTCAAATCAGAGATCGACAGTACAAGACTTAATATTTCAATAAAGCAAAACCTATGTCAGCAAAAAATATGGTGTCATGACACACTGATATGGAGACTATGATAAACTGGTAAAAAAAAAATCAGTGAAACTAGAAACACATAAGGCTGCAATTTAATGTTTTTATTTGAAATATAAATATTTTTACTATCAAGCTTGACAGTATAGAAAATGTGTGCCCTGCAGCCTTCTGACAAAACAAAATTTATATTTAAAACTTCCTGAAATAATATCTTTCATCTGTGGGGTTCTGTCACATTGCAGTGGCTCTAAGACTACAGTGTGGCCCCGTACCTTTAATTATTTTATGCCTAGAAGACACATTTTAAATAAAAGAGGTGGGTTACAAGAGTTTTGACAGCTGGGGATGATTAAAATACTGACAACATGTACTATATGAAATTCCCCAAGGTTTTAGATGGGTACCCATAGGAAAGTTAAAGATTAGAATCCCTAAAAAAGTATTTTTTATCTATCAGGATGAAATATTTTGACCACTGCCATTTGTTTTTCCCTTCCATTCCCTTTCTCTAGAAACTTTTTAAAAAGCGTTCTCAGTATTTTAGAGCCACCCACTTGAAAATTGGTCAGCTCCAGGACTTTTGTTCATCTGTTTCCAGTAAACAAAAACCCAGTCAAGTTACAGGATCAGGTGTTCCATCTCCTTGACTGAATAACTGAATAAAAGAACTGCTGGAGAGGAGACAAAATGATAACAATAATAACTGTTGTATTTGTTAAACACTTACAATATGCAAAACACTGCACTAAGCACTGGAGTAGACACAAGATAATCAGATCCCACTTAATAATAATAATAATAATAATAATGGTATTCGTGAAGCATTTACAATGTGCCAGACACTGTACTAAGCACTGTGGTGGATACAAGCAAATCGAATTGGACACAGTCCCTGTTCCACCTGGGACTTACAGTCTCAATCCCCATTTTACAGATGAGGAAACTGAGGCACAAAGAAGTGAAGTGATTTGCCCAAGGTTACACAGCAGACAAGTGGAGGAGTCGGAATTAGAACCCATGACTTTCTGACTCCCAGGCCCATGTTTGAGCCTCTATGTCATGCTGCTTTGGGGCTCACAGTCTAAGTAGGAGGGAGAACAGGTGTTGAATCCCCATTTTGCAGATGAGGAAACTGAAGCACAGACAAGTTAACTGACTTGCCCAAAGTCACACAGCAGACTGGTGGCAGAGCTGGGATTGGAACTCACATCTTCTGCCTCCCAGGCTTGTGCTCTTTTCACTGGGCCACACTGCAGATTCAATTTTTTATTTAATATCACCAACTGGACAGACTTCCTGGTTCATGACCAATATTAGTATTTTCTTAATTTTCACTAATTCTCAGGTGTTTTTATTTTTGGTACTCACAGAGACAATCGAAACCCTGAAAACTGCATCAACCCAATTTTCCTGAGTTGGTAGGTGAACTGACATTTAATTTGGAAAGGTTTTGGCATTTCCCAAAAAATAAATTCCTGAAGACTTAGTGGCAGGTTGGGCATTTTTCAACCAGGTGATACCCTTCCAATTACTTTAACTTCCACTCTGTGAAGTTAGCAGAGTTGGAGCACTCATTTGCTGGATTCATTGGATTCATTCATTGAATGTCCTCCCATCACCTCAAACTTAATATGTCCAAATCCTTATCTTCCCACCCTGTCCTCTCCCCGACTTTCCCATCACTGTAGATGGCACCACCATCCTTCCCGTCTCATGACCCCGTAACCTTGGCATTATCCTTGACTCATCTCTCTCACTCAATTCACAAATCCAATCTGTCACCAAATCCTGGCGGTCCCACCTTCACAACATCGCTAAAATCTACCTTTTCCTCTCCATCCAAACTGCTACCATGTTAGTACAATCGTTCATTCTATCCCACCGAGATTACTGCATCAGCCTCCTTGCTGACCTCCTTGCCTCCTGTCTTTACCCACTCCAGTCCACACTTTACTCTGCTGCCTGGATCATCTTTCTATGAAAACATTCAGGTCACGTCACCCCATCCTCAAAAATCTCCAGTTGTTGCCTACTCACCTCCGTATCAAACAAAAACTCCTCACCATTAGCTTTAAAGCTCTCCATCACCTTGCTCCCTCCTACCTCACCTCAGTTCTTTCCTTCTACAACCCAGCCCATACACTTCACTCCTCTGGTGCTAACCTTCTCACTGTGTCCTGATCGTGCCTGTCTCACTGCCAACCCTTAGTCCATGTCCTGCCTCTGGCTTGAAACGCCCTCCCTCATCAAATCTGATAGACAATGACTCTCCCCTCCTTCAAAGACTTATTAAAGGCACATCTCCTCCAAGAGGCCTTCCCAGATTAAGCCTCACTTTTCCCCATCTCCTACTCCCTTCTGCTTTGTCCTGACTTGCTCCCTTTGCTTTCCCCCAGCTCCAGCCCCACAGCACTTATGTACATAGCTTGTAGTGTTTTTCATTTGTATTGAGGTCTGACTCCCTGTCTCTAGACTGTGAGCTCACTGTGGGCAGGGAATGTCACTGTTTATTGTTGTGTTGTATTTTCCCAAGTGCTTAGTACAGTGGTCTGCACACAGTAAGCACTTAATAAGTACAATTGAATGAATGAATGAATTAATTAATTAATGAAATTCGCTCCCATGGCTTCAACTGCCGTCTCAACATGGGTAATTCCTGTATTGGGAGGTTTTTGTGTGTTTTGCAGAGCCTCATCTTCAACAGTAGAAGGCGTGTTGAGAGGGATGTGGAAATCCCCCCTTGTCTGTGATGAGACCGGAGCCACTTTCACTTTTCAGAACTACCATGTACTTGAATCTAACCGTTAGGGCATTTGATGTTCACCCCACCCTCCGCCCCACAGCACTAACGTACATATCCATAATATATTTATTCACATTAACATCTGTCTCCTGCTGTAGACTGTAAGCGTGTTGTGGGCAAGGAAGGTATCTACCAATCTATCTATCATAGAGTACTCTCCAAAGTGCTTAGTACAGTGCTCTGCACACAGTAATCACTCAATAAATACCATTGATTGATTGACTAACTGATTACCTTGAGGTAATGTGGCTGTATGAGGCCACAGCAGCCTGGAGTAGTGGAAACTAGCATGGCGTAGTGGATAGAGCACAGGGCTGGGAGTCAGAAGGTCATGGGTTTTAATCCCGGCTCCACCACTTTTCTTCTGTGTGCCCTTGGGGAGTTCACTTCTTTTCTCTGTTACCTCATCTGTAAAAAGAGGATTAAGACTGCGAGGCCCATGTGGGACTGGGACCACGTCCAGCCAGATTTGCTTGTATCGTCCCCAGTGCATAGCACAGTCATTGACACATCATAAGTGCTTAACAAATACAATAAATATTATTATTATTATTTAGCCTAGTGTTGAAGTTTTTGGTTTTGTAGTGGTCTGCACAGAGCTGGATCTCTTCTGCTCTGGCATCCCCCTACTTGGTGAGCATGTTTCGAAATATGGTTTGCAAGTTGGGGTACAGCTTTCTTATTGCATAACTTCCGCCTGAGATCTCAGATGACACAAAATGCTGCTGGTGCAAAAGATATTTCTCAGCAAACAGGCTTTTCATTTTCCAGTCATTTTCATCGCACCAGTCAACGTATCTTTTCTTGCCTGTGCTCGGATTATTGACAACTGCCTGGAGTGCAGCATTACAGAGAAATGTCCGTTCACTGTGCATGTTGATGTTTGCATATGGATTTTCTTTTGTCAGTAGGGTTGCTATAATGCTGCTGCACAGCTGCTTGCTGGGGGTCTTCAACCTCCAGGAGCATCATGTCCAGGGGTTTTGGTGGAATGGAGACCAGTGTTTGGTGCAATGCTTCTAAAAACAGTGTGTGCGTGGAGCACACAAGATGATGATCCACGGAGAAGCAGCGTGGCTTAGTGGATAGAGCATGGGCCTGGGAGTCAGAAGGTCTCGGGTTCCAATTCCAGCTCCGCCACATGTCAGCTGTGTGACCTTGGGCAAGTCACTTCACTCCTCTGTGCCTCAGTTACCTCATCTATAAATTGGGGATTAAGTTGCCCATGTAAGGCAACGTGACTACCTTGTATCCACGCCAGCACTTAGAACAGTGCTTGGCACATAATAAGCAAGACAGTCTGGGGTGGGGAAGACAGACATTCATATAAATTATGGATATGTAAATAAGTGCTGAGGGGCTGAGGGGGGGGAAGAAAAAAAGGGAGCAAGTCAGGTAAAGGCAGAAGGGAGTGGGAGAAGAGGAAAGGGGGGCTTAGTCAGGGAAGGCCTCTTAGGAGGAGTTGTGTTTTCAATAAGGCTTTGAAGAGGCTTTGTTTCTCCCTCTGCATTGTAAACTCATTGTGGGCAGGGCATGTGTCTGTTATATTGTTGTACTGCACTCCCACAAGCACTTAGTACAGTGCTCTGCACAAAGTAAGCACTCAATAAATACAATCAATCAATTGATTGAAAACCTTCGAAATGGGGCACGGTGGTGGAAAGTTCACGCCAGCAATCAAATCAGCCTGGTGGAGTGCCATTACAAGTGGTAGAACTTTCTTAAAATGGAGACTTTGGGGAGATCATAACCCAAAGACAGAGAAATGAAAACAGATATGGATAGAAAATCCAACAGTGCTACAGAAGACTATCTGTACCTATGTTTTGAGAAATGGTCGTATGTCATTCTTCCACCTTCCATTCTTCCATAGGGTCAACCTTGAACTCAAAGGATGAAGATATACATCTATACACACATATACACACATATGCACTTATGTGTGTTCTGTCTGTGCGATTTGTGTTTTTTAAACAATGCAACTTTAGAAATATCCCGATTCTGCCCCTTGTCAGCTGTGTGACTGTGGGCAAGTCACTTCACTTCTCTGTGCCTCAGTTCCCTCATTCGTAAAATGGGGATGAAGACTGTGAGTCTCACGGGGGCAACCTCATTCCCCTATATCTACCCCAGCGCTTAGAACAGTGCTCTGCATGTAATAAGAGCTTAACAAATACCAACATTATTAAAATTAAGGTTTGCTGCTTAGTTGAATCATGAATTTATGCTGAAAAAGACAGAATATTTTTAGATTGCTGTCATTTAAGTCGCTATAAAATAGAAGGCTTCTTCAAGTACAACAGATTCAGTTGCGGGTTCATGAATGTCACTGCCAGGGTTTCAATGTGATGTCCATTATGAACAGCCAAACTGGCAAAGAGGTGCTTCTCTGCTGTCAAATCCAGGAAAGCAATCAGATTAAAGAGATACAAAAGTAGAATCCAGCATGGAAAAAGAAGGAAGGGCAGAGGAAGGGTAATATGAAAAGACTCTGATACAAGGAAAAATGTGAAGCTATCAGATTTCCTTCATCTATATTTTAGAAGCTTTTCTCAAAGGTGGACTGATGTTTTTCTACATAGGAATGGCTGGGTTTTCAAATGTATCCATCCTAACAACACAAGATTTTGTAACTTGGAACACTGAGCATTCTCAGTACAATTAGGACAAACAATCCAGAAATCTGTTGTAGTATCTTTGAACCGCAAACTTAAAGGTCACCCTTCCATCTAACCAGCACTATCCAAAGAGAACATTTCACACGGTATGAAGTATTAACTCAGTAAATAATACATTAGCTTTGCTGGCTTGTCAACTTCTAGACTTCTGTCCATGAAGCACTGTAGATTTATCTATCCTAGGGGGCATAATATCCTCCAGGTCTTTCGAAAAATAACCCCAACCTCTCTTTACCCTAGATACTTAGCTGTTTACAGAAGGGGAAGGTGTGTGGAAGATGAAAGGAGAAAATTTGCAGGCATATCCCAATTGCTTGTAAACTTTTTGTGAAACTTGAGAGTCCCTGCCAGTTACTAGTGTTTCTGTGAAGACAAGAAGTTGGGTTTAACATTGAATGGGGGTAGTGAAGAAAAAGGCAGGAGAGAGGGCAGAAAGGCTTGGGCAAATCTTGGAAATGTCCCACCTATTTGTAAATTTGGATTTTAAAATATTTATTTTTTTCAGGTTCCATTTTTGTCTTTTACATTTCTTTCTTTTTGATCCCTTTTCCTCCACTTTTCCAACTCTCTATAACGTACTCATGTAGGGTAGCATCAGGTACCCACCTAGTCCACTAAATGCCAAATACCATTGTTTCTAACAAGGAGGATAGTTCCACACCTTTCATACCCCCTCTGTGAAGGTAATACTCAACAATGACTTGTGAAATGGATATGTGAACTGTCAGAGATTTTTACCAACCATTACTTTTGCAAGATGCACTGTAGGCTCCATGGCGACCGGGTGAGAGTGCAGATGGCTTAGAAGCACCTAATTCTTCAGATAAAAGAGATAACTATAAAAAACTTATGTTGTAATAATAATGTTGGTATTTGTCAAGCACTTACTATGTGCAGAACACTGTTCTAAGCCCTGGGGTAGATACAGGGTAATCAGGTTGTCCCACATGAGGCTCACAGTTAATCCTCATTTTACAGACAAGGTAACTGAGGCACAGAGAAGTTAAGTGACTTGCCCACAGTCACACAGCTGACAAGTGGCAGAGTTGGGATTCGAACCCATGACCTCTGACTCCCAAGCCCGGGCTCTTTCCACTGAGCCATGCTGCTTCTCTGTTGTCACACATTGTAACACATGGTGGATTGCCAAAACAGAAAAGAACCAAGGCTATGCAGGCTGCCACCAAATCAAGTCACTGGTCCCCAGTGGTAGTAATAATGACATTTATTGAGCGCCATGTGGGACAGGGACTGTGTCCAACCTGATTAGCTTGTCTCTACCTCAGCGCTTAGAACAGTGCTTGACACATAGTAAGCACTGAACAAATACCATTATTATCATTATGAAAATTGGATGGGATCAAAAGATTGGCTGTACCCGTGGGGGAACAGGACAGATCTGTGGGGAGAGGGCATGTGGGAGAGAACACATATGCTTTTCCATTTTTCAGCGCTTTGATTTACTCTTTTAGAAGTTAAAGCTAAAGTCATGTCTTCACATTTTGCCCCAAGGTCTGTGTTTCAAAGGGCCCCCTCCTCAATGGCAGAAGGTATCTTCAGAAGATCGTTAAATAACTTTTCAGCTTGGCACATCTTATTCTGGGAATAAACATCCCAATTCTCAAAAAAGAGTAAAATAGATGACCCAGACTGTATAAGCAAAATTTCACCATAATAGAATATTGGATGACTAGCCTGACATAGTAGCTCTCCTTCAGACAAAGATAACAAAATTGCTGTTCACTGCCCTTTCTTTTTGCTCTGGGACCTTTTCGTAAAGCTAACTAATTGAAGCCCTATTTTTATACTCTAAAAGTTGCTTAAAATTGTTTTACAGAGCTCTCCCATGAACATGCTCATCATTTAGTGGTCTTTCATGATGGTGCTACTGAATTTTAATACTCGCATTTCTTATAGTGCTCTCTCACTTGGCAATAGTGCCCTGATACTGCAATGCTGCTGAAGTATAGCTTTATATAGAATAGTTTATATTACTTTCCCCCACCTCACCTCAACGTTTGTGTGTGGGTGTGTGATGGATGGGGGGGGGGGGTGTCCCCTGTCCTTCTCAGTTGAAATAAGCCTCAGTATTACTTGAAAGTTGTCCTCTGGGTTCTAAAACTCTTGGTTATCCCCTTCCTGAGACAGCATTTAGGAGTCCCCGAAGAATACCCCTGAAAATGCACCTGCCAATTATAGCTACATTCATGCAGAGTGGTCTTTGTCGCATGTTATAGCTGGTTTTCCCCTCTGTCCCAACATATCTCTGGAACCTAGAGGTATCCCAGATGCTTTCTGTTCATTCTCTATGTATATCAATCATTTTGACCAATTGCCCATTTCATGATCTGCACTGTGATTTCAGTGAACTGTTGCATGTTCTCAGCCTGTGCTTCTTTATGAATGTCTTGGGCTTTGGGGTTTTGCCCAGATTTGTTTTAAGTAGGGATTCATTCATTCAGTCGCATTTATTAAGTGCTTACTGTGTGCAGAGGATTGTCACCACACTGAAAATATTTCTGAAGAAAATACGAATTATGAACCTGCCTACCCCTAGGATGCCCCACAGTGAGCCAAAGGTCTTCATCAGCATCAAAGAACTGATTTCTGTCAGCGTTATCTGTTACCTAGGCTGAACACTATTCACTGATGCAGATTTTTCAGCAGGCTGCAAAACAAAATACAGTGACCATGGGGAAGCAGGGTCTATATCAGCCATAAGACTGTTATGATTGTACTACCTTTTACATGGCTACATGATCTAGACCAACTACAAAACTCACATCTAACATGTTCATTTATGAACCGTACCCAACATCAAATGGCAGGATTAGAATTCCAAAAATGAGGCCCCAGAACTCAGTCAGCTCACCAATCAATTATTACTTGGGGGAATACGCTAGAGTAGGTAGACAGAAGCTCTGCACTCAAAGAATTTACAATAATCTAGCTTGGGGGACAGGCATTAAAATAATTTGCAGGTAGGGAATACAACAAAATATATAGATATGGACATAAGTTTAGTGGGGAGAGTACCTAAGGTTTTTGAGGTGGGGGATGATATAAGCAGACCTATTTTACAGAAAAATGATCCAGGCACGGTGGACTACCCCCTTCTCCTGCATACATTATCCAAGCTTGGCTTCATTGACTCTGTCCTCTCCTGGTTTTCCTCTTATCTCTGTGGCCGTTCATTTTCGGTCTCTTTCTCAGGCTTCTCCTCTCCCTCCCACCCCTTAATTGTGGGATTCCCTCAAGGTTCATTTCTCTGTCCCCTTCTATTCTCCATCTACACTTACTCCCTTGGAGAACTCATTTGCTCCCACAGCTTCAACTACCATCTCTATGCAGATGACACCCAAATCTACATTTCCTCCCCTTTTCTCTCCCTCTCTCCAGGCTCGCATCTCCTCCTGCTTTCAAGACATCTCTACTTGGATGTTCTCCTGTCACCTCATGTCCAAAACAGAGCTCCTTATCTTCCCTCCCAAACTCTGATCGGTCCCAGACTTTCCCGTCACTGTAGACAGCACAACCATCTTTCCCATTTCACAAGCCCGTAACCTTGTCATTATCCTTGACTTTACTCTTTCATTCAACCCCACATATCCAATAGTTCACCAAATCCTGTCGGTCTCACCTTCACAACATTGCTAAAATCTGCCCCTTCCTCTCCATTCCAACTGCTACAGCGTTAGTACAATCACTCATCCTATCCTGCCTAGATTACTGCATCAGCCTCCTTTCTGACCTTCCTTCTGCCCCTACTTCACTCCACTTCCCGGATTATCTTTCTACAGAAACTTTCAGGACATGGCACTCCCCTCCTTAAAATTCTCCAGTGGTTGCCTATCCACCTCCGTATCAAACAAAAACTCCTCACCATTGGCTTTAAAGCTCTCCATCACCTTGCCTTCCTCCCTCCTTTCCTCCCGCACCCCCCCCCCCCACCGCCACCAGCCAACACCACCTCACCTCACTTCCCTCCTTCTACAACCCAGTCTGAACACCTTGCTCCTCTGGTGCTAACCTTCTCACTCTGCCTCAATCTCGTGTGTCTCACCACCAACTCCTCTCCCACGTTCTACCTCTGGCCTGGAATGCATTCCCTCCTCAAATCCACCAGACAATTACTCTCCCCCACTTCAAAGCCTTACTGAAGGCACATCTCCTCCAAGAGGCTTTCCCAGACTTGGCCCCACTTTTCCTCATCTCCCACTGCCTTCCACTTCACCCTGACTCGCTCCCTTTGCTCTTCCCTCCTCTCCCCACCCCACAGCATTTATGTATATTTCTGTAATTGTATTTTTTTACATTGATGTCTATTTACTTGTATTGATGTCTGTCTCCCCACCTCTGGACTGTGAGCTCTTTGTAGGCAGGGATTGTCTCTCTTTATTTCTGAATTGTACTTTCCCAAGTTCTTAGTACAGGGTTCTGCACACAGTAAGCACTCAATAAATATGACTGGATGAATACTTGTCAGCTTTCCATTTCCATTACTGGTTCTTACAACAGGAAAACCATATCACATGGATTATTTAGGTAAAATCTTATCATAACAGCAGCACGCTATAAGACCCATCAGGTCAAACAACCCTAGTCTAATTCTTTCCCCCTAAGAAATCTGTCTCCCCAGATAGTGATTTTTTTTCTAATGATACTTCATCCATTGGTTTACTCAGTAAAACACTTAGATTTTCCATGTGTCAAGTATTTCACAATATTAGGTGATGGTTCTCCTTTGACTTCATTTATTTGATAAATATTTTTCAAAAATGACTTTTAATTGCCTGTTCTTGCTATGTTCCTATGCTATGTTAAGGAGAGTAACCCTAATCATAAAAGGTAATATTTGTTTTCACAATTTCTCTAGTTTTGGGGTGTTTTTTTTTGTTTTATTTCAGTGACGCTCTTTTGCTATTGAAGCAGCATAGAGGTCACCAGTTATTCAAAATAATAATGATGAACATGGGTTGCAATATCCCTGGACAAACATCAAGTTGTAGACTTCCAGATAGAAATGGTTCTGAAATATTTAGTTAATCCAAATTGAAGTTAGATACTCACAACCCGGTTCCTGATGTCACTACTGATAGCAATAAAAAGGTTTGGATGTAAGAAAACAAATTCTGCTGTGTATTACATTTGAATAGTGTCTTTCAGTGCTAAGAACAGGGATGGGAATGACACTGTCGTGTTTAATACATCATTGTATATATTCTCAGAATTATCCCAGAGCAGTTGTTGAATTTTCAATATAAATCTATGATAGTAAAAAATGATATGTATATTTAAAATTCCAGCACTGTGTTTTTTTAAAAAATGAAATATTATTTGAATCAAAGTCAATCCTTCAGTCAACTTAAAAATATTGACTTGGAAAATTATTATTTGGAAGATGATAAAGATAATTGATTTCGTTCATATCTTAAGCATTCAAGTAATCAAATCCTATAATATAACATGGCAAATGAGTTGATTGACATTAGATGTGACTTCTTGGGTATTATATGATTGACATTTAATAATTTTAATGCCAGAATTTCTATGTGAGACTGCTACTGGAGAAAAAATGGAAATAAATATAGTAAAGAAGTTTCTTCTGGTAGGGGGAAAAAAGCCTACATTATTCCTTCATTCATTCAATCAATCATATTTATGGAGCACTTACTGCGTGAGGAGCTCTGTACTAAGCACTTGGGAAAGTATAATACAACAGTAAACAGACACATTCCCTGCCCACAACGTCTTTACAGTCTAGAGAGTAAAAACGGTAAAATTGATTGCCAGTAGCAAACAGTTCATTCTCCAAATAGTTACCTGTCCACCATATTTAAAGGTAACATTACTGAAGGTGAGATCCCACACACGTTGAAAGTGTAGCTGAAGTGCTATCTATGACAGTAATCCAGTCCACACCGATTAGGTGTAGATAATCCTTTGCCATGATGAGGTGTTTGCCAATAGCGGTGCCTGTAGCTGCTTTCAAATCTTCCTCTTTCCAAGAAAGGTCAATCCTTCCTCCATTGCTACACGCCAGATTGCTCTTTGCAATAATATTTTCACCCCCAAATCCAGTGCTCTACTCCATTTATTGAGATGGTGCTTCACCACATCTCTAAAGGAGGGGAGGAGTTGCCTGCTCCATCGGGGGCAAACTATCCATCATCATCATCAACCTGTTCCCGGCCAACTCACTTCTCCTCCTCCCCGTCATCAGACTCTCATCTGGTGACACCATCTCCCCTATGATACATGCTCAAAGAGGCCTCAGCTTCTTCCAAGTTGGCCTGTTTCTCAGCATTCCTCTATCCCTTCCACTCTAACCATCAGGACTAGATTACACAGGGGGACTTTAAGAATCACAGGCCCAGCCCCACCCAACTCAAAAAGCTGCCACTTCAGATGATAGTTCTGTACCTCCTGATCTGCTTTTCTAGGGGAGAGATGGCTGATAAGGAGGTCTGCGGTCAGAGATTGGGATTTCAAAGCTGGTGGGGTTAGAAATTGTACCTTGATTAATGACGATGAGATTCAGCATGTGTCCCAATTAATGAGTGGGGTGAGGTAGGGTGGAGTAGGGGGTCAGTAGAGTTGAGGAGTTGGAGTAAGTGGGCAGCTGGGGGTTTATCAGGGCCAGGAAAGAGAGCTATGTGGGAAGCATGCCAGACTGAAGCTAATCTTAAAATCTGGGCCTGGGGCTAGATGTCTAGTGAGACCCCACCTTATGTAATCCTGGATAACTTTATTATGGCACCACCAGGCACAATGGCAACAGAGATGTAAAGAAGCCAGTGGCCAGACAGAGCTGGGGGGGTGGGCGGGGAAGGCCGGTATGCAGGGTCAGGAGGACCCCCCACTGTGACTGAATGGCATTTCCTGATATGCCTCTCCACCCCACTTCATGCTTCACCTTGTGGCTTACTTTTTCAAAAGCAATAATAATAATAATAATAATAATGTTGGTATTTGTTAAGCGCTTACTATGTGCCGAGCACTGTTCTAAGCGCTGGGGTAGACATAGGGGAATCAGGTTGTCCCACGTGGGGCTCACAGTCTTAATCCCCATTTTACAGATGAGGGAACTGAGGCACAGAGAAGTTAAGTGACTTGCCCACAGTCACACAGCCGACAAGTGGCAGAGCTGGGATTCGAACTCATGAGCCCTGACTCCAAAGCCCGTGCTCTTTCCACTGAGCCACGCTGCTTCTCAGCAATGACACTGAGGGGTGAGGGGGGCGGTGGGAGAAAATGGGGAGTGGGCAGTTCTCTTCCCCCTAGACATCGGGATACTCCACCGCATAGCAGAGTAACATCCCAATAAGCAAATACGCACACATACACATAAACACACACACAGACACACACGAGTAGCACCCACCAATTTCTACCTTTCCATTTGACCGAATCCCCAAACTACCTCTTATAAATCAAATACACTTATTCCCTCTCTATTTGCTATCTGTTAACCTGGGGACGGACTGTTGGAAGAGGTGGGATTTGGGGAGAGTTTTAAATACAGGGAGGGCTGTGGACTGATGGATGTGGGGAAGGGGAAGTTCCAGGCTAGAGGGAAGGGACATAGACGGGATTATCAAGAATGAGGTACAGTCAGAAAGCTGGTTTGAGAGGAATGAAGAGAGTGAGGTAGGAGTAGTAAGTGAAGAGACTAGATTTGTAGGGCTGGGAGTTGGTGGAGAGCCTTGAAGCTAATCAGGAAAGTCAGCTCACAGAACAGATGCCAGATAATGCTTCTTCTGGAGAGTTTTCCATCCCCTGAATGAAAGCCTTCCCAGTCATACAATCACTCGCCTCAAGCCTTCCTAGATCAATCAGTCATATTTACTAAGCGCTTACTGTTTGCAGAGCACTGTACTAAGTCATTGGGGGAGTACAACACAATAATATAACAGACACATTCCCTGCCCACAGTGAGCTTATAGTCTAGATGGGGAGACAGAAATGAATATAAACAAATAAATAAATAAATTATGGATATGTACGTAAGCACTGGGGGGCTGGAGGGTGAGTGGTGAATAAAGGGAGCCCTGCAGTATTTATGTACATATCCATGCCACAAATTCTCAGTGCATTTACCCCTATTTTGATCCACTCCAGGAAGGAGAAAGAAAGATTCTGGAAGGATCTAGAGATTCTGATAAGTTGATTCTCATGGGATGAATTGAAGGGATGTGTGGGCAGTGACGATAAAACATGGAGAAAAGTCATTGGAGAATATAGGATTGTTAAGTTAAACAGAATGGTCTTTTTCTGTTCAATAAATGTGGTAAACATCAGCTTGTACTCCTGAACACAATTTTTCACTTACAGAATAAAAGAAAGACGTTATTATTATTATGGTATCTCTTATGTGCTTACTATGTGTCAAGCATTGTGCTAAACCCTGGGGTAGATACAAGAAGCTTATCAGGTTGGACATAGTCCCTGCCTCACATGGTCCTCAGAGTCTAATTAGGAGGGAGAACACATACTGAATCTCAACTTTACAGATGTGGAAACAGGCCTGGAGAAGTTAAGTGACTTACCCAAAGTCACACAGAAGCTGTGAAGCCAGGATTAGAATCCAGATCCTCAGACTCCCTGGCTAGTAGTTTGTCCCCTTGGCCACACTACTTCTCCTGCACCCAATATTGAAACAATGTCCAAACCCTGTCCTCCCACTGACTTTTCCATCCCTGTAAATGGCACCACCATCTTTCCTGTCTCACAAGCCTGCAATCTCGGCAACCCAGCTCTGCCATTTGTCTGCTGTGTGGCCTTGGGCAAGTCACTTAACTTCTCTGTGCCTCAGTTACCTCATTTGTAAAATGGGGATTAAGACTGTGAGTCCCACATGGGACAACCTGATTACTTTGTATCTACCCCAGCGCTTAGAACAGTGTTTGGCACATAGTAAGTGCTTAACAAATACCATCATTATTATTATTATTATCCTTGACTCCTTTCTATCATTAAACCCACATATTCAATCCTTCTCTAAATCCCATTGGTCCCACCTTCACAACATCGCTAAACTCTGCCCTTTCCTCCCCATCCAAACTGCTACCATGTTAACACAATCACTCATCCTATCCCCCCTGGATTACTGCATCGGACTCCTCGCTGACCTCCCAGTCTCCTGTCTCTCCCCACTTCAGTCCATACTTCACTCTGCTGCCCCGGTCATATTTCTACAAAAATTCTCAGGACATGTTTCCCCATTCCTCAAGCAACTCCAGTGACTGGCCATCCACCCCTGCATCAGACAAAAACTCCTCACCATTGACTTTAAAGGACTCAATCATCTTTCCCCCTTCTATCTCACCTTGCTACTACTCTCCTGTTACAACCCAGCCTGCACACTTGGCTCCTCTGATGCTAACCTTTTCATTGTGCCTCGATCTCATCTATCTGGCCTCCGTCCCCAGCCCGCTTCCTGCCTCTGGCCTGGAATGGTCTCCCTCCTCATATCTGACAGGCAATTACTCTCCCCCACTTCAAAGGCTTATTAAGGGCACATCTTCTCCAAGAGGCCTTCCCTGAGTAAGTCTCCTTTTCCTCTTCTCCCACTCCCTTCTGTGTCACCCCGATTTGCTCCCTTTGTTCAATTCCCCTCCCAGCCCCACAGCACATAGGTATATATCTGTAATTTATTTATTTATATTAATGTCTGTCTCCCCACTTTTAGACTGTAAGCTCATTGTGAGCAGGGAATGTGCCTGTTTATTGTTGTACTACTGTATTCTCCAAAGTATTTGGCACAGTGCTCTCCATACAGTAAGCACTCAATAAATACAATTGAAAGAATGAATGAATGAACTTAATGGTAGATCATCAGCCAACACCGAGACCTATTGGATGTTAATATATAAGTCCAACTGTGAAACTGATCATAACCTTATTCCGTCTAAACTAATGATAAAGCCAATGTATCAAACAATCTAGGTGGTTCTGGAGAACAAAGAAACATGTAAGGTAGTCACAACAAAATCCAGGCAGCTTAGTTTGAACAAAACACTCTATCTGCCTCTAACCAGCTGGACCAAAGTTTGGCTGTCCCTTTAGGATATGTTCTATCAGGTAGCTTTTAAGACTATTCATGCTAATAGAAAAGTAGCTTCAAAACTAGTTTGATGTGAATGACTGCTATGTCAAGGAGCTACTTTTAGCTAAAGATATATATCGACAACACCTTTCAGAGCCCCACAACCTGACAAAAGGAATGCTTGTCAAAACCTATGTCTTGGAAAAAGGAGCAAACTAAGAAACGGTGGCAAGTGGTGGGAGACAGGTTGAGGAGCAAGTGGCCCAGTGGAAAGATCAAAGTCTGGGAGTCAGAGCACCTGGGTTTTAATCCAGATTCTGCCATTTGTCTGCTGTGTGACCTTGGGCATGTAATTTCACTTCTCTATGTCTCAATTTCCTTAGTTGTAAAATGGGGATTCAATATTCATTCTTCCTCCTATTGAGACTGTGGGACAAGGACTGAGATTGACGTGATTATCTTGTTTCTACCTCATGCTTGGCAGAGAGTAAGCACTTAACAAATACCACAATTATTATTATCATGCCAAAGATGACCAGTTACAAGGCCCAACCCAGGACTTCTGGATATCCCTGAAGAAAGTACTGCAGGTTTTATTGTGTTAGTTATTATCTTTGTTTTATTCATTTATGGATATTGCTTTTTCATGCAATTTTTTCCTTGTATGCTCAACATCAGAAAGCACTCCCCATCCCACTCCCCTCTTCAATAGACTGTAAGTGCCCTGTGGGCCAGGATCTATGTGTAAATCAATATCCTTGTACCTTTCACCATAGTTAGGAAAGTGCTTGCAGAAAACAATAATAATAATAGTAATATTTGTTAAGCACTTACTATGTGTCAAGCATTGTTCTAAGCATTGGGGTAGATACAAGGCAATCAGGTTGGACTCAGTTTCAGATGAGAGAACTGAGGCACAGAGAAGTTAAGTGACCTCCCCAAGGTCACACAGCAGACGAGTGTAAGAGTCAGAATTAGAACCCAGGTCCTTCTGACTCCCAGGCTCATGCTATATAAAATAAGTGCTCCACAAATTCAGGGTAATTTGTTGTCCACAACTGGTGGTATGTTGTAAACATATATCACCATACACCAGGAAGACTATGGAGGGCTCCATAATAATAATAGTAATAATTATGGTATTTGTTAAATGCTTACTATGTGCCAAGCACTGTTCTATGCTCTAGGGTAGATACAAGGTAATCAGGTTGTCCTACGTGGGGCTTACAGTCTTAATCCCCATTTTACAGATTTGGTACCTGAGGCACAGAGCAGTAAAGTGACTTGCCCAAAGTCACACAGCTGACAAGTGGCAGAGCCGGAATTAAAACCCACGACCTCTCACTCCCAAGCCCAGGCTCTTTCCACTAAACCACACTGCTCTCTGCTCCATCCTCATCACAGACAAGTAAGTACTAGCAAGAACATCTCACAAGTCCCCAACTGCCCTGTGTATTTCCATTGTTCATCTCTCTGACCTGATTAGAATAAATTGCCTAATGTACTCAGTAAATAATAAACACTCAATAAATGCCATTGATTGAGTGAGTGACTGGCGGAAGTGGGATTAGAACTCAGTTCCTCTGACTCTCAGGCCCGCTCTCTTTCCATAGGACCATGCTGCTTCTAATGGTAAGCAGCAATAAAGGAAAAGTTGCCCTATTTGAGCACAGGCTTCATGAAGATTGGTAAACCAAAAGGCACGTTCAAAAACAGAAACAGGCATTGTGTGGGACAACATATTAGCACAGCAAGGAGCTATCTTCGCATGCATAATAATCATAATAATTGTGGTATTTGTTAAGTGCTATGTGAAAGGCACTGTTCTAAGCGCTGGGATAGATACAAGATAATCGGGTTGGACACAGTCCCTTTCTCACATAGGGCTCACATTCTTAATTCCCATTTTACAGATGAGAGAACTGAGACAAAGAGAAGTTAAGTGACTTGTCCAAGGTCACACAGCAGGGAAGTGGCAGAGCTGGGTTTAGAGCCCACGTCCTTCTGATTCCCAGGCTCGTGCTCTATCCACTAGGCCACGGTGCTTCTCAGGCCATGCATACATGCAGGAAGCTGTGTCTCTCACCCATTGGTCTTTCCAAGCTGGCACAAGGGGATAGAATTTCACGACCAATAGTCTCATCTTCACCAACCAAGGACAGTCAGTTCTGTGACTTTGGGCAAGTCACTTAACTTCTCCATGCCTCAGTTACCTCATCTGGAAAATGGAGATTAAGACTGTGAGCTCCACATGGGACAACGTGATTACCTTGTATCTACCCCAGCACTTAGAACAGTGCTTGGCACATAGTAAGCGCTTAACAAATACCATCATCATATTATATATACACATATTCTCTCCATTTATTCAATATTCTTTTCCCATATCCCTAGATGGTGAAAAGCATGCATGTTCAGGAGACTGTAGAAGCATCACTCCCTCTTTGTGAAGGAGAACCCATCTAACCTCTTAAGCAATACTCTGATAGTGTTGTGGGGACAGGGTCCATAAGCTTCTTTAGTGATCACTAAAAGTGTTTGGTTTGATGACTGTCTGAGTATCCCTGGATCCCTTCAGGACTGATAGCACACCCCGGATTTACATGTTTCTTACATGTCATAGGGTTTTTGTTGGCCTCCCTTTCGACATGATTTGTGGAGCTTTGAAGAGTTATTGATGCATTTTCTTTTTTACTGCTAAGTGGATTTTATTCACAGACCTATTTCATTGCCCCAATTTTGATGATTTCTTAATGGTGTCTGGTTGAAACTACCTTAGCAAAGTGCCTATTTGTTATTTCCATCAATATCTGTCCGTGGGACAACGGCCCACTACAGCCACTGAGGTGTCAACATTAGACCAGGGGTGCTCAATATGCCGCCACAGGCCAAAGGCTACCTACTTGACTGAGGAATGTGGCCCACTTGAGATTTGTACTGATTTTTCTTTTACCTAAATTTACCTGAATACATCCCAACTTCCACTGCTACTATTACTATATCCATGACAGGTTTCCCTTGTTTGGGAGGTGGAAGATGGTGCTGATGTTTAGAAGCTGGCGTTTGACACACTCGCTCAACACGATGTAGAGCACTGCTATTTAATATCCTGGTCCCGAGCAGACTGAATTTTTTCACGTTTTGGTATCACTGGCCTCCTGTGTGTTGAATTCTCACATGATAATCAGCCTGTCAGAGTTTGGTACCACTGCAATGAATCTGTTCCGACCCTTATAGAAATGATTTTTCTCTTCGTCAGAATTCATCAGTGTCAGTGTTGGGGCATATTCACTTAATGGTAGCAAAGCACTTTGTTTGACTTGCAGATATAGGATCATCAGTCAGTTCTTTATGCCTCTTGGCAGATTTGGAAGGCCTGAGAACAAGGGCTGTGGGATTGCAATTCTGCTGCATGAAAGACAGCAACTCTAAGAGGGAAGATCTAACCAGAAGGTTTACCGGGCACCTTTCTGTGAGCAGTCATGCATCAGGTGGTTGGGTTTCTCTCAGTATTGAGTATGAATCCGGCCATGTTCCGTTCAGCAAGTGAAATGCTCCCATCTTTTCTGAAAGATTGGCATTAACGTAAAATTGCCCATCATTCTGGGACAGATCAATGGTTTATTCAGTCGGATGTTCTGTCTTCATCAGTGGTACCTAAGGAGAATAGGTGAGAAGCAGCATGGCCTAGTGGCAAGAGCCTGGGCTTGGGAACCAGAGGTCGTGGGTTCTAATCCCGGCTCCGTCACTTGTCAGCTGTGTGACCTTGGGCAAGTCACTTAAGTCACTTGAGAAGCAGCGTGGCTCAGTGGAAAGAGCATGGGCTTTGGAGTCAGAGGTCATGAGTTCGAATCCCAGATCTGCCACTTGTCAGCTGTGTGACCGTGGGCAAGTCACTTAACTTCTCTGTGCCTCAGTTACTTCATCTGTAAAATGGAGATTAAGACTGTGAGCCCCACGTGGGACATCCTGATTCCCTTGTGTCTACCCCAGCACTTAGAACAGTGCTCAGCACATAGTAAGCGCTTAACAAATACCGACATTATTATTATTATTATTACTTAATTTCTCTGAGTTTCAGTTACCTCATCTGCAAAATGGGGATTGAGACTGTGAGCCCCATGTGGGACAACCTGATTACCTTGTATCTCCCCCAGCGCTTAGAACAGTGCTTGGCACATAGTAAGCGCTTAACAAATATCATTATTAATAATAATGATGATAATTGTAGTATAAAGTGCTGGGGTAGATACAAGCTCATCAGGTCGGACATAGTCCCTGTTCCACGTGGGGCTCACATTCTGAGGGAGAGGGAGAAGTGCTAATGAATCCCCATTTTACAGATGAGGGAACTGAGGTACAGAGAAGTCAAGTGACTTGCCCAAGGGTCATGCAGCATGCAAGTTACTGAACTGGTAATAGAACTCTGGTCTTCTGACTCCCAAGCTTGAGCTCTTCCCACTAGGCCACACTGGGAGAGCCAGCGAGGTTGAGACTGCCAACCTCGACATCCACCCTCAGAGATGTGTATGTTCTAACTTTACTAATTATCAAAGCCAGGGTAGTGAGGCAACTGAGAAGCTTGGTGTCCAGGGCAAAGAGTAGGACTAGTCTGGGTAGAGACCCAGAGATGTGATCAGGAAGCTGGGGGAACTGCAAGCAGCGGGTGAGGCCAGCTGTTCAAACGGGCAACTATCAGGGCAGGCCTGACCCCAGTTCAGCGAGCGGGAGAGCAATAAACAAGGTAAGTGAGTTTTCTGACTTTCGGTTTGGAAGAGCTGCGGGCTTGTCCCTCTGCCCTCCGGCTCCCCTGCACTGCCATCCCTTACCCATAATGACCTGGCCACCTACTTTATTAAGAAAACTGACACTATCAGACCTCTTTCTCACTAAAATCTTCCCTGCCCCTTCTCAGCCCCTCCTGCTTTCAAACACTCCAGAACAGGGTGATCCTGGTGCCTGACCAAAGGCTTCTAAGAAGCTGACCCCTGGAGTGGGAGACCGAAACTGAAAACCTGAGGTGGATGGGAGGGGGGTGGGACTGTAGACATCTTGAAATCTGAAGGAATCATATTGGACATAAGGTTCCCTTTATAACCAGAGAAATCTGGACAGAGGAAGAGAGAAAAGCTTCTGGAGAGTTAAAAGGGAAATCTGGGTGGGCCTAGCCCTTCCCCACTCTGTCACCTTATTCCACCTGGAGTCTAGGTCTGGGAGAGATGTAGAATCCCAAGCTACAAGTTTATGGTCCTCTGCAAACATGTGAAAAGGCACTAGGGCTCATTTGAATCCTTGTCTCTACCTCCCTGGCATTTAGTGTCATGCCCAGATGGTTCATGAACTCATTCACATCCCACAGTTAGTTCTTCTCCACTATGAAGGCTTGCTTTCTCTGGATTGCTTTAATTTAGTTTGGAGTTACTGCATTCACAACCATATTTCATGATAAATCTCATTCAATTTCCTATGTAGAGTGGCAAGCTTTATTGCTTCACAAACATTTCATCTACTCTGCCATCATTTATGACTGAATGGGTTTATTATAGACATTGCATTTCATTCATTGTGCAGTTAATTCTGTAACATGTAGCCTGCTTTCTGTATGGCTGCCCTGCTATTATCTGCTTCCAGTACAATTGAATCTTTCCTGTGCAGTTTTACAAAATAGTTTATGAATATGTAATACAAACTGGGTTAACAAGGCAAATCTCTTTCATTTCTTTTATAGCTATTTCCAGTCTGGGACTACAGAGAGTAAACATTCCAGCAGAGCTCATTCACCTTTCCCTATGAAATTTTGTTTGGGGTTCAGCAGTGTCAGTTTAGAACTCTTCAATATTGAGTCAGCTTTATGCTAAGTCCCTGAGGTTACCTAGAAAGCTAACCCTCTCCCCCCTAATTGGACATATTATAGGTTCAACATAAGAAAAATTAAGAGGACATTGAAATGCTAGACATTTACTGTGTGGTAGACAAATACAAATAAACAAAATTACAGATATGTATATAAGTGCTGTGGGGCTGGGTTGTGGGGAAGAACAAAGGGAGCAAGTCTGGGCAATGCAGAAAGGAGTGGGAGATGAGGAAAAGTGGGGCTTAGTCTGGGAAGGCCTCTTGGAGGAGATGCACCTTCAATAAGACTTTGAAGCAGTGGCAGAGTAATTGTCAGATTTGAGGAGGGTGGGCATGCCGGGCCAAGTGCAGGATGTGGGCAAGGGGTCAGCGGTGAGACAGGTGAGATCTAGGCACAGTGTGAAGGTTAGCACTAGAGGAGCAAAGTGTGCAGGCTGGGTTGTAGAAGAAAAGTGAGGTGGACCACTGATTTCCAAGCCACTAAGCCACCCTGCTTCTCTGTCCTAAGCACTTGGGAGAGTACAATACAACAGAGGCGGTAGACACGTTCCCTGCCAATAACAAGGGAGGGAGATGAGGTGAGATGCTGGGAAGGGAGGACAGGGATGAGCTGATTGGAGGGAGGGGATTGAGGGGACATGGTGGGGCCAGAGAAGTTTAAGCCTTATAGGTGAGGTTGTCAACAGCAATAACTGCTTACTCTGGTGGCTCCTATGATTAACTGCTGAACTGAGTGTGGTCCCTGAGTCCTTGAGAGTAAAGAGGCTAATATTTAGGAATAAACAGAGGGATGGGTTGATGTGAAGGCAAAGGGCTGTCAATATGCAAAACAATGGGTTGTTGTCACCAGGGTATCAGACAGTCAAACCTATTCCATGTTTTCCACCGTGTATTTGTGCCAGACTGTAGGGAGAGGGAAGATGAAGGAATGGCCACTTTTCGGTCACAGCAATTCAGGAGGGAGAGTCACATGTTTTGCCAGCAAAGGCAGTGCTTCCGATGTTTCATGTTCCAGGCCGACTGAGGTAGGTCGACAGATCTCAGTGTCCCATAGGCAACTCTCTGTGCTGGGCAATGTTAGGTTACCTGATCCATCTGAAACACTTGGCAGAGAGAAATCTCTGTATCCTTGGGCAGCCCTCTATCCCGGGTGTCATTAGATGACCTGGGCTGGCTAAGGCAGCTCAGCAGAGAGACTCAGTGTCCTCGGGCAGCTCTTCGTCCCAGGTGATGTTGGACACATTCAACTGTATTTTCTGAGTGCTTACTGTGTGCAGAGCACTGTACTAAGAGCTTGGGGGAGTACGACAGCAATAAACAGACACATTCTTTGCCACGAAGAGCTTACCGTCTAGGGGGACACAGACTTTACTATAAATAAATTACAGATATGTACATATGCTGTGGGGCTGGGTTAGGGGATGAACAAAGGGAGAAAATCAGGGCAAAGCAGAAGGGGGTGGGAGAAGAAGAAAGGGAGGCTTAGTCAGGAAAGGTCTCTTGGAGGAGATGTGCCTTCAATAAGGCTTTGAAGCTGTGAGGGGGGATGTAATTGTCTGTCAGATTTGAGGAGGGAGGGCATTCCAGGGCAGAGGCAGGACGAGAGCAAGGGGTCAGTGGTGAGATAGGCAAGACCAAGGCACAGTGAGAAAGTTAGTATTAGAGGAGCAAACTGTGCAGACTGAGTTGACTGCTACAGGCTCTAGTAATATCCCGGCTAGATTACTGTGTCAGATCTCCCTTCCTCCTCTCTCTCCCCACGCCAGTCTATTCTTCACTCCACTTCCCGGCTCATCTTCCTGCAGAAACACTCTGGGCATGTCACTCCCCTTCTTAAAAACCTCCAGTGGTTACCTATCAACCTCTGCACAAAACAAAAACTTCTCACTCTAGGCTTCAAGACTCTTCATCACCTTGCCCCTTCCTACCTCTCCTCCCTTCTCTCTTTCTACTGCCCACCCCACACGCTCCGCTCCTCTGCCGCCCACCTCCTCACCGTCCCCCATTCTCGCCTGTTCTGCCATCGACCCCTGGGCTACATCCTCCTGCGGTCCTGGAACGCCCTCCCTCCTCACCTCCACCAAACTAATTCTCTTCCCCTCTTCAAAACCCTACTTAAAGCTCACCTCCTCCAAGAGGCCTTCCCAGACTGAGCTCCCCTTTTCCCTCTGCTCCCTCTACCCCCCTTCACCTCTCCACAGATAAACCCTCTTCTCCCCGCTTTTCCTCTGCTTCTTCCCCTCTCCCATCCCATCCCCTCAGCACTGTACTCGTCCGCTCAACTGTATATATTTTCATTACTCTATTTAATTTTGTTAATTAGATGTACATCACCTTGATTCGATTTATTTGCTATTGTTTTAATGAGATGTTCTTCCCCTTGATTCTATTTATTGCCATTGTTCTTGTCTGTCTGTCTCCCCCGATTAGACTGTAAGCCCGTCAAAGGGCAGGGACTGTCTCTATCTGTTACCGATTTGTACATTCCATGCGCTTAGAACAGTGCTCTGCACATAGTAAGTGCTCAATAAATACTATTGAATGAATGAATGAATGAATGAATGAGAGTAGCAAGGTGAGATAGAAGGGGGCAAGGTGACTGACTGCTTTAAAGCCAATGGTGAGGAGTTTTTGTTTGATGCGGAGGTGGATGGGCAACCACTGGAGGTTTTTTGAGGAGTGAGGTGACACATCCCGAACGATTTTGTAGAAAAATGATCCGGGCAGCAGAGTGAAGTATAGACTGGAGTGAGGAGATACAGGAGGCTGGGATGTAAGCATGGAGGCTGATGCAGTAATCCAGGCAGAATCGGATTGTATTAATGTGGTTGCAGTATGGATGGAGAGGAAAGGGCGGATTTTAGCGATGTTATGAAGGTGAGACTGACAGGATTTCCTGATGGATTGAATATGTGGGTTAAATGAAAGAGAGGAATCGAAGGTAACACCTAGGTTACCGACTTGTGAGATGGGGAGGATGGTGGTGCTGACTACAGTAATGGGAAAATGGGGGAGGCTAGGATTTGGGTGGGAAGATAAGAAGTTCTGTTTTGGACATGTTAAGCTTGAGGTGGCGGGAGGACATCTGAGTAGAGATGTCTTGAAGGCAGGAGGAAATGTGAGACTACAGAGAGGGAGAGAGATCAGGATCCTCATCGAAGTGGTACTTGAAGCCTGGGAGCGAATGAGTTCTCCAGGGGTGTGACCTGGATGACCTGGGCCAGCTAAGGCAGTGTGGCAGAGAGACATCTCAATGTCCCTGGGCAGCTCTCTGTCCTGGGCAATGTTAGATTTACTGGGTCAGCTGCTTGACAGACATTAATATCCCGTCTAATTTCTCTCTAAAATAAATTATGGTACTTGTTAAGCGCTTGTTAAGTACTTGTTAAGTACTTGTGCTAAGTACTGTACTAAGCACTGAGACCGATACAAGTTAATCAGGTTGGGCACAGACCCTGTCCAACATGAGGCTCCCAGTCAATCCCCATTTTACAGATGAGGTAACTGAGGCCCAAAGAAGCAAAGTCACTTGCCCAAGCTCACACACAGCAGATATGTGGCAGAGCCAGGATTAGAACCCAGGTCCTTCTGACTCTCAAGCCTGCGCTCTATCTAAACTGCTATCTAAACTGCTATCTATCTAAAGGCAAAACTGCTTCTCTAGTAATTCATTATAGATCACTAGTCCAGGAATTTATCCAAATCCCCTTTGAACCTGCTGCTATCTTCAACCTGCACAGCTTCTATAAGGAATGGATTCTATAGGTTTAATCCTCACTGTGTGAAGAAGTGTTTCCTTTTGTTTGTTTTGAACCTGCTTCAGTGCACATTACCTCAACGTGGTGTTATGGGATTTGATGAACAGCAACTGTGTGTTCACCATGCCCTCTCTGAGGAAAAGGCAAAGTGGAGCAATGCCAGCAACTGCCCCCTGCCAGGTTTTCTGGGGATGGCTCTGGAATATTCCTTGAGGAAAGGACCGCTATAGATATCATTAGGGTTGGGTTGTTTCTTCAGCTTCCAAGAGAGGGAAGTGCAACAGCCGGTCATTGTCAGGGTATTCTCCAGGCCAGGATGCCAGGCTTGGACTCGTTCACAGACAAGGAGAAAGGAGAAAGGATTGTTTTCTGTGAGCCAGAAATGGGGATTGCTAAGGCCCTCTCAGAGTCAGGGTTACACCTTATCTGCCAAAGGAAAACAGAGCTCTCCTCAAGAGAGCCCCTGACTGCTCAGATCAGATCATTGTGGACAACTGCAGAGTGAGCAGTTAAGACCTTTGAGCAGTCCCAGATCATTCTTACATTCCTCTAAAGATAATTTTATGACTATTTTATATTAATATTAACAAAGGGTCCGTGTGAGGTATAAGTAAAGGATGCTATATTTTAAATAAAAGGCCAGGTAATGTGCAACTAGGGAACATGGGATCGAATGAGCTTTTATACTTTTATGTAGGCAATCAGTTTTTTCTATGATTGTGGTTGCTACATTATTGTTATTAAAGAGTTTATTATTCCATAGAGGGTACAGCTCTTCCATAGTATGTGCTTACCGACCAAAAAATATAGTGCCTGCTGATTCTTTAAAGCACAATAAACAGGATAGCATAGGACAGGAATGTTAGCATTGGCAAGATTTTCAGCAAGTGTGCGTAATAGTAGCTACTGGCTCCAGAGAAACAGGCATTGCAGAAAAAGTGTCACTTTCCCAGTAATTGGGAAGCATTAGGGAAACCTACCAGGGCAGCAGGGCAAAACTAAGGGACTGTGGGTTGCCAACAAGAGGGCAATGTCAAGGTTGAAGGACAAGGCTTAGCCATTTTTCTTTGGGCTAGAAGCCTCACACATCTGTTTATGACAGGAGTTATACTGCTTGATCCTGGAATTTGGAATTTTGTCCTGGTTCCGGAGACCCCTTTTCTACCTTCAGAAACACTGCCCTTGGCAGAACTAATAGGTCATACAGGTGTGATGTGCTTCCTCAAGGTTCTTGACACTAGGCCAGTGAGAACATATTTTCTACCTCTTCTCAAGGTCAGGGTAAATGGCATAGTGGATACAGCACAGGTATGGGAGTGAGAAGGTCATGGGTTCTAATTCCGGCTCTGCCACTTGTTTCTCTGCGTCTGCACAGGACTTCACACTATCCTGGGAAGGGATTGTAACGCACAGGCACTTGGGGTATAAGCACATAACGGCACCCGTGCCCCAGCAGAAACTCAGAATGGCTCAGGGTGTGGAATGGGGAAGCCCCTGCCTCACCTCTGCTCGGTCACTCAGCCTACCATTGCAAATTCCTTGCATTCAATTGCTTCACAGTCTTTCAACTGAAGAGGGATAGGCAGAGTGACAAATTATCTGTAGAGTCCCAGGACTGCCTGCCTATAATAATAATGATGATGATGATGATGGTATTTGTTAAGCGCTTACTTTGTGCCAAGCACTGTTCTTAGCACTGGGTTAGAAACAAGGTAATCAGGTAGTCCCACGCGGGGCTCACAATCTTAATCGCCATTTTCCAGATGAGGTAACTGAGGTACAGAGAAGCTAAATGACTTGCCCAAAGTCACACAGCTGCCAAGTGGCAGAGTTGGAATTATAAAGTTGTCCTTTTGTCTGAAGTGATGTTGCTGATGGCCAAACTATAATTCACTGCGAGTCTCAGAGAATCATCTCCTACATATTTGCACATTCTTCTTCAGTCCCACTCCTGGCCTCTCCAGTGCATCTAGCAATCTTTTGACTGCCACCATGTCCAGCCCTGTAGAGTGCCCACTAGCCTCAGCTGATGCACAGGCTTAAGGATTGGAAAACATACTACACCAAGCTCTCCCATACCACACTCCCATCCAAGCCCCACACAGAATTAGAGAATGGGTATTCTCCAGTGCATAGGGGGTAGTTGGGCTTATAATATACTGTCTGGGCCCTATCACCTACAAGAAGACTAAAAGCACACTGCAGGGAAATTCCACACATATCCTAACCCACCCCACCCAACTTCACACCAAGTACACAAGTCAGATTAATTCCATATTGTCCAAGTCTGGATAAACTATTGTTAGACCAGAATATTATCCAAATAGACCTTGATCCCTAAAGTCTCAAGAACAGTAGCAGCCAGATTAAGCTGGTTAGGTAGGTGGCAGGGAGGAAGAGGTCTCCACTTCAGTTACTGAAGAAAGCACATCCCTACACTCACAAGTTTCAATCTCAGTATGCAATCCAAAATTGTTTCTCCCATCCCAAGGATGATCTCATGTATGACTTTCTAGAGTCAGCGGTTGACTTGATTCAAGATACACTAATGCACCATTCACCCAAATTCATTCAATAATACTGTTCTGCTCACCTTCATATGTCAAAAAAGAGTTTTCAATCAGAAAGTACTTCCATACCAAAACTGCATGTAGTGAACCACCCTTGATTTCACAGAATTCAAGCAGGCACTTAAAGGTATTTACTGAATGCTTACTGTCTGCAGATGACTATACTAAGCACTTGGTAGAGTACAATATGATACAGTAGCTAGGATGTCCCAGGCAGTATTTTGGTTTTTCCTTTTAATGGAGATTGTTGTCATTTAACATAGATATCTGCCCTGCTTAATAAGTGCTCAATAAATGCAACCGAATGAATGAATGAATACTTCTAAACCCAGGGACAATCTCTGACCCAGCTTGGCTCCATTATCAGGCCAACTGATTTCATCACGATGGGAGAGAACGCCCTACAGCACAGCCATCCTGTCAATATGCAGGAAGAGAGGATGGAGGCTGAGGCTGTGATTCAGAGTTGGGAGCTAGTGGAATAAGAATCACAAAGCGCTGGGGGACAGGGAACCAGAGAAGAGTGAAGAGACAAGTGTTCAGGGTATGTTCTTTCACAAACGGGGGTGAGAGTAAAGGGAGAAGAGCAGAGGAGTGTTAGAAGTAGAAACAGATGTCTATGAATCAAATGGCCCAGTGGAAAAAGCACAATAATGGGAGTCAAAAGACCCAGCTACTAGTCCAACTCTGCTACTGGCCTGCTAGGGATAAGATAGATTGGGAGCCCAATGTAGATCAGGGACTGTGTCCAATCTGATCGTCTTTTATCTGACTCAGCTCTTAATGTATAGGAAGTGTGTAATAACTACTACTATTATTGTGATTATTACTTCATTATTAATAATGGAGTCAAAGATAGCCAAGAAGTCAAGGAAGATTAGGACAGACGAGGGCCCATTGGACTTGGCTAAAATGATGTTACCGGTGATCTTAGTGAGTGTAGTCTCACTGGAGTGAAATGAATGAAAGAGAGTCAAAGGGGAACAATTAAGGGAATAAGGATTGGACATCAACTACTGTCAAACTAATTAGCAGTGATTGGTTTCTACTCAATAAATGTACCAAACCAACTCATAATCACCAGTGCCATCTACCACCTCTTAAATAAGAGAAAGCCTTATCTGATCTAAACATCAGCCTCACAGCAGGTCTATTGGAATAAGAAACCCAAGCTCCCAATACCAATATGGCCAGCAAACGGACTCTTCTCGGAAACCCTCTCAGGCAGCTCTAATAGTCTCACACAGTGACTGTTTGCATCAATAGGCTGTATACTCCCTTTAGGAGAAACTTCCCCTGATAATTTTTTAATGGTATTTGTTAAGAACTATGTGCTAGGAACTAAATGCTGGGGTGGATACAAGCTCATCAGGTTGGACACAGTCCATGGCCCACATGGGGCTCACAGTCTTAATACCCATTTTATAGAAGAGGTAACTAAGACACAGAGAAGTTGTATGACTTGCCCAAGATCACACAGCAGACATGTGGCAGCGCCTGGATTAGAACTCTGAGAATTGATTGCCATCAATCCCACTGGTTGGTTTCTTTCTGGTTTAAAACTACCCTAGGTGGGTAGCTGACATTTTTTTCCAGGTCCTCTAACCTGTCTGCTCCAAAAAAAAAAAAAGAGCATCTGAGCCTAATATTTTCTCAGTAATCAAATTAAAGAATTCATTACCTCTTGACTATCACTGGCTTTTAGTACAGGGCATTCTTCAAACTCCATTTCAAGCTGCCTAATTTCCTGTTTGCACTTGAACTGCCATTCATTATGGACTTTCCTGTTCTCCTCACTTAGTTGAACTTTCCATTGTTCAAAGTATGACTTCTTCCCACTGATGACTCTTTTATGTTGCCAGTTAAACAGGGTTTCTGCTTAATTCCCCTTTTTTTATTCAATGAGCTATATTTTACCTGGGCCTCTAATACTGTGCTTTTAATAACCTCCAAGATTCTTGCAACTAATTTGTCCTGTTAGTTACCCCTTTCATCTTTTTTCCTAAGGTCCACATTTGAGCATATTTCCCTTTTCCAAAATGAAATTATAGTTATTTTTTGCTGTTGATTTTATTTGTTTGTTTTTCCCTCCCCAGAAATAAAGTTGAATTTAATAATGTTGTGATCACTCTAGCAGAGTAGGTCTCCCAAGTATACTTCTCTTACCATGTTCTGGCCAATTCTCAGAATTAAATTCAGTTTATTACCTTCCCTTGAGAGTTATAGGACTAGATAGTCCAAAAAAAAAAAAAACCGAAACAGACATTTATCGCAGCCATAAAAAAAATCACTCTTTCATCCAGATGAGTTGGTTCATCCAATCTATGTAAGGATAATTGAAAGTTTCCAACTATTACTACATGTCTTAGTTTTATAATTTCCCCACACCTGTCTAACATTTCCTGCTCACTTTCCTCATCCTGGTCAGGTGGTCTATATCTTGGCTAATTGAAGTATGAAATTTCTACCAATAAGGTTTCCATGGCACTCCTCCTGTCTGGTAAGAATTTTAAGTTATTAACTAGCCATGTCTCTCACATACCTTGCCAAATTCCAGTCTCTGTGGCCATCCCTATCTCTCTAAAGAGCTAATGGCCAAGCAACTCTATACCCCCAACAAATGCTTTCCCTCCATTAGGTCTTAGATATGAAAATTTTGTCAGACTCCTCACTAGCCACCAAACATTCTGATCTCCTCATTGTGCATTTAGACTTCTAGCATTAATACAGAAACATCTGTGTATTTTAGGTTTTCCTTTTATGTTGATTTTCATTTCTACCTCTTTCCACATTTGATGGTCTCTCTAATTTGTCCTCCTCTTTTACTTCAAATATCCCATTGGATTCTCTCCAGACTTCTCCTCTCTGTCCCCTCGCTCTCACTACTGGCCACTCCCCCAAGCCATCTCCTTTCCAGCACTTTGGTCAAACAAGGTCTTGAGGTTTTCCAGATTCACTTGCTTTCCCCAGAAATTTAGCTTCAGAAATGTTCTATTACCCTTTTTGAATTTTAGTTCTAGCAGTGTTGGGATGTTTTGTGTTTAGGTCGAGTCTTTCCTACCTGCAGAAGCCACCTGCAAAAATGCCCTGAATAGACCTTATAACCTTAAAGAATGCTAAACTTCTCTGCTATGCACATCTAATCCCTACATTTCCTACTTTACCTGCTTCTCAGGTCCTGCATATGGAACTAGCAGCATTTCAGAGATCGAGTGAAGCAGCACGGACTAGTGGCAAGATCACGGCCTTGGGAGGCAGAGGATGTAGGTTCTAATCTCAACTCTGCTGCTTGTCTGCTATGTGACCTTGGGCAAGTCACTTCTCAGCTTCTCAGTTACCTCATCTGTAAATGGGGATTAAGAGTGTGAGCCCCACGTAGGACGACCTGATTACCCATTATTCCATCCCCGAGAATAACGCTTTTTTCTTTTAGCAATAGTCCTACTGAATTTTAATGCCCCACAGCACTTATGTTCATAGCTGTAATTTTATTCTTTTATATTGATGTCTGCCTCCTCCGCTCTCGACTAAGCTCTCTGTGGGCAGGGAATGTGTCTTTATTGTTTTATCGTACTCACCCAACCACTTAGTACAGTGCTCTGCACACAGTAAGTGCTCAGTAAATTCCATTGAATCAAATGAATGAACAGCCAGATAATACTCTCCCTTCCTCCCCTGCTCAACTTTTGAAATATATTTGACTGACTTGAATAAAGTGATTTGAACCCATTTCAATTTAACTGTTAATAACTTTTAAGCACTTGATATTCATCCGATCCTCAGCCCCATGGCACTTATGTAGATATCCATAACTTATTCATATTTTTAATTGTCTGTCTCCCCTTCTAAACTCTAAGATCCTTGTGGATGGGGAACGTATCTAACCAACTCTGTTGTATTGTACTCTCCCAAGCACTCAATACAGTGCTCTGCATATGGCAAGTGCTCAGTAAATACCACTGATGGAAAATGGCAATTCTACTTAGCATTGACTGGAGCCCTGAGGGACTTGGGGTCTTGGATCATTGATATAATTTTGTTTTGTTGCCCATGTTTTTATTTTGTATCTGTTTACTCCCATTAAGAGTATGGGCCCCATGCTAGATAAGAATTATGTCTGATAATAATAATAATAATGTTGGTATTTGTTAAGCACTTACTATGTGCAGAGCACTCTTCTAAACACTGGGGTAGACACAGGGCAGTCAGGTTGTCCCACGGGAGGCTCACAGTCTTAATCCCCATTTTACAGATGAGGTAACTGAGGCACAGAGAAGTTAAGTGACTTGCCCACAGTCACACAGCTGACAAGTGGCAGATCCAGGATTCGAACCCATGACCTCTGAATCCCAAGCCCATGCTCTTACCACTGAGCCATGCTGCTTCCCGTAATCAGTTTACCTGTAATTTCCCCAGTGCTTAGTATATAGTAAGCACTTAATCAACACCACTATTATTACTTAAACATAATAACAGCTCTCTCATCTGTTAGTGTAAGGTAGCAGTTTGAAAAATAATATTTTACATGTGTGCACATGAAAAATTAATTCAAAATATGCATTAAACAATAATTCATTCAATAACATTTATTGAGCGCTTACTATGTGCAGAGCACTGTACTAAGCACTTGGAATGTACAAGTTGGCAACAGATAGAGACAGTCCCTGCCCTTTGACAGGCTTACAGTCTAATCAGGGGAGACAGGCAGATAAGAACAATGGCAATAAATAGAGTCAAGGGGAAGAACATCTCATAAAAACAATGGCAACTAAATAGAATCAGGGTGATGTACATCTCATTAAACAAAATAAACAAAATAAATAGGGTGATAAAGATATATACAGTTGAGCAGACGAGTACAGTGCTGAGGGGGTGGGACAGGAGAGGGAAAGGGGGGAGAAGAGGGTTTAGCTGCGGAGAGGTGAAGGGGGTGTAGAGGGAGCAGAGGGAAAAAGGGGGGAGCTCAGTCTGGGAAGGCCTCTTGGAGGAGGTGAGCTTTAAGTAGGGATTTGAAGAGGGGAAGAGAATTAGATTGTCGAAAGTAAGGAGGGAGGGCATTCCAGGACCGCGGGAGGATGTGGCCCAGGGGTCAACGGCGGGATAGGTGAGACCGAGGGACAGTGAGGAGGTGGGCGGCAGAGGAGTGGAGCGTGCGGGGTGGGCAGTAGAAAGAGAGAAGGGAGGAGAGGTAGGAAGGGGGAAGGTGATGGAGAGCCTTGAAGCCTAGAGTGAGGAGTTTTTGTTTTGAGCGGAGGTTGATAGGCAACCACTGGAGGTGTTTAAGAAGGGGAGTGACATGCCCAGAGTGCTTCTGCAGGAAGATGAGCCAGGCAGCGGAGTGAAGAATAGACTGGAGTGGGGCGAGAGAGGAGGAAGGGAGATCAGAGAGCAGGCTGACACAGTAGTCTAGCTGGGATATAACAAGAGCCTATAGCAGTAAGGTAGCCGTTTGGGTGGAGAGGAAAGGGTGGATCTTGGCGATATTGTAAAGGTGAGACCGGCAGGTCTTGGTAACGGATCAGATGTGTGGGGTGAACAAGACGAGTCAAAGATAATAATAATAATAATGTTGGTATTTGTTAAGTGCTTACTATGTGCAGAGCACTGTTCTAAGCGCTGGGGTAGATACAGGGTAATCAGGTTGTCCCACGTGAGGCTCACAGTTAATCCCCATTTTACAGATGAGGTAACTGAGGCACAGAGAAGTGAAGTGACTTGCCCACAGTCACACAGCTGACAAGTGGCAGAGCTGGGAGTCGAACCCATGACCTCTGACTCCGAAGCCCAGGCTCTTTCCACTGAGCCACGCTGCTTCCCCGAGGATGACACCGGCGTTGTGGGCCTAAGAGACGGGAAGGATGGTCGTACCATCCACGGTGATAGGGAAGTCTGGAAGAGGACCGGGCTTGGGAGGGAAGATTAGGAGCTCAGTCTTGAGCCTGAAGGGAGGGGGAGAGGACAGGGGCAGAGATGTAGATCTGCGTAGAGATGGTAGTCAAAGCCGTGAGAGCGAATGAGTTCACCAAGGGAGTGAGTGTAAATGGAGAACAGAAAAGGGCCAAGAACTGACCCTTGAGGAACTCCAACAGTTAAAGGATGGGAGGGGGAGAAGGCGCCTGCGAAGGAGACCGAGAATGACCGGCCAGAGAGATAAGAGGAGAACCAGGAGAGGACAGAGTCCATGAAGCCAAGGTGAGATAAGGTGTGGAGGAGGAGGGGATGGTCGACAGTGTCAAAGGCAGCTGAGAGGTCAAGGAGGATTAGAATGGAGTAGGAGCCATTGGATTTGGCAAGAAGGAGGTCATGGGTGACCTTAGAGAGAGCAGTCTCGGTAGAGTGGAGGGGACGGAAGCCAGATTGGAGGGGGTCCCGGAGAGAATGGGAGTTAAGGAATTCTAAGCAGCGAGTGTAAACGACTCATTCTAGGATTTTGTAAAGGAAGGGTAGTAGGGAGATAGGGCGATAACTGGAAGGGGAAGTGGGGTCAAGAGCAGGTTTTTTTTAGGATGGGGGAGACGTGGGCATGTTTGAAGGCAGAGGGGAAGGAGCCATTGGAGATTGAGTGGTTAAAAATAGAAGTTAAGGAAGGGAGGAGGGCAAGGGCGATGGTTTTTATAAGGTGAGCGGGAATGGGGTCCAAGGCGCAGGTGGAGGGGGTGGCACTTGCGAGGAGGGAGGAGATCTCCTCTGAGGATACTGCAGGGAAAGATGGGAAAGTAAGGGAGAGGGTTGGTGGGGGGGAGGGGAGGGGGGAGGAGTGACTGGGGAGCTCAGACCTGATTGTGTTGATTTTTGTGATGAAGTAGGTGGCCAGATCATTGGGGGTGAAAGATGGGGGAGGGGGAGGAACAGGGGGCCTGAGGAGAGAGTTAAAGGTCCGGAACAATTGGCGGGGGTGACGGGCATGGGTGTCGATGAGGGAGGAGAAGAAGTTTTGCCTGGCGGAGGAGAGGGCAGAGTTAAGGCAGGAAAGGATAAGTTTGAAATGTATGAGGTCGGCTTGGTGCTTGGACTTTCACCAGCAGCACTCAGCAGCTCGAGTAGAGGAGCGTCGGAGGCGGACAGAGGAGGTGATCCAGGGCTGGGGGTTAGTGGAGCAAGAGCGGCGGAGGGAAAGGGGGGCGAGAGAGTTGAGATGAGTAGAGAGGGTGGAGTTGAGAGCGGAGACCTGATCGTCGAGAGTGGGAAGTGAGGACAGGGTGGCAAGGTGGGGAGAGATGCTTTTGGAAAGACGGATGGGATCAAGAGAGTGGAGGTCTCTGTGGGGGAGTAGCAAAGATTTGCAGGGAGAGGGAGTGTGAGAGATGAGGCAGGTGAGAAGGTTATGGTCAGAGAGAGGGATTTCAGAGTTGGTGAGGGAGGAGATAGTGCAGCGGTAGGAGATGATGAGATCGAGGGTGTGACCGAGTTGATGAGTGGGCGTGTTATGGTGGAGCAGGAGGTCGGCAGAGTCGAGGAGGGATAGCAGGCGGGTGGCAGAGGAGTCATCAGGTACATCCATGTGGATGTTGAAGTCTCTGAGGATCAGAGTGGGCAGAGAGAAGCAGAGAAGGAAGGTGAGGAAGGGGTTTAGGTGGTTGAAGAAGTCGGAGGTGGGACCAGGAGGGCGGTAGATGACAGCAACAAGTATCTGGACGGGGTGGTAGAGGCGAATGATATGGGCTTCGAAGGAGGGGAAGGAGAGGGAGGGGGGAGGAGGGATAGTCCGGAAGCCACAACGGGGCAAGAGGAGGAAGCCGACGCCTCCTCCCTTTCCGGTGAGTCTGGGGGAGTGGGAAAAGGAGAGGCCTCCGCTGGAGAGAGCTGCGGCAGAGACCGTGTCTTTGGGAGTGAGCCACGTTTCCAAAAGGGCGAGGAGGAGGAGGAGAGAGCGGGAAAGGAAAAGGTCATGGATGAAAGGTAGTTTACCTGTAATGGAGCGGGGGTTCCAGAGGCCACACTTGAAAGTAGCTGTGGGTGCAAGGCGGGGAGAGGGGGGAGAGAAGGGGAGAGGAGGGTTTGGATGGGAAGGAGGTGGCGGGGCCCTGGATGGGGAGAGGGGGATGGGGGGGGTGGTGGGACAGGAGGACTGGGATGGGGCGTGGGTGGGGAAGAGGGAAGGGGGGAGGGGGGGAGGAGGGGGTTTGGTGGGGGGGGAGAGTAGGGGGAGGGGAAAGAGGGGTGGTGCTGGTAAAGCGAGGTTCTAGGGCTGGGGAGAGGAGGGGGGGGAGGAAGCAGAGGAGAGAGCGGGAAAGAGCTGAGCGAGAGAGGGGAAGGGGAAGGGGATGATATTGGTGGCATTTGTTGAGCACTTACTCCTTGTCAAGCAATACAGGTTGATCAGGTTGGATACAGCCCCTGTCCCTATTATTGATAAATGTATTATCTGATCATATAACTAGGTTTTATTATGCTTGTTATCACTGTTTCTAAATATATTTACATTGTTTTGGTAAATGCTTTGAATCCTGAAACTCATGAATACTCTTTATATGATTTCCTTAGAGGAAACTTTTTTTTAGTTGTCTGTCACTTCACCCTGTAGGGTCATGGTACCAAGAAAGAGTGGCCTCACCTGGCGTAGTGTAGCCTAGTGGAAAGATCATGGCCCTGGGCATGAGGACCTGGATTCTAATCCCTGCTCTGCCCCTTGTCTGTGACCTTGGGAAAGTCAATTAACTTCTCTGTGCCCCTTCTGTAAAATGGGAATTCAATTCCTGCTCTGCCTCCTACTTCGACTGTGAGCCCCATGTGGGTCAGGGACTGTGTCTAACCCAATTATCTTGTATCTTCCCTAGTGCTTAACACATAGTAAGCACTTAGCAATCATTATTACTTATTGTGGGCTGGGAATATGGCTGCTACATTGTTGCTCATTGTGGGCCATTGTGGACTGGAAATATGTCTGCTATATTGTTGTGTTGTACTCTCCCAAATGCTTAGCACAGTGCCCAGCACACGGTAGGGGCTCAATAAATTGATTGATATTATTGCTAACCAGGGCGTAGCAGTACTGTTGCTGCTGAAATTTGTATATCAAGTAAATGCTAGTTCATCTTTTCATAACCAAAAAGAGTGCCTGTGTTAAAGGGAGGGGGCAAGGCTTTATACATATTTTCCCCAATCTCAGCTGCCGATCCCAAGGGTGCAGGGATTGTATCTGAACCTTTAAAGTTTCCCATGCCTTTTGGGGTGGGACTAAAATCTAAAAATCATGGGATGGTGACCGCAAATGTTGGGAGCGTTATTAAAGTGCCTTAGCGTGAAGCAGCAAGAATGACCCTTCTTGGCTGAAAGAAGCTGTAGACACTAGGCCCCTGGAGTTTAAGTGAGGAATTTGCTCTGAAAAAGTGACCAGTACATAACATTCTTGATTCTCCAAACAGCATGCACGCATTTGTAGAGTTTGTGTTTACCTGGGGCAAAATAAAAAATGAAATAAGGTAAAACTGGACAGCTGTCTGTATTCATTTTTATTTGGGGAGAGGAGTAAGGTGATAATGATTTTAGTGTTTGGTAATAATAATAATAATGATTATGATATTTGTTAAGTGTTTACTATGTCCCAGGCTCTGTACTAAGTGGTGGGGTGTATTCAAGCAAAATGGGTTGGACTCAGTCCCTGTCCCACCTGGGGCTCATGGTCTCAATCCCCATTTTACAGATGAGGTAACTGAGGCACAGAAAAGTGAAGTCACTTGCCCAAGGTCACGCAGCAGACAAGTGGCAGAGCCAAGCTCAGAACCCAGGTCCTTCTGACTCCCAACCCCGGGATCTATTGACTAGGCCACACTGCTTCTCAAAACGCTAAGTTTTACATTTAAGCTAGCAGCATGATCCTTATGCAGCATAAAATAAAATAGCATGCGGATTTCAATATCCAAATCTACAACTTGGTAGCAATTATGGTTGATGAGAGGTTGGACTGTAACGGGGGAGGGTTTGGAGTCAGTGTAAGGCAGGGAGGTTGTAGCGAGTCATTGTGGGGTGAGGGGAAGAAAGCAACAGTGAGAGAAAGAACAGTCACTTTTCAGCTGGACTCCTGCCATTTGCAGGAGTCCTGGAATCTTACCAAGCACACTTCAGGCAAGTCTCACTGGTAAGTTCTCCTAAATGGGGCTCACATGCTTGAGGAATCGTGCATTAAGGGAAGTCCATGTCCCAGCCTGCACACTTTAGCCAACTCCACGTGCAACCACAAATCCATTTATTCAGACACTGCATCATTCTATCTAGACAGACATGCATTGTGGGAATAACATTCCCTCATTTCCCAATATTTTTCTAGCTCAAATGCATAACAATAACAAACAATATAGGAACTGACTATACTTCATTTTTGCTGTTCTATCTTAGATACTTTAAGGTGAACCTTGACCCAATGGTGAAAAAATCAAATAAAAACCCACTGTACACAGAGAAAATAACAAGTGCTTCTTCAGCCACCAGAATTCCATGGGATGATGAGAACAAGAAATAGGACTTGGATGCTTCCTTCTATAAGGGTCTTTCCTCCTCTGAATAAAGGCTCACAAGTATAGAGTTTGTAATCACACCATCTCTTGTGTCAGGCTTTCTCAATTTTTCCAGCGGTACCAGTGAACACCTATGAATTCCCACTTACCTGTAGTAGTTATGGTATTTATTAAGCAACTATTTTGTGCAGAGCATTATATTAAGCACTGGGGAAATCTACCCAGGTGAAAATTAGATTTGGCCCCTGGCCTTCAAGGGACTCTCAATCTGAGAATAAGGACGGATTGAGGGATGGGCAAAAGGCAAACAAGGAAGGAGGGAGCAAGAAAAACACAAAAGCACTGATAAATACAAGAGGAGCATGAAGGAGCATAGTTTCATACTCCTCCCAGCTGTGTCCAAAAGGCACAGCCATGGCCACAGTAGCAGCCACAACCTTCCAGACATTGTGAAAGTTGAGGAGACCTCAAATGCCACTGTTTCTTCACTCTCCCACCTGGAGCAGGAAAGGCCAATGGGAGTCAGTGGTGGGGATGGAGAGGTGGAGCTCTCTCCTACATGGCAGATCTGGTGTACCTCTAAATCATAGCACTATGACACAATCCTTAGTGCACAGGTCTCCAACCACAACTGCCAATGAGAACAAAGAGAGATTCTTAAAAGATTTATTCAAGCTCATCATAGCAGTACCAATATAAATAATGATAGCATTTTCTAAGCATTTACTATGCGCAAAGAACTGTTCTAATCCCTGGGGGCGGGGCAGGTACAAGGTGATCAGGTTGTCCCACATGGGGCTCACAGTCTTAATCCCCATTTTACAGATGAGGTAACTGAGTCACAGAGAAGTTAAGTGACTTGCCCAAAATCTCACGGCTGACAAGTGGTAGGGCCAGGATTAGAACCCATGACCTCTGACTCCCAAGCCCGTGCTCTTTCCACTGAGCCACACTGCTTCTGTAATATCTCTTCAATATCTAATAAGCTGATTTTCATGGGAGATTTCAATGCAAGTTTGGGCAAGGAAGTTGAAATATGGATAAAAATCACTGGACACTGTGGGATTGGTAGATTAAACAGCATTGGTCACTACCCACCAAGCAATCGGTAGATTTTTTTGAGCACTTAATCTGTACAGAGCGTTGTACTAAGAACTTGGGAGGGTATAGAGTTAGTTGACATGATCCTCACTCTAAAGGAGCTTACAATCTAGTGGGGAAAACACTAAATTACAAGAATTACAATTGCTGTCCGTCTCCCCCTTTAAGACTGTGAGCCCGTTGTTGGGCAGGGACTGTCTATGTTGCCAAATTGTAGATTCTAAGCGCTTAGTACAGTGCTCTGCACAAAGTAAGCACTCAAATGTGATTGAATGAATGAATGAGAAAGGTTGATAGTGAGAGAAAAGAGAATAAGGCATCATGAGTAGCTTGGCTTGAAAGGAGCAAAGCATGTGCACTGGGTTATAGTGCAAGATGATGATGATTGCATTTGTTAAGCACTTACTATGTGCCAAGCACTGTTCTAAGCGCTGGGGTAGATACAGGGTAATCAGGTTGTCCCACTTGGGGCTCACACTTTTAATCCCCATTTTACAGATGAGGTAACAGGCACAGAAAAGTTAAGCGACTTGCCCAAGGTCACACAGCAGACAGGTGGCAGAGGCAGGGTTAGAACCCATGTCCTCTGACTCCCAAGGCCGTGCTCTTTCCCCTAAGCCACAAGTCTCTTGTATTGCAAGAGGAGTGAGTGCTTTAAAGCCAATGGTCAGGAATTTCTGCTTGATGCACAGGGCAATGGACAACAATTGGAAGGTTGTAAGGAATAGGGAGAGGTGCACAGAACGATGTTTTAGAAAAATGAGAGAGAAGTGTAATAACTGGAGAGGGAAGAGAAGGCTGGAGGCTGGGAGGCCTGCAAGGAGGTTAATGCAGTTGCTGAATAGTGACATGACAAATGCTTGGACCAGCATGGTAATAGCTTGGATGGAGAGGAAGGAGTGGATTTTGGAAATGCTGTGAAGGTAGAACTAGCAGTGAATGGTGACAGACTTAATATAGGGGTTGAAAGAAAGAGAAAGGAGTCAAGGAAAATGCCAAGGTTGTGGGTTTAAAACTCCAAATCTAAATAGGAAGGAGAGTAGGATTGAATTCCCATTTTACAAATGGAGAAACTGAGGCCCAGAGAAGATACTTGACTTGCCTAAGGTCACACAGCAGACAATTGGCAGAGCGGGGAAGAGAACTCAGATCGTCTGGCTCCTGGGCTCTTTCCATTACGCCATACTGCTTCTCCACAGGAGATGCCTGAAAAGTCAGAGATGGTATGAGTCTCTACATCTTCACCATCTTCAATGAGAGAGAGCTAACAACAAAAGCTATCAGAGGATCTCATTGTGTACTCTCCAAAGTGCTTAGTAGAGTGACCTGCACATAATAAGCACTCACTAAATACGATTGACTGATAGTTTCTCCATTGGTAACAAGATCATAGCCCGTGTCTTCTTGACTGGACTACTGGAGAACGATCATTGAGCACGCATGTGGAATCAGACCACAAGAGGGCACAACGGACACCTTTGCTACACAACCTCAACAAGAGAAATGCAGAAAACACAAGGCATTTTGAGATCTTACAAAAAGTACTAGACATCTTTACTCTGGCAAGTAATGAATAATTAGGCTGCCCAAAGAAGTTTATCAAGATTTTAAGATTACTCCATGATGATAATTCTAGTCAGGTCAGAACCTTTCCCCATCAGCCAGGCTATGCACTAGATTCAGACCTGTTCAACCCATTTTACACGGGTATGTTGGGATATTAACAGAACCTGAATCAGGATGGTCGCCATTTGAATGGAGAGAAAGAGGCAGACCGGGATGTGTTGTGGAGGAAAAAAGAGCAAGACTTAGTGACAGACAATTTTTGAACTGAAAGAGAATAAGGACTTTAAGATGATACCTAGAGGTTGTGGCTTTGGAGACAAGGAAGGTGTTGGTGTTGAGAACGGTGATGGGAAAAGGGGAGTTAAGTTTCAGTTACATTGAGATTAATGGGCCAGTAGGACATCGATGTGGAAATGTCCTGTAGGAAAGTGGAAATGTAAAATTGCAGCAGCTGTGAGAAAGTCTCAACTAGGGAGTCAACTGCAATCAATCAGTCAATTGTATTAATTGAGCACTTACTGTGTGTGGAATACTGTACTAAGCCCTGGGGAGAGTACAATATTATACAGTTGGTGGACACAATCCCTCCCCCACAAGGAGGTTACAGTCTAGAGGGGGAGACGGACATTAAAATGAATTATGGATAGGAGAAATGGTGGAGAATAAGCCTAAGTACAAAAGTGCTGTGGGGCTGAGGGTGGCATGACTATCAAGTGCTTAGCAGGTGCATATCCAAGCGCATTAGCAACGCAGAAAGGAGAGTGAGTAGGGGAAATGAGCCAGATCAGAGGTGTTCAAGAAGAAAATTTGGGGAGAGGAAGTAGTCAGGAGGGGTAGATAATTTGCTCAAGGAGTTTGGAGAGGAATGCTAGACAGGAGATGGGATGATAACTAGAGAGTCATGAGGACAAGGAAGGGTTCTCTTAGGATGGGGAGACATGAGCTTGGCAGGGTTCTCCCTAGGGCCTGGATGCAGGCTGAGAAAGGCTATTTCTGGGACCAGTCTCCCAAAATGGGAGGTTGGATTGGGCTCTAGGCTGGATTCTATTAAAAATGTTTAGCCAATCAGGCCAGTCCTAACAGATGAGTTTGCAAGGAATATTTCCTTCCTCACAGATCTAAGTATCATCATCAACAATAGCATTTATTCATTCAATCATATTTCTTGAGTGCTTACTGTAAGCAGGACACTGTACTAAGCGCTTGGGAAAGTACAATATAGCAATAAAGAGGCAATCCCTGCCCAAAAAGAGCTCACAGTCTAGAGGGTGGGAGACGGACATCCTGTCAGTAGCAGCATTGATGGATTCATGGATCCAGCGGTCTTTGCACTGTATTAAATGCTTAGAAGAGAAGCAAAACATATCACTGCCCTCTGGGAGCTTACTGTCTGCTCTGCCACTTGTCTGCTGTGTGACCTTGGGCAAGCCACTTAACTTCTCTGTGCCTCAGTTACCTCAACTGTAAAATGAGGATTAAGATTGTGAGCCCCTTGTGGGACAACCTGATTACCTTCTATCTACCTATCTATGAGAAGCAGCCTGACTCAGTGGAAAGAGCCCGGGCTTGGGAGCCAGAGGTCATGGGTTCGAATCCCTGCTCTGCCACTTGTCAGCTGTGTGACTGTGGGCAAATCACTTCACTTCTCTGTGCCTCAGGTACCTCATCTGAAAAATGGGGATGAAGACTGTAAACCTCATGTGAGCGTGGCTCAGTGGAAAGAGCACGGGCTTTGGAGTCAGAGCTCATGGGTTCAAATCCTGGCTCGGCCACTTGTCAGCTGTGTGACTTTGGGCAAGTCACTTAACTTCTCGGTGCCTCAGTTATCTCATCTGTAAAATGGGGATTAAGACTGTGAGCCCCACGTGGGACAAGCTGATTCCCTTGTGTCTACCCCAGCGCTTAGAATAGTGCTCGGCACATAGTAAGTGCTTAACAAATAACATTATTATTATTATTATTATGTGGGACAACCTGATGACCCTGTACCTACCCAGCGCTTAGAACAGTGCTCTGCACATAGTAAGCACTTAACAAATGCCAACATTATTACCCCAGCACTTAGAACAGTGCTTGGCACAGAGTAAGTGCTTAACAAATACCAACATTATTAATAATATGGATTCCTAGACGATCTGAGTTCTCTTCCCAGCTCTGCCAATTGTCTGCTGTGTGACCTTAGGCAAGTCAAGTATCTTCTCTGAGCCTCAGTTTCTCCATTTGTAAAATGGGAATTCAATCCTACTCTCCTTCCTATTTATATTAATAATGTGGATTCCTAGACTAAAATGATTTACAAATAGTGGGAACAGGAGGAAAAACAGTATAGCAAAGAAATAGTACAACTCTATCAGAATAGACAACTGAATATACAAATACATGTATAATTAAAAAATGAATACACCAGTAAGAAATAAATATACAAAAGCGAAATAAAATCATGGATACACCCCTAAACAGTGTCACCTCCTAGAGTTTATAGTTGTCCAACAGGGGGCCTCAGAAGCCCAACACTGCAGTCATGGATGGGGAAAGCTGTCATATTGACAATTGGGTCAAATACTCCAAACCTGAGCTATGGATATAACTAAAGCATAGCAAATTGAAATCCAAACCATCATGAAGGCCAAATATAATAATGTTGGTATTTGTTAAGCGCTTACTATGTGCAGAGCATTGTTCTAAGCGCTAGGGTAGATACAGGGTAATCAGATTGTCCCATGTGAGGCTCACAGTCTTCATCCCCATTTTACAGATGAGGTAACTGAGGCACAGAGAAGTTAAGTGACTTGCCCACAGACACACAGCTGACAAGTGGCAGAGCCGGGATTAGAACTCATGACCTCTGACTCCCAAGCCCGTGTCATGCTGCTGGAGAATAAAGATACTTGCTGCATGACATTCTGGGACAGCACAGCAGCCGTATTAGAACAAGGAGCCCTATGAGTAACTTCACAAGTATGCAAAGGTATTTACTTAATGCTTACTGTGTGTAAAAACACTGTATTAAGTCCTTGAAAAACTACAATAAAACAGAGTTGGCAGGTGCGATCCCTGCTTACAAGGAGCTTACAGACTACAGTGGGAGACAGACATTAAAATAAATTATGGATAGGGGAAATAATAGAATATAAAGGTAATTACACAAGTGCAGTGAGGCCAGGGTGAATGTCAACATACTCAAGTGCAAAGTGCTACATGAACAGCTAATAGCATGAACAGCAAACAGCAAATAAATTTTTTTCAGAAATGATCTATCAAGACTTTGGTTATGTTCAAAAGTCACTAGGGAGCATTACACCCAAGACGACAGAATAAGTAACTTTAAAACAGGGGAAAAAACAGTTCCAAATGATGCCACATAGATGTGGAAAGATGGGAGACCACTGCAAAAACAGACCAGCTTGGTGAGCAGTAACCGAATGAAGGTTTGCTCTCCTTGAGCAAAGATTTTGTGAGGATTGGGTAACCAATACAGAGGCTCGAAAATGGAGACTTACCCTGTATGGGACAAACTCATTTGCTCAGCAAAAATTTATCTTTATATGTGAACACTACGGAAGCTACTCTTGGTCACAAATCAATCAATTCTTTCAGCCTCACCTTTACCATTGACAGAATCTCATCACCAACAGCATCAACTTTGAAAACGAATAACAGAACTATCATTCTATCTGTTTTTAAATTGTTTCACATATATTTTATATATATATATAGCCATCCTTCATGTTCAAAGATATATATAACTGTACTAAGCACTAGCATAGATACAAGCTAATCAGGTTGGACATAGACCATGCCCCACATGGGGCTCATTTACAGATGAGGTAACTGAGACACAGAGAAGTTAAGTGACTTACCCATGGTCATACAGCAGACAAATGGTAGAGCCAAAATTAGAACCCAGTTCCTTCTGATTCCCAGACCCATGTTCTATAGTGAATAGGCCATGCTGCTTCTCTACATGCATATGTATATATGTATATATATATAGATAGGTATGTGTGCATACACACAATACAGAGTATAAATATCAGATATTGTGAAATCGGTCCCTTTGAACCATCTAATATCTGAGATTTACCCCCTTTACACAGGGTGTTGTAAGAGTGTATTTATTTCAAATAATCAAAATTTACCTCTACAATACAGACTCTTTACAAAGAGTCTTAATTCCTTGGAGTATTTTTCATTCCACTGAGCATCCTTCCCATTTATGACCTCGGTGTCATCTTTGACTCGGCTCTCTCGTTCACCCCTCATATCCAATCCGTTACCAGAACCTGCCGGTTTCACCTTTATAATATCGCCAAGATCCGCCCTTTCCTCTCCACCCAAATGGCTACCTTACTGCTACAGGCTCTTGTAATATCCCGGCTAGATTACTGTGTCAGCCTGCTCTCTGATCTCCCTTCTTCCTCTCTCGCCCCGCTCCAATCTATTCTTCACTCCACTGCCCGGCTCGTCTTCCTGCAGAAATGCTCTGGGCATGTCACTCCCCTTCTTAAAAACCTCCAGTGGTTGCCTATCAACCTCTGCACAAAATAAAAACTTCTCACTCTAGGCTTCAAGGCTCTCTATCACCTTGCCCCTTCCTACCTCTCCTCCCTTCTCTCTTTCTACTGCCCACCCCACATGCTCCACTCCTCTGCCGATCACCTCCTCACCGTCCCCCGTTCTCGCCTATCCCATCGACCCCTGGGCCACGTTCTCTTGCGGTCCTGGAATGCCCTCCCTCCTCACCTCCACCAAACTAATTCTCTTCCCCTCTTCAAAACCCTACTTAAAGCTCACCTCCTCCAAGAGGCCTTCCCAGACTGAGTTCCCCTTTTCCCTCTGCTCCCTCTACCCCCCCTTCACCTCTGCACAGCTAAACCCTCTTCTCCCCCCTCTCCCTCTGCTCCTCCCCCTCTCCCATCCCATCCCCTCAGCACTATACTCATCCGCTCAACTGTATATATCTTCATTACTCTATTTATTTTGTTAATGAGATGTACATCACCTTGATTCGATTTATTTGCTATTGTTTTAATGAGATGTTCTTCCCCTTGATTCTATTTATTGCCATGGTTCTTGTCTGTCTGTCTCCCCCGATTAGACTGTAAGCCCGTCAAAGGGCAGGGACTGTCTCTGTTACCGATTTGTACATTCCAAGCGCTTAGTACAGTGCTCTGCACATAGTAAGCACTCAATAAATACTAGAGAATGAATGAATGAATGAATTTATGACCCTTGAGAAAAACGTTTCCAGAATCGGGGGGGAAAAAAAAGGATGTGAAGATTTCCTTGGATAGACATATTTTACATAAAAAGTGAAGTACATGATAAAAATCCAGTTAGGAACTTTAATAATGCCTGTATACTACTCACATATACACTACCGCCGCTGTATAATGATGCCTGTTCCTGCTGACGGAGCTACCGATTCAACAATATTCAATCCTGAATAGTTGATTTGCTTCAGTGACTTCATATTCTCCTTTTCACTTTGAAGTGGGTTGAAGCCTCACAGTTTCAAATACTCTGTGCTATTGAATTTTTTTGAGGTACTCAGAGACCAAGGCCCATGTTCTGCACTTTCATACCTGCAGGCCTCTGATGAGGAACTGTGAAGACAGAAAATTCTATAGGCCTGTAGTCCACGAAAAATTATTTTGATAGGATTCCTGTTGCTGACCTGATTTATGCTTTAGTGAAAAGTCCATGAAATAATTACCCAATGCTTATAAAAGATTTAAAAAGTTGACACATATCAACTAGTTTGTCATTGGCAGGAAATCTTTCTTTTCTACTGAACTGGAGATATATTTCTAGAAATATCCAAAGAAATGTAAAACAAATTGAAAGTGATCATTTCCAAATGTCCTAAAGCAATTACTAAGCCCCATAGGGGACCAAGCCCAAGTTTGAACTGATTATGCTGTGTCTATCACAATGTTTAACATACTCCCTGCTATATAGTTAGGTCCTTAGTAAAGACTATAAATACTGAACTACTAAAATTCACATGCACATCACACTGGGCTTTACAGACCTGCTTCTCTAATCATACCCCTTGCCCCAAGACCTCAAGGGGTTTATACAGTTGTAATAGACCCTTTGTTCTGCAGAGTCAAGACACGAATTGTGGTTCACACTTGGACCCTTTTGAAGAATGGAAAACAGGCAAAAAAGAAAAAAAATATATAAGTCTAAGGAGCTGAGTAGATGAACGTATCCAACATAAGGCAGGGAACTAAAATCAGGGGGAGAACTGACCTGGGTGATGTAGGGAAAAAGCAAAGAGAAAAGAAAGGTAGGGAGGAGTAATGATGTTCAAAGATGTTTTGCTCTCGTTCTCCCGAGAAACACGCCTCCTAGAGCACACAAGACCAGACATTACTCCTGTCCAAGCACCACTCGCTGCGTCACCCCCACCCAGGATCCTTAAAACCTTTGAAGCGGAAAAGACAAAATTCAGGTTGCAGTGGAACAAAAATCACTGATGGTCTTGGTTTCTCTGGCATCGGATTCCAATTTGGCAATGAAATGTTATGAACGATGCCTGAAATTCTCATACTTAAATTATACTTGTAGGAGACTGGTCAGAAGAACAATGAAATGGTAGGTGTCACAAAGTGGGTTAATTTCTAAACTATATAGAAAAAAAATCATCATGCACCCATCGAAAAACTCCAGAGGAAATTGGAGGGGAAACTTATAAGTCCTGGCAAGAATATGCAACCTATCGTTACAAACCTTCACTGCATTGGAAGACTAAGGGATCATTAGTGAAACTCTCATTTGAAGGAAGTGTTTCAGAGGTAATATTAGGCATTGTAGGATAATGCCTCATTTCTCCCTTTACCTTTCAAAATGATAAAAAGTCTAACATTAAGTTTTCAATCACTGAGAAAAAAGCAAATCTGTTGGGGGAAATCTGCTGGAGTTATTCAAAGGAGTTAAAAAGCATATGGATGATGGAGTCATCCATCCAAAATACTGAAGGAGCCTTGGTGCCCGACATCTAGTGGGTAACAGGGAGTGTATAGGCCAAGGCAGGATGCAAAAAGCTGAGAGCAGGCTATGCATGAGAAGGTTAGCATTTGTTGTTTTTAGTTTCTTAAAACCTCCTTTCATCGAGTACATTTCATTTTTGCTGTAGCAATGAGTTTGTCCTCAAAAAAATGCATAGCCAAATGGTTCATCTGTTACCAAGAAGACCTAGCTCATACCACAAGCTCCCAGGCACTGATGTCAATAGAACGTGTTTTGAAGATGGCCTCAAATACGACCTCGTACCTTCTCCTCTGGCCATCTTTGAAGACTTCTAGAACATCTTGGGAATACTTCATTCCTCCATACCAGATGAATGCACCATCTCAGTTGAGCTCTAGTTTTCATTATCTTGGGGGGTCTATAATCAAGCAACAGTGCAGGACCTTGGTGTTCAGGATGAGATTTCTCCATGTTATGACAGCTGTTGGCATGATATGGTGCAGGTGGAATTGGTCAAGATCTTTGATTCAAGTTCTCGCTTCTGAAATCTCATCTTCTAAAGGAGGACTTCTCTGATTAATCTCTCATCTCCCCCAGCTGCTATTTCAGCACTTCTGTGTCACTTGAATATACTCCACCCAATCCCTGCCCCTCCCTTTGCTCTTATGTACATCTCTATATACTCTATTGCTTACCCGTACTTGTAATTATTTTAGTGCCTGTTTCCTTTGCTAAATTGTAAGGTCCTCGAGGGAAGAGAATGTCTACTAACTCTTTTATACTCTCCAAAGAGTTTAGCAGAGTTCTAAGAGTAAGCACTGGGGAATATGATTGATTGAATGATTGATAAGTATGATAACCATTGAAAGTATGGTTTCCATGCCTCACAGGTCTATCACAGTGATAGGGTGACAGTAGCACTGTAGACATCAATCTTTGTCTTGTGGATTGCTCCTTTTTCTTCCAGAGTCAATGTTCCAGTTTTCCAAATACTGTTCTAGCCAATTTGCCCTGTGAAGTTGTAATCTATAAGGGCATTTTGCAAGAGCAGGCTGCCAAATAGCAGAATTTGGGGCCAGTTTTAAGCTGCACACCATTGATGGATAGCAATGGAGCAGGCCTGGTGGTATTAGAACATTCATATTCTCCACGGTCTGTTCCCAGTTGCATGGAGTGTGGAGAGAATGGATGCAAAGCCCAGCTAAGCAGTTCCTCCCCTCTGGCCTCCTGCACTGGGGGAATTCACCATCCCAACCTCCTGCTCCCCCCAGTGTTTCAAGGAGTGGTGTATTCTTTCATTCAATCGTGTTTATTGAGCACCTACTTTGTGCTGATCTTTGTATGAAGTGCTTGCAAGAGTACAATTTAACAATAAACTGACATATTCCCTGCCCACAATGAGCTCACAGTCTGGGGGGAAGACAGACATTAATATAAGGGGGTGAGGAGGGATCTTCAGCCACTTCCTGGCCCCAGTTAGCTTGGAAATCAATCTTATTCAGAGGGAACCACAGGGATTGAAGTGGGCAGATCTTCAGATGTTTCCAGTCAATCTCTCATCTTACTCTTGGCTCATTCCCAAGGACACTCCTGAGGCGTGGAGGGAAAGGGAACTGACTTTAGTCCCCCTAGCCTCTGGTTTTAGGGTTACACCATCCCTTCCCTTCTCTCTGCCTCCCACTGTCCACCAACTCCATTTCTCAGGCTCCCCTACACTCACCCTGCTGATCCCAGTTTCACTTTCGTTTGAGAGTAAGAGAAATTGGGAGTGGAGGAGCTGAAAAGAGCGGTGATGAGATTACAGGAAGCTTTAGCACTTCACAGTTGATTTGGGTTAGAACTATGTCAGGGGCAATAGGGGAGTCAAATCACTCCCAAGGTGGTTTTCAGCTCTTCAAATGCACTGGAGACCATTTAAGGGTTTGGGTGGGAGGGAAAATATCGAGGGAGGTGGTAGGGAGTCAGAGGAGGCAAGAGAAAATCTGGGCTCTACTCCTCTCCTGCCCTCCTCTGTCCACGGGTTTCACATGCAGCACCTTGCATTTGGCTGCTCCCACTCTACCTGCCAGTATTCTAGGAATGGAGGTGTTTTCAGCCATCCCTTAGTCTGAGTCAGCATGGGGATTGACCCTGAAATTCTAATAATGATAAAATCGTAAAATCTCCCCAAATAAAAGCAACACAGGCAGGAATGAAATTCCAGCAGTTGGATAAAGCTGCAGGACTCACTCCTTTCCCCCACATCCTCAATCTTGATTAACATTATGAATGGGGACATTCAGCCTCTGTCGAGTCTGTCCCTACTGACCCTGCTATGGGCTGGAGTTTAAGGAAAGTTCCAGTCTAGATCCAAATGCTCTCGAGTGGCACTATGGTCTCTCCAAACAACATTTTGAGTGTGGGTTTACAGAAAACTGTGGGAACAGTTAGTGATTTTCGTCTCTGGGAAAGAAAGACATTAATTAGAAGGACAATGTTTAGATCAGGTTCCCAGAGACCAAGAAATCCACATCCTAGTTAAGGTGATTATGGTAAGTGGTCTATTCAGGACACAGTGGAAGATATCCTGGAAGACTGAGCTCAAGGAAAACCTCATTAACATAGACTGACTAAGAAGATTAACAGGAGGAAGAGTAATTTGCATTGGGTATCAAATATTTCCTCAATTCGAAAAATAGGACCCATTAGAGAAAGAGGGACTGTGCTGGCCAACAGAAAGAAAGATGGAAATAATATATACAAAGATGACAGAAAAATGGAATTGTTAAGCTTCAAATGGTTACTCTGATCCTCCCTTGGTATTTGTGCTCAGGGACCAAAGCCAGAATGCTTCCCTGAGGTGTTGAACAGTTCCAGGGATGCTGCAAGCAGACAATATAGACTGCCCAGAGAGAGACCCAGAAGGGTCAATACCTATTCTCTCTCATCCTAGTTAGGGCCGGATCTGTATCTGACTTCACTATCTTGTTTCTGTCCCACTGCTTAGTACAGTGCTCAGTACATAACGCTTAACAAATACCACAATTAATGGGAGTTAAATGCTATTGTACTATGGTAGTAGGAATCAATCGTATTTATTGAGCACTTATTGTATGCAGAGCATTGTAATAAGCACTTGGGTGAGTGCAAGAGAGAAGCATAGTGACCCAGTGGAAAGAGCACGGGCCTGGGAGTCAGGACCTGGATTTTATACCCTGCTCTGTTATGTACCTGCTATGAGACCTTGGGCATGTCAACTGGCTCTGGGCCTCAGTTCCCTCATCTAGAAAATGGGAATTCAATACCTATTCTCCCTCCTACTTCAAATGTGAGCCTCATGTAGGAACTGATTATCTTGTATCTACTCCATCACTTAGTACAGTGCTCAGCACATAGTAAGTGCTTAGCAAATACCACAATTATTAGTATTAAAGTAAGAGTTGGTTGACATATCCCCTGCCCACAAGGAGCTTACAGTTTACTAGGAAGTGTCTAAAGGCTAGCGGCTAGGCAGAAAAAATGATCAGGGAAGCAAAATGAACTGGAGAGGGGAGAGACAGGAGGCAGGGAAGTCCCATCCTTCCCAGCAGTATCTCCAGAGGAGATCTCCTGCCTCCTCTCAAGTGCCACCCCCTCCACATGTGCATTGGACCCCATTCCTTTGCACCTTATAAAAACTCTCGCCCTTTCCCTCCTTAACTACCACCATCTTCAACCATTCACTCTCTAATGGCTTCCTCCCCACTGCCTTCAATCATGCCCACATCTCCCCATCCTAAAAAAAAAACTCTCCCTTGACCCCACAGCCCCCTCCAGATATCGCCTCATCACCCTCCTACCTTTCCTCTCCAAAACGTCTACTCTCGCTGCTTCAAATTCCTCTCCTCCAACTCTCTCCTGGAACCCCTCCAATCTAGCTTCTGCCCCTTTCACTCCACTGAAACCACCCTCTCAAAGGTCACTAATGATCTCCTTCTTGCCAAATCCAACAGCTCCTACTCCATCCTAATCCTCCTTGACCTCTCAGCTGCCTTTGACACTGTGGACCATCCCCTTCTCCTCAATACATTATCTAACTTTGGCTTCATTGACTCCATCCTCTCCTGGTTCTCCTCTTATCTCTCTGGCCATTTATTCTTAGGCTCCTTTGCAGGCTCCTCCTTCCCCTCCCATCCCCTAACTGTAGGGGTCTCTCAAGGTTCAGTTCTTGGTCCCCTTCTATTCTTCATCTACACACTCCCTTGGAGAACCATTCACTCCCACGGCTTCAACTACTATCGCTATGCGGATGACACCCAAATCTTTATCTCATCCCCAGATCTCTCTCCCTCCCTCCAGTATTACATCTCCTCCTACCTTTAGGACATCTCTACTTGGATGCCCTCCCACCACCTCAAACTCAGCATGTCCAAAACAGAGCTCCTTATCTTCTTTCCCAAACCTGTCCTCTCCCAAACTTTCCCTTCACTGTAGATGGCACAACCACCCTTCCCATCTCACAAGTCCATAACCTTGGTGTCATCCTTGACACCCCTCTCATTTCAAGCCATGTATCTAACCCATCCACCCTGTCCTCTCCACCCAAACCGCTACTACGTTGGTAGAATCACTCATCCTATCCCGACTGGATTTGCTGCATCAGCCTCCTCTCTGACCTCCCAACCTCCTGCCTCTCCCCACTTAAATCTGTACTTCACTCCACTGCCCAGATTATCTTTCTACAGAAACATTCAGGGCATTTCATCCCCCTCCTCAAAAATCTCCATTGGTTTGCTATCCACCTCCGTATCAAACAAAACTTCATCACTATTGCACCCTCCTCCCTCATTTCGCTTCTCTCCTACAACCCAGCCCACACAATTTGCTCCTCTGGTGCTAGCCTTCTCACTTTGCCTTGATCTCACCTGTCATGCCACTGACCTCTGGCCCATGTCCTACCTCTAGCCTGGAATACTCTCCCTCCTCAAATCCACCAATCACTCTTCCTGCCTTCAAAGCCCTACTGAAGGTACACTTCCTCCAAGAGGCCTTCCCAGACTAAACCCCACTTTTCCTCAGCTCCCCCTTTGTGTCACCATGACTCGCTCCTTTTGCTCTTCCCCCCTCCCTGCCCCACAGCACTTGTGTATATGTATATATTTATAATTCTATTTATTTATATTGATGCCTGTTTACTTGTATCAATGTCTATCTCCCCCACTCTAGATTGTGAGCCTGTTGTGGGCAGAGATCATCTCTCTATTGCTGTACTGTACTTTCCAAGCGCTTAGTATCATGCTCTGCACACAGTGAGTGCTCATTAAACACGATCAAAGAAACAAAAAGTCAGTGAGGAGCCTGATGCAGTAATCAAGGCTGGATAGGTCAGTATCAGATTAGCATAGTAGAATTTTGGATGGAGAGGAAAGGGTTGATTTTAGTGACATTGTGAAGGTAGGACCTACAGAATTTGGTGAAAGATTGAATATGTATGTTGAATTAGAGAGTTGAGGATGATGTCAAGGTTACAAGTTTGTGAGATAGAGAGGATGATGGTGCTGTCTAGAGTGATGGGAAAGTCAGAGGGAGGACTCTGGTTGGTTGGCAAGATGAGGCTCTCTATTTTGGACATATTACGTTTGAGGTGTCAGTAGGAGGGACATCCAAGGAGAGATGTCTTGAAGGCAGGCAGAAAAACGAGACTGCAGAGGAGAAAGATCAGGGTGGGAGATGTATATTTGGGGATCATCTACCTAGATATGTAGTTAAAGCCATGCTAGTGAGTAATGAGAAGCTCTTGTTTTCATTGTTGTTCTTTTCATATTGTGCTGTCTTTGCCATTTTTATCATTTAAATCTTACCTTGTGTATCCATTGGCCCTTATTCAAAGACAGCGAGCTCCCTAGGAGTCAAGGACTGAACCTAATTCTCATTCTTCTATTTTCTTCCCTAGATGTTAGTACAGTGCACTTGTCAGCTGTGTGACTTTGGGCAAGTCACTTAACTTCTCTGTGCCTCAGTTACCTCATCTGTAAAATGGGGATTAAGACTGAGAGCCCCACATGGAACAACCTAATAACCTTGTATCTACCCCAGTGCTTAGATCAGTGCTTGGCACATAGTAAGCACTTAAATGCCATCATTATTATATAGTAGGCACTCAAATATCCTGAAATAAATGAATGAGACAAAAGCAATCCCTGCCATGCAGTCCCTGGATTAATTTTTAATGGAGGAATGTGCTTCAGCTCAATACTCTAGCTTTTCCTAAAATCCACCCCCTTGCCTCTAGTGATATTCCTCCCTATCAAGAGTCTTTCCATTCACTTTTTGGCAGGGGTGGGGAGGGGTGGAGGTGGGGGGCAAGATGGGAAGCTGAAATATTTTGAGACAGGGACAGGGGAACTTGTGGTGGGGATTTGGGACAGCAAGTGGTGACATAGGGCACTTAGGAAAGATAAACCAGCTATTAGCTAGAAATCAAAGTTGATTGTCGGGTGTGAAGTAGACATTTCCCCTTTAGACTGTAAGCTCTGTGTGGGCAGGGAACATGTCTACCAACTCTGTTGTACTGTACTCTCCCAAGTGCTTAGTGAAGTGCTCAGTAAACAGTAAGTGCTCAATAAATGCCAATGATTGATTGATTGATTGATAGATTATCTCTTTGCTTGATAGGGAGGTGAGGAAGGTTAATTTGCTGGGAAGAGTGGTATCTACTAGCATTAAAGTCACCTGGAATTTTTATTCATTCATTCAATCATATCTATTGAGTGCTTACTGTATGCAAAGCACTGTACTATGCTTGGAAAGTGTTCTCCCATGGGATGACTGATGGCATGGTCTAGGTCTTCATAGAAGCACACCTTACAGTCCTTAGAGTGGGTCATAATTGGAATTAATGAACTGATGATGGTTATCATGGCATGACTAAATTAGGTGAAGTGATCACTGATTCCTCTCAGGATCCAACTGGGATGTTTTGACAAGAAATGGTTTGATTGTAAAGCCAGCATCAGCCTGTCATTCTCAAAGCTGATCCAATAGGCAACTACCCAGCACCAACTTCCTCCAACCTAGATTCATTAGAAAAGTGGGTCTTACTCACTTGCTGTTATGTTAATGTTCTATTAGACTACCACATCTAAGATAATGCTTAGGGATCATTTTCTCCCCTTTTCCTAGATCAGGGACAGAAATGCTATTCTCAGAAAGGGCTGCTCCACCACATGAAAATGATAAGGATATCATTGCCCTTTCCACTCAATGATGACTGCTCATCATTCTTGTTCTGGCTACAAGTCTGGTAGCATCTTCATAAGAAGACAATAACTGAGCTGGAGAACTAAGATGATCAGGGGAATGGAAAGCTTGTGTGTGATGATAGACTTCAAAGATTGGGACTTGGCAGTATGAAAAGATGAAGGCTGAGCAGGGACATGGAATTGAAGTTCATCAGAGTAAAGGAATCACTTTGTCACCATGTCAATGGTAAACATAGGAAATCACTACCACAGGAAGATGTATAGGGAGAATATAGACTGTAAGCTCATTATGGGCAGGGAACACATCTACCAACTCTGTTATATTGTCACTTTGAGCTCTACATTTCTCTGATTCTGCAGTTGCCTAAGAATCAGTGGGACTAGCTAAAGAATGGGGGCTGTAAATGAACTTGTTTCAAGTGATTATTAATAAAATACCTTTCATGAGGAGTGCATTTCACATCTTTCTGCTTTTTCAGAAGAGATTTTAAAAAAACCTGTTAGCTTCCATTAGAAAGAACCAATGCAATCCCATTTCAGCACCCTTTCATTTGCCAACCAATTAATTACAGGAGCCTGGTACTAAATAAAATGAATTACACTTGGTTCTCCTACTTTTACATCTCCAGCCCTGTTCTCTCTCCATTTCCTGCTGTCTTACATTTCCTCCTGCCTTCAGGACATCTCTACTTGGATGTCAGTCTATTTATTTACTGAGTGCTTACTGTGTGCAGAGCACTGTACTAAGCATTTGGGAGAGTATGATATAACAAAGAACTGACACATTCCCTTCCCACAAGGAGCCTACCATCTAGAGAGGGAGACAGACTAATATAAACTGACACTTCAAACTTAACATGTCCAAAACAGAAATCCTTATCTTCCCACCCAAAACTTGTGCCCCCCACAGTAGATAGCACCACCTTCCTTCCTGTCTCACAAGCCTGTAACCTTGGTATTATCCTTGACTCATCTCTCTCATTCAAGACACATATTCAAACTGTCACTAGATCCTGTCAGTTCAACCTCCACAACAATGCAAAGATCCGCACCTTTTCCTCCCTATCCAAACCACTACCATATTAATCTAACCAATTATCCTGTCCTGTCTTGATTCCTCCTTGCTGACCTCCCTGCCACCTGTCTTTCCTCACTTCAGTCCATACTTCACTCTGCTGCCCAGATCATTTTTCTACAAAATGATTCAGTCCATGGTTCCCTACTTCTCAAAAGCCTCCAGTGGTTGCCCACCCATCTCCACATCAAACAGAAACTCCTTACCATCAGCTTTAAAGCATTTAATCACCTTATCTCTCTTACCTTACCTCGCTGCTCTCCTATTACAACCCTGCCCACACTTTGCTCCTCTGGTGCCAAACTATTCTCTGTACCTCATTCAAGTCTGTCTCACCACCGACCTCTCTCTCACATCTTGCCTCTGGCCTGGAACACCCTCTCTCTTCATATCTGAGTGACAGTTACTCTCCCCACCTTCAAAGTCTTATGGAAGGCACGTCTTCTCCAAGAGGCCTTCCCTGACTAAGCCCTAATTTCCTCTTCTCCCCTCCCCCCTTCTGCGTCACCCCGATTTACTACCTTGATTCACCTCCCCACCAGCCCCAAAGCACTTATGTAAATATCCATAAATTATTTTAAATGACTGTCCCCCCCCACCCTTAGACACGGTAGGTACTGTGAGCAGGGAATGTGTCTACCAACTATTAAATTGTACTCTCCCAAGTGCTTAGTATAGTGCTCTGCACATAGTAAGGACTCACTAAATATGGATTGATTAATTGATTCTCTTCTAATGCCAGATTACATTCCTGACAAACCTCTGGTTCATTCATTCATTCATTCAATAGTATTTATTGAGCACTTACTATGTGCAGAGCACTGTACTAAGCGCTTGGGATGAACAAGTCGGCAACAGATAGAGACGGTCCCTGCCGTTTGACGGGCTTACAGTCTAATCGGGGGAGACGGACAGACAAGAACAATGGCACTAAACAGCGTCAAGGGGAAGAACATCGCGTAAAAACCGATGGCAACTAAATAGAATCAAGGCGATGTACAATTCATTAACAAAATAAATAGGGTAACGAAAATATATACAGTTGAGCGGACAAGTACAGTGCTGTGGGGATGGGAAGGGAGAGGTGGAGGAGCAGAGGGAAAAGGGGAAAATGAGGCTTTAGCTGCGGAGAGGTAAAGGGGGGATGGCAGAGGGAGTAGAGGGGGACGAGGAGCTCAGTCTGGGAACGCCTCTTGGAGGAGGTGATTTTTAAGTAGGGTTTTGAAGAGGGAAAGAGAATCAGTTTGGCAGAGGTGAGGAGGGAGGGCGTTCCAGGACCGCGGGAGGACGTGACCCGGGGGTCGACGGCGGGATAGGCGAGACCGAGGGACGGTGAGGAGGTGGGCGGCAGAGGAGCGGAGCGTGCGGGGTGGGCGGTAGAAAGAGAGAAGGGAGGAGAGGTAGGAAGGGGCAAGGTGATGGAGAGCCTTGAAGCCTAGAGTGAGGAGTTTTTGTTTGGAGCGGAGGTCGATAGGCAACCACTGGAGTTGTTTAAGAAGGGGAGTGACATGCCCAGATCGTTTCTGCAGGAAGATGAGCTGGGCAGCGGAGTGAAGAATAGACCGGAGCGGGGCGAGAGAGGAGGAAGGGAGGTCAGAGAGAAGGCTGACACAGTAGTCTAGCCGGGATATAATGAGAGCCCATAATAGTAAGGTAGCCGTCTGCGTGGAGAGGAAAGGGCGGATCTTGGCGATATTGTAGAGGTGAAACCGGCAGGTCTTGGTAACGGATAGGATGTGTGGGGTGAACGAGAGGGACGAGTCAAGGATGACACCGAGATTGCGGGCCTGTGGGACAGGAAGGATGGTCGTGCCATCCACGGTGATAGAGAAGTCTGGGAGAGGACCGGGTTTGGGAGGGAAGATGAGGAGCTCAGTCTTGCTCATGTTGAGTTTTAGGTGGCGGGCCGACATCCAGGTGGAGACGTCCTGGAGGCAGAAGGAGATGCGAGCCTGAAGGGAGGGGGAGAGGACAGGGGCGGAGATGTAGATCTGCATGTCATCTGCGTAGAGATGGTAGTCAAAGCCGTGAGAGCGGATGAGTTCACCGAGGGAGTGAGTGTAAATGGAGAACAGAAGAGGGCCAAGAACTGACCCTTGAGGAACTCCAACAGTTAAAGGATGGGAGGGGGAGGAGGCTCCAGCGAAGGAGACCGAGAATGATCGGCCAGAGAGGTAAGAGGAGAACCAGGAGAGGACAGAGTCCGTGAAGCCAAGGTGAGATAAGGTATGGAGGAGGAGGGGATGGTCGACAGTGTCAAAGGCAGCAGAGAGGTCAAGTAAGTCCCATGCCCACTACCACCACCCACATGTACCCCATGCTTTCTCTCACTACAACATTCCATTTGATCCAGACAGATGCCTGCAAATGGCCGACCGTTGCTACATTCCCCAACAGCTTTCTATCCATAACATGTTAAGGAAGAACTGAATGTATGAGTAGGAATGGAGCACACTTTGAAAACATGTACTACCTCTTTAATATCTCCAAGATTTTTAGTATCAAATCACCTCACAATAGAAGAAAAGAATAAGGCATTCTGCTTTCTCACAACACCCAGCAAACTTTAGCTTATCTCAAGTATTATTATAAGAAATAGAATTTACTGGTATGGACTTATAGTCAATGGTGCTCCTTTGCTGTTTAATGAAATGTCATTATTCCAATACAAATCCTTTCATTTTCCAGCCTGCTCCCCCATCATAGCACTATATTTCATTTCCTGCAGTTATGTGATATTATTGCCTTTTTTCCACAGCTATTGATTTAGGTGTGTTTGGTTATTACAATGCAAAATAAAACAATTTTCCATCCATTCCACCTTGTACCATTGCACATTAACTTAATTTGTTTCAAATCTGCATTTGATTTGGCAAGGAAACCATTCATCTTTATGAAGAAAGTCCTCATAAAGTAGAGACTTTAAGAGATCACTGCTTTAAAAATTTAATAGCCTTGTGTCTTATACACTAGAAAAATGAATTAAACCTTCAAATATTATATGTTTCAATGTAACCTTTTTGCATTTCATACTACGTTTAATTTATTGCATCCTGGGGAAAAATTAGAGGCAGTCTCTCTCTCTCTCTCACCAAGGCTTTTTACCTGATAAGAATGAAAGACCATGAAGAAAACCTGAGCTTTATATTGGTGGAGGAAATCCACAGATTTGCACTAGATCTTCCCTATCATTCCAATCAAAGACAGGCAGTGGGCTATGTCACAGCCTGGCCCAGGCAGAACCTGTCAATGGCTCCTTTACCTGAGCCATAGGATAATAGGAGGATTGCCTTCTCCATTTTTTCATCCCTTCACCCTCAGAAGGAATAGCTTCTCTTTCTCTCTCTAATCCACTTTCTATATTTCACCCAAACCTGACATGTAGACTCTAGGAACATAGATTGGGAAACTGTACCCTCTGAAATCCCTTTGCACTGTAATTAGTGTTTCAAACTGTTTTGCAAAGATCCAGTTAGGAGCAGGATGACTAAATTTGCATATGTGCAGGGCCAGTATTTAAAGTGCTGGTGGGCCGAACTACTAGTGCCCTGAGGTCTGGGTAAGCAATCAATCAATGGTATTTATTGAGTGCTTACTGTGTTCAGATCATTGAACTAAGTGCTTGAGAGAGTACAGTACGGCTCAGTGGAAAGAGCACGGGCTTTGGAGTCAGAGGTCATGGGTTCGAATCCCGGCTCGGCCACTTGTCAGCTGTGTGACTTTGGGCAAGTCACTTAACTTCTCTGTGCCTCAGTTACCTCATCTGTAAAATGGGGATTAAGACTTTGAGCCCCACGTGGGACAACCTGATTCCCCTGTGTCTACCCCAGTGCTTAGAACAGTGCTCGGCACAAAGTAAGCGCTTAACAAATACCAACATTATTATTATTACAGTACAGTGGAGCTGGTAGACATGAGATCGAGATCCATAATCCCAAGGAGCCTACTGAATTAATGGGAGAGAAAAAGATGCTTGAGCATTTTAAGTGTGTTGGGACTGAATGCTAAATCCAGTCTCCACCTGGATAGGCAGAGGGAGATGTGAAATTGCCAGGCATTCTCAGCACTAAATCCTGGCCAAAAGAGAACCCTGACTCACTTTAGGAGTCCCTGGACCCCCGGTCAGCCTCCCCCGGGTCCTAGAGCCCTCCAATTCTTCCATTCTTCCAGTGCAGGTTTAGGGGAACTTCTGCACAGTGCTCCTTAAGTTCCTGCACCTTTATCGCTGCCAATACCCTTGGACTGAAGCCCAAGCATAACCTTAAAGAGGAAAGGGGTCATTGGAGACTGGCTACAGGAAACTCCTGGAAAAAGAGCCCACTTCCCCTCATGTGGTTTCCCATAACTCTGGTTCAAATGTACTTTCCCTAGATCTAATAATAATAGTGCTTCCCTGTAGGCATCCCAGGCCTCAAAATACTCTGTTCTTTTACTCTTTGCTCTCAGGGAATCCCAGGTTCCAGTCTCACCCTCCAGTCTCCAAATCCCTGCTCCAAAGGTCCCCCCTGCTCCCCCATCATAGCACTATATTTCATTTCCTGCAGTTATGTGATATTATTGCCTTTTTTCCACAGCTATTGGAAAGGATTTGGAGAGGGTGAGACTGGAGGGTGAGACTGGAACATGGGATTCCCTGAGAGCAAAGAGTAAAAGAACAGAGTATTTTGAGGCCTGGGATGCCTACAGGGAAGCACTATTATTATTAGATCTAGGGAAAGTACATTTGAACCAGAGTTATGGGAAACCACATGAGGGGAAGTGGGCTCTTTTTCCAGGAGTTTCCTGTAGCCAGTCTCCAATGCTCCTCAGGGATAAGGAGCCGCCAGGGCATCCTAACCTCAATCCAGAGGCACAGTACAAGCTCTCCCAGGCCTACAGCTTGCCACCGCTCACCTCCAAGATAGCCGAGGGTTCCCTTCAACTACTTGCCCCCACTACTTCCTCCCTAATCCTTCCCTTAGCTCATTGACTCAGTTTAGTTAGTTACACGTCCCTCAAGGGGGTCACCGTCACGAGCCCGGAACCTCGACCCTATCTGCACCTCATCGCTCTCATTCAACCCACATATTCAATCTCTCACTAAATCCTATCAATCCAAGCTTCACATCATTGCTAAAAACCCACCCTTTCCTCTCCAAACTGCTACCCCATTAATCCAAGCACTTATCCTACTTCCCTTGATTACTCTATCAGTCTCGTTGCTCACCTCCCTGCCTTCTGTCTCTCCCCACTCCAGTCCATTCTTCACTCTGCTGCCCAGATCATTTTTCTACAAAAAAGTCCAGTCCATTTTTCCTCACTACTCAAGAACCTCCAGTGGTTGCCCATCCACCTCCGCATCAAACAGAAACTGCTTACCATCAGCTTTAAAGCACTTTCTTTGCCCCTTCCTACCACAACCCACTGTTTTCCTACTACAATCCATCCTGCACACTTCACTCTTCAAATCCCTACCTACTCACTGTACCTTGATTTCATCTATCTTGTCGCTGACCTCTCGGCCATGTCCCATAATATCCACCCTCCTCATGTCCAACAGACAGTCTCCCCACCTTCAAAACCTTATTGAAAGCACATTTCCAAGAGACCTTCCCCGCCTAGGCCCTCATTTCCTCTTACATTCCTTTCTGAGTCACCTCTGCACTTGGATTTGTTCCGTTTATTCATCCCTCCCTCATCCCCACAGCACTTATGTACATATCCATAATTATTTAATCATTTTAATGTCTGCAAACTCATTATGGGAAGGGAATGTGTCCACCAACTCAGTTACATTGCACTCTCCCAAGTGCTTAGTATAGTGCTCTGAACCTTACAAGGCCTCAATAAATATGATTGATTGATTGTCAGATTTCACTGGACTGTGACCTTATCATGGCATTGTATGAGCCATATGTATCTTCACAATATCTCTATTGTAAACATCTCCAGAATCCTTCCCCATAGAAGAGCACAGGACTGGGAGTCAGGAGACCTGGATTCTAATTCTGACTCTTATTTGCCTTCTGTGTGTCCTACCTAGGGTTCTCTCCTCCCCAAAACCATCCTTGAGGGATGAAAGGTGGTCCTCACAAAGCCATAGATGGGGATACTCAGAAGGGTGGGGGAATCAAAGGTTTCTACATCGCTTCAGATAAACACAGCCAGCAGTGGCCCAGACCAACAAAGGAATCCAGATGAACCCAAGCTGAGATGGACATGAAGAAGACACGACTGGAGGTATAAGACTCGATGAAAAGTACTGCTTAGGTAAGGCTGTGACCGGATCTGGTTTGAAGACTACAGATATTGTGCTGCTCTGAGAGTTGGATTCGACCATTACTAGGAATTGTTTTATGTGATGCTTTTTTTATAAGAAATCTTGATGATGCTTCATGACTGGACTGAGGTGTTAGGATGTGGATGAGCCAATAGAATTATGAGAATATTCATGCAGGATAAGGATCCAAACCTACCTTCCCTGAGTCAGGACACGGTGGGTGGCATGCCTGTAGGTTAACTTCTCTGCTTGGAAAAAATAGCAGAGGGAACAGAGCAGTCAAGCCAGGCAAGACTGACATGTAGCTATGAGGGGAGCAAGGGGAGCTCACTGGCTAACATCATGGTACTCCAGACTTTTCGGGAAATGGGTCCCATCACTCATGCTGCCTCTTCTTATGAGTTCCGAGAAGCTATGCCCCAGGGATTGTAAGATTGCTCTTGGCAGGGAACATGTCTTCCAGTTCTTTTGAATTGTACCCTCCCAAGTGCTTAGTATAGTGTCCAACCCATGGTAAGTGCTCAATAAATATCCATTGATTGATTAATTGATTGATTGACTTCCCTAGCTCTCATGGTGAAACAAGCCAGCAGCAGAGGATGGAGTCATCACTGGGGAGAGGTAGATGGAGAGGAATCACTTCTTATCAAAGGAAAGATTCCCAGTTTGTCTAGCCTTCATGCTAGGTCAGGCTCAGGACTCCCCCTCATGCCCTAGGCAGAGTCAGGAACTGTGTGCAATTTGAGGGGAGGTGGGAGTGCATCAATCAGTGATATTTATTGAGGGCTTACTGTACATATAGTGTTGAGTTAAGTGCTTGGGATAGTATAATACAAAGTTGGTAGAACCAATTCCTATGCTTCTGAAACAAAGACAGATTCTAATGCACATCCTCAACTGGGACAGTGATCATATATTCAAGGGGCATACCCAGCTCAATTTTGCCAGCTGTCCATTTGTGAGAACCCTGAACTTCTAAGGGCTGTACTGTTGTAGGCCATGACATTTCATCTAACATTGAACATAGTACAATAAATTCAATCAGTTTAGGTGTCAATTCCAAATTAGAATAGCTACGGGGATCGACCCACACACGTAGTCCTATACCCACAGAAATTCCAATACCCTATTCCATTTATTTGCAAAAGACTTTTGCAAAGGACTGTTAGGAGTATCCACCTATGAGGACATGTACTTAGTTAGCATAGAAATATTGAAAGTAGCTGTTGGGGAGATTAGAAATTTATTGGAGATGTGACGTGAGACATGATTTCAGAGGCCCTTCAGTATAAGGAGAGCTGAGGTTTGTCAGATGTGAAAGGAGAGGGAGTTCTAGTTAGGGAGTAGGGCAAGAGCACGGTGATGAGACAGACAAGAAAGAGACACAGTGAACTCCTCACCTTCCCCAAATGGCCACTGCTCAGGACATTCAAGATGGAGTCCATACCAGATCTTATTAAGATGGCTACCACACATGCATACTGTTCCCTCTATTGTCCATTAAGCAGCCTCTAGTTTTGATTACTTCCATCCCCTAACAACCACACCCCTTCTTCCACTGCTATAGAAAAGATTGGATTTTTTTAAAAAAGTGATTTATTTAAATACTGGGGAGCCGGGGGATAGCCATTTTCCCTTTCTTCTCCATTTCTCTCCCCTCACACTTTCCTGGCTCAAGGGGTGGTAGGGAACTCTGATTTGGGAAGTGGAAGGGGTACACCTGTAAGCATTGTTTCTTTTGGGGCCCAGAGGCAGTGGAAAGCCACTTGATCTGGGGGCAATCTGTACAATTTTGTTTTTAAATGGTATTTGTTAAGAGCTTACTATGTACTATGCATTGTACTAAGCACTGGGGGAGATACAAGATCATCAGGTTGGACACAGTCACTGTCCCACATAGGACCCACAGTCTTAATCCCCACTTTTACAGATGAGGTGAAAAGCACAGAGCAGTTAAGTGACTTGCCCAAGGTCACAAAGCATCCAAGTGGCAGAGTTACAATTGAATAACCATACATACAAAAGTGCTGAGAATGTATATTGATAAGTGCTAAAGATGGCTCATAGGTGAATATGATTTATGGTGCTGAAAATGAATCCAATTGGGGGGAGGTAGGATTTTAGGAGGGTTTTGACTATGGGGAAAGTGGTAGACTGTTGGATTTGGGAAAGTTAGTAGTAGGAGTGGGTTTCAGGGAAAAGGTAAGGAGTTCAGTTTTAGATATATCTAACAAGGTGTCTGCCAGCGGGATATCCAAATAGAGATATCCTGGAAGCAAGATGAGATGCAGGATTGCAGGTGAAATGAAAGGTCTGGATTAGAGAGGTCAATTTAGGAGTCATCCACAGAGATGGTAGCTGAAGCCCTGTAAGCAGATGAGTTTCCAGAGAGAGTGAGTGTAGAATAAAAGTAGAGGACCCCAAATAAAGCCTTGGGAGGCATCTGTCCACCAAAGGAGGATGAGAAGTAGAAGTGGAATCACAATTAGGAGGGGAAATCAGATGAATACCTTGCCAAGTAAAAGCCAAAGTCTGAGAGAGTTTCCACGGATGAGGAAGTGACTTTCAGTAGCAAAAGCAGCTGAAGAGGGTCAGGGTGGAGTAGAGCCCTTTGGATCTTGATTTAAAGAGGACACTGGTGACCTTAAAGAACTCAGTCTCAATGGAGTGAAGAGTTAAAAGTCAGAATATAGAGGGTCGAGAAGAGAGTTGGTGGAAAGAATATGAAGGCAGCAGGTGCAGGCTATCATTCTATGAGTTTGGGTAGGAATGGAAGCAGGCAGATGGGGCGATAGCTGGAGGGGGCAGGGTGGAGAGAGGTCTTTTTTATATGTGGGAGACTCGGGTGTGTTGGAAGGCAGAGGAGAAGGAGCCATTAGAGAGTGAGAGGCTGAAAATAGCAGTGAAGAAGAGAAAGGGAGTGGGAGCAAGTGATTTTAGGAAGTGAGAGAAGATAGGTATGGTCAGAAGCATCGTTAGAGGCAGTGGATTTAGCCAGCCTGTATCCCCGAGAGTGTGGCTTTGAGTCAAGGTGCCCATATAGCCAAATAACATGGCTCTGAATCAGTGTGGCTGAAATAAAGTGTGGCCTTGGCATCCTGTCCTCCATCCAGGGATACACTGTGGTGGAAAGGCTGTCAGATTGATGCTCCCCAGCCATCCTGAACGTAGCACTTAGCCACTCCTAGAGCTAAGAGGGAGCAAAGAGCACCACTCTAGTTGAAGCTCTATTGTGAATTTTTGCCATTGGGCTAACTAGTTATTCTAGGGAGAAATTGGAGGAGAGAATGAAGGTGGCTGACAATTCTGGGAACACCACCAATGCTAGGAATACAACCAAAGGGAGTCCTAAACGTTTCCTGAATGTTCTTGGCAACTTGAAGCTTTGAACCTGTTTCTCTGTGTGTATTTATCATGCTCACATCTGAGATCAAATTAGAATTAAACATTTAAAAATGCAAGTCAATTAAATGCCATATCTACTTCAGTAGAGAATTATGCATATGGTTGATACACAAATATTTAATGAACAGAGACTCTGGATGGCCCGGTCTACATATTGGAAAGAATGAAGTCACTTTAGATTGCATCTAATGGATGCCAGTTAGGAGGCAGGTGCCTAATATTCCATTTCAAAGGTAAAATTGTGATCATTTTTAAACTGTATATCAAAAAACACCAAGTGACATTTTAGTTCAGTCACAATTAAAATGGAACTGTGTACTTGCTGAATTTGTAGTTCACAAAGGGTTAATTGTGTTACCCTTTGAGACTTCTTAATGGCCCTTGTTATCTGAACTTCAATTTATATTGGTGGCTGCATATTGCATCTCAATGCACATCTTCAGACATATTAAGTTATGAAGTGAACTTGACAGGGAGGAGAATATTTCCTTTCTCCTCAAAGATGCCCCATGAGAATTTTCTGCCAACGACCTCCTCAGTCCTTGGCTTTACATTAGCGTTATTGCCCGGAGAGAAGATTCAGTTAAAGCACCCAATTCATCTTATTCTTAGTGGCAGCTAACTTGCAAAATTTTATTATAATTTTTTTGGTTTGTGTGATGGAAAAAAATGATAATTTCATCAATCCTAAATGTAGCCTCTACTCAGGCCATGTCTCGACAGGGGAAATGTATCATTTGGTGTTATATGCCTCACTCCAAGTTTTTGTAGCAGTGTATTGACTGCTTGTGCAGTTCCAAAGAGGCAGAGGCAGGGAACCAAAACAAGACATTTTCCTGTGGTTGCCTGCAAAATCCGATCAGTCTGAACTAGGTTCTTGACAAGGAGTGATATGATAAGATCCAGGAGCTGTAGTAGCCTGGATTGTTCACCGGCTGAAAGACTTTTCCTGGAGAAGGAGGAAGAGGATGCAGATTTAGGGTTCTTCAGGAGCCCTTCAGGAGTTTGGGTCAGGTTTGTGATGGCCCCTTAAGGACCCAAATCTGGGTCAGGTGAGGGCAGCCCTAAGGGACTCTGAAGAAGAGGGGTGGTTTGCCCTCTCCTAACGATTCTGGTGAACTCATGGAGGTCCAGGAAGCCCTCAGTTTGATCTTGTCTCTATAATACTCTCTTTTGAACCCACTGAGACCCTCTTAGGGGCTTTGGAACTGCACCAGTCCCCCAAGATGCCCAGGAGTGAGAGGGAGAGTCCAAAGTGCACCCATCCATCCTAAGGACAGTTCTACCAGGGACAAAGTCCTCAAGCTTACTCCCTGGAACAAGTGTCCCTTGTGATCCCAAGGGTTATCACAACCACTGGGGAGTCCGGCTGAAAGTGCTCAGAGGTAGAAAGGCTCATGTCAGCTCTTCCATGTAACCACGGCAAAGGGCAGCTCCAGAGAAATGGCATGCATAGCAACTTCCAACACAGGCCCAAAGAGAGACAGAGAAAGTGAAAGGAACTAGAAAATAGAGAAGAGAACACACAGAGAAGAAAATAGAGTTAATCTCAGAAATGCATAACGGACTGGTAGTTAAGTGCATTAATCAGGGTTCTCAGTACCGATATAGACTTGCTGTGGGAAAGGCTGGGAGATAGAGGCCACACTAGGACTTGAAGGCTGTGAACTACAGGAGCCACAGGGTTATAGGGAGCCATGTTGGAATAGAAAGGGCATGGCAGGAATTGGGGGGCGAGGGGAGGGGTAAGTCACAAAGTGGAGAGGAAGATAAGGTGAGAGGGAAACAAGATAAAGGCAGGAAGAGAACTGGAGAAAATGAAAAAGAAAAGCTCATCTGAGTGATAAGAGCAAGACATCCATAAGAGTTCTGCCACATTTAAACAGCTAATTGGGTCTTCTCTACTTTTTAATCACTTATTTATTGATTGACTGCATTTGGAGTATGTGAGTCAGCGCAGCACATGGTTCCTTTCATGGCTACAACATCAAAAAAAATAGCACCCAAGCTATCAAGAAAACTAAATATCCAGCTCCTGGAAAATAAAAAAGCCTGGGAAGCATTCAATAATAATAATATTGGTATTGTTAAGCACTTACTATGTGTCAAGCACTGTTCTAAACACTGGGGTAGACACAATCTAATCAGGTTGGTCACAGTTTCTGTCCCACATGGGGCTCACAGTCTTATAGCAGTGTGTGCAGTCCCAGTATGGTCCTGGAAAGATAGAGGCAGATCATTTGGCATTGTCTACAAACTGCCATTTCTGCTCTTATTAGGATCACCAATTTCCCTCTAGAAGATCTCTTCAAAAAGCCCCTCCATCTCTGTCCAGATACAGCCCTGAGGTCCTGCAGCCTCCCAGCCACTGACCAGAGGGAGCCATGCGACAGGACCCATTAAGCCTGCTGGGAACCAGCCTAGGACAGTGGGAAGGGGAAAAAATAAAATAAAAAAAAGTCTCCCTCGACTTCCCACCCTTTCCCCGCCTCCTCTGAACCGGTGCGATGCCATTAGGCAATACTGGAACACGCTCTCCCAGAGCACCGGGCCTGGGCAGCCCCAGAGGGACTTGCCCGGGGTGGGCGGAAGGGAAGCCAGCAACAGGCGAAATACCAACATTATTATTATAATGCTCCTGCCTAGGCTCAGAAGGGATCGGTCAATCGTATTTAAGTGCTTACTGTGTGCCAAGCACTGTTCTATTCGATGAAAATCTCACAGAAGTCTTCTTGGACCAACGGATCTAAGCCACAAGTGAAAGTGTTGACAGTGAAAGGGTTTTTTCTGAGAGACAGGGTCCTACCAGGAGTTGTGATGCTGCATCTAAGCTAGGTCAAGGAAGACTCAATCTCTGGGTCCAAGTGCAATCACTGTTTACTGAAGCCCCACATCACCACGTGCAAGCATTGGAAAGCCCGACTCCACCAGCAGACTGTCCCAGATCCATTCTGTGTTCCACCTTTGAAGCTTAGGCGTGTGCGAAACTGTTGTGAGGACACTTCTTTAGAGCCTTCCCCTGAATGATACTATTTAAGGTCGCCAGTAATGGTCTGTAGCCTTAAAGGTCACTTGTATCTGTATCCTTGGATGTTTTCTTTATCTTATCCTTTCCCACCAGTCCTCATTCTTGGCTCTCCTATCTAGCTGTTCCTCCTTAATTTGGTTATCTTATCAGAGGAGTTTCTCAAGACTTTTCACTCCTTTGATTTGTTCATTGTTTCTTCCTTCATTTTAACTGTTTCTGTATTGACAGAGCCTCTTTGTTCTCAGGCCCCTCAGTATTCCTGAGCAGAAATCAACTTCAAGGACGTTGAGTGAGATTGGAGATCAGAGAGGTGGAGGGCAGGAAAGAGCAGGGCTTTCTCTTGTGCAGCTAAATTAAAAAGCTAGCTGCACTAGAAAAGTGTGAATGGGGCAAAAAGAAATTGTTATTGTTTGGTCTTAAAGGAGGAAGACACCCAGTGAGGCAAATAATCAAAGGCTTCCAGTTGAGAGTAATTATCATCCACAGATTGAGAGAGTTGATCTGTGCAGCAGCACTGAGTTTAGATGGAAGGGGGAAGAGGTTGGCATCAGAGACACCAGTGATGCAGTAATCTTACCATGATATGACAAGAGCTGATTGAGCAGTGTGACTCAGTGGAAAGAGCACAGGTTTGGAAGTTAGAGGTCATGGGTTCTAATCCCTGCTATCCCACTTGTCAGCTGTGTGATTTTGGGCAAGTCATTTCACTTCTCTGTGCCTCAGTTACCTCATCTGTAAAATGGGGATTAAGACTGTGAGCCCCACGTGGGACAATCTGATTCCCTTGTACCTACCCCAGTGCTTGGCACATAGTAAGTGCTTAAATACCATCATTATCATTAAAGAATGAGGGACTGATCCAGGAACTGTTATGGAGGAAGAACCTCCTTACATTGTTATTTGAACATATTGTGTCTATCACTTTTTAATATATTTATATCATTTGAGTGATTTTTTTTGAAAATTTTGGAAACATGTACTGAACATTATTTCCTATGAAAAAGAATGCTTTGCCTACCACTACCATTCTTTCACTTATCACTCTATTTTCATGGAGCTCACCTCCTCCAAGAGGCCTTCCCAGACTGAGCTTCCCCTTTTCCCTCTGCTCCCTCTGCTGCCTCTTTACCCCCACTTCACCTCTCCTCAGCTAAGCCCCCTTTTCCCCCCCTTTCCCTCTGCTCCTCCCCCTCTCCCTTCCCCTCCCCTCAGCACTGTGCTCATCCGCTCATTTGTATATATTTTCATTATCCTATTTATTGTGTTAATGAGATGTACATCCCCTTGATTCTATTTATTGCTATTGTTTTTAATGAGATGTACATCCCCTTGATTCTATTTATTGCTACTGTTTTTGTCTGTCTCCCCCGATTAGACTGTAAGCCTGTCAATGGGCAGGGACTGTATCTGTTGCCGATTTGTACATTCCAAGCGCTTAGTACAGTGCTCTGCACATAGTAAGGGCTCAAATACTATTGAATGAATGAATGCATAAAAGGGATGATTAAAGTAGAGCAATACATGGAAAAAAAGTTACAGCCCATAAACCCAGTGACACACCCACTGGGATCTTCAAACATGGAGGAGATAAAATGCTTAAATATTCACACAAGCTCTCTCTGATATATGGAACACCACGAGGTCAACCAACATGCCATGGTCCTCAGCATCTTCAAGAAGATAGATGAAGGATCGGACTGCAGGAAATTTCAGAGCACCTCAGTAATCTCCATTCCAAGCAGGATCCTACTCAATATCCTTCTAGACCGGATACAAGAAATTATTTTTGGCCAATTGCTCCCCAAATCACAATATAGCTTCAGACTACACTGGCAATGATTATCTGATCTTTACAGCATATCATTCCCTCAATTCTCCCCCCATTTCCCTCTGCTCCTCCCCCTCTCCCTTCCCATCCCCTCAGCACTGTACTCGTCTGCTCAACTGTATATATTTTCATTACCCTATTTATTTTGTTAATGAAATGTACTTCGCCTTGATTCTATTTAGTTGCCATTGTTTTTACGAGATGTTCTTCCCCTTGACTCTATTTATTGCCACTGTTCTTGTCTGTCTCCCCCGATTAGACTGTAAGCCCGTCGAACAGCAGGGACTGTCTCTATCTGTTGCCGACTTGTTCATTCCAAGCGCTTAGTACAGTGCTCTGCACATAGTAAGCGCTCAATAAATACTATTGAATGAATGAATACAGGAAGAGTGTAGGCAACACTACCAAGCTCACAGTGAAAATTACATAGTTTACAAAATTGAAAGTAGTAGCAGGCACTGCAAGCAACATGAAAGCACAATTAAGAAGAGAGTCTTTCTGGGTGCATAGTAGGGATGGACCTGTGGATTCTGCATTGGCTTTTTCAACCTCACATGGACCCATAATTGAATTTCACCAGCACCCAAAAACTTGAGGATAAGTGAAGTCCCCCTAGTTCTTGCTCCCAAAGAGCTTCTTCTAGACCATCTTGCAACCTTCATTAGTTGAATTGCATTTACTGACTGCCCTGGAGGTCCACATCTAACAGGACATGCAAATGACTGTAAAGCACTTCACTGAATTAGTCAGGCTGATGATGAGTCTAGAGAAAATTGAGGTGATGCACCAGGGAAACCATACACATAACTCAAAATTCAGTTGAACAACATAGGGCTAAAAGGTGTGACAGAATTCTGCTTACCTAGGGAACACACTGGCCAATGATAGGCAAGGAAGTAGAAAACTGAATTAATTAGGCAAGTACATGCTTTGGGAGATTGTCAAACAGAATGTGATGGCAGTGTGCTATCAGGCTCCTGATCAAATCAAAGGTCTACAGAGCTGATCCTTCTCCCACCTTCTCTATGTCTGCGAGACGTGCCACACACAGGCACCATTAGACTGTAAGCAACTCAAGGGCAGAAATCACATCTGTTACTTCTACTGAGTAGGGTCTCATTCTGGTGATAATGAGGACAGACCTTTGAAGAACCACTATGGAAACAAAATTGATCTAGTGGATAGCAATCAAGAGAGGGATTGCTTTGCTTGAACACAGGCTTTGAGTAAAAGCAGTCTTGTAATGAGCCAGACCCCCCAGAGGAGTCAAATACATCATAGCGCAAAAGAAATTTCCACCCACTGATACATAGTGGGAGACTGCCTATTATGCATCAGTAATTTCAGCTGACATTGCAAGTGTAGGAAGTCCCTCTCTGATAGTAATCAATGGCATTTATTAAAACACATACTATGTGCTGAGTACTGTGCTAAGCATTTGGGAGAGTACAGTAGAACAGAGTAGGTAGACATAATTCCTGCCCACATGGGGCTAACAGACCAGAGGGGGCAGAAAATATTAAATTACAGATGGATCCACACATAAGTGTTGTGGGGCTGGAGGAAGGGTGTATATCAAAGTGCTTAAAAGGTACAGACCCAAATGCATGAATGAAGCAGAAGGGAGGGCTTAGACAGGGAATTGAGGGTTCAGTGAAGGAAGGTCTCTTGGAAGAGATGATTTTAACAGGGTTTTGAAGATGGACAGAATGGTAGTCTGTCATATGAGAAGAGGAAGAGGGTTTCCAATCAGAGGGAGGATGTGGGCCAGGGATCATCAGGGAAAGAGGTAGATTTGCATTAGTTTGTGTTGGAGGAATGGAGTGTGCAGACTGGAATGTAGTAGGATAGCAAGGTTGCATAGGAGGAGGTGAGCTGATGGAGTGTTTTAAAGATGGTGGAAACGGTTCTTGATGAGTGAAGAAATGTTAGACTGATCTTTTTTGTAGAAAAATTGTCCCAGAAGCAGCATGAAATATGGACTGGAGTAGGGGTGAGATAGGGAGGCAGGGAGGTCTTTTTTTACTCACCCAAATGCTTAGTACAGTGCTATACACACAGTAAGCACTCAATAAATGACTGATTGAGGGGGAGAGCAGATTGAGTGAGGATTTTCTATTTGGGGCAGGGATGGATAGAAAACCACTGGAGGTTTTTGAGGATTTGGATGATGTGAGAAGAACAATTTTTATAGATAAATGATAAGTTTAGCAAAGTGATCCAGGCAACAGAATGAAGTATGTACTAGATGGAAGAGAAGCTTGAGGCAGGGAGGTCAGCAAGGAGGCTAATGTAATACTCGGAGGATGCGTCAAGTACTTGGACCGGTGTGGTAACAATTTGGAAAGAGAAAAAGAGGCAGATTTAAGCAATGTTGTGTGGGTAGAACCAACAGGATTTGATGATGGCCTGAATGTGTGTTGAATGAGAAAGATGAGTTGAGGATAATGCCAAAGGTATAGGCTTGTTAGGGAAGATGGAGGTGCAGTCTACAGTGCTGGAAAAGTCTTGGGGAGAAGTAGGGTAGGGTAGGAAGATGAGGTGTTCCATTTTGGACATGTTAAATTCAAAGTGTCCACAGGACATCCAAGCAGAGACAGAGACAGGCCAGAGCTGGAAGCATAGATTTGAGAATCATTCACAGAGAGTTGGTAGTTGAAGCCATGGGAGCAAATAAGCTCTCCAACTACCAACTCTCTGTGAATGAGGAGATAGGTTTTAAGAAGAAGCAGGCACCTCTTCAAGATCTTGTAAATATTATCCCTTGTGCTGTTGCATTTTTTATTCCCAGCATATTCTGACATTTCCATTTCTCCTTAGCATCATGTTTTTCCCTAAGCCACTGTACAAAGGCAGCCACCCCATTTTCCCCTGAAGACAAAGCAATAATGGGACCTGGCTGTTTCCCCAACCTCGGAGCACAAGTTCCACCCCTCACCACAAGACATGGCACAGATTCCCTCCTCTTTGTCATTCAGCCTCCCTCCCTGCCTTGTTCCAGTGCAGTTGGTTGAAGAACAGCATGCCTTCTGAACTTTTAGGACACTGGGAAGACCATGGCTGTTGTGACTTGAATTCTGACCAGCCCAACCTGAGCGGTGAGAAGCATGAATGAAACCGCTCTTTTAGCCACAATGTTCAGCCCTTATCATACATACTTCCATCAGGAGCCCCAGGTTCACACCAACCATGACTTTCGTGGACTAGGGGAGCCTCAGTGACACAAAGTAGAAGTCAAACCACACCTCTGATCACCAAGATTACTGTAGAAAGTTCTTTTACTTACCTTTACCAATGTGCAAGGGAGTGACACATGCATACACTCACTCACTCCACCATCTAAGGAACTAGTACAAATCTGCAGTCAAAGGATCCCATTCTGCCAATGCTTCTTCTTTCTACTTCCGATTGGTGCTGCCTTCTGCCACTTCACTTGCTTTTCTTGCTACATCTCCTTGCCTAAGTGCATCCAAGTACCTCACTATACTTCAAAGGGGCTGCCTTTTATCTGCCTTAAGCATGGCAGCTGTGGCTCTTCATAGCAGTCATTGATTGGTTCGGGCCCGTTACTGGGTAGAACAGGGACAGAAGGCCACACTTCCCACTATGTTCCATCCCCACAGGCCAGCAATCACCTGTCTTAGGTAGAGCCCATCAGTGGCTTCACAAAGTCTCTTCCTTGTTACTGTTCAAGGGATCAGAAATAGTCATTACTAAGGCAGCTTCATGTGGGCTCACCACAGTTTCTGCCCTTGTCTTTTATGTTGTTTTTCTATATTTACTGCTTCATCTTTCCTTATATGTCCATCACCAGGCCCTCTTCTCCCTTTATTATTAGATTGTGCGTCCCCTGGGGCCCAGGGACTGTGTGTAATTCTTCTCCTTACATTATTTTTCCTACATGCTTTGTATAGGGCTTTACATCCAGTAAGCTCTCGCTGTAGATACTATTAAATGACCGAATGAATGAATGAATGCTCTTCACTAGACTGATGTGTCTTCAGCTGCTCTATTACAATGGTTCCCCACTATATTCAACTCTTTGTGATTCTGCTTCATTTTATATTTTAAAACGATTCTTCTTGCCACACTGCTGAATGCTTTTCTAATTTCATATCACCATAGAAGAGCTATTAAGACACTGAGTTGCCAACATCATTTTTTTCCATGTCCCAGCTGCTAACATGTGATGTGTTGAGCATTCCTTCTGCACTGGTGGACTGATTGCGCTGTTGAACTCTGGTCCACCGGAGGATTGTTTGAAGGTTTGGAAGCCCCCTTTCTTCCCCTACCAGGACTCCCTACTGTAAGAAAGAAGCCTGACATCTTTCCATAGAAGTACTAAAAAGTGAAACAAATCAAAATAAGAAAGGAAAGTGTATTTCTGCTAGCACAAACACAGGTGTTATTACCTAGGACATATCTCTCCCTGGTCCTCTATACTCAGCTACACACACAGTGCATGCCCGCTGATGGGAAGAATGGGAAGCAGCATGACTGCCTAGTGGAAATAGCACAGCCTGAGAGTCAGAGGACCTGGTTTCGAACCCTAGCTCCTCTACATGTCTGTTGTGTGACCTTGGGCAAGTCACTTATCTGTGCTTCAGTTACCTCATACTCATGTAATACTCAAGACTGAGGGAGTTTTTCCCATTTTCTTGCAGAAGCAAGAAATGAAAAATCAAACCACAAATGACAACAAGAACAATGACAAAAATGCAGTTGTCCCCTGCACAACCAGATAGGCCAGCCCCAGAATTATAGAGTAAATGATCCCCCTTCTTGCTTTAAAGATTTTTCCACAAAATGAGCATTGGAAATTACATGTTACCTTAGCATATGCATTAGTAAAATCTTGCGGTTTCCACTCTTTCCTTTCACATGAAATTTGTGAATAGAGTATATAAAAATTCAAAAAGGAGTAAAAACCACATACAACACACTTTTCAAAAATGACTTCCATTTCCTGACAAAATACCAGCCAGCTATAGGAAGATTGCCAGCTGGTGTCTAAGGCCAATATTTTTTAATTGACTCATCATCCCAATAAAGATTATTAATGTTGCAAAAATTTACCCCCACAGGGTCATGATCCGTGTTGCCTCCAAACAGGAGGCCTAATTTGCAGGTTCTATACTTGGAATTCAGGAAGACTGAATTATGGGAAATCATATGTGATCTTCTTCTTCCCCTAACTTGAGTTCTCCATATAGCCACATTCATGTTTGGTTTTATGCCATTGTGAATCTGCTACTAAAAAGCTTCACAACATCACCAAGATCCACCCTTTCCTCTCCATCCAAACTGTTACCACGTTAGAGCAATCACTCATCCTATCCTGAGTGGATTACTGCATCAGTCTCCTTCCTTACCTCCCAACCTCCTGCCTCTCCCCACGTCAGTCCATACTTCACTTCACTGCCCGGATTATCTTCCTACAGAAACAGTCAGGGCATGTCACCCTCTTCCTCAAAAATCTCCAGTGGTTGCCTATGGACCTCTGTATCAAACAAAAACTCCTCAGCATTGACTTTAAAGCTCTCCATCAACTTGCCCCCTACTGCCTCACCTCCCATCTTTCCTGCTACAGCCCAGCCTGCACAATCCGCTCCTCCTGTGCTAATCTTCTCACTGTGCCTCTATCTCACCTGTCTTGACTCTGACCTCTGGCCCACATCCTACCTCTGGCCTGGAACGCCCTCCCTCCTCAAATCCACTAAGCAATCAATCATCCCCCCTTCAAAGCCCTACTGAAGGCTCACCTCCTCCAAGAGGCCTTTCCAGACTAAGTCCCCTTTTCCTCAGCTCCCCCTCTCTTCCATGTCACCTTGACTCGCTCCCTTTGCTCTTGCTCCCTTCTCCCCGCCCCACAACACTTATGTATATAGGCATATATCTATAATTCTATGTATTTGTATTGATGCCTATTTACTTGTATTGTCTGTCTCCCCACTCCCCAGACTGTGAGCCCGTTGTTGCCAGGGATTCTCTCTCTTTAATGCTGTATTGTACTTGCCAAGCACTTAGTACAGTGCTCTGCAGACAGTAAGCATTCAATAAATACAACTGAATGAATGAATCATTTTCAAAATCAGGCTTTAAAAAAATGAATATTTATTGCAACAAATGATAAATGCCAATTCAATTCATTCATTCATTCATTCATTCAATAGTATTTATTGAGTGCTTACTATGTGCAGAGCACTGTACTAAGCGCTTGGAATGTACAAATCGGCAGCAGATAGAGACAGTCCCTGCCCATTGACGGGCTTACAGTCTAATCAGGGGAGACAGACAGACAAAAACAATACCAATAAATAGAATCAAGGGGATGTACATCTCATTAAAACAATAGCAATAAATAGAATCAAGGTGATGTACATCTCATTAACAAAATAAATAGGGTAATGAAAATATATACAATTGAGCGAATGAGCGCAGTGCTGAGGGGAGGGGAAGGGAGAGGGAGAGGAGCAGAGGGAAAGGGGGGAAAAAAGGGCTTAGCAGAGGGGAGGTGAAGGGGGGGTAGAGGGGGAGCAGAGGTAGCAGAGGGAGAAGGGGAAGCTCAGTCTGGGAAGGCCTCTTGGAGGAGGTGAACTCTAAGTAGAGTTCTGAAGAGGGGAAGATAATTAGTTTGGCGGAGGTGAGGAGGAAGGGCATTCCAGGACCACGGGAGGACGTGGCCCAGGGGTCGACGGTGGGATAGGCGAGAACGAGGGACGGTGAGGAGGTGGGCTGCAGAGGAGCAGAGCGTGTGGGGTGGGCAGTAGAAAGAGAGAAGAGAGGAGAGGTAGGAGGGGGCAAGGTGATGGAGAGCCTTGAAGCCTAGAGTGACAAGTTTTTGTTTTGTGCGGAGGTCGATAGGCAACCACTGGAGGTTTTTAAGAAGGGGAGTGACATGCCCAGAGCATTTCTGCAAGAAGATGAGCCGGGCAGCGGAATGAAAAATAGACTGGAGTGGGGACAGACAGGAGGAAGGGAGATCAGAGAGAAGGCTGACACAGTGAGCAAATGCATGGTGCAGTTGATAGAGCACAGGCCTGGGAGTCAGAGAGTTGTGGGTTCTAATCCCAGCTGTGCCACCTGTCTACTATATGACCTTGGGCAAGTCATTTCACTTTTCTGGGCCTCAGTTTCCTCATCTGTAACATGGGGATTGAGACTGTGAGCCCCACATGGGACAGGGACCGTGTCCAACCCGATTTGTTTGTATCCACCCCAGCACTTAGTACGGTGCCTAGCACACAGTAAGCACTTAACAAATACTAGAATTATGATTATTAAATGATTAAGAAAAGTTTTCAGAATTTAAAATATTTTCTGAAGAATAGAATCATTCAATCAATCAATGGTACTTATTGAGTGCCTAGCACTATACTAAGCACTTGGGAGAGTACTATATGATAGTTTAGTAGACACATTCCCTGCCCACAAAGAGCTTACAGTCTAGAGGAGGAGACAGATGTTAATACAAATCAATAATTTATAATATATAATTTATAGATATGTACATAATAGAAGAAATTTCACTTGGACAATTTTATCTGTTCTCAGAAATAGGTTTGTTATGATAAGTCCATATTGAACTCTGGCTACTAGGATGAATTTTTCAAAGCTTTTAATTATTAATTGTACCTTAATGATGATGTAGGTATCTTATTATTGACCATGAATAGGACACGAGGTATATGTTCAAAGCTGAAAGTCTCATCTTCCCTTCCAAATCCTCTAATCCTAACTTTCCCTTAAATGTTGGCAATACCACCATCCTCCCCATCTCTCTCATCCACAACAACAGCATTTTCCTGCCTGAGTCCTCTATCTCTTTTGACGCCCATATTCAGTTAGTTACCAAATCCAGCTGATTCTTTCTTCACAACTCTGGAATCTACCCCTTCCACTCCATCTACACTGCTGCCATACTGCTTCAAGTACTTGTCACAGCTCATCTCAACTACCGCATCAACCTACATCAGCCTCCTTGATGACCACTCTAAACTGTAGGCTGCTGTAACTGTAAGGGAATATGTGTACCAACTCTGTTGTACTCCACTCTCCCAAGCACTTAGTAAAGTACTCTGCACATAGTAAGCACTCAATAAACACCATTAATCGATGGATTGATTGACCACCCTGCCTCCAGTCTCTCTTCTCTCCAGTCCATAGTTCACTGTGCTGTCTGGATCATTTTTCTGAAACATTATTTTTCACATTTCTCCCCACTCCTTAAAAACTTCCAAAGGCTGTCTACTCCTCTCCACATCAAGCAGGAACTCCTAACCATTGGCTTCATGGCACTAAATGAGTTCGCTTCCCCTCTACCTATCCTCATTTCTCTCCTACCATACCCCAGATTCATTAATTCGATCATATTTATTGAGCCCTTACTGTGTGCAGAGCACTGTACTAAGCGTTTGGAATGTACAATTCAGCAACAGATAGAGACAGCAAAACAAAACAAGTAGACAGGCATCAATACCATCAAAATAAATAGAATCATAAATATATACACATTATTAATAAAATAGAGTAATAAATAATATATACAAATGTACACAAGTGCTGTGGGGAGGGGAAGGAGGTAGAGGAGAGGGAGGGAGTAGGGGCAATGGGGAGGGGAGGAGGGGCAAAGGGAAAGGGAAGGCTCAGTCTGGGAAGGCCTTCTGGAGGAGGTGAGCTCTCAGTAGGGCTTTGAAGAGGGGAAGAGAGTTAGTTTGGCGATTGTGAGGAGGGAGGACATTCCAGGTCAGAGGTAGGATGTGGGCCAGGGGTCGAATAATAATAATAATAATAATGATGGTATTTGTTAAGCGCTTACTATGTGCCAAGCACTGCTCTAAGCACTGGGGTAGAAAAAGGTAATCACCACCTTTCCTCACCTCGCTACTCTCCTACTATAACCCAATCTGCACATTTCACTCCTCTAATGCCAACTTAGTCACTACCTCAATCTCATCTATCTCGCAGCTGACCTCTTGCCCACATCCCGCCTCTGGCCTCAAGTGCCCTCCCTTTTCATATCTGACAGTCAGTTACTCTCCACCTGTTCACAGCTTTATTGAAGGCACAGCTCATCCAAGAGGCCTTCCCTGACTGAGCACTCCCTTCCTCTTCTCCCATTCCCTTCTGCCTTGCCTTGACTTGCTCCATTTATCCTTCCCCCATCCCAGCATTAATGTACATATTTGTAATTTATTTATTTATATTACTGTCTCCCACTTGAGACTGTAAGCTCACTGTGGGCAGGGAATGTGTCTGTTTATTGTTATATTGTACTATTGTTATATTGTACTCTCCCAAGCACTTAGTGCATGCTCTGCACACAGTAAGTACTCAATCAATATGACTGATTATCATTAATAGTAATAATAATAGTGATTTGGCAGGAGAGAACTTATTGTGTGCCTTAAAGCCAGTGGTGAAGAATTTCTGTTTTATGCAAAGAAGAGTGGAAGACCATTGGAAGTTTGTGAGGAATGGGGAAGATGTGTGCAGAATAGCATTTCAAAAAAGGAACTGGACAGCAGAGTGAAGTATGGATTGGAGAGGAGAGATACTGGAGACAGGTAGACAAGTAAAGAGGATGATGTGATAGTTCATTTAAATGGAAGTAAAGGGACAGCCCCTGGAAATGTCGGAAAGGATTTAGAGGTAGATTGGAAATGGGTGTTGAAAGAATGGGAGGAGTCAGGAATAATGCCAAGGTTGTGGCCCTCAGAGATATTCATTCAGTAGTATTTATTGAGTGCTTACTATGTGCAGAGCACTGTACTAAGCGCTTGGAATGAACAAGTCGGCAACAGAGACAGTCCCTGCCCTTTGATGGGCTTACAGTCTAATCGGCAAGATGGAGGTGTTGTTAACTGTTTGGAAAGGTAAGTGTTACTATTATCATCATTATTATTATCATCATCATTATCATTATAATTATGATACTTGTTAAGCAGTTACTATGTGTCAAGCACTGTACTAAGTGCTGGGGTAGATGCAAGATAATCAAACTGGACACGGTCTCTGTCCCACATGGGGCTCATAGTCTAAGTAGGTGAGAGTAGGATTTAATTCCCATTTTACAGATGAGGTAACTGTGGCACAGAGAAATGAAGTGACTTACCCAAGGTCCCACAACAGACAAGTGGAGGAGCCAGGATTAGAACCCAGGTCCTCTGACCGCTAGGCCTGAGCTCTGTATACTAGGGCACACCGTTTCTCAGGTGCTAGAGAGGATTTGGAAGGGAAGATGATGAGTTCAGTTTCACACATATTAAGTTTGAGATGCCAGAGTGACACCCATGTAGAGATGTCCTGGAGAGAGGAAGAAATTTTGATGACAAAAGAAGGGAAATTGCAGAGTGAGGTAGATTTGGGAGTCATCCACATAGAGGTGATAGTCGAAACCATAGGAAATGGATGAGCCATCCAAGGAATGAGTGTAAATTGAGACGCTGAGGGGATCCATGATAGATCTTTGTGAGTCATCCATACTTAGGGGACAAAAGGTGGAGAACAAGCCAGGGAAAATAATTAGCAGGAGCAGCCAGGACGGTAAGAACAGAACAAAAAGAGAACTGTCTCAGTAAAATAAAAAATGTTTACAGGAGAAGGGAATGGTCCTCAGGGCCAAAAGCAGCTCAGTAGTCGACTGTGAGTTCATGGGGACAGGGACTGTATCTTATTTGATGATCTTGTATCTACCCCGGCACTTAACACAGTGCTTGGCACATAGGAAGCGCTGAAAAAATACCACAACTGTTATGTAGTAAAATTCATTAGATTTGGCAAGAAGGCATTAGTGACTCTGTAGAGACCCTTCGGTGGGGTGAAGAGGTCAGAAACTAGATTGTAGAGGGGCAATCAGCTGACCGTGAGGAGGCTTGTGTTTGCTACGAAGGGGTAATAAAATAAAAACATTTTAATAGTGTCAGCTCTTTTCCTTACCCCACAGTGATTTCTTTTGGCTAGAGGCCTCTCCTTACGGACATCACAAGGCGTTCATCAGTTGTACTGATGCCCGAGCTCATGCTTACGAGAGGACTCATTCATTCATTCAATTGTATTTATTGAGCGCTTTCTGTGTGTAGAGCACTGTATTAAGTGCTTGACTCATTCTGCCATCTCTGCCATCTCAGAGGAACAGCATGGCTTAGTGGGAAGAGCATGTGCTTGGGAGTCAGAAAGACCCCGGTTCTAAGCCCGGCTCCACCACATGTCTGCTGTGTGACCTTGGGCAAATCATTTCACTTCTCTGGGCCTCAGTTACCTCATCTGTGAAATGGGGATCACGAGTGTTAGCCCCCGGTGGACTATGTCCAACCTGAATGACTTGTATCTACCCCAACTCTTAGAATAGCACCTGGCACATAGGAAGCGCTTAACGAGTACCATTGGTATTATTATTATTAGGTCTTGGGATCCAGTGCGAAAGTGGAAGTGGCTGTGCCATGACAGGAACCTTGATGTCAGTAAGGTGGAGATGTGGATTCCTGCTTGTGGCCCTGCATTGCTGGCCCCCACTGTTTATAAGTTATCTCCCTGGAACCCTTATGTCTCCCCTTCTTACCTCCTACCCATGTCCCCTGGTCAAAGCCTTGTCTATCCTAAGACCAATGACGTGTTTGGAGACATCCTTCAGGAGAGATATAATTGAACCCTACTAAACCACTCAAATACACTTAAATGAAGTGGACTGTGTCCCCTCAGAACGGAATAGACCTCTCAGAGACCTGGGACATATTATTTATCATTTTTTAGACCTCCTCCTTATCCCCTCCCCCATCCACAGCCTTTTTCTTTTGTTCTCACATATGAGCTTTCTTTTTGCATTTTCCCAGTGTTTGCATGGCCTCTGCCACTTCTCATAATGATTCGACTACTAAAAATACCACGAGGAATGCTTAAGAAGGCTTTTGTGTTTCCAAGTTGCCATGGAGACTGTTTTGTGTACAGCTGTATGTGTAAATGTGTATTTTGGACAGTTTTTTTAAAAAACATGTATAATTTACCAAACCATAACAGCTACTTCAGAGCTCTACAGTTCAGTGTGATAATGCATATTTAAATAATTTTATAGCATGTTATTTATTGTTATTTACTTAATAGACTATAACAGCTTCTTCAAAGCCAATTGTGTACACTAAATAGGCATTTTCAGAGTTCTAAAAATTGCCAATTATTTACTCTGCAGTAGCAGTCGATAGTCCCTAGGACAGTATAATCCATTTAGTGTGCTGTGGATTTCAAAGAGTGTTGAAGAAATGTTCCCCTGAAAGAACAGGATCCAAGTTGCCAATAGTTTCAATTAAAAAGAGGTAATATAAAGGGGTAAGGTACTCAGCAGTTGCCAAAGGAGAGGTAATCACTGTTCATGTTTATTTTGCACCAACTAAAGCAGAAGAAAATGTGACTTCTAAGGGGTGGTGAAAGGGATTCTAGGGACCAATGGGGTTAAAGCCTGAAGAGTCTCCAAAACCCTAAAAACCTCTCTTTACTAACAGCAGTGTTTACTAACAACCCCAATGGGGGTTGGGGAGGCAGAAGATAATTAGAAAAGATGAAGTTACCTAATCCTCTTGGGCCTCTCAGCTGTCTCAGTGGAAAGAGCACGGGCTTTGGAGTCAGAGGTCATGAGTTCGAATTCCGGCTCTGCCACTTGTCAGCTGTGTGACTGTGGGCAAGTCACTTAACTTCTCTGGGCCTCAGTTACCTCATCTGTAAAATGGGAATTAAGACTGTGAGCCCCATGTGGGACAACCTGATTTCCCTATGTCTACCCCAGCACTTAGAACAGTGCTCTGCACATAGTAAGTGCTTAACAAATACCAACATTATTATTATTATTATTAAATGTCGACCACCTCCTTCTGGAGACATTATCCAAGTTGGGCTTCACTGACAATGTCCACTTTTGGTTCTCTTTGTCTCTCTCTTGCTGCTCATTCTCAGTCTCTTTCATGGGCTCCTCCTCTGCCTCCCACCCCCTAACTGTGAGTGTCCCTTCACTTAGAACTCTCTCTTTCAACTCCCCCATTCAGTCTGTCACTAAATCCTGTCAGTTTTTCCTTCACAATGCTTCCAGGACTTCCTCTCCAATCAATGAATCAAACAGTCACTGGTATTTATGGAGCGCTAACTAGGTGCAGAGCCCAGCACTAAGCTCTTGGAGGGTACAATGCAACAGAATTAGCAGAAACGTTCCCTGCCCTTAACGAGCTTACAGTCTAGAGGGGGAGACAAATATTAATATAAATAAATAATTTATAATGTATAATTTAAAGATAGGTACATAAATGCTGTGGGGTTGGGATGGGGTGAATGTCAAATGTCCAAAGGTCAGAGATCCAAGTGCATAGACGATGCAGAAGGGAGAGCAAGCTGGGGAACATGTTGTAGTTTCCAAGTGTTTAGTACAGTGCTCTACACACAGTAAGCACTCAATAAATATGATTGAATGAATGAATGAATGAACAACGGGCTTAATCATGGAAGGCCTCTTGGAGGAGATGTGACCTTAATCTCTCCATTCGAATATTCACCACAATGGCCTAGGAACTTGTCATAACCGAACATATCCACTGCATCAGGCTCCTCACAGGACTGCCTGCCTCTTGTCTCTTCCCCTATACAGTCCTTACTTCACTCTGTGGCCCAAATCATTTCCCCAAAACCATCAAGCAAAAGCTCCTTACCATCTCCTTGAAGGTAATAATAATAATAATAATGTTGGTATTTATTAAGCGCTTACTATGTGCCGAGCACTGTTCTAAGCGCTGGGGTAGACACAGGGGAATCAGGTTGTCCCACGTGGGGCTCACAGTCTTCATCCCCATTTTACAGATGAGGGAACTGAGGCACCGAGAAGTTAAGTGACTTGCCCAAAGTCACACAGCTGACAAGTGGCAGAGCCGGGGTTCGAACCCATGACCTCTGACTCCAAAGCCCTGGCTCTTTCCAGTGAGCCACGCTGCTTCTCATCATCAGGTACTTCATCAGCTATCTCCTTCCTATCTACTGTCTTCGCCCACTACACTCCAGCTCACACTCTTCATTCCCCTCAAGCTAACCTCACTAATTACAGTATTTGTTAAGGGCTTACTATGTGCCAAACACTGTTCTACGTGCTTGGATAGGTACAAGTCAATTAGGTAGGACTTACCTAATTACCTGCCGCACATGAGACTTGCAGACTAAGTAGGAGGAAGTAGGATTGAATCCCATTTTACAGGCGAGGTAACTGATGCACAGGGAAGTTAAGTGACTTGCCTGAGATCACACAGCAGACACATGGCAGAGTGGAATTAGAACCCAAGTCCTCTGACTTTCAGGCCCGTGGTCTTTCCACTAGGCTATGCCGCTTCCCCTATTTGAAATCATATCTCCCCCAGGGGGCCTCCCCTATTTAATTTCTCCTCCCCCTCATTTTTTTTCCCTCCAGCTACCGACTACCACCTCAAGGCTTTTAAGCCAATCACCCACTCACAAACTAGCAACCACCTGCAGTAGCACATCTGCAGATGTCATGTTACTTAAATACTCACTCACTCATGGGAAGCAGTGTGGTCTAGTGGAAAGAGCATGGGCCTGGGAATCAGAAGACCTGGGTTCTAATCCTGGATCTCTGCAGCTTGTTTGTTGTGCAATAATGGGCGTCAATTCACTTCTCTGTGCCTCAGTTTCTTCATCTGTAAAGTGGGAATTAAATCCTGTTCCCTCCCACTTAGACTGTGAGCCCCATGTGGTACAGGGACCGTGTTCAACCTGATCACCTAGTATCTACCCCAATGCTTAGTGCCTGACACCCAATCAGCAATTAATAAATCCCATAATTATGTCCACTTTTCTTCTTGTAAACCATTTAGCAACCACCCCTTCCTCTAGATTGTAAATCCCTCCCAGGCAGGGATTATGTCCAGTAACTCTATTTCTATACTCTAAGTTGCTTATTTATTCATATTAATATTCTTATTCATATTGATATCTTAGACTGAAAACTCATTCATTCAATAGTATTTATTGAGTGCTTACTACATGCAGAGGACTATACTAAGCGCTTGGGAGAGTACGATACAACAACAAACGCATTCCCTGCCCACAACGAGCTTACAGTCTTGGGGCGGAGGGGGGGCGGGTAATAATGACTGTGGTATTTATTAAGCGCTTACTATGTGCCAGTCACTGTACTAAGTGCTGAGATAGATAGAAGCAAATCGGGTTGGACATAGTCCCCATCCCCCATGGGGCTCCCAGTTTCAATATGGGCAGGGAACGTGTCTGCTACTTCTGTTGTATTGTACTCTCCCAAGTAAGTGCTCAATAAATATGATCGATTGATTGATCATGCTCTCCCAAGGGTGGGATAGAATGTCCTGCACACATTATGCACTGAACAAATACTATCGATTGATTGTAAACATTTTATGTCCACCTGCTTCCCTGATTAGGTTGTAAGGCACCTGACTGTAAGTCTGAGAGGTATTGTCACTGTGTCATTTTAGCCCTAAAGGGGTCTAGCACATCAAAAACCTTTGAATGTACAGTGCAGCACCCCTGCCCACCTACTTATTCTGTGCACTTGATACCCCAGTGGGAATATGACTGGAAGTGATTGAGCAAATCACTAGCACTAGTATCAATTCCTCCGGGCAGATTCTCAGTCCTGAAGTCTCAGGCCCCAGGTGTTATCTGTCATTTCGATTGGAAGCCTTCATCATCACTGAGTGCCGAAAATATGGGAAAGTCTACAAGTAGTAAACCACATGTCCCTTGCCCTTATTGACGTTCACATCTCTTAGGGGAAAAAGTATCTACAAAGAGTGGGAGCAGGAGGAAGAACAAGGTCAAAACAGGCGGGTGCAGCGGTGTGGCAGGATGGAATAGGTGAATAAAAACCTGACTATACTCTTTGTTATACAGGTGTACGTATCTGCTAAGGATAGAAATACAGTCATGCTAAGACTGAGATTCTGAGAGTTCATTCTCACTCAACTTTCTGTCCCCTACCACCAATATCTACTGAGTTGAACTGGCAGTCCAGCTCTATCATGAGCTGTTCAAAGACATGACATGATATTGCGAAGACATTTAGCAACTCCAGCTGGGGATTTGATTCTGCAGTGGGTAAGGGTGATGTCTCATTCGGTGTAGCTCAGCCTGATATATAACTGGAACCGTTGAGAAAGCCCACGGAAAGCAGCGGAAACCTTTGTTTGAGATCCAGTTTTCACCTGAAAACTACAGATACACATACCAGAATGATTTTATGGCAGAAGATGGGATGTTCTGAAAAGGGTGTATCCATGGACTCTCTATGGGTCAGAAACGACTCAATGACATTTGAAGAAGAAGCAACATACAGTATCCGCGAGGTTGGGCAGGAATTCCTATGTTGCGTTCTGTCAGCATCATAATCTTACACAGGGACCTCGTTCTTCTAGGGCAAACCTAAATAAACTTCATAGAAAAAAGCAATTTATTTAGCCAGTCATTTTCCAGATTTGCTCAGCAATTACTTTGACTATTTGTGTTCAGATGTGACTTTTCCCCATCCCTACCCAGTCTTTCTGCTTGCCCTGGCAGAGAAATTTCAGCATTTAGACCTCCATAAATACGGTGAGAACACGCTATGGTATTCCATCATATCTGTTACCATTTGAAATCAGAAAAGGTAGAGGCACCAGCAAATATGAAAGCTAGGGGGGAGAAAAACACAAACTCCTTGGAACTGCAGCCAAGAAGCAGTTTCCATTCCAGATGATGATTTGGGTCAACTCTCATTTCATCTACATTGATTGCTCCATCACCATTATTTTCACGTGAGCTCCAGCTCTACCCTGCACCCTGTAATCATTTCCCAAACTGGGAACACAAATGCAGAAGTTCAACATGGCCATGCATCTACTCTCTCTCTAAAGGGTAAAATCAACTGACAAATATTAATTTGGCCTTCAGATGAAAGAGAGTAGTTTTCCTCATCACTGGGCTTGAAGGAATATGTTTTACAAATTTTGATAAAAATAATTCTTTGCAGAAGAGCCATTTCTAGCTCTGCATGTCCCTGGAGCCCTCAGGGAGGAGAAATTCCCTGGAGAAGCAGCAGCAAAAGAGAGCCTCATTTTGCTGACGGACACCCAGCTGTGCTACACACAGTGACAAAAAATCTGGGGCCCTCATTCAGGGCCACCACCAGTTTCTCCACTGTGGCATGACTGCTGCTATCTCTGGGCTATGTTGCATAATCACAGCATGGCAAGGGCAGTGGTAGCCTGGATTCCTCTTCATGCTTTGTCTAGGATAACTGTTCCAGACTCTTCACACACTTCCTCCAGTCCTGCTTTATAACCACAGATATTCTCCCCCTAAATAATAGTTGATGGATGCCAGTGGGTTTTAAAGTCAATCATGCAGTAAGAATAGTGACACTTATGGCAAGGCAACATGAAACCCATCAAAGCAACCTCATAAAGAAGCCATCACTGATGGTGAAAGATGGATGCAATTGTGCCCAAAGAGGTCAGTGTGGGACTGACAGTCCCCGCTATCCCTCATTGTGCTGTCAATTGACTGATTGATTTGCTGTGCCTAGTGTTGTTTTCGATTTTGCCTCATTTCTTGAGGCTTAAAAAGCTTCTACTCATAAAGAGTTGCTCCTTTCTTGATTGCAGTCTATTTGCAGAAATCGACTCTCAGTGCTCAGCTGGGATGAAGCAGTGTCTGAGGCTTTATTTTACTGTATCTTCTGAACATTTCTTCTGCCCTCCTCACTTACTCTTTTCCAATATCGGCTCACCATTCAGCAGCTGTTCAAGTATCCTGCTGTCGTTCATGCTTCTCACATGTCCTAATCAGTGCAGCAGGTGAACATAGCTTCAATGCTAGGAGACTGACTTCATACCAGGACTTCATCGTTTGCAATTCTGTTTTGCCATTCGATAGCGAGTGGAGTCTGCAAATGAGATTCATGGAAATACTCAAGGAGTCATATGCGGGGCTTGTGTGTGGCCCAGATATCAGAGCCATAAAGAAAGTCGGACGATATTACAGTTCCATAGACCCTTAATTAGGTCGGGGGCCTAACACTCTGCTGCTCCCACACGGTTTGACCATCTCCCACACAATGGGCTGGGTTTTATGATTAGGTTTGCTACTTCCCTGTCTATCAGTGGGTCAGTGTCCTGCCTAGGTAACGGAATTATAGAACAGTGCTTAGCTCTGTGTTGCTAATAGAGATTCTGTGGATGGCCTGTGCCCAGGCTGATTCATCTCCTTGGGTTTTTGAGACTTACTACCAGCCCCTCTTGCCTGGCTGATTTTATCATCACTTGAATGTCTTCTCGAGTAGAAATTAGAATTTAAGCCCATCAATGGGCAAGGATTGTCTCTATCTGTTGCCGAATTGTACATTCCAAGCGCTTAGTACAGTGCTCTGCACATAGTAAGCACTCAATAAATACTATTGAATGAATGAATGAATGATTGTATTGGGAACAAAACAGTGTGCCTAATGGACAGAGCACGTGCCTGGGAGTCAGAAAGACCTGAGCTCTAATCTTGGCTCTGCTATGTGACCTTGGGCAAGTGACTTAACTTCTCTTTGCTGCCGTTATCTTGTCTGTAAAATGGGGAGTAAGACTGTGAGGCCCATGTGGGGCATGGATTGTGTCCAACCTGATCAACTTGTATCTACTCCAGTGCTTAGTACAGTGCTTGGCACATGGTGAGTGCTTAAAAAATGCCATAAAAATAGATTTTAAAAAACCTAAGCAGGCAGCATATAGTGTAAGATTGGAGACAGACACAGTAGGATTTATTAACAGAGATGTCGAGATAACTCCCCCGTTTAAACTGTGAGCCCGTGATTGGGCAGGGATCGTCCCTGTTGCCGAATTGTACATCCCAAGCGCTTAGTACAGTGCTCTGCACATAGAAAGCACTCAATAAATACTATTGAATGAATGAATGAAATGTACTACTGAATAAATGTACATGTATAAGTGTTGAGGATGAGTGTAACTAAGGACATTTATTTTGTTAATGAAATGTACATCGCCTTGATTCTATTTAGTTGCCATTGTTTTTATGAGATGTTCTTCCCCTGACTCTATTTATTGCCATTGTTCTTGTCTGTCTGTCTCCCCCGATTAGACTGTAAGCCCGTCAAACAGCAGGGACTGTCTCTATCTGTTGCCGACTTGTTCATTCCAAGCGCTTAGTACAGTGCTCTGCACATAGTAAGCGCTCAATAAATACTATTGAATGAAAGTGTTGAGACATTTATAGGACTTGGGAATTAATCGAGGAAGCTAGGTTGGAGGAGGTAAATTTTCAAGAGATCTTTGAATATGGGGAGGGCTGTGGTCTGTTGGATTTGGAGAGGGAGTGAGTTCCAAGCTGGGAGAATGGCACGAGCAAGGGGCCAGAATTAGAAGAGTCAAGAGTGAGATACAGTTAGAAGGTTAGTTTGATGCAGTCATCTGCATACAGAAATTCTTGAATAACTATCTCCAGGACTTTGGATAATGCTTGACAGTTTGTTGAGTTGGAAGAGTCTTCCAGAAATGCCGTAGGATAGTGTAACACCGGTGTACAGGTATCTTGTTTCATCTTTCAGCATGGCTGTGTAGAATGAATTGAACAGGATTAGGTCCATTACACATTCTTGCATTTATCAAGTGCTTATTATGTAACAAGCACTGTGCCAAGCACTGGAGTAGATGCAATTCAATCAGATCAGACACACTCCCTGTCCCACCTTATCGGTGAGGGAGAACAGATTAGTCAGGACACCCTTGGCTCTGACCCAGGAGCCAAATTTGCTACAGAATTTCCAAAACTCTCAGTTGGTCTGATGGCATCGCATGCTTTTGTAAGGTCTATGAAAACTGTGTAGAGTGATTCAGCCATAGCTCTCCTCAGCTTCCCAAGACAGCTGTGAACCAAATTCTAGGAAGGGGGTGGAGGCAATGAATACCGCTTCCAAAAACTCTCAGAGTGTTCAACCGGGAATAGGAGAAGTCGAGGTGAAGGTGGCAGGGAGGGGCAGATTCTGAAAGGGACTGGAGAGGAGGAGGGGAGATTTTAGGTAAATCACACCTAATAGTTTCAATTTTTCTCAGTAAACTAGGTGGCCAGGTCATTAGGGGCAAGAGATGGGGAAGGCAGGGGGAAAGGGGGTTTGACGAGGGAGTTATATGTCTGGGACAACTGGTGAGGGCGATGGGCATAGGAGTCAATAAGGATAGAAATTCAATTTTGCTGGGCAGAGGAAAGGGCAGTGTTAAAGCAGGCAAGGATGAACTTGAAGTGGATGAGATCGGGCCTGGTATCTGGAATCCCACCAGCAGCACTCTGTGGCTCCTGTACAGGAATGAAAGATGTGGACTGTGGAGGTGATCCAGGGCTGTGGGTTGGTGGTATGCAATCCACGATCTCTCTCCCTTATCTCTCTCCCTCTCTGCAATCTCGCATTGCCTTCAAGACATCTCTACTTGGATCACTGTAGATGGCAACATCAGCCTTCCTGTCTCACAAGCCTGTAATCTCTGTGTCATCCTTGACTCCTCTCCCTCATTCAACCATATATTCAATCTATCATTAAATCCTGTGAGTCCCACCTTCACAGCATCACTAAAATCCAGCCTTTCCTCTCCATCCAAACTCTACCACATTAATACAACCACTCATCCTATCCTGCCTGGATCACTGCATTAGCCTCCTTGCTGACCTCCAGCCTCCTGTCTCTCCCCACTCCAGTCCATACTTCACTTGGATCATTTTTCTCAACAAAAACGTTGAGGACATGCCTCCCCACTCCTCAAAAAACTCCAGTGTTGCCCATCCACCTCCACATTAAATAAAAACTCTTCCCCATTGGGTTTAAAACACTCAAAGGAAGGGAAATACTAGATACTAGATACTAGTTCTCTGCCCACAACGAGTTTATGGTCTAGAGGGAGGGGGAGACAGACATTAATATGAATAAATAAATTACAGATATGTACATAAGTGCTGTGGGGCTGGGAAGAGGGGAGAACAAAGGGAACAAGTCAGGCTGATGCAGCAGGGAGTGGGAGAAGAGGAAAGGGGAAGGGAAGGGAAAGAGGATGGGGAAGGTGGAATGGTGTTGAAAGCAGAATTGAGGAGTGAGAAGGAAGCAGACTTATTCCCCTTTCCCAGTGAGTCTGTGGGACTAGGTGAAGATAAGGCTTCCTCTAGAGAGAGCAGCAGGGGTGAGACAGTGTCAGCTGGGGAGAACCAGGTTTCAGTGATGCTGAGGAGGAGCAGTGATTGCCTTGCCCCTAATTACCTGGTCACCTACTTTATTAAGAAAAATGAGACCCCATCACCCTCCTACCACTCCTCTGCAAACTCCCTGAGCCAGTTGTCTACACCGCTGTCTCAAATTCTTTTCCTCCAATTCTCTCCTTGACCCCCCCCTCTAGTCTGGCTTCTGTCCCCTTCAGTCCACAGAAACCTTCCTCTCAATGGTTACCAATGATCTCCTTCTTGCCAAATCCAATGACCTCTACTCCATCCTGATCCTCCTCAACCTCTCAGCTGCCTTTGACACTGTCAACCAGCCCCTTCAGGAAACATTATCCAACTTGGCTTCACTGACTCTGTCCTCTCCTGGTTCTCCTCTTATCTCTCTGGACGTTCATTCTCAGGCTTGTTGGCCAACTCCTCTTCTGCCTCCCACCCGCTAACTGTAGGGGTCCCTCAAGATTCAGTTCTGGGTCGCTTTCTATTCTCCATCTACACCCACTCCCTTGGAGAACTCTTTGCTCCCGTGGCTTCAACTGCCATCTCCATGAGGATGATAACCAAATCTACATCTCCAGCCCTGATCTCTCTCCCTTTCCCCGTCTTGTATCTTCTCCTGCCTTCAGGACATCTCTACTTGGATGTCCACCCATCACCTCAAACTTAACATGTCCAAAACAGAGCTCCAGATACCAGGCTGACCTCATCCTCTTCAAGTTTATCCTTATGCCTTCCCCCATCTTTTGCCCCTAATGATCTGGCCACCTATTTTATTGAGAAAATTGAAACTATTAGTTGTGATTTCCCTAAAATCTCCCCTGCTCCTCTCCAGTCCCTCCCTCTTCCTGCATCATCTTCAACTCTATCATTCCCAGCAGAATCTCAAGAGGAGATCTGTCTTCTCTCAAAATCCACCCTCTCCACCTGAGCCTCCAACCCCATCCCGTCACACCCTGTCCAAGCACTTGCCCCATCCCTTCTTTCCTTCCTGATCACCATCTTCAATTGTTCCCTCACCAATGTTTATTCCCCACTGCTTTCAAACTTGCTCATGTCTCCCCTATCCTAAAAAACCCTCCCTTTAACCCCCAAACCTCTTCCAGTTATCTCTCCATCTCCTTCCTACCATTCTTCTTCAAATTCCTTGAGCACGTTGTCTACCCCTGCTCTTTCCAGTTCCTCTCCTTCAATTCTCTTCTTGACCCCCTCCAATCAGGCTTCCGCCCCCTTCACTCCACAGAAACTGTCCACTCAATGGTCACAAGTGACTCATTTTTGCCAAATCCAATGGCCTCTACTCTATCCTCCTCCTCCACTCAGCTGCTTTCAACACTGTTTATCCCCTTCTCCTGGAAACATTTTCCAACCTTGGTTTCATTGTCACTGTCCTCTCCTGGTTTTTCTCCTATCTCTCCAGCTGCTCATTCTCAATGTCTTTTGCTGGCTCTTCCTTCTCTGCTTCCCACCCCCTGACTGTGGAAGTCCCTCAAGATTCAATTCTGAGTCACCTTCTATTCTCCCATCTACACCCAATCCCTTCAAGAACTCATTGCTCCCATTGCTTAAAATACTATCTCTATGCACCTGCATATCCAGTCCTATTCTCTCTCCTTCCCTGCATGTCTTGCATGTCCTCCTGCCTTCAGGACACCTCTAATAATAATAATAATTATGGTATTTGTTAAGTGCTTACTATGTGCAAAGCACTGTTCTAAGCACTGGAGTTGATACAATGTAATCAGGTCATCCCCCATAGGGCTCACAGTCTTAATCCCCATTTTCCAGATGAGGTAACTGAGGCACAGAGAAGTTAAGTGACTTGCCCAAAGTCACACAGCTAAGTGGTGGAGCCGGGATTAGAACCCACGGCCTCTGACTCCCAAGCCCGGGCTCTTTCCATGAAGCCACCCTACTTCTCAAATGTCCCTCGACACCTCAAACATAACATGCCCAAAACAGAACTCCTTATCTTCCCATCCAAACCCTGTCCTCCCTGGAAATTCCTGTCACTGTAGACAACACTACCATCCTCCCTGTCTCACAAGCTCATAATCTTGGCATTATCCTCAACTCATCTCTCTCATATAACCCACATATTCAATCTATAACTAAGCCTGCTGGTTCAACCTTCACATCATTACTATTCATTCATTCAATAGTATTTATTGAGCACTTACTATGTGCAGAGCACTGTACTAAGCGCTTGGGATGAACAAGTCGGCAACAGATAGAGACAGTCCCTGCCGTTTGACGGGCTTACAGTCTAATTGGGGGAGACGGACAGACAAGAACAATGGCAATAAATAGAGTCAAGGGGAAGAACATCTCATAAAAACAATGGCAACTAAATAGAATCGAGGCGATGTACAATTCTAAAATCCACCCTTTCCTCTCTAACCAAACAGCTACCACATTAACCCAAGCACTTATCCTATTCCACCTTGATTCCTGTATCAGACTCCTTGCTGACCTCCCAGCCTGCTGTCTCTCCCCACCCCAGTCCATACTTCCCTCTGCTGCCCGGCTCATTTTTCTACAAAATCCTTTAGTACATGTTTCCCCATTCATCAAGAATCTCCATTGGTTGCCCATACACCACTGCATCAAAGAGAAATTCCTTGCCATTGGCTTTAATTCACCTCTACAATATCGCCAAGATCCGCCCTTTCCTCTCCACCCAAACGGCTACCTTACTGTTACGGGCTCTCGTTATATCCCAGCTAGACTACTGTGTCAGCCTTCTCTCTGACCTCCCTTCCTCCTCTCTCGCCCCGCTCCAGTCTATTCTTCACTCCGCTGCCCGGCTCATCTTCCTGCAGAAACGATCTGGGCATGTCACTCCCCTTCTTAAACAACTCCAGTGGTTGCCTATCGACCTCCGCTCCAAACAAAAACTCCTCACTCTAGGCTTCGAGGCTCTCCATCACCTTGCCCCTTCCTACCTCTCCTCCCTTCTCTCTTTCTACCACCCACCCCGCACGCTCCGCTCCTCTGCCGCCCACCTCCTCACCGTCCCTCGGTCTCGCCTATCCCGCCGTCAACCCCTGGGTCACGTCCTCCCGCGGTCCTGGAACGCCCTCCCTCCTCACCTCCGCCAAACTGATTCTCTTTCCCTCTTCAAAACCCTACTTAAAACTCACCTCCTCCAAGAGGCATTCCCAGACTGAGCTCCTCTTCTCCCTCTACTCCCTCTGCCATCCCCCCTTTACCTCTCCGCAGCTTAACCCTCTTTTTCCCCTTTTCCCTCTGCTCCTCCACCTCTTCCTTCCCATCCCCAAGGCACTGTACTCGTCCGCTCAACTGTATATATTTTCGTTACCCTATTTATTTTGTTAATGAATTGTACATCGCCTCGATTCTATTTAGTTGCCATTGTTTTTATGAGATGTTCTTCCCCTTGACTCTATTTATTGCCATTGTTCTTGTCTGTCCGTCTCCCCCGATTAGACTGTAAGCCCGTCAAACAGCAGGGACTGTCTCTATCTGTTGCCGACTTGTTCATCCCAAGCGCTTAGTACAGTGCTCTGCACATAGTAAGCACTCAATAAATACTATTGAATGAATTTAAAGCTCTCAATCATCTTGCCCTCTCCTTCCTTGCCTCCCTGATCTCCTACTACAACCCGGCCCACACACTTCACTCCTCTAATGCCAATCCTACTCACTGTATCTTGATCTCATCTATCTTGCCACCATCCTCTCACCCACATCCTCCTCTGGCCTGGAATGCCCTCCCTTTTCACAGCTGACAGATGATCACTCTCCCCACCTTCAAAGCCTTATTGAAGGCATGTCTCCTCCAAGAGGCCTTCCCCAACTAAGCCCTCACTTCTTCTTCTCCCACTCTTTTCTATGTCGCCCTTGCTCTTGCATTTGGACCCTTTCTTCACCCCTCCCTCATTCCCACGACACCTATGTGCATATCCATAATTTATTCATTTATATTAATTTCTGTCTCCCCCTCTAGACTGTAAGCTCATTTGGGAAGGGAAGATGTCTGCCAACTCTCACATATTGAACTGTCCCACGCAGTTAGTACACTGCTCTGCACACAGTAGGTGTTCAATAAATATGTTTGATTGATTGATTAATTGATGAGTCAAGGATAACACCAAGGTTGCAGGCTTGTGAGACAGGGAGGATGGTGGTGTTGACTATAGTGATGGAGAAGTCAGGGGAAAGTCAGAGCACGGTTATTACAGTATCAGAGCTATTATTATTATTATTATTATTATTATTATTACTAATATCATTATTATCATTATATTTGTTAAGTGCTTACTATGTGTCAAGTATTGTTGTTTGGTTGTTTTTTAAAGATATCTGTTAAGCACTTACTACGTTCCAGGCACTGTACTAAGCACTGGGATAGACACCAGCTAATCAGGTTGGACACAGTCCATGTCCCACATGGAACTCACAGTTGTAATCCCCATTTTTCAGATGAGGTAACTGAGGTACAGAGACATTAAGTAACTTGCCCAAGTTCACACAGCAGACAAGTGGCAGAGCCAGGATTAGAACCCAGGTCTTTTGACTCCCAGGCCCGTGCTCTACCACTAGGCCATGTTGCTTCTCAAGCATTGTCCTAAGCCCCGGGGTAGGTACAAGTTAATCAGGTAGGAGACAGTCCCTGTCCTACATGGAGCTCACACTAGGAGGGACATCATTACAAATCAATCAATCACATTTATTGAGTGCTTCCTGTGTGCAGAGGACTGTACTAATCGCTTGGGGAAGTACAACAAAATGATATAACAGACACATTCCTGGCCCTCAACAAGCTTACAGTCTAAAACAAAAGAGTTTATGAAAAGGTAAGGATGTTAGAGGTATAGTCGGATGTTAGATGTTACATACTTTCCCATGAGGACAGATCCAGCGCTTAGAACAGTGCTTGGCACATAGTAAGCGCTAAACAAATACCATCATCATCATGTCCAAGAAGATGGCCATCAAGATGTTCCTCAAAAAGTCCTTTTGTGCAAGTCTTGGAGAAGAATACTGAACAAACCAAAGGAAAGTAGCCTCACCTTATTCAACTCAATGTAGCGCTTGGGCTTTGTTCCTATGCCTTTAGGGTTTGTGTAAATGCTTAAGAAAAGTTACCTCATTGTCCTTTATACATTTTCTTCCAATTTGAAGGAACTCCAGCCGCATGACTGTAACTCAGCAGATAAATCACTAATTTATTGCCACTCAACAAAGGTGCAATAAAAGAGTTGCAGGCTATCATTTTCAAGAAATACTCCATTTATGGAAAAGGCAGAAACCCCTGCACCGTGATTTGTGGATTCTGGGGCCAGAAGAGGTAACCTCACTGTCCTGCAACAGCGAGATAGAAATTAGGAACAGCTCAGATGTTGTATCAGCACATAAACAGAAAAAAAAGTACTATTAGTCCCTAAGAAGAGCAATAAGATTAGAGGTGACATATGGCCCCTGGGTCCAACTTGAGGCTCTGACAAAAAGCTCTGAATGAGGTTGACATACAGAGCTGGCTTCACACATCTGGCCACCCTGAGGTGGAAAGAAATTTACCTTCTACTCCCATTCCATATGACATCATAGGCTGTATTTTGCAGAAGTCTGTCGTCTAAACACTTTTCCACCCCTGCTCCTCAATGCACCCCAGGCACCTTCTGCCCCATGAATGTTCTGGATGGCACACAATCCTATTGCCATTATGGTAGTTTTTATCTTCACCATATTTGTGAGGGTCTGTGCTGCTGCCCTGGAGCCCTCTGTGCCCCATCTGCCATTACACCCTGAGACCGTTGTTTCCCTTCCTTACCATTTGAAATCTGTTATGTTTACATGTTGAAAAACCAAATAATCTTGAAATTGTGTATTTTTGAATCACTCTACCTATTTATTTCCCTCCAAAAGTCAACTTCAAATGGTTTGCGATAAAAGGTAAAGCTGTTAAAATTGTAGTGGAGTTCCATGAGTTTGAACTGCTGATAAAACCAAAGTCTAAAGACACACAAATCACCCTGTTGCATCTGAATCTTAATGCTCTTCATCTCTATTTTTCCACATTAAAGAGACGTTTTCCCTGGACAACTACAGTTTTGAGTATCCATGCTCAATTTTCTTTGTGCCATTTTGGCTATCTTGGCACAGAGATACTCCATGTTATGGCAGGGCTATATTCTTTGAAAATGTGTTTGTAGCATAAGTGTTTGTATCGCGAGGTATTTTTTTTTCCATAGACCCTTAGATTGTTACTTTGTTTTGAGCAGGGAACATGTCTACCACTTCCATTGTAAAAAAGCAGTGTGGCCTAGTGGAAAGAGCATGGGCCTGGAAGGCAGAGGACCTGGGTTCTAATCCTGGCTCTGCTATTTGTCTGCTGTGTGACCTTGAGCAAGTCACTTAACTTCCCTCTGCCTCAGTTCCCTCGTCTGCAAAATGGGGATTCAATACATGTTCTCACTCCTACTTAGACTGTGGGCCCCATGTGGGACCTGATTATCTTGTATTTACCCCAGTGCTTAGTACAGTGCTGGGTACATAGTGAGTGCTTAACAAATGCCACAATTATTATTATAATCATTACTATTATTGTTATTCTCTCCTAAGCACTTAGTACAGTGCTCTGCACACAGTAAGCACTCAATAAATATAATTGATTGACTGATGGATCGATTGACCTATATGTAAAATTGAGGTATTTCCCAGAACCTCTGGAGAACCACTAGAAAAGTAATATGAAACGCCTTTACATGCTACATCCCGTAATGATAAGTTTCACCAAATGATGGTTTATTTGTTATTAAAATAATTCAAAGCCTTATATCACAATATTGATTAAATGAGGAGTTGTCATATGATTCTTGCTTGGCATTTAGTAAATGCTTAACAAATATCCCAGTTATCATCATCATGATGTTCTTAATCATCATCATCATTATTATTTTTATTATTTTTTTACCATTGGCCTTTAAGGGAGGCTGCAGAAGTAGAGGCTTCTGCTGAATGTGACAGGAGATATTCAATTTCAGGATTTTTTTCTGTTTCTTTGTTTTTTATGGCATTTGTTGAGGACTTACTATGTGCCAGGCACCATTCTAAGAGAAGGGGTAGATGCAAGCAAATCAGGTTGGACACAGTCCATGTCCCAAATGGGGTTCACAGTCTTGATCCTCATTTTACTCCTAATCCCCATTTTACAATTTACACTTACATTTTACAAATTATTGAATAATTTGTCCTATTTAAGTTGAACATCAGCCTTCTTCTTTTCTTCCTACAGCACCTTATGGCAGAATAACTCCCTTTGAACACCTCTTTCCATTAAGGTCTTCTTCTTTCATTATATTTATAAATTTATCAACTTTCTTGAAAATTGATGCAAAACTTTTGAATTCCCAAGTTTTAGCTGGCTGTGGAGAAACTACCCTATCGTCCTCTATCTTGAAATCTTGCAATGAAGCAACGAATGTTGAAATTCCATGAGGTCCTCATCAGATAACTATCCTTCTGAATGAGCTGCAATTTTCTCCTTGACATATGCAGCATCTATTTCTTAATGAAATATCTTTCCAAGTTGAACATTTTCCTTGGTTATCTGCACAGAGATGTCTTCTATGCCTTGACAATCTAATAAATTGTGTAGAACTTTCTCGAAGGCCCATTCATTGTTAATGGTTAAATTTCAGACAAAGTGGGGAGGCGGCAGGAAGGGATCTTTATACCTCAAGTGTTTGGCCAAATTGATGCGTATTTGTGTGGTTGTATCATGAGATGGTTTGATGTGGGGTAAAAAATCAAATGATATTGAAATCACCTACAGTGATTCACCCACAGTGTGCATAGTGCTTTTCTAAGCACTTTCTAAGCATTTATAAGTACAATTCAATCAATCAATCAATCATATTTATTGAGCATTCACTATGTGCAGAGCACTGTACTAACAACTTGGAAAAGTACAGTACAACAGAATTAGGAGACATGTTCCCTGCCCATAATGAGCTTACACTCTAGTGGGGGAGACAGACATTAATAAAAATAAATAAGTAATTTATAATATATAATTTAGGGTACGTACATTAGGGCTGTGGGGTTGGGGGTGGGGCGAATATCTAGTGTCCAAAGGTCACAATGGAATTGATAGACATTATCCTTGCCCACAAAGAGTTTGCATGAGAAAACCATGCATATCTTGGGATGGATACTCTTACCTGGAGTAAGGTATGAAACACTAGTAGCTGGGCTGTAATAAGAGATACACAATTTGAAGTAGGCATGGTTTTCCACAGCTGTGAATAACACCACCTGTCAATTCAAGCTGGTTGCTTGTGGGATTACACTGTAATTGCTACTGGTAACAGGGATCTTAAACCAGCTACAATTAGCACCCTGAGAAACATTAATAGTCATAATAATAATAATGTTGGTATTTGTTAAGTGCTTAGTATATGCAGAGCACTGTTCTAAGAGCTAGGGTAGATACAGGGTAATCAGGTTGTCCCACGTGAGGCTCACAGTTAATCCCCATTTTACAGATGAGGTAACTGAGGCACAGAGAAGTTAAAGTGACTTGCCCAGAGTCACACAGCTGACAAGTGGCAGATCCAGGATTCAAACCCATGACCTCTGGCTCCCAAGCCCGGGCTCTTTCCACTGAGCCATGCTGCTTCTCTAATGAACTATTGATAGAGTGTTGGCCAAGTACAAAATAATCCATCCTCTGAGTGCAGTTTGCTTAAAACAGATTAAAAATGTTTTTTTGTTTTTTACTGTTTGTTTTCAACAGACCATCTTGAATTTGGTGTGACAGAAACTGGGCAATCCTTAACTTCCTTTACTGTACAAGCCTCTGGTTTTACCAACCACTATTTTATCAACTGCAGGTACTTTCAGGAAGCTAAAACCTAGGGACCAAAAGGGAAATCTTATTTGGTTGTTTGAAAACTGGCCAGTCTTGTAATTAAATGACCCCCTTAGCAAGATTTTTCATTTAATCATTACCATCTATCTCTTTACCTATTCTTATTTATTGGCCCTCACACACCATCTAATTGTACAAATAAGAAATCCTAGGGCAAGGACCACCTCTTCCAGATGAACTAAGTCACAGAAAATAGTAATTGTGATATCCTTTGAACTCTTCTGTGTGCCAAGCACTGTGGTAGACACAAGTGAATCAGGTCAGACCAATCCCTGTCCCACAGGGTTCAGAGTCTAAATAGGAGGGAGAACAAGTACCAAATCCCCATTTTAGCAGATGAGGAAATTGTGGCTCAGGGAAGTGACTTGCCTGAAGTCACACAGCAGGCAAGTGGTGAAGTCAGAATTTGAAACCAGGTCTTCTGACCCTTAAGCCACTTTCCACTAGGCCATGCTGCTTCTTCATAACAAAGAAGCACTTGATAACAAAATGGATCTTTACAAAAATCTTAAATCTTTGAAAGTCAACATTCAGGGGTGGGGTTTTTTTGAAAAAAAAAGGTGTTTATGGCTTTATTTTTAGTAGCGAGATTTCTCTCCTAGAGCGAAAGCTTCAAGAAAACCAGGACTTAAGGAGACCATTGAAGATGAAATTCAACCAGAGCTGCATATGTGCTCAAAAAGGTCAGTTGGACCGACAGTTCCAGCCACAATGTGCAAGTAAAAAGGCAGTCCCTTCATGTGTTGTCATTTTTGATGTTTATAGGGACTGGCACTGTTTGCTCTTTCGTCTCCTTGTCTCTCGTTCCTCTCGAAGCTTTTACTCAAAAAGCTTTCTTGATAGCAGTGCACTATATCGGTCTATCCTCCTCAAATGACTCCCAGTCCCAGGTCTCAGCTGACACACAGCCAGAATGGAATTAATGCAGGAGCTAGTGGTAATTAAACCCAGAAGTCTGGGTTTAGAGGGGCCTTGAGAACCCCCGATATTGCACCCCTTCTTGACTTTAATCAACATAGCCTCTGCTTGCGGCATTTAAGGAAGACGGTATTATTCTCCAAGCAGTCAAAATAAGGCAACCCAAGTTGGCCTGTCTGCCCCATAAAGGAGACTCTGTCCTTTAAATTGCAGGGACTGGGCTACTCTAGAGAGGAGCCAGCAACCCCTGGAGTTCACCCCGGGGAGGATTTGGGCTATTCATTTATAATCTTCATCTCTTTAGCCTCCTCCCTTTCTTCTCAATTCATCTGCCCACAGAGTTGGTAATCCTAGCCTCCTCCCTCTTTTCTTCTTTTCAGTTCGCCCACCCACAAAGATAACGTTACTAACACAAATAGGTACAAGCCACCGCCTCACCCCTAGCTCTGCATCTCAGTGCCTCCAGGAAGAATCTTGTGGTTTCTATGTTTCGGGGAGGTAGTGACTAGAGGCAGAAGTCTCTGAGGAGCAGAAGCGACTCAGGTGCCTGGGTGTGTGTTTACCCAACAGGGTGCTACCCCACTGCTCTGCTGAATGTCGCTATGACAAGTCAAGTGAGGGCAAGAGTGGAACTCCCTATCACGTCCCTTCTTCCTCCATCTCTTGCCCCGCAGCCACTTTCAAAACAACATGCCATAGGGGAGCATGTGGAGAAGAAGCAATGGGGCATGTCAGGAAACACTACTGGGTCATCTGTAAAATGGGGGTGAAGACTGTGAGCCCCATGTGGGACATGGACTGTATCCAACTTGATTACCTTGTATCAACCCCAGCGCTAAGCTGTTTCTATTCGTTGTCGTTATTCATTATGATCATCATCAACATCATCAATAGTATTCATTCATTACTGGGTGCAGAGCACTGTACTGAGAGTTTGGGAAAGTACAATACAGAAATAAAAGAGAGACAATCCCTGCCCACAAGAAGTTCAAGTCTAGAGGACTCCTGCCAAAATAAGGCACTGCATCATAGGATTAAATGGTATCTTATACTTGGGTGATTTATGGGCTAAAATCAACATGAAATGGCAAAACAGAATTGCAAACAATGAAGTTCTGCAATGACGTCAATCTCCTAGTATTGCAATTATGTTCATTTCAGCACAGCTACACTGGGTGGGAGACCTGAAGAGAGAGAACAATATTAGGATACCCAAATAACTGCCATATAATGAGTTGAAATGGGGCAATCGAAAGCAAGAAAAATAGAGGAAACTTTTTAAGGACAAGGTCAAAAAAAACCTCAGGAAATGCTGCATCCCAGGTAAAAACGGGATGCAGGCCAGCATGGACACTGGTATCAAGAAAAGAGGAGCTCTCAAAGGAAAACCTTTGTAAGGAAAAAGAGGCAAGGAGGCAAAGGGAAAATCAGCTCCCGGTACTGCAAACATTGGGCATGACATCACGACGGGGGACAGACTTTTTATGTGCACCGTGTAGCTGGGACTGCTGGTCCCACATTGGCCTTTTCAGCCTTATACCCACTCACAGAGGAGTTTAATCATCATTGGCGTTTTCTCTGAATAGTGAGGACAACTATATATAGGGTGTTTTTTTTAACATTGGCTCCTTGCAAATAACCCACAAATAATCCATTATGTTTCTTGGGTGGAAGGGAGAATGCAAGATAATGAATGCAAAAGTTAAAGTTAAATGACAGTGGTTCTAATAGTTTCAGAATTTTTAAGTACAAAGTTGGCCAAAGGGCATTTTTTTGTAGGGAATCAGATCAATCCATGCTAAGAGGAAGTGTGGATACAAAAGAGTGACTGCACTGCAATGATGTTTTAGTGTTAGTTTAGTTTCTTTTTTCCCGTGACTTGTGACCAGTTCCCTCCCCTGTCTTTATTCTCAGACCGTCATCCAGGGATCGTGTCTAATTCTCACCTGTGTGTTCTTTCCCAGCAGTTAGAACCATGCTTTGCACAGAGTAAGTTAATTAATGAATTAATGTTGGTATTTGTTAAGCTCTTACTATGTGCCAAGCACTGTTCTAAGCGCTGGAGTAGATACAGGGTAATCAGGTTGCCCCACGTAGGGCTCACAGTCTTCATCCCCATTTTACAGATGAGGTAACTGAGGCCCAGAGAAGTTAAGTGACTTGCCCAAGGTCACACAGCTGACAAGCGGCAAAGCGGGGATACCCAAGAACCCATGACCTCTGACTCCCAAGCCCGTGCTCTTTCCACTAAGCCACGCTGCTTCTCCTGCAAGTGCTTAGTAAACATTTCTACTGCTATTACTATAACTACCAAAAAATAAGGTATTCAGTTTCCTGAATGTTTTAGAAATTGACCACATGATTTTTGAGGTTAAAGGTTAGAAACGAGCAGAAAATCGTGTACAGGTAAAAAGGACCCAACATCATCTAACTTACTGAATAATGGTGCCGCCTTCACGCTCTTCACTTCTCTTTTTTAAAGAAAGGACATAATGATTAAATACCACCTAAGCTCTTGCATCAATTTTACAATCAAGAGTCTCGGAAACTGTTTATCTGATCGGGACCAAAGTCTGTCAGACTGTTGATATGACCATTTCTAAATAATTTCAGGGTGTCAACCTGAATAGACACACAAAATCAGAGAGTTAATTATCTTTGACAACTTGGCTAACTAATTTCCTCTTTATATGGACCAAACTGTGGCTCTCTTTCGTCCTCTCTTGTCACAGATGATTTATCCATCAAATCAAGGCCTGAAACTGTTTGCCAGGGCCTTCTGGCATCCCAAAGGGGAGTTTCAGCAGACTGAAATCTTTCCAACTATCTAATGACAGCCTCATTGACGGGAAGCATGTAAAGGTTCTCTTTTGTGAGGAGAGATCTCTCAGGTGCCTTCCTGAGAGATCAGAAAGTTCAGGTTGGTGAATCTTTTCCCCCTCCTGAGCCCCTCATGGACCCCAAACATGTCTCTGTCTCCGTGCAGTTGTCAGGACCCAATTTCAACCGTGCAGATTTCACCTCTGGATTTCAGCTGACAGGAGCTGCCAATGTCAGCTCTATCCTTGTTTTGGCCAATCCAGGCGTATTCACTCAGAAATGTGAACAATGTTATAAAGTACAAGCTTGTGCTGACAGACATTTTAATGGTGGAGGATTTAGCTGCTGTTGTCATTACTGTTTTCTGACAGGCAATCATGTTTTACTTTAATAGCAATATCCTCTCTTGAGTTCCCTTAACCAGAGATGAAATTTTGCAAGACTGTCACTGAATTTGTGTACTGTGCAACTGCTATTCTTCACTCTTGCTGGACTACTTGCTTTAAAAAGATACTCATAATCACATTAATGAGACGCAGGCTTCCCTTGACCCCCATGCCCTGACCCTGACCCCTATACCCGATCTTTATGCAGGAGTCGGTCCTGGGTGTGCTAAGCAGTGAAGACTGCATGAAACTTGGAGGACTTCTGGAGTATTGTTATTTGACAAATTGGCCCTTACAGGATGGGGGAAGTAGCACAGAAGAGAAACCAATTAAGACTTTGGGCTTAACGGGGTCTTGTCTTCACAGAATGGAAAATATCAATATAATTGAATTTCCTCTAAGCCTAAATACTGTAGTCTCTAAATGAAAGGGGAAAATGTCAGAGATCTTGATATGTCCTTTGTTTTTGATGGTGCTCTCCTCTCAGAGGAGTGTCTGAAAGGAAAGCCAAAGTCCATTCCATGTTGTAGTAAGTACAGATAGTTTCCTGCTACACTGATGTGTTTGCTGCTTTCAGAGTCCATTAGGTGAAGCTAATCACCTGGGACTGACTGTTCAGAAGCGATACTTTAAACTCAACAATATCAGCCAAAGTGACAGAAAAAAATAAAAAACCCCATTTGCGATCCTAGATGACACTACCCCTTGGTGACTGTCCATAGATTATGGCTGTTTCACGTGGCTCAGTGGAAAGAGCCCGGGCTGGGGAGTCAGAGGTCATGGGTTTGAATCCCGGCTCTGCCACTTGTCAGCTGTGTGACTGTGGGCAAGTCACTTCACTTCTCTGGGCCTCAGTGACCTCATCTGTAAAATGGGGATGAAGACTGTGAGCCCCATGTGGGACAACCTGATGACCTTGTATCTACCCCCAGTGCTTAGAACAGTGCTCTGCACATAGTAAGCGCTTAGCAAATACCAACATAATCATCAAGTGTTTTCTATGCCTGGGAGGAAATCAATCTCTTTTACACTGACAACCCTTTCCTGCCAATTAGATCCATTTCTATTTCCTAGCTAGGTTTCTTGTCTACAATATGCTCTGCTCTCAGGCTCTGACTCAGGGGGCCAAGATCCTTATAGACACTGTGTTCCTTTCAAGTGCAAATACTTTCAAGTGGTGAATCATAACATGAATATAAAAACCCTCTTTCCTTGGAACAGAATCACTGAAGATGAACATGGTCCAGGCACAAACCCTAGGTGCTGAAAAAGAAATCTCCCTGTATTGATTGATTTACTGGTAATCAGCTCAGTTTTGCCCCCACCCTGGGAAATGGAGAAGGAAAGTGGATTATCCTTCCCACCCTAGTCATAGAAGGGTTGGAAGACCCCGTTTCCCCCACATTCAGAGACTGGGCAAAGGCATAATCCTGGCCACGGGGTCTGAAAATGGTAGCACGGCTGGGATAGGGACAGAAAATTGTCATTCACAGCAGGTCTGGGTAAGCCCTGGCTGGTGGAAAGCTCTGTCCTGGGCCTGGAGGAATTATAAAGAAAGAGTTAAACCTGGTCATTCCCTTCAAGGAGCTGATAGCTTAATGGGGGAGATGAGCAAAATGAAGAGGAAGAGCTCCCACATTCATTTTGAACATGGGGTGAACTTGGAGGTGAAGGATCAAGGGGATTGAGTCCTGGGGGTGGGGAGTTGAGGGGATAAAGATGGAGAAGGGAGGAAAAGATGGGCAAGGAAGAGGAGAAACAGAGGGAAAAGGGAGAGTGGGAATGAAGAGAAGAGGAAGGAAATGATACATTACCATGGAGGCGGCCTGGTGCCAGGGCTTCCCTGGGTCACTAACATGAGTCCAAAGCAATGGCCTCCACAGGACCCATGAGATGCCCAGGAAGGGGCCAAGGCAGACCTGTGGGCCCTCTTAGTGGGGTCCCATGGTGGGGGTAGATGGACCTGCTCATGCCAGACTTTGACAAGAACTTGAAAAGTACAATTAGAATCCTCTTCTTCCTTTTCCTCCTCTTCCTCTTCTACCTCCTCCACGGCTTAGGTCAGATGCTAGGCCCAGCCAGACACTGCTATTGTGCCCATATCTCTTGTTTTTATAGTATTTTTTAAGCGTTTACTATGTTCCAGGCATTGTATTAAGCCCTGGGGTAAATAAAAGCTTATCAGGTCGGATGGTACCACATAGGGCTCGCAGTCTTGATCTCCATTTTACAGATGCGATAACTGAGACACAGAAGTGAAGTGACTTGCCTAAGGTCATGCAGCAGACAAGTGGCCAAGCTGGGATTAGAACCCAGTTCCTTCTAACTCCAAGACCTGTGCTCTCTCCACTAGGCAGCACTGTTGTCTAGTAGTAATAATTGTATTTGTTAAACATTTGCTATGTGCCAAACACTGTACTAAGCATTGGGGAAGACACTGGCTCACATTCTAAGTGGGAGGGAGCACAGGTGTTGAATCCCCATTGTGCAGATGAGGTAACTGAGGCAGTGAAGTTACTTGCCCAAGGTCACACAGCAGGTAAGTGGCAGAACTTGGATTAGAACCCAGATCCTCTGACTTCCCAGACCCATGCTCTTTCCACTAGGCCATGCTCCTTCTCTAGTAATAGCGGTACTTGTTAAGCGCTATGTGCCAGGCACTATACTAAGCGCTGGGGTGTAACCAAGCAAATTGGGTTGGACACAGTCCCTGCCCCACATGGGGCTCTCAGTCTTAATCCCCATTTCACAGATGAGGTAACTGAGCCAAGGAGAAGTGAAGTCATTTGCCCAAGGTCACACAGCAGACAAATGGTGGAGTTAGGATTAGAACCCAGGTCCCACTGAATGCCAGGCTTACTCTCCCTCCTCTAGGCCAACTGGCTTGAATGGCCCACTTTCAGTGCTTCTGCTGCTTACTGTCCCCCTGCCTCCTCCTTCCCTTGCCCCCAGTGAGACCTGGTCACCTACTTTCTTAAGAAAATTGACACTATCATGCATGAGCTCCCTAAAATCACCCCTGCCCATCCTCAGTCCCTCCCTCTTCCTACCCACTCTTCAACTCTCCTTTCCTTCCCAGCAGTATCTCTAGAGATCTCCTGCCTCCTCTCAAAATCCTACTCTCCACCTGTGCATCCAACTGTGCATCGTCCGCTCATTTGTACATATTTTTATTACCCTATTTATTTTGTTAATGAGATGTACATCCCCTTGATTCTATTTATTGCTATTGTTTTAATGAGATGTACATCCCCTAGATTCTATTTATTGCTATTCAATAGTATTTATTGAGCGCTTACTATGTGCAGAGCACTGTACTAAGCGCTTGGGATGAACAAGTCGGCAACAGATAGAGACAGTCCCTGCCGTTTGACGGGCTTACAGTCTAATCGGGGGAGACGGACAGACAAGAACAATGGCAATAAACAGAGTCAAGGGGAAGAACATCTCGTAAAAACAGTGGTAACTAAATAGAATCGAGGCGATGTACAATTCATTAACAAAATAAATAGGGTAACGAAAATATATACAGTTGAGCGGACGAGTACAGTGCTGTGGGGATGGGAAGGGAGAGGTGGAGGAGCAGAGGGAAAAGGGGAAAATGAGGGTTTAGCTGCGGAGAGGTAAAGGGGGGATGGCAGAGGGAGTAGAGGGAGAAGAGGAGCTCAGTCTGGGAACGCCTCTTGGAGGAGGTGAGTTTTAAGTAGGGTTTTGAAGAGGGGAAGAGAATCAGTTTGGCGGAGGTGAGGAGGGAGGGCGTTCCAGGACCGCGGGAGGACGTGACCCAGGGGTTGACGGCGGGATAGGCGAGACCGAGGGACGGTGAGGAGGTGGGCGGCAGAGGAGCGGAGCGTGCGGGGTGGGCGGTAGAAAGAGAGAAGGGAGGAGAGGTAGGAAGGGGCAAGGTGATGGAGAGCCTTGAAGCCTAGAGTGAGGAGTTTTTGTTTGGAGCGGAGGTTGATAAGCAACCACTGGAGTTGTTTAAGAAGGGGAGTGACATGCCCAGATCGTTTCTGCAGGAAGATGAGCCGGGCAGCGGAGTGAAGAATAGACTGGAGCGGGGCGAGAGAGGAGGAAGGGAGGTCAGAGAGAAGGCTGACACAGTAGTCTAGCCGGGATATAACGAGAGCCCGTAACAATAAGGTAGCCGTTTGGGTGGAGAGGAAAGGGCGGATCTTGGCGATATTGTAGAGGTGAAACCGGCAGGTCTTGGTAACGGATAGGATGTGTGGGGTGAACGAGAGAGACGAGTCAAGGATGACACCGAGATTGCGGGCCTGAGAGACGGGAAGGATGGTTGTGCCATCAACGGTGATAGAGAAGTCTGGGAGAGGACCGGGTTTGGGAGGGAAGATGAGAAGCTCAGTCTTGCTCATGTTGAGTTTTAGGTGGGGGGCCGACATCCAGGTGGAGACGTCCTGGAGGCAGGAGGAGATGCGAGCCTGAAGGGAGGGGGAGAGGACAGGGGCGGAGATGTAGATCTGCGTGTCATCTGCGTAGAGATGGTAGTCAAAGCCGTGAGAGCGAATGAGTTCACCGAGGGAGTGAGTGTAAATGGAGAACAGAAGAGGGCCAAGAACTGACCCTTGAGGAACTCCAACAGTTAAAGGATGGGAGGGGGAGGAGGCTCCAGCGAAGGAGACCGAGAATGACCGGCCAGAGAGGTAAGAGGAGAACCAGGAGAGGACAGAGTCCGGGAAGCCAAGGTGAGATAAGGTATGGAGGAGGAGGGGATGGTCGACAGTGTCAAAGGCAGCAGAGAGGTCAAGGAGGATTAGAATTGCTATTCTAATTGCTATTGTTTTTGTCTGTCTGTCTCCCCCGATTAGACTGTAAGCCCGTCAGTGGGCAGGGACTGTCTCTATCTGTTGCTGATTTATACATTCCAAGTGCTTAGTACAGTGCTCTGCACATAGTAAGCACTCAATAAATACTATTGAATGAATGAACCTCATTCCTTAGCACCTTATCAAAACACTTGCCCTCTCCCTTCTTCCCTCCCTAACAGCCATCTTCAACTGTTAGCTCTCCAATGGCTTCTTCCCCACTACTTTCAATCATGCCCACGTCTATGGGCTTGTGAGACAGGAAAGATGGTGGTGCTGTCTACATTGATGGGAAAGTCAGGGAGGAGAGGGTTTGAGTGGGAAGATGAGTTCTGTTTTGGACATGTTAAGCTTGAGGTGATAGGAGGATATCCAAGTAGAGATGTCTTTTAGGCAGGAGGAAGCGTGAGACTGCAGAGAGGAAAAGAGATCAGGACTGGAGATGTAGATTTGGGTGTCATCCACATAGAGGTGGTAGTCGAAACCATGGGAGTTCTCTAAGGGAATGGAGATAGATGGAGAATAGAAGGGGGACCCAGAACTGAACCTTGAGGGATCCCCACATTTAGGGAGTGGGAGACGGAGGAGGAGCCCACGAAGAGGACTGAGAATGAATGGTCAGAGAGATAAGAGGAGAACCAGGAGAGGACAGAGTCAGTGAAGCCAAGGTTGGGTAACGTTTCTAGGAGAAGGGGGTGGTCCACAATGTCAAAGACAGCTGAGAGGTCGAGAAGGATTAGGATGGAGTAGAGGCATTTCCCTGTCTTTCCCATCCCTGTAAACGGCCTCACCATCCTTCATGTCTCACAATCCCGTAATCTTGGTGTTATCCTTGACTCCTCTCTCTCATTCAATTCACATATTTAATCCATCACTAAATCCTGCCAGTCCCACCTTCACAACAGCACTAAAACTCACCCTTTTCTCTCCATCCAACCTGCTACCACATTGATACAGTGATTCATCTTATCCTGCCTGAATTACTGTAGCAGCCTCCTTGCTAACCTCCCAGCCTCCTGTCTCTCCCCACTCTAGTTCATACTTCACTCTGTTGTCCGGATCATTTTTCTACAAAAATGTTCAGGACATGTTTCCCCACTCCTCAAAAAACTCCAGTGGTTGTGCATCCACCTCCACATCAAACAAAAACTTCTCACCATTGGCTTCAAAGCAGTCAATCACCTTGACCCCGCTTACCTCACCTTGCTACTCTCCACCTACAACTCAACCCCACACACTTCGCTCCTCTAATACTAACCTTCTCACTGTGCTTCGACCTTGTCTCTCTCGCTGCCGACCCCTAGCCCACGTCCTGCCTTTAGCCTGGAATGCCTTCCCTCCTCAAATCCGACAATCACTCTCTTCTCCTTCAAAGCCTTAATGAAGACATATCTCCAGGAAGCCTTCCCTGACTAAGCCCTCGTTTCCTCTTCTCACACTCCCTTCTGCATCGCCCTGACTTTCTCCCTTTGTTCTTCCCCTCTCCCAACCCCACAGCACTTATGTACCTATCTGTAATTTATTTATATCAGAGTCTGTTACCCCCGCAGGATTTGTTCTGCTTGTTAGTCAAAAAGTTTTTATGTCAATTACCTTTTTCGCACTCTAATACCTGTGATATTTTTCAAATTAACTTATTATTGTCCATCGTCACTAAATCATACCTCCATTTAGTCGTGGAAACTTCCATGAATAGTGTTTATAGTGTTTACAGTACATGCCGCCTCCTGAAGTATTTTTGAAAATCATCCTGCTTCACTTTGTATGTGAAGACTGGAGGCACTGACTTCATGGGGGCAGCAGGGATAGCCATCACCACCCTGAGGTAGGCACCAATGAGGCAAAGTCCTTAATTTAGCATGCCCACCACCATAGTGTTTTATCTCCCCTTGGAGACGGACACTTCAGGAGCTGATCTGGCTCCAGCTCCTGCCGTTTTCTCTCATCCTCACCAGGCTTTGGGTCTGGGTAAGGATGAGCGGTCCACGCAAGTTCCACCTACCTCACCTCTGGTCTTATCTTTGTGAGCAGCTTGGGCTGCTCTGGGGATGACAGGACGCTGGAGCTGCGCTGGTGAGGGCCTAGAGCCTATGGTCCCTTCATGTCTACACTGCTACCCATCCTGGAGCCACTATCATTGTCATCAGTGAAATTCCAGAAGATGTTCTGGCTCAGACTGGTTCCAGAGCAGCTGCTAATGGGCTGAGGACAGCAGAGACATTCCATGGTTCACCTGTCCCCTCCCCTGGCCTCCTTCAAAGTCCTCCTAAAATGCATCTTCTCCAAGAAACCTTCCCCTCATTTCCCCTACTCCTTCTTCCTTCTGTGTTGGCCTGGCACTTGGATTTGTGCCTTTTATTCACCCCGCCCTCAGCCCCACAGCCCTTATGTAAATATCTGTAATTTATTTTAATGTAATTTTATTTTATTTTAGAGAAGCAGCAAGGCCTAGGAGTCAGAAGGGACCTGGGAGTTGTGGGTCTGGGAGTCGGAAAGACCAGTGTTCTAATCCTGGCTCCACCACTTGTCTTAGGCAAATCACTTAGCTTATCGTGCCTCAGTTACCTCATCTGTAAAATAGGGATCAAGACTGTGAGCCCCCTGTGAGACAGCGACAGTGTCCAACCTGATTAGCTTGTATCTTCCACAGTGCTTAGTACAGCACCTGACACATAGTAAGCATTTAAAAAATACCATTAAAAAAAAGAAAAAGAGAGCTGTGTCTCCCCCTCTAGATTGTAAGTTAATTGTGGGCTTTATTGTACTTTCCCAAGCACTTAGTACAATCCTAATGGTAATAATAATAATAATAATTGTGGTTTTGGCTAAGTGCTTACATGGCCCAAGCACTGGAGTAGATACAAGATAATTGGGTCAGATTAAGTTCTGGAGTCAGTTGCAAGCTAATCAGGTTGGTCACAGTCCCTGTCCCACATGGGGCTCACAGTCTTAATCCCTATTTTACAGATGAGGTAACTGAAGCACTGAGAAGTAAAATGACTTATCCAAGGTCATATAACGGATGAGCAGCGGAGCTGGAATGAGAACTCAGGTCCTCTGACTCCCAGGCCCATGCTGCTTCTACTAGGCCACGCTGATTCCTTTTCTTCTTCTCTCTGCCCCTCTCTTTTCCTCCCTTTACCTCTCTCTTTGCCCCATCCCCGCATCACTCTGCACTCACTCAAAATGAAAGGTTGGCACCCCTGTGTGAACCACTGGTGAAAAATGCAATCTTGAGCAATGAGGGTATTTTTAAGAGAGAACTTCCTAGTTACGCACCAAAGACATGATTCTAGGTCAAAGAAGCAAACAATGGAAAAAGGCATAGTGCTTTTAAGTTCCGATACAAGGGAACTGGGGCCTTTGCAATCACTAAACAGAAAAAGTGTATTTTCATCAGTCTGTAGGATTCGTAAGGGCTAAAACCTGAAATTTGCAACCCAAGATGCAGATGACAACCACAATGGCCCGCAGCCTGTGGGGAACCCCAGAGATGAAAAGAAAGAGATTAAACGGAAGGAAAGATTAGCATCCCTTGATGCTATACAGAAGGAATTACTGAAACCTGGACCTGGGTCTGCGGAAACTATGGCTCAGACAGGAACTCCAGAACAACTATGTGAAATCCGGAAGGATGATTCTAAGGGGTCCCCTGAAAACATGGATTAAAAGACCTCATTACCATACCTTTTACGGGGGATCTTTAGCTTTGATGAAAACAAGGACTGGGAAATAAAACAATACATCTGGAAATCCCTAACCATAACCATGACCTGAAAGGGCAGAAAGAGGAAATCAGTCACCTGCATTACAGACCACAGAAACAAAGGAATGGCAAACAAGAATAGAGGGTAAATGAAAAGAGGCAGAGGAGAATAAAGGCAGGATGACTTCTTGCAGGGACGACTAGAGGGAAGTCAGGGGGGAACTGAAGGCTTGAATAGAAATGGTTCCAAATTTACCCCCAGCCACTGATCCAGGTCACAAGGTTTGTGTTTCTTCAATTCAGAGATTGGAAGCTCAAGTGAAGCCTAATCAAGGTAAATGTGAGGCTGTAGCTTGAGATTGGCAGAGAATTCAAGAGCTGTACAAAGCCACGGCCCTTAGTAAAGTCATGACAACAACTGGATAGAAAAAATTATATGGAAAAAGAGTTATTCTGAATCCTCACCATTTCCACTGCATTTTACTCCCATGTTTATTCATTGTCCTTGCCACTAACTACTCTGACACTTTCCAGGCCCAAATAAATCCCTCAGGGACCCCTTCTAAACTGGGAGCCAGGATGACTGAAACTGGAGAGCAAAATTCAGTAGGACTATAAAACCATTCCGTGACATCCTTAGAGGATGCTGCTATGGTGAAGAATGTAAGGACCCTAAATAAAAGAACTTGTGTAAATTGAACCTGAGCTAATTGGGGTAGCAATTGGACTCCAGGAGATTTTTGAGATGTTGATCGTGACTCAAGTTCCACTGAAGATATTTACAAAATCCAGGATGCCCTTATCTCAACAGATTTGATTGGGAAAATGGTGAAAATGTTGAATGCTGCTACAACCTCTCAGATAATATTTACCAATTATCAAGAGACAGGAGAATCCATGAAAAAAATGGCTCTGACAGCAACATATTGTGTCTCCTCGACTGGCACAGGGAAATTAAGATGTTGATAAAGGAGGTAGGCCTGTGTTAGACTGCCTAAATAGGAAAAGCCTGAATTTCTGCAGTGTCAGCTGCCCAGAGAGGAGAGACTCCGGGCTTTCCCACCTGGGTCCATTTCACTCATTTGTTCTTTTTGTTTAATTGTATAGTATGCTTGTGGTGAGACAATTATTATTTACTTGTGGTATTTGTGGCATTATTTCTGTATTTATTAAGTACTTCTTATGTGCTAAGCTCTCAGATAGATGGATCAATCAATCAATGAGTGCTTACTGTATGTAGAGCATTGTACTAAGCACTTGGGAAAGGAGAGTAGAAGAGAGTTGGTAGACACGTTCCCTGCCCACAGTGAGCTTTCAGTCTAGAGGGGAAGACATATAAATGAATTGATTATGGATATTTACATAAGTGCTTTGGGATTGCGGCTGGATTGGATATCAAGAGCTTAAAGGTTAAAGATCCAAGTGTGAAGGTAATGCAGAAGGGAGAGTGAGTAGTAGAAAAGAGGGTTTAATCGGGGAAGGCCTCGTCCAAGAGAAATGGAAGAAATGCCATTTGAATAAGGTTTTGAAGATGGGGAGGCTGGTGGTCTGGCATATATGGAGTGGGAGGGAGTTCCAGGACAAAGGGAGGACATGGGAAAGGGGCTGGCAGTGAGATGGACAAGAGAGAGGCACAGTGAGCTAGCTGTGTTAGAGGAGCAGATTGTGAGGGTTGGGTTATAACAGGAAATCAACCAGGTATGGTAAGAGGGGGTGAGTTGATTGAATGCCTTAAAGCCTATGATAAGGAGTTTCCATTACAGAAGTGGTTGGGCAACCACTGGAGTTTCTTGAGGAATGGGGAGACATGGACTGAACATTATTTTTAGAAAAATGATCCGGGCAGCAGAGTGAAGTATGGACTGGTGTGGAGAGGGACAGGAGGTAGGGAGGTCAGCAAGGAGGCTGATGCAGTAATCAAGGCACAATGGGATAAATGCTTGGATTAATGTGGTAGTTGTTTGGATGGAGAGAAAAGGGTGGATTTTAACGATGTGGCGAAGGTAGAACCTATAAGACTTGGTAACGGATTGTATCCGTGGGTTGAACGAGAGAGATGAGCCGAGGATAGTTACAAGTTAATCAGATCAGCTACAGTCAGGGGCCACATTAACTGAAGTCTGGGACTGGAAATGAGCCATCGAGTGCAGCCTCCCCTTCAGGTGACCCTCAATGACAAGCCTACAGCACCACCAGCCAGAGTGTCGGCAGAGAGATAGGGAACCTGGGGGTGGACTTGGAAGCCAAGGAGCGTGCTCTTTTATCTCCGGGGACATGAGGCAGGAGATCCCTCCACCATGGCTGACACACCTCTCTTCCTCCAGCCCCCCTCCATATTTACCCTGTGGCTTGTTCTTCTGAAAGCAAAGACACCTGGGTAGGGGTGGTGGAGAGAGTGAGGGGTGACTCTTCCCACTAATTGGAGTGACACCCCACAGCACATTAGGGTAGCACCCCGAGGAGCAAACACACAGCCACCGATGGGCAAGTCTCCTCTGTTTCCTGGAGATTTCTGACTTTCCAATTTTGCACTGCATTAAATGCTGGGATTAGGCAGGTTAGTTGGGAGGGAGAGTGCCGATTGAGATGCTCTGAAGTCAACAGTAAGGAGATTCCGTTTGATGTGGAAAAGGATGGGCAAACACTGGAAGTTTTTGAGGAGTGTGGAAACATGTTCAGAACAGTTCTTTTTTTTTTTTAGAAAAGTGATCCAGGCAGCAGAATAAAGTATGGACTGGAGAGGTAAGAGACAGGAGACACGGAGGTCAGCAAGGAGACTGATGCAAGTAATTGAGATGGGATTTGACAAGTGTTACCTATTTCTATAAGGCCACGCTGCCTCACTGCTTAATAAAGAATTAATGTATTCCTGGTCATGTTTATATTTGGGTTATAATAGGTTTATATAAGAGGTTGTGTTTATATTTGGGTTATAACATAGTCCTCAGGCAACTTGCCTGAGGACTATGATTATTTCCAAACACAATGTCTTACGACAAGCAGCGTGGCTTAGCGGAAAGAGCACAGGCTTGGGAGTCAGAGGTCGTGGGTTCTAAGCCCGGCTCTGCCACTTGTCATCTGTGTGACTTTGGGCAAGTCATTTAACTTCTCTGTGCCTCAGTTACCTCATCTGTAAAATGGGGATTAAGACTGTGAGCCCCCTGTGGGACAACCTGATTACCCTGTATCTACCCCAGTGCTTAGAACAGTGCTTGGCATATAGTAAGCGCTTAACAAATACCAGCATTATTGTTATTATTAGGTGTTACCTCTACAACTTGAATCAATCAAGGACTTTGCTTGTCTGACTTTCTGGTTACTTCAAGGCCGGGCCCTCAGGAGGGAGAGTGGTTTGGGAAACAAGTTCCCCAAAACTCATGAGGATCAGAGTGGAGTGACCCAGTTCTGGAATGAGTTCTGGAAGAAGTCTGGTTGAGGGAGGGGAAAGAACCCAAGAGTCACCACCCTCCACCGCCCAGTAGATTTAAGGCAGTGTTGGGTTCATCGAACTTTTCATGTAAATACTAGTACAGGAAAACACAAGCAAATTTATTTTATTTTAGGGCATTATTTGGCTGGAGAACCATACCTTCTTGGTCTAACAGATTGGCTTGCCCTATTATGTAAAAGGAGTCCTCCTGTTCAGCACATCACTATGAGGTTTTAGGTTGAGCAGTCTGCACCTAAATTAGGAACAAATTAATTAATTGGCATTTTGCAATGATGACTAAAGTTTTTCTAAATTGTTGAAATTGTGCAGAGTGAATTTTGGTTATTTTTGTATAGCGAATGGAATCTGGCAATAGAGTCTCATCTTTATTATGGGCCAGAGTAAATCTGATCATTCTCGACATTTGAATTAGCCAAATTCGCTGAGATTTATATTTTATTTAATGAATGTTAAGGGTTGTTGGGAATGCAAATCACAAACTTGGTAAGACAAATGGGGTTGCTTTGGGGATTTGTAGCCCTGAGTTTCAGAAGTTAGAGCACGGAATTCCCTTCCCCTTCATATATAACAATCCACAATTCTCCCCACCTAAAATTACAGCTGCTCCAAGAAGCCTTCTCTGACTAAGCCCTCATTTCCCTTATCTGCCCTCCCTTCTGCATCCTCTATGCACACAGATCTGTACTTTATAAGCACTTGATATTCACCCCATCCTCAGCCCCAAAGCACTTATTCATAATTTTTGTATTTATATCAATATCTCCTTGTGGGCAGGGATGGTGTCTACCAACTTTATTACACTGTACTTTCCCAGGTGCTTAATACAGTGCCCTGCGCACAATAAGGGGTCAATTGGGAAGCAGCTCAGTGGAAAGAGCACGGGCTTTGGAGTCAGGGCTCGTGAGTTCGAATCCCAGCTCTGCCACTTGTCAGCTGTGTGACTGTGGGCAAGTCACTTAACTTCTCTGTGCCTCAGTTCCCTCATCTGTAAAATGGGGATTAAGACTGTGAGCCCCACGTGGGACAACCTGATTCCCCTGTGTCTACCCCAGCGCTTAGAACAGTGCTCTGCACATAGTAAGCGCTTAACAAATACCAACATTATTAACATTATTAAATACCATTGATTGAGTAGGTAGACACATTCCCTGCCTCCAAGGAATTTACAATCTGGTGGGAGGAGACAAAATTAAAAGAAATTGCAAAAAAGGGAAACGGCGGAGTATAAGGATATAACGCGAATGGAATTACTGTAGTTATAAGACACTTTCCAAAATGCCTTTCTTGTATCTCCTTTTCAAACAAGGTAAACTGATTTGAGTGCATAGGATAATTCATCAATATATTTGATGGACTGACTCCCCCATGGAAAGGACAGATAGGTCCCAGTCCCATCATTTCCAGTGCATTTTGGGATGCGAATAGGATCCAAGCCTGAGGCATGTAGTCTATTGCAAATGGGGCAAGTAAACGTTAGCAGGGTTGCCTTGCATCTCTTAAAATCATTTTTTACCTAGCAAGCTTCTCCATTGCTAGAGCAATGTGTCTGGGGAAGCGGCATTGCTTAGTGGAAAGAGCATGGGCCTAGGAGTCAGGAAGACCTGGGTTCTAATGCCCGGTTTGCTACTTGCCTGCTATCTGACCTTGAGCAAATCAATTCACTTCTCGGCACCTCAGTTCCCTCATCTGAAAAATGGGGATTCAATACCTGTGCTCCCTACTACTTCGAATATGAGCTCCATGTGGGACCTCATTATCTTCTATCTACCCCACCACGTAGTCTAGTGTTTGGACTACATGGTGCAAGTGCTTAACAAACACCACAGTCATCATCAATGAATGACTGAAGAGCCAAATGGCAGAGCTGAGGTCAAAAATCCCTTTCTTATGCTATTAGTTGCCAAGTATTAATGTCAGTTCGAAGATGGGCCTTTTTATGCCTTTTGCTCTAGGAACCTTTAGAGCATACTCCAGTGCTAAGCTTGCCATAAGAGATGGTCACTGGAATCCTTTAAATACCCTCATTCATACCAGTTGACCACATTATAGCAGTCTAGCCCCTATCACCATCATCCTCTCAGTGTCCATGATTCTAGAAGATTGCAGGCCCTCAGTATTCAGGATGAGATCTTTCCATTGCAGGCCAGCTCTCTGCCTCAGGCAGAGCAGAGAAGGTGTCTACGAACTCTGTTACTTGGTACTCTCCCAAGCATTTAGTACATTGCTCTGAACTCAATGAGTGCTCAATAAGTATAGCTGATGGATCGATTGAGAGTGATCATCTGTTAGACATGAAGGGGAAAGCACTCCAGGTCAGAGGCAGGATGTGAGCAAGGCGTCAGCAGTGAGATAGTTGAGATTGAGGTACAATAAGTAGGCTAACATTAGAGACGTGAAGTGTGCAGGCAAGGATGTAGTGGGAAATCAGAGGTAAGGTTGGAGAGGGCAAGGTGATTGATGTCTTAAAGCAAAGGGTAAGGAGTTTCTGTTTGATGAGGGAGTGGATCGGCAATCAGTGGAGGTTTTTGAGGAGTGGGGAAATATGGACTGAATGTTTTTGTAGAAAAAATGATCCAGGCACCAGAGTCAAGTATGGACTGAAGTGGAGAGAGAGAGAAGGCAGGGAGGTCAGCAAGGAGGGAGATGCGGTAATTAAGATGGTATAAGATAAGTGCTGTGACAGGGCCAGAAAAGGTAAGTGCTGTTAAGAAATCAGAGACTTCTTCCGTGATTTCTTAACTCTGAGGTGGATGACCAGTTGTCCGTGGCTTACCAACAAGTCTGGGTGATTGACAGTGATTTTCAGTTTACTTTAATCCTATCTTCAGCTCTTATATGCCTATGAATATTTTATGTAGATTCTCAAATATTTGTTTGGCTGTTTTGTCCTGACACATTTGAACTGCTACTGCTAACGTTGAGCTCACCTCCTCCAGGAGGGCTTCCCAGACTGAACCTCCTTTCCCTCTGCTCCTCCTCCCCTCACCTTCCCCCTCTCCCACCCTCTGCTCTTCTCCCTTCCCTTCCCCTCCCCTCCCCTCAGCACTGTGCATATTTGTATATATTATTTATTACCCTATTTATTTTGTTAATGAGGTATATATCTCCATGATTCTATTTATCTTGATGATGTTGTTTTGTTTTGTTCTGTTCTGTTTTGCTTTGCTGTCTGTGTCCCCCGTTTAGACTGTGAGCCCGTTATTGGGCAGGGATTGTCTCTATCTGTTGCCAAATTGTCCATTCCAAGCACTTAGTACAGTGCTCTGCACATAGTAAGCGCTCTATACTATTGAATGAATGAATGAATGAATATAAACCACCCAGCTCAGGAGAATGGCCCCCACCACCCTCACCATCAGGTAGGGGGTCATCCAGGCAGAAATTTTCTTCTTGGGGAACCATCATAATCTTTCAAATAAGATCCTCAGTACATATATCAAACTTAGTTTGCGTAAAACTTCAATTCATTATGAAGCTACTTCTACCCCTAAAATTTTTATCCTAATGCATTTTTCACAGGCTAATTTTATCTTTCAATCCATCACAAAATTATCCATTTTATTTTTAGTAATAAGAAAAAGAATTTGTAATTAATGAAAAGTACAAAAGAAGCACAATACAGTTTTCAAGACAGAAAGATGGCACAGTTTTAAGGTATTTAAACAAATTTTCGGGTGGTTATAGTGAAGAGGTAAAGTTTTTACTCCAAACTATGACACATTTTTTTTTTCCAGAAAAAGGAACATACTTTTGAAACAATAGCTTATCCCAAAATGAGGCCCCAGAGGCTCCATCCTCTGAATCCAGTGAAGGAAGGATCCCCTGCTCCTGTCAATCTCGACGCTACCACTCCCCAAAAAGGTGTAGCAGAGAAAACACCCTAGTAGCAGTTCATCATAGTCCGTACCCCTCTATTCTCAAGCACATTTGACATGTACACAGAAATAAAAAAGGCTTACTTAATTCAAGATAAAAAGGCAGAGGGCTCCACATTAGGCAGCTCATTCTTTGTAGATGTTGTGGCCATTCCATCCTTAAACATGGCCCGGAAAACTGCACTGCCCACAGCCAACACAAACCTAACATCAAAAAGGTACATCCTACATTAAAATTTGGCTTTTCTTTTAACTAAATTGGATTTGAAATTATCATTAGCCCTTGCACCCGCTTCAAAGGAAAAAGAGTGAATGTTTAGTGCCAAGTAGAATGGTCGATGGCACAGCACCTCTGTTGTAGGCTACTTCACATACCTGCTTTCAAGAACATTAAACGACAAGGCAAGACTGAAGATACATGAAAAGTCTTCTCCCCATCCCAATATTGAAAGGGTAACCTTCCCAAAATTCTAAGGGAGATCTTGCAGATCTTTCAGCAGTAGCATTGGAATCCAATTTCCTCATCACTATTTATTGCAATCCTTTTACTACACAGACAGCCCTTGCCCAACCCAGTTTTGTGTTTGCTATTCATTTGCTTCTTATTTTTATTAATGAACTGACATTTAATTTCTAGAATCAGACCAAATAACTTTAGGGGCTGTTCAAATAATGATGTAATGTATAATAATAATAATGATAAGAGTTCATTCCTGTTGTGTTATAGAAAAAAAGTCAAGAATTCAATCCCGAGCTGACTTCATAATACTTTGGTTAACCCAAGGTCTCAAGTGTCCAGATTATTTCATACCTTACTTGCAAATCTAGATTTTGTTTTTAAGCACATTCAGCCTGAGAAACACACTTTCATGGCCTGTGATGAACTGTCTGTGAAATTCTAAAGTGAAATATCATAACATGCCCCTTGTAGTATGTTTTTAAGGATTTAAAGTCTCCAGAATCCCCATTAATCCCATATCACATTTCTGTCATTTAAATCTTTTTTTAAAAAACCTGATTCCTTCGAACGTATAGTGTTGAAGCTTTTACAAGAGTTTACAGAAACAGGAATTGGGAATCATGCAAGACAATTTTACCAGGGCAGGTCCTGTCAAGTGATGGGTGGGTGGGGTGATGGAGAAAAGAGGAGAAACCATGTGGAAGCAGGGGTAGGGACAAGGGCAGGGGCAGGGGCGGTGGCCGGAGTTGCTATTGGAATGATCTAAGACAGGAGAGTTTGGTGGCAGAGGGACAAGAAGAACAGAGAGAGACCTGGTTTGCGGAAGCCGGGGAGAGGCTGGCTGGCTGGGTCTTTCCATTTTCCATAGCACTCCTGCTGCTGCTGCTGCTTCTCCCTCAAACTTCCTTTTGTCTGCTCTTTCCCCAGCTTGTATGATGTTGTTTGGGCAACACTCTTGCACAGGAGCTTATTATTGTTCTTGTTAATGATAATAATAGTTATAATAATTGTGGTATCTGTTAAGTGCTTACTATGTGCCAAGCACTGTACTGCGTGCTGGGGTAGGTACAAGATAATGATGATGATGATGGCATTTGTTAAGCGCTTACTATGTTGCCAAGCACTGTTCTAAGCCCTGGGGGGGATACAGAGTAATCAGGTTGTCCCACATGGGGCTCACAGTTTTCATCCCCATTTTACAGATGAGGGAACTGAGGCCCAGAGAAGTGAAGTTACTTGCCCAAAGTCACACATCTGACAAGTGGCGGAGCCGGGATTAAAACCCATGGCCTCTGACTCCCAAGCCCGGGCTCTTTCCACCGAGCCACACTACTTAATAATAATGTTGGTATTTGTTAAGCGCTTACTATGTGCCGAGCACTGTTCTAAGCGCTGGGGTAGACATAGGGGAATCAGGTTGTCCCACGTGGGGCTCACAGTCTTAATCCCCATTTTACAGATGAGGGAACTGAGGCACAGAGAAGTTAAGTGACTTGCCCACAGTCACACAGCCGACAAGTGGCAGAGCTGGGATTCGAACTCATGAGCCCTGACTCCAAAGCCCGTGCTCTTTCCACTGAGCCATGCTACTTCTCTAGGTAATTCTGTTGACCAACCTCCTTACTGTGCTAAACTCTATAATAGTTTTGTATTTGATGTATATTTGCTCAAAATCCCTTCTACCAAACCCTTGTATTCTTGTTGCACAAATCCACACAATCAACCAATCAATCAGTGGTATTTATTGAGTGCTTACTGTGTGCAGAGCATGGTACTAAACATTTGGGAGAATACAATATAACAATAAACAGACACCTTGATCCTTCCTCTCTCTGTTTTCATGTTTCCTTGTAGCAGTTATCCTTTAAGTTCCTAGGCTTCTTGCCTCCTGTTTGCTGAAGATAATCTACTGCTGACCTTCAAGATGACCTCAACCTATTTTTACTCCTTCACCCTGTATTTGCTGTTCTTGGAGACAATCTGTAGTTACTCTTTCCTTTGTTTTCTTCCATCCTTGTCCCTTTTGGTTCCAAATCCATTTCCTTCTCAGGCCCCATGGATCCAAACTCTGCATCACAGCATCATAATTGCCCCCAAACCACTCTCGAACACAGTAGGATGGAGGACGCTTGCCTCCAATCATTCCCCCTCCCTCAGCACAGCTCTCTCCCTTCCTCCCTCCTTCCCTTCTCTGCAGCTCGGGGCTGTTGCCAGGACAGTGGGGAGGAAGCGTATAGGATCCACAGTCCTCAGTCACACAGGATCCTCAGCCTCAGCATCCAGGATCTGAAGCTCTGACCAATACAGCTCAGAAGACCCCAGCTCGGCCTTGGTAAGTCAGGAAGAGGAGAGAGTTCCCAGATCTGTGGGGAAAGAAGTGGGAGGTGGGGGAAGAAGCACTTCAGCACTTAGAACATGGCACATAGTAAGTGCTTAACAAGTACCATCATCATCATCATCAAACCTGTCCTCGCCTCGCCTGTCCTCTCTTCCCCGCCCCCGCCCCCCCCCCTTACCCAAAAAACCCTCATCTGGGAGGTTGGGCTGTCCAGCAGAGCCACACCAACAGCAGCTGGGGAAAGCTCAAGTTCCAGGGCCAAAATGCTAATCTCCATATGAAGGGTGATATGCGATTGTTAATGGCAGTAACACCTAAGACTTACAGGAAGGAGGGCTGGGAGAGTAGTGGGGGAAGCCAAGCCAGAGCAAGGAGGAGACCAGCTCCAATATCCTCATACACACTGTGATTAAATCAGCATGGCCAGCAGGAGCAATCTCCAATGAAGCATGGGCGGGCCCGGTGATGACCAGTGGCCATTCAGAAAAGTGGTGTGGCCCAGTGGAAAGAGCACGTGCTTGGGAATCAGAGGACCTGGGTTCTTATCCCCACTCCACCATTTTTCTGCTCTGTGACCTTGGGCAAGTCATTTTACTTCTCTGTGTTCCCTCAGCTGCAAAAATGGATATTTAATACCTGGGAGACCCCTGAAGGACCTGATTATCTACCCCAGTGTTTAGTACAGTCCTTAACACATAGTAAGTTCTTAACAAATATAATTGTTATTATTATTCCTGATGATCCCTGAGGTCAGTGTGGTGCCCATCTTCAGGGCTCCCAAGGGTAGAGGGGACACAGACCCCCTGGCTAGGTTCTCCCTAGCAGCTGGATACAAATGGGTATTGGTCATCTCTGGGACCAGTCAACAAAGATGGCAGTTTGGTTTTGGCCGTAGCTCCTAGGCCTGTGTTGAAAGAGGTTAGGCAAGTGTATGCGCCCTAAAGGGCCAAGTCGAGAGGAATACCATCTTTTTGTCAGCATTTAATCATGAGTGTGTGTGTTCAGGATTAGGGTATCACTTTCAATCATTCAGTGGTATGTATTGAACGCTTAGTGTGCAGAGCACTGTACTAAGCACTTGGGAGAGTATAATATAACAATAAACAGACACATGCCCTGCCTACAATGGGCTTACAGACTAGAGGGGGAAATAGATGTGTACCTAAGTGCTCTGGGGCTGAGAAGGGGTGAGATGAATAAAGGGAACAAGTCAGGGTGACGCAGAAAGGAGGGGGAGAAGAGGAAAGGAGGGCTTAGTCAGGGAAGGCCTCTTGGAGGAGATGTGTCTTCAATAAGGCTTTGAAGGGGTGGAGAATAGTTGCCTATTGGATTTGAGGAGGGAGGGCGTTCCAGGCCAGAGGCAGGATGTGGGTGAGGAGTCAGAGGTAAGGTAGACAAGATTGAGGTACAGTGAGAAGGTTGGCATTAGAGGAGTGAAGTGTGTGGGCTGGGTTATAGTGAGAGAGTAGAGAGGTCCTAATTATTCTTTAGAAAAATCTGAGAAACAGCTGACAGGGATGGGGCAGCTAGGGCTCTTCCTAAACTCATATTTTCTGACTTCATAAGTTGGGTCTATCCTTCTGTCTCTCTGTATCTTTTTCTTTCTGTCTCGCTCTCCTCTCTCTCTCACTCTCAGCTCATAAACTCCTCTCTCCTCTCCCTCTCTCTCTCCCCTTCTCTCTTTCCCAGAGAGTTATCCTGCTTTTGCAGTTCCTCCCTGACTCACATAGTGATATAAGCAGCAAGTGATATAGAAGCAGAATGGCCTAGTGGATAGAGCAGGGGTTTGAGAGTCAGAAGGACCTGGGATCTAACCTAGGCTCCACCTCCTGTCTGCTACGTAACCTTGGACAAGTCATTTAACGTCTCTGTGCCTATGTGAGCCCCATGTGGGACAGGGACTGTGTCCAACAAGCTAATGCTTGGATCTACCCTGGTGCTTAGTACAGTACCTGGCACATAGTAAACTCTTAACAAATACCATAAAAAATATAGAGAGAAGGAGGTGGGATGCAGGGAGCTTCCCCTGTCCCCATTCATGGACAGAAAGGAGTTGAGAAGTGCTCTACATTCCTGTATATCAAATGGGTCAAAAAGGGTGCTTCCTCTTGGGCTGGACTAGGATCTTGGAGCCAGGGCTGGACATGTCAGTGCTCTATCATATAGTGAATGTGGTATTTCTCCAAACAGTTTAGGGCAAAGGTTTTTAAAATCCTTAACCTCTCAATTTCCCCCATCTGCCTTACACTCGTGGTGCATGGGGTCTGAATCGATACCAGTGGCTGGAGGTGAAGGAAGAGAGGGAAGTAATAATTGCCCAAGATTATAGTACAGGATCTATGTAGGAGCTTGCGAATCCTCTGAAGAATTCAATCCCAGTGCATCCTAGACCCTCTGAAACTTTTCATCACCATGTCAGGAATTCTGCCTAAAACTTAGAGAAACCAGTGGCTTAAAGGGGAGGGGAGGAGTTTCTTTTGTCAGGAAGGGGGCAAAGTTGGTGGTCTCTAGTGCTGAGCTGGATTCAAAATGTGTATCAGATTGGGAAGCCTGCATTTATCATGGTGGAAAGTTGGAAGCCATTGCATCTTACGATACCCCAGGACGAAACAATGACTGGGTACCCACCAAGGAGCTTGGGAAATGCCCTGTCATATGGATCAGTCATTGATTGGCGGACTCTCTGAAAGCAGAGCTTGACATAGGAGAAAGCAGCACTCTAAACCTTTCCCGATTGCAAGGCTGGTGGGAAAAAGTGACATTCTCATACTTCCCCATGCACTTTGGGTTCCAACAGTCGTTACATGATTTAGCCCCACTGAGGAGATTAGTCTTAATGAGGAGCAGTGGGGGTGGGCTTGAGGAGGAGGGCAGAGAGAGGGGGGCCTTAGAGCAAAAGCAATATTCTCTGCTCAGAAGAGCAGACTCTGCTGATTCCCCCTGCGCCCGCCCCCCGCCCCAAATTCAAACTGCCTGTGGGTAAATTTGAGCTGCCCACAGTTCCCCAGGGGCAGCTCAAACTTGCTGTCGAGCCACTTATGTGGATTTCAGTCAAATTCTAATTTTAGTGTTCATTAAACATGGGTAATTCCCCAGCCGATCGAGGCATCACCTAGTACACAGACTACAGCAGCAATATAGGTCACCAAGGCTTAGAAAACATGTGGACATCAAATCGCAACCTTTGCATTATGGATAATTATGAACTTTATAAGTTTTTTAAAGGTACAATGGGTGATTTGATAAACTTCTGCAGTGACTCACTAAATTGGTATAAGTACGTATATATGTGTATTCTATAATGTAAATGGGCCCACATTTATGTGTATTTTTGAATGCTGCTATCGTGTGTGCGAGTGGCTTTGTCTGTATAGTTAGAAACACAGGTAAATATCAAAAAAGACATAGTGATATGACTTTACTTGCAATCGGATAGATTTTTAGGGATGAGACAGAGAGCACCCTAATAGGATTGACAGTGTGAGAGCACTGGAATTAAGAGTGTGAGAGCACTAGGAAAGAATAGAGAAGTGGGAATTAGACCCAATCCCTGTCCCTTGGGGGGTTCACAATCTAAAACTGAAAAGGGGGAGAAGGGACTGGCAACAAGATACGTAAGGAGTGACAAAACAGACCAGAGGAGACTAAGCAGCAGCTACGTACACATCCATAATTCATATTGATGGCTGTCCCCCCCCGACATCCTATAAGCTCCTTCATTCATTCAATCGTATTTCTTGAGTGCTTACTGTGTGCAAAGCACTGTACTAAGCACTTATGGGTCTACCAACTCTTGCATTTTACTTTACCATGTGCTCAGTACAGGGACCTGAACAAAGTAAGTGCTCAATAAATACCACTGACTGATTGTTGAAGGCAAAAACAGGGAACAGTAAGGTGCCACCGTGGGAAGAGGAACAGTGCTTCAGATTCCTCATGGGCCCGAGTCCAAAGTCATCACTGCGCCCCAGTGAGTGGCAGCCACCACAGCCTTCCTGAGTTTTTGTAGTGATGGCACTCTGCAGCTGTTTTGCTCAGGTGGAGATGAAGTTTCCTCACTGACCTAAAGGAGAGCCAGCACAGGATCCCGGACAGGTGGTACGGTGGTCAGGGTGCCGGTTGGGCATTGGTTGGGCAGGTGGCAGGTTCCCCGAAGAGTAGCTCAGCCATCTGGTAGAGGGTAGGGGCATGATCAGTGGCAGTTACAATCCACAGGGGTGGCCCAGGGTGACAGAGCATGGTGGGACCAGAGCCCCAAGAGCCACAGTGGAGAGGCGGGAGAGGCTGGGAGGACGCTGGTGGAGAGGATGAGAAGAAATGTAACTATTTTCATACACGTATGAACGCTTTTTCGTTTTCCTTTTCCATCAGTCTCAACCTAATTGTCAAAATACAGACATCAGCCCAGAATTAGGCATCTAACTCACAACAGACAGATCACTCAAAAGCTGCTGGGGCAAAGTGAATGAACAGTTTTGAATTAAATACAGGGTGGTCTAGGGGAAGGTGCCCAGGATTAGGAGTCAGAAGGCCTGAGTTCTAATCCTGGCTCTGCCGCTTGCCTGCTATGTGACCTTGGGCACGTCACTTAACTTCTGCATGCATCAGTTTCCTCATCTGTAAAATGGGGATTCAATACCTTTTCTCCTTCCTACTTAAAACTGGGGGACAGGAACTAGGTATCAACCCTAGCCCTGAGCACAGTGCTTAGCACACAGTAAGCACTTTAATAATAATAATAATAATAACAATAATAATAATGATAACCACTCTTAGGGCCAGGCAATAGTTAGCAACGGCTCAGGGTGTAGAAAGCTACCGAGATGCCAAAAATGCAAAACTGGAAGCCAGGTCTCACTACCACCACCTGTCAGCTCTCTGGACCTCTCTCGATCCTGAAGCAGGCCCATGTACTCGGTATTGCAGAAAATGTTTCCAAGCCTGTCTGAAGCCTGCAACCCACTCTACTCCGATGTCTGCCATGCAGGTTGGTGGCTCACTAGTAATAGCAGAAGCAGTCATAGACATAGTACTAATAGGACTGTTAAGGGCTCACTGTGGGCAGAGCACTGTGTTATGCACTGGGAGAGAATGTACCTGGGAGAATTAGACATGCTCCCCATCCCTCAGGGGGCTCACAATCTAAGAGTTTAATTGGGGAGGACTCACTGGAGACAGACACATCAGGAGAGGTGAACCATTAAAACACAACACAAATACGCAACGTAGACTCGGAGTGTAGACGGTGATGGAAGGGCTCGAGAGTGTGTGGGAGCGGCTTTTATCTCCTTCTGGCACGCACGAAGGATGCCGGGAGTAAGGAATCTCACTGGCAGGAAGTAAAATGCAGGTTGCCACAGTGCTTTTTTCAGGGGCAATAGAGGGAGAGAGAATAATATCTAAAGATCAGGGTGACTGATCTGGAGCTCTTATGGCAGGGACTGGCCAAGGACCAGGCTGTGATTTGGGTGATGAAATGAAAGGGGTCAGCTAATCTAGACCTATGAGATACTTGGAAGAATCAAAGCCTCTTAATCTTGTGTTTGAGAAGTGCAAAAAAACTGACCCTTTGTGGGTGACACTGAGCTGTTGTAAAAGGATTACAGTTTTCTTTTGTTTTTCATCCTAAATACAGTAACAGGTTAGAGCTGCAAAAAAGCTCAAGAGAAAAATTGGGTGGGGAATTATTTCATTTGCTTTACTGTCAAGCAGGAGTAGATCCCACACAATATCTGGATGGCTAGTTCTGATTTACCAGGATCAAACACACTGTTTCTCTGAACTCAGGGTTGGGGGGAGAATGGTTTCCCATCAGGAAGGGAAAAAAAATCACTCCTTTCCTAATTATCAAATTTGATAGGGAACATAGTCTTGCCCCATTCTTCATAGCCCAGCTGTCCTTGTTTCCAGAGATTTCCTGGACCCTTTTTGAAGAGGGGTGCTTGATGAGGAGGTTTGGGGTCGGGGGAGTCCTCCCCAGGGCTGTGGAGGGAGGTGTGGGATCAAATTCAGGGTGAGGAAATCTGGCAGAGGAGGGGGTGGAGTAGCTAGAAGGATGAAGTGTCTTCAACTCTTTCTTCCTCCCTTCCTTCTGCACTTTCTGCTTTCTCTTCACCCCCTCCCATGCTCTCCATGGATAAGCAGTACGGCCTAGTGGCAAGAGCCCAGGCTTGGTAGTCAGAGGACATGAGTTCTAATCCTAGCTCCACCACTTGTCTGCTGTGTGACCTTGGGGAAGTCACTTGACTTCTCTGTGCCTCAGTTCCCTCATCTGTAAAATGGAGATTAAGACTGTGAGCCCTATGGGGGACAGGGACTGTGTCCAACCTAATTACCCGGTATCTACCCCATTGCTTAGAACAGTGCTTGGCATATAGTAAGTGCTTAACAAATACAATTTAAAAAAGGGGGTTGATGGCAAGATAGATGAAATAGAAGCACAGTGAGTCTCTATTCAAGGAAGCAGCATCGCCTAGAGGAAAGAGCGTAGGCCTGGGAGTCAGAGGACCTGGGTCCTAATCCTGGCTCCTCTATTTGCCTGCTGTTTTACCTTGGAAAAGTCACATAACTTCTTTGTGCCTCAGTTTCCTCAACCCTAAAGTGGGGATTCAATGCCCGTTCTCCCTCCTTAGAGCTCCATGTATGATAGGGATTGTGTCTGATCTGATTAATCTATATCTACTTCCACACTTAGAACAGTGCTTGACACACAGGAAGTGCTTAAGAAATAGTATTTTTTAAAAAGTGAGCAAGCTGATGATAAAGCAGCAAAATACATAGGCTGGGCTGCAGTAGGAAATGACAATGATGATAATAATAATAATAATAATAATAGTGGTATTTATAAGTGCTTACTATGTGCCAAAGTATTGTACTAACTGCTGGGGTAGAGACAAGATAATCAGGTCCCCCATGGGGCTCACAGTCTAAGTAGGAGGGAGAACAGGTATTGAAACCCCATTTTACAGGTGACAGAACTGAGGCACAGAGAAGTTGAGTGACTTGACCAAGTCATATGGCAGACAAGTGGCAGGGTCAGGATTAGAACCGAGGTCCTCTGACTCCCAGGCCCATGCTCTATCCACTAGGCCACGCTACTTCCTATGGAGGTTTATTCTGTGTCCTTCCCCGCAGATAAAAGAAAGCCCATATGCACAAATGTCTCTTCACTAATGCTAGGAACCTAAAAAGATAAAATGGGGGAATTGGAATACTTGGAAACTAGCAAGAGAATTTATATAACTGGCATCCCTTAGACTTAAAACACTGGACTAAGCTCTTGGGAGAGTATGACATAACAGAGTTGACAGACAAGTTCCCTGCCCATGATGAGCTTACAGTCTAGAGGGGGAGACAAGAGAAATATTTAAATTTTGGGTATGTACAGAAGTGCTGTGGGGCTGAGGGAGGGGTGAATAAAGGGTACAGATCCAAGTTCAAGAGCAACATAGGAGGGAGTGAGAGAAGAAGAACTAGTAGGAGGGGTAGGCCTCTTGGAGGAGATGTGCCTTCTATAAGGCTTTAAAGGTGGGGAGAGTGATCGTCTATCGGATACGAAGAGGGAGGTCATTCTGGGCCAGAGGCAGCATGTGGCTGAGAGGTCAGCGGCGAGATAGATGAGTTCAGGGTGATCTTTAAGCACATGATACTCAACCCACCCTCGATCCCACAGCAATTATGTACAAACCCATAATTTAGTTATGTAGATTAATGTCTGCCTACCCCTTTAATAATAATAACATTTATAATAATAATGTTGGTATTTGTTAAGCGCTTACTATGTGCCGAGCACTGTTCTAAGCGCTGGGGGAGATACAGGGTAATCAGGTTGTCCCACGTGGGGCTCACACACTTTTAATCCCCATTTTACAGATGAGGGAACTGAGGCACAGAGAAGTTAAGTGACTTGCCCACAGTCACACAGCTGACAAGTGGCAGAGCCAGGAGTCAAACTCATGACCTCTGACTCCGAAGCCCAGGCTCTTTCCAAATTTATGGTATTCATTAAGTGCTTACTATATACTAGGCACTGTTCTAAGCTCTGGGGTAGATACAAGCAGCGTAGTTTAAGGCAAGAGCACGGGCCAGGGAGTCCGAGGTCGTGGATTCTAACCCCGTTCTGCCACTTGTCAGCTGTGTGACTTTGGGCAAGTCACTTCACTTCTCTGGGCCTCAGTTACCTCATCTGTAAAATGGGGAATAAGACTGGGAGCGCCACGTGGGACAACCTGATTACCTTGTATCTACCCCAGCGCTTTTGAAGAGTGCTTGGCACATAGTAAGTGCTAGACTGTAAGCCCGTCAAACGGCAGGGACCGTCTCTATCTGTTGCCGACTTGTTCATCCCAAGCGCTTAGTACAGTGCTCTGCACATAGTAAGCGCTCAATAAATACTATTGAATGAACAAATACCCACATTGTTATTTTTATTATTATCATTATTATTACAAGATAATCGGGTTGCACACACATAGGGCTCACAGTCTTAATCCCCATTTTACAGAGGAGGGAATGGAGGCCCAGAGCAGTGCAGTGACTTGCCCAAGGTCACACAGCAGACAAGTGGCAGAGCCGGAATTAGAACCCAAGGAGCCTTGCTCCATCCACTAGGACATGCCGCTTCAGTTGTAGTTTAATGTCTGTTACCCCCTCTAGACGGCAAGATTGTTTTGGGCAGGGAACATGTCTACCGATCCTGTGACCTGGAACTCCCTCCCCCTCCATATAGAGCAGTCCACCACTGTCCCCACATTAAAAGCCTTATTAAAATCGCATCTCCTCCAAGCGGCCTTCCTTGAATAAGCCCTCCAGTAAGCACCATAAGCACAGGTAAGTGCTCAATAAATCCCATTAATTGATTGATTTCCTCATTGACCTCTTTTTCAGGTTACTGTTCTTGCAAAGAGAATTGTACCTCTCCCTACCAGCCTTCTACGCTCTGCACTTCTGACTGCAGTGATTGACACAGCACAGCCTCCAGGGCCTCCTGCCTATTAGAGTAATTAAAGTAAACCTTCAAAGCCAGTACTGGCTTTTTCCTCACGCCTAATCTCTGACTTTTTTATTTTGTTTTATTAGTCGTTTCCATTATAAACTATTCATAATTGCCTTCAGCTCCCTGAAATCAGTTGTTTCTACATTTAATGACAGATTTCATCCAGCATTAACCATTCCAGGCAGCAGCCCACTAACTAATGATAAATGGTAAAGTGGAGTTTGAAGGGAATGGTGTTTAATTCAATCAAGTTAATCCCCTCAAGAAAATTGAGAAGAGAGTCAACATATTTGGATAATTGCAATTAAAAATTAGGTCAAGTATTTCGGTAACTGGAACATTTAATAAGCCAGAACATGTCAGTGTTTGTAAGGTGGTCATTTAGAGAAGCTGAATTAATTATTTCATGCCACTAGGAGACAATTCAATGTCTGAAGTTTTCCTAAATGCTTCTGCAGCTGCCTGAAAGATATTATTATCATTATTATTATTATTTGTTATTACTTCATCAACATTTATTTGAAACTTGAACTGTGCAGGGCACTATGCTAACAACATCAAATACTGGCCCACCTAGTCCATAAGGGGTTCCTGGACTGAGGAGAGGAGAGACGCATACAATAGCACAATGCAATGTAAACACAAGGAAAAAAGTTCAAATTCAACACGAAAAGTTTTTAAATAGTGCATCAGTTAAGTATTAAGCACTTATCTTATCCCGCCTTGACTACTGCATCAGGCTCCTTGCTGACTTCCCTGCCTCCTCTCTCTTCCCACTTCAGTCCATATTTCACACTGCTGCCCAGGTTATTTTTAAACAAAACCATTCAGTCCATGTTTCCCACTCCTCAAGAACCTCCAGTTGTTGCCCACTTACCACCACTTCAAATGGAAAGTCCTTACCATTGGCTTTAAACACAAAATCACCTTGCTCCCTCCTACCTTACCTCCCTGATTTCTTAATACAACCCAGTTCGCACACTTCGCTCCTCCAGTTCCAATTTACACACTCTACCTCCATCCCATCTGTCTCACAAACCCCCTCTCTTCCGCATACTGCCTTTAGCCTAGAACTCCCTCTCTCTTCTTATCCAACAATCCATCTCTCTCCCCACCTTCAAAGCCTTATTTTAAAGGACATCTCCTCCAAGAGGCCTTCCCCAACTGAGCCCACATTTCCTCTTCTCCCATTACCTCTTGTGCTTGGATTTGCACCCTTTATTCAACCCCTCCCTCAGCCCCACAGCATCTATGTACATATCTGTAATTTATTTGTTTATATCAATGTCTGTATCCCCTCTAGACTTTAGCTTGTTGTGGGCAGGGAGAATGTCTACAACTTTGTTATACGGTAACATTAGACTGTAAGCCCGTCAAACGGCAGGGACTGTCTCTATCTGTTGCCGACTTGTTCATTCCAAGCGCATAGTACACTGCTCTGCACATAGTAAGCGCTCAATAAATACTATTGAATGAATGAATGAATACAGTAATCTCCTAAGTGCTTAGTACGGTGCTCTGCCCACATTAGGCTCCCAATAAAGTTGATTGATTGATTCATTAATTGCCTCCACATCCTGTAAAAATTTCCCCAACTCCTCTCTTTTCTCTCTCCAGTCAGACAGCATCCTTGGAAGAAGCTCACCCCAGGGAGTCCACGACAGGGTTGGAATTTGCAATAAGAGGCCCTTGGTTGGCTTACAAATTTGTCTGGGTTACCTATTGGGAGTCAGGTCATGGGTTTGAATCCCGGCTCTGCCACTTGGCAGCTGTGTGACTGTGGGCAAGTCACTTCACTTCTCTGTGCCTCAGTTCCCTCATCTGTAAAATGGGGATGAAGACTGAGCCTCACGTGGGACAACTTGATTACCCTGTATCTACCCCAGCGCTTAGAACAGTGCTCTGCACATAATAAGCGCTTAACAAATGCCAACATTAATTAATTATTACATCTACCAATCCTGAGGCAAATGGATTGAACTATAATCCAACATGATGCCGCCTCTCCCTGCCAGTCAAGTGATGCAAACTGATGCGGCCCTAGTCCCCTCCCCAACACGGGCCCAGTGCTGACATCAGGCCTGCCCTCAGTGGGGTCAGCTCTGGCTAATATTTTAAATAAAAAGAAAACTCACCTGACTGGGGGTGTGCTGGCTGACTGAAACCTCAAAGATCCCCTGTGCTTTGGAATGCCTAACTGGAGAGTCAAGATGGCAGTAAAGCTGAGGGGTAAATCTGGGGGTTCACTTTGGGAGGACTCCTAAAGACTGCCTCTGGCCAGGGAAGGGAAAAGCGTGGAGGGCCTTGGAGACTGGGCCTTGGGGCAGAGGGGAGAGGAGGGAGAGGGGAGACCCAGCATCCAACTACCTCTTTCCAGAGATCATGAGATTCACCCAGGGTACAGAGAAGCTGGGAGAACCCCAAAGTGCCTTGTGGACATAGGAGCATTTACGGGCATTTAGGAAATCTGATAACCTCTTGAGAATCAAAAATCAATTCAATTTTGACGTATTGAAAAATCTTTTGTCGGGCTATACCAAATTAGTCGAGGTGATTTTTATTTAGAAGAAAATCACAATCACCAACTTCTTCATCGTCCACTCCAATACTGTATCTTCTTCAAAGCGTGACTCCACCTTGAGTAATCTTTAGGTACTCTGATACTGATCACCATCTAAAGGTTAGCCTATCCTGTTCAACTAGTAGAAACACAATCGGGAGAGTCCGGTTGAGTTAGGACTGCTTTTCATCCACCTAGGGTGAAGTCTATTTGAATGATCTCACTGCCAGTAGGAGTCTTGTCACTTCAAATTGCCCCGGTTAACTAGACTGGGCCTGTTTTGAAGTCACACAAAGCAGAGTGGGACAAGCCTTACAAGTAAATCTAAGTTCACAGTTTCATTCAAAATATATCTATCTGAAATATCGACATCCATACATATATCACTGTAGAAAAACCAAGCCAGCAATCAGAATAGTCGCTCTCCACGAACCAAGGCTTGAGAGAGAGAATTCTATATTTTTGCCTTCTTTCATGCCTATCTTTTTTACACCTGTGAAACACACACATGGAGGGACTAATCCAGCAGAGCCCTGAATTGCCAGTCTCCAATTTAATTATCTGTGTTCCCAGGAGGCTCCTCACATATTGTCCAGGAGATAGCACAAGTCAAAAGCACACGATGACGGTGAATCACTTGACTCCAACTAGACTGGTGCGTGAGCTCTATTTTCAGGATGCAGTTGCCGGGGGAGCAGATATACAACCTCTGTTAAATGCATAAAGAGATGCAGCTCTGTATCCCTGCCCTTCTCCCCCAGGCCGCCATGTTGCCGAACCTCATATCGACTTGCTATTTTGGTCCAACAGATTGATGGGAGATTGAAGGAGGCCTTTAGGGAGTTGGCTCAAAGGAGCAGAAGCCCTCAGGGACATTGGGTCTAATGTGATCCTTCAATTTTGGATACTTCCTTAGTGGGGCTGGGATGGTTCCGGGAAATGTCCTGGCCACCGGACAGGTGGCAGCTTCAGTTTGGGCTGGAGACAGGAAATGCCCTGTTGGCTAATGGCAAATTAGCACATTGAAAAGGGGGATATGGGAAACTACTATAAAAAATTCACCCCTCTTGACATGAACACTATGGTTTCTCCAGCTCATAAGAACACGCATTTGGGTCTTGAAATCTGTTCCATTTTCAAAATTGTAAATAGAAAAATATTTCATTTAAAATTCAATTTGGAGAAGCTAGGGTAGGTTCTATAACTGCCATTAATAATTGATCACTGACTTTATCATTCTGTAAGCACCTGTGCTTCACTCGGGATACATAGTCAATTATCTCGCAATAATGACTGTTATGTGGTAAGTGACTACTTAATTTCACAGGCTCAGAGTATCTCTCACAGACTAATAGGCAGTTCAGTCAAAAATAGCAAGCTCTTTTCCCCAACTAAATATTAATAAAATTTGAAGTTTATTATGCCATTGCCATTGCAGTTTGTTATATATGAGTGCATATATATATATATATCTTTATATGAATAGAGAGAATGAGAGTAAGAGAGAGTCATCTCCCGCAGATACCTTAACTACCTTTTGTGCTCGTTGCCTATTTGAAAAATGTTTGAATGGCATACACCTAGACAAAATAAGGAACAACTTCAGTAATAGTGCTGCATCAGTTATCTAGTGCTTGAAAGCCTGCCTTCCTGACCTCTTGACAACAAGGGAAATCAGACATTTCCACTGTAGGGGAAATTCTATTCTATGTAGAACTGCGATGTAAGCCCTAAGGATCAGCTTTTTCATTTTCCTGGTGACCTTTTCTCTTCGACCTGACCCGTCTCTTCGTTCCCTAGGTATTCAGCTTTTATCTTCAGGTACAGAGGGCAAAAGAGGCTATTGTGAGTTCCATTCTAAAGAAGTATTCCTGATTCCTACATTATCAGTGGGGCAACCTGATGACTATTTTTGAACTGAAATATTACAGATAATCAGCCCGATTCTCCCCCTCTCCCCCCCGCACCCCGCCTTCTTCTTACATCACCCAGGAGAGCAGAGTAGACATTTAGAAAGAAATCTTCCCATAGGTAGAGCACCCAGGACTTGCCTGGGTAGAGAAATGAGGTAGAGGCTGTGGCTTCTGGAGGTAGGGCCAGTGGCTTTGCCCAAATGGTTATTCTGAAGCAATAGGACAATCCACTTCCAATAGGTAATAGTAGTGGTTATTGTCATCGTCATTATCGACATATTTCTTGAGTGTTCACTGGATACAGTGCATTGTACTGGGACGTATATGACTGAGAAGCAGTGTGGCTTAGTGGAAAGAACCCGGGCTTGGGAGTCAGAGGTCGTGGGTTCTCATCCCAGCTCCGCCACTGATCAGCTGTGTGACTCTGGGTAAGTCACTTGACTTCTCTGGGCCTCAGTTACCTCATCTGGAAAATGGGGATTGAGACTTTGAGCTCCACACATTCAATCTGTCACCAACACCTGCCGGTCTCACCTTCACAATATCGCCAAGATCCGCCCTTTCCTCTCCATCCAAACTGCTATCGTGCTGGTACAAACTCTCATAATACCCCGACTGGATTATTGTGCCGGCCTCCTCTTGGATCTCCCTTCCTCCTGTCTCTCCCCACTCCAGTCTAGTCTTCATTCCACTGCCTGGCTCGTCTTCCTACAGAAACGCTCTGGGCATGTCACTCCCCTCCTCAAAAACCTCCAGTGATTGCCTATCAACCTTCACACAAGACAAAAACTCCTCACTCTTGGCTTCATAGCTCTCTATCACCTTGCCCCCTCCTCCCTCACCTCCCTTCTTTCTACTGCCCATCCCGTACACTCCGCTCCTCTGCCGCTCACCTCCTCACCGCCTCCCGTTCACGCCTGTCCTGCCGTCAGCCCCGGCCCAAGTCCTACCGCTGTCCTGGAATGCCCTCCCTCCTCACCTCTGCCAAACTACCTCTCTTCCCCTCTTCAAAGCCTTGCTGAGAGGTCACCTCCTCCAGGAGGCCTTCCCAGACTGAGGCCCCCTTTCCCTCTGCTCCTCCTCCCCTCCCCCGCCACCCTCTGCTATTCCCCCTTCCCCTCCCCTTAGCATTGTGCTCATTTGTATATATTATTTATTACCCTATTTATTTTGTTAATGAGGTACATATATCCTTGATTCTATTTATCTTGATGATGTTGTCTTGTTTTGTTTTGTTCTGTTTTGCTTTGCTGCCTGTCTCCCCCATTTAGACTGTAAACCCGTTATTGGGCAGGGATTGTCTCTATCTGTTGCCGAATTGTACATTCCAAGCGCTTATTACAGTGCTTTGCACATAGTAAGCGCTCAATAAATACTACTGAATGAATGAATCAATGAATGAATGTGTGGGCTGGGTTGTAAGGTAAGGTAGGAGGAGGCAAGGCGATTGAGAGTTTTAAAGCCAATGGTAAGGAGTTTCTGCTTGATGTGGAGATGGATGGACAACCACTGGAGGTTTCTGAGGAGTGGAGAAATATGGCCTGAATATTTTTGTAGAAAAAATGATCCGGGCAGCAGAGTGATGTGTGGACTGGAGTGGGGAGACACAGGAGGCAGGAGGTCAGCAAGGTGGCTAATGCAGTAATGAAGGCAGGATAGGATATGTGGTTGGATTAACACGGTGGCAGTTTTGAGGAAGAGGAAAGGATGGATTTTGGTGACGTTGTGAAGGTTCAACTGACAGGATTTGGTGATAAATTGAATATGTGGATTGAATGAGAGAGATAAGGCAAGGATAACGACAAAGTTATGGGCTTGTAAGACAGTAAGGATGGTGATCCTGTGTACGGTAACGGGAAAGTCAGGGGAAGGACAGGGTTTGGTTGGGAAGATGAGGAGTTCTGTTTTGGACATGTTAAGTTTGAGGTTGTCAGCGAGACATCCAAGTAGAAATGTCCTGAAAGCAGGAGGAAGTGCAAGACTGCAGCGTAGGAGGAAGATCTGGTGTAGATGCACCAAAATTTTAATAATAGCTGTTATAATTATTTGTCATTCATTCATTTCATTCAATCGTATTCGTTGAGCACTTACTGTGTGCAGAGGACTGTACTATGTGCTTGGGAAAGTACAATACAGAAATAAAGAGTGACGATCTTTGTCCACAACGAACGATCTCTGACCATAACGAGCTCACTGTCTAGAGGGGAAGAGAGACATCAATACAAATAAACAAACATCAATATAAAATAAAATTACAGATATATATATAAGTGCTGTGGGGCGGGGAGAGGGAGGAGGGGCAAAGGGAGCAAGTCAGGGAGATGCAAAAGGGAGTGGGAGATGAGGAAAAGTGGGGCTTAGTCTGGGAAGGCCTCTTGGAGGAGATGGGCCTTCAGTAGGGATTTGTCCTGCTTAACAGAGCTGTGTTGTCGTGAACACTGCTTCTGTGTTGATTAGCTGATTGCCTTCTAGGACCTGGTTGTTGGTAGCCCTGACCTGTCATTTGGTGTTGCGTTTAGGCTGGAAGATGCCATGAGAAAAACTACTCTGGCAGCTGGGTGTGTTTTCTGGAGTAGATCCAGGTCTCAAAATGCGAAACAAGATCAAAATGCAAACCAGAAGCGGCGGCTGCAGCAGCAGCAGGAGGAGTTGCAGGCGGAGGCCCCGGACCCCGGTGGGTGAGAGACCCCCGAGGAGGAGCAGCAGCAGGAGGAGGGGGCGTCCCATACACTCCCCCCATTCTGGGGAGCATGCAAGAAAAGGGGGTTCGGGCCTGCACGCTGTGAGCGACGAATGCATCCTTTTATTGTTGCATCGTGCCCCCCCCCAGCGTTTAGCACAGTGCCCGGCGCACAGTAAGTGCTCAGTACATACCCCTGGATGGATGAGGGCCGTGGGGTCGCGATTCCAGCGGGGGACATTGCACGGTGGAGCGATTAATTCTCTTCATCACCCCCCCCCGCCCCACGCCCCGACTGTCATTTCGTTGCTAGCCAGAACGTGTCGCTTGTTGTACTGGACTCCCCAAGGCGCTCAGTACAGCGCTCTGCACACAGTCAGCGCTCACTAAGTACGGTTGGGGGAGTGAATGCAGCACGCCGGGGAGGAGGAGCACCGCAACCAAGCTCGAGGAGCATCTTGAGACCCCGAGGGACGGGGACCCTGTGGCTCATATCCACCCCAGCGCTGGGCACAGCGCTTGGCACAGAGTATGCAGTATGTGTATCGTGGGTTTGGAATCTCTGCTCCCTTGGAGGTGAGCTCCGGACAGCCGAGCCCCTTGATCCCGACGGAATCGGACGCCACATGGACTCGGGAGCTCCTCTCTCTTGCAGCGGAGCCTTGGCCCGTCCGGCCCCTATCCCCGGCAAATCCCCCCTTCGCTTGCCCATCGCCGACTCATCCGCGCCGTCATCGCCTCTCCCGGCGAGCTGCGCTTTGGACCGCTCGGACCCGCGCCCGGCCCAACCTCTCGCAACCCGGACCTCTGTACCCCCGTTCAAGGACTCCGACACTAAGGATCGTCCCCCCCGCCCCCGCAGACCCCCCCACCCCCAGCCACCAGCTCCCATTCTGCTCCCCCGCTCGGGCCTGGGGACTTTGTGCTCCCCTGCTCGCCCCTGGGGACATTGTGTCCCCCTGCTCGGACCTGGGGACATTGGGCTCCCTGGGGATATTGTGCTCCCCAACCACCCTTCCCCCACTCCGCCCGAAGCGGCCATTTGGGGAAGCCCTCGCTCCCTCTTCCCCCATGAGGTGATTCATCTCCCCCGCCCCCGCCCCGGGCGACGATGTCCTTGTTCTCACCGTGTTACCTTACCTCAGCCGCCGCCTACGCCCGCAACCCCCGCCCCCCGTCCCCTCCCGGACAACCTCAGGGCCCCCGCCGCCGCCTCAGAGACATTTGGACGTGAGCCCTGGGACTCTTTTTGCCGCTAGCCTTTTGACTTTGATTTTGATCAGGTCGACCCTTAGTCAAGTCGACCCCCAGTCAAGTCGACCCCCGACCCTGGTCATCACCCGCTTATTAATACTATTCTATTGTATCATATTGTATCATATTACTATATTACCGATTTCACGTTATCATTAATCGTTGTCAGTGCTGCCACCTACCTCCCTGGCCTCACCATGTCCTTCCACCACCACCCCCGCCCCTCCCAATCCTCTCCTTCCCCTTCCCCTCTCTCGCCCAGCTCTTTCCCGCTCTCTCCTCTGCCTCCTCCCCCCCTCCTCTCCCCCACCCTAGAACCCCACTTTACCAGCGCCACCCCTCTTCCCCCTCTCCCTACTCTCCTCCCCACTAAACCCCCTCCTCCCGCCCTCCCCCCTTCCCTCTTCCCCACCCACGCCCCATCCCAGTCCTCCTGTCGCACCACCACCCCTCCTCCCCCTCTCCCCGTCCAGGGCCCCGCCACCTCCTTCCCATCCAAACCCTCCCCTCCCCCCGCTCTCCCCCCCTTGCACCCACAGCTACTTTCAAGTGTGGCCTCTGGAACCCCCGCTCCATTACAGGTAAACTACCTTTCATCCATGACCGTTTCCTTTCCCGCTCTTTCCTCCTCCTCGCCCTTACGGAAACCTGGCTCACTCCTGATGACAGGGTCTCTGACGCTGCTCTCTCCAGCGGAGGCCTCTCCTTCTCCCACTCCCCCAGACTCACCGGAAGGGGAGGAGGCGGCGGCTTCCTCCTCTCACCCCGTTGCCGCTTCCGCACTATCCCTCCTCCCCCTTCCCTCTCCTTCCCCTCCTTCGAAGCCCACATCATTCGCCTCTACCACCCCCTCCAGATACTTGTAGCTGTCATCTACCACCCTCCTGGTCCCACCTCCGACTTCTTCAACCACCCTTTCTCACCTTCCTTCTCTCCTTCTCTCTGCCCACTCTGATCTTCGGAGACTTCAACATCCTCATGGATGTACCCGGTGACTCCTCTGCTGCCCGCCTGCTATCGCTCCTCGACTCTGCCGACCTCCTGCACCACCATACCTCGCCCACTCACCGACTCGGTCATACCCTCGATCTCGTCATCTCCTACCGCTGCACTACCTCCTCCCTCACCAACTCTGAAATCCCTCTCTCTGACCATAACCTTCTCACCTGCCTCATCTCTCACACTCCATTCCCCTGCAAATCTTTGCTACTCCCCCACAGAGACCTCCGCTCTCTTGATCCCATCTATCTCTCCCAAAGCATCTCTCCCCACCTTGCCCCCCGTACTCTCTTCCCACTCTCGATGATCAGGTCACCGCGCTCAACTCCACCCTCTCTACGCATCTCAACTCTCTCGCCCCCCTTTCCCTCCACCACTCTCGCTCCACTAACTCACAGCCCTGGGTCACTGCCTCTGTCCACCTCCTACGCTCCTATGCTCCGGCTGCCGAGTGCTGCTGGTGAAGGTCCAAGAACCAAGCTGATCTTATCCATTTTAAATTTATCCTTTCCTGCCTTAACTCTGCCTTCTCTGCCGCCAGGCAAAGCTTCTTCTCCTCCCTCATCGACAACCATGCCCATCACCCCCGCCAATTATTACGGACCTTTAACTCTCTCCTTAGGCCCCCCTGTTCCTCCCCCTCCCCCATCCCTCACCCCCAGTGATCTGGCCACCTACTTCATCACGAAAATTAACACAATCAGGTCTGAACTCCCCAAGGTCACCCCTCCCTCTCCCGCCCCCCCTTCCCATCCTTCCCTGCAGTATCCTCAGAGGAGATCTCCCTCCTCGCAAGTGCCACCCCCTCCACCTGTGCCTCGGACCCAATTCCTGCTCACCTTATAAAAACCATCGCCCCTGCCCTCCTCCCCTCCTTAACTTCTGTCTTTAACCGCTCACTCTCTAATGGCTTCTTCCCCTCTGCCTTCAAACATGCCCATGTCTCCCGCATCCTAAAAAAACCCTCTCTCGACCCCACTTCCCCTTCCAGTTTCCGCCCTATCTCCCTACTACCCTTCTTTTCCAAGATCCTAGAACGAGTCATCTACACTCGCTGCTTACAGTTCCTTAGCTCCCATTCTCTCCTGGACCCCCTCCAATCTGGCTTCCGTCCCCTCCACTCTACCAAGACTGCTCTCTCTAAGGTCACCCATGACCTCCTTCTTGCCAAATCCAATGGCTCCTACTCTATTCTAATCCTCCTTGACCTCTCCGCTGCCTTTGACACTGCCGACCATCCCCTCCTCCTCCACACCTTATCTCCCCTTGGCTTCACAGACTCTGTTCTCTCCTGGTTCTCCTCTTATCTCTCTGGCCAGTCATTCTCGGTCTCCTTCGCAACCTCCTCCTCCCCCTCCCATTCTCTAACTGTTGGGGCTCCCCAAGGGTCAGTTCTTGGCCCTCTTCTGTTATCCATCTACACTCACTCCCTCGGTGCACTCATTCGCTCTCACGGCTTCAACTATCACCTCTATGCAGATGACACACAGATCTACATCTCTGCCCCTGTCCTCTCCACCTCCCTTCAGGCTCGGATCTCCTCCTGCCTCCGGGACGTCTCTACCTGGATGTCTGCCCGCCACCTAAAACTCAACATGAGCAAAACTGAGCTCCTCATCTTCCCTCCCAAGCCCGGTCCTCTCCCTGACATCCCTTTTACCGTGGACGGTACGACCATCCTTCCCGTCTCTCAGGCCCGCAACTTCGGTGTCATCTTTGACTCGGCTCTCTCGTTCACCCCACACATCCGATCTGTCACCAAAACCTGCCAGTCTCACCTTTATAATATAGCCAAGATCCGCTCTTTCCTCTCCACCCAAACAGTTATCTTACTGTTACGGGCTCTCATAATATCCCGGCTAGATTACCGTGTCAGCCTGCTCTCTGATCTCCCTTCCTCCTCTCTCTCCCCGCTCCAGTCTATTCTTCACTCCGCTGCCCGGCTCATCTTCCTGCAGAAACGCTCTGGGAATGTCACTCCCCTTCTTAAAAACCTCCAGTGGTTGCCTATCAACCTCCACGCAAAACAAAATCTTCTCACTCTAGGCTTCAAGGCTCTCCATCACCTTGCCCCCTCCTACCTCTCCTCCCTTCTCTCTTTCCACTGCCCACCCCGCACGCTCCGCTCCTCTGCTGCCCACCTCCTCACCGTCCCCCATTCTCGCCTATCCCGCCGTCGATCCCTGGGCCACGCCCTCCCGAGGTCCTGGAATGCCCTCCCTCCTCACCTCCGCCAAACTAATTATCTTCCCCTCTTCAAAACCCTGCTTACAGCTCACCTCCTCCAAGAGGCCTTCCCAGACTGAGCTCCTCTTCTCCCTCTACTCCCTCTACCGCCCCCCTTCACCTCTCCGCAGCTAAACCCTCTTTTCCCCCCATTTCCCTCTCCTTCTCCCCCTCTCCCTTCCCATCCCCTCAGCACTGTACTCGTCTGCTCAACTGTATATATTTTCATTACCCTATTAATTTTGTTAATGAAATGTACATCGCCTTAATTCTGTTTATTTGCTATTGTTTTAATGAGATGTTCATCCCCTTGATTCTATTTATTACTATTGTTCTTGTCTGTCCGTCTCCCCCGATTAGACTGTAAGCCCGTCAAAGGGCAGGGACTGTCTCTATCTGTTACCGATTTGTACATTCCAAACGCTTAGTCCAGTGCTCTGCACATAGTAAGCGCTCAATAAATGAATGAATGAATGAATGAAAACTAACACACACACACACACACACACACGTGCACACATACCCCCCCCACGTCAGGTGTGACAGTTTCGTGGTTGCATCCACGTAAAAACCTGAAGGGCTAATGATTTCTTTTATCCTTGGAAAAAGCGTCCACGATAGCTATCTAGTGTGGACTCTGATGAATACGTTAACCATGCTTCTGCAAAAGGAGTCAGTGCTTTACGTTTAGTTACATTTGCATACACTTTATTAAAATCCCAATAAAAGTGAAAGAAAATACTCTTCCGGGATTAATGCTGGAAAGAGCCACTCACAATCTGAAGAAAAGAGGGTGTTCTGTGTATGGAGTTGCGAAGCGACATGGCGTAACGAATAGAGCACGAGCCTGGGAGTCAGAAGGTCGTGGGTTCTAATCCCAACTCCGCCACTAGTTTGCTGTGTGACCTTGGGCAAGCCACCTCACTTCTCTGGGACTCAGAGAAGTGTATTAAGTTCACTGTATTAAGTTCTGGGAAAAAAGAATATGGATGAGAATTAGGCACAGTTCTTGGCCCTCAAAGGGCTAACAATCCAAGAATCAATTATTCAATCAACCAATCACTAGATGGTATTTATTGAATGCTTACCTTGTGCACAGCTCTGTACTAAGTGCTTGAGAGAGTACAATGCAACAGAATTACTGGACATGTTCCTTGTCCACAAGGAGCTTACAGTCTGGAGGGGGAGACAGAAATTAAATTACATTTTAGATATGAACATAAGGGCTGCAGGGCTGAGACTGGGGTGAATATCAAGTGCTTGAAGGGTACAAATCCAGATGCAGAAAGGACAGGGGGTAGGAGAAATGAGGGCTTAGTTGGGGAAGGCCTTTTGGAGGAGATATGATTTTAATAAGGCTGTGAAGATAGGAAGAGTGATGGTCTGTCGGGTATAAAAGGGAAGGGAGATCCAGGCCAGAAGAAGGACACCTGACGGATTTATATGCAGAATATTGTGGCTAAAGGAGCAGCTTCATGCCCTTCATTGCCCAGCCACAGCCATAAACAGCCCAATCCCAATGTTCTAAACGTTCAGGAAGCCTGTTCCCTTAGGTCCTCACTTCATTTTGACATGGTGGAGAAGCAGAAAGGGGCCCAAAATTGAGGGAGAATGGGGGCTGCAGAGTGTCTTTGGCTCTGAAGTCAGAAGAGCACCGAGGCTTCACATTGTCCCTCATTCTCACCCAGCTGTGGTGGAGTGGGCAGGATGGGGCCCAATGATGAGGGAAATGGCGGCTCTGGGATGTTTGCCCAGTGGCAGATCTTTTGCTCTGATTTCAGGAGAATACCTGGGCTGCACGTTGCTGCTTGTGTTCACTCTGCCACAGTGGGGCCCACTACACAACACATGGGTAACAGAGATTTGTCAGAACTGTGTGTCACACTTGCCCCAGGTAGTATTGTTCAGTCAGCAAAGTTCAGTCAGCAAAACCATGATCTCCTGGGGCAGACCAGATTAGAATGGATGGATGGATGGTTGGATGGATGGTTTGTTTAAATAAAAACCTGACCCATTTAGGTCCCAAATCATGACAAGTTTTATTTTCTTTTGCAGGAGAAAAAAGAAGTACTTCAGTGTTCCACATGCAGATACACAAAAATTGCATAATTATTGAGGGGACCTTCACTTTTTTGCTACCTGGCCATTACCATAACTCTCCTCCCTTGAACTGCGTTCTAGCCTCAATACCGTCTGCTAGGGCCATGTTGTCAGTGGTGGAAGTTTCCTACTGAAATGCTACCTAAGGCAATCTGCAAGGTGGATAGGATGAGCAAGAATCCTGTCGGTCTGTCAGACAGTCAATCCTATTTATTTAGCACTTACTGTGTGCAGAGCACTGTACAACAATAAACAGACACATTCCCTGCCAACAACAAGTTTATAGTCTAGAGGGTGGGGGCAGACAGATATCAATATAAATAAATAAAATTTGGGATATGTACATAAGCGCTGAGGGGGTGGGAGGGGGGATGAATAAAGGGAGCAAGTCAGGGAGATGCAGAAGAGAGTGGGAGAAGAGGAAAGGAGGGTTTAGCCAGGGAAGACGCTTGGAAGAGATGTGCCTTCATTAAGGGTTTGAAGGTGGGGAGAGAACTGTCTGTTGGTTATGAGGAGGGAGGGTGTTCCAGGCCAGAGGCAGGACATGGGTGACAGGTCAGCAGCATGATAGATGAGATCAAGGTACAGCGAGAAGGTTGGCATTAGAGGAACCAAGTGTGCGGGCTGGGTTGTAGTAGAAGAGTAATGAGGTGAGGTAGGAGGGGGCGAGGTGATTGACTGCTTTAAAGCCAATGGTCAGGAGTTTCTGTTAGAAGTGGAGGTGAATGGGCAACCAGTGGAGTTTCTTGAGGAGAGGGGAAACATGTCCTGAATGCTTTTGTAGAAGAATGATCTGGGCAGCAGAGTGAAGTATAGACTGGAGAGGGAAGAGACAGAAGGCTGGGAGGTCAGCAAGGAGGCTGATGCAATAATCAAGGCGGGATAGGATAAGTGATTGTATTAACGTGGTAGCAGTCTGGATGGAGAGGAAAGGGCAGATTTTAGCAATGCTGTGAAGGGGGAACTGACAGAATTTAGTGATGGATTGAATATGTGGGTTGAAATAGAGAGAGGAGTGAAGGATAACGCCAAGGTTATGGGCTTGTGAGATGGGAAGGATGGTGGTGCTGTCCACAGTGATGGGAAAGTTAGGTGGAGGACAGGGTTTGGGTGGGAAGATGAGAAGTTCTGTCTTGGATATGTTAGGTTTGAGGAGACGGGAGGACATCAAAGTAGAGATATCTTAAAGGAAGGAAGAAATGAGAGACTGGAGAGAGGGAGAGAAATCAGGGCTGGAGGTGTAGATTTGTGTAACATCCACATAGAGGTGGTAATAATAATAATAGCATTTGTTAAGTGCTTACTAAGTGCAAAGCACTATTCTAAGCACTGGGGAGGATACAAGGTGATCAGGTTGTCCCACGTGGGGCTCAGAGAATTTATGCCCATTTAGCAGGTGAGGTAACTGAGGCCCAGAGAAGTTAAGTGACTTGCCCAAAGTCACCCAGCTGACAAGCGGCAGAGCCAGGATTTGAACCCATGACCTCTTCTCCATCTTCACCCACTCCCCAGCCCGTGCTCTTTCCACTGAGCCACGCTGCTTCTCTAGTTGAAGCCATGGAAAAGAATGAGCTCTCCAAGGGAGTGGGTGAAGATGGAGTATAGAAGGGGACTTAGAATTTAACCTTGAGGGACACCCACAGTTAGGCAGTGGGAGGCAGAGGAGGAGCCTAAAAAATAGCTGGTTGATGTAGATGACAAAGATGGCAGTGGCTACCAATAAAAACTGCCCGCCAGGTTATGGTGCTTCAGTTCAGCATTAGCTCTGTCCTGGGATCACTTCGGTTCTTACAGTGAGAGTCACTAGTGTGAGTCTTGCACTATTCCCCTGACACCCAAACTCTGAGGCCCAGCTTCCCTCTCCCAAAGGACAGTGCCCCAGTCCCCTGACACCAGAGCTCCCTTCGGTCTGCTCCCCTAACACCCGAACTCTGGGGCCCAGCCTCCCTCCCCAAAAGGACAACATCCCAGTCCCCGACACCAGAGCTCCCTTCGGTCCCTGATCCAGCCCAAGAAGGACTTGACCAACATAAGCACGCAGCCTTTTTGAATATTAAAATGCTTGGGAAGGTCACTGTTGTGACTGGGGCTGGCCGGGGCTGTGACATCTATCGCTGTTGGTCTGTCTGATCCACTGAGGAGTCTGAAATCCTGCTGCTCCCCACGTATTTACTGTGGTTAAGTAATATGAATATTACTAAATGTTTATTAAGTAATATGAAATACTTTCATATTTTTGTTTCACCTTACCTCGCGTGTCTGTTGCTAACCCCTTCCCCCTTTATTCTTAGAGTGTGAACTCCTTGGGGGCCAGGAACTGTATATATATCTCATCCGTGTACTTTCTCAAAGCTTAGCACGGTGCTCTGCGCCTAATAGGTGTTTAATAAATACTTCTACTATTATTATTGCTAGTACTACTTCCAAGCGCTTAGTACAGTACTCTGCACATAGTAAGAGCTCAATGAATACTATTGAATGAATTAATTCTACTACTACGGTTTGGATCTTGCAATGTGCTGCCCCACTCCTGCCTCACTGCTCATTTGCATTCTGTGGAAACGTGACTGACAGCGCAAACCACTATTCACTGTAATTCCATCATCATCATCACTCCAGTTAGAAACACCCAAAGGGGCAGAAGTTTTCAGGGGTTTTAAAAAAACCTATCGGAGCCTAATGTTGGATCAGGCCAAAATGATTTCTCAGACTCACTCACTCCCTCGGTGAACTCATCCGCTCTCACGGCTTTGACTACCATCTCTACGCAGATGACACGCAGATCTACATCTCCGCCCCTGTCCTCTCCCCCTCCCTTCAGGCTCGCATCTCCTCCTGCCTCCGGGACGTCTCCACCTGGATGTCGGCCCGCCACCTAAAACTCAACATGAGCAAGACTGAGCTCCTCATCTTCCCTCCCAAACCCGGTCCGCTCCCAGACTTCTCTATCACCGTGGATGGCACGACCATCCTTCCCGTCCCGCAGGCCCGCAATCTCGGTGTCATCCTTGACTCGTCCCTCTCGTTCACCCCACACATCCTATCCGTTACCAAGACCTGCCGGTTTCACCTCTACAATATCGCCAAGATCCGCCCTTTCCTCTCCACCCAAACGGCTACCTTACTATTACGGGCTCTCGTTATAACCCGGCTAGACTACTGTGTCAGCCTTCTCTCTGACCTCCCTTCCTCCTCTCTCGCCCCGCTCCGGTCTATTCTTCACTCCGCTGCCCGGCTCATCTTCCTGCAGAAACGATCTGGGCATGTCACTCCCCTTCTTAAACAACTCCAGTGGTTGCCTATCGACCTCCGCTCCAAACAAAAACTCCTCACTCTAGGCTTCAAGGCTCTCCATCACCTTGCCCCTTCCTACCTCTCCTCCCTTCTCTCTTTCTACCGCCCACCCCGCACGCTCCGCTCCTCTGCCGCCCACCTCCTCACCGTCCCTCGGTCTCGCCTATCCCGCCGTCGACCCCTGGGTCACGTCCTCCCGCGGTCCTGGAACGCCCTCCCTCCTCACCTCCGCCAAACTGATTCTCTTTCCCTCTTCAAAACCTTACTTAAAAATCACCTCCTCCAAGAGGCGTTCCCAGACTGAGCTCCTCTTCCCCCTCTACTCCCTCTGCCATCCCCCCTTTACCTCTCCGCAGCTAAAGCCTCATTTTCCCCTTTTCCCTCTGCTCCTCCACCTCTCCCTTCCCATCCCCACAGCACTGTACTCGTCCGCTCAACTGTATATATTTTCGTTACCCTATTTATTTTGTTAATGAATTGTACATCGCCTCGATTCTATTTAGTTGCCATTGTTTTTACGAGATGTTCTTCCCCTTGACACTGTTTAGTGCCATTGTTCTTGTCTGTCCGTCTCCCCCGATTAGACTGTAAGCCCGTCAAACGGCAGGGACTGTCTCTATCTGTTGCCGACTTGTTCATCCCAAGCGCTTAGTACAGTGCTCTGCACATAGTAAGCGCTCAATAAATACTATTGAATGAATGAATGAATGAATAGACTAAATCCCCTATGGCCTCTTGAGAGCTATGTAAACTCCATTCTGTCAATGACTGTTTGACGTTTTCCATTTGTAATCAACGTAGGTAGAATATATATTGGCTGATAGCCAGGCTTTCCGGAGTAAGGAATGAAATTCAGCAAAGGTAAACCACTTATAGTTTTAGGAAGAGTAGCAGATGACTGTTAAAATGGTACTTAATGAGGTTTAACTACAGAAAACATAAATCTGGTAGGTAATTAATTCAAAATTACACAACTTCTAAACGCATAATTACAACTACAAGATATGTTTAGGCCTTCAGGAGGCATTTGCAAAGGAAGCCCCATGAAATATATTAACTAGAACTGTATTGCTCAAAATACAGGTAAGACATGAGTGTACTGTTTAAAATCTCACTTCCTATCATGATTCTGTTATTAGAAGATTAAGAGCCTAAAAGCTCTCAAGAAAATTATCAAAATGTGCAAGTTTTATGAACTGTTCAGAGAGTGTGTTTAGATAATAGCAGATAGGCGTAGACTTCCTATTAAATCTCAAGAAATGTTTTTCTTCCCCAGATAACAGCCCTTTACTCACAGTAATGGTTTTTCAATTGCAGTTACATGTTGAATAGATACTTCCAAAAAACAGAAGCTGCCCTAGAGAGCTTGTTAACATAACAACAGAGTAATTGCCGAAATAATCGCACTTCAGAATGGACACTGCTTACTGATTTTGCCTGATGCTCATCTGTGTGGTCTATTTCCTAATCAAGAGCGTACCTTGATTAGAAGCCCTTAGAATGAATCGGAAACAATCTATCTCTAAATGATATTTTGACATCATATTTTCTTCTACCAGGAAACATTTTGCTGTTGTTTTTTGTTGTTAAAAACCTTCCTTCTGAGACTTGCTATTAATACCCAAACAGTTAACCTGGTTTCTCAAAGAGCTTCTTGGCTGCCTGGGCAACATCAAAGTACAAGCAGGTGGTGAAACCCTGAGAGATTTAGGAAAAACGTGCTTGAAATGTACTAAAAGTACATTGAACTTAATAACAGATAGTTGCAATTCAGAGAAAGCAGTGAAAAGGCCAGTGGCTTGAGGAGAAGTCATCAAAACTAAAAAGTCTGAAAGTCAATCATCAGTACATTTTCCCTTCCTCATGTGGAGTATTGAGATACAGCCACTTGACAGGAAAGACTTTTGAAAAGGAAAGTTTCTTACAAATTGAAGAGATGATCAATGATGCTTCCAAAAATTGAAATCAACACATCTACCAGCTCAGTAGTCCACATTCCCCTTCAGCAATTTGACCTTCACCACTCCCCCAGTCCCACAGCAGTTAGGTATATTCATTCTTTCAATCGTATTTATTGAGCCCTTACCATCTGCAGAGCACTGTAATAAAAGCTTGAGAGAGTCCAATACAACAATAAACAGACACATTCCCTGCTCACAACGAGCTTACAGTCTAAAGGGGATATATCCTTATACTCTGCCATTTCCCCATGGGTAATTTATCTTAATGTCTGTCTCCCCTTCTAGTTTGTAAGCTCCTTGTGGGCGGGAATCGTGTCTACCGACTCTCTTGTGCCGTACTCTCCCAAGTGCTTAGTTCAGTGCTCTGCCTATAGTAAGTTCTCAATAAATATAATTGATTGATTGATATCTAAGTGGATTTTGGCTTCCTCCTCTTGAGGAGAGATGGAGAAATCAATTGGAGTCAGGAAATGAAGGCCTTCACCCTCCAAACGACCATGTGACCTGAGTTCACGGACAGTGGTGGAATACGCCTAAACCGCAGTTTCTCCTATCACCAGTACTGTTCCCTGGGCCTGCTCTGAGGTGGAACTACAGCGATGTGTCACTTAAGACACTGCACTCTTCTACGCGAGGCTACCCAAGATGTTTAATCATGGCAGAAATGAATTTTGCTCTATGTGGAGTTGAGTCAGAAACAGATACTTCCACCTTCCCATTGTTTTTGAAAGCAGGGAGCGGAGAAAAGCAGAAACTAGAGAGAGTGATCAATCAGTCATTCAATCATATTTATTGACTACTTACTTTATTCAGAGCATGGTACAAAGCACTGGAGAGAGCACAATATATCAGAGTTGGTAGACACGCTCCCTGTCCACAATGAGCTTACAGTCTTGAGGGGGAGACAGACATTAATGTAAATAAATAGATTACAGTTATGTACATAAGAATTCCCCTCTCAGGGTCACTCCCGGAGAGTTTCCAGTATTCTACCAGTCTCAACTACGAGAGGGAGAGTCAAGCAGAAGCCTATCCATTCCATTCCTAGCTTGGGCAGTGGTTAGTGAGTGGAAGACATCCTGCTACAAGTCAAAATTCACCTATGCTGGGCAGCGGCAGCATGGGAGAGAATTGAGGGTGGAGACTTGAGTTTACTGCGCGGAAGGAGGCAATGGTAAGCCACTTCCGTGTTTTTACTGAGAAAACACTACTGGAATGATTGCAGATGGAGGTGGGGCGTTCTTGGAGAGAAGCGTCCATGGCATCGCTGTGGGTTGGAGACAACTCAACAACACAAGACAAGACAAGACATAAGAACTGTGGGGCTGAGGGAGGGGTGAATAAAGGGTGCAAATCCAAGCACAAGGGGGATGCAGAAGAAAGTGGGAGAAGAGGAAATGAGGGTTTTGTCAGGGAAAACCTTGGTGCTGTGACTCCGAGTGACGGGGTCGGGCACCCTGTTTAGGTGGACTGGTCATGAATTTGGTGGCCCCTTCCCACCATCTGAAAAGCTCCCAGATGGACTATTAAGTTCCTGCTAGCGACTGGGTGGCTGAAAACAACCTGACAGCTATGGTGATAGCTGCCCCAAGACAGCAACAGAGAAGCAGAAGAGTGGGATCCATTGTTCAGCTCTTCCTTTGCATCTCCCCTTCCTCAGTAATGGCAAGTCATTGCTGGAGCCACAGTGCTGTACCCACCTCAACTGAAACTGCTTCACCTTATCTGTTCTCTTGCAAAAGGAAACATCTAAATTAGAGTAACACATTTCCATGTCACCCTGATTTCTGGGAATCATTCAATTCATTCATTCAATAGTATTTATTGAGCGCTTACTATGTGCAGAGCACTGTACTAAGCACTTGGGATGAACAAGTCGGCAACAGATAGAGACAGTCCCTGCCGTTTGACGGGCTTACAGTCTAATCGGGGGAGACGGACAGACAAGAACAATGGCACTAAACAGCGTCAAGGGGAAGAACATCTCGTAAAAACAATGGCAACTAAATAGAATCAAGGCGAATCAATGATGACAGTACTGGAAAGGAGGAGAAAAAAATTGTGGCATTTGAAAAATTGTGGAAAAACAATGTGGCTAATGTGGTCAAGAAGTCAGAAGACCTAGGTTCTAATCCCGGTTTTTCCACCTGTCTGCTATGTGATCTTGGGCAGGTCACTGAATTTCTGTACCTCACTTTCCTCTTCTGTAAAATGGGGATAAAATACTCATTCTGCCTTAGACTGTGAGCATCATTTGAGACAGAGACTGTGTCCAGTCTGCATATATCTATATCTACCCCAGCCCTTAGTACTATGATTGACACATAGCACTTAACAAATATCATAATTATTAGCATGATTATTATAGTCCTGCAAACTGCTTACTTTAAATACTGTCTGTAACTTAATCTGTATTTATTGAGTGGTAGTCGGTCTGATACAAAGTGGGAGGGAGTTCCAGGAAGGATGGGGGGAATGAGCTTGGGGTCGATGACTAGAGAGATGATGTCAAGGCACAGTAAATTGGTATTAGAGGAGCAAAGTGGGAAGGAAACTGGGCTGTAGTGGGAGACGAATGAGGCTAGGTAGTGGAGTGAGAGCTGACTGAACGTCTTAAAGCTGAAAGTGAAGAGTTTTTGCTTTATGCAGAGGTGGATGGGCAACAATTGGAGGTTTTTGAGGAGTGGGAAGATGTGCGCAGAACAATGATTTAGAAAAATGATCTGAGCAGCAGACTGAAGTATGGGCTGGAGATAGGAGAGGCTGGAAGCAGGGAAGTCAGCAAGGAATGATACGACAAGTGGCTTGAAACAGGGTGATGGCAGTTTGGATGGAGAGGAAGGAGTGGCATTTAGAAATGTTGTGAAGAAAGAACAAAATGGATATGGTGACTGATCAAATATGTGGATCAAAAGAGAGAGAAGAGTCAAAGGATAAAGTTGAGGTCACAGGCTTGAGAAGATGGTGGTGTTAACAACAGTGATGGAAAATTCAGAGGGAGAAGAAAATCAGGAAAGGAAGATAAGGAATTCCTTTTGGACAAAACTGAATAAAATCAAACAATTTTGAAATCTCAGTCACTGTTAAAAGGCTTCTAAAAAGTGGATGGTTTAGAAGTGTGTGTGCGTACGTGTGTGTTTATCTGTCTTTCATTTTCAAAGATGACACTACTGAGCATGAGATGCTATCCATGCATTTATTATGGCTCAAAGGACTGAGATGGTCATATTCAGTTCGTGATTATTTCTGAACACACTCTTTTGCAATCGGTGAAAACTTTCCTTGAAAGGAGCAATCCCTCTCTCAGGTACATCCTGCCAGATTGATCTGTCTGGTCTCCCAGTACTCCATTGCAGCATTACAATCTTTGAGACTGTGTCTTGCACTCTTCCTTCTGACTTCTTATTGGTCATACGTCTTCTTCCAGTTCACCATATAACTACTTGCCCATGTGCACCTGTTATCTATTCTGTCCTACCAGCCCAGCTACGCTGCTGGGATTTCTGCTTCAGTGTTTATATGATGAAAAAAGTTTCCCAGTGGATTATTATTATTAATATTATGGTATTTGTTAAGTGCTTACTTAACTAAGCACTGTACTAAGCACTGGGGTGAATACAAGCAAATCGGCTTGAACAGAGCCCCTGTCCCACATGGGGCTCACAGTCCCAATCCCCATTTTACAGATGAGGGAACCGAGGCACAGAGAAGTGAAGTGAGTTGCCCAAGGTCACACAGCAGGCAAGTGGCAGAGCCAGGATCAGAAGCATATTCTGAAAACTGAAACTACCTAGACTGTGAACCCCACGTGAGGCAGGGATCGTGTCCATCTTGACAACCTTGCATCTATGTTGGTGCTTAGAACAGTGCTTGACATATAGTAAAAGCTTAATACTAAAATTATTATTTAAATTATCAAGTTTCAAGTCTGGTCTTCCTAAACTTCCCCTGCACCTCCTCCCTCCTCCTGCCCCCCTCTTCAATTCTCCCATCTTTTCCAGCAGTATTGCAAAATGAAATTTCCCACCACCTCTTGAAATCTATTCCCCCCACCTTTAACCCCAACCCCTTCCCTTTGCACATTATTAAAACTCTTGCCCTCTCCCTTCTTCCCTCCCTGACTGCCATCTTCAACTGCTCACTCTCCAGTGGCTCCATCCATAATGCTTTCAAACATGCCCAGGTATCCCCTATCCTAAGAAAACCCTCCCTTGACACCATGTCTCCCTCCAGTTATCGCCCCATCTCCCTCCTTCCATTTCTTTCCAAACTCCTAGAATGAGTTGTTTACACCCACTGCCTCCCCTTCCTCTCCTCCAGTTCTCACCTAGACACCTTGAAATCTGGCTTCCTCCCCTTTCACTCCACAGAAACTGACCTCTCTAAGATCACTAAAGACCTCCTTCTTGCCAAATCCAATGGCTTGTACCTCATCCTAATCCTCCTTGTCATTCCCACTGCTTTAGACACTATGGACCACCTCCTACTGGAAGCATTATCTAACCTTGGCCTCACTGACACTGTCCTCTCCTGGTTCTCCTCCTATATCCCTGGCTGCTCCTTCTCAGTCTCTTTCACGGGCTCCTCCACTGCTTCCCACTCCCTCATTGTGGAAGTCCCTCAAGGTTCAGTTCTGGGTCTCCTTCTCTTCTCCATCTACACCCACTCCCTTGGAGAATTCATTCACTTCCATGGCTTCAACTACCATCTCTACACAGACAATTGTCAAATTTACCTCTCCAGACCTGACCTCTCTCTCCTCCACAGTTTCCTCCTGCCTTCAGGACATCTCTACTTGCATGTTCCACCGATACCTCAAACTTAATAAGTCTAAAACCAAACTCCTCATCGTCCCACCCCAAACTGTCCTTCCCCCAGACGTCCCTATCGCCGTAGACAACACCACTATTCTCCGTATCTCACAAGCCCATAACCTTGACATTATCCTTGACTCATCTCTCTCAGGCTCCACAACAGGGTGGCACATTTTTCGCTGTGGCATGTTATTCAGGCAAAATCCTTCAAGATGATATATCAGGCAACGGTCTCGTATGTCTTCAGGACAATCTGTCTCCAATATTGAATTACTAGGTCACCAGATCTGGCAAGCAAAGGGGAAGAGCTGGGGAAGAGGAAAGTGGGACTTTCTGTGCAGCCGGGGTAGAAGGAACCCAGGCTGACCAAAGGAGCAAACTTTGTTTCCTCCATAACTGAAGTAATGTGTGGGTGAAGCTGGGACATTCTTTTTATTTCTTTTTATAAATAAGTAAAAGAATAAGTTCTTCGATCTCCTCTCTTTCTGTGGGGCTGAGAGCATGAAGAAGTCACAGCTCTGGCTCCAGAACCCTCCCATAGCAGGGACAGTGAGACTAGGGATAGGGATTCTATTTATTTGCTATTTGCTATTGTTTTAATGAGATGTTCATCCCCTTGATTCTATTTATTGCTATTGTTTTTATCTGTCTGTTTCTCCCGATTAGACTGTAAGCCTGGCAAAGGGCAGGGACTGCCTCTATCTGTTACCGATTTGTACATTCCAAGCGCTTAGTACAGTGCTCTGCACATAGTAAGTGCTCAATAAATACTACTGAATGAATGAAAGATGCTGATTTTGATTTTTCAGAAACATTCTTCCCATCTCTTGGGCTCTGTGTCCCACTGTGATCTCACAACTATCTGAGAGAGGGGGATTTTAATAAATCCTTCCGCTGAGATGCAGCAGCTCCAGCTCCAAATCCCTCCCAGAGCAGGGACAATGGAGTTGGGGACGGGGAAGGATACACATTCTCTCCATCTCTGATAAAGTTTTAATAAAGTTTTAGATCCCATCAGCAGGAAGGCCCAGGCTCCAAACCCCTCCCGGATACTAATTTTGATTTTTCAGAAACATCCTCTCCATCTCTAATAAAGGTTTAATAACATTTCAGATCCTGTTGGTGAGGGCCAATAAAAGAACGGGGCTCACATCAGGGATAACCAATCAAAAAAAGTGTCTTATAACCTTGCCACAAATTAAACCTTTCAAATGAGTGAAGGGAGAAGAGATCGGGGTGCCCAGGATGGCCATAATCAAACCAGATGTAGTTTAGGCAGTCCACACCCTGGCCACGCACCTCTCTCTCATTCAACCCATATATTCAATATGCCAGAAAATCTGGTCTGTTCTACACTCACAATATCTCTAGAATCTGCCCCTTCCTCTCCACCCAAGCTGATACCACGTTGATGTAAACACTTATCCTACCCCTCCTTGATTACTGCATCAAGCTCCTCGCTGACTTCCCCACCTCCTGTCTTTCCCAACTCCAGTCTATAATCTACTCTGCTTCATGGATCGTTTTTCTAAAAAAAAAATCATTCAGTTCACAGCTCTCCTCTCCTTAAAAACCTCTGAAGTCCACCCATCTCTGCATCAGACAGTCCTCCTTGACTTTTAAACCGCTCCATCAGCACCTTGCCCCACCACCCCCAACCAGCCCCCTTACCTAGCTGATTTCCTCTACAAGCCAAATCTCACATTTCACTTACCTAACACCAACCTACTCATCGTACCTAGATCTTGTCTTTCACAACAACAATCCCTTGCCCACATCCTCCCTGTAGCCTGGAACTCCCTTTCCCTTCATATCGGATAGACCACCTCTCTCCCAATTTTCACAGCCTTATCGCATCATATCTCTTCCAAGTAGCCTTCCCTGACTAACCTCTTGTTTCCCCATCTTATTTGCCCGCCCTTCTGTTTCACCTATGCACTTGGGGCTGTTCCCCTAAAGCAGTTTCATATTTACTGCTACTCCACACCCATAGCACTTATGTACATGTCCATCTGTAATTTGCTTTAATATCTGTCACCCCCTCTAGTCTGTAAGCCCCTTGTGGAAACCGATAGTCTATGCCTACTCTTTTGTGTTGTAGTAGTTGTAAAATAGCATTAATTAAGTGCTTACTGTGAGCAGAGCACTAGACTAAATTTTGGGAGAGAATCCTCAGGTGGGAATTGGACATGGTCCCTGTCCCTTGTGGGGCTTAAAATCTAAGAGTTTAAGTGGGGAGAAGGATTTGGAAACAAACACATCAGGAATAATGATACATTAAAACATAACAGCAACAAATACACCAAATATTCTGAAAGTCTCTGTGGTGATTAGTAAGGGAATCAGAACGGAGCCTTGTGAAACAACTACAGGGACAGCTCCCGATGAAAGACGGAAGAAGAGCCGGTGAAGGAGGAAAATCAGGTGAGGACCATGTCAGTGAAACCAAGGTTGAAGAACACTTCTAGAAGAAAGTAGTCAGTAGTGTCAAAAGTGGCCTAGAGTTCAAAGTGGTTGAGAACAGAGTAAAGCCCATGAGAACTAGATGAAAGGAAGTCTTTGGAGAGTTGAGGGATCTAAAGCCAGATTACAGTGGGACAGGAAGTTAGTTGGTGAAGAAGAAGCAGTCCCAGCAGATCTATTCAGACTGTTCAGGGAGTTTGGACAGGAATGGGAGCAGAACATGTTATGGAAATGACCACATGGTTTCTGTAATGGGAAATCTTGCCTTGGTAATGGTTGGAGTTCTTTGAAGGAACCAGCAAACTTGCTGATAGAGAAGGACCAGTGGACAGACTACATTTAGGTCTTCCAAAGACCTATAAGGTTCCACACCAAAGTCTTTAAACAAACTGAGTAATCATGAGATTGGTAGGAATGTTAAAAACTGATGAAAAGACAGGAAGAAAGGGTAGGGATAAAAGGCCACTTCACGTTGGAGAAGAGAAAATGGTGGGTCCCCCAGGGATCAGGGTAGGTCGGTTTTGTTTAAGATTTTCTCAAATGATCTGGAAAATGGAATGTGCAGTGAAATCTCTTAGGTTTGCAGTTGACACTAAATCTGTCTGGGTGGTGAAATGTCCCCACCCTTTCCCCCTCCCATTCTGCTCCTCCAATACAAAGCTACCTAGGTCAAATTAGCCAGTTCACTTGCTTGTGAAGAGAGGAAGTGCTGGAAAAATCCCTGGTCTAGAGCACTTGTGAGACCTCACCTAATGCTCACAGGAGGTGGGCTAGGGGACCTCATGAACTGACGGAACCAGAAGCCTCAAGTTCCCCATCCCTGCATAACAGACAGTACTAATCAATGTCCTCAGTAATCAAATTCATTGAGCATTTTCTGAAACAGAGAGAGAAGGAGAGCACAAGAGAGAGTTCCCTTCACTATTGGTAAAATTTACCTATAAAATGCATGTGTAGATGAGACCCACAGTTTCTGAGATGTAATAGATACTTTCTCTGTTTTTACTGGTTCCTCCCTTTCTATCAAAAAGTTCATTTGAGAAGCATGCTTCCGTTCTGTTTTTAATTTTGCAAATGGGATTCTTTGAAAAACTGAACCCTGAACAAACATGCTTCTTTCTCTTTAAATCTGCTTCTTCATAACCACAAACAGACGTGTTTTTCATAAAGCTCTGAAAATTGTTCTAAACCCAAGGGAAGCTACCAAGTGGAAACTCTGATGTCTTGAGATTAGAGCTCTACAACTGCTGAGGTACACGGTGAGATTTGTAACAATTATAATAATACACCTGTACCACCATTGCCAGGGGTGTATTGCCACATGGGGTCTCATTAGTATTGTATTAGGCCTGCATGGGAAAACAGATAATGGTTCATAATGAAAAATGCCAAATTTTCTATACAGTAAAAATGAACTTGATTAATGAAAATCACTTTCAGGGAAAGAGTTACAGCATTGTTAGAAATAAAAAAAAAAGATGCATGAAACTGACATTCTTACAGATGGTCCCAACCTCCCGACAACTGCTATTCATTTGAGATGCTATTAGCATGCATAATTATGCTAATTAAGTTGTAATTAAGCACCGATTCTTCAGAGGGCTTTTTTTTTGTCTACCATTTAATACAACTTCATTTCAAAGTCTACTTAGAGCAAAAGGGCTTCCCTGGTTTACAATGGTTTTGCAATTGAACCAAGGGCTGGTACACTACTCCGTGATTGGATGAAAGACAAGTTTGAAAATACCCATAGGGTCTTCCAATTGTTGATCATTAAAACTTTCTGCTAAAATAGGAAGGGTTCAAACTGGGTCAATCATAACAAGGAAAAAGAATTATCAATAGAATCTAAGGCATTGTCCTACTTATGGCATGTTCTATTTGATTTATTTTAGGTAGAAAATGAACTTTATTAAGGATGTGTAGTCCATGAAAAATGTAAGATTAGACATTTTATTAAAAGGAAAACCAAGCACAGATATTTTCTACACTCACAAGTCCTTGCCATTTATTTAGTCTTTTTCCAGTTTTCAAATACTTTTTTTTCCATTAAGCTCAAGAAATATTTTATTTCTCACCAATTCATCTTATCACTTGGGCTGAATGACTTTAAAAACAAAGGAAAAATAAAGCAGAAGAAAAATGAATATCCTGTACTTTCAGGGCACATCTGACAGGATAGTCTCAAACCTGACTCCAATTTTAGGTAGAGGAGTTGAAATCAATCAATGGTATTTATTGAGCACTTTCTGTGTTCAGAGCACTGTACTAAGTTATTGGAAGAATACAACAGAGATCAATGAATACAACAGAGATCAATCAATCAATTGTATTTATCGATCACTTACTGTGTGCAGAGGACTGTAATAAAGGCTTTGGAGAATACAATAAAACAGAAACGATAGACATTTTCCCTGTTCACAACGAACTTCACTGTGGAGGGGAAGATAGTCATTAATCTTTAAATTTTATGGTACTTGTTAAGCTCCTACTTTGTGCCAACCACTGTAATAAGCACTGGGTAGATTCATCCATTCAATCATATTTATTAAGCACTTACTGTGTGCAGAGCACTGTACTAAGCACTTGGGAAAGTACAACAATAAACAGTGTAATTCCCTGACCACAACGAGCTCGCAGTCTAGAATGAGGGAGACAGACATTAATCCAAATGAATAAGATTCCAGATCTATCCCATAAGTGCTGTGGGGCTGGGAGGGGGGAGGGAGAGCAAAAGGAGCAAGTCAATCTCCCAAGGACAGGCCCACATGGAAACTCATGGTCTAAGAGGGAGAGAATAGAATTTAATCCCCAATTTCCAGAGGAGAAAACTGAGGCACAGAGAAGCTGAATGACAGGCCCAAATTCACACAGCAGACAAATGGCAGAGTGGGGACTAGAAGCCAGGTCCTCTGACTCCCAGGCCCAAGCTCTTTACACTAGGCCATGCTGCTTGGGATATGCACATACGTGCTGTAGGGCTGAGGGTAGGGTGAATATCAAGTGCTTTAAGGGTACAGAAATGATTGTTTCCTACCTCTACAGGCATACCCCTGATTACAGCTATCCCGCCATACAACCATGCAGGGGATAAAACTTTACTGCCTAATGTCTTTCCCTCTGTGTGTATATTCAAATACACCTCTCCTACAAAAACCTTAGCGGGACCTACAGATCAAGCTCACACGAGTGACCAATGTGTGACACCAAAGCTGAAGAGATCCAGGGATATGCAGCCCGATGCTCAGACAAGGCTTTTTACTCATCACTCAAGCAGCTATAGTTCTATGGCCCCATACAGACTACTACAGCTGGAAACACCTTCATCAGAGATAAAAAGGGAATCTTACCTAGATGGCAAGAACACTCCAATGAATTCCTGAACATGTCTATCACTGCCCAGGAGCTCCACACCCACCAAATCATGAAGATAGCCCTATAGCCCCAACTTCTAAGGAAGCAATCTCTTGCAGTCAGAGCCGTGCTGCTCCAGTGGAACTCCTGCCAAACTTTAGAAGCGTGGAGGGGATCTGCTCCTCAGGCAACTACACTTAGAAGATGCCACAAGACTTCAGAGGAGACACCATAATCACCATTTTCAAGGTGAGAGGGATGAGAGGTAACTGTGGATACACTAGGGGAATCTGCCTGCTTTCCACGGCATACGAGATTCAAGCCAGAATTCTTCTAAACTGAATAACGAAGAACATAATCGACCATTTGCTCAATGTGAATTCAGATCGAAGCACAGCACAACAGATATGATCTTTGCAGTGTGACCGATAGTAATGATGATTGTGGTATTTGTTAAACATCTACTATGAACCAAGCACTTACCTGCTGCATGACCTGGGGGAAAACACTTAACTTTTATGTGCCTCAGTTTTCTCATCTGCAAAACAAGGATAAGATATCTGTTCTCCCTCACACTTAAAGTGTAGAACAGGGACTGTGTCCAATCTGCTTATCTTGTAACTACCCAAGCACCTAGTGCAGTTTTTGAGTAAATACCACTATTATTATTATTACTATTACTATTATTCAAGATAACTTACTCTAACTTACATTGCATTCTCTGCCCACAAGGAGCTTACAATTTAGAGGTGGACTTCACAGTCTATTTTGACAATCCTAAACCCCATTGCAAGATGCCAAAAAGGATGAAGGCGACTGAGATCTTGCAAATAAAAAGTCTTGCATCAGTTTTCAAGAAATGGGATGAATTTAGAAATACGATTGAAGGAAAAGACCCTAATGTAGAGCTGAATTCAAAGATGCAAAGAGGTGTTTAGAACTAGCCTGCTACAAGGTGCTTGATCAATCAAGCGATCATATTTATTGAGCACTTACTATGTCCACTGCACTGTATTCCACTAAGACTGCAATACAACAGAATTAGCAGACACATTACCTGATGAGCTTGCAGTCTGGTGAAGTAAAGAAAATAGCCGCTGTTCACCCTTAAATTAAGCAAACTCTTCAACAATAAAGTTGGAAAACCTCTACCACAAGCAGTAGATTATACTTCTGTAAACCTCTTGTAAAGACTTCGAATCACACTACGTTCTTCTAGTTAATATTGTGATGTTATTCTTCATTTACTTTAATGACGATAAACACTCGTGTAATGATGTTTATCATTATATTATGTAATACAAACCCTACTGTTGGTTCAGTGGAAAAAGCTCTGCTCTGCGAGTTGGGGGTCCTAGGTTCCAGTCCTGGATCTGTCTGTAACTCATCATCAGTGGTATTTATTGAGCACTTACTATGTTCAGAGCACTCTCCTTCTACAACCCAGCCTGCAAACCTCACTCCTCTAGTGCCTCTAGCAAAGCAGCATGGCTTAGTGGAAAGAGCCCGGGCTTGGGAGTCAGAGGTTGTGGGTTCTAAGCCCGGCTCTGCTATTTGTCCGCTGTGTGACTTTGGGCAAGTTGCTTAACTTCTCTGGGCTTCAGTTACCTCATCTGTAAAATGGAGATTAGACTGTGAGCGCGACGTGGGACAACCTGAAGACCTTGTATCTACACCAGTGCTTAGAACAGTGCTTGACACATAGTAAGCGCTTAACAAATAACATTATTATCATTAGTAGTAGTAGTAGTAATAGCATTTATTAAGCACTTACTTTGTGAACGGCACTGCACTAGCTCAAGGAAAGAGTATACAGGTGGCAATTGGACACAGACCCTGTTCCTCGAGGGGTGCACACTCTATGAAAAGAACTAGAGACAGACACATCAGGAGCAATGAAACAATAAAACACCAAAACAACATAAAGGCAAGGACAAGTACCCAATAACCAAAATAAAAACAAAAGTCATTTAGGTGTTGTGGTCAGAGGGGCAGGATTTCAGGTTCCTTGGGGCAGAGAGTCCAAGGCACACCCATAGCCACAGCAACCAATACAGCAGCTGGAGTGGCTTTTACCTCCAGTCTGGAGTGAACAGAGTACCTAGCTGTAATTTAGACTCTAATCTATCTATAAATTATTTTAGTGCCTGCCTCCCCCTAAGATCCTTGAGGGTAGAGATAGGTTTGGCTTACACTAATACCACAGTGTGACTCAGTGGAAAGAGCCCGGGCTTGGGAGTCAGAAATCATGGGTTCGAATCCCAGCTCTGCCACTTGTCAGCTGTGTGACTGTGGACAAGTCACTTAACTTCTCGGTGCCTCAGTTACCTCATCTGTAAAATGGGGATTAAGACTGTGAGCCTCTCATGGGATAGCCTGATTACCTTGTATCTACCCCAGCGCTTAGAACAGTGCTTGGCACATGGTAAGCGCTTAACAAATACCAACATTATTATTATTAAAGCACTGGAGTAGATACAAGTTAATTAGATTGAACACTGTCCCTGTCTCTCACGGGGCTCATGGTCCAAGTAGGAGGGAAGGCAGGAGAACTGACGCACAGAGAAGTTAAGTGACTTAACCAAGGTCACATGACTAACATTTGGCAGAGTTGGGATTAGAACCCAGCTCCTCTGACTCCCAGGCCCATGATCTTTCCACTAGGCCATGCTGCTTCTGGATTTACCCTCAGCATTTTTTTTTCATTTGGTGAAAACAACTGGCATCTTTAAAACCAGAACAGGAAAGAATACTTAAGCCATATTTTCAACTGTGAACCTTCAAAGGTTCAGCACTGAATTGATTTCTTGTCATCCATCCTTACATGCTCTGAAAATTACCCAGTGGGATATAAGGGGACCCATTTCAGCTGTATACTGTGACTCTGGATGAAGCGTCCTTGTCCTTGCTTTACACCCATAGGCACTTGCTTTTTCTGTAAAAGATCCTTTTCCATTAGGATTCTTTACTCCTTTACACCTGGGCACATTCCCACTCATTCGCACTTGCATTTCCTCAAAGACCAACTGGCTTTTGGCAGAACCTTCAAATGGGCTGTACATTAAGGGCATTTTCCACCCCTTTGAGAGGAGACAGACACCAGAATATGCTTTTGATTCACCAGGAAACCCTTCCTCCTTAATAGACTACAAGCATCAGTGGAAGTCTTTGGAACAGTCAACCAGGAATTGCGGAAAGCTGATGACTGATGACTATTCTCTGGAGGCACACAAGAGGACTTTCAGAGGATTATGGACCAATTCACAGAATAAGCAGTGAGCTATGGACTGACAGTAAGCATGAAGAAGGTGAAGTTTGCATCGGGGAAACGACACCTAGCAAAACAGAACTTAATGTTGCCAATGAATTCATCTACTTCGGCGGAACACTATCCAGTGAGGAATGGACAGAATGCACAGAGGCCAGCATGACTTTTGAGAGACTGATGGACAGAGCTTGATGATGAAAGCACCAAGTTTCACACCTGGTTGAAGGTTTATGTAATAATGGATGCCTTGGCCCCAAAGACAACAGTAGAATCATGATTTTTTTATGGTATTTGTTAAGCACTTGCTGTGTGTCAAACACTGTTCTAAGCACTGGGGTAGACACAAGTTAATTAGGTTGGACACAGTCCCTGTCCCACATGGGGCTCACAACCAAGGCTTGGTGTAGAAAAGGGCAGGAAAGAGGCAAGAGGGTGGGACTGGAGTGTGGGGGAAAGGGGCTGCTATGAATAGAGAAGCAGCGTGGCTAATGGAAAGAACACGGGCTTGGGAGTCGGAGGTCGTGGTTCCGTCACTTGTCTGCTGTGTGACCCTTTCTCCCATCGCAATTTGTCACATAGGGGAGGAGCAGAGGGGTGCTTCCCTAGTGCTGTCTGGATGCTGAAGGAAAAAGCCAGAATTTGGGTTTGCTTTCTTTGAGGGTGAGGAGGGCTTATTTAAAACTCACTCTCTTTTGCTAACCCACTGATCACTGACATTTTTACTGAACTCCTTTCCCCCTCAACTTTCTTCTACCATCGAATCCTCTGGGATCTACGAGTCCCTAACAAGGTAGTACATTAAGATTTAGGGTATTATTTAAGTGTTACTATTGTGACACCTAATGCCTCTAGCAGAATTAGGTTTGCAATTCTCTGCTGGGTTCTTCAATGCTATGTGTGTGTGTGTATGTTCAGGACAGGAGTTTTACAGCATTCCTGCATGATGAGTATTTTGGTGCTGAAAGAATGTACTAGGTAGGAATAGGTGATTAATTTCTAGTACTTCCAGGAGACCTGTTTCTTCCTTAGATGTCTCCTTTTTCTAGAGAAACAGGTCATGCGTACGCATCTTCCTTTCATCTTCCTACCACGGACGGTTAGGATCTCCAACTGCTGGCAGCTAGATCCTCCTGCTTCTGCACCTGTTAACTGTCCTCCCTGTCCTCCTAGCTGGTGACCTTGGAGTCTAATTTACCTCCTTTCTCCCCATACCCAGTCAGTCATGGAGCCTTGCTGATTCTTCCACAATAATAGTTGAGAGGTTTGAAGCCTGATCCTTCCTATCCATGCCCTTACTTTGGCCCTGTTGCTGCTTGACGATTGCTTCAACCACTGCCAACTCTGCCTGTTATCCACTTCTCATGGCCCTGAAGTGCTCACAGTCACCACTGAGATAACAGTAATAATAATAATAACAATGATGATAATGATAGTGATAATAATAATAAGAGCTTACAATGTGCCAAACACTGAGGTTGACACACAATCAGAGCAGACTCGGTCACTGTCCCACAATGAGGCTCACAGTCTAAAGGGGGAGGAAGAATGGGATCAAGTCAAAGCTGCTGATTCAGATCCCTGGCTTTCATGGGTGGGCTGGTAGCCTGGGCTAAGAGGCCAAGCTCTGTTAATGTCTGATCTCCCTAGGCCACAGTTATAATCCCTTAGATGCTATGGGAAAAAAGCCAGGTCCCTTCAACTGTTTTGCCTCCTGCAAAGGAAAATCAACAGTAAGTACCCTGGCTCCAGTAATGCCCATCCAGATCCTTCTCCTCCTTTTCCTCTTCTATTTCCTCCTCCTCCTTCTCTTCCTCCTCCTCTTTCTCCTCCTCCTTTCTCCTCCCCTCCTCCTTCTCCAGGACTCACTTGGCAAACAGCATATTGATGGAGCCACTGTTTCAGCATAGGAATAACTGGTATTCGGTCCAAGCCACAGCCTGGATGTGGAAGGGAGAGACCATAGGGCCAGGCATTGTCAGGGCAGGGAAGAAGCATGTTCAGCTCAGCTTGGCTCGGGCCTCCACCACTTTACCTGGCTAGAGTGGCTGTAGACCCCAACAGGGCAAGGCTGTGGCATGGGCACTTTCTGGGCAGCCAGTCACCTGACCTGAGTCAGCTGTAGCAGAGCCCACCACCCCCGCCCAGCCCCACTCCCTCAAAGAGCACCTGGATCCCAAAGCTATGCCCGTCGGGCCAGAAACTGTGCAGGACAAAAGCGTTCTGGATCTGATCATCACTAGTCATTATCTCATCTCTAACCTCACCAACTCTGACTGATCACTCTCTGACCACAAGCTCCTCAGCCACCTTCTCTCCCACACCTCTTTCCCTGCAAAATGGTCATTTCTACCCACAGAGACCTCTGATCTCTAGACCCTCTCAACTGATGCCAGGCCACCTCCGCACCAAGCAAAAACTCACTGGCTTTAAAGCACTTTCATTCATTCATTCAATTGTATTTACTGAGCGCTTACTGTGTGCAGAGCTCTGTACTAAGCGCTTGGAAAGTATAATTCAGCAACAGATAGAGACAATCCCTACCCAACGACGGGCTCACAGTTTAGAAGCGGGAGACAGACAACAAAACAAAACAAGTAGACAGGCATCAATAGCATCAAAATAAATAGAATCCTACCTCATCTCGCTGTTCTCCTACTACAACCCAGCCCACACACTCCGTTTCTCTGGTGCTAACTTTCTCACTGTACTTCATCTCATCTATCTCGCTGCCGGCCTCTCGCCCACGGCCTACCTCTGGGCTGGAACGCCCTCCCTCCTCATATCAGACAGATAATTGCTCTCCCCCACTTCAAAGCCTTACTGAAGGCACTTTTCATCCAGGAAGCCTTCCCTGACTGAGCCCTCCTCTTCTCTTCTCCTGCTCCCTTCTGCTCCACTCATACTTGTTCCTTCATTCATCCTCCCTCCCTTCCCCACAGCACATCTGGATATATCTGTAATTTATTTAATTCATCATCTATTCATTTATTTTAATGTCTGCCTCCCCCTCTAGACTGTGAGCTTCTTGTAGGCAGGAAATGTATTTGTTGTTATACTGTCCTCTCCCAAGTGCTTAGTACAGTGCTTTACACACAGTAAGGGGTCAATCAATACAATTATTAATAATAATAATAATCGTACCCCATTTGGACTCCCTACCTAACCTACCCTTTCTGGAAGCATAAATCCATGCCCTCAACTCCGCCCTAACAACCAAACTCAACAACCTTGACCCCAGTCCTACTGTCGACCTTGTACCACCAACCCCCAGCCTGGATCGCCTTCACACTCCGTTTAGACTGTGAGCCTGTTGTTGGGCAGGGGTTGTCTCTATCTGTTGCCAAATTGTACATTCCAAGCACTTAGTACAGTGCTCTGCACATAGTAAGCACTCACTAAATACGATTGATTCAGTGAATGAATGAATGAACTACACTTCCTCCACTCATGTGCTCACAATGCTAGAGTGCTGTTGGTGGAAATGAAGCACCAGGCTGACTTTGGCCACTTTCAAATTCATCCTTACTTATAATTCTTCTGACCTCTCTTCTGCTCATCAACACTACTTCACCTTCCTCATCAACTCCCATGCCCATTGTCCCCACCAACTATTCCAGACTTTTAACTTTCTCCTGAAACTTCCCACTTTTCTCATCCCTGATGAACCTGCCAACTACTTTTTGATAAAATTGAAATAATCAGGCATGCATGCCCCAAAGTCTTCTCACCTCCCCACTTCCCTCCTACCTACACATTCATCTTATCATTCCCGACAATTTCTGAAGTGGAGATCTCCCACCTGTCTTAAAAACTTCCCCCTTCACCTATGCCTTTCACCCCATCATTTTTTAAAAACTCTTGAGCTCTGTCTTCTTCCCTCCCTGACCGCCATCTTCAACAGCTCAGTCTCTGATGGCTCCTTCCCCTCTGCCTTCAAACACGCCCACATCTCTGTATCATAAAAAATTCTTCACTGGACTCTACTGAACACTCCAGCTATTGCTCTATCTCCCTCAACTTTCCTCGCCCAAACTACTCAACCAGGTTGTATACACCCACCCCAATCCCTCCACTTCCTCTCTCCCAACTCCCTTATTGATCCTCTACAATCTGGTTCATGCCTCCTTCATTCCAGTGATATCACTCTCTCCAAGATCACTAATGACCCCCTTCTTTCCAGATTTAATGGACTCTAACTATGCTAATCCTCCTCACCCTCTTGGCTCTCTTCCACACTGTGGATGGTTACCTTCTCCTGGAAACACTATTTAACCTTGATTTTTCTAACACAGTCCTCTCCTGGTTGTCCTCCCTCTCAGGTCACTCCTAAGTCTCTTTCACTGCCTCTTCTTCTGCCTCCCATTCCCTAGCTGTGGAGGTCTCTCAAGCCTCTGTTCTGAGTCCCCTTCTTTTCCCAATTTATACTCACTCCCTTGAGGAGCTCGACTCCCAAATATACCTCATTAGCCCTGACCTCTCTCCATTTTTACTATCTCACAATTCCTCCAGTCCCAGGGCATCTTTTCATAGATGCCCTGCTGGAACCTCTACCTCAACATGTTGCAAACTAAACTTCTCATCTCCCTTCCCAAATCCTCTCCATCTACGTTTTCCATCACAGCCGACAATACCACCATCCTCCCCATCTCTGAAGCCTGCCACCTTGGCGTTATCTTTAACTCAACCTCCTCTTTCAATCCTCATACTGAGTCTGCCAACCAATCCTATTGATTTGTCTTCCATGGCACTTTCCAAATCTGCCCCTTCCTCTCCACCCAAACAACCGGCATCCTATCCCAGGCACTTGTCTTGCCCTTTAGCGCTTAGTACAGGGCTAAGTGCTTAGTACAGAGCTCTGCACACAGTAAGCACTCAATAAATATGATTGAGTGAATGAGTGAATGTCCCAGCTTGACTACTGCATCAACCTCCTTGCTGATCTCTTTCTATCCAGTCTCTTCCCTCTCCCACTCCATCCTGCTGCCCGGATCATTTTTCCACACCCTCACTTTGCATATAGTAAGCACTTAACAGATGTTATCATTAATATTATTATTATTATATGTCTCCCCACTCCTCAGAAGCTTTAATGTTTGCCCATTCCTTACTGCATCAAGCAGAAACTTCTGCCCATTGGCTTTCAAGTGCTTAGTACAGTGTTCCGCACACAGTAAGCCCTCAAAAAACACCACTAATTTTATGGCACTCAATGAGCCTCTCCCATTACACCACAGATCAAACTCTTCATTACTCTCAAGCTGTGCCATGTTTTTAATCTCTCCCACCGCCAACCTTTTGTTCACACTCACCCCCCCCAACCTGGAATTCCCTCTCCTTTCACATCCAACAAGCTAAAGCTTTCTCTATCTTCAGATCCAGCAGGTCTTCCCCTACTGATTTCTTATCACCCCAGCTTATACCACCCCCACTGCCATTTCAGCACTTCTGCACCACCTTATCACTTTAAATATTCAAAACCCGCCAGAGCAACTATGTACGTCAATGATATACCCTATTAGTTCCTCCTTTCTGTAATTTATTTTAGTCTCTGTCTCCTCTGCAAAATTGTAAGATACTTGAGAGCAAGGACACAGTCTTTTCACTGTATTCTACTCTCCCAAGGACACACTGGGCATTCAATAAATGCTGTGGATTGATTGACTGATAAAACAGGCAGGATCCCTGGTTTACTTTTCCAGCCCTGCCTCCAAGGCCCACCCCAAAACAGGATATAGATCAGTGATGCTGTGAGACCCTATTTGATTTAAGCCTGAACATCTGAGTTTATATGGATCAATTATTGAGGATTGCATCAGAAGTTGATGTCATGGAAAAAAAATGCAATGCATTCTAATCATTAAGCATGTTATTAGTCTTTTTCCTGTTAAAACGTTTTAAAACTGTCTTAATACCAATGGTTGAAACCCACGATAAGTCTACACTGGCTAGAACACAGAATTCAGTAAGGGACAAAAGATCCAAATTGCTCATCAATTCATTTTGCTTCACATGTGACTGATTTTTCCAAACATCAGTATACTGAAATCAGAACAGTGTTTGGAAAGATCAGAAAAGGTAAGTTTTGTTTGTACATTTCTAATTCCCGGCAATCCTTTAGATCCTTTCAGGAGCAATCTGTTCTTTTAAAAAATCTTGATAAATAAACAACTACACCCAGACATAGGAAAGGTTTAGTTCTTTCTAAATCATGGTGTGAAACAGAGTGCCAGCCACCTTTAGAAAATAGGTATGGGGCTGGTGCTATATCTGATGGGAAATAGAGTCGGGTTGTGGACAACGAGGAACACCTTTGAGCCCTCAATTTTTCCTATTAAGAATTTTCTTTGCAACTTGGCCTCTTTTACACTCCCATCTTGTGCCTCCTCTCTTCTAATCTAGTCCCTCAGCATACATAGCTAAACATGATCAGTGACAGTTTTAGCTGCGGGGTGAGGCTTTCCGTGACAAGGGCAGTGAGCTCTGATTTGAGACCAGTCATTGAAAGTGACTTCAGCTGTCTCTTCAAGTGACATCCAGCTCCTGGAGAAAGAAGAGCTGATGAAAGTTCTTTGGACAGAAAACTTTCCCTGACAAGAAGGTGACAGGTCCTTTCACAGCTGGTCTCTGATATGCCTTGGATGAGGCCCACATAGTGATTAATTTAAGCTTCACGGTAACTGGAAGTGTGGAGCCAGGAAGTTCTTATAGGTTTGTGTCACATCCGCAGGAGTGACAGGAGATGGAGCCGCCCTTTAGGGATCCTGGCTCAGCACAGGAAGTCACTCAGACCAATAATGCGAAGCGCACTGAGCCAGGGCCAGCCAGGCCCCACTAATATTGCTAGTGGTGGTAGCAGTAGAAATAATAATAGTAACCAAACTTACTGAGCACCCATTAAGTTTGGCTACTACACCGGGGGCTCGGGAAAATACAACAGACTCAAGAGACCCACGAGGAATTGTCACACTAGCGGGAAAAAGAGAGCCATCTGAAGACAGTTTTGACTGAACAAATTGTTTACACACGTACTCATTCATTCAATAGTATTTATCAAGCACTTACTATGTGCAGAGCACTGTACTAAGCGCTTGGAATGTACAATTCACCACAGATAGAGACAATCCCTGCCCAATGATGGGCTCACAGTCTAACCAGGGGAGACGGACAGCAAAGCAGAACGGAACAAAACAAAAACAAGACAACATTATCAAGATAAATAGAATCAAGGGATGTACACCTCATTAACAAAACAAATAGGGTAATAATATATATAGAAATGAGCACAGTGCTGAGGGTAGGGGAAGGGGGAAGGGGGAGGAGCAAAGAGTGGGGGGGAGGGAGAGCAGAGGGAAGGGGGGGTTTCAGTCTGGAAAGGCCTCTTGGAGGAGGTGAGCTCTCAGTGGGGCTTATGACAATGAGGGTATCTCCCTTCAGGAACCACAGGCAGGACTGCAAACCTGCCCGGGGGAATTGATTCCTTGCCAGTTACGTACCCACTGGGGCCTGGGGTGTGACAAGCGAGTAGGAGGGAAGAGGAGCCGCACATGGACACGTTCACATGCAGCATTCACCCACTTTACCCAGCTACAGGCAGAACTAGGATAAGAATCCAGGTCCCTTTCCACCAGACCAATAGCAAAGCCATTCACATATGCATAAGTGCAGTGGAAGGGCAAAAGAAATTGCACAGGTGTTCAGAGATGCTGCCTCACCGACACAACCTGGGAGAAGGGAAATCATCAGAGAAGGCTTAATAATACAAGTTACGATATTTGTTAAGTGCTTACTATATGCCAAGCACTGTTCTAAGCACTGAAGTAGATACAAGAGATGCAGGTTGGATATAGTCCCTGTCCCGTGTGGGGATCGCAGTCTTAATCCCCATTTTATAGATAAGGAAACTGAGGCACAGAGAAGTTAAGCAACTTGGCCAAGGTCACACAGCAGACAAGTGGCAGAAGTGGGATTAGAACCCAGGGCCTCTGACTCGCAGGCCCATGCTCTTTCCACTGGGTCACACTGCTTCCCAAACTTGTTGGAGGAAGTGGGATTTGAGCACAGCTTTGAACATGGGGAGAGCTGTGGTCTGTCAGATTTCCGAGTGAGGGAATTCCAGATTGGCAGAAGAGTGTGAATAAGGAGATGGAGGAGGGAGAGTCAAGACTGATGTTGTTTAGAAGGTGAACTTGAGAGGAATGAAAAGAGTGAACTGGGTAATAGTGAGTGGGTGAAGATAACTGATATGTAGGATGGATAGATTTTGTATGTGTAGAGCCTTGAGGCCTAGCATGAAGAATCTTTGCCCGATGCCAAGAGAAATGGGAAGCCAATGGAGATTTCTGTGGTGTGGAGAGAGGTGTGCTGAGGAATGCTTCAAGAAGATGATCTGTGCTGCAGGGTGAAGTACAGATAGGACCAGGCAGAAGCTGGAGGCAAGGAGTCCATACAAAAATCTTGCTGCCTCATAACAAGAAGATATGACCCTCTCCCACTCCCCTTTGCATCAAGGGGAGCATGTACGTGGCTCAGTGGAAAGAGCTCGGGCTTGAGAGTCAGAGGTCATGGGTTCTAATCCCGGCTCCGCCGCTTGTCAGCTATGTGACTTTGGGCAAGTCACTTCACTTCCCTGTGCCTCAGTTCCCTCATCTGTAAAATGGGGATTAAGACTGTGAGCCCCACATGTGACAATCTGATCACCTTGTATCCCTCCCAGTGCTTAGAACAGTGCTTTGCACATAGTAAGCGCTTAACAAATGCCATTATTATTATTATTTTTATCAGTTTAAGGACACCCACTCTCCTCTGCTCTCCCTTCTCCAGAACAACTGTGCAGACTTGGAGAAGCACCTGAGTGTTCTCTACAACTATGTCCTCTGGTGCTGAGCTTGGGAAAGGAGTCCAGTAATGCTGTCTTATAGTGAATCCAGCTCTGCCCTTCTAGAGAGCACAATTGCACATGCAAGAAAACTGTACAAAACACTTGGAAGAATACAACAGAGAAGCAGTGTGTCCTAGTGGAAAGAGCTCAGGCCTGAGAGTCCAAGGACCTGGATTCTAATCCCGACTTTGCCACTTGTCTGCTGTGTGAATTTGAACAAGTCACTTGACTTCTCTGTGTTTCAGTCACCTCATCTGTAAAATGGGGATTAAATCCTGCTCCCCCCTATTTAGACTGTGAGCCCCATGTGGGACAGGGACTGCTGTCTGACCTAATTATCTTGTATTAACCCCAGAGCTTGATATATGGAAAGTGCTTAACAAGAACTGTAATCATTATTAGTATTAACAGAGTTGGTAGACACATCCCTTGCCCACAGGGAGCCAGAGGGAGAGGTCTGCGGGAGTGCCTTAAAGCCAACTGTCCAAGAGTTTTTGCTCAATGCAAAGAGGATTGGGTAAACACTGGGGAGGTTTTGGAAGAGAGGTTTGCAGAATGACATTTTAGAAAAATGGTCCTGGCAAGAGAGTGAAGTATGGACTTGAAAGGGGAGAGGCCAGAGGCAGGAAACCCAGCAAGGAGTTTGATACAATTAACAAATCAGAATATGAAGAGTGTCTGGACCAGGGTGGTACCCATCTAGATGAAGAAGAAGAGTTGGAGCCAGGAAGTATTGTGAAGGAAAGTTTGAAAAGATAGTGACAGACAGAGGTGAGAGATGAAAGAGAGCAAGGAGTCAAGGAAAACACCAAGTAAGTCAGTCAGTCAATCATATTTATTGAGCGCTTACTGTGTGCAAAGCACCGTATTAAGCACTTGGGAGACCACAATATAACAATCCAAGGACATATTCCCTGCCCACAGCGGACTTGTAGTCTAAATATAAGCCCAGGTCTGTGGGCTTCAGAGACAGGAAGGACGGTGATACCATCAACAGTGATGGAAAAGTTAGGTAGAAGAGAGAATTTAAGAGGGAAGATGAGGCGCTCAGTTTTAGATGTATTGTGCTTAAGGTGCCAAAAGGCTATCCATGTGGTGATGTCCTGGAAGCAAGAGGAAAGGAGAGATTGTAGAGGAGATGAGAAGTCAGGGCTAGCAAGGTAGATTTGGGAATTGTCCAAGTAGAGTTTGTAGCTGAGCCACGGGAGCCATGGATGTGGATGAACTCTCCAAGAGTGGGAGATGAGAAGGGGACCTAGAACAAACGACTGAGAGACACCCATAATTAAGGGGTGAGAGATGTAAGAAGAGCCAGCAAAAGAAGCTGAGAAAAAGTGATCAGGGAGGTAAGGGGAGAACCAGGAATTTCTAAAAAGAGTCACAGCATGGCTTAGTGGAAAGAGCACAGGCTTGGGAGTCAAAGGTCATGGGTTCTAATCCTAGCTCTGCCACTGATCAGCTGTGTGACTTTGGGCAAGTCACTTAACTTCTCTGTGCCTCAGTTACCTCATCTGTAAAATGGGGATTAAGACTGTGAGCCCCAAGTGGGATAACCTGATTATCTTGTATCTACCCCAGCGCTTAGTACAGTGCTTGGCACATAGTAAGTACTTAACAAATACCATCATTGTTATCCACAGTGTCAAAGGCACCCAAGAGTTCAAGAAGTATTAAGATAGATTAGAGTCCAGTGCATTTGGCAAGGAAGAGGCAGTCATTGGTGACCTAGAAAACTGCAGGCTCAATGGAGTGAAGGGGATTGAATCAGTCTATAAGGGGGTCAAAATGAGAGACAGAGGAGAGGAGGTGGAGGCAGCAGGTGTAAACGAATTGTTTGAGGAATTTGGACACAGATGGAAGCAGGGGGATGGGTGGGGAAGGGAGAATAGCTGGAGGGTGAAGTGGGATGCAGAGAAGGCTTTTTTAGTATAGAATAGGCTTGAGAATGTTTGAAGGTAGAACACACCAGTGCTGCCCCAATAAGAGCAGAACGTAACCTGGTATAAATACTTCGGTTGAACAAATTCTGAAGTTTTGGGTTCCGTGTACAAATAGGAGTAGGGGGATGTTACGGTAGGAATGGGGGTGGAATCTAGAAGTGAACATAAAAGGAAAACTCCCTCGGATGGGGTTTCTTGTTCCTTGTTATGGTATTTGAAGGAATCCCAAAGAGCCCTATGGTGGAACTGCATTGGGAATCGAAAGAAACATGATTAGTAACACGGTGGTCCTTCCCACTACTCATCAAAGTTTGCAACATTCTGGACAATATCAGTATGAAGTGATAGAATCGAATCGATATCAGTCATATCTGTAATAAGCAATATGACCCACAACTAAGGGGTGAAGAGAGGAGGAACCAGCAAAGAAAACCGAGATGGCGTTGACAGAAATAGAAGAACCAGGATGAAATTGTTCCCTTGGAATAAAGGTCAAGGAGAGTTTCAAGGAGAGACCATGATTGATAGTGTCAGGTTCACCCTTTCTGGATCCTTCCCTCGGGATTCTTAGATGCCAGGGAAGAACTGCTGCTGAGGCTTATTCGCTTCGGGGATAAGAGCTTCGCTTCTCAGCCATCCTAACCTCTGGACCCCAGTGTGGAGACACCTTGTCCTGGGTCCTAGCCCTCTTAGGATAGATTCCCAACACTCACTTAAAATAGCTGAGGGGCTTCTTCCCCCAGTTAACTAGCCTTCTCCTCTTCTTCCAGTCCTCCCCCGTGATTGGCTAGATTCCAGATAGTGTCACCCGCTAAATATCTTGTTCTTAATCTGAGATGATCCTCAGGGGAGGGATCATTGGGAATGATAATTATAATAATAATAATAATTGTGGCATTTGTGAAGTGCTTACTCTGTGCCAAGCACTGCACTAAGTCAGGAGGGGAGGGTGCGGGGACGATATGAGATCATCAGCTTGGGCACAGTCCCCATCCCACTTGGGGCTCCCAGTCTAAGTTGGAGGGAAAATAAGTATTGAATCCCCATTTGACAGATGAGGAAACTGAGGCACAGAGAAGTTCAATCAAGAGTATTTATTGACTCATTTTTGCTTTGAAGAGGGGGAGTATGTATGGTTGGGTGAAGCTAAAGAGGGACAACATTCCAGACAGCAGGATTTGGTGAAACTGAGAGGGAAATCAATCAATCGATAGCATTTATTCATTCATTCACTCAACCATGTTTATTGAGCGTTTACTGCTTGCAGAGCACCATACTAAGTGCTTATTTCTTGAGCACTGATTGTGGGCAAGGCACTGTACTAAGCACTTGGGAGAGTACGATAGAGTTGTTAGACATCATCCCTGCTCTGGAGAAGCTTACAATCTAGTGGGGGAAATTGACATTAAAATGAATTACAGATAAGGGCAGCAGCCACAAACGAAATGTTCCACTCTGGAGGAAAGGACCTGAGCATTGGGTTGAAAGTGGAAGCATTCCTGTGTTGGAATCTTCACCTTCTCTTGCACCCCACCAGAAGAGAGGCTCCAGAAGAGGGGCAGGTTATGCCCAGTGCAAAAATTTTTAAAAAAGTAATACTGCATGATCTCGGTCAAGTCACTTCTCTGGGCTCCAGTTTTCTCATCTATAAAATGAGAATAAGCTACTTGTTCTCCCTCCCCCTTAGACTGTGAGCCTCATGTGGGACGGGGATTGGGGCCGACCTGATTATCTTGCATCTACCCCAGAGCTTAATACAGTGCTGGACACATAATAAGCACTTAATAAATATCACTATTACTATTATCACTATCATTATTATTGTTAATAACTAAACTGATTATCTAGTTTGCGCTGGAGGTATGTTTGAATCGTTTCTACTTTTGCAGTACACCATTCTAGATATGGGACAATCTCTATTTGGCGGGGTCATTCCAAAGTCCATGCCCAGTCCTCCCAGGCACTTTGCTGACAGTTAAAAATGACTTACTTATCATTCACGCTAAGCAAAGTGACACATGCAGTCTTGCTCTAGCTCTTGTAAGGTAAATGAAGAAAGAGGGTAGCAGTGGAGCTTGGGAAGGCAAACCTCTGGTTTTAATGAGCCTGAAAATTCACAGAGGGCTTTATGGTACAATTTTAGTTTGAGTGCTGGTGGCTAGGGGGAGAGGGGAGGTGAGAAGAAAACCACACCTCCCTCCGCAGCCAGGAAAAGGAAAAATCTTAATAGTGATAGCAAAGAGGGACTAGATTAGACAGCCAGCTATGGTGCCAGGTTTAAGGCACTTTATCAGGACTTTCCTCTACTTACCCTAACTTCTCTTCCAGTACAGCCCAGCTTGCAATCTTTATTTCTCTCATGCTCACTGTGCCAGGTTTTCAACTCTCTTGCCTCCAACCTCTTCCTCACGCCATCTCTTCTGACTAAAACTTCCATCCCTTTCGCATAAAATGAATAATGATTATTATTATGGTACCTGTTGAGCACTTATTATGTGTCAAGCACTGTTCTAAGCACTGGGGTAGATACAAGTGAATCAAGTCAGACACAGTCCCTGTTCCATATGGGGTTCGTAAAGGAGGGAGAACAGGTACTGAATCCCCATTTTCCAGTTGAGGAAACTAAGGCATAGAGAAGTTAAGAGACTTCCCCAAGGTGACACAGAGGGCAAGAGGAGGAACTGGGATTAGAACCCAGGTCCTCAGGTCCTTTGGGCATTTGATATTCACCCCATCCGCAGCCCCAGAGCACTGATACACATATCTATAAATTATTTATGTATATTAATATCTGGCTTCCCTTCTAGACTTTAAGCTCATTGTGGGCAGGGAATGTGTCTACCAACTCTGTTGAATTATATTCTCCTAAGAGTTTAGTACAGTGTTCTGCACACAGTAAGTGCTCAATAAATTCCACTGATTAATTGAGTGATTTATTTCCCCTCCTCTACTGCCTGATGATTCAGCCCTCTGCATCACTTAAGCACTTGGGTACACATACACACCATAGCACGTATGCCCATGTGTTGATACTCTATTTCTTCTTCCTCTCCTCAATTTACTTTAGTGTGTGTCTCTCCCATTAGATTGCAAGCTCCTTGAGGGTAGGGTTCCTGCCTACCAATTCTATTATAGTCTCCCAAGTGCTTAATACACACAAAAATCACTCAGTAAGCACCACTGATTGATTAATAATCAAACGTGATTCCCATATTGAGAACAAAACCAAATACAAATAGAAGCCATTTTGCTGAAAAATTATAAAATATCTGACTACTCAAAAAGCAGCATGCTCGAATGGAAAGAGCATGGGTTCTTATCCTGACTCTGCCATTTGCCTGCTGGGTGACCTTGGGCAAGTTTCTAAATTCTTCTGTGCCTCAGTTTCCTCCTCTGTAAAATGGGGATTCAGCACCCGTTCTCCTTCCTACTTAGATTGTGAGCCCCGTGTTGGACAGGGACTGTGTTCAACCTGATTAGCTTGTATCTATCCCAGAGCTTAGTAGAGGGCTTAGCACATAGTAAGCACTTAACAAATACCAGAATAACCACAAATATTATATCAGAAGACAGGAGATCTAGGAAAGAAGTGGCAGGCACCCAGGTTAAAGCGAGGGCTCTACAACAAATGGCCCTTCCCCTTCCCCTCTTTTTCCCCACCACTCCTTTTCTCCTCTTCCTCCCCCCAACCCTCTTTTCCCTTCCCTTACACACCAGCTGTTGCTATGAAACCACCACATGGCTCAGTGATGTCATTATACTGCACCACGTTGCTACGATGTAATACAACCACTTGTCCCATGGGGCACAATTAGTTCTTTGTGCACCAACCGTTGTAAGGTTTCATTTTGTTTGGCTCTTCTGCACACAGAGGTTGCTGACCTCTGATTAAATCAATGAACCCAAGTTCTAATGTGGGCTTATTAACTGCATTGCTCTGCAAAGTCACCCACATTATGGCCTGACCTCCTCAACGAGCAAAGGGGGGAAGAGAGAGAGGAGGAATTCAGACAGATTGTTCCTTCCTGGAGGGCAGAAGAGAAAGGAGCCTCCAGGAGCCCCTCTCCCCTATTTTTCCCTTAACTCAGATACACCAGCACACATTTACCAAGGGGTGGAGGCTTCTCCCTGTCTTGACCTGGAGCACAGGGCTCTAAATAGCAACCCTGAACTCAGTAAAAACTCCAGGGCCCTTTCACTGAATCTGTGGGAAGAGTGATTTTGCAGTGTGTCCTGGAGGAGAAGGAGAAGGAGGAGAAGGAAGAGGAAGAGGAGGAGGGGGAAGGAAAGAGAGAGGGGGAGGGGAAAGAGGAGGAGGAAGAGGAGGAAGAAGAAGAAAGGAAGGGAGGATGGGGGAAAGGGAAGGAGGAGGAGAAGGGGGAGGGGGAAGGGGACGGGGAAGGAGAAGGATGAGGAAGAAGAGGAAGAGGAAGAAGAAGATGCAAAAAAAGATGAAAAAGATGAAGCAGGTAGAATAGGGTGTCATCACGTAGTAGATCAATTTTTCAAGACAGCCATATTTTCATAGTAGAGCTCAGAACTACAGATGATATCAAATATTTTTATAAGGTCTACGCAAATTGTAGTCTCTGAATCTACCCCAGCATGTCACACAGAGTAAGCACTTAATGCATGGCATTACTTTGATAACTTTGACACTGTGGCTAAATATTAATATAAATGACTTTCCTTCCAACACCCAGCCCTGAGAGTCTGTAGGCAACCAGGAGAGTGCTCTGATGGCAGAATTGTCTCCTCTAGCCAGGTCAGGATGTGCAAAGGGGAGCTGCTGCCTCCCTGCTGGGCTCTGGAATGTGTTTGGGAAACCCCTAGAAAGGGAGGGAAGAGGGGGAACGTTGGGGGGAGGAAGGGCAGGGGTCAATAGGGAGGGAGACTGCTTTGATGATAATAATAATTATAATAGTTATGGTGTTTGTTAAGTGCTTACTATGTGCCAGGCACTCTTCTAAGTGCTGGAAGATACAAACAAATTGGGTTGGACACATTCCCTGTCCCACATGTGGCTCACAGTCTCAATCCCCATTTTACAGATGAGGGAACTGAGGCCCAGAGAAGTGAGGTGACTTGCCTAAGGTCACAGAGCAGACAAGTGGAGGAGCTGGGTTTAGAACCCATGACTTTCTGACTCTCAGGCCCATGCTCTATCCACTACGCCATGCTGTTTCTCCAGCCTAGCCTGCTGCCCTGCTTTGGCAAAACTCCAAAATGTAACATTGAATTTAATGAGGAACCTCTGGCCTGGAAATCATAGAACTAATGTACACAGTCTGAGGCTGACCACTTTTATCAAGGCTTTTATTCTATAAGTGAAAGAGATTGCTGCTGCTGTTGTTGAAATATTGAACTGTGTCACTGAAAAATCTGGATGGATTTTTAAGACATTTTCTAATGTACCTCTTTAGTGATTCATTCATTCATTCAATCGTATTTATTGAGCGCTTACTGTGTGCAACAGCATTCTGATTTCTCTTTTTCAGGTGTATTTAGTGCCTGAAAATCCCAGAAATATGTGATAATAAGACCAGAGAAGTATCAATGCGATTGAAAGTTGATGCTTAAAAGGGAAGAGAAGCACTGTGGCCTAGTGGAAAAAGCATGGCCCTGGAAATCAGAGGACTTGGGTACTGCTACTACTAATAATAATGGCATTTGTTAAGCACTTACAATGTGTGAAGCACTGTTCTAAGCCCTGGGGGGGATACAAACTCACAGTCTTAATACCCACTTTACAGATGAGGGAACTGAAGCAGAGAGAAGTTAAGTGACTGGCCCAAAGTCACACAGCTGACAAGCGGCGGAGCCGGGATTAGAACCCATGACCTCTGACTCCCAAGCCCGGGCTCTTTCCATTGAGGGGTGACCTTGGGCAAGTCACTTAATAATAATAATGATGATATTTGTTAAGCGCTTACTATGTGCAAAGCACTGTTCTGAGTGCTGGGGGGATATAAGGTGATCAGGTTGTCCCACGTGGGGCTCACAGTCTTAATCCCCATTTTACAGATGAAGCACAGAGAAGTTAAGTGACTGGCCCAAAGTCACACAGCTGATAAGTGGTGGGGCCAGGATTAGAACCCATGACCTCTGACTCCCAAGCCCGCACTCTTTCCACTGAGCCGTGCTGCTTCTCTTAACTTCTCTGTGCGTTCGTTTCCTCATATATGAAAGGGGGATTAAATCCTATTCCCTTCTGCTCAGACCTATGTCCTGACTGATTGTGTTGTAACTGCCCCAGCATTTAGAACAAATCCCATAATTATTATGTAACAAAACTACTGCATCTAACTCTCCCCCCTGAGATTTTTGACATCTCAGCGCAGTACCCTCAAAAACACGAGAGGAGAATGCCAGCTCCCTCCACCCCTTCCTGCCTCTCCCGGTGAAACAGGCTCAATGTATTCTCATAGCTCTTCTTCCCAAGCTGTACTACTGGGTTTCCTGTTCCACTCCCTCTCTTTGCAGAGGGTCATCACCGTATCAAGAGCCAGAGAAGTGCAGACCAGGACAGTAGACTCCCCACAGGTTTACCACTGGGCTGAGCTCCATCACTTCCCTTCCTCGCGCTGAGGATGGGGGACTGCACATTTATCCTGCACAAAAACTCCTCACTATTGGCTTCCAAGCTCTCCAAAACTTCGCCCCCTCTTACCTCACCTCCCTTCTCTCCTTCTACATATCAAACTGCATACTCCGCTCCTCTGCCGCGAACTTCCTCACTGTACCTCGTTCTCGCCTGTCTCGCCACCGACCCCTGGCCCATGTCCTACCTCTGGCCTGGGACACCCTCCCTCCTCAAATCTGCCAATCATTTTTCCCCCTTCAAAGCCCTACTGAAGGCGCACCTCCTCCGAGAGGGCTTTCTAGACTAAGCCACCCTTTTCCTCAGCTCCCCCTCCCTTTCGGTCACCTAGACTCACTCCCTTTGCTCTTCCCTCCTTCCTCGTCCTACAGCACTTATGCATATATGCATTATCTATAATTCTATTTATTTATATTGGTGCCTGTTGTTTTGATGTGTATATATCTATAATTCTATTTATACTGATGCCTGTTTACTTTCTTTGATGCCTGTCTTCTCCCCTCTAGACTGTAAGCCCGTTTTGGCAGGGACTGTCTCTCTTGATTGTTGAACTCTACTTTCCAAACGCTCAGTACAGTACTCTGCGCACAGTGAGTGCTCAATAAATACGAATGAATGAATGAATGAATGAATGAAATTCGAAATCCTCACTCCTCTTTTCCTGCCTACCTACACACTTAAGTCCACAAGTCATAGGTGCCCACTCCACGGGGGTGATAGGGAGAGGGTATTCCTCGAGACATGCAGGGCCTCATCAGCTCAAGTAAGGAATAGAGGGGTCGAAGTTCCAATCTTTGGTCCCTTTCCCAGACCCCTCCCATCGATGTTGTGCAATAGCGAGACTCACCAGTGACACAACACAGCCTGGATGGAGCCTCGGGTCTCATGCTCTAGGGGATCCCACCCCTTCCACTAGTGAACAGCTACTGCCAAGCAGGGGAGTCACAGGGAGGAGCAAGGAGATGCAAGAGACCTGGGATTGGGCACACAACTATTTTTATTGCCTTCTAGCCACACTCTCTGACTGATTCTATCCCATCGATGGGAACTGTTGTCCCGTGGATTTCCAACTGTGGGGCAAAACCATTGTTTTCACCTTTGATTCCAACAAAACCTAACTCTCCTGAGCTGATGGAGAAGACCCCAAATCAGGAGGCATTACTGACAAACCAACTCTTCAGAGCCTGCCACTCCAAAGTCCCATGTCACTTGCGCCTCCTCACAAAGTCCAACCCTTTTTGCGGACCTCTCTTTCAAAACTCACAATGTCAACTGGGGATGGGTTTACAACAGTCTATTCTCCCGTTACAGGTACCCCAAGTTAGAGTCAACACTTTTACTTGTACTACCTATTCCGGAGGATTGTCACAAGAGCAAATTCACCTCAAAGCCTATCTTAACGTAGTCAAGGGAACAGATACAACAGTTGGCCATCAGAGGACCAGATTTTACTCCTCTAAGAGTCTCTGAAGTTCCGGACTTGATCCTACCCAAACCTCTCCATGCCACATCCTTTCTTCTTCTCTCCAGGTTCCATAGCTTTCAGTTTTTTCTGACACCTCCACCCACAGCCCAAATCTGCTGCCCAAATCATTTGACGAGGCAAGTGTTTTCAAAAGGTGTGAAAGGATGGGGTCAGAGGTGAATATAGAGGAGGTAGATTTTGAGAGGAGGCAGGAGATCTCCTCTTGAGATATTGCTGGAAAAGATGAAAGAGTCAAAGAGTGGGCACGAGGAGAGAGGAACTGGAGTGGAGCAGTGGAGATTTTAAGAAGATCATGCTTGATGGTTTCAAATTTTGTCAATAAAAACTGTGGCCATGTCATTAGGGACAAGAGTCGGGTGGGGCTGGGGGGCAGGGTGTTTGAAGAGAGAGGTGAATTCCTGAAACAGCTGGTGTGGGTAATGGGTATGGGAGTCAATATAGATGGAGAAATAATGTTGCCAGGTGGAGGAGAGAGCAGAGTTTAAAGCAGGTAAAGATAAATTGAAGATGGATGAGGTGGGCCTGCTGTCTGGATTTCCTCTGGCAGTGCGCCTTGGCTCGCTCACGTTAGCGGAAGAAGCATACTGTGGAAATGATCTAGGGCTGCAAATTAGCGGTACAAGATTGGGAAAGGGACAGGAGAGTGAGTAAGTTGAGTTCAGTGGAGAGGGTGGTGTTGAGGATGTCAATTTGTGCACCAAGCGAAGGTAATTTGGGTATGGAGACTAAATGCAATTTGCACATTACAATCACTTCAAGAAGAAGCGATTCCTTCCTGTCCATCAAAGTACACATCTGTTTTGGGCAGAACTCACTTTATTTTGTAGCAGAAGGTCTCCATATGTCAGTGCCCTGCCTGGTCTAATTTCACTCACGTGATCTCGTATCTATCCTGGTGTGGCTTAAAAGCTATGATTTGTGGTTGCCATCAAATAAAGCATTAATCATAAATCCAACCTCATAAATGAAGATGAAACTGTCAATCCGTGGTATTGTCTAATATTTATTATTTTAAGTAAAATGAAACTGATACTGACATATATTAGATCATAAATTACTATTAATGGCCAAAGAGTGCTTATTTTTATAAGTTCTGAGAGGTTTGACAGCATTTTTTATATTCTTTGATTTTACTTTTAAAAGTTATCGGTGTTATATGCTTATTTTTACAACCAGAATTTTTTTGCTAATAATAGTAATAACAGTAGCATTTACTTAGTGCCCAATGTGTGAAATACACTACACCTTATGCTTGGGAAAGTACAATAGAAAGAGGTGACATATTGAGAAGCAGCATGGCTCAGTGGAAAGAGCACGGGCTTTGGAGTCAGAGGTCATGGGTTCGAATCCCGGCTCGGCCACTTGTCAGCTGTGTGACTTTGGGCAAGTCACTTAACTTCTCAGTGCCTCAGTTACCTCATCTGTAAAATGGGGATTAAGACTGTGAGCCCCACGTGGGACAACCTGATTCCCCTCTGTCTACCCCAGTGCTTAGAACAGTGCTCGGCACATAGTAAGCGCTTAACAAATACCAACATTATTATTATTATTATATTCCCTGACCACAAGGAACTTACACTGTAACAGTCTGACATAACTGTCAGACTATAACAGTCTGGCTGTGACACAATTGGACAGAGCTTGGACCATGATGGTAGCTGTTTGGGAGAAGATGGAAGGGCACATCTGGGAAATACTATGTAGAAGAAGTAGTGGTGTTGGGGTACACAATCTCTTACCCAGTGCCCCTGTATTTGTTAGCCTGCATAGAAAGTCGTTGGTTGGGGTGAGGATGAAGCCTATCATCATTAAAACACCATCAATCTTGGCACCGTAACCCAGTACATTTGCATAAAGTAAATATTATCAGCAGCAGACCAGGCAGTGCCCTTTACCTGTTTTTTACACTGTTAAGTGAGGCATTTACATCCAGTGTCCAAACACTGGGAAACCAGATGTGATCTGAGACCAGGAGCGAGTCTAACAACTCTGTTATACTGTACTCTCCCAAGACCTTAGTAGCTTCAATTGACTGATTGATTGATGAGAAGCCGGGTGGCTTAGAGGAAAGAGCAGGGGCTGAGGAGTCAGAGGATGTAGTTTCTAATCCCAGCCCCGCCGCTTGTCTGCTGTGTGACCTTGGGCAAGCCACTTCACTTCTGTGGGCCTCAGTTACCTCATCTTTAAAATGGGGATCAAGAGTGTGAGCCCCACGTGAGACAACCGGATTACCTTCTTTTTACCCAAGCACTTAGAACACTGCTTGGCACATAGTAAGCGCTTAACAGATACCATCATTATTATTCCAGCACTTAGAACAGTGCTTGGCACATAGTAAGCACTTAACAAATACCATCATTACTAGTATTAACCGAGTATTTCTGTGGGCCCTCTCCGCAGCAGACCCTGCTCATTCTTTACCCAGTTTGCACACCATTGTCAAGTAATGTTGCTCTGTTGTACAAAGTATTGTGATTCTCAGGAGTTCAGTATGGAAGTGAAAGGTACCGAAGGAAGGAATGGGAAAGTAAAATACAAGGGATACACAAACACACATATAAGCACATTGTATACTCGACTCCAATTTAGCTATGATTCCTCAGAAATTCTCCTTTCCTGGGCCCAGCCAGGGTAGGGATATGAAGATAGAAGCAAAAAGCAAATATGATGCTAGAAATGGCTTACCTTGCTTGCTGCCCTCCTGCTGCCTGGATTCTGAACCTAGGTCCAAAAAGGACTTTTGGAATTCTCTTCCCAATTTCCTGCATAAAGCAACCCCAAATCGAATTATGATGATGGTACTTTTTTATGCAAATATAGTCACAGTGCCTAAGCTGAATTGTCAATAATTGGTTTTCTATAATCACTATTGACCACAAAAGGTCAAATCGCTTTAATAAGGCCAAAGGTTTAGTGGTAAAATGGTTTTGAAGTGACAAAATTATATTTATTTATTGGGATCATATATTCACTCTTCATCATTTTGGAGCATATAACTTGATGGGAAGGCTAGGCCTATGTATTTGGCAGATGCAGTTACAGTTTAACTTGCTGTTTCAAAAAGAAGGAGGCTCTCTCTCCGTTTTTTTTTTTTACCAGCTTGACAGTTTTTCAAACATATTCACTGTCAGCTGTAACAACCTGTCAACAACTGCCATTATGAGAAAATTACGAAGAATTGCTTGAGTACTGTGAAAAGTGACACACTTGCCATAAACATAAGATTCTCAGAAACAGAGGGCTAAAACTTTTGAAAGGCACTCTGGTCTTTCCAAGTCAAAATGAACAGTCAGATATCTGAAAAAACATACACTTGTCATATCTGATATCTATTTCTATTCCCCACAAATGAAGGTGTATGTGAAAGAATAAAACATTTTGTAGCATAACTGAAAAATCAGACTCTGTGGGATTTTTCTGTACTAGCAGCTTTACACCCTGGAAAATAACCAAAAAATATTTTATTCCCATTGGACAATTTAATGGATTGATGCTTCCTTGGTACTCATGATTTTTAATTCATCCAGAAAACCACAGTGACGATAATGATGGTATTTATTAAGCACTTATCATGTAACAAGTATTATGCTAAATGCCGGGACTGAGAAGCAGGATGGGCTGGGAGTCAGAAGGACCTGAGTTCTAATCCTGGCTCCACCGCTCATCTGTTGTGTGACCTTGGGTGAGTCACTTAACTTCTCTGTGCCTCTGTTTTATCATCTGTAAAATGGGGATTAAGATGGTGAGCTCTATGCGACCTCTGAATGGATGCGTGTCTGAAAAGGCTAGTGTAGCACCCACGGTCATTTATTCCCTCATTAAAAATCTGATTCTGATGATTCTTCCATCAAAAATATTTCATGAATACCTCTTTTCTCTTACCCTTAGGACCACCATCCTATTTTAAGTCCTCACCCCCTCCTGATTTGTCTTTCCAACTCAAGCCCTTCCTCTTCTCACTCTACTCAGCTACATGTTCTACACAGCTACAAGTGACATCTTTCTCAGCCACATTTGCATAAGTGGAAAGGCTCTCACTGTCATCTTCAAATCTGTAGGGGATCAAGCCTGCTCTAAAGAAGGGACCCACTTCAGAGAAAGGCTATTCTGCATCAATGGCCCTTATCTACTATCCCTTCATTCCATTTCATTTGTCAGGTTAAAATCCTAGCCTTTAGCAGATATTCCTCCCATCATCACCCTTACTCCCTCTCTGTCCTTGGTAACTACAGAGAGGATAGTCCAGCCTATTTTACCTTTGGTTTTCTCTAATTCCTTCTCCCCGGCACACCTGCTTACTCTTCTTGGAACACAGGTCAGGAAGTCAGGAGACCTATTCTAGTCTGGACTGCTGTATTACTTGGGCCAGTTACTTAACTTCTCTCTGTCTCAGTTCCTTCATCCATTTTATGGGGATAAAATACCTGTCTTCTCCCTCTTTTTTTTTACCGCTCCCCCATCTCATATACCAGCCTGTAGGCTGCAGATGGTAGCAGGCACTGTAGTGACCACCCACAGAGACTCCAGTTTACAAGTCTAATCTTTTTAATGAAGCAGCCCACTGACATCCCCCGGCAGGTGAATACCCATACACCAAAGATACCCCTTCCCATTAACATCAACATCCCCATTAACAGGCTCCAGCCTAAACAAAACTTCTCTCAACTCCTTTCATGGCTCTAACCCAATGCAGAGTTATCTGCCCTTTCTCTGACCCACCGTGCCCTAGTTTGTGGGAGTAACCAGGCCCTATGTTGCCCAAGCTTATCCAAAGTTCATGGTGTTCCTTCAGCTTGGCTATCCTATTATCAGATTTACGGAAAGTAAATCTGCCAGAACAGCAATGTTGCTGAGTCCTCTGTAAATCAACAGCAACCTATAGGTTGAACAGCCCGGGTAGACTTCATAGGTATCACCCTACCTTTTAGATTGTGAGCCTCCTGTGGGACAGGGACTGTGTCCAATCTCATTATCTTGTACCTACTCCACTATTTAGCATAGAGCTTGGCACTGAAGCAGCATGGTGTGATGGCTAGAGCATGAGCCTGAGAGTCAGAATGTTATAGGTTGTAATCCCAGCTCCACCACTTGTCTGCTGTGTGGCCTTGGGCAAGTCGCTTCACTTCTCTGTGCCTTACTTACCTCATCTGTAAAGGGGGAAAGCCAGTGGGATTTAGTGATGGACTGAATATGTGGGTTGAATGAGAGAGAGGAATCAAGGAGAACCCCAAGGTTACGGGCTTATGAGACAGGAAGGATGGTGGAGCCATTTACATTGATGGGGGAGTCAGAGGAAGGATAGGGTTTGGATACAAAGATAAAGAGTTCTGTTTTAGACATATTAAATTTGAGGTGACATCCAAGTGGAGATGCCTTGAAGGCAGGAGGAAATGTGAGACTGCAGAGAGAGAGAGAGTTCAGGGCTGGAGATGTAGATTTGGGAATCATCCGCTTAGAGGTGGTAGTAGAAGCCAGGTGGAGAAATGAGTTCTCCATGGGAGTACCCTAAGTGACTCTCACAGTTAGGGAGTGGGAGGCAGAGGAGGAGCCTGAGAAAGAGACTGAAAATGAGCAGCAAGAAAGATAGGAGGAGAACCAAGAAAGGATAGTATCAGTGAAGCCACTGTGAAGCCCAGGAGAAGGGGATGGGTTAGGAGGATTAGGATGGAGTAGAGGCCATTGGATTTGGCAAGAAGGAGATCATTTATGACCTTTAAGAAGGTGGTTTCTGTGGAGTGAAGGGCTGGAAGCCAGATTGGATTTAGTGACTGTTGAGAAAGTGAGAATAATACCAAGGGGCTAAAGAGATAGAAGTACACTATCAAGAACTCAGGTACACTGCCAAGCATTTAATACAGTGCTCTGCACACAGTAATCAGCTGCCTTCGACACTGTGGACCCTTTCTCCTGGAAACATTATCCAACCTTGCCTTCACTGACTCTGTCCTCTCCTGGTTCTCCTCTTCCTTCTCTGGCCGTTCATTCTATCTCCTTCGCGAGCTCCTCTTTTGCCTCCCGCCCCCTAAATGTGGGGGGGTCTCTCAAGGTTCACTTCTGGGTCCCCTTCTATTCTCCATCTACACCCATTCCCTTGGAGAACTCATTGGCTCCCATGGCTTCAACTACCACCTCTATGCAGATGATACCCAAATCTACATCTCCAGCCCTGATCTCTCTCCCTCTCTTCAGTCTCGCATTTCCTCTTGCCTTCAAGACATCTCTACTTGGATGTCCACCGTTCACCTCAAGCTTAAGATGTCCAAAACAGAACTCCTTATCTTCCCACCCAATCCCTGTCCATCTCCTGACTTTCCCATCACTGTAGATGGCACCACCATCCTTCCTGTCTCACAAGCCCATAACCTGGACGTTAGCCTTGACTTCTCTCTCTCATTCAACCCCCATATTCAATCCATCACTAAATTCTGCCCCACCTTCACACCATCGCTAAAATCCACATTTTCCTCTCCGTCCAAACTGCTACCTCATTAATACAATCACTCACCCTAACCCGTCTGGATTACTGCATCAGCCTCCTTGCTTACCTCCCAGTCTCCTGCCTCTCCCCAATCCAGTCCATTCTTCAATCTGCTGCCCAGATCATTTTTCTACAAAGGCATTAAGAATATGTCACCCCACTTCTCAAAACACTCCAGAGGTTGCCCATTCACTTCCACATCAAACAAAAACTCCTCACCACTGGCTTTAAAGAACTCCATCACCTTGACCCCTCCCACCTCACCTCACTACTCTCCTACTACAATCCAGACCGCGTATTTTGCTCTTCTAATGCTAAGCTTCTCAATGTGCCTCGATCTCATCTATCTCACTGCGGACCCCTCGCCCACATCCTGCTTCTAGCCGGGAATGCCCTCCTTCCTCAAATACAACAGACGATTACTCTCCCTTCCTTCAAAGTCTTATTGAAGGCACATCTCCTCCAGGAGGCCCTCCCAGGCTAAGCCCCACTTTTCCTCATCTTCCACTCCCTTCTACATCGCTCTGACTTGTTCCTTTGCTTTTCCCCCTCCCAGCCCCACAGCACTTATGTTTATATCTGTAATTTATTTATTGTATTAATGTCTGTCTCTCACCAACTAGACTGTAAGCTTGTTGAGGGTAGGGAATGTGTCTGTATTGTGGCCCTGTACTCTCCCAAGCGCTTAGTACCGTATTCTGCATGGAGTAAGTGCTCAATACATATGATTGAATGAATGAATGAATGACAAAAGGGTGCAAATCCCAGCACAAGGGTGATGCAGAAAGAAGTGAGACTAGAAGAAATGAGGCCTTCGCTGGGAAAGGCCTCTTGGAGGAGATGTGCCTTCAGTAAAGCTTTGAAGGTGGGGAGAGTGATGGTCTGTCAGATATGAAGAGGGAGGGAGTTCCAGGCCAGAGGCAGGATGTGGGTAAAGATTTCGGTGGTGGGATAGATGAGATCGAGGTACGGTGAGTAGGTCACACAGCAGTCAAGTGGTAGAATCAAGACTAAAACCTAGGTCTCCTGACTGAAGTCCCATGCTCTTTCCACTAGACCCTTATGCCCGACTGGATCTAGTACAAAGAACTGCTTCACTCTCCCGATAAGGCAAGGTCTCTCTTATTCTGGCATAGCCAGTCCTATCACTGCAGACCAATCTTAGGATCTGGATAAACCTTTCAAGGTAACCAAACTTTCACAGTAGTTTCTAGAGTTCAGGCCTATTGAGGGTGGCCAGATGCTTTTAGAAGTCCTACATGGTACCAAGATTTTGTTGTTGGTCTTTTTACATCTCCCACATCGGATATGCGGCAAAAATCATGTCTGCCGTGCCCCCACTGTGTTCAGAAACCGCACTGCAATTATATCATTATTACTAACATTTGTTAAAGGTTTACATTGTGCTTTGTGAAGCACTGTACTGACAGCTGGGGTGATTACATGAAACTCAATTAAGATACAGTCTCTGGCCCACGAAGGAATCACAATCTAAATGGGATAGGGCAGGCACAAAGAAGAAGGGAAACCTAATCAGAACAAGAAAACTAGTTAAAACTCAACAAATCAAAACTATGAAATGGCAAAAAAATATGTAAATTAATCAGGGGGCAATCTCTGGGCATGACTCCAGGCCCAAACCATCCTGGATGAGAAAGTGCCTTGACCTTCCATAGGTTTAAGCGTTGCTGTGAGGGGAGGAGGTGTGGGGGGGAGTGGGGTGCGGGGGGAGGCTTTTTCCCAGGGATGGTGGCTGCCCCTGTCCTCAGGTGGTTGCTTGCGATCATTGGAGTGTGTGGTGAACAATGTTCTCTAGTAGTTGGGACAGTGAGATCCCAAGAAAATTCTGCAGTGAGGTCCCTCCCCTTTCTTCTAGAAACAAGTGATAATGGTGTCATTTCTGAAATACTGTGGCATTTCCTCAGTTTCCACCCATTGAAGAAGTTTGATGAAAATGACTGAGTAGCATACCCACTCCCTAATAATAATGATGGTATCTGTTAAGCACTTACTACATGTCAAGCACTGTTCTAAGCACTGGGGTAGATACAATAGAATCAGGTTGGATACAGTCCCTGTCCCACAAGGGACTGACTTATAATCACTTAGTACAAGGCCTGGAACATAGTAAGAGCTTAACAAATACCATCGTTATTATTAATCCCCATTTTACAGATGAGGTGACCGAGGCCCAGAGAAGTGAAGTGAGTCGCCCAAGGTCACACAGGAGACAAGTGGCAGAGCCAGAATTAGAACCCAGGTCCTTCTGACTTCCAGACCCATGCTCTATCCACTACGCCCTAGTTGTAGAACTTGACAACTATACCCTCATATCATGGAGTTTTGTCCTTCTTCCAAGCTATAACCACAGGGAAGAATTCATTAAGTGTCATTGCATGACTTCACATATTAGCAGGCAAACTCATTCTCAGTGATGGTTAGTATACTGAAGACATCAGTGAAGTGTTGTGGCCATCTATCAGTCAATCAGTAGCATTTATTGAGCAATTACTCTAGTGCAGAGCACTGTACTAAGCCCTGAGGAGAAGACAATAAAGTTAGTAGACACAATCCCTGCTCCCAAGGAGCTTACAATCTAGCAGGGGAGTGATACACTAAAATAAATTACAGATAGGGGAAGCAGTAGAGTGTAAAGGTATGTACTGTGGGGAAAGGGGGTGAGGAGAGTTCCAAGGTCTTTGAATGTAAGGCCTCAAGTGAACAGATGATGCAGTAGGGAGGGAAATGAGGTGGGAAGATGGGAGATGTGTCAGGGAAGTCTTCCTAGAGGAGATGGGATTTTAGTAGAGCTTTGCAGATGGGGAGAGTGCTAGTCTGCTAGCTATGAAGACGGAAGGAGCTCCAGGCAGGAAGGAGGGCGTGAACAAGGAATTGACAACGAGAGACTGTAAATTTTCTTAATCACAGCGTGTCTTGCTGGTCTATCTGCCACTACCGACCACAGTTTTGAACTGAGACACAGCGCTGTCTGAAGCTGTGTACTGCATCTTTAAGATGTTACTGCTGTCCTTCCTTTCAGTTTCCTTGTTTTACCTCAACCATTCAGTAGCTGTTTGGGTATTCTACTATCTCTTGTCCACTCTCCTTGCATCTACCTCTCAGCAGCTGCATTTAGGTGAGCAAGTGTTGAGGCTGGGAGAATTCCTTTATTCTAGGACTTTTGTCACAAGATTGTAACTCTGGCGTTGTCTTCCACTCACCTCTCTCACTCCACCCCAATCTGTCACCAAATCCTGTCGGTTCGGCTTTCACATCACTGCTAAAATCTACCCTTTCGTCTCCATCCAAACTGCTATGATGTCGATCCAACCTTTTGCATGCTATTTCTCATAGAGGTTTGGTGCTTGGTGGAGGGGAGGGGGCTGCAGGGAGGTGGGGGGAATTGCATACAAGATACCTGCACCGAAAAACCAAGAGTTGCAGAAGAAACAGCAGACCAAGGAAAAGAAGATGGAAAGAGCAAAAGCAGCAGCAAGAAAGGGGCAGAGTGCTTTTATCTACGGTCATGTGAGGGTGTGTGAGAGTGGGTGGGCAACCTTGCCATCTCTCTCCCTCTCTGTCTTTCCCCTCTCATGATCTTTTATGCCTCTTTCCGTATTTTTCCCCATGTCTCTCTTTTTCATTCTGTCCCCATCTCTCTTTTTTGATTCTTTAACCTGATAATTCCCACTCCCTAGGCATCCTTCCCCTCCCCTACTTGTTGCTCTGCAAACATGGTGAATGGCTTTCCTATGTTGTTCTCTGCACTGGGGCCAAAACTTTTAATGTTGGGCTCTGTGGCTAGCTGGCCAAGCTCTGGGGGCTTTGGTTTATCTGTATAATATTATCTCTATAATTGGTGTTTTGTAAGATCGAATCTGTATGAGACATTTCTGTTATGGAATGAGAAGCAGCATGGCATAGTGGAAAGGGCACAGGACTGGGATCAGGAGACCTGAGTTCTAAACCTGCTCTGCCACCTGTCTGCTGTGTGATGTTGGACAATTCACTTAACTTCTCTATACCTCAGTTTCCTCATCTTTAAAATGGAGATTATATACCTACTCTTCCCCCAACGCCCCCTTCTTCTCCCCCGACCCCCTGCCTCCGCCTTAGACTGAGAATCCTAGGGAACAAGGACTGTGTCTGATTTAATAGTCTTGGGCTGGGCACTTAGTAAGCATTGAATAAATATCACAATTATTATTATGGTATAGCCAATTCCAAGAGAGGTCCTCGGAGCCATTTACATTTTCTCAAGTCTCCAAGCAGTTGCAAGGAGTTTCTAATTAGATGAGTAGAAAAACTGGGATCCTTAGAACACTGCACCAGACGAGCCAATACCAATTCAGAAATTGGAACTAGAAGAATACTTAAAAGGCCCAGAAGACAGAAGGCAGCGTAGCCTGGTGGAGGAAATACAGGCCTGGATGTCAGAGGACCTGGGTTCTAACCTCAGCTCTGCCACTTGCCTGCTGTGTGACCTTGGCAAGTCACTTAACTTCTCTGTGCCTCAGTTTTCTCAACTGTAAAATGGGAGTTCAACACCTGCTCTCCCTCCTACTTAGACTATGAGCCTCATGTGAAACAGGGGCTGTGTCTTAGAACAGTGGTTGACATATAGTAAGAACTTAAATACCATGATTAACAATTAAGTCAGAGCACTTTCCACAAGGGAAAAACGCTAAAGTCATTCACTTCAGAGGCTCTGAGGAGAAAGCCGAACTGAGAGGAAGCACACGGTTATAAAGCGAGAGAGGCCCAGGTGAGTCCATGGACCAATAAGTAACCTTTAAAACTTTTATGACTCTAGATTCTAAGATGTCTGTCTAGAAGAAAGACTTAGATTGGCATTTTTGGATCTGAATTTTATTTGATGCTTTTCTGACCACATACTAGAGCAATCTAAAGTTTGCTCAGTGCTGATTGCCATTAATGATTTGACTTCCTCTTTGAACTTATCTTAAGCTTTAGTAAAATACCTTTCATTTTTTTCCTTATATAATAATGATGACATTTGTTAAGCGCTTATTATGTGCAAAGCACTGTTCCATATGAAACAGAACCTGTGTTTCTTGCCTTCTGGGTACCACATTGGCACCACATTACCAAGCAAGGGGACAAAAATCTCCACTAGAGTGTAACTTCCTAAAGGATAAGTGTTCTAGGTGAAGGGAATATATTGCCTGGGGCTCAGCAACAGCAGTATTACAATATTCTAACCCTTGCACACAACATAAGCAAGTCTTCCCCCAAATCCTGAGGTAAGAATGTCCTCATCACTCAATGAATTACTCATTTGCCCACCCAGCCTCCTCCATCTTAATCTTAATTACCTCTGCATTAACTTTTTCATTCCCCTGTCACCTTAACCTGTTTGGCTCAGGTTCTCTGAGATCAGTGCTGTTAACCCTCTCCTAATGTTAACCCTGCTTGTCTCAGGCTTCCAGAGAAAGCCATAACCTTTCTCCCTTGAATAGAAATCTGGAGCTAACCATTCTTCCTTGAGTAGAGAGAGAGACTCCTGTGCCCTCTCCAGATCAAGACTTCAACTAACAGGACCAAATCTTGACCCTTGGCTCAAGTTCCCAGAGACCAACACTCACCTGCCTGTTAGCTCCCCCATGATGTTAGCCAGCCCTGCTTGTCTCAGGCTCCCAGAAAAAGCCATAACCATCCTTTAGAAATCTGGAGCTAACCACCCTTCCTTGAATTCATTCATTCAATTGTATTTACAGAGCGCTTACTGCATGCAGAGCACTACTAAGTGCTTGCAAGAGTACAATAGAACAATAAACAGACACATCCCCTGCAAGAGAGAGACTCCTGTGCCCTCCCCAAATCAAGACTTCAACTCATAGGATCAAATCCAGACCCTCGGGTGAGGACAATAAAGAGAAAATGGCCATAACCCCTCCCTCTAGTTCCATCCTACTGAGGGAACTCTGAAGAGTCTGAGGGGATAGGGGTCTCCCCTTTGCAACCCAGGCCTGATCTACTTTAGTAACTGCCCCAACCCCCTGGCTAATAGTTCCTATAAAGGCAAGTAAGTGCCTGGCTGACAGATCTCTATCAGGAACTCAACAAAAATGTTTCAAGCCTTCATAACTAAGGGCAGCTTAGCTGACCCAGGGCCCCTTTCCTTGGAAGTTCACCCCCCCCCCCCAATCCCCCCACCAGCTGATTGAGGAGACGAGGAATTTTCAAGTTAAGATGCCTGTCAACAAGTCACCATCCCAAGTGAATATCAATCCAGCAGTTGTGAAGTTGAACCAAAAAGAAACCTCATTTATTGAAAGGATCAGTCCACTCAGATAGATCTGAGCATAAATGAAGCCATCTCCATAATATTACCGCTACTTGCAGATACAATAACAGTAGTACCTTGTATGTGTATAGCTCTTATTTTTCAAAAGCACTTTCACATTCCTTTTATCCTAACAACATTCCAGTGAGATAGGGAGAGGCTGGTATTTTAATCCCTATTTTACAACTGAGGAAACTAAGGCCAAACAAAGCTGTGTGACTTGCTTTGTGACTTGTGACTTGCTGTGTGACTTTTTCACCGGACCACACTGCTGCCACATCAGGTTTATCCCAGAGATTTCCAGATATATAGTTCATGTACCATGTATTTATAGGTACAGTCTTCTGATCCCCAGTCTGGTCTCCTCGCAGTAACTACATTTGCTTAGCAAAGAGACTATAGCAGTTGCCTGATGAAAAAATTCACAACTTTTGTATCTGTTTCCCAGATTGTGCCTAGTTTCTGTGACTGAGTTTTTCCTCAAACAGTTTCGTTACAGTGTAGTCTCTCCTCCAGTGCTCAACAGAGGAAGCATCCATAGCAGCTATATCCAGCTTCAATTCTGAGTTAATTTTATTCCAGACCCACCCTGATTTAGAGGTGTGGCCCTAGATGACCTCTGGATGATCTGACCAGCCTTCCCTTCCTTGGGTATTAACTTGGTATTTAATATAGAAGAGGATATTTCATTTTTGAAGTGCTTGGGTGGCTGCTTTCTCAGGAGTGCTCAATAACCCTATCCGTGAGAAACCTGTTAAATAAAAGAAAGCTGGGATTTTATTGTTCTGGTATAAAAATGAGGGCCATACTTTTTCTCCTCTGAATTTATGCCTTAAAAATTCTTCCTGGAGCACCACCTGTTTTCACAGTTTAAAGGTGTAGTTGTTGAGTTATTTGTGCCCTCCACCACCATCCAAAAGGAAAATGATAAATAAAGTGGAATGGGTGGATGTCTGACCCGAAATGATCAACACAAATAACGGGGAGCAGTGATGCCTACAAATCGTTCTGGTCATAGGAGTATTATTTGATCGACATCTCCCGGCCATGTTGTGCTTTGGGTTTGCGGCTCTTTGGGTCATGAGGCTTTTCCACCCCCTCGTCCAGTCTCTCCTCCACTCCTCTTCCTCCTGGTTGACGTGGCGCTCCAGCTGTTCAGTCTCCTTCTGCCCACTCAGCCAAAAATGGCATCTGGGTGGCGGGATGGAACCCTAAAAAGCATGTCCACTTCTCAAAAAGAGTGGTTCCTGATCAAACTATACCATACGCCACAGGGCCACTTTAGGAGAAGCCCCTTCCCACCTTCTCTCCCCAGACCCCCCTCTCCCCCCCACCGCCCCCCCCCCCACATTAAGACTTGTAAAGTTCTCCTTCAGGGCCCCCGGGATGAGAGGAAGAGGTGGGTTTACCTGTGTGCCCTGATTCAAAGTATAACTCTTGATTTTCAAAATTTACAGCCACACAATTAGAGAGTAAACACCACCATCTGGTGGCCCATCCCCAAATATTATTTTACCTGAAATAAACAATTTCCTTTCGCAAAAAGAAATCCTGAACACGGGATAGAGGAAATGCACATGGAATTCAAATTTGACTCTCAGGCACAAGCAAAATAATATTTTGAATGGATGCAGAGCTTCAGTTTTCCTAAACACTTCCTTTCCCACCTACTATCTCATCTGTCCTCACAGCTCTTGAATTACTGGGTTTTCTGTGACTCGCGTATATCTATGGGCTGAAAGGAGCAAAGACAATTTCTTGGGACAGAATCTGTTCATTCTTTCATTCCGTAGTAATTTTTGAGTACTTACTACGTGCCAGGTGCTAAGGATGAATACAATAAAGAATAAAAACGGTTCAGTCCCAGGCTTAAGGGGTTTACAATCGATAAGGGGAGCTGGCAGATTGGCAGTGGGTATATATGGAGAGTACTAGTAATAGCATTTATTGAGGGCCCACTTGGTGCAGCACCCAGATGGACCACAGAGTTTCTGAGGTTTTGGCTAACCGGCAGGCTGACAGTCAAACCTTGAGTATATCCAATAAGGGCTTTCCTGGATGCCCATTGAGTGTGTAATAATGAGGAGGAGGAAGATCAGGAGGCAGAGGAAGTAAAGATTCTACCAACTCTTTGATATTGTATTCTCCCAACTGTGTGAGCTCTGCACACAGTAAGTGCTCAGTAAATACCGCTGATGGATTGATTCTAGTTCCCTGGTTAAGTCCATCTCTGGCCTGTTTCAGTCAGTGCTAAGGAGGAGCATAGCCTAGGAAGAAGATCACAGGCCTGGGAGTCAGAGGACCTGGGTTCTAATTCTGGCTCCGCCATGGGTCTGCTATGTGACCTTGCGCAAATCACTTCACTTCTCTGTGCCTCAGGTGCCTCATCTGAAACACGGGGACTAAACCCTCCTCCCTCTAATTTAGACTGTGAGCCCAATAGGACAGGGACTGTGTCCGGCCTGATTACCTTGTACATATCCCAGCACTTAGAACACTGTTTGACATCCAGTAAGTGCTTAACAAATAATATATATTATTATATCAAAATATTACTTTATATTTAATATAATATATATATTGATTTGACCAAGAGTTGAAGGGTTCTCGCCACCTCATCACTGTCCCCTCTGGCAGTCTCTCCCCTTACCTCCTATGATGAGGACATCTATTTTGATCCTCCCCTGGATGGGAGAGAGGACTTCTACACTACGCTGCTTGGGAAAAGCAGAATAAAGAAGTTACATGCTCCCTGCTCACGGGGAGCCAATATTCTAACGGAGGAGACAAGCATAAAAATATTTATTACTAGAATGGTCAAAATAAATGCATGAATAAACATAGATACATGGATGTTGAGGGTGGGTATACATAAATTCTTAAGTGTTAGGAGTTAGCTGATGGAATCGTATGACTTAGGGTGCTAGGAAATTACTCATCCACAAAAGCAAAACAACAAGAGAAGAGCACAACACAACACTGGCTTCTTACTGCCCACGTGATCCAGAATCCGACAGTCGGGACCAACGCCTTCCCAGTGGAGTGCCCAGTGGAGGGTTCATGCTCCTGCTGCTGCTTAAATCCCTCAAGACCCAATCTGTGACGGTCAAGAGCATAGGTCCGAGATGAACTTCTTATTAGGCCCACCCTAATTTCTCTTGGGCCCTGCACTCATTGGCCACTACTTATTTTCATGATGGCCCGTACACGATGAAAAGATTTAGTTTTTAACTAGAGGATGATCGACAGCTGCCATAACTGCAAAGTCTCATCATTTGGGCAAGTCAAAGGTCCTTAATTTGCATTTAAAGCCACAGATCCATTAATCTTACTTTAATTTAATAAAATTTAATTTCACAAAATCTCACAAGCCCGCAAATTTGCCATTTTCCTCGACTCATCTCTCTCCTTCAATCCGCATATTCAGTCAGTGACCAAATCCTATTGGTACTGCCTTCACGACATCTCTACCATCCGCCCCTTCTTCTCCATCCAAAATGTTACCATGCTGGCCTGGGCACTTGTCATAACCCAACTCAACTACTTCATCGGCCTCCTCACTGACCTCTGTGCTTCCAGCCTCTCCCCTCTCCAGTCAGTGCTTCACTCTGCTGTCCAGATCATTTTTATAAAAAAAAATACCGTTCAGTCCACATTCATTCCTCACAAATGGCCAAAGGTCACCTATCCACCTCCACACCAAATGGAAATTCCTTACTATCTGCTTTAAGGCCCGCCTACCTAACCTCGCTGGTCTCCTATTATATCCTAGCCCACACTAGTGCCACTCTAATGCCAACCTACTTACTGTACCTTGATCTCGACTGTCTTGTCATCGACCTTTTTTCTCATGCCTTCCCTCCTGCCTGGAACTCTCTCCTCCTTCCTATCTGACAGAGCAGTACTCTCCCCATCTTCAAAGGCCTACTAAAATCATATCTCTTCCGGGAAGCCTTCCCTGACTACTTTCTATCTCCGCCACTAGATTATAAATTTCTTGTGGGCAGGAAATGTCTCTACCAACTCTACTGGACTCTCTCAAAGGCTTAGTTCAGTGCTCTGCACAGAGTATGGGCTTAATAGTAATAATAATAATAATGATAATGGTAATTGTTAAGCACTTACTATGTGTCAAGCACTGTTCTAAGACTGGGGTAGATACAAGCTAATCAGGTTGGACGCAGTCCAGGTCCCGCATGGGGCTCACAGTCTTAATCTCCATTTTACAGATGAGGTAACTGAGGCCCAGAGAAGTTAAGTAACTTGCCCAAGGTTACGCAGCAGACAAGTATGGAGCAGCGTGGCTCAGTGGAAAGAGCCTGGGCTTGGGAGTCTGAGGTCATGGATTCGACTCCCGGCTCTGCCGCTTGTCAGCTGTGTGACTGTGGGCAAGTCATTTCACTTCTCTGTGCCTCAGTTACCTCATCTGTAAAATGGGGATTAACTGTGAGCCTCACGTGGGACAACCTGATTACCCTGTATCTCCCCCAGTGCTTAGAACAGTGCTCTGCACATAGTAAGTGCTTAACAAATGCCAACATTGTTATTATTAAGTAGAAGAGCGGGAATTAGAACCCAGGTCCTTCTGACTCCCAGGCACATGATCTCGCCACTAGGCCATGCTGCCCAATAAATGCCATCAATTGATTGACAGGGCATCTAACATCCTTAGCATTCCCCTTTAATAAACTACTATGAATCTATCTAAACCTCATTTGACTCTATTGATATTTCTGGCATTCAAAACTTCTGATGATAAATTCTGCTCTGTGTAAAGCAATGTTTCCTTTTGTTTGTTTTAAACCCACCCCTTTCAAACTTCTATGGGTGCTCCCTCATCCTGTTTATGGTAAAATTTTGTGAACAACAATTCCACGTGGCTTCAGGGAAAGAGCACGGGCCTCGGAGTCTGAAGACCTGGGTTCTCATCCCAGCTCCGCCACTTACCTGCTGGGTAAGCTTAGGCAAGTCGCTTAACTTCTCTGGGCCTCAGTTCCCTCATCTGCAAAATGAGGATTCAATACGTGCTCTCCCTCCTGCTTCTTTTAAGAGTTTAACAAATACCATAATAATAATAATTTTGAAAAATATCAGATTAGATACAGTCCATGTCCTAAATGGGGCTCATGGACTAAGTAATGATAATAATAATACTGATATACTATTACTTAGACTGTGAGCCCCGTTTACGACATGGACTGTATCCAATCTGATTAGCTTGCATCTACTATGTGGGTGGCACATGTAAACACTTAACAAATGCCATTTAAAAAAAAACACAGACAATGCTAAAGTCATGGTTTGTAAGGAAATATTTAAAGCCACTTAGGTTTAAGACTAGCAGGGCCAAGTTTCAGATTTGATTAAAAGAAGTTAGATGCCGTATGTTAACCTGAAGGCTTCACTTGGGGAAAAGTCTGGGAAAAAATGATTGGTTTAAGATAACACCCAATCAAGGTAATGACCAAATTAACCCACTGTATCTTCCTTTTTACCCAGGCATAGTTCAAGTATAAAGAAATAAATTTACCCAGTGAAGATCTTTAGTAGCTTGTTCTCAGGGCATTAGGCAAGGAAGGCAGCATACTTTCCAGCCAACCAGAAGTTCCCAACACTCTCATTTCCCTCGTGTTTCATTTCATCGTATTTATCGAGTGCTTACTGTGTGCAAAGGTGCTGTGGAGCACCCCTACTATTGACAGAGGGACCAACCTCCTAACAGAATATTCCAACCAAGTTTGGAGACGCTCTTGGACTCTCTGCCAGTCCTGCTAGGCTGAGGTGCAAGAGAACACCACCTCAGCTCTGCCTTCTTCACCAATCTCAACTCTCTTGCCCCACTAGCCCTTCGTCTCACCCCCACTACCAACCTCCAGCCCCCAGCTTCAAGGCTCTCGACCAACTTCCCCCATAATAATTAGGGTATTTACCAAGCACTGGCGTAGATAGAAGGTTATCAGACCCAGAACTGCCTCCTACTGGGCTTCACAATCTATCAGTCAATCCATCAATTGTATTTAATGAGCGCCTATTGTGTGCAGAGCACCGTACCAAACACTTGGGAGAGTGCAATGTTCCCTGCCCTCAAGGAGTTTAAAGTTTAGAGGGGTAGAAAGACCTTTAAATAAATTACAGCTATTTACCTACGTTTCCTTATTTTACAGATGTGGAAACTAAGGTACAGAGCAGTTAAGAGACTTGCCCAAGGTCACACACAGACCAGTGGTAAAGTTGGGACTAGAACCTGAATCTCTGAACTCTCAGTCCTGTTGTCTTTCCATTTTGCCACGCTGTCTCCTTACATAACTTCTCTCTTCATCTAATACTCCCCAATTCACTGTCTTTGTTCCTCCCAAGTCAGTGTTGTAGCTGTACCTCATGCTCTACTCTCCCACCTCCATCCCCTCGTCCACACTGTTCCTCTGACCTGAAACATCCTTCCTCCCTAAATATGGCAGAGCACAGTGCTTCCCAAATTTAATGAGCTCCTAGAATCCCACCTCCTACCTTCCCCAGTAAGTTTCCAGAACCTCAAGTCTAGCATCCCGAATTGTATAAACCCATTGAAAATCTCCTGCACTTATTTATACCCTTCTTGAGCTCTTTAATATATGTGGTATTCAATTGTACAGTCAGTTACTGACTTTAATTACTTTGATGATTAGCATAGTGCAAAGAGCGAGGGACAAGGAGTCAGAAGATCTGTGTTCTAATCCTGCTGTCACTTGACTGCCGTGTAACCTGGAACATGCCATTTAACCTTTCTGTGTCTCAGTTTCCTCATCCGTAAAATGAAGATGCCATGCTGATTCTTCTTCCTTCTTAGACTTTTACTGTACTGTGAATTTTTTTATATCTGTCCTCACCAATGTAGTGTAAAGTCACTGTGAGCAGGGACTATACCCCCTTGCATACTTTCTACTTACCAAGAGTTTAAGTCGCTGGGTGCTTAATAAATATGGGAAGCAGCATGGCCTAGTGGCAAGAGCATGGGTTTAGGAGTCAGAGGATGTGGGTTCTAATCCCGGCTCTCTGCCACTTGTCTGCTGTGTTACTTTGGGCAAGTCACTTTAACTTCTCTGGGCCTCAATTACCTCATCTGCAAAATGGGGATTAAAATGCTAAACCCCATATGGGATAGGGACTGTGTTCAACCTTATTACCTTGAATCTACCCCAGTGTTTAGTACAGTGCTGGGCACATAGTAAGCGCTTAACAAATACCATAATAAAAATAATAACTATTATTATTATTATTATAGCTACTAATACTAGGAGCTCTCCCCCTCCTATCTTACCTCACTAATCTCCTACTACATCCCAGCCTACACACTTCACTCCTCCAACTCCAAACTATTCACTGTACCTTGATTTCCTCTATCTTACTGCTGACTCCTTGGCTATATCCTGCCTATATCCCGCCTACTCCCTTCCCCTTCATATCCAACAGATCATCATCCTCCCCACCTTCAAAGCCATCCTACTCAACTCTCACACTCCCCTATCCTTCCATCGCTCTCGTACCACTAACCCACAGTCCTGGATCATCTCTCCAGTCAGCCCACTTTGCTACTATGCATGAGCCGCAGAGCGCCGCTGGCCGAAATCTAGATATCACGCCGATTTTGTCCACTTCAAGTTTAACCTTCCATGCATTAACTCTGCCCTCTCCTCTCCCTGGCAAAACTATTTCTCCACCTTATTGACGCCCATGCCTATCGCCCTCGCCAGTCATTCCAGACATTTAACTCCCTCCTCAGGCCCCCGTCTCCCCACCTCCTACATCCTTTGCCCCCAGTGACCTGGCCACTTACCTCATCAACAAAATTGACATTATCAGGCGTGATCTCCTGAAAATCTCCCCTCCCCTCTCCAGTCCCTGCCCCCTTTTCAACTCTCCCATCTTTCCCAGCAATATCTCCAGAAGAAATCTCTTGCCTTCTTGCAAAATCTACTCCCTCTACCTGTGCATCTGACCCCATTACTTTGCACCTCATCAAAACACTTGCCCCCTCCCTTCTTCCCTCCCTAACTGCCATCTTCAACTGTTCACTCTTCAGTGGAGTCTTCCCTCTTGCTTTAAACATGCCCATATCTCCCCTACCCTAAAAAACCCTCCCTTGACACCATGGTTCCCTCTATTTATCGCCCCCTCTTCCTCCTTCCATTCCTCTCCAAAATCCTTGAGCGAGCTGTCTAATCCCGCTGCCTCAATTTCCTCTCCTCCCAATTCTCTCCTTGACTTCCTCCAATCTGGCTTCCATCCTTTTCACTCCACAGAAACCACCCTCTCAAAGGTCACTAACGATCTCCTCAACCTCCTCGACCACTCAGCAGCCTTTGACACTGTCGACCACTCCCTTCTCCTGGAAACATTATTCAACCTCGGCTTCACTGACGCTATCCTCTCCTGGTTCTCCCTCTATCTCTCTTCATTCTCAATCTCTTTAGCAGGTTCCTCATCTGCCACCCCTCCCCTAACTGTGGGTATCCCTCAAGGTTCAGTTCTGGGTCCCCTTCTGATCTCCATCTACACCCACTCCCTTGGAAAACTCATTCGCTCATACGACTTCAACCATCACCTCTCTGCTGATGACATCCAAATCTACAACTCCACCCCTGATCTCTGGCCCTCTCTGCAGGCCTATCCAAACCCTGTCTGCCCATTCACTTTCCTATCACTCTTGACAGCGCCACCATCCTTCCTGTCTCACAAGCCAGTTACCTTGGAGTGATCCCTGATTCCTCTCTCTCGTTCCACCCACACAGTCAAGCCATCACTAAATCCTGTCAGTTCCACCTTCACAACATCACCAAAATCCGCCCCTTCCTCTCCATCCAAACTACTGTCACATTAATGCAAGCACTTATCCTATCCCACCTTGATTATTGTAACAGCCTCCTCACTGACCTACTTGCCTCCTGTCTCTTCCCACTACAGTCCATACTCCATTCTGTTGATCGAATCATTTTCCTTCAAAAATGTTCAGACCATGTTTTCCCACTCCTCAAGAAACTCCAGTGGTGGCCCATCCACCTCCCCATCAAACAAAAACTCTTCATCACTGCCTTTAAAGCACTCAATCACCTTGTCCCTCCTACCTCACCTCACTATTCTCCTACTATAACCCAGCCCACTCACTTCGTTCCGCTAATGCTAACCTTCCCACTATACCTCGATTTCGTCTGTCTCACTGCTGACTTCTCGCCCACATTTTACCTCTGGCCTGGAACGCCTTCCCTCCTCATATATGAGAGATAATTGCTCTCCCCCACCTTCAAAGTCTTACTGAAGGTTCATCTCTTCAAAGAAGCCTTACCTGACTAAGCCCTCCTCTCTTCCTCTCCCACTCCCTTCTGTGTTGCTCTTACTTGCTCCTTCATTCATCCACCATCCCATACCCAGAACACATATGTATACATCTGTATATATCTGTAATTCATTTATTTTTCTATTTTAATGTCTGTCTGTCTCCCTCTCTAGACTGTGAGCTCATTGTGGGCAGGAAAGTGTCTATTTGGTATTATATTGTACTCTTCCAAGTGCTTAGTACAGTGTTTTGCACACAGTAAGGGCTCAATAAATATGATTGAATAAATTGAATCCTATCAACCAACCAATCAATGGTATCTATTGAACACTTGCTGTGGCAGAGCACCATAGTGATTAGCAGAGTAATAATAATAGCGATGGGATCTGTTGAGTGCTTACTATGTGCCAGGCCCTGTACTAAGCGCTGGGGTGAAGATGAGCAAATCGGGTCAGACACAATCCCTGTCCCACGTGGGGCTCTCAGTCGCAATCCCCATTTTACAAATGAGGTAACTGAGGCCCAGAGAAGTGAAGTGACTTGCCCAAGGTCACACAGCAGACAAGCAGTGGAGCTGGGATTAGAACTCATGATGTTTCAACTCTCAGGCCCGTGCATCCATTAGGTAATGCTGCTTCACCACAACAGCATTGGTACACACAATCTCTTCCCACAAAGAACTTGCAGTCTAGAGGGGGAGACATTTTTTCTCCTAAACTGTTCAGGACATGTCACCCTATTCCCCCCAAAACTCCAGAGGTCACCCATCCACTTCCACGTCAAACAAAAACTCCTCGCCATTGGCTTTAAAGTACTCCATCACCTTGCCACCTTGCTACTCTCCTATTAATAATAATAATTATGGTATTTGTTAAGGGAAGCAGCGTGGCTCAGTGGAAAGAGCCCGGGCTTGGGAGTCAGAGGTCATGGGTTCGAATCCCACTCCACTCCTTTCAGCTGTTTGACTGTGGGCAAGTCACTTAACTTCTCTCTGCCTCAGTTACCTCATCTGTAAAATGGGGATGAAGAGTGTGAGCCTCACGTGGGACAACCTGATTACCCTGTATCTACCCCAGCTTAACAAATACCAACTTTTTTTTTAAGCACTTACTATGTGCAGATCACTGTTCTAAGCGCTGGGGTGGATACAGGGCAATCAGATTGTCCCACGTGGAGCTCACATTTTTTAATCCCCCTTTTTCCAGATGAGGTAACTGAGGCTCAAAGAAGGTAAGTGACTTGCCCAAGGTCACACAGCAGACAAGTGGCAGAGTCGGCATTAGAATCCACGACCTCTGACGCCCAAGCCCCTGCTCTTTCCACTAAGCGACGCTGCTTCTCTACTACCCAGCCCCCACGCTTCACGCCTCTAAGGCCTTCTCAATGAGCCTCCACGTCATCCATCTGCCCGCCGATTCCTCGCCCGCATCCTACCCCTGGCCTGCAACGGCGATTTAGTGATTTACATTGATGCCTGTATTCTCTGCACTTGTAAACCCGTTGTTGCAAAGGAACGTGTCTGTTAAATTGCTCTACTGCACTGTTCCAAGAGCCAAGGACAGTGCTCTGCACCCAGTAAGCGCTCAATAAATACGACTGATTGATTGATTGATTGATTAACCCCACACCAACGATTGGCAAAGCGTCATCTGTACAAGCACCTAATCTAGCCCACCCCGGGCACCGACTCAGCCACTCAGATCCTGTTGCGATGGAAAAGGCGCGCACTGTTGGGGCCGGGGAGCGCGGGATTCTGGGAGTTGTAGTCCGACGCTCGCTCGGGTCGGCGTCCGCCGAGGGGCCGCCGAACTACTGCTTCCGTCGTGCTCTGCGGCCGTGCACCGCCGTCGCCCTCCTTCCCTGCTTAGACCTTCCTTGTCGTCTTCCCCTTCCTCCTCCTCCTCCTCCTCCTCTTCTTCTTCTTCCTCTTCTTCATGGCGGCGCGGGGTCGTCGGTCCTGCAACTGGACCCCCGCCCCCCGCTCCTGCCCGATGCCCCCTGCCTGGTGCCCGGGGCCCCGGCGGGCGGGCGAGGTTGTGCCCTGCCCACAGGACCCCATCTCCCAGAGAGAGTACGGAGGTAGGCCGCTGCAGGGCCGGGGCGGGGGGCGGGTCTCTGGCCATGGGCTGGACATCCTTGGCCGGTTTCTGGGGAGTTTACACTTCAGGATAACCTGAAGGGGGACTAATAACAAGTATGGTATTTAAGTGCTTACAATGTGCCAGGCGCTGAACTAAACTCCAGGGCGGAGACAAGCAAATAGGGTTGGACACAGTCCCTGTCTCCTGTGGGGCTCCTAGCCACAATCCCCATTTTACAGATGAGGGAACTGAGGCCCCGAGAAGTGACTTGCCCAAGGGCATGCAGCAGACAAGTAATAATAATAATAATAATGTTGGTATTTGTTAAGCGCATACTGTGTGCAGAGCACTGTTCTAAGCACTGGGGTAGATACAGTACCGGGGTAGAGAAGCAGCGTGGCTCAGTGGAAAGAGCACGGGCTTTGGAGTCAGAGGTTATGGGTTCGAATCCCCGCTCGGCCACTTGTCAGCTGTGTGACTTTGGGCAAGTCACTTAACTTCTCGGTGCCTCAGTTACCTCATCTGTAAAATGGGGATTAAGATTGTGAGCCCCAAGTGGGACAACCTGATTCCTCTGTGTCTACCCCAGCGCTTAGAACAGTGCTCGGCAGATAGTAAGCGCTTAACAAATACCAACATTATTATTACAGGGTAATCAGCTCACAGTTAATCCCCATTTTACAGATTAGGTAACTGAGGCACAAAGAAGTGACGTGACTTGCCCACAGACACACAGCTGACAAGTGGCAGAGCCGGGATTCGAACCCATGACCTCTGACTCCCAAGCCCGGTCTCTTTCCACTGAGCCACGCTAACCCAGGTCTCTGACTCCCAGGCCTGTGCTCCATCCACTAATAATAATGTTGGTATCTGTTAAGCGCTTACTATGTGCAGAGCATTGTTCTAAGCGCTGGGGGAGATACAGGGTGATCAGGTCGTCTCACGTGGGGCTCACAGTTTTAATCCCCATTTTACAGATGAGGGAACTGAGGCACAGAGAAATGAAGTGACATTCACACAGCTGACAAGTGGCAGAGCCAGGATTCGAGCCCATGACCTCTGACTCCCAAGCCCAGGCTCTTCCCACTGAGCCACGCTGCTTCTCAGTAGACCGTGCTCAACTCCAGGAGGCCTTCCCAGACTGAGCCCTCCCTTTCCCTCTGCCCCTCCTCCCCTCCCTATTGCCCCTACTTCTTCCCTCTGCTCTACCCCCTAGTTCCCACAGCACTTGTATATATTTGCATGTATTATTTAATACTCTACTTCATGAATGATGTATATATATCGATGATTCTATTTATCTATTTTGATGCCTGTCTATTTGTTCTGTTTTGCTATCTCCTCCTTTTAGACCGTGAGCCCGTTGTTGGGCGGGGATTGTCTTCATCTGTTGCCGAGTTGTATATTCCAAGCGCTCAGTACAGTGTTCTGCACACAGTAAGCACTCAGTAAATACGAATGAATGAAGGAATGAGTAAACATCAACGGAAACCATTGTCAGACTTCTGCTTGTCTGTTTCTGGGCCCAGGATGGAGGAAAAACATTGTATAACTAGTGGCCGCATAAGGAAGGGTTGGGATTGGCGGTAAAGGTTCAACCTTAGATCAGTGGGTTGTATTTCACTGGGAATCAGTAATCATAGTAATGATGGTATTTGTGAAGCGCTTACCATGTGCCAGGCACTGTTCTGAGATGGAGATCAGTCAATGGTACCGACTGAGTGCTTGGCACGAGCACAGTACTAGCACTGAACTCTTGAGAGAGTCCAATTCCACATAGTTGGCGGGCGTGTTCCGTGCCCGCCAGGAGCTTCTGAGCTAAAGGGATGAGCTTACAGCTTTGAGGGGCCCATAGAATCTGATTTAACCCTCCACGATGGTCACAGCACCATTTGCTTCTTGGGATTCGCCCCGCACTCAATGCATCTGATTCTCGCGTCTTCGGTCTGGGCTGATTCCCCAGGCCCATGTCATTTCCCTTTTCCGTCTTCCCTTGGCTTTTGGGACATTTCACGAGCCACTAGCACCTCCATCAGAGGGGTACCAGCGATGGAGAAAAGATGGAAACCCAAAGTGGTCTGTGGTGCCTTTGCTTAGCAGCTTTTAATAAAAGTTTTAGTTGAAAACGAATGGGAAAAACGATCAGCAGCGGTGGATTTCCTATCAGGGTCCTATCAGCGAGGACGGTCGAGAGCTGGGCCAACATTGATCAATCGGTCCTATTTATTGAGCGCTTACTGTGTGCTGAGCGCTGTCAAAGATCTGTTGGGTTTCTCTTTCTCTGCCCTGTGCAGTTGTAGATGGCCCCCGATGGATGGCTGGCAGGCAGGTGCAGAAACTCCAGGACCAGGCTGAGATCCCGAAGCCACGCTTCCCTGTGGACAGGCTCCAAGGTGAGGTAAGGACAGGTTAATTCCTAAGGAATTGAGTGTCAGATCTGACCCCAAAGTGGCACGGTCGGAGTATGCTGACCCCGTAGTGCTGGTCCTAAAGGTCCCCCTGGATCAAAGGATGCTTTGACACAGCGGGCAGGCAGCCGGCCTTTCACGTGACTTGTACTCTCCCAAACGTGTAGTACAGTGCTTTGTATGCAGTAAGTGCTCAATAAATACGATTGAATGAGTGAATGGACATCCTGCCATGGGAGTACATCTCATCCCACATCTCTCGCCCAGCTTAAAGAGGAAGAACCACACCTTCAGTCCCCTGTCAGACTTACCTGCTCCCTGTTCCTGGTGCTCATCTCCTGCATCTCCGACTCCTGTCTCACACATTCCCTCCGGCCTGGAACTCCTTCCACCCCCTACCCCCTTCCAAGTCCACCACACCACAGCTTTCCCCAGCTTCACAGCCCTCCCGAGGTCATGTGACCTCCAGGAACTCTTTGATTAATTTTTCTTTTGTCCAGGTGATCCATACTCCCCCTAACTACAACAGGGGCCCTTCAGGGCCAACTGTGCACCCACACTTACCTACCTGTAACATGTTTATACACATCGGCTCACATGCTTGGCTTCTCAGGATTAATAATAATGGTATTGGTTAAGCGCTTACTATGCGCCAAGCACTGTTCTAGCGCTGGGGTAGATATAAGGTAATCAGGTTGTCCCACTTGGGGCTCACAGTCTTAATCCCCATTTTACAGATGAGGGAACTGAGGCCCAGAGAATTAAGTGACTTGCCTAAGGTCACACAGCAGACAAGTGGCAGAACCGGGATTAGAACCCATGACCTGACTCCCAGGCCTGTGCTCTATCCACTCTGCCATGCTGCTTCTCTAAGCATTTTCTTATCTGCGTATCCAATTTTCCTTTTTCTACTTGTAGCTGTAAGGTATTTTGTGTTTGGGTCCCCTGCTGGGCTGTGGTTTCTTCGAAGGGAGGAATCCTATTTTCTAACGGTATTATATTATCCCCTGTGCATGCCACAGTGGTCTGCACAAGGGAAGTACTTGATAAATACCACTGTTAGACCAGCTTTCTATCTCTCCCTAGCAGATGATTTCAACGTTGCCCTTCGTGAAGACCATCTACCATCTCAACTTGGAGGAGCTGGAAAGAAAAGACCAGGACAGAGGGAGATAAAAGTCCCAGGAGCAAGAAGGGAAAGGAAATGTCACCGAAGAAAGACATCCACCCCATAAAGAGGTGAAGGGAGAAGAATGGCATCCTCCAAAGAGAACAGGCCGTGCGATGATAAATCAAAGAATCAGGGAGACTGGGAAGAAAAAGTCTCTGAAGAGAGGAGAGACATGTAACAGCGTTCCTGGAGAAATATGTTGAGGGATGGGGTGGGAGGATAGGACGTGTGGCCTGCCTAGGAGAAGAGGACAGGCGATGAAAATGGAAGATGCGGTGAGAGGAGAGGAAGACGAGGCGGGGGTACACCAGAGGTGCATACTGCTGAAGGGACGGCTGTCCCGAGCACCGCTGTGATTCATTCATTCGTTCAATCGTATTTATTGAGCACTTACTGTGTGCAGAGCACACAGTAAACACCGTTCGGAAAGTACAGTTCGGCAACAGATAGAGAAAATCCCTACCCAACAGCGGGCTCTCAGTCTAGAAGGGGGAGACGGACAACAAAACAAGTAGACAGGCTTAAATAAATAGAATTATAGCTATATACACGTCATTAATAAAATAGGATAAGTATGTACAAATATACACAAGTGCTGTGGAGTGGGGGGGGGTAGAGTAAAAGGAGGGAGTAGGAGCGATAGGGAGGAGCAGCAGAGGAAAAGGGAGGCTCAGTCTGGGAAGGCCTCCTGGAGGAGGTGAGCTTTCAGAAGGGCTTTGAAGGGGGAAGTGAGCTAGTTTGGCGGATGTGAGGAAGGAGGGCATTCCAGGCTAGAGGTAGGATGTGCGCCAGGGGTCAAAGGCGGGACAGGCGAGGACGAGCCACAGCGAGGAGGTTAGCGACAGAGGAGCGGATTGTGCGGGCTGGGCTGTAGAAGGAGAGAAGGGAGGTGAGGTAGGAGGGGGCAAGGGGATGGAGAGCTTTGAAGCCAATAGTGAGGAGTTTTTGCTTCATGCGAAGGTTGATAGGTAACCACTGGAGATTTTTGAGGAGGGGAGTGACATGCCCAGAGCATTTCTGCAGAAAGATAATCCGGGCAGCAGAGTGAAGTATAGACTGAAGCGGGGAGAGACAGGAGGTTGGGGAATCAGAAAGGATGCTGATGAAATAAGCCAGTCAGGATATGATGAGAGATTGTACCAACGAGGTAGCGGTTTGGATGGAGAGGAAAGGGCGGATCTTGGTGATGTTGTGAAGGTGAGACCGGCAGGTTTTGGTGACAGATTGGATGTATGGGGTGAATGAGAGAGCGGAGTCAAGGATGACACCAAGGTTGCGGGCCTGTGAGACGGGAAGGATAGTGCCGTCCACAGTGATGGGAAAGGGTTTGGGAAGGAAGATAAGGAGCTCAGTCTTAGACATGTTGACTTTTAGGTGGCAGGCGGACATCCAGATGGAGATATTCGGATGAGGGAGACAGAAGAGGGAAGAAGATGTAGATTTGGGTGTCATCTGCATAGAGATGATAGTTGAAGCCGTGGGAGCGAAAGAGTTCACCAAGGGAGTGAGTGTAGATGGAGAACAGAAGAGGGCCGAGAACTGACCCTTGAGGAACTCCTACAGTTAGTGGATGGGAGAGGGAGGAGTCTGCGAAGGAGACCGAGAATGAACGGCTAGAAAGATAAGAGGAGAACCAGGAGAGGACGGAGTCCGTGAAGCCAAGGTGGGATAACATGTTGAGGAGAAGGGGATGGTCGACACTGTCAAAGGCAACTGAGAGGTCGAAGAGGATTAGGATAGGGTAGGAGCCAGTGGATTTGGCAAGAAGGAGGTCATTGGTGACCTTTGAGAGGGTGGTTTTGGTGGAATGGAGGGGACGGAAGCTAGATTGGAGGGGCTGCAGGAGAGAGTTGGAATTGAGGAATTCAAGGCAGCGAGTGTAGATATCCCATTAGATCTTCTCTCAGTTGAAGGGATTAATTTAGGGCTCAGTAATGAGATGCCTCGTTTGGTTACTTCCAATGTGAACCATGTATTTTTTTTGGTTCCCCAGAAACATGTCCCTGCTGTGGGATGGGTTTGCAGCCAGGGCCTTCCTGCTGTCAGGATCCAAAACTTTATTCAAAATTTACTAGAGAAGGAGAGAATGTTTCTGAAAAATTAAAATCAGTATCCTTTTCCGTGCTCGCAGCCACCCCGGCTCCTTGGGGTGCAGATCAGGTGGGCTTCCCAACCTGGAGGAATTCATTTTTTTGTTCGTTTTGTAACTAAAGAATGCCTACCACTGTCTCCCCACGGCCAGTCATCTCCACAGGCATGGGAGCCCCAGTGCCAGGGCATTTATTTTCAATTTAGGGCAGCAAGAAGGCAGCTCTGGCTCCTCCCCTCCCACGGCCCCAAGAGCGGCAGGAGCAGCGGCTCACCGGGGTCCCTCCTGCCGCGGGGCTCGGCTCCAGGTTCACTCACGCACGCTTCCGATTCGGAGGCAATCCTGTGGTGATTCCGGCTTCCTTCTTCCTCCACTTCACCGAAAGTCCCCACCTCCCTCCTCCCTGGCTCCTCCTGCTCCTCAGATCTGGCAACTTGGTAATGCACAGCGAGAGATGGGTCGCCCCGGAGTCACGTAAGAAGGCCACCCGAGAGAATCTTGAAGATTTTCGCCCGAATAATGTGCCATTGCGGAAAACACTCCGTCCTGCACCTTGTGGAACCCACAAGACGAAGAGGAAATGGTCCCAGAGCAGAGAGAAATGATGGTTGGGGTCTGGTGAGCCCCATCCTGTTGGCCACACAGAGTCCCCAACACGACCGGCTCTCCGCTGGGTTGCAGAAGGCAGATGTCCAGCCTGAGGTCCTGTTGAAGATGGGGCGGACTCTACGGGAGCACCTGGAGGCCTGGGTCAAGCCAGAGACCCCTGGCTCCCTGGTGACAGAGGCCCCAACTCGGGTACTGTGGGCCACATCTGCTGAGGCCATGGGCTTCTTTTATTTTTATTTTTTTGCCTGTTCCAGGGTTTCTACCCAGCTCAGTGCCCTGGGCCTGGAAGGGAACCACTTCACCCGAGCCTTGCAGCTGAGCCCCAGCCAGGTGCAGCCCTTCCTGCTGTGCGGACACAGGAGGGTGGGGGGCTTCCTGGTCACTGTCCCTGCTCCTGAGGCCGGTGCCGGCCGTGTTGGGGAGGATCCTGTGGGGGCTGAAGTTGGTGCTCTTCCCGGAGGGCTTCGTGGCTGGGTGGGAAGCGGCACGGCCCAGCAGATAGAGCACGGACCTGGGAGTCTGAAGGACCTGGGTTCTAATCCCAGCTCCGTCACTTGTCTGCTGTGTGACCTTGGGCAAGTCAAGTCACTTCTCTGTGCTTCAGTTTTACCTCATCTGTAAAACAGGGATTAAGACTCTGAGCCCCTTGTGGGACTGGGACTGTGTCCAACCTGATTTGCTCGGACTGTGTCCACCCTGCCCCAACGCTTAGAACAGTGTTTGACACATAGTACGTGCTTAACAAATACCACCATTATTATTGAGGGTGGTACCAGATTCATCGGTGCCTGCCCAGAGAAAGGCATAGTTGGCTCACCCCACAGACCTGCTTATGCTGTCTGTCATCCCTCAGAATTGAGTTCTTTGTGTTTATCTCTGTGCACTCTCCAATAAATCTGAACATGAATCAACCGGATGCTCCGTCGTGGTGATTGCGAGTGTTTGCTTGTCCGATAATATCCACATCCATCAAGAAGGCCAACGGGCCCAAAGGTGGCATTTCCCCCACCCCATGTGGCCTGTCTGCTTCTCAGGCTACAGCAGCTGCACAGGGTCCCATCTGGCTGAGACCGATCCACGCCCTTGATGAGCCCAAAGGATCCTCCCACCCCACTAGTCGCTTGAGAGCTCCCCGGAACCGGCGAGGAAATTCAGGAGGGCTGGGAATCCCCACTTGGGACCCACTCGCCCCCACCCCCCACCCAAAGCCGAACCAAACCCCTAAGGGACAGCTCTGTCCTGGGACAGCTCCAGTTACACACCAAGCTGCCTTGAGCTTCAGGGACTCCCTGGAAGTTGTGAGCTCAGGGCTTGAGATGGGGCCTAGGGACCCTGGGAAGTCCAGTGCGGTTGCTCTCCTTGTGGATGTTTCTCACGAGAGAATTAGTCCGGGCTGGTCCTTTCCAAATAGGGCCTGTTTCTCCTCAGGTGACTGCCTGAGGGTCAGTCAGAGGAAGGTCCTTCAGAAAGAGAAATCCCAGAGGGACGCCTGGATGGGTAGGCGTATTTCTCCAAGGTTGGTGCAGCCCATTATTCATGTCCCCAGCCTGATTTCCATGAGATGGAACCTCAAAAAATTTGACCCAAATGGAGTTACGGGAGCCAGCTTTCTGGAAGCAGCCCTTAGCTTCCTACCCTGGAGAGGCCTACCTCTCCTCTGAAAATCTGGGGTTTTCCTTGGACCTCTGGAAATTCCACAATTTCTGCCAGGCTAATGTGACAGCCTCTATATGGCCTCGAGAAGCAATGTGGCCTAGTGGATAGAGCACGGGCCCGGGAGTCAGAAGGACCAGGGTTCTAGTCTTGGCTGCGCCACTTGTGCTGTGTGACCTTGGACAAGTCACTTCACTTTTCTGGGCCTCAGCTACCTCATCTGTAAAATGGAGATAAATATTAATGAAACAGGGACTGTGTCCGACCTGATTAACTTCTATCTACTCTAGCACTTAGAACAAGTGCTTAGCACATAGTAAGCACTTAAGTACCATAAAAATAATCATCATTACTATTATTAGATTTCTAACGTCTTCCCGATCCCAGAGAAAAGCTCACTGGTCAGTGCTCATTTGGTTGATTCCACACACTTCCTGGCTGATGGGCCACAGCCTTGACTCTAGGGATGATTTCAGAAGGATGGGAGGTGATGGGATATTTCAAGGCCAAAACCGGAGAGGGCAGGGAGGGGTTCCAAGAGGTGGGTCTTCCCTGGACTCGGGGACCAAGGGACAAGGGGAGAGGGAGGGAGAAATAGCAATGTCACTAGGTCTGTTCTAGGGCCTCTTTTGTCCTCCTGGACAGGCATCGTGACACCCAAACATGGTTTCATTTTGTAGGTCTGTGAAAACGACCTGTTCCTGAGGGTGGGCTGGAGAAAGTTCTGTGCTGTTGCTTATCGCCACAGATTCTTAACGTTTGGCTCCTGCTCCCCACCTGGGTCACCCATCACCCTCAAAAAAGCTCACATCACCTAGTGGATAGAGCATCGGCCTGTAAGTCGGAAGGACCTGGGTTCTAATACCTCCTCCCTCCTCAAACCCCCTTCCCCCAGAATCTCCCGTCCCTTTCCGCTAATAACATAGCCACCCACTTTTTTTTAGAAAATTGACACTATCAGGTGTGATCGCCATAAAATCTCCCTTGCCTCTCCCCAATCCCTCCCCTTTTCTCAACTCTTCCATATTTCCCAGCAATATCTTTAGAAGAGATCTCCTGCCTTCTCTCAAAATCAACCCCCTCCACCTGCACCTCTGGCCCCATTTCTTCGCACTTTATTAAAATACTTGCTCCCTCCTTTCCTACAGCCATCTTCAACTGTTTGCTCTCCAGTAGCTTCTTCCCCACCGCTTTCAAATATGCCCATGTCTCCCTCATCCTAAAAAAAAGCCCTCCTTGGACCACACGGTTCCCTCCAGTTATCACCCTATCACCCTCCTACCATTCCTCACCAAGCCCTTTGAGCGAATTGTCCAAATCCACTGTCTCAAGTTCCTCTCCTACAATTCTCTCCTTGACCCCCTCAAGTCTGGCTCCCATCCCCTTCACTCCACAGAAACTGCCCTCTCAAAGGTCACTAATGATCTCCTTCTTGCTGAATCCAATAGCCTCTACTCAAACCTAATCCTCAACCACTCAGCTGTCCTCGACACTGTCACACCACCCCTTTCTCCCAGAAACGTTATCCAACCTTGGCTTCACTGACACTATACTCTCCTGGTTCTCCTCTCTGGCTGCTCATTCTCAGTTTCTTTCATGGCCTCCTCCTCTGCCTCCCTCCCCCTAACTGTGGGGGTCCCTCAAGGTTCAGTTCTGGGTACCCTCGAGGATCCTCGAGTCGAGGATAACACCAAGATTACTGGCTTGTGGTGAGAGGGAGGATGGTGGTGCTGTCTACAGTGATGGAAAAGTCAGGGGGAGACAGGGTTTGGGTGGGAAGATAAGGAATTCCGTTTGGGATGCGTTAAGTTTGAGGTGTTGGCGAGACCCTGGGTGGGAGCGGAGGAAACGTCGATTGAGGGAGAATTTTCGTCGTCCTCCTTTCAGTCAGTCAATCAATCGTATTTATCGAGTGATTACTGTGTGCAGAGCACTGTACTAAGAGCTTGGGAGAGGACAATAGAACAATACAACGGACATGTTCCCTGTCTATGGGATCCACAGTGCCAGTCACATTAGACACAAAAAAGATATGTGTCATGTCATGTGTAATGTTTGTAACGCCTGGTGCCGTTTTCTCTTCTGCCTCCTTTTGTCTGTCAGGGCCCAGTCGAAGAAAAACAGAAACACCTTCAGGAAGCAGGTTTCACAAATTCATTTTTATTATGTTAAACATGGAGCACCGTGGCACGCGTCGGATCTTGACGTAGGCATTATACCTTGCCGGAGCGCACTTTGAAAATACAATGTGAAACAAAAACTAAGAAACTGTGCTAGAAACAGTTTGATGAAAGGCTGAATATATTGGTAAATTCAGGAAGGAACAATGAAAAATTGAGCATTTTTTAAAGTACGGTTTCATTCATGCAAGATCTAATCCAGCAGAAGGTCTATTCGTTTAGATCCTGCAAAACAACTAGAAGTTTTCCCCTATCTGTGGAAAAAATAAGAAAAAAAACCACTCGCTCATCATCAACCAAAACTCTAACCTTAAAAAATAAAACAATCTCATTTGCGCTGCTTTTTACCCACTCAACAATTCTGGCAGCTCTTACTAGGCCTGATTCTCTCAGTCTAGTCACTATGTGGAGGAGCATCAGTTGCCATAAAGGGTCAGCAGTAATAGTCGCTCCTTAAGCACCTATTGTGTACTAAACACTTAGTATCGGACAGACGGAGACGTGGTTCCGGGCCTCCAAGTGGCTGACCAGCTAAGATGATCAGAACTAGCAGATCAATCTAAGAGCCCCTGGGGATGTTCACAGCCTCCTTCCATTTCTCCGAGACCCCTACTCAACCGCTCTGCTGCAGCATGAACAATCTATACTTTATGAGTAACCCCAGAGGGGGCACGAGATGGGACAGGAAGGGAAAGGAGTAGGGTGGGGCTCCCTTGGTGATTCGGCTGGAGTTGTCTCTCCCCGCTTCCCCACAGTGGGCTGCTCAGAGGAGCCGGCCTCCTGGGCCAAACGAGTCATTCTTTGAGCAGAGCCAGGCAGCACTGGGGGCAGCCAGGAAGGGAGAAAGATGATAGTAGTAAGAGCGTGTATTAAGCTCCGACTGTGGGCAAAGGCCCGGGGAAAAGTACGACACATACCAAGAATCAGGCACAGTCCTTGGTCCAAAAGGAGCCATTCTTCATGACGGCATTAAAGCGGTTGAACCAGATTCCACAGATGAAGACTGAAAGGTCACCAAAAATTAGTACACTGCCCATATTTGAAGTGAAATACCAAGCTCATTAATCGTGATGGATGCCTTTTAATGGAAAAATACAGCATCTATTTATTTAGGGTTCTTTAAAAACACACAATGATGTGGGCAGGGATCATGTCTACAGACTTTACTGGACCGGACTTTCTCAAGTGCTTAGTACAGTGGTCTTACTACAGTACTTAATAATTGATTGATTAAAAAAATATATTTTTAAAAGACATTTTCTAAGCCCTTACTGTGTGCCAGGCACTGTACTAAACACTGGGGTATATACAAGAGAATCAGGTTGGACAAGTCTCTGCCCCACACAGGGTTCACAGTCTTAATCCACATTTTACGGATGAGGTAACTGAGGCACAGAGAAGTCAAGTGATTTGCCCAGGGTCACAGAGCAGATGAGTGTCAGAGCTAGGATTAGAACACAGGTCCTCTGACTCCCAGGCCCGTGTTCTGTCCTCCAGTCCATGCTACCTCCTTTTTACTCTCACTCCCTTCTCCTGTGTTGTATTCAGGAACTTTTAATCTCCATGTTGACTGTTCTCTGGACCCCCTGGTGACCCCCTTCCTCACTCTGTTCAACTTTGCTGACCACTCACACGACCCCACTTAAGCCACACCTCGGCCAGACAGAGGTTCAACAGCATCTCTAGACGACGCCCCACCTCTGACCTCACCGACTCTATCATCATTATCGTCATTGCCAAAGGTAATTATTAAGCACTTCACTTGGGTTGGGATGAGTGGCCCAGAGTGTAGAGGTCCCGGGTAAGGGGTTGTGGGCAAGGTGACAGGTTAGAAGTCTGTGGTTGGAAAGTCACTTAAATCTGTGACCTTGGGCATTTGATAGTCTCCCTACCCTCAGCCCCTCTGCACTTATGTACATATCTATTAATTATATATTACACATTTTTTATTTCTACCAATGTCTGTCTCCCCATCTAGACTGTAAGCTCGTTGTGGGCAGGGAATGTGGGCAGGGCAGAGAAGCAGCGTGGCTCAGTGGAAAGAGCACGGGCTTTGGAGTCAGAGGTCATGAGTTTGAATCCCGGCTCTCCCACTTGTCAGCTGTGTGACTGTGGGCAAGTCACTTAACTTCTCTGTGCCTCAGTTACCTCATCTGTAAAATGGGGATTAAGACTGTGATCCCCACGTGGGACATCCTGATTCCCCTGTGTGTCTACCCCAGCGCTTAGAACAGTGCTCGGCACATAGTAAGCGCTTAACAAATACCAACATTATTATTATTATTATTATTATGTGTCTACCGACTCTGTTCTACTGTACTCTCCCAAGTGCTCAGGACAGTACACTGCACACAGTACGCCTTCAATAAATACCACGAATTGATTAAATCACTCCCATAGTCCACGTTCCCCATTTCTGGGTTTTCGCAGCTAACGCCAGCTGGTGAAAATTCAGGCACCAGGCTAACTTCTGCCACTTGGCACTAACTCTGACTGCTCTTTTTCAGCGCTCTCTCCTTTCTCGGCAACTATTCTTTTCCTCGCTCATTGACTCCCATGCCTGCAGCCCCAAATATTGAAAACCTTCAACTCCCTCTTGAAGCCTCCAGTGTTCCTGCTGCCTCTCTCCCCTAAGCCCTTATCTCACCAACTATTTTCACGATAAAATAGAAACCACCAGGCATGAACTATACAGAGTTTCTCCTTCACTTTCTCACAGCTCTACTACTTCCTCTTCCTCCTTCCCAGGTGACAATCTCTGCTCACAAGGAGTTTACACTCTCGTAGGGAAGACAGCCATGAAAATATTGACAAGCACGGGAATCAGAGTAAATGGAATGTTCGATAGTAATATAGTAGTAAATAAACTGTATTTTCCAGGGATTATACCTCTATCGCAAGGGCAGAAGATGATTAAAATGAACACAGAATCCTAGAGAGAGCCTATGGATTGTTACATTTGGAATATGGATCGTTAGCTGAGTAAGCATTGTTGAAAGGGGGAGGATTCGAGGAGGGCTTTGAAGATGGGAAGGCCTGGCACATTTCTGGGGGCCTGGGGGAGAAGGGAGCTCTGGGTTGGGGGGAGAGCAGGAGCGAGATGAGAGCACAAGTTGGAGATGGGCTTGGGTGGGCAAAGAGGTCGAGCAGGGAACGTACTGGGTGAGGAGGCCCGATAAACCAACTGGAGAGAGCTGGGGAAGAGCCTCAAAGCCAGTGGCAGGGAGGGTCACTTGGATGCACAAGGAGATGGGCAACCACGAGAGGGTTGATAAATAACAATACATAATCACTGGTATTTGTCAAGCTCTGAGTATGTGCCAAGCCCTGGGGTAGATAGATGATAATCAGATGAGACATAGACCCTGCCCACACACAGGGATCACAGTTCAAGAGGGACCCAGTATAGGTATTTCATCCACATTATACACATAAGGAAACTGAGGCCCAGAGGAGGGGAGTGACTTGCCCAGGGACACACAGCGGGCAAACGGCAGAGCTGGGGCTAGAACCCGTGCCTACTGGCTCACAGTCCTGTGCTCGTCCCACTAGGCCCCACTGGTTTTGAGGAGGAATGACGACACATGCCGAGCGGGGTTTTAGAAAGATGACTTGGGCAGCAGGGCAGATGGATGGTGTCATTTTAGTGAGAGCTCACCTAGCATTTTTGGTTTTAATCAACCTCCATCTAAATGGCTGTTCGATATGCTGGGAAACACCAGTTAACTCTTACCGAATATAGAAGAATGTAATTTCTAATAGTAAGAAAAAGGCAGCTTAAATATCCAATTACCTGGGCTCACTATGATTTCATATAGCTCGGTTCTAAGTTTAAGAAAAGTCAGGGCATCCTCGGGATCGATCTCTCTCACTGTGCTTTGCGCCATCCGTGTGAGCAGCTGAAGGTACCCTGCATACTTAACCGATGAATAGCTACATAGGGTTGTTTCCAATGGTATGCCTATAAAAATAAGAGGGATTATGAAAATATGAAATATCGATGGGCTGAGGTCATTTGTACACCACTCAGATAATAGCAACACCCCCTCCCCCCCCAAGTGAATATTCTAAATTCATTAGCTGCTTCTCTCATGGAATTAGTGTCTTTTTCAGATTTATTTGAAAATGTCTGGCAAGAACTAAAGCTAGATTGTACCATCTTCTAGCTTATCGACTGGTTGGCTTTCATCGGTCATGAACACAAATATTTATTAAGCTCTTACACTGTGGGAGGCACGATGCTCAGCATGAGAGAACATACCTGGAAATTGACTGAGACCCCAGAAGCCTCTTGGATCAGTCATCTGTTCAAAATGGCATAAAGTGGTCTATTTGAATGGACGTTAAATGGGATGATTCGCGTCCTATTACTTCATATTCAAAGATACAGCCACTGATGGTGAGTTTTTCTCTGTGTGTGGGAAGGGGGATGGCAGAGGGGCTGGGGGGAGCACATTTTACAGTCCCCTGCTTAACTGGGTTGAGCAATGGGTTCAAAGATAAGGCTGCTCTGACAACAAGGGGGAGGCCAAAAGTCACTGTGGCCTCTTCAGCAACAGAAAGCCCAATATTGAGCTCCTGGGAGTCACAGACCTTGAGTTTAGGTTGGTAGGGTGAGGTGGGGTACCCTCAGCAACTTGATCGGTCCTTGCCCTTGCGGGAGTGGCGATGGGATGATTTGGGCTGTGCACCCACACTCTCTCTCTCTCCTGGGCCTCTGAGAGCCAAGGCACACGTGTGCACACATGCAGAGAGAGAATGAGCTCCTGGAAGACAGGGATCGTGTCTACCTACTATAATGTCCTCTCCCAAGCGCTGGGTACGATGCTCTGCACAGGGTAAGTGCTCAAAAATACCATCGGTCAATAAATAAATGTTGAATCCGGAAGAAGTCTGACCCCCCCCAAGACAATAATTTTTTTTTAAGTGATTACACTTTGTCAAGCACTATTCCAATCACTGGGGAAGATACAAGTTCATTAGATGGGACACAGTCCCTGTCCCCCATGGGGCTCACAGTTAAGTAGGAGGGAGAACAAGTATTGAATCCCCATTTTACAGCTGAGGAAACTGAGGCCAAGAGAACAGGTGTTGTAACCCAATGTACACTCGAGGAAAGTGAGGCACAGAGAAACTACATCAGGGCGGGCAAGTGACAGAGCTGGGATTAGAACCCATTCATTCATTCAATCATATTTATTGAGCACTTACTGTGTGCAGAGCACTGTATTCAGTGCTTGGAAAGTACAATTCAGCAACAAATAGAGACAATCCCTGCCCAACAACGGGCTCACAGTCTAGAAGTCCTCTTGCTTTGGCTCCCAGGCTCGTGCTTTTACCACTAATCCATACTGCTTTCCTAATGGTTACCAACTAATGATGTGGTTCATTTCTCAAAAGTAAAGCAGTAAGACCTTAAGAAATGCTACCATGGGTAAGACTGTTCATCCATCCAGTTTGGTCACCGATAGTAGCAACAGGATGCATGACTAAACAGCGTGATGACTGCCCTCTTCGGACCTGTATCCCGACGGTGAGAGATGGCCCCTCAAACATCTCTGCATCTTTGATTATTCCTCAAATAACCTCGTATGAATCAAATCAACCCCCCAGTGGTAGTTATTGAGCACTTCCTCTGTACAGAACACTGTACTTAACACTTGGGGCAATACGTGCGATATAGTTGGTAGACATGAAGATGCTATCCCCGACCTCAACAACCGTACTTACCGTCCGGTGGGAGAGACAGAGCTGCACTAAGCTGTGGGTAAGGGGAACCAATAGAGTTTAAAGATGTGGACATAAGTGCTGTAGGGGGAAGAGGTAAGGGGAGGGCTCAAGTGTACAGGTGATGTAGTGGGGAACAATAATAATAATAATAATTATGGTATTTATTAGACGTTTACTATGTGCCAGGCACCGTACTCAGCACTGGGGTGGAGAAGAGCAAATTAGGTTGGACACGGTCCCTGTCCCGCACAGGCCTCACAGTCTCAATCCACATTTTACAGAGGAGATAACTCAGGCACAGAGAAGTGAAATTACTTGTTCACGGTCACACAGCAGACAAGTCACAGAGAAAATAAGGTGTGAGCCCCACACGGGATGGGGACTGTGTCCAACCTGATTCATTCGTGTCTACCCCAGTGCTTAGAACAGTGTTTGACACACAGCGAGCGCTTAGTAAACACCATAAAAAACTGGAAAATTACTAAAATGATTCAGGGATTCTTTTTGGTTCACAAGTTTTTTACACTAGGATCAGAACTGAAGAAGTCAGTTAATATCTCTCAGTCCGTTACCTTTCCCCAAAACTAGGAGGTTATAAACATACTTTTCCTAGATTGAGAAATTCCTATACAGTAATAATAATAATAGCATTTGTTAAGCGCTTACTATTGTGCCAAGCACTCTTCTAAGCGCTGGGGTAGATACAGGGTATTCAAGTTGTCCCACGTGGGGCTCACAGTCTTAGTTCCCATTTTACAGATGAGGTAACTGAGGCATGGAGAAGTTGAGTGGCTTGCCCAAGGTCACACAGCAGACAGGTGCTGGAGTCAGAATTAGAACCCACATCCTAGCGTGGCTTAGTGGCAAGGGCACGGCTTGGGAGTCAGAGGATGTAAGTTCTAATCCCGACTCCACCACTTATCAGCTGTGTGACTTTGGGCAAGTCACTTCACTTCTCTGTGCCTCAGGTAACTCATCTTTAAAATGGGGATTAAGGCTGCGAGCCCCACATGGGACAACCTGATCACCTTGTATCCTCCCCAGCGCTTAGAACAGTGCTCTGTACATAGTAAGCGCTTAACAAATGCCATCATCATTATTATTATTATTACTCCAGCGCTTAGAACAGTGCTGGGCACATAGTAAGTGCTTAACCAATACCAGCATTACTATTATTATTATCCTCTGACTCCCAAGCTCCAGTGCACTTTCCATTAACCACACTGTAGCCTCCCTTCAAATTCGGGGGTAAAACCAACGGCTGGAGGAAAGAACTTTTACAACACAAACCCTTTTCCCCTTTCCAAAAAATGCAAAACATTAAAATTTGGGGATCGGGAATTTATCATTTTTAGGCTGTGGAGTAGAAACACCGCTTTCTGCCACGATGCACAGTGTGTAACCCCGTTACGGTCACAAAATATATACCACAAGCCCTCAGTAACAAGGCATTTTCCAAATCGAATGTTTTTCTCAAGGCTTGGCATGACGTACGGAATTACATTCGAGTTCTTTAAAAGCCAGTCGAAATATATTTACCGTAGGCGTCCACAACTAGAATTCCAATGACCCCTTTTTGGCCACGAATCCTCCTTAGGATTTCATCGATCTCATCCTGTAAGAAATGAACCATCGAATGATGATAATTAATCTCAATGACTGGTTTTTTGTTTAATGAATACTCACTCCCTTTTCTCTAATTGGAGAGAAAAGTGTCCCCTGCAAAGAGATTTCAGTCAGATTCTCCAAAAAACCCACCGTTCAACCTGAGTCGAGAAGTTATCCAGATATCATCTAAGGGTCCAAAAGTCTGGGGTTGAAGCTTCCATAAAATCTCACAGAACATCCTAGTTACAGTTTGGGAAAAGACCAGGTTTCGACTCATCAGCTCCTACGAGTCGTCAGAGTGACAGGAAATGGGGAATTTGGCTCTTGAGGAAGCGGAGATGCCATCGTTTGAAAACTCATTTAGGATCATACGTGCTTAACTCTCTCCTCAGGTCCCCTGTTCCTCCTCCTCCCCCATCCCTCACCCCCAAAGATCTGGCCACCTACTTCATCACGAAAATTAACACAATCAGGTCTGAGCTCCCCAAAGTCACCCCTCCCCCTTCCCCTTCTCCCCCCTGCTCCCAACCCTCTCCCCTACTTTCCATCCTTCCCTGCAGTATCCTCAGAGGAGGTCTCCTCCCTCCTCACAAGGGCCACCCCCTCCACCTGTGCTTCGGACCCCATTCCTGCTCACCTTATAAAAACCATCACCCCTTCCCTCCTCCCCTCCTTAACTTCTATCTTAACCACTCACTCTCCAATGACTTCTTCCCCTCTGCCTTCAAACATGCCCATGTCTCCCTCATCCTAAAAACACCCTCTTTCGACCCCACTTCACCTTCCAGTTATCGTCCTATCTCCCTCCTACCCTTCCTTTCCAAACTCCTAGAACGAGTCATCTACACTCGCTGCCTTGAATTCCTCAACTCCAACTCTCTCCTGGACCCCCTCCAATCTGGCTTCTGTCCCTTCCACTCCACCGAGACTGCTCTCCCATGGCCTCCTTCTTGCCAAATCCAATGGCTCCTACTCTATCGTAATCCTCCTCGACCTCTCAGCTGCCTTTGACACTGTTGACCATCCCCTTCTCCTCTACACTTTATCTCACCTTGGCTTCACAGACTCCATCCTCTCCTAGTTCTCCTCTTATCTCTCTGGCTGTTCATTCTCGGTCTCCTTCGCGGGCTCCTCCTCCCTCTCCCATCCACTAACTGTAGGGGTTCCTCAAGGAACCTCTATTCTTCAATTATACTCACTCCCTTGGTGAACTCATTCGCTCCCACGGCTTCAACTATCATCTCTATGCAGATGATACCCAAATCTACATCTCCTTCCCTCTTCTCTCTCCCTCATCTGGACATCTCCATCTGGATGTACGCCCGCCACCTAAAACTCAACATGTCTAAGACTGAGCTCCTTATCTTCCCTCCCAAACCCTGACTTTCCCGTCACTGTGGACAGCATGACCATCCTTCCTGTCTCACAGGCCTGCAACCTTGGTGTCACCCTTGACTCAGCTCTCTCATTCACCCCACACATCCAATCTGTCACCAACACCTGCCGGTCTCACCTTTACAACATCACCAAGATCCACCCTTTCCTCTCCATCCAAACAGAGATTGTGCTGGTACAAGCTCTCATAATATCTCGACTGGATTACTGCATCAGTCTCCTCTCTGATCTCCCTTCCTTCCGTCTCTCCCCACTCCAGTCTTTTCTTCATTCCGCTGCCCGGCTCATCTTCCTACAGAAACACTCTGGGCATGTCACTCCCCTCCTCAAAAACCTCCAGTAGTTGCCTATCGACCTCCGCACGAAACAAAAACTCCTCACTCTTGGCTTCAAAGCTCTCCATCACCTTGCCCCCTCCTACCTCACCTCCCTTCTTTCTACTGCCCACCCCACACGCTCCGCTCCTCTGCCACTCACCTACTCACCATCCCTCATTTGCGTCAGTCCCACCGTCGACCCCTGGCCCACATCCTACCGCTGTCCTGGAATGCCCTCCCTTCTCACCTCCGCCAAACTAACTCTCTTCCCCTCTTCAAAGTCCTACTGAGCTCACCTCCTCCAGAAGGCTTTCCCAGACTGAGCCCCCCCCTTTCCCTCTGCTCCTCCCCCTTCCCCTCCCCTCAGCACTGTGCTCATTTGTATATGTTTTTTATTACCCTATTTATTTTGTTAATGAGGTGTACATCCCCTTGATTCTATTCATCTTGATAATGTTGTCTTGTTTTTCTTTTGTTCCATTTTCACTCTGCCATCTGTCTCCCCCGATTAGACCGTGAACCCGTCGTTGGGCAGGGACTGTATCCGTTGCCGAATTGTACATTCCAAGCGCTTAGTACAGTGCCCTGCACATAGTAAGCGCTCGATAAATACTATCGAATGAATGTGGGTATCTGTCCGACTAGATGAAGGCTCACACCGATTTTCCGTGCTCCTCCGTGTATCGAGCCTCATCCCCTAGGGTTGGAGGAGCGTGTTCCTCTTACCTGCCCGGTCCGCCACTGACCCAAGGGAGTTAAAGAAAGCAAGCTCAGTTAATGGCAGTCTAGGGCAGCGGCTTCCCGGGTAGATCAAAATCCGTCCCCCTTCAACGGTCATAGAGAAAGCCACCGGACGTCGGATCTTCGAACTGGGGGATGCTGACAGCTCGGGGCCTGGGGCCGCCTTCTTTCGGCCCACCCTGCTGTGCGGGACCCACTGGCCCTCAATGGCAGAGAGGGCGTCGGCCGCTCGCCCGCTAAGACACCCTGGACGAGTCGCCGCACTTGTCTGGGCCTCAGTTTCCTCTTTCCGCTTAAGTGGGGAGCGACCCCTGAGGCCGCCGCCCGCCCCCCTCCCCCCGTCCCCTCCCTCCCAGGCAGGGCGGGGGTCCGGCGAGGCTGGGGGGCAGACTTTACCGTGGCGGAGGGGACCGGAGCCGGCGGGGCCTCGGCCTCCATCCTCTGCCGCGGGCTCTGAGGGGGCGGCCGCTGGTTGCTAGGAGTCGGGCCGCTGGTTGCTAGGAGGCGGGGGGCGGTGATGGCGTCATCCGGGCAGGCGAGAACTGCCGGTGGGGGGCGCGCGCGGGGGCGGGGGGCATGGGCTGGGCGGGCGGAGCCTCCTCTTTCCCCGGGAGCCTTTTCATTCATTCATTCATTCAATAGTATTTATTGAGCGCTTACTATGTGCAGAGCAGTGCACTAAGCGCTTGGAATGTACAAATCGGTAACAGATAGAGACAGTCCCTGCGCTTTGACGGGCTTACAGTCTAATCGGGGGAGACAGACAGACAAGAACGATAGCAGTAAAGAGACTCCCTGCCCTGCGGGCGGGGACCCCGCCGCACCCTCCGTCCTCTCCTCCTCCTAATAATAATAATAATGTTGGTATTTGTTAAGCGCTTACTATGTGCCGAGCACTGTTCTAAGCGCTGGGGTAGACATAGGGGAATCAGGTTGTCCCACCTGGGGCTCACAGTCTTAATCCCCATTTTACAGATGAGGGAACTGAGGCACAGAGAAGTTAAGTGACTTGCCCACAGTCACACAGCCGACAAGTGGCAGAGCTGGGATTCGAACTCATGAGCCCTGACTCCAAAGCCCGTGCTCTTTCCACTGAGCCACGCTGCTTCTCGTCCCTCTCGCCCTCTCTCTTACACACCTGCTCCTCCTCCCTCTCTCTTACACACTCTTTCCCTTCCCGCCCTTCTTTCTCTCCCCCATTGCAGCAATATGATAATAATAATAATAATAATGTTGGTATTTGTTAAGCGCTTACTATGTACAGAGCACTGTTCTAAGCGCTGGGGTAGATACAGGATAATCAGGTTGTCCCATGTGAGGTTCACAGTTAATCCCCATTTTACAGATAAGGTAACTGAGGCACAGAGAAGTTAAGTGACTTGCCCACAGTCACACAGCTGACAAGTGGCAGAGCCGGGATTCGAAACTATGACCTCTGACTCCCAAGCCTGGGCTCTTTCCACTTAGCCACGCTGCTTATGCGGACTTAGTACCCGTATGGCACCGAACTGAAAATAAATGACTTAACTACCTTTTTTTCCCCTCCAAAGACGAGTCACTTGAAGAGTATTAACTTTCCAAAAGTGTTCACGTTTGCCTAAGGGTGACACCCGGGAGCGGGCTGCCTCAGGTGTGCAAAGACTAAAGTATCAGGTGCCATCATCATCGGCTCACTGACCTGAGCCGGAGGTTTCTTTGCTTTCTCGTCTTTCAGGGGTATCTCTTAGGCGCTTAATGTGCTCAAGGCACCGTACTAAGCCCCGGAGTAGATAATAATAATAATGATGGCATTTGCTAAGTGCTTGCTATGTGCCAAGCACTAAACAAATGAGGCCAGACACAGTCCATAATTCTCACATGGGGCTAACGGTCCTCATCCCCATTCTGCAGTCGAGGTAACTGAGGCACGGGCAGATTAAGTGACCTGCCCAGAGTCACACAGGGGTCAAGTGGCAGGGGCTGGGTTGGAAGCCAGGTCCTTCTGACTCCCAGGCCCACTCTCTATCCACTAGGCCACTCCGCTCCTGATTCCACCCCTGGGTCCGGCCATTCGTGATTGCACCGATGCCAACCGGACCAGGTTTTTGCGGGTTAGAATATGACTGAAGCATTACTATTTTGGGAGTAGGATTTCCCTATGCTCTTTCTTCCCTCCTACCCCTCTCTTCTCCTTCCACCGCCCATTCTCCTCCACCTCCTACTCCCTCTGCCACTCCCTTCCCGGAGTGTGCAGTTTGCACCTTGCGATAACAACTTCTGAAATTTAAGGCCCTTCAGCATATTGCTTCCTGTTATGCCAACCCGCAGCTGCCCTCTTCTGGAAAATCTGGGGGTTTAGGTCAGCGCTCGACTGATGCACCGGTACTTTAGTACTTTATCTTCTATGAACTCCTCCCACCCGAAATCTACTTTTTGTCCCTCCCCCCATCCAGATCGTAAGGTTCCTTGGGCAGGGATCATTCATTCATTCAATCGCATTTATTGAGCACTTACTGTGTGCAGAGCTCTTGAATAATAATGTTGGTATTTGTTGGGCTTGGTCCTTTTCACTCGTCTTTCGGAAACGATGTGCATGAGTCACAGTGCCCTTAGAGGAGGACAGAATGGGCACTTGTACAGACATCGTGGCATTGCTAATTCTCCCTCCCTCTCCTTTTAGCTATGCTTGGACCCTTATCCCCAGAGCCCCCTCTTGGAGCCCTGCTCGCCCCCTCCAATGTGAGACTTGAAAAATCCGGCCACCTCTCACTCCACTGAAGTGCTCCCTAGAATCAAGGCTCTAGCCAGTCAGCCAGGAAGTTTGTGGGATCACCAAAATGAGCATTCATCAGTTAGCTGTTCTCTGGGACTAGGAAGGTATTGGAAATCTAGGGGATACTAAGTTACTCTGGCAGGAAGAATGGAATTTCCAGAGTTCCAAGGAAAGCCCTGGATTGTCAGAGAAGACAGTTAGGCCTTCTTCCAGAAGGCTGGCTCCAGTAACTCCAGTTCAGTAAAAGCTCTTGAGATGACCGTTTTGATCATCTCTTGAAAGTCTGGCTGGGCACGTGAATAGTGTGCTGGCCCAAACTCAGGGAAATCTGCAGGCTCTTCCATGTGTCCCTCTGGGATTTACCCTGTAGAAGTATCCTCCTCTGACTAACCCTCAAAAACTCACTCAGCAGCCAGAGGGCCAGTTTGAAAAGAGACAGCCCAGACCGGTTCTTTCAAGAGAACTATCCATGAGGAGAGCAATTTCACTCGACTCCGCAGAACCAGGTATCACAGGGCTCAAGGTCCCGTCTCCAGCCTGGAGCTCACGGGCTCCGAGGAGTACGGGAAACCCGAGGCAGTTTGCCTGGAGAGTAGTCTGTCTCAGGACCCTAGGGGTCACCAGCCCTCCGGAATTTCCACAGTGGTCCTGGGGAGCTCAGAACGATCCTCTGGGGTCAGTGAATGGACAGCGAACTTTTCTACCAACTCTGTTGTATTTTGTTTTCCCAAGTGCTTAATATAGTGCATTAATTAATGCCATTATTTGATTGCTCGATTGTTCAAGCACATGGTGGTTCTCAGTCAGCTGGGACCCTGTGCTACCAGTACAGTCTGAAGAGAGGCAGTCAGCATGGGGGGAAATGCCACTATCAGGCCTGAGTGTTTAGAAGAGTGCTTGGCACACAGTGAGTGCTTAACAAATACCGTTATTATTATTATTATTGGTTTTCTCATTGGCTGTGGAAATGATCGGAAAAGCAAAGGAAACCACAAACATTTAATTGATTTGTGTTCAGATTTTATTGGATAGTGCAAAGAAATAAACACCAAGAACTCATTTCTGAGCTATGGCACATTTAAATAGTTAAAGCAGATTTTGGGACAAGCGTCGTCTACAAACTGTGGTTAAGTAAGTCTAAGCAGCACCGAAGCAATGGAAGATGTTTGGGGAACTCTTGCTTTCATGGTGTTTTAATAAAAAAAGGAGAAAAAGAAAAAAAGACTCTTCATTTTCAAAAGGGAAAATCTAATTGCAAAGTAAACCCATGATAATTTATGCTCATTTGGATTTAAACAATATTTAAATGAATGTATAAACAGTTCAGTAGAAACAACCTTTTTACCAAAAAGGGTATTTCACAGAACCTGTCTGTCTCCCCGCCCTTTAGACTGTAAGCTTGTTGTGGGCAGGGAATGTTTATTGTTGCATTGTACTTTTCTAAGTGCTCAGTACAGTGCTCTCCACACAATAAATGCTCTGTAAATACATTGGAATGAATGAATAGAAGTGCTGCTTGGCATTCTTGTATTCCAGGTTTTCAATCCTTCCTTTTTCATTTTTCCTAATGAGTCTGGAGGGAGAACAATCTCATTACTTCAATCCTCATGAATCTGACATTCATGACGACTGACGTGTGATTCTAAGGCCCTAATTTCCCTCCCCCCCTTTTTTTTTCTTCCCAAGGGATAGCAGATTTGGGGGTAAAGTTTACTCTGCTTCACTCTGTGTTTAGCAAAACCTCCCCTGAACAGAACTAGGGGGTTGAACAAGGGCAGAGAGCAGAGGACCTCTGTAAACCCTGCCTCCCTACTGACAGATTTAAAGAGACAGTCAGAAAAAGACCCATGGTTCGTGAATGACGTATTCAGGACCAGATTTCAGCCTGAAGTTATATTTGTTTGTGACATAAATGAGCAGGATATCAGAGGACCTCCACCATGTAAGAATCTAAGGAAAAGCTAATGTAATCCTCTCTGTATGAATGCTGATGCCGTAGGAGGAGCCAGGGTAGTGACTCACAGTCCTTCTAAGGCTGCTTTCATGAATACCCTTCCCTTTCCAGGTCGTGAGTTTAGACTTATGCAACAAGAGATGATGAAAGGAATCAGAAGATGTACCTCAGGAGGGTGATATGGGTACAACGATAGAATAGTTGTCCCCACTGTTGAGAACACATCCAGAGAGGGGGATCTGAAAGAATGAATGGTCCATGCAGTGAATCAATGCCTGGATTCCTGTGCTCTATTAGTCAGGTGTCATGGAGCATATGAATGGGGAGAGACCTGGGAAACGGCCAAAACCACGTGTGAGTGCTCTGACTACTTGTTTGATATTGTGGTACAGACGAAGAAGGTGGGAGTGGACCCTTCATAGCATCCGGTTGGCAAAAATGGAAATTGTATAACCACTACTGTATTTACTTGTAATGAGCCCAGAATTAAATTTCTTCTCTGCTTGTATTGTAGTCTCTCCAGTGCTTAGTATGTATTGTACTCTCTCCAGTGCTTAGTACAGTGCTCTGCACACGGTAAGCACTCAATAAATACCATTGATGATGATGATGAAGAAGAAACATCGGCAGTATTCCCTTCCCCTGTCTTTGATCTTCCCTGGGGATCTTCATCAAAATCTCTGCCATTGCTTTAGAAGCAAGAGCCTCCAGGGACCACCAAGCATGGAAACTGCCCTCTAACCTCTATATTGTTTTTGTGTTGGGGATTGTTTATCACTTGATGGGAACCAACAGTTCACTGGGCATCGCATTGTGCAGGCAAGCATGGTGCTTTCCTGATAGCTCTGAATCTGGCAGGCAGGCAGCGTGGTGGCTGGGCAGCACCTACAACTCTATGACCTCTAAGTGCCCTGGAGTGCAAAGTCAGTGACAGATAACCTTCACAAGTCTGTCGATATCTAGCAGAGTTTAGCCAAAACAGTTAATAGAATGACAGCCTGCGATCTCTAGAAATAGTAGTAATAATAATATAATAGCATTTAATAAAGAGCTATCATAATTCAGTAAACAAAGCTTTCTTATCAGCTTGAGGGAAAGTTATTTCTCAGATAATGTCTTCACCTAGCTTGTCAGAATAAGGAAGTGTATTTCGAGATGTCTTTTGAACTTTGATTTCTTAAACCTTAGGGACTAACGGCCTGTAGGATTGGGTAGGGCAGATACCAGACCCGTGCTTACAGGGCATGCTTATGGAATAACAAATTCACAAATGTATCTTTTCACACTCCGGCAGACTTCATCACTCCACTTTCCTTGCGCAGACTGGGAGAACAGGGCACAATTTTCTCGCTTCCCTCCATTTGGCTGACCGCGATCCCAGTTGAAGAAATGAATAGAAACTCCATTGACATCTACAAATTTTCCCTCATCGATCATGTCATTGATACCCAGCCAAAGGTCGTTGATGCCTGGCATGCTCTTTTTGCCATAGTCGCGAAGGGCGTTGGTTTCTTCGCTGTTTCTGGGGACTGCTAGGGTTCCGCCTTTTGCTATGCAGTCTTCATTGGCTTCATGGAAATTCTTGGAGCCATCGGGTGCAAAGTAGCATTTTTTATGGATCTTCGTGCCACGAAGGCAGACTGTGAAAAGATAACATTTTATACATTAAGACATCGGCTTAGCTTAGGTGGAAGCATGTCTGCGTAAGTTTGCTCTGAGACTTTGCTTGCTATGGTATAGGATTAACTCCCATTGTCTTTCTGAGGCTTCCTGTTTTAATGTCTGTCTCGCCCTCTAGAGAATGAGCTCCTTGGGGGCAGGGATAGCGTCTACCAACTAGCGAGGTGATGACTGGCAAAGACCTTTCATTGACGAGGGAGTGACTAGAGGTTATTGTAGCTGGCTCAGCATGCATCTCGTTAGTGTCTGTCTCCTTTTAAGGAACTAAGCTGGTGTTGGTTTGCATCGGTTGAGAAGAATCAGGAGGTTTTTCTGAACTGATGCTTCCCAGAAGCAATAGCCAATGAGGGAAATTGATGTGGCTTCTTTGCTTCTCACTGTTTGATTTATACCCTTTATTGACCCTCAGCTCCACAGCACTCACGTATGTCTCTGTAATTTATTTTAATGTCTATCTCCCCCTCTAGACTGTAAGCTCCTGGTGGACAAGGGAACCTGTCTACCAACTCCTTTATATTGTACTCTCCCGAGTGCTTAGTACAGTATTCTGCACACAGTAAGCACTCAATAAATACCATCGATTGACTGTGATTCTTATGGAACAATCAAGCCAGATTACCCAAAGCCCTTTAGAGAATTAGACCACCGCAACCTTCTGGACCCTCAATAGTCCGGCAGGTTTAGTGGACTGCTCCCTGCTGTATTTAACAAGGAGATGATATATAAAAAAGACAAGGAAGCCTAGTCAGCAAATGAAATAATTCCACGTGACGTGGGAAGATCACTGGAGACGTTTTCCTCCTTCAGTGGTATATCTTGCTTTCTGAGTCTTTACCAGTAGAAATATTCTAATAGATAGGGACAAAGGAGTTCTTCTGAGGGGTCCACAGAATAATTTACCACTGTTTTCATTCCACCCTTTACTTCGTTCTCCAGTTTTCTAATTTCCGTGGAGTAGAAATGGATCTTTGAATTGCTGCTAAAGAGGATCGCTCATCAGGAAGGGTAACCTGAACTATCTTCTGACTACTTGAGTAAGAACCAAAGCAATCAATCAATCAATCATATTTATTGAGTGCTTACTGTGTTCAGGGCTCTGTACTAAGCGCTTGGAAGAGTACAGCACAACAATATAACAGTCACATTCCCTCCCCATAGCGAACTTACTCTCTAGATGGGGAGACAGGAATGAATAAAAATAAATAAATTATAATTATACTAAAGTTTGGCTCTGGGCTCTAGGGCATAGAGAGTTGCAAAGTCCAAGTCATTGTAATCTTTATCCACGTGAGTTTCTTTGGCTGCCAGAGGGACTAGCTGATTTGGAACTCCTTTACAGATAGAGATGAGGGGGAGAGGAAGGGGCTAAGGGAAGAGGGGAGGCAGAGAGGGAAGGAGAGACCACCGCAGAAGTTCAGGAGGGTTGGTGACCCCCACAAGTGGCCTAGTGGAAGGAGCCTGGGCCTAGGCGTCAGAGGACCCACGCTCTAATCCCGGCTCTGCCTGTGGCCTGCTCTATGACCTTGGGCAAGTCACTTAACTCCTCTGTGCCTCAGTTTCCTCACCTGTAAAATGGGGATTCAGTGCCTGTTCTCCCCTCTACTTCAACTCCGAGACCCACGTGGGCAAGGGACTGTATCTGACCTGATTAACTTGTATCTATGCCAGCACTTAGGGCAGGGCTTGACACATAATGAGAGCTGAACAAATCAATCAATCACTCAATCAATTGTATGGATCGAGTGCTTACTCTGTACAGAGCACTGTACCAAACGCTTGGGAGAGCACAAAACAACACAATTAGGAGACACGTACCCTGCCCATAATGAGTTTATAGTCTAGAGGGGAAAACAGACATTTGTATGAATAAAGTCTAGAGGGGAAGATAGATGTTACTGTGAATAAAACTATGTTATTAACAATAATAATAATAACAACGATTCATTTAGCCTCTTAGTGCTGTACTGCCCACCACTTACTGCCCGCCCCTTCAGAATGCTTTAGCCCTTGGCTGGAGATCCTAGTAGGAAGCAACATCGCCCCGGATCTGGGGATGTCTTCACTATTGCTCCTGTTGCTGCTCTCCTTCTCCAGGACCCAGACCCATTCTGCCTCCAGGTGGGAAGCCTAGAGTGGCCAGAGGTAGCTGCAGTAGAGGGGAAGAGCTGATGGCCACATTTCTTAGGGGCCGGGGGAGATTATACACCATTGTGGTCTTCTTGGGGTGTTTACCCTGCCCTCTCTTTTCACCCCATCCCCTGCTCCCAAGCCCTGCCTGTAGGTCAATGCACGTGGACTCATGGTTGGGCTTTGGGGATAGTTGGATGCCCGGTTCCCCTCTCCTATCTTTCATTCTTATCCTTCAGTAGCCCTCTGAAATAAGGAATCAGGGAAGTATGTTTTTACCTGTCTGAAGCGCTTGCATTTCTTTCAGGGCATTTACTTCTCGCCAAAGCTTCTCGACCTGAGTCTTTAGGTCACCGTTCTTCTCTTCACATGGGGTAGAGAAAGGCATAATGAAGTAAGTTGTTATGCAAATGTGGGCTTCTGCTCTCAGTCCTTTCTGGGAAGCTTGGAAGGCATATTGGGTGTAATGGGCAAAGTCAAATAAGCGGTTATGCTGGAATAAGGATAATAATAACAATGATGATGGTATTTGTTACTAATAATTATGGCATTTGTTAAGCGCTTACTATGTGCCAGGCGCTGTACTAAGCGCTGGGTTGGATACAAGCAAATTGGGTTGGACACAGTCCTGGTCCCACACGGGGCTCACAATCTCAATCTCCATTCTGCAGATGAGGTAACTAACTTCTGAATATGCCTTCCACCATTCAGAGTGAGTTTCTTAGGAACAGAGAATTGAGAAGTAGCATGGCCTAGTGGGTAGAGCACAGGTTTGGGAGTCAGAGGACCTGAGTTGTAATCTCGGTCTGCCACTTGCCTGCTGTGTGTTCTTGAGCAAGTCACTTAACTTTCTCTGTGCCTCAGTTTCCTCAACTGTAAAATGGAGATTCAGTACCCGTTCTCCCTCTACTTAGGCTGTGAACAACCATGTGGAACAGAGACTTGTATATACAATTTGTATATACAAGTTAACCAGGTTGGACACAGTCCTTGTTCCAAATGGGGCTCACATTCTTAATCCCCATTTTACAGGTGAGGTACCCGAGGCCCAGAAAAGTTAAGTGACTTGCCCATAGTCATACAGCAGACACGTGGTGGAGCTGGGATTAGGACTCAAGTCCCTCAGCCTCCCAGGCCTGTGCTCTATCCACTAAGCCACGCTGCTCCTTTGACTGCACTGGCTTTTCCTCAGGGCTTTAAAGATGCCATCATAATGACTTATAATCACCATCTTGTTTCATTTGTTTTGTTTTGGAATTTGTTAAAGCGCTTACTACATGCCAAGTACTGTACTAAGTGCTAGGGTAGAGACAAGATAATGAGGTTGGACACAGTCCCTGTCCCACATGGGGCTCACAGTCTAACTAGGAAGGAGTAGGATTTAATCTCCACTTTACAAATGAGGAAACTGAGGCACAGAGAAGGTAAGTGACTTTCCCAAGGTCACAAAGGAGACAATTGTCAGAGGCAGGATTAGAAACCAGACCCTCTGACTCTCAGGCTCTTTCGCAGGCCACGCTGCTTCTCAAGAAGAAAAGTGAGGAAACTGACCATGGAAACTACCAGGACATCTCCCTGTATTCTACTGAGAGCAAAATCCTAGTCAGGATTCTTTTTGGACAAACCTTAGATTACCCACCCCCTCAAACTGTGAGTCCCATGTTGGGCAGGGACTCTATCTGATCCGATTGTATGGGATCTATCCCAGCACTTGACACATGGCAAGAGCTTAACAAATATCTCTCTGGACATTCATTCTCAGGCTCCTCCTCTGCCTCCCACCCCCTAACTGTGGGGGTCCCTCAAGGTTCAGTTCTGGATTCCCTTCTATTCTCCATCTACACCCCTCCCTTGGAAAACTCATTCGCTCCCATGGCTTCAACTGCCATCTCTATGTGGATGATACCCAAATCAATATCTCCAGCCCTGATCTCTCTCCCTCTCTCCAGTCTCGCATCTTCTCCTGCCTTCAAAACACTTCTACATGAATGTCCTCCAGTCACCTCAAACTTAACATGTCTGAAACAGAGCTGCTTATCTTCCCACCCAAATTCTGTCCTCCCCGACTTTCCCATCACTGTATACAGCATCACCATCCTTCCTATCTCACAAACCCATAACCTTGGCATTATCCTTGACTCCCCTCTCTCTCATTCAACCCACATATCCAATTCATTACTAAATCCTGCAGGTTCCACCTTCACAACATCGCTAAAATAATCTCTTTACTCTCCATTTAAACCGCTTCCACGTTAATACAATCACTCATCCTATTGTGCCTGGATTACTGCATCAGTCTCCTTGCTGACCTCCCAGCCTCATGTCTCTCCCCACTCCAGTCCATACTTCACTCTGCTGCCCAGATCATTTTTCTACAAAAAGTTCAGGACATGTGACCCCACTCCTCAACAAACTCCAGTGGTTGCCCATCCACCTCTGCATCAAACAAAAACTCCGCACCATTGGCTTTAGAGCACTCCATCACCTTGCCCCCTCCTACCTCACCTTACTTCTCTCCTTCTACAACCCAACCCGCACACTTCGCTCCTCTAGTGCTAACCTTCTCACTGTGCTTCCATCTCACCTGTCTCGCCACTGATCCCTCACCCACATCCTGCCTCTGGCCTGGAACACCCTCCCTCCTTAAACTTGACGGACAATTACTCTCTCCCCCTTCAAAGCCTTATTGAAGGCACATCTCCTCCAGGAGGCCTTCCCAGACTAAGCCCCACCTTTCCTCATCTCCCACTCCCTTCTGCGTCACCCTGACTTGCTCCCTTTGCTCTTCCCTTCTCCCAGTCCCACACTACTTACATACATATCTGTAGTTTATTTATTTGTATTGATGTCTGCCTCCTCCCACTCTAGTCTGCAAGCTCGTTGTGGGCAGGGAATGTGACTGTTTATTGTTGTATTGTACTCTCCCAAGCGCTTAGTACAGTGCTCTGCACATAGTAAGCGCTCAATAAATACGATTGAATGAACGAACGAATGAATACTGAAAATGTAGTTGTATCGTGAATGACTGTGTTGTGGGGCATCTTTTTCAAAAAACTTACATTTTATAAATTAGGATCCTTTACAGGTTCCTTTGCATGTTTTATACCATAACAATAATTGTCACTAAAATACTGTTTCATCTTTATTGAAATAATTCAAAGCATAACATCACAATTTTAAATAAATGAGAAGTTGTACTCTGATTACATAGCTTTGCAGCAGTTTCAGAAGAAGCTTATTCTGTTGACTGCGATAGTGTTTTTCCAACTTCAGTGAAGAATCTGCCCAGCTTAGGTTGAACGTTAGCGTTCCTTTTTACTTCATAAGGCACCCTGCAATAGGATTACTCTTTCTGAACCCCCCGTCACCTTTGAACTCCTCTCTCCATTAGTCTTCTTCAAACATATTTATATGTTCATCGGCGTTCTTAAAGATTAATGCAAGACTTTTTAATTCCAAGATCTTAGGTGGAGGTGGAGAGACATAACTTCTTCATCTGTTCCAGCACCTCACAATGATGCACTGGATTATCGAAATTCCATGAGGTCATCGGTGGACAATTCCTCGGATTGGCGTACAACTAACTCATCTCCGTCTGCCTCCTCCATTTCTAAATTCAATTTCTCCCCAGTTCAACGACCTTTTTTTGTTATCTGGGAGGTCCTGACCTGCTCTGCTGGAGCAAGAGAGGGGAGAGATTGAAGCCACCCACACTGAGTGGCTTCAATCACTCTTTCACCATCAGTGTGCCGAAGCACAGGGCCTGTGACACGTGCTGACCAACCCCCCAAGCCATCTAGGGGATGGTCTCAACTTTCTTTGTTGAAACAGGATAGGAAAAGACTGAAATGGCAGCAGGATGCCTTTTCTTCCTTGGCGGGAAGGGAAGAAGCAGCAGCAGGGAATGCCTTGGCCTCCCAATCTACTGTATAACTGAGCCACTCTGCTGATAATCCACAACCTCTCTCCCTCCCCCCACCATGACATCCTAGGGCTCCAATTCTGACCTGCCTTGCTCCTTTCCGGCAGAACGGACAGAAGCAGTGAGGGTGTGCGGCCTCCACAGAATGTAGAAAGCCAGAAGGCCGCAGCTGTGGCCATCTCCGGAGGCTGTAACTCTCAGAATCTGAGCGGCGAAAATGCTAAAACTCTGTTCTTCTAATCATGGTGCCCTGCAGCTTTTACTTTATTTTTGTATCGATCCTTGTCTTTAGTGTTTTAGCATACTTATTGTTTAATATTTTCCTTATGTGTCTGTTGCAGCTCCCTTTCCCCCTATATTCTTAGATTGTGAAGTCCTTGCTGGCTAGGGACCTTGTCTAATTCTCACCAATGTATTCTTTCCTGTGTGTAGTACAATGCTTTGCACACAGTAAGCATTTAATAAATACTAGTACTACTTGTCTTGTGTTATGCTGTCGAGTGTGGTGAATGGTGAACCCGCAACAAGCTGCCTTATTAATGACTGTTTATGATCCCGTGAACAACAACAATGAAGAGACTTTGCGAAGCCACTGAAGGGCTTTACCTGAGACAGGTGATTGCTGGCCTATGGGAGCAGACCGTGGAGGGAGGCAGGGCTTTCTCTCCCTGTTCCACCCGGTAACAGGCCTGTATCAATCAATGACTGCAAGGTAGAGCCACAGCTGTGATGCCTAAGGCAGATGACAAAAGGCGGTTGCTTTGAAGGATCCATTTCCTAATAAGGGGCACCTGGAGGGAGAAGGGAAGTACGCTGAGATGCAGAGAGAAGCTAGCACTGAAGCAGCAGGAGAGCAGTACTTGCCCCAACTCTATCTGCATTTGCTCTGGTAGTATATCCAGAAAGTTTTCTTAGTAAAAATACAGAACTGGTTTACATTGCCTCCTTCTGTGCAGTCAACTTGAGTATCCACCCTTGACTCTCTCCCATGCTGCTGCTGCCCAGCACAGGTGGGTTTTGACTTGTAGCAGATTGCCTTCCCCTCGTTAGCCACCGTCCAAGCTAGAAGTGGAATTGGTAGGCCTCTGCTTGACTTTCCCTCCCATAGTTGAGACTGGTAGAGTACTGGAAACTCTGCAGGTGTGACTGTTATTTTTATAGCATTGAGAAGGCTGTGGTTGTTGGGACTGTTGGGTTATTCTGGACAGCCCTGCCTGAGCAGTTAAACTGAAAATAGCTCTTCATCTCTTTTAGTATTTATTGTTGTCCTTGTGTACTGATGTTGTTTGATCTAATCTCTCTCTTCCCCTCCCTATATTCCCCCAACTACCACTTCAGGACGTTTGCACTCCCAACACTGGGGTACTCACATCCACCCCAGGGCAAGCCTTTTGTATGTTACCACCTCCTGTCTGTAATTTATTTTAGAGTCCACTCCTCCCTCTGTTAAACTGAAAGCTTGAGGGCAGGGATCATGTCGACTAAATCCATTGTATTTGCCAAAATGCTGGGTACAGTGCTCTGCACACAATAGGTGCTCAATAAATACTCTTCAGTCAATCTTACTTCATTTCAATTTTTCCTCATGTGCCCAATGCCAACCTCACTAATTCCTTTTTATATTTTGAACCTGCTGAGGGCCAGGGACTCCTCCCCAGGGCTTATTATAGTGCTTTGAATGAATGAATGGGTCAAGGGTTTCTCCAACACCTTGAAAATCTGACACAAACTGAGGGGACAGAGCATGATCCACTCATTATTGATTGCTTAATCTCAGCCAAAGTGGGGTGGGTTGGGGCTGGGGAGAGATTTACTTACCTGTGGTGCTTGGTTGAAATGCTGGGACCAGTTAGGCATACAGGTGGGGGAATCATCAAACAATACAGGTTGTATCCCAAGGGCGGTTGGGAAGCTTTCCAGGGTACGCCTGTGTGGTGGTTGCTCATCAGATCTTGCTAGAGTCCGTTCTTCATTTTGTGTCCTGCTCAGAGAAGCAGCGTTGCATTGTGGAATGGTAACAGCATTTGACCTCCATGTAGGCGATTCTGTCCTGCTATTTGATGCTGAGTATGGCTCGCTGGTGTCATCCATGAGATTGCTTGATAAATTGCTGGTTGGGGGTTCTGTTGGTGGTCCAGTTTCCCCAGGGATAATGAAGATTGGACACAATTTCACCTTTAAAGCCTTTTAATTTGGAATGAAGCTTGATGTCCCGTTGTCTCCAAATTCTGCCTGTCAATATCCCAAAGTCTTTCATTTTCCTGAATACGTTTTCCACTTCTTTCTACCTGTGCACTGTTGAACAGTGAGGACCCTCCACCTAGGTAGTAAAATATCATAACAGCATTAAGTTGTGTGTTCCAAATGAAAATCTTCAGTTGCATGAATGATTTCCTTGGTGCAGGCTGGTCATAATTCTGGCCTTTTTATCAATATAGAGCACTGGCTATCTTTGCAAAGCATAAGAATAATCATTTGCATGTCTTTTATAAGCACCATCAGTTAATGAGTTCCTGGATGGTTGTATCAAAGACAGTGGTGCTTGTAAGTTGTTGAGTTGAAGGAGGTTCCCTTTGGTGAGAAGTGTATTCTAATACAAACTTCCAGATGCTCCGTTGTATCTGCAGACATGGTGGTATAGAATAATTTAAATAGAACCAGGGCTGTCAAGAAGAGGAAGATGGGAAGCAAAGACTGCTTCTTATCTCCTGCTTAACTTACCTGTTGCTTCGCTGCCATTCCCATCATGGACCTCCCCATAGCTTGACTTAAAATAGGGCTTAAAAGACTCCGATAAGCCATTTTCCAGTGGCAGGATAGGATCCAAAACCTTGTGTGCAGGATAGCTGGTCACATTCTGGTAGTATCATTTTTGAACATATGAGCTTAGGTGTACACATTTTTGTTATAATCATGAGGAGATATAAGGTGCTGATGCATTTCTTGCTTTGCTGCAAGTAGTTTTTAAATCCCTGCATTGTTTTCATCTGGCTAGATTTTACCACGTCGCTCTGCAAGACCCACAGTCTTGACAGCTGTCTGATAAACACGGTCTTGGAGAAGGTGTCTACAGAGTTACTTGTGTGATTCCTTGGTCCAAATGAACTACTGTGCTATTACCACAGAACACTTTGTATGTTCACTTTGTTCTCCAGCAGCTGGATATTTCACCCTCTTGATGGTTTGGTTGCTGCTTTCAACAAACTGGTTGCACTGATAAGCTCCAGATTGGAGCCTGTGAGGTGATAGTGAGTCCCTTTGTACGGCTGCTGTGATGGATACATTTTTCGAGTCTCTCTGGATGATGACATAATCTATAAGATGCCACCGTTTAGCCCTTGAGTGCATTCGCAATATCTTCCTCTTATTTGGGAGGAGGAAGACGATGTGGGTAAACTGTATGATCGGTCTAGGCTTGTTCAATCTATTCTGTGCCACCCTACTTGAGGATGCAATGAGGGATCTAGAAGCTGGAGTCAGAATATGCTTCTGACTCCCTGGAAAACTCTCCCAGCTCTATAAGCATCATCAAAAGTCTTTAGGGCAGTAATTCAGGAACTGCTACATATGCAGATGACTGTGCTCTAAAGATAGATGCACAAGAAGACATGCAAATGATTGTGAATCACTCTGCAGACTCAGCTACAGTTTGAGGACAACCAAAGTTATGTCCCACCCTACACCTGAGAAACCCTCCATGCAGCCAAAGCTTTTCTTTGGGAGCACAGAACTTAATGCCATCACTGAACTGTCCTATTTAGGCAGTGCGCTTTTCAATTGACAGCGCTCTCTCAAAGGTCACCCATGACCTCCTTCTTGCCAAATCCAATGGCTCCTACTCTATCCTAATCCTCCTTGACCTCTCAGCTGCCTTTGTCACTGCCTTTGACTTTGACCCTTCTCCTCCACACCTTATCTCACCTTGGCTTCACGGACTCCGTCCTCTCCTGGTTCTTCTCTTATCTTTCTGGCCGGTCATTCTCGGTCTTCTTCGCAGGCTCCTCCTCCCCCTCCCATCCTCTAACTGTTGGGGTTCCTCAAGGGTCAATTCTTGGCCCTCTTCTGTTCTCCATCTACACTCACTCCGTTGGTGAACTCATTTGCTCTCACGACTTCAACTATCATCTCTATGCAGATGACACACTAATCTACATCTCTGCCCCTGTCCTCTCCCCCTCCCTTCAGGCTCGTATCTCCTCCTGCCTCTGGGACATCTCTACTGGATGTCTACCCGCCACCTAAAACTCAACATGTCCAAAACTGAGCTCCTCATCTTCCCTCCCAAGCCCTGTCCTCTTCCTGACTTCCCTATCACTGTGGATGGTACGACCATCCTTCCCGTCTCTCAAGCCCGCAACCTCGGTGTCATCTTTGATCTCTTGTTCACCCCACACATCCAATCCATCACCAAGACCTGCCGGTCTCATCTTTATAATATCACCAAAATCCACCCTTTCCTCTTCATCCAAATGGCTATTTTACTGGTACAGGCTCTCATAATATCCCAGTTGGATTATTGTGTCAGCCTTCTCTCTGATCTCCCTTCCTCCTGTCTCTCCCCTTTCCAGTTTATTCTTCATTCCGCTGCCTGGCTCATCTTCCTGCAGAAATGCTCTGGGCATGTCACTCCCCTTCTTAAAAACCTCCAGTGGTTGCCCATCAATCTCCACCCGAAACAAAAACTTCTCACTCTAGGCTACAAGGCTCTCCATCACCTTGCCCCCTCCTACCTCTCCTTCCTTCTCTCTTTCTACAGCCAACCCCACACACTCCATTCCTCTGCCGCCCACCTCCTCATTGTCCCCCGTTCCCGCCTATCCCACTGTCGACCCCTGGGCCACGTCCTCCCGCTGCCTGGAATGCCCTCCCTCCTCACCTCTGCCAAACTAACTCTCTTCCCCTCTTCAAAGCCCTACTGAGACCTCACCTCCTCCAAGAGGCCTTCCCAGACTGAGCTTCCCCTTTTCCCTCTGCTGCATCTCTACCCCCCCCTTCACCTCCCCTCAGCTAAGCCCCCTTTCCCCCCCTTTCCCTCTGCTCCTCCCCCTCTCCCTTCCCCTCCCCTCAGCACTGTGCTCGTCCGCTCATTTGTATATATTTTAATTACCCTATTTATTTTGATAATGAGATGTACAACCCCTTGACTCTATTTACTGCTATTGTTTTTGTCTTTCTGTCTCCCCCGATTAGACTGTAAGCCCATCAATGGGCAGGGACTGTCTCTATCTGTTGCTGATTTGTACATTCCAAGCGCTTAGTACAGTACATAGTAAGAGCTCAAGAAATACTATTGAATGAATGAATGAATTGACAGACGAAGACATAGAAAACAGGAGCAAAGAGGCCAATATGGATTTTGGTAGATTTAACAGGCAATAGTGGGGCATCAAGCTCTATACCAAGTTGAAGGTTGTGGGGTCCAATCCTGAAAATTTGAGAACTGGTTCAACATTCACAACACTGCTGCCCTTTCCTCTCCATCCCAACTGCTACCACTGTTAATTCAACCATTTTTTCTATCCTGTCTTGATTACTGTATCAGGCTGACCTCCATGCCTCCTGTCTCTGCTGCCTGGATCATTTTTCTACAAAACCATTCAGTCCATGTTTCCCCACTCTGCAAAAACCAATGGATCAATTGCATTTGAGTGCTTCCTGTATACAGAGCGCTGAACTAAGCGCTTGGGAGAGTAGTTTGACAGAGTTGGTAGACACAGCCCCTGCCCACAGTGAGTTTCCAATCTAGAGTGAGAGACAGACATTAATATAAATAAATGAATTACAGATCTGTACATAAGTGTTGTGATACAGAGGAGATGTGCCTTCATTAAGGCTTTGAAGGTGGGGGGAATGATTGTAAGATATGACCAGAGAGGGAGTTCCAGGCCAGAGGCAGGATGTGGGTGAGAGGTCAGCGGTGAGATGGATGAGATCGAGGTGCAGTGAGTAGGTTGGCAATAGCGGAGCAAAGTGTGTGGGCAGGATTATAGTGGTAGAGTGGTGAGGTAAGGTAGGAGGGGCCAAGTTGATTGAGTTCTTTAGAGTTGATGGTAAGGAATTTCTTTTTGATGAGGAGGTTGATTCATTCATTCAATCGTATTTAATGGGCACTTACTATGTGCACAGCACTGTACTGAGTGCTTGGAAAGTATAGTACAGCAATAAAGAGAGACAGTGGGCAACGACTGGAGGTTCTTGAGGAGTGGGGAAATATGGGCTGAATGTTTTTGTAGAAAAATGATCCAGGCAGCAGAATGAAGTAAGGACTGGAATGGGGAGAAACAGGAGGCAGAGAGGTCAGCAAGAGGCAGTTACTGTAATCAAAGCAGGAGAGGATAATAGTGATGGTATTTGTTAAGCACTTACTATGTGCAAAGCACTGTTCTAAGCGCTGGGGTAGATAATCAGGTTGTCCCACGTGGGGTTCACAGTCTTAATCCCCATTTTACAGATGAGATTTCTGAGGCACAGAGAAGTTAAGTGATTTGCCCAGAGTCACACAGCTGATAAGTGGCGGAGCCGGGATTAGAACCCGTGACCTCTGACTCCCAAACCCGTGCTCTTTGCACTAAGCCACGCTGCTTCATGTGGCAACATGAAGATAATTCATACCAACCATCACTGACAGTGTTTGGATTATAGTGGCAGCAATTTGGATGGCGAGGAAAGGGTGAATTTAAGCAAGGTTGTGAAGTTGGAACTGACAGGATTTAGTGACAGACTGAATATGTGGGTTGAATGAAAGAGATGAGGCTTGGACAACACCAAGGTTACGGGCTTGTGAGGCAGGAAGGATGGCAGTGCTCATCCACTCCAGATCAAACAGAAAGATCTCACCATTGGTTTTAAACCACTCGATCACCTTGGCCCCTCCTACCTTACCTCGCTGCTTTCTACTACATCCCATCCTTCCCTGCAGTATCCTCAGAGGAGATCTCCTCCCTCCTCGCAAGTGCCACCCCCTCCACCTGCGCCTCGGACCCCATTCCCTCTCACCTTATTAAAACCATCGCCCCTGCCCTCCTCCCTTCCTTAACTTCTATTTTTAACCACTCAATCTCCAATAGCTCCTTCCCCTCTGCCTTCAAACATGCCCACGTCTCCCCCATCCTAAAAAAACCCGCTCTTGACCCCACTTCCCTCTCCAGTTATCGCCCTATCTCCCTACTACCCTTCCTTTCCAAAATCCTAGAACGAGTCTACAATCGATGCTTAGAATTCCTGAACTCCCATTCTCTCCTGGACCCCCTCCGATCTGGCTTCCGTCCCCTCCACTCTACTGAGACTGCTCTCTCTAAGGTCACCCATGACCTCCTTCTTGCCAAATCCAATGGCTCCTACTCCATTCTACCATTCTAATCCTCCTTGACCTCTCTGCTGCCTTTGACACTGTCGACCATCCCCTCCTCCTCCATACCTTATCTCACCTGGGCTTCACGGACTCCGTCCTCTCCTGGTCTTACCTCTCTGGCCGGTCATTCTCAGTCTCCTTCGCTGGCGCCTCCTCCCCCTCCCATCCTTTAACTGTTGGAGTTCCTCAAGGGTCAGTTCTTGGCCCTCTTCTGTTCTCCATTTACACTCACTCCCTTGGTGAACTCATTCGCTCTCACGGCTTTGACTACCATCTCTACGCAGATGACACGCAGATCTACATCTCCGCCCGTCCTCTCCCCCTCCTTTCAGGCTTGCATCTCCTCCTGCCTCCAGGATGTCTCCACCTGGATGTCGGCCCGCCACCTAAAACTCAACATGAGCAAGACTGAGCTCCTCATCTTTCCTCCCAAACCCGGTCCTCTCCCAGACTTCCTTATCACTGTGGATGGCATGACCATCCTTCCCGTCTCTCAGGCCCGCAATCTCGGTGTCATCCTTGACTCATCTCTCTCGTTCACCCCACATATCCTATCCGTTACCGAGACCTGCCGGTTTCACCCTTACAATATCGCCAAGATCCGCCCTTTCCTCTCCACCCAAACGGCTACCTTACTGCTACAGGCTCTCGTTGTATCCCGGTTAGACTACTGTGTCAGCCTTCTCTCTGATCTCCCTTCCTCCTCTCTCGCCCCGCTCCAGTCTATTCTTCACTCCGCTGCCCGGCTCATCTTCCTGCAGAAACGATCTGGGCATGTCACTCCCCTTCTTAAACACCTCCAGTGGTTGCCTATCAACCTCTGCTCCAAACAAAAACTCCTCACTCTAGGCTTCAAGGCTCTCCATCACCTTGCCCCTTCCTACCTCTCCTCCCTTCTCTCTTTCTACCGCCCACCCCGCACGCTCCGCTCCTCTGCCGCCCACCTCCTCACCGTCCCTCGGTCTCGCCTATCCCGCCGTCGACCCCTGGACCACGTCCTCCCGCGGTCCTGGAACGCCCTCCCTCCTCACCTCCGCCAAACTGATTCTCTTCCCCTCTTCAAAACCGTTCTTAAAACTCACCTCCTCCAAGAGGCCTTCCCAGACTGAGCTCCTCTTCTCCCTCTACTCCCTCTACCACCCCCCCTTCACCTCTCCGCAGCTTAACCCTCTTTTCCCCCCATTTCCCTCTGCTCCTCCCCCCTCCCTTCCCATCCCCTCAGCACTGTACTCGTCCGCTCAACTGTATATATTTTCATTACCCTATTTATTTTGTTAATGAAATGTACATCGCCTTGATTCTATTTAGTTGCCATTGTTTTTACGAGATGTTCTTCCCCTTGACTCTATTTATTGCCATTGTTCTTGTCTGTCTGTCTCCCCCGATTAGACTGTAAGCCCATCAAACGGCAGGGACTGTCTCTATCTGTTGCCGACTTGTTCATTCCAAGCGCTTAGTACAGTGCTCTGCACATAGTAAGCGCTCAATAAATACTTTTGAATGAATGAATACTCCAACCCAGCCCACACACTTCGCTCCTCTGCATCTCCATCTCCAGCCCTGATCTCTCTCCCTCGTTGCAGTCTCACATTTCCTCTTGCCTTCAAGATATCTCTACCTGGATGTCCTCCCATTACCTCAAGCTTAGTGTGTCCTAAACACTACTCCTTCTCTTTCCACCCAAACCCTGTTCTCCCCCTGACTTTCCCATCACTGTAAGATGGCACCACCATCCATCCTGTCTCACAAGCCCATGACCTTGGTGTTTTCCTTGACTCCTCTCTTTCTCATTCAACCCACATATTCAATCCATTACTAAATCCTATTATTTTGACCATCACTAAAGTCTGCCCTTTCTTCTCCATCCTAACAGCTACCACATTAGTCCAAACATTTATCCTATCCCACCTTAATTATTGTATCAGCCTCCTTGCTGACCTCCCAGACTCCTGTCTCTCCCCACTCCAGGCCATACTTCACTCTGCTGTCCACATCATTTTTCTACAAAACCATTCAGTCCATGTTTCCCCACTCCTCAAAAACCTCCAGTGGTTGCCTATCCACCTCCATATCAAACAGAAACTTCTTACCATTGGCTTTAAAAGCACACAATCACCTTGCCCTCTCCTACCTCACCTCACTTCTCTCCTATTTCATAGCAGCGCTCACACTGTGCTCCTCTAATGCCAACTTACTCACTGTACATGGATCGATCGATCTCTATCTTGTCACTGCCCTCTTACCCATGTCTTGCCTCTGGCCTGGAACATCCTCCCTGTTCATATCCAACAAATAATTACTCTCCCCACCTTCAAAGTCTTTTTGAAGGCTCATCTCCAAGAGGACTTCCCTGACTAATTCCTGATTTCCTCTTTTCTGACTCCCTTCTGTGTCATGCTGTTTTGCTCTCTTCATCCACCCTTCCCTCAACCCCACATCGCTTATGTACATATCTGTAATTTATATTAATGTGTGTCTTCCCCTCTAGACTGTGAGCTAGCTGCCCTGCCCACAAGGAGCTTACAGTCTAGAGGAGCAAAGGCTTTGTGAAAATCAGAATCCTAAGGCAGTTTCAAAACCAGAAATAGGCTCTGTACAAGACAAATCCCTTAGGGCAGCAAGATCTCGCGTTAAGCATGCACACAATACCAAAAGGAGTGTTAGTCACACATGATCTTTTCAGGTACATTTGCATGTATAGATAGGATTTCACCAATGCTAACATCGTCTTCAAAGATGAAAGGCAATCATACCCACACAAGTATAGGAGTGTATATGGCTATGAGCGTGTCTGTGTGTGTGAGTACATGTGAACATTAGACTGCTGGTGAGTCTGTGTCTGCACGTGAGCATGTCTCCTGCTGCTTCCCAGTTGCTGTTGCTATACTTCAGCTCATGCTCTTCATTGCAACTAAGAAACCTCTTCTCAATTCCCCTCTCTCCATCCTCCCACTTCTGACCTACTGCTTATGCTTTTTTCCCTGTCTAGAATGTCCTCCTTTCTCACATCTAACCATGTCCTTCCCCTCCTTCAGAGCCCTCTTCAAAACGTCTCTGACTCCAGGAGGCATTCCTTGATTAATCCTCTCCTTCCTGGACACCTCAGTACTTATATATTTACCTGATCATTTATTCAATGTTAGTTATATTATTATATCTAATCTATATCTAATCTATATCTAATAAAATATAGAAATAGTTTATAGGTACAATATTACTCTGGTATAATATTGTATCTATAAATTATTGTATATTTGTACATTTTCATCTACTGTTTTCCCCAGTATAACATTAAGCTTCTTTAGGGCAAGGACCTTGTATTTTCTTCTTCAGTGTGTTTCCAAGTTACTAGTGAGCATGCTGCTCTCAGTTGGTGCTCAGTAAATTCTGGCTACTGATACACAAATGAGTGAGTAGGTGCCTGCATGTGAGCTTCCTTATTCTTACCTGGGCTAGATTTTGCATGTGAGTGTGACCGTGTGAATGTGAAGAGGGTATGAAAAAGCTTGGGACATTCTTCCCTGACTAATTCCTTACCTTTTTGCCATGCCACCTTAGCACTCATGTGAATATCTCTCTATTTATCCATTTAGTTCATTATTTAATTACTATCTGTCTATTTACTCTCTGTATCTGTGCTCTTAGCTTGTGTGATACAATGTGTGACCACCATTTTGTAGCATTCCCCCAGCACCAACAAAATGGCTGCATGTTACATCATACACAGATCCTTTTAAAGAGTGGTTCCCCAACATCAAATTGCCTTCACCCTCCCTCCATGGGGCAAAGCATTTCCCCATTTCCCCCCAATTACCCATTACCCCCCAAGCATTACCCATTTCCCCCCAATGGGGCAAAGCCAAGCCATCTACTTTGCCCCATTAATGGGGAAAAATTTGTGTGAGATTCCACAAATGTAATTGTAAGTTTGGAATCTTATATTAAGCATTTTAGTAAATCCCAATTACTTCCAAATCCAAGGGACCAAAGATACAATCAAAAAGTGAGGCTCCTGTTAAGGGTCTTTGTAATCATGGAAAAGACAAACGGACAGTTTATTCCTAGAAGACTTTCACAGTTATGTAATTTTAACTAATAAAAGTCCATTTTATGCCTATTACTATGCCTGTTGAAATATTAAAAAAAGGTTAAAGCAAGAGAGTAGTAATCATTCTTTAACTAATAATTACCCAGCGGCTGAAAGAATAACTATTGGTATGAATTAGGAAAGCACTGGTTTTGTTTGGCAAACATTTCTGTGAAGCGCCTTTAAAACCCACTGGAATAGCTGCTGTCTTTATAACTTTTACATTTGGACAAGCATCATATTTTGCATGTGCATTATAGTTTTAATTTCTTTGAAAAATCTGTATTATTTTGTTTACACCAAGATTTTAAGTTAAAAAATATTCTCCTCCTCTACCTGCTGACTTTAAGAATTTTTTAACATACACCAGTTGGAAATGAAGATCACTGTTTCAGTTTAACAGCTATGCATACATTTCTGGAACTTAAACATAGACAGCAATATCTGCCATAAGGTTAGTACATTTGAATTATTTTCTATCAGCTACTTCACAGAATAATTATATTCCTAGACATAATCATAATACAAGATTCACTCAAAGAACAGTCTAAAATCTAGGAACATGAAAACATTATGAATAGTTTTAGCAAAATCTGCCACCCCAAAAGTTTTTACAAAAACCCATTTCTTTCTAGCAAATAAAAGGCGCCTGATGCCCCTTGGGGAGTATAAACTTTTAAATTTACCACTACTGCAAACTTTTCCTGGAAATAAGACAGAATTGGGTAATTATACCACGGAAACTCATTACCTTTCACTCTACGTTTGCTGTGCTTTCTGGCTTTTGATTTGGAAGCCTGGACAGGAGTCTGATCCAGTAGCAGTAGAATAACCAGGACAAAGATCACAAGTCCATTCTGAGCCATGACTCTTGTCAGAAACTAATCTGCTTTATGAGAGTCTTTAGTAGCTATAGAGGAAATCCTAGTGTCACAGCTTCCTCTGAGCTGCCTGAAGTCAGCTTTATAGTAGTGAGCTGAGGGAGGTGACTGTTCTCTGTGCTTACGGAATGTGTGAAATACTTCTGTTGGCTGAGGCATAAGGTGGCCCTTTGTTCTCATTCCTCATGTTTAAGCCATCATTTTGTGAAATTTCCTGGTTGATGTGCATTCTGGTCTGTTACGTTTATCCTCTCTGTGTTTGACTTTACTAAATGATGTGCCAAGCACTGTCATAAGGGCTGGGTTACGATACAAGATAATCAGGTTGGACACAGTCCCTGCCCCACATGGGGGTCACAATCTAACACAGCCTAGGTCAGTCAGTGGAAGCTGGAACAATTAACCAATTGCTTTTCTCCATGGAGACTGTTCCAGTAGAAAATTCAGGTGAAAGTGGATTTGGGGTTCATCTGGATTCCTGAAATGAAAGGAACTCCAGGCATACCATAGTATACTGCTGAATTAGTTTCCTTGAATATGTCATTGTACCGGGAATGGCTGTTTTGTGGCATATACTTATCCACAGCCTTATCTGCTTGCTATACTTTAGGATTTGTTCCAGACCCTCTGGAAAAATAATGTGAAGTTCCTGTATGTTATATTGTTAATCATGACAAAATCATTGTCCTATCTTTGAATAGTATTTAAATGCTTACTATGTGCCAGGCACTGTACCAAGCATGGTGAGGCAGATACAAGTTAATCAGATTGGACAAAGTACATGTCCCACATGGGGCTCACAGTCTTAATCTCAATTTTTTTTTTAAGAGATCAGGTAACTGCGACACAGAGAAGTGAAGTGAGTTCCCCAAGGTCACCCAGCAGACAAGTGGTGGCGCTTATGTCCATAAGTGCTGTGGGGTTGATGATGGGGTGAATATCAAATTCCCAAAGTGCACAGACCCAAGTGCATTGATGACACGGAAGGGAGAGGGAGACAGGGAAAGGAAGAATCAGGTAAGGCCTCTTGGAGGAGATGTGACCTTAATAATGCTTTGAAGGCTAGGTAGAGGACAGGGGAAAGGGGCAGATGATGAGATAGATAAGTTCAGGGCACAGTGAGTAAGCTGGCACTAGAGGAGCAAAGGGTGTGGGCTGAGCTGTAGTAGGAGATCAGTGAGGTGAGGTAAGATGGGGCAAGCTGATTGAGGGCTTCTCAAGCTGATTGAGGGCTTTAAAGCCAAAGGTAAGGATCTCTGGTTGATATGGAGGTGGATGGGCAGCCATTGGAGGTTTTGAGGAGTGGGGAGACATGGACTGAATGTTTTTTTGGAGAAATGATTTGTACAACAGAATAAAGTTTCCCTCCAGCTCTCTCCCCTCCTACTGTCTTGGGGTCTGGAGTGGTTTGGAACTGCTTAATTCAGAGAACCTGGGAGCTTCTCTGTTTCCAGGGCCGGGCTGTTGGATGGCCCAGGGTGGTCCCTGGGCTACACAAGGTGGCAGATAAGCCTTTACAAAACAGGGACTGGGGATTGGGAGAAGGAGGGGTTAGAGGGGTGAATAGCTGACCGAGAGGATCCTTACCTAGGTCTGGCCGGGGACAATAAGGACCTGGAAAGGATGGGATGTCTGTGGTAGGGAATCGAGAGAAGTGGAGTGGAGCACCCAGGAAGCTGCAGAAGGGGATATGTGGCAGTGAGTGGAGAAGGTGGAGGAGGAAGGGCAGATCTGGGAATGATGGCACCAGAACTGGGAGCTACTGTTTCAGGAGAGACCTGAGGGAATCATCCATGAGTGGATCTGTGGCTGGCTTTGCAGCCCAGGCCAGGAGTCAAGTTGGTTGGAAGAGGACTAAGTCTGAACATCGCCATTTCACTCAATGGCAAAATGGCACGACTTGATGGTGCATCACGTGGAGAAACAGTGTAATTTGATGTGCCCACACGGGATGACCTGTGCTGTTGTCATGTTGCAACCCATGTACACTGCAATGCGACATTTCATCTGTCATGTGAAGGGAGGCACTTTGAGCTCCTGCCTCACAGCACACAACTAGTTGAAATCGGCCCTACCTTCACTTCACATTCCACATCCCGGCCCAGATCATCTTCCTGAAACATTGCTCAGCATATGTCTCTCTACTCCTCAAGAACCTTCAGTGGCTGCCGAACTCCCTCTGTATGAATAAAAACAAACCCAAAAACCCTACACTTGACTGTTAGCTTCCAACCTCTCCACCAGCTTTCTCCGTCATATGGCTCTCTTCACCTACCACTTCCCAGTTGCATTTTTGCGCTCCTAAACTCATCTTCTAACTGTATCCATTCTCTTGATGATTGACATCTGCCAGTCTCATATGCTGCATTCTGATGCCGGCCTGGTGCCCACGCCCTAGTCCGTTCCCCGGTCCACTCCCCGGTCAGCTCCAGAGGAGCCATTTGTGCTTCGCCCTCCATCCATACAACCCTTCCCAAAGTTCCTTTCTGTTCCTGGAGGGGTGGTGACCCAGGGGGTCCAGGAGGATATGGAGCAGAATGCCCCAGCTGGACACAATTCCTCCCAAGGAGCTGGAACAGAGCTGCTTCAGCTTTACCTCCACCTCCTCTCTGATTTGGGTGGCGGCAGCTCCCCTAGCCTGGCGGGGAGAGGCCTGACTACCACCCCTCCCTCGGAGGCCTTTCTGTTCTCCTCAGAGGCTCCACTCCCCAAGGAACCAGGATGGTCGTGGCTTTGGTTTCTCGTCCTACTCCTCCTCTCTGAGGCAGCTGCAGTGGCCCTGACAGGGGTCAGCTCCAAGGGAAACTGCTCACCAGACACTCTGTGCCCCCCGGCCCCTGATTTAGGGGTCGCTCCAGGGAGGAGGTCTCGTAGACAGGCTCCCAACCCCACAATCCACACATGTCATGGGACAAACTCCTTTCCCCCGCCTCTGCTGCAGAGGTCAGCTCCAGAGGAAAGTTCTGCCTCCATCTTCCCCAGCACCGTCCCCCGTAAGCAAGATCTAGAAACTTCTTAATTTAAATTATGAAGATAGTCGATCAGGAAGATATAAACAGCTTGTTTATCAGATCATTTTGAAGGATTTCACCTGATTAATGTGTCATAGAGCAAAATGCGCCAATCTGTTGTGGAACCAAATCAGGATCAGCTTACTCCCAGGACCTTCAGGGATTGTCTGGTAACCTGTGAGGAAAGAGATGCATTTGAAGCATTTCTCCAGTGAGGTGAGGAGAGTAGCAGGATCATCTGACTTGTGCTAACCTTTCTCTCAGTAACAGCCCACAGAATGTCATAAATACCCAGAAATTAAGGTGGTGCAGGGGAAAGACCCCGAAGTCTGAGAATAAGGAGGACCAGGCCCTAGTCTCAGATCTGCCATTGGCTGGCTATGTGACCTTGGGTAAGTCGCTTTAACTCTCTAGGCCACGATTTCCTCATCTGCAAAATGGGGATAATAAGAATCGCCTCCCCTACTTCACGGAGATGTCATGAGAACTGAAGAAGTAACAAATGTGAAGAAGATTTGGGAAATGAAAGAGTTAATCAAATCCAGGGGATTATTGAGGGGAGAAACAAAATCCCAAAGCCTCTTCCCAGAGTTCTAGTATACAGGAACTTCCCCAACCTGCTCAGGGAAGATAGAATAGCCTGACTTCGGACTCTGGATGGAACGGATCATGAGACTTTCACCTTGTCAGTTTAACCGAGAATCAGAAATTTCATTAATGTGGAGTCACCGTTCTATAACTTGTAAAGTCTTGGAAGTTGACATGCTGTACAGACAGCACGTATTTTCCCTGAATTCTGTGTTTGGGTGCATTCTCAATCCCTCTTCTCTGCTGGCAGGCTAGTGCTTAGGGGCAGGCCTGGGGTGGAGATCAGGATCCAGGATTCTCTGGACCCAGTGGTTTGGGGACTAGACTCCTGCCCCTCTGGTCTTAAGCTTTGCCACCATTTTAGGCTGGAGCCCTCCATGAGCTATAACGGATTTGACTTTGCCAACCTGAGGGAATGCAGCCTAGATTAAAGCGTCTCTCCCACTGAGACTCTATGAGCTCTCCATTTCTGGTTAATGGCTAAACCGTGTTTTAGAGGAAAAATTAATTTGGCCTCTGGGAAACTTCATTCTACTGTCCTATTTGATTCTTTGATTAAAAGGAAGATCTTGGTCTGCCTGTTCTTGTTACTCTATCTGACTTTCGAAGGGAAAGATAATATAGGAAAGGAGCAGCGGTGTTTAAATAAGATGGGAGCCAGAGAAATGAAAATTTACTGGAGTGGAGAAGATACAGGATCCTGAAGGAGACATCGATGTGTGGGCCATTTCCTGTAAGGTGGAATAAGAAGTTACTGTGAAGAAGCGTTATGTCATTCACTTTGCCTGTGCTCCAAATCAAGACTTGTGAATGAGCCTTTTAAAAAAGTGACCACTCTGATCCAGCGGATGGTAAGCTGCACAAATATTGCTTTCAGTCTAAATGTGTTTTCAAAGCTTTTGGCATTCCAACAGGGTTTTTAGTTAATGGATTGCTGTTGGTGTCACGTTATCCTTGGCCAGAAGAGGAAACCAGTGTGTTATTCCGTTAAACATCATTAACATCTTTGTATGTTGTTTTTCAGAGCCTTGAACTTCAACAAACAAGCCTTTCCAGATTTATTTGGAAAATCTGACAACCCATTGCTGTTTGTCTGATTCACTCATGATGGAAAACGTCTGCCCAGAGCCTGCTTCTGAGACTCTGCCAATATCCCCAAGGTCATATTTCAAATGCAGACTGAATAGACAAGATAGCTAAGACTGCAAGCTCACTTTGGGCAGGAAGCGTGTCTACAAACTCTGTTGTACTGTACTCTCTCAAGTGCTCTGCACACAGTAAGCCCTCAAAAAAATTCATTCAGTCATATTGAGCACTTACTGTGTGCAGAGCATTGTACTAAGCACTTGGAAAGTACAATTCAGCAACAAAGAGACAATCCCTGCCCACAACGGGCTCACAGTCTAGAAGGGCGGAGACAGACATCAAAACAAGTAAACAGGCATTAATAGCATCATTTATAAATACATAGATATATACACATCATTAATATAAATAAATAGAATTATAAATAAGTAGCTATATACACAAGTGCTGTGGGGTGGGGGGTAGAGCAAAGGGAGCAAGACGGGGCGAAGGGGAGGGGGAGCAGAAGAAAAGAGGGGCTTCGTCTGGGAAGGCCTCCTGGAGGAGGCGAGCCTCCAGTAGGGCTTTGAAGGGGGGAAGTATGATTGGAGGATTTGTAGGATGTAGGCCAGAAGTCTACAGCGAGACAGGTGAGAATGAGGGATAGTGAGAGGATTAGCACCAGAGGAGTGGCACCATTTATTATTGATTGATTGATGAAAGTAAGAAAAGAGAGCTTGGCGCCCCCTGAAGTAAAGATGCTATTTGAAATTAAAATTATTGCTCTTGTTAATGTTATTGGAGATTTTAGGCTCCACACTATCCAAAACTAGTGGAGGCCAAGAAATGGAGAGAGAACTCTGGGTCAGTCTTGGGCAGGTTATGCTTCAGGAGGTGATGGAGTCTCCGGTTGGTAATAATGGATGAGCCTCGGTCTTGAGCCTTCAGTCCTGAGAACCTGCGCGGAGGATTGATTTTAATGCTAGCAATTGTTGCAGCCCCATTCACACTGTCTCCTCCCTGCCAGTCATATGCCCGCTGGGGCACAGAGGGCAACGAGTGAGTAGGTGGGGAGGGGTATGGCACACTGAGATAGGTGTGGAAAGGTTTTTTGTATGTGCACATTTTCAACCAAAGCGACCTCAGCAGAGTGCTGAGCGAGTGCAGTAGCACAATGAATTGGAAGGCAGTGGCCTTGGTAGCTTCCCAAGTTGGTCAGCTGTCTTTCAGGTTTCCTGCTGGAATTGTCCATCCTGTAGGACACACAGAGTCACAACTAGAACTCGGGTTTCTTGAGTCTGAGTCCTAAAGCAGCACGTTTTCCACTAGGCTGACATCAGGGTCAGCTTCAGAGGAGTAAGGACATATTAGAATTTCTGGACGGGAGCAGGGATAGAGATAAACTGGAGGGTGGGGTTTGACCTGGAGTCAGGGTGAGCTGGAATTTTAAGATTGAGTCATGGAGAGGGGACTCAGAAGCAAGGGGGTGCTGAGTGACGGGTTGGATACATGGGAAGGTGAGCTGAGCTGGAAGAGTCAGAGTTGAACGTAGATGTGGGGTCACAAGTAGTGCTGGGGAGGGAGGGTTGTGGGTGTGAGTGATGGGGCAAGATCTGGAATAAACTGTGATGGAAAATAAGACCAGGAGGTAGGGGCTTACCATCTGGATCAGGATATCTACAGTCCAAGGCAGAGAGAGACTCCCCGTACATCTTTCCATCCCTGCCATGGACTCAGTGAGGAGAAATACTGCTGGCTGAGCTGGAAGGAAAGGGTTACGGGGCCTAGGGCTCAGAAGAATGTCTAATAGGGACATAATAATGATGGTACTTGTTAAGCTCTTACTATGTGCCGGGCACTGTACTAAGCGTTGTGGAGGATACAAGCAAATCAAGTTGGACACAGGCCCTGTCCCACGTGGAGGTCACAGTCTCAATCCCCATTTTACAGATAAGGTAACTGAGCCACAGAGAAGTGAAGTCACACAGCAGCCAAGTGGTGGAGTCAGGATTAGAACCCATTACCTTCTGACTCACAGGCCCATGCTCTATCCACTACACCATGCTGCTTCTCTGACATGGCCTATGCACCCATTTAGTGGGATGAGGTGATGCAAGTCATGCAGAAGATATGTTTAATAAGAGGTCAAGGAGAATTAGGCTAGAGTCTGTTAGATTTGGCTAGGAAGAGGTCATTGGTCACTTTGGATGGAGCACTTTCATTGGAATGGAGGGGATAGAAGCTGGCAAAAGAGGCCCCAGGATAAAGCAGGACAACTCCTCCCACCCCCATGCTATTTGTTAAGCATTTAATATGTGCCAGGCACTGTCCTAAGCACTGAAGTAGATACAAGATACTCAGGTTGGACACATTCTCTGCCCCTCACAGGACTCGCAGTCTTTAATCTCCGTTTTACAGATGAGGTAACTGAGGCATGGAAAAGTGGCAGAGCCGGAATTAGAATGCAGGTCCTCTGAATCCCAAGCCTGTACTCCTTTCTGAAAAGAAGGTGAAGCGTTCCCTTTCAGGGAGGAGAGACAGAGGGGATGGGGAGTATGTTTGTGGACAAGGCAGGGGTGTGACAACCTCAGAACTGGAATGCTAGTGCAAGACACTGGCCGTTAAAATTGGAATTGAGCTCAGAATTGAGGTGGAAGAAGGGTCGCTATAAAACCTCTCCTATCAAACCGGGCATCTACTAGTACAGATTTCTGACAGATGAATTCGGACAAATTACCTCGATGAGCTAGTGATGGGGAAGCATTCCGAGTGTCCTGGGATGGTTGCACTTGATGTAGTCTGGCTGTGCAGACATGGGCAGTCTGCCAGAGAGCTGATTACAGTCTAGAGGGTCTTGGGTTGTAGCACCCTTGCTATGTCCTATTGACTCCTCTTGGAGCAGGGAAGGAGTTGTCTCTGCCCCAAATTGATCCCTGCAATAGTTGTAAAATACCATCTATATTTAACCTGGATATTACATCTGGGACAAATCCCCGAAAGCAAAGGGGATATGATATGAGGAGATATGATCTTTGCAACACGACAGTCACAGGAAATGTGCAAAAAGTAACACCAAGACTTCCACGCCATGTACTTGGACCTTACAAAAGCAGATTTAGGCTCTGGAAATTAGTCAAATAGTGACTGCTCTGAGAAATTCAGACTTGGGGGGGGGGTGGCTGAGGTCCGGCTTCACTTTCCCTGACGGAAATGGTGTATCTTCATGATGAGGCAGAAAATCTTACACATTTTGTGGTAGAAATTTTCCTCGCTAGAAACCCTTCTCCACTGTAGTATCCATTCTTTTCCAGTAGATGTCTTCAGTTCCTTAGGAATCGATATCTGGTCCGTCTCTGCTGTTAATCCCGCAGAAGTACCTAATAATCTGAACAGTATTAATTCCCACTGTCCAAATGCACTCTTCATGATTCTGAACTAAGCTACTCGTGCTGGGGCTGGAGGGGCTTTCAGTTCTGGAGGGCTGCAGGGAAAGGCAGTTATCTGTCAATCGATCCATGATATTTATTGAGTGCTTACTGTGTGCAGAGCACTGTACTAAATGCTTGGGAAAATACAGTACGACAGAGCTGGAAGACAATCCTTGTCCAGGAGGAGCTTACATTCTAAAGAACAAGTCACAAGACAGCGGCTGTATGAGACCTTTGCATACAGAACCTGATCACGTGGCCAAATGACATCCCACAGCATATGACCAAATGGTTTCTGCCAGTCCCGAATTAGAACAGCAGGGTATTCTGCTATTTCTATGTTCCCTTTTGGGTTGAAATTGAGAGAGCATAATGAGTTCCTAATTTTTTTGGAAGCGGTGTGGGATTTGCTCCTAGGAGACCCAGCCTTTGTGGCGCGGCCGTATTCAATTCATAGCTGCCAAATGGTGTATCTTCATGATGAGACAGAAAATCTGACACATTTTGCGGTAGAAATTCTCCTCGCTAAAAACCCTTCTCCACTGAAGAATCCATTCTTTTCCAGTAGATGTCTTCAGTTCCTTAGGAATTGATATCTGGTCCATCTCTGTAGTTAATCCCACAAAAGTACCTAATAATATGAACAGTGTTAAGTGTGGCTGATATTGAAGTTGGGTTATGTGCTAATTTTTTTTTTTACTTAACCACATATATAAAATTTGGGGTACTCAAACTGTTTTGGGAATACTGGAAGGAGCAGTATAGCATAGTGGATAGAGCACAGGCCTGGGAATCAGAAGGTCATGGGTTCTAATGCTGGCTCCACCTCTTGTCTGCAGTGTGACCTTGGGCAAGTCGCTTCACTTCTCTGTGCCTCAGGTACCTCATCTGTAAAATGGGGATTGAGTCTGTGAGCCCCACGTGACTGTCCAACTCGACTTGCCGGTATCCACCACAGCGCTTAGTACCGTGCTTGGCACATAGTAAGTGCTTAACAAATACAATTATTATTATTATTATTATTAGCAGAAGGATGGAATGGGACAGTGACCAGAGGCATGGTGATACGACAGGTACTGGAAAGAACAAAGGAAGTGCCGGGAAAGAAAGAACAGCAATCATAGAGTGCTGAGACAACTCCCCCAGCCTTTCCAGATTATGCATCCATCTCAAGAATACATCCATTTTAGGAGTGCTCCAGACCACCCCAAAGAGACATCAGAGGTGAGTAAACCCCCTCCAGGGCAGGGCAGGGCAGGGCCATTGGAAGGAATAAAAGGGGAACTTGGAGGGATGGTGGCTTGGTATCTCTTGGCCTCTTTGTGGGGGGCCTTCCAACCACAATGGGTCATGGGATACCAGGGGTGGTGCTTCAATACCTCTGTTTCCAGTGAACGGCATTGCTTTGGACTCCTTTACCTCTTGGCTTGTTCTTTGGGTATGAATTCCGGGATTTGGGGATGGGGGCATGTGGCTTTTTTTTGGGCGGGGGGCATGTCTCTTACAGGGACTTAAGAATGTTGTTGATGGAGGACAGGTGTCGACAACAAACAGATTCCCAGTCATGAGCCATTTTAAGGCAGTGCTCGGTTTACAATGTTTCCTGACCACTGGCATCAGGATCTCTGCTAGACTTACTCGTCTCAATTTGTGAGCACATTTAGAAAAGCAGCATGGTCTAGTGGAAAGAATATGGGACTGGGAGTTGGGAGACCTGGGTTCCAATCCCAGCTCTGCCATTTCCTGGCTGTGGGATCTTGGGCAAGTCACTTAACTTCTCTGTGCCTCAGTTTCCTTCTCTGTGAAATGAAGATTAAATAACTGTTCTTCCTCCATTTTAGAGTACCATGTGGGACAGCAGGGCCTCTCTGATCTGACTGCATTACATCTATCACAGTGTTTGGCACAGAGTGAGTGCTTAACCAATACCACAATAATTATTCTCATATTACCTAGGATTACCTCCCAGCTAAAACAAATGGCTGGAGGGATTGTCCTGGACAGACAAAGGGAATACTTTGGGGGCTGGATGTTGAATTCAGAGTTCCCTTTGAGGCTATCCAAACCCAGCCAGGAAACTGAGGTTAACAACTGGCCTAATGGACAAAATATCTCAGGCTTTTTCTGTCCTCTCTTGCCCTGTACGTTTACCTGCCACACATGCAAAATGGCTAAGGGTCAAAAGGGAGATTGACCTATGGCCAGCTACGCCTCTGGCATTCTTAGGGGGTCCAGTCCTAATAATACTATCTGGAGCCTTTCACAGCATGGCCTAGTGGCAAGAACATGGGCTTGGGAGTCCAAGGACGTGTGTTCTAATCCCAGCTCCGCCAATTTAGAGAAGCGGCGTGGCTCAGTGGAAAGAGCACGGGCTTTGGAGTCAGAGGTCATGAGTTCGAATCCCAGCTCTGCCACTTGTCAGCTGTGTGACCGTGGGCAAGTCACTTCACTTCTCTGGGCCTCAGTTACCTCATCTGTAAAATGGGGATTAAGATTGTGAGCCCCAAGTGGGACATCCCGATTCCCCTGTGTCTACCCCAGCGCTTAGAACAGTGCTCGGCACATAGTAAGCGCTTAACAAATACCAACATTATTATTATTATTAACTTGTCTGCTGTGTGACCTTGGGCAAGCCACTTAACTTCTCTGTGCCTCAGTTAATCCATTAGGAAAATGAGGATTAAGACTGAGCCCCACTTGGGACAACCTGATTACCTTGTATCTACCCCAGTGCTTAGAACAGTGCTTGGCACATACCATAATTATTATTATTAATCAACAAATACCATTATTATTATTTTCATTGCTATGTTCCAAGAAATGTATTAAGCATTGCGGAAGCTTCAAGAAGCGATGTGGCCTGGTGGAAAAAGCAAAGGGCCTGGGAGACAGAGGACCTGGTTTCTAATCCTGGCTCTGCCACTCATCTGCTGTGTGACCTTGGATAAGTCACTTAACTTCTCTGTGTCTCAGTTCCCTCATCTGCAAAATGGGGATTCAATACCTGTGCTCCCTCCTATTTAGACTGCGCGCTCCATGTGGAAGCTGACAATCTAGTATCTACCCCAATGCTTAGTACAGTGCTTGGCACATAGTAAGTGCTTAACAAATGCCATAATTATCATTACAAGATGATCAGATCAGCTACAGTCCCTGCCCTACATGGGGCTCATGATCTAAGAGGGGAGAACAGATACTGAATCCTCATTTTACAGATGAGGAAGCTGAGGTAAAGAGAAGTTAAGTGACTTGCCCAGGGTCATAGAGCAGACAAGTGGTAGACTTGAGATTAGAACCCAAGCCCTCTGACTCCCCAGCTTGTGCCTAGACTCCACTAGACCATGCTGCTTCTCAGTCCTGCCTCTACTAGTTTGGTGGGCGTGTTTTTCTTAGCTCTTTGCCTTCCGCTGTTTCTTATCTCTCTCTTCTTCCAGGTTGTTTACACTTCCTCTCCTCCAACTCGGTCTCCAATCCATCTTCTGTCTCCTCCACTCCACTGATCCTGTTCTGTCCAAGGTTACCAATGACCTCCTCCTTGCCAAATCTAGCCAACTTTACTCTGTCTTAATCCTCCTTGACTTCTTGGCTGTTTTTGACACTGTGGATCAGGCCCTTCTTCTGGAAATACTATCTAACCTCAGTTTTTCTAACACCATCCTCTCCTCTTTCTCCTTCTACCTCTTTGGCCAATCTTTCTCCATCTCTTTCACCACTTCTTCCTTTGCCTCCCATTCCCTAACTGTGGGTGCATCTCAAGGCTCAGTTCCGGGTCCCCTTGTATCTTCCACCTACTGCTTTGCATACAGTAAGCCCTCAATAAATACGATTGAATGAATGAATACACTCACTCTCTTGGAGAACTCATCCACTCTCCTGGCTCCAACTACCACTTCTACATGGACAATTTCCAAATTGACCTCTCCAGTCCCAACCTCTCTCCTCCTCTGCGATTTTCCTGCTCCTGCCTCCAACAGATCTCTCCACTTTGATGGCTTGCCAGAAGCTCCAGCTCAACACCCCCAAGACACCATTTCCCTCCCAAATCCCTGAGGCTGCTGATAGTCCCGGAAACACTATCACCTTTAACTAGAGGCACAGATGCTGATCTCCTCAGAGATCTCCATGGCAGCAACAAGACTTCCTTAGGTGCTCCATCAGATGACATTGGCTTTGCGTCATAGCAAATCGTCTTCAAGTGGTGTTGGTCCAACGCTGCAGATGCAGATCCCAGGTGCCCAAGCCAGTTAACGGGGCTCTGTCTCCCTAGGCAAAAGCGACTGTCGAGCTGGGCTGTTTCCTGTCACCCTCACAGGGGTGACACCACCAGTGTGACAGGACTCACAGTCAGCAGACCTCTTGGCTCTTTGTAATGGATCCCTTCTCTCCATTCAGTCATTCGTTCAATCGTATTTATCCAGCACTTGCTGTGTGCAGAGCACTGTATTAAGCGCTCTCCAGTCCCGATTCACTTGGGGTGACTTCCTCCTCCTCCCTTAGAGAGTTCCTTCAGCCCCCTTTTTCCCAGGGCCACCATCCTCGTCTTGTTTGTTCACCCAGTGAACTTCACTGACCCTGATTTTGTTAACCCGAGGTCTGAGCGAGAGGCTGGTCTACAATTCAGAGGGTTTTGGACAAACAGGCAAAGCAGGTGAGGACTCAGTTCAGTCAGTATGTGTCAGGAAAACTCCCCTAATGTGTCTCAGAATTAGGGTTTGGAATATGGAGCACCCAGAGTCTCGAGGGCCTAAGGGGGGCTTGGGACCACCAGGTGCGCCAGGGATTTGGAAGGAATGAGAGGTGCTGCTTTTAGCTGCCTTGCCTCTAGGAAAATCAGGTCTGGGGGAGGTAGGATGCTAGGATGGCTCCAATCATCCTTGGGTTAGCACAGTCCAGGAGAACCACCCCAGTCCCTCGAGTGGGGATACTCAAACCAGCAACCATCCTTGTCTGGATTCCTACATCAGTATTTATTGACTATCTACTGTGTGCAGAGCACTGTGCTAGGTGCTTTGGGGGAAGTGGTGTGGTCTAGTGTGTAGAGCATGGGCCTGGGAGTCAGAGGGATCTGAGTTCTAATCCCAGCGCTGCCTCGTCTGCCGTGTGACTTTGGGCAAGTCACTTAACTTCTCTGGCCTTCGTTACTTCATCTGTAAAATGGGGATTAAGACTGTGAGCCCCATGTTGGACATGGACTGTGTCCAACCTGATTAGCTTGTTTCTACCACAGTGCTTAGTACAGTGTTTAGTATAATTCATGCATCATTCAGTCGTATTTATTGAGTGCTTACTGTGTGCAGTGCACTGTACTAAGCACATGGGAGAGTACAGTATAACAATAAACAGATACATTCCTTGCCCAAAATGGGCTTACAGTCTACAGGGCATAGTAAGTGCTTAATAAATACAATTATCAAAGTAGGAAAAAAAATAAAAAAAAATGTTCTCTACTCTGAAGGAGCTTGTTTGCTCTAATTGTATAGGCATACCCTTTAGGTCAGTGAGGTAATATTCTTTGAAAATATGTTGTACAGGGATGGCTGTATCATGGGGTATGTTTTCCCATAGACCTCTTTGTTATAAATTATGATGTTCCAAAATCTCTGGAGAAGTGATATGAAATCCCTTTACGTGCTATATATCCTGTAATAATAAAGGTCACATATCTACTGCTTCATGTTAGTTAATGTAATTCCCAGCATAACATCACAACAGCAAATAAAGGGGGGCAGCAGAAGTAGAAGCTTGTTCTGCTCACTGTGATAGCAGTTTTTCAAATTAACAACTTCTCTGTGCCATCAGTAAAATGGGGGAAGACTGTGAGCCCCACGTGAGACTTGCACTGTGTCCATCCTGATTAGCAGTATTTACCCCAGAGCTTAGTACAAGGCCTGGCCCAAGGTCACACAGCAGTCAAATGGTGGACCCAGGACTTTCTTAATCCCAGGCCCGTGCTCTATCCACTAGGCAATGCTGCTTCTTGACTCCCTTTTCCCTGACTCCCTCTCCCTTCCACTTCATCCATACACTTAGATCTGTGACCTTTGGGCATTTGATATTTGCCCCACCTCAACCCCCCAGCACTTATGTCCATATCTATAAATTATATATATTAAAGATTATTTATATGAATGTCTCTCTCCCGTATACACAATAAGCTCATTGTGGGCAGGGAACATGTCTGCCAACTCGGTTGCATTATACTCTCCCAAGCGCCTAGTACAGTGCTCTGCACATAGTAAGTGCTCAATAAATGCCACTGATTGATCAGTTTCCCCATCTGTAAAATGGGGATTAAATATCTGTTCTCTTCCTTAGACTATTAGCCCCATATGGGACAGGGTCTTCGTTGGCTCTCAATGTATTATATTTACCTCAGCAGCTCCTTCCCCTGTTTCCCACTAGCAAGTGCTGTCTGTGATTTCATTCAATTGTATTTATTGAGTGCTCACTGTATGCAAAGCACTGTACTAAGTGCTTAGAAGAGTACAATATACCAATAAGCAGATATAGTCCCTGCCCACATCAAGCTCACAGTCTAGAAGGGGAGACAGACATTAATATACATTAATAAATACAAAATACATTTGTGATTTCAGTCTGAACAACAGGGCAGATCTAATTGTTAGTAATAATAATACTCATCATACTTATTCAGCACTTACCATGTGCCAAGCACTAGGGTAGGTACAAGTTAATCAGATTGGACACAGTCCCTGTCCCACATGGGGCTCACACTCTTAATCCCCATTTTACAGATGAGGTTACTGAGGCCCAGAGACGTGAAGTGATTTGTCCAAGGTCACATAGCAGGCTTGCGGCGGAGCCAAGATTCATTCAATTGTATTTATTGAACGCTTACTCTGTGCAGAGCACTGCACTATGCGCTTGGAAAGTACAGTATAGCAATAGAGAGAGAGAATCCCCACCCACAATGAGCTCACAGTCTAGAGGGGGGGAAACAGACATCAATATAAATAAAGATTAGAACCTGGGTTCTTCTGACTCCCAGGCCCGTGCTCTATCCACTAAACCACACCTCTCCAGCACATCCTCCCCCAGCAAGAAACATCCATTCTGGTGCCCCTGGCAGATCCCAGCCCCTCACCTGGAATCTCAGTTTTATTATCTGTGGTACACATGAGCACGGCCCAGAGCTTGGAGCAATATTGGTCACTTACCTTCCCACCCACACAGTCTATTGTGCAGGCTTAGCCTGCACTTTTATGGTGCATATGCTAGGCCTGACCACTAAAAATGAGTCTTTTGTGACTGAAATGTTGTCATCTTGGTCATCGTGTATGTTTGGTTGTCATGGTGAGGTCACAGCTCAGCTTTTAAGTGGTCAGCTTCATCTACAAGAGTGTGTGTGTGTGGCGGGGGGGGGGGAGGGTTCTTGTCAGTTTCCTCCTGGCACCATCTATTTGCTTCCTACATTCTGGAAACATCTTTAGCACTTTACACACAATCTTTTCTTCTTTTTTGGCATTTATTAAGCACTTACTATGTACCAGGGACTGTACTAAGCGCTGGGGTAGATAGAAGATAATCAAGTTGGACAAAGTGCATGTCCTACATGGGGCTCACAGTCTTAATCCCCATTTTATAGATGAGGGAACTAAGGCACAGAGAAGTGACTTACCCAAGGTCACACAGTAGACAAGTGTCAGAGCCGGGATGAGAACCCAGATCCTTTGGACTCCCAGGCCCATGGTCTATCCACTAGGCCACACTGCCTCTGCAGTTTGCTTTACTGCTTCTTTCTTGGGGAGCTGGTCACCCTGGAAACGGTGAACTTTCCCATCAGGGGCATGTCAACATTAATCCTTTTATTCCCCAGCATGCTTAGCACAATGCCTTGCAAAGACTATGTGCTTATATTATTTCATTTTTGTATCAAATTATGCAGGTGTGCCATCCAAGTATGTGTTCATATATATATACAGCAGAAGAAACTAGTCCAGTACCAGGTAAACTGACACAGGGCTCAGGCCAACTGCTAGCCAAAACGCCTAAGCATTTGAGAAAAAGGATAAGGCATGGTGGAAGGCAAACCCAGAACCTCTAGAATTATGGGCCTCAACCCCAATACAAGCCTGGTTGACAAAAAACCTGAGAGCTCACTGAGAGCCTCCAAGTTGATGCCCCAAAATAGATTCGAAACCCTATTTTTTTAATAGCTGAACCAGGAGTACTCTGTCTAGGATCCTACTGGCAATGGAGAGTAATGAGCTAATGAGATGTCTTAATAATTGTTACAGTTGTCCCAAAATAGTCAGATTCCAAACACTACTTTTAATAGCCAGTCATGGCGTACTCTGGCTAGATACACCAAGAGATGTCTTAATAATTGCTACAGTATGATCTTTCTCTTTTCTTCTTCAAGATGGTGATGGTGGCGGTATCTTGGAGAACCAGGGGTATTTCCTCAGTGTTCTATCTGTTGAGGATGAGTTTGTATAGATGCTTAAGCAGGGTGAGATCCCTCCGTGCTTCTAGATCACGACAGGTACCTTAGCCGGCCCAGGTGCTTTTCTTTTCCATTTTTCACGGCTCTGACTGCTGCGCTGACTTCCCCGGTCTTGGGGACAAGTGCTGGGTCATCACATGCTGGAAAGTTTGATGTTTAACAGGGCCTCCTCTTTAAGAGTCGAAAGTGTGTCGAGGAGAACACTGAAACGTTCTCGCCTCTCTTCAGGATTACCTTCTTGTCTGTGATGATACTGAAGCCATCTTCACTCTTCAGAGGCTCCAGGATGGTGTGAACGGGGCCATAGAATGTCTTCAACGATGTGTAGAAGTTTTTCGTTTTTTGGAAGTCTGATTAGTCCTGGCTCCCTCTCAGGATCGCACCTGGAGAGTTTCCAGTACTCTACCAGTCTCGACTATGGAAGGGAGAGTCGAGCAGAGGCCTACCCATTCCATTCCTAGCTTGGGCAGTGGCTAGCGAGTGGAAGGCAACCTGCTACAAGTCAAAACTCACCTGTGTTGGGCAGCGGCGGCATGGGAGAGAGTCGAGGGCGGAGACTTAAGTTTACTGCACGGAAGAAAGCAGGGGTAAGCCATTTCCATATTTTCACCAAGAAAACTCTATGGATACATTAGCAGAAAGATTGCAGATGAAGAGTGGGGTGTCCTGGGAGAGATGTGTCCATGGCATCGCTATGGATCGGAGACGACTCGACAGCATAAGACAAGACAAGATCAGTCTTGTATCTCTTCTGCTTCGGCACCTCACTACTGTCATGCATGCTCTTTAATTTCTTTATTTTAATGGTATTTGTCAAGCGCTCATTATGTACGAAGCACAAGCTGATCAGACACAAGTCCGTGTCTCACATGGAACTCTGAATTGTACTTTCCAAGTGCTTAGTACAGTGCTCTGCACACAGTAAGCGCTTAATAAATACGATTGAATGAATGAATGACTCACATTATTAAGCCCCATTTTACAGAGGAGGTAACTGAGGCACAGAGAAGTTAAGCAACTTGCCCAAGGTCACACAGCAGACAAGTAGTGGAGCTGTGATTAGAACCCAGGTCCTCTGACTCCCAGGGCCACTAGACCACATTACATTGCTTCACATGTTGCAATATAGGTTTAAATATACGTACATATCTTTAAATCTTTAAATTTAAATTATACATCATAAATTATTTATTCATATTAATGCCTGTCTCCTCTCTAGACTGTAAGCTTTTCATGGGCAGGGAACATGTCTGCTCATTCTGTTGTACTGTTCCAAACCCTTAGTACAACGCTCTGCCAATAGCACTCAAATACAATTGATTGAAAACCACACTTCGGTCTCAATTCTTGGGTGTTTCAAGACGCTGCTGGTGCAATAGATATTTGGAAGTAGGCCTTTAATCTCTATATCATTTGCATCGAATCAATCTTGATGAATCCCTCTGGCTGGGCCTAAGGTCTTGACAGGTGCCTGGAATACAGAATCATAGAGAATGGTCATTCATCGTGTGCATGTTGGGAAATGGGGCTTGATTTTCTTGTCTGGACAGGGTTTTGGTGCTGTTGCTGTAGAGCTCCCTGGGGACATTTTGGTTCTCCAGGAGCTTAGAGTTCAGCTGCTTGGGGTTTGGAGCCCGCTTTTGGATGTGATGATTCCAGGGATGGTGTGAGCAGGACAAATGTGACATGTGGCTTAAGGCATTTATTGCTCCCTCTCCCCTCCTTTTTTTCACTCTTCTCCCACTGCACCCCAGCCAGCACACTTTGTTCCTCTGAAGCCGACCTATTCATTTTACCTCTCCCACCGCTGTTTGGCTGCCTGGAACTCCCTCCCACTTCATAACCAACAGAGAAGCAGTATGGTCTAGTGGATAGAGCATGGGCTTGGGAGTCAGAAGGACCTGGGTTATAATCCCCGCTCTGCCACTTGTCTGCCGTGTGACCTTGGACAAATCACTTAACTTCTCTGTGCCTCAGTTACCTCATCTGTAAAATGGGGATTAAATCTGTGAGCCCCATGTGGGACGTGGATTGTGTCCGACCTGATTAGCTTGTATCTATCCTGTCCTTTAGTACAGTGCCTGGCACATACTAAGCATTTAACCAATACCAGAAAAACAAACAAACCAAAAACCACCAGACTACTGTTGTCCCCATCTTCAAAGTCCTTATAAACTCTCATTTCTTATGTCAGTGGTATTTATTGAGCACTTACTGTGTGCAGAGCATTGTACTAAGTGCTTGGGAGAGTACAATGTAACAGAGTTGATAGACACGTTCGCTGCCCATAAGGTGCTTACAGTCTAGAAGGGTAGGTTGAATAAAGTGCAATCCAAATGCAAGGGCGATGCAGAAGGGAGTCGAAGAAGAAATGAGGGCTTAGTCGGGGAAGGCCTCTTGGAAATAGATGTGATTTTAATAAGGCTTTGAATGTGAGGAGAGTGATAGTCTGTCGTCTGAAGATGGAGGGTGTTACGGGCCAGAGGCGGGATGTAGGTGAGGGGTCAGCCACAGGGTAGATGAGACTGAGGTATGTTGAATAGGTTGGTTTTTAAAGGAACTAAGTGAGCATGCTGGGTTGTAGTAGGAAATCAGTGAGGTAAGACAGGAAGGGACAAAGTGATTGAGTTTTTTAGAGCTGATGGTAAGGAGTTTCTGTTTGAGGAGGTAGATGGGCAACTGATGGTTGTGCTTGAGAAATGCAGGGAAACATGGACTGAATGGTTTTGTAGAAAAATGATCCAGGGAGCAGAGGAAAGTATGGACTGGAGTGAGGACAAACAGGTGACAGGGAAGTCAGCAAGGAGAGTGATGCAGAAATCAAGGTGGGGTATGTATAAGCTCCTTGTGAGAAGTAAACATGTCTACCCAATCTGTTATATTGTACTCTCCCAACTGCTTAGTACAATGCTCTGCATACAGAAAGCACTCAGTAGATATCAGTGATTGATTGAGGCTTTCCCTGATTAATCTCTAATCTCCACATCATTCCCTCCGAACTGCCACTTCAGCTCTTGTGCATCACCTAACACTTGCATACTCAAAGCACAACTCCTACCTTGCACTTCTGTATGTATCTTTATCCTCTATTGCTTCCTCCTACCTGATACTTTAGTATCTGTCTCTCTTGCTGGATTGCAAATTCTTTGAAGGCAGGGATCAGGTCTACTAGCTGAACTGTACTCTCTCTAATGCTTGATCCAGTGCTCTGCACTGGGTAAGTGCTCGATGAGTAATCAATCAATGGTATTTGAATTTGGGTGCCGGAGGCGGTAGCGGTTGTTGAGGAGGGTCTTGGCGATGGACTTTAGGGACGGCAGCTTCTGCTTAGGGCGTGGCCTTCATCTGTCTGAGCACCCCCATAGGCTCCTGCGAGGCACAACTCCTAGGTCTGATGGCCAGAGGCCCGGAGAATTGAACTCTTTCTAGTTGAACTCTTCGGCTTTATTTTTTTTTTCCTAAATGGTATGTCAAGTCCGGGAATGCCTCAATTTCATTTGTGCTTTTTCATCATTCTGCAAGAACTCCTGAGCCACTGGATATGGTGAGGCTCCCCAGTGGAGCTTTGGGGAATCTACCCCTTCTGGGAAGTCGGCACCTGGGGTGGGCATTTTCTGAGGCCGAGGTATCTGTTTTATAGTATTTGTTAAGCGCTTACTATGTATCAGGCACTGTTCTAAGCGCTGGAGAGAGGGAACCGAGCACTCCCTGGCTGTTATAACTGCTCTGTCTCAATTCCTCAATACCATTCATTCAATCGTATTTACTGAGCGCTTATGGTGTGCAAAGCACCACAATAAGAGCTTAACCGGATTGTTTCATCACCATAGTATCCGTCCATACTGGGAGCAGAAATGCAGATAGGGACTGCCTGCTCTTGTGCAGTTAGGGACTGACTGCTCTTGCCCGAGGCTCCCAACCCAACTCCCTTCCCGGCCCCTGAGGTCCTGACTCCTTCACTGGGCACTTTCACAAAACCAGCCAGCCTCTCCCCATTAGCCTCGCCTATTACTAAGCTAGGTCCCAGCCCCTGCCAGCCCCTCCCACCCCCTGCCCAGCATTTAGGAAGCAGCATGGCGTAGTGGATAGAGCCTGGGCCTGGGAGTCAGAGGGTCATGGGTTCTAATCCCGGCTCTGCCGCTTGTCTGCTGTGTGACTTTAGGCAAGTCACTTCACTTCTCTGGGCCTCAGTTACCTCATCTGGAAAATGGGGAATAAGACTGTGAGCCCTATGTGGGACAGGGACTGTGTCCAACCCTATTTACTTGTATCCACCCCAGTGCTTAGTACAGTGCCTGGTACATAGTAAGCGCCTAACAAATACCATTATTATTATCATTATTATTGGATTGGCTCAATCGATGGTACTCATGATTATTGATTGATTCATCTTGTAGGTCCTTCTGTTGCATTGTGGGGTAGGCCTTTGCACAAAGCCATACCCACACCCACACAGATACACACTCATATCCACAATGGCTTCTGACACATTGAACAGCTGTACTACCTCGCTGGCCACCCATCCTGGGCCCCAGAGTGTCATCACAGGACCTCTTTCCCACCTTGCTTTGCTCCATCATGGCAAGGAGGACACGAGCAACAGCAGGATGAGGCCTCCACAAAACGCAGAATGTTGGGAAGGTCATGGCAGCTGTGACCATTGGACTCTGAACCATGAGGAGCCCCAAATTCTGCTCTCTAGCCATAGTTCCTTACTGTTTTGTCATAGGCTGCATTTGTCTTGGTCTTTTGTAATGTCTTAGTTTTTTATTGTTTCATTTCTCTTTAGGTGTCTGTCATCAGTTCCTTTTCCCTCTTTATTCATATACTGTAAGGCCCTTGAGAACCAGGGACCCTAATTTGCCCCTGGGTATTCTTTCCCAGCACTTAGTTAAGTGCTTTGCACACAGTAAGCACTTAATAAATACTATCACCACTACATTCACCCACATACCGACAATGCCTGCATATTCATTCATATCCTGAAGTGGCTGCTCTCTCTTGCTGAAGTAAGTCAAAAAGAGAGAAAGATAACTCGAAGATCTCTCTTATCTCATTAGAGGATAGTTTGTACATTTAGCTTCCTTTAGCTGAGAGAGCTATTCTCTCCCCCACTACATGCCAGACTGGCTTTGCTGTTCTTTATGAGCACACTGCACAAACTGTTCGCACAACTGGTATCAATGGTTCTTTCCGCTCTGGGTTTCACTGACCTAACCCTGAGAGGCCGGATCTCAATGAGCAGAAAAATTTATTAGGTGACTCGCCATGTGAGAAAATAGGCCTAAAATAAAGTTTTGGATTTGGTCCCCCTATCCCCAAATGATGTTACAAGATAAAAATCTTCACAATTTGCGACGAAAAAGAGCAGGTTGGGTCATTGTATTTCTCCTCTAACCCGCCAGCAGTCCTTCAAAGTAAGAGAACAATAGCCGGTATTTCAGCCCCCAATCCCATCTCTGCCCTGGCATGAGAAGAGTTGCCGAAGCCTCCTGCCTGCTTCCAAGGAGGAGAGAGATCAGCAGTGACTGCAGCAGTCTGACCTGATGGTGAATGACTGAGGGCATTCTGACCTAGCAGTGGGAGCCCTAGCAGCCAACCTGTCTCAAGCACAGAAGCAGCCAGGGCCTGCCAGGAAACACCGCCCCTCTTCCTCCAGCCTGTTCACACCTCAAAGTTTTTAGCAATAAGAGAAGACAATATGCTTCTATGTGCAGACATGTCCCGGGTGTAGTCGCTAAACACGGATTCAAAAATTATTGGATTTTTCCCAATAACCTAAGCAAAAGGGCTGGGTTCAAATCAAGCAAGAGGAAATCCTTCCTCATTCGGTGAGAGGGAAGTATATGAATTTTTTTGCCTGGCATGAAGTTGCTCAGGCAGAAAATAGCATTAGGTTCAAGATAAATTTGGATAAATCCATAATGGGTTATGACGAGGAAAGTTAGGAATGTAGAAGGGAGACACTGGAGATAGTAGATGGTCTGTCCCTAATCAACAGGGTGGATATCCAGGAAAGCAAACTTCACATGGTTCCTTCAATTGTCCTGTTTCTTGCCACTGTCTGAGACATAATCCTGGCCTGGGTGGACTTTGGGTCTGATCCAGCATTGGCATTTGCTCTTTGTTTTATGACAAAGACATGAGGATTCTTCCACTGTAGAAAGAATTAGGTTCATATATGTACACTAGAAAAAATAGTGTCAGTTGGGTTGTTTAAACTAGGTGAGTGAACCAAAACATTTCTACCCTCTGTGGAGAGTGGGGACTGGTGAAATGCTTGAAAATGATTTAAAATTATTTGGGTGGGCAGAAGTTGCAAACATTTTGGAAATGCTCAGAGATTAACCCTTCACTTCAGGGAAAAGCCAACAAACTTGCTGTGGAAACCTGGATTATTAAGGTCAAAATGTGTTTTGGGGCCTGATTTATTTGGATAATTTGCTACTGAAGGCCCAGGCCCTAATCATTAGACATAATTGAAATCTTTCAGAAAAAAATTAGCTGGGCATGCCACTGTTTTTACTTGTCCCTACTTTTCATAGTAGAATAAACTAGTATCTTTAATGTTCCCCAGTGTAGTGCTTCCAGTTGATCTTATGAGTATAGTGTTTGATGCAGCATTTGTTCGGCTTTGTGGAAATCAAACCTCCGATCCACTTTTTTTTGTAATCAGGTTTGGCCATTGGCTAGTTTGGACAAAGGACACTACTCGACGTAATGCTATGCTTAATATTTTATTTTTTTTTTCTTTCTGTAAACATAATATGCTCTGTAGGCACAATATAACCAAAGCTCTAAAGCAACAAATACAACTAAACAATGTTTCGGTTCACTTCAATCAGGCTCCAATTACAGAGAGGCCTTCCTAGTTCCTTAAGGCAAATTGAGCTTATCTTTTCTTTTGATTCAGAAAAACAACTGCTTGGATTGAAAAACGGTGTCTGAAATGAGAATCGAAGTAAATTTTCCACACGTTTTTTGTTTGTTTTTTATCCTAATACCATGGTCAGATTTTGGGTTTGGCAAATTCTAACTTCAAAGAGAGGCAGCATTCTGCAAAGGAGTGATGTAGAGCAGCATGCTGATTAAACACGTTCGTGGTCAATGACGTTACTTTCTGTGGAGTTTCAGCAAGTACTTGGAGGGTAGGAACACTTTTTATTTTTTCATTTGCTATTATTTTCTGGACTGTGAGTGGGCCTACTTGAAATGATCAGAAAGAACTACAAAGAAGTGGCTATTTTTCATTATCACTCTCTCCCCACTTTCCTGACATGCCAAGGTACATTTTGTCCTGACTGAATGGTAGCTAAATCCAAACTCAGGAAGTGATTGTCCTGGGTAGTAGCTAATCGTGACAATCTAACTGGCTTGTTACTTTACTTCCTCAGTTGTCTGAGAGAATATCCTGGTCTAAGAAGGACTCTGGTCAGTTTGGAGTTGACTCAACCCCTCCAACTTGATTCAGAGAGGTGACCGTGCTTGGCAAATGAAATCAGCCTAACTTGACTACAGCCAAATATATCTGCTCACAATACCTATTCCATCATGTCAGATCAATATTTGTTACAAGAGATGTTCGCCACCACTACAAACCCAGAGTCAGACCAAGGAAAAGGAGGATTCATTCTCAGGCAAGATTTTCTGCAAGTGCAATTTTGTCCCATGCATCCTTGGAAAGCTGTACTGAGTTTAGCAGAGAAAGTAGGGCTTGGTGGATTCCTTTTTTTCGGTGTCGGGCGTGGGGGGGCGGAAACTGGTCACCATCACTTGCACAACTAATGCTGTGTTTGTAAGGGGCCAGAGCCATCCATTTAGGGGACTATGACCCAGACAAAACAGGGGAACCACCTCCTTGAAAAAATTCAGCTTAAAAAGATGAGATCACTTCCAGGTGACTGTTCCTGCCATAGAGAGGTAGGTGTGTTAGATGTGTTTTTGATTGAGTACCAAAGATTGAACTTTTCTTTAGTGAGTGAGCCCTCCCAGAACCAAGATTGATCAGTCTGTTGCTGATTTAGGTGGAATACAGCAGCTCAGATAGGGCTGTCCAGAAGCTCCATGCTGTTCACTCTGCGCTGTTCACTGGGATTCATGTAGCCGTAAGAGTGTTTGGCATTAGGGTTGGTGAGGAAGGTGTTATTATCCCATCCAAATACTACACTATTTGGGTTAATGAAGGAACAAGGAAAAATGCATGGTTGACAGCGAGGGAACGAGCATTAAACATGGCAGGTCAAGCCATTAATGAAATACCACTTCATTTGTCAGGTTAATGTGGAAATACGGAAATAATCACACTCTCTCAGTTAAGACTTTTGCCACTCTCTTTGAAGCACTCTAACACCTACTCTTGTATTAAAAATGAGGCATCTTTGAAGTACGAGATGAAATACAGTGGCCAGAGAGGAGGGTTATATCTGATGTCATCCCAGCCCATGGTACCCAACCAGATATTTTTTCTAGCCTTCTCTATCGCCAGACTCACCAGTTGAAAACCATGCCTTCGATGCCTGGAAGTGCTAGCGGAAGGGTACTGCTCGATATGGTGAAATAACAGATTCAGTGGGAAGAGAGATCTGTCTAAAGCTACCTGGAGTGATGAGTGGTTCAGAAAATTCTTCAGGTATGGCAATTCCCCTGACCTGCAAAAGTGTTTCCAGCTGAACCCCTGCCTTCTCATGACAGAGATGCTGAAAAGACTTCAAAGGCTGGGGTGGCATCAGACCCTTTGGGAGAGGGAACAAAAATGAAGGGGATGGGGGCTAGGGGAAACATCATACGAAAGGGACACCATAGTGCTGCACTGAATGGAGATGGCACTGAAGTTCCAAAACAACGATGATCAACGGCTTATAGCTCGGCTGACGGCAGACAAATACAACACACACTGTACTACAGCATTTGTTCACTGGTGCACAGAATAGATTTCCCAGCCTGATTCCCTTCTTCCAAATGCGCCTGCAGGTTCACCTTTGCGGCATGGAGTCATCACTGGATAAATGGCATGCGCTCCTTGTTTTCTCCATCCCCCTCGTGATCCTCCTCCTCTTCTCCGGCTTCGCTAGTCTCGGTGCTGTCATTGGCCATCTATAGGCAAACGGAGGAAACGGTGAGTGCTTCTGGGCTCAAATGCTCCTCTCCCTCATCACATCCAAAGCCAGATCCAGGGCCCGATGGAAGACTGACCCACTGTTCCTGAAGCTGCATTTGTTTTAGAAGTACATGGTCACAAAAAGTTGGATTGAGACTTTATTCTGAGAGGTGAGGTGGCCTTGGACATTTTTGGAGTGGGAAGAAAAATGAAGGGAACTGAGGCCGGGGGTTGAGGGAAAATATCACTCAAAGGGATCCCCATAAGGCTGCACCGAATGGCTCTTCAGAAACAAACAAGACCATCAGAATGCAGACCTGCATGGCCAACTGGCCTAGTAGTAGCGGTTATCTGAGAGAAAAGCTTTCAAAAATGGAAAGCTCACCCCAGCGAGGTGGAGAACAGGAAAGTCCCAAAGGAGTGGCAGGTCAGCCAGGAAATTAAGCAGGGCTAAAAGGAGTTTGCTAAAGCCAATAACCAAAGAGTCTTCAAATATATCAGAGGCTGGAAGCTGGTTAGGGAATCCGTGTGAGCTGATTGATGATTGTAGACCGTAAGGTGCACTCAGGGATGAAAGGGAGATTTCCTAGAGTCTCGGTTAACTTTTAGCTAGGTCTTTATGGGAGAGAGATGGTGTTTTTCATAGCAGACAAGGCAGAGGAACGGGATCAGACTGTGGCGACCACAGGGGGTGTTTTAGACCAGACTGAAGCTAGATGTAAAAAAAAAAAATCCCTGGGATCTGGTGGCCTCCACCTGAGAGTTCTGAAGGAATTTGGAGAGGAAACTGTGGAACAATTAATATGAGTGGTCTATTGTTACCAGAGGCCTCTGGGCTGAGGATAGGCAGATAGCTAATGTAACTCTTATCTATGAAAAGGGTTCCAGAAGTGATACCGGGCGTGTGTAGGAGGGAGGTTTTTGACTGGGAAGTCTCACTTCCATCCCTGGAAAATTAGTAAAATCCATAACCAAGCTTAGGATCTATGAGCTATCTGAAAAACACCACCTACTTAAAAACAATAGGACCTTGATGACAGAAAATGATGCCACACTGATCTGAGAGAATTTTTGAAACTGGCCGGGATATAGGGGAAGCCGTGGGTGGAATGTACTTATATTTTCATAAAGTCTGTGACAAGTTTTCACACTAAAAGCCTGTTAAAAAAAATTAGTTATCGATTTAAAAACTGGCTGATAGGTCTAAATGGCCATTTTTCAGGCTGGAAAGTGCAATTAGTGGAGTCCTCCAGAGATCTGTGCTAATAGTAATAATATCAATTAATAATATTTATTGAACATATACTGTGAAGGGCCCTGTATTGAGTCCTTGGTTGAGTACAATAGAATTAGTAGACACGATCTCTGCCATTAAGGATCTTACAGTAGAGTAGGGGAGACCAACACTAAAATAATATCCAGGTAGGAATAAGGGGAAAAAAGGGGGATATATTTAAGACTTAATGCTTAAATAATAGGATATGTAAGTGCTATCAGAGGTGGTTAGTACCCAAGTGCATAAAATGGAGCGGAAGGGCTGAAAAGGAAGGGTTGGCGGGGACATATAATTGTGGGAGATTGGAAATTAATCAGGGAAGGTCTCCTGTGATTTCAGAGATGTTATTTCAGAAGAGTTTTGAAGATAGGGAGAACTGTGGTTCACTGGTTTTGAAAAGGGAGGAAGTTTCAGGAAGAGGGAAGGGTGTGAGCAAGAGGTCAGCAGAAGTGGAGAGTGCGAGTGTGTAGTAGGGGAAGAGAGTAGATAAGTAAAAGGGAGAGACCTGGTTGGGTTATATACATACATATATATATATATATATATATATATGCACATATACACACACACACAAATAAAGAGGTAAAAAGAGAGAGAGAGATTTGTCCTGCATGTTCAAAGTAGCCTCTGGTAGTGAAATTCACCTACTGTGTGCGTCTGTGCTTGAAAAGGTCAACATGGGATCCGCAGTACTGACCACATTGTACTCACAAAAAGGCAGTCTGATGTGCTGTCACTTCTGATGCTTGCAGCACCTGGCACTATTTTTGAGTTTGACTCCTCTCTCATTCCTACTCAAAAAGGGCCATGTCTTTTATGATCGCAGTATTGCCATACTGGCCTATCACTGGCAATTGACTCCCAGTTTTCAGTTGGGCTGAAACATTTTTTGAAGTTTTACTGAATCCTTAAAACATTTCCTGGGCCCTCCTTAATTTTGGTTTTTGGTTTCCCAATTTCAGTTCTCTGTAGAGCAGATGATTAGGTATTCTGCTCTTACTCATTCTTCTCATGTGTTCCACCCAGTGTAGCTGTGTTGAGGTCAATGCTAGAAGATTGACTTCATCCTAGAAGTTCAGTGTCTTTGATCCTGCCTTGTCATTTAATGGAGTTAATAAATGGCACTGAGAGAACTGTTTAAGGAATCATGTGAGGCTTTTGTGTGTAGTTCAAGTCTCAGCTGTAGAAACGTTTGGACAGCACTACAGCTGTCAGAGTCAGAGGTCATGAGTTCTAATCCCGGCTCTGCCACTTGTCTGCTGCGTGACCTTGGATAAGTCACTTAACTTCTCTGTGCCTCAGTTACCTCATCTGTAAAAATGGGGATTAAAAAATGTGAGCCCCAAGTGAGGCAATCTGATTACCCTGTATCTACTCCATCACTTAGAACAGTGCTCAGCACATAGTAAGCACTTAACAAATACCATAATTATTGTTATAATTAATATTTGGTCTGAAGCCAAATATGTTGTTGTCACATTCTGTTTGAAAGCCTCACACTCGCATTCTGTTTGATCTTCTTGATTCAATTATCTATTTCCTTGCCTTTAAATTAATTGAAGCTGATAGTCGGGAGTTTCTGTTCAATTCAAAGAGGAATGGAGTGTTTTGGGGAGATGGGTTCAGAAAAATGATCCAGGCAGCAGAGTGAAGTATGGACTGGAGAGGGGAGAGGCTAGAGACTGGGAGACCAGTGAGAAGGCTGATGCAGTAGTGAAGCTGGGCTATGACAAGTGCCTGACCCAAAGTTGTGGCTGTTTGGAGAGGAAGGAGCAGGTTTCACAAAATGTTGTTAAGGAAAGACAGACGGGATTTACTAACAGACTGAATATAAAAGTTGAGAGAGAGGAGTCAAGTATGATGCCAAGGTAACAGGCTTCAGAGATGGGGAGGATGGTGGTTCTGTCAATTGTGATGAGAAGATTTGGAAGGGAAGAGTTCAGTTTTGGACATACTGAACTTGAGATGCTGGTGGATTATCCATGTAAAACTCCCTCGATGGTCAGGGCCTGTGAGGTAGATTTCGGGGTCATCCACATAGGGGATGAATGAGTTCTCAGAGGGACTGAGTTTAAATTAAGAAGTGGAAGGGGACTCAGAAAAGAGTTTTGGGGAAGGGCAGAAAAAAAGAGGTAAAAGATGAGGAATAGGGAGAGGGAAGAGAATTATGGTAGGAGCGGGGGGGAGCCTTCTGCAACAGCTGTTCCCCAAACCTTACCTTCTTTTTCCATCATGTCTTGAGGTTACTGGCTGTGAGACCTTGTCCACTAACTCTATGATACACTCCCAAGCACTCAGTACAGTTTTTGGCACAGTACAGTAGGCTTTCAATATCTATTTACTGATTGAAAGATGGGTGAAGCCAGGGCCTCGACACCTGCTTCGGCCCCAACTTGGCTCTCCAGAAGAGACAGCCAAGACATAAGGCTGTGGAATAAATCAGTAATTTTCTGAGTCTGGAGAGGGAGCTCGCTGTTCCTTGGCTGTCCTTGATAGCGCTAGTTGATGCTTCCTCAGCTTTTATTCTGAAACTGCAACCGACTCTAAAATTAGCCTCTCCTGAGGGACAGTATCAGGGATAGAGGAGAAAATTAGCATCAGGGAATTTTGGCCCCAAAGCCATCAGCAATTGTCGTTTATAACCGGAGTTACATTTGTCCCATGATTGTCTGGTTTATTAGGCTGTTAGAATTCAAGTCCTATATTGAATGTCTACCTGTTGGAGCAAAGGAGTCCTGAAATTGTGTTGACTCCTGGTTTCTGAAGGTTGGAAAATGGAACTTAATTACCCATCTCTTTTCTAAGTCATCCATCTAGATTTGAGTCTGACATCTTCCTCATTAGAAAAAAAAATTGCCCAAACCATTCCTACAGAGCAAGTTTAGATTGAATGATCTCATTGTGCCACCTGACAGTTTTGTAGCTTTCCTCAAACAAGGATGAACTTCTCCACAAGCCTAAGAGTAAGAAAAATCACACAAGGAGCATTTAAAGCATTATGTGGCTCTGATAAATGTTTTGTGCAATTTTCAGCAGCTGATCTGGTCAGGAACTCACATGGCCAGAAGACTTAGGGCACTGGGCCTGATTATTTGGGCTGAGAGTTTTCCAGACTTTGGTGGCAAGGCCATGTTTGTTCTGCCTCCTGCATTTTAGGGCACTAATATGGGTTTTATCCTGATCCAAAAACATCCAGTGAAATCTTTGGGAAGCACAGGGGCTTCCTTGTAGAGAGACAGATGGCTAGGCAGCTCCGTGACTGAATGCAAATGAATACCTTGTTTCCGACCAGTTGTTGGCGAGCGAGAAATTCACTTAGGATTCATGGAAGGAATCAGAATAAGACATCGTGACTGTTGATTCTACCTTTTTATCGGTAAGGACTTTTGTGGAGCACTATAGTCGGCAGCCCACCCAGGTTGGCATAGACAGGCTTCGCACTTACCAGAGGAGTTGGAGCTTTTTCTACATCCAGGATTAATTTTCCTATGTTCCCTCTGTCATGGATTCTCTGCATGGCCTCCTTCACCTGGGAAAAAAGGGGCAGATAGAAACAGTCATAAGACTCTACAGGGAACTTGCTAGCAGAACAGACTGTGGGGTATTCCCCAGGGGGCTTCAGGACCCCTTTCCCTTACAATTCCAGGGTTTCTCTGGACTCACCACTTGAACCCATGCCTGACCAAGGCTGGGAGCTTCCAGCTACTTTCTTGAGCCCTTTGGAAGCAAGCATTCAAGAAAGAGGGAGGAGAAATGAAACGATAATCAAAAGATCAAAGCTTCCTCTCTTCCTGCCTTAGGCTTCATTTGGGAGTGGTGGCAACAGATGATCTTGTGTTATTAATTGCTGTAAGTCAATAAGGGAAAGTTTACAAATGTCTTAGAAAATGAAGAGAGGAAGTAGGAAGAAAAACTCCTTCAATCAAGAACCCACCAATTGAGAGATCATTCTGATGTATGATTTCCCAGAACCCTCGTGACAGACCTTCTAGGAAAATATCCTTTGGGTGTGTGGGTGTGCAGGGAACATTCCTAGATGTTATTTAATTGCTGAAGATTTTGCCATAACAGAAGAACTCAAAGGTATTTTCATGCCATCCCTTCATTTTTGGCATTTCCATTAGGCTGCTGTACTTTCACTAACTTCCACACAATTAACTTTTCAACTTTTCCTGGTCTTGGTTTGAATACATTGTTTAACAGAGAGAAGGATAGCTTGGAATGTCAAGGAAAATTAGTTTGGGGAACCTGGAATGATATCTTAAATTTAAAATTACTGCTCCATGTTTCAAATAAGATTGAATATGACTAAAGATTGTGGAATGAATAATAGGTAGTAAAGTCCTCTTAACTACTGTCTCCAGCCACCTAGCAGGACTGGTGAAGGTAAATTGGGAAGCTTCGACCCTGTAGACACCAAATACCCAGCTCAGCCCCACCATGGAGTGCAGATGGCTCACTTTCCTGGGGCAGTAATTTTCCTGGGCAGGTTCGCAACTCTCAATGGGGACCTTTTTGGGTTTTTTAATACGGTATTTGTTGCGTGCTTACTATGTGCCAGGTACTGTACTAAGGGCTGGGGTAGATACAAATTAATCAAGTTGGACACAGTCCCTACCCCACACAGAGCTCAAAGTTTTAATCACCGTTTTACAGATGAGGTAACTGAGGCACAGAGAAGTTAAGTGATTTGTCCAAGGTCACACAGCAGGCAAGTGGCAGAGCAGGGATTAGAGCCCAGGTTCTTCTGACTCCCAGGCCTGAGCTCTATCCATTAGGTCATGCTGTGTCTCTGGGCCTGGGTCAGTTATTGCACCTCCAAAACAGTGAGCTAGTTACTCTGTCCTATCGAGTTAACTGGGCCTGTCAGATGCTACAGGAATGCTTTCTAACCTTCTCCCTTTGAGCCCAAGGGGAGACGGTTGGAAGGCCCCATTCCATAGAAGTTGGTGGGTCTGGTCCTAACTGTATCAGATTGCCCTCGCTCCTGCCGACAGGTGCCGGACTTTTTTTCTTATGGTGTGTGTTAAGCACTTGCTATGTACCAGGTACTGTACTAAGCCCTGGGGTTAATCAAGTTAGACACAGTCCATGTCCTATATGGGGCTCCCAGCCTTAATCTCCATTTTAAAGATGAGGTAACTGAGGCACAGAGGAAGTGAAGTGACTTGACCAAGGTCACACCACAGATAAATGGCAGAGCTGGGATTAGAATGATTAGAGAAGCAGCGTGGCTCAGTGGAAAGAGGCTTGGGAGTCAGAGGTCATGGGTTTGAATCCCGGATCTGACACTTGTCAGCTGTGTGACTGTGGGCAAGTCACTTCACTTCTCTGTGCCTCAGTTACCTCATCTGTAAAATGGGGATGAAGACTGTGAGCCTCACATGGGACAACCTGATTACCCTGTATCTATCCCAGCGCTTAGAACAGTGCCCTGCACATCGTAAGCGCTTAAAAAATACCAACATTATATAATTTTTTTTTATACCCAGAATCTAGGGAATCAGAAACATTTTCCCAATTGTAGCTTATTATAATAATAATAATAATGTTGGTATTTGTTAAGCGCTTACTATGTGCCGAGCACTGTTCTAAGCGCTGGGGTAGACACAGGGGAATCAGGTTGTCCCACGTGGGGCTCACAGTCTTCATCCCCATTTTACAGATGAGGTAACTGAGGCACCGAGAAGTGAAGTGACTTGCCCACAGTCACACAGCTGGCAAGTGGCCGAGCCAGGATTCGAACCCATTATTATCTGATTGCACAAGGCAGCCATAGCATTAATAATAATCCTGACACTTTGCTTAACATTTATTTTTAATTGTGTCCATGTCTGGCTTTTTTTCATGTGTCCAATTTTCATTTCCAATTTTTCATGTGCCCTGTCCAATTTTCCCTCCCTCCTGAGTCACCCATGCACTTGAGTCCATACCCTCAGTGCTCGGCACATAGTTAGCACTTAGCCAATACCACAATTATTAGTGATGAATTGGAGCCAGCCAAATTTAAAAGGGCAAAACCAGAGTAACAAAGTAAAATGGCCTCCCTTCCCCTGAGGCCAGGAATTGTTTGGGTTGGGGTCTGGCTATGTTTAGACAGAGAGGGACTCAAATTTCTTAAACTTTGTTTGCTTCAAGTTGTCTCAATCCATGGCAATAGTAGAGAAGATAATAATGTATTGCCCGAGCCTAGTCAGTCTCTACTTTGCAAATGAGACTTAATGCTAGGTTCTCATTAATGTTTCATCATATTGTGTTCGATTTCCTTTAGCACACAGCCATTAGCATTCAAATTAGACCACTTAATAATAACCAAAGCAATCTGTGTGAGTTAAAAATAGTAAAAGATATATCACATAAGCTAAAAAGCACTAATTGCCTCATGTATCACTTTGTGTAGATGAGAAATTCAGGGTTAGTCTCAGAAGACTCGAATAACATCATCAAGTCTGAAGCAGCTCGTCCACCATTCAACTTGGTTGTGGAGCTATGATTCAGAAACACATTTCTGGAGCTGAACACGGGTGGTGGCTAATGAATCTTAATATAGTTGAGGTTTGAAAATAATAATGCTAATAACTGTGGTGTTTATGAAGTGCTTACCGTGTGCCAAACACTGTTCTAAGCCCTGGGGTAGACACAAGATAATTGGGTTGGACACAGTCCCTGACTCACATGGGGCTCACAGTCTTGATCCCCATTTTACAGATGAGGGAAGTGGGGTACAGAGAAGTTAACTGACTGGCCCAAGGTCACACGGCAGATAGATTAAGACTGTGAGCCCCACGTGGGACAACCCGATTATCTTGGATCTACCCCAGTGTTTAGAACAGTGCTTGGCACATAACAAGCACTTAACAAATACCATCATCGGAGCCAGAATTAGAACCCACGGCCCCTGACTCCCAGGTCCGTGCTCTTTCCATTAGACCAGTCTTAAGGGCTAAGTGGTCAACATGTAGGTGGACACAGAGCCTTGAAGGTCCAGTTGTTGGACAAACCTGGGAGACACTGAGAACAGTTTGACCAACCAAAGTGAAGTTTATCTACTGAACGACAGAATCAAATCTCACAGTCAACTGACTGGAATGTGTCTGCCAACTCTGTTGTATTGTACTCTCCCAAGTGCTCTGCACAGAGTAAGTGCTCTAATTAAAACCACTGATAATGATGATCAACTGTGAGCTCGTCATGGTTTAGGAATAATAATAAAGATGGTATTTGTTAAGCGCGTACTACACACCAAGCACTGTTCTAAGCACTGGGGTAGATACAAGATAATCAGGTTGCCCCACGTAGGGCTCACAGTCTTAATCCCCATTTTACAGATGATGTAACTGAGGCACAGAGAAGTTAAGTGAATTGCCCAAAGTCACACAGCTGATAAGTGGCAGAGTCAGGATTAGAACCCACAACCTCTGACTCCCAAGCCCATGCTCTTTTCACTAAGCCACTCTGGTTCTCTAGGAATGTGTCTATTTGTTGTTATATTGTACTCTCCCAGATGCTTAGTACAGTGGTTTACACACAGTAAGTGCTCAATAAATACGACTGAATGAATGCTAAATCCTGCCTGTTTTTCCTCCACAGCATTTTCCAGTTCCCTCACTTCATTTCCACCCTGAGGTGGAGCTTAAAGGGCACACTCACTGTTTCTCATGATATCATCACATCAGACTGTGTGCACATGCAACATAACACAATTTCATACACAACATTTTGTGGGATAGCGTTTTTTCACCGCTGCTATACCCTCAGTTACCCTGTGGCTAGGTGTCCTTGGTAGCTTAACTCTGAGATCCTGATTTATGCCTTGCTAACCAATCCCTGCTGTCCTGCTGCCATCTTTGATTTGGGCAGTGATTCAGCTATCCTTGACAGAAGCCATTTGGCAGCCATCTTTAAGGAGATTCCCCCATTAGATTTTAAGCTCCTCAAAGGCAGGGACATGTGTCTTGTGTCTCTGCACTCGGTAGGTGCTCAATAAATGCCATTGATTTTTAAATTAATGGTTACAAAGATCTTTTCTTTTCATAAACAGGTGCTGTATAGAGGCTTTAGAATGATTCTGTGAAATTCAGGAGTCTGGTTTTCTGGCAAGACAACTTCAAAAAGAGGACTTCAAAGATGAGGACTTTGGAAGTCAGGTGGTAGCTTCTCCAACTCAGAACTAGGGACACTCTGTTTCATCTCCACAAAAAGTGAAGCTCTGAACATGGACTATTAATCAATCAATCACTGGTATTTACTGAGCAATGTTCTAAGTGCTTGGGAAAGTATAATAAAATAGCATTGGTAGACACAATCCCCATCCACAAGGAGCTTACAGTCTACAGGGGGAGACAGATAGTGAAACAGATTAGGGGCGGGGGCATATTAGAGCATAAGAATATTTGCATAAGTATTGAGGGGTGGGGTTGAGTATCAAAGTGCTTAAGGGGTACACGGGCAAGTACATAGTTGAAGCAGATGGGAAGCTGGATAAGAGAGATTAAAGGACCTGGTCTGGGAAGCCCTCTTCAAATTGTGATTTAAGGAGGGGAGAGTGGTGGACCATCAGATATGAATGGGGAGAGAGATGAATAGATGATAATGTTAAGGTTCTGGGCTTGGGAGGCAGGGTGGATGGTGGTGCTGCCTACAGTGACAGAAAAGTTGGGGAGGCAGGGTTTTGGTGGGAAGATGAGAAGTTCTGTTTTGGGCATGTTATGTTTGAGCTGTAGGTGGGAAATCCAAGTAAAGATGTCCTGAAGGCAGGAGGAATGCAAAACTGCAGAGAAGGAAAGAGATCTGGGCTGGAAAGGTAGATTTGGGAATCATCCGTGTAGTGATGGCCACTGAAGTTGTGAAAGTGAATGAGTTCTCCAAGGGAGTGGGTGTAAATGGAAAATAGAAGGGCACCCAGAACTAAGCCTTGAGGCACCCCCAGCGTTAGAGGGTGGGAGGTAGAGGAGGAGCCATAGAGATAGGAAGAGGACCAGGAGGGAACAATGTCAGTGAAGCCGAGGTTGGATAATGTTTCCAGGAGAAGGGGGTGGTCCTCAGTGTCGAAAACAGAAGAAAAGACAAGGAGGATTAAGATAGTAGTCATCGGATGTGGCAAGAAAGAGGTCATTGGTGAAATTAAAGGAGACTAGTAAGTTAAAAGCCTTCAGCTGTACACGTCCCAAAGACAGCTGGATTCAACGTCTTCAAACTTCCCATTCAATACACGGGACAGTCATAGTCTATGGTAACATAGGGACCCACTCTGTGGGGGCGATGGAAGTGATAGCCTCCACAAGCTTCAGACTTCGGGGGTGATAGCATTATTTTCCTCCCTTTAGCTTTTGTGATCTCCTCTTCCAGGTTCAGGGACCTGACAGCTTATCAGAGATCTCGGGGCATCTCTGGAACACTTCATCATGGGGTCTAGCTTCAAGTGTCTTCAGAAAGGTAAATATTGCTGCTATATGTGAAGCAGGCTACGCTGCCAGACAGACACTCTCTCGTGAGGACTGAAGGGGAAGATTCAGGAGTGAGTAGCAGGCAGTGGCAGCCGGAGGAGGAGGAGCAAGCGGCAGTGGTCTGAACAGTTGGAGCAGCAGTGACAGCAAGCATCAGCGAATAGTGGTGGGCAACTGAGGCAAAACCCTGACTCAAACAGGAAGGAAGGCAGGGGACAGAAAGGAGGAGAGGGAGAGGGAAGATGAAAGAGAGAGCCAGAGGAAAAAAGAAAAAGAGAATTTGTGGAAGATACAAGAGGGGGAGTGGCAGGAGAGAGAAATTAAGGTCTCCCCCACCAACAGTGGTCCCCAACATTCAGATCTGTTCTCACAGATAGGTTCCGGAAGGTTTATTTGCCACCTAGTTGGCCTCAAGGCTAGCATCGATGGAGTGACTCCACACACTCTCACCTGAAGATGAATTACTGATTTAGCAGAAAGCAAATGTGGTTCTGTCCAAGACAAACAGCCTTTTATGCTCAGAGCGGAAGGTACTGTCTGGAATGCAAGCCAGCTGCATGCACAAATAAGAGCCAGGGAGCTTTAGACTGGATTAATGCCCCACCCCTCCCCAGGCCCCCAAATGGTTTGGAGCCACTCCAGATCCCACAATCTAGTGGGGCTGATTCATGTCCATCCCAAGCTGTGGAACATGGTGGCCAACACTGCAAGTTGGACTGGAGCCCACTGGAAGTGTCCATTTTGGTAGACTAAATAGTACCCTAAACCTCTTTGCAATTCTGACCATCAGGCATCTTCTCAGTAAGCACAAGGAGGGTTCAGTTATCAAACCTTCCCTTCCTGAGGGACTGAATAGGAAACTGAAGTCAAATTTGTATCTTGCCCAAGCATGGAGTATTTTGATTTCCACACAGGGCAGAGAGGACCCCTAAGGGCAGTTTTTACCCTTAATTAATTCTCTTCACTGTCTCAGGGTGATGCTTCAGAGGAGCCAGTAGTTGAATCATATCACCCCATCACCTGATCTCTGTGGAGACAAGGGTCACATAGGGTGCATTCTCTGAACTAGAAAATTGAAGCTACTTTGGCAACTCTAAAAATCAAGCAGTGATTTGGATCTTGTTGAGATTTAGGGAAATATAATTGTAATGAAATTTAACCATTGGAATACTGTTAATATGGATTGAGCTGATGGCGAGCATTGACTAGGATAAGTAGGACAGTAGAACTGTAGCACTGGTGCTAAGGAATGAACCACTTTACATTTGCCTACTGTAAGAGTGGAGAAAACTGGGAGGGCAGTGTCTATATTTAGCTTGGATACACTTTATGCCTCAGTATCCCTTTGAAGTGTTCTCATTGCTACAAATGGAAAGTAAAAAACTGATGAGGAGTTGCATAAAGAGATGTGTTTTTACCAAGTAGAATCACGATTATATTTTCTTAGGAAACTGACATTTGTGTGAAAAAGAACCTAAAAAGAATTATGCATCTAATTACTTTGTATTTATAATTCACTTTGTTTTGCTAAGCATGAGAGAAAAATCAGGGAAATGTTTTATTGTTTAGTAGAGTTATAGAAGCAGCCACATTTGTGCCTACTGTCACAAAATAAAACTGATGCTGAGGAGTGGATGATGATTGTCCCCTTGTTCCCCCTGGTCTCTCTCAATTCCAGCTCTGGCTAGAATTATTTTGGCTTCCTTCTCCTCCCCACTACCAGCCAGTCCCAGAACCAGCAAGAGATTCATTCAGTCATATTTATTGAGTGCTTACTGTGAGCAGAGCACCGTGCTAAGCACTTATGGGGGAGGGACTTCTGGCCTGGAAAGCCATGCCCTCTCAAAACTGTGTTTCTCAAAGCTTCCATCAGTGCTATTTATTGAGCGCAGAGCACTGTACTAAGCGGTTTAGAGAGTCCAATACTAAAGAGTTGGTAGACACGAATCCTTCCCGCAGGGAGCTTACTCTCTAGCGACTTCACTTCAACTTCATCTCCACCCTTTAAAAAGAAAAGGTTGCATCCCTGTTGCTAAGTCTCATCTTGCAGTTGTGCAAACCAAGCATCTTTGGCAGAAAGAAATCAGTAACTAAAACCGAGTCCAGAGCCCTAAAGCTTATGGTGAATCCAAGGCCCAAATTAGGAAATCAATTAATGGTATATATTGAGCATTTAGTGTAGGCAGAACACTGTATTACTACTACTACTACTAATGATAATTATTATAGTATTTAAGCACTCACTATGTGCCAAGCACTGTTCTAAGTGCTGGGGTAGATATAAGGTAATCAGATTGCCCCACACAGGGCTCTCAGTCTTAATCCCCATTTTACAGATGAGGTAACTGAGGCACAGAGAGGTTAAGTGACTTGCCCATGGTCACAGAGAAGACAAGTGGTAGAGCCAGAATTAGAATCCACAACCTCTGACTCCCAAGGCCATGCTCTTGCCACTAGGCCACGCTGATTCTCTAAACACTTGGGAGAATGGAACAGAGATGGTAGGCATGTTCCCAGCCCACAAGTTCCTTTCAGTCTAGAGGGGGAGACAGACATTAAAATGTAACAGGGATAGGTACAGGAATCCTAATGGTTCAATATAAATGCAGTACTATAATGAAACTTTAATAAAAAAAAATTTCCCAGAAATTGGAAAATTCCCCAAACTTGTTTGGGTTTGAAAGGTGACATTTATATTCCCCACTGAGAAGGTAGTGTATCAGAGCTCATTTTATTTTTCTTTCCTTCCCCTCTATTTAATTAGCATTTAAAATAGATGACTCTGCTCCCGTTTGAACTGTCATCACACTAGCTCTGTCTCTGCGTGTGACACAAAAGTCTGGTTTTGAATCATCTCCCCACGTTTCTTGAGATTCCTCACTGAAATGAAGGTCTGACCTTTACCTCCTCCTAGTCTCCTTCCTGTCTGGCAGAGACCCTTTTTCTAAACCCCAAGGAGTTTCTGTTAACCTTGGTGTTGCGTTACTAAGGCAGCCAGATTAAGAGACTCAGGAGAGCAAAAATGCCAGAGGACTAAAAGCTTATTTTTCAAGCAACTTTGAGTTCTTACCAGCCATTTTGAAAAAAGAAACAAGAGGGATTCCAACATTACCTGAGGAGGTAGTCGTGTATTTTATCATATGAATCTAATTTGTTCTGGGTCTCTCTTTCTTCTCAATTTACACTTCCTCTTATAAAGCTTTGTACACTTTATTCGCCCCACTCTCAGCCCCACAGCACTTATGTACATATCTATAATTTAGTTTAACGTCTGTCTCCCTCTCTATAGACCGTAAGGTACTTCTGGGCAGGGACCTTGTTCATTCATTCAATCGTATTTCTTGAGCACTTACTGTGTGCAGAGCACTGTACTGAGCATTTAGGAGAGTACAACAATAAAGACACATTCTCTGCCCACGAGCTTACAGTCTGGAGTCGGGGGGACAGATGTTAATATAAATAAATTACAGATACGTACCTAAGTGCTGTGGGGCTGGGAGCCGGGAAAGAACAAAGGGAGCAAGTCAGGGCTATGAGGAAGGGAGTGGGAGAAAAGAAAAGGGGGGCTTAGTCAGGGTAAGGTCTCTTGGAGGAGATGTGCCTTCAATAAGGCTTTGAAGGGGGCTTTGAACATGTCTACCAATTCGGTTACATTGTACTCTCCCAAGCACTTACTACAATTGTAGGAAGCTTCAATTTGGCCCCACTGGGTTGAATGACAGATCAAGATGCAGTGAGGCCCAGTAGGAGACTGGTTATTTCATAAACTGATTTGCCTCATCAAACCTTCAGGCTTTTGAATCTCCCCAGAATTTGGGACTTGGAAAATAAACTACATGCTCATTCTGCCAGGGTCAATATGGCTCTAGATTTCTCAATTGCAACTGACGATGAACTAAGACCTTGCACATTTATTTCCCAAGATTTTGCAGTCATTTCTACAATTTTTGTTACCTCACAATTATGTCTTCAGAGGTCCACTGCTGAAAGTGCCCGACGCAGTGACCCCTATAAAGAATTTCTAGAAACACTGAAATCTGTAATGCGAGCCTGAAGGGAGAATTAATTTTATGGATAATTGTCACAGACACAAACCCAGAGCACCAGATAATATCAAAGGCTAAAGAACAAAAAGGCAGAATCATTTTAAAGTCTCTATAAGGTAATGCTCCTTTCATGAGTGATATTTCAGTAGGACCTGAGAAGTTTTTGTGAACCCATAAAAAATGAAAAAACTATACCTCACAGCTGAACTGATTTCTTGGGTTAGTTCAGTGATACCTATGACAGGGCGCTCTTCTGAGAGTTATTCAGATAGAAACTTTTTGCCTCAGAATGACTTGGGATTGTAGCCAAATAGAGAGTCCTGAGTCTTCCCTCCAGCTAGCTAGGGACTTGTGCTCTCAACCTTTTAGACTATGAGCCCCAGCTGGGACAGGGCCTGGGTTAAGATTATGCCTAGCACAGAGTAAGCCCTTAACAAGTATCACAATTATTTATCAGAGTGGCTCAGTCCAGTAAGGATTCCTGTTTTCCCTGCCTGGGAGGTCCCTGGGATTATGTCAGGGGACAAACAGAACAGAATTTGGGGATTCCCCAAGGACAGTAGAGTGGTATTTTCCTATGATAATTGTTAGATTACAGCAATTTAAAATTAGATTCTGTCTGCTTTATTTGGCCCAAAAGAAAATTCAGATCTGCCCGTGAATGCCAACTTGATTTCAACAAAACTCTACCAAATAGCATTTAGTTGATAAGTATACCTTATATCAGTTCCTTGCAGTCAATTTATCCAGTAACGGGGGTGTCAGTTGCACTAACCCACTCCACCCAGTAAAGGCCATAAGAGCCTAATAGCCTAAGCAATGCCATGTTGGGGCAGACCCATGACCTATTCAGGCCAGTATCCTCTCTTAGACAGGGCTTCCAGGATACTTATGTACCCTTTCTCACAGACATCCACCTTTATGGCTAGAGATGTACCATCTAACATCTCTACTTTTCCCCTTTAAAATCCTAAGTAGGACTCCATTATGGATTGCTCACCTATAGATTTATCCAAACCCTTTTTTGAATCTATTGACATTTTCTGCCTGACCAACACCCTATGATAGTGATTTCCATATGCTTATCACCCACTAGATGAAAAGAGTTTCCTTTTGTTTGTTTTGAACCTAGTACCTCCAGACTCCCTCCTAGCCCTTCATCTTGGTGATGTGAAAGGTGATGAACAATAATTGTTTTGTTATGTCCACACCCTTTATGATTTTGTGGATTTCAATCACGTCACATCTCAGCCTGTGTCTTTTTAGACAAAATAATCCTAATTCTTTCAATTGACACCTCCTAGGGAAGATTCTCTAGCCACCCCATCATTTTGGTTGCCTTTCTCTGACCCTTTGCCAGTTCTATTTTGTCCTTCCTAAGATGTGGTGACCAGAATTGCATATGACATTTCAGATGTGGGGGAACCATGGCTCTAAGCAGTGGCAGAAATGTACCTTGTGTTTTTCTTTTCTTCCTATCCCCTTTCTGACAATGTCAAGCATTAGGCTGGCCTTCCTGCTTGTTAAATATTAAACAAATGTTTGAAAAGAAGAGTTAACTAACTAAGGCTCCGAGATCTCTTTCCTGAGTTGTACCTGGCCACCCCAAGCCTATTATCATTGAGTTGTAATTTGGATTATTTTTTCCTAGCTGCACTCCCTTGCGCTTGCTAACAGTGAGCCTCATCTGCCACTATTTTGTCCCTCTCAATCAGCTTTCTGAGTTCCTCCAGCTAATTTCCTTCATCTGCATGGCATTTCACTGCACATTCCCTCAGGTGGTCTCTGAGCAGGTTTAATGTCATGTTCGCTAATATACTGCAGAAAGGCACCGGATGCCACCACGCTGCTTTTCTCTGTTTTAGAAGAGGTGGCCAGAAGCTATGTATTCCCAAAATACCGAGGAATCTCAGCCTCAGTTATCCCCTGAGAGTGGTTGAAGGAGTGAGATGGAGGCACTTTGTCATCAAGTATTATCAATAAATGATGCAACAGGTTAAACCTGGTCCACGACATAGAAAAATACCTGGCTGGCAATAAGCCCGTGAAGTGGGCAGTGTGAATAGCCAACTGAGACAACTGACCAAAAGGGGTGAACTGAATAATCTTTCTGTACAGTCCACATTCACTGACTCCACTTACCTACCCTCTTCTCTGGGAAGATCGGTATAAAAAGTACAGTCACATTAATCCTCTGTCCCTGAACTCTTTGCTCTGATTGCAATCAGAGTCCCATCCCATCATTTCATTCTGAAAAGGAGAAAATGCTCTACATATGCTTTAGATTGAATTATTATATATAGATTCGTGACTCACTGTGCCTCAATCTCATCTATCTCACCACCGACCCCTCGCCCATGTCCTGCTCTGACCTGGAACGCCCTCCCTCCTCAAATCCAATGGACAATCACTCTCCCCTGCTTCAAAGCCTTATTGAGGGCACATCTCCTCCAAGAGGCCTTCCATGAGTAAGCCCCCCTTTCCCTCTTCTCCCACTCCCTTCTGTGTCACTCTGACTTACTCCCTTTGTTCTTCCCCCTCCCAGCCCTGCCAGCACTTATGTACATATCTGTTATTTTATATGAATGTCTGTTTCCCCACTCTAGACTAAGCTCGTGTGAGCAGGGAACGGATCTGGTTATTGTTGTACTCTCCCAAGTGCTTAGTACAGTGCTCTGCACACAGTAAGTACTCAATAAATATGACTGAATGAAAGTGACTATTCTTTGTCCTTCAAACCCTTATTTTCTTCAATTTAGTACCTTGTTGAATATTCTACTTGGAAAGTCATAAAAGTGTAATAACCTTGAACAGTTGAACTTCTTGCAGTTTAATGACCAGATGAGTAAATTGGTAGCTTAATTTACAAACTCTAGGCATCTCTGCAATTACTTAAAAAATTATTTTGCTTCTAGTGTGGCTTTGGGTATAAATCATGGTTGCCTATTATGTTGTACTTAGTGAAAAATAGGGAGAGAGAGAGAGAGAGAACACAAAACAATTCCAAGAGAGGATGGTGATGAGATTTTTCTTGTCCTTAAGATGAGAGCAAGATTGGTTTTATGGTATTTGTTAAGTGCTTACTTTGTGATAGGCAGTGTATTATATGCCGGGGCAGATACAAGCTAATCAGGTTGGACAAAGTCCATGTCCCACATGGTGCTCACAGTCTTAATCCCCATTTTACAGATGAGGTAACTGAGGCCCAAGGAAGTTCAGTGATTTGCTCAAGGTCAGACAGCAGACAAGTAGAAGAGCTGTGTACATTCCAAGCGCTTAGTACAGTGCTCTGCACACAGTAAGCACTCAATTAATACAATTGAATGAATTAGAACCCAGATGTGAGGCAAATCAGTGACTGAACTGCAGCTCTTCGTCAAACCACCTTTTTTGTTATTTGAGTTTGATTATAGGTAAGGGGTCAGTCTGTAATAAATGCTCAGTGTTCCAAGAGTCCAAAGTTTTATCAAAGTGCATAGCCAAAATCATTACATTTTTTGCCCATTGCAAATATCCCATTTTGATTTTTAAAATCGGACGTTCATAAAGGATGATCCCTCCAATCAGTTTTGAGGTGACTGAATGCATTCAGTCACAGACTGGCCTTTCAAACTCACAGCCAGAGAAGCAGCAACATGGCCTCCCTCATGCAGAGGAGAAATATTCCTCTCATAAATGAGTGAAATACCCAAGTTTGCCCATGACACACTGCTCATCTGGCTGGTGAAATGCTATGAAGATGGGGATAAACTGCAGAGAGAGCTCATAAAGCTGAGTGAGTGGAACAAAAAATAGCAGGTGAACTTCACTAGGTAATGCACTTAGGGAAAAATAATACACGTTACAACTGAATAATGATAATAATTATTATTATAGTACTTGTTAGACACCACCATTCTAAGCACTGGGGAAGTACAAGTTAAGCAAGTTGGACACAGCCCCTGTCCCACATTGGGCTCACACTCATAATCCCCATTTTTTACTAATGAGGTAACTAAGGTACAGAGAAGAAGGGACTTTCCCAAGGTCACACAGCAGACATGTGGCAGAGCCAGGAATAAAACCCATGACCTTCTGACTCCCAGACCCGTGCTCTATCCACTAGGCCATGTTGGACTCGGTGCTATCAGTTTCGACACAGGAAAGGGATCTCGGATTCAATGTTGACTGTTCTTATCGATCATCAGTCCAGTGTGCAGCAGCAGCCAAAAAGGCCAAGCAAATGCTGAGCATCACCGGGCTGGGGCTAGAGGAAGCAAAAGGCACAGTTTTACTTAATAATAATAATAATAATAATAAGAATAATGATGATGAATAATTATGGCATTTGTTAAGTGCTTACTACGTGCCAAGCACTGTTCTACGTTCTGGGGTAGATACAAGGTTATCAGGTTGTCCCACGTAGGGCTCACAGTCTCAATCCCCATTTTACAGATGAGGTAACTGAGGTACAGAGAAGCCAAGTGACTAGCCCAAAGTCACACAGCAGAGTGGTGGAGATGGGATTAGAAGCCACGACCTCTGACTCCCAAGCCCATGCTCTTGCCACTAGGCCATGCTGCTTCTACTTCTATATAAAACCATTGCATTCTCATCTGAGTAACGTGCAGTTCTGATCACCGTATCTTAAGAAGGGCAAAACAGAGCTGGAGAAGGTACAGAGAAGGGCAAGCAAGATGATTAGGCGAAGAGCGAAGCTTCCTGAGGAGGCTAAGCTGAAAAAAACCACTAAGACTTGAATCTGGAAAACTGCAGGCTTGAGAGGGGACACGATCGAAGTCTACTAAGTCATGCAGGGTACGAAGACTAATGTTCAGGAAGTCATCCATCATGTGATTCCTCCAATTACCCTTGTGCTACTGTTAGGGGCAGAATACTGACTGGATTAAACATGACAACACAATAAGGGGCAGCCTTTTAGGGTGCACTGTGTGGTTCCAATATTGACCTTTTCAGTCATGATACACACAAGTGCATTTTGCTGTGAGTGAGTATGAAGGACAACTGTATAGACTGGGCTGGATGGGTCATTGGTCTGGCCCAGTAATATCGTGTTTTATAAAGCTATAGAAACTCAGCTTTCTTCTTTGAGGGCAGCTGGGTAGGACCAGGCTGAAAATGCATTAAGATCTTTTCTTCATCATCATTATCAATGATATTTATTGAGCACTTACTATGGGCAGAGCACCGAAAATGTCAGGCTTGAAGGACAATGCATCAGAGTTAACAGGCACATTCCCTCCCCACAGTGTCCACAGGAATCCAGGCATTCCTGCTTGTTCAAACCCAATTCCTGCAACTGCTTCATCTCTAAATTGCTAATCTACTAAAGGCAAAAAGTGCATTCTACCAAGAAAAGATGTCTGTCCCCAAGGAACTCTGCCGACGTCCTCTTTGTGGCAAATTCTGTAAAGCAAGCTGGCAGTGGTTGGTGTGGTTGGTACTCGTAATTTCAGGTCCAATTTGTTCTGTTTACTTTTCTCATTGTAGTGGGCTCTCTTTAGTAAAGCAGGCTCTACTTCTAGCTTCTCTCTTGGTCGCTCTCAGCTCCACTGCTCTGTTCTGCTTAATACAGCCAAAGTGTCTCTGATCCCCCAGTCTCTTGGGACAATTTCCTTCTGGTTGACAACAGTCTCATTTCCTCCCTTACTGGAATGAGGAACTCCTAAATGAAGCCTCTTGGGATGCAGTGGGTGATGTCTTCCCCCTTAGATTCCATATTCTCATGCTCTTAGAAAAGCAAATTTGATCTCTCATTTTGAAAAAAAAGGCATCTCCTGGCGAAAGATCAACTTTGCTACCTCCAGGCCAATTTAGAGCATTACCCAAAATGAACTGTAATGTCCTCTTAGATTGCATTATATAAAAATCTCAATTGTCACATTAGAGTTGCACTACATTAGCAGAGCAGACTAAGCAGTAATTTCACTTTTCAAATGAGTCTTTCCAGAAATGTCTTCAGGAGTACATGTTAAACTAATCATTCATTTCAATTAACAGCCAGTCTGAAGCATCATACACCGCATTCCTCTGAGATGGAAATAATTAAGGGCAACTGCCCTGGATCTGGTAGCAGCAAATGTATCATGGAAACGTAACTCGGTTGTATGCCCCAACTGGTATTTGACTAGTAGTCTAAGAAGAAAGCTTTTGGCCAGGTGATGTTTTAGAGCTACCCAAATCAGCACAACAAATTTGGTTGCAGACCACCTGAAGGTTGTCCGACATTCCTGGAGCCAGGCTGAACGTGACAGGGAGAAGGGTCATGTTGGAGATCTGAGCCACTAACTCATTTCCTGGCCAAATAGCTCTGGTTTGGCCACTCCCCACGGAGTGCTAGGCTGCTCTATATGGTCCCATTGCCACGTTGGTCCTTGCTCTTTTCTCCCCATCTGGGATGTCACTGCTACTAGTCTTTAGCAGCCCAAATGTGTCAGGCTGACTGCAGTTACCTTGGTCACCCTCCAGCGCCTCTAACTGATCTTCACTGGGGAGTTGTGGGGTGAGTTGGATGCTTCTCGTGACTAGGGAACACATTGACGAGTCTCTTATATTTTCCTCTCCCTGTGCTTAGTCCAGTGCTCTACACACAGTAAACACTCAATAAGTATGATTGACTGACTGAGCAAGATGCCCACCTGGGCCTTCAATAGTGAGGGACCTAGGTTTACCCCAAGGGGTCACTTCTGATTGGGCACTACCACCTTGAGGCTGAGGGACTTCGTGAAAATGAAACAAAACAGAAACAAAAACTTCAAGCTGGGACTGTTCATAAGTAATCTTGCATCCATGGCAGCCCTGACTGGCACATGTCACGGCCCCAGACCCGCCTGGCTAGGATTCAGGAAAAAAGCATTCCAACTTCTGGGAGTCTCCACGCCTCCCTAATTTTCTCTCCCTCTTAACACTCTTCTGACTTGGGCAGGTGGCCAAGACTGCACTCCTCTTTCCCTGTTGGTCACCTGATGAAATATTACAGGGCTGGTCTGTTTCTCTACTGGATTCCCAAGAGCGCTCTCACTGGATCTCTCCCACTGCAGGTCCAACTTGATTCCTCATGGTGAGAATCTTTTAGGTCAAATGAATCTTCCCATCCTAATGCTAAAGAGACCATTTCAATATTACACCTGATGTCTGGATGCTGGCTTGCTATTCATTCAATCATATTTATTGAGTGCTTACTGTGTGCAGAGCACTGTACTAAGCGCTTGGGAGAGTACAACAATAAACAGACACATTCCTTGTCCACTCGTTAGTGAACTTAAGCATTCCTCATCTGCAGGGGAATGAGCAGTGCTCAGGGAGAGAGAAAGAAGGGCAACCTCTCTCTTCTCTCCCCAATCTCCCCCTGATTCTCCTCTCTAGTCAGACTGATTCCTATTCGGAGGGAAAACCCCTCCCCAGTTAGGGGCTACTGAGCTTCTGAGCCCCATTTGAAGGTGCTAGGATAATCTGTGCAGGAGAGGAGCCCAGCAATGGCACCAGTGAGGTGACCACCTCTGAGGCCTTACCAACGGGGCTGCGCTTAGAGACAGTGCCCCCTTGACGAGCTGCTCTGCTCATATGGAGCCCCATTACCCAAGGAAATCTTCCTGGCACCTGGCACAGTTTACCCCCATTTACTCCCCTCCTCTATGAGGGCACGGGAAGGGGCTGTCTGGGCCTGCGTCAAGACTCCTGGCACTGGGATGGGTTGCTACGGCCATTAAACTCATAACTAGACCCAAGCAAAAGTGCACACACTACTCCCAAATCTCTGCCCAGCTTCTCTGCAAAGGAAGCTTTGTTTTTTGGGGTTTTTTCTTTTGGTAAAACTGCTCAGAAAAGGAAGTTTGAAGGCCCGGCTGAGGGTAAAACAGAGGATAATGGCAGGAGGCAGAGGCTGCAGAGATGGTGGCATTAAAGGTAGGCCTTGTCTCAGAGATTCTTCTCATGGAATCTGACATTCCTCAAAGGTCACCCTGCTATAGAGAAGCAGCGTGGCTCACCGGAAAGAGCACGGGCTCTGGAGTCAGAGGTCATGGGTTCGAACCCCGGCTCTGCCACTTGTCAGCTGTGTGACTTTGGGCGAGTCACTTAACTTCTCGGTGCCTCAGTGACCTCATCTGGAAAATGGGGATTGAGACTGAGAGCCCCACGTGGGACAACCTGATTCCCCTGTGTCTCCCCCAGCGCTTAGAACAGTGCTCGGCACATAGTAAGCGCTTAACAAATACCAACATTATTATTATTAATTCTGTTCTGTTCTCTCAACTCTGCCCTAGGCACAGTATGCAGGAACTGATATAATTTCCAGCTTAATATTTCAGGCACCATTTCATTTGAGGCAGCCTGACACTCAGCTGACAAACATTCAATGTGTTGAGCAGTGCAGATGTAACAATTCATCAGGAAGGATATAAGCTTGTCCCCATCCTAAGCTTGTCCCCAGGATGCCTGATGCCACCCTGGCACCCCGAATGATGTACACCATTCAGATTTCTACCTTAGTCCTAACCTCCATCCCATTCTCCTGCCCATTGCTTCATTAAGGGTTTGTTACCATACTCATTATCAAATAGAGAAACAAGAGAACCACCAGTAAGGAGGCCCTGAAATGCACTCAGCTCATCAGCCTCAAAGTAATGTTCACAAAAATACAGCTCTGCTGAGTGGGATGTGCGTGGAGAATGAAAGATGGCAGGCAACCCAAGCAGTTGCTTTATGGGGAACAAAAAGGGGGCACAGGAAGCCCCAGAAGGCAGAAAAGCATTTCAAAGACACAATATAGCACAGACTGAAGCACAGTCTCCATAGAGGCTAACTGTTAGGAGACCGATGCCACAGACAGTCTGGTGGGCAGAAGTTGGGTGAGGAAAATAGAGGCAGCCCAATGTGGACCAAACCCACCAACACAACAAGGCTCAGTCTTGACTTGTAAACAATGCGGGAGGATCTGTTGATCCTTTATAGGTCTTTTCTGCCACATTCACACATTTGGGTAGAAGGTCATCATCAAAAGCATCATTTTCAAATACAAAGGACAGTTCTAGATATAGCCACCGTGGCTGTTTCTGCACCTAGACCAAGGGTACCTTGGTTTAAATAAAGCAGGAACAGAAAGGGTTGCAAATGGTTAGAGAGGTGAGAGTTTCCAGTTAGTTCTCGGGGAGTTCCTTAAAACCCATTTAAAATTCATTTGATTTAAAATGACAAAAACCACTTCCTGAGGTTCAGAGCAGAGCCAGAAGAAGTAACATGACACAGTCACTGTGGGCCTTCAGCCCAACTCTAAGAAGTGCCAAAACAAACTGGGACTCTTAGAATGATTGGAACTCTTCCTGGCTATAGGTATAGCAGTAGTTGCTCCCTCTTTCTCTTAATCGAAACCATGACTAGACCAAAATATTCCTCACACTGTCACTCATTTCCAATCTTTTCACTGTTAGCATGAAAGTCTCTAGGACTGCCCTCCTTTTATCTTGTGGGCAGGAAACGTGTTTACCACCATTACTGAATTGTACTCCCCCAAGTGTTTAGGTACAGTGCTCTGCATTCAGTAAGCGCTCAACAAATACCACTGACTGATTGACTAATTAACTCCCTCCACTTCTCCCAGGCTGGCTATGTCCCATTTGGACTCTCTATGCAATCTCCTCTCTTTGTACAAATCCACTGCACCCTTAACTCCACCTTCTTTGCTGAACTCCCTTGCACTCCTGCCCCTCTGCCAATTTTGCACCTCCAATCCCCAATCTTGGAGTTCGAGGAGAGGAAATTACAGCAGCAGGTGAATATAACCCAGTTGGAGAGTTAGGATGAGAATGGGAGAAGGGAGATGGGGCAATAGCTTGGTGGTGCCCTGGAATCCAGTGAAGGTTTGTAATAAAACTCTCATGGGCCTCCCATTTACTATGTGAAACAAAGACTAAAAAGCTGTTTATCCAGGCTACACAATTGGAGGCTTTCTTTCAAAGTCAGTCACCTAATTAACCAAGATGCGTGAGTGGAATTTCCGAATGCAGAGAACATCCCTGACTTCCATTCATCTAGAGAATTAGTGGCTTGAAACAAGCTCATTTAAAATACATATATACTGCACAGTGTACCAAATCACACAGAATCCTAATGTGCCTCTGTAAACTTGAAACACTAACGTTAAGAACACATTTATTATTTTCTCTGACTCCGAGGAGTCAATTAACTCATTTTTATAGCATGGTTTTATGACTTATTATGGCAGGTGATGTGAGACAAGTTGTTTAGAGTGAATATTTTCAAAATGTTATTTTTCTGATAATAGCTTGCTCCTTAAATTGCAGTTTAGGTGCAAAAATCACAAAGATGCTAAAATGCAGGCTTGTCCTTTTAAATGATCTTTTTAGGAACTGGATAAGATCGATCCCAGGCATTTAACTCTGGATCTTAGCAAATATTGGACAATCAAATACAATGACAGGCTGAACAGAACAAAAGGTTACATTAGACAGTGGGACTCTGAAGTCTTCATGGGACTTCCCAGGTCCCCTATTTCCCCATCACTGGCTCTAAGGAGCCAGGAGCACAGGATAAGCAGAAGCCCACAAACAACCACCAGTCCTCCTTGTAGTTAATGAGCTCATTATGGGCAGGGAACGTATTTACCAACTCTGTTGTATTGTTCTCTCCCAAGTAATAATAATAATAATTGTGGTATTTGTTAAGCGCTTACTATATGCCAGGCACTGTACTAAACACTGGGGTGGATACAAGCAAATAGGTTGGACATAGTCCCTGGCCCATGTGGGGCTCACAGTCTCAATCCCCATTTGACAGATGAGGTAACTGAGGCACAGAGCAGTGAAATGACTTGCCCAAGCCACACAACAGACAAGTGTCAGAGCCAGAATTAGAACCCAGGGCCTTCTGACTCCTAGGCCTGTGCTCTATCCACTATGCGATGCTGCTTCTCAAGTGGTTAGTACAGTGCTCTACACACAGTAAGTGCTCAATAAATGCTATTGATGCTGATGGTGATGACTGATGATGGACATGACTGCCAGGATGGAGGCAATTGCCCCACATCCTCAGGTTGCCCCCTCATGTGGAACTTTGGGCAATTTCCCCCTCAAGATCATTGGTCTGGAGCAGTGAGAAGACCAAACAGTATCAGAAGACCAAACAGTAAAGAAATGCTACATTCTTTCCTGTTATAACTGTTCAATCTTCTATTTTGATCTACCTCCATGTTCTACCCGAGTCTGCTATTTCTCTTTTTAATAATAATAATAATAATGTTGGTATTTGTTAAGCGCTTACTATGTGCCGAGCACTGTTCTAAGCGCTGGGGTAGACACAGGGGAATCAGGTTGTCCCACGTGGGGCTCACAGTCTTAATCCCCATTTTACAGATGAGGTAACTGAGGCACTGAGAAGTTAAGTGACTTGCCCAAAGTCACACAGCTGACAAGTGGTAGAGCCAGGGTTCGAACCCATGACCTCTGACTCCAAAGCCCGTGCTCTTTCCAGTGAGCCACGTTTTATTTCTTTTCCTCTAGAGGCTCTGATGTTACCTGTGCCAGGAAAGAAAACCAATCACTACAAATTGCCTTAGATTGTAAATTCTCTGTAGACAGGAGCAAATGGTCTGCATTCTTTAATAATGTTGGTATTTGTTAAGCACTTACTATGTGCAGAGCACTGTTCTAAGCGCTGGGGTAGACACAGGGGAATCAGGTTGTCCCACGTGGGGCTCACAGTCTTAATCCCCATTTTACAGATGAGGGAACTGAGGCACAGAGAAGTTAAGTGACTTGCCCACAGTCACACAGCTGACAAGTGGCAGAGCTGGGATTCGAACTCATGACCTCTGACTCCAAAGCCCGTGCTCTTTCCACTGAGCCACGCTGCTTCTTTCAGTGGGCACTGTTCTCCCACAGTGTTGGTATATGCATCAACAACAGTATTATTGACACAATGCTAGGGGAAAAAAATGAGGGATCTGAAAGCTACAGTGACAATCCCAACTCTGCCACATGTCTGCTGTGTGACCTCGGGCAAGTCACTTCACTTCTCTGTGCCTCAGCTACCTCATCCGTAAAGGGAATGTGTCTGTTATATTGTTATATTGTACTCTCCCGAGTACTTAGTACAGTGCTCCGCACACAGTAATTGCTCAATAAATATGACTGACTGACCAGTGGATCTGAAAGCTACAGTGACAATCCCAACTCTGCCACATGTCTGCTGTGTGACTTTGGGCAAGTCACTTCACTTATCTGTGCCTCAGTTACCTCATCCCTAAAATGGGGATTAAGACTGTGAGCCCCATCTGGGACAACATGATTACCTTGGATCTACCCCCAGTGCTTAGAACAGTGCTTGGCACATAGTAAGTGCTTAACAAATACCACAATCATCATCATCAATATCATTTTGATTCAGGGAGGAACTCTTCCACCTCAACAGGTTTGGCACAGAGTAAGTGCTTAATTAATAATCTTTGAGGAGGTGGGTCAGGAACAGTTATAGGTAGATGACTTGTGCACATACCTAAGACAATATGAAAATAAAGATGAATCACTTTGCATACCAAGACACTGTGAACAATACATGTGAAGAAAACTGGAGTGAGGTGTGGGGCTACACCCAGACATCCCTACAAACAACCAAATATCTTTATCAACAACAAAGAACTTAAAAATTGTCCCTGAACTCTGCTACCTAAGCAGCCCACTCACCCACGATGAGCCTGATAGACAAAGAGGGAAAGCAGAGTCAAAAAAACAAGCATAGCTTTGGACAAATTGGCAGAGTGTGGTGAGCACTGAGTTCCATACCAAGCTATAGGTCTAAAAATCTATTGAGGTTTCCAACTTCTCTTTAGTTCTGAACGACTACAGAAGACACATCCAGGTCCTGGCACATTTCTTCCAGCATCGCCTACGATGTGGAGGGAAATGCAGAATTATTAAACCTATTAAGTGCATAGTTATTAATGGAGTGATGGGTGCCAAAATACGTTTTAGAAGAAAGAAGATCTAGGCAGCAGAGTGGAGTTTAAACTGATGAGGGGATGATTTTGGAGGTTGGAGGCCGGTCAGTAGACCTGTGTTTTAGATAGGAGGCACCCAAGTGGTCATTAGATTTGACCCAACAATGTTTTGGCAGACTGAGCAGTCATAGCTAGCCCTCCTCACTAGAAAGTGGAGTTATATTGTACTCTCCCAAGCACTTAGTACAGTGCTCTGCACATAGTAAGTGCTCAAGAAATATGACTGATGGATTAGAAAGTGGTCAGAATTTGAGCCAAGATGTCAGTTGTACTTTTTGTTTCATGTCAGCAGGATACAGCCTCTGACTCAGCCCTGGTGAGGTTCCTCTCACTGGATACTGGGGCCAGGTCAGAGACTCCTCCACCTCTTGCCTTTGACTCTGGAGCTCAGATTTTGGAGTCATAGCCTGTCTTAGCCCCAGCCCCAACAGCCAGAGGGCTTCCTCAGGGATGAGGCAGGTGCCTGAGCTACAGGGCAACTGCAGGAACTGGGTAAGACACTGCTAGCTGCACAACTGTGGCACAGCTTCCCAGCCCAGAGCTAGCTCCAACTTAGCTAGCCTGTCTAAGGCTGGCAAATGTTGTTGTATTGTACTCTCCCAAGTGCTTAGTACAGTGCTGTGCACACATTATATGCTCAATAAATACAACTGAATGAATGAAATGTGGCAACGGTGGTGGTGGAGGAGAGGAAGGAGAAGGAGACTGCATGACAGCAGAGGGTAAGGACCACTTCGCTTCTTCTCCTTTCTCCCCTTTCCCCCCTATTTTCTTCATCTTCCTCCCTTCTTTGCCTCATTTCCCTCTCTCTTCCTCCATCTCCCCCTTTCTGCCACATATTCTCAAAGCCCTTCCACCTCAACACCAGCCCAAGTTCACCACCACACTCAAAATGAAAATTGGCACCCTGATTTAAACCACACTGATCAATGAATCCTCTCGACTGGGCGGGGAACTTGTCCACCAATTCTGTTGTATTATAATCTCCCAAGTGCTTAGTACAGTGCTCTGCACACAGTAAGTGCTCAATAAATACCACTTATGAGATGTAAACAAATCACCAGGAACAGGAGAGATGGCACTGAGAGTTTTGAAGAATCTCTGAGTGGAATTTGAGGAGCTCCTAGTAGAAATTTTGTTCCTTGTAATTACAAATAGCCTATTACCCAATGGGAAAGGGGACTACAAAAGTTGTCTCTAAAAATTTTCTTCCTCATCCAAATTACATTTACTAGAGGACAGATACTGGTGGGGGAAAACCATGTGGTACGAAACCTAAAGTCAATCAGTCGATCGATGGTATTTATTGAGCACTTATTGAGTGCAAAGCACTGCACTAAACACCAGTATAAAACAATCCAGGGGCAGGGACTGTCTGATCTGCTTTTATTGTATCTACCCCAGTGCTTAGTACAGCGCTTAACAAATACCACAATTATTATAACTGTCATTATCATCACTAATAACCTATAAGTTAAACATACTGTGGGCTGGTCATATCCCAGTGTGCACCTTTAACCGATAACTTCACTGGCTCTCATCTAGCTTGGATTGAATTGATTTTTCCAGCAGGGTGGGAAGCATTCGGCTGCACATGTAGAATTTCAAAAAAACTGGGACCAATATACATTAAATGGGGAGAAAATGGAGAAAAACCTGAACTTTCGCCCATTGAAGCAAGGTATACCTAGGAATACTGCCTTTTTTTGTTGTTGTTGTTTCCAAATGCTGGGAGGCAAATGTGTGTACCTGTTCCTTGTAAACAGAAACTTGTATCTAGGAACTCACAGCTCCTGACATAATCAGAGTAAACAAAATCCAGTCCCTCTCAGAGGCCCAGGTAAATGAAACTGTCCACTCCTGCATCCTTAGGGCCCAAGAGAACAGCCATATTAATCAAGGTTCAGAAAGAAGACTGGGATGAGCTGAGGTCAGAGTAAATGGAGGCAGCTGTCATTCAGGTCCTCACCTCACAACCAAGGAACAGCCACAGCTTCAGCAGGCAACAAGACCAAGTATGGGGCAACTCATGAAATAGGGGCATCTGGTACATTATTACATCCTTAGATCAGATACAAATCCAGGGGCAGAAAGAACAGAGGTGACACTATGTTTGGAATATCAAGATGAGCTAACCAGAATCACTTTCCTGGGGACAATTCCAGTTCAACCAACACTTTCAATCAATGGTAATTATCAAATGCTTGTAATAATAATAATAATGATATTGGCATTTAAGTGCTTACTAGGTGCCAGGCACTGTACTAAGCACTAGGGTGGATACCCATAAATCAGGTTGGACAGAGCTCCTGTCCCACATGGGGCTCATAGTCTCAATCCCTATTTTACAGATGAGGAAATTGAGGCACAGAGAATGAAGTGACATGCCCAAGGTCACACAGCAGGTAAGTGGCGGAGTCAGGATTAGGACTCATGACCCTATGACTCCGGGCCCATACTCTATCCACTATGCCATGCTGCTTAATGCAGTGTGGCTCAGTGGAAAGAGCAAGGGTTTGGGAGTCAGAGGTCATGGGTTCGAAACCCAGCTCCACCGCTTGTCAGCTGTGCGACTGTGGGCAAGTCACTTAATTTCTCTGTGCCTCAGTTACCTCATCTGTAAAATAGGGATTAAGACTGTGAGCCTCATGTGGGACAACCTGATTACCCTGTATCTACCCCAGTGCTTAGAACAGTGCTCTGCACATAGTAAGCACTTAACAAATACCAACATTATTATTATTAATGCAATCAATGGTATTTTATTGAGAGCTTACTGTGTGCAGAGTGCTTATACTGTGTGCTCGAGACAGTACAATACAGTTGGTAGACACGATCCATGTCCTGAAGGAGGTTACGATCTAGTGAAGGAGCTAAGGACTAGACAAGGTAGACTTTGAAAATACACAACACCTCCTTCTTTCAATTAAATTCCCTTTAGACCGCATCACTCCCTGCAAATATTACTTGCAGTTGCAGCTGAGGAAAAATGTGGGTCCTGGCTTTTCAATAAGCATTCATCATTCTAGGTGGTCTGAGTACCTCATATATTGCATTGAAGAGCAAGACAAAGCAAACCAGTCTCTAAATTTTTATCCCTGATGATTCAAAAATCTGGAAAGACACTCAGGAAATGAATCGACAATTATCAGACAAGGCTCAAACAGCTAAGAGACAGCCTAAGTGACAGACTCAACAGTAATCCCTTCAGTTTCCTCTAGAGCTCCATTTTATGACTTCATTGCTTTGGTACAACAACAGCATTTTAAGCCTGAAGCAGAAATAAATGGCTTGCTCTTTTAAATACCACACAGCAGAAGAATAATTAGACCATATCTAGAGCAGAGGAATGATTCCTTCTTTGTGATTGAAAAATCAAATTCCAGGTCAAACCCATTTTAGAGCAACCCCGGTTGACAATTATCCCTTCTCCTTTAGCTAAAACCTTCACAGTTGAGCCCTGAAAGACTACAAATCTAAACCACTTGCAGGTGCGTGTTTGTCAGAAATGATTAATCTTTGCAAGTCGGCACTGTTAGATGAGCTACAAAATGGCAGTCAAAGTTGCAGTGACTATTCTGAAGAAATCTCACTTTACTGCATTAAGGTTCTCGCACTTACAGAGTCGCAACCAAGCACCAAAGGAACTAATATAGAAGAGCATTCCCGCTGGGCCCAGAGAAATGCCCAACTAGTGGACCAAGTTTGTAAAGAGCTTACATGTCCATTTTTGTACGTTGCTTATAATCAAAATGGGTATTTAGGGCTGAACTCAAGTCATCTATTCACTTGATACTTTGTATTCTCCGTTAGAGTCAGACTCAGGGTATTTGCAAGCAGAGAATCACTACCCAGCCATCACGTTACTGCAAAGATTCTGCTCCCAGGAGCAAACAGAAGGGGAGACAGCAGCAGGAGACCTGTCGGCGGAAGCATTGTCAAGGGGAAGGGGTTCCCCTAAAAGATGGTGGGAATGTGTGGAGGGACCAGATCACAGCTCATTTTGCCTCTCCAGAAAGGAAGATTAGGCTTCAAAGTTGAAAATAGGGCAAAATCTGTCAAAATCACTTATAAATCTTAAAAGCAGCAACACAAATCAGCTCTCTGTTCTGAAAGGCTATTAGAAGAGGGACACTTTGAGGGGGAGACAGACAATAAAATAAATACATTATGGATATGTACATAAGTGCTGTGGGGCTGAGAGTGGGGTGAATCTCAAGTGTTTAAAAGGTATAGATCCAAGCGCGTAGGTAACGCAGAAGGGTCAGTTTCCAAAGCCGGATTTAGTACATTACTAAGGACCTGAGCAGTGCATAGTAATGTAGAAGGATTATTTCCTGACTCTTAGATGCCATATTCTCATTACTAAAGTAACTACTTGAGGTGCATGTCATCAGCCCTGAAGAATCTCCATCCACTATTTGTACTCCAAGTCTGAAATGGAGAGGGAGTTTTGCACTCAATTTTGCAACAATCTGAAGCCTCCACAGTCATGGTCATCCAGGGTGGGTAAAACGTAGGAGGAAGCAAAGTCTGAATTCAGTTGTGTTAGAAAGAAAAATGCCCAGAAAGTGACAATATTTGGGCCAGAATGGGTCTGAACGACTGGAATGATTCTAAACAAAACACTGCTCTTTAGTTCAGTGACTATGCGAAGAGCAACAGACCTCCAAAAGCATGGAAAAAAATCCAAGACAATAGTGTTCATAAAGAAAGGTCACGTACAAGACCGCTTTAATTACTGGCCAGAACCTTTCTGTCATGAGAATACTAGGTCTCAAAACGTTCTTTTCAATCACATGAAAATGATTTGGAAATGCAGATGAGCAGAAAACAAATTGCTTCTGCAATTCTGGCCCATGAATCAGAGGCAATTTGTCAACTGAATAAGAAAGGCTGAGAATACAGACAGTCTCTGCTAGGTACTCATTGATTTCAAGAAACCTTTCAACTCCTTTACATTCAATACCATTCTCAGTTTCTTGAACAATACTGGAATCAAAACATCTTACACTGAATTTCTGGCTAAAATAAATAAGGAGTATGAGGTGGGTATAATTCTGTTCAATGACTCATTAGCTTTGTCTCATTAGCATACAAAAAGGTGTATGGCAAGGTAATGCAATTTTCCCAAAGATGTCTGTGCAGGCTCTGGAAGCTCTATTCATAGGAAACCTGTTTGGGGATGATTGCGTTATGTTCACTAAGGGCCTCATGGAGTTCAAACAAAGAAGGGAACAATTGGAGAGAAATCACACAAAATTGGTCCTGACAGGGTAACTTGTAAACATGCCTTCTACCTTTGAGGAAGAATCATTTTGACACACAGACAACCTGCCAACATGTGAAGGCATCGCTTTGGCACCAATTTTTGAGGGAGTTATTACTCAATGAAAGCCATGAAAACTGGTAGCATAGTAGGATTTGATGGGGATTCTGCGGAAATCTACAAGCAAGGAGAGGACCTGATTCTTAGATGACTACATATCAAAAGTATTTACTGAGTGCTTACTGTTCACTAAGCACTCGGGGGGGGTGGTTCTCTAGACTAAACTCATTTTGGTCAGGGAATGTGTCTGTTACATTGTACTCTCTCTCGAACTTAGTACAGAGCTCTGCACACAGTAAGTGCTTAATAAACTGGCTGGCTGGAAGAATACAATAGAATAGAGTAGGTAGATACATTTCCTGCCCACAAGGAGCTTACAGTCTACATGCTATGTCCTTCAAAATGCAGCACACTACAGAATTTTAAAGATGCCACCCCATAATCACCGTCCTCAAGAAGAATGAGTTGAGAGCTGACCATGGAAACTATTGGGACATCTCAAGCCTTTCCATGACTAGCAAGATTCTAGCCAGAATCCCTCTGAAAAGGCTACTGAAGAATATAGTCCACTTTGCGCTACCTAAATCACAATGCGGCTTCAGACCAAAATACAGCAGAGCAGATATGATCTTTGCATCCCAGCAAATAGGGGAGAAGTTCAGATAGCAACGCCGAGACTTCTATACTAGATTAAAAGGTCTTTCAAAAACATTTGACACTATCACCTTACGTACATATGAGTTATAAATTATAAATTCTTTATTTATATTAATATAAGCTCATTATGAGCAGGGAGCATGTCTACCAACTCTGCTATTGTGCTCTCTCAAGGACTTACTACAGCGGTCTGCAAACTGTAAATATTATTGGTGATAATGATAAGCTTAAAGCATTCAGTCACCTTGCCCCCTCTAACCTTACCTCCCTGATTTCCTCTTCTCCCACTTCCTTCTCTGTTTCCCTTGCACTTGGATTTGAACCCTTTATTCACCTCTCCCTCAGTCCCGCAGCACTTACATACGTAACTGCTATTTATTTATTTATATTAATGTATGTGTTAATAATAATAATAATGTTGGCATAATAATGTTGGTATTTGTTAAGCGCTTACTACATGCCGAGCACTGTTCTAAGTGCTGGGGTAGATACAGGGTAATCAGGTTGCCCCACGTGAGGCTCATAGTTAATCCCCATTTTACAGATGAGGTAACTGAGGTACAGATAAGTGAAGTGACTTGCCCACGGTCACACAGCTGACAAGTGGCAGAGCCGGGAGTTGAACCCACGACCTCTGACTCTGAAGCCCAGGCTCTTTCCACTGAACCACGCTGCTTCCCGCTGTGTTCCCCTCTAGACTGGAAGCCCGTTGTGGGCAGGGAATGTGTCTACCAACTAGGGTGTACTGTACTCTCCCAAGCACTTACTACTGTGCTCTGCACTCAGTAAGTGCTCAATAAGTACAATTTATTTATTGATTGATTGAGTGATTTATTGATGATCAACAGACCAGGGCTCTGACAACTAATAAGCAAATGTGGCTGCCTTGAGTAGTTCATCAAGATCCTTAGGATACTCCCTAATGGTATGGTTGGTCGAGTTGGAGCAAAAGGTGCTCCATCTGACCCTTTGTCCATGACTGTCTGGTGAAGCAGGAATGAATGGTATTCATTCATTCATTCAATCGTATTTATTGAGCACTTATTACGTGCAGAGCCCTGTATTAAGCGCTGGGAATGTACATCCAGTCCTGTTCAATAAGAGCACTGGGAATGTACCAGTGGAGATGATGGCCATGGAGCTCCTAAATGAGTAGGAGTCATGATTAGAGTAGCAAGCCCTTGGAAAAAGAGGGACTCAATTTGGTCTCATTTTCACTGAATGTTTCCCACTGAACTTTGGGACATGTTTATAAACACTGTCACAGCCTATTTGGAAGAAAAGTATGTCTCGTTTAGTCCTTGTCTGCTCAAATCACTTTCAGAGAAGAAATTCACACCGGTACGTACAGTCTGAATTGCTAAGTAAAATATAGTGCAGAGGACACTTGTTTTGCATGATATTCACAGAAAGTCATAAAGAATGATGACTAAAAAGTAAGTTCATTATGGAATATGTCTACCAACTCTATTGTACTGTACTCTCCCAAGCTCTTAATTCAGTGCTCTGCACAAAATAAGTGCTCAAATGCCATCACTGGTAAACAATAACGACAACTGGCTCTAATGCTATTTTTGCCATGTATTTCACACCATTTGAAATGCTGAATATTGCCCAGAGCTTTCTTACTTTATTCCTAAGGGTTATGTCCTTTCTGAAATTTTAAACCTGGACCCAAATGTAATTCCTTCAATCATTTAGCAAAGAAAAGGATTAATACGTTCTTCCTTCTAAGGTTAGCCTGTAATAAGTTTTATAAACTCTGTTTCTTTCCTCATGAAAAGTGAGTAGGCTTGATAAACGAGCTGTCTTTTGCCAGACTGCAGTCCTGAACAGATGTATTTACATAATTCAGAAAACAAATGCCATAAAGTTAGTGCGTGTTACTGCCAAATGCTATATGAAGTGTTACCAAACAAATTAAAGGATGCTGCTGGAAGTTTCCCAGTGGACTTGCTAGAAGATTATCCTGTCAAGTGCCTCCATTTCTTTCATTTTTGTGGATGCAACCTCATTAAGAATCATTTATCTTGCAAACCCCATTTTTACTCTGCAAAGACGTTTAGTACGTGAATCTCAAGAATGCATGCAACAATGGTTGGTTGCATATATTTTGAAGAGAAATCCCGACACAAATTCCATGTAAGCTCCTTGAGGGCAGGGATTTTGTCTACCAACTCTTTTGTACTGTAGTCTCCCAAGTGCTTAGTACAGCCATAAATACTCTTGGCTGATTGATTTTTGTCCTGATTCTGTACAGGGAGAAGCTAGTAATGAGCATCAACAAAATGTTCACGGACACTACGTTTGCAGATGGGATGAGTGTTTGGGGGGCTATATGCCGTGAGTTCCAACTGTAAGACTGCAACGCATCTATCTGACTGGCTAAGCATTTCAGACTTTTCAACTCCCCCAGCCCTATTCCCCACTCCACTGCTAACCTGGGGCTCAGGTTAATACCAGGAATATGTGTGTGAAGAATGGGAAGGGAGGAGGATGTAAAAAGCCTGGACAAAAGTGCCTAACTGAACAGAGACCCTGGCCAATGAGGAAGTAGAACAGTGAAAACACCCTGTCTTGCCTGATCTCAACTTAATGTTTAACCTAATTTTAGTCCTTTAGCTGAGTGGGGCAAAATTTTCCAACAGCTCCTATGCTAGCTGGCTAACATGTTCTGACATGTTACTGTTCATGACATTGAGTCACATGCAAAATCAGTGAAAAAAGGCCGATTCCTTTGTTAAAGCTAACGCTATTATGGACTAGATCGGCACTGGTATACTTTTCACAAGATTTTGGGATCTGGTGCAAGATTACGGTCATGTCTAGACCAGGGGCTGGAGATCTATGGCTTGTGAACTAGTTTGTGAGCTCGTTGTGGGTGGAGAATGTGTCTGGTTGTTGTTGTACTGTACTCTCCCAAGTGCTTAATACAGTGCTTTGCACACATTAAGTGCTCAATAAATACGATTGAATGAATGAATGAATAAATAAATAGAGGGTGATGCCATTACCTTCTCTCTCACAGTTTTCTGGGCAGGGAGTAGCTTGCCTGCCCTATCCCTTTGAGTTGGAAAGAAGGCAAGGGAAAAATCAAGATGGAAGCACTAACACCTTGGTCTCCACTCACAACAAGGCCTAAGTGAACTGGACAGCAGGGCAGGCCCAAGCAACAATAGTCTTGAGGCCAGGCAGTCAAACCAGGCTGGAAAGGGGAATGCTCAACACCTCAAAAAGTGCCAAGCTGGGCAGTGGACAAGAAAAGCTCTTGCAATGGGGGCCACACGCCACATATACACCACAAGAAGAGTTCCGCGGCATATACATCAGGTCCGGAGCGGCATTGGAGGCACAGAAGGTGAGGGAAAGGGAGGGAGGAGAGTGAAATGGGACAACACATTTGTAGTAGGAACAGCAAGGCCTAGTGGAAAGAACATGGGCCTCGGAGTTAGACGACCTGGGTTCCAATCCTAGATCTGCCAGTTGCCTGCTCTGTGTGACCATGGGCAAATCACTCAACTTCTCTATGCCCGTTTGCTCATCTGTAAAATTGGGGTTCGCTCTCCTAATTAGACTGTGAACCCCATGTAAGACAGGGACTGTGTCTATACTGATTAACTTGTATTTACCCCATTGCTTAGAACAGTGCTTGACAGATAGTAAGCACTTAACAATAATAATAATAACAGTGTTTTGCCACTCTCGCACCCACCCTCCCCACTTCCCAAATGAACCAGGAATAAGTTCATTCTCTCTTTCTCTCCTCTCCCCTGTTTCTCTTTTTTCCTCTCCTTCCCTCTTCTGTTTAAATTGTATGATTAGCTTTTTGCACACCAACTGCTCAAATCTTTCATATTATTTGGCTCTTTTGCATGAAAAGATTGCAAGGCTCTGGTCTAGACCATTGTTACTAACTAGGGTATGTGAATTTCTGAACCTATATTTGGGGCTGGGGTGAAAATAATAATTATAATATTAGTGGTATTTGTTAGGTGCTTACTATATGCCAAGCCCTATATTAAATACTAGGGTAGATACAATATAAGCAGATCAGACAGAGTCTCTGTCCCACATAGGACTCATAGTCAAAGGGAGAACAGATATATCAACCCCCTTTGTAGAGGTGAGGGAACTGAGGCACAGAGAAGTAAAATGACTTGCCCAAGGTCACTCAGCAGGCACTTGGCTACTAATACTACTAAGGGTGAGAGATATATTGATGTGGGCAGGTGTGGTTGATAAAAAAACCCAATGTGAAACCTCCAATCCCTTTCTCATTGTATGCATCTAAAGTCTTCTGGCTGCACTGTTCATTCAATCGTATTTATTGAGTGCTTACTGTGTGCAGAGCACTGTACTAAGCGCTTGGAAAGTACAATTTGGCAACAGATCGAGACAATCCCTACCCAACAACGACCTCACATTACTCTGCTGGGTTTGTTACTTACAGTGCCCGATGCTGTTTTCATTTCTGCTCCACCTTATTTCTGGTTGCCGCCCACCGAACTGACCTGACTTTTACTTTTGACTCTCAAGGGTCCACAGCTGTGATAAATTGTGGGAATCTCACTGCTCTCTATCTGCTGACCAGAGTCTACTAGCAATTCTTCTGGGCTGACTACTGAAGAATGTTTAACCGTGCACTTTTAGAATAGCCATTAGCCCTGAGGCTTTAGATCACAGTCAGGCAAGATAGCTCCGATCTTAAATGCACATCAGTTATGGAGGATGTATAAGGAATAACATCAAGATCTCTTCATCATGTTCAGTTTAGCGTGGCTTAGTGGAAAGAGCCTGGGCTCGCGAGTCAGAGGATATGGGCTCTAATCCCGGCTCCACCACTTGTCTGCTGTGTGACCTTGGGCAAGCCGCTTAACTTCTCTGTGCCTCAGTTACCTCATCTGTAAAATGGGGATTAAGCCTGTGAGCCCCACCTGGGACAATCTGATTAACTCATATCTCCCCCAGCACTTAGAACAGTGCTTGGGACATAGTAAGCGCTTAACAAATACCATAATTATTATAGACCTCTCCCTCTGATACGATCAATCCCAGTTTTGGCAACTTCTAAAAATTTGCCGCCCCTATAGTTTACAAAGAGCCTAAGATCACTCCACAATAAAGTGACTTGCCATATCAGAATCGGAGTGTCCTTGTTTAGTCCTTTCCACATCACCCAAAGAATAAAACCGGTCTGTGTGCGCTACGTTTAATCTTCTTCGTCTTATTCTGCACAACCTTGCTCAAGAATGCAATTCACCCAAAAAGACATTCAGGTGGTTACGAACAGCTTTTCAGACTCGGACTAGCATTGTGGACTGACGATTAGCCTGAAGAAATCTAAGGTGATGTACCAACCGGCGTCTGCAGGGACCTACCCAGAATCAAGGATCGCCAGCAGGGTCACAGAGCTGAATGCCGTAACTGTATTCTGCTCCCCAGATGACAAACTGTTCAAAGATATCAGGACAGAAAAACGAGGAAACTAGCCTGACCTCTGGAATACTGACAGAGTTTGGCGCCAACGTCAAGATGGAGACAAACTGAAAATCAATAGAGCAGTTGGAGATTTCGGCTGAAACAGTACAAATAGTATAAAACACGCACAACCACTGCTAGGGGATTTAATTCATTACAGAGGTCGACATTTTTATGGAAATTGCTTTAAAGACAAAAAAAAAAAACTAGATCCATCCTAGTAAAGACCCAAAAGATAAGTGCAGATCCATCACTGGACAACTGAATGCAGGGACAACTAATGAACTTAGTTGCACAAATGAGATCATGTTGTTTATCTGACCTTTAAATAGCTTTCTGTATGATTCTTCCAGGCCTTGGAGAATTAGGCTCTATCTGGGTTAAAATGCAACTCCAGAAACTTTTAAACAAAAAAGATTAGAATTTATGGGAAGCGGAATTCCTTCCACTGGAAAATGAGCTCCACTGAGGCACCTACTTCTCAAGTTGTTATGCACCCACCCAAAATATACTGGGGATGGTCTAGAAATCTGACGATCTTTAGGTCCAAGTTTTATCTGCAATGGTTCTTATGATCCTGTTTCTTGTTAACAAGTCCTACTGAAGTCCATACGACCAATCCTGATCTTCAAACTTCACTTTGGGTAAACTGAGCCATCTCCTCAATCAAAAAAGATATATCTCATATCCACCCCTGCCCCTAGTACAGTGCTTGGTACATAATAACCACTAGTGGAAAGAGCACAGACCTGGGTTCGAGTCCCAGCTGTGCCACTGGCCCATTTTATGATCTCAGGCAAGTCCCTTTAACTCGATTTCCTCATCCATTGAAATATGATAAAATGAGAATGAGGTCGGTTGTGAGCCCTGTGTGAGACAGGAAATATGTCTGGTCTCATAACCTTGATCTATCCCAGCACTTAGCACATAATAAGCACTTAATAAGTGCCACAACTAATAATTATGGTGCTTAATAATAATAATTATGGTATTTGTTAAGTGCTTACTATGTGTCAAGCACTGGGGATGGAGGGGGTACACAGTCCCTGTCCCACATGGGGCTTATAGTCTTAATCCCCATTGTACAGATGAGGTAACAGGCCCAGAGAAGGGAAGTGACTTGCCCGAGGTCACAGAGCAGACACATGGCAGAGTCAGAACTAGAACCCAGGTCCTTCTGACTCCCAGCCCTGTGCTCTATCCACTGAGCCATGCTGCCGCTATATGACAATTACATTCGTGATTCTATTTTAAAAACTAGCAAGATGGAACTGAGATAGAAGCCCAGGCTGATCCCCTCTCGCCCCTCCCTCTCCTTTGACTTGAAGTACTCTTCAAAGGGACAAAGCAACATTCTTACCTCTTCCAGGGCCCACAGTGAGTCAACCATGGGCTTGATCTTCTTCTCATTGTACAGCGTTATGAGTTTATCCATGGCATCTTTAACGAGGCCACTTCGGCCCTGTTTGAAAAGCAGATTTAGGAGCGAAAATCCAGCGATAACTTTATTCTCCTCGTAGAGTTTGATGGGGTTCACCTTCTCAACCTGCCACCACTAGAGGGAGACAAATGACATCAAGGTTAGCAAAACTGGACTATTACATTTATAGAAGCCAAAGAGGAACACGACAAAGATTTATGTGAATTTCTGAGGAATGATGATATTCAGTTGCCAACTGAAGCCCTATTACAATATTGGAAAACTGGACAAGACTAATTGCATTGGGAGAAAATACAGCAATTGCCTCCTCTTAGGAAAATTTATTGCTGCAAGTTGAGCACTGCGCTAACGAACGATTGCTCTATTTCATCATTCTTACCGAATTAAGGGAGGAAGAGAGGATTTAAAAGCAACGGGGGCTAGTCAAGGACTTTCGTCTTTCATTCCGGCTGTTATCCCGCTCATTACTCTCACTCAATAGTATTTAATGAACCCTTACACTATACAGAACACTGTACTAAATGCTTGGGCAAGTACAATTGAATTAATAGACATGATCCCTGCCCATAAAGAATTGACCATCTAGGAGGGGAAACAAACACTGAAATACATTTCAGGTAGAGGGAAGCAACACACTTTAAAGATCTATACCTAAGTGCTAGGAGTGGAGAGGGGGTGCATACCCCAGTACTTAAGTGAAGCAAAAGTGTTGGGGTGGTAATAGTGAGAAAAATAGGGTTGGCAGATAACAGTTTTATCAGGGAAGGTCTCCTGGAAGAGCGATGATTTCAGAAGGGCTTGGAAGAAGGGAAAAGGAGTAGTCTGCCTCTCCTGGAAGTCAGGGGAGGACATTCACAGAGAAAACATCATCACTGTGCACTGATCAAAAATATAATACTCAAATATCACCAGAACCTATTCATTTTTCCATTCTCAGTTTTTCCCTACATACTGAAATCGTATTTCCAATCCTGCAACAAGCCATTACAAAAACACACACCCCTAGTTCTGCCTATGGATCTTCCCCAAATCCTTGAATTTAACTCACCCACAGAATTGAAACTTTTCCCCCTCCACCCTGCCTGACCACCATACCTTATGGCGGCCAACTGATTGCTAATCAGGTGTGCACTCTTTCATTAGATTGAAGGATAGGGTTTGACTTAGTACTGCCAACAGATCTAGCCATCAGCTGATGATTTGGGAGTTGAGGCCAATTAGGAAGCTCTCACAAGAAAGAATGCACACCTGATTATCAATCAGTTGGCATTTACTGAGCACTTATTGTGTGCAAAGAACTGTACTAAGTGCTTGGGAAAGTACAATGCATCAAAATTGATATATGGAATCTCTGACCATGAGGAGTGACCATGGTCATCTCTGACCAAGTCTATGGGGGGGGGGGGACAGAATTTAAAACAAATTACAGATGGGGGAAATAATAGGGTATAATGATACTTAACATGAGTGCTGTGGGGCTGGGGTGAGGGTGTGCTTTGCACACAATAAGCACTCAGTGGATTCCACCGATTGATACTAAAGTGCTTAAGGGATCAGCGAGTGGAAGGCAATCTGCTACAAGTCAAAACTCACCTGTGCTGGACAGCAGCGGCACGGGAGAGAGTCGAGGGCAGAGACTCAAGTTTACCGTGTAGAAGGAGGCAATGGTAAACCACATCCGGATTTTTACCCAGAAAACTCTGCGGATAAACTACCATAACGATTGCAGATGGAGGTGGGGCATTCTGGGGGAGATGTGTTCATGGTGTCGCTATGGGTCGCAGGTGACTTGACAGCATAAGACAAGACAAGGAATATGTATCTTTGGCTGTACCCTTAGGTGTGCACAGCATGATGAGGCCCTATACTCTTCAGCCACACAAGTACCGATTAGTGAATTTCACCATCAGTAGTGTTTCTTTCGAGCCTGAAGGACAGGTAGAAACAGTTAGGCTTCTTGCTACTTATTCGACCCAGGGGAGTTCAGTAACAATATTATAGATGTTGATATCATGCCACAGGGAGTGGCCCGGGATGTAAAGGTGATTAAAACAATCTTCACCTGAAGAATTTGGCTGAAAAAAAGGGGCGGGCCTGGCCCACTGTCTAAAACAATCAGGTCTGTCCCGTGAAGCCATGCCTCAGGCAGGGAGGAGAAACATACTCATTCCAAAGAAGGGACCCTTCTGGAAAAAAGCAGTTCACACCCATCTCCCATGTGCCTTTTGCCAGAACATAAAGACTCCCAGGGAGAGGGAAAGATTGAGCATGTGGGCCATCTCAAATTTAACATCTTTGAAAGAATCATTAATTTTGGGGATACTGTAGTGATGTGTCAGATGAGATTGGAAATCTTGTGAGCTTCCAGTCCTCTGCATGGAGGAGCTGGTGCCTGACTGCAGTGGGGTTGTACTAAAGACTCTTCTTATTGGTGCAGTCTTGGTGCACACTATCTCCCTCCCAGCCCTAATCTTTTAAGACAGAGGGAAGGCAAAGTTTCATAATGTCGGTGGGCTCCTTGGGCAGTTGGAGGTTCTGATGACAGCTCTGGATGGGTTGTGGTGCTCAACCGTTGATTGTGCATTGGCTTCTGGAGAGCTATTCCCCTTAGTAACTATATTTTTAAGTGAATGCTCATCAGTATCTGCCACCTGTTATTGTCACTTTGCTTCTTAATGATCCTTCCCCACCCATAGCACAAGTGAAGCAGTTTAAATTGGTCCAACTGAACACGGCCTGAGATTGTGAGGTTATCATTTGGCCCAAATCCAGGGGAGAAGTTGATGGACTTGGGATTCCTGATAAAATTTGGTTCTGAATAGGGAACCTGTTCTGGGTGCAAAGGGAAGTCTCAGGTGGAGTAATCTGCTGGGATTTGCACTGGGGAAGATGGAGAAATCAAGAACTGGAAACCTACTTTTGGCAGAATGAAAGTGATTTCTAGGGAAGAAGTGTCCATTTGGTTATGGGGGGAGAAATAGTGGGCAGTCGAAAGAGGAAATAAATGGCTAAAGAGGGAGCAAGGACTCAAGAGGTGAGAAAAATACAGATGGAATAAAGAAGGGGAATTTGGGAGGGGGGGTGGTATTTATTAAGCATTTACTATGTGCCACACATTCTAAGCACTGGGGTAGATGCAAGATAATCATACTGGACACAGTTCATGTCCCACATAGATTTTACAGTTCTTAATCCATATTTTCAGATGAGAAAACTGAGGCACAGAGAAGTTAAGTGACATCTAGATTGTAAATTGAGTGACATCTAGATTGTAAGCTCCATATAGGCAGAGAATATGTCTGGCAACTCCATTATATTGCACTCTTCCAAGTGCTTTATACAGTGCTCTGCATGCACTAAGCACTCAATAAATATGATTGATTGAGTTGCCCAAGGTCACACAGCAGACAAGTGGCAGAGCTGGGATTAGAACCCAGGTCCTCTGACTCCCAGGTCCATGTTCTTTCCACTAGGTCATGCTGCTTCCCTCTGAAAGTCCAAGTAAGCTTCAGTTCAACATCCAATTGTTTGGCAGTTAGCCCAATGACAATATCAAGGGTCTATTCTGGTAACATATCAGTCTGGTTTCTTCAAAGATTCATTTACTCTGTCTGGGACTAGCTTTGAGTGCACTCCTCCCAGACAATCAGTGTTGAGATGTTCTCAACACTTAGAGAAGCAGCATGGCTTAGTGGAAAGAGCACGGGCTTGGGAGTTGGTTCCAATCCCACCTCCACCACTTGCCTGCTGTGTGACTTTGGGCAAGCCACTTAACTTCTCTGTGCCTCAGTTACCTCATCTGTAAAAATGGGGGTTAAGACTGTGAGCCCCATGTGGGACAACCTGATCACCTTGTATCTACCCCAGCGCTTAGTACAGTGCTTGCCACATAGTAAGTGCTTAACAAATACCATAATTATTATTATTATTATTATTATATTCTGGCAGTTTCCCACAGAAGGCCTTGTCTGAAGCATTGCTAACTTTTATTTCTTGTGGATTTTTCTCTGTGCCTGTCCTTTCGTCTTTAGATCGTGAGCCTCTTATGGTCCAGGGATCAGGTCTTAATTAATATAGACATCAGCGAGGCTCATTGGAAAGAGCCCGGGCTTGGGAGTCAGAGGTCATGGGTTCGAATTCTGACTCTGCCCCTTGTCAGTGTGTGACTGTGGGCAAGTCACTTCACTTCTCTGTGCCTCAGTTCCCTCATCTGTAAAATGGGGATGAACACTGTGTGCCTCACGTGGGACAACCTTATTCCCCTGTATCTACCCCAGCACTTAGAACAGTGCTCTGCACGTAGTAAGCGCTTAACAAATACCAACATTATTATTATTATTATTATCATCTACTCTCCTCAGCGATTAGAATAGTGCTTTGCTAATCACAAGTGCTTAATAAGCATTATCACTGATTGATAATTGATTGAATGCTTTCAATTCTAGGACTCTTTTGGACAACAGGGGAAATCCTTGAAGGAAGAACGTCTTGCTGTTCCCCCTTTCATAATGATGGTTTCCTCATGAGAAAAAGGGTCATTTTAGTAGAACGATGCAAAGGATATTTTTCACATGTAGACAGAGCATACAATTTCTTAAATAATTCTGATTAGGTGATAAGGTTCTCTGTACCGTCTTTATGTAAAGCAACTACAAACTAAATGTCTGCCATATATACCTTTTGCGTGCATCTAACTGCTACCTGAAAAGAAAACAAGGAATAACAAATCAAACTCAATGGTCTTGTTCTGCTAATAGGAAGTGGAACATGCTGAAGACAGTAAAGATTGAATTATCAAAAATGAGGCTAATATAAATCAAATAACATCTTAAGTAAGAAGAAAGAACTGGCTAAGCATAAATGACTGTAATCCAGTAGAAGCATAAGTACTTACTGATTTTGCAAAGCTAAAGAAGCTTTTGGTTTCCCCAGTAACCATGTTTGATGAGCCTGAAAATGGAAAATGCTTGAATTATGATCTTGCTACAGATCTTGATAAATCAAATAATGAGCTTTAAGCGCCAACATTTTCCCCAACTGGGAAGATTTTCTATCATATAACTAGACATTTGAAAACTTACATCCTGAACCCATGCGTACTTATCTGTTTATTTACTTGCTAATCAGTCGTGTCTATTAATTATAAATATTTTCTTACTCTTATATATTTGTCAACTTATGTCTACTGCCTTCCCTCCATTAGATTGAAGACTCCTCAAGGGCAGGGGTCATGTAATTTACTGCTTTCAAATGTTTCCTCAAGTGTCCAGAACTTTGTTCTGCACCTAGAAGGCACTTTGATAGTGATTGGGCCTTTGACAGATTGGCAACATGAAAAACTCCAAATCAACTGAATTCTACAGCTATCACCAGAGCAAAGAGTAGCAGCGTTTCATATGGTGGCTTTTTAATTGTTTCTAAAAAAAGACATCCCCCAACCTTTTCCCCAACGAACCTCCATAGCGGCATTTCAATAGAGCAGTTTCTTTTTGTTTCAGACCACACAAAAAGAAAAATATATCAGGGTTATAAATCTTGCAGAAAGTCAAGGTGGAGGCTATATCCCAGTGGCTTGCAAGGTATTTTCATTCCCAGCTCTCTTCCCTCCCTCCCCATTCCTGTCCCTTAACTCCTCCAGAGGTGTTAGCGGCTGCTGGGGTATTCTGTGCAGGAATTGTAGCTCCAAGATCCATTGGCTCCCCAGACCTAGTCAACTTCTAGGGCTATACTCCAGCTAATGTTGTCCACCCCATCTAGGCTAACCTTCTCTCATTCCTGCTCTTGATTCTCCTGGTTTTGAGCCACCCCTCATATCATCATCCCACCCCTCTGCACCAGCAGGAATGCCTCCCCTATGCTGCTTCACCAAATCACAGCCCTCCTTGTCTTTAACGTCTACCTCATTCAGGAAGCCTTCACTGACTAACTCCCCGGGCTCTCAGTAAACCATCCTCTGGGTTTCATTAGCTCTGATGAAAATCCACGTGTCTATATTGTTTTGCCTGTTTGAGTTCCACCCCCCACCCGCCATGAGACTCTAAGCACTCAGTAAATCACCCTCTGGGGTTTTCTTAGCTTTTACGAAAATCTATATGCTTATATTGTGTTGCATGTTTGAGTCCCTAAGAGACTCTAAGTACCTTGAGGGCCAGGACCTTGTCTCATTCTTCTCTTGTAATTCTTCTCAGTGCTGAGTATTCTGCACTGCACTAAGTAGGTGAAGAATAAATACAATTACCACTACTTTTCAGGACTTACCATACAAAATGTATGTCCCAAGGGGTTTGAGAAGACTGAGGCCTTTTCCGGTATTTTCTCCACAAAGACAATCCAAAACAATGTCTACACCCTCGACAGAGATTCTGAAAGACAAGAATGGCAAAGATTATAGTATATCGAGCTTCAACTTAATTCCTCTTTATCACTTGGGGCAGGATTATCTGAAGATTAAAACTGGAACTCGTTGAAAGAGTTGAGGATTCAATAAAAATTCTAGATTAAATGCAGAATTTAGTGGTGACATCAAAGAATCTGGCTGGTACTGTCTCCTGCAACCCAACTATAGATGCCCATGTAAGAGGTTACTGTCACCGAAACTGGAAACAGAATATTTGCTGGAAGAAATCCCATGCAGTTTAATCTACTTCTTCAGATTGTGAGATAACCAGAAAATCTTTCTCCTACCTCCACATTAGGGTGAGAGTATGAGTGGGGTGTAGGGAGAGCTCTCAACAGCAACACACAGCTGAGCATAATACTCTTGGGAGGTCACATTACCTGGGAAGGCATTGAGCTATTACTGGGAGAGCAGAGGCCCTTGACTGTGCCACAACTATTCTCGAGAGCAAACTGGCCAAATTGGGGTGGTAAGTAGCCATATCCCATGGAAGCAAGCAGCCCAAATGCATTTTTGCCACATTTTCTTGCAAAACAACATTACACGCAGCAACAAAAAATCAAGGATTCTTGCATCAGACTGATTACCATCCACAACCTGGCATTCCACAGGATGTAATTCAAAATTCAATCTGCTAGACTGCAAACCCATTGGAGGCCAGGATCGAGAACAAAGTGCTCAGAAGAGTGCTCAGCTCACACAGTAGGCATTCAATAAATACTACTGACTGACTGATTGAACAAGAGCATCACTATTTACATTGCTATGCAAAACATGAGAACTCTAACAGCTGAAGCGCCTGCTGATGTCAACCAGCAAGAGATAGAGAAGCTGTATGCCAACATCACTGGAAACAAGGAGGTTGAAGAAATTGATATCACGATCGAAGAGTGGACAACAGGTATTTTTCGGTGCAGCAGTCGATCAACAGTATTTCCTGAATGTCTGCTTTGTGCAAAGCACTGAATTAAGCATCTGGGCATCAAACCACAGAGGTCAAAATGGGGCTGTTGGGAAACAGAAGGCCATGCTCCTTCTTGAGAGCTGGAGCATTCCCTCTCCACTTTGGGATCATTCCAACTGTGGACTGATCAATAGCAAACTGTGAAACTGGTCCAAGTTTACAGCCTAACAGCAGAACGGACACCAGCTGACAGAAGAGGAGGGAATTGCATACGGTCAGCTTGGCCATCACACGTGATTTCATTAGGCATTTCAGATGAAAGGCTTTTGGGGAATTAGGAAACATTCTTTCCACAATGTGTACCTGTCTGGATGCAATATGATGTAGTTTGGGAAGAAATGGTTTTGACCATGTGCATGGCACAAGTCAAGACATGAGCATTACCAGCTGAGTTTTCTGTAAAGCAAGGTTCTTCAGGAATACAACTCCGGGTTATAGGAGAACTGTAATTCCATTTTAATCTACTTCGTAGAAAGTATCAAGATTTGCAGGGTTCTTTATGGTATTTGTTAAACACTTACTATGTGTCAAGCACTGTTCTAAGCACTAGGGCAGGTACAGGTGAAAGAGACTGGATATAGTCCCTGTCCCACATGTAGTTCACAGCCAAGTAGGAGGGAGAATCCCTACTTTGCAGTTGAGGAAACTTAGGCACAGATAAATTAAGTGATTTGCCCAAGGTCATCCAGCAGGCAAGTGATGGAGCTGGGATTAGAACCCAGGTCCTCTGGCTCCCAGGCTTATGCTTTTTCCAAAATGCTACACTGCTTCCTTTGCAGTTGTGCAAGGAGATTGAGATGAACTTGTCAGAAGCAGTGAGGGTGAACAAGGACACGAGGCTGGTTAATTCTGTAGCAGAAACAGGAAAAAGCAAAGAACCCAGCTAAAGAGATGTGCTTTAGAGAACCAAGTGAACTTCCATAATAAGGATGGTATTATTAAGCACTTTCTGTGCGCTAAGCACTGGGGTAGATACAAGATAATCAGATTGGAGACCATACCTGACCCACATGGAGCTCACAGTCTAAGAGGTAGGGAGCATGGGTATTTTATCCCAATTTTACAGATGAGGAAACTGAGGCACAGAGAAGTTAGGTGACTAGCCTAAGGTTGCCAAGTAGGCAGGTGGCGGACTTGGAACAAGAACTCAGGTCTCCTGACTCTTTCCACTAAGTCGTGCTAAATACAAAATTATCAGAAGGGAAAGACAGTGGATGTGGAGAAACCTCGAAAGAAACACCATGACAACGAGCCGACTGTAGCCTGAAAGAAACACCAGGAAATCTGACATGTCAGTCATTGGTGGGAATTTCATCTTCACTGGGTCAAATCAGACTACAGTGTGTGAAAATTAATATTACCATGCAAACCTCATAAAGAAAGCACAAAGATCACTGCTGAGATGCTGCTTTGACAAGAATGCCTTCACAGATGAGCTGATGAGAAGAGATCTGAAACACAATGCCAAACCGGGAATAGACGGAGATCATGATATGCTTATCGATCCTAATGGAGGCAGCAAGAGTGAATGAAGATAAGAAAGGGAATTGGAAGGCCCTGGCTCAGTCAGGAAATGATTCAGCTCTTGGGAAGAAAAGCAAGATGAAGGCAGAAGGACAAATGGGTGATGAATACAAAATGCTCTGCAGGGAAATAAGGATAAAAGAACATGAAGATTATGAGGAATATAGGAGGAATCAGAAGTCTCAGATGAAAAGAGTAAGAAAAAGGCTGAATGTGTCACTGGACTGAGACCCTACATTAGAGAAGCAGCATGGTCTAGCGGAAAAAGCACGGGTCTAAGAGTCAGGGGACCTGGGTTCTAATCCTGACTCCACCACTTACTGCTGTGTGATCTTGGGCAAGTCACTTAACTTCTCTGTGCCTCAGCTTCCTCATCAGTAAAATGGGGGTTCAATACCTGTACTCCCACCTACTTGGACAGTGGGCCCATGTGCGACCTGATTATCTCATATCTACCCACTGCTTAGTACAGTGCTTTGCCCATATTAAGCGCTTAACAAGTGCCACGTTTACTATTATCCCAATTGTATTCATTCAATTCATTCACTCAATTGTATTTATTGAGTGCTTACTGTGTGCAGAGCACTGTACTAAGCCCTTGGGAGAGTACAATGCAACAATAAGGAGACACATTCCCTGCCCACAATGAGTCAGACAATATAAAAAATAAATGACAGATATGTACAAAAGTGTTGTGGGGCTGGAAGGGAGGAAGAACAGAGGGAGCAACTCAGGCAACGCAGAAGAGAGTGGCAGAAGAGGAAAGGGGGGCTTAGTCAGGGAAGGCCTCCTGGAGGAGATGTGCCTTCAATAAGGCTTTGAAGGGAGGGAGAGTAACAGTCTGTCAGATTTGAGGAGTGAGGGTGTTCCAGGCCAGAGGCAGGACGTGGGCGAGGGGTCAGCCACGAGATAGGCGAGATGGAGGCATCGCGAGAAGGTTAACGTTAGAGGAGCGAAGTGTGCGGGCTGGGTTGTAGTAGGAGAGTAGCATAGTGAGGTAGGAGGAGGCAAGGTGATGAAGTGCTTTAAAGCCAAAAGGGAGGAGTTTTTGTTTGAAGCGGAGGTGGACAGGCAACCACTGGAGCTTTTTGAGGAGCGGGGAGACATATTCTGAATGTTTTTGTAGAAAAATGATCCAGGCAGCAGAGGGAAGTATGGACTGGGGTGGGGAGAGGCAGGAACCTGGGAGGACAGCAAGGAGGCTGATGCAGTAATCCAGGTGGGATAGGATTTGTGATCGTATTAACGTGGTACTAGTTTGGATGGAGAGGAAAGGGAGGATTTTAGCAATGTTTTACATATTGGAACAGAAAGGGAGCGGCTAGCCAGGCAGAAATGTCTGGTATTTGCAATAAATTTTGTTACACTCTGAGGAGAATGTGGGAAGCAGCAGAGTTTGCACTAAGTGGTGTTAAAAAGAGAAACGCTGGGAGGTGATATCTTGGTTTCTAACTTCCTGTGAGAAGCAAATGAAATTGAGACATATGAGCAACAGAGACACACCTCCCGGCTAGGAAACTACATTTTACAGACTCTTCTTGACCAGGCGGCATCTGGAACTATGAGCGAGCATGGATTTCACCGTTGGGCCAGAGGACAGAAAGTAATGTGCTGCCAGTTGATCTTGGAGACAAAATATCTTACCTTTTTACTTCTTGCACATAGTCTACATTCCTGTCAAAAAGGTGGGTCACTGAATCTTTGATTGCTTCATGCTTGAAAGAAGATGCAGTCCCAAAGACAGTGACATTGGGGACTGTTGAGCAGAGCTGTGCAACAGCTTGACCCTGAAAATGAAATAATTGAATCAGCCACTTATGTACAGTATTCCCTCCCCAAACCGATCTGCTACTGGGTTTCCAAAATGGGAATCTGAGCACACTGTTTAAAATTCTGTTTCCTAGTTTATAAGTAAAACTTGACAATGACAAACTTTCCCCTTTAAAATGAATGCACCACGGCAGTACACGATTTTTAAATTTTATCAATAAGTTCAACATTTAAGAGTTACACAGTGAAGATAAATTTTTGATCACAAATTGGAACTTTTTTATGAAGACTTAAAAGCTAAAACCTGCCAGTATCTCTTTCCTGCTAGTTTGGTTTTTGTCACAGTTGAGGAGGGACACTTGGCTCCCAAGGGCATATGAGAAAACTCCTCTTTGCTCATTGCGGTATTTATGTGTGCATTACTATGATCGGGCTAAATTAGGCTGGAAATCTAATTTCAGAAAATGTAATTTTCTTTTCACTTTCCCTTATTGCAATTAAAGGCAGGTAAGAGAAAAATCTATTTCACCTTCCACGGTGGGTTACTATATGTGGATTTTTACATTACCACATGAAATATACGCTTCCAACAGTATCTTTTGGAATTACGAGATATCAAATAAGACCTAAGTTTTGATATAAACCTTTGGCTAGCTGTTTACCAACAGACTTTAATTTTTACATCTGTAGATTGTATCTCTTTCTCAAACTTAATAGGGCACTCATTAATCGACCATGGTATTTGATTGATCACGTCACTGTATTTATGATGTTACTGTATTTAGTGAACACCTACTATGTGCCAAGAAGTGGGCTAAGGCCTGGGGTAGGTAGATTTGTGTTGAACAGTTCTTAGTCCCTGTCCCATAAGAAGCTCAACAGTCTAAGTGAGTGAGGACAGACCCATAGAAACCACTTGAATCTATTCAAGCAGAAAAGCTCCTTGACATCATAAAATGGTGGTAGTTATTTGCATGTCCAAGAAATCAGGGCTTTGTTAAGTGGGCCAACTTCTCTCCCAACCCACCACCCCATTTCAGAATCCCTTACCTGAGATTTTGATCATCTGCTGCCTCCTACTTGGGCCCTGGATATGTGTAAGACTCCTGGACAAGTCTTTGCTTTCTTTTTCCCTCTCCCTGCCAATGTTTGACCCTTTGCCTTTCCACACCAGACAGAAAGTACATCAGGATCTATGGGCAAACTCCATCTGGTCCCACACATTCATCTCCCTCTGTTTATTAATGGGCCACAAGACCCCAGGTGAGCAAGTGGGGATAGTGTCATGAGGACCATCGCCTGGGTAGAAAAGCCAAGTCTTTTCCCGGATGATGGCAGAAAAATCCAATGGAGAACATGATTATTGACAGCATTATTTTCAAGCTAACAGTCAGAATAATAATGAGAGCTCAAAATTAGATCAAGGAAGAAGCCTTTGCTGTGTTTGCCAAAAGTTTAATGAATCTGATCATCTAATCAAGGAATGCAAATGCAGTTTATTGAACTAGTTAGGTTTCTCACAATGAAGAGACCATATTCAGCTCTAGGACCCTCTGTCCCCAGGGAAAGAAGGATGAGATCTGTGCTAGTGCTTCAAAGCCTTGGGTTCTTAGAAATAAAGTGAACATGAAGACACAGGGAATTGACTCCAAAGGAGGAAGCCAGGAGGTGCATGTTTGGGCAAATATCCAATTGCTGACCTCATGTCTCCTGGTTTAGCCCAACTCTCATTCAAATGGCTCCAGAGGATAGCTTTCCTGGGGGGGGGGGGGGCAGGCTGACCCAGCCCCCTCCCTGCATCTCCATTTGGAGCCAGGCTGGCGAGGAGCCCTCAGTGCTCTCTGGGTGCTTCTTAAGTATGCATCTCTCAGCGCTGGTCCCCAGGCATCCTCCCTCCAATAGGGTTTTGTTTTCATTTTTGTTTTTTGAGGGGGGAGGCGGGGATCTAGAGGACTGCTCCAAGATGAAGGTGTTTTACTGCAGCTTCCGCAGATTTCCACCAAGCTGATCTCTTTCTACTCAGTGAAAATTGCATTCATTATTTCTCATTCGTTTAAATGAGACCTTCTGGGGCTAAATTACCCAAATAATTAACAAAGCTCTGTAGATCTGCACCTTGGTGCTAACCTTCAGGAGATGAGCATATTCTGGATACTCTAATAATAATAATAATAATGATATTTGTTAAGTGCTTACTATGTGTCAAGCACTGTTCTAAGCGCTGGGGTAGATAGAAGCTAATCACTTTGGACACGGTCCCTGTCTCACAAGGGGCTCACAGTCTTAATTCCCATTTTACAGATGAGGCAACTAAGGCACAGAGAAGTGAAGTGACTTGCCCAAGGTCACACAGCAGACAAGTGGCAGAGCCAGGATTAGAACTCAGGTCCTTCTGGCACCCAGGCCCGTGCTCTATCCACTAGGACATGCTGCTTCCAGTGGCAGAGACCATGCCCAATCATGTATTTGAAGACCCTAAGGCTCTGCTATTGCATCTGTGGTACTGCATGCATACTAGTTGACAGATAGAATATGGAGTGGGCCATAACTGAAAAGAGTCATTTTACGTGATTTGGCAAAATGGATAGGAAGAAGGTGACATCATGCATGCCCTTAGTTGCAAGTAGTGAAAGAGTAAAAGTGAAAAGAAAATGACCCATCTAAAGTTGAGCTGCCAGTTTAATTTAGAAAGAAAGGGTCTAGGGGAAATAGAAGGGGCAGATGGTAAAGCCAGGAATTGGGATTTGCTGGGTTTGGATGAAAACACTGAACACTTTTCTAATTTGTGGAAATGTGTCAAAGAGGAAGGCAGATGCTTATTCAATCAAATTTAATGAAGAAAAATGTACTGAGTGGAACCTTAAAGGTATCCATCCTATTCAAAGCCTTTGCTGGTGACCTGGATGAAGGAGCTGAGAGCCACGTCATCTAATTTACGGAGAATCCTAAATTGGGCAGGGTCGCTTGAAAAACAGCAATCAAATTCAATATGACCAAGATAAATTGAAAAATGGACCTACCACGGTGGGATGAAAATGAATAGGGATGAAGGTGAAGACAGGATGGGGAAAGATTAGCAGAAAAAGACCTTAAGGATCAAAGATGAGCAGAGGCTGAATATGAATGAGCAAGGTAGTGCTGTTAATAAAGAAGACAATTTTGGTACCGAGGTGCATCAGCAGGTCTATGACGTGCAAGAGCTGAGAATTCATTAGACCTTCTGGACCCAGTTTTCATCAATGACCTTTCAACAAGTCTGTGGAGAAACTGGAGAGTGCCCAGAGAAGAGAGACAAAAGATTATTTTAAAATAGGGGGAAAAATTCAGTAAACTGGAGTTGTTTATTCTGGAGAAGAGAAGGCTGAGGGGTGATTTAACTGCCTTTAAGTCTGTGAAGGCTTTCACGGGGAGGATGGTGACCAGCTGTGTTCCAATTCTACTAAACATCGAACAAGAGCTCATGGGCTGGAATTAACGCAGGAGAGACACTGAACGGAAAGGAGGAAGGATATCTTGGTTGTCAGGATGATAACACACTGTAACTGGCTACCAAGGGAGGCTGTGATGTATCCATCCTTAGAGATCTTTAGGGACAGAATAGACAACTGTCTGCTCTAGGTAATTTCATTCTTTACCAGGTTAGCTGTTTTTCAATGTTTATCACCTGTCCATTTTAGTTGATTCTTCCTCTTTCCCAGTTAGAAATTAAAACTTATATTTGCCCTCCTTTAATATTTTAAACTTCTGTCCCCATGGTTTTCCCTGTGTACTCCCCTAAACTGGATCCCCAAATTCCAAACCCACCCTGGGGTATTTTCTTTTTTAATCTCATCCTGCTCTAGCAGTACCTGACCCTTCCATGCTACACAGGTCCCATGCAGCCCATACTGTCCTGGACTTCCAAAGGCTCCATGACAGTGAGGAGAGGATTTGAAGGGTGGGGAGAGGCCTGAGAAGTGACTGCCACTCCACTACCCCCTATCTTCCCTGCTCTGGTCTGTCCTCTCCCAGCTGCCCCATGTCTATGGGGTATCTGGGCTATAGCTAAGGGGCTTGGGCAGCTGCTGGGGGACAAGTGTTTAAAAAACAAAGCCACGCTGGCTGAGTTCACGATTCCTAGGGATATGGGGATGGCCTGGTGACAGAGAGGGTACAGGGGAGACACAGAGACTGGGACAGGAGAGAGGGCGGTGAGTCTGGGAATGCAGTATGAAAGGGGAGAGGATGGGGGTGAGGTGCAGAGGAGCTTGGGGATTGGAGGTTTAAAGGATTAAAGGAGGGCAAGCTAGTGTGGATGGGAGTTAGAGAGCATTGGCGGGTGAGGATGGAGTGAATAAAGAAAAGGAAATAATAACATGACTTACTCAAGATTTACTCAGTGGAAGAATTACACTGTGTGCATGTGGCATTCATCCCTTTCAGACACCCAAAGAGAATAATGTGGGAAAAGAGCACAAGAGGATGATGTGATGGGCCCATTCCTCTGGGAAGCAGCGTGGCTCAGTGGAAAGAGCCTGGGCTTCGGAGTCAGAGGTCATGAGTTCGACTCCCGGTTCTGCCACTTGTCAGCTGTGTGACTGTGGGCAAGTCACTTCACTTCTCTGTGCCTCAGTTACCTCATCTGTAGAATGGGGATTAATTGTGAGCCGCACGTGGGGCAACCTGATGACCCTGTATCTACCCCAGCGCTTAGAACAGTGCTCTGCACATAGTAAGTGCTTAACAAATACCAACATTATTATTATTAAGATGAAGATGCTTTAGGATCTTCTCTTACGAATTGTTTTTTTGCCTATCTTCTTAGCTGGGCAAAGCAGCATCAAATCCAAATGTCATTACCTATGATAGGAAATGGTGTATGGATTTGAACCCCCAAAAAACCCAGAACAAAAAACCATGAAACTTTACTGGGCCCCTAAAGTATGAGGATGGTTAAATACATTGGAAAAATTCTAAAAGTCTTTTCTGAATGCACATATTTCATTTAGCCATTTTCCAGATTATTGTGCCAATTGTTTTAGATACTGATCCATCCCATTTAGATTTATTCATTTCCTTCTAAACTGGTCAATTGTAAAGAGTAAGAAATTTGAAATCTGTTGACCCTGCTGGTTCTTCTGGATAGTGCAATGTAATTACTGTGGCTTTTGATTATTCAGATCCAATTTATGATATGAAAGTTTGAGTGATGTCATTTAACTGGTGACAGCAGGAATGCCAAAGAAAATCTGCCTGATTCAGCTATGACAAATTTTAGTCAAAAGCATAAATATGACTTCGGCCCAATTGCTTGGAAATTAAGCTAAAAGGATTATTTGACATGCGGAGGTGGAATAAATTGGGCAAGACCAAGGATTTATTGAATTGGATGTGTAAGAAGAGAGCTGGATTAAAGAGTAAAATGCCATTAAATGCTCATTTATCACCAGTGGCGAATGACCCTATGGCACACGAGGGAAGAGAAGAGCATTTAGCGGGTCAGAGATAACCCAAGACTCTGGACATATACAGGCTTCATTGAGGATATGCTGTGAATTCATTTGATACAAGTGAACGGACAAATTGTTAGAGCCAATGTGACGCACGAATGCAGTGCTCATGCACACATGTATAGTCCTTTATGCATTTGAACACTATTTACTGACATTTTTACTTTGATTTGTATCAATTATATCCATGCTTTGCTCTTTTATCCATAGCAATTTGGTAATTAATGCCCTTCTGTCTTTCCCATCGAATTTTAAGCTCCTGGGGATTAGGAATGTATCTGATATATCTAGTGTATGTTCTCAAGTGTCTCACCGAATTCCTAAAGTGTTCTGCACACATTAAGTGCCTGTACAGGGCTCTGCACACAGTAAGTACCTGGTACAGTGATTGCTCTGCACACAGTAGAGGTGCTCAACAAATGCCAATGAGGATGATGAATGTTTTATAGAGAATACAACCTAAAATACTTACCAGAGACTGCAATCTAGAGGTACCACAACATGATGATTAAGTATATTGAATGAAAACACACTCCCAGCCTATGACTGCACCTAAATACCCATACCACCTCTGCCCTGGGCAAAAGTAGTTTTTGATTGGATATTTTCACTGGAAATATTCATTTTTCACCTAAATCTTTGAAAGGCAAGACAAACGCCTAAGCAAAAACCGTACGGCAAGAGAACTGCTTTGGCAGCCACATACTACTAGCCCCTCCTCAAAGCCCACCCAGGAAACTGATGTTGGCATGTCTGCCTGACTGACATACTGCATTTTGCACCTGCCCCCAACTCAAGTCTTCGCACTCTTAACCTACTTCCTTTAACCAGGTCTCCTTTCCCCAACCAAGACTTTTGCAGCTCCAAGGCTGATGTTGCTGAGGAACACCCAGACAGCATTCTAAGCTTTCTTGGTGATCTTTGGATTTCCCCCCGCCACCCTGAGACAGCAGGGTCAGACAGACCCAATCTTTAATCAAACAGGATGCAGGCCGGAAGGGGCAATCTCTGTCCTTTTCAGGAGGGCGAGGGAAACTTCACAGCCAACAAAACACCTTCAAACACATTTTTTCAAACACGCCAGTGAAACATAGCACTTTTCGTCAGGCAGCTGCTAGACGTTGCCCAGGGGAAAGAACTACAAAATGCACATGCAGTATGATCATCTTGCACATTTTCCAAAGCTTGTTTGATAAAAATCTCATCTGGGTGAAATGTGCTTGCGTGGTTTTTGCCAAAATGTGAGTAACGGCTGTATGGCCCTGGCATAGCCAGCAAACTCAGTACATATGAGTGGGTAGGGTTGTAAACACTGTTCTTCCAAATTTCCTCCTCATTTCTGGAACCAGAGGTCTACCTAGTTACCCCAGAAGGCTTGCTTCTCGACCTTGGAAAAAGCAAAAAAAAGAAACCCAGTTAATCTAAATGTATTGAAACTTTAATAGATGTTGACAGCCACAGACAAAATGATCAACTACTTCCGTGGAATGAGTGATTATATTCTAAATCAAGTCCTCAAAGTATCATTCTTATTTCAAAAACATCATTAACTAAACACATCCAGAACTGCAATTTGGCTTTAGACCACGGTATGACATATTGGATATGAATCTTCCCAGATAATCAGATACAGGAAAAATCCAGGGAGCAAGCTCTCTAAACTGTCTTCATCAGACCTTGCAAAAACATTTGATCTGGGCTCTGGCTGCTAAAGTAAATTTGGCTGTCTTGAGAAATTCATCAAGATAATGAAATCAGTACTAAATGATGGAATTCCCCATTAGATCGAAAACTCCTGGAAGGCAGAAAAGGAGCATAGTGATTCTGTTGAAGCCTTCCTAATGCTTATTACCGGGCTTCACATGTACAAGGCATTAATCAATGCTTAATAAATATCACTGATTGACTGATTGATTGAATGGCCAGTAATAGCAGAACTCAGAGTGCTCTATCTGACATCTTCCCATTCCCCAGTGGGGTCAAACAGGGTTGTATTATCAATATGCTTCTGTTCAATATATTCTGGAAGAGATTTAGTTGCTGGTGTTGGAGACACTTCCAAACCCCAGGAAACTCTTCCAAGTCTACAGGCACACCCACAAGAAGACGTGTTTAGATGCCTGTGAACCTCTTTGTAGATTCAACCTAGGTACTTCTCCAATGGATTTTGTTGAGGGGACTGTAGGGAGTATCCCATCATCAGTGGGACATGTAGTTGTTTTTCTAGTAGCAGTGAGGGGTTATACTAAACCATCTGCATTCCCTTGCCGGTTAAACCCTTGACTCCAGTAATGGTGAAGAAACAGGCATCTCTGGTATCTTTTGAAACAAAGATGGAAAAGGGTAGAATGGGTGCAGTTATGGTGGTGACAGCCTAGTGTGCTCTGTGGAGAGAGACAAAAGGCAGGAAGGTCAGCAAGGAGGCTGATGCACTAATCAAGGTGGGATAGGATAAGTGCTTGGATTAATGTGGTAGTTGTTTTAATGGAGAGGAAGGGGCTGATTTTATTCATTCATTCATTCAATAGTATTTATTGAGCGCTTACTATGTGCAGAGCACTGTACTAAGCGCTTGGGATGAACAAGTCGGCAACAGATAGAGACAGTCCCTGCCGTTTGACGGGCTTACAGTCTAATCGGGGGAGACGGACAGACAAGAACAATGGCACTAAACAGCGTCAAGGGGAAGAACATCTCGTAAAAACAATGGCAACTAAACAGAATCAAGGCGATGTACAATTCATTAACAAAATAAATAAATAGGGTAACGAAAATATATACAGTTGAGCGGACGAGTACAATGCTGTGGGGATGGGAAGGGAGAGGTGGAGGAGCAGAGGGAAAAGGGGAATTTTAGTGATGTTGTCAAGGTTGAACCAACAGGATTTAGTGACTGACTGAATATGTGGGTTGAGTGAGAGAGATGAGTCAAGGATAACATCAAGGTTAAGGCCCTGCAAGACAGGAAGGATGGTGGTGCTGTCTACAGTGATGGGAAAATAAGGAGGAGGGCAGGGTTTGTGTGGGAAGATGAGTTCTATTTTGGACACAAAGACTGAGGTGTCAGTGGAACATCCAAGTAGAGATACCTTGAAGGCAAGAGGAAATGTAAGACTGCAGAGAGGGAGAGAGAGCAGAACTGGAGATGTAGAGTCGGTAATCACTGCATAGAGATGGTAGTTGAAGCCATGGGAGCGAATGAGTTCTCCAAAGGAGTTGGGTGTAGATGGAGAATAGAAAGGGACCCAGAATGGGGCCTTGAGGGACTCCCACAGTTGGAAGTCCCTCCCACAACTCAGAATATCTAAAGCACAAAGTACTTGCCCTTCTCCCTCAACCCACTCCTCCTCCTCCTAACTCTCCCTTCTCAGATAATAACACCACCATCCTCCCTGTCCAAAAAGACAGCAACCTCAGTGTCATCCTCTATTCTTCACTGTCTTTCAACTCTCACCTTATGCCAGATCTTGTTGTTTCTTCCTACACCAACATCTCCCGACCGCTTTCTTTTCACCCAAACAGCTAACACTCCGGTACAAGATCTGGTCATATCTCAGTTATGCTATTGCGGCAAGCTTCTTGCTGATCTTTGTGCCTCCAATCTTTCCCTCCTCTAATCTCCACTACACATCACTGCCCAGATTATCTTCTTGAAGTGCTATTAGACCTACATCTCTTCTCTACTCTAATAAAAAAAAATTTCAGTCAGATTCAAGGCCCTCCACCAACTCATCTCTCCTTTGCTTTTCTGCTCCATTCACCACCTATTCCCCAGTTGGCTTTCTTAGCTCCTCCCATGCCAACCTACTAGCTGTTCCTAGAATCTCATCATTAGTGGAATTATCTAATGTAGCAAAGATGATGCTTAAAGGTCGTATTTGTACTTCATGTGCGTTCATGATGTGACCCTAAAACCCAACTTAATAAATAATAAACATTTAGAAAGAGGTTTTTTCCCCTTCATCAGAAGATGTATGTCACAATCTTTTTCAATGAGAACCCCATTTATATGAACTTCCTACTGAGAGTGATTTTAATGCTCATTTCTCTGGATTATTAATGAAGAACTTTTCAGGACCACTTTATTTCGTTTCATTTTTTCAGACCTTGGGCAAATCACTTCTCTGTGCCTCAGTTCCCTCATCTGCAAAATAGGGATTCTTTACCTGTTCTCCCTCCTAGACTGTGAGCCCCATGTGGGACTTACATGTGAGTTGTTCTAGGAGTTTCATAGTTCTCTTGCAACACACTCGCTTGACCCCAAATTGTTATTAATGTCAAAAGGAGGAGAGCTGAGTGAACTGTGAGGCAACTACGAGTTCCACCACATCCCACTGGTTCCAATTTTGTTTCTTAAATAAGGGAAATAATAACCAGAGAGGCAGTTGTGGCCTCTCTAGTGAGAATTGGTGAAAGGATATAGATCCCCAAAGAATAATAAACTGACAAGATGAGACCGTGTATTGAGTGTCTAAAGATCATGTGTGGGAAGCTAAAGTATGAAATGCAATTTTCACTGAGGGCTAATTATGGCTTGTTGTTCCAGAAAACCAGGGTCAATTTTGCCACAACTTGATCTTTAGTTCAGGAGTGCATAGCGTATACATTCATCATATCGGAGCTGGTTTTATTTTCTTCTTGCTGCAACATTCAATCGCAATGCTAGATTCTGCTTATGAAGCGCAACAAGTATTCTTATAGCTTCACGATCACAAGTGAAACATTTGGTCTTTAGCTGTTATTGTAGATCATTAGTTAACAAGTGTTAGGCACCTAACAATATGCCTGACAGTCCCCAGCAATAAGCTACTGATGAACATTCATCTGCAAACCTTTCTGATGTGGTGGCAAAAAGGTTGGCCAGAAAACTTGACATTTTAGGCTAAAGAGCCTAAGGTCTAGAAAAACCAGGAAATGGCTAGCTTGCTGAGTAAACAATACTTCATTGATTCAAGGCAACGAGATCAGAAGAACAGGGTATAGGGCTGAAGGACATGAGATCGTGAAGCTGCAAGAATATTTGATGTTGGAGAGAAACAAAAGAAGTTTCACTGGACCAGAGAAGGACACCAGAGGTATCCTGTAGCAAAAAGGATCTAATTGCTGATGACAAGAAGCCCCTCTCCAAGAAGGTAATAAAAGAATTGTTAAAACTCCTAACATGCTAAAGACCTCTTCCCTGAATTTGGCACTGACTAGTTACGAATATTAGCCAAGAATTGAAAAATATAAAAGACCTGAGTTTATGACCAACCATGGTCACCAGGTCCAATTTTTAGGATTGGCATATGAAGAATCTGGCTAAAATTCACAGAATAAAAATGAGACTATGGATTTTTTGGAGGGTTCCAGAGGTCTCCAAGGAGAGAACAAGGTTCTCATCTCCTTTATCTTAACCAGATCTGCGAGACCTGGCTAGGCATTCATTCATCCAAACATATTGAGCATCTACTGTGCTCAAAGCACTGACCTAAGGAACAGCCTTCCAGAATGTTCCTATTGTGGTGAGATTTGAATTATAGAATGAAGTCTGTTGCTTTACTGTGGGGTATAAAATATCTGATATTTTAGTCAGAAAATATGTCTTTGTGTTGGTATTATTATTGACTATTACTCTATAACACCCTTTTCAGTTATTAAAAGTTTAATAAGTAATCTTTTCTGTACACTTGGTCTCCTGGAATATTTTTGAGTGTTGTCCCAGAGTAAGTGTGTGTGTGTGTGTGTGTGTGTGTGTGTGCGCTTGAGTGTGGCAAAACCCTCTGCTTGGAGCTATTCAAACCATTGCTTCAGGTAAATCTACTCTGTTCTCCATTATCCAAGGGCTGATTACTGAGCGGTTCGGGCTTTCCAGGCCCTTCCTTATCCTACTCCTTCTCCTCCTTCTCTTAGTATGTTTTGTGTCCCATTCTCATTAGCCCTTGGCTACTTAGACTGTGAGCCCCCCACGGGATAGGGGCTGTGTCCGACCTGATTATCCTGTATCTACCTTGGTGCTTTGTACAGTGGTTGACACACAGTAAGCACTTAACAAATGCCATTATTATTTTCCTCATCATTGTTATCACTACCTCCTCTGCCAGGGAGAGAACAGGATCCATCAGACCCAGCATTTAGTACAGTGTTTGACACATAGTAAGCACTTAAATACTATTATTACTGTTATTATTAGTCCCTCTGCCAGGGAGAGAGCAGGGGGTGAACTGGGAGAATCACAATACTTCTTCTACACAAGCTATATTTGCACCAGCTTCAGAGGACAACAGATCCCTGGTGACTTAATAAAAGTGTCACCGAATGAAAGGGGATTGTGATGGGGGAATGGGCCTGGAGAAAGAAGGAGGCACAGATAAAAACAGAACAGAAACGTTTCCTTCAAAATGCCAAGAGTAGATGAACAACATGGTGACACTTACCTTATCTAAAAATGCAAGAGGCAACTTTATTCCTGAACAGGACTCATGGCAGGTAGCAGAGGACTAGCACCACAGGAATCCACAGCTTAATTAAACTATCTAGAAATGTCTCTGACATTTAGAAAGAGGCTTTTCCCCCTTCATCAAAAGATGTACATGTCACATAATCTTTTCCAATGAGAACGCCATTTATATGAACTTCCTACTGAGAGTGATTTTAATGCTCATTTCTCTGGATTATTAACAAAGAACTTTTCAGGACCACTTGATTTTGTCTCATTTTTTCAGAGCTTGGGCAAGTCACTCAACTTGGCTGTGCCTCAGCTCCCTCATCTGCAAAATAGGGATTCTTTACCTGTTCTCCTTCCTAGACTGTGAGCCCCATGTGAGACTTAATTATCTTGTACCTAATCCAGCACTCCTCCTCTCAGGGTCACACCTAGAGAGTCTCCAGCACTCTACCAGTCTTGACTACGGGAGGGAGAATCAAGCAGAGCCATATCCATTCCATTCCTAGCTTGGGAGGTGACTAGCAAGTGGAAGGCAATTTGCTTACAAGTCAAATCTCACCCGTACTGGGCAGCAGCGGCACTGGACAGAGTCGATGGGGGAGACTCAACTTTACTGCATAAATTTACTTCCATGTTTTTACCAAGAAAACTCTGTGGATACACTACCAGAATGATTGCAGATGGAGTTGGGGCGTTCTGGGAGAGATGTGTCCATGGCGTCTCTGTGGGTCGAAGACGACTCGACAGTGTAAGACAAGATCCCAGTGCTTAGTGCAGTTCTTGGCACATAGTAAGTGCTTAACTATTATTATTGTCATTATTATTATCTTTATCATGCATGTTTCTGGAAACTTGCAAACTTTAAAAAGCCCCAGTTACTGAGGCGAAGCTTTTGGCCATTGTGCATAGCCGAGTTTTAAACACTTCTAAATACTGAAGCTGGTACTACTTCTGGAAACTTTATAGGCAAATTGATAAAGTAACAAAGCTATAATTGTTTGTTGTGTTGCCAACTATAATAGGATTATAATTCTAATCTTCTGCATAGAACAGAATTACCTTTGGTTACTAATATTTTGTTTTCAAGTTATTTAGCTTTTACTGTAGGAGAAAGTATTGTTAAAATTGTGGTGAAATGACATTCATAAATTGCTTAGAGGTTCCTCTCCCCAGTGACCTCCAAAATGCCCCGTATTATTCTTTGTATGTGTAGGTGAGCGTCCCACTAAAACACCCCACAGTCAAATTGAATGAGTCTGTTTTCCCTCAATTCAGTCATCAGATATCTATTGCAAGGGGCTCCGTAAAGAGGAAGATAAATGTCAGGGACTCACCACACCCCCGCCTGCAGAGTGAACCAGCACGGACATCCCACTTCTCAGGTTGGCAACCTCGAACAGCATCATGTAGGCAGTTACAAAATTCATGGGAAAAGCAGCAGCTTCTGAAAAACTCATGTCATCGGGAATCTTGTAGACAAAGTCTGCTGGTGTGCAAACGACCTCAGCCCATGCATTGTAGTTTACAAAAGCCATGACTCTCTCTCCGATCTGTAGCGCCAAACAAAGAATGATTGTGTTAAGGTGGTTAGCCAATCTGGCCATATTGTCCAAGAAATGTTTCATAAGAACTGTAGAAGAAGGTGGGGTACCCCAAACTACTCGAGACAGAGTGAAATTCAGATCATCAAAAGTTCAGAGAATGAAACGAAAATGGTCTTGGTTCTCCTGCCTGGGACAGACATGGGTCTGATACTATACGGTTATTCCTGCCTTTAGGAATAGGGAGTTGGGGAGGTTATCTAATCTAGCCTCAGTTCAGGAAATTTCCAAAGGGGACACATAACGGGAATAGTCAGCAGTGTGGGTGTCAGAAGGACCTTGGTTCTAATCCTGGCTCCACCACTTACCTGCCTCAGTTACCTCATTTGTAAAAGGGGGATTAAGACTGTGAGCCCCACATGGGACAACCTGATTATCTTGTATCTACCCCAGCGCTTAGCACAGTGCTTGGCACATAGTTAAGCCCTCAACAAATACCATAATTATTATTATTTATTATTATTATGTGCCAAGCAATGTTCTAAGTGGTGGGGTTGATACAAGATTATCAGGTCAGACACAATCCTTGTTCCACATGAGGCTCACAATCAAAGAGGGAGCAAGAATAGGTTTTTTATCCTCATTTTACAGATAAAGAAACTGAGGCCCAAAAAGTTCAGTGACTAGCCCAGGGTCACACAGTAGGTCAGTGGCAGAACACAGGGACTAGAACACAGATCTCCTGACTCTCAGGCCTGTGCTCTTTCCACTAGACCATGCTGCCCCTGGCTAGGCCACACTACCCCTGCTTTTGGAGAAAGCTCTTAAAAGGGATCCGGGAGGACACGGAGGGGTATCATCTTGGAAAACTGTTTCTTTTAACAATTGACTAAAACAGACTTATCTGCTAAGATTCCTTCTCAGTCTTGAAATGATTTAACTTATTTTAACGGTATTCTCAAATTACATAATCTATTATTTAAGCACTTACTCAGCTACATATCCATTTCTCTTCTCTCTTCTTCTACTTGTAAATTATTTTGTGCCTGTCTCCCCCATTGAACTGTAGAATCCTTGAGGGCAAAATCATGTTTTCTAACACCCTTGAACTCACCCAAGAGCTTGTTCAATAAATACTATTGACCAATTCTCGTCCTCCTTCTCTCGCTTGCTCTTCCTCTCCTCTTCTTCTTCCTCAGAATACAGTCCTAACTCTTTAAAGATACCTTCTAAAGAATGGGCATGTCTTGGACCATCAAATAACTTTCTGCCAACAATAGCAATGTGATACCGACCTTAGGATTTTGTTGTCAGGTTAGAAAATCATTTGATGTCTTCTAAGTTATTCACACCTTTGTGATTAATGAAGTCAATAATTACAGTCTTTAGGGAAGCAGTGTGGCCATAGTGGAAAGAGCACAGGCCTGGGAGTCAGAGGAGCTGGGTTCTAATCCCAGCTCCACCACTTACCTGCTGTGTGGCTTTGAACAAGTTGCTTAACTTCTCTGGGCCTCAGTTCCCTCATCTGCAAAATGGGGATTCAATACCTACCTGTTCTCCCTCCTTCTGAGGCTGGGAGCCCCATGTTGGATCTGATTATCTTGTATCTACTCCAGCACTTAGTGCAGTGCTTGGCACATAGTAAGTGCTTAAAATGCCACTATTATTAATAGGATTATATCAGTGGCACTAGAGATTCAGATTGCTTGACAAGATTAATGTGGAGCTTTTGTAACCATACAATGGTGACATGAAAAAAACAAACGTATTATAAACAACACCATCCAACCTCATTTTCACAAACTTCCAGGGAGTCGGTCTGAAATAACATCACCATCTGAATTAAGGATTATTGAGATTTTTAAAGCTTCTCAGTTAGCTCGGGTGATGTTCTTCCAACCCTGATCATACTTTTAAAACCTATCTTTAGGTTGCCCCAGGCAACCCACAACAGCTCTGACCTAAGGACGGGAGAAGGCCCAGAACCATCCACTCTCCTAATCAGAATGTGCTCGAGGAGTTGATGGTGCACAAGCCAGATAATTGCCTCTTCTCTCCACTGCACTTAGCCGAAGGATATACCATCAAGCCAGAAGAGAAATTGAGCTTTCGTTTTAAAAAAAAATGAATCCATTTCTTGCTCACAGATATTCCTGGATGAAACACGAGTCAGAGATCTCATACAGAGGGATGTGCTGCCAGAGAGACGGTCCATAAAATAATAGGCAAAGTAGAAGAGAGGGCAGGGAATAGACTGCCTCAAATCTCCACTCTGTGAGAACATCTGGTCACAAGTGGTCTGATTAATGCTTGGGTTGAGGCACTACTTTACCTGGTTATTTAATTAGATTGAACTGGATCTTTTCATTGCAAATTTCCTGTGTGTGTGTGTGTTCAAACGAAGGCAGAAACCTGCTGGCAACATTTTGTGGATGATACAACATAGGCAATGGAAGAGGGTAGCCCATATCTCCCCTGGGCTGGACTGGACTTGTGATGGGCATCTTTTAGTGGAAGTATATACAGGGGACAACATCTCCCTTCCTCTTGGCTGGGTGACAACTGAGTCCCATGGCTCCATTAGGAGATGTTGCTGGAGATGGGCTAGAAACTGGCCCTCCCCCACACCCAGCTCCAATCCGGCTGGATAATCACTTAGTTGAGACACTGGAATCACTGTTCTCGGACTGCCAGCATCCCTCCACCTGTTGAAAACTGACAGATAGCTACATTACTGGGGCAGAATAGTTCTCTGGATTCAGGGGCACAATTTCCCCCTATCACTAGGAAGAATCTAGGCTCTTTTCCCTCTTGCCTGGTGACACTTGGACTCCAGAGAAAAGGAAAAAATCAAATTCAAAGAAGACCCTAAATTACAGATATAATTCCTGCATGGAGATTCCCTGGGTTTGTTCTGGTCAGTAACTGGTGTGCACATTGAACCAGATTCTCCCCATTTCACTCTACAGAAGGCTCCTATGTGCCCTCGGATGGGTTATGATTTGCCCTCTGCTCTGCCTGTTCTCCACTTGAGTCAATTCGTGCCTGCTTTCCCAGGAGAATCACATGTTGGACACCACTGGCTTCCTGGTTGCTCAGCGAGGCCAGATGAGAACTAACATACTGGAGAGAACTGACAAGTGTGCATAGCTCTTACCCAATCTCTGCTGATGGTCCAGTGGAAAGAGTACTTCTCTGAAAATTAGGAGCCCTGGATTCTAGTCGCAGTTCTTTCAGCTGGAATTGTGATTTCAGTGGTGAAGTTTTCTGTTCCCTACTGCCAACCATGTGCTCAAATGTCAATCCCAACAGAAGGCTTCATCACCCAATCCCTCCCCACCCACCAAACTAACACATAACTAGGCTCATGATGCCAAGTATGCTTAAAGGGAAAAGTTGGGTCCTATGGCCTATGTGATCTGTGGAAAGGGGAGATTGCTTATTTCTATTGGTCTCCCCCTCACTAAATACTTTTCTCCTCCTAAGGGCAGGACAAGCAAATAGGGGCAGTAGGAAGGTACTGTAAGAAGCTGCAGGGCGTGGTGGAAAGAGCACGGGCCTGGGAGCCAGAGGACCTGGGTTCTAATCCCATCTCCAACACTTGTCTGTGCGGGACCAAGGGCAAGTCACTTACATCTCTTGCCTCAGTTACCTCATCTATAAAATGGGGAGACTGTGTTCCCTCTGTGGGTCAGGGATTGTGTCCAATCCAATTACCTCATATCTACCCCAGCAGTTAGTAAAGTGGCTGGCACATAGTAAGTGCTTAATAAATACCTTACACAAAGGGACTTCGGGCGGGTGGAAACCAAACCATTAGATTGAGAGATGTTGGTTCTATTTCTAAATATTTAACTATCTTCCTCTGTCTGTGGTGAGGAGGTTCTTCCTCCTCTAAATGAAGGCCAGAGTAACGTGGCTGGATGGCTCTTGCCACCTGGATCCCTCCAAGTGCACGGGATTGTCTTCTGCATCAACCTGCCTGTCCCCTCCCATAGAACACCAAGGGAATGAAATTTGTAACAACCTTCAGAAAGCTAGGGAGGCTATGACATTTGGGAAATGAGCAGCTGTAGCTTGGAACCGGCAGCAGCCTGAAGACTGCCCCCTTCAAATACTGATTATCTACTTATCTAAATTGTACTTGTTCTTTATTGTACTTTGTTATTTATTCTCATTGTTTAAAGTTTATGTCCTCCCTCAAATTATGCTCCCCTTGTGGGCCAGCAACCCTGTTTTATCTAACTCAGAGCTTCTATCTTTTCTTCTAACTCAGATCTTAGCACATAATAGTAATATTAATAATGACTATGGTACTTATTAAGTGCTTACTATGTAATAATAAAAATAATAACAATAATGCTATTTGTTAAGCGCTTACTATGTGCCAAGTACTGTTCTAAGCGCTGGGGTAAATACAAGGTAATCAGGTTGCCCCATGTGGGGCTCACAGTCTCAATCCCCATTTTACAGATGAGGTAACTAAGGCACAGAGAAGTTAGGTGACTTGCCCAAGGTCACTTAGCAGACAAGTGGCAGAGCTGAGACTAGAACCCACGACCTCTGACTCCCAAGCCCATGCTCTTACCACTAGGCCATGCCAAGCATGGTTCTAAGCACTGGGGTAGATACAAGGTAGTCAGGTTGGACATAGTCCCATAGGGCCCCACACTCCTAATCCCCATTTTACAGATGAGGTAACTCAGGCACAGAGAAGTCAAGTGACTTGCCCAAGGTCACACAGCAGTATATGGTGGAGCCGGGCTTAGAACCCAGGTCCTTCTGACTCTTGGGTCCATGTTCTATCCACTAAGCCTCACTGCTTCTGAGGACTACTTGCTGCTGCTCATTAAGCACATAGTAAGGACTGAAGAAATAAAATAATAATCAAAATCCAACCTTCTAAGATTTTGTTGTGGGAGGAGCATAATTCTCCTGTTAACTTCCCTACTTTAGAGGGATAAAGGTGAAGTAAATAATGTGAGAACTCTTGGGGAAGAAAAACACTATTTAAAATCAATCTATTGTTATCATTATCATTATTATTATTATTGTTATTATTATTATAGACCTGTGGTTGCAATTAGAGGAGACCTCTCTGCTGACTGCTGCAGAGTCTACTCTTCAACGGTCACCACTACTCCCAGGGGAAGTAACATCATAATAATAATAATAATAATAATGATGGTATTTGTTAAGGGCTTACTATGTGCCAAGCACTGTTCTAAGTGCTGGGGGCATAGCATAACGGCATGGCAGGGAAAACCCAAGAGAAAGCAATCCCTGCCCCTTCACAAATGAGTGTAGATTTGTCCTCAAAATACTCCAGGATGCATCCATCGTGGTGGCATTAGAATAACGTCTACATCGTCTTCAGGTTGCAACTTTAAAAGAACTTCCAATGTGATCAGTCAGTCAGTCCAAATGGCATTCAGCTATGATGCATCCATACAGCTGAATGGAACTGTCATTTTGGAAAAGGTCACAATTATATAGGAAATCCAATCCAGGACCATACCTATTTATTTCTCTTCAGAGTAATAGTCCTAGTGAAAAACTGCAGACAGCTATTTTATTTGTTTATACTCCTGAGAGCGGATTGTGCAGAAAGAATGTTTTTGATCATTAGCTTTCCTATGGTAATTACATAAAGGCAAATCAGATTTAGAGGAAGAGATCAAGTATAACAGGCCCTTGAAAAAAATGTATCTGATCAATAGCAACTTCCTGTTTTGGGTATGCACTCTATTATAATGCCTTACTGAAAAATGAAGATTGAGACATTGGGACGATGAGATGGCATTCTTGTTTCAACACAGTGGATTGCTCAACTCTAGAACGTAAGCTCGTTGAGGGCAGGGAATGTGTCTGCTTAATGTTATACTGTAGTCTCCCGAGTGCTTAGTACAGTGCTTTGCACACAGTAAACGTTCAATAAATACGACTGACTGATTGACTGGCTCAACAGCTCTTTTCAGACTCTGTTCAGAGCTTTTCCAGTCCTGGTTCCAGCAAACCCTCTCCAGAACATTCCTCCTCCCAAGCCCACTTCCTGAGAGTTGGCATTTCCAGGGTCGTTTTGGTTTGGAAAAAATGGGGTCAGTCTTTCCTAACCCCACTTACAGGCACACATGCTCCAAGTCTGTCTCAGTTCTGCAGGACTGACATGTAGGTAAAATAAAATAAGGGACTTTTACTTTTTCCTCATTTTAAGAAGACATATTTAATATTAACCACAGAAAAATGTGCAAAATGAACAGAGAAGGAAGGATGAGTGAAATGTAAAGTATACCGATAACTTGTTGAGGCTACTTAATTACCACAGTTCTACCCAGATCCAGGCAAACTGTCAGGTGTTCCTTCAAATGCCCCTTGCCAGCAGTAAAATTCTCTGGGGAAATCAATTTTTTTGAAAAATCATTTTGAGGTTAGTTCAAGATGAGAGTTTACTCCAAGATAACCACTTGGAAAGGGGAGTTTAGCATTGTCAACTTAGACCAGGAAAGGAGGAGCTGAGACCACATATTTCTCGTCAATAGCCTGGATACTTTGGACAAGTCTGAAAGACTCAAGGATTCAAAGACTCGAGGCGCCCTGTTAACATTCCTTACCCTCCCCATGCCATGGTTTATGACTCCTGTTTCCATCACAACATGAAATGTTACCTCAAATCCTTTGACACCGACGCCAAGAGCCTCAACAATCCCAGAGCATTCAAATCCAGGCACCAGGGGTGTCTTCGGTGGGCTGTCGATATTCCCTTGGCGTACCATCAGATCAATGAAGTTTAAACCACTGAAAATGGCAGACAAAAGAATTCAAAGTGAAAAAGGAGTGCATTCTTCTCAGCTCATTTGATTAAAACAAATAAAGAGAAGACGGCCTCTTAATATTGCTTGGCTTTCAGTTCTCTATGTATTACAGTACACAACCTTTCTCTTTCTCCTTCTTGCAAAAGGCAGAGAAACCCCAAAACAGAACGGATGTCAATTCACAAAGCGTAGAGAAATCTCAGCTCTTTGAATGTATGCCACTAACAGCTCTGACCTAGAGTCCAAGACATAGTTTTCTCAAGTAATTGATAGAAAGAACTTCATCATCACTCCCATGAACTGGATGTAGAGCGAGCAAACCCTATGAAAGGCCTAGAGATCTGTGGACAAACTTCAAAGTTCTCGGAAGAAGGCAGATTTCCTTCTCAACACAGGAGAATGCTAGTTGCCTTCAAGGAATGTTTATTTCCATCAACTATGAGAGAGAGAGAGAGAGAGAGGGAGAGAGAGAAAAGGAAAGTTGGCTAGGTCCACAGGCAATAAGGTAAAAGGACACTAATATTCCCCAACTTCTCTCTTTCTCCCCACTGCTTTGACCGTCGGCTTATGCTGTTCCTGATCAGAGAGCACAAAAATTCTGTTTGTGCAGGTGTCCTTATCTTCTACTCAAATGATTAGTCTGGCTACTTAACAGCAAGTACTGAGTCCTTTAACATCCAGCATTAGGTCAGTAACTTCAACATCCAAATGTCAAGGACTTTGTGTAGGTGAGGCAGGGATATTAGGCAAGAGTGACTGGAGGGAGCAGAGAACCAGAGTGAGAGCACGGAAAACACCAGGAGGGTTGAACCTGAAAAGAGGCCAGGGATCCCAGGAGAATGTGGATTCATACTGGCAGAACTGACCCTAGCACCTCCTCTCTCCATCCTTGTCCCCCTCTCTACCCTGTCCCTTTTCAGGCTCGATCACGTACGTAAACTTCCCTCTTGGATAATCTTAATTAAATTTAGATTTTAGACATGGAGTCTTTTGGGGACTCTTAGGTAATCGTAGTTTTGCTGCATAATCTCAAATTGGGGGAAATTTTCAGATATCTTGACTGTGGTCAAATGATATTCAGTATTCTTCATGTTTAGATTCAAACACAAAGAGAAGAGCTGAGAGGTAGTTGATATGATATTCTCCTCAAAAAATTCTATCTACCTCAGAGAAGCAGTGTGGCTCAGTGGAAAGAGCATGGGCTTGGGAGTCAGAGGTCATGGGTTCGAATCCCGGTTCTGCCACTTGTCAGCTGTGTGACTATGGGCAGGTCCCTTAACTTCTCTGTGCCTCAGTTACCTCATCTTTAAAATGGGGGTTAAGACTGTGAGCCTCATGTGGGACAACCTGATTACCCTGTATCTACCCCAGCGCTTAGAACAGTGCTCTGCACATAGTAAGCACTTAAATACCAACATTATTATCATTATTATTATTATTACAGTGGTAATATCATAGAATGGCAAAGAGGTATCTGATCTACAATCCAGATTACTTCAGAGTACTTACTGACTGGGTTGGAGAAAACAGACAAATATGCATACACTACATGCAAGCAGAATAATAATAATAATAATAATCGGGTGTGAGGCCAAACTCAACCTACCAATCAACAATATTTTTTGAGCACCTGTGTGTAGAACACTGAACAACAGCATTAAGTAGACATGATCCCTGCCCCCAAGGAGTATATAATCTAGCAGGGGGTTATGGGCACTGAAATAAATTATAGATAGGAAGAAGTGGCTCTGTATGGAATTAGTGCTTAAATAGTAGGGCCTATAAATTGATAGTACTATGGGTGGCTACTAGGACATAAGTTTGTGGTTGATGCAGAAGCACTGAACTAGGAATTGGGGCAATAAAGCCTGGGAGTAGGTAGAGAAAAATTAAATGGGGGAGGCCTCCAGGAAGAGATCTCATTCCACGGAACTCTGCCAGTTCTCTGTTCCCAAAACCAAATTCTGGAGAGTGGGGAAGAGCAGCTTTGAAGAATACGAAAGGAGAATTGAACTGTTAGGATTTTCTTGTATTTACCCAAGCACTTAGCATGATGCGTGGTACCTACTAAGCACTTAACAAATACCACAATGATTATTATTATCGTTAATGTACTCCAAGGAAAACCAAATTCTTGAACTCTTCAGCCCTGGCCCCACCCTACCAATCTGCGTCTCCACTCTGTTCATGCCCTGTTGGAACTGCAGGTACTAGAGGCTGTGGAAAAGAGGAATGGCTCAGCACAGGTTTATTAGATACCTCCGTCCTCTACCACGGGAGATGGGGGTGATGGGAAGAGATGGGGGAAAATTCCACCTGAATTGAAAGGGGCTATGAGCTTCCAGGCCCTGAGAGATATTGTTGGTCTCGGGGGACTAGAAAGCCAAAAGGTTTGCTGATCACAGCGGTTATTAGGACACTCACTACATGTCCTCAAATATGTATTTCTGAACAGTTAGCTGCCTTTCAAATTTCAAAATCTCTACACAACTGACAGGTGTTATTATAGGATTTAGAATATCTTTTTCTATCCCTATTAGAGACCTACTTTCTCTTCTTTTCAGACTCTTAAGTTGTGAATGTAATAGCTGGGGAAAAATGGAATTTAAGGTTTGATACTTTTTACTAGACCCTATTATATACAAAGTGAAGGGAGGAGATGTGTTGAAAACAGGCATGTCAGAAGTACGACTCATAAAAGCATCCACTAGCTTTTTCAATTGAAATTTGGATTTGGGGTTTTTTGAGTTTCAATTGACAAAAGACTCAGATATTGAAAAAGCAGACACTTTGTCAACTGAATACTTCGAATGGCAACAGAATTGGTGCAAATCTTCTCTGGTGTTATGGAAACAGAGCGTTTGAACAGAGTTCTGTTAAAAGGCTGGAGACCTCCCATAGAAATGACATATAATAGGAGAGTGGTCTAGTGGCTAGAATACCAGCTTGGAAGTCAGAAGGATCTGGGTTCTAATCCTGACTTGGCCACTTGTCTGCTGTGTGACCTTGGGCATGTCACTTCACTTCTCTGGGCCCCAATTACCTCATCTGTAAAATGGGGATTAAGACTGTGAGCCCCATGTAGGACATGGACTGTGTCCAATGCCAATGCTTAGTACAGTGCTTGGCACATAGTAAGTGGTTAACAAATACCATAAAAAAGGTGTGGCACCTTCTGGAAAAAAAGGCTCATCTGGCCTCCCAATGTGCAGAGAACAAGACCCCCTGATCTTTGGTAACTGCCTTGGGGAATGTCCCACTGAGTATCCCTGAGCCTCCATCTCCAATAGAATAGTTTCTTCTTCACCCACCTCTTTGAATGTGCCATCCCCTTTCTTACCTCTACATGGGATAACCGGATGACCAACAGGCTAACTCATATCTAGTCGCCTCCTCCTACCTCCCTCACTCCTCTCCGTCCCCATTTCCTCCCCTCCTCTCAGGGTGGTTTACAGGTCCCTTGTAATTAAGTGCCTTCAGTGAAGATAGAGATCCTTTTTAAAGTCAAAAGAATCCAATTCCTTTTTCTTATGCAGACGGGAAAATGAGTGACCTTTATGTCTCATGTCTATGTCATCTTGCTGGTATTAAAAATTACTCAGTTGCAGAGGAGGCATGTAGGGCATCTGAGCAGCCTCATTAAGGAACACATTGCTCACTCCATAGGGGGAGGAGATGAAAAAAGGCACCCTAAAAAATTCCTGCTTCACCCAAACTACGTTCAGCAGAGGACGGCTAATGGATCTTACCCTGATGGTGTTAAAAAAAAAAAAATAGGAAGCTACCAAACCCAAAGAGAGTAACAATTCTATCATGGAACATCAGGATGCCAAGAGACTGTTACAACAGTAATCGTATAATAAGGAGAATGGAACTTATTGCATGTGGGCTAGCCAGATGAAAAGTCGATATCTCAGCACTGAAAAACAAGACTTCCTGATGAAGGATAACTCACAGAAAGAGGTGCCAGATCATCTTTTTTTTTTTTTCTGGAAAAGTCTTCCCTCTCCACAGTGGAAAGTCTCAGCTGCGGGTTTCAGAATCAGACATTGTAGGCAGGGGATGTGTCTGTTATATTGTTGGGTTGTACCCCCCAAGAACATCTTCAAGGAGGAAGGGGAAAGAGCTGGCTGTGGAAAGTAGCGGGATCTTGTGGCTTTCTATTGTCTACTGAGCTGACAACTAAAGAACATGCTTTCTCAGAATCTCAAAGTGGTTTCAGACCCCAGTAGGAGCACAGCAGACCTGACCTTTGCTGCACTTCGGGTAAAAGGAGGAGTACATGGCCATGTGTTCCTAGATCTTAAAAAATAATCTGACGTCTTCAATGGACCCAGGCCCCAACGTCTACAAAAAGGCTTCGTTGCCCCAAAGCGTTTGTCAAGATAAGAAGATTACTCCACGATGACAAGGCTAACCATGTCAGAAATTGAGGGGGTCTTGCTTGATCCTTTACTCTATCGATAATAGGGTAAATTGGGGTTAGGGTTAGGGTTAGGTCCTAGGTACTAGGTCCAATCTGATTTGACCTATTCTTCACAGCCAGGTGATACCACAATACAATTCTGATCCTCTGGGAAACTCTTGGAATGGAACTGATTGAGAGCAACATTAAAAATCCTTTGAATCCCTCACACTGGAGCTCCTATTTACTGGTTATTGTGCTCTGGAAAGGCTTGCACAAGAACTTATTTTCAGAATCAGCAGTGTCATGGCTATCCTGAAGAATATCACCTGGGAAATTTTACATATGGCCAATGATCACCATCCACAACATGGAGCTGAATGCTGTCACTTAAATTTGTTCTCTAGGCCAGTGTGACCCCATCCGGGGAAGAGCACAGCTCTGAGAATCCCAAGGCCTGGGTTCTAGTCGTGACTTTGCCAAGAGGGGAACACCTGCTGGGGCTATGGCATCAGGGGTGAAAATTTCTGACTGAAGAATGACTTAAGGCATACTGCAAGGCCCAACAGGCCCAGCAGGAATCCTGACAAATAGCTGGCTGTCTTGGGCAGCACAGTGGCTACTACTGTCTTAATTCCTGATGCTATGAAAGAGCATCAGCACTCTGCATTGCCACTCTGGCTGAAAATAATTTTTAAAAATCCTTTGCATGCACTTTGCGGAGTGCTTAACCCCTGCCTTCCTGCCTACTCGGTCACTGCGCCCTGTGCCTCAGCAGGAACCTGACGAGCAGGGAAGAGAGAGTGTGAGTGGCACTGTCCAAATCACTATCACTATAATCAATTCCTTCACCGGTCTCAAGACTGTGAGGTTCATCCTTTGTTCTTCACAGGAGACTCCATCATCATGACATTGTCAGTGATGCAAGGATAGCCAATGAGATAGAAAGCCGACTCAACGAGATTCGTGACAAACTCAATGTCTATAGGGTGATTGTAGTGTCCCAACTTCTACGTGTTTTATGAGACTTGGATTTGCCACTGGTTCCACAACCAACTTCTAGAGCATTTCCATCAGTGCCAACTCCATGCCTTACTTAATATCAAATGGCCGGTCAGGATCACAAACAATGAGGTTTTGGAATGCAGCCAGTTCAGCAGCATTGAAGGAAAGCTCATCACCTCTCCCCTTCATGGAGCAGCACAGTTGAGGAGAATGGCCGATAGCAGGATATTAAATAGCTGCTCTGTGGTGAGTAGAAATGGCAAAATGGTAACGAGGTGAGCAGAACACTTTAAGGACACAATGAGGCAAAGCCTCAAATTATGAGTCATGGTTGCAGACAATTGGGAGACAGCAACGCAAAACAGAGCAGAACAGCCTGACACAGAAGAATTAGAAACAGGGGACTGTCATAAAAAAGGGAAAAACTAAATTGACGTCAAGCACAGTGCCAACTCCAAGGAGGTGACTGGGGGCAATTATCCCCACAGTTTTCTGAGCTGAGCGGTCTTGCTCATCCCATGATTCTGACAAGATCTTAGAGTTTCCAGTCAGGGCTGAAAAGACTCAAAATGGTAGGTTTCTGGCCTGTGAGCTCTTTGAACCCTCCTCTCCCAGTCCCCATACCCCGAAAGAAATCAATACTCCTCTCTTGCTCCTACACTGAAAATGAGAATTTGGCTTCTATGATGAAAAGTATCATAAGTAGCAAATGCAATATTTGCATGATTTTGGCATGCACACAATACCAAGAAGGGATTGCCAGTCATGAATCATCATTATCAGTACTTATTGAGCACCTTCTGCTATGTGCACTGAACTAGGCCCTTGGGAGAAGAAAATAAAAGGAGAATCAATCAATTGGGGATATTTATTAAGTGTCCCCTGAATGCAAAACATTGACTAAGCACAGGGGAGAGTATAACAGAAACAAGACAAAGGTTCCCTGATCTTGAAGAGTTCGCAAAATGAGACGGTTCCTGCCCTCGAGAAAAATCAGTCTCACCAGGCATACTCACTCACACACTGGTAAAAATCACACCATCTTCAAACCTGAAGGTCCACTATATAGCAGAATGTATATACAGGATTTAAAGAAGCAGTGTGGCCTCATGGATAGAGCATTAGCCTGGGAGTCAGAAGGACCTAGTTTCTTATCCCAGCTCCACCACCTGTCTGTTGTGTGACCTTGGGTGAGCCACTCAACTTCTTTGTGCTTCAGTTATCTCAATGGGGATTAAGACTGTGAGCCCCATGTGGGGCACAGACTGTGTCCAACCTGATTAGCTTGTAGCTACCCTAGCACTTGCCTGGCACAGAGTAACCGCTTAACAAATACCATTAAAAAAATGAAAAGAATTCAAATGAGGTACATCACTTGCAAAGATAAAGCCTTTTCATTACTGTAAATTTAAAAAAAACAGTGCTTATTTTTTGATATGGGTAAAGCATACTTTCATCAGCAGGAGCATCAAACCTTAAGGTGAATTGTATATCTAGATATATGCATATGATTATTACACATGTGCATGAAATTCTCAGACTGGAATTAATTCATAGATTCTCCTGGAAATATAGAAGGCATTTCTTTCTCAAAAGGTCATTTTTTCCATCAAGAATTTGAGAGCCAAATCTCTATTTTCCAAATTAGTAAACAGAAGCAGTTCATAGAGCAATTTGATTTTGTAAGAATGAAGAAATTAATAGATCAGAAATCATGTGTTGAGTGCCCTCCAGGGTGCTGAGAGGAGAAGGGCTGGCTCACACCCACTCTTCCCTGCTAGATCTTATTTGGAGAATTCTCCAAATTCAATAAACGTCAGCTTTCTGTGATTTTGGTTTTATGCTAGTGTGATAGAACTGTACTCGTCCGCTCAACTGTATATATTTTCGTTACTCTATTTATTTATTTTGTTAATGAATTGTACATCGCCTTGATTCTATTTAGTTGCCATTGTTTTTACGAGATGTTCTTCCCCTTGACGCTGTTTAGTGCCATTGTTCTTGTCTGTCCGTCTCCCCCGATTAGACTGTAAGCCCGTCAAACGGCAGGGACTGTCTCTATCTGTTGCCGACTTGTTCATCCCAAGCGCTTAGTACAGTGCTCTGCACATAGTAAGCGCTCAATAAATACTATTGAATGAATGAATAGAAACTAGTCCAGAGACTTTAAAAGCCAAAGAGTCATTCACTTTTCTTGAGAAGCAGCATGGCCTACTAAATAGAGCATGGTCCTGGGAGTCAGAATGACCTGGGTTCTAATCCCGGATCGGCTACATCTGCTGTGTGACCCTGGGCAAGTCACTTAACTTCTCCTTGCCTCAGGTACCTCATCTGTAAAACTGGGGTTAAGATCGTGAGCCCTTCGTGGGACGGGGATTGTGTCCAAACTGATTAACTTGTATCTACCCCAGCGCTTAGTACAGTGCCTGGCACATAGTAAGTGCTTGACAAATACCATTTTTTTTTTAAAAAAAAAGAAAAACCCAGGTGGGCATATTGGAATCATGACAGAAGGTTCTTTTAAATCACTGGACCATTGTGTGGTAGCAGCTAAAAAGGCCTAGCAGTGCTGGGCACCAACTGGATAGAGTTGGACCACACACTAAAAGGCACGATTTTGCTCCTTTATAAAACCATGGTGCATCTACACTTGGAATTCAGTGGGCATTCTGGTCACCACATCATAGGAAGGACACGATGAGATGGAGAAGTGCAGAAAAAGGCAACCAAGATCATTAGTGGGATGGAGCAGCTTCAGTAACACTGAAGAGATTAGGACTCTTCAGCCTGGAAAGGGACATGATTGACCTGTATGAAATCACAAAGGGTGTGCAGGGCAAACACAGAATTGTTGTTCACCAAGTCCCACAACACCAGGATGAGCGAGCACCTCTCAGGCTTGAAGAGGGTAGATTCCAAATAAGCACAAGGAAACAGTTCCTCACCCAACAGGTAGTAAGCATAGGGAAGTTGTTCCCACAGGAAGCTGGGCAGCCCAAAATACCAGTTAATTTAAGAAGATTTATATATATCTATGGACAATTGGTCCATAGTGGGTTGCTTACAGGGAAAATCGGGGGTGAGGAGGGAAAAGTTAGGGATGGTATAGGATACACCTCCAACTTTAGGATTGCTGTCCAGGAGGTCAATCATCAGAGGATTCCTCCATGCATCTTGTAACCATTGTTGGAGACAAATACTGGGCTAGCTAGATCACTGGTGTCAACCAATAAATGTCCTTCAGTATCTTACTCAAAAGGGTTCTGGCTAGAACCATTCTGGCAGTAGAAAGCAGTGAATTATCTCAGTATTTTCAAAGTCAATGCTGACACCTTTCTTCCAGAAGATGGTGATTATTGTGAGGCCTTTGAAGAGCTGATACATTTCTTCAGTATCTCAGATGTTGAGGAATCATCTGTGCAGATGTCCAAGCATTTCATCCTGTCCTTACTTGTAGATTTCTGCGCCATGCCATCATGCCGTGGTGTGCTACCATTTTCATGGATTTGACTGGAGTAAGTGAATTCTCTAGATATGGAATCAAGGCCATACCTTCAAACTTTGACTGCCTTTCTATGACTAAGAAGGCTTTATTCTCAATAGCGGAAGGCATTTTCAGTAGCATCTCAGGAAGACTCCCTTCTTTATGATGAGGGTGAATCGATTCATCCATACTCTTCAGGTGAGCTATGGGTAGAAGTCAACATAAGCTCGTGTTCCTTCAGCCTTGCCATCCCATCACTGTTCACACATTTCTTCGCTGGCTCTGCATGTTGGATCATAGGTTGTCCCTTCTGCCTTAATCATGAGGAGCAGCAAAATGCTATTCATGCACTTCTACGTTCATTCAATAGTATTTCTCACTTTGCTGCAAGTAGGTTTTTAATTTGAGTCATTTTTGTTGACCCTTATTGGTGGTCTTGATGACTGCCTGGTAGACAACATCCTTAGAGTCCCACTGGAAGGGGCAAGGACCGTGTCTAATTCCCACCTGCGTATTCTTTCCCAGGACTTAATAATAATAATAATAATGTTGGTATTTGTTAAGCGCTTACTATGTGCAGAGCACTGTTCTAAGCACTGGGGGAGATACAGGGTAATCAGGTCATCCCACGTGAGGCTCACAGTTAATCCCCATTTTACAGATGAGGTAACTGAGGCACAGAGAAGTGAAGTGACTTGCCCACAGTCACACAGCTGACAAGTGGCAGAGCTGGTAGTCGAACCCATGACCTCTGACTCCGCAGCCCAGGCTCTTTCCACTGAGCCATGCTGCTTCCCACTTCGTTAAGATTAAGGACTTAATAGATAAAGCAGCATTATGACTACCTTTCTAATACACTTACTATACCCACTATGCTTTTCACATAGTACTTGGAACTGGGCTTCTTTGTTCTAAAAGGGCTACTCTGTTGCCTCAAAATGTCTTGAGGTTTCCTTTGTTCTCCAGAAGCTTGACAGTGAGTCACTTCGATGGTTTGGAGGCTGCTTTTTGATATTCTGATTGTATTGCTAGCTCAGTTTGACAGAGTGTGAGCTGATGACCCAGCTAGTACTTAGGATCTCATATGGCTGTACTGACTTGTACATCGTTCAAATTCCTCCAATGAATGATGGTATAATTTATGAGCTGTCATTGTTTAGACCCTGGTTGCAACCATGTCTTTTTCTCATTCGGGAGCTGGAAGATGGTTTGGGGTGATTACGAGTTGATATTTGGCATATCCATGGCGTTTCCAGTCCCATGCGGTCCCGTGATTTTACCACCATATTTGGCATATGTACGTACACATCTGTGCATCAAGACCTCCCAGGATGATCATCTTTGTCCGACTGTGGAGCTGCTGTAATGAACCTATCTAGAGCATTGAAGAAAGTTCCTTTCTCTTCATTGCAAGTAGTCATCTTTAGAGCATATGCAATGATGTTGGTAGCAAAGGACTTTGATTTGAGGCATGAACAGGGTCCTCTTATATCCCTGAACAGATTTGGGAGGCCAGAGTCTAAGAACTACCTGATTGCAAAGCCACACCTGTGTGATTCTGCTCCAAAAACATTTTTTTGCTCTTCAGAAAAAGGTGAATCCAGCCCCTCCCTCTGTGAGCTGTCCTTTATCAAGCAGAGCAGTTTGAATCAGTGCCACAATGTTGACTCCACAGCTGGCCACTGCTCTGTAGACAGCTGCTGTCATTATTATAAAGCACCTGGATGTTCCGCAACCCTTTGATGATTTTCTTTCTACTTACCTAGCTTTCTTCTATCTGTTATTGCACTATAAGGCTAAGATTCACCAGGCTCGGTCTCCTGGTGAGCAGGCTATTCATTTAGTGAGCCAAGAAAGTTATGGGGTACTGTTTCTAGTCCTTTTCCTAGCTAGGGTGAGGCAAGAGTGGAGCTCTGAAAAAAGAGTAAGTAGAGTGGTTCGAATGACTTCAAAGCCCACACTTTTCTTTGGACACCGAGTCAAACCACCTGGACCAGAGATTCTATAGTGATACCAGGGCTGGGCTGTACCTAATTAGCGTGGGTACCAAAGAGCAGATTTGGTCCCAAGGCAGTGCCAGCCCCATCCGGAGCTACGGCACGGGGCCCAGACTGCAGATATGCCAGGAAGCGACTTGACCACCAGCAGAAATACCTGCTTCCGCAACAAGCCTGCATGGCTCCTGGTGGAGCAAGGGGCGCCACTCGGGGTGGAGACAGGAGAAAGCTGGCCCTTCAATTTTCTCTCATGCCCCCTTCACCTGCCTTGTGATGCTCACTCATCTGGTGGAGATGCTGTTGTACTTAGGGCACGGTCTGGGAGAACAGGAAGGCTGAGTAGAGCAAGGGAGGAAGGGAGGGAGGTGGTGAGGAGAGGGCAGTTAGGAGAGAGGGAGAGGGTGGAAGAGGGAGACTGGCGAACCAGCGTGGCCTAGTGGAAAGAGCATGGGCCTGGGAATCAAAAGACCTGTTCTAATCCCGGCTCGGCCACTTGTCTGCTGGGTGACTGCGGGCAAATCGCTTAACTTCTCTGTGCCCCCGTTAACTCATCTGTAAAATGGGAATTAAGACTGTGAGCCTCATGTAGAACAGGGACTGTGTCCAATCGTATGATCTTCTATCTACCCCAACGCTTAGTACAGTACCTGGCACATAGTAAGCACTTAACAAATACCATTTAAAAAAAATGGAAGGGGGAAGGGAGAGGAGGGCCTTCAGCTACTGTGGCTTGAGGCCAGGCAAACAACTCTCTCTTTATAATGCAACTCCCTCCCCATAGTCCCTGGGCAGTGATTGCTGGGTCTGGGGGTAGGAGACAGAAAGGAAAAGAGACCAGCCCCCAGAGCTTTCCTGAAGTTGTAAGAGTGCAACTGCTGAAGGAAAGGGAGACAGGGAGTGAGAAGAAAATCTCCTGCCTTCCAGGCTTAGGGTTGGCACGGTGAGCCAGCATAGTTTCCCCCCACCCCCTAATTTCCTTTTGGTTTTCTGGCCAAATGAATCTTTTACTTTCAACCCCCACCATGTGGCTGCCCTGTTTTTGAAGATGAACGCTTCTGCTCCGACACCTCGGGCGTCACCGAATACCACTGCTACCTCATCACAGATCAAACAATCAAGATCCTGGACCACCTAAATGAATAGGACTCTTGTTTAGGATTGGAAAGCGGTATCCTACCATTAGCAGAACAAGTAACTTGAGTTGTTTTTCCAGAAGTGGTGATGGGTTGCGATGAGCCATCCACACTCCCTCGCCGAATCCCCCAGTGGACTACACAACAAATTGTGAGATGTCTGGATGGGGTCTGTGTCCACGGAACAGAAGATCTCTGTGTGCCTTCCTCCGTAGAAGATGCCTCTGTGCCTTTGTTCACTTCATACGGCATCGTGGAATGTACCACCACTCCCTTCCGCTGTAGGAACTGGGGTCTTTGCTACTTACTGGGGGGCGGGGGGGAGAGAGTCACTATCCAGACTATTTAGGTGGGCATGGAAGTCATCAGAAGTAAATTAGGTTAAAAATGGCTGTTAAAATGGTTAACTGAGCAATGAAGGGCAAAGAGGAAGGGGAACAAAACAAGAAACAAAGAAAACACGCTAAAAACAGCAGTTTCCCTTCACAGAACATGCCATTTCTGCTGGGAAACCTCTGCAGATTTCAACCAGGCCAGAAGTGGCCTCGACCTAGAAACGGAGCTGCAATATCAAGGAGCTGGCCCAATTAAAAGAGCTGCTTGGAGTCCTGGGGTAAACCTTGCCTCCTATATTCAGGATTAGAAATGTGTCTCTATCTAACTCTCCCATTCTGAAGCATCCCTCACACACACACAAACACACACACACACTCACAAACATATCTAGCTGTCCTTCAGGTTCAAGATGATGCTTTGATAAGATTTTTTATCAGTGTGTGAAAAGTGTAACTGGTAAGACCCAAGTTTGACCGGCAATCCTCTCTGCATCTTGTGCGTGTAATGACTGTTCTCCTGCTGCCCCACTGCATTGGTTTCCTCCAATGCCTGGTGTTGCTTTCGCCGCTTCTTCCTGGTGTTGTAATCTTTACAAAGCCTCTGCACTTGAGGAGCTATGCATCTTTAACTGCTCCCTGCCAGAGTGACCTGTCTTCTGTTGCTGTCTCCCAATTGTTCACTTCTAGGCCACACAGTTTGAAGTTTGGCTTCGTTAGGTCTCTGAAGCGTTTCTTCCGCTTACCCGTTCAAGTTTACCACTTTTCAGTCCACCATATAGCAGCTATTTGGGTGTCCTGCTATCCTCTATTCTCCTCACAGGTCCTGCCCAGTGAAGGTGTGCTATTTTGAACACTGTTTTGATGCTATTGTGCCAGGACCTCACTTTATGTGAGTCCCTCCTTTTCATTCAAAATGCCGTTCCTCAACCATATGCCTCTTTTGTATTTTCTTTTCCTACCTCTCAGTTCCCCACCCCATTCCCCCACCTCCCCAAACACACATACCTCCAACCCGTTCCCCATCCCCTAGTGAAAAATACTCACCAGAATCAACAGTCCTGGGGGAGCAGAGAGTAGCAGCAGAAAGCCTGGGATACTAAGCAAGGCAATCTCTTATCACCTGCTCTGGCAGCTGATGATTGATTCCCATTGCCTGTTCCCCCTGTCTGCCACACTGGCTGTCCCCCCAGCAGTGCTTTGAAGTACTCCTAGGGGTTTCCAAACTGTAGACAACTTCCGGTCTAAGGGATAGGTGGCAAAAGTTTAAACTGAGGTAATTACTTTGATTCCATCGACCTTTGTGTCTAGCTGCATGTGCTTATGCTACTAATTGATTGCTTCTTCCAGTTTACTCTTCCAAAAGGGGCAAATCTGGTTATTTGAGTCCTGGAATTTGGGGAAATAATTTGACCTGGAGGGGTCAAGATGCTTCACTCCCACCCCACCCCCAAATCCTGTGAATCTAAACTGTGAATCATTCCCAAACTACCCCTCCCGGCTGCATCCATCCATCCATCCATCAGAAAATGACCGTCACGCTTAATGTGACATCTCCTTAGGGCTTGTCTTCCTACTGGGAACAGTGAAAGCTTTTGATATCCCCAAAACATGTCTGTGTCATTAAGCTACAGAAACCCTTGCATTTTTCCTCAAAATAAGCAAATATACTATCCGTCTTCATTATCTATTGGTGAGTCTTCTTTGATGATTATTTAGTGCTGATTTTGACCTCCTTCCTTTTCATTTGGTTTCAACTGCAATGCCCCTTTAGAAAGCTTACTGATTTAAATGATTTATATTAGTGTGGATAGGCACAGCCGAGAGTCTCAGAAATTTTAGAGACAGGTGACAACTTGGGTAAGAAAATGATAAACATCAGATATCCGGTAATGATGGGCATGTTCAATCACACGTACAATGTATTTTTGATGCAATCATCTTCCACCCTCTCCTGTTCAACCAGCAGCAATTTCATCTCTCATTTTAACTTTACCGAAGCAAAAGGCTTAGTGACTCCCACCCAATCCTGATTCCAGATCATCATTAAAATGATCATTGATCAGAGTGGTCGTTTGCTGGCCGGCTTTATTTTGACCAACTTTTGCAGGTGCTATAACTTAAAATCTAGATGGGCAAATGAACGGCCCTAACCAAGGATGGCTCCATAAATCAGTATCTCCATGATATCTGTGAGATAAAGCCAGAAAGATTCAAAAATGGTCATCGATAGCTATTTAAAGTCCAATCCAGGATCCAAACCTGGAAATTCTTACACATATCTATGCTTTGTTCAGACCAAGCTCCCATTAGCTAAAATGGATGAGAATTTAAGTGAAGAAGTTTGTCGAATAAATAGGGGGTGGATTTTTCAGGTTTTAAAAAGATATGTTTAAGCATATATAGAAACGATATGGGTGGTGATTATCATTTTTTTTTTAAAAAAATGTGCTTTAAGTTTTTATATTCAGGGTTTATTTTAGCTTTTATTTTACGATCCACACACAACGATATCTGTTTGCAACTGTTTCGGCTGTAATATTACAGCTTTCTGGCATTTGCAAATTGATGAAAATGGCTAAATGAACAGCCACCGCACAGCACACTGTTGCCTTGCGGCAATGTTAAAACAATCATCCTTAATCGACAGCTGTGAATTTCAGATTTAGCCCCCAGATTTATTAATCTCCATATCTTGGTTTTCTGGTGAGGGCTACATATTGGAGTGAGAAGACTAATGGACTCACCCAAAAGATAAGGAAAATCTGGATACCGTATCAGTTACCCAAGGAAACTCCAGACTCTTTACAGAGGGAGAGGCTGGGGGAGGTGAAGGGAAATCACCCAGAGAAAAACGTTTAGGTTGCATTTAAAAATGACCCAATCTTCCAGATATCACAGTCCAAAATACATGTTGACAGTAGCGATACTGACAATTCCTCAAATTGAATTGAACTGTGGATTAGAGTGTAGAATGATGCCAACATCATTTGGCATTATGTTTTTCATAGCATTTTACTGCCAAAATAAAAAACCAAAACCCAAAGTCCATACCTTACCTTTAGGTCATCCACACTGTATCAAGAGCACTAAGAAATTAGATCTTTTGAAGGGCATCGGGCGGGTGGGACACTGAGCATATAAATGTCTCAAATTGTACACAGGTATTTTTGTTTACTCAATTGTGAAATTTTTACTTGGTTTTCATGACAAAAATCACTGTGAGTATAATGTTTCTGTGGGTGGAGCCCAATCTGGAAAATGTGGATCTTGTTTGTGCCACATTCTCTCAGTGGGAGTACACTGGGCATTTTGAGATCCTACATGAACTCCGTCAGAAGCTCAGGGTAATATTTAATACTCAGAAGCCTGACTCTAATCTGAAAGTTAATGGTGCTTTCAAAATTACAGTAAGCATCCCAGAGTGGCTAGCATCTTGAGAAAATCCAGTTTGATACGTACCTCATCAAATCTATTTGTCCTACCAGGTTGTACCGAGGAGCCGACATGGGCCGGCATACACGACCCCACCAGAAATGGAATCCGCCTCGTCCCCAACCAGAATACCATTTAGCTGATCAGTTTTTGCTGCTAAAAGATCTCTTACCAAAATGAGAAATCAAACTTTCATACAATATGAAATCAGCTGATTCATAAAAATACAGGATGAGTCATCTCGGCTCCAATTGGTTGATATCTACAATCACCCGGCATGTCCTGCCAGCCAACGGGAGCTCAACCATTGAATTTCAGTCCTTCCCTGAGCTAGGTTTCTTGGATTAAGTGGTTAACTTCCAACCCTTGCAAACAGAACTAAAGCGTAACTAAAGTAGAATCATTAGACTTAAAGAGTGTTCTTTTGCCATTTGTTGTTGGCCATATTTCACATTCCTGCATTCTGCCTGTCCTTCTCTAGAAGCTGCTAGGGGAGCATCAACCATATCATATTATTCCACACTAGGGGTATGGATATGACTGTGGATGCAATGCCATTTAAGAGAGAAAAGATGGGTTCCTAACTAGGGATGCAAACACACACATACACACACACACAGAGAGAGAGAGAGAGAGAGAGACTTCTCTATCTGTTCTCTATCAGCCAAATAGTCGTCTTCCCAAAAGCAGTCCCTTTAAAAACAAACAAAAAACACTTCAAACATCACACGCGGCATTAGCAAAATAAAATCAATCGGAACTACTCTTTGCCTGCACTCCAAAGAGAAAGTCGGAAAATCCATCGGAGTTTATGTCATTTTGGGGAGCGCGATGGGGTTTTCAATGGCAGGGACTTTGCTTTGGCCTCAGGCTTATTCTAACAAACCAAGTTTTGTAAAGGATACTTAGAGGTTCACCCTCACTTCCCTAATAGGAATACAGAGTAGAAAGAAAGCCATGGCATTCCGGCAGAGCTCTGTTGGATTAAAATGGGAAGGCAAGCAGCAAATCCAAGTCTCTGGGGGAAATCTAGTCTGTCGGAGCGTATGCCGTTCCGGAGTGAGTCAGAGAGGGGAGATCGCAATGAAATAACGGACTGCATCTTTTTTTTTTTTTCAGATAAGATCACGTACTGCCATGGAGAGTTCCTCCTTGGCATTTTTCACGCAGGAAAAGTTCTGAGCCCGAGGAAAAGCACAATTCCTAAAGGTTGGAAACGATATTTGAAAATGCGATTTCACATCACATCGTGGCCCCGTTTTCCTTCCACTAAGTAGCCGTAAGACACCAATCCAGAACTGGAATTGAAATAATCACCCAGCAACCTGGCTCCACGTCCACCGACCCCCCGCCCCCCATCTTCAAATCCCTCCTCTCAAAGAACAGAGAAGCCACCATCCGATGGCTCCGGCCCTTTTAATAATAATAATAATAATGGGGGGGGGGCAGGAGAGACTCCTCTCTGCACGTTTCGGGCCGGGTTTGAAAACGGATCCGAACTGGGGGCGGGGGGGCGGCGGTTTGCCTTTTTCCCCGTGTCGGAACCGACCCGATGCCCTCCATCTCCCCCACCTCCGCCCCCCGCCCCAGATGCCGGCGGAGACAGAGGGAGGGAGGGAGACGGGCCGGGCGGAGGGAGCGGATGGGGAAAGGATGGGGAGAGGGCGGGTGAGGAGGTCCCGGGGGCTACGAAGGGACCCCCCACCCCTTCCCGCCCACGGCCGGGGCCTCGGACTCGGGGGTCAGCGGGAGAGGGGCGATACTGGACCAGGCTTTGATGCGGATCTTCAGTTCCCCGTCCTGCGGTTCGGGCATGACCCTCCGGGCCACTCGCAGCTTGCTGAGCCCGCCGAAGCCGGCCAGCAGCACGGCCCGCATCTCCCCGGCGCCCGCCGAGCGGGACCCGCCGCCTTCGCCGGCTTCCCGAGCTCCCAACCCGCCGGCCGCCCCCTCCATCATCAGCGTCGTCTCCTCGGCCCGCGCCGCGGCTCCACCCTGCGCCATGGGGCTGGGGTCGACCACCAAGCCGGCGAGCGGACTGGCCACGGGAGCGGCCTCTTCGGCGGGGCCGGCCGGACTGGGCGGGCGGGGGCCGGGCGCGGCGAGGGATGCTCGCGCCGGGTCGGACGCCCATTGGCCGAGCCGCCCGCCGGGGGGGCGGGGCCGCCGCTCCCGTAACGCCCGGAGCAGTCGCGCACCCCAATCGCTACCGTCGCGCCCCGTCCGCCGCCCACCCCACCTTCGGTCGTTCCATCATTCATCCATTCATCCATCCATTAATTCATTCATTCATTCATTCATTCAATCGGATTGATCGAGCGCTTACTGTGTGCGGGGCACTGCCCAGAGCGCTCGGGATGGACGAGTCGGCACCTGCCCAATCCCTGCCCAATGACGGGCTCACGGTCTAAACGGGGGAGACGGACAGCAGAGCAGAACGGGAGACTCCGTTCATTCAGTAGGGTTCATCGAGCGCTTGCTATGTGCAGGGCACTGCACTGAGCGCTTGGGGTGGACGAGTCGGCAACGGAGAGAGACGATCCCTGTCCAGAAACGGGCTGGCTCCATCCCCACAGGCACACGGCCCTCGGCCTCGGCGTCGGGGGACCTGGGTTCCCATTAGGGCTCCGCCACTTGCCCGCTGTGTGTCCGCGGGCAGAGCGCTCTACTTCTCTGTGCCTCTGTTTCCTCAACTGGGGGGGCAGGGGGGAAACAGGGGGAGGGAAATTCATTCATCCATTCAATCGTATTTATGTGCAGAGCACGGTACTAAGCGCTTGAAATGTACATTTCGGCAACAGATAGAGACGATCCCTGCCCAGTAACGGGCTCACAGCCTAAACATCAATACCTGCTCTCCTCCCGCTGACACTGGCAGACAAGGCACTGTGTCCGAGCTGGTTAGCGATCCCAGCTCTCAGGACAGTGCTTCACACCTAGGAGGCGCTTAGCGAATCCCATCATCAATCGATCGAACAGTCATATTTATTGAGCGCTTACTGTGTGCAGAGCACTGTACTAAGCGCTCGGGAGAGTAGGCTATCACGGGGTTGGTAGACACATTCCCTGTCCACAGTGAGCATCATCATCATCCTGACTCCTGAGAAGAACTTCAGCACTGGATCTTCATTCAATCATATTTATTGAGCACTTAACTGTGTATAGAGCACTGTACTAAGCAGCGTGTGTGGCTCAGTGGGAAGAGCCCGGGCATGGGAGGCAGAGGTCATGGGCTCGAATCCCGGCTCTGCCACTTGTCAGGTGTGTGACTGTGGGCAAGTCACTTAACTTCTCTGTGCCTCAGTTACCTCATCTGTAAAATGCGGATTAACTGTGAGCCTCACGTGGGACAACCTGGTTACCCTGCATCTACCCCAGCGTTTAGAACAGTGCTCTGCACATAGTAAGCGCTTAACAAATACCTACATTGTTATTTATTATTACTAAGCGCTTGAATCTTGCATCTTACTCCACAGATCTCATGTGGGGTTGACTGAACCTCCCATCAATTCGCATGGAGAAAATCTCCCCAAGGGAGCCCCGGAATGGGTGTTTCGAGGGGCGGCACAAGGAAATTGGGATTTAGCAGCAAGATCTCCCCTCCTCGGGCACCCGGGTAACATTTCAGCACTCTTGACTTCTTGAAAGAGTCCCCTGCCATAACCAAACCTGTCCTGATGACTGAGGAGTTTCTCTTTAACGGCAATTAGGAGGGCAGGTGGAAGGAACCAAAGAGTGGAATCGGCCAAGAGATTCAACGTCAACTGGAGGGGATGGGGCCAGAAGGGACAATGAGTAGAAAAACAATCCAGTGGGACCCGGATCCATCCACACCGACTCTGGCCACATTTACGAGATTAAACACTGAAGAATCTCTCGGTTTCTGCCAGGTGCAGCTGCTGCTCATTGCTGAGGCCCAGGGTCCACTTCACGTTTTTGAGAGAAATACATTTTCTAGTGAGAAAATTGCTTTGCAATTGTTTCTACCCGAGGCGAACTGAACAACCGTCCCTCTATTTGTGTGGAAAACAGTGCATTCTCTGGGGGGTTTTGCAAAACATTCTCAGTGTAGAAACTACCAATGAGATGGAATTTATTCCAAGAGGAAGTGATTCCAGGAATTCATGGACACGAAATGGAAGACCAGAAACCTCAATGAAAATGCCATCTAAGATACAGGTAATTCCAAATTTGTGTAGATCTCCATTTAACAGTTCTCTAGACACTTCAGAAACACATTCCCAAGCACATTTGGCAGTTTGCAAGAGAATTTAGCCACATCCTAGCTGCCTGGCTGAAGATTTCACTTTCTTCTGGCACTTTAGTTGTATCTGTCTGGGAGAAGCATGATTTTCGAAGATTGTTTTTCAGATGACAAATCTGTTTTTATACCAAATCTTCACAGGATGTGCACACACTGTTAAGCACACACCTAACATCGGTGGAGATCGTGCTTTGTCCTGACCCCCTAATCCCAATATTCTGCTGAAACCCTGGCTGTCCTCTGGGCAATTTCCAGGGTGCCCTGGCAGCAGCTGTCATTTGAGGTTCCTGGGCCAATCGAGAGGCAGACATAAGAACACGATCCCTCCGCTATCTCTCCCTCCCAGACTCAATGCCTATTGCAGTCCTTCCATGAGAAATGTGCAAAAATGAAATTAGACTGATACAGTAAGACTTTTCCAATTTAGACCAAAGATGTGGGGGTGATGGGTTTGAATTGGTAAAATGTCTGAAACGTTTCCAAAAAATGCAATATTGTGGGTATGTATTTGGGCAAGTATCAATAGATGTGTTTGGGACTCTTGTGTGCTAACCTTTCTAAATGTCTCCACTGCTTTGACATTTTCTCTTTCTTCGTCTTCACATCTGTCTTTTGGGCTGTTCTAATGTCTGTCTCCCCCCCCCCCCCCCCAGTATACTGCAAGTTCCTTGAGGGCAGGGAATGGGTTTATCAACTCTATTGTATCATACTCTACCGAGAGCTCAAAAAATATCCTCGATCGACTTATCTTTATCTGTAGGCATACCCCAGTGTACAGACACCCCTGTTACGTACAACTCAGAGATACTGTCCATCGGTCAGTCAGGTTTACTGAGTGCTTACTGTGTGCAGAGCACTGTACTAAGCACTTTGGAGAGTATAGGATAACAATATAACAGACACATTCCCTGCCCACATTGAGCTTAGAGTCTAGAGGGGGAGATACTGTCAGCATATGGTTTGATACTTTATTCCAAGTCACAGCCCCCCCGATGCATACCACTTGGGGTATACAGCCATTATTATTTGATACCTCCTCATTTTTGAGAGCCACCTTACAGCTGGGTCAGAGGGTAGGCCTGTAGTTAGAAAAATGCTCACAGGGAACAAGTGCTGTGATTCTCTTCCTCTTCCCCTAATCAATCGATGTCATTTATAGAGCACCTACCATATGCAGCCCCTCTCAGGGTCACACCTGGAGAGTTTCCAGTACTCTAACGGGGAAAGCAGAGTAGTCAAGCAGAGGCACATCCATTCCATTCCTGGCTTGGGCAGTGGCTAGTGAGTGGAAGGCCATCTGCTACTAGTCAAAACTCACCTGTACGGGGCAGCAGTGGCGTGGGAGATACGCGAGTGGAAAGACTCAAATTTACTGCACGGAAGGTGGCAATGGTAAACCACTTCTGGATTTTTACCAAGAAAATTCTATGGATATATTACCGGAATGATTGCAGCTGGAGGTGGGGCGTTCTGGGAGAGATGTGTCCATGGCGTCGCTACGGGTCGGAGACGAATGGATGACATAAAGCAAGACCGTAGGCAGAGCACTGTATTAAGTGCTGGAGAGAGAACAGCAAAAGACACAGTCTTGCCCACAAGGATTTTATGATTGTACTAATGGGGGAATCAGGCCGACATATGCTATTTAGGTATTAATACATACATAATGTACTGACATACATCAATACATTATTATTATCATTATTGCTATAACTAGTGGGAGCAGGAGGAAGAAAGATACGACTGGAAATAGCAAGAGCACAGAAAGATGAAATGGATGAATAAAGGGGTGAATAAATAAGCAGCATTCATAGATTGAAACAGACCACCGGACTCTTTAAATGATGGGGAATTGTGGACCAGTGGAGTTTGAACAATGAATGAGCTTTTATGGAGGTTTCATTATCCGGTGAAGGTGACACTCAGCAACAGTAGGATTCTTTGAAAACTTTTCACCTTAGCAGGAGAGTCACCCAATGTGCAGACATGAGGTAACTGAGGCACAGAGAAGCAAAGTGACTTGCCCAAGGTCACACAACAGACAAGTGGCAGTTGGACCCATGGCCTGTGGATAGAGCACGGGCCTAGGAGTCAGAAGGACCTGGATTCTAATTCCGGCTCTGTCTCTTGTCTGCTGTGTGACCTTGGGCAAGTCACTTTGCTTCTCTGTGCCTCAGTTACCTCTTCTGTAAAATGGAGATTAAGACTGCGGGCCCTGTGTGGGTCAGGAACTCTGTCCAATCCAATTACCTTGTATCTACTCCAGCGCTTAGGACAGCACCTGGCACATAGTAAGCGCTTAACAAATACCACGATTATTATTATTATTAGAACAGGGCTGTCCTCTCCAACCTGCTCTACAGCTGAAGCTGGGGGAATGAGGAAAGGGGTAGAAAAGGCCAAACCTTCATTGTCCATCCCTTCCTGTGAATTCAACTGTGCCCACTGCCAATGCCACTATTGTGACTTTTCCCAGATGGTCCAGGAACCCTGTCAGGGTGAGAAGCTCCAAATGCCACCATTTTGAGATTTTTAAACTGCCTGACCTGACTGTGTCTAAACTGGGCTGAGGCAAACAGCAGAACTAGGCTGTTGACCCAATTCTTGCTTGTAATGTTGCTCAAGAACTTCGCCCTCCTTCCATGGGGTTCTCAAAGATGAACCCAATTTTTTTACCTGCAGACATTTTGCTTGACTCTCCTAGGTGGCCTGGTTTCCTAATCTAGACTAGTGAACCGGATTATTAAATGAGAAAAGGCAATTAGAAATACAGCAGCAGGAAGGGCACTGTCCAGGGTATTGAGACATTTACAAATGTTTGCCTGTGGGGCAGGTTTCACTTGTGTTTGCCCAGGCAAGGAGTTCCTAGACCTTGGAGATCAGTTACAGAATGTTCTCTGCAAGAAAGGGTGACTGAACTGGAGGGGTTTGTGGACCGAGAGATGTATGGATGAGGCTTTCAGGGACACAGTAGAATCTTCTCCGAGGCAGCCCTCGGGTTGCCGAGGCCAAAGAAAGCCCCTAGAGAGAAGAATATCCAACTAAAGAAGAGGGGGAAAGAGCCCTTAAATTGGTACTTAATAATGTTGGTATTTGTTAAGCGCTTACTATGTGCCGAGCACTGTTCTAAGCACGCCCCTAGAGAGAAGAATATCCAACTAAAGAAGAGGGGGAAAGAGCCCTTAAATTGGTACTTAATAATGTTGGTATTTGTTAAGCGCTTACTATGTGCCGAGCACTGTTCTAAGCACTGGGGTAGACACAGGGGAGTCAGGTTGTCCCACGTGGGGCTCACAGTCTTAATCCCCATTTTACAGATGAGGTAACTGAGGCACCGAGAAGTTAAGTGACTTGCCCAAAGTCACACAGCTGACAAGTGGCGGAGCCGGGATTCGAACCCATGACCTCTGACTCCAAAGCCCGTGCTCTTTCCACTGAGCCACGCTGTACTTGATGCCCCAATGTCCTCTTGCACTGATGGTACTCTTCTGAGGGGAGAGCCCCTCAGGGTAGATAGAAGCAGGTGGTGGTAGTGGGAGATTTGATCATTATTAGGTTAGTGACATCCATTAGTGAATATCACAGGTAACTTGCCTGAAGGATACAAAGAAGTGATGCAGGCCTCACCAGATGTGTAGATAAAGTGCTTTAGGGGTGGAGGAGTAGCCCGTGGTAGTGACACATGTTGGCCCCAGTGACAGAGGGAACTAAGGAGGTTCTGGAAGCAATGCAGCCTAGTGGAAAGAGCACAGGTCCTGGGAGACAGAGGACCTGGGTTCTAATCCTAGCTCCACACTTGTCTGCTGTGAGACCTTGGACAAGTCGCTTCACTTATCGAGGCCTCAGCTTCCTCATCTATGAAATGGGGATTCAATCCTACTCCCTCCTATTTAGACTGTGAACCCTATGTGGGACGGGACTCTGTCCAACCTGATTATCTGGTAGCTACACCGGCACTCGGGACAGTGCTTGGCACATAGTAAGTGCTTAACCCCTGAAAACAGTTAGCTTCCTAAATAGGAGCCTGAAATCTAGCAGAAGCACTGTGGTCTAGTGGAAAGAGTATGGGCCTGGGAGTCAGAGGACGTGGGTTCTAATCCTGGCTCCACCACTTGCCTGCATTGAGACCTTTGGTATTTGTGCCTCAATTTTCTCATCTGTAAAATGGGGATTCAATACCTAGTCTCCTTCTCTCTGAGATGGTGAGCTACCTATGAGAAGGGGACTGCTTCCAACCTGATTATCTGCAATCTACCCCAGCTCTTAGTAGAGGGCATGGCACATAATAAGTGCTTAACAAATGCCTCAATTATTAGGACCTCCACGTTAATGTTTTCTGAAATAATAATTACAGTATTTGGTTAAGCACTTACTCTGTGCCAGGCACCCTACTAAGCGCTGGGTAGGTACAGGCAAATTGGGTTGGACACCGTCCCTGTCCCACATGGGGCTCACAGTCTCAATCCCCATTTTACAGATGAGGTAACGGAGGCCCAGAGAAGTGAAGCGACTTGCCCAGGGTCACACAGCAGACAAGTGGCAGCGCCGGGATTAGAACCAACAACCTTCTGGCTCCCAGGCACGTGCTCTATCCGCTACGCCATGCTGCTTCTCTAAATGCTACCAATTCCTCGCAAAGGGCCCCAGAGCAGGGCTGGCTTCAGAATTCAACTGCCTCAGAGTGCAACCTCGTAGAGGCAGAGCCAGGGCATGGTGGGGATGAGGGTGAGGACATTGAAGCTGAGCAGGCCTGTTGAGGGGTGGAGAGCACCGGGTTCAAATCAAAAGTCACAAATGGTACCACTGTCAACAGGGACTTGGGAAGGAAGGCTGAATCCCTTCAGATGACACTGTTTTCCTCTGCCTCCAACTCACTAACTGAAGGAATCACCCAAGACTCTGTTCTGGGTCCCCTACTCTTCTTACTATGCATTCGCTCCTTCAGAGAGCTCATAAACTCTCCCAGCTTCAACTAGCATCTCTATGTGGATGACTTCCAGATCTACCTCAGTAGCCTTGACCTCTTTCCTTCTCTGAAGTCTTGTATTTACTCCTGCCTCCAGCAAATCTCTATGTGGATATCCCACCGATACCTCAAGCTCAGCATGTCTAAACAGAACTCAACTTCCCTCCCAAATCCTCTACTCCCAACTAATTTTCCCACCACTGTTAACATCGCCACCATCCTTCCTGTCTCTCAAGTCCTTAACCCTGGCATTATCCTTAGTTCTTCTTCTTATTAGTATTGGTAATAATAATAATAATAATTGTGGTATTTGTTAAGTGTTTACTACGTGCCAAACACTATGCTAAGCACTGGGGTAGACATAAGAAGCAGTGTGGCCTAGTGGACAGAACACAGACCTGGACATCAGAAGGACCTGGGTTCTAACCCCAACTTCACCACTTGTTTGCTGTGTGATCTTAGGCAAGTCACTTCACTTCTCTGTGCCTCAGTTACCTCATCTGATTAAGACTGTGAGCTCACTGTGGGACAGGGACTGTGTCCAACTCGATCAACTTGTACCTATCCCAGTGCTTAGTGCAGGGCCTGACACATAGTAAACACTTAAATGCCAATTAAAAAAACAACAAAAGATGATCAGATTGGACACAGGCCCTACCCCACAAGGGGCTCTCAGTCTATGGGAAGGAGATCAAGTATTATATCCCCATTTTACATAAGGAGAAACTGAGGCACTGCCTACTGGGAGAGGGATATGGGTATTAAAATAAATTACAGATAAAGAGTGAAAGAATATGTACAAAAGTGCTGTGTGGCTGGGGGTGGGGTGAATATCAAAGTGCTAAGGGGTTGACAAGTGCGTAGTCGAGGCAGAGAGGAGGAAGAATAAGGGAAACAAAGAGCTTAGTCTGGGAAAGCCTCTTGAAGGAGATGCAACTTGAGGAGGGTTTTGAAGGTGGGAAGAGTGGTAGACTGTCAGATATAAAGGGGGAGGGAGTTCCAGGCCTGAGGGAGAAGGTGGGCAAGGGCTTGGAGGTGGGATAGATGAGATCAAGGTACAGGGAGTAGGTTGGCATAAGAGGGGTGGAATGTGCGAGTTGAGTTGTAGTAGGAAGTCAACAAGGTAAGGTTGGAGGGAGATAGCTGCTGGAGCGCCTTAAAACCGATGGTAAGAAGTTCCTGTTTGATGTGGAGGTGGATGGGCAACCATTGGAGGGTTTTGAAGAGTGGGGAGATTTGAACTGAACAGTTTTTCAGAAAAATGAATCAGGAAGCAGAGTGATGTATGGACTGGAAAATGGAAAGACAGAAGGAAGAGAGGTCAGCAGAGAGGCCGATGTAGTATTAGAGGCAGGATATAATGAGTGTTTGGATAATAATCAATAATAATTATGGTATTCGTTAAGCGTTTACTATGTGCAAGGAGCTGTACTAAGCGCTGGGGTAGACACAAGCAAATCGGGTTGGACACAGTCTCTTTCCCACGTGGGGGTCACAGTCTCAATCCCCATTTTACAGATGAGCTAACTGAGGCACAGAGAAGTGAAATGACTTGCTCAAGGTCACACAGCAGATAAATGGCAGAGCCGGGATTACAACCCATGACCACCTGCCTCCCAGGCCCGTGCTCTATCCACTACACCCTGCTGTTTCCCCCTACACCATGTTGCTTATCATGGTAGCAGTTGGGACAGAGAAGAAAGGGTGGATTCTAGAAATGTTGTGAAGGTAGACCTGACCAGATTTGGTGACGTATTGAATGTGTGGGTGGAACGAGTCGAGGATAATGCCAAGGTTACAGGTTTGTGAGACAAGGAGGATGGTGGTGCTGTCTACAGTGATAAGAAAGTCATAGGAAGAACAGGGTTTGGGAGGAGTTCTGTTTCAGGCATGTTAAGTTCAAGGTGACAGCGGGGCAGCAGAGTATAGATGTCCCGAAGGCAGGAAGAAATGTAAGACTGCAGAGAAGAAGAGAGGTTGATTTGGAAATCATCTTTGTAGAGATGGTAGGTGAAGCAGTGGGAACGAATGAGTTCTTCAAGAGAGTGAGTATAGATGGAGAATAGACGAGGACCCAGAACCTTGAAGCAACCCCATAGTTAGAGGGTGGAAGACAGAGGAAGAGCCTGCTAAAGCAACTGAGAAATCAGTCAGAGACAGTTAGGAGAACCAGGAGAGATCAATGTCGTTGAAGCCAAGATCATGTTTTCAGGAGAAGGGGATGGTTCAGAGTGTAGAAGGCAGCAGAAAGGTTGAAGAGTATGAGGACGGAGTAGATGGATGGATGAACTTTAGATGGACAAAGTCGGCCTGTGTCTAGATTTCTTCCGGCAGTGTTCTGCAGCTTGTGCGCAAGAGCAGAGGAACCATACTGTGAAGGTGATATGTGGCTATGTGTTGGTACAAGATCAGCGAAGGAACGGGGGAATGAGGGAATCGAGCTCAGTTGAGAAGGTGGGGTTGAGGGTGTGTATTGTGGGGTTGAGGGTGTGTATTTGCGGTGTCATATCCCACCTCACTACTACATCAGCCTCCAGGCAGACTCCCCTCACTCCAGCCTCTTCCCTCTCCAGTCCACATTTCACTTTGCTGCCCAGGTCATTTTCCTCAAAGATCATTTTATGCACATCTCCCCTCTCCTCAAAAACCTCTATTGGTTGTCCATTCCTCTCTGCATCAAGTAGAAACTCCTGACCATTGGCTTTAAGGCATCCAAATAGCTCTCTCTCCCAATACTTACCCTTGCTTCTCTCCCGCTACACCACAGCACATACATTTCACTCCTCTCAAGACAATCTACTCACTGTCCCTTTTTTGTCTCTTCCACTGCTGATCTCTTGCTCACAACTTCTTTCTAGAACTCCCTCTCTCTCTTAGCATCTGGCAGTCCACTACTCTCACCATTTTCAAGCCTTTTCTGAAATCACATCTCCTTCAAGAAGTCTTCCCTGACTAATCTCTCATTTCTGTGCCCTAAGCAGCATGGCTCAGTGGAAAGAGCCCATACTTGGGAGTCAGAGGTCTTGGGTTTGAATCCTGGCTCTGCCACTTGTCAGCTGTGTGACTGTGGACAAGTCACTTCACTTCTCTGTGCCTCAGTTCCCTCATCTGTAAAATGGGGATTAACTGTGAGCCTCACGTGGGACAACCTGATTACCTTGTATCTACCCCAGCGCTTAGAACAGTGCTCTGCACATAGTAAGCGCTTAACAAATACCAACATTATTATCATCATTATTATTATTATTATTTCCCCTTCTATTGCCACATTTTTTTAAATGGCATTTGTTAAATGCTTACTATAGGCCTAGTAATGTACTAAGTCCTGGGGCAGATACAGGATAATCTGTTTGGACACAGTCCCTGTCCCAGATGGGGCTCACAGTCTTAATTCCCATTTTACAGATGAGGAAACTGAGGCACAGGGGAGTTAAGTGAATTGCCCAGGGCCACATGGCAGATTAATGGCAGAACTGTGATTAGAACCCAGGTCCTTCTGACTCCCAGGCCTGTGCTCTAGGCCAAGTTGCTTCTCTTAGCAGTTGGGCACTCACCACTCCCACATGGCATTTATCAACCAATCAGTGGTATTTATTGAGTACTTACTGTGTACAATACAACAGAGTTGGTAGACACGTTCTGTGCCAAGGAGCTAGAGGGGAACTTACAGTCCAGAGTATCCTACACTGTAGAGCTTATGTACTTACCTTTATACTCTATTGCTTCCCCTTACATGTAATTTAATGTCTGCCTCCCCTGCTTTATTGCAAGTTCCTTGAGGGCAGGGATCATATCTACTAATTCTATTACACCTTGCAAAATGTTTAGTACAGTGCTCTGCACAGAATGAGTGCTAAATAAATACTATCTATGCAACACAATTGGAACGTAGTTGCTCCAGGACAAGGATAGAGACTGGGGCATATTAATATTATTATCCTGGTAGCATCTTCTCACATGTCCCATCCACTAAATCAGGGTTGCAGTGAGCCTTGTCTCAGAGCAAGAGAATAAGTGAGTGACCTCGTTGAGCCAAGCACTTATCAGGCTCCTTCTGACCTTCCTGCCTCTTGTCTGTCCCTTCTCCGGTTCATACTTCACTCTGCTGCCTGGATCATTTTTCTGAAAAACTGTTCAGTCCATATCTCCTCACTCCTCAAAAGCCTTCAGTGGTTGCCCATCCACTTCCACGTAGAAAAGAAACTCATCACCATTGTCTTTAAGGGATTCAATCAGCTATCTCTTCTCTACAATCCAACATGCATACTCGGCTCCTCTAATGCCAACCTACTCCCTGTACCTCGATCTCTTCTATCCCTCCACCAACCCCTTGCCCAAGTCCCCCATCTGGCCTGGACCTCCATCCCCCTTCATCCACCAAACTTTCCACCTTTAAAACCCTCCTAAAAATCACAGGTCCTCCAAGAGGCTTTCCCTGACTAAGCCCTCATTTCCCCTACCCACCCTCCCCTCTGTGTCACTTATGCACTTGGCTGTAGACCCCTTAATCACTTCGATACTCACCCTGGCCCCACAGCCCTTATTTATACATCCTTATACTCCACCACGCTTGTTGTTGTTGTTGTCTTATGCCGTCGAGTTGTGACTGACCCACGGTGACGCCATGGACACATCTTTCCCAGAATGCCCCACTTCCATCTGCAATCATTTTGGTAGTTTATCCACAGAGTTTTCTTGGTAAAAATATGGAAGTGGTTTACCTTTGCTTTCTTCCACGCTAGTAAACGAGTCTCTGCCCTCGACTCCCTTCCATGCCACTGCTGCCCAGCACAGGTGAGTTTTTACTCGTAGCATATTGCCTTCCACTCACTAGTCACTGCCCAAGCCAAGAACGGAATGGGTATGCCTCTGCTTGACTCTCCCTCCTGTAGTCGTGACTGATAGAGTACTGAAAACGCTCCAGGTGTGACCCTGAGAGGGGTCTACCATCCTTATACTCTACTATTTCCCCTATCTGTAATTTACATTGATGGATATCTTACTGTAGACAGTAAGCTCCTTGTGGGCAGGGATCGAGTCTATCCACCCTATTGCATTGTAATTTCCCAAGCCCTTAGTACTGTGCTCTACACACAGGAGGGAAGCGCTCAGTAAATAACAGTGGTTGACTGCTTGATCGAGTGTGGTTTATAGGTGACACCGATGGAGCATCTCAAGAAGCCAGATGTGCTTTCTGGGGTAGGTCTATCTCTCACAGAAGGTTTGAAACAACTTCAGCTTTGTAAATCATGAGTTTGGTATGAAGTCTGATGCCTCATCGATGTGAAACGCCCAAGAGTTATGCTGGCTCTCTTGATTCAGTTTTGGATAGCTTACTACTCAGGTAGCAGAATTGCGGAAAAGCAGCACGGCCTAGTGGATAGAGCACAGGCCTACCTGGGTGTCACAAGGACCTGGGTTCGAATCCCGGCTCTGCCACATGTCAGCTGTGTGACCTTGGGCAAGTCACTTAACTTTTCTGTTCCTCAGTTACCTTACCTTGTAAAATGGGGATTAAGACTGGGAGCCCCATGTGGGACAGGGCCTGCGTCCAACCCGATAAACTTGTATCTATCCAGCGCTTAGTACCGTGCCCAGCAAGTAAGCGCTTTCAAAGCCTTTATTATTTATTATTTTGTAATGTTATGTATGTAATAATAAAAAATGTTATTTATTACTTGTTAAGCGCTTAACAAATACATAAAAAATTGAAAATAGCAATAAGTTCTCTGTCACCTGTGGCAGCAAGAGAGGGTGGGTGGCATTTATCTACCTGTCTCTTCCTCCTATCCGCTCCTCCTATGGCCTGCTGCCATGCATTGAGATTCAATCAATCGATCAATCAATCAACTGTGTTTATTGAGCACTTAACTGTGTCCAGAGCACTAGACTAAACGCTTGAGCGAGTAGAATACAACAGAGTTGGTAGACATGATCCCTGCCCATAACGAGCTTAGAGTTTAGAAGTGGAGACAGACATCAGTCCAGGTTTCAGTATGAAATCCTAGGGTTCAATTCTCTTCACATCCTAATATCCAGCATATTTTAATAGAAAGATTACCATTGCAACTATTAGTATGGCCATCACCTTGCTAGATCTGCTGGATATTTTCAATGCTTTAGTATTTCATAGCAAAAAGGCAGACAACTATTACTGTGACCATCCAGCCATGCCACCACGTTCTCTGACTGAGTAAACAAATGTTTGCAAATTTTGAGGAGTAATAAAACCTCTTTTTTTCCCTCTATCTTACTGCTACACCTGCCAACTATTCCCAGCTCAGCTCTCCTCCCTCCTAGCATTCATATATGCCCACCACAATGCATCAGCTGGAAAATTCTGCATCGGCAGCACTTGTAGCGGGTAGGGTCGGACACACGATTCATAATTCTGCTTATTATTAGAAGAGGGTTTCGTCAATTGGTTGGAATTATTATATTGAAATATCAAAACCATAATAATAAAGCGCAGGATTTTTGTATCAAGATACTTTGTGTTTTGTAAAGATCATTAGCACTAAAAGATAATTGCCGGCTGCTCTTTTCAATTTCATCTAGGTCTTTTTCCCTAGTGAAAAAGTCATGACTCCTTGTATGAATCATAGCTGCAATGAAGCAATTTTCTGTTTACAAGTACTGCAGAGAGCTTTCTGCAGGAAAAAAAGTAGAAAAAGTAGTTCAATGTGGAGCATTTTGAGAAATGGAAATGTGCTGGATTTCAAATTAAGGTGAAAAAGAAAGGAAAACACTGGCTCTGTGGAGCTGGATTGCACAGGGGAGTAAGAAGCTGGGATCTGACTGAAAAGCAGCCTCCTGACTTCCTCCATCATTTCCTCATCTGTCTTGTCAATTCTCTCATCCGTCATGACAAGAGTAAGCCTCCGCAACAGACCAGACACATTTTGATGTTGTTTCTGAGTTTTCAGAGGGGTCTAATTTTCCTTAGCAGGGCTGTGTTTGATTTCCTTGGAGAATGTTGCTGGTTTCTGTTGCGGAAAGGAACAGTGACAGGGCACTGAACAGTGTTCAGCAAGGGACTGGTAAAGCCTTTAAATATATACACTTACCCAATCTTAACACAGGACGGCTTGAGCTCTCCACTAGAGACCATGGGATCGTGCCTGGTAGGTTGCAACCTCAACCCTGAATGGTTGCAAGGTGTCCCCAGCTCCCCTGGGATCCTGAGCCTTAGCTCTGCACGTGGAGCCTAGCAAAACTCAAATTGTATGGCCAAAAGGGCGATTATAGGGAACTGTGGACTTCAAGGGGTGAAGGGCTGAGCCCACGGAAGCTGGCACTAGTGAATTGATCATAGTGTCAAACCCTCTTTCGCCTCCGCTTGCTGTCATTTCAGCTTTTGCCCAACAGCCTCGTCATCTGGTTCTTTGCTTGGGATGAACCCTTTCCATTTGCTCCTCACTGCCTTCCGGGAATGAGATGGCAATCAGCAGATACTTAAATGGCTCTTCAACGGCACCCTTATGGTGCCCTTATGGCACACAGTTTAGCACAGGCAAACACGCCTATACTACAGATGTCACTGGGGAAATCAGCACCTCTCATTAATTTGGTTGCAACTCACAACCCAGTGGAAAAATGTATTTACCTCAGAAAATTTGGAAAGGGAAAAGGAGAGTTTTCGGCAGTATAAACTTCTGGAGATAATGCGATCGATCTGTGAGGATCAGACAAACAAGCTATTGCTGAGAAAGGCCTCTTCCCTGTGCTGAAATTCGGTAAATAGGAATGGAAGCTTCCAAAGTGGTTCTTTCTCCTTAGTTAAGTCATTTTTGTTCTCATAATATCCCTTTGAGGTAAGGAAAGGGATCTTGGGTGGCCAAGAGCTCTAAGGCAGAATCGCTAGCACTTTGCTCACCCTGATTCTGCTCCTTCCCACCCAGAGATGGGCCCCATATGTAAAGTCCCTGTTTTGGTTTTCTTTTTCTTCTGAGGCTCAATGGGGGAACAGGGAATAGGACTTCTGGGGAAAGGATCAGAGATCCAAGAGTGAATCATAGGGATGAAAAGAGACTGAATAGAGGCAGAGAGAAAGAGAGAGAGAAACAGAAGCAGAAAGTCACAGAGGGGCAGAGAGGACAGAGACAGGCAGAGGAGAGGAAGAGTCAGGGAGAGGGATTGTAGTTAAGAGAAAGCAAGAGGTTCAGGGGCAATAGACATGCACAAAATACATCCATACACGCTAACACAGATACACAAACACATTCACATTCACCCAATCTTTTATATCTTGGGGGCAGTAGGCTACAGAAGCAGCAGTTCCCCATCTTCTGCTGCTGCTTCTGAGGCAACCATGGCTACCTCGGGTTTTGCAGTTGCTACCTGGCCATCCCGCCCACAGTGAGCAGACTGCAGATGTGAGTAGGGTAGCTGTGGCAGCAGGAGAAGGTGGGAAGCATTTACCTACCTGTCTCTCCCTTCTACCTGCTCTTTCTGTGGCCTGCTGCCATGCATTGAGCTTCAGTCAATCAATCAGAGGTGTTTATTGAGCACTTACTGGGTGCAGAACACTGTACTGAGCACTTGGGAGAGTACAGTACAAAAGAGCGGGCAGACATGGTCCCACAATGAGCTTTAATACTCGTTAATACAATCACTTATTCTATTCCACCTTGATGACTGTATTGGCCTCCTTGCTGACCACCCAGCCTCCTGTCTCTCTCCACTCCAGGCCATACTTCACTCTGCTGCCTGGATCATTTTTCTACAGAAACGTTCAGAACATGTTTTCTCACTTCTCAAGAAATTTCAGTGGTTGCCCATCCACCTCCGCTTCAAACAAAAACTCACCCTCAACTCTATTTATTGCCATTGTTCTTGTCTGTCCGTCTCCCCCGATTAGACTGTAAGCCCGTCAAACGGCAGGGACTGTCTCTATCTGTTGCCGACTTGTTCATCCCAAGCGCTTAGTACAGTGCTCTGCACATAGTAAGCGCTCAATAAATACTACTGAATGAATGAATGAATGAATGAATGAATGAATGACTTTAAAGCACTCAATCACCTTGCCCCCTCTTAACTCACCTCACTACCCCCCTACTACAACTCAGCCCATAGACTTTGCTCCTCTGATTCTAACCATCCCGCTGCACCTCGATCTCGTCGATCGCATCACCAACCACTCGCTCTCCTCCTCCTCCTCCTCCTCCTCCTCCTCCTCCTCCTCCTCCTCAAACCTGACAGAGAATTATTCTCTCTGCCTTCAAAGCCTTATTGAAGGCACATTTCCTCCAAGAGGCTTTCCCTAAGTCCCCCTTTCCTCTTCTCCCACTCTCTTCCACGTCATCCTGACCTGCTCCCTTTATTCACCACCCCTCCCAGCCCACAGCACTCATCTACACATCAGTACTTTATTTATTTATATTACTGTCCGTCTCCCCCTCTAGATTGAAGCTCGTTATGGGCAGGGAATGTGTGTGTTCACTGTTATACTGTACTCTCCCAACCGCTTAGTATAGTGCTCTGCGTGCAGTGAGCACTCGTAAATTCATTCATTCATCCATTCAATCGTATTTATTGAGCGCTTACTGTGTGCGGAGCACTGTACTGAGCGCTTGGAAAGTACAATTCGGCAACACATAGAGACAATCCCCACCCAACAACGGGCTCACGATTGAATGAACGAATGAATAAGCTTACTGCTCCAGACGTGGTTGCTTTAGACATCTTGCATGAAAAGGGGACTTTGGGGTGTCCTATGGCTGTTTTTCAGGTGGCAGGACAGGGGACCAGATTTCCAGGAATTTTTCCACCATATTTGGGATTTCCGGTCATCTTACCTTAATGGGATCCAAGTCAGGCACGTCACCTGTGTGAACAGGAAGCTGGGAGGGAAATGCATTGTTTCTAGAGCAAGAGGGGAAGGGTCAGGTGTCCCCCAGGAAAAACACTCTAAGTTTTGGGGTTTTGACAGACTTCTGTATGGCATCCTTTGAGAGCAGGGTGTGACAAATTTTTCCCCAACTCAGGGGAAGTCACCTAGCTCAAGCCAGCCCTGGCAAAGGGCTGTAGTCAAAGTTGTTCTGCTCATGGGGGACCAGTAATAATGATAATGATGGCATTTGTTAAGCACTTACTATGTGCCAAACACTGTTCTAAGCGCTGGGGTAGATACGAGGTCATCAGGTTGCCCCACGTGGGGCTTACAGTCTTAATCCCCCTTTTACAGATGAGGTAACTGAGGCACAGAGAAGTAGCATGGCTCAGTGGAAAGAGCACAGGCTTGGGAGTCAGAGGTCAAGGGTTTGAATTCCCGCTCTGCCACTTGTCAGCTGTGTGACTGTGGGCAAGTCACTTAACTTCTCTGTGCCTCAGTTACCTCATCTGTAAAATGGGGATTAAGACTGTGAACCTCACATGGGACAACCTGATTACCCTGTATCTACCCCGGCACTTAGAACAGGGCTCTGCACATAGTAAGCACTTAAGAAATACCAACATTATTATTGTTAATTCCCATTTTACAGATGAGGTAACTGTGACACAGAGAAGTTAAGTGACTAGCCCAAAGTCACACAGCTGACATTTTGGCGGAACCAGGATTAGAACCCACGACTTCTGACTCCCAAGCCCATGCTCTTTTCACTAAGCCACGCTGCTTCCTCATTGTTAAGCGCTTACTAAGTGCCAAGCACTATTCTAAGCACTGGGGTAGATACAAGGTGATCAGGTTGTCCCACGTAGGGCTCACAGTCTCAATCCCCCTTTTACAGATGAAGTAACTGAGGCACAGATAAGTTAAGCGACTTGCCCAAGGTCACACAGCAGACAAGTGGCAGAGCAGGGATTCGAACCACGCCCTGTGACTCCCAAGCCCGTGCTCTTGCCACTAGGCCATGAGGAATTACTATGTGCTGCTCAATATTGAGTAATTCTTGGCACACTGTACTAAGCACTTGAAATAGTCCAATACAATACAGCTGGTAGACGTGGTTTCCAGCACGAATCCTTCTAAACCAGAGGCTCATTGAGGGTGGGGAATAGGTCTACCAACTCTGTTGTATTGTACTCTCCCAAGCACTTATACAGCGCTCTGCACAATAGGAGCTTAATAAATTGTAGATGATGATGATGATGATGACGATGATGATGATGATGATGATGATGATGATGATAAATCCATGTTTTCCCATACAAAATGGTATTGTTGAAACGAGTTCTTCTCCTTGGCAGACAGAGAGTCAACCTTGTCTCAGGTGCAACTTTGAACATCTAATGGGGAGGAGATGAACTTACAGAAAAGGAAGAATCTGGAACAGGGGATGGATAAGACAAGAAGCTTTCAAAGGCCTCTAGACTGTAGGCATGTTATGGACCAGGAACATGTCTGCTAATTCTGTTGTACTGTACTCTCCCAAGTGCTTAGAACAGTGCTCTGCACATAGTAAATGCTCAATAAATACCACTGGTTGATTGACCGAATGATCAAGATGAGAAGTCATTCTTATCATTTAATGTCAATATTTGAAATCTATTTCGCCAGCTTGCTGAAACTATATTATTCAGCAGATAGTTCAAAGAAAGGAGGCTAAATCATTTCACAGCCTCCTCTATCAGTGATGGGATCAGAAATACTCCTTGTCAATAATTCCAAGAGCTGGAATTTCCCTTGTCAAACATCAGCCCTGGGATACCATGGTTCCTCTAAGGAGTTGCCCATTTCAATAAGAAGCAGTGTGGCCTAGTTGAAAGAGCACGGGCCTGAGAGCCAGAGAGCCTGGGTTCTAAATCCCAGCTCTGTCACTTGTCTGCTGTGTGACCTTGGGCAATTCACTAAACTTCTCTGTGCCTCAGTGCCCTCGTCTGTCAAATGGGGACTAAGACTATGAGCTCTACATGGAACATGGACTGTATCCACCCTGATCAGCTTGATCCCCCCCGCATTTGACCCCGTATTTACTACAGTGCCTGGTACACTGTAAGCACTTAACCAATATCACATAAAAGCAGACTAAAAGCAGCATTCATCTTGTACAATTTGTCGGTAATGCTGGATAAAACCTCATGGCTCCTTCCCAGCTCTCCCTAATCCTTTAACACAACCAGAGCATAAGGAGATCCTAGACCTTTATTCGCCTCTGATGCTTAATCTATATTTTTCAGATGCTGGCAGGTGCATGTACTCTCTCAAATGGGCCTGAATTGATCTGATATGACAATAAATGTCAAGAAAACAAATGTTGAGAATATTTTCCCCAGTGAAACACTGTTATCCCCCATCTTTATGCTGTGTTTTTGGAACAAGTGCTCTTTAACATAGAACTGGTTCATCTTGTTTGTCTGTAATCTTGAATATATTCGAGGCTGCCTGGGGAGAGCTGGTGAATTGTAATAATTTATCCCAGACAGTTTGTTCTTCTAGAGACCATTTATTTATACATTTTTTCTATAGAATGAGAGGGAGACTTTGATTTAATATATTGACATATTTTAGAAATCAGAAAATTGAAGTTCGGCTGAATCGTATTAAATTTTCTTGTCATTGAACATATCTCTCTAAGAATGTACATTTTTATCCAGGCAAGCATTACAAGTAAAGTTGTGTTCCAGTCTTGAATATTAAATTGAATCATGTTGACGAATACACTGTCATCCTGCCTGGTTTCTCTTTGAGGATCCTAGGGTCTAAAAACACAACTAGGACTACAAGATCGATTATTTACTGGTGATGGATGTATCTGAAACTTGAGTTGCAGAGCCGCCTTGATCAATATTCCCAAAGAGTTTCTACTAGGAAAAAAACACAAAACAACCTCCAGAAAATGAATGGACAATTTTCCAGTTTTCAAGATTATCTTTTTACTCTAATATCGGGTTCTAAAACCCACATTTAATCCATCAGTAAACTCAGGCAAAATGGCGAGAGACACTGTATTGCAGGAGTTTTCTAAATAGAATGCCATATTTATTCCCCTTTCCCCCAGACCTACTGCCCATCTCCAGAGACCTAAAGCGGTAATACCACTTGACATTTCAGGTCCATCTCAGCTCTGAAATTATAGAGCAGATTTGCATCTAGCTGTTAATAGTAGGCATCTCCTAGCTTGCAGTGTGAACCGTTGGATATTGGGGATTTTTTATGGTCAGAACAAAATCTCTGTAGGCTCAGATCCAGAATTCATTTTAAAGGTCTCCTCCACCCAGGGGATTGACTCTAGGGGACATCTCTCATGTTCACCCCCATAACCCTCACGTTGCGGTGGCAGGCAAGACGGTCATCTGACCTCTAAGGAGCTTGCGCCACACCCCTCCCGCAAGTGTGACTCCAGGTGTCCCCTGCCCATCGCATCTAGACTGTGAGCTCACTGTGGGCACGGAATGTGTCTGTTTACTATTTTATTGTACTCTCCCAAGCACTTAGTACAGTCCCCTAATACAGCCTCCAGGTGTTGCTTGAAAATCTCCATACCCACTACTAATTCCCCCTCCTTTGAGCCCTGGGTAACCTGACCTTACCCAAGACTAGGGACTTCCAACACAGGGTACCCCTGAGGCTGGAGCCCAGAATTCCCCTGCCTATGCTGCTAACAATCCCCTGAACTCCAGAACAGCCTACCACCTCTTCCTTCTGCCCCTTAATGTTCTCCTGGGCCTGACATTTTAGGCTGAACGAGGCCTGCTCCATCTCCAGGGCAAGGACCTGAATAGGGACAAGACAAATCAAGATCTACTCCTTTCAAAAAAATGGAAAGGAGAACCGTGACTCCTTTTCCACTGAGTTTGTTGCCACCCCAGCAAAAGTTTGTCATGGCTCCCATTCAGGCCACACATGAATAATTCAAGCATCACACTTGCTCTGCAGTCAATTTGCTCATGTTCCAAGAGTAAGGAGAGAGAAATGCAGAACAGTGAGAGAGAGAAAAGAGAGAATGAACAAAGGAAGAGAGGAAGAGAGGGAGAGGGGGAGAGAGAGAGAAAGAGAGCAGGCTTCAGACAATAAAGTAGGTAAGCAGCTGGTTCAGGTCATGGCATGGTGGAGATAGTAATGTGGCCCATAACAAAGATGGAGCCTGCACAACCAAATTACTCTGACAGACAATTACTCTTCTCCCCTTCAAAGCCTTATTAAAGGCTTATCTCCTCCAAGAATCCTTCCCCAACTAAGCCCTCCTTTCCTCTTCTCCCACTCCCTTCTGCGTCACCCTGCCTTGCTCCCTTTATTCATCCCCCTTCCCGGGTCCATAACGTTTATGTACGTATCTAGACTGTGAGGTCATTGTGGGCAGAGAATGTGTCTGTTTATTGTTGTATTGTACTCTCCCATGCACTTAGTACAGTGCTCTGAACACAGTTAAGTGCTCGATAAATACAACTGAATGAATATCTGTAATTTCTTTATTAAATATGATTGAATGAATAAATGAATGAACCTCTCAAGAAGATGGAGGCAGTGAGGCTTCTCACACAGGTGGTGGAGGCCCGGGTTGTGTGTCTCTCTATCCCCCTATCAAATGGCAGCTTCAGGGTTGTATGTCGTGAAGGATGCAGTAATGAGGTCATATGTAACAACGGCGCAGCTGGTTTTTCCCTGCCTCAAAATGGTCGACTACATGAAACTTTTGAGAAAGGCAAGTTCTCCTGACTTTCCAGGATGGAGAACCTGGATGAAGGACTTGATTCTAGTGCTAGTGGTTTCCACAGATGGACCATGGCGGGTGGGCCAAGCGTGGCCTTCTGTGCCGGAGACCTCCGTGGAAGTCTGAAATCCCCTATGAGCTGAGATCTCCTCCAGACCGTAAACTCATTACGGGCAGGGAACGCGTCTGCTAGTTCTCTTGTATCATACTCTCCAAAGTGCTGAGAACAGTGCTCTGACTGATGGACTGCTGGCCGAGGCTGGGCTGTAGTTCCACGAGATCAGCCTGAGATTCAGATCAATCTCTTTGGAGGAGCTCCTTCACACCAGCCACCAGGAAGGGACTAGTGCCTGATGTGCCAGCTCCCAAGGAGACCTAGAGTCTCTCTTGCCTGAAACCCTGGTGCTAGTGCTGAGGGTCAGTCCAACCAGCTTGATGAGCACTCCTCACACCAAAACATTTCTGAGGGGGTGGGACGGCCACAGCCGGATTGGCTGCCCCGGGGCTCAGGCGGATCTGGGCATATACGGAGTGTGCAGAGGGGACAAGGCGAGATATTTTCAGTCAGTTCTTTACAGTTTACGTTTGCTGAAGCTCTATTATGATCCACATAAAAGAAGTTAAAAGAGCACAGGACTTCTTTTTAAAGACCAGTTGATTTTCAGGTAATAATGGGATCATAGTGGGACCTGCAGAGATCAACAGAGAGAGGGAGACAGAGAAAATGTTTCTGCCACCATCCTGCCTCACTCATCTCCTCCTCTCGGCTGGGTATGGAGAGCGAATCTGGGGCCACTCCAGCCATTAGGCTTTCCACAGCCACAGCTGCACCCAGCTCCCACCATCACCTCCCCACTCACTCCAAAAGCCATAAACCCTGGCCACCACTCCCACCATCAAGTGTAGCTCGTGGCTCTCGACCCATGGCAGGTAAGCGGAAGCTCAACCCTGCCTCTTCCCCACTCCCAGCCCCATTCAAAACCCCTGCCGAACTGGAGCATAACCAGCTCGGAGAAATGCTGGGCCAGTAAAACAATGGGGCATCTAGTTGGATTATCTTGGAGGGATTCATCAAACTGTAATATGGCTGTCCAAATAAACACACTTCCTTCAGAGACCTTTTGACGATGGAGGGGAAGGAAACGTCTACGTCGAAGATGGAAGAGAGGGAGGGAATTAGAATGGTTGCAAGTGTTTCAGATATATTTTCCTCCTTAGGTTTGGAGAAAAGAGAAACCAGAGTGAGTTTCTGAAGCAATCCTGAACTGAAGTTAAATGATTCACCCAAGGTCACAGAGCAGGCAGTTAGACCAGGAATTAGACTCCAGGTCTTCTGACTCCCAGACCTGTGCTCTTTTCACAGGACCATACTGCTTCTCGGAGGGATTTTATAGTTGGTGAGGTTTGTTGATGTCCAGATGGCACTCTTCTCACTGGACCAACAGCGGGACTCCTCTGCACATATATAGCAATGCCCACACACTCCTAACTCTGTCATATGTTTGTTAATTGCTTACTTGGTGCCCAACACTATTCTGAGTGCTGGGGGAGATGCAAGTTAATCAAGCCAGGCACAGTTCCTGTCCCTCGTGGGGCTCACAGTCTAAGTAGGAGGGAGAACGGGTATTGAATCCCCATTTTACAGATGAGCTAACTGAAGCACAGAGAAGTTAAGTGAATTACCCAAGGTCACACAGCAGACAAGTGGCAGAGCTGGGATTAAAATCCAGGTTGTCTGACTGCCCACCCCACCCCCAGCCCAGGCCCATGCCCTTTCCATTAGGCCACGCTGCCTACCCGGAAATGATTTTACTCTTGGGATAACCAGCTGGCAGCAGGAGGGAAGTAAAAATCCCATCCAAGGTCATGTATGATGTTGGCGTGCATCAGAAACTGCGGAAATCACCACAGTAGTTCTTAATAGAAGTCGGACCGCTGGGCCGGGGTAGGGGAGGGGTGACCTTGGAAATCCAAGAGAGTTTCCTACGTGAAACATCCAAGTTGCCGCCAATCTGCAGCAACGGCAACTGATGCCCCTCCAGTCAGTCAATCAAACAATCAATGGTATTTATTGAGTGCTTACTGGGTGCAGAGTACCGTACTAACTGCTTGGGAGAGTACAGTACAACAGAGTCAGTGGATGTGTTCCCTGCCCACTATAAGCTTACAATCTGGAGAGGAAGACAGACATTAAAATAAATTACAGATCTGTCCATAAGAGCTGTGGGGCTGAGGGTAGGATGAATATCAAGTGCTCCAAGGTTACGAATCCAAGTGGGTAGACACAGAAGGGAGAGGGAAGTGGGGAAAAGAGGGCTTAGTAGGGTAAAACCAGAGGAGGGCTGCTGGCAGAGGTGGAGGGAGGGAAGGGGTGGCTTTGGCTTCACCTATCATTCTATCCGCTACTTTGCTCTTGCCTTGTTCAGGGCATGAGATTTTCCAGGAGAATCAGGAATTCTAAAACTCAGAGCAGAGCATGGCTAGAAGCAACAGAACAGGCTGAACCCAGTCTCATTTATAAATGATCGGATCCTTTAACTAATGCATTCTTGTTATAAAACCATAAAGCAACTTGTGGGCAAGGCCAGCTTCAGATGGCAAGCAGAGTGAACTGTCACTTTGGGGTGCCGTGTAGTGGGAGCAGGGTGAGGACTCGTTTGGCAGCTTGAGGCCCGGCTGCTCCCCCAACGTTGGAGCGAAAGACCCGTCATCTTGAAGACACCTCGTGACTGCCATTTCCCTGCATCGTTAAGCCCCATTCTGCTCTCTCTAACGGAGAGGAGAGAAGACATGGGGAAGCACAAGGCCTGGTTACTCCCGCAAGCTCAGAGTGAAAGACCCTCCACCCGGAACATGTCCTACAGCCTCCATTTTCCTGTGTCAGTGGGACCGGACCCACCACTGTGGCAGGATGAAGACAAAATAGCAGGCTGAGGCCTTGGAAACTTGTTGAAAGTTGGTGTTGGGTTGGTTGTGGCTGTGGTCGCTATTACTGTTGAACCCTGAACACCCCTGCCTGGTGGTGATGAGCAGGAATTGCTTCTTTAGCCTTTAGTCACAGAGTTCTGTAGCTCCTAAAATATGTATTCTTAACCCTATCTTTTTACTTTATTTTCTGTTTTTCATTGTTTAATCTTTTCTTATGCATCCAGTGCCAATCCTCCCCCTCCTTATTCTTAATTTGGGAAATGTCTTGAAGGCCAGGGACCATGTCCACTTTTTAATTTTTTTAGTGGTATTTGTTTAGCACGTACTATGTGCCAGGCACCATGCTGAGCACTAGGGTAGATACAAGATAATCAGGTTGGACACAGTTCATGTCCCTTGAGGGGCTCACAGTCTTAATCCCCACTTTATAGATGCGGAAACCAAGGTATTATAATAATAATAATAATGTTGGTATTTGTTAAGTGCTTACTATGTGCCAAGCACTGTTCTAAGCACTGAGGTAGATACAGGGTAATCAGGTTGTCCCACGTGGGGCTCACACTTTTCATCCCCATTATCCAGATGAGGTAACTGAGGCCCAGAGAAGTTAAGTGACTTGCCCAAGGTCACCCAGCCGACAAGTGGTGGAGTCAGGATTCAAACCCATGACTTCTGACTCCTAAGCCCCTGCTCTTTCCACTGAGCCACGCTGCTTCTCAATTCTCATCTGTGTGTCTTTTCCCAGTGCTTAGAACAGTGCTTTGCTCACTGTAGGGCCATAATAAATATCATTACTATTACAACTAGCACACTTTTATCTGCCCAATCTATCTGCAGTACCCTTTCTGCTCCTAAATTAAAACATCTGGCAAGTGTCCAGTTCCTGTTTTTCATTTCCATACTTAATCCTGTAACTATACTCTCTTCTCCATATGCTAAACCCATCGGGGGCATCTTAGTGTCAAAATAACACATAGTAACAAAATCCTCTTAGGCAGGTGTCACCTTTGGACCATTTCATTTCTAAATCACATTTTGAACCACTTGCCGCTTGAGTTTGCTTAATTGAAATGATAGCAAAATCACTCCAGCCGTTTTCTAGCCCCCTTTTCCTGAAATTTTAAGGAAATCTAAGGAAGATGGAAAATCCTTTGGACTGACGTATTTAGATTACTGCACCTACATCTTTAAGGTTGATGTTTAGAGAGTCCAATAAGGGATTTTTAAACTCCTGGGGTCCAGGGAAAAAAAAAATCCCTCCTCTTTCTCCCCTTAAAGCTGAACTGGGAGTGCCCACCCAATAAGGAATAAGTAGGAATTGTACTTCTGTCTCCCCCATTAAAGAGTAAGCTTCTTGAGACCAAGCCCTTTGTCTACCATTTCTACTGCTGTACCTTCCCACAAGTGCCTAGTACAGTTCTCTGCATACGTACATATATTTATAAACACACACACACCGACTGTGCGAACACTTTCTGCAAACAGTAGGCACTCAAGAAATGATGTTGCAGCTACTGTTGCTGATGGCAGAAAGATGTCCCAGGAGTTTGCAGGAGTAGCATCAATATTTTTTTTCAAATTATCTGGATTCAACAGAGAATTTCAGCTTTGTAGGACAGGCAAGGCTTCAGCAGGAGATCCACATGGAGGGTAAAACAATAACGATTCATGACAGGTTGTGAGGTTATTACCTCCGCAGTCAGATTCTGCCCAGCCACCTCCAGTGAACCGTCCCTCTTCTTGCCCCCCGCCTCTGGGACCGCCTCCCACAGTATTGGGATTGAGCTCTGCGGCACAGCAAGGGAACCCCCCACCTTTTCCCCGGGCTGGGCACTGTGGAGAGCACAGCAGGACACTTCTGGGGCTGCAATGCGCCTCCATGTCCATCCTTACCACCTCCTTCCGGTCCCAGGGGTGGGTTCCACTGAAATACCAACTCCAGCAGCCCACATCCCACCCCGCCTCCCTCCCAAGATGCCATAATGTGCCCTCGGCCCCCAGCCCCAGAATTGAGCTCTTTAGCGACGCGTGGAGCCATTGCCATCCTGGTGCACCTCCAGCCCACTCTTCCTCCCCTTTGCCACCCCGGGGATATGGCACTGACTCCAAGATCTGGCCATGAGGTGGAGATCGAGAAGCTGGCTGGGAGGTCACTAGGAAGATTAGCAGGGTTTTTCGCTCTGGAGGGGACATTTGAGGAAGGAGTAAGAGTGAGGCATGCGTATCGCTGGAGACAGGGGGAAGCGACTTTCTCTCTGACCCCCAGTGACAAAGTGCATATGTAGACTCACAGCTCAGAAAGTAATGACTGCCAACGAGAAGCAGTGTGGCCTAGTGGAAAGGGCACGGGCCTGGGAGGTGGAGAACCTGAGTTCTAATTCTGGCTCTGCCAATTACATGTTGTGTGTCCTTGGGCAAGGCACTTGACTGCTCTGTGCCTCAGTTTCCCCATCTGTAAAGTGGGGATTAGGCAGCGTGGCTCAGTGGAAAGAGCACAGGCTTGGGAGTCAGAGGGCATGGGTTCGAATCCCTGCCCTGCCACTTGTCAGCTGGATGACTGTGGGCAAGTCACCTAACTTCTCTGTGCCTCAGTTACCTCATCTGTAAAATGGGAATGAAGACTCTGAGCCTCACGTGGGACAACCTGATTACCCTGTAAATCTACCCCAGTGCTTAGAACAGTGCTCTGCACATAGTAAGTGCTTAACAAATACCAAAATTATTATTATTATTATTATTACTTAGACTTTGAGCCCCATGTAGGGCAGGGACTGTGTCCAACCTGATTAATGGATATCTACCCCAGGGCTTAGAACAGTGCTTGACACACTCATTCATTCATTCAATTGTGCAGTGCACTGTACTAAACGCTTGTACTTATACTAAGGGAGAGTACAATATAACAGTAAACAGACACATTCTCTGCCCACAACCAACTTACAGACTCATATATCTACTTATAAATAGTTAACTATCCATAGATAGATAAATATATTTTAAATACATTTAATAGTCATCCATTTATATACATCGAATACATAAAGAGCATGAGCTTGGGAGTCAGATGGACCTGGGTTCTATTCCCAGCTCCACCACTTGTCCTCTGTGCAACCCAGGACAAGTCACCTAACCTCTCTGAGCCTCAGTTACCTCATCTGGAACAGGGACTGTGTCCAATCTGATTGGCACATATAGACCCAAAACAACTGCTTAACGAACACCATGATAATAATAACAAAGGATGCTTGCCAGTGGAATCATCCAGGGAGAGGGGAAGGGAAGTGGACTGTGTCAACTAGGGGAGGTTTGGAATCAGGAATATGTAACTCTGCAAATGGATTAAAAGACCAGGTTGGTGGGCAACCTGTGTTCAGCGCTTGGCCTATCGACATGTGCTAAGACTATCCAGGAGGGAGTGGGAATAAAAGACACTTGACTTGTAGTGGGCTGCTGTTCTTCTGTGCTACACCTCTCTGAGAGTGCCTAATGTGCACAACCATCGCACTCCTTGTTCTTCTAGAAGAGTTAAAGGCCCATTTTGTATTTGAAATGCAGTAAGCCCAGAGACAGAGACATTTTAGCTACTTCAGTGCCTGCACAAGTCAATCTTTTAATGATTATTACTGGTTTATTGCCTTGATTTTCATTTGGTGTCTTCTGAGCAGAAAGGCTAAATGTTAACCCTTCTGGAACGGAAGGACAAGCAGATCCTACCCACATGAATTGTGAGGAGATGATAGAAAAGATGGGGAAAAAAGGGAAAAGATGAGAAAAAATGAAACCATCTTGGAGAATTTTGAGCTGAGATGCTTGCTTTAGTGAAATAGCCTGGAAACATCACCTGAAATAATGTGTTAACTGACATTAATGATAGGGGTGCCAAATTCTCTTCAGAAATCAAAGATGTGTATGTATATGAGTGTGTGAATAAAATGAGAGGGAACTGCTATACCATTATTTGGGAATTTTATTCAAGTGTATAGATCAGCATTGGTGACAAGTGGCACAGGCCATCCCAGACTAAGCACCCCTTTTCCTCAGCTCCCCCTCTCCATCGCCCCGACTCGCTCCCTTTGCTCTACTCCCCTTCCCTGCCCTACAGCATTTGTGTATATATGTATATATCTATAATTCTATTTATTTACATTAACGCCTGTTTACTTGCTTTGATGTGTATATATCTATAATTCTATTTCTTTATCCCGATGCTATTGATGTCTGTTTACTTGTTTTAATGTCTGTCTCCCCCATTCTAGACTGTAAGCCCGTTGTGGGCAGGGAATGTCTCTATTGCTAAATTGTTGTACTTTCCCAGCATTCAGTACAGTGCTCTGCACACAGTAAGCACTCAATAAATTCGATCGAGTGAATGAATATGTCAGAAAGTGGCACACTAGATCATTTTGGTTGGCACCCCAGTCTCAGGCTCCTAGTGAACCCCCCTTTCCATTTTCGAGGGGGTGGAGGCACTTCTGGGCAAACAGAACCATTTCTGGCGTGGAAAGGTTTATGCCAGAGACACGCATCACCAAATTGGGAACATCCCTTGAGGCTCTCTTCCATCCTCCCTGTCCCTGTGTGGGGCAGGTGTGCTGTGGGGGCTTGGGAAGGCAGAGTGAATTTCCAGAACAGCATCTGTAGCCTCAGGGATCTGAGAGAGGCTGTTGTAGTGGCATTTTCTCATAATTAGGTGATGTAGCTAAATGTCGGATCTGGGTTTTCTTCCTCAGTATGCTATGGCCAAAATGTAGGGTAGAGGCCTGGCCTTCAGTTGGCCACTGAAATCATTTTGTTCGTCAATGCATGATGGAGTTTTCATTATATTGGTCTTGTTGAATCTTCTCATCATAAGGTGATTTAGCTAAATGCCATATCTGCTTTTTCCTCCACAGTAGGCAATTTTCATGTCTTTTCAATTCTGTAAATTTCATTGTGGGTATCAGTTTTCTTCAAGTCAGGATCCTGATTATGCTGGGCCTTTAAATGGCAATGTACCCTAAAGCCTGGCAATGGCCTATTTTTACAATTCGGTAGTTGCTAGCAATGGAAAACACCGAGATTTGCTCGGCTTCACCAATAACAATCCCTATGTCAGTGTAGGTGAGGCCGTTGTCATGACAACTTCATTAATTTATGCAACTGTACCGTGTGCAGCTGCAGACACCATTCGGGAACATCTCCACAAAGAGATTTGCACATGTCTTGCAGGCTATCTGTTCCTAGCACTGGAGAAGGAAAAATGCTGAACAAAATTGGAAGAAGTCTGGTTCCCATTTGGAATTCCAATGTTTTGCTAAAAGCCCTTTTGGGTGATGTTTTTACAGTCCTATCCACAAATCGTCTTTAAAGCTAGCCAAAGACTTCTCACACCTGGTAAACTATTTATAATTAAAACATCGATTTCACCGATGAATTGTAGTCCTTTGTCTCCGGGAATCAATCTTCAATTTAACTATGTATGGGGAAACTGCTGTGTTATCCCTAGCCCATTCAAAGCTCAAATTTCAGAGCTGGGTGTTACCTGGGTCAGATACTACTAGGCAAGACTGTGGAATTGTGCCTGCTGGCCCATTTCAGTGGCCCCAACCACACCCTGCTAAATGATGATAATAATTATTATGGTACTTATTATGCATATGCTATGAGCCAATCATTGTGCTAAGTGCTGGAGCAGATACAGAGCTAAAGGTCTGGTTGGAAGTGACCACATTGTCTAAAACTCAAATGGGACAGAGAGCAGAGCTTCCATGGGGTTAGGGCCAGTGGTCTGAGATGTGTTTTATGTTGTCCAGTCGTCTCTGACCCATAGCGACGCTATGGACGCAGCTCTCTCAGATCCCCACCTCCACCTGCAATCGTTCCGGTAGTGTATCCATAGGGTTTTCTAGATAAAAATCTGGAAGTGGTTTACCATTGCCTTCTTCTACGCAGTAAACTTGCATCTCTGCCCTCACCTCTCTCCCATGCCGCTGCTGCCCAGCACAGGTGAGCTTTGACTTGTAGCAGATTGCCTTCCACTCGCTAGCCACTGGTCAAGCTAGGAATGGAATGGATATTCCTTTGCTTGACTCTCCCTCCCGTAGTTGAGACTGGTAGAGTACTGGAAACTCTCCAGGTATGACCCTGAGAGGGGGGTCTGAGAGTAAGAGGGAGAAAAAGGCTGGACTACAAGCAGAATGGAGACAGGGACAGAAAGAAAGACATGACTACTCATCTAGTAAGAGGCAGAGACAAACAGGGAAAGAGACGAGAAGTCTGAGAGAGATACACACAGATTGGGATGCTTTCACTCATACTCACATAGGCACATTCTCACTCAGTAATACGTACTCTTACACACAAATACACCCCTCACCCTAACGTACTCACATTCTTACGTATACACTCATTCAAACAGTTACATATCCCCACTCTCATATAATAATAATGTTGGTATTTGTTAAGCACTTACTATGTGCAGAGCACTGTTCTAAGCGCTGGGGTAGATACAGGGTAATTGGGTTGTCTCACGTGAGGCTCACAGTCTTAATCCCCATTTTACAGATGAGGTAACTGAGGCACAGAGAAGTTAAGTGACTTGTCCACAGTCACACAGCTAACAAATGGCAGAGCCGGGTTTCGAACCCATGACCTGTGACTCCCAAGTCCGGGCTCTTTCCACTGAGCCACACTGCTTCTCTAAACATTCACACATATACACTAATTCTCCCTCTCTCACATACCCGCCCTCTCACCTATACATTTACACTGCTTTCACCGACATTAACGTTCTCTTTTTTACACACACACATACAACCCACATATTTCCCTCTGTCCATCTCATATAATAATGATTATTAATAATGATGGTATTTGTTAAGCGCTTACTATGTGCCAAGCACTGGGGTAGGTACAAGGTAATCAGGTTGTCCCACTGGGGTGTATAGTCTTCATCTCCATTTTGCAGATGAGGTAAATGAGGCACAGATGAGTGGTGAAACTGGGATCAGAACCCACGTCCTCTGACTCCCCAGTCCAGGCTCTTTCCACTAAGCCATGCCGCATCTCAACCGGCCATTTTGTTTTAAAGGGTCATAGCCTCCAGTAAGCTTTAGTTTTTTAGAACATAAACATGTTCCAAAGAACTTCAAGCAGGTGATGAGACAGACCCTTAAATTTAGGAAATGCTTCACAAAAATTGGGACACCTGGTCTCCTTAGCTTTAAATTTTCCAGAGAAGCATTACTTGAGGTAATTCTGGGGACAGTAGAACTTCAGTAGCATGTCATACATACCTGGGAAGAAGGAGCTGGCTGGAAGTCACTGATCTAGTGTAAATCTCAAGCCCATGCAACAGTCCCATCCTTTGTGCAGACACACCCACTCTATGGCCTAGGTAGGTTGGCTTCTCTCATTACAGTGGCTAACTCCCACCGGCAGAGCAGAATCTAGGGCAGTGGAGAAAACCTTTCTGCTCTAGGATCAACAGAATATTCTCTTTTAGGAAAGAGGATGAAAGACTTCGAATTCTAGAAGAGTAAATAAAGGGGGATCTGTAGGAAAGAAGAAAATAAGGCGGTGGGTGGGGGGTGGGGGGAAGAGTGATGCATGAAGGAAAGACATGTTCACCTGGCTGAAATCACTTTCCCCTCCAAGTGATTGCTATTTGGACTTCCATTTTAGCAAATTTGTCAGGGAAGTAACCCTAATCTTTCCCTGGTCTCACCCAGTCCGCTCCAGTTCTTGACCCTTATCTGTCTTGTCTCAGTTGTAAGCTCATCGTGGGCAGGGAACACATCGACCAACTCTGTTATATTGTACTCTCCCAGGTACAGTGCTCTGCACCCGGTAAGCACTCAATAAATATGACTGATTGATTGATTGTCCCTCTCCACACCTTAAACTCGCCCTCCTATCTCCCTGGTCTCCTCATACTTGCCCTCTGTGTAGATTGTATCTAGGCTTTTAACTGATTCATTTTCTAACGGCTCCAATGTTGCTGGGTTCTTGCTGTTCTTGCCCCTGCCACTGTCTCCCTTATCAACCCTGCAGCTCCAGCTGGCAGGCCCTAACTTGTGGGGTGAGATGAAGGAAGGGAAGTGGTTGGCAGCAAAGGAACAAAGAGAGTGGTGAGGGAGATAAAGTCTGAGGCAGAGAGGTAGAAGGGGAATACCAAGGCAGTGAACCTGGACCTTCCCTGACACCTCTTCCTCCTTTTCCTTCTCCTCCTCCTTCTACTCATGATCTTTTCTAGTTGTGGTCTTGCCCCTCCACTCCCGTTCTGGTCCGGCCCTGGCCGCCCAGTCTTACAGCCCTGGAAGGTGGGTCCACCAGCTGTGGAAATTACCGAGGCAGCAGAAGCGGTAGGGGACAGGGTGGGTAGCCGAGCTGTGAGATTCATGATGAAGTCCAGTACTTTCCCAAGCGCTTAGTAGAGTGTTCTGCATAGAGTAAGAGCTCAATAAATATGATTGAATGAATGAATACCTCGAGGGGGTGGGGCTAGATGTTCATATCACCATAGAGAAGAGGCTGTGTGGATAAATTCTGGCATTCCCAGTGCAATGAAATTCCTTGTGCTGATAGATGGCTGTCAGCATATCCCCTGGAAGAGTGAGCAACACCAGTGAAAAGAAGGGTAAGCAAGGGACAGATTAGAGAGAAATTGTTATGATGACTACAAAGAAAGCAAATTCTGCCCTCACTTGCTATGAAGGGCTTTCACTAGATTGAGACTATGTGTTTTCATGTTTCTGGACCTTCCACAGTTGCACATTCCGAAGCTTAGCTTAGTGGAAAGAGCTCAGGTCTGGAGTCACTAGTCTGCTGGGTGACCTCGGGCAAGTCACTTCACTTCTCTGTGTCTCTGTTTTCTCATTTGTAAAATGGGGCTTCAATATCTGTTCTCCCTTGTTTTTGTACTGTGGGCCCCATTTGGGACCTGATTATCTTGTGTCTCCCTCAATGCTTAATACAGTGCTTGGTACATAGCGCTTAAAAAATGCCACAGTTATTATTAATGTCGATTACTGGGCTTTGTATTTGACGCTGACCTTTTAGATGCTGTTACTGTCCGTGGACCCAGAATGTCCCGCTGCTCTTCCTCTAGGCCCAGAGATAATCTCAACTTTGCAAGGCCTATTGCCGTTTGAGGCTTTGCCCCTTCACCGCTCAGTCTGCCCAATGGCTCATCTGACAGAGTTGTCTCCTGCTGTTTCTGGTCAGTACATGACATCCAGATTGTGCTGCTTCAAATTATTTTTTAGTGAGTCTTCAGAATAGTATTTCTCCATGCCCTGCCTGAAGTTGCCTCACTTTACCCCCAGTATTCAGGTCTTTCCTCTCCATCCTTCCCCCTCTCTTCTGTCCAGTTGAGCAGATCTGCTGTTGACATGGCTCCCGTTCAGATGGACTGTCTGTGTCACAGGGAAGCATTGTAGTAGTAATAATATTTATTAAGTGCTTACAGCATGCAGAGCACAGGATTAAGCTCTGAGAGAGAATACCCAGGTGGCAATTAGACTCATTCCCTGCTCCTCTGGGGGCTCACAATCTCAGAGCATAAGTGGAGAGAAGGGACTAGAAAAAGACACATCAAGACTGAAGAAACATTAAAATAATGGAGCAGTGTGGCCTAGTGGAAAGACCGTGGGCCTGGGAATCAGAGGACTTGGGTAATAATTCCAGCTCTGCAATGTGCCTGCTGTGTGACCTTGGGCAAGTCACCTAACTTCTCTGTGCCTCAGTTACCGCATCTGTAAAATGGGGATTCAAAACCTGTTCTTCCTCCCACTTAGACTGGGAGACCTCTGTGGCCCAGGGAATGATCTGATTATCTTGTCTCTTTCCCAACTCTTAGAGCAGTGTTTGACAAATAGCAAGTGCTTGACAAAAAACCATTATTATTATTATTGCTAATAATCATAACAGTAAAATAAATCAATTATATTTCTTGAGCACTTACTATGTGTAGGAGCACTGTACTAGTTGCTGGGGAGAGTACAGTATAACAGAGTTGGTAGACATGACCCCTGCCCGCAAAGAGCTTATAATTTACAGGGGGAGATGGATAGGTACATAAATTCCAGATCTGTACATAAGTGCTGTGGCGCTGAGGGAGGAGTGAATAAAGGGTACAGATTCAAGTTCAAGGTGGCACAGAAGGGAGAGGGAGTAGGGGAAATGAGAGCTTAGTTGGGAAAGACCTCTTGGAGGAGATGTGATTTTAATAAGGCTTTGAAGGTGGGGAGAGTGATTATCTGTCAGATATGAAGGGGAGGGAAGTTCCAGGCCAGAAACAGAACATGGATGAGAGGTCAGTAAAGAGCTAGATGAGATCAAGGTACGTACAGTGAATAGGTTGGCATTAGAGGAGCAAAGTGTGTGGGCTGGGTTGTAGTAGGAAATTAGGGTGGTAAGATAGAAGCGGCCTGGCTCAGTGGAAAGAGTCCGGGCTTTGGAGCCAGAGGTCATGGGTTCGAATCCCAACTCTGCCACTTGTCAGCTGTGTGACTGTGGGCAAGTCACTTCACTTCTCTGTGCCTCAGTTACCTCATCTGTAAAATGGGGATGAAGACTGTGAGCCCCACGTGGGACAACCTGATTCCCTTGTGTCTACCCCAGCGCTTAGAACAGTGCTCTGCACATAGTAAGCGCTTAACAAATACCAACATTATTATTAAGAGGGGGCGCAAAGAGTTTCTGTTTGATACAGAGATGGATGGGCACTTTATTTACTGAGCGCCTACCGTGTGCAGAGAATGTACTAAGCGCTGAGAAGGGCACAATATAATAGATTTGGTAGACTTGGTAGGTTCCCCGTACACAAGGAGCTTAAGGTCTAGAGGGTATTGGCCCAATCTGCGTTCTGCCCCAGGAGAATGTGACAAGACACTTGGCTGATGTCTCCTGACTTGGGATGTGATACATAATCATTGAAAAAGAGCTTCAACCTTGAATTTAAATATAGCTTTGCTGGGTTGGAGAGCCTTACTTTGGGCTTGACTAGATAAGGCAGGATAACTAAGAAAAACAAGGATGATGACACTAAGTGCTTACTACATGCCAAGATCTGTGCTAAGTGCTGAGGTAGATACAAGATCATCAGATTGGACACAGTCCCGGTCCCCCTGGAAGCCAGCAATAGAAGAGACAGGGAGAGCAGATATCTTCTCCCCACTTTACAGATGAAAAAACTGAGGCCCAGAGAAGTTGAATGAGCTGTGTCACACAGTACACAGGTAGCGGGGCTGGGATTAGAATGCTGATCTTCTGGTTCCCAGTCCAACGCTCCTTCCGCCAGGCTCGGACTGTTTCTTGGTATCGGCCTGGTGCCTGGCCTGTGACCACCCTCAAACAATAGCTGCTGGTCCTGAGCTGATGTTGAGATGCTCTCTGTCAGTGGGGGTGTCTGGGAAGGATTTGGGGGGGGGGGACACCCCCGACTTTAGTGGGCTGGCTCAGCTGAGGGGGCTCATGGTATGACGCTCCCAAAATGCCAGGTTTTGTCGGCGGGTCTCAGGAGCCGCTAAATACTAGCAATAGACCTCACCCTGCACAGATTTCAACACAAAATGATATTTTCTGTTGGGAAATCCTCTTGCCACCTTAAAACACAACAGACAAATATGCAAAATGAAAAACAAAAACAGTTGGATGCTGTGGCACTGGCAGGGACTTAATCTCCCCATCAATTATCCAATATGACAAGCAGAGGTCCTGATGAAGCTGCTAACAAACAAAGCTGGACGCAAATCTCCCAACCATATGCCAGATGGATTAGGAACACCGCACAGGAGCCCCAAAGACTGATCTGAAGTCTGATACCATGGTGATCTCCGCCAACTGCTAGCGGCTCTTCTAAAGCTTGTCCTAAACTACCTACCCTATCTAATAACTGCCAGATGTTTCTGTTTGATTCATGAGTACACTGTAGAAAGATCATGATGTTCTCTGCTTGTCTCCCGTAGCTGATGTACAGCAGTGAGGCCCCACAATGGTCTCCAAAGCCGGCTCTCTCCCCTTTCTTCTTGGGCACGGCGATGATGGAGGGGCCTTGAAGTTCTGTGACATGATGTTGGTGTCGGTCCGCATGTGAAAGAAGAGCCGGAGTCGAAGTCAAAGTGACCCATTTTCCCCTCCTGTAGCACCTTGTGGACAGGGAGCGTGTCTTCCAACTCTGTTGTTTTGGACTCTCCCCAAGTGATTAGTCCAGTGCTCTGCACACAGTAAGCACTCAATAAATAGCACTAATTAATTGATATCAGGTGTGAGTTCAGCTAAAGTACATTTTGCTGCTCCCAAGAGACTAAACAGGATCACCGGGGTGTTTTGACCATCCCCCAGTGACTATACTGGGTTCTCACTGGGATTTCACATTAACCTTGACTCACAAACCCACCTTCGGATTTGCATAGCAGCCCATACCAGGTCACAGTCGGGGTCAAAGAACTTCATTGGCCCCACACAAGGTGAGGACTTGTCCAGAAATGGACCCCGGGAAAAGAAGGTTCTAGAAAACTCTATAATCAGATGGACGCTAGAGGAGCTGACACTGGCAGGAAAGGCCTCGATAGAGGGAGCAAGGGATGGGGAGATATGGGAGAGGCTCTCCTGGCTAGCTTTGCAGTTCACTTTTATAATATGAGTTTGACCCAGCTGGGTGTGATCCTGGTGAAGGGAGCAACACACAGCCAAGCCAAAGGGTCTCTGGGGATGGTGGAAATAGGAGGATGAGAAGGGAAAGAAAATTAAATCAAGGACTAGAAATTTGGAAAAGCCAGAAGTACACATCGTTCCCCTTGCCCTCCTCAGCCTCGGGCTCCGAGGCAGAGAGGTGAGCCCCGGGCCTACAGCCTCTGCTGCCATGGGGCATCCCTGGGTTGCCGTGGCAGTATTTCCTTCAGGCTCCTTCCCCTCCCTGATTCCACAACATCATCCGGGTTGAGCTCTGAGATGTGGAGAGAGAGATTCAAGCCGTGTTGTTGCCCCCCCGGCCCAAGTTGGCCCACAGTGCACAGACAGGGCTCTGCCCTGCTGGTGCCACCCCTCCCCTCCTCCTGCCCTTTTTACCTGTGGCGCCCGCCGAGGGCCCGAGCCAGTGCTGCTTTGGAGCACCTCCGTGGGGTTCGGTAGATGTCTCTGTGCCCGCACGCAATGCCACCCACCCCCTACCAGTCCTGGGGTCCAGCCCCGCCATCTGACCGACTCCAGCGGCCCAGGACCACCGCCCCCTTCCTCCCGCACACCCCACAAGACCAAAGGTGTCACGGCGCACACCCCAGCCCCAGAGTGCAGCCCACAGCGGCTCCTGAAGCCACTGCAGGACACCTCCAAGGCCCACCCTATAATAATTGTGGTGTTTGTTAAGTGCTTACTACATGCCAGGTACTGTACTAAGTGCTGGGGTGGTTATAACCAAATTGGGTTGGACACATTCCCAGGTCCCCGTGAGGCTCACAGTCTCAATCTCTGTTTTACAGATGAGGTAACTGAGGTCCAGAGAAGTGAAGTGACTTACCCAACGCCACACAGCAGACAAGTGGCAGAGCGAGGATTAGAGCTCATGACCTTCTGACTCCCAGGTCTGTGATCTATCCACTGTGTCATGCTGCTTCTCTGCTCTATCACAGCTTGGGATTGACCTTAGTGTCCCACGTTTCCCCAGTGCCTTAGTATTTTGGGGATGCCCCCTGCCCCCGGCCACCAAACCGCATACGTCCAAGATGGTGTACCGGGCCATGAGGTGGTGATGAACGGACTGTTGGAGGAGGGACTAAGAGAAATGAATGGGTACCACTGGCGCCCAAGGGATGTCAAATTCCTGCTCAACTACCAACAAGAAGCTACAGAACTCAAAGGAAAGCAGGGGGGACTAATGAGGGTTTGCTCCCCTGGGAGCATCTTCAGGAGGGCCAAGGGGAGCTGCCTGTGTCGACCAGGAGTGTGATTATGCAAATAAATGGATGTTTTAAAACCTATCCCCGTGCATGCGGCTCACACTCTGTACCCGGGACCACTCAGTCCTTGGACCGCTCAGTCCCTGGACCGGTGGCCATGCGTTGAGACCTTCCTGGAGGGAGTAGGATTAAACGTTCCTGACTTGGAGCGAGCTGTGGTCTCCGTGTTCTCTACGCTCCACCTCACTGGAAATGGTAACACGTTTCATCTGCAAGTTCTGAGCAGCAAGAACACAAACCGGAAAGGGCCCCGAGGACTGGAGGAAAGTCCCCATTTCAGCAATTTGAGCATATAACACAAAGAATCTGCCTAGAAGCTTTGATAAAGGCTCTCCTCCAACCTTCTTGAGTATCAGTGCAGAGATCAGAGCCAATATGGGGGAAAACGTGCTGAGGAAATCTTTGAGAGATCACTGAAAAACTGACGGGCCATAACCCAGAGGCATCGAACACTGCTATAGCCTGGAAGTCACCAGACAGTCACAAACAACATCCACACTAAAACACAGAGCGACAATCAGATTAGAGTAGCTTTGCTGGACAATACACTAAATCCATAGCGATAATAGTAATAATGATGGTATTTGTTAAGCACTCACTATGGGCCAAGCACTGTTCTAAGCGCTGGATTAGATCAAGGTAATCAGGTTGTCCCATCTGGGGCTCACAGTCTTACTCCCCATTTTCCAGATGAGGTAACTGAGGCCCAGAGAAGTAGAGTGCCTTGCCCAAGGTCACACAGCAGACAAGTAGTGGAGCCAGGATTAGAACCCATGATCTTCTGAGTCCCAGACCCGTGCTCTATCCACTACGCTACGCTGCTTCTCGAGTACATCATAATTAGCACATCATAATTATTAGGGTGCTGGAACTCCTCAATAAGGGCCACCTTGCTAGGGTAGCAAGGGTAATAAAAGGGGTGGTGAGTTCGAATTGAAGTTTTTTTGGTGTGTAGCTACTATTTACTGTGGGCAGAGCACTGTACTAAGCACTTGGAAGAGAACAGTGCAATCAAACTAGTAGACATGATTCCTGTCCAGAAGGAATTTACAATCTAGAGGGAGCGGTTTGTGTTTTAAAGTGCCTTGTGCAGTAACGTAAGAGAGGAGAATGAAGAAGGGTGAGGTTGTAGGGTAGTCTATATTTTTAGATGCCAAATTTCAATAGAAAAGTGGGTGTCCACTGTGGTGCAGTCTCAGGTTTCTATCCTTCTCGTCTTTATTTACGAAAACCAACTATTATTCTCCCTGCCAAAAACTTGTTAATCTTTTTGTTGCTACTGGTTAAGAGGTTGGTGGAGTTTGTCACAGACATTGCTGAAAGGCTTCTGCTATCGGGCTAAGATGCTCTCATTGCCCGATGAGCCATCTTGGCCGTTCAGGGGACATGTGTGGGCAGCATTGTTCTGTACATCCTCTGCAGGCAGTAACACATAGGAGTCTTTAGTTGTGTGGCAGATGGCGTGACCCTGGGTTTCTTTGGCTTTCACATCCAGCCACTGGCTGCTAGCTGATCCATTTGTCTAATCCTTGAAGCATTTTTTTTTTAATAACAAAGCTTGAAAGCAATAAGCAGGCTGAAGTTAAGTAGGAGAAACAAACCAGAATCTGGTGCCCAGCTCCCCCAGATCTTCAGCTTGGAGAAGCTGTGTGGCCTAGTGGATAGAGCACAGGCCTGGGAGTCAGAAGGACCTGGGTTCTAGTCCTGGCTCCGTCGCTTGTCAGCTGTGTGACCTCGGGCAAGTCACTTCACTCCTCTCTGCCTCAGTTACCTCATCTGTAAAATGGGGATTGAGATTGTGAGTCCCATGTGGGACAGGGATTGTGTCCAATCTGATTACCTTGTAACGACCTCAGCACTTAGAACAGTGCCTGGCACATAATAAGTGCTTAACAAATGCCATAAAAAAACGGGCACAATCACCCAGTGTTAGGAACATCCACCCAAGAAACACAAACACACTCACACACGCACGTACGCATGCTTGCGCGCTCGCATTTTTATTTTGCTTCACTTGTGGTAAGTGGAGCACAACTCCAGAGACAAATGCATATAAACATTTGACAAATACGGCAATTTTATTATTATTATTATTATAAAAAGACAGCACCTGCTAGGCTCTCACTAACACTGGGCTGATTGAAAACAAGCAGTAAAGAAACCATAGAAATAGAAATAGACTGCACAGAAAAAATGACCTGCAAAACTACAAAAGAACAAGTAATCTAACTGATCGAATTCAGTACATCGAATAATCTAATTTGGGTGTTCCTGTAATCAGTGGACTTAAATTTTTAGAGCGTTGCTAAAGGCCAAGAAATAAACTGTGGCTTCTCTCCATTTGAACAGTATCATTCACTTCACAACTGTGAGAGAATCTCAAGCTACAAACAAGTAGTTCAGAATCAATAATCAGTCAGTGGTATTTATTGAGTGCTTACTGAGTTTAGAACAGTGGCTGGCATATAGTAGCCACTTAAGAAATACCATAAAAAACCAACAAACAAAAAAACAGGATGGTTGGGGAGGCTGCTACATCAGCCCCCTGGCAGCAAGGGATATAATCCGGAATGTCATTTGGGAATGTGACTTCCTTTGCCGTTTGCATCTGGAGGGGGTAATGAGGCCGTCACGTGAGGGAATGAGAATAGAGGCTGCTTCCTTCTGATGCCTCTTGACTGATACCTACCAGAACCAGCCCTGTGACTGACCCTTTTAGACTTCTAGACTCCCTCTTCTAGACTGCGAGCCTGTTGTTGGGTAGGGATCGTCTCTATTTGTCGCCGAATTGTACTTTCCAAGCGCTTAGTACAGTGCTCTGCATACAGTAAGCGCTCAATAAATATGATTGGATGAACGAATGAATGAATGAACCGTGATGGTATCCGATTTTGATGCTGATGGCAGATCTCCCTCATTGGAAGCTGATTACCGACACAATGATCTGGATCCAGTGTTCCAGGAACGGAATGAGGGGATCCCCTATCAGGCCCCCAATGTGTGCGATCGGTAAATGTTAAGGGATTGGGATAATGAGGCTTGTGACCCCAAAGGGAAGTTAAAAGGAAGAAGCATACAGACATTAGTGGGAGGCATGAATCATATTCAGACTGCTCACTAAACTCCAGGTCCACTGCTATGCCTTAGAAGAGGGGTGTCGACCCACAGAAGTTACCGATCACATTTTCGATGATGCCAGAAATAATCTTTTCCACTGAGGCAGACAAATATGGAAACGAGGTCTGGGACAAGAGGGAGCTTAAGCTGTAAGCAAGGTGGTCGTGTTCCAAAGTCCTACGGCTGGAGACGCGAAGGATGAGTAATATGGGGGATCGGTCCAGATACCTTCCGCTGAGGCCCATTCTTCTCTGCTGGCCAGGATTCATGCTCATCAGGAGAGCCTGCCCTGACTAACTCTCATCTCCTTGAGCTAGTCTCCCTCCCTTCTGCCTTGAGAAGCAGCATGGCTTAGTGGAAAGAGCATGGGCTTGGGAGTCAGAGGACCTGGGTTCTAATCCCGGCTCTGCCACTTGTCTGCTCTGTGACCTTGGGCAAACTACTTAACTTCTCTGTGCCTCAGTTCCCTCATCTGGAAAATGGGAATTAAGACTGTGAGCCCCACTTGGGACAATCTGATTACCTTGTATCTACCCCAGGGCTTAGAACAGTGCTTGGCACTTAGTAAGTGCTTAACAAATACCAACCATCATCATTATTATTTTTCTGCATCACCTGTATACCTGGGTCTGTACCCTCTAAGGCCCCACAGCACTTATGCACATATCCTTATACTCTACTATTTCCCCATCTGTATTTTTAAAATTAATTAATTAATTAATTAATTTTAACCCCCTCTAGACTGAAAGATCCTTGTGGGCAGGGAATGCTTCCACCAACCCTCTTGTACTATCCCAGTGCTCTGCATCCATAAAGCACTCAATAAATACAATTTATTGATTGGTTAGAACACCTTCAGAGTTGGGGCATGCCCACTTCTCCCCCCATAACACCTGGATCCTTTAGATCCCAACTGTTTTCCAAAGCATCAGGCTTAAAAGGTGACAGTGTCCCTTCCCCTTTCCCAGTGAAGGCGGTCCAGCAGCTACTAGAGCATGGTCCCATAAGAAGATAATTGGGGTAGAGATGGGACAAAATTCTGCAGTGGAAGAGAACTGCCTCATTCAGAGGCTGGGGAAAAGGGAAGTACAAATAATGAGAGGGAAAGGAAATACAATGGGGATGCAATTTGCATAAGAGGTGTTGGTTTGGATTACAGAGGTGTCTGGGAGTCCCTCCCTCTGCTCTACCTTCATCCCCGCCCCACAGCTCTTGTGCATATATGGACATATTTATTATTCTATTTATTTTATTCATGATGTATAGATATATCTATAATTCTGTTTATTTATTTTGATGCTAGCGATGCCTGCCAACTTGTTTCGTTCTATTGTCTGTCTCCCCCCTTCTAGACTGTGAGCCCGTTGTTGGGTAGGGATTGTCTCTATTTGTTGCCAAATTGCACTTTCCAAGCGCTTAGTACAGGGCTCCGCACACAGTAAGTGCTCCATAAATACGACTGAATGAATGAATGAATTCTATTGATCCCTAGTAGAAGGGGTTTAGCTATGATGATGATGATGATGGTATTTGTTAAGCGCTTACTATGTGCCAAGCACTGTTCTAAGCGTTGGGGTAGATATAAGGTAATCAGGTTGTCCCTCGTGGGGCTCACAGTCTTAATCCCCACTTTCCAGATGAGGGAACTGAGGCCCAGAGAAGTTAAGTAACTTGCCCAAAGTCACACAGCTGATGTGTCAGAGCCAGGATTAGAATCCACCACCTCTGACTCCCAAGCCCAGGCTCTTTTCACTAAACCATGCTGTGCCGCCACCCCTGTGATTGATATCTGCCAGTCATATGACACAATCTGCCACCGGCCTGGCACCCGCCCCTTACGCAAGTATCTGGCAGACGGTCTGTTCCCCAGCTGCAATAGAGACTCCATTCCCTCTGCCCCTCCCGGAGCTCCCTTCCATCCTCTCTGTGTCCCCTGGAGGCCGGGGGATAGAGAGGGGATTGCCCTGGGTAGGCAGGATCCCTCCCGAGGAACTGAAACACAGCTGCTATGGTTTGCACCCGCCTCTCCGGTCTGGAGGAAATCGTGTGTGTCCCCCCTCCACCCACGCAGACCCTCCCAACCTCTCCCAGAACTCCCCTCCACCTCTTTTTCATCCCCTGGGAGGGTGGTGGAGCTGCACCCCCCACAGTGCACCCGTGTTCCAGACAGACTCAGTCTGGGGTAGGCTGTGAAGGAAAGTCCTGTCTCCCTCTTCGCCAGCACTGTCCCCTGCTCACAAAATCGGGCAACTTTGTAATTTAAACTACGAAGACAATTGATCAGGAGCCCATGTAAATTGCTCGTTTATTGGATCATCAATCATCTTGAAGGATTTCGCCTGATTAACGTGTCGTAGTGCAAAATGCTCCAATCCATCGTGGAACTGTGGAAAATAGAACCGAGATCCAGGAGTTCCTAAAGGAGACGGTTATCTACTAGGAAATCACTATGGTGAGGTCCTTGTGGGCAGGGAACATGTCTACCAACTCTGTTGTACTCTCCCGCGTGTTTAGTACAGTGCTCTGCATGCAGGAAGTTCTCAAAGAATATGATGGATTGATTAACTGACGTCTTTGATTTCCCTCCCTTCCCAAGAAAGGATTCCTCTGCACAGAGATCTGGGTGGACCACCCCCCCCTCCCCCCCGCAAAGACTGGGACAGATTTACAGTAGGGTTGGTCAAATTAGAACATACCATGGCAAGGTCCACCAAGGTGGTCCAAAGCCATTTATTGAAACTCTTACTTAGACTAAAGGTGGCAGGTCCTTAATTAATGGAAGGCAGGTGTGTATTCCCTCTGAGTTAGCCAAATGGATATATAGCCTTTCCTGTGAGGTGAGTAGGATGGGTGGACAGGAGAATGCAGTGGTGAGCTGGCTTCAAACCTGGGCCCAATCAGCGTGGCTCAGTGGAAAGAGCCCGGGCTTGGGAGGCAGAGGTCATCAGTTCGAATCCCAGCTCTGCCACTTGTCAGCTGGATGACTGTGGGCAAGTCACTTCACTTCTCTGTGTCTCAGTTCCCTCATCTGTAAAATGGGGATTAACTGTGAGCCTCACGTGGGACAACCTGATTACCCTGTATCTACCTCAGCGCTTAGAACAGTGCTCTGCACATAGTAAGCACTTAATAAATACCAATATTATTATCATCCCCGGAGAAGGTGCAGTGGGTAAATAGGGGACCCGCTCCCTGATTGGAGAGTTGGGATGACAAGTGGAGGGCTGGAGTCCCCAATATTTGGGGTGAGCCTCTCAGAAGCTTGGTGCCAATTGGTCAATCAATCAATGGTATTTATTGAGCAGTTGCTGCATGCAGAGAACTGTACAAAGCAGTTGGGAGAGTAAAATACAATCAAGTTGGTAGATATGATCCCTGTCCACAATGAGCTTACAGTCTAGAGGGGGAAACAGGCATTAAAATAAATTACAGAGAGGGTAAATAATAGAGTATAAGGTTATGTCATCAAGTGCTTTGGGGCTGCCTGGGAGTCAGAGGGATCATCAAAGTGGAGGTTTAAGTCCCCAAGGATCAGTCAGACTTGGCAAGGTGAAGGAGAGGAGGGAGTGAGGGTCATCAAAGCCAGTCAGGAATGGAGATGGGGGAAGAGGAGCTGTAGATATTAGCTGCTGACAAGGGGGGATTCAAATGAAGAGAGGATATGGGAAGAAGGGTGTGAGGTGGAGTGAAACAAGATTGGGGATTGAGGAGCAGACTGACTCCTCCCTCTTTCCCTGACAGATGGGGAAGTGGAAGAAGGTGAGCCCGCCCCCCCCCCCCAAGAGAGTGGCAGGAGAGACGGTGTCATCAGGCAAGAGTCAGGACCTGAGACCTGAGATGGAGAGGAGGATGCTGACAATGAAGGAGAAGTCTACCCCATGAAGTCATGGGGTAGAGAGAGGCAAAGGGCAGTGGCCTAGGGGAAAGAGCATGGACCATATCGCTTCCAAGTTGTCTTCCCTGACTAACCGCTCATTTCCCTACCCTATTCACCCTCACTTCTGCCTGACCTATGCACTTGTTCTGTACCCCTTCATCACTCTGAAACTCATCCCAGCTCCACACACTTATGTCCATATCCTTATACTCCACTATTCCCTTTATCTGTAATTTATTTTAATGTACGTCACTCCCTGTACATTGTAAGCTTCTTGTAGGCAAGGATTGTGTCTACAAACTTGATAGTATTATACTCCCCCAAATGATCGGTACAGTGTTCCGCACACAGTAAGCACTCCATAAATACCACTGTTTAGTACAAAGCAAATGGGGTGGTGAGGAGAAGGGTAAATACTTGTTCGATCCAGAGTTTGCAAGAGATCATTCCAGCTCTCTGAATCAGAAATTGAGAAAATGAGCGGTGCTTGCAGAGGACTGTAGCCAGGATCTGCACTGGGGAAGAGATGAGATTCTAGACTGGGTTTCTGAACTGGAGACTCAGAGTCCTAAGGATCTGACAGTCAATCAGTCGATGGATCGATCAGATTTACTGAGCTCTTACTGTGAGCAGATCACTGCGTTAAGTGTTTGGGAGAGTACAATATGATAGATTTTGTAGACACGGTTCCTAACCTCAAGAAGCTTACAATCTAGTACACACTAAGGGGAAGCAGTATGATATAATGGAAAGAGCAGGGGCCTGGGAGCCAGAGGTTGTGGGCTCTAATCCTGACTCTGCCACATGCCTGCTGTGTGACCTTGGGCGAGTCACTTCACTTTTCTGGGCCTCGGATACCTCATCTGTAAAATGGGGCTTAAGAGTCCCATGTGGGACAGGGACCGTGTCCAACCTGATTAACTTGTATCTACTCCTGTCTTTAGAACAGTGCTTGGCACAGAGTAAGCATTTACCAAATAGCACAATTATTATTACCCCTCTCCTAGGGCAGTTAAGCTCCCCTCCCTCCTACTTCCACACCCTGCCACTCTCCTGCCACTCTCTTGAGGGGTGGGGGCCTCATCTTCTTTCACTCCCCAATATCATACGGAAAGGGGGAGGAGTCAGTCTGCTCCTCAATCCCCAGTCTTGTTTCACTCCTCCTCACACCCTTCCTCCCCTATCCTCTCTTCATTTGAATCCCCTCCTTGTCAACAGCTAATATCTACAGCCCTTCTTCCTCCATCTCCATTCCTGACTCTCTACCCCACAAGAAGTGACCCAGGAGACAGTGAGGAAGTGGGACTAGGACATGCGACCAGAGAAGAACAGGTAGATTTAAGGAGCCAGCTAAGCCCCACTGCAAACTGCCAGGGCCATCTCCCAGAGCCTTACATCTCTGGTTTTGGATGGACATGAGTGCCTGGTACATACTTAGGCTTCCCGAAACCCTGGCAGGAGGGGCAGGGCATTGGTCAGCGAGGCTTGAGAGGGTCCACATCTGAAAGCTAGTGGCAATCTATTCCTAAGTTTGGCTTTTATTCTATATCTCACTCTAAAGTAGTTTGAATTCAGTTTGCATCTTTCAGGTTTTTTTCTCTCTTTTCCTTTTAATTAAATTGGTCTTCTGCAAATTTCTCCTCCATCAATCTATTCTGTTACTAGCATTATTTACTCCCTGATTCACTTTTTCTTTTCCCGTTTCGTTGTCATTAAATACGCCGTTGAAATGATTTGCATTAATCTCTTTGGTGGTTGTTGACTGCAATCATCACAGAATGCAAAATTGGATGATGTGGACTCAGGAACGGTACAGTTGACTCTGCACAATCTGGACACTCGTGCGTCAAACCAGCACTACTGGAGGTGGTAAATTCATGAATCCCAAATGAAAATCCACAAAGGCAGTAACTAATGGGAAGTGAGGTGTCCTTTCCGTCTTCGTCAGTCACTAATGAAAGGAGAATGTAGCCTTCAGCGAAGATGCTGTGTCTACCAACTGAACTGTAAAATCAACCAATGAAGGTATTTATCGAGTGCATACAGTAAGCACTAGGGAGAGTACAACATATTAGAGTTGGTAGACACATTTCCTGCCCACAGTGATCTTATAGTCTAGAAGGGGAGACGGAAATTAAATAAATAACTTGCAGGAATTTACATACATGTGGTGGGGCTGAGAGAGGGGTGAATAAAGAGTGCAAATCCAAGTGCGAGGGAGAAACACTCTCTCAAGCAGCATCTAGTACAGTGCTCTGCATACAGTCAGTGCTCAATAGATATGATTGCTTGATAGTTGCCGCCCTATACCCACTTCTTGCTCTCACCATATGCCTAATTGCTGCAATAGCCACTCAGTCCTGTCCTGGGTCTGGATATGCCGGGGCTGTGACTTTCTGCATTTATACTTTCCCCGAGACTGGTTTTTCATCAATCCTGGCCCTTTCCATTTAAGAAGTCTGTGATCGTTGCAGAGTTTAAAACCCCACTACCCTTGCTAGTGGTGGAGAAAGGGTCCTGTTATTTTCTGGGGGCAGCGCTGATTTAATTAATTCAAACCATTTAAAGCAGCCCCTGGAGAGGCCCAGAAGAGGAGAGGCTGCCGTCGGAAATAGTTGCCAAGGAAGAGGAGCTAGTGAGAGAAAGTCGTTCTTTTCTGAAAAACAGGGTATTTTTTCTTCTCCCCCTGAGATCTTTTTTAGATAAAGATTAAATAAGAAAAGTATCTAGGAACACTAGACTTTCAAGAGGCTGGAGGAAATATGCCTGCAGACTGTACAGCACAGAAGCAAAGCAATAACTGAATTCAGACTCATGCCACAGTATAGTTAGCGTGAGGAAGCCAGGCCAGAGTGTGCTAAATTGTTAATGGATTTCATTGGAAGAAAGGTGTCCCCTGCATTCTAAACCCCCTTCTAGTTGTCTCTCTTTAATCTTCAGCACTGAATAGCCTTTTTTCTAGCCTTATCTGAGAATTGCATTACTATGGAAACTACTTATTCAACAGGAGACTTACAGCTAAATCCTATTAAACCAGAAAGAATTAGAAGAAAAAGGGCCCAGGTTCCCAACTTTGTGGCAGTGTTTCTTATCCTTACACCATTTATAAGAAGTACACCTCCTTCTCACTTTCCACATTTAGATTTCCAGATAATCTCACCCAGCATCTGGACGTGTATGGGCTTGCCCAAATTCCAGATCCGTTGGATCGAGGCTTTAATTAATCTCAAAAAATGAAAGTTTAGTTCAAGAATTTCTCTGCATTTTTTTCCCGACTATATAAAGTGCACCAAAAATGAGAGTGCATTTTTTTTTAGTTTACTAGTGAACTGGTTTTACAGTGGATTTGCTTTTGACATGGAATATTTTAGATGCCTCGAATTTTACTTTCATGAGAGGATAATCATTAAAATAATATTATTTTCTTAGGAAGCTGTGAATTTTAGTTACAAGTACAATTGACTTTCAATATTTTATGAAAATAACGCTTTGGAAATCTCTTTCCAAAACCCTGGTTACCACCACAGGAGCAGATGTTATATTTACTGTAGGGACACCAGGAAGACAAAGGGAGGAGGAAAAAGCTGGGAAGGAAGAAAGGAATACCCTCTGTAATTCAGACAAGGTGGCAACACCAGGGTCCCATGGAAAGATTAGTCCAAAAGCTTGGGTCCTCTGTAGGTGCAATCTAAATGCATAGTTAGGTCGATCCTTTATATGACATTTCAACTATGCAGAGCCAAGGCACACAGAATAATTTCCCACTAGAAAAATGCCTTTAGAAGAAAAGATCCAGCCAGTGCCTGTTTACTGGGGCATTTTGCAGAGGCCTCTCCAACTGCCCTCCCTCTCCACCTTCTCCAGGAGAGCTTCTCCAGGGGCAGGAAATCTACGAATCATGTCCCTAGACTGCCTTCCAGCAATAGGGTGACCCAGGGACCGAATCCAAGTCAGCAAGCCACAGTCCCAGTAATGACAAAAACAGCCCCATGCTCTCTGTATGAAACTTCCTCCCAACTCAGTTCCAGCAAATGGCCTGCCCACCTCCCGTCTCCCTGCCCAAATCTGCCAAATGACCTCCCTCACAACCTTGAAAGCCCTCCACCTCCAAGAGCTTCCTTCTCCAGGAGGCCTTTCCTCATGAATCCCCACCTTCCTGGTCATCTCACCTCATCAGCCACCTTAGCACCCACAAGCGTGTCTCTTGATAGATATATTTGGTATTTAGATGCATTTTATTACGGTATTTGTTGAGCACTTACTATGTGTCAAGCATTTTTCTAAGCACTGGGGTAGATACAAGTTAATCAGGTGGGACACAGTCCCTGTCCCACATGGGGCTCACAGTCTTAGTCTCCTTTTTACAGTTGAGAAATCTGAGACACAGAGAAGTTAAGCAACTTGCCCAAGGTCACACAGCAGACAGCATAAACAGCGTGACCTAGTGGAGGGCACAGGCCTGGGAGTCAGGGAACCTGATTCTAATCGTGGCTCCACCACTTATCTGCTGTGTGAACTTGGGCAAGTCACTTAATTTCTCTGTGCCTCAGTTACCTCATCTGTAAAATGGAAATTAAGACTGTGAGCCCCATGTGGGACATGGACTGCATCCAACCTGATTAGCTTGTATCTATCACAATGCTTAGTACAGTGCCTGGAACATAGTAAGTGCTTAACAAATACCATTAAACATGTCTAAAACACAACTTCTTCTCTTCCCACCCAAACCCTGTCCTCCCTCTGACTTTCCCATCACTGTAGGCGGCACCACCATCCTTCCTGTCTCACAAGCCCGTAACTTTGGCATTATCCTTGACTCCTCTCTCTCATTCAACCCACTTATTCAATTCATCACTAAATCCTGTCTGTCCCACCTTCACGACATCGCTAAAATCCACCCTTTCCTCTCCATCCAAACCCACTACCATTTCTCCAGTCCCACCTTGATTGTTGTATCAGCCTCCTTGCTGACTTCCCAGCTTCCTGTCGCTCCCCACTCCAGTCTGTACTTCACTCTGATGCTTGGATCATTTTCCTACAAAAACATTCAGGCAATGTTCCCCACTCCTCAAGAACTGCCAATGGTTGCCTACCATATCCGCATCAAACAGAAACTCCTCACCACTGGCTTTAAAGCACTCAATCACCTTGCCCCTTCCTAACTCTCACCTCGCTACCCTCCTACAACCCGCCCTGCACACTTTGCTCCTCTAGTACTAACCTTCTCACTGTACTTCGATCTCATCTATCTCTCACTCACGTGCTGCCTCTGACTTGGAATGCCCTCCCTCCTCATATCTGACAGAGGATGACTCTCCCCTCCAGCAAAGCCTTACTGAAGGCATATCTCCTCCAAGAGGCCTTCCCCAAGCCCTCCTTTCCTCTTCTCCCACTCCGTCCACATTACCCTGACTTGCTCCCTTTATTCATCCCCCCATTCCAGCCCCTGGCACTTATGTACGTATCTGTAATTTATTTATATTAATGCCTGTCTCTCCTTCTAGACTGTAAGCTCATTGCAGGCAGGGAATGTATCTGTTTATTGTTATATTGTTCTCTTCCAAGCACTTAGTACAATGCTCTGCACACAGTAAGCACTCAATGAATATGATTGACTGACTGACAGGTCCTGGGTTCTAATCATAGCTCCACCACTTGTTTGCTGCGTGAGCTTGGGCAAGTCACTTAATTTCTCTGTGCCTCAATTGCCTCATTTGTAAAATGGGGACTAAGACTGTAAGCTCCACATGGGACCTGGATTGTCTCCAACATGATCAGCGTGTATCTACCCCAATGCTTATCATATAGTACGGGCTTAAAAAATACCATAAAAAAAAGAAAGTGGATCAGAACCCAGGTCCTCTGACTCCCAGGCCCGAGCTCTTTCAACTGCTTCCCACTCTTTGCTCTTCTTTCTATTACCCCAATCCCATACTGCCTTGCAAAGACATGGCTTGAAGGACAGAAACGGCATCAATATGTCACCTCCACACTGCACATAACGTTGGGAAGACCAACTGTGGCTGGGGTTGGGGCTGTTGGGCTCTGAGCCACGAATAGCCTGAAGCTTTGTTTCTCAAGCCACAGACCCTTTATCGTGTGGTTGTTTTCACTTTGGGCATTCATCTTTCCTTTTCTTTTACATTGTTTTAATGTTTTGGTGTTTCATCTTCCCTTATGTGTCTGTTGCCAGTTAGCTCTCCCCACTTGCATTCTTAGTTTGTGAGCCCCTTGAAGGCCAGGGACTGTGTCTAAATTCATCATCATCATCATCAGTGGTATTTACTTAGAACTCCTTGTGTGCAGATCATTTTAATAATAATAATAATAATAATGTTGGTATTTGTTAAGCGCTTACTATGTGCAGAGCACTGTTTTAAGCGCTGGGGTAGATACAGGATAATCAGGTTGTCCCACATGAGGCTCAAAGTCTTAATCCCCATTTTACAGATGAGGTAACTGAGGCACAGAGAAGTGAAGTGACTTGCCCACAGTCACACAGCTGACAAGTGGCAGAGGAGGGATTCAAACCCATGACCTCTAACTCCCAAGCTCAGGCTCTTTCCACTGAGCCACTCTGCTGTGCTTGGGAGAGTACAGTAATTCCAATCAATCAATTGTATTTATTGAACACTTACTATGTGCAGAGCACTGTACTAAGCATTTGGGAGAATACAACACAACAGAATTAATGGATGCCTTCCCTACCCAAAATGAGTTTACCACTTAGAGGAGTCAATATTTACATCCAGGTATTCTTTCCCAGCACTTTGCACAGTGCTTTGCACATAATAGGCACTTAAATACTATTACTATTTCCAATCTTGCTCTTTTACCCATCCAGTGTTTGGAATTTATGCCTGTTATCCTCTCCCAGTAGATAGCAAGTTCCTCAAGCACAGGAACCCTGTCTTTTATGTCCATTGTGTGTTCCCAATTGCATACAGTGTTCTGCACACAATAGGTGCTCATTAATGTTGTTGACTCCGCTGGGTAAAATACACCCCACCCAAGATGTGGGTTCTGTTCTGCTTGAATAATGGATTTCAATGAAGAGCCTTGAAGCACCAGCCAAGTGATTCAATCACCTGAGGTGTTATCAGTACTGTTACTCAAAGTATATTATAAAGACAGCATTTTCTTATTTTGAGGAGTAGAAATGTTAAAATATTAAATTCTTTCCTGAATTTTGGGGGTTTGCCTAAAAGTCCAGCAAACTGTGAAGTTCTTCCAAACCTTTGCTCCCAAAGCCATGGCCCGTGCTATCATGAATGCTGTGTCATCTGGCCCACTCAGGGCAAACAGGCTATAAAGGGTAACAATTTCCCTACTTAAACAAAAACATCTCTTGGTCTTAAACCTCAGGACTTGGTAACTTTTAGACTTAAAATTCTCCCTTTCGTAATGTATCGAGCAAGACATACTAATCGAATATAGCAATACATGGAATAGAAATAAGAAATTTAAGCACTCGCAACCCCCCATAGCTCTTGTGAACATGGGCAGGGAATGTGTCTACCGACTATGTAGTATTGGCCTCTCCCAAGCACTAAGTACAAGGCTCTGGACACAGTAAGCTTTCAATAAATACCACTGATTGATCTTACGTACTCAAGTACTTCCTCCTTTCTGTAATTTATTTTAGGGTCTGTCCCCCACCAAATTATAAGATCCATGAGGGTAGGGATTAAGTACACCAAGTCTATCGTGCTCTCCCAAGTGCTTAGTTTAATTAATCAATCATTAATTTTTATTGAGTCCCTATTATGTGCAGGGCACTTTACTAAGCATATAATAATAATAATATTAATTATGATGATAATTGTTGTATTTGTTAAGCGCTTACTATGTGCCAAGCACCATGTAAAGCACTGGGGTAGATACAATCGAATCAGATCAGACACAGTCCATGTCCCAGACAGGACTTGCAGTCTAAGGGGGGAGGGAGGGCAACTGTCTTATCCCATTTTACAGTGAGGCAACTGAGGCAGAGAAGTTATATGACTTTCCCAAGATCACACAGCAGGCAAGTGGAGGAACCAGGATGAAAATCCAGGTCTCTCGACTCTCAGGCCTGTGCCCTTTTCCACTACGCCAACCTCCTTCTTTTAACCTTGGGACAGTATGACTGAGCAGAGGAGGTAGATTTTAAGATACATTACAGATAGAAGGAAATCAGAGTATAAAGATACATACATAAATGCTACGCGGGGAATGTGAGCGCCAAAGTGCTTAGGCGATGGAAAGGTTCTGAAATTAGAATTCAGGGGGTAATAAAGAGTAGGGAGATGAGAGCAATCGGGGAAGGCTACCTGGAGAAGATGTGATTGCAAAAAGCCTTTGAAGATGGGGCAGGAGTAATAATAATGTTGGTATTTGTTAAGCGCTTACTATGTGCCGAGCACTGTTCTAAGCACTGGGGTAGACATAGAGGAATCAGGTTGTCCCACGTGGGGCTCACAGTCTTCATCCCCATTTTACAGATGAGGTAATTGAGGCACCGAGAAGTGAAGTGACTTGCCCACAGTCACACAGCTGACAAGTGGCAGAGCCGGGGTTTGAACCCATGACCTCTGACTCCAAAGCCCGTGCTCTTGTAGTCTGCTAAGTGTGAAAAGGGAGGGAGTTCCAGGCAGAAGGGAGGGTGTGAGCAACAGCACAACAACAGGAGGGACAAGAAGGAGGCCCAGCGACTACTGGCTTAAGAGGAATATTGGCTGGAGGGTAGAGGGAAAAGAGAGAAGATGAGTAGGGAGAGGAGAGCGGACCTAGGGCCTTAAAACAGTACTCTGCAGAGAGCAGACACTCAACAATACTATTGACTGATTTCCTCCAGAAAAGCAGTCAGGACCTATAAATATAATTCAACTGATAAACTATGATTCCAGAAAGTTATTAAGTTAGCAAGTATCCGAGCACGCATTTTCATTTTTTAAAAAAATTGAATTTGTTCCGTTTTAATTAAAACTTTTCTATATAATTATTCATTTCACTGAATGTATCATTGGATGAGTAAACCACAGAGGACATGATTAACACAATAAACTTGCAGGCAAGGCGTATAATTTATTTTTAGGTTAATGCTCGATTCCATTTCACAAATACTGATTTAAATGAAAAGATGAGTTAACAATCAATCTTTGCTACTAAACTTTAAAGCAAAATGTTTTCCTCCTATTTTCTCCATTATTCCATATGAAAATTAGCATCCAGACAGACGGATAGACAAACACGCAGTACATATTTCTTGGTGTTTTTTCCATTTTTGTACTTTGGCTTAACCCTTCTCCCAAAATATTATCTAACCTCGGCTTCACGGACACTCCCCTCTCCTGGTTCTTCTCTCTGGCCGCTCCATATCAGTCTCTTTCAGAGGGTTTCCCTCTGCCTCCCATCTCCTAACCGTGGGAGTTCCTCCAGGCTCAGTTCCGGGGCCCTTTCTATTCTCCATCTACACCCACTCCTTTGGAGAACTCATTCACTCCCATGGCTTCAACTACCACCTCTATGCAGTTGATACCCAAATCTACATCTCCAGCCCTGATCTCGTTCCCTCTCTGCAGTCTCCTATTTCCTCCTGCTTTCCAGACATCTCTACTCGGATATCTCTCGACACCTCAAATTTAAGATTTCCAAAACAGAATTCCTCATCCTCCCGCCCAGCTCTGTCCTCCCTGGGTCTTTCCCTCACTATAGACAACACCACTAGCCTCCCTGACTCACAGGGCATACAGTCAATCCATCATTAAATTCTGTCGGTACAACCTTAATAACATTGCTAAAATCCGCCCTTTCCTCTCCACCCAAACTGTTACCACATATTTGTCCAGCCTTGACGACTGCATCCCGTCTCTCCCCACCCTAGTCCATACTTCACTCTCTGCCCAGATCATTTTTTTAAAAAATGTTCAGTCCACATCTCTCCTCTCCTCAAAAACCTCAGTGGTTGTCCATCAACATCCGCATCAAACAGAAACCCCTACTAACGGCTTTAAAGCACTCATCAGCTTGCCCCCTCCTACCTTACCTCACGGATTTCCTCCTACAACCCAGCCCACACACTTACTTTGCTCCTCACCGCCAATCCCTTGCCCATGCCCTCCCTTTGGACCGAAACTCTCTTCCCTTCATATACAACAGACCACCACTCTCCCCGCCTTCAAAGTCTTATTAAAATAACATTTCCTCCAAGAGGCTTTCCCCAACTAACCCCTCATCTCCACTACTCCCTCTCCCTCTACCTGTAATTCATTTGATGTTTGTTTCTCCCTCTAAACTGTAAGCTCCTTGTGGGCAGCTCACAGAGGCAGAAGCAAGGACACACCTTCTTTTGGAGAGGTCTTCCATCTTCAGAATGAAGCCAATCACCAACATCGGGCCACTCAAGAGGTAGAAGAGACTATCTGATGATGTAACCACCACCCGTGAAACAAGATCACTTTGCCACCGTTGAGCAGCAGCATGGCCTAATGGAAACAGCACAGGTCTGGGAGTCACAAGGACCTGGGTTCTAATCCCAGCTCTGCCACTTACCTGCTGTGTGATCTTGAGCAAGTCGCTTCACTTCTCTGTGTCTCAGTTACCTCCTCTGTAAAATGGGGATTAAGACTGTGAGCCCCATGTGGGACAGGGACAGCCTCCCATCTGACCTGCATGTATCTACCTCAGAGCTTATTACAGTGTTGGACACATAGCAAGCGCTTAATAAATACCATCATTATTAATACATAATAATAACAATAATTGTGGTATTTGTTAAGTGCTGCTTCAGTAGTAACAGTAGTCTTGTCCTATGCCGTGGAGTCGCTTCCGACCCATAGCGACACCAAGGACCCAGCTCTCTCAGAACGCTCCGCTCTCCATCTGCAATCGTGCCGGTAGTGGATCCATAGAGTTTTCTTCGTAAAAATGCAGAAGTGGTTTACCACTGCCTCCTTCCATGAAGTCAACTCGAGTCTCCGCCCTCGACTCTCTCCCATGCCGCTGTTGCCCAGCATAGGTGAGTTTTGACTTGTAGCAGATTGCCTTCCATCTCTAGCTGCTGCCCAAGCTAGGAATGGATAGGTAGGCCTCTGCTTGACTCTCCCTCCCATAGCCGAGACTGGTAGAGTACTGGAAATTCTGCAGGGGCGACCCTGAGAGGGAAATAACAGTATTTTATTTATTTTTTATTTATTCTGGTATTTGTTAAGCACTTACTATGTGTCAAGCACTGGTCTAAGCGCCAGGGTAGATACAAATTAATCAGGCTGGACACAGTTCCTGTCCCAAATGGCACTCACAGTCTAAGGAGTAGCACTTATTAAGCACTTACTATGGTGCAAAGCACTGTACTAAGTGTTGGGAAAGAAATATATGGCTGAGGAGTAAGGAGACATGGTCCTTGGCCCTCAAACTAAGAGTGAGGAGAGGAAAGGCTGGGGGGGAGGGAGGGGTGGGCATTGGAGGCAGACACACTGACACATAAAGAAAGTACATAAGGTGAAGAGGAAATACAGAAGGCAAAGGCGATGACAAGCATGAAAAGGGCAGCAGGATTTCAGGCTCCTCACGACTTAGACCGACAGTCAGAGAAGTCACAGCTGCAGTTACAGGGGTGACCTTCTCACCTTTCTAAAAGCTTTTAGAAAGCTGAGACGGTCACAGGCTGTTGGTGGTCAGACCCGTCCTGAGTTGGAGCAGGGGCTGATGGATGTCCCGGTTTCAGGGGGGAAGGGTACGTCACCCTAATGAGAGAATACGATGAAGAAACAGAATGTTTCTTAGAAAGATTTAATCAAAATCCAATGCAGGAATACTAACGTAGGATAAATTTATTGTAAGGAGGGATTTCGATGCCACAGTTAGAAGTGATGCTCTTACTTGAAAAAAGTCATCGGGTTATATGGGATTGGCAAACCCAACATTAATGGCTCACTTTTGCTGAATGAATGAGTCACACATCACCTTATGAGCACAAACACCATCTTTTACCTGTCAGTGAAAAGAAAAACATCCTGGATTCATCCATTATCTAAACAGCAGCATCTTGCTGATTACGTCACAGTGCAGCAAAGGGACCTTCAGAGGTGCAGATTGCAGCAGCCATGTCTGGAACAGAAAACTGGATACCAACAGTCTACTGCATTTACTGAGTGCTTACTGTGTGCAGAGCACTGAACTGTGCTCTTTCCACTAGACCACGCTGCTTCTCTGGAGGGTAGAGTAGAGAGAGGCATTACACGTTTCTATTTACTGGCAGGGAAGAGTCTAACACTGAACTAGAGGTGACCAATCTGTACTGCAAAGAGAATGCTGGATGATCTCAAATAACAGTTGAATTGGCCATTTGTTCAGTGGATTTTAGTGCTGGAAGGGCAGACTGAGATATAATGATAAAACTGTGGTATGGAAGTTTGCACGTGTCTCTTGGCTAGAACCAAAATGATACTATACTATGTGTCAAGCACTGGATTACGTGCTGGGGAAGAGACAAGATAATCAGGTCGGTCACAGTTGCTGTTCCACATGGAACTCACAGTCTAAGGGGAGGGAGAACAAGTATTGAATTCCCAAATGACCAATGCGGAAACTGAGGCACAGAGAAGTAAAATGACTCACCTAAGGTCACACGGCAGTCAAGTGGCAGAGACAGGATTAGAAACCTGGTCTTTCCATTAGGCCACAAAGCTTTCCAGTCTTCAGCAAGTCCTTGTTCAAGACGAACGACCCCTCTCTGGATTTGTACTTGACAGGCAAGTCTGTCTTTTGCAGTGGGCTCCCAACAATCAAACCATTTGAGACTGTCCTTCGCTATGCCTTTATACTGTTATTCTGCCTTCTTGGTTTGCGTGTGCCCCGCTTAGGTTCACTAAACAGCCGCTTGCGTGTCCTGCTGTCAGGCATTCTCCTCAAATATCCCTCCCAGCAGGAGCTATCTTGCGGTAAACATTGTTTAATGCTAACAGCTTCCCAGGTTCTTGGTGTTGGAAAGCTTGTCCATAGTCTTGATGGTGGAGAGTAGCAATTAATCAATCAATCATATTTATTCATTCATTCAATCGTATTTATTGAGCGCTTACTATGTGCCGAGCACTGGACTAAGTGCTTGGAATGTACAATTTAGCAACAGATAGAGACAATCCCTGCCCAACGGGCTCACAATCTCAATGGGGGAGACAGACAACAAAACAAAACAAAACAAGTAGTCTGGCATCAATATCATCAAGATAAATAGAATCACAGATATATACACATCATTAACAGAGTAGAGTAATAAATAATATATACAAATATGAACAAGTGCTGTGGGGAGGGGAAGGGGGAAGAGTAGAGGGAGGGAGAAGGGGGAGGGGAGGAGCAGAGGGAAAGGGAAGGCTCAGTCTGGGAAGGCCTACTGGAGGAGGTGAGCTCTCAGTAGGTCTTTGAAGAGGGGAAGAGAGTTAGTTTGGCAGATGTGAGGCGGGAGGGCATTCCAGGTCAGCGGTAGGACGTGGGCCAGGGGTCGACGGCAAGACAGGCGTGAACGAGGGACCATGAGGAGGTAGGCAGCAGAGGAGCGGAGTGTATGCGGTGGGTTGTAGAAGGACAGAAGGGAGGTGAGATAGGAGAGGGCTAGGTGATGGAGAGCTTTGAAGCTAAGAGTGAGGAGTTTTTCTTTCATGCAAAGGTTGATAGGCAACCACTGGAGGTTTGTGAGGAGGGGAGTGATATGCCCAGAGAGTTTCTGGAGAAAGATGATCCGGGCAGCGCGATGAGGAATAGACTGGAGCAGGGAGAGACAGGAGGATGGGAGCTCAGAGAGGAGGCTGATGCAGCAATCCAGTTGGGTTATTATGAGAGTTTGTACAAGCAAGGTAGCAGTTTGGATGGAGAGGAAAGGGTGGATCTTGGTGATATTGTGAAGGTGAGATCAGCAGGTTTTAGTGACGGATTGTATGTGTGGGGTGAATGAGAGAACAGAGTCAAGGATGACACCAAGGTTGCGGGCCTGTGAGACAAGAAGGATGGTAGTGCCGTCCACAGTGACAGAGCAGTCAGGGAGATGACAGGGTTTGGGAGGGAAGATAAGGAGCTCAGTCTTGGACATGTTGAGTTTTAGGTGGCGGGCAGACATCCAGGTGGAGACATCCTGAGGGCAGGAGGAGATATGAGCCTGGAGGGAGGGGGAGACAGCAGGGGCGGAGATGTAGATTTGGGTGTCATCTAAGTAGAGATGATAGTTGAAGCCGGGGGAGCGAATGAGTTCACCAAGGGAGTGAGTATAGATGGAAAACAGAAGGGAGCCAAGAACAGACCCTTGAGGAACCCCTACAGTTAGTGGATGGGAGTGGGAGGAGGAGCCCGCGAAGGAGACCGAGAATGAACGGCTAGAGAGATAAGAGGAGAACTAGGAGAGGACGGAGTCCGCGAAGCCAAGGTGAGATAAAGTGTGGAGGAGAAGGGGATGGTCGACAGTGTCAAAGGCAGCTGAGAGGTCGAGGATTAGGATAGAGTAGGGGCCATTGGATTTGGCAAGAAGGGGGTCACTGGTGACCTTTGAGAGGGCGGTTTCGGTGGAGTGGAAGGGACGACAGCCAGATTGGAGGGGGTCCAGGAGAGAGTTGAAATTGAGGAATTCAAGGCAGAGAGTGTAGACGATTCGTTCTAGGAGTTTGGAAAGGAAAGGCAGGAGGGAGATAGGATGATAACTGAAAGGGGAAGGGGGGTCAAGAGAGGGTTTTTTTTAGGATGGGGGAGACATGGGCACGTTTGAAGGCAGAGGGGAAGAAGCCGTTGGAGAGTGAGCAGTTAAAGATGGAAGTTAAGGAGGGGAGGAGGGAAGGGGGTGATAGTTTTTACAAGGTGAGCGGGAACAGGGTCTGAAGCACAGGTGGAGAGGGTGGCACTTGCGAGGAGGGAGGAGATCTCCTCTGAGGATACTGCTGGGAAGGATGAAAAAGTAGGGGAGAGGGTCGAGAGTTGGGGCGATGGAGAAGGGAGGGTGTGACTTTGGGGAGCACTTACTGTGTGCAGAGCACTGTACGAAGCACTTGGGAGAGTACAATATAACAAGGTTGGTAGAGGTGTTCCCTGCACACAAGGGACTTACCCTGGAGCTCTTCATCCTCGGTTACACATGTTTCTTAGCTTATTTTGGATGTCCCACTGCAAGTTTTAGTAGATTCAATAGTATTTATTGAGCGCTTACTGTGTGCAGAGCACTGTACTAAGCGCTTGGAATGAACAAGTCGGCAACAGATAGAGACAGTCCCTGCCGTTTGACGGGCTTACAGGCTAATCGGGGGAGACGGACAGACAAGAACAATGGCAATAAATAGAGTCAAGGGGAAGAACATCTCGTAAAAACAATGGCAACTAAATAGAATCGAGGCGATGTACATTTCATTAACAAAATAAATAGGGTAATGGAAATATATACAGTTGAGCGGACGAGTACAGTGCTGAGGGGATGGGAAGGGAGAGGGGGAGGAGCAGAGGGAAAGGGGGAAAAGAGGGTTTAGCTGCGGAGAGGTGAAGGGGGGGGTGGTAGAGGGAGTAGAAGGAGAAGAGGAGCTCAGTCTGGGAAGGCCTCTTGGAGGAGGTGAGTTTTAAGTAGGGTTTTGAAGAGGGGAAGAGAATCAGTTTGGCGGAGGTGAGGAGGGAGGGCGTTCCAGGACCGCGGGAGGACGTGGCCCAGGGGTCGACGGCGGGATAGGCGAGACCTAGGGACGGTGAGGAGGTGGGCGGCAGAGGAGCGGAGCGTGCGGGGTGGGCGGTAGAAAGAGAGAAGGGAGGAGAGGTAGGAAGGGGCAAGGTGATGGAGAGCCTTGAAGCCTAGAGTGAGGAGTTTTTGTTTGGAGCAGAGGTTGATAGGCAACCACTGGAGGTGTTTAAGAAGGGGAGTGACATGCCCAGATCGTTTCTGCAGGAAGATGAGCCGGGCAGCGGAGTGAAGAATAGACCGGAGCGGGGCGAGAGAGGAGGAAGGGAGGTCAGAGAGAAGGCTGACACAGTAGTCTAGCCGGGATATAACGAGAGCCCGTAGCAGTAAGGTAGCCGTTTGGGTGGAGAGGAAAGGGAGGATCTTAGCGATATTGTAAAGGTGAAACCGGCAGGTCTTGGTAACGGATAGGATGTGTGGGGTGAACGAGAGAGACGAGTCAAGGATGACACCGAGATTGCGGGCCTGAGAGACGGGAAGGATGGTCGTGCCATCCACGGTGATAGAGAAGGCCTCTACTGTGGCCTACTAAATCATGAACTTCATAAATCATGAACTACAGGGTGTTTTTCCATCTCTTGATTTGCTGTAAATAGCTTTTTCATCTCTGAATCATTTTCATCAAACCAGGCTTGGTATTATCTTTTTGCCATACTCAGTCTTGATGGCTCCCTGATGATTCAGACTCTCGGAGAAACGCCCATTCGTTGTTCACATTGGTACTTGTGGGTGAGTTTCCTCATTCCAGTAGACCGCCGTGACGTTGTCAAAAAGCACTTTGCAGTTTTATTTATTATCAAGGAGGTTGAGGTGGAATTGTTTTAATGGTCTGGATGCTGCTTTCTGATGCGGTGATGTATCGAGAGATCAAATTTGGAGTTCATGAGTGGACAGTCGGTCCAGCGTCCGGTCTTGTGTGTGGCTGCCATGATCTGAAGATCTTCCAAGTCCCACTGATGGAGGATGGAGGCAGACGGGTTCTAATCCTGGCTCTGTCACTTGTTTGCTGTGTGACCCTGGGCAAGTCAATTAAAATTCACTTAAAGTTTCTGTGCCTCACTTTCCTTATCTGGAAAATGAGGATTCAATACCTGTTCTCCCATCCCCTTAGACTGTGAGCCCCATGTGGGACTGTGCCAAGTACAATATCATAAGTGCTTGGATCAGCATAGCAGCAGCTTGGATGGAGAGAAAGGGGCAGATTCCAGAGATGTTGTGAAGAAAGAACCTACAGAATTTGGTGACAGATTGAATATGTGGGTTGAATGAGAGAGGTGAATCAAATATAATGCCAAGCCTTGTGGGACAGGGAGGATGGTAGTCTTGTCTATGGTGATAGAAAAGTCTAGGGGAGGGCAAGGTTTGGGTGGAAAGATGAGGAGTTCTGTTTTGGATATGTTAGGTTTGAGGTGTCGGCGCGACGTCCAAGTAGAGATGTTCTGAAGACGGGAAGAAATACGAGACTGCAGAGGAAGAGAGAGATAGGGACCTGAGTGATAGATTCGGTAGTAGATTTTTGCATAGAGATGGTAATTGAAGCCATGGGAGATGAGGAAAGGAAGGGGGAGGTAAACTGGACACTGTGTTTCTTACTTTTATTGTAATCAATTTCTTCACAGACATACTGGGTCCCAAAGTCATCTGCAGGACTGAGGCTCATTTGTCGTCCTGTTTTAGACAGGCAAATCCATCATCATCATCACTCTCCCAAATGCCTAGATCCGTACTCCCAAACCTACTGGATTGAAACAATCTCACCATCCTCTTCTTCCTCCAGTGCCACCAGCACTTAGCTCGTCATCTCTGGGGCAGGGCTGGAGGCTACTCTTACCATCCTCCTCCCTGGTGCCCACGGGAATCTAGATGGGTGCATGCTGCTGGGGACAGTTCTCCTCCACAGCTGCTGGGGTGGGAGTCTGTTATCAGATCTGGCTCATCCTGCAGCCTGGTGAGGATGACGGAAATCCTACAGGTCCTCGAGCTGGGCAAGGAGTAGAGCTGCCATTTTGGCTCCCTCCTTGACCCCTTTATAGCTCCTAGGGGATGGAGTAAGCTAGCTACATCTACCCTTCCTGTTCCTGAGTGTGGCACTCATTTCAGTCAGAAAAACCATTTTTTTTCCTTACCAAAAGGATGTAGCTCTATAGACTACTAAGTGTCCTTAAACCTCCTGAGATAAAGTGGGGTCCATCTCCCCTGCATCACGTAGCAACTTCTTACCACTCGCTTCAACGCTCTTCACAAACTATCTCGCCTTCTTTGCTCCACCTAAGTTCACCTACTAACTGTTCCTTGCTCTTGACTCTCCCAACCCCAACCTGTCACTTGGACTGTTCAAACCAGCCTGGAATTCCCTCCCCCTCCGAAATCCACAATATCCCTATCTTCAAAGCCTTCCTAAAAACCCAACCTCCTTCAGGAAGGCTTTCCTGATGAATTCTCAACACCCTAGACACATCAATCCAACAACAATCAATCAATCAATAGTATTTATTTTGTACTTAATAAATTTTCTGCAGAGTACTGTTCTTACAGCTTGGGAGAATACAAGAGAGTTGCTAGACACATTCCCTGCCCACAAGGAGATTACAGTGCAGAATAAATTACAATGTAAAATAAATTACAGATACATAATGTAAGGACATGTACATAAGTGCTTTGGGGCTGAGGGTGGGGTGAATATCAAGTCTTTAAGGGATACAGATCCGACTGCATAGGCGACACAGAAGGGAGAGGGGATGGAAGAAATACGGGCTTAGTCAGAAGGGAGAGGGGATGGAAGAAATACGGGCTTAGTTGGGGGAGGCCCCATGGGGAGAGTGGTGATCTGTCGGTAATGGAGGAGGGAGGGGGGGACGGAGTTCCAGGCCAGAAGCAGGACGTGAGCAAGGGGTCAGTGGAGACGGATGAGATAGAGGAACAAAGAGTAGGTTAGGGTTAGATGAGCCAAGTGTGCAGGCTGGGTTGCAGTAGGAGATCAGCGAGGTAAGGTAGGAGGGGGAGAGCTGATTGAGTGCCTTTAAGCTGATGGTAGGGCGTTTCTGTTTGATGAGCAAGTGGATGGGCAATCACTGGAGGCTTTTGAAGCAGGGTGATCAGTAAGGAGGCTGAAGCAGTAGTCTAAGCAGGATATGACAAGTGCTTGGATCACCATGGAAGCAGTTTGGATGGAGAGGAAAGTGCAGATTCTAGCACTTATTTTTATCCCTATCCTCAGTACTTATGTACCTATGTATATTTTTATTTGTACATTGATTCTTTTCTTCAATTATGTATTCGGTTATCTCTTCCTGACACATTTATACTCTTTCCTGCTATATTGTTCTTCCTCCTGTTCCCCCTATCTCTGAATACTTTTGGTTGGTCTGTCCACTTCTTTTAGTTTGTAAGCTACTGGAGGGCAGTGATCATGTGTCATAAAACCGCTGTTTATTACCAGGCCCTCTCCCCAGTACTTCAGAGTTTAGGTGCTTGCTCAATCAATGCTATTTATTGAGCACGTGCAGAGCACTGTACTAAGGGTTTGGAAAAGTACAATACAAAAGAGTTGGCAGACAGGATCCCGGCCCATAAGGAGCTTACAGTCTACAGGGGGAGACAGTCCAAGTCCATCAGGGATAGGGGAATAGTAGCATACCACTGAAGATGGAACCAGAGTAACGCAGTTTAAAACTACAATATTAATTCATCTGAAAATGGTTATTTTGAACAAAATTAGCAATAGGAAGTTATAATTCTCTGGGAACGCTGCAAAACTATTCTTAAAAACGAAGGGCTCTTAACAAGCCATGTCACTAAAACAGGGTCTCACAATGGTGGAAATCTACTTTATATATGGTACAACTGAAAAAGGCACCATTTCCAGAAAAATATTGCTCAGTACCTTATTGCAACATTAATGCTAATTCCACCACTAATAACAGTTCCCTAAGTGATTACAAGTTTTTGAAACTCTGAACTAGCCTTTTGCCCTTTCAAATTAGAGAAGAATGCTTAGGCAGGAGGGCTCCCAGGTGCCACCAATTTTTTTCAAATTCCTGGAATTTGCAGTGCAGACAAAACTGTGTAGACGCCACTCATAATCACAGAGCATTAAACAATGATCGAACCTTCTAGCTCATTACGCCCAGTTTTCCTTGCTAGCTTTAGAGGTCACAGCTTGTTCTTCTGTCGACTGTATGACTGCATGAAGGAATGCTCGGAGGATGACATTAGGGCATTAAGATCATATTCAACATCAAAGGAAGGTTTTTTCTCCACAACAATCAGTGCAAGAAATACTGCAATCTTGGCCGTGAGTCCCCATATGCGATAGGTCACTTGATTTTGGGGGTCCACATAATCAAAGCAGTGGACATAACTTGAGTTGCTGAGAAATGTCATTTGTAGCTTTTTGTATATTTGCGGTCTGAGAAAGTACTCCAGCGGTACCAAGAACACTTCACTCACTTCGTCTGGATTAAGTCGGAGCTGGGAGATATTTTCTATAAATCCCACCACTGGCGTGACCACACCACCAGTCTAAAAGAAACACAAAATAAACCCGCAAATGAAACTATTATACTATTAAAGGTGGGAGAGAATTGCACTGCTAACCTGCTTACAATGTACATCAGGAGTTCAATCATAACAATGAAGTCTGAGATGCTGAACTTATCTATTGTTTTTAACCCGAGGATGAGGGAGATATTGGACAGAATCATTTACTCGCCTTGCAGATTCACCCAGGAGACCAATCTGGTGGGGAGGGTTATCTGAAAATTAATTCTCCTTCCCTCCCGTTCTCTCTCGGACAGGGGCTCGAGTAAGGCAATGAGTATTTCTTCGGTCCCTCAAGTGCCTTGGAAATGTGTTAAACTCCTTCACGATAATCCAGATTGGCCAACCTGCTCGAGTGGTAAGGTTGGAGCTTTTTCACGAACACTCATAAATAATTCACAGCGGCACACTATAGACAAATGCAATTCGATGGCAACCTTTGGATGTGATGAATCACACTTGCTAATAATTCCTTTCCATTTCTTTTAATAACTCTCTCACATCGATCTCGTAGCATTACAAACAACCCCATTGCAGTGCATGATTTCTGGCTGAAAACCATTTTATATATATGCAAAATTCTATAATCATACTGTTTTTAGAGTCAGGAACGAAAGCCTTTTTTGCCATTATGGTAAATCACTGTCCTTGAGCTGCCCTGATGAATGCAGGCCCGAGCCAGCTTGCCCCTGAACCTCTTGGGCTGGCTTTTTTTCATATGGCCCTGGTACACCTGTGTCCACACCATATTCAGATGGAAATGGCAGAGTATAATGACATCTACATAAGAGCTGTGGGGCTGAGGGTGGGGTGAATATCAAGTGTATATGAGAAGCAATATGGTCTGGTGGAAAGAGGACCTGGGTTCTAATCCCGGCTCTACCACTTACCTTCTGTGTGACCTTGGACAAGTCACTTCACTTCACTGAGCCTCAGTTTCCTCATCTGGATTATGGGGATTCAGAAACTGTATTCCTTCCTATTTAGCCTGTGAGCCCCATGTGGGACAGGGACTGTGTACAACCTGATTATCTTGTTTCTACTCCAGCGCATGGTAAGCACTTAATGAATATCACAATTTTTATTATCATCAGTACACATTCATTCATTCAATCGTATTTATTGAGCGCTTACTGTGTGCAGAGCACCGTACTAAGAACTAGGGAGAGTACCATACAACAAGTAACTGACACATTCCCTGCCCCTCAACGAGCTTACGGTCTGGGGGCTGGGGAGCTGGGGGACAGACAGACAGCAATACAAATAAATAATTATTCATTCATTCATTCATTCAATAGTATTTATTGAGCACTTACTATGTGCAGAGCACTGTACTAAGCGCTTGGGATGAACAAGTCGGCAACAGATAGAGACAGTCCCTGCCGTTTGACGGGCTTACAGTCTAATCGGGGGAGACGGACAGACAAGAACAATGGCACTAAACAGCGTCAAGGGGAAGAACATCTCATAAAAACAATGGCAACTAAATAGAATCAAGGCGATGTACAAATCATTAACAAAATAAATAGGGTAACGAAAATATATACAGTCGAGCGGACGAGTACAGTGCTGTGGGGATGGGAAGGGAGAGGTGGAGGAGCAGAGGGAAAAGGGGAAAATGAGGCTTTAGCTGCGGAGAGGTAAAGGGGGGATGGCAGAGGGAGTAGAGGGGGAAGAGGAGCTCAGTCTGGGAACGCCTCTTGGAGGAGGTGATTTTTAAGTAAGGTTTTGAAGAGGGAAAGAGAATCAGTTTGGCGGAGGTGAGGAGGGAGGGCGTTCCAGGACCGCGGGAGGACGTGACCCAGGGGTCGACGGCGGGATAGGCGAGACCGAGGGACGGTGAGGAGGTGGGCGGCAGAGGAGCGGAGCGTGCGGGGTGGGCGGTAGAAAGAGAGAAGGGAGGAGAGGTAGGAAGGGGCAAGGTGATGGAGAGCCTTGAAGCCTAGAGTGAGGAGTTTTTGTTTGGAGCGGAGGTTGATAGGCAACCACTGGAGTTGTTTAAGAAGGGGAGTGACATGCCCAGATCGTTTCTGCAGGAAGATGAGCCGGGCAGCGGAGTGAAGAATAGACCGGAGCGGGGCGAGAGAGGAGGAAGGGAGGTCAGAGAGAAGACTGACACAGTAGTCTAGCCGGGATATAACGAGAGCCCGTAATAGTAAGGTAGCCGTTTGGGTGGAGAGGAAAGGGCGGATCTTGGCGATATTGTAGAGGTGAAACCGGCAGGTCTTGGTAACGGATAGGATGTGTGGGGTGAACGAGAGAGATGAGTCAAGGATGACACCGAGATTGCGGGCCTGCGGGACGGGAAGGATGGTCGTGCCATCCACGGTGATAGAGAAGTCTGGGAGAGGACCGGGTTTGGGAGGGAAGATGAGGAGCTCAGTCTTGCTCATGTTGAGTTTTAGGTGGCGGGCCGACATCCAGGTGGAGACGTCCCGGAGGCAGGAGGAGATGCGAGCCTGAAGGGAGGGGGAGAGGACAGGGGCGGAGATGTAGATCTGCGTGTCATCTGCGTAGAGATGGTAGTCAAAGCCGTGAGAGCGGATGAGTTCACCGAGGGAGTGAGTGTAAATGGAGAACAGAAGAGGGCCAAGAACTGACCCTTGAGGAACTCCAACAGTTAAAGGATGGGAGGGGGAGGAGGCTCCAGCGTAGGAGACCGAGAATGATCGGCCAGAGAGGTAAGAGGAGAACCAGGAGAGGACAGAGTCCGTGAAGGCAAGGTGAGATAAGGTATGGAGGAGGAGGGGATGGTCGACAGTGTCAAAGGCAGCAGAGAGGTCAAGGAGGATCAGAATGGAGTAGGAGCCATTGGATTTGGCAAGAAGGAGGTCATGGGTGACCTTAGAGAGAGCAGTCTCGGTAGAGTGGAGGGGACGGAAGCCAGATTGGAGGGGGTCTAGGAGAGAATGGGAGTTAAGGAATTCTAGGCATCGATTGTAGACGACTCGTTCTAGGATTTTGGAAAGGAAGGGTAGTAGGGAGATAGGACGATAACTGGAGGGGGAAGTGGGGTCAAGAGCGGGTTTTTTTAGGATGGGGGAGACGTGGGCATGTTTGAAGGCAGAGGGGAAGGAGCCCTTGGAGATTGAGTGGTTAAAAATAGAAGTTAAGGAAGGGAGGAGGGCAGGGGCGATGGTTTTAAGAAGGTGAGAGGGAATGGGGTCCGAGGCGCAGGTGGAGGGGGTGGCACTTGCGAGGAGGGAGGAGATCTCCTCTGAGGATACTGCAGGGAAGGATGGGAAAGTAGGGGAGGGGGTTGTTGGGGGGAGGGGAGAGGCGGAGGGGTGACTTTGGGGAGCTCAGACCTGATCGTGTTGATTTTCGTGAGGAAATAGGTGGCCAGATCATTGCGGGTGAGAGATGGGGGAGCGGGAGGAACAGGGGGCCTAAGGAGAGAGTTAAAGGTCCGGAACAATCGGCGGGGGTGACGGTCATGGGTGTCGATGAGGGAGGAGAAGAAGCTTTGCCTGGCGGAGGAGAGGGCAGAGTTAAGGCAGGAAAGGATAAATTTGAAGTGTGTGAGGTCGGCTTGGTGCTTGGACTTTCGCCAGCAGCGCTCAGCAGCTCGAGCATAGGAGCGTAGGAGGCGGACGGAGGAGGTGATCCAGGGCTGTGGGTTAGTGGAGCGAGAGCGGCGGAGGGAAAGGGGGGCAAGAGAGTCGAGATGAGTAGAGAGGGTGGAGTTGAGAGCGGAGACCCGCTCGTCGAGAGTGGGAAGAGAGGACAGGGCGGCAAGGTGAGGCGAGATGCTATTGGAAAGACGGATGGGATCGAGAGAGCGGAGGTCTCTGTGGGGCAGTAGCGAAGATTTGCAGGGGGAGGGAGTGTGAGAGATGAGGCAGGTGAGAAGGTTATGGTCAGAGAGAGGGATTTCAGAGTTGGTGAGGGAGGAGATAGTGCAGCGGTAGAAGATGACGAGATCGAGGGTGTGACCGAGTCGGTGAGTGGGCGTGGTATGGTGGAGGAGGAGGTCGGCAGAGTCGAGGAGGGATAGCAGGCGGGCGGCAGAGGAGTCGTCGGGTACATCCGTATGGATGTTGAAGTCTCCAAGGATCAGAGTGGGCAGAGAGAAGGAGAGAAGGAAGGTGAGAAAGGGGTCAAGGTGGTCGAAGAAGTCGGAGGTGGGACCGGGAGGGCGGTAGATGACGGCGACAAGTAACTGGAGTGGGTGGTAGAGGCGAATGATATGGGCTTCGAAGGAGGGGAAGGAGAGGGAGGGGGGAGGAGGGATAGTGCGGAAGCGGCATCGGGGCGAGAGGAGGAAGCCGACGCCTCCTCCCTTACCGGTGAGTCTGGGGGAGTGGGAGAAGGAGAGGCCTCCGCTGGAGAGAGCGGCGGCGGAGACCATGTCTTCGGGAGAGAGCCACGTTTCCGAAAGGGCGAGGAGGAGGAGAGAGCGGGAGAGGAAAAGGTCATGGATGAAAGGTAGCTTGCCTGTAATAGAGCGGGGGTTCCAGAGGCCACACTTGAAAGTAGCTGTGGGTGCAAGGGGAGGAGGGGGGGAAGGGAGGGTTTGGATGGGATACATAAGTGCTGTGGGGATGGGAGAGGGAAGAGCAAAGGGAGCAAGTCAGGGTGATGCAGAAGGGAGTGGGAGATGAAGAGAGGTGGGGAATAGTTTGGGAAGGCCTCTTGGAAGAGGTGTGCCTTCAGTAAGGCTTTGAAGAGGGGAGAGTAATTGTTGGATTTGAGAGGGGAGGGCGTTCCAGGCCAGAGGGCGTTCCAAGCCAGAGTTCCGAATGCATAGGGGATGCAGAAGGGAGGGTGGGGAGGGGAAATGAGGGCTTAGTTCCGGAAGACCTCTTGGAGTTGTGATTTTTAGAAGGCTTTGAATGTGGGGAGAGTGGGGGGTGTCTGTTGGATATGAAAGGAGGATGGAGTTCCAGGCCAGAGGGAGGATGTGCGCAAGGGGTTGGTGATGGGATAAATGAGCTCGAGATACAGTGTATAAGTTGGCTTTAGAGGAGGGAAATGTGTGGGCTGGGTTGTAGGAGAGCAGTGAGGAAAGGTATCAATAAATCAAACAATCAGTGGTATTTACTGAACATTTACTATGTGCAGAGCCCTGTACTGCCTTCACATCTTTAAAATCCTCCCATTGCCTCTCCATCCAGACTGCTGCCATGCTGATCCAAGCGCTTATCCTCGTTGACTGCCCTGCCTTCTGTCTCTCCCGGCTCCAGTCTATGCTTCACCCTGCTTGCCCGGATCATTTTTCTAAAAAAAAATGTTCAATCCACATCTCCCCACTCTTCAAAAACCACTAGTTGTTGCCCATCCACCTCTGCATCAAGCAGAAACTCCTTACCATCAGGTTTAGAGCACTCAATCAGCTTGCCCCCTCCTACCCTACTTTGCTGATCTGATATTACAACTTAGTCTGCACACTTTCCTCCATGATTTTATCTCTCTCATCACCAACCCCTTGCCCAAGTCTTCCCTTTGGCTGGAACTCCTCCCCCAGCTCTACCCCCACCCAACATATGACAGGCCAGCACTCTCCCCACCTTCAAAACCTTATCAGTATTATTATTAATAAAAATAATGTATTTGTTAAGTACTTACTATGTGTCAAGCACTGTTCTAAACCCTGGGTTAGATACAAGCTAATCAGGTTGCACACAGTCCCCATCCCACATGGGGCTCACAGTCTTAACCCCCATTTTACAGATGAGGGAACTGAGGCACAGGGAAGGTGACTTGCCTGAGGTCACACAGCAGACAAATGGAGCCGGGATTAGAACCCAGGTCCCTCTGACTCCCAAGCCTGAGCTCTATCCACTAGGCCATGCATATGTTCTCCAAGAGGCCTTCCCTGACTAAATCCTCATTACCCTATTCCCTATCCCTTCTGCATCGCCTATGCACTCGAGTCTGTACCCTTTAAGCACTTAATATCCACCCCACCTTCAGTCCCAGAGCACTTATGGACTTATCCGTAACTTATTTTAATATCTGTCTACCCCTCTAGACTGTAAGCTCCTTGTGGGCAGGGACTGTGTCCACCAACTCTACTGTACTGTACAGCAAGTGCTCAACAAATACGATAGATTGATTAATTGTGAATGTACAGTGCAACAGAGTTGGTAGATGTGCACACAAGGAACTTATAGTCAACAGGAGACAGACATGGAAATAAATAATGGACAGGGGAAATAGTCGTGTATGAGGATATTTACCCAAGTGCTGTGGGGCTGGGGTGAGTATCAAATGCTTAAGGTCGAAGGGGGAGAGCGGAAGGGAGTAGTCCATGGTGTCAAACATAGTGACTAGATCTGGGAGAATGAGGATGGAGTATTGTCTCTTGGACTTGGTCATTGGTGGCCTTGGAGAGAGAAACCTCATTGGAATGAAAAGGAGCAGATGGCAAAAAATGCTGCTAAATCTGGCAACAATTTCTGCCCTTCTACCTCACCCTGATTCTTTACTGCCTTAGAATGGGGTAAGGCAGGTGGAGGGAGGGTGGGCTCAACACCAAGTTTGAGATCCACAGTTTGCTTAAATCAGTAAGGGCAGTTTGGTACGTTTGCCTAGGGAAAGAGATTAAATGTACAGGCAAACCTCCGGTTCTAAACAGCCACAACATGTAAAATCCAGAGATATTTCAAATGCTAATTGCTGAGGTAGCCCAGAATCCGTAAGCCCCACCCGACATTATGTCCAGTTGCCGTGGTGGCTTCAACTCTGTCCTCCCCTACTTTTCCTATACCTCCCAAAACACAAAAGGGAAGCCAGGTTTTCTGATCTATCCAAAAGCAGTGGAGAATTGCAGTCTAGCAGAAACGGCTGCTAAATCCAAGGAAGATCTCTTTCTACCTCACCTCAATTCAGTGCTGCTTTCGGAAGAAAAGAGACCCCCTCCCGCCCCTCCCCGCTTCCCCAACGGCGGAGGAGATGGTTGTCATGGCTGCCGCTAAGGCTAGAATCTTAGCTCCATCACCAGCTAAGATATTCAGATTAAAAAATCTTGATTGATTTTTAAGAAAGCAGATGAACTTCTTTAAATGACTGAACCAAGTAACTGATAGACGTTCAAAGGTGCTCAGAGATGTTCAGAAGGGCTTAGCCTTCTACAAGGCTCTAGACCGTAAGCTCTTTGTGGGCAAGGAATGGGTCCGTTTATTGTTGCCTTGTACTCTCCCAAATGCTTAGCACAGTGCTCTGAGCACAAGTGCTCAATAAATATAATTCAATGAATGAATGAATGTTTTAGGAAGAGAAAAAGATTAACCTAAATTAGACAGATTTTTCACTAAAATTGCAAAAACCACTACCACAGTCATCAGAGCAAGCTTCTACAGCCTCCTGCAAAGACTATCATATTACAAATCCTAATTTAATTTTGGGATGTTCTGCTTTAAATTACTGTAATAGAGAATAAATAATACTTAAGTGGTATTTAGCGCTACAGAATGTGCATTTCAAGGAATTTCACAGTTTTCCAGGGGTTCTGGGATGGACTCCAACTTAGAACATACATGTCTACGGGAAAATGTAGCCCACGACAGAGCCGTTCACGATCCATCTGAATTTTCGAGGACCATATTATGACTGCATCATGGAATATGTCCATAAACGATTGCGTAGGTATGTCTGCGCACGAGTGTAGATTTGGGAGTAAGTGGGTGTGAGATTTGAATGTAAAATTAGGTTTCCATTCTGAAGCATCGAGTTTCAATTCAGGGTTAACTTGGTATTGAAGCTATATGGTAGTATATTTCACTCTACCACTGTAGAAACAGCTTTACGACACTTTGTTTATTTCCCATTTTGAAAAGAGCTTGTAATTATTACAGCTTTATGCTCTGCAATCTTGTTTGTGCATTGGTATTGTTGGAGAGGGCAATAAGGCTTTGTTTCTATTTAACCGCTGCAAGAGAGAAACCAGAGACATCAATAATGCATGCAATATCTTGTTAATGACCTCTTTTCTGTAAAAAGATGCTTTAATTTTTAAGTGAGCAGCGAACAAATGTTCCTATCTAGGGCAAAATCCTAGCCTCTGAAAAAGGATAATGTTTTTCAGAAAGTTCCAATCCATTCTCTTTTGGTTTTAAAAAGAGAATCAATAAATTACACTACTTCCTTTTTTCCCCCCATTGCTAAGGAATGTTAATTTTCACTGCGATTTTATTTACCACCGGAGATTATAAAGACTCTAGCCCTCAGGAGAGAGCTTTACATGAGCCGACCTGGGCTGGTCATGGGTTAGAAGGAGGAGCGGTGTAGAGGCTAGAGCATGGGCCTGGGAGTCAGAAGGTCATGGGTTCTAATCCTGGCTCCACTACTTGTCTGCTGTGTGACCTTAATAATAATAATAATGTTGGTATTTGTTAAGCGCTTACTATGTGCCGAGCACTGTTCTAAGCGCTGGGGTAGACACAGGGGAATCAGGTTGTCCCACGTGGGGCTCACAGTCTTAATCCCCATTTTACAGATGAGGTCACTGAGGCACAGAGAAGTTAAGTGACTTGCCCAAAGTCACACAGCTGACAAGTGGCCGAGCCGGGATTCGAACCCATGAACTCTGACTCCAAAGCCTGTGCTCTTTCCACTGAGCCACGCTGCTTCCCCTTGGGCAAGTCACTTTATGTCTCTGTGCCTCAGTTACCTCATCTGTAAAATGGGGATTGGGACTGTGTCCAACCCGATTTGCTTGTAACCACCCCAGCGCGTAGTAGTGCCTGGCGCACGGTAAGCGCTTAACAATGCCATAATTATTTTTATTATTATTATTGAGAGTCCAGCACTCGGCAGGTGATGATGTGTCAGATTGGCAGTTAGCCAAACCCCCGATCTCATCTTGGGGGGTTCCAAACTAAAAGCGAGGGGAGAGGGAAGGAGAGAAAGAGGAGCACTACAGCAGCAAGGGAGCCACAGCACAAGAAAGGTATTTCCACACATGTGCAGCTGTTACACCTTCGAGTAGCCCCAGGAGCCCCCGAAACAACCACCCAGACATGGTGGCCCTCCCCCAAAGTGAACTCACACCTGCTTCTAGTTTGGCACAGGATCACTTACAGGATGATTTGGTATTTGACTGCTAGAAGCCAGAGCTAGTCCTGGGCGAGGGCCAAATAGGTCATGCCCTAGATTTCCGGTCTGTGCAGGTCTCTATCCCAGAACCTTTTCTGAAGCAGTGTGAATTAGTGGATAGAGCATGGCCCTAGAGGTCAGAAGTACCTGGGTTCTAATCCTGGCTCCGCCACTTGTCTGCTGTGTGACCTTGGGCAAGTCACTTAACTTCTCTGTGCCTCAGTTACTTCATCTCTAAAATGGGGATTAAGACTGTGAGCCCCATGTGGGAGAGAGACAGTGTCCAACCTGATTAGCTAGTATCTATCTCAGTGCTTAGTTCAATGTCTGGCACATAGTAATCACTTAACAAACCGTAAAAAAATGATACGGATTTGCTAGAGAGATTGACTTACTCTTTTCCTCTCAGAAATAAAATACCATTTACACTAAGAACTGGGGTATAGACCCAAGACAATCAGATCTGGCACAGTCTCTGTTTCACATGGGGGTTACAGTGCTCATACTCTCCCTCCCCCTTGCCTGAAATTTCTACCCTCCTCGATTTCTTCCCTTGCCATCTAGACCATAAGCTCCTAATGGGCAGGGAACATGCCTATCAACTCTGCTGTACTGTACTCTCCCAAGCGCTTAGTACAGTACTCTCAACACAGTAAGTGCTCAATAAATACCATTTATCTTACCCCTATTTTACAGATGAGGGAACTGAGACCCCGAGAGGTTGAGTGACTTGCCCAAGGTCTTACAGCAGGCCAGTGGCAAAGCTGGGTCTAGAATTTGAGTCTTTTGATTCTCAGACCCATACCCTTTCCACTAAGTCACAATGCCTCTCAACCTCTTTTTGCCATCTTTGTATAATTATCCTTTGAAATGAATAATTTTGAGTTCCTTATATGTTGATCTGATTAAGTTGCTCTTCTATTCAGAAGCCTTCAGTGGCTCTCAGTGGCCTTGTAAGTTGCCCACCTGTAGCTTTTCCCTTTCCCTACTCACCCTAACCACCTCGGATTGTGCTAGTATCCCTACTTGGAATGTTCTGTCTCTCTTCAACAGGTCGGAACCCTACTAAAGAGTCACCTCCTCCACGAGGCCTTCTCGGAGTAACTGTCTACCTTTGAGCATTCCAGTCACCACTCTAGCTTTATAAACCTTCAGTCTGGTATGAGGTTTGATGGGTCACTGTCCCCAAACTCTACCTATCACCAAAAAAGTCACGCTGGCTTCCTTGCCTCAGTTTTCTATTTATCTATCTATAAATGTTGGTTGGAGGAGGCAGCAGTTTGCCAATGAATTTGGTGGCATCCCACCCCATGGATAATTTGTTTGCCTCTGTAGAGAGGAATTTGGGGGCTGGAGAATTTTCGGGCTCGGACTCCGAGATTTATCAATAGGTAGCCGTAGCTCAAGAGATGCTATTAAGGGAACTGGGTAATCTAACAGCTGTAGATCGTATGAGAAGCAGCATGGCATAGTAGAGCCTGGGCCTGGGGTAGTCAGAAGGTCATGGGTTCTAATCCCAGCTCTGCCACTTGTCTGCTGTGTGACCTTGGGCAAGTCACTTTACTTCTCTGTGCCTCAGTTACCTCATCTGTAAAAATGGGGATTGAGACTGTGAGCCCTACATGGGACAGGGATTGTGTCCAACCCCATTTGCTTGTATTCATCCCAGTGCTTAGTACAGTGTCTGTCACATAGTAATCACTTAACGAATACCATAATTATTATTATCATTAGACTATCACCAGGAAAGCAAACACTCCTGATCATTATAACAAAGGCAGAGGGATCGGCCTAGGCCTTCCCTTGGAGTTGTCTTTTCTATTCCAGACAGATTTATTTTTCTCTAACTGGGGTTTGGTTCTGCCAGGAGAAGACGCAGTGGGCAGGGGACGTGTCTCCCAACTCTGCTGTACTGGAGTCTCCCAAGCGCTTGGTCCAGGGCTCTGCACACAGTAAGCGCCCAATAAATGCCACTGGAGAAGCTCTGAGAGATGGAGTTCCCCAGAGTCAAGTGGTGTTGGTAGCAGAGTCGCAGGTGGGATGAGCAAGGGGAGATGGTCTCTAGCACCTGCATCTCTCTCTGTGAGTGTGCCCATCTCTCTTGGCCTTTAGGTTCAGCGGGGATGCTGAGCAGAAGACCCGGATGCAGGTGAGAGTGATGCCTGGGAGATAAGCTCATCTTGGTGGAGGGGGGATGTGAGGAGGAGGGGATACTAGAGCCCGCCTGGAGTTTGGGGATGAAAAGACTTCAGAGCAAACCTGATCGACGCAAGGGACGAGCCTACAGATGACTTCCACATGCTGAGGATCAAGTCCCACTTCTTCCTGAGCCTCCCGGAGGGCAGTGGCTATTTCGTCTTTGTCAGATGGATCACTTTTTCCTCCTGGGAAGCACACCTGGCCTGGTGATCTTCTCAACTAGAAATGAAAGGGAGAGTCATAGCAGACTCCTTGAAAGGATAACTTCAGATACATTGCTGAAACGACACACATGCAAAATGAGTAGCCAAAGCACAGCTGGTATTCTCTCTCCAGAAATTTACAGTGGCAGCCTAAATGCCGACTACAGACTCTCTGTGATCAGAAGAGTAGGAAACCTTGTTCCATCTGCTGGAACTGGAGAACTGCCATCAAAGTGTACTACACAAGGCCTTTCAAGTGAACTGAGGAGAAAATCTTGAAATTCCATCCTTGCAGACGTGTTCCTGGAATAGAAACCCCCATCAGGCACATTTGGAAAAGTCTTGGCTCTCAAAATTTTGAACCTTCTGATCTGACTTGTCATCCCGTAGGATGGGGGCTAATATTCCGTCCATCCATAGGCTCGTGACTTTTAGATGGGGGAAAGGTAAGATCTGAACTGTACTCATCTGCTTTCCTACCAGCTTCCAGAGCCTGACTGTTAAAAGGACAACAGCAGATTCTGCAAATTGCCGGTCACTCAGTCAAGCATGGGGAGGAGACAACTCACCTGATGCCATCACGGCTGTTGAACCGATACCAGTTCAGAATTGTTTTATTTTTATTTTTTCTGGGGAGGGTCGGGGGAGGCTTACAAGGGCCAGAACTTGAAAAGAGCACCTGGGAGCAAGGTGCTTTCTCTGCTTTTTGACCAGGAAAGGAAGACTGAGGAAGACCTCAACTCTGGAAGAGCTAAATCAGCCACGTGCATGTAAAAGGGACCTAAGCAAGTGGACAGGCAAGGCAGTGGTTTGATGACGTAGTCTTCCATTGAGAAGTACGGACGAAACTTAGGCCTGTGACTCAGTGTCGGAGAACCTCCGTGAAGGAACTGATTACAGTGATAGTGTTTTGCGCAGCTTCACTTGTGCCTCTTTTCCCTGCCAGTCATGCCCCCAGGGGGACACAGAGTGTGATGAGTTAGTAGGTAGGCAGGGGTGCAGCACAATGCCCAGTGCACACAAATATATATACATATATATATATATATATTTTTACACGCCAGACTTATTTTACTGCCAAAGCTACCGCAGCGTAGCGCTGATGCTCTGCCCTAGCAACACAGACCCACGCGTCAGTTGCCTCAGTAGCCACTGCAGTATTTGTTCCCCATGTTAAGCCGGCTATTTTTCAGGACTTCTGTCTGGCCTGTCCATCTGGCCCTAGGGGGTCCTTCGGTCAGAAACCTGCCTACGAGAGATGGCATAAACCTGGGAGGCAGGCTCCGGTTTGCTAGAACCCAGGTCTCCTGAATCCTGGAGTCCCCTTCACTGGACCGTCACACACAGTAGCAGCAGAATGATACACACTTGAAACCGACTACCTTTCAGAAGAGTAGTGCAGAAAAGCTGAGTGGCCTAGTGGAAAGAGCATGGGCCTGGGACTCAGCGGACCTGGATTCTTATCCCAGCTCCACCGCCTGTCTGCCGTGTGACCTTAGGCAAGTCACTTCACTTCTCTGTGCCTCAGTTACCTCAGCTGTAAAAGGGGTATTAAGGCTGTGAGGTCCATGTGAGACAGGGACTGTGCCCAACTTGATTATCTTGCATTTATCCTAGCGCCGACTACAGTGCCTGGCACGTAGTAAGCACTTTACCTAAGCCATTAAGAAAAGAGTAACTTTGACCGTACTTGGCTCACATTTTAAACTGAGAACTCTTCTGCCAAATCATGGTAACGGTCAGAGCTACAATGGCAAGTTATTAGTAACTCTGACGTGAGAAGCCCTGCCAGAAATACAGCTGGGTGATGCTCCAGATACCTATTATTCTAGGTTGAGTCTGAGTCGACATTAGGTCATGACTTCCACTTTGGCCAGCAATAAGGATTTTTTCACCAGCCCACTCTTTATCATACATAGGCCAAGGTTTCTCAAAGACAATTTGGCTGTGGCAACATAAGCATCTGGCAAATTAAAGCGCAAGCCAATGTTTCAAATGGCAGTCCTCATACAAAATCTCTATAAGAGCTGGCTGTGGCTACCTTGCCTCAGGAGTAGCACGGCGTAGCAAGAACATTACCATGCCAACATCAAAGGAGAAACAGTCCCACCAGCAGTCGATCGTACTTAAGAATGTTTTTAAATGCCTTTTGCAAGTTTTTTTCAAGGTGGCTTTTTCTATGACTGTGGATTATAGCAGTCACCTACCTGCTTTGACCTGACGGTCAATAATACCTGCAGCTCTCCTTCTTTAACCACCAGAGGTAGAAGAACCGAAAATTTCCTTGATGACAAGTGGGAAAATTTAGCTCCGACATCAAACTCTCTTAAGCGGGCTTTAGCCCTATTCTTTATAATTTTGCTAAAATAAAGAATAAAAAAAACCACATTTGAGTAAGACCTAATGCCCACTAGACTCCAGCCTGTTCCTTCTGTAAGGAATATTGTTTTTTCATATTGCTGCTCTTCAGGCACTCAAAACCTCATTACACAAAGGAAAATTCACCCGAGGTTAAAAAAAAAAAGACAAACTGCCCAAAAATGTGATCCTGTCCTCTCCCCCTCCCTTCAGGCTCACATCTCCTCCTGCCTCCAGGATGTCTCCACCTGGATGTCGGCCCGCCACCTAAAACTCAACATGAGCAAGACTGAGCTTCTCATCTTCCCTCCCAAGCCCGGTCCTCTCCCAGACTTCCCTATCACCGTGGATGGCACGACCATCCTTCCCGTCTCTCGGGCCGGCCATCTCGGTGTCATCTTTGACTCGTCTCTCTTGTTCACCCTACACATCCTATCCGTTACCAAGACCTGCCGGTTTCACCTTTACAATATCGCCAAGATCCGCCCTTTCCTCTCCACCCAAACGGCTACCTTACTGCTACGGGCTCTTGTTATATCCCAGCTAGACTACTGCGTCAGCCTTCTCTCTGATCTCCCTTCCTCCTCTCTCGCCCCGCCCCAGTCTATTCTTCACTCTGCTGTCCGGCTCATCTTCCTGCAGAAACGCTCTGGGCATGTCACTCCCCTTTTTAAACACCTCCAGTGGTTGCCTATCAACCTCCGCTCCAAACAAAAACTCCTCACTCTAGGCTTCAAGGCTCTACATCACCTTGCCCCTTCCTACCTCCTCCCTTCTCTCTTTCTACCGCCCACCCCGCACGCTCCGCTCCTCCACCACCCACCTCTTCACCGTCCCTCGGTCTCGCCTATCCCGCTGTCGACCCCTGGGCCACGTCCTCCCGCGGTCCTGGAACGCCCTCCCTCCTCACCTCCGCCAGGCTAATTCTCTTCCCCTCTTCAAAACCCTACTTAAAACTCATCTCCTCCAAGAGGCCTTCCCAGACTGAGCTCCTCTTCTCCCTCTACTCCCTCTACCACCCCCCCTTCACCTCTCCACAGTTTAACCCTCTTTTCCCCCCATCTCCCTCTGTTCCTCCCCCTCTCCCTTCCCATCCCCTCAGCACTGTACTCGTCTGCTCAACTGTATATATTTACATTACCCTATTTATTTTGTTAATGAAATGTACATCGCCTCGATTCTATTTAGTTGCCATTGTTTTTACGAGATGTTCTTCCCCTTGACTCTATTTATTGCCATTGTTCTTGTCTCTCTCCCCCGATTAGACTGTAAGCCCGTCAAACGGCAGGGACTGTCTCTATCTGTTGCCGACTTGTTCATTCCAAGCGCTTAGTACAGTGCTCTGCACATAGTAAGCGCTCAATAAATATATTGAATGAATGAATGAATTAATTAATTAATTAATAAGTAATTCCCGGCTTGGGTAACCAAATTCTGGACTGTCCAGTTGTAGCCCTGCAACTCAACAAAGCATCTCCCAATTCAGCCACCTCTCTAAAGTCAAGCAAAATAATGGTTTGGGCATCTACAGAGCCGGGGAAGGTAAGGTCAGATTAAGGAATTGGGGTATCAAACACACATTCTTCAGGCCCCCCAACAGGGGCAACGGCTCTATAAGGGGGAGGGCGGTGCTTCACAGCCCTAGCTAGCCTGCCCTGCTCCTTCATTAAGAGCTCACTTCATGCATGAGCACTGTACTACGTGCAAGGGTAGAACCGGATTGGTGGGTGGTAGTGGAGCCGAGATGCCAGCCGCATTTTTTTAGCCTAGTCTGCAGGCGGGGGAGTTCTACGGCCTGGCCCCAGAGTCTGGGGGGGTTTCCTCTTGACCCTGTTAATGTCAAAGGCCAGGGTCAAGGCTCCTCCCACCCTGAGCACTGCAGCCTAGTGAGGCCTCATCTCACCCTCAGTCCACCCAGATAAACCTGATGGGAGGACTGGGGGGGTGGGTTGGGGAGGGGAGGGAAGGTGTTGATCTGGGTTGCGGCGGTTCCGTAAACCCTGTGGGCTGGATCTCCTGAGCCCTGCGCAGCTCCCAAGGCCAAAATTGCCACCTTTTCCCACCACTGCCTAAGCAGCAGTAACCCTTGCTTAGTTCCACTGCCTGGTAAAAACAGCAACACTACAGCAGCAGAGTGAGTGACCTCTTTTTTTTTCTTTCCTTTTTTCCACGGGCTTGGGATCCCGAAGGACCTGAGTTCTAATCCCGGCTCTGCCACTCGTCTGCTGTGGGACAGTGGGCAAGTCACTTAACGTCTCTGTGTCTCGGTTACCTCATCTGTTAAAATGGGGTTTAAGACTGAGCCCCATATGGGACATGTACTGTGTACCACATGATTAGCTTGTATCTACCCCAGCACTTAGAACAGTGCTTGACACATCTTCATCATCATCATCTCCAACTCCTCCTGCTCCCTTTTTCTCCATAAAGCTTCCTGCCCCCAATTTTTATGCACCCCGAGTCTTGCAGTGCCTTAACCCCACCCTAGCTCGGGGTAAGGGGATAGGCTGAACCAGAAACCTTTCTTGAATCTCTGGGGTGGATACAAGCTAATCAGGTTGGACCCGGCCACCGCCCCACATGGGGCTCACAGTCTTAATCCCCACTTTACAGATGATGTCACTGAGGCATCGAGAAGTGACTTGCCCAAGGTCACACAGCAGAGAAGTGGCAGAGCCAGGATTAGAAGCCAGGTCCTTCTGACTCCCAGACCTGTGCTCTATCCACTAGGCCACAAACAAGGTATAGTTGGAAAGTGGCTTTGTGAGTGAAGAGGAGTAGCAGCCAGTAAAGAAAGCCAATATCTAAGATAAAGTTGATGTAGACCTCTGTTGCTTCACTCACACTAGCTACTTCACTCAGCATCAGCCCTGTCTTTCCGTGGTTCACCCAGTTCACACCTCATCATAGGCAAGATGATCTGTTCCCCGACTGGGGTGGTCAGTCACCCAGTTTAATACCGGTCAGTTTGGTTTTCAGTTGGCCTGTCCCCTGCCTGGGGCCGATATGGAACTTGTGCATTTCTAACTGCTTTTAAAATTTTCGGTGCTGAGCCCCGCCTCTGCTGCACCTCTTGCTGCCAAGTTCTGCAACTCACACTTCGGACTGACCTGGGAGGGAACGTAAAAGCCCTGGGATTCAGGGGTCCCTCTGGAGAAATGCTCGAGGACTGTGCAATGTCCACGTTCTTCTGGAAAGTGTGCCCATGACATTGCTTTACGCTGTGTGCCTAGCATCGTGTCACGTACATCTCCTTATCTAACGTTGGCAAGTGCTGTCAGTAACCAACGTACTACGCTGGTGAGATTGAGGGGTTGAAGCAAAAAGAAGAAAGGAGGAATACAAATTAGAAAATGATCTGGATTCTCCTCTTTTAAAGAGGAAATGTAAATTCAGGGGCAGGGGTTATGAAGAGAGGAGAGGATATAAGCCAGGTCATAGTCCCACGCAATTCCACGGGGTTGAGTTTTCTTTTTCACCCTTCAAAATATCTGAATGCCTCCTAAATGAATTCCTCCTGGTTCTGACTCCCAGGTTAAAGATAAAACACAAGAGAGAGGTGATTTCCAAGCCAACAAATTTCCCTTCTACTGAGATAATGTGATGTAAACAAACAGCTGGAAAAAACCAGAAAACAACCTCCCAGATTCTCACACTGATTTCCTACTGGCGAGCTTCTAGGTTGAATTTTAAAGGGAGAGAAAAATCAACAGGAAAAACCGTTTGGTTTCCGGAGGCAGACACAGGATAAGGGAAGGTGGCAGGGCAAGTCTGGCGGTCTAAAAGCAGATCTGGGGGTGCTCAGGAATTAGCTCTGTGGCTGAGAAGCACTTCGCAGCAGTGCGGTTTAGTGGAAAGAGCCCAGGTTTGGAAGTCAGAGGATGTGGGTTCTAATCCCGGTTCCGCACCTTGTCAGCTGTGACCTTGGGCAAGCCACTTCACTTCTCTGTGCCTCAGTTACCTCATCTGTAAAACGGGGATTAAGAGTGGGAGCCCCACTTGGGACAACCAGATTACCCTGTATCTACCCCAGTGCTTGGCGTATAGTAAGCACTTAAATACCATAATCATGATTATTATGCTCCTCAGTGCGAGCCCATGAGTCCCTGGGTTGTTTGCTAATCTCTGTGTAAATGAAACGGCTTAGCTGGGAGACTGACAGCAGGAGGAATGCGGCTGTATCAAGGGGTTCGCTGGAGAAACGTGGCTTGGTGGCAAGAGCACGGTTTTGGGAGTCAGAAAACTTGGGGTTCTAATCCCGGATCCGTCACTTGCCTGCTGTGTGACCTCGGGCAACCCGCTTAACTTCTCTGTGCAGGTTACTTTATCTGTAAAATGGGGATTAATAATAATAATAATAATGGCATTTGTTAAGCATTTACTAAGCGCAAAGCACTGTTCTAAGCGCTGGGGAGGATACAGGGTGATCAGGTTGTCCCACGTGGGGCTCAGTTTTAATCCCCATTTTACAGATGGGGTAATAGCGGTTCAGAGAAGTTAGGTGACCAAAGTCACACAGCTGACAAGCGGCTGGGTCGGGATTTGAACCCATGACCTCTGCCTCCCAAACCCGTGCTCTTTCCACTGAGCCACGACCGGGAGTCCCAAGTGGGCCTACCTGCTTACCTTGTCTCTACCCCAGCGCTTAGAACCGTGCTTGGCAGCTGGCAAGCGCTTAACAAATACCATTATTATTATTGTTAGAAAAAGGCGCATTCTTGCGAATGACTCTACCCGCGATCCCTCCCGTCTCTCCCGGGGCCCTCTACTGAAAGTATTGACTCAAGGGGCGGTTTTGCAGGGATCAAATATCCAGATTTCGAGCAGCAAGGCCCGAGTCCTACAGATATTCAAAGAAATGAGGGGGGGGGGGGGTGAATCGGGGGCCCGTCCGCGGAAATTCCGCTACCAGAAAAGGACCAAGAACCGTCCGCGCGCACGCGCGCGGAAGTCGGCGCATGCGTGCAGCGGCACTCCTTTTCTCCCCGCCCCTCCCCCTTTTTTACGAGTTCTACGGGACCTAGCTGGAGGGTGCTAGTAGTAATAATAAGTGCTTATTGTGTGCCAAGCACTGTTCTAAGCGCAGGGGGAGATACTCGATAATCAGTTTGTCCCATGTGGGGCTCACAGGCTTCATCCCCATTTTCCAGATGAGGCCCAGTGAAGTGGCTGGCCCAAGGTCACCCAGCTGACAAGCGGCGGAGCGGGATTAGAACTAATGACCTCGGACTCCCAAGCCCGGCCTCTTGCCACTGAGCCACGCTGCTCCTCACGGCGCAAGAGATCTGGGGGTTCGGCACGAACCGGCTAATCCGGGACTGGCCCAAGCGGGGTGTCTACGGCAAAAGCCCTAGGGCTGGGCCGGGACGGGAAACAAGTTGCCCCCTGCCCTCGGGACCGCGCCTCCCTACCTCAGCGACTCCATGACCGAGGTCCCGCCGAGGCCTGGTCCAATGGGAGAGAGGGAGGGGCGGAGAGAAGAGGAAGGGCCTTTGGGGGGAGGAGCAGCCGAGGCCAGAATCGCGACCTTGGGAATCAGAGGATCTGGATTCTACGCCCCCCCCCCGCCCCCTACCTCTGCCATTTACTCGCTGTGTGACCATGGACAAGTCACCTTCCCTTCTCTGGGCCTCGGTTTCCTCACCTGAGGAATAATAATAGTGTTGGTATTCAGAAGCAGCGTGGCTCAGTGGAAAGAGCCCGGGCTTGGGAGCCGGAGGTCATGGGTTCACATCCCGCCTAAGCCACTTGCCAGCTGTGTGACCTTGGGCAAGTCACTTAACTTCTCTAGGCCTCAGTTACCCCATTTGTAAAATGGTGATTAAGGCTGTGAGTCCCACGTGGGACAAACTGGTTACCTTGTATTTCCCCCAGCGCTTAGAACAGTGCTTGGCCCATAGTAAGCGCTTAACAAATACCAACATTATTATTATTCGATAGTATTTAGTGAGTGCTTACTCTGTGCCGAGCACTGTACTAAGCGCTTGGAATGTACAATTCAGCAACAGATAGAGACAATCCCTGCCCATTAATAATAATGATGTTGGTATATGCAGAGAGCTGTTCTAAGCGCTGGGGTAAATACAGGGTGATCAGGTTGTCCCACTTGGGGCTCACAGTCTTAATCCCCATTTTACAGATGAGGTAACTGAGGCACAGAGAAGTGAAGTGACTGGCCCACAGTCACACAGCTAAGTGGGAGATCTGGGATTCGAACCCATGACCTCTGACTCCCAAGCCCGGGCTCTTTCCACTGAGCCACACTGCTTCTCTTGACGGGCTTACCGTCTTATCCTGGCTCTGCTACTTGCCCGCTGTGTGACTATGGGCAAGTTACTTAACTTCTCTGTGCCTCAGTTCCCTCATCTGTAAAATGGGGATTAACTGTGAGCCTCACGTGGGACAACCTCATTTCCCTGTTTCTCCCCCAGCGCTTAGAACAGTGCTCGGCACATAGTAAATGCTTAAAAACCAATGTTATTATTATTATTATTAAGCACTTACTATGTGCAGAGCACTGTTCTAAGTGCTGGGGGAAATACAGGGTGATCAGGTTGTCCCACATGGGGCTCACAGTTTTTAATCCCCATTTTACAGATGAGGGAACTGAGGCCCAGAGAAGTTAAGTGACTTGCCCACAGTCACACAGCTGACAAGTGGCAGAGCCAGATTTCAAACTCATGACCACTAACTCCCAAGCCCGGGCTCTTTCCACTGAGCCATGCTGCTTCTCTAGGAATAAGACTGCCGGCCCAATGTGGGACGGGGCCCATCTCCTCCGAGAGGCCTTCCCAAACTAATGATTATGGTATTTAATAATAATAATAATAATGGTGGTATTTGTTAAGCGCTTGCTACGTGCAAAGCACTGTTCTAAACGCTGGGGGGTATACAAGGTCATCAGGTTGTCCTACATGGGGCTCACAGTTTTAGAGAAGCAGCGTGGCTCAGTGGAAAGAGCCCAGGCTTGGGAGTCAGAGGTCAGGGGTTCTAATCCATGTTCTAATAATAATAATAATAATGTTGGTATTTGTTAAGCGCTTACTATGTGCCGAGCACTGTTCTAAGCACTGGGGTAGACATAGGGGAATCAGGTTGTCCCACGTGGGGCTCACAGTCTTAATCCCCATTTTACAGATGAGGGAACTGAGGCCCAGAGAAGTTAAGTGACTTGCCCACAGTCACACAGCCGACAAGTGGCAGAGCTGGGATTCGAACTCATGAGCCCTGACTCCAAAGCCCATGCTCTTTCCACTGAGCCACGCTGCTTCTCCAAAATGATAAGAATGTTGGTATTTGTTAATTGCTTACTATGTGCAGAGCACTGTTCTAAGCGCTGGGCTAGATACAGGGTAATCTGCCACTTGTCAGCTGTGTGACCTTGGGCAAGTCACTTAACTTCTCTGGGCCTCAGTTCCCTCATCTGTAAAATGGGGATGAAGACTGTGAGCCCTATGTGGGACAACCTCATTACCTTGTATCTACCCCAGTGCTTAGAACAGTGCTTGGCACATAGTAAGTGCTTAACAAATACCAACATTATTATGATTATTATTATTAAGCCCCATTTTACAGATAAGGTAACTGAGACACAGAGAAGCTAAGCGACTTGCCCAAAGTCACACAGCTGGCCAGTGGTGGAGCCGTGCTTACTATGTGCCATTCTAAGCGCTGGGCTAAGTCCCACTTTTCCTCATCTCCCACTCCCTTCTGCGTCGCCCTGACCTGCTCCCTCTGCTTTCCTCCCCTGGTGTATATCCGGAGAAATGTATCTGTATTGAGGTCTGTCTCCCCACCTTTAGACTGTGAGCTCATTGTGGGCAGGGAACAGCACTGTTTATTGTTGTATTGTATGTTCCCAAAAACTTAGTACAGTGTTCTGCACACAGTAAGTGCTTCATAAATACGCTCCAACGAGTGAATGACAGGGACCGCGTTGGACCTGATTGTCTTGTATCTACCTCAGCGCTGAGTGTAGTGCCTGACGCATAATAAGTGCTTAAGAAATACCATAAAACAAATACATAAAAACATTTAACAAGTACCCATCTCTCTTAACCTCAAGGTCTCGGAGAGCCCCGGGACCACAACTTCAAGGGATAATAATGTTGGTATTTGTTAAGCGCTTACTATGTGCCGAGCACTTTTCTAAGCGCTGGGGTAGATACAGAGTAATCAGGTTGGAAGTCCTGCTGCCCAAAGGAAGCTAGGGAATAGATAAGGAAGATATTCATTCATTCAATCGTGTTTATTGAGTGCTTACTATGTACAAGTGTTGGGAGAGTACAGTATAACAACAAAGACATAGTCCTGCCCACAATGAGCTCACAGCCTAGAGGGGGAAACAGACATTAATAATATAAATAAATAAATAGGTAAATTCCAGGTATATGCAGATATTTACATATGTGCTGTGGGAATGGAAGGGAGGATGAATGAAGTAGCAAGTAAGAGCAGTGCAGAAGGGAGTGGGGGAAGAGGAGAGGAATAGATGGAACAGATAAGCTGTATCCTGGACATGGTTTTGATCCTGCTCTTTTATGCCAACCCACCACCCGTAGGTTTAGGGCCTGGAGCTGAGACTAGGTCGAAGTTATCTGGGATTTCCCACAATCAACCAGCAGGGACTGCCAAGAAGCAAGGGAAAGAGCCTAATGAGCCTTGGCTAAGGAACCGTGGAGAGGTCTATGTGAACGCTGGTGATTCTTGCGGGAGGGGAAGAGAAACGTTTCTTCTCCCTACGTACTTCCTTCTTCCACCTACAGTGGATTCCCCTCTCCAAAACTGAGGGGTGTTTTTAGTCCAGAACCGGAACAAATCTTCCCATCGACCCCTTGCTCACGGCCTCTCTCCTGCCTGGAACTCTCTCCTCCTTCACATCCAACGGACTACCGCTCTTCCCACCTTCAAAACCTTACCAAAATTATATCTCCTCCAGAAAGCTTCTCTGACTAACCTCTCATCTCCCCACCCTATCCGCCCTCCCTTCTGTATCATCTTCACACTGGCATCCATACTCCCCAAGCACTTTGATGCTCACCGCACCCCGCAATATTTATGTACATAGCCTTATACTCTGTTGTTTCCCCCTACCTGTAATTTATTTTAATCTCTATCTCCCCAGCTAGATTGCAAACTTTTTGAGGTCAGGGATCATGTCTATTTATCTTACTGTATTCTCCTTGTGCTCAGTACAGGGCTCTGCCCATACCATTGATTGACTGAACAATTGTCAGAGGGGAGGAAATAGGAAGACACTGCCTAGGCAACTGAAATAGGTTGGCCAACCCTATCCCTATGATACTCGCCCCCCACCGCCCCTTCGCCCCTCCCTACCTCCACCCCCACTGCAACCTTCGAGGGCAGTAGGCTGGTGCAGTTGCTCTTTTTGCCCTGCCTGGCTTATCCCAGAATTGCTACCCGTGACAAGGTCTCCCGCCCCGGTAGCTTTTAAGAACTTCAAGGCACCCTACACACATTGACAAACGAGGATAGGGAGAGATAGCTTTGCCATCGGGGAGATGATCACAACTAGTAGGGCAGACACCCAACCACCCCTCCATGCCTCCACCCCTCCATGCCAGCTGCCGTTGGCTAAAAATACCCCCAGGTAATATCAAGGAAGAAAGCTTGTGCCACAAGGTAGGAATGTACACTAAATGGGATCTTAATTAAAAGGTAAAAACACACCTTCCATGTATGCCAATTGCATCTAAGAGAAAGCAGTGCAGTTTTCTCCATAGCTTGCTGTATGATAATACCGAACAATGCCTAGAGCTGGGTTTCACCACCACTGCGCCCTGAATTATTTAAAGAGGTGCCAGTACCGCTATAAAACAGCCTATACTGAAAAATCAATATCCGGAAGCTATATTGTAGCCAAAAGAAAGTTTGTGAGAAAATGTTCCAACCAACTGCACTTAATTTCAAAATGAGAATACTGTGATTTTATAGTCTGATTTTGTTTCAGAGCTTCTGTAATCTTTTTGAAAAAATATAATGCACCATAAAATATATATATATATATGTATATATATACATATGTATATACATATATATATGCATGCACAAATATCATCACCTTTCATTCTTGAAGGATGAGTATTCGGAGGTTTTATGATATTTGTTAAGTGCTCACTATGTGCCAGGCACTGTACTAAGCACTGGGATAGATACAAAATAATCAGGTTGGACCCAGTCCAGGTCTCATGTGGCTCACAGTCTTGATCTCCATTTTACAGAAGAGGTAACTGAGGCACAGAAAAATGAAGTGACTTGCCCCAGGACACACAGCAGACAAGTGGCAGACGTGGGAATACAACCCACGTCCTCTGACTCCCAGGTTCATGTTCTTTCCACTAGGACATGCTGTACACTACTCAGAGGTGGGCAGGGAACATGTCTACCAACTCTACTATATTGTACTCTCCCGAGTGCTGACTATAGTGCCTTGAACAATACGTAATGTATACATGATAATACATAATAATAATAATGCATAAGGTCTATGGGACTGAGGGAGGGGTGAATAAGAGGCACAAATCCAAGCGAAAGGGTGATGCAGAAAGGAGAAGGAGTAGGAGAAATTAGGATTTTGTCCGGGAAGGCCTCTTGAAGGAGATGTGCCTCCAATAAGGCTTTGAAGGTGGGGAGACTGATCGTCTGTCAGATATATAGAGGGAAGGGCATTCCAGGCCAGAGGCAGGATGTGGGTCAGAGGTCAGCAGCGAGATAGATGAGATCAAGGAACAGTGACTACTTTGGCATTAGAGGAGCTAAGTGTGCAGGCTGGGTTGTAGTAGGAAAGCAGCGAGGTGAGGTAGGAGGGGGCAAGGTAATCGAGTCATTTAAAGCCGATGGGAAGGAGTTTCTGTTTGACGTGGAGGTGGATGGGCAACCTCTGGAGGTTTTTGAGGAGTGGGAAAACATGGACTGGATGTTTTTGTAGAAAGATGATCCGAGCAGCAGAATGAAGTACTGACTGGAGTGGGGAGAGACAGAAAGCGGGGAGGTCAACAAATGAGTTCTTCAAGGGAGTGGGTGTAGATGGAGAATAGAAGTGGATCCAGAACTGAGCACTGAGGGATTCCACAATTAGGGGGTGGGAGGCAGAGGGAGAGCTTGGGAAAGCAACTGAGAATGAGTGGCCAGAGAGATAGGAGGAGAACCAGGAGAGGACAGTGTCAGTGAAGCCAAGGTAGGATAATGTTTCCAAGAGAAGCGGGTGGTTGACAGTGTCAAAGGCAGCAGAGAAGTCGAGAAGGATTAGGATGGAGTAGAGGCTGTTGGATTTGGCAAGAAGGAGATCATTGGTTATTTTTGAGAGGAGGGTTTTTGTGGAGTGAAGAGGGCGAAAGGCAGATTGGAGGGGGTTAAGGGGAGAATCGGAGGAGAGGAAGTGTAGACAACTCACTCAAGAAGTTTGGAGAGGAATGGTAAGAGGGAGATGGGGTAATAAGAATAAGAATACTAATTATGGTATTTAAGTGCTTACTAGATGCCAGGCACTGTACTAAGTGCTGGGGTAGATACAAGGTAGTCGATGTGGGTCCCACTCCTGTGGCACTTCTTCCCCTTCCCAGTTTGTGTGCAGCAGATTAGTAAATTTTCCAGGGAGCTTGAACCTGCCGTACTGGAATTCCATTTGGACCAGTGGATCTTCCATCTGAAGCTCGCTTTTGCAGCCTTCAGTATTTCAGACATGCTTGGTGGGAATGACAGCTGGTTATTAATGATAATCACAATAATAATTATGGTACTTTTAAGTGTTTACTATGTGCCAAGCACTGTACAAAGCCCTTGGGTGGATACGAGCAAATCAGGTTGGATACAGTCCCGTCCCACGTGGGGCTCACAGTCTCAATCCCCACTTTACAGAAGAGGTAACTGAGGCACAGAGAAGTAAATCAACTTGCCCACAGTCACACAGCAGACTTGTGGTGGAGTCGGGATTAGAACCCGTGACCTTCTGACTCCCAGGCCCGTGCTCTATCCACTGTTCCATGCTGCTTCTCTAATTGTAATTGAGCAATTCTCTAATTGCTTCTCGACTCTCTCGCCCCCCTTTCCCTCCGCCGCTCTCGCTCCACTAACCCACAGCCCTGGATCACCTCCTCTGTCCGCCTCCTACGCTCCTATGCTCGAGCTGCCCAGCGCTGCTGGCGAAAGTTCAAGCACCAAGCCGACCTCACACACTTCAAATTTATCCTTTCCTGCCTTAACTCTGCCCTCTCCTCCGGCAGGCAAAACTTCTTCTCCTCCCTCATCGACACCCATGCCCGTCACCCCCGCCGATTGTTCGGACCTTTAACTCTCTCCTTAGGCCCCCTGTTCCTCCCCCTCCCCCATCTCTCACCCCCAATGATCTGGCCACCTATTTCCTCACGAAAATCAACACGATCAGGTCTGAGCTCCCCAAAGTCACCCCTCCGCCTCTCCCCTCCCCCCACCAACCCTCTCCCCTACTTTCCCATCCTTCCCTGCAGTATCCTCAGAGGAGATCTCCTCCCTCCTCGCAAGTGCCACCCCCTCCACCTGCGCCTCGGACCCCATTCCCTCTCACCTTATTAAAACCATCGCCCCTGCCCTCCTCCCTTCCTTAACTTCTATTTTTACCCACTCAATCTCCAGTGGCTCCTTCCCTGCTGCCTTCAAACATGCCCATGTCTCCCCCATCTTAAAAAAACCCACTCTTGACCCTACTTCCCCCTCCAGTTATCGCCCAATCTCCCTACTACCTTTCCTTTCCAAAATCCTAGAACGAGTCGTCTACAACCGATGCCTAGAATTCCTTAACTCCCATTCTCTCCTAGACCCCCTCCAATCTGGCTTCCGTCCCCTCCACTCTACCAAGACTGCTCTCTCTAAGGTCACCCATGACCTCCTTCTTGCCAAATCCAATGGCTCCTACTCCATTCTGATCCTCCTTGACCTCTCTGCTGCCTTTGACACTGTCAACCATCCCCTCCTCCTCCATACCTTATCTCACCTTGGCTTCACGGACTCTGTCCTCTCCTGGTTCTCCTCTTACCTCTCTGGCCGATCATTCTCGGTCTCCTACGCTGGAGCCTCCTCCCCCTCCCATCCTTTAACTGTTGGAGTTCCTCAAGGGTCAGTTCTTGGCCCTCTTCTGTTCTCCATTTACACTCACTCCCTCGGTGAACTCATCCGCTCTCACGGCTTTGACTACCATCTCTACGCAGATGACACGCAGATCTACATCTCCGCCTCTGTCCTCTCCCCCTCCCTTCAGGCTCGCATCTCCTCCCGCCTCCAGGACGTCTCCACCTGGATGTCGGCCCGCCACCTAAAACTCAACATGAGCAAGACTGAGCTCCTCATCTTCCCTCCCAAACCCGGTCCTCTCCCAGACTTCTCTATCACCGTGGATGGCACGACCATCCTTCCCCTCTCTCGGGCCCGCAATCTCGGTGTCATCCTTGACTCATCTCTCTCGTTCACCCCACACATCCTATCCGTTACCGAGACCTGCCGGTTTCACCTTTACAGTATCGCCAAGATCCACCCTTTCCTCTCCACCCAAACGGCTACCTTACTGCTACGGGCTCTCGTTGTATCCCGGCTAGACTACTGTGTCAGCCTTCTCTCTGATCTCCCTTCCTCCTCTCTCGCCCCGCTCCAGTCTATTCTTCACTCCGCTGCCCGGCTCATCTTCCTGCAGAAATGATCTGGGCATGTCACTCCCCTTCTTAAACACCTCCAGTGGTTGCCTATCAACCTCTGCTCCAAACAAAAACTCTTCACTCTAGGCTTCAAGCCTCTACATCACCTTGCCCCTTCCTACCTCTCCTCCCTTCTCTCTTTCTACCGCCCACCCCGCATGCTCCGCTCCTCTGCCGCCCACCTCCTCACCGTTCCTCGGTCTCGCCTATCCCGCCATCGACCCCTGGGCCACCTCCTCCCGCAGTCCTGGAACGCCCTCCCTCCTCACCTCCGCCAAACTGATTCTCTTCCCCTCTTCAAAACCCTACTTAAAACTCACCTCCTCCAAGAGGCCTTCCCAGACTGAGCTCCTCTTCTCCCTCTACTCCCTCTACCACCCCCCCTTCACCTCTCCGCAGCTAAATCCTCTTTTCCCCCTTTCCCTCTGCTCCTCCCCCTCTCCCTTCCCATCCCCTCAGCACTGTACTCGTCCGCTCAACTGTATATATTTCCATTACCCTATTTATTTTGTTAATGAAATGTACATCGCCTTGATTCTATTTAGCTGCCATTGTTTTTACGAGATGTTCTTCCCCTTGACTCTATTTATTGCCACTGTTCTTGTCTGTCCGTCTCCCCCGATTAGCCTGTAAGCCCATCAAACGGCAGGGACTGTCTCTATCAGTTGCCGACTTGTTCATTCCAAGCGCTTAGTACAGTGCTCTGCACATAGTAAGCGCTCAATAAATACTATTGAATGAATTGAATGAATAATTGTAGGAGACTACTAAGATCTACAAGTTCGGAGGGGACACCCTTTCTAAAGGGACACTCCAAGAGAAATACAGGCCACCAGTTAATCCACCTCCAGTGGGGATCAAGCACCCACTGGGTAGAAAAGTCCTGGGATGGCCCTGGAGGCAGAAGGAAAACAAGGGATTGCTTTTACCCTCCCCACAGCTTTTCAACTCAGGGAGTTGACAGCTTGATGGAAAAGCCCAGACAGACCCAGAGACCGCCAGACAAATAAAGAGATGTAGGAGATACAGGTGTCCAAACCCAGTGATTAGCAGAGACATACAGAAGTCACAGAGAAGGCAGAGATAAACAGCCCACGGTGGGAGGGGTGGGCGGGGAGAAGCCCACCTCGGGGGAAAGGATTTAAGTGTGCCTGCATCTTTAGGTTTAGTCTGGAAACAGACTAGATCTGGAGGGCTTGGACAGTCTTCGCCTGTGAGGGGGGACGGGGCGGGGTGGGGTATCTGGGCCTGTCCAGGTCATCCTAGAACAATAGACAGACCTGGATCCCCCAGGAGAGGAAATAAGGAGAGGTCCCCCAGGAGAGAAACAGCGCGGCTCAGTGGAAAGATCACGGGTTTAGGAGTCAGAGGTCACAGGTTCTAATCCCGGCTCCGCCACCCGTCAGCTGCGTGACTGTGGGCGAGTCGCTTAACTTCTCGGTGCCTCAATTCCCTCATCTGTAAAATGGGGATTAAGACCGTGAGCCTCACGTGGGACCACCCTGGATTTACCCCAGCGCTTAGAACAGTGCTCGGCACCTAGTAAGCGCTTAAGAAACCCCACCATTATTATCATTATTATTATTAATCCGTCTGGGTCCCACTTCCGTAATCCAAGAAGAGCTGAGTTCACTGGGACCGCCCCAGAATGGGCCCCAGCCCTGAGCCAGCCCCCAGGAGCAGGCTGGTTGGCCACTACAGACCTGATGGACCCTCTCGAGGATTTCAGGGCCAATTCAGGGGCATCAAATGCCAACAAAGCTGACGCCCTCTCTCTGGGCCACCACTCGCAGGGCTAGGGTGTCTCGTCCTCCCCTGCACGGTCACTAGAGGGCGGTGCTCACCAAGGTAATCTCCAACAGCCAGCATTTCATTCATTCATTCAATAGTATTTATTGAGCGCTTACTATGTGCAGAGCACTGTACTAAGGTCTTGGAATGTACAATTCGGCAACAGATGGAGGCAATCCCTGCCCATTGACCGGCTTACAGTCTAATCACGGGTTTACAGTCTAATCTGGTCCCAGTCACCTGCCAGGGGCCACAGTCGGGAGAAAAAGTCCAAGGAGCCCATATATTCCGGGCTTCCCTTCCCAGGACTCAGTGCTGAGCCGTTTCTTTGTCCTTAGGGAAAGAAAGGGGATGGCCACGCTAACCTCTTCGTTCCACCACTTGATCCTCCGGCTGCTCTGGCCTCGTCCAGCCCCGAAATGTGGCCAGCCCATTGCCTGATGGCAAGAGGACAGGCCCGGGAGTCAGAGGACCTGGGTTCTACTATCGACTCCGCCACTGGTCTGCTGGGCGATCCTCTGCAAGTCACTTCACTTCTCTGTGCCTCAGTTCCCTCATCTGTGAGTCCCATGTGTGGAACCTGATTATTTTATATCTAACCCAGCGCTTAGTGCAGCGGTCGACATACAGTAAGCAGTTAAAAGATGTCACAGTTATTATTATTTAGCCCATTTCCCTGCTCCCTCGAAAACGAGGAGTTTTCTCGTCTAGAGACCGGTTGGGCCTCGGTGAGGAAACCTGGCCGAGATTTTTGTCAGGTGTTTATTTATGCCCTTCCTCTGGAACTCCATCTAGAGATTGTAATCTCCTTGAGGGAAGGGATCACATCTATTAATTCTATTGTACTCCCTCAAGTGTTTACTATAATGTGTTGCACACGGTAGGTACTCACATTGTATTGATTGACTGATTGCATTTCTACCTCCAAATATACATATATGAATATATGTAAAATATATAGCCTATTGTACAATTATTTACTCCGATTACTCTATATGCAAATATTTTTATGTCTGCCTCCCCTGTTAGAGAAGCAGCATGGCTTAGTGGAGAGGGCACGGGCTAGGGAGTCAGAGGACCTGGGTTCTAATCCTGCATCCGCCACTTGTTTGCTATGTGACCTTGGGCAAGTCACCTAACTTCTCTGTGCCTCAGTTTCCTCATCCGTAAAATGTGCTGGGCACATAGTAAGCACTTAAAAAAATCATTATTATTATTAGTGTGCGAGCTCATCAATCAGTTGTATTTATTGAGTGCTTACTGTGTGCAGAGCACTGTACTAAGTGCTTGGCAGAGTATAATACGACAGAGTTGGTAAACGTCTGTGTACCCAGCCTACGACGAGCTTACAGCGATAATAAATAATAAATAAATACCATCATCATTAGAGGGGTTCTTCTCAAGTGAAGGCCCTGAACGCCTCCTTTCCCGGGGCCTGGGTCATCGTCGAAAGGGGAGGCCAGCTGGCCTTCCAAGTGGAATTTGATGAAACAGCCTGAAGGGAAACAGATGGAAATAGGGGAGCAACCTCAACTGCTTTAAGGGCTGGAACCCAGTCCCCCGCCTTCTCTGGCATAGTGAAAGGGGGTTCAGACCGGGATGGTGTCCTTCCACCACAAGGTCCCAGATTCAGGTCCACCCCCGGATTCCATCGTAGCTCCCTTTCTGATGTCTGGATGAGGAAGACAGACCTGATCGCCACCCTCCCTCCTCCCACCAGGCCATGCTCAGCACGGAGGCAGTTAGGACTGGGGCAGAGATCTGAGTTGCCAGCTGATGAACACCCCTCCGCCATGGGACTCCCACTATGCTTTCCAAAAAAAGTCTCTGGAAGGGAAGCGATATAAGGGAAGTAGATCCTCCCAGGTCCCCAAATCCCCATTGTGCAAGTTGTCTCCTTGCTCCTTTACTTGGGGCTGGGTTGAGTGGGGGCTTGGAAGCTGAGGGTGGAGGAGACCCCTGGGAAGAAGGGGGATTTGGAGGCGGTGACATCATCTCCTATCTCCCCCCACTCCCAGCTCTAAAACCCCAAATCCCTGCCTATCTACAGAGAGAGGAGGAGGAGGATAAAAGGACAGGGAGAGGATAGGAGGGGAAAGCTGCAGTAAAAAGGTGGCCAGAGGAGGGAGGAAGGGGTAAAAGAAAAGTGGAGGGGAATCAATGGTATTTAGTAGTAATGTTGGTATTTGTTAAGCGCTTACTATGTGCAAAACACTGTTCTAAGCGCTGGGGAGGATACAAGGTGTTCAGGTTGTCCCACGTGGGGCTCACAGTCTTCATCCCCATTTTACAGTTGAGGTCACTGAGGCCCAGAGAAGTTAAGTGACTTGCCCAAAGTCACACAGCAGACAAGTGACGGAGCCAGCATTAGAACCTATGACCTCTGACTCCCAAGCCCGGGCTCTTTCCACTAAGCCACGCTGCTTCTGTATTAAGTGACTGGGAGAGTACTACACGACAGAATTGGTAGACTCCTTGCTCACAAGGAGCTTACAGTCTAGAGGGGGAGATAATTCCAGAGTGTTCCTGTTACTGAATCGGGTGCAAGGATTCCTCTGGGCAGGGTCTGTTTCAGCCAGAAGGCAGTGAGGCACTCGCCACTAGGTACAAATCTAAAGGGCTTGGGGACAGTAGGGTTGGAACGGCATGGCTGAGATTGAGAATCTAAAAGTGAGCAGGGACCTAGGAGGAGAACCCAATGGCCCCGGAACAAGGGGAACATGAATGGCTTTGCCACTTCCCTGCTGTGTATCCTTGAACAAGTCACCTAACTTCTCTGGGCCTCGGTTTCCTTACCGGTAAAATGGGGATTCAGTACCTGTTTCCCATCTACTTAGACTGTGAGCCCCATGTGGGACAGGGACTGGGCCCAACCTGATTATCTTCACTCTAACCCAGGACTTAGTACAGTGCTTGGCACATAGTAAGCATTTAGCAAATGCCTCCATTTTATCCCCCACTCCAGCAGTGGAAAGTCACTGATTCTACCTGGTCTCCAGTGTCCCTGCCTGGATCTCAATCATTTTGAAGGGATGCAGTGCCCACATGAGGAAGGAAAGAGTTAGTGCGAGATGCTCTGCCCAGTTCACAAACCACAGCTGAAGTCTCTGGAACAGTGGGGGCGCCCCTAATGTGTCCAACCTGACTAACGTGTACCTACCCCAGCGCTGAGAAGCAGCATGGTGCAGTGGAAAGAGCACGGGCTTTGGAGTCAGGGCTCATGAGTTCGAATCCCAGCTCTGCCACTTGTCAGCTGTGTGACTGTGGGCAAGTCACTTAACTTCTCTGTGCCTCAGTTCCCTCATCTGTAAAATGGGGATTAAGACTGTGAGCCCCACGTGGGACAACCTGATTCCCCTGTGTTTACCCCAGCGCTTAGAACAGTGCTCTGCACATAGTAAGCGCTTAACAAATACCAACATTATTAATAGTGCTTGGCACATAGTAAGTGCTTAACGAGTGCCATAATTATGGGAAGCAGCATGGTCTAGTGGCTAGAGCATGGGCCTGGAAGTCAGAAGATCAAGGGTACTAATCCCAGCTCTGCCACTTGTTGACCTTGGGCAAGTCACTTCACTTCTCTGTGCCTCAGGAAACTGTAAAATGGGGATTGAGACTGTGAGCCCCACAGGGGAAAGGGACTGTGTCCAACCCGATTTGCTTGTATCCACCCAGAGTTTAGTACAATGCCTGGCATGTAGTAAGCACTTGAATACCGTTATTATTATTATTATTATTACTCAGAACTCCTGCCCTCTTTCTGCAATCACCCGCTTTGGCCAGAACCAGCCCTGGGACTGAACTGTTCCCAAGGGATGAGGAAAAGAGGGGGACACCTCACACCCAGGATTTGTAGGGTATTAGCCTGACGGAGGAAGGGGCAGTTGCTAGGGGGAATGCGGGACATGATACCTGAGAAATCCCACATGGCCTCAGCAAGGCTTTGCTCCACAGGACCGAAGCCTCCACCTGGCTCTTCTCCCTTCGCCTGGTTTGTAAACCACCTATTTTGCTTGTTTCTGAATCTGAGGCACCTTAAGCAGAAATGAAACCTAAATCAATAAAATTCCCCATTCGACAAAGCAGAACACACACAGTGGAGGTAGGGAGGGAGGGAAGAGAAGGGGGTTTCCAACAGGCGGCCTCGCTGGAGATGCAGTCAGTGAAAATGTCACAGAACTCTGCTGGAAATTTATGGAGAGGCTGGTATGTATGGGCTTCTTGGCAGGAAACCAGCCTGGAACAATTTCAATGTGGACAAACCCCTAAATGTGGACAAACACCTAACTCATAGCTGGCTTGGCACCGGCAGAGGAATCTGTTGGGCAGAAAGAGCTCAGCCGGGGCAGGCAAAGTTTCCGCTGGTACCCAGACCCTGAAACCCTCCTCATCCTCAACTCCTCTTTCCATCACCAGCTGGATGCCAGGCCATAAACAGGAGTTCCAGCTCCAGGGAAAGCTGTCTTTCCCCTCTCTCCCCTACTTGTTAGGGTAGGGTTGGCTGGATGAGCGCAAATGCTGTGTAAAAATAGTAGCTTGGTGTTTGTTTAGTGCTTTTACTCCCCAAGTGCCCTCACCTTACTCATCTCCTTCGTGCCCTCCCAACAATGCTGTGAGGTAGGTATTATCAGCCCCACTTTGCAGATGAGGAAACTGAGGTACGGAGAGGTTGAGCGACTTGCCCGAGGTCACACAACGGACTGGTGGCAGAGCTAGGACTCTCCCCCCTCCGGTCCTCCGGCTCCCGGTCCGGCGCCGTTCCTCTACACGACACCATCTCCCCCTCTACACCTCGAAAACGATTCCCCAGATGGCCGGGGCGGGGGGTTAGGCTGGGAATCAACTGGGATGCTTCAAGTGTGAATGGGAGTTAAGGGAGGCACAACGGTTCTGATGATGGCAGGGAGATCAGGGCAGTTTGGGGGTGAGAACGTGAACAGAGGTTGGGGTACGGTCAGTAGTTCGGCTTCTGGGCTAGAGCCCCGGCCAAGGTGGGAGGGGGAACCCCAAGGTAGAGACGGTGCTCGAGGCCCCAGTGACTTTTACTTGGCTAAAGCATATGGGGTTGGGGGGAAGGGGAGCGGTTAGAGATGAGGGGTCTGGCCTCAGAGAAGGATGCTGCGGCTGCGGGCAGAGGGGGCTGGGCCAAGGAGCGGTTTGGGGGGGGGGGCGGTTCTTCTAAGGGGTAGCTAAGGCCTCAAAGCCCTAGGGTCCTCGGGGGGGAGGCTTCCTGCTCTCGCAGCTGCCATTAACCCGATGCTGCACCAGGGCTTCCAGGCTCCTCTAGATGCCTGGAAGGAGGAGACCCGCTTCAGCACCGCCCCCCAACCCCCGCGGGCTACCGTTCCGGCTACCGAGCCGGAGGAGGCTGCTCTTCGAGGGGTCCCTCTGGCTCGGGAGTGCAGGGAGGGAGGGAGAGGAGGAGAGAGGTAGGGAGGGGCAGGAAGGGAGGGCAGAAGGGGGGGGATCAGGGGTGCGGGGGGTGGGGGGAGAGAGAGGGAAGGAAGGGGAAAGAAGGAGTGGGGGAGGGGACGGACAGAGTGGTCACCGGCTCCGGGAATTTGGGGGAGTGGGGTGGGGGATGCGCCCCCTCCGCACCGCCCCCCTCTTTCTAGATTAGAAGCCGGACCTGGGGGGGAAGAAAACAAGCGATCAGTCCAGGCTCCGTTCTGAAGGTTGGGGGCTGGGGGGGCAGCTCTCTTTTCCGGGGACTAACGGGGGCGTGGGGTGCCGGTGGGGAACGGGGGATCTGCACCCCAACCCCAGCAGCTTCTCAGCCCGGCTCCCCGATCTCTCGGGGAGAAGAAATTAGAAATCAATTTCGAATTTCAGGGCGGGTCTTCCTCCGCCCTGCCAAACGGGCTCTGGGAAAATTCCCTTCTGAACATCAACCTGCCCGTCTAGCAGGGCATCGATCCTTTCCGGAATCCCGGGGGTGGGGTGGGGGGGGGGGGCGGGGGGTGAAGGGTCGTCAGGTTCAAGCTCTCGCCCAAACCGGCCTTCGAGAAAGGGTTAGAAAGCAGCTAGTCCCCTCCCTACCCCTGCAGTTCAGGTGAGATGAGGTCTGCGGGGGGGAGGACAGGCGCTCAGTCCAGTGCGCTGCACACAGTAAGCGTGCAATCGGTACGATCGAACGAATGAATGAGAGAGGGAGGGAAGGAGAAGGGAGGAGTAAGTAAGGTTAGGAGGAGGGGAGACTGTTAGGGTTTCAACCGCTTGAGGGCACTGAGGCTCGACTTTAGCCTCGAACCTTTTCCTCCTTGGACATCCAGCCTTCTGGAATTTTTAGGAGGTGGCGAAGTGAGATCATTCTCAGCGGTTTACCCTTGTGATCCTACCCGTCTTCTCTTCGGGAACTTTTTGGCCTGGATCCCATCTACGTAGCTGAACGAGTCAGGTCCTCCCGAGGTGGGGAGGGAAGGGACCTCCTTGGGAGGTGCATTCCCATCACCCCCCTCCCTCTCCCTGGACCAGAGGAATTTTCATCTAAGCCCCCTCCATGGGCCCGTTCTTAGGAAGAACGGGATCAGCGAATCTGGGGCAATCGAGCCCCGGTTTCGAGCTGTGGCTATTCTTGCCATGGATGTTGCATATGGTTCTTGACCTCGACTTCTCTGGGCTTCGGTTTTCTCAGTGTCAATTTCCTTCCCCACGCCCCACCCCCCCCCCCCCCCCCCCCCCACTACTCAGCACAGGTCCCATCATTTTCCTCAGCGAGCAGCTGGCCCTTTGGACCCCTGGCATCCCACCTGGGATTCAACCAGCTCAGCCCAATCCTGCCTAGCCCAATCCACCTACTCCTTCCCGGCCCGGCCCAAGCCAACCCTATTCCAGCTCGGTCTGTCCCCGGATAGTCCTCCCAGGCCAGTCCAGCCCAGCAGTGTTTTGCCCAGTCCCCGCTCAACCCCAGTCCAAGCTCAACCGAGCTCGCCCTTCCCCCCTGCGCCAGAGCAGATGTGTCTCTTCCCCAGGTTGCTGCATGGTGGCAGTCTCTACTCCCTTCAAGCAGCCACCTGGAGAATCCAGCCAGAGACTCACAGAGAAGGCCCTGTGCCACCCCCCTAACACACACACACCTCCCCCCTCCCCTGCACCCGCCCTGCCCCTAGCTCACAGGAAGCAGGAGCGGGGACGGAGAAAGCTAGCAAGCGGTGGTAGGCAGCGTGGTCACCGGGAGTGGGACAGGTCTCTGCCGTCCGTCCCACGTGTCACTCACAGTTACGTAATTGCTGCGTGACTCCTGCTTTCCTAAAACCGGGTTATGCAAAAAAACCCTCTCGCACCCACTAATTTCTTTCCCTCGACGCAGACGTAATGTAACAATGTAACAAGTGTGCTGTGGGCTGCCCCGGGGAGCCCAGCGCAGCGGCTCAGCGCCCCTACCCAGCTGCCTGCCTCATGCCAGCTGCCTCCCGCTTCCTGCAGCAGGTAAGGGGGGGGCGGCCTCAGGCTGGGGCAGGCTGGGTGGGTGACCCCACCAGGGAAGCTGGTGGTTTAGGGACTGGATCTTGCTTTCTGGCTCTCAGATGCCTTGGCTTTCTCCATTTCAATTTTGATTCTTCTTCCAAATTCCCTTCTTCTTTCCTCTCTTTTCCCCCTTCCTTCCCTCTCTGTCGTCCCCTTTCTCAACTTAGAGCAGAACTTTTCCCCAAGCCTAGAAATGACATTGCTACTGAGGGGCACTTTCTGGGACCGAGTTCTGCCCGTGGAGCCACAGTTCCAGGTAGCGCCATTCCCTCTCCCGCCGAGACCTCTTTGGGATCCGGGGCATTCCTCCAGGGCAGGAGAGTGTCCAGAGAATGCCAAGAGCCTGGCCCTCTGAGTTAATTCAGTCTCTAGTCCATTCCATTGTCAGCCAGTGAGCCAGCCAACCAACCAGGCAGCCAACCGCAGGCCGAGGCTGGCCCCGCAGCGCGGAGACAGCTGTGACTCGGACCTTCTTCTGCACCCACTTATGCTATGCCCCAGGCCTGGTGAAGGAAGGTGGCCATCAAACCGAGAATGCTACTTCGCCGCACATTTCCCAACTCTGGGCCACCACTCCCATCTTACTGTTCTCCCTTTCCCTTCTTCCTCTGGTGGGTTGCATCTGCTTGGCCAGGGAGGGAAGAAATTTGGCAGCCGCTGAGGCCTTGGGCAAGATCTGGGTTGGGCTGGCATGGTCCTCTGATGCGAGCAAGACTTGGAGGACGAGGGACGAGGCTGATGGTCAGGGCCAGGTTCAGGAGAACTCGACGCCTCCATTGAGAGAAAAGCTGGCTCTGGCCAAACTTCAGTCAGCCTTCTTCCTGCCTAGAGAGACTTGTGGGAGCTAGCGGAAGGAAGAGTCAGGGAGACTTCCCCAGCCCGTTGCCGGCTGCCGCAGTCTGGCATCTGCCCAGGCGGCGGGAAGTCAAATGAACCAGTCACTGAGAGCCGTTCAGGCAAAAGTTGAGAACTGGAACGGCATCACTGAATGGAGACATTGGCTCCGGAGGATGGGGCTGGGCCGGGAGGCTGGTCCCCGATGCGTTCAAAGCAGGACCTAGGAGCAGCGAGGCCTAGTCAATCAATCATATTTAGTGAGCACTTCCTGTGTGCAGAGAATACTGTAATAAGCAGCATTGCCTAGTGGATAGAACACGGGCCTGGGAGTCAGAAGGATCTGAGTTCTAATCCTGGCTCCGGCTCTTGTCTGCTGTGTCACCTTGGGCTGGTCGCTTCACTACTCTGTGCCTCAGTTATCTCATCTGTTAAATAGGGATTAAGAGTGTGAGCCCCATGTGGGACAGGGACTGTGTCCGGCCCAATTTGCTTGTATCCTCCCCAGTCCTTAGTACAGCTCCTGGCACATAGTAAATGCTTAACCAATACCTCAATTATTATGATTATTATCATTATTATTAAGCTCTTGGAAGGGTACAATATGACAGAGTTGGTGAAAGAGTGTGGCCCTGGGAGTCACGAGACCTGGGTCCTGATCTTGGCTCCACCACTTGCCTGCTGTGGGGCAAGCTACTGAACTTCTCTGTGCCTCCGTTTCCTCATCTATAACTATGGGGATAAAATACCTGTTTTCACCTCCCTCTTAGATTGTGAGCCCCACTGTGGAACGGAGACAGTGTCTCATCTGCTTATCTTTGATCTACCCCAGCCCTTAGCCCAGTTCTTGGCCCATAGTAAGTGCTTAATAAATACCGTCATTATTATAACTATCTTTGATAATAATAATAAAAGAAGACTTCTCTTACTGGTTGGAGCTCATTTAGCTTCAGACCACCCCGATTGAGTGGTTTTAGTCATGGCCTGGAAGATTGACAAAACCCAAGGCTATCCACTCCACAGGATCGGCCCGGCCCTGAGCTGCCCAAATTTACCTCCCCCACCAGCTCCCTTTCTGCCTCACACCCCTCCTCCCTCTGACCACAGCGGAACCAGAAAAAGAGTCATCCACTTCGGAAATGGCTTAACAAGAGGAAATGGGTTTCAAGGACTGAGGAGGGACGTAGTATAGGCATTAGGGCAAACCTTGCTAACTTTGGATGTGAGATATTGGAATGAAGATACTAGGTTCCCAGTGGAGGAATTTCCTTCTATGGGTAATCTAGATGACCTTGGGAGGGCCCTTTTAGCCAGAAGATTCTCTTTTGCAGTGCAATAACTGTCGTTTCCAGCACAGACTGCTGATGACCCAGCTCTGTGTCCCAAGGCTTGATGAGCTGGAAAGCCAGCAGGGGAGCAGAGGAAAGGGGGTGGGGGGTGGGGAGGAGGGGAAGTGGAGAGAGAGAGGGCTGGGAGAGAGGGAGTACAGACATGAGTCACCTCCCTGGGTTTGCAGCGAGCAGGTTCCAAGGAATCACTCTGCTCATTTCTGGAGAGCTCTCAGGGTGGAGGAGGGGAAGAATAAAGTGCTGAGTGGAAACTGGGTTAGATCTATGCACAGACACTCTGGCATCCAGTGGGAAGATACCCTCCTTAGGGATCACAGCTTTGTGAGCAAACTGAGGTGGTGACCCCCACGAGCTGCCATTTAGGTTAGCAGAAGAGCTTCTCTGTTCCTCCCCTGCCCCAATCCTCTATCGTTCGAGAAAGTCGTTTTTGGTCCTGGAACACTGTGATGGTCACTCAAGCTTGACCCAAATATGGAAGTATGGGGGGAAACTTCAGAAATCTCCAGAACAGAGAGAAACTCATTCCAGAGGACCCCTTCCTGAGGGAAAGATCATTTGCGTAAATACCAGATACTTAGCTGGTGGGTCCACTGGGGACACGCAGCTAGTCATAGGGAAAAATTGAGAAAAATCAATCACCCATATTTATTGAGCACTTACTGTATGCAGAGCATTGTACTAATCAGGTGGGAGAGTTCGATATAACAGAGTTGGTAGACATGTTCCCTCCCCACAACAAGCTTACTAGAGGGAGAGGGAGAGGAAAAGAGGAGGTGGAGGTAGTAAACTGAGGAAAAGAAAGTCTTAGGTCTTTTGAAGAGCTGGGACTAAGCGATCCCTGGGAGCAGATGCAGGAGAAAATGCTCTCCTAGTTGGGATACTGAGGCTGAGATGGCTAAGGAGCGAGCTCCAGAGTTAGGGGAAAAGTGATCAGGTGGATCAGCAGCAGTTTCACCCTGGCATCTGAGCATCCTGAGGGAAGGATTCAGAGAGGATGAGCCAGTAACCCAGGATTCTCTGAGAGAGCCTGAAGGGAAGGGACCAGAAGAGCATGGGGACCAGGTGCTGGTGGGAAAGAAGGGAGGCTCTGGGGAGAGGAAACGCGTTCGAGGAAAGGGAAAGCCGCTTGGGTATCAGAGTTCTTTTACACTTTGTAATTGAATTGACTTGTTAAAAATCCTTTCTGTTTGCTTATAAAAAAACCAGGAGAGCTCTAACCTCCATGCCTGTGTTGGAAGGGGAACTCGGGTGACTCTCGGGTGCCGCTGGGATGCATTTGCCTGGGAAATTGAAGGCGAGGAGGGTGGTGAGGCTGCTCCAAACTTTCTTCAGCCAACCTCGGGATGGGGGTGGCTGACAGGACTCCAAACTGCCACTTGACTGTTTGGGGGTGCTTACCTGAGAGGCAAGGGGTGGCGGTAGCAGCCAAAGGGGTGCAGGAGTGGGGTTTGGTTGATGGAGGTCCCCGATTTTTGCCGGTTCCTGGAAGAGATACACACACACACACACACACACACATACACACACTAACACACTCGCGCTTTGTCAGAGCCCGCCTGAGGGCTCTGAAGCAGACACAGCCATACTTTCCTGATAAAATTCCCATCTGGCTTGATTGAAACTACTTTCTGCAAAAGTGCCATAACCAGGCCTGCTTCAAACCCCAAATTCCTTCCTAGACTCTGCAAGGCTCTGTTTGCTCATCAGCACCAACTCACATGGCTCACCTGTATTAGACTTGGACTTAGCCCAGGATGAGCTTTCAACTTGCTGGAGCAGGGCTGATGAAGAAACGCTCGGGCCCCTGAAACATACCGAGCATCTCCCGGGTACAGGCTGGCTCAACCCTTCTGCCTTTCTGGGGCTCTTTTGGAGTTCTTGCCAGAAAAACAGGCTCTAGCTGGGTTTCTCGCTCTATCTTGAAGTCTCAAAATAAAGGCAAGAAAAATTCAGCTAGGCAGAAAAAGAACAAGCCTCTTTCATTTCCAGTGAACCATTCTTGTGCTGAAGACTGAGGAGTTATTGTGGAATCAAATTTCCCAGGGCCCCCAGAGTGTCTTCTTTAAGGATGGGGAAACTGAGTCACGGCAGAGTACCAGGAGGAGATCCCATTCCCGGTTGATTAGACCTTTGACCTACCTGCATCCTCTAGCCAAGCTGGGATTGACCTTGCCCTGCCCTCCTTGGGGTGGGGAAGATGGGAATATCAGGTCTGGACTGTAAAATCATTGTGGGCAGGGAACATGTCTACCAACTCTGTTAATATCATACTCTTCCAAGTGCCGTGCCCTTCACACAGTAAGTGCTCAATAAATTCCACTGACTGATTGATGCTCCAGTGAAAGTGGAGGAAGTGGAGGGGAAACAGGGCCAGAGATAATAATAAAGTTGGTATTTGTTAAGCACTTACTATGTGCAGAGCACTGTTCTAAGCGCTGGGGGGGATACAGGGTAATCAGGTCATCCCAAGTGAGGCTCACAGTTAATCCCCATTTTACAGATGAAGTAACTGATGCACAGAGAAGTTAAGTGACTTGCCCACAGTCACACAGCTGACAAGTGGCAGAGCCAGGAGTCGAACTCATGACCTCTGGCTCCAAAGCCCAGGCTCTTCCCACTGAGCCACGCTGTTTCCCTGAAAACGATCGACCACGAAGGGACTCGAACCCTCAATCTTCTGATCCGAAGTCAGACGCCTTATAATAATAATAATGTTGGTATTTGTTAAGCGCTTACTATGTGCCGAGCACTGTTCTAAGCGCTGGGGTAGACACAGGGGAATCAGGTTGTCCCACGTGGGGCTCACAGTCTTAATCCCCATTTTACAGATGAGGTAACTGAGGCACCGAGAAGTTAAGTGACTTGCCCAAAGTCACACAGCTGATAAGTGGCCGAGCCAGGATTTGAACCCATGACCTCTGACTCCAAAGCCCGTGCTCTTTCCACTGAGCCACGCTGCTCCATTAGGCCACGCGGTCCTGCCCCCTAGAGATGTCCTGCCCACTAGAGATCACACTAGAGATGTCAGTCCTGTCCCCTCTCACCCTGAGTTTATCCGGACTAAAGGCCTAATCTATCCAGTCGGTCCTCCTAGGGAAGCTTCCCAACCCCCACTCCACCTGCTCTCCCCAACCACAATTAACCTAGATGTTCTTCTCTAGCTCTATCATGGCCTTCCTAAGGTGCAGCAAGCAGGACTGCACACAGTCTTCCAGGTGTGGGTGAACATTAGTTTGATAGGGGCAGCACGGTGCCTTGAATTTGGTGGTTTTTTCTCCCTTTCCTGATGGTGCCCGGAGGGGCAATAAATGTGTACTGTCAAGCAGGAAGGCAAGAGGCAGAGCTTGGTGTGGGACTCCTTTCTCTATTAATCAAAGTGAGGACACCAGAGGGGAAAATAGGCTGGAAGGACCTGCAAAAGAGCATTTAGTTCAGTCCCCTCCATCCAATGGCCCAGAGAGACTGCTGTCTATTTTTTCTTTGGCTAAAATCTCCAAGGGAGGAAGTTGCCCAATCTCCTTTGGTAGCAAACTCCAGGACAACTGACTGAGAATAGCCTGAGGGGGTTCGCAGTCAGGTGGTGCCAGAGGCCCCCAGACTCATAGTCCACCTTCCTTAATGTCTCTGTTCCTGCTGGGTGGATGTTCCCTCTCCGCCCCACTGCAGGCTCTGGGTAAAGTCCCTTCGGGGACACTTTGGGGTTATTGCCGAAAGCCTAGGACAATGAGACCTCAGCTCTGCCTGTCTGGCATTTGCCCAGGGGCTCCTTACCAGAGAAGGAATCAGTCATTTGATGGCATTTATTAAGTGCTTACTATGTGCCAAGCACTATAGTGGGCACTTGGGAGAGAACAAAACAGTAGAGTTGATAGACACCGTCGCTGCCCACAAGGAGCCTACAGTTTAGATTGGGGGGGACAGACACTAAAATGAATTACTGTTAGGGGAATGGGAGAATATAAGGATTTGTGAATAAAAGCTTGGAGGGGGGTGAGTATCAAGTTTCTTAAGGAGTACAGATCCAGGTGTAGAGGAAACACAGAAGGGAGGGTGAGTAGGAGAAATGACGGTCTAGTCAGGGAAGACCTCTTGGAGGAAGTATGACTTTGGTAGGGCTCTGAAGGTGGGAAGAGAGGTGGGCCGTTAGATATGAGCGGCAAGTCTAGTGGAAAGAGCACAGACGTGGGAGTCAGAGGTCCTGGGTACTAGTTCCAGCTCCACCACTTGCTGGCTGTGTGACCTTGGGCAAGTCCCTCAACTTCTCTGAGCCTCATTTTTCTCATCTGTAAAATGGGAGGTCGGTATCTGTTCTCCCTCCTACTTAGACTGTGAGACACATGTTGGACAGGGCCTGTGCCTTTTCTGGTTATCTTGTCTACCCCACTGCTTAGTACATTGCTTGGCACATAGTAGCACTTAACAAATACCACAACTGTTACTTGATTCTCTCCCTTCAGCCACCTGGCACCCCTTCTCCCCACCATTTCAGCTTTGAACCTCCCAACTTGTGTGCGGCTCCTTAGGTCAGCCGTGGTTTTGGTGGTGGCTTGGACCTCTGGAGTCTCTCCAGAGAGTGGAGGGTCAGAGCTGGGGCTGTTTTGAAAGGCAAGGTGTAGTGTGTTCTTCCAATGTAAGATGTTATCACCCTACATGACGCATCTTGCCAGCATTTCTCCGTTATCAGTACGGCTGTTTGTTCTTCCAACTCTGCCCTAGCTGGCCCCTCTGTGAACCAGGCAGAGGGCAGGAAGCTTGGGCTCCAGGCATCACCAAGACCAAAACAGAAGATAGAGTGGAATAGGGGCAAAAACAGGTGTGTACTGGTGAGGGAGGGGCCCCAAATCCTGGGGTATTTGTATGAGTAAGTGCCCATGCTTATCTGGGCATCTGAAAGGAGTTGCTACACCTCTGGGTCTCTAGGTGTCCAGCCGCATAGAAACCCAGTAGTTGTATAAGGAGATCACACAATTACTGTTCACCACATCCCACAACACCAGGATGAGGGGACGCCCATTAATGGTTGAAGGTGATAGATTCAAAACAGACAAAAGAAGGCACTTCTTCACCCTATAGGCTGGTAAGCATATGGAATTTTTTCCTACTGGAAGTGGTGCAGAAGAGGGGTGTGGACAAAGTCACAGATGAATGTCCACAATGGCTTGTGAGAAGGAATGTTCAGGAGGTAGAGAGGAAAAGTTAGGGATGTTCCATGCCTCATTCCTAACAAAGGCTATAGAGGTATGCAGGCGGCCATCACGTGGTGCTTCCGGGTGCCACTACTGAAGACAGAACCTGGGTGGGGTGTACTGACCACTGGTCTGGAGCCAATTATGACATTGCTCTCATGGTCTGATGAATGTTTTCTCTGGGTCTCAGTTAAGTCCCTCTCTAAATGAGAGCAAAAAGGAAGATCTACTCAACAGGGATGTAAATGTGTGAGATATGGCAGTGCGGATGGCAGGATCCGCTTCTCAAGGAAAAAAAGTGATACCGAAAATGTCATTGGAAAGATCGAAATCACCCCTCAGGAGCCAATTTGATATTCAGTTTCCAACCTTCAGTGACATTTTTTTGTTCCCACTGCTAGGTCTGATTGCTTTATTTAAATGAATGTCTTGGCCATTAAGCTAGGGAGACAATGCAGAGAGAGAGAGAAAGAACACAGAAGGCCCTTTTGCTGTGCGAAGTTTTCTTGATCTCTCAGCTCTCCAGTTTGATTTTCTAATCTGAGTGCAGCATGTCAACGACACCCAAGCCTGCCCTAATGCCCAGGGGCACTGTCCGAGTTGGGGGCTCTGCGCTTACCGGTTGAGAGCCCTTGGAGGGGAAAGCTTCTGTTGAAACCCAGCAACTTTCTCAGCCCCTTTATTGCCCATCAGGCATTCTGTTCCTTTCATTTCCCAATAATAATAATGATAATAATCATAATGATAATAATTGTGGTATTTGTTAAGCGTTCACTATGTGCCAAGCACTGTTCTAAGCCCTGGGGTAGATACAAGATAATCACGTCCCACATGGAGCTCACACCTAATCCCAATCGTCTGGCTCCACCCTGACTTGGGCACCTTTGTCTTCTTGAGTGGTCTCTCCTGTTCTGCCCAGCCACCTTCTGAGGGTCAGGGCCCTTTTGGCTTCTGGTGCAGGCTCCGCTGTCTTTCTGCCAGTCCCCAGGTAGTGTCTCCTCTGAGGGCCTCAGTTTCTCCTCTCCTCCCCAGTTAGGAGTCCCGAGGAGAAATGAGGTTATGGGTCTGATGCCGCTTGGAGTTTCTCAGAAGGTCTCAGAATCCAATGCCTCCAGAATGCACTGAGGGAAACCGCTCTGGGATGATAGTCACATTACTTGCCCAGTCCTGCTTTAAGGAGCTAAACACTTCTTTGCATCCTACAGCATCCTCTAATTGCTCCGTCCCTATTTCACAGATGGGGAAACTAAGGTTTATAAAGGCCAAAGGGTCACCCTTGGATCCCAGAGAGTCAGTCGGTCGGTGACAGAGGAGGCCTAGGTGTCCGATCTCCAGGTCACTGCCCGATTCCCTTTCAGTAAGTCGACATGATGATGAGGGAGGCCGCTGAAAGTAGGAAATTCATTACAGGCCTCAAGTCTATAAAGGGAAACCATGCAGACCAGCTGGTCTCCATCGCTGCTAAGGACCGGATGGAGGAAATGGGTTGAGATCACAGCAGGGGGGATAGCAGTTCGCTTTAGGAACCCCTTCTAAGGGGCTGGAGTGGCTTCTTGCCCCTCCCTTAATGAGGCTGAATCACTGAGGTTGGTTCTGGTTGCAACTGGGTCTGTCCTGCCTCGATGGTGATAGGATGAGTTAAATTTAGGTGGGTGGAGGCAGAGGGTGGGGGTTAACTGCATGACCAGTCGGCCAGGTGGGGAAACACCTCCCTGACCCCCCGAAGCGCCAGCTCTCGCTTCAGCATGAGGCCTTGGACTAAGGAGAGAAATGGCATCGATTCCTGGGTATAGGTGTTTGGAGGAAGTTCCGCAACTCTCATGTGTAATAGAGATGGCTATCTTTCCGGAGATTGCATATATACTAACCTCAGGGTAATCTTCATAAGCAGCTGCCCCGGGCACAACAGGTACTGTCATAGTCCTTGATTTTATTCTGGGGCAAATCACGCTGTTCAGTCCCCGAGGCTGGGCTGACTCTTTCTCCCTCATTTTCCCAGGAACCCTTGACGGGAGAAGGGGCAAGCACAGAAAGGACCCTTCTCACCCCAGTACAGGTGAAGAGAGCAGGCAATCAGCCAGCCAGTCGGTGAAAATTGAGCACCCAATGAGGGCAGAGTTGTGTTCTAGGTGCCAGGGGAAGGGGCAGATGAAGGAGTAGGCCAAACCCCTGCGTACAAGGAGGCAGGACAGACCCAGACACATCCAGAACCAACCTCAGCGATTCAGACATTTCCACTAGAGCTCACTGGGTTGCTTGTGACTGGAGCCAGTGAAGACTTCCTGGAGGAGGTGAGTCTTGAACAGGATTTTAAAGGCAGGGAGGAGCAGTCTGTCAAGAGGAGTGGGGAATACAGAGGTGGCGTGGCGGAGGGAGGGGTGTGACCGATGGCGTGGAGGTGGGAGAGTCCTGTGTAGGGATGGCTGGCTGGAGCAGAGAGCGTGAGCTGAGGGGTATAGGGGAAGTTTGGTAAGGGAGGAGCCTTGAAAGGTCACATCTCTTCCAAGAAACCTTCCCCGATTAAGCCTATTTTCCCCGGCTCCCTCTCCCTTCTGCGTCATCAATGCACTCCGATCTGTGACCTTTGGGCATTTGATATTTGCCCCACCCTCGGCCCCACAACACTTATGTAATAGATCTTTAAATTAGCTATCATGAATTATTCATTCATAATAATGCCTGTCTCCCCCTCTACACTTTGAGCTCGTTATGGGCAGGGAACGTGTCTACCAACTCTGTTATATTGTTCTATCTCAAGCGCTTAGTACAGTGCTCTGCACACAGTAAGGGCTCAATAAATACCATTGATGATGATCAATGATGAAAGGGATGGTCAGGATTTGATTTGATTTGATTTATTTGATTTGATTTAATTTGATTCTAGAAGCAGTTGGGAATCATTGGGAGCTTCTGAAAGGAGTGGTGCATAGCCAGATCAACCCTGAAAGAAGAGTCTTGCTTCAATGTGTAGGATTGTGAGCGGGGAGAAGAGGTAGCCAGAAAGTCTAGTAAGGCGACTGTTGTGATAGGGAGGGCCTGGCCTAGGTCAGTGGCTGTGGGAATGATGAGCAAAAAAAGAGAGGACCTGGGAAATAAAGACAAAATTCTCACCTAAACCCACCGAAGGTCAGAGTCAGATCTGCTTTGAGGAGAGGGAGTGCCGGGGAGGGTGGGTAGAGTGTTAGGTAAAACTGTCTGACTAAAGTTTGGGGAAACAAAGGTTTGTGAGGAGAATGGAAGGTTGGGAAGACAGTCCAGAAGCCTTCTCCTCTTGAATTTTGACCAAGATCCACGGTAAAGGGGGCAGAGAACCTGTCTCCCAACTCTGTTTATACTGTACTCTCCCAAGCACTTCTGCAGTGCTCCGCACACAGTAAGCACTCAATAAATACCACTGATTGGTCGATTGATCGATTGGAGGGATTTCTGTCTCAGAGTTATGTCTCCCCTTTGGGAAATCTCTCTATACGAGAACCCAGAGTGGGATGGCTTTGGTTGGTTCTCGTGGGCTCTGGTGAGAGTGTGCCACTCTGTGGGTAACACCTGGTGAAATCCTAGTTCTGAAGAACTGCTACTCGCTCTGGGTGGGGAGACTGATCCGGCTGAACTGGGAGGGGCAAAAGCAAAGGTGTGAAAAGATCCAGCAGCTTCATCAAGTCTTCAAAAGCAACCGTGTTTCCTGTGATGGTGACTAAAAGGGAAACCTCTCTCAGAGAATCTCAATCTCTCCGAAATAAGGAGAGATGAGTTCTCAGCAACTTCGGGCTGGTGAGGATGTCAAGCCAGAAAAGAAAAAGCAAAGCACACGGGGAAAACCTGAAACTAGAAATGATTTAATGAGCCCTGCTGACGTCTCAGGGCTTTTCAAAAGGAAAAAGGAGAGGGAACCCCCTAAAAGTGAATGAGTGAAAGAGAGAGACTGTGTGAGCAACAAGAATTAAACACATACACAGCACCACATAGAGTCAAAGTCCCAAACGCAATCACACACAGACACGCACACGCATATGCACACACATTTACACACACACGCATACGCACTCACGCACACACTCACAGACACTCACACGTACATCCCATCTGCTGCTGCTGTTGACTTTTTTGGCCTTTAAAGGAGTGGAATGGAGAGGGGATTTGGGGGAGCAGAGCTTCAGACGGCTCTCCTGTCTGAACAATGTCAGGGGAAACAACTTAGAACATGGCAAGCCAGCACTATTCTTTTCACTGGGAAAGCCCAGAGACCTCAAGGAACAGAGGTCTGTCAGGAGTTGAAGTTTGAAGTCAGGAGTTGAAGGGATGGAGATCTCAGTGGTTGTCCTCTCCTCCTGCTTCCTCCACAAAAGCCTCAGGAGGTGGTCACGCTGTCCCCTGACCACCCAACTGGGAGCTTGCAGTAGAGCGGACCGTTCCAGGGGAGGAACGGCTCTTCATGGTAAGACTTCTCAGCCTGTTTATTTTCTAAAAAGTAAACTAAAATGGTGCAGAGAGGGTAACCAGGATGATCCATGGGAGGGAGGTGTGTTAGTGAATAAAATAAATAATAATCGTGGCATTTGTTAAGCACTTACTCTGTGCCACACACTACACTAAGCACTGGGGAAGGTACAAGTTTATCAGGGAGAAGCAGCATGGCCTCGTGGTTACAGCACGGGCCTGGGGGTCAGAAGGTCCCGGGTTCTAATTCTGGTTCTGCCACTTGTCTACTGTGGGACCTTGGACAAGTCACTTCACTTCTCTTTGCCTCGGTTCCCTCATCTATAAAATGGGAATTAAGACCGTGAGTCTTATGTGGGACAGGGACTGTGTCCAACCCGATTACCGCGTATCTACCCCAATGCTCAGGACAGTGCCTGGCACAGAGTAAGTACTTAACCAATACAATTATTATTCTCAGGTCAGGCACTGCCTCTGTCCCGATATTCTCATGCTAGACTGAGAGAGGACATGATCAAAAGTTGAGCCAGGGGAAATTTAGACTTGTTGTTCACCATATCCCCCAAATGGCAGGAAACATTTCTTCACCCAGTGGGTGGTAAGCCTAGGAGAGCCAAATAGCCCCAAAAGATCAGTAGGTTCCGGAGGGGTTTGGATGAACTCATGGCTGAGTTAGAGATGTTCGATGGCATATCGCAAACCATGAGGATGGTTATCCGGGAAGGCAACCGTCACATGGTGTCTCCAAGCATCTTGTTGCTACTGTCGGAGGCAGATCCTGGACTAGGCGGACCATGGGTCTGACACTGGATGACATTGACAGTGGTCTGGTGTTTCTTAACTGGAAACAAGGAAAAAACCCTCCCTGAGTAAGGCTCAGTCGCTCTTGAAGATCCTGGAAAGGGGCAGTGAATTCCCAAAGTGAGTCCAGTGTTTTGGCTCCTCCACCGCCTGCCTCCCCACTGAAGACCAGCACTGAGGAGGTGAGTCCGGACCTAGGTTAGCCTGGATGGGGATGGGGAGAGGGGGGCACCCTGGACCAGGGTCATCCCTGCCCCAGGATTCCAGATTTATTCCAGAGCCAATGGTGGGGTTTTGATCCATAGCAGACTGGGGCCGGGACTCTGGTTTTCTTGCCCCCAAACTGATTTCTTTGCCACTTCAGCAAAGCAACCATTGCTTCCCCCCAGTCCTGAGACAGGAAGCAGGATTCTAGGTCCCACAGCCCTCCTCACCTCTTTGCTTGGCTGGATTAGCAGTTTTGCCCTGTCCTGCCCTGCCAGCCCAGCCCTGCTCCTGTCCCCACCTGTACCCTGTCCTTTGGCATCAACCCCAAGGTCGTCAGGAGGCTTTCCGATGCCTGGGGGAGATCTCTACGGGCTGTTCAACCGTGCTGCTGATTCAGGGAAAGGCTGCCATGACTTCAAAATGATTGAAGCTGAGCCCTGGGTTCATCGGTCACCCGCTGGAGTTTTGAAAAGATCCCTGTGGTGCTTGCTTCCCCAGCTCAGTCCAAGATCATGGTGTGGGGGTGGAATGGCTGACCACGGGGCTGTAGCTCATGGGGCCAAAGTTTTTTGGTGGGGGTCTCTGAGGACCAGTTTTCCTATCAAAGACTGAATCGCAACCTGGTTGGAGACTTCCCTCTCCCTCCTGTCCTTAGCAGAAGTCATCTTGTCCATCCCCCGCCTCTCAGTCGGACTGCGCCTGAATCCTTTCAGGCAGGATGGCTCCATTCTTTTGCTTTCTCTGAAATGGCAGGGTCTGGCAGGCAGGGACTATGGCTTGTAGAGTCAATTTCTTTGTTTGGGGGACTCAGATCACCAGGACAGGGGGAGAGAGGCAACACAGTGCAGACTAGCACAGTCCTTGGAGATGACTAAGAGCTGTGGAAATGCCTAGATGGGACTCCACCTGTTCCCTAGCCCAGCACAGGCTGGGGTCTCGGGGGCAACTCCGTCGTTCAAAAATGTGATTTCAGAGGGTAAAAAGGAGCGATGTAAATTTGCCCAGATTGCCTGGCCTTCACCCTGGAGGAAAACAGCCACCTACAGTGAAGGTTTTTGAGTCACAATTTTGTGAAACCACATAATACAGGGATTGGAGCTTAGAAGACACACAAAGAAAGAAAGAAAAGAAAAACAGGAAAGAGGGAGGGGAAACCACACTCTGCCTGATTACTCTGGTTGGGGGGGGGGGTCACTGCTAAACCCTGTAGTGAAGATTTTTCCATATGTAATTGCTCAGTTAAGAGCGGCAAGCAGCTTTGCAATCTTCCTGCCTCGGGGATTTTGTTTGAACTAATTCTGGGGTTTTGGTTAGCCTGTATCAGTTCTCAAACATGTTTTTATCTCCTCCATTTCCTAAAGCCCCATGCATCCCACTCTCTGGCTAGAAAGAAGGCCATAGTAGTACAAAACAATATTGGATCCTTACTCCACTCCGATCCCAAGGGCAACTCTTAACTTCCTTTCCCCAAAAGGTCTAAGCTCCTCCGCTAGATGGTAAACTCCTTGAGGGCAGGGATCGCATCTACTTACTCTGCCGAACTCTCCCTGGCAATTTAGTCCAGTGATCTGCCCAGAGTAAGAGCTCAACAGAAACCACAGATGGATTGATGGATAGAACTGAGCTCCTGAGGATCTCCCTCCCAGCCTTGGGCTCCCAAGCCTGCCCCCAAGAGACAGACAGAAGGCAGGATAAAGCATGCCAGAGGTGGCCGCTCTCTTTAGCCCCATTTCTGGAGGGGGGCCCGCTGGATCCTGGCAAATGAGAAGATACCAGAAAAATTACAAGACCGTAGGTCTCCCCTGACTGCACTGAGGGAGGGGGGAGGGGAATCACGGAGTCTGGAGAATTCTGTTGGATTTCTCCCCAGAAGGCTTTCCTCCTGGAGTGAAGTGCAAAATAAGACAATAAGAGAGAAGAGGAGTCAGTAGCCTTGGCCGAAGAGGAGTGCGGTGGGCTGCATTGGGCGGGGTGCTAGTCCAGCACTTGCAGAGAGAGCACCGGGTAGACAGGAGAACCTCAGCCAAGTGACATACCACTGGGCCCGCCGCAGAGCCGGCCCCAGGAACTGTGATGTCAGCATGTCCTCCAGACTGACAGAGCACTTGGGGCTTTTCTACCCAGCCAACCCTGTACCCCTCTGCCCTGCTATTGCCCCGGGGAGCTCAGCACCACTGAGCCCTCAGCCCTCCTCCCAGGCGGCAGCTATCAATTTGGTTTGTCCACTAAATGTCTGCAGACAGCAGAGTGCTTTGACCTCTCTTATCAGCAACTGACTGTCAGAGGGAGGAGTGAGCGAGTGAGTGAGTGAGTGAGTGAGTTTCCTGGAGAGAAGCCCTAAACTTTGATTGGGACCCGTTTTCAGTTTTGTTCTTGCCCCTGGCTCCATGAAAGGGCAACTAACAGAGGCAGAGGTGAGGCTGGCTGGACGGAAATGGGCCCTCCTGGTCCAGGCCCTCCAGGGCTTCCCGAAGCTGTTCTGGTTGGTGGCAGGAGCCCAGCGGGCTTGGCCTGTGTGCCCCGCTGGGGTGTGCACAGGACCTCAGAGATTGGACAGCAGTCAGCACCTTCTCCTCATCTGGTCTAGCTGGTCAGCTCCCCTTTAAAGCAGTTAATGAGAAGGGTCCGAGGGATCGGGCCTACGTTTGGCGGGACTAAAGTCTGAAAACATCTGACCTGCCCTTTCCTGGCTGCCCTCAGTCCCAGCCTCAGGACCACGGAGTGATTGGGCCCGCTCCAGATCCGAGCACGATGGAAAGGGAGCCTGGACCTCATTTTCAAGAGGCGGCAGAAGTCCTCAACCCGAGCAGTCCTTACTAACCTAGCCCAGGCTAGACTGGGGAAACACAGAAGGGGGGAGTTTTCCCTGATCTTCAGTCCCCTCTACCCTCCCCCCTCCTGCCCCCAAATACAGCTAAAAACCAGCAAACAGTAAATGAAGAGACTGATCTCTGACCACAGGAAGGCAAACCAACCAGCTTCTCAGATGCTGTATTCTCTAAATAAACTATCACCTCCCCCATCTCCACTGAAACAGTTCCTGTGAAAGAGATAACAGCCGACACCAGAGTGGTGCTGCTTTCAACTAGCAGGAAAGTACAGTGATGAGAGCCCCCCTTTTCCCCTCCTCAGCACTTGGGACCTGACCTGAGCCCGCTGCAATGCTGACCCCCCCACCCCCAAACCCCACCCCGAGCCTAGGGTAGAAGCGGTGGGAGAAGGGAGGGAAGAATTCGAAGTTAAATTTCTCAACAACTGAGGGAGGAGAATCCAGGACTACAGTTCCCAGGGTCCCGGTGATGGTCTTATCATTTCATTCTGACCAGACGACTCAGGGCACAGCTTCCTGGGTAGATACCTGGCTTTGCCCAAGAGCAGACACAGATACTGGCATGGACAGTATCACGGACATTGGGATTCGCAGGTACATGGGCTCCTGGTTGCAGGACCCTTAACACATGCAGAGTCATACGCAGAGACACACGGGGCTCATTCTGAAACAAACATACATACACGTTCACAAATACATTCCCAGATTCATATGGGGATCCCGGACACGTGGGCCCAGTCCCAGGCACAATCAGACATGTCGTCACAGGTATGTCCGCCCAGACACACATGAAAACATACAGAGATACATACGCAGAGCCGTGACATGGAAACAGACAGCCCCACAGCACTTCGGTACATATCGTTTTACTCGATTGCTTCCTCTACCTGTGATTTATTTGAATGTCTGTCTCCCCCACTAGACAGTACACTCCTTGAGGGCAGGGATCGTGTTAACCAACTCTTTTGCACTGTACACTCCCACGTGCTTAGTACAGTGTTCTGCACACAGTCAGCACTCAATAAGCACATATGTACATATTTGTAATTTTATTTTTTTGTATTGATGTCTGTCTCCCCCCACTCTAGACTGTGAGCTCATTGTGGGCAGGGAATGTCACTGTTAACTCTTGTATTGTACTCTCCCAACTGCTTAGTACAGTGCTTCGCACACAGTAAGTGCTCAATAAATTCAATGGAATGAATCAGTACCATCCACCGATCGATTGATCGGTTGATTGATGGACACATGCAAGGGTCCTATGTTTGGGGCTCACAGGACATTAAAGTGAGTAGCAGATTGTTCGGCCTGGCTTCAGAAAATGCCCAGGCACTTGTTGAGAAAAGATGGTTAACTGGGCTCATTCGTCTTTATCAATGCTGATTCAGGGAAGAACCCCCTGGGAGGACGTTTGAAAGAGTGAAAGGCATGACCCCTGCCCTCTCTGCTCTGGGAACGCTCCTATTTTTACAGTGTCTCAGCTGGAAGCACCGCTAGAATCGAGAGGGATCTCAACCAGTCATTGCCCACCCGGAGGCTGCCAACCAGATGAGCTGAGTGCCCTGGGCAAAGAGGGGTAGGGAGAGGGGATGGCGTTACAGGAACTAGCAGTCACTGGGGATGCTCAGATCTGCAGACTAGCCTCCAAATGAGTCTCTATTACTTAGCACTGATGCACCGCAGCCTGATACTTTTTTGCTACAGGGCTGTAGCCCCGCTCACTGCAGAGAGGAGGAAGGGGGAGATATGCAGAGACCAGGCAAGGTCGGGGTTGTCCAGCTAGCCCGGGTTAGAATGCCCTCCCTCGGGAGGCCCAGGGAGAGAGAACCTCACCTCGCCTTCAGCTTAGCTGCCCCCAAGAGCAGAGTGGGCATGCCTTTGACTTGAGACCCGAAAGCCCAGGCTGCAGAAAGTGTGTGACTGAGGTGCCCCTCCAGTTCCTGTGGGCAGAGGTAGGTAGGTAGCTGGGTGGGGTGGCAGTCTTGTGCACAGAGTCCATGGAGGAGCAAATGCTGCCAGGGCAGCGTGTGATGTGGGCAGTCTGCAGGTCCTGCCACAGCTACAAAGGGCAGTGACGGGCAGTTGTGCAGAAATCCCAGCACTTAGTACAGTGCCTGGAACGCAGTAAGTGCTTAATGAATACCATCTTTATTATTATTATTGTTATAATCATTAAGTACTTGTCTACCCCTCTTCCTCTCAGGGCCCTGGTCCATTTGTGCTATTCCTGCTCTGGGTTGGCATAGGGGTCTGCACCTTCCTCCCTCCACCTCCCTCTAGCTCTCAGTCCCCCACCTGCTGGCAGATGACCCTCTCCAGGTCGAGTGCAGTCTGAGAGTTTTCAAGGTTGGGCCAGCTCTACCTGATCCGTGCTGAAAAGAACCGGGGGGAAGGAAAATGCTGTGTGTGGCGGGGGGGGGGAAGACTCAGAGGTATTTGCAAGGGAAGGAATGAGCTAAGGGGATTTCTATGTTTTCTGACATTTGATGCTTAATATGCAAATGAACTCCTCTGACTTCTGAGTCAATTACTTGGGCCAGTTCTGAAACCAGTCTGCAGGCCTAAGCCAAATAGTCTGAGACTCGTGTTGGACGCCCTGGGCCGGAAGCACAAAGCACCTTGCCTGCCCCCTCTCCCCAGCCTCCCCCATCCAAGCCTCCTGGAACTTCCGTTCTTCTCTGCCTCTAGGCTCAAGCCTGGGCCTATGGCCACAGGAAGTGAGAGGAGCAGCCAGTCTTCCCTGTCCCCATGTCTTATCAATGATAATAATAATAATAAAACAATAATAATTATGATATTTGTTAAGCACTTCCTAGGTGTCAAGCACTGCTCTAAATGCTGGGGTAATCAAAGTAATCAGGTTGGACACAGTCCCTCTCCCACATGGGGCTCACTGTCTAAGTCAGAGATGGGAGATTTAATCTCCATTTTACAGATGAGGCAACTGAGGCACAGAGTAGTTCAGTGACCTGCTCGGGGTCACACAGCAGACAAATGGCAGGGCCAGGATTAGCACTCAGGTCCTCTGACTCCCAGGCCTGTGCTCTTTCCACTAACCCACACTGCTTCCCACGTCTTGTTCTCTCTCGGCAGGGCCGACCAGACTGGATCTCAGAGGGTGTGAGCAGCACCGCCACCCACCCCGCTCCAGAGCCCTGGCAGCGCCGTGGCTTGCATGCCAAGTGGCAGCTGACTCATCTGTGGACTGAACTCACGGACCCCGGGACAGCTGGAAATCCAGTCCCTTGTAGGTGAAGCCTTCCCGATTCCTACCTGGCTGAGCCATCCCCAAACCGTAAGGTGTTCCCAGTGGAGGTCTAGGTCTCTTACCCTCAAGCTAGGCAACTCTGAGAGAGGACAGGAGCTGAGCAAATCATCCTAATCCCTAACCTCCCTATCAGCATTTTTGAGTTCCTACTGGGTGAAGAGCACAGTTCTGAGCACCTACTGGGTGCTGGCCCCATGCCAGGTGATGGGGGTTCTTTCCACAGAAGTGGTGGAAGGGATCCCTGCCCTTGCCTAATGATCAAGTATACCATGGAGAACTAGAGTTAAAATTGCACAGTTCCCAAGCATGCCGAAGTGCCTGAGAGAGAGGATGGCACAACCAGGAAGTTGGCGTTGTTCTATAGAGCCTTTGGCCAGTGGGGGTCTGGGGGCTCATCCCGCCTGCCAATCCACAGGAAACTGGGCACTTGGTCGGGAGCCTGAGAATTCTCTGCAGAAATATGGTAGTTGTAAAACCAAGTTTACTTCACTTTACAAAGGCCCTAGGGAGAAAGCAACGGGCAAAGGCAGTGGGGCGGGGGAGGGGAGGGTGACATTGGAAGCCCAGCCCTGCCTGCCAACAGAGCAATGACCTTTGGGTGGTTGCCGCCTCAAGACGTTGGCATTACCAAGCCAGACTTCTCAGCCCCCAAATTCCTTGCATCCGTCGCCCCACTCCACTTCCATCTCACAGCTTGGAAGAGGAGGTGCAGGTGCGTGGGTGCAGGGAGCCACTGAGTAGAGACGTGGGTGCCACCAAGGATGGAAAGTTCCACTTCTGTTGCTTTTCGGTACCCTGGGGCCCAGGCTGCCAGTGTAAGGGGGCCACCACAGTGCTCCCACCAGAAGGGTAGCAGCTCTCTAACACACTCCTCTCCCCTAGGCTTGGCCTGAAAGGGGGCAAGACCAGGCGCTGGGGCAGGAGCTGGGGGCACGTAGAGCCATGGGGCTATACTCAGCAAGAGCGACCTTGTGGGTTGGAAAAGTCGAGGCTAGGTGGGAAGTTTCTGTCCTTCCTCCCTCTTCTCAGGGGGACAACAATCACTAGCTTCTAGAGCAGCTAATACCCGGTGAGATGGGATCTGGAGAGGTCATCTAGTCCTTCCCCGGGCTCCTCAGCTAGCCCCCTCAGACCACCGCTGGCTTGGTTCTTACAGCCTCCAATGGCGGCCTAGAACACTGTCCTCCTGCTGGGAAGTTCCCCCAAGGTCTAATTTAGATCGCTCCTGCTGCCCCGTCTTCTTCAGTGCTACCCGGGAAAAGCCGCTCCTTTCTCGCAGCCACCCAGTGTTCGCCAGCGAGGAACTTCTTCAGGGGCAGGAGCCCCCAGAAGCCTCTCAGTTGTTAATAAGGCGCCTGGCCAGGTTGGCCCCAAAGGGCAGCCCAATGCCCTAGACTCTGCCAAGGGTGGAAAATCTGCAGCCAGACCTGTCCTGATTCAGGCCCCAGGAGGGGGCGACCAGTACCCAGCTCATCAGCTGGCTCAGCTTAACCTCACTTCCAGGAGGGCAAGGCGGCCCATGCATAGGGCAAGAGGCATGCCCGGGGCACATGCCCGGCTTGTCCTGACGTCTGCTGGGCTGTTAGTCCCAGAGGGTGCAGAGGGACTTCTCTATCGGCACGGTGGCAGCCTCTCACCTACCTCACTTGCTAGGGGCCAAAGTGGCCCTTGGCCCGGAGAAACCTGGAACTGGGGAGGTGTGGACCACCCAGCTTGTGCCAAGTCAGCCTTGCCCTGGGACATTTCCTAGGGGAAAGAGACCTGGGGCAGGAGAAGATGTAGGACGGCTGTGGGAGCCTTAGAAAGGGAGCTGGGAGGGAGGTAACACAGGTTTCATTTGCCTTGCTCAGGTCCTGGCAGCCGGTGCCATCATAATGGAGGGTTTCCTGGGCCTCGTGGGTGACCTGAACTTCTCTCAGGGCAAGAGCAGGGTGCAGCGGGGCAAGGGGGGCCCATCGGCCCGCCGCAAGCGGGAGTTCATGCCCGATGAGAAGAAGGACACCACCTATTGGGAGAAGCGACGGAAGAATAATGAAGCCGCCAAGAGGTCGCGGGAGAAGAGGCGGCTCAACGACGTCGCCATGGAGAGCCGGCTGGCTGCCCTGCTCGAGGAGAACACGCTGCTCCGGGCTGAGCTGCTCACCTTGAAACTCCACTTTGGCCTGCTTAGCCCTGGGGCCTACCTCCAGCAGGCCCAGGCCATCCAGGACCTGCTGCAGGGAGGCCAACCTTGGTCTGGCCCCCCCTTCCCCGAGGCAGAGACCCTCCCCCGGGACAGCTGCTTCTTCCAGCCCCGGCCGGGGCTGATGGCAGATGCAGCCGAGTGGGTCTACAGGGACGTTGCCCTGGCCCGAGGCTGCCTGGGCTCTGGCAAGCTGATGGATCTGGCCCCCCCAGGCCCCCCCCCGACACTGACTGCTTCCTCCCCAAAGGGTCTGGACTCTGCTTTTCACGCCTCCCGCCCCTCTGCTTACCTTAGCTCCCACTCCCTGGACAGGTGCCCCAGCCACATTCCCTTGCTGGACAGTGCACACTGGTGGGGGGTGTGGCCTCCTGGGGGTCCCGGGCAGGGGAAGGGTGGTGGGAGACGGGCCTTAGAGGATCAGCCCAGACAGCCGATGTCCAAGGCCTGCCCTTTGCTTCTTCCTCCTGGATCCCCCTGCCCCTCGGAGGCCGAGCCCAAGCTGCGGGCTCCCTCTGCCCTGCCCCACAAACTCAGGATTAAGTCGAAAGCTCCTGGAGGCTGGGAGGACAATCAGACAGACACCCTCTGAGAACCCTCAGGTGGGAGAGAGGATGACTGGGACCTGTAGGAGAGGGCCACAGGAAGGGCAGCCATCTTGGCTTGGCTTGGCTTGGCTTGCCCTTTGATCACTGGGGAGTTTGGAAAAGGAGGAGCTGGCAGCATTTGACTAGGTTCCCAAGGTACAGCGAACTCTTCCTGTGATCCTCCCTGCCAGTTTTCCAGCAGCCCAGGGTCTCCAGCTGATCTGCCCACTTGACTCACTTGCAGGTTCAGCTGCTTCTCTTCAGCCCCTCCCTAGGCCTCAGTCCATTCCTGAGGAGAACCCACCAAAGGTGTAACCCTTCTCTCATCCAGCTGATGAGCCAAGCTTGCTGCTCCCCATCCTTAGCAATCTTCCTTTTCTCTTTGAAAATATTTTTGAACTGCTTTAGATGGGATGAAAGCCCAGTTTCTATCTGCTGGGTTTCCCCATCAACCCAAGGATATCTGTGGCTGCCCCCTGCCCCTTCTCCTCCCACCCCCTCTCCACCCCACCATCTTGAGGCAGTAACGAGCCCTGGGAAAAGACTCTTCTCCTTTTCTACTGAACTAGAATAAACTGTCTAAAACTGCAGCAGGAAGGATTTGGATTAGATGTCTGGAAGAATCTCCTGACCTACCAAGGGTTGTTGTGGTACCTCCTGCCATGAAGGTCTTTCACCACAGACCGGAAAGCCATCTCCCAGGAATGGTTTAGGCCGAGCCCAGCTGGATGCAGGAGGATGGACTAGGTGACCTCTGAAGATCCTTTCTAGCCTGAGGTGAAAGTCAGTTGGATCTTGGCTGCGGAAGACCATTTGGCCAGGTCTGCTCATTTCCAAAACTTGCCCTGGACCCTCATGGCTTCCTCCATTGTCACTTGAACCATAAAGGGATCAAGAAATGGAGAACTGTCATTTGGAACTGGGCTGTAACCTTTGCCTGGCTATTTGACCCTATCATTGTGCCCTCCTGCATGCTCCCTCACTGTCTGGGAGAATATCTGATTGATATTTCACAGCTCTCTCTTCCAGTCGCCCTTTTCCACTTCAGGAGAGGAAATGTAGCAAAACTGGAAATGGAGCAAACCTGGAAATGGGCTTCTGCCTTCAAGATGTAACTCTATGACTATCCCCTGTGGAAATAAGATTAGCCTTTTCAAAAGCACAGCTATCAACTCGATCTAGCATAGGAACCCAAACGGTAGTCGAAGAAGGTAGAATCTCTTCCTTATCCTCTCACAGGACTGGTCACCCTCGAAACCAATGATGCTCACAGAAGTGTTAACTTTCCTGATATTATGGTATTGCTTGTCTTGATTCTTTCCAGCCCAGAGGGGTTTAACTCCCTCCGTTTTTTTCCTCCCTTTTTCCCTCCTCCCCAATTCCTTTCGTCTCTCTTGTGCCATGATACCCGGAGAGGATGAAAGCATGTAAGAACCAAAAGCCCCCAACCAAACCAGCATCACCAAGCATGGATCCAGGGACTGGCAGAGAACCCGGCCCCAAGCACAGTGGGTGAAGCTCACCGTGAGGCAGGTGGGTGGACGTTAGGCTTCCCGGGGCAGGTGCTGGGGTGGGGCCGGTGGCTCATGGATCTAGAAATGGTGCCCAACATGCTTGGGGCTCTCCCGGGAAGAGCTGGCTTAATGCAGTGCCTGAAATTTGTCCCCTGCAGATTGTGGACATCAAGCAAATTAACCCCTATCCAAAGCAGATAGGACCATTGAGTTTCTGCCTCGTCCCTGGAGTAGCCAAGAATGCCAGATAATTGACACTTCCAAACCTGTGCCTCTTCGGAAATCTGGAGGGGATGGTTTAATCCAGAGCCTCCACTTCCCTTCCCTCCGTTCCTCTAAGAGAACCTGGCTTGGTAAGCTTGGGGTGACTGAATGTGCCCGAGACTCACTTTAAAGGGTCTATCCTTGTGGAACGTGCATGGAAACTGGCTCGAGAGCCTGTCCATACTGAGCACACTCAGCGGTCCACTTGGCAAGTGAACTACATCTACTGTGCACGCAACCTCCCCCCCACCGCCATCACACACACAATATACGTATATATATAGTATACATATATGTGTATATCTATGATTACCTATATGTACCTACATGTATACAGTGTATATGGTATAGATGCGTGTGTGCAGAAGCGTGTGTGTATGTATATGTAGTGTGGCATAAATGGGTTTTAAGCCTTCCCAGTGACAAGGAAGAGTCAGTGGTTCCTCGCTAGGGGCTTTGTTGACGTCGAAGGTAAATGCAGGTTTCCAGCCGAGAAGCCGCCATGGCGGGGATTATGTCTCAGCTTTTCTGCACTGGGGACACAACCCCCACCCCCCACCACCCCACTTGCCTCTCTTGCCCTCTCTGCTAGCCAGCTGCATGGCAGTGGCTGCAAAAACCCCTCATTCTGCCTCCCCTAATTGCTTTCTCCCCTCCAGGCATTTCTCTCATCTCACATCTCGCGAGTCTCCCACGCCGTGGATTCGTTCACGGCCCAGCGCAGATTTAGCCTATCTTTTGAACCGACACATTATTGCCATTTGTGTCAAGAAGGAGGCAGAGGCGGTAAACTTTTCAGGTCCCCCAAAAGGAGGGTGGGGCACAGGGGAAGGTTGCAGGCGGAAGAGAGGATCTGTGGTGTGGAAAGTGTTTGTGTGTGGGGGTGTGGGGGTGTATGCGGGTGTGTGCGTTAGTGTGAGTGTGTGTATTGTGTGAACACGAGTGAGGAATTTTAAAGATACACACCCTGTGTGTTGGTTGCAACCTGAGTCCACAGAGGCTGGGAGGCGGGGGGGAGGGGTGAAGGCAAATTCTTCCCTCCTTCCCCCTTCCCCCAACCGCCACTGGGACCAGGTTAGCCAATTCCTTGGCGCTTATAAGGGTAGTCATCTCCTGGCTGCAGAGGGGCAGCAGCGACAGCACCGCTTTCTTTCCACTCTCCCCTGCCTTTGAGCCTGCCGACTGTAACGGGCCGGGAGAGAGCCAGGGTGAGGCCAGCCCCAGGCCGCTGGCCCCCAGCTCCGGTCTCTTTCTGCTGCCCCGTGCTTAGAAGGCGAGAGAAGGGGAAAGACTAGAAGGTGAAGGAGGAGGTGCCACGGCTGGCGGGCGCCTTATGCAGTCTCCAGTTCCAACCAGAGTCCGTTTTCAGCCTCAGTCGGACCCTGGTGGGGGCCGACATACCGGGCACTAACCCCCTTCCAATAGGAAGCCTGAGGTCCTGCCCTCAGGCCTCTGATCCCTAGTCATTTCCTGCCCACGGGAAACTGACCCCCAGGGGGGAATGCCTGAGTTTTGCCCAAACCCCTTCTGCCAGCCAAAACTGTCCTGCTCTATGACCCTTTACCTTGGCAGAAGCTCAAGGGCCCCCGCTGTTTTTATCTGCCCAGTGGTAGGGAGAGCCCCTCCTCCACACCCTTCCCCGCCCCCCACTCGCAGCCACTTGGTCCCCCAAAGCCTTTCACAGCCTTCAGAGCCATTCCCGGGGAGAGGGGAAGGGGGGCGTCCCTCATGCCGGGCTCATCTGCTCTCCACCCTGCGTTCTCTCTCTCTCCCCCTCCAGTCCATCTCTGTCTGACCTCCTCACATCCGCCCCTCGGGGTGACTGGCTAAGCCCAGTGTGGGAGCGGGGCCAGACTGATAGCATCTCCCGTGGCTGGGTGCCGGCCCGCTAGGCCTGGTCACCCGCCTGTGCTCTCCGGGGCCCCTCCACCTCCGCCTCCACTGACCGGCCCCTCTCAGATGCAGATAGCATCTGCCGAGAGCCGCCTGCAGGCGCCTTTGATGGGTTGTCAGAGGGCGGTGGGGAGGCAGAGTGTGCTTGTGTATGTGTGTGTGTTTATGTGTGTGTGATTGTCGTGGGTTCGGGTGTCTTTCCTCTAAGCGGCACGCACATTCAGGGAAGCTCAGGAGGTCCCCCGGTCTCACAGCTGAGCTCTAAATCTCTGGAGGCTTGAGGGAAGCAATGATGCATTAATAATAATAATGATGGTGATGATGGCATTTGTTAAGCGTTTACTATGTGCAAAGCACTGTTCTAAGCGCTGGGGGGATACAATGTGATCAGGTTGTCCCACATGGGGATCACAGTCTTCATCCCCATTTTACAGATTAGGTAACTGAGGCACAGGGAAGTGAAGTGACTCGCCCGAAGTCACACAGCTGACAAGTGGTGGAGCTGGGATTAGAACCCATGACCTCTGACTCCCAAGCCCGGGCTCTTTCCACTGAGCCACGCTGCTTCCCGTGGGACTTGGGGGGTCAGAAAACTTGGGCTTTACTCCCACCGCCACTCCTGACACCTGCTGGGTGACTCTGGGGGAGTCACCTAACCTCTCCATTCTTGAGAAGGATTGGAAAAATCAGGGGCTCCATCGCACGGTGCCTCTTTCCTCCACCCTTGTTGGGCTGCTACGAATGACAGCAGCATCCACTCTAAGTAGAGAAGGGGGCATTTGCTGCCCCCTCCTCATCCTCCTCCTCCTTCTCCAGACAGTGTTGTTCAGTGGGATAGCCCTGGCTCCTGATGAGCCGTCCCAGTTTTGCGGATGGAGAAGACCTCAGGGTCCCGAGACCCTGGACTTAAAGCTCCTGCCAGGTCCCTAGGCCCCAGGCAAGGAGCATAAACTTACTTTCCTTCCAGACCGGCATTTTATTGGAGAGACTCATTGCCTCTGATGGGCCCGAGTGGGTCGGAATTTTTACGCACCTTTTGGTTGTACACGTTCACGTTCCCCCCTCTCTCCACTAACTCGTGGTTATTTCTTATGACTTCCCTATATTCCCTTTGACTATTCCAGAAACACTTGATTTGGTCTCTTATCGAAATCTCCAGCATGCTTCACATATTTGTGGTAACACATTTCTTACAGTTCGTACTGTACTCCCCTTTTTGCTCATTAAAAACTGATGCATCATTTATAAGTGGGTCCAGGGATGGCGGGGAGGGGAAATAGAGGGCGGGAACCTTAACCTGGACTGAATTCTTCCCTTTATCGTACTCATCTCTGTGAATGCACATCTTGCTGTCTCTGGGCAAACTCGGGGTACTTTATTTTCCTTCTTCCAGCATAGATTACAGTCGAGAAATGCCACCAGGTAGGTTTCAAGGGTCAGTGGATAATAGACTTTTGGCTCCATTACCCGCAGGCAGCTCTGGCACAGAAGGATGGACCTCTCTAACTCGTTCTCTGTTTTTTTGCCTGCCCGACTAGCTGGCCCTCATTTTTCACTGGCCAACCACCTCTCTCGTCCGCCGTCTCCTCCGTTACCTATCTCCCCCCTCCTCCCTTGGCCTTCCTCCCATCTCCCACTACTCCCTCGCCATCCAGTTGTCTCCTTCTTCTCCTCGGCTGTCTGAATGTCTCTCCTCCCTCCCTCTGTCTGAAGGGCAGCTCCCCTGACCCTACGAGCGAATCCAGAGGCCCTGGCTATCGGGGCTGGGAGCAGGTTTGAGCAGAGGGGGTCTCGGCTTCCCTTCTACGAGTGACTAAGACAGGAAGCCCCCGCGGTGAGCTACTGTAGTTGAGCAAAGACCAGGGCTGTGGGGTCAGGAATCAGCTAGGGAGGGTGGGGGGAGGGGGGGAGGAGGGCGGGGGAAAGGGTGAGGAGGGCGACCACGATGACTCGGTTTCTCAGAATTTACAGTAGCGAGTTGGCTGGGAGAGGGGGATGGGGGCTTGTGATATGAGCTTGCTCTAGTCCCCAGGGCTGCCGTTCCCTTGTTTGTTCTGAGAGGGGCACGGGCCCTGGGGGTGGGGGTCGGGGTGAGGATCGGAGAAGGGTCCATGGGGCAAGTTGCCCCGACCTGCTGAAGTCCCACCCAGATGGTAAGTTGGGGACGGTGATGAGCCCCGAAGGCGGGGGGGGAATCAGACAAGGGTCGGCCCCAGGGATGTGCTGGTGTGGGTTGAACAGAAGTGCTGGGCCACAAACAACAACAGGTCCTGCAGGTAGAAGATGTGGTCCCGGCCCCCGAGGCTCTGAGGAAGGGTGGGGGGTCCTGTGCTCTCGACAGCCCCCATGGGACCAGTTCCAAGAAGCCCAAACCAGCCCAGTCGTCGCTATGGCATGTCTCGATCAACCACAGCCCAGGACATGTTGGAGGGAGGAGGGGCCTCCAATCTCTGCAGGCCTTGCTGGCCACATCCTCTCCCTTTGGTGCCAGCAAAGTAATCCTGGGCAGAGCCAGGCTGCCGAGAGTTTCAAATGACTGAGATGTTGGGGAAGGCAGGGGCGGGGGGCATCTACCCAGACCTTTAACCCTGGGATGGAAGGTGGGGTTGAGGAGCAGAGGCTCAAATTTGGAACTTCTGAAGAATCCAATAAGCTTCCTGGACAGGATGAGGTGGTCTTGCTTCTTCCCACCCCTAGGCCATCCCTCCCGCTTCCCTGCTCCCTGCCCCACCTTCCTGCAGAAGTGTTTTCAAAAGTGCCTATATGACTCAACAGTAACAGATGCTTATTATTTTGCTTGTCATCTCTTGATTTCATGCCACTTATGGCCTTTGGCCCCTGCTCCGTCACTGGATCTGTTTCCCGAGTATATGCCCTGGCACAGTTACGCTTAATTAAGTCTGCCCAGGCCAGTGACCATCGTAGGTGCAGTACCCCACGGCCCATGCCACCTGCCCACGCAGCAGTAATCATCCCAGCTGTCCTGGCAGGGAGAGCATGTGTGTACAGAAGCTTCAGGAGGAACCTAAAGGAACAGGGAGGTCTCCTGCCTTGGGTCCAGAAGCCAGCAGTTCTGGCCCCAGATTTCCAAACTCCTGCACTCCTGCTTTCCAGACTCCTGCATTTCCTCAATTCATCAGTCATATTTACTGAACTCTTACTCTGTACAGAGCATTATAGTAAGCATTATATTGGTAGAGTACAATAGACTTGGTAGATACAATCCTGGCCTCCCAGGAGTTTACAATCTGGTGGGGGAGACAGACAATAAAATTACTTAAAAGTAGGGGGAAACAATGGTCTTCTTAAGATATAGACATAAGTGCTGTGAGGGGTTGGGAATACTTGAGTGTTTAGGTGTGTCATGGAAACGCTGAAGTGGCCGTTGGGGGATATAAGGTGGAAAGATTAGAGATAAATCAGGGAAGGCCTTCTGGAGGAGAGGTGATTTCAGAAGGACTTTGAAGATGGGAAAAGCTATGGTCTTAAGGGTTTGAAGGGATTCTGGAAATGCTGGGGTGGAAGAATTGGCAGGAGTTGTTGACTGCCCGAATATGGGTGTCAAAAGAAAGGATAATGTCAAGTTTACAGGCTTGAGAGACGGGCAGGATGGTGGGATCAGCTCTGCACACAGTGAGCACTCAGTAAATACCATTGATTGACGCATCAGTTGGCTGAAAGATGGGTGGAGGTGAGGTTTTGGGAGGAAAGATGAGGAGTTACGCTCATTACGGAAAGGGAACTTTCTTTTCTGCTAATTATGTTGTTTCGTACTCCCCCAAGTGTTTAGTACATAGTGCTCTGCACACAGTAAGCTCTCAATAAATACTACTGATTGATTGATTTAGTCTCTTCCCACATTCCTGGTTTGGTTCATTCTTTCAGATCGGACTGGAACTGTAGTACTTGTGTTGGCTTCTTTATGCATTATTACCTCCTCCTACCTGTGGATTTCTCAGGGCTTAGTATAGTGCTCTGGACAAAATGGGTGCTCAATAAATACAATGGATGGAGTGATCGATTATTGAGTGGCAGTGGGGATGATGGAAACTATGAGGATGGATTTGGGGCCTGTCAGTATGTGTCTTACGTAGACCTGACTCCACCTCCAGGAGCTTATAGAAAAAAGCCCAGTTCGCTTTCCTCAGCCCCTTCTAAGGTCAGTTCTCCACCACACGACCAAAGAGAATCAGGGGCCTAGTGGATAGAATATGGGCCTGAGAGTCAGAGGGAGCTGGGTTCTAATCCTTATCTGCTGTGTGATCTTGGGCAAGACACTTCACTTCTCTGTTCCTCAGTTACCTCATCCGTCAAATGGGAGTTGAGACTATGAGCCCCGTGTGGAACAGGGACTGATTAACTTGTATCTACCCCAGTACTGAGTATAGTGCCTGGCACACAGTAAGAGCTTAATGAATACCACTAAAAACAAACAAACAAACAAAAACACCAAAGCAAACAGAGGTAAACGTCTGGGTATCTTACACCAAAAATATTTTCCCACATTTTCTCCACAATGGATCCCAGTCTTAATTCTCCGATGTGCCGTGGCTGGGGCTGGGGCTGGGACTGGGCCTGGCCCTGATGGAGTTGAGATTAGAAATGAGTTAGGGCTAGGGCTAGTCTGGATTGGTGTCAGAGTGGGTCTGAGTTTGGGCTGGGGCTGGATTGGGGATTGGTTGGGTCCTGGGACTAATAATGATAATAATAATAATAATAATAATCATTGTTAAGCGCTTACTATAATAATGTTGGTATTTGTTAAGCGCTTACTATGTGCAGAGCACTGTTCTAAGCGCTGGGGTAGATACAGGGTAATCAGGTTGTCCCATGTGAGGCTCACAATTAATCCCCATTTTACAGATGAGGTAACTGAGGCACAGAGAAGTTAAGTGACTTGCCCACAGTCACACAGCTGACAAGTGGCAGAGCCAGGAGTCAAACCCATGACCTCTGACTCCAAAGCCCAGGCTCTTTCCACTGAGCCACACTACTATGTGTCAAGCACTGTTCTAAGTGATGGTGTAGATACAAGTTCATCGGGTCGGATGCAGCTCCAGTCTCATAGCAGGCTCTCAGTTCATGCAACAAGATATTGATCTACCATCTGGGAAGGGGTGGTAGGTAGAAGAGTGGGACCAATTTATCATCATCATCATCAACATCATCATCACCACCATCACCATAACCATCATCATCAGTAGCAGCAGCATTTTTTCTGCCCCTACTGTGTGCAGTGCACTGTACTGGACATTTGGGAACTTACAACGGAAGTAAAAGGCAAGGACCTTGACTTACACTTTAAAGGGAGAAGGAAACAGGCACAAATTGTTATACACTCAGAGTAAGAGCAGGTATCAGGGTAAGAGCAGGTAGAAGTGATAAAAAATAGAAGCAGATCAATAAACAAATGATCAATGGTGTTTATTGATTCAAAGGGAGAGACGAGCAGGCACAAATCATCATACATATAATAGGTATCAGAGTAAGAGCAGATAGAAGTAATAAAAAATAGAACAAGCAAATCAATAAACAAATAATCAACGGTATTGAGTGCTTACTGTGTGCAGAGCACAGTACTAAGCACTTGGGAGAGTTAGTAGACAGGGTCCCTGACCACAAGGAACTTACAGTCTACAGGGGAACATAGACATTAGAATAAAATCTATCAGTGGTATTTATAAATAAACAGGCAAATCCTGGAGGGTTAAGTGTGGCAAATGGGATGACATGAGGAGGAAGGAATGCCTTCTGGAAGACACGAGTTTTTAGGAGGGGTTTGCAGGTGGGGAGGGAGGGGATTTGACTGGTTTGTGGAGAGAGGGAGTTTTCTGCAGGGAAAAGGCCCAACTAAAGTGTCAGAGATGGCGATGCCATACATGCTATGCAGTGGAAACTGTGAACCTGGTAGGAGTGAAGAGTGTTTACTGGGGTGTAGTGGGAGAAGTAAGTAAGCATACAATTTGAACCCAACATTTAGGACTTTGGGTTTGATGAAAGGAGAAATAGGAAGTCACTGGAGTATTTTGAGAAGTAGAGTGATATCTCCCAATCAGACTCAGAATTTATTCATGTTTCAATCCTTGGTACTTATAAATCTAAGCATATTTATTTGAATAATCAATTATTTATTTTGTTGTGTCATCCTGACATATTTGTGCTACTGTCAGTCAATCAATCAGTGGTATTTACTGAGCATCTATTGTGCACAGAGCACTATTCTAAATCCTTAGGAGAGGACAATGAAAGGAAGAGACAAAGGCCCTGCAATCAAATGGGGGAGTCAGAAACCCAGCGGAAGAAAATAGCTGGAACAGGAGAAAGAAGAGAGATGAAGCTGTAGATAGGAGGTGTCTGGGAAGATAAATGGATAAATATATAAGGGCACAGAAATATACCTAAGTGCTAAAGGTGGGTGGATAAGCACAAATGTTAAAGGCAAAGGTATGGGGTTTACATGACCTGGGCAAGTGGAGATTAGTCAGGAAAGAAGGCTTTAAATTTGGGGAGAGCTGTGGCCTGGTGGATTTGAAGCAGGGAGGAGTTCTAAGCAGGAACTCACACCTTTCCTCCTGCCTGGAAGGATAGAGGCAGGAGAAGTTGGAGGCAGGAGAGTCGAGTGAGGCTCGGGGAGCACATTAGCTTGGGAGGAATGAAGAGAATGGATAGTTAAGAGGAGGAGAGCAAATGGAGTTCTTGCTTGATGTGGAGAGAACTGGGGAGCTAAAGTGAGGGGTGGTTTGGGCTGGGGAGACCAATAAGAAAACTGTTCCAGTAATCCACCTGGGAAGTGATGAGGGCTTGCACCAACGATGGTGATAGTAATATCGAAATACAGTACATTACTGATCTAGAGTAGTGGAAGAACCACCAGAATTTAAAGATCATCTGAATGTGGTAAATGACAGAGAGGAGTCTAAGATGACACCAAGGCTGAGTTTCTGGGACTGTGGAGGATGGTGGCGTGGTCGACAGTGGTGAAAAGGGGAGGAGGAGGAGTGGATTTAGGAAAGAAAATGAAGAGTTTCATTTTTGACCTACCGAGTTTAAGGTATTGTTAGATAGCATAGAAGGAGATGTCCCCGAGGCAGGAAGAAATGCAACATTGTAAAGGAGTTAAGGTTGGACAGGGCTAGAGATGTAGATTTGGGAATCAGCCACATAGAGGCAGTAGTTGAAGACTCGGGAGCCTATGAATTCCCCTAGAGAGTGAGTGTAAAATGAGAAGGGTAAGGGACCCAGAATAGAGCCTTGTGGGATCCTCACAGGTAAGGGGAGAAGAAAGAGCCAGCAAGGAAAACTGAGAAGGTTAGGTTGAGCACCCAGCATATTCACTTTGCTCCTTTAACACCAGCCTACTCACTGAACGTTGATCTCGCCTATCTCTCCACTGACCCCTCGCCCACGTCCTGCCTCTGCCTGGAACTCCCTCCCCCTTCATTTCCGACAGACAATCACTCTCTCCACCTTCAAAGTCTTATTGAAATCACATCTCCTCCAAGAGGCCTTCCCCAACTAAGCACTCATTTCCCCTACTCCTTCTCCCTTCTGCGTTATCCTTGCACGGGGCTTTGTGCCCTTTATCACCTCATCCTCAGTCTCACAACACTTGTGTACATAGCTGTAATTTATTTTAATGTCTGTCTTCCTCTGTAGACTGCAAGCTTCTTGTGGGCAGAGAATGGGTCTACCAACTCTGTTATATTGTACTCTCCCAAGCGCTTAGTACAGTGCTCTGCCTACAGTAAGGGCTCAGCAAATAATATGGGATGCAGCATGCCCTAGTGGATAGAACATAGGCCTGGGAGCCAGAAGGACCTGGGTTCCAATCCCGGCTCAGCCCCTTGTCTGCTGTGTGACCTTGGGCAAGCCACTTAACTTCTCTGTGCCTCAGTTCCTTCATCTGTAAAATGGGGGTTAAGGCTGTGAGCCCCATGTGGGACAGGGACTATGTCCAACCTGATTACCTTGTATCTACCCCAGCGATTAGAACAGTGCCTGGCACATAGTAAGCGCTTAGCAAGTACCTTAAAAAAATAAGTACCACTGATTGATGGATTGATTGAGAATCGGGAGAAACCTGTAAAGCCCAAGCCAGAGATAGATTCTTGGAGGGAGTCATCAACAGTGTCAAAGGCAGTGAAGGAAGATTGGGTAGAGTCTCTGGGATTTAGCTCAAGGGAGATCACTGAAGACCTTGGTTAGTGCAGCCTTGGTAGAATGAAGAGAGCGACAATCAGATTGCAGGGTGTTGAAAAGAGAGTCTGTGGGGAGGAAATGGGGGCAGTGGTTGTGTCGACTCCATTTAAGGAGTTTGGGAAGGAGCAGGATATGGGCTTATAGCCGGAGGGAGTGGCAGGGTCAAGGGACAGAATTTTCAGGGGGAGATTTGGGCTTGTTTGAAGCCAGTGGGGAAAGAGTCAGAGGAAGAATGAGAGGTGGCAGATGACAGTGAGAGATGGAAAAAGGGTGGGAGCGAGCATTTTTAAGAGGTGAGAGAAGGTGGGGTCCAAGGCCCAGGTGGAGAGGTTAAACCTGAAGAGCGGGTGGGAGATTGCCTCTTGGGAGACAGCTGGGAAGGAGGACCAATCGATCAACCAATCAATCAATTGATAACATCTTTTGAGCACTTACTGTGTGCGGAGCCCTGTACTAAACATTTGGGAGAGGACAGGATAATAGAATTGTTAGACACCATCATGCCCTCAAGGCATTTATAGTCTAGTGAGAACAGTGACAGGGGAGCAAAAGAGTCAGTGAGGCCATTAGGGTTTTGCAGAGAGAGGAGGTGGAGGCTGTGGGAGGCTTCGGGGTGGTAGTTAAAAGTTGTTGGGGACTATCAATTAATTAATAAATCCATCAACAGTATTGAGTGCTTACTGTGTGCAGAGCACTTGGGGGAGTAAAACAGAGCTGGAAGACCCATTCCCTCCCCACCAGGAGCTTAGAGTCTAGAGGGGGTAGGCAGACATTACAATTCACTTCAGATATGTACATAAGTGCTGTGGGGCTGAGGGTGGGGTGAATAAAGGGTACAGATCCAAGAGTAAGGGTGATGCAGAAGGGAGAGGGAGTAGGGAAAATGAGGGCTTAGTCGGGGAAGGCCTCGTGGAGGAGACGTGATTTTAATAAGGCTTTGAAGGTGGGGAGAGCGGTGATCTGTGAGATATGAAGGGAGAAGGAGCTCCAGGCCACAGGGAGGACGTGGGCAAGGAATTATTGGCAAGACAGATGAGATCAAGGTACAGTGAAGAGGTTGGTGTTGAGGAGTGTGTGGGCTGGGTTGTAATAGGAAATCAGCAAAGTAAGATAGGAAGGGGCAAGCTGATTGAATTGTTTTAAAGCCAATGGTAAAGAGTTTCTGTTTCATGCGGAGGAGGATGGGCAACCACTGGAGGTTCTTGAGAACTGGGGGAATGTGGACTGAATGTTTTTTTCGAAAAGTGATCCAGGCAGCAGAGTGAAGTAAGGACTGGAGTGAGAAGAGACAGGAGGCTGGGAGGTCAGTGAGGAGACCGATGGAGTAGTTGAAGCGACATATGGATCAGAGTAGTAGCAGTTTGGATGGAGAGGAAAGGGTGGATTTTAGCGATGTTGTGAAGATATAACTGACAGGATTTAGTGACAGATTGAATACATGGATTGAATGAGAAAGATGAGTCGAGGATAATGCCAAGGTTACGGGTCTGTGCGACAGGAAGGATGGTGGGGTTGTCTATGATGATAGGAAAGTCTTGGGGAGGACAGGGTTTCGGGAGGAAGATGAGGAGTTCTGTTTGGTCCATGTTATGTTTGAGGTGTCCACAGGACAGCCAAGTAAAGATGTTCTGAAGGCAGGAGGAAATATGAGGCTGCAGACTATTGGAAAGGAAGTCAAATGCAGAGCGTAATGAATTTAGATAAAAGGGTAGGGCTACAGCCCAGAAGGGTAAGTTTAGAATGGGAGAAGCGAACTTAATTACGGTGGTATTTGTAAGTACTTACTATGTTGTAACCACTGGGGTAAGCTCTGGGGTAGAATCGAGATAATCAGGTCGGGCATAAGGCTCACAGTCTAGGAAACCTGGTGTTCAGATTTTTCCCAAAGTCATGCTCAGCTGTGCCAGTGTAGGAGAGGATAAAGTTTGCTGAGGGGTGATCCAGGGGTAGAGTTTGATGGAGGGACAAGGAGGAGAAGGAATCAAAAGAACTAGAGAGTGGATTGAAGAAGGGCAGAGAGGAAGAGGAGGAGGAAGAGGAGGAGGAAAATAAATGGAGGAGGAGGAAAATGAAGAGAAGGAGAAGGAGGAGGAGGAGGAGAAGGAGAATGGGGAAGAGAAGGAGGAGGAGGAGGAGGAGGGACTTCAGCTGTATAGGAGAGGCGGGGCTCCTTCCGAGGTTAGGTCAGATTTGGGCTGCTCCACCTGGTCTGTTTGGTGAGTCACCTCTGCTGGGGCCCTCGGGCTGGAGGTGCCTCGCCTTTTAGAAGCGCCGTTCTCCCTGGGCTCCTGTCAGTGTCAGTGTCACGGTCACGGGAGCCTAACAGCGAGCCTGAAGGGGCCTGTCCTGGCTGGTGCCATCCCCCATGCTTCAGGCTCTGGGCAAGGAGGGCAGCCCTAATGACCAGGGCCCAGGAGGGCTTGTTACTATTCCCAGAGAGCACAAATCCTATCCAATTTCCCCTCCCCCACTGGCAGGGCTGAGGTTAGCAGTTCTAGTGAAGACCACAACTTGTCATTTCTTCTCCTAGCTCTTACTCAGAGTCCCGCCAGGTGGGTTTAGTGGTGACATACTGTGGGAGGCTAGGCTATCCTCACCTAGTGGGGGACCTTGCAGTTCTTACTGCCTTGTCAAGGGACCAGGGCCTGCAGATTGGGGTTTGAACTGCATACCTTGGCCCCGGCTGTCGACTCCATTTATTGAATGGGAAAATGGCCCTCCCCCAGCTCTTCCAGGGCTGTCCCAACTCTTCCTTCCAGATCAGGCAGGGGAGTGAGAGAGGACGCCCCAATTGAGTCCGCTGCCCGAGGCGGCTAAGCAATTTGGCCAGCCCCCACCCCTGGCTTTTAGCAGGATGCCATGCTGAGCTGAAAAAAATCCCAGGGGTATGATAAGAAGGAGGAAGAGTGCGAGGAGGAAGAGGAGAAGGAAAAGGAGGAGGAGCTGGTAGGCAGCTGTAGAGTAGTTGCCACCAAGATGCCTCAGGGAGATGGGGTGACCATTGGCTGTTTAGTCTGATTTCTTCGTGGCACAATGCTGCGAGACATATAATGGTAAGTATGCTAACTTCATGTTGAACCATTTAGGGCAATAGTGAGGCTGAGGCTGAGGGCTCACGCTCACGAGAGTGCAGGGCACAGGCTTGAATTAAAAAGTAGCACTGTCTAGTGGAAAGAGCTTGGGGCTGGGAGTCAGAAGACCTGGTTCCTAAACCTGGGTCTCCTTCTTACCGGCTGGGTGACCTTGGGCTGGTCGCCCCACTTCTCTGGGCCTAAGTAAAATGCCTCTCTGTGCACCTGCAAAAAAGGATATTCAATCCCTGTTCTCTCTCCCCCTTAGACCGTGAGCCCCATGTGAGACAGGTACTGTGTCCCACCCCATTTTCTCATGTCTTCCCCAGCACTGAATAACTTGCTTGGCCCACAGTAAGCACTTAACAAATTCCGCACTTATTATTATCATGAATTAGGGGCCCACTGGGGGGACGGTGGGGGGGAAGGGGGGTGGCTGAGGCTGTTAAGATGGGAAACTAATGGATTTTTGCCCTTATTCTGCTCTCCTTTACTGTGAATCTCAAAGTTCTTTAGCAACATCTTCTGCTCCCAAGTGAGTGATGGTCAGGAAAGGGGGCCCGAGTCCCTGTCACCAAGACACTTTGACCCTGCCCACTGCAGGGCCCAGCTTCCTGACAGCCATCTCACTGGAGGGGAGGGAAAGGCGCACCACACCTGGCAACGTCTCCAGAGGTTGCCTGGTGCCCCGGGGAGGGGAAGGAAAGGCGCACCACACCAGGTGACGTCTCCAGAGGTCGCCTGGTGCCCCGGGGACCCTGGTCAGTCCCAGCACTGTGGGAAGAGGGGACACTTTCCAATAGCAGCAGCAGCAGGAGCAGCAGCAACATCAGAGTGGAGCAGAGGGGGCTGTGGGGCTCAGAGGAGGGAAGGGTGGCCTGTTTGTCTGATTTGAGAGGGAGCAGAGCGGGCTGCGGTTCGGCGTGTCCGAGGTACAGATCACGTCCCCAAACCGAGGAAGCACAAACATGCTAACCACACGGCTCCCCGGCCCACTCTGAGCCCTGCGTTTGCACAGAACAAGGTAGGAGGCTTCATGGGCCTCCCAGGGAGTCCCCCAGCCCCTCAGCTTCACACCTTCTCATGTTCATTTCCTCTGACTCCAGGACAGCAGGGTGGAGCAGCCCCTGAAACACATCAAAGGCCAGTGAGCAGGCTGCCCCCCGCCCCCCACCCCTCCCCAGGCTCCCAGGACCCAGCCTCCAGGGCCTCCACTTGAGGTTAAGAGTGGAGCCGAGCAGGGTTTCAGCCAGTGAGGTGGGGGTGTGGAGGGGGGGGTGCTCAGTGGCAAATAGGTAAAGACAGTGAGAGAGGATGTGGTCACTGCAGGTCACCAGAGGTAACTCCCGAGACAGCCAAGAAGGGAGATGCATGGACTGGCCCAGTCCCACTTACTTTCACTGGCAACCCCTAACTGGCCTAACCTTAGACTCTCTTGAGACCTCCCTGGCCCAGGAGTCTACATCATGGCCCCAGGGCGGGCTTGGGGAGCAAACCAGCCTCTGGGAATGGCCAGGACAGAGCCCTTCCTTCACTGCCATGAACCAGATTGAGTTATGCGGTTACCCGGGTGCTGCTTATCCAGTTAGGTTTGAGACAGAAGCAGCGGGGGCCTGGGTTCTGATCTCGGTCCTGCCGCTTGCCCGCTGTGTGACAGTGGGCCAGTCACTTAACTTCTCTGTATTTCTGTTTCCTCATATGCCGAATGGGGATTCAATTCCTGTTCTCCCTCCTACATAGCCTGTGAGTCCCATGAGAGATGGGGACTGTGTCCAGCCTGATGATCTTGTATCTACTCTGGCATTCAGTACAATGCTTGGCTCTTGGTAAGTAATTAATCAAAACTACAGATATTATCAATCTTATTATTATTATTATTTAAACCATTTTATCGTCTTCACTATTCCATCACCTTAGGCTTTCTCCTACCAACCTGTCAATCACTCAATCAATCAATGGTATTTATTGAGCTCTTTATTTTCACAGAACACTGGACTAAGCACTTGGGAAAGTTCAACACAACAGAGTTGTCCCCGCTCAGAGGAAGCTTACAGTCTACAGGGAGAATATATTAGGGATAGGGGAAATAGTAGAGTAGAAGAACAGTTCCTTAAGTCATCCTGTCAACCCTCCAACATCCTTTCTTGCCCACTTGCCCCCACAGTATGGTGAGAGCCCTTTTCTGAAGTTGTCAGGCACTGTAGTGCTCTGGAGTATCAGACAACGAATGGCTATCCCAGATAACTGTCAAGGAAATGGCTAAGAGGAGGGAAAGGGAAGGAAGTAGAGGTGAGGGCTCTGGCGATGGGAAGCCAGGTGCAGATTGGAGGATCCAGGGGAAACATTCCTTGGGCCAAAGGGGTGGTGGCTGGGAGCAACACCCAAGCCTCCGGTTCCTGCTGTAGGGAATGCCAAAGGGTAGCTGCCAAGTGGAGTTTGGGAAGAGGCTGTTTGATGGAAGGCCCAGGGCTGAGCTCAGGGGCTCTGGCAGGATCCCCAGCTGGACATTGTTTGGAGCCAAGATGGGCTGAGTGTCCACAAAGTTCACCATATATTAATCGTTAGTCCTGCTTCGCCATAGCTGGTGGTGGCAGGGTAGGCCCTGGCTGAGCCACAGAATCCTGGGAAAAAGAATGAGACTGGGATAGTGTCTGTGGGAAGCTGGCCCCTTGGTTCTTCCCCTTTTCCTACCTCCTCTTCCTGAGCTGAGCCAGAGGTGGAGCTGAGAGCCACTTGCCGCCGAGCCTGAAAGGTTCAAGGAACGAAGGAGAGATGAATGAGAGGAATGAGGGGAATGAGGGTGGACCCAGAAGGAGATGGGCCGTTCACCCCACTCATCTTTCCTCCCATTTAGCTGCTTGCTGCTCCGCTGTCTCATTCATTCAATAGTATTTATTGAGCGCTTACTATGTGCAGAGCACTGTACTAAGCACTTGGAATGTACAATTCGGCAACAGATAGGTGCTCACTGCAGAGCAATGTACACGAAATGTACTCAGTATAGAGCTCTGCACAGTTTAGATACTACTGCAGTGCTCTGTAAACAGTAGGCACTCACAGTTGACCGCTCTGCACAGAGGATCCGTCATCCATCAGTGGTATTTATTGAGGGCTTATTCATTCAATTGTATTTACAGAGCGCTTACTGTGTGCAGAGCACCGTACTAAGCAGTACGGTGTAACAGTTTGGGTGGATGTTCTGTGCTCGCAATGCACTTACAGTCTCGAGCGGGAGACAGACATTAAGATAAGTAAATGATTTATAATGTATGATTTACAGATAAGTGCTATGGGGTTAAAGATGGGGCTAATGTCAAATGTCCAAAAGTCACAGATAATACTAATAATAATAATGATGATGAATGTTTGTTAAGCACTTACTATGTGCTAGGCACTGTTCTAAGTGCTGGGGTAAATACAAAGTAATCAGGTTGGACCCAATCCCTGTTCCCACACAGAGCTCACGGTCTTAATCCCCATTTTACAGATGAGATAACTGAGGCCCAAAGAAGTGAAGTGACTTGTCCAAGGTCACACAGCAGACAAGTGGCAGAGTGGGATTAGAACCACTGACCTTCGGACCCCCAGACCCAAGCTCTATCCACTACGCCATGCTGCTTCTCCAAGTTCATGGACGTTGCAGCAGGGAAATGGAGTCAGGAAAAAGAGAGATTAATCTGTATGGAGTAGGCCCCCTTGCAAGTCCTTGGTACTTATTGAGCACCTACTGTGTGCACCACACTGCACTAAATGCTTTTCATAGTAGGTGGCCACGATCCCTGCCCTCATGGTTCTCTGTACACAGTAACCAGAAAATTCAGTGCGCTGTATAAAGGAACCCCTCAGCAAAGTGCACTGAACACTTTCGGCATGGAATACAGTGCTCTGCAAATGGTAGGTACTCTGTCCGGTTCTCCATTAAGAAGAGGGGGTCAGTACACTGCACCGGACTCATTAGGTGCCTAGTACAGTGCACACAGTAGACACTTAATACAGTATCCCTCACCTCTGTGCTGACCAAATAAGGTATGGGGGTTGGGAGTGGATATAGGTGTCCCCAACTCCATGCTGACCAAATAAGGTATGGAGGAAGGAAGGGGGTGCTGGCGGGCAACATAGGTGCCCCTCGCCCCTGTGTCAATCAAATAAGCTATGGAGGAGGGGGAAGGGATGAGATTGGATAAACTGAGGCCGGAAGCTGGAATGGCCAAGGAGCACAGGTAATAAATACCCTTGGCCTCTGACCTTCTGGGTAGTGGATTGAGACTTGCAGCAGCCAGCTGCGGGTCACCTCTGCCCAGAGCGTGGGATGCCCCCTCTGCCTGCACCAAGCAAGGAGCCGTGGGATGGATTAATGACCCGCTGAACTCTCGTGGAGCTGGAAGCTAGGGCACTAGGCCACAAGTGTGTAACACATAAATGGATTCCTCCAAGGTGAGAAGCATTCGTGGGTGGGACCTAGGTGTTTCGCCACACGCAGGTACCGCATAAGTATGTTCCTCCCAATAGGGAAGCTCTAATACCATCGAATAATCGTATTCCTCCCTAAAGGAGCCTCCCAAAGGGGAAGTTCATTTCGCCACCTCCAGAGTGATCGAACAATTCGCCTCACGGGATAAATTTTGTATAGCACTCAGCCTTTCTGTCCCCCATCTCTCTCTCTCTGTCACCACACCGATTCCCAAATGAACCTGTCCCTGAGTGACAGGTGACAGGAACCCACTGTCCTGGACATATTGGGCATGCAAAAAGGCTGTCCCTTGTTGTGTTGTATTTAGTGTTTGCAGAGCCTGACGCTGTTATCCCTCTTGCCTCCTTTCCTCTCATTCATTCAAAAGCTTTTGCTTAAAAAAAAACGACACTAGTTTCTTAATAGCAAGTGCCACATTTGCTCTTTCCTCAGCAATATTACTTTCTAGATTTTAGCTGGGATGTAACGTTGGCTGAGACTTTGTTTTACCATATCCTTAAAACATCTCCTCTGCCTTCCCTCCCTTCAGTTTCTCAATTTCAGCTCTCCTTGTATCAAGTGAGCAATTGCTGTCATTCATTCTCTTCATGTGTCCCACTCAGAGTAGCTGTGAGACCAGGACTATTAGAGACTGGTGGGAAGGGAACATGTCTGGAGCTTAGATGCAGTAATTCTTGAATGACTCTCTCTAGGACTTTCAGGGGTTACCCGGAGGAACTGAGGCCTATCCCTGTACTTGAATCCAGGTCTCTTGTTGCATATTCCAGCTTGGCTCTGACCTCGGTCACCCAGGCCATAAGGAAGTAGTCTCAGGACCTGGAGGAACTTTCCAGGGTCAAGTTTGAAAAGTCATTTCCAGAGCCCAGATCTACCGATGGCATCAAATAATTGCACAAAGTCACTAAAACCGGTGTAGAAGTCCTGGAGCTGTCCTCTGCACTTTTTCTGCATCTTCAGTGAATGAAGATCACTCCCCCTCTAGTCTGAAGTCACATGGTGATTCTGAGAGTGTTCGGGCAAAGCTACTCTGTGATAGCTGACCCAGGAGGACTCTGGCTGTGATCTTACCGGCAGTGGAGAGTGAAGATATGCCTCGATAATCATTACAATCTGATCTTTCACCTTTCTTCTCGAAGATGGAGATGATGGCGGCATCTTTGAGAACCAGTGACATTTCCTCGGTGTTTCATCTGCTGAGAAAGAGCTCATGTAAATGCTTAGGCAAGATGAGATCCCTCCATGCTTCTAGATCCCAGCAGGTACGCCAGCCAGGCCGGGTGCTTTTCTGTTTCTCACGGCTCTGACTGCCCCTCTGACTTCCCCGATAGGGGGGACAAGTGCTGGGTCTTCACATGCTGGAAAGTTTTACAGGGCCTCCTCTTTTAGGGTAAAAGATGTGTCAAGGAGAACTCTGAAATGTTCTTGCTTCTCATCAAGATTACCTTTTGTCTGTGTTGAAACTGGAGCCATATTGACTCTTCAGAGGTGCTGTGGTGATATGTACATCGATGTTCTTGGTTTGGTGGCAGTCAGCATAGCCCTAGATCTCTTCCACTTTACCATCCTACCACCTGTCCCTCATGCCTTCATTTCAATTGCATGTCACAGTGCAGGTTTCTGAAAGCCTCAATCCTGTTTGAATTCTCAGGGTCTGCTAGAGGCTGCTGGGGCTGATAGAGAAGTAGGGTACCTAGTGGAAAGAGACCAGGACTGGGATTAAGATGACCTGGGTTCTAATCCCAGCTCTACCACCTGCCTGCTGTGTGACCTTGGGCAAGTCATGTACCTTCTCTGGACCTCAATTTCCCCATCTATAAAATGGAGATTCAATGCCTGTTCTACCACCTAATTAGACCATGAGCCCCCTTGTGGGAAAGGGCCTGTGTCCAACCTGATTAACTCTACAAATCTTGACATATAGTACTGCTTAACAAATACCACCATAATTAGTATTCCAAGTCATTTGCATTGACCCAGGTTTGTACTAGACACACTTTAGGTTCCACATGTAGAGTTCTGTACACAGTAGACACCTAGTCCTGGATCTTACTGGGCCAGACATCAATCAATCAATCAGTAGTATTTACTGAGCATTTACTATTTGCAGAGCACTGTATTAAGCGCTTGGGGGAGTACAATTGAACAGAATTAGGAGGCACATTCCCTGCCCATGATGAGCTCACAGTCTAGAGGAGAGACAAACATTAATACAAATGGGTATTTTGTAATATATAATTAAAGGTATTTATATAAATGCTGTGGGGCTGGGGGGGGTAGGGTGAATATCAAACGTCCAAAGATCTAAGTGCATAGATGACACAGAAGGGAGAGCAAACCGAGGAAAAAAGGGCTTAATCGGAGAAGCCCTCTTGGAGGAGGTGTGACCTTGATAATGTTTTGAATACAATTTGAAGGTGGGGAGAGTAGTGGTCTGGTGTATATGGAGAGGGAAGGAGTTCCAGACTAGGGGGAGGATGTGGGAAAGGGGTTGGCGGTGAGATAGATGAGATCAGGGGCACAGTGAGTAAGCTGGAGCTAGAGGAGCAAAGTGTGTGGGCTGTGCAGTAGTAGGAGATCCATGAGGTGAGGTAGGAGGAGGCGGGCTGATTGAGTGATTTAAAGCCAATGGTAAGGTTTGATGCGGAGGTGAATGGGCAACCATTGCAGGGGGGAGACAAGGACTGAATGTTTTTTAGAAAAATGATCCATGCAGCGGAGTGAAGTACAGATTGAAATGGGGAATGGGGAGTGGAGGCAGGAAGGTCAGTAAGGAGGCAAATGCAGAAGTCAAGGCAGGATAGGATAAGTACTTGGGTCAGCATGGCAACAGTTTGGATGGAGAGGAAAGGGCAGATTTTAGCAATGTTGTGAAGGAAGAACCGACAGGATTTGGTAACAGATCAAATGTCAGCTGAATGAGAGATGAACCAAGGACAACACCAAGATTATGGGCCTCTGAGACAGAGAGGATAGTGGTATTATCTACAGTAAAAAGACAGATGGGGGAGGACAGGGTTTGGGTGGGAAGATAAAGAATTATTTTTCAGACATGTTAAGTATGAGGTGTCGGCAGGACATCCAGGTAGAGACGTCCTAAAGGCAAGAGGAAATGTGAGACTGCAGAGAAGGAGAGTGGATTTGGGTATCATCAGCATAGAGATGGCAGTTGAAGCTGTGGGAGCAAATGAGTTCCCCAAGGTGTAGATGAAGAATAGATGGGGACCTAGAACTGAACCCTGAGGGCCCCTCACTGTCCAAGGGTGGGAGGCAGAGGAGGAGCCTGGCAAAAGAGATTTACAGAGAGTGGTCAGAGACAGAGGAGCAGACCCAAGAGAGGAGAGTGTCAGTGAAGCCGAGGCTGTATAAAGTTTCAAAGAGGAGGGGGTGGTCTACAGTGCCGAAGGCAGCTGAGAGATCTAGAAGGGTTAGGCTAGAGTAGAGGCCATTAGATTTTGTGAGAAGAAAGTCATCGGTTACCTTAGAGAGGGATGTTTCCATGGAGTGGAAGGGAAAGAAACCAGATTGAAGGGGATCAAAGAGAGAATTGGAAGAGAGGAAATGGAAACAGTGGGTGTAACAAGCTCTCTCAGGAAGTTTGGGGAAGAATGGTAGGGAAATAGGGCGATAACTGGAGGGAGCTGTGGGGTTAAAAGGGTTTTTTAGGAGATACATAAGCATGTTTGAGAGCAGTGGGGAAGAAGTGACTGGAAAGTGAAAGGTTGAAGATGGCAATCAAGGAGGGAAGGAGGGAGTGGCTGAGTGTTTTAAAAAGGTACTAAGGGATGAAGTCAAAAACACAGGTCGGGGGGTAGATTTAGAAAGGAGATGAGAGATCTCTTCTTGAGTTACTGGGAGAGTCAAAAGAAGGTGGACAAGGAGTGGGGAATGGAGAAGAGCAGGGGAGATTTTAAGGAGATCATGCCTGATAGCTCCAATTTTGAGAAAGAGATGGTGGGAGCTGGGGGATAGGAGGTTTGAGGAGGGAGTTAAATACCTGAAACAGCTGGTGGGGGCAGTGGATATGGGAGTGAATTAGGAAGGAGAAATATTGTTGCCGGGCAGTGGAGAGGGACAAACTGAAGCAGATAAGAATTAATTTACCATGGACAAGTTCAGAGAGGAGTCTAGACTTCCTCCAGCAGCGTTCCGCAGCTCGGGCACAGGAGTGGGGGAAGCATACTGTGGAAGTGATCCAGGGTTGCGGGTTAGTGGTACAAGATCGGTGGAGGGACAGGGGAGCAAGGAAGTTGAGTTCACTGGAGAGGGTGGTGATGAGGGAATCGATTTGTGAATCAAGAGAAACTAGTTTGGGTATGGAGATTAAATGGGGCAGGATGGCTATAGAATATTGGGGGGGAGGGGTCAAAAGAAAGGAAGTCTCTGTGGGGGAACAGGACAGATTTGGTGAGGGTGGGTGTATGGGAGAGAGAGCAAGTGAGGAGGTTGTGGTCTGATCGAAGAATTTCAGAATTGGTGAGGGTAGAGATTGTATAGTGACTAGAGAGTATAAGATCAAGTGAGTGTCCAGGTTGGTGAGCGTGTGTGGTGGGGTGTAGCAGTAGGTCATTGGAATAGAGGAGTGAGAGGAGATGGATAGTGGAAGGGTCATAGGGTACAACTACGTGGATATTGAAGTCCTCAAGGGTCAATATAAGGATGGAGAATGAGAGAAGGAATGTGAGAAAAAGATCAAAGTGGTTTAGAAAGTTGGAGGAGGCACCTTGAAGTTGGTAGATGACCATGACTAGTAAGTAATTGGATTGGGTGATAGAGGAGGATGATACGGGCCTCAAAGGAAGAGAAAGAGAGGGATGGGAGAGGTGGAATGGTGCAAAAGTGGCACTGAGGAGCAAGAAGGAAGCCGACTCTTCCCCCTTTCCCAGTGAGTCTTGGGGAGTGGGAGAAGATGAGTCCTCCCTCCCCTCCACTCTGGGGAGAGTGGAGGGGAGACTGTGGCATCGGAGGAGAGCCAGGTTTCAGTGGTGGCGAGGAGGAGCAGTGACTGGGTCAGGGACAGGTCAATGATTAAGGTAAGCTTCCCCATGATGGAGTGGGGATTCCACAGGCCGCACTTGACAGAAGCTACGTGGAGGATGGCTAGGGCATAAGAGAAAGAAAGCCCAGAATTGTAGCAGTTGATCTGTATCACACAGTGGCCAAAGCAGGTTCCTCTAGTAGGTGGGGACTCAGAAGCTCTCAACTGGGGGAAATCCACAAGTCCTAAAGTGCGATTAGAAAGTCATTATAGTGGCTGTCCAGAATGAGAGGGCTAGTGCTATCAAGTTTTAGTTGTTAACCTGATCCCATGCCTTCAACAACCATCTCTGGGCAGATGCCCTCCCGGATCTCTCTTTGCTAACCTCGATCTCTCATCTCCTCTGGAATCTCCCATTTCTTCTTGCCTCCACAAGTTGGGGGATCAGTTCTAACTCTGGAAGCTCCATATCAGAACCCACATTTCATTCACTCAATTGTATCTATGTGCGAAAATACATTATGGGCAGAGAACTTGTCTATTCATTCTGTTGTATTGTATTCTCCCAAGTGCTTAGTACAGTGCTCATAATGGAGTATTGATTGAGAAAAACCAGCTTGGTTTATAGTACCTGTTCCAGGTGCTGGTCAAGAGACAGAGCAGCTGAACATTGGACTGTCATGTATAAAACCGGACAAATGGCCACAATAATAATAATAATAGTAATAGTAATAATGATAGTAGCATTTGTTAAGTGCTTAGTATGTCCAGACACTGTACTAAGCGCTAGGGTAGATAACGAGATAATCAGGTTGGACATGGTCCCTGTCCCACATAGGGCTCACGGTCTTAACCCCCATTTTACAGATGAGGTAACTGAGGCACAGAAAAGTTAAGTGATCTTAGCATACAAGTGGTGGAGCCAGGATTTGAACCCAGCTCCTCTGATTCCCAAACCTGGGCTCACTCTCACACTCTGGGAGCATTCGTCAGAGATTCTTGGAGTCAGTCAGGGCCCTATCCTGGCCAGGTTGTCTGGCCAATGGGGTAGGGCAGAAATAGTTCTTTTAAATGGGCATTTTCTGCTTTAGGAATGAGCTATCTGTACCTCTACCTGCCTCGACTGTTCCCTCTATTTGTCCCTAGTGGATCGCCCCACTCCCCCCACTTGTGAGCTCTCTCAGGTTTGTTTTTTGGTGCTTTTTTTCCCAGCCTCATCCCTTGGCTTTGGAATTTTCGACTGCTCAGATATCCCCAGGAAGTCCTGGGATTCCAGCCTAGTCCAGGATTCCCAAACTGCTCTCTGATCGATTCCCCTCTGCTTTGGGTTTCAATCAATCAATCGATGGTACTTATTGAGCGCTTCCTATGTGCACAGCACTGTACTAAGCGCTTAGGAGAGTACAATACAACAGAATTAATAGACACGTTCTCTGCCCATAACGAATTTACAGAGATAAATTTCCTGCCACACCGGTTTATTGGATGATTAGACTGTGAGCCCGTCATTGGGCAGGGATTGTCTCTATCTAATGCCGAATTGTACATGCCAAGCGCTTAGTACAGTGTTCTGCACGTAGTAAGCGCTCAATAAATACTATTGAATGAATTTAGCCACCCAGCGACCTGCGATTAGACAGGAGAAATAGAAATGAATTTGGACTTTTGTGATGCTGCCGTCTAGTGGTCAAATGAAAACATTTTTACTCGGTTTGGACCCAAGAGGCAGCTCGCCAGGTGCGGAAAGTGCAGTAAATTCAATAATAAGAATGATGGATTTGTTAAGCTCCAGGTGCTAAGCACTGTACTAAGCGCAGTGGTAGATGCAAAGTAAGCAGATCAGACCTAGTGCCTGGTCCCACATAGGGGTCACAGTCTAAAGGGGGGTGCCGGGGTGAACAGGTATCTTATCCCCATTTTTACAGATGAGGAAACTGAGACCCAAAGATGTTAAGTGACTTGCCCCAAAGTCACGCAGCAGCAAGTGGCAGAACCGGGATTAGAACCTAGCTCTCCTGATGTTTCAGTCCATGGCCCAGTCTCTGCTGCCTTTAGGTGGCCATTCATCAAGTTTTATACAGGACAACCTGTTTTGTATTTGCTCCGTCCCCTCTCCTGTATGAATATTATGCCAGATGCCTCTATATACAGTGTTTTGATTTTAAATGTCCAACCTAGCTGGCATTTATTCAACATTAAATGCTCTGCCCCAGCTCCTGACGCCAAATCATGTGGCTAGGAAGCAACCTCCTTATCAATATTCCCCCTTCATATCTGACAAACCACCACTCTTCCCACCGTCAAAGTCCTTCTAAAATCGAATTTCCTCCAAGAGGCTTTCCCTGACTAGTCCCTCATGTCCCTACCTTTTTTGGTTGCTTCCTTTTCTCCATGATATTGCTTGTGTCCGGCCAACCCCATCTCCAAATCTCACGTCCAGGCTCTGGACACCTCACAGCTGGATGACAATAACCTCATTCTTGATTACTTACAGGAAGTTAGACGGAGAACACAATGGCTCAGAAATAATCAAAAGAATTCTACTACTAATAATAATAATGTATCAAGTGCTTACTATGTGCCGAGCACTCTTCTAAACGCTGGAATAGATACAAGATTATCAGGTTGGACACACCTCCTGTTCCACTTGGAGTTCACAGTCTAAGTCTAAGGAACAAGGGTAGGGATCAGGGCTTCTCCCAGAGACAAACTCTAGCTTCTGCAAATTTCCACAAGAGGTTCCTTATGACATCATCACTAACGTGAGCCATATACAATGTAACATACACCATCCTCTTTTGTTGGGCACAAGGGAGTACGGTACTTGTGAATGACATCAATGGCCATCCTAATTACTTTCCTTCCAGTGTCTTCCAGTTTCTGTCTCTTTCTCCCTTGAGTCCCTTGTCCCTGTTAAACTTGGAATAAACCCTTGCCGCACATGCTGTTCAGTCCATTCTTTTGACCTCCACTTCCTCTCCAACTTTCTCCCTGGTCTCTACAATTGGGCAGGTGTCTCCCCTCTTTCCCTCTCCGCCCTTGCCACTTGAATGAACAGGCCCTCTCTTCCAAAGCTACCTGAAACCAACCTCTCCTCAGGGCCAAATCCAGAGGCCACAGACTTCTCAACCACTGCTCACTGCTACACTGTCTTTCACTCTGCTCCCAGAGCAGATGTGGCCAGTCCCTGGACAGCAAATTGATTCCCAGAAGCAACTGCACATTAGGCTGGGACAGTTCCTAACCAGCTCTGAAACTTTGCTGTGGACCTGCAGGGAGTGGCTTATTGTACCTATGGAAAGCCCGGAGCCATCTAAGAGCTGCCATGCGAAAAGCAGAACAACTTCCAGAACTCAACTGGTGGCCTAGATCTGGTCTGCAGCATGGACTCAATCAACTGGCAGGCTTCTGTATCTTAACCCCTCCCCAAACCTCACTCTTCCCTATGATGGCCCGTGAAAGTTCAGGTTAGCTGGCCACCCAGGGAGTGGGAGGTTCTCGCTCTGGGGAGGAAGGAACTATGGGGCTAGAGGTGACTCTGACTGAAGGTAGCCCTACCAACCTACTCACTTGCAAAACCCAAACCTGCTCACCCCACATATGATCACTTTTCAGTTACTTCCTTTTCTCCACGATATGGCTTCTGTCCACCCATCTCCAAGTCCCACATCCAGGCCCTGGTCACCTCACAGCTGGATGGCACAGTAACCTCCTTCTTGCTCACCTTCCAGACTCCCACCCTAGTCTTCCCCTCTGCAGTAGCTTCTGTCCCAGAATCTCCTTCTCTACTCACTCCTTCAACCTCAAGACTGTTGCACAAAGCCCTCAGGATCTGACTCGACCTGCTGACTGCCACCCCTCAGGGGTCTCCACCAGGTGCCCCAACCCATCAACAGCCATTCCCCATTTCATCCCAGCTTGCAACATCTGGTCCAGCTCAGCTGGTCTACTTGTTGCCCCTCACATTCAGGACTCCCCCATCCCACCTCCGAGACTGTGAGCAATTTGGCTCTGTCTTTCTTTTCCTTTTTGTAGAGCTCGTCTTCTAGACTGTAATCTAGTTGAGGGCAGGGAATATGTCTGTTTATTGTTATAGTGTACTGCCCCAAGTGTTTAGTACAGTGCCGTGCACACAGTAAGCGCTCAGTACATACCACTGACTGGCTGACTGACTGCATGACATACCACAATTCTCCGCTCCTTTAATGTCTTAGATCCAGGGCCATTTCTTCTAGGAATCAGTCAATCTGTGGTATTTATTGAGCACTTACTGTGTGCAGAGCACTGTACTAAATGCTTGGGAGAGTACAGTACAACAGAGTTGGTGGACACGTTCCCAGCCCATAAAGAGCTTACATTCTAGAGGGAATGTTCCCTGATTAACCTCAGCTATTCTCCAACCCGACAGCATGATCCTTGACCTACACTTCCCCATCAGATCGTTCTAGTCTTCCCCATAACCCGCTTCTTTCTATAACCCTGCTGAAGGGTCTGAGACATTCATATAATTATAAATGAATGCAGAAGATCCCACATAAACTTTCCACCATTCCCTCTTTGGGGCACCAGGCATCAAGATTTTTCCACCATCTTGTAGCAAGTCCAACTGAAATCTCAGTTTTGACCAGATTAACTGGTGGGTGGCCAGATTAACACTTTGGAAAATCGAGATTGAGCTAGATCTTTTCTAATTCCTGGGGATCGTGGCCAGCAGAATTTCAGCTAAGCATTGTCCTCTAAGGTTTCTCTATATCTTTGCCACCTCTTTCTTTCCCTGAGTTGAAATGGGCCCTTGCTGACCCTGGATGGATCTTGGTCTCTGGAGGGCATATTACAATCGCTTTGGAAATTTTTCTTTTATTTATTCATTCATTGACACTTACCGAACACCTTTTTTGTGCAGAGATTGTACTAAGTTCTGGAGAAGTATACAATAAAGGATAAATAAGACATGTTCCAGTGGATTCACAATCAAGGATGGATACTAGGAGGTTGCGATGAGCTCAGAAGGAAAGATTGAAATTCATAGGACAAAACAACAGAACACAAGAACAATGATGAACAAATAAGAGCTCAAGAACACTGTGGTTGAGAAAGCCATGTTTTGGTTCCTTTCCCTAAGGATGGACAGAAGGAACAGTTTTAAGGCTATAGTAAAACGAAGCCTCAGACAATGCTGCATCCCAAATGAAAACTGAGAGTAAATGACATCAGGAAAGAAGTGACTCTCTTCAAGCAAATGTTTATGTTATTTTATGCTATTAGTTTAGTGCTTACTGTATGCTTACTATATACTCTACCTATCCCAGCTTATAGTGCTGCAGTAGACACAAGTTAATCAGGTCAGACACAATTCCTTCCCCACAGGAGCTCACAGTTTACAGTAGGAGGGAGAATAGATATTGTCTTTCCATTTTACGGATGAGGAAACTGAGGCTCATATAAGGTAAGTGACTTGCCCAAGGTCACACAGCAGACAAGTGGCAGAGCTGGGTTTAGAGCCCAGGTCCTCTGACACCCAGGCCTGTGCTCTTTCTACTAGGCCAAGAGACATGTAAAGAAGAAGACAGAGCTAAGCGCAGCAAATATTAAACATGGCAACACGTGACAGCCTTTTTTATGTGCATAATGTGGCCAGGATTGTGGGTACCACATTGGCCTTTTCAGTCACACACACACACACACACACACACACACACACACACACACTCAAAGGTGAATCTCACCATCAACGGCATCTTCTTCAATTATGATCAGTGAACACAGGGAGCATTGTCAGTGTCCAATAGTCACATTCCCGGCGTTGTAAAATTCGTACTGACAGTGTTGCTTCTCCTGGAGTCCTTCCCCAGCCCACTTGGGGAAGGCAGGTCAGGAGCAGAGCCCCCGGATGACCCAGGGGTAGGATAGCAGGGGTCCCTGGCCTCGAGGCTCACTGATCCAGTGGTGAGGGAGAGCCAGGGCTATGCTGCCACTTATCAATCGTTCAGTCAATCAATCAACCATATTTAGTGACTGCTTACTGAGTGCAGAGCACTGTACTAAGCACTTGGAAGAATACAATATAACAGACTTGGTAGAAACATTCTCTTCCCACAAGGGGCTTACAGCCTAAAGGGGGAGACAGACATTGATATAAATAAACTATGGATATGTACATTAAGTGCTTATCCACTAATAATTATGTTATTTGTTAAACGAGTACTATTTGCCAAGCACTGTTCTAAGCTCTGGGGTAGATACAAGGTAAGTAGGTTGTCCCACGTGGGGCTCACAGTCTTAATTCCCATTTTACAGATGAGGTAACTGAGGCCCAGAGAAGTTAAGTAACTTGCCCAAGGTCACACAGCAGACAAGAGACGGAGCCAGGATTAGAACCCACGACCTCTGATTCCCGAGCCTGGCCTCTCGGCACTAAACCATGCTGCTTCTCTACTAAGCCATGCTACTTCTCTAATGGATAAGAATGATGCTTTAGCATTAGATGCTGTAACCAAGATAAAATAGCACCAGTTTTAGGAGATTTGCTGAGCCTCTATTGCATGTGATATTAGATGCAAAGAAGATGTCATAACCAGATTTCACTGAAGGTCTGTATTAATATCCCCCACCTCCTCTAGACTGTAGGCTTGCTGTGGGCAGGGAACCTGTCCATCAACTCTGTTATACTGTACTCTTCCAAGGGCTTAGTACAGTGCTCTGCACATAGTAATCACTCAACAAATACCATTGATGATGAATGTGTGTTAGCTAGGATGGGGTTGAGACTCATACATGGTTGGTGACCACAGTGGACTGAACAGGTCAACCCACAGTCTTGGAAGTGACAAACAAATCTTGATGAACCCCCATCTGTGACAGCTCTCTATTAAATCTGTGCATAGAGGATCTCCACTAGACCCAGGAGTCCTTCGATAACTGGGAGAAATCTGAGGGATTCTGTCCATAATCTACTCTAACTCCCAAGGTTGCCATTGTATGTGCTTAAGCCCCCAAAGTCAGGTTAGGTCTCATGGGGCCCAGTTCCTAGAAAAATGAGGGCTAGCTAGGGTGCTGCCCTAGCCCTGCATTGTTGAGCTGGGCTAGGATTTAGCTGAGAAGGCACTGGGCCTGTTTTATCAATCTTATACTTCTGAATAGAAGATGAAAAACTGGAGGTGGACAATAGAGGGAGGACTTGAGAATTTAGCATCTGTGTGGCTTTGGGGCTTGAGCCTGGGGGATTTGCAGCTTCCCGATGGGTTTTGGTTGCTTTGGAGCTGATTGGGGCTCTCTGCGGCCTCTGACTTCTCAGCGATGCCCAGAGTAGCCACGGGCCATAGGGGCTCCTTTGGTCATCAAATGTCCAGAAGCAATGCCACTTTGGCCATGGGAGTCTTCCCCACATACCACCATCTAGGCCCCCAGAGATAGTGTCTTGAGGTTGGAAAGCAGAACTCCAATACAACACTACAAACAGAAGCAAGCAGGTGGTTGTAGAGTTCTTGAAAAAGAGCACAAGATACAGTAGTAGGAAGCAACCAACAAGACTCTGGGAAGAGCCAATCATGCGAGAACCAATTCCATTTCCTTCTATCATAGAATGCCAGACATGAAGATGAGAGTAGAGGGGAATGGGAAAGGAAGATATAAATGATGTCTATCGCAGTGGCACTTTGATATTTGACTCTATCAACAAACGCATCAACGTGACGGTCTTATCAATAAGTGAATATTCAGCTGAGGGCAAAATGAGCTCAAGAGTCACTCCCAAAATAGAGTCAGCTAGGGCTTGGTAGAGGGGAAGACAGACACTAATATAAATGACAGGTAGGGGAAGTAATTGAGTTAAAAATTTGTATAAAAGTGCTTATGGGGGAGGTGACAGCACTTTGCACATAGTAAGCATTCAATCAATCAATTTGGAGACGTTGCTGTTGAGGATGATGAATATGAGGGAACAGCCTTAAATTGCAGCAAGAGAAAATTTGGGTGGGCATAAGAAGGAACTAGACATTTTAGGCACTAAACCAGGTGACTGCAAGAGGCTTGTGAATCTCCTGCCTTGGAAAATACAAGAACAGGCATGAAGATTCCCCCTGTTGGAAATGGAAGACAGGTGGCATTTGAAAGAACAAGAGGACAAGAACGAGAGGCTTTAAAACACTCAATCACCTTGCCCCCTCCTATCTCACCTCACTATTCTGCTACTAAAACCCAGCCGGCATACTTTGTTCCTCTAATGCTAAACTGCTCACTGTACCTCAATCTCGTCTATCTCGTAGCTAACCTCTTACCCATGTCCTGCCTCTGGCCTGGAACACCTTCCTTCTTCATATCCGACAATCGCTCTCCCCACCTTCAAAGCCTTATTGAAGGCACATCTCCTCCAAGAGGCCTTGCCCGATTAAGCCCTCCTTTCTTCTTCTTCCACTCCCTTCTGTGCCGCCTTGATGCGTTCCCTTTATTCACCTCCCTCCCAGCCCCATAGCATTTATGTATATATCTGTAATTTTATTTATTTATGTTATCTGTCTCCCCTTCTAGACTGTTAGTCTGTTGTGGGCAGGGAATGTGTCATTGTTATATTGTATTCACCCACTCTGCACACAATAAATATTATTGACTGACTCACTGATAATATTCTGAGAAATCCTCAGGATAACCATGGGTTTTTTACCTGGGAAGGGAGAAATAGGGGAAGTAGGGTTAAGAGGGTTCGGGCAGGTCTTCTTAATAATAATAATAATAATGATGATAATAATAATTATTGCATTTAAGTGCTTACTATGTGCAAAGCACTGTTCTAAGTGCTGGGGAGGATACAGAGTGATCAGGATGTCCGACATGGGGCTCACAGTCCTAATCCCCATTTTACAGATGAGGTAACTGAGTCACAGAGAAGTTAAGTGACTTGCCCAAAGTCACACAGCTGAGAAGCGGCTGAACTGGGATTTGAATCCATGACCTCTGACTTCCAAGCCCAGGCTCTTTCCACTGAGCCACGTTGGCTGACGGGCCCATTTTCAAGCTAAGCTCAGTGGACTGGTATTCTGGGTAAATGGGGCTCAGGTTGGGCCAAAACATGGCAGACTGGGCTTGAAGCACCAGGATTTGGGTCTGTGGCTGACTCTATCTTGTTTGAACTTCTTGAGCCCCTTCCTAGCTGGAGAGAAGTCCCTTTGGCCCAGCAGGGGCTGGGGGAAGTGAGGGATGAGGAGAAGTCAGGGGAGGAAGCATCTGAAGTCCAGGCAGGGAACAGTGCTTTGTTCCACCAGCCTCTCCCTCTGTTTGTCCTGGTTCTGAGGGGGCAAGGGAACTGCCATTCTCGTCACTCAGGATGCAGTGGGTGGCCCAGCCGCAAACTCCCTCCCCTTGAGGTGCCGCCCTTGAGCTGTGAGTTTTCCTTCCTCTGCAGATAACCGATTTCCTCTGGAAAGTTTCAGGGGAAACACTCTGTTGCCACATTGAGTCAGCTTGAGAACCTGTTGCCCAGGACTAGAGAGAGGTGTTTGGCCCAGTCCTGATCCAAGATGGCCCAGGTCCCTTCTGAAACCTGGTCCAGTCCAAAAGGAGTGCTGGGGGACCAAAGCTTCTAGATACCCATGCTCCCAAAGCCACGGACTCAGGGTCATCTTCATCCTCCTCATCTTCATCCTCCTCATCCTCATTGTCTTCATCATTCTCATCCCCTTCATCATCTTTCTAGGCGGGGCCATGTTTCTGCAGCTTTTGCAGGAACCTCGCTGCTGTTTTCGGAAAAACCATGTTGTGGTCTCCTCTTCTGCACCCAGAGACGTACTTCCCCTACACAAGGAAACTCTCACTCAGGGAAAATAATTGCCAATTTCCTCCTGTGCGAAGGGTTTTTTTCCTAATCCTCCTAATAATAATAATGATTATGGTATTTGTTAAGCTCTTACTATGTGCTGACCACTGTTCTGAGCGCTGGGGTAGATATAGGGTAATCAGATTGTCCCATGTGGGGCTCACAGTTTTTAATCCCCATTTTTACTGTTGAGGTAACTGAGGCACAGAGAAGTTAAGTGACTTGCCCAAGGTCACACAGCAGACAAGTGGTGAAGCCGGGATTAGAACCCACGACCTCTGACTCCCAGACCCGTGCTCTTTTCACTAAGCCACACAGTTCCTGTGCTTTAAATCCATCCATCTCTCCTGCAGGGAATGATTTGTCTGTCTGTCCCCACCTTCAAGGGCGCTCATCACCCTTGATGACTCCCTTGGCAGCCAGTGTCCCCCTGGGAACTTTCCAATATAAACTAGTGTTTTCTGGTTCCCCACTTATAATTTCCCCCACCTCAGCACCTGAGTCTGCCGAGAGAGAGCCCAGTTCTTCCGGGGTGTGAACCTCCTCCTCGGTGCCTTGAGGGCAGGAGAGAGAGAGGCCCCAGCGATCCCCTGATAGGCTTAGGGTCCTAAAACTCCATCTTGGATCCATTTTATTGCTCCCAGATTCCTGTCCCCACCCTCCACAGGCCTTCAATCAGGAAGCTGACGGACCTTGGTAGATTATTTATATTACTGTCTGTCTCCCCCTCTAGACTGTTAAGCTCAATGTGGGCAGGGAATATGTCTGTTCATTATTACATTGTACTCTCCCAAGCACTCAGTACAGTGTTCTGCACACAGTAAGTGCTCGATAAATACGATTGAATGCATGTGGCTGCCGACTGCTTGCTGACTGCTCCGTGGGCATAGACATACGTGCTCAACCTCACTTGCCTTGCAGGTGATCATGCCTATGTTCATTTATTCAATAGTATTGAGCGCTTACTATGTGCAGAGCACTGTACTAAGCGCTTGGAATGAACAAGTCGGCAACAGATAGAGACAGTCCCTGCCGTTTGACGGGCTTACAGTCTAAGCCTATGTCTCCCTCCACCCCAGCCAGACTTCCAAGCTAGAACTCCTCCTCCTCCCAAAGCTGGACATCAGCAGGCAGAGGAGATTGGGGGACGGAGGGGCTAAGGGCATAGGGGTAAGCAATGCCTGGTCCACTGAGGGCTTCCGATAGACCCCCACTCCCTAGGAGACTGGGGAATCCTGTTGGGATCAAATGGAAAACCCATTCCCAGGCATCTCCCCGGGGCCTAGATCCACTTAGCCATCTAGCAAGGAGCCATGGGGCAGCATCCACCTTGGGGCAGAGGGAGAGTGCTCTTTCCCACCCAATCCCACCATTATTGTCTCATCATCATCAAACTCAACTATTGTATGCAATAGTTGAAAGAGTTGAAATGGAAGAACCATTAGAAAGGTTGCAGATTATGGCAGAGGGCAGGACATTCTGGACAAAGTAGATCCATGGAATCACTGTGAATTGGAAACGATTCTACGGCACTTAATAATAATAACTGTGTACAGGGTACTATTCTGAATACCTGCCTTGTGCAAATGCCTACGGTGGGCAGAACACTGTTATAGGTGCTTGGAAATGTTCAACAGAAGAGCACCATCACTATCCTGCGAGAGTTAATGGCTTTGACAAGGGGACACAAATTGCTCCACAAAGAGGGGGCCTTCCCCCCAAGCCTTCATTTCCCCTATTCCCTCTCCCCTCTGTGTTGCCTATGCATTTGGGCCTGTGCCCTGTAAACATTTTGACATTCACCCCACAGTACTTATGTACTCTGCTGCTTATGTCATTTATTTTATTGACTGTCTCCCCGTGTAGACTGTTAGCTCCTTGAAGGAAAGGATCATGTCTATCTACTCTTTCGTATTGTACTCTCCCAAGTGCTTAGTGCAGTCTTCTGCACACAGTAAACAGTCAATACCAATCAATCAATTATCAATCAGTTGTATTTATTGAGCATTTAATGTCTTCAGAGCACTGAACTAAACATTTGGGAAAGTAATAATGGTACTCATTAAGCACTTATTGTGTGTCGAGCACAGTCTTAAACGCTGGGCTAGATATAAGCTAATCAGGTTGGACACAGTCCCTGTCCCACATGGGGCTCTCAGTCTTAATCCCCATTTTACAGATGAGGTAACCGAGGCCCAGAGAATAATAATAATAGAAATAATGATGGTATTTGTTAAGCACTTACTATGTGCCAAGCACTGTTCTAAGCACTGGGGTAGATACATAGTAATCAGGTTGTCCTATGTGGAGCCCACAGGCTTAATCCCCATTTTACAGATGAGGTAACTGAGGCAGAGAGAAGCAAAGTGACTTGCCTAAGATTACACAGCAGACAAGTGGGAGAGCCGGAATTAGAACCTAGATCCTCTGACTCCCAGGCCCCTGCTCTTTCTGGTAGATGTGATCCCTGGGCCCAAGTAGCTAACAGTCTACAGGGGGAGACAGGTGAACCAATAAATACCATTAACTGATAAAGTGGCTTGAAGGGCTTCAGCAGTTAACGGTGCTGGACATTAATTGGGGATGACATGTTTAAAGAGGTTGGAATTTAGGAGGGCTTGAAATATGGGGAGAGCTGTGTTCTGTAGGATTTGGGGAGAGAGGACTTCCAAGCCAGGGAAACAGGGTGAATGAGGGGACGGAGGCCAGAAAGTCGAGAGCGAGGTATGGTTAGAAGGTTGGCTTGGGAAGAATGAAGACCAGAAATCAGGGAATAACGGGTGAAGAAAGCAGTTAGGAAAGTTGGAACTAGATGATTGGGAACCTTGAAGCTGAATGTGAAGGGTTTTTCTTTGACACATCACACAGGGAGCCAGTGGAGGGTTTTGAGGAGGGGAGAGAGATAAGCTGCGTGATACTTTAGGAAGATGATCTGTGCAGGAGTGTGTGGTATAGATTGGAGAGCAGGGTGTTGGCCGGGGGAGGGGGGAGAATGGAGGCAGGGTAGTGCCTGGAGGCTCTGAGACTAGAGTGAAGGCTAATGCAATAGTCTAACAGGACCAAGACCAGAGCTTCTAACAGGTAGTAGTTTCCTTACAGAGGAAGGGGCAAATAAAGGAGATGTTGTATAAGGAGAACAGGCAGGATTTAGCAGTAAGTTCAATGTGAGAGTTGAAAGACAGGGAGGATTTGATGATACTGAGGTTGTGGGCTTCTGGATCAGGGAGGAAAGTGGTATTATTGACTGAGATGGAAAAGTTAGGAGTAGGAGTGAGTTTGGGGGAAAGATGAGGAGTTCTGCTTTAGACAAAAAGTAACTAAGACTAAGGCTTAGTCTCTAAGCTAGCTGATTGTATGATATGAACAAGAAAGTAGGGATTAATCAGGGAATGCCACCTGGAGGAGGTGACATTTTAAGCTTTTAAAGACGGGGGAGAGATCCAATTAGGTGGATCTAAAGGAAGAAGGGAGTCTCATGAGTGAGGTACAGTAAGCATAGCTTGGAAGAATCAAAGAATGCATGCTGGGGTGTAGAAGAGTAGATGTGAGAGAGAAAAAGAGAGGGAGAGAGAGAGAGCGCTAGCTGGTGGAGAGCCGTTAGATCTCTCTCACTCTTATCCCGTCTCCTCAACCCTCTTCCCTCCCACCCCTCATGTACGTATGTATGACAGTGAAGTTCACCTGTGAGAGCGTTTGTGTCTGAAAAGACTAATATGGGTCCTAGTCACATTGGGCATGCAGAAGGCTGCCCCTGGTTGTGTTATTATTATAGTATCATTATTATTATTATTACTATGGCATTTATTAAGTACTTACTATCTGTCAAGCACTTTTCTAAACACTGGGGTGGATACAAGACAATCAGGTTGGACACAATCACACATGGGCCTCACAGTCTAAGTAATGTTTAATGTTTGCAGCCTCTGGCATTGTTTTCTCTTTTGCCTCCTTGTTTCTTGTTCCATACAAAGTTTTTGCTCAAAGAGAGCTTCTACTTTCTTAATCTAAACCCCCACATACCTGCTCTGACCCTCTGATCCCACCTCTAAAAGCAGGAACGAGAGTTGGAGCAGGAACCCGTTCCAGTCACGGGGGACTGGGACACCGGGAGCCTCTCCAGTTCCAGGAGGGGAAGGGAGTTGTGGGAAAGGTTCTAGAGAGTCCAAGTCTAAAAGCTGGGGATTTCAGGGAGGGGAGAGCAAAGCCACTGGCTAGAAAGTGGGGGTGGGGGTGGGGGTGGGAAATGGGGGGAGGGGGTGCAGGGTGTGTCAAATATCCACTAGAGTTTCCCTTCCTACCGCTAGGTGTCAATGTTGCACCACAAGCGGCTGCTGGAGGGTTTATCCCTGTCTCCTCCTTGCACTCTGGGCAACAGCTAGTGCTCTAATCAGTCAATCAATGATATTATTGAGTGTTTACTGTCTGCGGAGCGCTGTACTAAGTGCTTGGGAGTGTACAGCATAACGGGGTTGGTAGACACAATCCCTGCCCACAACGAGTTTACAATCTAGAAGCAGAGGGATAAAATCTCAAACCTAGGGGCTGGGGACAGTCTAATTGGGCTAACTAGTGGAATCCACTTATGGATGCACATATGACTGGAATGACCAACGTCAAGGTGTCCGGAAGTGGGCAGGTAGCAGGGCTGAGGTTACAAACCTTAGAGGGGTGGGGCTAGCTTTCCATAGCTCCACAGGAAAGAGATAGTTTCTGAAGTGCTCAAGTGAGCACTTTGCTGCTCTGATAGGTCACGCTTTGCAGTGGCCTAGAGACAACTAATTGCTTTCTCTATATAAATGACACTGTCACTTGTGTTTTATGTTTATTTGTTTGTGTATTTCTTTCCTTCCATTAGATGTAAGTTCCTTGAGGACAGGGAATATGTCGTGTTCTTCCGTTCGCGTTCTTACAACAGAAGATGGAGTAGTTGGGACAGGGACGAGGATCTGGAAGTGCTGGCAGACAAAAGGAGGAATCTAACACTCAGGGTTGCAATTGAGCTATAGACTGCAAGCTTGTGGGCAGGGAACGTGTCTACCAACTCTGTTGTAATGTACTCTCCCAAGCGCTTAATAAGCACTCAATAAATTGAATGAGCTTTGGCTAGTTATTCTGCCACTATAAGGCAAGAGTCAAATGTGCTACCCCCTCACCTGACACATGATGCCACCACCTTACGCTGAGCATACATGTCATACCACACACACAGCAGCATGGCCTAGTGGTTAGAGCACAGTCCTGGGAGTCAGAAGGTCATGAGTTCTAATCCCGGCTCTGCCACCTGTCTGCTGTGTGACCTTGGGCAAGTCACTTCACTTCTCTGGGCCTCAGTTAATCTCATCTGTAAAATGGGGATTGAAACTGTGAGCCCTATGTGGGACCAGGACTGTATCCAACCCTATTTGCTTGTATCCACCCCAGCGCTTAGTACAGTGCTTGGCACATAGTAAGCGCTTAACAAATACCACTATTAGTATTATTATCATTTCAGCATAATGCCACATATGACATCATTACATCGTGCCACACCTCTACTCTTCCCCACTCTTCCTTTTTATACTTCAGACTTCCCAGACTGAGCTCCCCTTTGCTTCCACTCCTCCTCCCCTCCCAATCGCCCCGACTCCCTCCTTCTGCTCTACCCCGCTCCCTGCCCCACAGCCCTTGTGTATATATTTACATATTTGTTATTCTATTTATTTTATAAATGATGTGTATATATCTATAATTCTATTCATTTATTCTGATGCTATTGATGCCCGTCTACTTGTTTTGTTTTGTTGTCTGTCTCCCCGCTTCTAGACTGTGAGCCCGTTGTTTGGTAGGGATTGTCTCTGTTGCCGATTTGTACTTTCCAAGAGCTTAGTACAGTGCTCTGCACACAGTAAGTGCTCAATAAGTATGATCGAATGAATGAATGAATGAATGAATGAGCTTCATCTCACAGCATCTTCCCCCAAGAGTCCCTTTCACCAAAAGTCACTCAAAGATTCCTGTTCAGGGCTCAACCAACTTCTACAGCAGGGCTCCGGCTGTCCAGAGCTAGGGTGACTGCAAGATTGAATTGGGTGCGGGGGGAGGAAAAATAAGGAGCTCAGTATGATTTACTCCTCTCAGCCAGCGAAATGTAAGCCCAGATGAGGCAGAGAGCTAGGGCTCCTAGCTATGATCTGGGCATGTCACTCCCCTTCTTAAACACCTCCAGTGGTTGCCTATCAACCTCCACTCCAAACAAAAACTCCTCACTCTAGGCTTCAAGGCTCTACATCACCTTGCCCCTTCCTACCTCTCCTCCCTTCTGTCTTTCTACTGCCCACCCCGCACACTCTGCTCCTCTGCCGCCCACCTCCTCACCGTCCCTCGGTCTCACCTATCCCGCCGTCGACCCCTGGGTCACGTCCTCCCGTGGTCCTGGAACGCCCTCCCTCCTCGCCTCCGCCAAACTAATTCTCTTCCCCTCTTCAAAACCCTACTTAAAACTCACCTCCTCCAAGAGGCCTTCCCAGACTGAGCTCCCCTTCTCCCTCTACTCCCTCTACCGCCCCCCCTTCACCTCTCCGCAGCTTAACCCTCTTTTCCCCCATTTCCCTCTGCTCTTCCCCCTCTCCCTTCCCATCCCCTCAGCACTGTACTCGTCTGCTCAACTGTATATATTTTCATTACCCTATTTATTTTGTTAATGAAATGTTCATCGCCTTGATTCTATTTAGTTGCCATTGTTTTTATGAGATGTTCTTCCCCTTGACTCTATTTATTGCCATTGTTCTTGTCTGTCTGTCTCCCCCGATTAGACCGTAAGCCCGTCAAACGGCAGGGACTGTCTCTATCTGTTGCCGACTTGTTCATTCCAAGCGCTTAGTACAGTGCTCTGCACATAGTAAGCGCTCAATAAATACTATTGAATGAATGAATGAATGAATGAATGAATATGATCTCACATAATGGGACTGGAGGTGGGGAGGGACTGTAGAGGATTACACTTGGATCTGTACCTTTCAAGCATTTGGTATTCACCCCATCCTCAGTCTCACAGCACTTATGTACATATCCATAATTTACTTATATTAATGTCTGTCTCCCCCTTTAGACTGTGAGCTCCTTGTGGGCAGGGAACATGTCTACTAATTCTGTTGTATTTACTCGCCCAGTGTTCTATAAACAGTAAGTGCTCAATAAATATGATTGATTGATTGTAACGGAATGCAGAGTCAGTAACTCTCCCACCCCCTGCCTAGGCTCTCCTCATGCAGCTGATGGCAGTCTCCATGCTCAGGGTCAGCCAGAGAGAGTAGACCCTGGGAGATGGGAAGAAACAGCCTGGCTGGCCCTGAAGGTAAATACATACACTTTGGAAAGCTCCTATGATAGGGTCTCCCTAGAGAGAGGGAAATGGGGATGCCTATGGGGCTAGGAGCCCTCTGGGCCAGATTGCATCATTGTCAGCTATACAACCATTCCCGCTCCCCTCTGCCTTTGTACAGCTCCACACTCTATCCCCTCTGACATTGTACCTGTGTGGCTATCATCGGTGAAAGGCCCCTTTTGGCCACCGCCTTCGAAAGATCCTCCTCAGCCACCATTTGGGAAAATCAGGCTGCACACGGCCATCCCTGCTGTGGGCTGTCCTGAAGTCACAGCTCACTTGACTTTCCCTCTGAAGTTGTCCCTGGAGGTGGATGTGGGCAGGGAATGTGTCTATTTACTCTTATATTGCACTCTCCCAAGAGCTTAGTATGGTACTTTTCACACAGTAAGCTCTTAATAAATACGATTGAATGAATGAATGACTGTGCCTGGCAGAGTGGCATAATAGGCCTGTATCTCGAGGTTGTTAGAATCTGACCTAGAATCTAGGCACTCAGAGATGTTCCTAGTCATTAGTCGTAGGGAACCTACATCAGAAGTACTAGTGGTAGTTTTGGTGGAAGTGAGAGGGAGCTTCTGACTGCCACCCTTTGGGAGGGACCTTGCAGTCAGCTGGGCTCCCACTACTCATATCTCTGTAACTTGTCACTGGGGTGGAATTAGAAGACAAACTGCAGTCTAGGTGGATTCTCATCAAGAAAAAACTCCAAGAGTCATTTTCAGGAATAAGTTAATTTTCTTGTTTTAAATATATCAGGCATCCTTTGGTTACAAAGCAGTAAAGAAGATGTCGCGACAGAGTTAAAGTGTTTTTCAGGGGTTTGGGACTCCGGGTGGTGGGAAAGAGGAAGCTTCTAGAGGTCCGCTGTTCTTGGGAGCCTCTCACTACATTTTTCTCATATCCAAGTGAGGAAAGTAACAGCCCATATCCTGCTGCTGGATCTGGTGGACTTGATAACTGCCTTCCTTCTTCTGCAGACACAGGGCGACCTGGGTAGAGGAGTAATGAAGTTCCTCCATTTCCCCTCCGCCCCAACCAGGGTCAGGGATGCCAAGACTCGGTTTGGGCCCTGGGGACCATTTGCTAAGCTTGTCTCACTTCATGTAGGGCTGGGTCCCCCACATAAGAGCTATAGGAATATTAGACCGTAAGTTGTTTAAGAGCGGGCACTGTGACTACCCGCTCTACTGTACTGTTCTCTTGCAAGTGCCTAGTAGAGTGCTTGTCCCCCAGGCCACTCTCAATAAATACCACTGATGGATTGAATTGACTAATTCTGAGGAAGGGCATAGAGCTCAGAGCTTTTTTGACTTGGTTAGTGCCATCACTGCTTCCTGCTCTTCCCTTCCACCTCTCTCCTTCAATTACCAGTACTTGGAGTGCCCAGTACCTCCATATTACCACCTCCTCCTAGGTTAATAGAAGGAAGGTGTTTTCCTTCTTTCTCCCTTTCTCCATAGCCCAAATCCTGCCACCACTGCCTTTGGGTGAGAGAGTGAAGAGTGCCGTGAGACCACAGGGTACATCAGAGGACTGTTGTGTGGCTAAAAAAGGACAGTGTGGGTGGTTCCGTGGTGAAGAGAGGAAGGTGTGATACCAACAGCACTTCCCCAGTGTGGGAAACTCTGTGCCAAGCGCTCTACAGATCCTTAAACTGGAAAGAGGCCCGGGACCCAAGGTGACTGCTGTGAGGGAATCTGTGCCCCATCCATGACAGCCTCTTCTCTGATTCTGATTTGGTTAGGACCCCAGACCCTCTCTGTGGCCAAGGATCATTTGTCTTGGGGATGTTATCCAGTCCCTTGGCCACCTCAACTTTCCACAGGGCAAACTCACCAGGAAGCAGCAAAATAAGATGATAATCAGCCCCAGGAGGGCAGCCAGGCAAATGAGGATGATGGCCCAAAAAGACAGGTCTAGGGAAACAGCAGACATTAGGGAGCAGCAGATCAGGGTCTCGGGATGTAAGGGGAAGAGGGGCAAGAGTTAGAACACTGTGGGGAGCAATGGGGGCTGGGGATATGGCCAGGGAGGGAAAGGGGCTGGGGAGAGAGGGGTTGGGACTGGGTAGGATTTCTTTTCGAGATTTCAGGACAAGCACAGTAGCTTCTGTAAAACTCACCAGAGTTCTCTGTCACTTCCCCAATCCTATTGGGAGGATAGTCTGAAAGGAAAGGAACTGAGTGTAAGCAGCTGGATGGGGACAAGGGGAAGGTTGGGAACCAGTTCTATTTACTGCTATTGTTTTTGTCTGTCTGTCTCCCCCGATTAGACTGTAAGCCCATCAGTGGGCAGGGATTGTCTCTATCTGTTGTCGAATTGTACACTCCAAGTGCTTAGTACAGTGCTCTGCACATAGTAAGCGCTCAATAAATACTATTGAATGAATGAATGAATTTGTGAAATGTGGTTCTGGCTACAAAATGGACTGAACAAGTTCTTAAAATGGGAAGGATAGAAAAGCTGCAGGCTGCAACCTTAGCCCATGCACTGGGGATTGAGGGTCGGAAATGTCTGTCAGCAGTGCTTATAAAACTCTGCTCCAGATGTACAAGAGCTTCAGAGCTTGTGTAACTATTAGTAGTAGTAGTAGTAGTATTGTCATTATTATAATTATATTTGTTAAGCACTTATTGTATCTGTCAAGCACTGATCGAAAAACTGGGGTTGATACAAGTTAATCAGCTCAGACACAGTCCCTGTACCCCACATGGGGCTTATAATATTCATCTCTTCATTACTATAACTCAGATAACTAATGCTTAGGCAACATTTTGAAACTTTAATATTGAAGAACTCACCAATAATAATAATAATAATAATAATGTTGGTATTTGTTAAGCGCTTACTATGTGCCGAGCACTGTTCTAAGCGCTGGGGTAGACATAGGGGAATCAGGTTGTCCCACGTGGGGCTCACAGTCTTAATCCCCATTTTACAGATGAGGGAACTGAGGCACGGAGAAGTTAAGTGACTTGCCCACAGTCACACAGCCGACAAGTGGCAGAGCTGGGATTCGAACTCATGAGCCCTGACTCCAAAGCCCGTGCTCTTTCCACTGAGCCACGCTGCTTCACCAATACAAAATGTTTTCTAATAATTGCGGTACCTGTTAAGCCCTGACTAGGTGCCAAGCACTATACTAAGCCTTGGGGTGGATACAATACAGTCAGATCAGATACAGTCCTTGACCCACCTGGGGCTCACAGGTTTCCCAAGTTATCACTCAGGCCAGAATGGAGACTTGGCTAAAAGATCCAGAACTCTATTTGAAGGCTGTACTGCTTAACTGGGGGACACAGGGGTGGTTAGATCACTTGCTAACACCAGGAGCAGGCCTCAATCATAGCTCATAAATAAGTTATATATTTATATTAATGCCTATCTCCCCCTCTAGACTGTAAGCTTGCTGAGGGCAGGGAATGTGTCTGTTATATTGTTGTGTTGTACTCTCCCAGTACAGTACAGTGACCTGCACACAGTGCTTAATGAATTTGATTGAGTGTTGTCTCCCTGAGGGGGTACATTTCCCACATCCGCGCCATTCAGAAGGGTTGCCAGCACACAGACCCTCTAGAGCCAGTGTCTCTGTCTCTCTCAGAAGGACAAGAGCCTGCATCGGAAGAAGCAAAGAAATGTGGAAAAAGGGCTCACTCCCCTGGAATGAGGGGAGTCTACGTGGTAGAAGTGACTATCTGGGCATGCGCAGAACATTTTTGAGCCAGACATCATTTCTGGACATATTTTTGCTGAATTTGCTGCATAGCCAAGGAAAATAACTTAGGAAGAGGCCTGGAACTCCCAGGAAAGATTGCACCCTACAAATTCATTCCACAGTGAAGACAAAGCAAGAAATTTGGAAATGGTAAAAAGGCAGCTGCAGGAGAAGATTCCCAGGAAACACTTGTGGTACGGGCAGTGGACCTCTACCTTCAGGGCATTTGCAAAAAGAATAGGAGAGATCAGGAAGCACAGCCGTGAACACTTAGAGTGAAACCATATTCTCCATAATGGCAAGCATGATCTGCCTGTCAGGGAGTCACTGACATCATCTGTGGCCCTCATTGTTGGGAAGCACAAGCTTGAGGCTGGGGTGCTCCAGAGGTGGGTCTGCCCTAGGCGCTGTTATGACTAGTCCAGAGGAATGGAGTTCATCTTTGATAAGTAAAATGCCATTTGTCTGTGAGATCAAGATCACAGTCAGGGCTTTCTTATTGGAGCTGTGGAGGTCGGGGGAGCTCCAGAGAATGGAGGGTATCTTTTATTCCATCGCTGGGGGAGCTGGTCACTGCAGAACACGGAATGTTTGAGACTGGCTGAACTGGCCCTATACTTGGTTTAGCTGAGCTGAATCTGGGCTCCCCCAGAGGCCAGTGGGCAAAATCCATAGGCCAAGTGGGGTGGTTGAAACCCCCTGCACAGCCATGTGCCTTCAATGGCAAACCATATTCCCTTCATTGACAAGCATGGTCTCCATCTTATGGGGGGCAGGGGGTGGCATCAACACCACTCCCCACCACTGGGAGACAAGAGCTGGAGAACTGGATGCAACAAGGACAAGGGTGTATCTGGACCTGTCAGGTCTAGCCCAGGGAGTGGGGATCCAGGGACAGGCATTGTCACTTAAGAACAAAATATCAGTTGGCCATGTGATCTCCCAATACTCACTGGTCGTAGGGCGGAAGGCTGTCCATTCATTGTAGTCTGAAAGGACAGAGCAGAAATGAAAGTGAGGCACCTGGGTGTTTGGAAAAGGAGAAAGGGGAAACAGGGTGCTCTCTGATCTTGGGTTCTGGGGAACTGGCCCCTCTGGAGGAAGAGATGCCGGATCTGGGAGGAGAGGGTGAAATGGGGCAGGTAGGGCCAGAAGCTGACATAGTAAAAACTGGCAGCCTGGTGAAGATGCACCCCTGTTCACCCTCTCCTGCCCCTTCAGCTGGACCTTCTCATCAGCCGAGATGGAGGAGCTGAGGGGCTGCCTGGATGCAAACAGTGGGGAAGGACCGGAAGTGACCAGTGCATGTTTCAGGACATACAGGTGAGAATGGCAAAGGGAACAGGTCCCATGAGCAGACTGGAATGCACAGGGAAAGTGATTTGGGGGGAACCAATCCTCCTGAACCAGGCCGGTCACCATTGACGTAGAGACTGTCTATGTCCAGGACATAAGGGCCCATCCTGGTGATTCCACTCGTCAGGCGGCTCAGCTCACGGTAAACCTTCTCTCGGTCAAATCTGGGGATGGTGGGGCCTTTTCTGTAGGTGCAGATGGCATCCACCCCACTTTCCACCCTGTTCTTCATCGACCTGCGGAAGAGACATCAACTGTGAGAATGACTAAGATCACCCCCAGATTCTGGGTATATGGGCGCTGCATAACCCAAAACAGCCCCAGAGGTGACCATTCTGAGATGGAGGGCTGGTGAGGAGCACACTGATCCCTCCCAGGACTGTAAATTCCTAACCTTGAAACACCAAGCATGAAATTCCCTTAAGGAGGACCCTTGGCAGTTTAGTCAGCGGGATGCCAGGGTGGCAGGGACAGACTGATCCATGCTATTGTTTGGCTGGAAGAAACATTTTACAGACAAGGAGGAGATGCAGAGAAGTAATAGTAGTTGTAAATGTAACAATAGAAGTTGTAGCATTTATTATGTCCCACTAGGTGCAACCCACTGTAATAATAAGGAAATGCAAAGGCAGGTGCCATATCCCCTGCCTGCAAGGAAAGTGCAGTCTAATGAGGGAGATTAACCTAAAATCATTTACAAACAGAGGAATCATAATTTTAAAAAAATGAATGTACAATTAAGTAAAAGAACATCCATCGGCGCTGAGGGTGAGTTTAAGTCGGTTCATAGATACTAGAAATGGCTGATGGGTTTATATGACTTGGGATGTTCGGAATTCATGAGGGAAGGTATGTTGGAGGAGGTGGGGTTTTAGGAAGGATTTGAATGTGGGGAGAGCAACAATCTATCTGATTTGGTGAGGGGAGGAATCGATACTGGGAGAACAGTGTGAGCAAAGGAGATGGAGGTGGGTGACTTGAGCATGCAGTACAGCTAGAAGGTTGGCATGGGAGGAACAAAGTGAGCAATAGCAAAAGTAGAGAAGAGCTATGTCAGGTGGAGTGAGTTGTTGGAGAGTTCTGGCCTGACAGATAGCAACGACGGGATCAGTGGATCATCTCAACATTCCCCCGCAACCCCGTGTACTCTCACCGCAGCCTGATCACTTTGCAGCCAGAATAGCCGGAGCCGACGCTGCTCTTCTGGAACAAAGAGTCAAACTGGCAAGAGAAGGACTTGGTGAGAGACTGGGGAGAAGGACATGTGAACCCGACGGGCAGAGGGAGGGGAGGCATAGGGCCAGGATGGTGGGAATCGGGGAGGCTCACCAGACGCTGCAGTACTCTTTCTGTGGTGTTGAATTTACGGGAGCCTGGGACCCCCATATCTGTCATGTAGTGCAGGTTGCTTATAGTGAAGTTCAAGGTGAAACTTTGCAAGTCTGTATAGAAAGTAACAGTGATTCTTTGAGAGTATACCTTCAAACTCCTGAGGCACAGATGGGGAAAAAGGGACCCGGCCTGGGGCCTAATTCAATCTGTCCAACTTGCCAAAAACTCCACTGGGCTGGCATTCTGGTCACATTAAACACCCCACAGATCCCCAGCTGTACAGAACCTAACCTCCAAGCTTGGGGAGCCTTGGGGAAAGAGATCCCATAGACAACTTTCCCACCCAGCACTGGTACCCTGAGTGCTCATTTCAAGAAGAAGCTACAACCTCACAGTGCTGCACTAATCAGGATTCTTCATGACTTTCCCTAAAGAGAGAAAAGTGTATCCACTTCCATATGAATTCAGAAAATAAAGTACAATCCGAACCATCAAGCTGTTGGTATTTTATATTCAGAGTGATTCTCCAGAACAGATCCTTTTTATACAAGCCCCACACCCATCGCACTCTCCCCATCCCTCAGTATAGCCAGTACTCTTAAATTACTCTGGAGGTGAGAACAGGAAGTGAACCTACTTGACCTGGGGCTTGATGTGGGAGAAAGTGTGGTCGTGGACCTGGATGTGTATTTTAACATCGGCACCACAGGAGCTGCAGAAAGATAGTCCATCAGTGAAAACAAAAGTGCCATTTTGTCATGGAATGCCGAGCTAGGTCAGGTTTGCTTTACTGAATCCTTTGAAGGGAATTCCACATGCCATCATTAGAGGCAAAAGTATCAATCAATCATATTTATTGAGCGCTTACTGGGTTTAGAAAACCATACTAAGCACTTAGTACAACATAACAGAGTTGGTAGACACGATTCATGGCTATAGGAAGTTTAAAATCTGGAGGGAGAGACAGACATTAATATAAATAAATTATGGATATTCACATAAGTGTGTGGGGCTGAGGGTGGGGTGAATAAACGGTGCAAATTCAAATGCAAGGGTGATACAGAAGGGAGAAGGAGTAGAGGGAATGAGGACTTAGTCAGGGAGGGCTTCTTGGAGGAGATTTGATTTTAATAAGGCTTTGAAGTTGGGGAGAGTGATGGTCCTTCATACATGAAGAGTTCCAGGCCAAAGGCAGGAAATGGGTGAGAAGGTCAGCAGCGAGATAGAGGCGATCGAGGTCCAGTGAGTAGACTGGCATTAGCAGAGCAAAGTGTGTGGGTTGGTTTGTAGTAGGAAATCAGTAAGGTATGATAGGAGGTAGCAAAGTGACTGAATGCTTTAAAGCCAATAGTTTCTGTTTCATGCAGAAGTGGATAGGCAACCAGTGAAGGCTCTTGAGGAGTAGGGGTACGTGGACTGAATGGTTTTGTAGCAAATTGATCCAGGCAACAGAATGAAGTATGGACTGGAAAGGGGAGAAACAGGAGGCAGAAAAGTCAGATGCAGTAATCAAGGTGAGATAAGAGAAGGGCTTGGATTAATGTAGCAGTTTGGATGGATAGGAAAGGATAGATTTTAGCAGTGTTGGGTGAAGACTGAATTGACAGGATCTGGTGGCAGATTGAATATGTGGGTTGAATGAGAGAGATGAGTTGAGAACAATGTCAAGGTTACAGGCTTGTGAAACAGGGAGGGAGGTGGTGCTGTCTACAGTGATGGGAAAGTCAGAGTGAGGGTGGGGTTTGGGTGAGACTGTGAGGAGTTCTGTTTTAGACATGTTAAGTTTGAGGTATCAGTGGGGACATCCAAATAAAGATGTCCTGAAGACAGGAGGAAATACAATATGGCAGAGAAGGAGAAAGATCTGGGCTAGAGATGTATATTTGGGAATCATTCACATAAAGATGGTAGTTGAAGACATGGAATATGAATCCTTGGATAATGCATAGTGTCAACAGCCCTTCCACTCTTCATGGCTAATATGGGTGGTGGATTCCCTCTATGCCAGTTCACGTAATACCATTTAGGGCCATCCAAACTGGCCCATATTCTAGGTGATGCCCAGCCATGTTCCATACTGTGAAATCGGGTTCCCTTCACTGGACAACAGGTTCAATTGGTTGAGAGTCCATTGCTAGATTCACCCATCAGCCTCAACATCTAGAAATCATAATTCTGAAGTCAGATTGGAGTGTAGTGGGGAAGACACATAGCCAAGTGAGATCAGAACTACTGGGAAAAGGAGACCCAATAACAGAAAGTTTCATTCAGATGACAATATCAAGCATCCATTAGATCATCAAAACTCACCCATCGTGGGAAGGATAGGTATCCATTCATTGTATCCTGAAATGACAAAGTGGCAATGAAAGTGAGGGCAATGGGATTTGGGGAGAGGCAAAAATGGGAGTGGGAAACTACAGCATCTTAAGGCCCAATGGTTTGGGCACTCTCACTGGGGGAATCATTTGATAGGAGAAGACAGGGCAGAGGGGAAGGTAGAGAGGGCCCTAGGCAGTCCCACATTCTCAGATGGCCATCCTCCCTTATCTCACTCCTCCCACTTCCATGCCCAACCCAAACTGGCTCAGCCTTTCCTACGCTCAACTCCCTAGAAGAGGGAGGAGTTGTGGGGGCTGCTGCCAGACAAACAATGAGAGAAGCCCAGTGGGATTGGTGGGCTTCAGACAGATATGGACATGATCAGCAAAGGGAAACGTTCCCCTAGCAGGGCTGGAAGGCAGAGGGAAAGTGGTTTGGGGTACGCCAATCCTCGCGAATCAGGCCGGTCACCATTGATATAGAGACTGTCCCTGTCCAGGACGTAAGGGCCCAGCCTGGTGATCCCACTCGTCAGGTGGCTCAGCTCGCGGTAAACCTTCTCTTGGTCCATTCTGGGGATGGTAGGGCCTTTCCTGTAGGTACAGATGGCATCCACCCCACTTTCTGCCCTGTTCTTCACCGACCTGCGAAAGAGGCATCAACTGTGAGAATGAACGGGGTCTTTGAAGTATTCTGGGTGGCTGGGTCTGGCAGAATCCAAAACAGCTGCAGAAGTGGCCACTCAGATCTGCAGCAATTTGGAAGCACATCATTCTCTCCTGAGACCGGCCGTTTCCAACTCTGACACATTGAGGATGAAATTCCTTTGGGGAAGACTTGTGGTAATTTTGCTGGCAGGATGCCAGGGTGGCAGGGACAGTTTGAGGCAACAATGCTTTTGGGCTGGTTGAGTCCTTGCACAGTCAAGGAGGAGAGAAATAGCAATATTAGTAACAACATTTGTTGTGGACCCAGTAGGTACAATCCACTGTACCAGTTGTTGGGAACTGCCAACAACAAGTGAATTATTCCCTACCTGCAATGAGGGAGATTAATCTAAAAGTATTTATGAACAGAATAATCAAAATAAAAACTTGAACATACATTTCAATAAGTGCATATCCATTGGTGCTGCTGATGAGTTTAAGTCGTCCAATGAATGATAGAGTTGGCTGGTGGAATTCTAAGATTTGGAATGTTGGGAATTCATGAGGGAAGTCATGTTGGAGGAGGTGAGATTTTAGGAAGGATTTGAATGTGAGGAGCGCTACATCAATCCGATGTGGTTGGGGGAGGAATCAATGCCCAGGGAATAGCATGAGCAAGGGCATGGAGGCAGGAGAATTGAGCATACAGTGCAAGTAGAAGGTTGGCATGGGAGGAACCAAGTAAGCAGTAGCAGGAGAAGAGAAGAGATGCATCAGTTGAGGTAAGTTGGTGGAGAGCCCCGGCATGACAGACAGCAGCATCGAGAAGAGTGGATCATCCCAACTTTCCCCCGCAGCCCCGTGGACTCTCACCGCAGCCTGGTCACTTTGCAGCCAGAGTAGCTGGAGCCGATGCTGCTCTTCTTGAACAAAGGGTCGAGCTGGTGAGGAAAGGACTTGGTGAGAGGCTGGGGAGAAGGGCACGTGAACCCCACAGGAAGAAGGAGGGGAGGCATAGGTCCGGGCCAGTGGGAATCAGGGAGGCTCACCAGACGCTGCAGGACTCTTTCTGAGGTGTTGAATTTCCAGGAGCTGGGGACCCCCATGCCTGCTGTGTAGCGCAGGTTGGTAATGGTGAAGTTCAATGTAAAATACTCCAAATCTGTACAGAGAGTAACAGTGATTCTTTGAGAGTATGCCTACAAACTCCTGAGAAACAAACGGGGAAGGATGGATCCAGCCTGGGGCCTAACTCATTCGGTCCATCTTGTCAGGGACTCTGTTGGGCTGGCATTTCGGTCACATTAAGCCCCATGTCGGACAGGGACCATGTCCAACCCAATTTGTTTATATCTACCCCAGTGCTCAGTACAGTGCCTGGCACATAGGAAATGCTTAACAAATATTACGATAATTATGAAACTCTCCCCAGGCCCCTGGCTATACAGAGCCCAACCTCCAAGCTCAGGGAGCCTTGGGGAGAGAGATCCCATAGAGAACTTCTCCTCCCAGCACTGCTACCCGTAATGCTTGTTCCAAGAAGCTACAACTTCGCTGTGATGTGCTGACCGGGGTTCTTAATGGGGATTCTCCAAGAAGAGGAAAGAGAATTCACCACTATGAGGTATGGGAAATAAGGCATATTCCGGACCATCGAGCTGTTGGTGTCTCTCCCCCACCATACTCTCCCCCTCTCTCAGTGCAACCAGTACTCTTAAATTGTCTCTGGAGGCGAGAAAGGGACGTGAACCTACTTGGGCTGGGGCTTGATTTTGAAGACAGTGTGGTTGTTGATCTGGAAGTGGATTTTAACGTAGATGCCACAGGAGCTGCAGAAAGATATTCCAAAACAAAGGTGCTTTTTTTAATCATTGAAAGGAGAACCAGAGAAGGTTTGCTCAATTAGACCCTTCAGATGGAATTTGCATGCCACCTCGGGGAGGCACCAATATTCCTTTGTTTTTTAAATGGAATTTGTTAAGAGCTTACTTTGTGGCAGTCACTGCACTGAGCACTGGAGTAGATACAAGATAATCAAGTTAGACACAGTCCATGTCCCACATGAGGCCCCAACTCTTAATCCCCATTTTATGGATGAGGAAACTGAGTCACAGAGACGTTAAGTGACTTGCCCAAGGTCACAGAGCAGAGAAGTGGGGGAGCCAGGATAAGAATACAGTCTTTTTGACTGTCGGGTCTGTGCTCTATCTATTAGAAAATACTGCTTCTCGACCCTGCCTGGCCCAGGGGCTGTGTCCCACCTGATTATCTCGTATTTAATCCAGCACTTAAAAGAAGTGCTTGGCATATATGAAGAGCTTAACAAAGACCCTAAAAGAAAAAGTCAAAAATCTATTCAGGTTCACTCAAGACCAAAATATCAGTTGGTCATAAGATCACCAATACTCACCCATTGTGGGATGAACAGCTGCCCGTTCATTGTAGCCTGAAAGGACAAAGTGGTAATGAGAAGCAGCGTGGCTTAGTGGAAAGAGCACAGGCTTGGGAGTCAGAGGACATGGGTTCTAATTCTGCCTCTGCCACTTGGCTGCTGTGTGACCTTGGGCAAGCCACTTAACATTTCTGGGTCTCAGTTGCCTCATCTGTAAAATGGGGATTAAAATTGTGATCCCCATGTGGGACAACCTGATTACCTTGTGACTACCCCAGCGCTTAGAACAGTGCTTGTGTATAGCAGTGAATAGTAAGTGCTTAACAGGTACCATTATTATCAAGCACTTAGCACAGTGCTCTGCATACAGTAAGCGCTCAATAAATATGACTGAATGAAAAGATGACTGAATGAAACTGAGGGCACAGGGATTTTGTGAGAGGTGAAGATGGGAGCTGGAAGCTACAGCATCTTAGGGCCACTGAGACTGACAGAATTGGTGGGTGAATTAGATGGGATGAGAAGATAGGGTTAGCTATAGAGGGTGGCCCCAGGCACTGCCGTCTCCTCAGGAGGCATCCCTCTCTTATCTTCCCCTGCCACTTCCATCAACCAACCCTAAGCCCTTTCAATCTTTTCCACTCTCCTCCCCCTGGGATAAGGAAGGGGTGTGAGGGCTGCTGGGAAACAGACAGAGGGAGAGGCCTAGAGTGACCCATGGGCCTCAGACAGGTACAGAAGGAATCAGCTAAAGGAACAGGTCCCATAGCAGGGCTGGACGGTAGAGGGAAAGTGCCTTGGGAGACACTGATCCTCCCAAACAAGGCTGGTCACCATTGACGTAGAGACTGTCCTTGTCCAAGATGTAGGGGCCCAGCCTGGTGATCCCACTGGTCAAGTGGCTCAACTCATGGTAAACTTCCTCTCGGTCCAATCTGGGGGTGGGGGAGCTTTTGCTGTAGGTGCAGACGGCATCCACCCCACTTTCCACCCCGTTCTTCACCGACCTGGGAAAGAGGCAACAACTGTGAGAATGATCAGGGTCACTGAAAGTTTGTGCATGTCTGGATCTGATATAGACCCAAACGGCCCCAGACATAGTGACTCTGAGAAGGAGGGCTGCTGGGGAGCACATTGGTCCATTCTGGGACTGGCCGTTCCAAACCCTAAAACCTCAAAGATAAAATTTCCTTTGGGAGGCCCCATGACCAGCAGGGTGGACTCTGGGAGGACTGAAACAACATGATTTGCCAAAAATAGGTCGGAGTGGGAGAAACAGATTGAGGCATGAAGATGCCTTGCTGGGAGAGGCTTGACACAGCCGGGGAGGTGGGTGGGGGTAAGTGTCCTTGAAAGTGGCAGACTTGGATCATCCCAACATCCAGGAGATCCATTGGTGAGGATCATCCCAACATTTCCCCTCAGCCCTGTGGTCTCTCACCGTAGCCTGGTCACTTTGCAGCCAGAGTAGCCGGACCCGATGCTGCTCTTCTTGAACAAAGGGTCGAGCTGCCAAGGAAAGGACTTGTTGAGAAGCTGGGGAGAAGGGCACGTAAACCCAACGGGCAGAGGCATCATAGGGTCAGGCCAGTGGGAATCTGGTAGGCTCACCAGTCGCTGCAGGACTTTTTCTGTGGTATTGAATTTCCGGGAGCCTGGGACCCCCATGTCTGCTGTGTAGTGCAGGTTGGTCATGATGAAGTTTAGGGAGAAATGCTCCAAGTCTGTTTGGGAGAATCAGAGTGTTTCTCAAAGAGTAGCTTGGGCCCACTCACTCTGTCCATCTTGCTGCTGACCACACTGGGCTGGCACCTAGGTCCAGGAGTCAGATTTAACACACCTACGCTGACCCTGGCAGGAGGGAGCCTGACCTCCATGGCTCTGGTTCCAAATGGGTACAGGGTTCCCAGGTGAACTTCCATAAAGAGCATTTCTCCCTGAGTGTTGGTTCCAGAAAGAAACTACAACTCCCCCTCTGGCATAATCAGGGTTCTGAATGAGTTTTTGCTGAAGAGAAGAAAGAATTTACAGCACAAGGTGGATAAAGGCAGGAAAGCACCCCCCGACCCATTATATTCAGAACATTATATTCAGAACATTTCTCCAAGATTGGCCTTTTATATACCAACCCCTCACGAATCCGACCCTTCCCCACCCTCAATGGTGTCCATGATTCCTTGGAGGTGAGATCGGGTATTGAACCTACTTGGGCTGGGTCTTAGTGTTGGAGACAGTGTGGTTGTGGACCTGAATGTGGATTTTGACGTTGGCGCCACAGGAGCTGCAGAAAGATAGTCCATCAATGAAAGTCCATCATTTTTTTCATGGAAGCAATGTCAGGATTGCTTCATTGGATTCTTTGGAGGAAATTCCATGTGACATCACCAAGGGCACTAGGGGGCACTAGGGGGCACCATGTATTACATGATGTCAACAGCCCTTTCACTCTTCATAGCTAATGCGGGTGCTGGCTTCACTTGAAGCCAGTCTGCAAAAACTCATCTAGGGTTGGTCAAGACCGGCCCATACTCTAGGTGATGACTAAGTTTTAAATTATAAATTATTTTATTTATATTTATGCCTATCTCCCCCTCTAGACTGTAAATTCGTTTGGGGCAGAGATCATGTCCACCAAGTCTGTTGTACTGTACTCTCCCAAGTGCTTAGTACAGGGCTCTGCACATAGTAAGTGCTCAATAAATACCATTAATTTAATGATTGATTGATGCCCAGATGTAAATTCACTGTGAAACCACATGCCTCTCACTGGGCAGCAGGTTCCACTGGTCAGTGAGTCAGTTGGTAGGGTCACCCTCCAACCCCCATGTCTAGCAAGCATAACGTTGAAATCAGAACAGAGTGCAGTGGAGAAGACACATAGCCACATCTGGTCAGACCCATAGGAAAAGGGACCTGGGAATAAACAGTTTCACTCCATCCATCAATGGAATTTATCAATTGGCAATGAAAACACCAATACTCACCTGTTGTGGGATGGACAGTTGTCCATTCATTGTAACCTGAAATGAGAAAATGTCAATGAAACCAAGGGCAATGGGACTTGGGGCAGGCGAAAAGGGGAGCGGGAAGCTACAACATCTTACATCCAAGAGTCCTAAGCACTATCGATGGGAAAACTATTGGATAGGAGAAGACAGGATTAATGGTAGAGGGGACTCCAGGCATTGACATGTTCTCGGTGGCATTCCTGCCTTATCTGCCCCTGCCACTTCCATCTTCAACCCAAACCTGCTCAGCCCTTCCCACTCTCCTCTGCCCAGGACAGGGTAGAGTTTGGGGGGCTGCTGGGAGGAAGACAGACAGTGGAGGAGGCCTAGAGGCATTAATGGGCTTCAGTTAAACAAGGAAGTGATGGGCAAGGTTCCTGTGGCAGGGCTGGACGGCAGGGGGAAAGTGGTTAGGGTGACACCAAACCTCCCGAACAAGGCCAGTCACCATTAACGTAGAGACTGTCCCTGTCCAGGACATAGGGACCCAGCCTGGTGATCCCACTTGTCAGGTGGCTCAGCTCGCGGTAAACCTTCTCTCGGTCCAACCTGGAGACAGTGGGGTCTTTCCTGTAGGTGCAGATGGCATCTACACCACTTTCCGCCCCTCTCTTCACTGATCTGTGGAAGAGGCAACAACTGTGAATATGACCAGTGTCTCTGACAAAATCTGGGTGTTTGGGTCCAGCCTAACCTAAAACAGCCTCAAACGTGGTGAGTCTGAGATTGAGGACTGGAGTAGGGAGCACATTGATCCCTCCTGAGATTGGTTGTTCCCAACCCTGAAACATAGAGGATGAAATTTCCTTTGGGAGTCCCCGTGGCAATTTAGCCGGTGGGACGGCAGGGTGATGGGGACAAACTGAGGCATGATGTTTTCTAGCTGTTTGAGGACTTGCAAAGCCAAGGAAGAAGAGAGAAATAGCAGTAATAGTATTTCTTGTAATAGTAGAAATAATTGCTGTGTGCCCTCCAGGTGCAGTTCACTGTAATAATCAGTTGGGAAGGGCAAACTGCAAATAACATATTCCCTGACCACAAGGAGACTACAATCCAGTGAGAAAAACTTAAAAGTATTTACAAAAAGAGCAATCAAAATGAAAAACATATGTAAAATTGAATCAATGTAAATCCAGTGGTGCTGAGGATGTTTTAATCGGCCCATAAGTGCTAGATATGGCTGATGGGTTTATATGATTGGGATGTTGGGAATTTATGAGGGAAGGCATGTGGAGGAGGTGGGATTTTAGGAAGGATTTGAATGTGGGGAGAGCTACATTCTAGCTGATTTGGTGCAGGGAGGAATCAAGGCTGAGAGAACAGCAGGAGCAAGGAGGTGGAGGTGGGAGACTTGAGTGTGCAGTACAGGTAGAAGGATGGCATGGGAAGAACAAAGTGAGCAATATAATTAGAAAAGAAGAGATGCGTCGGTTGGGGTGAGTTGGTGAAGAGCCCTGGCACGTCAGACAGCAGCTGCAGAATCAGTGGGTCATCCCAGTGTTCCCCCACAGCCCCACGGACTCTCACCGTAGCCTGATCACTTTGCAGCCAGAATAGCCAGAGCTGACACTGCTCTTCTTGAACAAAGGGTCGAGCTGGTGAGGAAAGGACTTGGTGAGAGGCTGGGGAGAAGGGCCCGTGAACCCGACGGACAGACAGAGGGGAAGCACAAGGCAAGGCTGGTGGGAATCGGGGAGGCTCACCAAACGCTGTAGGACTCTTTCTGTGGTGTTGAATTTCTGGGAGCCCGGGACCCCCATATCTTCCATGTAGCGCAGATTGGTTATGGTGAAGTTCAAGGTGAAATTCTCTAATTCTGTACAGGAGAGTGATAGTGATTCTCAAAGAGCATGCCTGCATTCTCTCAAGACACAGACAGGCAAGGAAAGCCCCAGGCCTGGGCTCACTTTTTCTGTCCAATTTATTGAGGACCCCACTGAGCTGTTGTCCTGCTTTAACATGCCTATATCAGCCTTGGCAGGTCCAAGCTTGACCTCCATAGATCCAGTAGTGCACGGGAAAGGTGACCCCAGATGAACATGTTGCTGCCCTGGGCATTCATTCTCAAAAAAAATTACAACCTCATGTTGATGACCCAACCAGGGTTCTCCTTGGGCTTTCATCTGGAAGAATAATTTTCACTGCTATGTAGACAGGGAAATGGAGTTCGCTCATGACCGTCAGGCTGTGGGGTGGTTTATATTCAAAATGATTCTACAAGATAGTCCCTCTTCATACAAACCCCATATCCACTCTGCTCTCCACATCCCCCCAATGGAGCCAACAGTTTTAACATTTTCTTTGAGATGAGAACAGAAATAGAACATACTTGAGGTTGGAATTGATGTCGGAGACATGGTGGATGTAGATAATGGTGTGGCTTTGGACATGGATGACACAGAAGCTGTTGAAAGATAGTCCATCAATGATGATTATAAAAATGTTCTTTGCCATGGAGTTGTTTTTATCAGACTCTTGAGGGGAATGACTTCAATAGAGCTGAATGAAGCCCACATCCCATCTGTTAGGAATCTCCCATCGCCAGGAACCTTGCACAATACATCATGCTTAGTGCTGGGCTGAGGTTGCCCTCTACTGTCCTTGGCAAAACTGCTTGTGGACTTCCTGTTACACAAGTGGGCAGTATTTCAGAGGCCTTCTGGGAAGGACCACTACCTGCAGGCATGCCCAGCTATTTTCATTCACAGTGAAACCATGTTTCATTGGCAAGTATGTTTTCTTGGTCAGAGGGTTGTCAGTGTCACCCTCCAATTCCCACCCCTTGGAAATCTAATCTTGAGGTCTGGATCAGCTGAGTCAGGAAGGACCCAGGCCCCATCAACTCAGAGCCATAGGAATAGGGACCCGGGAATAGAAAATTACACTAGAAACTGGAGGATATGGCACCAGTCAGCCATTGAGAGTAGCTCATACTCACCGGTTGTGAGGTGGACCAGTGCCTGTTCATTGTAGCCTGAAAGGAAAAAGTGGTATTGAAACTGAGGGCATTAGGATTTGGGGTAAGGGGAAATGGGGGGGGGGGGGTACTACAGGTTCTTCGGTCCAAGGGGTCAGGTCATGCTATCCATAAAACCCCTGGGTTATGGAAGAGAGGGTTAATGGGGAGAGCTGGTCCCAAATCCTGGCACGTTTTCTGTTGGCAGCTGGTTTCCAACACCCACTCCCACTCCCTTCCCCCCAACACTAGCATTTGCCACTTTCATTGGCCATGGAAAAGGCAGAGTTGTGGAGGCTGCAGGCTACAGGCTTGAGGGAGAAGCTGGTAGGGATCAGTGAGTGACTCGGGAGAGATCTCCAAATAAAACAGTCCTTGTGAGTTCGCTGGACTGGCAGAGAGTGGTTTGGTGTGACACCAATCCTCCCGAACAAGGTCAGTCACCATTGACATAGACACTGTCCCTGTCCAGGATGTAGGGGCCCAGCTTGGTGATCCCACTCGTCAGGCTGCTCAGCTCGCGGTAAACCTCCTCTCGGTCCAATCTGGGGATGGCGAGGCCTTTCCTGTAGGTGCAGATGGCATCCACACCACTTTCTGCCCCATTCTTCACTGACCTGCAAAAGAGGCATCAACTGTGAGAATGACCAGGGTCACTGAAGGTTTGTGCATGTTTGGGTCCAACATAGACTGAAACAACCCAAGACATAATGACTCTGAGATGAAGGCCTGGTGGGGAGCACGTTGATCCCTCCCAGGACCGGTCATTCCCAACCCTGAAACACTAAGGATAAAATTTCCTTTGGGAGTCCCCGAGGCCACTGGTGTGGACTCTTGGCAGATTTGACCTAGACTAGGATTGGGTGGAGGAAACAGGCAGAAGTGTGGTGATGGCTGGCTGACTTAGCCCTGGCCCAGCCCAGGGGATCAGGGTCCCTGAAAGTGGCAGATATGGATCATCCCAACATCTGGGAGATCCATCGGCGAGGGTCATCCCAATGTTCCCCCACAACCCCGTGAACTCTCACCGAAACCTGGTCACTTTGCAGCCAGAGTAGCCAGAGCCGATGCTGCTCTTCTTGAACAAAGGGTCGAGCTAGCGAGGAAAGGACTTGGTGAGAGGCTGGAGAGAAGAACACGTGAACCCGATGGACAGAGGGAGGGGCAGCATAAGGCCGGGCTGCTGCGAATCAGGGATGCTCACCAGATGCTGCAGGACTCTTTCTGTGATGTTGAATTTCTGGGAGCCCAGGACCCCCATGTCTGTCGTATAGTACAGGTTTGTTATGGTGAAGTTCAAGGTGAAACTCTGCAAGTCTGTACAGGAGAGTAACAGTGATTCTCAAAAAGCATGCCTGCATTCTCTCGAGACACAGACACAGAAGGAAAGAGCTGGGCCTGGGCCCACTTGCTCTGTGAAGCTTGCTGTGGACCCCATTGGGCTGACATCCTTTTTAAACACATTTATGTCAGCCCTGGTTGGACAGACCCTGACCTCCATAGATCCAATAGCACACAGGTAACCTGTCCCCTGGTGAACGTCCATTAAGAACACTGTCTTCATAACTCTCATTGCAGGAAAAGGCTACAATTTCCCCGTCGAGTCACCCAGAAAGAAGAAAGAATTGCCACTGCTATGTGAATAGAGGAAAATGGTTTGCTTATGACCATCAACCTATTGGTGGCTTAAATTAACCTCAGTACTAGAGGGCTGGCTCCTTTCATACAAAACCCATACCCAGCCTGCTCTCCACCTCATCAGTGGACCAGTGGCCTCGGGCTGAAACCTCCTCAAAAGGAGTGGAAACAAAGGTACCTGATTTGAAACGAACTGTTGTCCCTGTTTTCTCTATGCTTCATCTCTCTGAAAGTGGTAGCATCTAGGTTCTACAATTCCTGCCTTAGAGAACTGTAGAAGGACTGTTAGCCTCATCTTGGATTTGTTTTTAAATGATATTTGTTAGGCACTTACTACGTGCCAGAAACTGTACTAAGTGCTGGGGTAGATGCAAACTAATCAGGTTGGATATAGTCCAATCCATGTGGGGCTCACAGTCTTAATCCTCATTTTATAGACGGGGTAACTGAGGCACAGAGAAGTAAAGTGACTTGCCTAAGGTCACACAGCAAATAGCGGAGTGGGGATTAAAACCCAGGCTCTCCCTTTCCACTAGGCCATACTGTCTACCAGGGAGGAAAGGTAGTTTGGACATCTTTGGAAGCAGCAACAATACTAGAAAACTAACCAGACTGACCAGGAAACTTCCACACAGGGAGATGCTCACAGAAGATTGGTCCCTAATGCGTCGCACCTCGGGCCTCTCTCTCCACCACGCAGTCATGCAAATACACAGTGGTCGTTGCCTTCCCATCGTGGCTCCTGGGGCCCTCGGCAACCTCCTCTACAGGACCACCACTCTGCCTCCCCGGGTTCCCACACTGGCTCTCCTCCACATCCTGAGGAATCTCCACACTGACCTGCCTCACCCCACTCCAGTGGGATGAAGAAAAGGAGCTGCAGCACCGAGCTGCCTCCACAGAACACTGCAATGGCTGTGGTGGTTGCTACTGTGAAAGTCAATGTGGCCATTGTGGTGACTGTGGACCCTGAGCAGCGAGGAAGCCTGAAATTCTCCTCCTCCTGCCATAGCACCCTACTGATCTTTCACTTTTTGTCTTTATGTTGTCTTAATGTTTTGTTTCCTCTCTCCGTATACCTCTGCCACCAATCTCTTCTTTTTATTTTTAATTTGTGAGTCCCCCCCGACCGACAGGGATTGTGCCTAATTCTCCACCTGTACATTCTTTACCAGTTCTTGGTACAGTGCTCTGCACAAGGTAAGAGCTTAATAAATGCCATTACTACTACTACTAATTTCACCCAAAGGAGCCAGTTGTCTTAATAATTCCTTCAAAATGAAAACAGAAATGAAACATACTTATGCTGAGGGTTGATGTTGGAGACATGGTGGATGTGGGCAAGGGCCTGGCTTTAGACATGGATGTCACAGGAGCTGCAGAAAGATAAATCATCAGTGTTACTTAAAAGTGGCACTCTGCTGTGGAAAGGATATCTGACCCTTGAGGGGAGGGATTTCTATAGAACTGAGAGCAGCCTACATCCCATTAGTAGATCTCCCATTCTAGTAAATTTGTACAATGCATTGTGCTTAGTGCTGGGTTGCAGTGCCCCTCCACTGGGCTTGGCAAAACTGCCTGAGGGCTTCCCCTTAGGCCAGAGGGGATCATTTCAGAGGCCTTCTGGGCCGGTCCACTCCTTGCAGGGGGATGACTGCCATGTTCATTCACTGTGACACGACGTTTCCCTCAGTGGTAAGCCTGTTCAGCCTTCCAATCCCCACCCCCTGGAAACCTGATCTTGGGGTTAGGCCAGATGGGTTCAAAGTGACCCGAGAAAAGAGAGTTATACTTCTGGTTAAAATAGCAGTTAGCCATGCAACCACCCGATACTTACCGGTCGTGGGGTGGTCAGATGCTCGTTCATTGTAGCCTGAAAGGACAAAATGACAGTGAAACTGAGGGCACTGGGACTGGGGAAAGAAGAAATTGGGAGGGGAGGATATTACAGGTTGTTGGTTCCAAGGGGTAAGATTGTGCTACCCATAAAACTCCTGGGTTATGGAAGAGAGGGTTAATTGGGTATATTTTCAGGTGGCAGTCTGGCTCCAACACCCGCTCCCACTCCTTTCCCCTCCCACTAGCATTTGGAGCTGTCAGTGGCCATAGAAATAGATCACTTGGTACATGGACTGAAGGAAAAGCCTGGGGGCATTGGTAAGCGGCTCAGAGGAGATCAGCAAAGGAAACTATCCCCAAGAGTGGACTAGACTGGCAGAGAGAGAGTGGTGTTGGGGGACACCAATCCTCCCAGACGAGGCTGGTCACCATCGATGTAGAGACTGTCCCTGTCCAGGATGTAGGGGCCCAGCCTGGTGATCCCACTCGTCAGGCTTCTCAGCTCATGGTAAATCTCCTCTTGGTCCAATCTGGGAATGGTGTGGCCTTTCCTGTAGGTGCAGATGGCATCCACCCCACTTTCCGCTCCGTTCTTCACTGACCTGAGAAAGAGGAAGCATCAACTCTGAGAATGACCAGGGTCACTGAAGGTTTGTGTATGTCTGGGTCCAACATAGACTGAAACGACCCAAGACATAATGACTCTGAGATGGAGGCCTGGTGGGGAGCACAATGATCCCTCCTAGGACAGGTCATTCCCAACCCTGAAACACCAAGGATAAAATTTCCTTTGGGAGGCCCCAGGGTCACTAGAGTGGACTCTGGGCAGAGTCTAACATCAGAATTTGACCTAGACTAGAAGTGGGTGGAAGAAACAGGCAGAGGTGTTACGATGGTTGGCTGAATGAGCCCTGGACCATCCCAGGGGGAGGTAGGTGGGGATCAGGGTCCCTGAGAATGGCAGACATGGATCATCTCAACATCTGGGGGATCCACTGATGAGGATCATCCCAACATTCCCCCGCAGCCCCATGGACTCTCACCGCAGCCTGGTCACTTTGCAGCCAGAGAAACTGGAGCCAACGCTGCTCTTCTTGAACAAAGGGTCGAGCTGGTGAGGAAAGGACTTGGTGAGAGGCTGGGGAAAATGGCACATGAACCCGATGGGCAGAGGGAGGGATGCCATAAGGCCGGGCCGGGGGTACTAGGGAGGCTCACCAGACGCTGCAGGACTCTTTCTGTAGTGTTGAATTTCTGGGAGCCTGGGACCCCCATGTCTGCTGTGTAGCGCAGGTTGGTAATGGTGAAGTTCAGGGTGAAACACTCCAGGTCTGGTCACACATGTATCATATTTGAGACAGAAAATGGTGCCCATCCGTTCATGTTAACAGTGAAAGGTTGCATCAGTCACATCTGCTTTTCCTCACAGTTGGCCTTTGCTGCCACATAGTGAATGTTGATTTTGCGGTTTTAATGAAGTCCTGATCCATGGTGATTCCCCAAACAGAAATGTTTTCTCCCATGATGCTATTCAGTGTGCTCTAGTTGATAGAGTATGGGCCTGGGAGTCAGAGGGATCTGAGTTCTAATCTCAGCTACACCACTTGTCTGCTGTGTGACCTTGGGCAAGTCAATTAACTTCTCTGTGCCTCAGTTACCTCCTCTGTAAAATGGGGATTAACACTGTAAACTCCATGTAGGACAGGAACTGTGCCCAACCCAATTTGCTTGTATCCACTCCAATGCTTAGTGCAGTGCTCAGCACATAGTCAGCACTTCATAAATACCTGAAAATGTGCCTATATACTGTTATTGATTAAACTCCTCCTCTTGCTGTTTCATCTCAGAATCACCATGTTAACTAGAAATCTGATTAAGGAATAGAAACCTATAGTTTCCTTGGCTCCATGTTCAGTCACTTCCACTGAGGCAATTGGTTCCAAGTACACAGTAAATAATAATGATGGTATTTGTTAAGCACTTATTATGTACCAAGCACTGTTCTAAGCGCTGGGGTAGATACAAGGTAATCAGGTTGTCCCACGTGGAGCTCACAGTCTTAATTCCCATTTTACAGATGAAGGAACTGAGGCACAGAGAAGTTAAGTGACTTGCCCAAGCCTCACAGCAGATGCGTGGGGGAGGCGGGATTAGGACCCACGACCTCTGACTCCCAAGCCCGTGCTCTTTGCACTACACCATGCTGCTTCTCTAAAGTAAATGAAGGGAAAGCCTAGAATGCCAGAAAACCAAAGTGCTTTAGGAGATAAAATGAAGAACTAACTGGTGCTTACCATTGACTGGATTTGTGGTCATCGGTGTCACTGAGGATGGCTTGGTTCCTTCACCAGCGCTCTGTGTTGTGGTGGAATCGATGGGGGTCTTAACTGGAGTAGTGGTCAGAGGAGCAACCGAACTGGTCTCTGAGCCTTTGCTCAGTCCAGGAGTAATTGTGGTCTCAACTGGAGTTACGATGGGAGTTGAGGTGGGCCTAGTGCTCCTTACAGTCAGGGTGAGGGCTGGTGTTCGAGTCGCAGTCATTGCAGTAGAGGGGACCAGTGTGCTTATCCTAGTTTCCATACTGGTGCCTATGGAAGTGGAGAGTGCCGGCTGCGTTGAATGCAATAAACCTGTACTGGTCTCTCTTCTGGCACTGGTCTCCTGTGGAGCTGTCGTTTGAAGTGGAGCAGAGGAAGTCGAATGAACTGAGGCGACCAGTGATGAAGAGCTGGTGACCCTGAAGGTCTCACCTGGAGTCCTAGGAGTAGTTGGAGTGATAATAGTAGTAGCAGTAGGAGGAAGAGGAGGAGGAGGGACAGATGTGGGTCCTGCAGCGGTCTTGGGACCCAGAGTACTGATGGTATGTTTGGTGGGTCCTAAAGTAGTCTCCATGGTTCTTGATGTATACGGCCCTGTGAGCAGAAAAGAGGACATAAGCTTGTGTTACTCCCCAAACCTAGAACTCCTTTCCTGCACAAAAATCCATCCAGCCACAGCTTTAACAAATCCCATCTCTTCCCGGAGCCTTCCCTGATGAATTCACCAGACCCTAGTTGCATCACCCCAACAGCTACTCTCAGCACTTCCGTAGGTTCATCCTATCCTCAACCCTTAAGGAACAAATTTGTTCATCCTAACGCATTTGCACTGACTGCTCTCTGTTCTGACTTTATTTTCCTTCTTGCTCCCACAATTAGTAAATCATTTCTGTCTGCCTTTCTCCCCCCTTAGACTGTATGCTCTTTGAGGGAATGGAATGCGTGTCTTGTTTTCGTTGCACTCTCCCAAGTGGGTAGTTCCATCCCTTGCACTCAGTAGGTGCTCAATATATAGGATTGAGCCCCCCACTCCGTCACCCGCCACCTTCCTCTCTGTCTATCCCTGAGAGGGCTGATTCTAGCTTTGCCTCTCCAAGGAGATTCTTATCAAAGTACCTTGGCTACAGATGACAATATTTAATATGTGGATTAAAACATGAGAAAACTAAGTCTCACAATGACTTTTCTCCCACAAATTCTCCTGCTCCCATATTTTGTGCAATTTTCAGGAGGTTGAGAGTTATAATACAGTATCAATTTCTCCAACCTTATGACCCATCTAGGAGAATTCCCAGTCGTGTATGAAAGTCAGTTTTGTTTCTGGATGGTTGTGTCAAAGTTCCTGTCTCTTCCCACCCAGAACAATGCTAACTGGCCAAGGCAGGTGTGGGAGTTGGTCTTTAGCCAGAGTCTGTTGGAACTCCCTATTTTAGCAGTGGTATAAACATATGTAGTGCTTTGTGTCAATCCATCAATCATTGGCATTTATTGAGCAATTACTGTGTGCAGAGCACTGTACTAAGTGCTTGGGAAAATACAACACAATAGATTTGGAAGAAGTAATCCTTGCCCACAAGTCTACAGGTGGAGACAGACTTTAAAATAAATTCCCATGTTTATCTCACCTGTGTTTGTCTCATTTCTGCTCATGATTTCCAAAGACAAGAGTGTGGAGAAGCCTTGAGATTCAGAGGGAAATTGATCCTTGGCAATTCCCAGACTTTTTATCCTGTGCCTAACCTGGATCCCAACCTTTGGGCTTGCAGAGAATTGGACTCTGAAGCTACCCAGGCAAGCCAGAAGGTTGGAACTGAGGCTCCACTGCTCTACTTCACTTGGGGGCAATGGAAGCCAACCTTGCTGGGAATAAATAAGCCAGAGTCTGAAGGAGTAAAAGAAGTTGGCATGGTCTTACTAACAATACCATTTTCATGTGGTCAAATGAAAAGCAATTTCCAATGTGTTTGACAATCACTGATTAAAACAATTTCCATCCACATGAATATGGACTTGTACATACTTGTGCTAAGGCCAATTGTTGTTGGAGAAGGAGCGCTATTTGGTGTGGATGTGATGGTGTTATTCCCAACACCTGGTTGTTGGTCTGGGATCTTTGTGATGGGCACAACCACATTCTCTGTGCCTGAAAGAGTGAGGGGAAAGTAGTCATTTTTTGTGATGAGACAGAAAATAAGCACTCACGCTGCACCACATGTCAACCAACCCACATTATTTGGCTCTCCAAAATAATTTATTCTTCCTCAGTGAGAAGTTCTGCTGGAGGACATCATGCTTGTTAAATTGAAGCTTTCAGGTTGCACCTGGGCACATGTCCTGAGAAGAGCATCTGGGAAAATGGGTTTTGATGTGGAGAAAGGAAGATGTGCATCTGGACTAGGGAAAGAAGGAGGGTCAGGGGAACCCAGGAGGTCTGGGACAGGGGACCATCACATAAAATTGAAAATATATTGTATTTGGAGCTTACAGCTGATAAGAGGCAGAAACCTGACTTCCTTGGAACTCATAAAAAGAGTAATAGTATCCAGAGGATTCCACAGTTCCATCAAAGCTGAGCAAACTTGGTGAATGAAATTCACTGTTCCCAGTGGTTGGTGGGGGCCAGGGCAGGGAGATATGGAGCTTGTGGGGTCTGTTCACTCTCACCACACAGGCCTTTATATATACTCTCAACAGCTCACACAAAAATACATAAAAATGAAGAGAAGTGGTTCAAGGAGGCACATGGAGAAGAGGTTGAGGCTATCCTACTGAGATCAAAAGTAAAACCTGGAAGGCAAAGACATTAATGGAATCTTACTTGTGACCAGGACAGTATTAAAGGTAGAAGAGAAGCCAGTCCTGAGAACGGTTGTTTCTGCAAGAGTGTGTGTTGGAATCACAGTTGGGCTGATTTCTGATTCAGCAGCATTGTTGATTCCACTGGTAGTGTCAGTTGTGCTTTTCTCTAGGTCGGTGGTGGTGCCCACTGTCCTGGAGGCCATCCCTGGCATGGTAGTCGGAGGGGTGACCTGACTTGTCCCTGACTCAGAACCAGGGAAGTGGACCGGGGACGTTGGAGATGGAGTTGACAGGGAATAGGGTGTTTGGCCAAACGTTGTTCCTGCAGAAGACCCAAGTGAAGTCTCAACCAAGGTGGTGGGAATGAGGGTAGTAGAACTTGTCTCTGTTCCAGGTGTGGAGGAATCTGAGGCACTCATGGACTCAGCAAGCCTAGAGATGGGAGTAGTGACTGGGCTGGTGGCAATTATATTAAGTGTGAACATTGCACTTGTGCTTTCAGCGGGATGTGCTGTCGAACTAGGGCTGGAGGCCACCAGGCTTGCATCAGTTGATGTCCTTGGGACCGATGAGGTTAAGGTCTCATCTTGAAGATGGGTCACAGGGGAAGATGGCACAACTGGGCTACTCTCTAAATCTGTACCACGGCCCAGGGCACCTGTAGTGGGTTCTGTGGGGGTGGCCAGGGCAGACCCTGTGACCGTGACAGTTCCCCCACTGGGACCAGCAGGCGATGGAGCAGCCGATAACACATGGGTGGTGTCAGAAAGGATTGTGGGACCCGTTACAGGCCTCCTGCTGTGGGCATTTGTTATCATTTCAATCAGAACTGGAACTGGACTTGTTCCCACTAGGAAGGGGGAAGTGTCAGGAAAGGGTGTGGTTTCATTGAATTCCTTGCTAAGGACTGTACTTGTACTTTGAGTCAGAAATGTGTCCGAAATGCTGGCAGTTTCTGTACCACCTCTGCTAGTAACTGTTGTTCTTTCAGTCAGAAGTGCAACTGAATTTGTCTCTGATCCCATGCCAGTGTTTGCTAAAAATGGTGTAGTTCCTGTTACAGGCCTTGTGTGAAATTTAGCTGTAATTTCAGTCAGAACTGGAACTGAGCTTGTATCAGTTATGGAGCGGGAGGTGTCAGGAAAGGGTGTTGTTTGCATTACAACAGTGCTGGGAGTTGTACTTTCAGTCAGAATTGGAACTGAACTCTTCTCTGATCCCAAGCTTGTTTTGTCAGGAATGGGTATAGTTCCTGTTGCAGCTCTGCTAGGGATGGTAGTCTGGTTTTCAGGTGGAACGGAAGCTGAACTGAGCTCTGCTCCCGTGTCAAGGAAGGATGTAGTCTCTGTAACAGCCTTGCTAGTGGAAGGCTTTTGGGGCAGACTGGAAATGGAGATTGTCACAAATCCTGTGCCAGTGGTGTCTGGTAAGAGCGTAGTTTCTGTTCCCACCCTGCTGGTCCTGGAAGTTGGACTGTTCATCGAAAGGGAAACTGAGTGTGTCTCGGCTCCTGTGTGGGTGGTGTCAGGAAAAGGTTGTGTTCCCGTCACAGGCCCGCTTGAGGCTGCTGTTGAACTTTCAAACAGAAATGGAGTTGAGCTTGAGCTGGTTCCCACACTGATGGTGTCCTGAACGAGGAGTGTAGTTTCTGTTATCACTCTGCTGGGAACTGTTGTTTTACTTTCACTCAGAAAGGGGAATGAACTAGTCTTGGCTCCCTTGCCAGTGGTTTGCGGAAAGGGCGTCGTTCCCATTACAGGCCGGCTGTGTGCTTCAGTTGTAATGTCAGTCAGAAATGGAGCTGAACCTGTTTCTGGTCCTAAAGGGAAGGTGGCTGAAAAGGGTGTAGTATCTGGAAAAGGTCTAGTATCTGTGATAGCCTTTGTGGGGACAGAGGTTGTACTTTCATTCAGAAATGGACCTGAGCTCTTTTCTGTTCCAGTGCCAGTGATGGCAGGGAAGGATGTGTTTGCGGTTACAGTGCTGGCAGGTACTACAGCTGGATTTTCAGTCAGAAAGAGATGTGAGCTTATCCCTACTCCTGTGTGGCTGGTGTCAGGCAAGGGTGTAGTTCCATCAGATCCAGCCATCCTGGGGGGTGCAGTTGAACTCTCAATCAGATATAGACTTGAGCTAGTCTTTACTTCTATGCCAGTGGTATCAAGGATGCTTGCAGTTTCTGTACCATCCCTGCTAATAACTGTCGTTCTTTCAGTCAGAAGTGGAACTGAACTCGTCTCTGATCCCATGCCAGTGGTGATGAAAAATCGTGTAGCTCCTGTTATAGGCCTGGTGTGGACTTCTGTTGTAATTTCATTCAAAACTGGAATTGAGCTCGTATCAGCTACGGAGCCGGAGGTGTCAAGAAGAGGTGTCGTTTGAGTTAGAACACTGCTGGGAGCTGGACTTGCACTTTCAGAAAGTAGTGGAACTGAACTCTTCTCTGGTCCCAAGCTTGTTTTGTTTGAAATGGGTGTAGTTCCTGTTGCAGCTCCTCCGGGGACTGTAGTCCATCTTCCAGGCAGAACTGAAACTGTACTGAGCTCTGCTCCCGTGTCAGGGAAGAATGATGTCGTAGCCGTGACAGCCTGGTTGGTGGACAGCTCTTCAGGCAGACTTGAAGTGGAAATTGTCACAGCTCTTGTGCTGGCGGTGTCTGGTACAAGTGTACTTTCACTTACTACCCTGCTAGTTCTTGAAGTTGGACTGTACGACAGAAGGGAAGCTGAGTGTATCTCAGTTCCTGTGTGGGCAGTGTCAGGAAAAGGTTGAGTTCCCATCACAGCCCTGCTGGAGGCTGCCGTTGAACTTTCAAACAGAAATGGAGTTGAGCTTGATCTGGTTCCCACAATGAAGGTGTCCTGAACAAGGAGTGTAGTTTCTGTTATCGCTCTGCTGGGGACTGCTGTTTTACTTTCACTCAGAAAGGAGAATGAACTAGTCTCGGCTCCCTTGCCAGTGGTGTGCGGAAAGGGTGTGGTTCTCGTTACCGGCCTGCTGTGTGCTTCAGTTGTAATGTCAGTTAGAAATGGAGCTGAACTTGTTTCTCCTCCCATAGGGATGGTGTCCATAAAGGGTGTAGTTCCTGTTGTTCCCCAGCTGGGAAATGTATTTGGTCTTTCTGTTCCAACAGAAACTGGGGTTGTCCTTGCAACATTGTCGGTGGTGTCTTGAAAGGGTGTAGTATTCGTTAAAGCCTTAATGGGGATAGAAGTTGCACTTTCACTCCAAAATGGGACTGAACTTTTTTCTGTTCCAGTGCCAGTGAAGAAACTACTTCTTGTCACAACCTCGACAGGAACTGTAGTTGCACTTTCAGTCCGAAAGGAAATTGAGCTTACTCCTGCTCCTGTGTGGGTAATGTCAGGCAGGTGTGTAGTTCCATCATATCCAGCCACCCTGGGTGGTGCAGTTGAACTTTCAATCAGATATGGAAATGAGCTTGACTCTACCCATAAGCCAGTGGTGTCCGGGATGCTTGTAGTTTCTGTACCACGCCTGCTAGTGACTGTCGTTCTTTCAGTCAGAAGAGGAACTGAACTCATCACTGATCCCATTCCAGCGGTGACTAAAAATGGTGTAGTTCCTCTTACAGGCCAGGTGTGGACCTCTGTAGTCTCAGTCAGAACTGGAATTGAGCTTGTATCAGCTATGGAGCTGGAGGTGTCAGGAAAAAGTGTTGTTTGTGTTAGAACACTGCTGGGAGCTATACTTGTGCTTTCAGTCAGAAGTGGAACTGAACTCTTCTCTGAACCCAAGCTTGTTTTGCCTAAAATGGGTGTAGATCCTGTTGCAGGTCCACTGAGGTCTGTCGTCTGGTTTTCAGGAGGAACGGAAACTGAACCGAACTCTGCTCCTGCGTCAGGCAAAGATGTAGTCGCTGTAAAAGGCTGACTAGTAGATAGTCTTTCGGGTAGAACGGAATTGGAGAGCATCTCTACTACTGTACCTGTGGTGTCAAGAAAGGGCTTCGTATCTGATATAGTCCTGCTTGTACCTGTGGTTGTACTTTCAGTCAGAAAGGAAACTGAATCTGAGCCTACTCCTGTGTCAGTGGTGTCTGGAAATGACTTAGTTCCTGTTTCAGTTCTGGTGAATGTCGTTGTACTTTCATTTGATATTGGAAATGAGTTTTTCTCTTCTTCCTTGCCTGTGGTTTGAGGAAAAGGTTGAGTTCCTGTTACAGCTGAACTAGCACCAGTAGCCATACTTTTCTTCAGAAAGGAAATGGAACTGTATCTGGCTCCCATGGTGATGACATCTGAAATGAGTGTGGTTCTGGTTGCACTTCTGTGGGGGACTACAGTTGTAGTTTCGATCTGAAATGGAACTGAACCTGTCTCCGTTCTGGGGAGGGCGCTATCAAAAATAGATGTAGTTCCTATTACAACTGTGCTGGGGCCTTTAGTTGTAATTTCAGTCCCAAATGGAAGTGTGCTTGTTTCTGCTCCCTTGTCGGGGGTGTCTGGAAGTGGGGTAGTCCATAATACAGTTCTGCTGGGCACTGTAATTTGTCTTGCCATCCGAATGGAAACTGAACTTGTTTCTGTTCCTTGTGTGGAGGATTCATCTGGAGGAGTGTTCATGGTGGGAGACCAGGAGGTCTCAGTTCCAGGTCTGGTGGCCAGGATATTTGTGGCACTGGAAACTTGTAAGTCTGTGCTGGATCCTGTAGTAGATGCTGCCTTATGGGCAGTGATGACATCTGTTGCTAAAGGGGTCAGATTGGTAACCGGTGCTTCTGTGAGGCTGCCCACTGTACTCGTCTCCTGTATTAGGGTGAAGGCTGACAGGGCAGCTGGGCCTGTTCCAGACTCAATGGTAGAGTGTACTGGAGTGCTGCTGCTGCTGGGGCCTGTGAGTGTTGTCTGGGCTCTGGGTGTTGGCCTGTATGCTGAGACAGCTGGTTGGGTCCCCATTGCATGAGGAACAGCAGAAGTGACGCTCTCCCATGGGGTAGCGCTGACAAGAGCAGTTGGGCTCATTTCCTCTCTTGTGGTGTTGCCTGGAGAAGAAAGGTTCTCAGATGGTGTAGCTGGACTGGTCTCACCACCCGGAGGGGGACTTGAGGCAGCCGAGGAGTCGGGCCAGGTCGCGGTCAGCAGGGAAAATGTGCTGGTCCTTTTGACAGTCACAGTCACAGTTGTAGCTTCTCTAGGAGTGGAGACAGCTGGCTCTCTTTCTGAACTTGGGATGTCCCTCAGAGTAGTGGGTAGAAGGCCAGTTGAGCTAATCCCTGCTCCTGTATGCGGTCCCGCGCTGTTTGTTGGGGTCAGAGTAGACATCGGAGTGATACCTGTAGTTGCTTTGGGGAGAGAAGAGCTTTCAGTTGCTGTAAGAGACAGGGAACAAGAGACTTTGTCCCTGATTTGGGAGCAGAGTTGATTGGAGGGGAGGACTCAGCTGGCACAGTGGTCCCAAGTATACCTGTGCTGATCCCTGATCCAATTCTTGTGCCTATTGCATTTGTGGAATCAGAGAGGGAAGAGGAAACATGGGACAATATGGTAGTTCCTATCACGCTTGTAATCGGGAAAGGAGTGGTCTTGGCTAAGGGGCTACCAGATGGGTAGTTTCTGGTATAGAAAACTATCAGGAAAGAGCTCTCAGTTGTGTTTTCTCTCCAACGAGGGCTGATTGTGTCCAACTTGGCTCCCGCACTGTTGACAACTTTGGTTCTCCTCTCAACTACGTTGGTGAACTTAGGTATTATGCTACCAGTGGTGCCGCATATCATATCCCGATTTGATTATCAGCCCTCTCACAGACCTCCATGCGCCCAGTCTCTCCCCTCTCCATTCCACACTTCATTCTTCTGCCTGGATCATTTTTCTCCAACATCTTTTTGCACACATCTCCCATTCCTCAAAACCCTCTGAAGGTTGCCCATAACTCTCTGCATTAAGCTACTGACAATTGACATCAAGGCAATCAATCAGTTTTCTCCCCAGTACTTTCTCCACTCCCACTACACCTCAGATTGTACACTTTGTTCCAACCTACTCAGTGTGTCTCATTCTCATTTCTCTCTGATGACCCCTTGCTCACGCCCTCCCTCCTGCCTGGAACTCATGCCCTCGCCCTCCACATCCAGCAAGCCACTGCTCTCCCCATCTTCAAACCTTTTCTGACATCACATCTCCTCCAAGAGGCCTCCCTTGATTAATCTTCTCATCCCCCCATCACCCTCCATCCCACACCTCTGTCTTCACCTAAACACTTGAGTCCTCACCCCCCCATAGTACTTTTTTATGTGTCTTTAAACTCTGTTGCTTCACCCTACCTGTAATTTATTTTAGTAACTGTCCCTGCCCCACACCAGATTGTAACAATTGTAAATAATCCCTGGAGGGCAGGGATTGTGTCTATTAATGTTACCTCTCCCAAGTACTTAGCCCACTATTCTACACAGAGTAAACACTCAGTAAACTTAATGGATGATTGACTATAGAGAGAGGTTCTGGGGATTGAGGGTGTGATTATATTCTCTACTCTCAAGTTGCTTACAGTTCATTCATTCATTCATTCATTCAGTCGTATTAATAAGCGCTTACTGTTGGTATTTGGTATTTGTTAAGCGCTTACTATGTGCAGAGCACTGTTCTAAGTGCTGGGGTAGATACAGGGTAATCAGGTTGTCCCACATGAGGCTCACAGTTAATCCCCATTTTACAGATGAGGTAACTGAGGCACAGAGAAGTTAAGTGACTTGCCCACAGTCACACAGCTGACAAGTGGCAGAGCCGGAAGTCGAACTCATGACCTCTGACTCCAAAGCCCAGGCTCTTTCCACTGAGCCACGCTGCTTCCCTGTGTGCAGAGCACTGTGCTAAGTGCTTGGGAGAGTACAATATAACAATAAACAGACACATTCCCTGCCCACAACGAGTCTATGATCTAGAGGGGGGACAACAGGGATGTCACAGGGATGTCACAGCTGTAAATGTGGTTCCTGTTCTCTGTTGGTTCATCTCGGAGGGTAATCCTAATGATGGATTGGGTGGGGGGGCGGGGAGGCTGAGGTATCCTTCTGATCAGGAACCCCATTCCTACTGCTATAGCTTCATTCATTTATCCCCAGGACTGAGGGCCTGCTAGGTGCATGGTGTTATAGAGAAATATGTAGCCAAGGACTGTTTCCAGAGTAGTGGGTGACATACCCAAAGACTGCTCCCTCCTAGTACTGTGGAGCCGATGCATTTTTCATTGCTGAATTTAAAAACAGTTTTTATTGTTGAATTTTCATGTGTTATCATTTGGTTTGCCCCATGTCCTTTCACCTATTTGTATGTCTTCCCCAATGTGTTCTCCTCATCCCAACCACATCTGGATGGTTTTTCTTATAATTACTAGAGTACTCTGTTCAGTGCTTTGCATACTGTGAGTGCTTAATAAATGTTAGCAATAATAACAATGCTATTGATAATCAGTGGACAAACAAGTAAAAGACACAATCCTTTCCCTTGAGGAGCTCTCAGTCTAATGGGGAAGACAGGAGAAAAACATTGACATATAGTGCCTGTAGGTTTTTTGAGGTTCCAGATTATTCCCTCCCTCAGGAACATAGAGGAAAACAAGTGGCAGGAACTGGTTCCATTCACTGAGGTGGAGAAGACATGAGGATGGACTAAAATATTTCTAGCTCCTCTCTCTAGACGTGGAACACTGTTTATCTGGGTTTGGAGAGATAAGGAATAAACCTGGCACTTACTTGTGGTGAAAACAATTGCTGTTGGAGTCAGAGTACTGCTTGGTGAAGATGTGGTATTGTCACTCCCCCCACCTGGCTGCTGGTCTGGTATCCTTGTAGCGGGAACAACTTCAGGCTCAGTGCCTGGAGAAGAAAGAAGGCAAGTGTTTGCCCAGGGTGATTGCACCAAGTACATATGTCCCACCCCATCCAAACCTCTTCACAATAGACTATTCCTAAACCCTTCACAAGCTAGAGCCTCCTCCAAAGGACACCTGCTCCTCTAAGCTGTGTTTCTGAACACCTTGGCATGCCAATCTGAAAACATGAGAGATGAGAAGCAGCCCAGCCCAGTGGATTGGGAGTCATGAGATGCGGATTCTCATCCTGCCTTCGCCACTTGCCTATCGGGTGGGATCTCGGGCAAGTCACTTAAATTCCCTATGCCTCATTTCCTCATCTGTAAAATGAGGATTAAATACCCACTCTCCATTGGACAGGAGTGGGAGAGTTTAACAGGAGGTTAGGTAGAGAAAGTTGGTTTGGCAGAAAGGAAGAAGTGAAGTGGAGATTAACGGGAGAAGAGGGTTGGTGGGAAAAGATGGGGAAAGTTGATGGAGAGCCTTGAAACTGGTTGTGATTTTTTGTTTGATGGGAAGGGAAATGGGAAGCCATTGGAGGCTTTCGTAGGGAGGAGAAATGAGATAAACAATTCTGCCGGAAGGTAAACCTTTAGCAGTAGTGTGTGGTATAGATTTGAAGGGGAGAGAGCCTAGAGGCAGGGATGCTGAGAGAACAGTTTTGCCACAGTATAATTAGAGCTTGGTCCAAGGTGGTAGCAGTCAAGGTGGAGTGGAATGGACAGATGTGGGAAATGTTATGTAGCAAAAACAGGCAGGATCGAGCAGCAGCTTGAATGTGAGAGTTGAAATAAAGGGAGGAGTAAAGGATAACACTAAAGTTGGAGACTTCAGAGAAGTTAGGCTTCTGGGAGGATGGTGATGTCATTCACAGAGGTGGGAATGTTGGGAGGAGGTTTCAAGGGGAGATGCAGCATAGTGCTACAGGTGCAGAGAAGCAGCGTGACCTAATGGAAAGAGCACGGGCCTGGGAGTCAGAGAACCTCGATTCTAATCTCCATTCTGCCACTTTCTTCTGTGTGACCTTGGGCAAGTCTCTTAACTTCTCTGTGCCTCAGTTACCTCAACTGTAAAATGGAGATTAAGACTGTGAGCCCCTTGTGGGACATGGACTGTTTCCAACCTGACTAGCTTGTACCTGCCCCAGCACTTAGTCCAGTGCAAGACACATAGTAAGAGCTTAACAAATACCATAAAAAAATGCAATCTAATCAGGTTTGACCCAGTCCATGTCCTACATGGGGCTCACAGTCCTAATGATGACTACCAGAGGTTTAACGTGCAAATCCGACATGAGTGTGGGGTCCAAATTTCTCTGCTCCCCCTACATAGCTGCCCTTTGAATTTGAAGCTATATTTAATAGGATATTTCTTGTCACATCAGTGGTTGTGTGGCTAAAACTGATGCTAAACCCAGTCCCACAGCACTTATCCTTATGCTCTAAAATGTCCTCTATCAATAATTTCTCTTAATGTCTGTCCCCGTGGACTGTAAGCTCCTTGTGGGCAAGGGTAATATCTATCAACTCTGTTGTATACTTTTCCAAGTGCTTAGTACAGTGCTCTGCCCATAGTAAATGCTCAATTCCACTCATTGATTATCAATCTGCCCTATATCCCCCAACCACCATATCTACACTTCCATACCACCTAAGCACTTAAGTTCCCATAATGCCTTGAGCCCTAATGAATAATAAAAAAGTAATACTAATGGTATTTGTTCAGTGCTTACTATGTGCCAAGCACTGATCTAAGCACTGGGGGGATACAAGGTAATCAGGTTGCCCCACGTGGGGCTCACAGTCTTAATCCCCATTTTCCAGATGAGGTAACTGAAGCACAGAGAAGCGAAGTGACTTGCCCAAAGTCACACAGCTGACAAGTGGCAGAGCCAGAATTAGAACCCATGACCTCTGACTCCCAAGCCCGTACTCTTTCCACTGAGCCATGCTGATTCTGAATGAACATATCTTATACACTCCATTACCTCCTCCTATATGTAATCTACTGAAGTATCCCTCTTTCCTCTATCTCACCCCCGCCACTGCCCAAAATGTAAACTCTTTGAGGGCAGGGATCATTTCTACTAATTCTGTTGTACACTCCCAAGTGGAAACTAAGCCCCACTTTTCCTCAGCTCCCCCTCCCCTCTGCGTCACCCTGACTCGTTCCCTTTGCTCTACCCCACCCCCACCCCTTGTGCATATATGTACATATCTGTAATTCTATTTATTTATATTGATACCTGTTTACTTGTTTTGACGTGTATATATCTATAACATATCTTCTTAGAGAAGCAGCATGGCTTAATGGAAAGAACACGGACTTTGGAGTCAGAGGTCGTGGGTTCTAATCCTGGCTCTGCCTCTTGTCAGCTGTGTGACTCTGGGCAAGTCACTTAACTTCTCTGGGCCTCAGTTACCTCATCTGGAAAATGGGGATTAAGACTGTGAGCCCCATGTGGGGCAACCTGATTACCTTGTATCTACTCCAGAGCTTAGAACAGTGCTTGGCACATAGTAATCGCTTAACAAATACCATCATCATAATTATTATTATTATAATTCTGTTTATACTAATGCCTGTTTACTTGTTTTGATGTCTGTCTTTCCTCTTCTAGACTGTAAGCCCGGTGTGGGCAGGGATTGTCTCTCTTCATTGTTGAATTGTACTTTACAAGCGCTTAGCACAGTGCTCTGCACACAGTAAGTACTCAATAAATACGATTGAATGAATGAATGAATTGATTAATTGATATAAGCACCTACCTTTTCTGAACTGATTCACCAACTCTCATCAGTGTCAGCTTTGCAGGGTGTTTTTAGTAGAAATTCTTAGTGGATTTGGAATGCTTTAAAAATTTCAGAGAAGGTAATAGATAACAAAATTCAAGTTTTAACACTACAAATGAAAAATTGGTGAATTTACCTGTGTTGGGAGACAAAGGTGAGGATGATGACACTGCAGAAACAGTTGAAAAAGAGGATGCTTCTATCTTGCTCGTTGCAGTCCCAACTGGCAAGGTGCTTAGAGGAGCTGTTGGGGAATTTGCAGCTGTCAGTGAGGCACTCGTGCTCTCAGGGAAAGGTATTGTTGTGCCCATGGTTGTGTTGGGAATTGCAGCCGAAAGGCTCACCGAAGAGGCAGTCACCGCAGACATCTCTGTGGGTAGAAAAGTTGCAGGAGTGGAGCTGGATGAGGACTTTTCCAATCGGCTGGTGGTAGCTGAGGAAAGGGCTGTGGTGGCTTCCAATGAGGTAGGGGCTCCCGTTGCAAAGGATGTAGAATGCATGTGGGCAGACGTATTTGGAGTCCCTGATTCAAATGTGGTACTGTCAGCCGTCACAATTTTATGATCATCACTGGAGGTCACAAAAATTGTCGTAGACATTGTTGAACTAGGATTCTCAGATTCAGTACTGTGAGAAGAGGTTGCAGGAGTGGTCTCTGAAGCCATACTGATATCGCCAAGTGCATTTTGAGTTGATAGGGTGATCACCTGGGGAATTACAGAGGATTCTGCAGCACTGGAAGTGCTTGTGGATGTTGAATTTACACTTTGGCCAATGATGTGAGTGGTCCTTGATTGTCTGGTAGTGATCTCTGATACCAACAATGGACTGGTGCTCTCAGAAGTCATTGGTCGATTGGTTGAACCCAAAAGAATAGGTGGTGAGGACGAACTTCTATTGCCAATGCTGTCTGTGACAGCTGTAATGGAGAGACTAGTGCTACCAGGGAGAAGTGTAGTTTTGACAATAGTTGAGTTGGAAGTTGCAGCTGATGTGCTCTCAGAAGTGAGGATTACGGTAGACTTCTCTGTGTTTACCGGGTTTGTCAGAGTAGAGCTGGATAAGGTTGATGTTTCCCGTAGGCTGGTAGTGACTAAGGAAAGGGCTGTAATCTGCTCTGGTGACGCAGGGGCATCTGTTGTAGAAGACACGGAGACAGTGCTGTCAGATATAGTCAGAGGTCCTGATTCCACAGGAGTTGTACCAGTGGTTGCAGATTTCTGAGATTCAACAGTGGTCATGGAATGTGGTGTGGACACAGGCGTGCCAGTGATCTCACTTCTAAAGACATCATAAGGATGAGGAGATGAGGCTGCAGGAGGGGTCTCTGAGGTTGCACCAGTACTGACAAGTTCATTTTGTGTTAAGTGGGTGATCACCTCTGTAAATGGAGAGGATTCTGTTGCATTGGAGGTGCTCGGTGATGTTGAATTTACTCTTGTATCGATAATGTGAGTGACCCCTGATTGTCCAGTAGTGCTTTCTGTTACAGGAGGTGGACTGATGCTCACAGAGGTCATCGGTTGGCTGGCTGATGCACTTGAACTGCCTGAGCTGTCTGTGGTGGCTGCAGTGGAGACACTAATGCTACCAGGAATGGATGTTATTTTGTCAACTCTATCAGTGATTGGATTTGTTGTGGTCTCAGAAGCAAAGGCTATTGCAGACTTCTCTGTGCCTCTGAGGTTTGAGAGGGTAAAGCCAGATAAGGTCGAGCTTTCCAGTTGACTGGTGGTGATTGATAAAGGGGATGTAGTCTGTTTTAGTGAGGTAGGGATGCCTGTTGTGCTAAACACACAGAGAGTGCTGGCAAGGGTATTTGGAGAGCCTGACTCAGTTGAAGCAGTAGCAGCCATCACCGATTTCTGAGGTTCACTGGAGCTCAGAGAATGAGGCATGGACACTGTTGAATCAGTGCCATCAGTTCCAAATGTTTCAGAAGGAAGAAATGAGCTTGTAGGAATGGTCGCTGAGATCACGCTGATGCTGACAAGCGTATCTGGTGTCGAGGGGGTAATCACGGACAGTTTTGTTCCATCAGAAGTGCTTGGTGATGGTGCATTTATGGTTCTATCAGTGATGTGAGTGGCTGTGGATTGTTCATTGGTGATTTGTGACCCTGAAACTGGGCTGGGCCTCACAGATGTCATTGGTTGACTTGTTGAACCCAAAGGAACAGTTGCTGAGGATTCACTTGCACTGCTTGTGCTGTCTGTGTCAGCTCTAACGGAAACTCTAGTGCTACCAGGGATGGATGTTGTTTCGTCAGTTGTGTCAAGAATCAGAGGTGATGTGCCCTCAGAAGTGGGGATTACTTCAGACTTCTCTGTGGTAACAAAGTTCATTGGGGAAGAATTAGATACAGTTGATCTCTCTCCTAGGCTGGTGGTGACTGATGAATGGGCTGTGCTTATTTTTGGTGAGGTAGGGGTACCTGTCATAAGAGACGCAAGGAGAGTGCTGACAGGTGCATAAGGAGTTCTCAATTCAACTGGAATAGTACCAGCTGTCACCGATTTTTGAAGATCACTGGAGGTTACAGAATGCTGCGTGGACAGAGTTGTACCTGTGCTCTTCTCTCCAAGTGTGTCAGAAAGAGTAGAAAATGAGGCTGCAACAGAGGTCTCTGAGGTGCCATTGGTGCTGACAGGTGTATTTGGTGTTGAGTTAGTGAACCCATTTCTAATCATAGTGGATTCTGGGACACTGGAAATGCTTGCAGATGTTGAGTTGAAGCTTCTGTGAATGATGTGAGTGGTCCTTGATTGTCCAGTGGTGACCACTGATACCGAAGGGGGGCTGGTGCTCATGGATATCGTTGGTTGAATGGTTGAACCCCAAAGAACACTTGCTGAAAAGGTATCTGCATTGCTCGTGCTGTCTGTGTCAGCTGTAAAGGATTCACTGGTATTAGCAGGGGAAGGGGTTGTTTTGTCAGTTGTTGTGTTGGCAATTTCAGTAGAAGTACTCCAAGAAATGCCTGTCACCGCAGACTTCCCTGTGGCTATGCGGTTTGTCGGGGTTGAGCTGGATAAGGTAAATGAGAGATCTGTGGTCATTTCTGGTGACGTAGGGATACCTTTTGTAGAAAATGAAAAGGGAGCGCTGACAGGTATATTAGAAGATCTTGATTCAACTGGAGTCGTACCAGCTGTCACTGATCTCTGAGATTCACTGCTGGTCACCGAATACTGCATGGATTCAGTTGTTTCAGCACTCTCATTTCCCAGAGTGTCAAAAGAGCTAGTAGATGGGGTGGAAGAAGCAGTGACCGAGGCTGAGCTGATGCTTAGAAGCGTATTTGGCACTGAGTGGGAAATCACCTGTGTAATTGTAGAGGATTTCGATCCACTGGAAATGCTTGGTGGTACTGAGTTCACGCTTTGTCTAGTAGTGACCTCTGAGACCGAAAGTGGGCCGATGCTCGTGGATGTCATTTGTTCACTTGTTGAACCCCAAAAAAGAGTTGCTGAGGATGCACTTGCTCGGCTAGTGCGATCTGAGTCTGCTGAAATGGAAGCATTAGTACTACCAGAGGGGAGTGTTGTTTTGGTGGCAATTGGATTGGATGTCCTGTCTGAAGTAGTGGTAACTATAGTCTTCTCTGTGGTTATGAAGTTTGTCGAAGCAGAGTTGGATGTGGTCGATGTTTCCAAAATGGTGGAAGAGGCTGATGGAGGGGCTGTAGTCATTTCCGGTGAGGTAGGGCCATCTGCTGTAGAAGACATGAAGGGAGTGCTGAGAGGGTTATTGAAAGACTGTGATTCAGCTGGAGTAGTACGAGATGTTACCAACTTCTGGGATTCAGTAGTGGTCCCCTGATACGGTGTGAGCCCAGTTGTACTGGTGCTCTCTTTCCCATGTGTGTCAGAAGGACTGATAGATGATGCAACAAAAAGGGTGTCTGAAGCTGAACTGAAAGTGAAAAGTGAATCTGGTATTGAGTGTGTTATCACCTGCGTTACCATAGAGGATTCTGTGACATTGGAAGTGGTGGTTGATTTTGAATTTGAACTTGTGCTAATAATGTGAGGGGTCACTGACTGTCCCCTAGTGCTCTTTGTAACAGGAGGTGGGCTACTGCTCCCAGAAATTGCTGTTCCACTGATAGAATCCAAAGGAATAGTTGCTGAGGATGAACTTGCACTGCTTGAGCTGTCTGTGGCAGCTGAAATGGAAAAACTGACAGCAGCGGTGGATGTTGTCTTGTCAGTGGTTCTGTCAGCAACTGGATTTGATATACTCGCGGAAGTGGTGGCTACTGCAGATGTCTCGGTGATTTCGAGGTTTGTCAGGGCAGAGCTGGATATGGTTGATGTTCGCAGTGTGGTGGAGGAGGCTTTTGGAAGGGCTGTGGTCATTTCTAGTGAGGTAGGGATATGTGCTGTGGAAGACCCAAATGGAGTGCTGATAGGTGTAAGAGAAGAGCTGGTTTCACCTGGAGTCATACCAGGTGTCACCAATTTCTGAGATTTGCTAGTATCCACCACATATGGTGTGGACACAGGTAGGCCAGAAGTACTTTGAGATGGTGCAATGGAAATAATGTCTGAAACCACACTGGTGGTGACAAGGGTATTTGGTGATGAGCGTGTGATTACCAGAGTAATTGGAGAAGATTCTGTTATACTGGAAGTGATTGGTGATGTTGAATTTTCACTTGTACTAGTTATGTAAGTGGTCCCTGATTGTGCCATGGTGCTCTCTGTAACAGATGTTGGGCTACTGCTCCCAGGTATCGCTGTTAGACTGGCTGATTCCAAAGGAACAGTTGCTGTGGATACACTTGCACTGGTTGAGCTAGCTGTGGAGGCTGAAATGAAAACACGGGTGATAACAGGGGTAGGTGTCATTTTTTCAGTGGTTGAGTCAGCATTTGGATTGGGTGTGCTCTCAGTAGTGGCAGTTACTGCAGATGTCTCTATGGTTATGAGGTTTGTCAGGGAGGAGCTGGATATGGTTGATGTTTGCAATGTGGTGGAGGAGGCTGTTGGAAGGGCTGTGGTCATTTCTGGTGATGTAGGGGTATGTGCTGTGGAAGACCCAAATGGAGTGCTGACAGGAGTAAGAGAAGAGGCGGTTTCACCTGGAGTCATACCACCCATCGCTGATTTCTGAGCTTTGCTAGTTGTCGCTGCATATGGTGTGGACAGAGGTGTGTCAGAAGGACTTGTAGATGGCACTTCAGAAGTGATATCTGAAACTGCACTGACGGTGACAAGGGTATCTGTTGTCCAGTTTGTGATCACTTGGGTAATTGGAAAGGATTCTGTTAAACTGGAAGTGCTTGGTGATGTTAAAATTGCACTTGTACCGGTTATGCTAGCAGGCTCTGATTGTGCCACAGTACTCTCTGTCACAGACATTGGGCTGCCCCCTCCAGATGTCATTGTTTGACTGGCTGATTCCAACGGAACAGTTGCTGAGGTTACACTTGCACTGGTTGAGCCAGCCATTGGAGCTGAAATGGAAAGACGAGTGCTATCAGGGGTAGGTGTCGTTTTCTCAGTGGTTGTGTCAGCAATTGGATTGGAGGTGCTCTCAGTAGTGGCAGTTACTGCAGATGTCTCTATGGTTATGAGGTTTGTCAGGGAGGAGCTGAATATAGTTGATCTTTGCAATGTGGTGGAGGAGGCTGTTGGAAGGGCTGTGGTCATTTCTGATGATGTACGGGTCCGTGCTGTGGAAGACCCAAATGGAGTGCTGACAGGAGTAAGAGAAGAGCTTGTTGCAACTGGAGTCATACCATCCATTACCAATTTCTGAGATTCATTAGTGGTCACCGCAAAAGGTGTGGACCCAGCTGTGTCAGAAGGACTTGCTGATGGCGCTCCAGAAATTATGTCTGAAATTGCACTGACAGTGGAAAGGGTATCTGGTGTCCAGCTTGTGACCACCTGGGTAATCGGAGAGGATTCTGTTAAACTGGAAGAAGTTGGTGATGTTGAATTTCCACTTGTACCAATTATGTGAGTCATCTCTGATTTTGCCACAGTGCTCTTTTCCACAGATGGTGGGCTGCTGCTCTCAGATGTTGTTGTTTGACTTGATGATTCCAAAGAAAGAGTTGCACTGCTTGAGCTATCTGTGGAAGCTGAAATAGAAATACGAGTGCTACCAGGGGTAGGTGTCATTTTTTCATCAGTTGTGTTGGCAACTGGATTGGACGTGCTCTCAGAAGTCATGGATACTGCAAACATCTCTGTGGTTACAAGGTTTGTCAGAGCAGAGCTGGATATGATTGATGTTTGCAATATGGTGGAATCTGTTGTGAGGGCTGTGATCATTTCTGGTGATGTAGCAGTACGTGTAGTGGAAGACCTGACCAGTGTTATAAAAGGGGGTGTTTCAGCTAGAGTCGTATCAGCAGTGACCGATTTCTGGGATTCGCTAGTGGTCACTGAATTCGGTGTTGACGCAGGTGTGTCAGCAGGGTTTGTAGATGGTGCTACAGAAGTGATGTCCAGAATTTCACTGAAGGTGACAGAGGTATCTGGTGTTGATTGTGCGATCACTGGGGTAATTGGAGAGGATTCTTTTAAACTAGAAGTGCTTGCTGATGTTGAATTTGTACCTATATCAGTTATGTGAGGGGTCCCTAATTGTGTAATAGCACTCTTTGTCACAGATGGTAGACTGCTGCTCCCAGATGTCTTTGTCTGACTGGCTGATTCCAAAGGAAGAGTTGCTGAGGATGCACTTACACTGGTTGAGCTAGCAGTGGCAGCTGAAATGGAAACACGAGTGCTAGCAGCGGTAGGTGTCGTTTTGTTACTGGTTGTGTCAACAATTGGATTGGATGTGCTCTCATAAATGGCAGGTACTGCAGTTATCTCTGTGATAGCAAGGTTTAATAGGGCAGAACTGGATATGATTGATGTTTGCGATATGGTGGAGGAGGCTGTTGGAAAAGCTGTGGTCATTTCTGGTGACATAGGGCTATGTGCTGTGGAAGACCCAAATGGAGTACTGGCAGGTGCAATAGAAGAGCGTGTTTCATCCAGAGTCATACCAGCCGTCACTGATTTCTGAGACTCGCTAGTGGTCACCAAATAAAGTGTGGAAACAGTTTTGTCAGGCCTTGTTGATGGCACTATAGAAATGATGTCTGAAATTGCACTGACAGTGACAAGGTTACCTGGTATCGTGCGTGTGATCACTGGGGTAATCAAAGAGGATTGTGTTAAACTGGAAATGCTTGGTGATATTGAATTTGCATTTGTACTAGTTGTATGAGTGGTCTCTGATTGTGCCATAGTGCCCTTTTGAAAAGATGGTGGGCTGCTGCCTTCGGATATTGTTCTTTGACTGGCTGATCCCAAAGGGACAGTTGCTGAGGATACACTTGCACTGCTTGAGCTAGCTGTGGAAGGTGAAGTGGAAACATGATTTCTACGAGGGGTTGGTGTTGTTTTTACAGCAGTTGTATCAGCATTTGGATTAGAAATTATCTGAGAAGTGTCAGTTACTGAAGATGTCTCTGTGGTTACGAGGTTTGTCATGGCAGAGCTGGATGTGCTTGATGTTTGCACTATGGTGGAAGAGGCTATTGGAAAGCCTGTGGTCATCTCTGGTGATTTAGGAGTACGTGCTGTGGAAGACCCAAATGGAGTGCTGACAAGTGTAAGAGAAGAGCTGGTTTCATTCAGAGGCATACCAGTTGTCACCGATTTCTGAGATTTGCTCATAGCCACCACATATGGTGTGGACACAGGTAGGTCAGAAGGACTTGTAGATGGCGCAGTGGAAATGATGTCCGAAATTGCACTGGCAGTGACAAGAGTATCTGGTGTTGAGTGTGTGATCACCAGGGTTATCGGAGAAGATTCTGTTATACTGGAAGTGATTGGTGATGTTGAATTTTCACTTGTACTAGTTATGTGAGTGGTCTCTGGTTGTGCCGTAGTGCTCTTTTCCACAGAGCTGCTGCTCCCAGATGTCATTTGATTGGTCGATTCCAAGGAAACAATTGCTGAGGATACACTTGCACTAGTTGAGCTCTCTGTGGAAGCTGAAATGGAAACACAAGTGCTACCAGGGGTAGGTGTCGTTTTTTCAATGGTTGTGTCAGCAATTGGATTGGAGGTGCTCTCCGAAGTGGTGGTTACTGCAGATGTCTCGGTGATTTCGAAGTTAGTCAGAACTGAGCTGGATATGTTTGAAGTTTGCAATATGGTGGAGGAGGCTGTTGGGAGGGCTGAGATCATTTCTGGTGATGTAGGGGCACGGGCAGTGGAAGAGTCAAATGGAGTGTTGCTAGGTGTAATAGAAGATTGTGTTTCAACTGTAGTCGTACCAAAAGTCACTGATTTCTGAGATTCACTAGTGGTCACCGAATATGATGTAGATGCAGGTTTGACAGAAGGACTTGTGGATGGTGCTACTGAAGTGATGTCCAGAATTGCACTGACAGTGACAAGCTTAGCCGGTGTTGAGCGTGTGATCACCGAGGTAATCAGAGAGGATTCTGTTATACCGGAAATGCTTGGTGATGTGGAATTTGCATTTGTACTAGCTATGTGAGGGGTCCCTGGTTGTGCCATGGTGCTCTTTTCTACAGATGGTGGGCTGCGGCTCTCAGATGTCATTATTTGACTGGCTGATTCCAAAGAAAGAGTTGCTGAAGATACACTTGCACTGGTTGAACTAACTGTGGGAGTTGAAATGGAAGCACGAGTGCTACCAGAGGTAATTGTCATTTTTTCAGTGATTGTGTCAGCAATCGGATTGGAAGTGCTCTCAGAAGTAACAATTACTGCAGATGCCTCTGGGGTTACAAGGTTTGTCACAGCAGAGCTGGATTGGGTTGACGTTTGCAGAATGGTGAAGGAAGCTTTTGGAAGAGCTGGGGTCATTTCCGGTGATGTAAGGGTACGGGCAGTGGAAGACTCAAATGGAGCGGTGACTGGTGTAATAGAAGAGCTTGTTTCACCTGGAGTCTTACCAGCAGTCACTGATTTTTGATATTCGCTAGTGGTCACAGAATATGATATGGATACAGGTTTGTCAGAAGGACTTGAAGATGGTACTATAGAAGTGTTATCCAGAATTGCACTGACGGTGACAGAGTTATTTGGTGTTAACTGTGTGATCACAGGGGTAATTGGAGAAGATTCTGTAATTCTGAAAGTGCTTGGTGATGTGGAATTTGAACTTGTACTAGCTATGTGAGTGGTCCCTGATTGTGCCACGGTGCCCTTTGTAACAGATGTTGGGCTACTGCTCCCAGATGTTGCCATAAGACTGGCTGATTCCAAAGGAACAGTTGCTGAGGATAACCTTGCACTGGTTGAACTAGCTGTGGCAGCTGAAATAGAAACACAGGTGCTACCAGGGGTAGGTGTCATTTTTTCAGTGGTCATGTCAGCATTTGGATTAGAGGTGCTCTCAGAAGTGGCGGTTTCTGCAGATGTCTCTGTTTCTACAAGGGTAGTCAGGGCAGGGCTGGTTATGGTTGATGTTTGCAATATGGTGGAGGAGGCTGTTGGAATGGCTGTGGTCGTTTCTGGTGCTGTAGTGTTAGGTGCTGTGGAAGGCCCAAATGGAGTGCTGATAGGTGTAATAGAAGATTGGGTTTCAACTGCAGTTTTACCATCAGTCACCAATTTCTGAGATTCGCTAGTGGTCACCAAATACAATGTGGATGCAGGTTTGTCAGAAGAACTTGTAGATGGTGCTATGGAAAGGATGTCTGAAATTTCATTGACAGTGAAAAAGGTAGCGGGTGTTGAGTGTGTGATTACTGGAATAAAAGGAGAGGATTCTGTTAAACTGGAAATACTTGGCGATGTTGAATTTGCACTTGTACTAGTTATGTGAGTGGTCCCTGATTGTGCCACAGTATTCTTTTTCATAGATGGTGGGCTGATGCTCCCATATGTCATAGTTTGACTGGCTGATTCCAAGGGAATATTTGCTGAGGATATACTTGCACTGGTTGAACTAGCTGTGGACGCTGAAATGGAAACATGGGTTCTACCAGGGGTAGGTGTGGTTTTTTCATTGGTAGTGTCAGCAGTTGGATTGGAAATGCTCTCAGAAGTGGCAGTTACTGCCGACATCTCCGTGGTTATGAGGTTAGTCAGGGAAGAGCTTGATATTGTTGATGTTTGCAGTGTGATTGAGGAGGCTGTTGGAAAGGCTGTGGTCTTTGCTGGTGATGTAGGGGTAGGTACTGAGGCAGAAATAAATGACGTGTTGATATTTGTAATAGGGAGTGTTTCAACTGGAGTCTTACCTGCTGTCAACGATTTCTGAGATTTAGTAGTGGTCACCTCATAAGGTGTGGACACAGGCATGGAGGAAGGACTCATAGATGGTGCTACTGAAGTGATGTCTGAAACTACACTGACGGTGACAAGGGTATCTGATGTTGAGGGTGTGATCACCGGGGTAATCGGAGAGGATTCTGTTGAACTGAAAGTGCTTGGTGATGTTGAATTTGCACTTGTACTAGTTCTATGAATGGTCTCTGATTGTGCCATAGTGCTCTTTGTCAAAGATGGTGGGCTGCTGATCCCAGATGTCATTGCTTGACTGCCTGATTCCAAAGGAACAGTTGCTGAAGATACACTTGCACTGGTTGAGCTAAATGTGGAAGCTGAAATGAAAATATGACTATCAGGGGTAGGTGTCGTTCTTTCTGTGGTTGTATCAGCAACTGGATTGGAAGTGCTTTCAGAAGTAGCAGATACTGCAGATGTCTCTGTGGTTATGAGGTTTGTCAGAGCAGAGCTAGATACGGTTGACATTTGCAATATGGTGGAGGAGGCTGTTGGAAGGGCTGTGGTCATTTTTGGTGACGATGTGGAAGACACAAATGAAGTACTAACAGGTGTAATAGAAGAGCTTGTTTCACCCACAGTCTCATAGATTGTCACTGATTTCTGAGATTTGCTAGTAGCGACCACATATGGTGTGGACACAGGTAGGTCAGAAGGACTTGTAGATGGCGCAGTGGAAATGATATCTGAAATTGCACTGAAAAGGGAATCTGGTGTTGCGCGAGTGATCACCAGGGTAATCGGAGAGGATTCTGTTATACTGGAAGTATTTGGAGACGTAGAATTTTCACTCGTACTAGTTATGTGAGTGGTCCCTGATTGTGCCGTAGTGCTCTTTTCCACAGATGGTGGGCTGCTGCTCCCAGATGTTGTTGCTTGACTGGCTGATTCCAAAGGAAGTGTTGTTGAGGATACACTTGCATTGGTTGAGGTAGCTGGGGGAGCTGAAATGGAAACACGAGTGCTACCAGGGGTAGGTGTAATTTTTTCAGTGGTTATGTCAGCAATTAGTTTGGAGGTGCTCTCAGAAGTGGTGGTTATTGCAGACGTCTCTGTGGTTATGAGGTTAGTCAGAGCTGAGCTGGATATGTTTGATGTTTGCAATATGTTGGAGGCTGTTGGAAGGACTATGGTCCGTTCTGGTGATGTAGGGGGACGAACTGTGGAAGGCCCAAATGGAGTGCTGATAGTTGGAAGAGAAGATCGTGCTTCACTTGGAGTTGTAGCAGCCGTCACCAATTTCTGAGAATCGCCAGTGGTCACAGAATACAATTTAGATGCAGGTTTGTCAGAAGGACTTGTAGATGGTATAGTGGAAATGATGCCTGAAATTGCACTGATGGTGACAGGGGTGTGTGGTGTTGAATGTGTGATCCCTGGGGTAATCAGAGAGGATTCTGTTATACTGGAAGTGCGTGGCAAAGTGGAATTTGCTCTTGTACTAGTTATGTGAGGGGTCCCTGATTGTGCCGTAGTGCTCTTTTCCACAGATGATGGGCTGCTGCTCCCAGATGTTGTTGCTTGACTGGCTGATTCCAAAGGAAGTGTTGTTGAGGATACACTTGCATTGGTTGAGTTAGCTGGGGGGGCTGAAATGGAAACATGAGTGCTACCAGGGTTAGGTGTAGTTTTTTCAGTGGTTGTGTCAGCAATTGGATTAGAGGTTCTCTCAGAAGTGGCGGTTTCTGCAGATGTCTCTGTTGCTATGAGGGTAGTCAGGGCAGAGCTGGATACGGTGGATGTTTGCAATATGGTGGAGGAGGCTGTTGGGATGGCTGTGGTCATTTCTGGTGATGTTGGGGGATGGACAGTGGAAGACCCAATTGGAGCACTGACTTGTGTAATAGAAGAGCTTGTTTCACCTGGAGTCTTACCAACAGTCACTGATTTTTGATATTCGCTAGTGGTTATAGAATATGATATGGATACAGGTTTGTCAGAAGGACTTGTAGATGATACGACAGAAGTGGTGTCCAGAATTGCATTGATGGCAACAGAGTTATCTGGTGTTGAGTGTGTGATCATTGAGGTGATCAGAGAGGATTCTATTATACTGAAAGTGCTTGGTGATGTGGAATTTGAACTTGTACTAGCTATGTGAGCAGTTTCTGATTGTACTGTAGTGCTCTTTTCCACAGAGGGTGGGCTGCTGCTCCCAAATATCGCTGTTTGACTGGCTGATTCCAAAGGAAGAGTTGCTGAGGATACAGTTGCACTGGTTGAGCTAAATGTGGCAGCTGAAACGGAAACACGGGTGCTACCAGGGGTAGGTGTCATTTTTTTAGTGGTTGTGTCAGGAACTAGATTGGAAGTGCTCTCAGCAGTGGTGGATACTGGAGACATCTCTGTGGTTATGAGGTTTGTCAGTTCAGAGCTGGATATCGTTGATGTTTGCAATATGGTGGAGGAGGCTGTTGGAATGGCTGTGATCATTTCGAGTGATGTAGGGGTACGTGATGTGGAAGAACCAAATGGAGTGCTGGTAGAGGTAATAGAAGATCGTGTTTCATCCTCAGTTGTACCAGTCATCACCGATTTCTGAGATTCGCTAGTGGCAACCACATACGGTGTGGACACAAGTACATCAGAGGGACTAGTAGATGGGGTTACAGAAGTGACGTCCAGAATTGCACTGACAGTGACAAGGGTATCTGGTGTCGACCCTGTGATCGCCGGGGTAATCTGAGAAGATTCTGTTAAACTGGAAGTGCTTGGTGATGTTGAATTTGTACCTTTATCAGTTATGTGAGTGGTCCTTGACTGTACCATAGTGCTCTTCATCACAGATGATGGGTGGCCGCTTCCAGATGTCATCATTTGATTGGTTGATTCCAAAGGAACAGTTTCTGAAGATACACTTGCACTCGTTGAGCTAGCTTTGGAAGCTGAAATGGCAACATGAGTGCTACTGGGGTTAGGTGTCATTTTTTCAGTGGTTGTGTCAGCAACTGGATTGGCAGTGCTCTCAGAAGTGGTGGATATTGCAGATGTCTCTGTGGTCACGAGGGCAGAGCTGGATATGGTTGATGTTTGCAATGTGGTGGAAGAGGATGTTGGAATGGTTGTGGTTACTTCTGGTGATGTAAGGATATGGGCAGTGGAAGACCCAAATGGAGTGCCTTTAGCTGTCATAGAAAATTGTGTTTCAACTGGAGTCATACCAGCCGTCCCCGATTTCTGTGATTTACTAGTGGCCACCGTGTGTTTTGTGGACACAGATAGGTCAGAAAGACTTGTATATGGCACTACAGAAGTGATATCCAGAATTGCACTGACTGTGACAAAGGTATCTGGTATCAACCCTGTGATCACCGGGGTAACTGGAGAGGAATCTGTTAAACTGGAAGTGCTTGGTGATGTTGAATTTGCACTTGTACGAGTTATGTGAGTGGTCCCTGATTGTGCCATAGTGCTCTTCATCACAGATGATGGATGGCTGCTCCCAGATGTCATTTGATTGGCTGATTCCAAAGGAACAGTTTCTGAAGATACACTTGCACTCGTTGAGCTAGCTTTGGAAGCTGAAATGGCAACATGAGTGCTACTGGGAGTAGGTGCCATTTTTTCAATGGTTGTGTCAGCAACTGGATTGGAAGTGCTCTCAGAAATGGTAGATAATGCAGATGTCTCCGTGGTTATGACGTTTGTCAGCTCAGAGCTGAATATGGTTGATGTCTGCAATGTGGTGGAGGAGGCTGTTTGAAGGGCTGTGGTCACTTCTGGTGAGGTAGCAACACGTGCTGTGGAAGACCTAAATGGAGTGCTGCTAGGTGTAATAATAGAGCTTGTTTCACCGAGAATCTTACCAGTAGTCACCAATTTTTGAGATTCGCTAGTGCCAATTATGTGAGTCATCGCTGAATGTGCCACGGTGCTCTTTTCCACAGATGGTGGGCTGCTGCTCTCAGAAGTTGTTGTTTGACTCTCTGATTCCAAAGAAAGAGTTGCAGTGGTTGAGCTATCTGTGGAAGCTGAAATAGAAACACTAGTGCTAGCAGGGGTAGCTGTCGTTTTTTCAACAGTTGTGTTAGCAACCGGATAGGAAGTGCTCTCAGAAGTCAAGGATACTGCAGACATCTCTGTGGTTACGTGGGTAGTCAGGGCAGAGCTGGATATGATTGATGTGTGCAATGTGGTGGAGAAGGATTTCGGAATGGTTGTGGCCAGGTCTGGTGATTTAGGGGTACAGGCAGTGGAAGACCCAAATGGAGGGCTGCTAGATGTCATTGCAGATTGTATTTTAACTGGAGTCCTTTCAGCCATCCCCAATTTCTGTGATTTGCTAGTGGCCACCACATATGGTGTGGACACAGGTAGATCAGAAGGACTTGTGGATGGCACTACAGAAGTGACATCTGAAATTGCACTTCTGGTGACACGGGTATCTGGTATTGAGTGTGTAATCACATGGATGTCCGGAGAGGATTCTGTTAAACTGGAAGTACTTGATGATGTTGAATTTGCACTTTTAACATTTATGTGACTGGTCCCTGATTGTGCCATAGTGCTCCTTGTCACAGACAGTGGACTGCTGCTCCCAGATGTCATAGTTTGACTGGCTGATTCTAATGGAACACTTGCTGAGGATACATTTGCACTGGTTGAGCTAGCTGTGGCAGCTGAAATGGAAACATGAGTCCTACCAGGCATTTTTTCAGTGGTTTTATCAGCAATTGGATTGGAGGTGCTCTCCAAAGTGGTGGTTACTGCAGATGTCTCTGTGGTTATGAGGTTTGTCAGTGAGGAGCTGGATATGGTTGATGTTTGCAGTATGGTGGAGGAGGCTGTTGGAAGAGCTGTGGTCATTTCTGGTGATGTAGGGGTATGTGCTGTAGAAGACCCAGATGGAGTGCTGTCAGGTGTAATAGAAGAGCGTGTTTCAAGTGGATTCGTACTATCCCCCACTGATATCTGAGGTTCAGTAGTGGTCGCCCAATTTTGTGTGGACTCAGATGTGACAGAAGGACTTGTAGATGGCCCTATAGGGGCTATGTCTGAAGCTGCACTTACAGTGAGCAGAGCATTTGGTGTGGAGTGTGTTATCATCTGGGTAGTCGGAGGGGATTCTTTTCTGCTGGAATTGCTTGAGGATGTAGGATTTGTAATTGTATGACTTACTTGAGTGCTCCCTGGTTGTCCCTGAGTGCTGTTTTTCTCAGGAGTTTGGCTGCTGCTCTCAGATGTCATTGCTTGCCTGAGTGAATACAAAGGAACAGTTGTCAAGGATGCCCTCACACTCCGTGAGTTGTGTGTGGTAGGTGAAATTCTTACACTAGTGTCACCAGGGGCGGGTGTTTTGTTAGTAGTTGTGTAATAACTTGTTGTCCATACACTTTCTGATGTGGTGATTACTGAGGATCTTTCTGGTGTTTTGAGGGTTGTCATCCTAGCACTCAGTAGGGTTGATGCTTCCAGTGGGTTGGTGTTAACCAATGAAGGGGCTGAGGAAGGTTCTCGTGAGGTAGGAGAGCCTGTTGTGGAAGAAAAGGCTAGTGTGTTGGTAGATGTACTGGGAGATGATTTACTGGGAGACCCTAATTCATCCACAATAGTTTCAGCTATAGCCGATTTTTCAGAACCATTGGAGGTCACAGAATGTAATGTGGAATCAGTTATACTAGTACTCGCAGTTCCACTTGAGAGAGGTGGATTAATTGATGAAGCTGCAGAATTTGCCTCTGAGGGCACACTCGTGACAGAAGATGCACTTTGTTTTGACGGCGTGGTTCCTGAATTAATTGCAGAGGATTCTGTCGGACTGAATGTGCTTGCTGATGTTAAGATTGCACTTGTGCTACTGCTGTGCACATTTGCTGATTGCTCAGTCATGCTCTCTGTTCTTGAAGTTGATTCATCTGTTCTCAAAGTCACTGTAGACCCTGTCCCAGTGCTGACAGAGCCTGATGAAGAAAAAAAATCGCTTAAATATGGTACTATACATCCTCCTCAGCTAAATGAACAACTTACTGATGAAATCTCTACAAGAAAGTGCTCAATTTTCAAGTTGCGGTTTTGAATGCATTTTGAGTTTGCTCTTCAATTTTTTTTCCTTTTCCTCCTCAATCTTTTCTTTCCTCCAATCTCTCATTTCCCATTTTTCCTTTTCCTAGACCCATCTGTTTTCTTCTATTTTTCTTCCTACTTAGTTGTGTATTTCTTTAGACTCTTCTGTTAAACACACCCAAAAAGAAACCCACAAAATCATACACTGACCCATACACAGAGGTTAAAACATCAACTGTGTGATACACCAGACTCCATAGACTAGCTCCATCATCCTTGCTCATACAAGTAGCAAGGTTCTTTAACTCTTCTTATAACTGGGCTTGAATTGTTGGGTCTGGTTTGAAAAAGCCATATTGGTGCCCTGCAATAACCAAGGTGCTCAGACTTCAAACAGGCAAAGGATGTAATTATTGAGAGAGCACCAATCTAGGAGCCAGAGGACTCAGGTTTGAGTCTAAGCTGTGCCATTTACCTGCTGAGTGACTATGGGCAAGTCAACTTAATCTGTTTCCTCATCTTCAAAATGGGGATAATACCTGCCTTTCCTATTTACCTCACAGGGTTGTTGTGAGTAATAAAATAATTATTGTGAGAGCCTTTTGGGGAAAAGAAGTGCTACAGAAAACCAAGGTATTACTATATTATTATCAAGAATTATTGTGGCCCAGTGGAAGAGCACAGGACTGGGAGTCAGAGGACCTGGGTTCTAATCCTGGCTCTTCCACTCATCTTCTATGTGACCTTGGGCAAATCATTCAACTTTTCTATGCTTCACCTCCCTCATCTGTGAAATGGGGATTCGATACCTGTGCTAAGAGACCTGCCTGAGAACACTGAGATCTCTCTGAGCGACCTCAAACCGGCATGGAGTATCGATCGTCACCCGAGACTGAGACCTGCCCAAGGACACTGAGATCTCTCCTCCGAGCAGCCAGAGCATGGGCCTGGAAGTCAGAAGGATCTGGGTTCTAATCCCAGCTCCACCACTTGTCTGCTGTGTGACCTTGGGCAAGTCACTTCACTTCTCTGAGCCTCGGTTATATATCTGTAAAATGGGAATTAAGAGTGTAAGTCCCATGTGGGACAGAGATTGTGTCCAACCCTGATTAATTTATATCCACCCCAGTGCTTAGAACAGTGCTGGGCACATAGTAAGCACTTGATAAGTACCATTATTATTATTAGGTGTGATTGTCTGACACCCAGGTGACAAGGACCAGGATTTTTACATATCAACAGCTGTCTGCCCTTACATGAACCCAGTCTCAGGTTTACTCCTAAGCAGCAGCAGCATGGTGTAGTGGATAGAGCAGGGTCTTGGGAGTCAGAAGATTATGTGTATTCATTCATTCATTCATTCAATAGTATTTATTGAGCGCTTACTATGTGCAGAGCACTGTACTAAGCGCTTGGGATGAACAAGTCAGCAACAGATAGAGACAGTCCCTGCCATTTGACGGGCTTACAGTCTAATCGGGGGAGACGGACAGACAAGAACAATGGCAATAAATAGAGTCAAGGGGAAGAACATCTCGTAAAAACAATGGCAACTAAATAGAATCAAGGCGATGTACAATTCATTAACAAAATAAATAGGGTAATGAAAATATATACAGTTGAGCAGACGAGTACAGTGCTGTGGGGATGGGAAGGGAGAGGTGGAGGAGCAGAGGGAAAAGGGGAAAAAGAGGGTTTAGCTGCGGAGAGGTAAAGGGGGGGGTGGCAGAGGGAGTAGAGGGAGAAGAGGAGCTCAGTCTGGGAAGGCCTCTTGGAGGAGGTGAGTTTTAAGTAGGGTTTTGAAGAGGGAAAGAGAATCAGTTTGGCGGAGGTGAGGAGGGAGGGCGTTCCAGGACCGCGGGAGGACGTGGCCCAGGGGTCGACGGCGGGATAGGCGAGACCGAGGGACGGTGAGGAGGTGGGCGGCAGAGGAGCGGAGCGTGTACTAATGCTGACTGTGCCACTTGTCTGCTATGTGACCTTGGGCAAGTCACTTCACTTCTCTGGGCCTCAGTTACCTTATCTGTAAAATGGGGACTGAGAATGTGAGCCCCATGTGGGACAGGGACTGTGTCCGACATGATAAACTTATATCTACTCCAGTGCTTAGTACAGTACCTGGCACATAGTAAGTGCTTAACAAATACCACAATTATTATCATTTCTAAAACACTCACCTCTTCACTCTCAAGGACCCCATGACCTGTACACAGTTCAATGATTTACTCAGGAAACCATCAGATGAAGCAGTTATTGCTGTTGATAACCTCAACAACAACCCTTAAAATTATCTGACCTCAACGTGATCCCTTAATCCCCACCCTCCAATCAGCCCATCCCTATCCTCCCTTCCCAGCACCCTTCTCCTTCCCCTCCCCAGCTCACTCCCCATCCCCATCTCTATCATTCTGTTCCAGCACCGCCGTTCATCACCCTCCCCCTGTGCAGGCCCCCATTAGCTCACTACCATCCAAGCTCACCCCACCCCTCCTGATGTCCCCTCCCCTGCTACCCCCTCCACAGCTTCAGCCAAGTGTGGCCTGTGGAACCCCCACTCCATCATGGGGAAGCTTCCCTTCACCCTTGACCTGTTCCTGATCCAATCACTGCTCCACTTTGCCATCACTGAAAATTGGCTGGCTACAAATGACAAGATCTCCCCTGCTGCACTCTCCAGAGGGGGCCTCATCTTCTCCCACACCCCCAAACTCAATAAGAACGGAGGAGGTGTTGACTTCCTTCTCATGCCCCAATGTCGCTTTTGCACCATTCCACCTCCCCCACCCCTCTCTTTCCCTTACTTTGAAGCCTATATCATCCACCTCTACTTCCCACTCCAGATACTAATCACGGTCATCTACCGTCCTCCCCCAAGCCCCACCTCCAACTTTTTGAATCATTTTGATCCTTTCTCACATTCCTTCTCTCTTTCCCCATCTTTACATTGGTCCTTGGGGATCTCAGTGTTCACATAGATGTATCTGATGACGCTGCCCACTCTCTTTCGCTCCTCAACTCCACTGACCTCTTGCTCCCACCCAGCTCACCCACTCACCAACTTGGACACACAATCAATCTCATCACCTCCAGTCACTATAAAGTCTCTGAAATCCCTCTATCTGAACACAACCTCTTCACCAAACTTCTCTCCCACAAACACACCTACCCCTGGCAAATCTGTCCTTTTCTCCCATAGAGACCTCCGATATATCTCAAGACATCATACCTCATTTAGCCTCCATGCCCAAACTTCCTTCCCTTGATAACCAAACTGACGCCCTCAACAACAATGTCTCTACTGTACTCAACTGACTCACTCCCCTATCCCTTCGTCAATCTTCTATCACTAACCCACAGCCCTGGATCACCTCCACCTTCCTTTGTTCCTGTGCACAAGCTGCAGAGCGCTACTGGGGGAAATCCAGATATCAGAACCGACCTTGTCCACCTCAAGTTCATCATTGTGTGCTTTAACTCTGCCCAGCAAAATTATTTCTCCATCCTTACTGACACTCATTCCCATAGTCCTCACCAAGTGTTGCAGACATCTCACTGCAACATTAGGACATCTAACTCCATCCTCAAACCCTCTTCCCCCCGCCTCCCCCATCTCTTTCACATTATGACCTGGCCACCTACTTAACTGAGAAAATTGAAAGCATCAGGTATGATCTCCACATCACCTATATGTAAATATCTTTAATTTATGAATTTATTCACTTATTTATATTAATGTCTGTCTCCCCCTCTAGACTGTGAGCTCGTTGTGGACAGGAATGTGTCTGTTGTTATACTGTTCTCTCCCAAGTACTTAGTATAGTGCTTTGCACACAGTAAGTGCTCAATAAATATGATTGAATGAATTGGCTTTAAAGCACTCCATCACCTTGCCCCCTCCTACCTCACCTCACTTCTCTCCTACAACCCAGCCCACATTCTTCGCTCCTCTAGTGCTAACCTTCTCACTGTGCCCCTATCTCATCTGTCTCGCCTCTGACCCCTAGCTCATGTCCTGACTCCGGCCTGGAATGGCCTCCCTCCTCAAATCCTACAATTACTCTCCCCCACTTCAAAGCTTTATTGAAGGCACATCTCCAAGAGGCCTTCCCAGACTATGCCCCGCTTTTCCTCATCTCCCGCTCCCTCTACATTGCCCTGACTTGCTCCCTTTGCTCTTCCTTACCCCCCCCAACTGAGGTTCACCTTGGCCTCGTAGATCTAGCACTGGGAAGAAGAAAGTTTGGGTTCTCCTTCCATATCAGGATGGGCACTCTGAAATGTTTAAGAGGAATTCTCAAATATGGTTGCTTCCTGTTTGTGGTTTTCTCTGAGCACCCCTGCCTGTTGTGAATAAAGGTTTTGTTGAAAGCCCCAGGAATGAAGGTGAGATTTCTGTCAAACAACTTGGCCTTTGATTTGGGGAACAACAACAATAATAATAATATCTAAGTGCTTACTATAGGTCAAGTACTATTCTAAGCAATAGGATAGATACAAGTTAATCAGTTTGAACACAGTCCCTGTCCCACCTGGGGCTCACGGTCTAAGTAGGAGGAAGAAGAGGTATTGAATCCTCATTTTGCAGTTGAGAAAACTGAGGCACAGAGAAGTTAAGTGACTTGGCCAAAGTCACACAGCAGGAAAGTGGCAGAGCTGGGTTTAAAACCCAGATCCTCTAACTCCCTGGTCTGGACTCTTTCCACTAAGCCACGCTGCTTCCAATCCTGAAACCATGAGTCTGTGGATAGACTCACTGCAGATGGGAAGTCTGCAGATGAGAAGCAACGTGGCCTAATGGAGAAAGCATGGGCCTGGGAGACGGAGGACTTTCCCCCCACCCCACCCCCCAATCCTGGCACCACTATTTGCCTAGGTGACCTTAGTCAAGTCACTCAACTTCTCTGTGCTTCATTCATTCATTCAATAGCATTTATTGAGCTCTTACTATGTGCAGAGCACTGTACTAAGCACTTGGAATGTACAATTCGGCAACAGATAGAGACAGTCCTTGCCCAATGACGGGCTCACTGTCTAAATGGGTGAGACAGACAGCAAAGCAAAACAGAACAAAAACAAGACAACATCATCAGGATAACTTCAAGATCTTCGACTGCAAAATGGGGATTCAATACCTATTCTCCCTCCTGCTTAGACTTTGAGCCCCATGTGGGACAGGGACTCTATCCAACCTGATTAATATGGGTCTCTCCCAGTGCTTAGAACATAGTAAGCACTTAAATAGCATTTCAAAACACTCACTGCTGACCCTGAGGTCTAATATGATGAGTGACTTTCTGGCCCGGGAATGTCCAATGGGGGTGGGCTTTGCTAAAACCAGCTGGAAGGGATGGGAGAAACTGGGGTTTACCCCTCCTTTTACTGCATAAGTACCTCTTTTTGCCTGTGTTGCTTGAGATTCTAGTGACAAATGTCTGAAGGGATTCAGAGAAAGGGCGGGGTTCCCGAGTGGGTCAACAGGAACCAGTCCTGATACATACCTGGGTATTCAGAGACCCTGACAAATGGCAGGGTAGACAACACTACTTCCAATAGAGGGTGGGGTCAGCCTTTTCATACTTTCAGAATAACAAGCCTCTGCCTTTCACCCTCAGGAATGAAAGTTCATTGCCAGGCCACCGTCCCCCTCCTCCCCTCCCACCACCTGGCAATACCTGGGATTGAAGGGGTTCTTCATTTCCAGTCTCCAGGTCATTCCTATAAATGATTTGTATTAATGTCTGTCTCCTCCTTTAGGCCCCTTTCAGGATCGCACTTGGAGAGTTTCCAGTACTCTATCAGTCCCGACTATGGGAGGGAGAGACAAGCAGAGGCCTACCCATTCCATTCCTAGCTTGGGCAGTGGCTAGCGAGTGGAAGGCAATCTGCTACAAGTCAAAACTCATCTGTGCTGGGCAGCAGCAGCATGGGAGAGAGTCAAGGGTGGAGACTCAAGTTGACTGCATGGAAGGAGGTAATGGTAAACCACTTCTGTATTTTTATCAAGAAAACTCTATGGACCCACTGCCAGAGCAATTGCAGGTGGAGGTGGGGCATTCTGGGAGAGATGTGTCCATGGCGTCACTATGGGTCAGAAATGACTCGACGGCATAAGACAAGACCTACTCTAAACTGTAAGCTCGTTGTAGGTAGGGTACATGTCTACCAACTCTGTTGTATTGTACTCTCCCAAGTGTTCAGTACAGTGCTCTGCACACAGTAAGCGCATGATAATTTATTGATTGATGGGGTGGCCACTTGACTTGGGTGGAGAAGGAAGGGACAGGGAGAGGAGGTCAGACTGAGAGACTGAGGGTCAGGGCTGAGGTCACAACTCAGTGAAGGGCAGAACTGGAGAAAGAAGCTAGGAGTCCTGCATTGCATCAGAGACCACAGGCTAGGCCATCAGCTCAATTAATGGTATTTACTAAGTGCTTACTGTGTGTGGAGCACTGTGTTAAGCACTTGGGAGAGTACAATAGATAATAATTGGTGTATTTGTTAAGCATTTACTATGTGCCAGGCACTGTACTAAGCACTGGGGTAGATAAAAGTAAATCATGTTGGATATAGTCCCTGTCCCACATGGGACTCACAGTCTTAATCCCCATTTTACAGATGAGGTAACTGAGGCATCCAAATGGTCATGTGGGAGGTGGAGACCCATGGGTCTTCCTACCTCTCTGAGACCCACTGTCCTATCCCCTGCCCCTTCTCACCAAGGATCTCTCGCTTCTCAACACACTGTAACCCAAAGAGGTACTAATTCAAAGACAAAGCCCTGAGGCCTGCAAGACCTGTGCTCTAATCCTGATTCAGCTGCAGATTAAAACGTGGACAGTTGAACAAATCAGTTCTTCATTCTGTGCTTTGCCTGGCACCTGGCAAATGGGAAGAAGAATCTCTGCTCCGTGCTTCCCCCACGGGCCAATTGGAGGACAAGTGAGATAGGACCCATTAAAGGATTACAGGCTCTTGGAATGCAAGGCTGGAGAGAAAATTCAGGGTGGTGTTTTTTAGGCAACCTGGAAGCCAACTCAGAGCTTGCAAGACCAAGTTAACTGGTCCCCAAGCCCAAGCAGGGTCTGATGGGCTTATCCTAGAGAGGGTGTCTTGCAGGGACAGCAGTTGCCAAGGTTCAAAGCATATAGCATGGGACACAGAACGTGTCTGCTAATTCTGTTGTATTGTTCTTTTCCAAGCGCTTACTACAGTGTTCTGCACACAGTAAATGCTCAACAAATATGATCGATTGATTGATTGACAGGGTGTAAGATCCTAGCTCTGCCATGTCTCCCTTCTTCCTTGCAGTACTCAGTCAATTGTATTTATTGAGCACTTACTGTGTGCAGAGCACTGTGCTAAGCCCTTGGGAGAGTACAGTGCAACAATATAACGGGCACATTCCCTGCCCACAACGAGCCTTCTGGTCCTGAGCCCCCCCAACCCATCCAACCCCTCTCCCCAGTGACCTCAGGAGTTCTCACACCAGGCCTACCCGCCCACTGTCATAATGGCTAAGGTGCCATTTGGGATGCAGAGAAATGGGAATTGGGAGGCACAGAGTCCCCAGACATTCAGAGTGCCATTAAGGGGGCATTAAGTCCAAGTGATACAATGTGATATCCCAAAGGGGGTGGTAGACCCAAGAGGACAGGTCTAAAGGCTGACAAGGTGAATTAGGAGTGGGGGCTGATTACAGCCTTTGCTACTGTCCCACACCATGTCTCGGAGCAGTCCGCTTAATCCCGAGGGGGCTGTTTAATGTTTTTTTGACACTTTCAGTGTGAAAGTCCCACCCAAGTGCAATGATTGTGAAAGACATTAAGGACTTCACATTAAGTGTACAGAGGCAAACAGCAAATGCTTTTACAGCACCACCCAGAAAATGTTATCTACAGTACCCAAAGGCACTTAGTGAACCTTGCTAAAGGAAGGGTTGCCCTCCGTCAGGGACAGAGAGGATTTTCTGCATGTCACCATGATCACTTCCCATCCAAGGAAGGTGAGTCGCTGAGTCAATTAGTTCAATGCTAAACACAAATCAGTATCTGTGTGATACTCGAGAAGGGAGAGCACCCAGAAAGAGAGGAATTTGACAAATGATTCAAATGAGCCCAAATCAGAGATTCCTGCAGAAGACACCTTGATTCCAGCAGGTCAAAAAACAGTATTGCTTTTGCAGAGAGAATACTTGTAATCCAGGGCTACAAGTGATTATTCTCCGAGGTCCTTTTATCTTTCCTGTTTCAGCTAAACTGTCCTGCTTTTCCCATTACCCCCTACGTTGCCTCCTCTATTCCCATAGGCAGGGAACTTGACCTGAACATCCAGAGGAAGAGTTCAAGTTTGGGATCGAGGGGTTTTTGCCCCACACCACTTAACTACATAACCATAATTTATTTCAATGTCTGTCACTCCTCTAGACTGTAAGATCCTCATGGGCAGGAAATGTGTCTACCAACTCTGTTATATTGCATACACTCATTCATTCAATCATATTTATGGAGTGCTTACTGTGTGCAGAGCACTGTACTAAGCGTTTGGAAAAGTAGAATGCAACAATAAACATATGGGGCTCACATTCTAAATCTCCATTTTACAGACGAGGTAACTGAGACCCAGTGAAGTGAAATAATAATAATAATTACGGTATTTGTTAAGCGCTTACTATGTGCTAAGCACTGTTCTAAGCACTTAGATATAGGATATCTTATGTAGATACAGGGTAATCAGGTTGTCCCACATGGGGCTCACACTTTTTTCCCATTTTACAGATGAGGTAACTGAGGCCCAGAGAATTTAAGTGAGTTGCCCTAGGTCACGCCACAGACACGTGGCAGAGCCGGGTTTAGAACCCAGGTCCTTCTGACTCCCAGGTCCATGCTCTATCCACTAAGCCAACGCTCCTTCAATAAACCTAAGTTTATTGGCTGGGTCCCCACAGACTCTTGTTCCCCGGAAAAGCACCCCCCTCTGAAAAAAGACCCAAAACCAAAAGAGACGTAGGACCCTGGTGCACTCGGGGGGGGGGGGGGGGGGGGGGGGGAGCAAGAGGGCCTTAACGAGTGAGCCTGGGGGCAAAAAGCACCGTCCTGCTCTCAGGCTCACATTTAGTCTCCCACTGTTTTGTGACCCCTGCCCAGAGGGTGGAGTGATGTTGGCCACTTGTTTCCCTGCCCACATAATCCACTGCACTGATTTAGCTGGAGCCAGCATGATGAGCTTCTCATCCCTACAAATCATCACCTTTGCCACTGCGCATGTCTCGTTGCTAGGGCAAGGGCCGAGGTTAGCTAATGGATGGACAACTTCGCTCCTCTGGCTGCCGGCTTCTAGCCAATTTCCAGTTGATGTTCTATCTCATTATCGTCTTGGAATATTGCCATCTCCGAACATACAATCCTTTTGTTAGTTGGGGGAGTACGTTCCCTTAGAAATGGTCCCTCCTCCCCCACCCCGCCCCCATCAGGGCCATCTCAACATTAACCCTTTCTTTCCCAAACAATAATCCTCTCTGCCAGTGTAGAAAGACTTTATTCTCAAGCATGGGTTAGAAAGTAGGTCCGGGGGGAAAGATTAAAGAGTTTGGGGATTATGTAATATGGAGAAGAGAAGACTAATAGTTACTTAATGTATTATTATTATTGAATTTGTTTAGCTTTATTTTGTGTCAAGCACTATTCTAAAAACGATCTGTAAATTCTCCAAACCCTCTGAGGACAGAAGAGGAGGAAATGGGTTTAAATTAAAGCAGAAAAGATTTCAGTTAGACATATGGAAAAACTTCTTAATTTCCAGGCTGACAAAACACTGGAACAGACTATTTAAAGACTAAATCTCTACAGAATAAAAACAGACAGGCATCTGTCCTAGTTGGACACATCATTCTCCTCCCTGGATATTCACCTACTTGGAGGCAGGGGGATAGATAAGATGGCCTCTAGAGAAGACTTCCAGCTCTCAGAATAGCAGCATGGTCTACTGGAGAGATCATGAGCCTGGAAGTCAGGGAACCTCATTTCTAATCCCGACTCTGCCGCTTGCCTCCTGGGGTGACCTTGAACAAGTCACTTAACTTCTGGGTGCCTCAGTTCCCTCACTTCTAAAATAGGGATTCACTACCTGTTCTCCTTCCTATTTAGGCTGTGAGCCCCATGTGGGAAAGAGACTGTAATCAGGTTGCCCCACATGGGGCTCACAGTCCCAATTTTACAGATGAGGTAACTGAGGCCCAGAGAAGTTAAGTGGCTTACCCAAGGTCACACAGCAGATGAGTGGCAGAGTTGGGATTAGAACCCATGTCTTCTGATTCCCAATCCCACGCTCTTTCCACTAAGCCATGCTGCTTCTCTGCATGGAAGATGATGAGTGCTAATTGGGTTATTGCCAATTATGGTTCCTGGCTCCTCTGTGCCTCAGTTTTCTGGGATTTAGTTTAAGGATAATCCTGATTGCTGCCAATTTCAAGTCTAATAAAAGACATTCTCTGGTAGGCTGTAAAATTCTTAAAAATAATAGAGAATTTCTTCCAAGAGATTTTTGGAGCTGTGTGACCTAAGGGAAAGAGCATGGGCTTGGGAATCAGAGGACCAGAGTTTTAGTCCCAGCTCTGTCACTTGCCTGCTGTGCAACCTTGGGCAAGTCACTTCACTTCCCTATGACTCAGCTTGCTTATCTGTAAAATGATAATAATGATGGCATTTGTTAAGTGCTTACTATGTGCCAAGCACTGTTCTAAGCGCTGGGGTGATACAAGGTAATCAGATTGTCCCAAGTGGGGCTCACAGTCTTAATCCCCATTTTACAGATGAGGTAACTGAGGCCCAGAGAAGTAAAGTGACTTGCCCAAAGTCACACAGCAGACAAGTGGCAGAGGAATTTTAATACCTGTTCTCCCTCCTACTTAGGCTGCGAGCCCCTTGTGGAAGAGGGACTGTGTCTAACTTGATTACCTTTTATCTACCCTGGTGATTAAAACAGCGCTTTGCACATAGTAAGTACCTAACAAATACCATAATTCTTAGTATTATTATTGTTATTAATCAGAGTGGTTATTATTGCAGCATCTATCACAGGCTCCAATTCCAGAAATGGGGATGCTAGGTGCACTAAAACCTCAAGCATGCAGGTCCGATAAGCATCAGGAAGTGATAAATCAGGAACCTTCAGGAAGCAGCAAAAATGTGTGGATATCATGGATGAGGAATCGAGAGTCTTGGAGCTCTAGACCCCTGGCTCTCTGGGTGACCTTGGGCCGTCTTCTTGGCCTTCTCCAGTTGGGGGATAATAATGGAAACGTCTTTGACTTTCATCAAACAGCAAACTGAGCTCACTCCATCTTGGGTGTAACTCTGTTTTCAGTGATGCATGGTGAGCGAGAAAGGACTCCTCAGTTTTCAGAAACTGTGGACACCCTATCAATCACACTGGCTAGTTTCCTGTTTGGAGGCCCAGGTGAGGATAAATTCAGAAGAACAGGACATTGTTTCAGGCAGCACTGAGCAAATATTTCTTTTTCTCTAGGGAGCTGTAGAGTGTGAATCAAGTCATCCTGAAACTTTGCACAAGCTGATCTGACCCCTGACACCCCCACTCCACCTTAACTCTAGCACTGGGCTTAGCTCCAGAAGAAATAAAGGAAGTTTGGACAAGAGAAAGGAGAAAGATTCTAGCCTGCCCCATAACATCTGCCTATCTATGTCAAACCCCTCAGAGGATGACTTCAAACTGGAACATGAATAGCCCTCTCACTAGCATTTTAAAGACCCTGAGCCCACAGAAGGACAGACCCTTCGGGACAACTCAGAAAATGACCCAGCCAAATGGACATACTTTCCCAACCCTGCCCATCTTCAGCCATTCAGACATGATGAATCATTTTTACATGCCAGCGGCAGTTTCTCACTTTGGTCACGATTACTAATTTCCAATTCCTTTCAGTATCCTGGGGATACTGAATCTTTTCCTACTGTAAGAATGAAATGCTCTAGAAGACCCTTTTAACGGTAATAAGCCTCCAGTTTTTCTTCATCCCTGTCTCTAAAGGGCAGTTCACAGACCCTGGAGGGAATGAGGGAAGGAAGGAAGGAGAGAGGGAGAGAGAAAGGCCCCCCCCCACCTCCGGAAAAGGCTCCCACGGGAGGCTATGGAATCTCCTTCTTTGGAGATGGGTACAAACGGGATGGTCCAAGGTAATGGGGGCTGAAGTGATTCAGATACCAACCCAGACAGGAAGGAGCCGGGGGAGAGGGGGAGACGTTGGATTGCCTATTGAGGGTCAAGTGATACTGATTCTGGGAGCCACAGAAAATCCTTCTGAAATCTGAGGGCTTCAAGACCAAAGGGGCTGGTGAGTGGGAGTGGACATGCTGAATGAAGTGTGTCGTTCTAGCACAGGCAGGTCTGACCTTAGAATAGGTGGGGACTGACTTATTTTCAGATTCGGGGGAGGAAGGCCGGGGTGGAGAATGAAGTAAGCTGGGAGAGTCATTTTGTTATGATGGGTGAGGACAAAATCTGGCTGGGAGCCAGGAGCTGGGGGACAGAGAGCCACAGATCCAGGTGGTCACCTGAGTTCCAAAGGGCCAGATCTTGGCTTTCCCAGAAATGGACCCCAATTCCACTTCTTCCCTTCGAACAAAGGCACAGAGGCCCAGATGGACTCCAGGTTCCACTCTGGGAGAGAGTTTAAAGCAGATCCAAGGAGAGAAGCCAGGCCTCTCTGATGTCCCAGCTCACACTCCCCAGAGCAACATCAGTAGCCCTATGGGGTTATGGGCAATGGCCCAGGGTAGGCTTTATTCAGAGTTAATAATTGTCTGATGAAACTTTATGAGGTAGATCCACCTGGAGGCAGAATGGTTAACCTGTCCCTTATTATAGCAACATTATTTGGGGACAATTCAGCCCACACTCCCTGTCACAAGGTGATGTAGATCTTTTCAAAAATGTACTTTGATTCAAGCCCAGCAAATATTACCTTTGAGCATTATACTCCATAGACAATGCATCCTAACCATAAGCCCCACTGGAGCTGGAACCCACAATGCAAGTAATTTCTAAATGACTCTTTCACTTCCTGGCATGGGCTCCCATTGCAGTCCCACAACCCCAGGATTCAAACTTTTTGCTGGAGTCTGGGTGGGTCACCCTGCCCAATTACCTAGGCACTAGAGAATCAATCAATCAATCAAAGGTATTTATCGAGCACTTAGTGGAAGCAGAGCACTGTACTAAGCCCTTGGAAGAGTTGGTAGACATGATCCCTGCCCAAAAAGAGCTTACAGTCTAGAGGGGGGATGCATGGAGTCGGAGACTCCCAAAGCCACTCGGACGAGTGGGAGCAAGCTGACCCTGAACAGATTAAATTATGCCCATGAAAGAGGAGTGTGGCCTGGTGTAAAGAGGGTAGGACAGGGAGTCAGGAGCCCTGGATTCTAATCCTGGCCACGCCACTTGATGGCTCTGTGGCCTGGGGCAAGGGACTTAACTTCTCTGTGTCTCAGTTTCCCTGTCTATAAAATATTCAATATCCGTTCTCCCTCCACCTCAGACTGTGAGCCCTCAGGGGGACAGGGACTGTGTCCAATCTGATTGTACTCTATCTACCCCAGTGCTTCCCACATTGCTTGGCACATAGTAGCCACTTAACAAATCCCACCGAGGGTGTGGTCTTGGTTGCCCAGAAGAGGGGTGGAGAAATTGCAAAATGAGTCTGGGGCTTTAGTGGGCTGCACCCCATCCACTCTCCCTGTAGCCCCCTTGAATCCTGGGGAACCATGAACAGGGCCCAGAAACCCCTCCCCATGGCTGAACAATCCCCCACAGGATCCCTGCCCTCCCTACCCCCCCACCCCAGGCTGCCAGCAGGGGTAATAATAATAATTACAATAATTGTACTTGTTAAGCACTTACTGTGTGCCAGGCACTGTACTAAGCGCTGGGGTGGATACAAACAAATCGGATTGGACACAGTCTGTCCCATGTGTGGCTCACGGTCTCAATCCCCATTTTACAGATGAGATTACTGAGGCTCAGAGAAGTCAAGTGACTTGCCCAAGGTCACATAGCAGACAAGTGGTGGAGTTGGGGATCTGCATGCAAGTCCAAACCTGTCTGCCGAGCTTAACTCACTAGACTGAGTTGAATCACTGAGCTACATCTTAACTGGCAGGTGCAGAAACTTACGGTCTGCAAAGAGCTAGCCTCTCAACCTACATCAACCAACATACAAGGGTCCATTGTGCAATCCATAAGTAGCATTCTTGGCTAATAATGTTCCTCCTTTAGACTTGAGGCTTAAATGTTAAAATGAAAATCGTATCCCGAGACCCTAGGCGAAACTAGCACACCTATTCTTTGGTCATTATCCCCATTACGAAGGGGTTTCAGGAAACAAAATATTAGTTTTCCATTGAGGAATAGTAGTTGTCATATTTATTAAGCATTTACTACGTGCCAAACACTGTGGTAGATAGAAGATAACCAGATCAGATGCAGACGTCGTCCCACTTGGGGCTCACCAGTCTAAGGGGAAGGGAGATCAGATTTTGAATCCTCATTTTTTAGATGAGGAAACTGAGGCCCAGAGAAGTAAGTGACTTGCCCAAGGGCACACAGCAAAGGGCAGAGGTGGGTCCCCTGACTTCAAAGCCTATGCATTTCCACTAGGGTGTGCTGCTTCTCATTGCACTGAATTCTTCTAGTGCAATTTGCAAGCTTTGTCAAGTGAAATACCAGTAATTAGCGAAGCTCTGACAAAGTTGTGACCTTTAAGGCCATTTCCCTGGCCTTTCCCCACTCCTCTGATATTTTTCCGATGAGATCGAATGAGCCTTCCCCGTTGGTTTTTCTCCGTGTGGTATGCTGGGAGAAGCCCACACCTTAGGGCACCGAGAATGGAACAATCCTGGAGGGCTCTCCCCCCATTCCTCCCTCCTCCCCGCCCCCCCCCCCCCCACCCCACAACACACACGCACCGCCCCTGCATCTCCTTTAGGACCTACGTTGCAGTGACTGGTTCAGTTACCGAGCCCATATATTAACCCGCTGGTTGGCCTGTTTAATCAAAGAATCGGATTTTCCCTTCCCACAGCCTTAGAATGAAGACTTACCAAAGCCCAAGATTACAACTAGGGTCCCAGACAGAAGCAGCCAATCGTGTGACGATGAACGCATTTTCCAGTCCATTCCGGCACCTGGATCGGGGAACTCAGAGTGGAGTTTTCTATCTGGTCACGGGATGGGGGCCGAATCCACCTGGCAGGCCCCCAGCCCAGCCCTGTTGCCGATGGACACCCCTGGCTGTGCCTTGCAGCAGAGGAATGGTGAAAGGAGGGGCCCGTCCTCCAGGTAAGTAGAGGGGAGGCCCAGCAGCATTACTCTGCCCTTCTACTTATGGCAGAGACTGGTGACTAATCACAGGGCAGATCACAGATCAGTTTCCGCCACTCCTGACCTCCACCCAGCCTGGAGGCACTGTCGGGTTTTTGGATTGGCGGAAACCTTTTATTCTTTCCTGGTAGCTAATTAATAGCTCTTGACAACCCTCACCGGCGATATCTTCTTCTCCCACTATAGTGGGACAGTTGGGTGGATAGAGAGGTCACTTGGGAAGGAAGTAGTTCTTTTCCCATTTCGGTAGCTCAATCCTCATCTTTGGGCAGAGGCGGAAACCCCACTTTTCTCCAGAAAGTTTTCCTTGCCAGTGCTCTGCCGGCCCCTCCGTCCTGGGAGCAGAAACTCCATTGGCCTTGGCGTTGGTCTGAGAAGGTCTCTGGCTTGTCTGAATGCGTGCAGGGGAATGAAGGGAAGGGAAGGGAAGGGCTTTGGGTGGTTTCTAGGAGCTGAAGAATGTGCAGGAGTGAAGGTGCAGGGGGAGCGCAGCCCCCAGGAGGTGAGCAAGCTAAGCGTCAGGCCAGCCCCAAGCTTTGGACGGCCCCTGCTCAGGGCGCGGGGGAGAGAAGTGGTAACAGACACAGCACCAGACCAAAGGAGTTGCTGTCTATCACTTGCTCCCTGATGTAAAGAGATGAGAGCAACAAGGGGAATGTTTGAGACTCAGGGAATCCTGGGCCAAGGAACCTGGGCTGGTAGCAGCAAACCATTCTCCTTCCCCTCGCCAACAGGACAGAGGCTGCTTTCACTCTACCCCATGTCTGTGGCAAGAGGAAAGAGAGGCCCAGAAGTTCCCAGGCTGACTCAGTTGGCATCTCACATTTTAATCAATTGCCCTCCTCAGCTTCTCAGGCTGGGGACTCTGGATACGTCTGCCCTTCTGGCCACCAGGTGCCATCCACCACACACATCTTCTCTATGCCCGGTCCTTCCAGCCCCCTCCTCTCCGTTCCCCCTCCTCTCCATCCCCGCCAGCAACAAGTACAGAGTTCTGCCCCCAGGGGCCACTTGGTTTGTGGGCGTGAGTGGATAACTAGCAATAGGGAAGCTAGATTGGATGACAGGAAACCCTTTAACAAGGATGTCCCTATGGTGAACGGAAGAGGAAGCACATCGGGGGCATCAGGAGGCAGTGCTGTTTGTGGGACCAGAGGGATCCAGGTCCAGTCCTGTTTCCTGCCTTGTCCCTCCCCTAGTCCAGCTGCTAAAGGAGCAGACTGGAAAGCCCGATGGACAGGGCAGGCCTGCTCACCCAGGGTGAAGTCCTGATGGCCCAATTTCAACGGTGCCAGGAAAATACAACAAATAAACTGTCTAGGGGATGGGATGGGGCTATCCAGGCAGTTCTCCCCCAGGGGAACAGAATTCCACCTACTCAGGGCTGAATAAACCTGAGGAAAAGTCCCTCATCGCAAGCAGAAGGCCTCCTGGAGGAGGTGGGATTTCAGAAAGGCTTTGAGAGATGGGGAGAGCTGGGGTCTGGTGGATTTGAAGGGGTCAGGAGTGAGCAAGCCCACTGCCTGATCATTCAGTAGAACTGCTAGGGATAGGACTTCAGAAACTGGTGACATCCCACAGGAAGTTTTAAGAGTTTTAAGTTTTAAGAGTGTGGGCGAGGGTCTGAGGTGAGGCTAAATGGTTTTCTCCCATATTAAAAGGGCAGACTACCTCCAGCCCAACTAAATTGAACCTCACAGTGTCCTGGGAGAAGCTGAGTCTGAACACTAGGATTCAGGAAATACAGGTCTTTGCCAAAATGTTGTGGACAGGAAGGAGCAGACTGAAAGAAAGGACACCATTAGGGCTCAGGTCTGTTTACACCTAGCATATTACTTTTCCACACAGCTAACTAGGCTACTGTCACCACCTTGGACAAACATTTCAATCAAATAACCTTGACAGGTTGGATGAGGAAGAGAGGGTGGGAGGGAGGGCAGGAGTCAGGCTGGGAGAGTGGAAGGGAGGCCCATACCAGGGAAGAGTCTTTCTCTGTTAAACAAGATCACTCCCTCACCCCAGGTCCAACTTTCAACTTCCAGTTCAAGAAGTCCCAGGCCACGGTCACAGACACCAACACATCTGTCCCAGCCCCTTTTGGGGGTCTGATTTACCCAGGCAGCCTGGAGATTATAGGAATGGGGTGGCATAAGCAGCTACTAGAACACACTCCCTCCCAATCATTATGTCTGTTTATTGCTATACTGTACTCTCCCAAGCGTTTAGTACAGGGCTATGCACACAGTAAGCCCTCAGTAAATACGATTGAAAGGAGTGGAATTGAATGAAATGGAGTCAGTGGTATTTATTGAGCACTTATTGTGTACATAGCACTGTGCTAAGTGTTTGGGAGAGTACAATAGAAGAGTTGGTAGGCATAATCCTTGCCCACAAGGAGCTTACAGTCTACTGGGGGAGGTCTCCCTCTCCCACCCCCCCACCTCACCACTCGCAGTGTACCTCACAGTCTGTAGAACATTGAGAAGCTGCACTGTCTCCGTCCTGAGAATTGAAAGCTGCAATCACTTGGTCCTTCAGGGTCCAGAAACTGCACCATGACTTCCCCTATGTCTCCCCTCTGCTGACCGCATCCCTCATCATTTCTTAAACTACCTATCCTCAGCATCACACACCATCTGCTTACTTCCATCCAACCCATCCCCATCCTTCGCACGATGCCCTCTCCCTTCCTCTACTCTCAACCCACTCTAAATGTAGCTTATGGAATCCCCGCTCCATTGTGACCCTGTCACTCCTCCTGTCAAGCACCAAGACATGGATCACTCCAAACAATTCAGTGTCCCCTACCATTCTCTTCTGAGGGGGTCCCTTGCCCACCCCCCACCCCGACCAACTCAAGTGGAAAGAGGGAGGAGTCGGCCTGATCCTCACCCCCCCAGTGCCTCCTCATGCCATCCCCCCACTTCCATCCCTCCCTTTCACTTCCTTGGAAGCCCTCATCATCCACCTCTACAGAGAACAGGCCTGGGAGTCTGAGGTTGTGGGTTCTAATCCCAGTTTTTCCAGATGTCTGCTGTGTGACCTTGGGTAAGTCATAACTTCTCTGTGCCTCGGTTCCCTCATCTGCAAAATGGGGATTAAAGATTGTGAGCCCCATGTGGGACAGGGACTGTGTCCAGCCTGATTACCTTGTATCTATCCCAGTGCTTAGAACAGTGCTTGGCACATAGTAAGTGCTTAGCAAATACCACAATTGTTATTATTATTACTAGAGGACACCATTAGGACTCAGGACTGTTTACACTTAGCATACCACTCTTTCACACAGCTAACTAGGCTACTGTCACCAAATTGGACAAATATTTCACTCAAATAAATTAGCCACACACGTTATTAATAAAATTGAAAGCCCCAGGCATGATCTCCCAAAAATCTCCCCGTTCCTCTCCAATCCCTCCCTCCTCCAGCCCCTTCTTCGAATCTCCCATTTTTTTCCCAGCAGTATCGTCAAGAGATCTCCTGCCTCCTCTCAAAACACCTGCGACCCCATCCCTTCACACTTTATCAAAACACTCGCCCCTCCTTTCCTTTCTTCCCTCCCGGACCACCATCTTCAACTGTTCACTCTCCAAAGGCTTCTTCTCCACTGCTTTCAAACATCCTCATGTAACCCCTAGCCTACAAAACCTTTGCTTGACCCCATGACTCCCTCCAGTCATCGCCCCAACTCCTTCCTACCATTTTTCTCCTCCAAAGCTCCTTGAGGGCATTGTCTTCACCCAACACCTCCACTTCCTCGCATCCAAATCTCTCCTTGACCCACTCCAATCTGGCTTCCGCCCACTTCACTCCACAGAAACTGCCCTCTCAAAGGTCACCAATGATCTCCTTTTTGCCAAATCCAATAGCCTCTACTTCATCCTAATCCTTCTCTACCTCTCAAATTCCTTTGACCCTGTGGACCATGCCTCCTTCTCCTTGAAATATCTAACCTTGTTTCACTGACACTGTCCTCTTCTTTTTCTCCTGCTATCTCTCTGGTCGCACAGTCTCAGTCTTTTTGCAGGCTCCTATTTTTTCCACCCCCATGGGGACCGTGGGTGCCTCTCAGGGTTCAGTTCTGGGTCTCCTATTTTCCATCTACACCCACTCCCTTGGAGAACTCATTCACTCCCATGGCTTCAACTTTCATCTCTATGTGGATGATTCCCAAATCTATACCTCCAGCCCTGCTTTTTTCTTCATCTCTGCAGTCTTGTATTTTCCCCTGCCTTCAGGGCATTTCTACTTGTTTGTCCTGCCAACATCTTAAATTCCACATGTCCAAAACAGAACTCCTCATCTTCCCACTCAAACCCTGTTCTCCGCTAAGACTTTCTCATCAGGCCTTCCTCGACTAAACCCTCATTTTCCCTACTCCTTCTACCTTCTGTGTCACCCTTGTACTTGGATTTTTCCCCTGTATTCACCCCACCCTAAGAACTTATGTACATCTCTGTAATTTATTTTAATGTCTGTCTCCATCTCTAGACTGTAAGCATGTCATGGGCAGGAAACATGTCTACCAATTCTGTTATATTGTACTCTTCCAAGAGCTTAGTACAGTGTTCTGCACAGAGTAAGCACTCAATAAATATAACTGATTGTTTGATTGATTGATTGATTGATATGTTACCATCATACACCACCCTCTTGGCTGCACTTCCAATTATTGGAGCAATTTTGATGTCTTTTCTCACCATCCTTCTCTCCTTTTCTTCCTCTACCCTGATCCTTCGGAACAAGCAGCTTGTATCTACCCCAGCGCTTAGAACAGTGCTTGGCACATAGTAGACGCTTAACAAATACCATTATTATTAACATCAACATCCACGTGGATGTTCTTTATGACCTTTCCAGACATCTGCTTCCATTCACTCCTCAACTCTGCTGACCTGCTCAACTCCAGCTCACCCACTCACCAACCTGAACTTATGCCTTGATTCTATTTATCTTGATGATGTTGTCTTGTTTTTCTTTTGTTCTGTTTTGCTTTGCTGTCTCCCCCATTTAGACTGTGAGCCCATCATTGGGCAGGGATTGTCTCTATCTGTTGCCAAATTGTACATTCCAAGCACTTAGTACAGTGCTCTGCAAATAGTAAGTGCTCAATAAATACTATTGAATGAATGAATGCTGGATCTTATCATCACTAGTCACTGTACAGTGCAAATCCTCACCAACTCTGAAATCCCATTCTTCAACCACAGCCTCCTCAACTGCCTCCTCTCCCATAACCCTCCAGCCCCCATAAAACTGTCCTTTCCCCCCTCACAGAGATTGCCCATCTCTAAACTCCCTCCATCTCTCCCAGGTCATTATGTACATCGTGCCTTAACCCATAGCTTGCCAACCCATTTTCAGTTTTATTATGACCGGTAAATTTGTGGCTCATTTTCAAGCCTGGGATATTTATAATTTCTAGACAACCTATCAACAAGAATATTAAACCCTGAAATGAGAGGAAAATAATAAAATGAAAAATTAAATCAAATCAAATACTTAAACATGCAGTGCACTCAACAAGTGAGCCATCCATATGGACAGTTATAAACCCCAAGAAAAAAAATCATAAGAAAGTTAATCACAGTAATCAGGTGATGGTAGTTACTGAGCACTTACTCTGTGCAGAGCACTGCACTAAGCACTTGGGAGAGGACAACACAACAGAGTTGGTAGACATGTTCCCTACTCAGAGGGAGTTTAGGAGAATGACTAATAAAAATAATGAAAAATAAAAACAGGTTAATAATTTCACGTGTAAAATATATGCTCCCCTGTCATTAATTTCTCAGGTGTTTAGGAAAAGCCCTCTTTCAACATTCTGAAAGTTTCAGAGGATTAGAGATATAGTTTATTATTCACATCTATTCAAAAATAAAGACAAATTATGTTTTCATCATAAAATAAAAATATGTTAAAATATTAAAAGAGTACTCAACATATGTACCCTTACATTGAAAATGCAAATTGTAAACTCCATGAGGGCAGGGATCATGTCTATCAACTCTGTTACCTACTCTCCCAAGAGCTTAGTACAGTGCTCTGCAAACAGTAAGGGCTCAATAAATACCACTGATTGACTGATTGATATTAAAATGTATCTGAAATCCACTACTTAAAGTGAACAGTCTTTTCCCAAGAAGGGGGAGTGTGAAACTATTTGGGACCTAAGACAGAAAAGAAAAGCTTGGGAAACTGACATTTCAGTCTTATGCATGGCACATTTAGGATTTTGACAGTCTTTTCATTTGAAATGGTATCATTTCATTTAAAATACAAGTAGCTGTCAGGGACTTTTTCCCTCCTGCTTTCAAATTCTTCCTCCTCCACCTGCGTCTCCACCCGCTTCCCTCCCTAATCACTCCCTTCAACCATTCGCTCTCTGATGGCTCCTTCCATTCTGCTTTCAAACAAGCTGATAGCTCTCCTATTTAAAAAAAAATCCAATCCAGCTACTGCCCTATCTCCATTATCCCATTCCTGTCCAAGCTACTGGAATAGGTTTTTTATGCCCTTTGCCTCCATTTCATCCCCTTCAATTTTCTCCCTGGCCCTTTACAACCCAATTTCTGCCCCCTTCACACCACTCAACCATTCTTGTCAAGATCACCAATGACCTCCTTCTTGCCTAATCTATTGCAGTTTACTCCTACTCTACTTTTTCTAATGGTTCTTCTAAAATTTTTACTATGTGCTAGCACTATACTAAGTGCAAGCAGTGTGGCTTAGTGGCAAGAGCCCGGGCTTGGTAGTCAGAGGGTCATGGGTTCTAATCCCGCCTCCGCCACTCATCAGCTGTGTGACTTTGGGCAAGTCACTTCACTTCTCTGGGCCTCAATTCTGGTAAGACTGTGAGCCCCAGGTGGGTCAACCTGATCACCTTGTATCCCCCCCAGCGCTTAGAATAGTGCTTGGCACATAGTAAGCACTTAACATATGCCATCATTATTATTATTATTTTTATGACTAAGAGCTGGGGTAGATACTAAATAACTAGACTGGACACAGTACCTGCCCCACATGGGTCTCACAGTCTAAATAGGAGGGAGAAGAGGTATTGAAATCCCATTTTACAGATGAGGAAACTGAGGCACAGAGTTAAGTGACTTGCCCAAGGTCACAGAGCAGATAAGTGGCAGAACTGGGATTAGAACCCAGGTCCTCTGACTCCCAGGCCCATCCTCTTTTCACTTGGCCATGCTGTTTCTGATTATCTCCTGGTTTTCCTTTTGTTTCTCTGGCCAATCCTTCTCAGTCTCTTTCCCTGGCTCGTCCTCCACTTCCCGCTCCCTTCCTGTGGATGACCTTCAAAGTTCTGGTATGTATCTCTCTGTCTTCTCAATTCACACTTACTCCTTTGGGGAGCTCATCCACTCCCATAGTTTCATTTGCCAACTTTATGCAGTTAGCTCCCAAATCTACCTCTCAGTCAATGGTATTATTTAGCCTTTAACATTTTCAGAGAACTATACTAAATGCTTGAGCGAGTACAATAAGGTTGGTAGATACAATCCTTGCACACAAGGAGCCTACAATCTAGAAGGTAGGAATACTTTAATTTTTGCACATGTTTTTATAGTGCTCTCACGTTACTTATCTCACTTTTAACAATAATAATATAATAATGGCATTTGTTAAGCGCTTACTATGTGCCAAGCTCTGTTCTAAGTGCTGGGGTAGATACAAGGTTATCAGGTTGTCCCACTTGGGGCTCACAATCTTAATTCCCATTTTACAGATGAGGTAACTGAGGCCCAGAGAAGTTAAGTGACTTGCCCAAGGTCACACATCAGACAAGTGGCAGAGATGGGATTAGAACCCATGTCCTCTGACTCCCAAGCCCGGGCTCTTTCCACTAAGCCACATTGCTTCTCACTTTTGCCCTCACAACAATCCTATGAGGTAGGTAGAAAGGCAAGTATTATTATCCTCACTTTGCAGATTAGGAAACCAGTCCAGAGGGGTTAAATGACTTGCCCAAAGTCAGACAGCAGGCCGGTGGTCCTCTGGCTTCCAGATCAGCATTCCTTCACTCTCAAACTCTGACCTCTCACCTTCTCTGCAATCTTACATTTCTTTATTTCCTCCAGGACATCTCTACAGCCTGGTCATCATCCTTGACCCTTCTCTTTCAACCTCCATATTTGGTCTATTGCCAAATCCTTTCTGTTCTTCCTCTTAAGCATTTCCAGAATTCACCCCTTCCTCCTCGTTGAAACTGCCACATCACTGGTCTAAGCACTTATCACATCCCACCTCTACCACTGCCTCGGCTTCCTCGCTGACCTCCCAGCCTCCACCCTCTCTCCCATCTAATCAACACTTCACTACTGCTTGAACGAGGTCTTTCTGACTCCCAAGCTCGTGGTCTCTCCACTAGGCCACACTGCTTCTCAAGAGACCTAGTTTGACTACTAATTAGCCTATGTGATATTGGACAAGTCACTTGACATCTCGGTGCTTGCCTGTAAAATAGGGAAATGATCTCTGCTTCCCCTTCTTACCACTTACCCTCACAGACAAATCCTAGGCATTATTGTATTTTGTCCAACTAGGTCAAAAGCTATTTCTTCTCTAGTAAAACTCCCTGCAGCCTCACTGATGTAAGCAACGGGGAATCTATGTTTCTGGCAGTTTTGTGCAGTTGGAGACAAGGGCTGAGAGATTGAAAAAGACCACTGAGTCAATCCAACCCTGCTGCTCCTTGCCAACTATTTGGAATGAAATTTTTTCCCGTCCACTCCCAAAGAGAGAGAGAGAGAGAGTTGCTGCTGTTCATAAGTAAATGCTCTCCCTAGAAGGTCGCCGATGAACTAAAGAAACCACCCAGTTGTGGATAAGTCACCTTTAGCCAGATGGGAAGAGAACCTCATTGTACACTTATTCAATCAGTAGTATTTATTGGGAACCTACTGTGTGCAGAGCCCTGTACTAAGCCCTTGGAAAAGTGCAATGAAGTTAGAACACACAATCCCTGTCCTCATGAACTTTACTATCTAGCAGGAGAGGCAGGTACAGAATAATTTTCAGATAGAAGAAATAGGAAAAATGGATGTGGAGGTAAGTGCTTAAATAGTAAAGTACTTAAGTCCTACGTATAGGTTCCCCTCTGATGGGAGTGGTGGTCTTTGAGAAACAGCATGGCTTAGTGGAAAGAGTGTGGGCTTCATTGTCAGAGGTTGTGTGTTCTAATCCTAGCTCTGCCACTTGTCAGCTATGTGACTTTGGGCAAGTCACTTAACTTCTCTGTGCTTCATTTACCTCATCTGTAAAATGGGGATTGGACTGTGAGCTCCACGTGGGACAACCTGATTACCTTGTATCTACCCCAGCCTTTAGAACAGTGCTTAGCACATAGTAAGTGCATAACAAATACCATCATTATTATGATTATTTGCAACCTCTCAACCATAATCTGCACAGGAGAGCTCTGGAAGCCCTGGCATAAAGCAGAAAGCCAAGAGGAACAAGATCTCTGAAGGGGGGAATGTGAGATGATTTAAATGCCCATTATGAAGTGCAACATAGGAAGATGCAGGTTCAGGACAGGAATGAACTATTTTGGTGACATGACCAGAGAAGCAGCATGGCCTAGAGGAAAAATCACAGGCCTGGGAGTCAGAGGACCTGGGTTTGAATCCCAGATCCGCCACTTATCTGCTGTGTGACCTTGGACAAGTCACTTAACTTCTCTGTGTCTCAGTTCCCTCATCTGCAAAATGAGAATTCAGTACCTGTTCTTTCTCTTACTTAGACAGGGAGCCCCATGTGGGTCCTGATTATCTTGTATCTACCTCAGCATTCAGTACAATGCTTGGCACATAGTAAGCTCTTAACAAATACCACAGTTATTATGACCAATGAACAATTCAAGCAGAAGAAAAATCAATGGTTTTAAATACAACAAAGCAGCTAGGAACGTAAGGATTTGAAGATGGGGAGAGTGGTGATTTACTGGATATAATAATAATAATGTTGGTATTTGTTAAGCACTTACTATGTGCAGAGCACTGTTCTAAGCGCTGGGGTAGATACAGGGTAATGAAGGTTGGCCCACGTGAGGCTCACAGTTAATCCCCATTTTACAGATGAGGTAACTGAGGCATAGAGAAGTGAAGTGACTTGCCCACAGTTACACAGCTGACAGGTGGCAGAGCTGAGATTCTAACCCATGACTTCTGACTCCTAAACCCAGGCTCTTTCCACTGAGCCACACTGCTTCTCCTTTGAAGGGGGAGGGAGCGCCAGGCTGGAGGAAGGATGTGGGCAAGGGGTCTGTGGTGAGAGACAAGACCAAGAAACAGTGAGTAGGTTGGTGCTAGAGGAGTGAAGGGTGTGAACTGAGTTGTAGTGGGTTATAATAGGAGATTAGTGAGGTTAGGTAGGAGGAGAAATGATTGGGTGCCTGATTGAGTGTTGGTAGATGGGCGCATAACTTTTTTTTAGAAAAATGATCTAAGCAGCAGGGTGAAGTAGGGGGTTGGAGTAGGGAGAGGCTAGAGGCAGGGAGGTCAGTGAGGAGGCTGAGGCAGTAGTTGAGGTGGGATATAAGTGCTTGGACCAGTGAGGTAGCAGATTGGATGGAGAGGAAAGGGAGGGTGTATTCGAGAGATGTGACGGTAGAACTGTAAGGATTTGGTGACAGACTGAGTAGGCGGGTTGAAAGAGAGATTAGTCAAGGTTAATGGCAAGGCTCTGGATTTAGGAGACAGGGAGGGCGACAGTGTTGTCTACAGTGATGGGAAAGTCAGGGGGATTTTCTGAGTAGGGGTTGATCTTGGGGAAAGCATTGAAGAGGTGTGGCCGATTGTGCTGATAATGGAGCTTTTCCCATCCTAGACAGAATGCTTCCCAGAATAGCTCTCTCTTCAAACCAAAAGATTCAGATATTTGTTGAACCTCTGCAGAGAGGTAGAGGCAGATGAGCTGGTCTCACTCCTGTCTCGTGGTATTTTCGGGAAAGACAGCAGTAAGGCAACTCCAACAGGAATGGACTCAGGTGATAATAATAATAATAATGTTGGTATTTGTTAAGGGCTTACTATGTGCAGAGCACTGTTCTAAGCGCTGGGGGAGACACGGGGGAATCAGGTTGTCCCACATGGGGCTCACAGTCTTAATCCCCATTTTACAGATGGGGTAACTGAGGCCCAGAGAAGTTAAGTGACTTGCCCACAGTCACGCAGCTGACAAGTGGCAGAGCTGGGATTCGAACTCATGACCTCTGACTCCAAAGTCCATGCTCTTTCCACTGAGCCACGCTGCTTCTCAGCTCACCATTCTTGCCCTGGCTGGAGCTCCTTTGGGGGATTGTGGCAGGGAAAACTCTTCCTGATTCTCCTTCTGTGGGACTCAGCAAATGAGTGTGGGAGGGTCTCCTGTTTACCAGGGAAGTGGTAGCCTGGAGACGCTCCCAGGTCAGATGACTGTTCCTGTCAGTCATGTCGAGTTCAAATCGGCTGGGAATTCCTTCGTGGCCACTGGACCTCTTGAACTGAGGCTATCTCCTGGGGCAGTGTCAGTCCAAAAGAGAAGCAGCCCATCTGCCCCAACTGACATTTCAGCACTTCCACATCACCTAGGCACTTGGGTACTCACTTCTCCCCTCCCCCCTCGAACGCTTCCTCTTAACAGTAATGTCAGCGTCTGTCTTCTCCACTAGTTTGTAAATTCCTTGAGGACAGGAGACATTATGTCTACAACTCAACTGGATTCTCCCAAGCTCTGCAGAGAGTAAGCACTCAATGAATACTGGTGATGGATTGATTTATCAATCACGGACTGGTTCCTGGGGAGTTGTTTTTTTTTTCTGATTCTCATTGAGGAAGCAGCAGAAGCACATGGATTGAGACCTCTTGTGCTTCCAGACCCCCAAGTCATGCCACCCAGGACACACACCACCCTCCCCCAGTGATATCCAGGGGATTTTGACCTGCCTTTACAAAACAGAGCTGGAAGAGACTGAAGTAGCAGTACCGTTGCCTCCACAAATTACAGAACATCAAGAAGACTTTGACAGTTGCTATTGTGACTCTTGGACTTGGACCAGCCCTGCCCGAATGGGAGAGGAGCCTGCAAACAGCAACCCAACATGTATTTAAATGGTGTTTTACTATTGTCCTTGTGTTATGTTTCTGTGTTTCTATGTACTCTATCTTTCCTCATGTACCTATCACCAACCTCCTAGCTCTCCTTTCTGGACTGTGAGCCTTCTGAGGACCAGGGTCCAATTTTGAGCACTTCATAGTATTCCCTTCTCTAGCATTAAGTACAGTGCTTTGCTGGAGAAAGAAACACTATGGAGGCTCAAAATAGGACTTGTACCCTGGCCTTCAGAAGGCTTACTCAATAAATACCAGTGAATGAAAGGAATAAGATTGTCATGGAGACATAGAGTTGATATATCCAAACTATTCTAGGAACCCTCCTCAGTGGCCCACCTCAGTCAGCCTGCTATTCCCTAGTCCAACCAACCCAGGCAACAGGGCACATGGGGGAACCATATGGTGGCTAATGTCCTGGGCATTGTGACCGTTAGGGATGGACCACCTAAACATCTCTAACTTCCCGTCTAATAACCCATAACCTACCGTTCCTCCACAAAATTATCCAAATCTTCTTTGAACCTGCCTATATTTTCACCTACACACATTCCCACACCCGTGGGTCTGGTTGGAGATACTGCAGAGGTTGAGGGGAGCCAGGGAGGACGTGATCTCAGCTCTGTCCACTATAGGATAGAGTTCTGGGGACCTCACTCAAGGTCACAGAGGTACTAGGGTAGCAATATTGATTCCCACAGGATTGGCTGAGATTTTCCGTGTGCAGACCATCATATCAAGAGCTTCAGGGACCAGACAATTAAAGGTATGGTTTCTGCCTTCAAGGAGGCTACCCACCACTTAATGGAGGAGACGGAAGATGTATCACTGCTGTTACTGATGGGATCTATAGAGTTAATAATAATAATGGTGGTATTTGTTAAGCGCTTACTATGTGCCGAGCACTGTTCTAAGCGCTGGGGTAGACAGAGGGGAATGAGGTTGTCCCACGTGGGGCTCACATTCTTCATCCCCATTTTACAGATGAGGGAACTGAGGCACCGAGAAGTGAAGTGACTTGCCCACAGTCACACAGCTGACAAGTGGCAGAGTGGGGATTTGAACCCATGACCTCTGACTCCAAAGCCCGTGCTCTTTCCACTGAGCCACGCTGCTTCTCCAGCAGAGTTGTTTGTCTTGGCTGGAATTCCATGGGAGACACTGCTTTCCCTTTCACGGACTCTTCTTTGACAACCAAAGCTCAAATCAATCATGCTGAAGCAACCACCCATCTCATTAATCTTCCTTAGAATGTTTTTCTTCCTCCTCCTAGCGATTCCTCCTCTAGCTGCATATCGTTCTAGGCAAAAAGCCCAATTATCACAGTTTGGAGGGCTCAGTGTTCCGGCACTGAGAGGGATGGTGAAAGGTCTGCATTGTTGTCTTTGTGTTGACACTGTCTTGGCCATTATTAGCACTAATGGCCATAACCCTGGGCACCTACTTCTCTCCCTTTCAGTCTCAGCTCTCCAAACATTTTATGAGTAAATTCTACTAGTTACCCTCTGGGCCACCCCCCGCCCCCCATGTTGGGATCTTGGAAAAGCTGGAGGCCAGGTCACTGTGAGGACAGCCTTTGGCTCAGGTACGCCCTCCTCTCTCACTTCCCCCATCAAGATGTCTTTTTTTAGGCACTACCTTCTCTCATTCTAACCATCCCAGTCCATCTGTCCTTACTCTGGCTTCCCTCCTTGAGATGAGACCAATGGGACCTTCTAGTCTAGCTCAGGCTCCTCTCTAATCCCATTCCACCTACCGGGCTTGGGAGTCAGAGGTCATGGGTTCGAATCCCAGATCTGCCACTTGTCAGCTGTGTGACTGGGGGCAAGTCACTGAACTTCTCTGTGCCTCAGTTACCTTATCTGTAAAATGGGGATTAACTGTGAGCCTCACGGGGGACAACCTGATTACCCTGTATCTACCCCAGCGCTTAGAACAGTGCTCTGCACATAGTAAGTGCTTAACAAATACCAACATTATTATTATTATTACTCTTCAGTCCAGCTCTGCTTTGGAGAGGAAAAGCTCCCCAAGGAAAACTGGCTTCAATCAATCAAGCAATAGTATCTGTTAAAGGCTTACTCTGTGGAGAGCACCATTCTAAGCTCTTGAGAGAGTCCAATAGTCAGTAGATATGATATCTCCCCTCAAGGAGCTTACACCATAATGGACTCGGAAGATTCAGGGACAATTTCTCCTCAGCCAACTTTAGGAAGAACAGCCTCCTTGGAACAGTAGTGCAGGAAGGTTCTAGGGAAGCCTTCAATCTTGTGCTTGAAACAGCATGGGATTTCCTTCCGTGTGACCTTGGGCAAGTCCTTAACTTCTCCGTGCCTCAGTTTCCTCATCTGTAAAGTGGGGATTCAATCCCTGCTCCCCCTCCCCCTTAGACTACGAGCCCCGTGTGGGACAAGGACTATGTCCGACGTGATTGTCTTGTATCTCTTCTAGCACTTAGTGCAGTGCTTGGGACATAGTAGGCACTTAACAAATACCACTATTCTGGTCTGGTCTTATGCTGTCGAGTCATCTCCAACCCATAGCGATTCCATGGGCACAACATATTTTGGCTGGAATGACATTAGGGAGTTAGGAACCATTCTTCTAACCACACAAACCTGTCTGTGGTGGCATCAGGAGAAATTACTTTGCGTGCAAGCATACAGTGCCGAAACAGATACCTCTGTGCAGGTTTTCCTTGATGTGAGGTTTTGCAAGAACACAACCCCCACTTGGTAGGAAAACTGAGTATACTAAGTGTCATTCCCAGTCTCCCCTCACCCAAGCACTTAATGTCAAAGTTGTAGAAGGTACACTGTGACCTCTAAGTAGATGATGCAGGATAGAAACACTCTGTTGGGAAACCACAGGGATAGGTAGCCTGTAGATATATAGATATACAGATAGAGATACACAGAGATATAGTCTCTCCTCTAGACTATAAGCTCACTGTGGGCAGGGACTGTGTCTGTTATATTATTGTGTTGTACTCTCCCAAGCGCTGAGTACAGTGCCTTGAACAAAACAAGAGCTCAATAAATACAACTGACTGATAATAGCCCTAAGGGCAGCAGTCTGGTCCTATAAGGAGCAAAAGGCCTAAGAGTTTAAGTCTGGGAGTTAAATTAGATGTGCTGAAGTGTCTGGACTCAGGTGAGCATAAGATCAAGTCATGCAAAGTTTTTGGTGAGGACAATGATGACCCCAGCCCTTCATAACACATCAACGTATACCTGTTCTCCCTCTTCTTTACGTTGTGAGCCCCATGTAGGACAGAGACTACGCCCGACCCGATGATCTTGTGTCTAGTGCAATGCTTGGCACATCGTAAGTGCTTAACACAGCTATTATTATTTTTATAATAATATATTGTTATAAGCACAGAAGCAACTGCAACAAATTGAACTTTGGATATTACTATTATTAATAGTAATGTCATATAATAATAATAATAGTAATATCCAAAGTTCAATTTGTTGCAGTTGCTTCTGTGCTTATCTTTTGGCTCATCCAATCAGCATCTCTTGTGATTTCTTCTTGGCTCTTTGCCTAGTCAGCACTTGTGATGACTTGGGCATTTCTTATGATTTCAACACCCCCTCCTCAATTTCCTTAGAACCTCTGGTTGGTCTGCAAGTACTCCTTCTAGAAATGGCAACTGCAGTGGAATTTCCCCCTTTTCATTCAGATTCATTTGTCAAAGACCCCCAGTAGTGAGTACCTGTCTTTAGGACTGAACCCTTGAGCGATTTTTGGACAATGTACGAGGCTCTCCCCCATCATTTGGTAGGAGATGGTTTTTGAGCAGCCATTCCTTCCACCTCGATTCTAGGTTCCATTCCTTAATTCTAGTCTTGCCTCCAACAATCCCACTTTTGTAATCAGGGATGGTCCTACAAGCAGCAGGCATTCCAAGTATGCTCCCTCCTCCCCCTACCATACCCCCACACCATCCCAATGCCATCCTCACTGCTCGAGCCCCAGGAAGTGATCCTGAAATAGGGGCCTCTCCAACACTTAGGTGAAAGTGAGGCAGGGGAATGGCTCTTTGGGATCAATCATATTTATTGAGTGCTTACTGTGTGCAGAGCACTGTACTAAGCACACCCACATGGCGCTCCCAGTCTTAATCCCCATTGTACAGATGAGGTAACTGAGGCACAGAGAAGTTAAATGAGTTGCCCAAGGTCACACAGAGTAGACAAGTGCAGGATTAATACTCAGGTCCTCTGACTCCCAGGCTTGTGCGCTTTCAACTAGGCCACACTGCTTCCCATTTTGGGGGCTTACCGGATTCAGAGCACTATACTAAGTGACTGGGAGAATACAATACAGTAGACATGTTCCCTACCCACCAAGAGCTTACCATCTACAAGGGAAAGAGACATTAAAATAAATTAAGCTATGTACATAAACGCTGGAGCCATGCCCAAATGACCACTATTTGCTACAATCAAATCACACCCCTCTCCTCCCCCTGGGTCTCAGCCCCTGAGCCATTTAGCACACCAATAATAATAGTTGTGGTATTTGTTAAACGCTTACTATGTGCTGGGGTAGAAAATCAAGAAAATCAAGTCCCTTGCAGGGCTCACAATCTACGTAGGAGGGAGAATAGGTATCGTATCCTCATTTGACAGACGAGGCACAGAAAAGTTAAGTGACTTGCCCAAGGTCACACAACAGACTTGTGGCAGAGCTAGGACTAGAGCCCAGGTCTTCTGATTCCCAGGCCCATGGTTCTTTCCACTAGGCCATACTGTTTCTCAACCCAGAAATGTTGCATAGCACAGGGAAACATTCCCTCCCTCCAGCTGACCCTTATCTCATATCCCCAAAGCCGTTGGCCACACATAATTTCTCAACCAAAGTTTCCCAGCTACCTTGTCATTTTTCCAAATGAACCCTTAATAGCTGAACATAAAACCAGAGATCTTTAAAACACTAAATTTATTACCACAAATGTACTCCTTTCTTGTCAATCGATGCATTTAATTACAGACTATTCTACTTTTACTCTCCATTCACAAGCAAACCACGTCTTGCCACTAATCACCAATAAGACCCTGAAGAAAACAAAAGGTTAATCAGATTTCCTGCCTTCCCTCCACACCGCACCACCATAAACTCAGTGAGCCCCCTCACGGCTAACCTGATGAGTTCTTAAATCACAGGACTGTTAAGAGAAGGGAGACAGATTCCAGATCAAAAAACAAAATTCCGCAAAGTCAATTTAAAGCCAAACCCCAACACAGTTATAAACCTGTTCCCCGAGCAGGGAACCACCACCAGTACATCCACACGATCTTCCAGGCACCTGAACCTGAACTTCCCTTGATTGATGTGCCTTAGATTGTGACTCATCTCCAAAGAATCTGGTGTCAGGTAACAGGGCAGATTGTCTGCCTTGAACAAACACTGATTTTCTTAAGAGGCTGTTGTGGCTACCTGAAACCGACTAAGCTCGATTAATTCAGATTTGAGTTTCTGTGATGGTACCAATCTTCAGTAGAGCCTTCCACTTCTTTAGAGTGAGCCTCTAACTCCCCATAATTCAGAGATCCTGAGGATCAGCAATGTGAGCATAGTTTCAGGACCCAGTCTTATCACTGTACTGGCCTTATCAGATGGACGGTCCTCCTCCACGGATTCCCCGTCACCTGCGTCTCCTTCCTTGACTCCACTTTCTACCCCAAGCTCTCATCTCTGAGTCTCTTCCCAATTCTGCCCAAGGCCAGCAAACCATGATTTCTAAATTCCCTCTGTCCTCTGCCTCCTCCTCCTCCTCTGCCTCTCTGTGACTCCCTTGAGGGCCTTAATGGAGCTCTCTATGGGGTCTGAATTGGTCCTGGCAAAACCTGTATGAGAACCTTCTATGTTGGTGTTAGCCTTCCTCTTGGGGTCACCGATTTTGCTTGTCCAATAACAGCAAAAACTGATCCCTATGCAAACCCATTTCCTCTTCTTTGGTTCTTTATGTCCATGCTCAGCTTGGAGAGATGGGATAGGAATATGGGTGCTTTTAGGAGAGTTGGTCACCAGCCCGGAAATGCTACTAACTCTCTAACCATTTTCAAGCACAGCCCAGGCCTGGCCAGCATCAATCCTATCTCAAGAAGTAGGCAAGCCAGGACACCCAAACTTGGACCTAAGGGAACTCCACTAATCCCACACGACTGCCTTGAGATTTCGTCTGTCGATGGGGCAGCTTCTACTGCGCAGCCCTCTTTGCAGAGACATTGCTGTGTACACAATAAACCTTCACTAAATCAATCAGTGGCATTTACTGAGCTATGGTGTAGAGCTCTGTACTAAGCACTTGGGAGAGTACAATAAAACAAAGGTAGCAGAAACCTTCACTGCGCACAATGATCATACGCTCTAGAGATGAATTTACACTAAATATCAGTGATTGATTTAGTCTAGGTGCTCCTGAGCCCAGGGCAAGATGGTAATTCTTTTTCCTATCTCTAACTCCATTTTATTTTCCACCCGGCCCCTTGCACTGATTTCCAGAGTCTCCACCCACACCCCAACCACCGCCCCTTCCTCCTCCCCTTTGGTGGGTTCTGGGGAGCAATTTTTGGGTTCCACAAATAGTTAATCTACAAGGGGATCCTCCCAGGCCCTCCTGCTGGCTCCACCTTGAAAGGACAGAAGGGAGGAGAAACTACATTGATAATAATCCTGGTATTTGTTAAGCACTTACTAGGTGTCATCCAAAATGCTGATTGGGCAAAGAACCAAGAATAACTCACAGGAGATACTGATTGGGTGAGCCAAAAGTTGAGCATGGAACAAACTGCAACAAATTGAACTCTGGTTATTATGAATACTAATAATAACTGTGATATCTGTTAAGTGCTTACAATGTGCAACTCACTGTACTAAGTTCTGGGGTTGATACAGGTTAATCAGGTAGGACACAGTCCTTGTCCCTCATGGAGCTAGCAGTCTAAGGAGGAGGGAGGACAGGTATTGGATTCCTATTTTAAAGATAAGGAAACTGAGGCACAGAGAAGCCATGTGGCCTAATGGAAAGAGCACAGGCTTGAGAGTCAGAGGCCCTGGACTCTAACCCCACATTACTCCATGTCTTCTGGTTGACCTTGGGCAAGTCCCTTTAGTCTCTGGGCCTCAGTTACCTCACTTGTAAAATGGGAATTAAATCCTACTCTCTCCTAGTTAGACTATGAACCCCATGTGGGACAGGGACTGGGTCCAACCCGATTAATTTGTATCTCCCCCAGCACTTGGGGTAGCTATGATGTGCTTGGCACATCATAAGCATTTAATAGATATCACATTTACCATTAGCATTATTAATAACCAAAGTGCAATTTATTGCAGTTTGTTCTGTGCTCAACTTTTGGCTCATCCTAAATATCATTATTATTATTTTGCCCAAGGTCACAAAACAGGCAACTGGCAGAGCTGTGATTAGAACCCAGCTCCTCTGATTCCCAGGCATGGAATCTTTCCACTAGGCCACACTGCTTCTCTAGGAGTCCCCCACCCAAGGCCCAGTTCTCAGAGGGCGATGTTGACATAAGTGGGGAAGGGAGGTGAATGAGATGGAGAGGAACAAAATTATGGTTGCCTCTCTGAAAAAGTTCTTCAACCTCACCCAACCTCTAAGAGACAATACCTGCCTTAATGGCACAGTCATGACACCCCAAATCACATTTCTGTGGAGCAGTGTAGGCTAGTGACTTTTGTCGCCATCAACGGCCACCTGTCCAGCTGCTACTCTGCTTTTCCTCTACCCCTCTAGTGATCATTCTATCCAATCCTATATACAGATTCTAAAGTTCTAGAACAGGCAAAAACTGCTTATCCAGGAGGGTTCCCAACCATCGCTAAATTCGCTCAGCTGTGTGGCCGAAAGGCCAGAGCTGTAGCATACTGAAAGTCCCCCACCCGCCCAGTATTTATGGGCAAAAACATATCTTTGTGGGCCTAAGGGAGGCGAGTAATTTTAGTTCATTTTAACAGGTTGCCCCTAAATTGATGAATGGGTGGTGCAGCTGCCAGTACTTACAGATGGTTGGCAATCCAGCTCCTAAAGATCCCCTCCCACAGGGAAAACCAACTTGCATAAGTTCCAGTACTTATGCGGTGACTCCAGCTGGAACACAGTCCATCCGAGGAGAGGACTGGTTAAAGTGGATTGTGGGGAAAGAGGCTCTCAGACATTTGAAGATTAGTGGGGAAAAGGCAGTTGAGAAGATCGGCAGCAGTTTCCCCATGTCATCCAGAAACCCTGATGGAAGGACCCAGAAGGAGAAAACCTGGAATCTGTGATTCTTCAAGAGGCTGAGGGCACCTAAAGGGTAATGGACTAGAGGAATGCCCACCATAACAATACTACTACTAATAATAATATTCATTCATTCAATAGTATTTATTGAGCGCTTACTATGTGCAGAGCACTGTACTAAGCGCTTGGAATATACAACTCAGCAACAGATACCACAATAATAATTGTGGTATTTGTTAAGCACCTACTATATGCCAGGCATTGTATTAAGAGCTGGGGTAGATACTAGATAATCAGGTCAGACACAGTCCCCGTCCCACGTGGGACTCACAGTGTAAGTGGAGTGAGAACAGGTATTTAATCTTCATTTTACAGATGAGGAAACTGTGGTACAGAGAAGGCAAGTGACTTACCCAGGGTTACAGACAGAGCTGGTATTAGAACCCAGGTCCTCTGACTCCCAGACCTATGGCTTCTTCCATGAGGCTGCCTTGATTCGCTGTAGGGAAAAAGAAAGGGCCCTGGGGAAGAGAAAATTAATCTCTGAGGGGAATATATCAGTTAAGGGGAAGACAGTTTAGACTCTACTCGGTTTATCTTTGTTACCTATTTAGACCCATTAATATTAAGTCTATTCAAATCTTATAAATCAGTTAAAGGGTCTAGCCTTCATGTCGAGATTCATTAAGGGGGCAAGTGTGGTGTTTGGTTGCCAGGGTGACATGTTTGCCTTGGAAGCAGAGGAAGGGGGATGGAGAAAAGACCTCTCCAAGCTTTCAGCAGCCAGCCCTGTAAGAGAGGACAATTAACTAGGCCCTGAATGATCCCCTTGCCATTTGGGGCTTTTCAATGTCCATCTACTCCATTAGACTGCGAATTCCTTCCTGCAAATTGCACTGCACTCTCCCAAGCGATCTGCATACAGTAAATGCTCTATAAATACCAGTGTTCCATTATGTCTGAGTCAAGGGGTGGTGGCAGGGACCAGAGGGCTGAAGTTTTGGGGTGCTCTGTGGAGCTCCCCCAAAGTCACCCACTCCTGGAAGGGAAGAAACCGAGAATTTTAGGATCCGGGGGGCCCTTCTGGGCATGTGAGCTCATGTATCTCGACCTGATGAACTTGGATCTACCCCAGGTTTAGAACAGTGCTTGACACATAGTAAGTGCTTAACAAATACAATAAGGCTTAGTACAGTGCTTGGCCCATAGGAAGCACTTCAATATCATTATTATCATTACAGTGGCTTTAGGCCGGGTGAAGGGCTGGGGTGTTCCTAAACTGCCGCAATCCTCTCTGAGGCCTCTTGGCTTAGGTAAGCTGGCCTAGCAAGGAAACTGGTTCAGCTCAATTTCAACTGCCACCCTGACTCACCCCACCAACTTGCGAGGGATGAGTGACAGCCACTGTGACATGTCTACTGAGCAGGGAGGAGATGAGCTGCTGTGCCTGTCGCCCTCCCACCCCTCCATTTTCTTCCCCACTAAAGGGCCACTGGGAAAATGATCAGATAATCCACTAGGATACCCAACCTTACACCCAAAAGTGTCAGAGCTGCTTGGCTCATGGCAGCACAGAGCCATCATCAAAGGTCCCTACAATTACCTCCTGCCTGTCACTTAGCATCAGCCAACACTCAACGGCTTTGTGGAGGCAGTAGAGAGATTTGGAGAGTGGGAGTGATTTCCAGTGGAAGGGCCTAACTGAGCTCATGCTAGGGGACTGGAGAGTTCTAGAACTGGGGTCCTGAGTTCCCTTCCCAAACATTTTCTCCTTGAGCTAGATCCTTCTGCGCTTCACCCTCACACTGTTTACCTGAATCACTCAAATTGGAGAGAAGAAAATATTTATGATCATAAAGTGGAGGAAGTGAGCAAGGCCAAAAACAAAGCATTATTGTCTTTCTGGATGGGTAGGCTTGAAGCAAACACAACCAGCTCTCTTAGCCATGTTTACTGCCCTTGAGCAAAGGCATTAGCACTTGACTGGAGAGCTATTTGCAGAGGCTGCTGGGACTCCCAAGTTCAGTCAATTAGTCATGGGGCATTTCACCAGGGCACCTGGGTCTCACTTCCCAGCAGTTGACTGGTGCTGATCACCCAGCAGAAACTTTTAAATGTCATTTTAGTATTCGCTACAACTCTCACACCCACGCTGAGGCTTCACGAGGTCAGTGGGTTCAGAGACATGGAGTCACTCAGATGCCCCTCTAGACTGTAAGCTCCCTGTGGGCAGGGATCATATCTACCAACTCTCTTGTATTTTCCCAAGCACTAAGTACAGTGTCCCGCACACAATAAGCATCCAATACATACCACTGTGATTCTGGCAGGAATCTACATGTAGCATCTATCTGTGAGCAGACAGGAACAAGATCTTGCTGCAGGCAGAATAGTACTACATCACCTTGCCCCCTCTTACCTCGCTTTACTTCTCTCCTTCTACAGTCCAGCCCACACACTTCACTCATTTAGTCCTAACCTTCTCACCATGCCTCCATCTTAGCTGTCTCACTGCCGACTCCTAGCCCCTATCCTGCCTCTGGCCTGGAACACCCTCCCTCCTCAAATCCGACAGACATTTACTCTTCCCACCCCCCCCACTTCAAAGGCTTATTGAAGGCACACCTCCTCCAAGAGGCCTTCCCAGACTAAGCACCACTTTTCTTCATCTCCCACTTCCTTCTGCGTCACCCTGACATGCTTCCTTTGCTCTTCCCCCCTCCCAGCCCCACAGTACTTATGTAAATATCTGTAACTTTATTTGTATTGATGTCTATCTCCCCCACCCCCAAGACTGTAAGCTCATTGTGGGCAGTGAATGTCACCATTTATTATGGCATTGTACTTTCCCAAACGCTTAGTACAGTGCTCTGCACACAGTAAGCACTCAATAAACACAATAGAATGAATATCTCTGCCCACCCCCAAAGTCATGACGCTAGTACATCTCTCTGGGTACAACGATTTGGACTTGCACCCTGGATTTTCTAGCCTGAAATCCTTTATCTTTGCATGGGAATTCGGCAAAAGAGTGTGGCTGGCTCAGGGCATACCAGCCTCAGATTTATGAAGCAATAGGTTCCTGAAAGACAAGTACCCAGCATTCTAGCATTTTTCAAAGCTACTAACCCCCGTGAAAGGGAAGGCTTTTGGTCACCTTTCGATATCCAGATTCACCCTCACTGAGTCTCTGATCATCCCTGTCGGGATTGGATAAGGGGGGAAAGTCGGCTCATTTTCCATTCCTTCCATCCTCCATTCCCAGTTTCTCACAACTGGATGTGGGCAGGAGTTGTGGGAACCCCTATCTGTCCTCACTCCCTGCCCCTGAACAGCACCCCCTTCTCCCCACCAAGAAGACCTGAGGGCTGGAGGGGAAGGATGGGAAGCACACTCGGTTATTTGATCGACTTCCTGCTACAGAACTGCAAAGGCTTTGGCACCTGCCCACTCTGTATTAACTGTCAACATTTCAAAGCTTTGTATCACAATGCTGTATGTACTGAAATAGAATGAGCAGGTGAGGGTGGGGGCTAGAGGGCTGTGGGCTGGGCAGGTTTCAGGGTGGGAGCCTCTGGCATTCATTCAATCCTATTTATTGAGCACTTACTGTGTACAGAGCATTGTACTAATCACTTGGAAAGTACAATTTGGCAACAGATAGAGACAATCCCTACCCAACAACGGGCTTACAGTCTAGAAGGGGGAGACAGACATCAAAACAAAACAAGTAGACAGGCATCAATAGCATCAAAATAAATAGAATTATAGATATATACACATCATTAATAAAATAGAGTATTAAATATGTACAAATATACACAAGTGCTGTGGGGCAGGGAAGGGGGTAGAGCAGAGGGAGGGAGTAGGGGCAATGGGGAGGGGAGGAGGAGCAGAGGAAAATGGGGATTAAATTTGCAAATACATATCTAGCAAATTTGAACATTTGTATTTATGAAGGATTGGCAAAATCAGGGAGAAAGGTCTGAGACTGAGATGGAGATGGGGATGGTCAGGGTGGGGGCGGGGAGGGGTTAGGGGTGTAGGTGGGCTTGGTCCTCCAGGCTGCAATTAGGGGTCAGACTAAAAGGGAGGAGGGTCTCCCTCCCCCCACACCCCCAACACACACACACACACATGCAGGACCCTCCCCAGACCAGCAGAGGCCCTCGCTTCCCCACACAACAAGCATCTGGGAGGAGCAAGAGAGAGAAAGTGGGAAAAGGAAATCTAGCCTGGAAAACTGACCACTGCATTTTGAAATTCCTCCCGATAATGATGTGGCAAGAACTGGCAGGGCAAACTGTTCCTAAACAGAGGCACTTTGTTTCTAACCTTAGTTTCTCTTGGTTCTCCTCCTATCTCTCTGGCTTGTAATAATAATGATAATGAAAATAATAAAATAATAAATATTAAAATAATAATTGTTAAGCTCTATGTGCCAGGCACCGTACTAAGCACTGTGGGGGGAATACAAGCAAATAGAGTTGGACACAGACCCTGCCCCATGTGGGGCTCACAGTCTCATTCCCCATTTTACAGATGAGGTAACTGAGGCCCAGAGAAGTGAAGTGACTTGCTCAAGGTCGCACAGCAGACTAGTGCCAGAGCCAAGATTAGCACCCATGACCTTCTGACTCCCAGGCCCGTGATCTATCCACTACACCATACTCATTCTCAGTCTCTTTCGCAGGCTCATTCATTCATTTGATCATATTTATTGAGTGTTTATTGTGTGCAGAACACTATACTAAGAGCTTGGGAAAGTACACTATAACAATAAACAGTGACATTCCCTGCCAACAATGACTTTACAGTCTGGGGCCTTGGGTGGGGGGGCGGGGAGGAAGGGGGGAAGGGAGGCAGACATCAATACAAATAAGTAATATTACTAATATATTCATAAGTGCTGTGGGTCTGGGATGGGTGGTTTAGTCTGGGAAGGCCTTTTGAAAGAGATGTGCCTTCAATAAGACTTTGAAGGGGTGGAGAGTAATTGTCTCTGGGTTTTGAGGAGGGAGGGCATTCCAGGCCAGAGGCAGGACGTGGGCCAGGGGTTGGCGGCGAGACAGGCGAGATCAAGGCACAGTGAGAAGATTAGCACTAGAGTAGTGAAGTGTGAGGGCTGGGTTGTAGAAGAAGAGAAGCAAGGTGAGGTAGGAGGGGGCAAGATGGTGGAGTGCTTTAAAGCCAGTGATGAGGAGCTTTTGTTTGATGCAGAGGTGGATGGGCAACCACTGGAGTTTTTTTGAGGAGCAGGGTGACATGTCCTGAAAGTTTTCATAGAAAAATGATCTACGCAGCAGAGTGAAGTATGGACTGGAATGGGGAGAGACAGGAGACTGGGAGGTCAGCAAGGAGGTTGATGCAGTAATCCAGGCAGAATAGGATGAGTGATTATATTAACATGGTATCAGTTTGGACATGCTAAGTTTGAGGTGACAGGAGTACATCCAAATAGATGTACTCTATTTGGCAGGAGGAAATGCGAGACTGGAGAGAGGGAGAGAGATCAGGGCTGGAGATGTAGATTTGGGTATCATCTGCATAGAGGTGACAGTTGAAGCCATGGGAGCGAATGAGTTCTCCAAGGGAGTGGGGCTCCTCCTCTGCCTCCCACCCCGAAACTGTGGGAGTCCCACAAGAGTCAGTTCTGGGTCCCCTTCTATTCTCCATCTGCACCCACTCCCTCAGCGAACTCATTTGCTTCCACGGCTTCAACTTCACTTCACTTCACTTCTCTGTGCTTCAGTTCCTTCATCTGTAAAATGGGGATTAAGACTGTGAGCCCCATGTGGGACATAAATTGTGTCCAACTTGATTGTCTTGTATCTACTCCAGTGCTTAGAACAGTGCCTGGCACATAGCAAGTGCTTAAATACCATTTAAAAAAAAATCCCTGGCATAATCCTTGACTCTCCTCTCTCCTTCATCCTGCATAATCGGTCACCAAATCCCATCTAAACCCTAAAAAATCATTTCCTATCTCTAATTTCCTCACTATTGCAAAACATATACTTGAGTACTCACCGCCCCCCAATCCCCAAGCACTTAGGTATTCCCTCCACTCCCTGCCCTCCCCAGCACTAATGTTAATAATATCTTTATACTGGGTTATTTCTCCTTTCTTAAATTTAGTTTGCCATCTCCCCCCAATAGTAGTCAGGGTTCCTGCCCTTAAAAAGTTTTATAAACTCTACTGTATCCTCCCAAGCATTTAGTACAGTGTTCTGCACACGTAAGAGTTCAATAAATACAAATGACTGATTGCTTCCAGCCTGGTTGATGTCAGACTCAGGCTGTGTTCACGTTCTGCTTTTCTGTTCTTTCAAAATTCTGGAGCAAATGAAAATCAGTGCTCTACTTTCCTCAAGAACACAACAGTTTGCATTTAGTCATCATGAGCATGTCATTCAGTGTTTCAGTAAAGTAAAATAAAAAGAAAGCCAACAAAGATTTGTACCCTTTATTCACCTCACCTTCAGCCCCACACCACTTATGCACATATCTAGAATTTATTTTAATGTCTGTCTCCCCCTCTGGACTGTAAGCTTCTTGTGGGCAGGGAACGTGAATCACTACCAAGTTTGTTGTATTGTCCTCTTCCAAATGCTTAGTACAGTGCTCTGCACACAGGGAGCACTCAAATACCATTGATTGATTGACAACTAAAGTCAGTTCCTTTTTCCAGTTTCATCCTAAGCCATGGACTACTCCCGGAGCAAGCTCCCCTCCATCCTAGCCCTGGACAAGAGCCTAAAGGGTTGACGTCCAGCTGAGGTGGGAGAAAGGAAAATGCTGTCTCTCCTCCCTGCCTTCATATCAGTAAGATGTTCCCATCCCTCCCCGCTCCCACAGCCAGCCCGTCCACGGCCTGAGGAATCTCTGGAGGTAGGGGAGGTTTCGGGGTGTCCGTCATCAGTCTCAGCCCAGGCTCAGACTCCAGCACCTCCCCTCACCCCACCTCTCCTACCTCTCCCTTGAGGACATTCCCCTCCCCTTCCCTAGCTCTGTGCCCGAGTTCCCATTTCTAGGACCTCCCTGGATAGAGCACTGGCCTGAGGGTCAGAAGGTCATGGGTTCTAATCCCAGTTCTGCTGTCTGCTGTGTGACATTGGGCAAGTCATTTCACTTTTCTGAGGCCTCAGTGACCTCATCTGTAAAATGGGGAGTGAGATTGTGAGCCCCAGTTGGGACAGGGACAGTGTCCAACCTGATTTGCTTGTATCCGCCCCAGCGCTCAGTACAGCGCCTGGCACATAGTAAGCGCTTAACAGATACCATAATTATTAACTTCCCTGGGTCTCAGTTTCTTCGTCTGAATAGTGGAGATTCAATACCTGTTCTCTGCTCTACTTAGGCTTTGAGCTTGGGGTAGGACAGGGACAGTGTCTGACCTGATTATTTTAATAACTGTGGTATTCGTTAATCATTTACTATGTGTCAAACACTGTATTAAGCACCAAGCACTGTACTAAGCACTGGGGTAGGTACAAGATAATCAGGTCCCCCATGGGGCTCACAGTCTAAGTAGGAGGAAGAAGAATGGGTATTGAAGCCCCATTTTGGAGATGAGGGAACTTAGGCACAGAGAAATGGATTTGCCAAGGTCACACAGCTGGTAAGTGGCAAAGTTGGGATTGAACTAAGCACTTAAATACCACAATCATTATTATTATTATTATTATTATTATTATTATCAGAACTCGGATCCTCTGACTTCCAGGCCCATGCTCTTTCCACTAGGCCACTCTGCTTCTTCTATCATGTATCCCAGCGCTTAGTACAGTGTGCGGCACTCAGTAAGAGCTTAATAAATACTACAGTGATTAAAACCAGAGCTCTGGGACCAGACCAGGGTGGGCCATGGAACAAGAAAACTGGAGAAGGGAGGCAGAGAGGGATTATATAAGATTTACCTTAGGAGACTGAGGTCATAGAGTCAGCTCTGGTGTGGTAAACCTGAACCAGTATAAATTCAGAGCTGCCATAGCTCGGACACACATTGGAGGAGAATTTCCTGTCCCAAAAAACAATTCAAGCACTTTTTCTGAGGGAGGGACCCTTTCCGCAGATCCTGTAGGTGAAATTTGCTGCCCGTGATCTCTCTCAGCCGGAAGGGCAACTCTATGCAGATATGTCTAACCAGCTTATTCTAACAGCAACAGTTCTGGATCAAAAGAGCAGATCGCATAATTCCTATCACAAATGCAAGAAGCTAGTTGACTAAGCGTGTGAGTCAGAGTACTTGACCTTGGCAATCTAACTCAGTACATGAAAAATTATTCAGAGAAGCAGCGTGGCCTTAGTGGATAGAGCATGGGCCTTGAAAACAGAACAACCTGAATTTCAATCCCATTTTCACCACTGGTCTGCTCTGTGACCTTGGGCAAGACATTTAACTTCTCTGTGCCTCAGTTACCTCATCTGTAAAATGTGGATTAAACTGGGAGCCCCATGTGGGACATGGACTGTGTCCAATCTGATTAGTTTGTATCTATCACAGCACTTAGTACAGTGCCTGGCACTAAGTAAGTGTTTAATGCTATAAAAAAAAAACCCCAAAAAACAAAGTGGATCTCTGCTTTCTTAAATCAAGGAAGAGAACTGATGATGCAGACTTGAAATAATCCTGCAACCAGAAATGTGACAAATAGATTTCACCCTCTTATCTACAAGACGCTCTCCAAGTACAACATTCCTATCCCTTTTCCCAGATAAGATGGAATTTTCAAATGTAGGAAGGTTGTATAGCTTAGTGGGAGATGGAGGGCAAGCATGTAAAAGAGCATTTTTGGTTTGGTCATATAATTTACTAAACCCTAAATTCTGCAGAACCCAGCTGCTCTACAAGAGATTTTCCAAGATATAATGCTCCTCTCTTTTTTTTCCCAGATAAGATAGGATCTTTATTTATGGTATTTGGTGGGGCCAGGAAGGGCAGTAGATGATGGCAACAAGAAATCGTAGTGGGAGTAGAGGCGGGTGTCGTCCTCAAGGAAGAGAAAGCGAAGGAGGAAAAGATAGGTGAATGAGCAAAATGAGCTAATGGGAGGTGACGTGCGTGGATGTCCCACCAACCTCTCAAGCTTAACTTGTCCAAAATGGAACTCCATATCTTCCTACCCAAATCCTGTCCACCCCCTGACTTTCCCATCACTGTAGACAGCATCCCCATCCTCCATCACAAGCCCATAACCTTGGCATTATTCTGGATTCGTCTCTTATTCACTCTAGTCCTCTATTCATTCAATAGTATTTATTGAGCGCTATGTGCAGAGCACTGTACTAAGCACTTGGAATGAACAAGTCGGCAACAGATAGAGACAGTCCCTGCCGTTTGACGGGCTTAAAGTCTAATCGGGGGAGACAGACAGACAAGAACAATGGCAATAAATAGAGTCAAGGGGAAGAACATCTCGTAAAAACAATGGCAACTAAATAGAATCAAGACTGTAAGCTTGTTGAGGGCAGGGAATGTGTCTGTTGATTGTTATATTTTACTCTGTCACACGCTTAGTACAGAGCTCTACACACAGTTAAGTGCTCAATAAATACAACTGACACACATTCAGTCTGTCACTACATCCTGCTGATTCAACCTTCACAGCATCACTAAAATCTGCCCTTTCTTCTCCATCCAAACTGCTATCACTTTAATCCAAGCATTTATCTTATCCTGCCTCGATCACTGCATCAGCCTCCTTGCTGACCTCCCTGCCTCCTGTCTCTCCCCACTCCAGTCCATACTTCACTCTGCTGCCTGGATCATTTTTCTACAAAAACATTCAGTCCATGTTTCCCCACTCCTCAAGAACCTCCGGATGGGCAACTGCCCATCCACCTCCGCATCAAACGTAAACTCTTTACCATCAGCTTTAAAGCATTCAATCACCTTGCCCCTTCCTATCTTCCCTGGCTGCTTCCTGGCACAGAGAAGTAGTGTGGCCTAGTGAACAGAGCCTAGGACTGGGAGTCAGAAGGACCTGGGTTCTAATCCCAGCTCTGCCACTTGTCGTCTACGTGAACTTGGGCAAATAACTTCACTTCTCTGTGCTTCAGTTACCTCATCTGCAAAATGGGGATGAAGACTGTGAGCCCTATGTGGGAGCGGGACTGTGTCCAACTCAATTACCTTGTATCTACCCCAGTGCTTAGTACAGTGCTTGGCACATAGTAAGCACTTAAGCATTATTATTATTCCCTATGACAGGGCTAGGAAAACCCAGAGTATCTGCTTAAACCTGAAAATTCTCCCCCCCGGCCCCGCGTATGATCCCCAGAGAAGCCCCCTTTCCCTCCTCCCTGCCCAACCCAGAAGAAATCAAGAGAAACACATAGACACAGAAATGAAGGTGAGACAAATGTGTTTACATAACGTTTCAGAGGTTGTTTTCTGCCAAGGATAGGTTCCAAAGAAAACCGGTCAGGCCATGAGAAAGCAGTTTAATGAAGGATGAATAAGAGAGCCCTGGAAAAAGATGAAAGGAAAAAAATCAGAAGTTATTCCTCCTGATGACGCAGAATACCCTAAAATAGGCTGTTGAGGGGCTGCGTTGAGCCCCTTTGCCCAGCCCTTTCCCAGACCTGCACCCCAGACTCCTAACTCCCTCCTCAGCAAGAGCCAGGAGGCCTTTCTCTCAGGCAACTGCTCTCCCCACTAGAATCACCCCTTCCCCCATCCCACCCTCCCTTTCTTTCTCCCTCTCCCAGAATCCAGCTCTTCCCACCAAAATGTAACAAGGAAAAGAAATTAACCTGTGTCATCCTGAGGCCCCAGACAAGCAGATCTTATTCTTGGTGTTCAGTGCTTTCATGGTTTTTGCTTTTCTTGGGGGATGACGGCTTGTCTTCCGGGGGTTCCTGGTGACTGGTTTCCCCCGATTCTTCATGATGACGCTTGATTTGGCTGCAACCAGGAATCTCTTCTATGTTCCCCAGGGTCGAGAAGAGGAGTAAACATGTGAAGAGGCTCAGCCCTATACAATCTCAGAGAACCTAGATATTTTGTTCCCCAGGTTCGGTTCCTTGAGGCCAGCGAGCATATCTACCAACCCTACTGTACTCTTCCAAGCATTTAGTACAGTGCTCTGCTCCCAGTAAGCACTCAATTCATGCCACTGATTGACTGTAAGCTCACTGTGGGCAGGGAACATATCGACCAACTCTATTAGTACAGTGCTCTGCACACAGAGTAAGTGATCAATAAATACCATTGATGATGATGGACGATGAAACCCACACCCCAGTCCACTCCCACAACTAAGTAGTGCTGACCCCAGATCTCACTGATCTCATTAGCACAGCTCGCTTCCTTCCCACCTATGAGCTCCTCATTCCTTCTACTCTCCAGAACCAAACTCCAAACATCTTGCCTTTCAGTCCTACCTGCGGCCACATTAGCAGCACTGCATTCACCACATTCCCATTCAGTACAGTGACTCTGAAGGAAAGAGCAAGCCTTGTGGGTCCCTTGAGATCCGCAAGAATTACACAGAATGAGGGTCCACTCCCTGTCGAAAGAGCCACAGAGGGGATTGTAGTAATTAGGCCCAACCACAGGCAGGGGTGGGGCTCCTGGGAGGATACTGGAGAAGCGGGCTAGAACTCGGTCTCTCCTTTTGACTGAAGGAGTGACAGACTCCGAGAGAGAAAGGGACTGGCCCAAAGCCACTTAATCGGTGATGGGACTGAAAATAGCGCCCAGGAATCCTGCCTCCTGGCCACCTGTGAGCTGCGTCGGGGAAAGGCCTTGGGTGCGGGGAGAGTCTAGCTCCGAGTGGTCAAGATCACTGCTGAAACTGAATTCCTCAAGGGCACGCAGGGGTTCAACTCTAGACACCATAAGCTTCCTACCCATCATCCGCAAAGTTGTTTCGGCCCCGGTCATAAAGGCAGATTTGAGAGTCACAGTGCTGGTATTGTTGATACAACCCTGAGAAAGCCCCAGGCTCAAGCTCCCAGGAGGCATCCCTGCAAAGAACGGCAAAGCGGTGCAGATGAAGCATGAGGCACGCAACTGGACAGCAGGAATCTCTTTCCTCCTGGACAGGAGCCAAGAAGTCCAGGGAAAAGAGCTGAGACTGAGACGCTAAATTTAGCAGCAGGAGCGGAAGGCAGGGGTTGCAGGGGGATTGATCAGTCCCTTCCCAGAATCCCCAAATCTCAGTCTCCTGAATTTCCCAGTAGAGTCTGCTCCCTATTCCAAGGACCCAGCCCTTCTGTTCCCCGGTTTGTTTTGGAATCGGGGGTTCTTGTTACCTGTCTGGAATATGTATTCCCATTCTTAGCATTTCCTCATGAAACTCTTCCCTATTGTTACACTGAGGACATTTGAAGAAATGCACTGCTGAAGAATGGGCATACTGCTGCAAGAGAAACAAGAGAAGAGGAACTGGTGAGGACTGGAGGGGGGGTGGGGGGAGTAACTTTTTATTTAGAGGGTGTGGGGTGAACTTGGGGGCTGCCTATCAACAGGTTAGGGTTTGCCCATGGCAGCAGTGGGAGAGTGATATGCCAGGTTGGCGGGGAGAGGGGTGACTTGCCCCCCCCCCGGGTAGCGGGTGGGTGTGTTGATGGTAGTACTGAGCAGGGAGGAGGTAGAGAGGGGGAACAGGGGGCCAGCTGGCTGCCAAAGAAGGGGACCACTCTCCTCTACGCCTGTTGGGGGGCGGGGGGGTCTTCAGCAGCTCCAGCTCACCCTGTAGTCCAGTGAGGATCATAGGAACCCCACAGGTTCCAGGCTAGGGGCTCAATCTCTGACCCCTTTTCAACCCCAAGGGACAAGGTAGGCTATCTTTAGCTACCCTTCCTGTGAAAGGGAGGAGGTGGAAATCCTCCAGAACAAAGATGACAGAAGGAGTCCATTAGAAGATTTGACTGGATCTAATCAATGGAGTTGGCCAGAGATGGGAGGACCTCAGTCACAGGCTCTGGCTGAGGGAGCAATTTGGGAAGGGAAGAAGTCCAAGATGACTAACTGCATCTGGACCCATCCTTCTAGACTGTGAGCCCGTTGTGGGCAGGGATTCTCTCTCTCTGTTGCTGAACTGTCCTTTCCAAGAGCTTGGTACAGTGCTCAATAAATGCGACTGAATGAATGCTCTGCTGCCTGGCAACTCTTCCGTCCACTGCCGGAGGGCCTAGGCCCCTTCTAGGGTCCGTGTCCATCTTAGGGGGTCTCTTGGGCTCATTGAGCCCTGGACACAGTTTTACTAACTCTGTAGTAGTGTTCATTCATTCATTCATTCAATAGTATTTATTGAGCGCTTACTATGTGCAGAGCACTGTACTAAGCGCTTGGAATGAACAAGTCGGTAACAGATAGAGACAGTCCCTGCCGTTTGACGGGCTTAAAGTCTAATCGGGGGAGACAAACAGACAAGAACAATGGCAATAAATAGAGTCAAGGGGAAGAACATCTCGTAAAAACAATGGCAACTAAATAGTGTTCCCTCCCAGGCACTTAGTACAGTGCTCTGCACACAGTAAGCATTTAATAAATACAATTGATTTGAGGAGCAAATAGGTGAAGAGAAGCAGTGTGGCTCAGTGGAAAGAGCACGGGCTTGGGAGTCAGAGGTCATGGGTTCAAATCCCGGATCTGCCATTTGTCAGCTTTGTGACTGTGGGCAAGTCACTTAACTTCTCTGTGCCTCAGTTACCTCATCTGTAAAATGGGGATTAAGACTGTGAGCCTCACGTGGGACAACCTGATTACCCTGTAAATCTACCCCAGCGCCTAGAACAGTGCTCTGCACATAATAAGCGCTTAACATATACCGACATTATTATTATTATTATTATTAAGAGGCTCAGCCCTGTGCAATCTCAGAGAACCCAGATATTTGATTTGATTGATTGGATGAGCACTGGGCTCATCCTAGAGAAAAAGTGCGGAAGTTCCTGGCCTCCTGCTGGTCCTCCAGACCGGAGATGACCCAAGACCATCCTGGTCTGGTCTTCCCACTGACAGCCCGGATCACAGTGGAGACACCGTGGCCTATCCCTAACTGGACTGCATTGCTGGGAGCCAAGCAGAAACCATGTCAGTCATCAAGAACCGAAAGAGAGAGCTGATGTTTGCTCAGGCATTCTTCTGGCCTCTTCCAGGGGTGCTCGGCTCTGGGTGATCTAGGGTCTTAGGCTCCGGGGACAGCCTGATGTAAATACAAGGGCCTCACCTGCATGCAATTGCGGTGATATATTGTGTGATTGCAACATGGACTCTGGATGAGATCAGTCTGCACAGAGAGATTTTCACAACATAAAATGCAATCTTCTACCCCTAGCGGTCCTGGTTGCATCACCTGGGCTGGACTATGTTTCTGGCAAAATGACCTGTTACAGAGGAAACAAATTTGATTTCTGACTTGGAACAAGGAAATCTTCTTAAAGAATACCTTATAATAAACTTATTACACAGACACATCCAAACCCTCAATGAACTCCCCAAGAAGAAGGCCAGTTCAAAGCAGCTGTACTCCTCTTTCAGTTCCTTCAGTTTCCTGCTGGGAAAGAGAGCTCTCCTGTCCTGAGGACCTCCCCCAGGCCTCCATTCCACAAATGAAGGCACCAGTTTTGTCCTGTATACTTGTTCAGGAATGCTGGCCAAGCAGAATTCAAGAGGGCAAGAAGGGGAGCTCTGAGTCTAAAGCCACTCAAGTGGCTTAAGGCCGGATAATGGGAAAAAAAGGGAGAAGCAGGCAAACAGATTGACTCGATTACAGAAGAACATAAAACGGGCCCTTTCTGAGCCAGGCCAAGGGGCCACCAGGGTAGAATTCTGTCCAGCAATTCTGGACAACAGAGGGCTTGGAGGAACCCATGTGAAGATCGCCTACCTTGATGTTCATCCCCAATGTTCAAGGATGTATTGTCTAACCTTCCTAACTTTTCCCCTCTATATCCCTAACATTCACACAGTAAAAGTCAATGATTTAAAGTAAGCTCTTTTTGAAACTTTTTGAAACTACTATTTTCAGCCTGCCCAATTTCACCAGCTCTGTGAGGTGGTTCCTTTGGGTTGCTGCGAAACTACCCCCGTCTCACGTCAATGGGTGACAACAATTCTTTCAGCCTACTCCCCACCCCACCCCACCCCCAGGATTCTGTGAACCAATACCATTGGTATTGACTGAGTACCGACTGTGTGCAGAACACTGTACGAAGCTCTTTAGATAATACAATACAATAGAGTAGGTAGACACGTTCCCTGCCCACAAGGAATTTAGGGATTAACATTGGGGAGACAGACCTGAAAATAAATTACCGACAGATACGGACATAAGTACCGCTCTGTCTTTCTTCACGGCAACCTGTCTCTAAACCCATTGTGGCAGAAAAGGAAATCTCATATGACAGGACTAACCTTCTCTAGAACTTACTTGTATTCTCCGAAGAACTGTGAGATGCATCCCCTTTCGCGGCCACAGGGAAGATGGAAACTTCTGCGGCATCTTTCATTCTGGCAGAAGATAGCCGCTCCCTTTTTTTTACAGATGAAGCATATCTACAAATGAGATGCAGTCGGGCCGTTTGCCCCCAAGAAAGAGAAGTAGATGATATTAAATTCTATATTGCAAAAGTACATTTCTCCAAAAGCTGTGCTGTCCCCAGTAAAATTAGCTTAATATCGCTCCCTTCCCAACTCTCCATTTGTGACCCCCAGCTTCAGGCGGGGGTCAGTAAGAGACAGAGAGATAGGGAAATCTATTAATTCTCAGAACCAAGCACCAAGAAGCCGGGGGGGAGGGGAGGGAGGGGAGGGGAGGTGTGTGAACAGATCAAGAGAGACAAATGGGCAGATTGAAATGGGCAGAGGATCCCGCTATCCATTCCAGCATCACTAACCTTCTTGGATGCGCGGGTTACCTCTTTTTTAATGTCCTCAGGTAAGAATCCATGGAATCCATTGTCATCTTCGCCCCTCTGTGGGAGCCCACTAGAGAGAATCTGGGAAGCAATGGAGCAGAGGCATCATAAACATCCAGGGATAACGAAAGTGTGAGGGTGAGAGGAAGAGGGGAAAGTAGGGAGAAAGGTATTAGTACAAAGCAGTAGCAGTAAATGGCATTTCTTAACTACTGTAGCTGGGGGCAAGGAGAGAAACTGAAAGGAAATGGGCAGCAGTTGTTGAGGAACAAAGGAGAGGAAGGGCATTACACTCACAAGGCAGAAATAGTGTAGGTTGAGATTGTCTTTCTGCATAAACTCTCCTAATTTTTCAGGGTCCCCAGCTTCTTGACGACATAGCCGGCAGACTGAAACAGAGACCGGAGTCAACCTAGTTATCACAACTGGTTCAGAGGGACGATTATCGACGAAAGGGAAAGTGGGAAAGCTTCATCCCTCAGAGCCCCCAAGATTAGGATGGGGCAGGGGAGGGAGAGAGCTGGGTCCACTTTACACTACTCGAAACGGTACTAAAGCTAGGCCCGCGTACTCACTCGGGCATGTTACCTAGATGGAGTAAGTGGTAACTTGTGGCTTTTAGTGGTTTTAATTGGGGTAGATGGTGCAGTCGTTTTCTTGTTTCTTATAAACTCAACCTCAAATTTTTCACACCACAATTTCTTACCTCTTCTGTGGATGGAAGAGGTAAGAACTACAGGGTGGTGGGATCTGGTGATACCAGGGCACTAGAAGTCAGGATGCCTGAAATCTCCTCAGGTTCTAGCTGACCGGAGGCCCGTCCTCCAACTTCCCTTCATTAGAAAGGGGATGCTCTAGACTGTGGGCTCTTTGTGGGCAGGGAACGTGTCTACCAACTTCTGGGATATTGGACTCTCCCAAGCACTTAGTACAGTGCTCTGCACCCAGTGAGTATGCAATAAATACCGTTGATTGATTGACAGATGTTGGGAGGACAGGAGGAATAACGTTTGTCGCTTTCTTAGAAAGGAGAACGAAGATGAAGGAGTTGGACTTTAGACAATGCTTCAAAACTCTTCACAGTAAATTATGCAGGAAAATTCTGGCTGGGACAACCCTGGTTTTTCAGGAATGGGGACTGAAATAGGAGTGGTCATTCTAGGTAGAGCACAAATGGCATCCTCTAATCCCTCACCAGGTGAAGGCAGTTGGGTCCACCAAGACATGGCTGGCTTCTGCAAAACAGAAAGAACAGAATAGCCCTTTGATATTTTTCCTTCTGCACTCCCTGGGAGCTGTAAGTCTGCACCTCCTCCTACTCTTCATCCTTCTCTCCCGTCTTCCACACACTATTTATAGCCTCATCCTTTCCCAATCTCATGGTCTCCCACAAGTCTCGACCACCTGCCGATAACAGGGCGAGAAGCAAGCTCCTCGATGGGAGATCCCACACCCGGGCTTTAGGTAGAATCCATTGTCGATTCTGCCCCTTCCAATCTCCCAACCCTGGAGCCTACTATCTCCATTCTCTGTGAGAAACGTAGATGGAGAAGGGAGAACATTTAGGAGAGATTAAAATGAGGTTAAAATGAGATTAAAAACAGAATCAAGGGGTCCTCACTTGTTTTGGTAAAATCATTCAAGAAGCTACAAGATACAGGGCATAGACCCATGAGAGAGGGGCCTCTTCTGACTCCCAAACCCTATTCCAGTTGGACACGACTAAATGGCCCTAGGGGAGCTGTTGAACTTCATTTTTCCTGAGTGCTCCGGCCACTGTATTGCAAGGAAACCCATAAGCTACTCACATTCATTAGGTTACCAGGTCATTTAAATCCATTACATGCAATCCACAAGGTTCTGAGGTGTCATCGTTTTCCAGTTATTCTCCAAGCATTATTCCTGTGAACCAAAAGAAGGATCCCCTAAAGGCAAATTCAGACTTTTTGCGATGGGGGGGGGGGGGGGAGGGTGGGCAACGGGTGCCGCACCGCTTTCACGTTCTGAAATGATCACTCAACAGTAGAAAACAACCTCCCACCCCTTTTGTGGAACGGCCTGGTTCCTGGTCTAACATGATGCAATCCCTCAGCATGACATTAAACCACAGAGAAGGCCTGGATTCACTGGCATGCCCTACGGTTCCTTCTGGCATCATGCTTGTCTACTACAGTGTGCTCACACCACTCCTGTGTTCACCAGTGGAAATCTGTGTATATTATCTATAATTCTATTTATTCATATTGATGCTCCTGATGCCTGTTTACTTGTTTTGATGTATGTCTCCCCCCTTCTAGACTGTGGGGCCCTTGTAGGCAGGGACTGGCATGGACTGCACAAGTTTCTACCAAAAAAACCCAAAAAACAAAACTCCCCACTTGACCCACTATCACTAGTTTGTGCCCCTTTCTCTCCTCCGACGTGACACTCTCCAAACCTCACCAGAGGCTTCCCTCTTCATCATCATCAATGGTACTTGAGTGCTTACTATGTGTAGAGCACTGTACTAAACCCTTGAACTTGACTCTAAAACAATGATAATAATGGTATTTGTAAAGTGCTTACTATGTGCCGAGCACTGTACTAAGCACTGGGGTGGATACAAGCAAATCGGGTTGGACACAGCCCCAGTCCCGCATAGAGCTCACAGTCTCAATCCCCATTTTGCAGATGAGGTAACTGAGGCACAGAGAAGTGAGGTGACCCGCCCAAGGCCACACAACAGACAAGTAGCAGAGAGCAGACAAGTCCCAAGCCTCCTTGAAAGTTACGACCGCTTCTTCTAGGCACACTCTTCAACCCTTTCTTGTTTTTAAATGGCATTTATTGAGCACTCACTGGATGCGAAGCACTGGGGTAGACCCAATACAATCATATCACACACGGTCTCTGTCCTGCATGGGGCTCACACTAGAAGAGGGAGGGAGAGTAGGTGTCATATCCCTACTTTACAAATGAGGGAACTGAGGATCAGCGGGGTTCAGGTGACACAACAGGCCAGAGGTGGAGCTGGATCTCCCATCTCCTCAGATTCACCCCTTCCTCCCCATCCAGATGGGCATCGCCCTGGTCTAGGCACGCATCACAACCTGGATAGATTATAATACAGCTTCTCCCTTCTCCAAGGCCATACTTCAGGGTGTTGCTGATTCTCTCGGAAATGTCATTCTAAGCGCAACTCTCAACTCCTTCAAAATCTTCCATGGCTACTCAGTCACCTGCGACAGAAACTCCAGACCTTCAACTTTAAGAGATTCCATCGGCTCTCTCTCCCTCTTACCTATCCCCCTCTCTTCTCCCACCACACCTCATCTCGCACTCATTCTTCCCAAGCTAACCTTCTGGCTGTGTTTCTTTCTCATGTCCTTCCTCCTGTCTGGAATACCCTCCCCATCGGTCCTCCCTCGCCCACCTCCTCCAGCAGGACTTCCACGACTAAACTCTGCTTTGATACGCCTGAGTACTTACACAGGTTGAGCGGATTACGGAAGGATAAATGAGAGCAAAATACTTTGCTAGCAATAGCTGCAGTGTTTGTGCACGGCCTGTGTCCCTGAGTCTCCCTCCCCGGTAGACTATAAGCCTCCTGGGGACAGAGTCTACGGCTCTTAACTGTACCCTGCCTAGTTGACGGCCCCGGCCGCTGAGGATAACGCTGAAGACGGAGTGAGTGATAGGTGAAAGTGAAAGGCGAGCCTCCGTCCCATCGCTTTCAGTTGGCATGCGGAGATGCTTCTAGAGACCAAGGTACACGGTGCCCAGCCACGGGCCTGGGAGTCAGAAGGGCCTGGGTTCTGATCCCTGATTCGACACTAATCTGCTGTATGACCTGGGGCAGGTCACTTCCCTTCTCTGTGCCTCAGTTGCCTCATCTGTAAAACGGAGATTCATTCATTCAATGGTATTTATTGAGCTCCTACTGTGTGCAGAGCACCATACTAAGAGCTCGGAAAGTACAATTCGGCAACAGATAGAGACAATTCCTACCCAACAACAGGATTAAGAATGCAAACCCCACGTGGGGCCTGGACTGTGTCCAATGTTGTATCTATCCTGGCGCTTAGTAGAGTGCCTGGCACATAGTAAATATCATAAAAAAATTAACAAACCATACACGTTTGGGCTCACACTGCCGTGCAGCACTTCAAAACTGCCTTTCTTCTAGCCCTTGCTCTTTGTCGCATTTGTCCTCCCCAAACTGAAGCGCTGGATGGCAATTCTGATGCCAGAAGAATCTCTCTCATGCCTTAAGTGCCCGAGCACTTACATCAATCTAATCAATCCACAGTACTTATTGAACGTCTGCTGCATGCAGAGCAACAGAGCACGTTTGGAGGTTGGCCTTCGGTCCAGCTCCATACCTTTCCTTCTGGCTGTCTCTCCAGAGTTTCAAATGCTAAGCTTTCCATAAAAGGTGGCCTCAGGCATCCTTTTATGCTTCATCCATATCAGATGACCCTGGCGTGGCTGAACCTCATATTGCAACGCTGCGGGACCTCAATAAATAGCCTCGAATGACTGATCGAAAGAAACCTGAAATCGTCTAGGAATCTTCCATGATTCTCAGATAACCAAAACTCAAGGTAAGGGCTCTTTTAGACTGGTGCAATCAGTTTTAAAATGACTAGAAACAGAGCTCCCTGATTCTTGCAAAGAAACACCAAGTCTGAACGATATAGCGGAGAAGCTGTAGAGTTTAGCAGCATTACCCTTCGTTCTCCGTCACATGTACAGAACCGCTTCTTCCTACACCAAATCTATTTGCCACAACTTACGGATCATTTTGTACCAGAAAAGACTTGTGTTGTGCCAAGAAGAGCCCTTAATTCTTCCATCATGTGCTGTTCAAACTGTGCAAGAAAAAAACATGCCACAGCAGAACTGGGTGTACCGGAAGTCTGATTTACAACACAACCAGTTCCTGAAAATGCCAAGTCGGAACCAATTTCCCCAGAGGAACGATGTTATACATCGGGACTGGTTTCCGCACCAAGCCAGGCCACCCTATTTTATTGAAATTCCCCAGAATTGTGTACTCACTCATTTATGGATGGGTCCTATCGCCAGACGAGTATTTTGTATTGCAAGTAGCAATCACATGGACATAAAAATCCCAAGGTTAAAAGTAGAGCACATAGAGAATTCTAGAACAATACTGTGTCACCCTAGTGTTGATCCAGTGGAAAGCAAATAGCTCTAGCAGACGACCCAGCTTTGCCCACTAGGGTCATAGTCATCGGAGAGCCACCTCGGATGTTCTGCAAGATGGCCAGGCCCAGTAGAAATTCTGAAAGACAGTTGGCTAAAATAAAGGGCAAAGACTGACCGCAGCAGCTACCAGGGCAACTGCCCAGTTAAGCGAGGCTCTCCGACACAGCAGCGGCACTATGCTGCGGTCACTTTAGCCTGAAATAGGCCCCGTACGCAGCCCTCTGCCCACACTCTGCATAAGCTCGCCGGGCACACTCCTTGCCCCGGTGGGACTCTGACACTCTGGGAGGGAAGAGTGTGAGCAGCGCTGTGCAAACCGCTAGCGCCAGGGTCCATTTCTTCGCACAGGCGCCCCTTCTGAAATCTCAGGCCTGAAGCTTATCCGATGTTCCCGAAGGGAGAAGCCATCATCTCCGCCTCAACCGACAAATGGGTCTAAAACACATAGAGAAATTAAAAAATTAAAAAGCAAACTCCTGGGTGAATCTGATCTGGTGAGACTCCCAGGGAACTGTGAGGTGATTTGGCGGGGCTATCTGAAAGATGACCAGGTTGGACATGGTCCCCGACCCAGGTGGGCCTGACAGCCTGAAGAGGAGGAGGGAGATGAGGAAACGGAGGTACGGACAAGTTCCAGGCCCGGGTTCTCTCCTCTCTGAAAAGGTCTTCTCACCATAATCATCAGTGGTACTTTTTAGAGCGCTGTGTGCATAGCGCTGTACTAAGCGCTTGCATGAGTCTTGTCTGCATTTGGCAGGAGCCGCTTCCACCTCTCTCCTCGGCCCGCGGCCAGCAAGGAAGGGATTGGAGGGGAAAGAAGAGACAAGAGCAGCCATCCCTTGGGTGGTGATGGGAGTGAGGCAGGGAGAAAGGAGAGGAGGAGAAGGAGGGAATTGCATCATAATTACCACAGCTGGGCTGTCCTTGCTCCTCCTCCATCCCGCCCTGATCCAGGGGAGAGGAAGGAGTCAGAGGGCCGAGCATGGGGAAAGAGAACAGAACAGCTGTTAATGGGGAAGGGCCCAAGTAATGTAATGCAATCATTCATTCATTCAATCGTATTTATTGAGCGCTTATTATGCACAGAGCACTGTACTAAGCGCTTGGAAAGTACAGTTCAGCAACAAATAGAGACAATCCCTGCCCACAACGGGCTCACAGTCTAGAAGGGGGCAGACAGGCATCAAAATAAGTAAACAGGCCCCAATAGCATCAGTATAAAGAGAATTATAGATATATACATACAACATTAACACAAATAAATAGAATGATAAACATGGGGTGGGGGGCTAGAGCAGAGGGAAGGAGTCAGGGCGACGGGGAGGGGTGGGGGAGCAGAGGAAAAGGGGGGCTCAGTCTGGGAAGGCCTCCTGGAGGAGGTGAGCCCAGGGTGTTTCAGGCAGAGGGGAAAGGCTGCCCCTCAGTGTAACACATACCTTAGGGGCCTGGTGGCATAAAAGTCAGATCCAATGCCCTAAACTTGAAATGGTATCAAATTCAGTGATTTTGGAAGGGGGGTTGTGAAAACTCAGACAAGGGAATGCAAGGATTTCTTATATCTGATAGTCCTAAAACAAGCCTATGCAAAGTGTTGCGGGAACCTCTGATTGAAGAAAAATAATAATAATGGAATTTGTTAAGCGCTTACTTCGTACCAGGCGCTGTACTAGGCACCGGGGTGGTTACAGACAAAGCAGGTAGGACGCAGTCCCTTGTCCCAGGAGGGGCTCACAATCTCAATCCCCATTTTACAGATGAGGGAACCGAGGCCCGGAGAAGTCAAGTGACTTGCCCATGGTCAGACAGCATACAAATGGAAAAGTCAGGATTAGAACCCATGACCTTCTGACTCCCGGGCCCACGCTCCATCCACTGCGCCACGATGATACCTGCTAATAATAGTAATGGCAAAATTTGTTAAGCACTTACCAGGTACCAATTACTGTACTAAGTGGTGGGGTAGATAAAAAATAATCAGGTGGGACCCAGTCTCAAGTGGGGCTGACAGTCTAAGGAGGAGGAAGATGAAGAAACAGAGGCACAGAGAAGCTCCAGGCCTGGGTTCTTTCCACTTGGCTACACTGCTTCTGGACAGAAAATTCTGAACTCCAAATTCTTGACCACTTCAAGCCTGGCCATACATACGTAGTCGTTCCTCATAGAGAAAAGACTATCACTAATACGGGTAGGCAAACAGAATCACAGGATGGTACACGTTTTCAATGACATTCGAACAGGTAGACTCTCCTGTTCAAGTCCTGACAAGTCCCAGTTAGGTCCGTGAAACTGGTTCCATGAAAACAGTGTCACGTGAAAGGGTGCTAAATGAAATATAATTTTCCAGGGAAAGGAATAATGCAAACCACTTTTATTATGTTCCCGATATCCAAAAATGTGACCAAAACAAGAGAAATACATATTGAGCACTTAAAAAAATCACATCTGTTAACACTTTAATTTAAACTTACATGATCAGAGAGCAGTGCAGTTAGGTACTAATAAAAGATAACTAAACAATCAAATGCGAATACACAGTCACAAAAAAGCAGAATTTTCCTCACCAAAAGCTTTGCACAGGTTGACTTAGTGATAACCCAAGTCCAGACACTCGAGCACAATTCAACCACTCTGGATGTTTGCTACCTGCAGCCCCTGACGTTCTCAGAGTCACAACCCCGGCAAGTGTCTGTGATTACGTGACAGTCTTTCTAGTAAAAACTCACTGCAGTCATTCCCCCATTTTAGTGATTTTGCATTGACGTTTTACCTCTGCAGAGCACTATGTGGCATTATTTGAAATGAGAGGTCACAGTATACTTCACTGTGAGAGGTAAAAACGTCATTGCAAAATGTGTTTTGGGCTTCTGAAATCCCAGCTCTCAAAACACCTCATCCACAGCTCACCCTAGGAGCATCAAGTCGGAGCTCTATAAAGAAGTGTAACACTGGTATATTGTGGGGGGAAAAAGAAAGTCACCCAAGCCGGGGGAATGACTGCAGGGAGTTTTTACTAGCAAATCTTTTCAAAACAGTTACCGTGGGACTTTCTTAGATTCCCCCAGGGGAAAACGTGTGGTGGAAAGTGCCAATTTACCAGGAAAGGAGCAAAATCCTTCAGTCGAGCAATGCTACTTGTTAAACGTTTACTGCGGGTAGAGAATGGAACTAAGTGCTTGAGAGAGTAGACTAGAGTCAGTAAACATGATTCCTGACCTCAAGAGGGCTTACAATCTAGTCCAGGAGACACATATTACAATAAATTACAGGCAAGGGAAGCAACAAATTGCTACAGTGGCAGCTGCAAAAGAACATTTAGCTTTACTAGAACAACCAAACCAAACACTGGTTTCATCTCAACTCTGAAGCCCCAAACCATCTCCTGGTAAACGTCTGCCAGACAAAACTTTTTTGTCTGGTGATTATCTGGCAGACGAATACTTAGGATCGGACCCGCTGGATCTCGTGAAAAAGATAAAATTCCCCTTAAGCAAATTATTTGCAAAATGCTTTCCGGCGTAGACCCCATCTGAGTTTCCTACCCCTGCTCTACCTGCTACCCGCATGGCGACACTGGAAAATAAAATGTATTTTTCATCACGCCATCGATAGATTAGAAGATGTCCGACATGTGACGTATTCGGTTGTAGAGAGATCCCACTTCTCCACCTGACCTCCACTCAGCCGCTGGGAAGGCTAGTGCCTTTAACAGTCATTCAAGGTATTTACTAAGCACTCACTGTGTGCAGAGTGCTTGGGAAATAATAATAATGTTGGTATTTGTTAAGCGCTTACTATGTGCCGAGCACTGTTCTAAGCGCTGGGGTAGATACAGGGTAATCAGGTTGTCCCACGTGAGGCTCACAGTCTTAATCCCCATTTTCCAGCTGAGGTAACTGAGGCACAGAGAAGTGAAGTGACTTGCCCACAGTCACACAGCTGACAAGTGGGAAAGCGCAGTCCAGTGATAAACGGTGACATGCCCTGCCCAGTCCAAGCTCACAATCTGGGGCGGGGGATGGACGGAGAAGGCTGAGCTTTACTGGAAGAGATGTTTTCCCCCTCCTGCAGTCGATCAACGGCATCGATCGAGCACCTACTGTGCGCACAGCACCGTACTGAGCGCTTGGGAGGGGACGATGCAACGGAGTTGGCAGACCACTGTCCGATCCGACTGCTCCATTCAATAGTATTTTTTTTTTATTCGTTAAGCACTTACTATGTGCCAAGCACTGTTCTAATTGCTGGGGTAGATACAGGGTAGTCAGGTTGCCCCACATGAGGCTCACAGTCTTCATTCCCAGTTTACAGATGTGGTAACTGAGGCACCGAGAAGTGAAGTGACCTGCCCAAAGTCACACAGCTGACAAGTGGGGGAGCAGGGATTAGAACCCATGACCTCTGACTCCCAAGCCCTTTCCACTGAGCCACGCTGCTTCTCTACTGAGCGCCTACTGTGCGCAGAGCACCGTACTGAGCGCTGGGCAAGTACCGACGATAAAGAGGGGCGTTCCCTGCCCCCAACGAGCTCACAGCCTTAGACACTCGGCCCGGGTGGAGAAAGGAACAAGCCGACAGCCCCTGCTTCTGGGGACGGCCAACCACGGGGCCTCCAAGTTGGCTAGAGGCCAGTCTGGGAGAGAGGTGAGCGGGGACGCCCCCCTCCCCGGCCCGCGTCACAATGGAGTCGGGAGGGGAAATTTGGTCCAGGACGAGGCAGTGACTCTGGGCCCAAACGGCCGCGCGACCCGGCAAGGTTCCCTGAATCGATCCCTTCACTCGATCGTATTTATAATGATAATAATGTTGGTATCTGTTAAGCGCTTACTAGGTGCCAAGCACCGTTCTAAGCGCTAGACGGTCATCAGGTCGTCTCCCGTGGGGCTCCCAGTCTTCATCCCTATTTTCCGGATGAGGTGACCGAGGCCCAGAGAAGTCAAATGACTCGCCCTAAGGAGGGTGACTTCCCAGTGGCCGAGCCGGGATGAGAACCCACGACCTCTGATTGCCAAGCCCGGGCTCCTTCCAGCGAGCCGGCGCTTAGAACGCGCCACCGGGCGGGGGCGATGCCCGCCCGCCGCCCGCCCCCCTCCCCCCGCCAACTCCGGCCGTTCGTCCCTCCCCTCGCCCGCCGCCGGGCCTTCCTGCGGCTTCGGGCGCCGCCCCCAGGAGGAGCGCGGCCCGGGGGAGGGGTGGCTTACAGCGCCGAGCCCGATGGTTAGGTCGTCTGGGCGGTTGGTAAAGCACGGCTCGCGACGGCTCCTTCCCGCGATTTGAGCCGCGGTGGGCTGCTGGATCCAGGGGAGCGGGAGAGGCCGGGAGGGGCCGGGAGGGGCCGGGAGGGGCCGGGAGGGACCGGGAGGGACCGGGAGAGGCCGGGAGGGGCCGGGAGGGGCCGGGGGTGGAGGGGCCGGCCGCGCGCGCGCGCCTCCCGTACTGCCTCTCCGGGGCGCTGCCGCGCTCTGCGCCGCCGGGGGGCGGGAACGGCCTTTGATGACGTCGGCGGCGGGGCGCCTGACGTCATCGCCGGCCCGAGGGGCGGGGCGGAGCGGCGCGGAGGGAGCCCAGCGGCGGCCGAGAAGGCGGACGCGAAGTGGCCCACGACCACCGTCGCCGCCGCCCGGACATGGCGCAGAGGCCCGGCCCCGGGGGAAGATGAATAAAGGGTGGCTGGAGCTGGAGAGCGACCCAGGTGGGAACGAGGACCATGCAGTTGGGAACGGCGGGGGCGGGAAGAGGGAAGGGTGCGGAGCGACGGGGGCGGGGGAGATGTCACAGGCGGACAAAGATGGCGGGGGGGGGGGGGGGGCCTCGGCGTCGCTGGAAAGCCCTGGGCGGGGCGGAGGATAATTGGGGCCTTTATTTCCAATTATTATCAATGCCCCCATATCCGGGGACGGGGCGAAGGGCGTTGTCGGATAATGGAGAAATATGCAGCGATGGTGAGGCCGGTGTGCTGAAGCGCTGACTCTTTCTTGGTAAAGAGCGACGAATACGTGGCTCGAGGGCTCTGTGGGAGGAGCGCCTGTGGAGGAGAAAAAAAAAAAACCTGATTTTTTTTTTCCCCTCCTCCCCTTCCCCCCGGATCGGAGACACGGCTCTCCAGCTCGCTCTCGAAACCAACTCAGCCCTCTCCCTCTCTTTCCATACAGGTCTCTTCACCCTCTTGGTGGAGGATTTCGGTAAGAATACGTTTCTTGGTTTGTTGAGGCCCCCGTTTTCTTTAGGCGTGCATCGTCGCACCGATACTGACCCCTCTTTCCCCTTTCGCAGGTGTTAGAGGGGTGCAGGTTGAGGAGATCTATGATCTTCAGAGCAAATGCCAGGGGTGAGTGACTTCCCCGTGTGCTTTAGGGGGAGAAAAAGACTTCAGCCCCTTTAGGTGCTTTCAGAAATGTGGAAAGCCTCCCAGGCCAAACCTTGTAAGCCCCAGGGGTCCGTCAGGTTATATCAGACCTTAGTAAGCCTCACGGCCCGAGTGGAAAGAGGCCGGGCCCGGAGGTTAGAGGACCTGGGTTTGAATCCTGGCACTGCCACTCGCCGGCTCTGTCGAATCACTTCGCTGTGCCTCAGTCTCCTCATCTGTAAAATGGGGATTTGACTAGATCGCGAGCCCCATGTGGAACGGGGACTGTGTGTCCAACCTGATTCACTTGCATCTACCCCGGCATGTAATAAGCACTCGACGAACACCTTAAAGGAGGAGGGGGAAAAAAAATCTATTCTGAAGACACCATCCTAGGTGGCCTTTTTTTTTGCATTTGGGAAAGCTAAAACCGCGCCTTTCTGTTTCCCGTAACATTCCGGCATCCTCTGCCCATGAAAGCATGAACCCCTCTGGGTGTGGACTTGCTTCGCCCCACGCCGTTGTTGAAGAAGGACAGGACGGATGTTGGAATCTGCAAATTTACATAAGTAATATTCATCCCCACAGGTGGTGGGGTGAATAGGGGAGAGAGGGAAGAAAGGTATTTATTGAATCCTCTCTGTCTGCAGACACTACACTAAACACTTGGGAGAGCACAATCCAGTAGTTAGTACTATAGCGTAGTCTAAAGGAACTTCTCTTCAGCAGAGGCCAGAGTGAAGTCAACAGAGATGGTCACTTGGTTTGGGCGTGTCTGGTCAACACTGTTCAGCCGTGGAGATAAACCTGGCTCCTGGCCTAACCGCTGTCTCCCTAATGTCTTAAAGAAGGCTGTGTGTTGAGAACTGTAGAAAAAAAAATTAGACATTTCAGCTAATGGGGAATGGACTGTTGATTTGCATGAAAACACAGCGTCTCGAAATCTTGCACCCTCAAGGAAATACCAACATCGAGGCACTGGGGATCAGGCTTGATTCTTTAACCATTGGTGGACAAAGCACAGCCTTTGAGCGCCACTGCAGAAGCCGTTAGAATGAGCGATGGAGAAGTGTGTTGTGTGCTCATCACTGGGGCTGCACAGAGGCTGCTAGGTTATTTGTAATAACAATAATAATAATGGCATTTGTTAAGCATTTACTATGTACCCCATTGACCATAGGTAGGCACCGTCCTAAGCACTGGAGAAGATGCAAGGTAATCAGGTTGGACACAGTCCATGTCCCACAGTCAATCACAGTCAATGGGGCCCACAGTCAATCCCCATTTTCCAGATGAGGTAACTGAGGCCCCGAGAGAAGTGAAATGACTTGCCCAAGGTCACCCAGCCGACACGTGGCAGAGCCGGGATTAGAACCCACATCCTCTGACTCCCCATCCCGTGCTCTTGCCACTAAACCATGCTCTTTTCCTAAGATCTATAATCCCCAAGATACTAGATTACTACCACCGCCACTGGCCACTGTGGCACAGAAGCTCATTTTCTCCCCAACCCTGATGCAGCAATACAGGTGGGATAGGATAAGTGGTTGGATGAATGGGGTAGCAGTTTGGAGGGAAAGGATAGAGCCGATTTTAACAGTGTCGTGAAGGTTGAACCGACGGGATTTGGTGACAGGTTGAGCATATAGGTTGGATGAGAGAAGTGCCATGGATACAGCCAAAGTCACAGGCTTGTGAGACGGGAAGGATGATGGTAGTGTCTACAGTGACAGGAGAGTAAGGGGGAGGGCAGGGCTTGGGTGGGACGATAAAGGAGTTTTGGGGAATGAAGACAGAGCTTGTCGGGACCCAGAGATGTCAACAGGGCGAGAGTCCTACTTCCCCACCGAGCAACCTGTCACTTCTGTGCTAGTCCAGGGCTGACTGGAACATTGATCTAACCCAGAAGTGGCATTTCTTGAATTCAGGAACCTCCGTAATAAAAGGTCGGAAGGGCTGGGAGGAGTGGATAGGTCTTAAACTGAGACCTCCAGTAAGCTCCGCTAAGGAAGAAACTTTCCTCTTGCCGAAATCACCGGAGCACATCCTTTCACAGCTCTGCCCATGGCCATTAATTCTGCTTGCATAGATCCACTTCCATCCCAACATGAGGGTGACACAAAACAAGATTGGGAGCACTGAGCAGTCAGCCTTATTGGAGGACTCGCTCCCTCTAGACTGGATGCTTGTTGAGAGCAGGGAATATCTCTGCTTCTTGTTCTGTCGTACTCTCCCAAACGCTTAGGTCAGTGCTTTGCACACAGTAAGTGCTCAGTAAATACGACTGACTCACTCACCCGTGAGGGGTCTGTTTCGTCATCCCATTCCCTGCTCTGGTGCTCCCCTGAGACCTTGGAAGCAGCCAACTAAGCGAGAGGGCGTGTTGACTTGGGTTATTTGGACAGGGTCTAAACACAATCCCTGGTTGTGTGTGCTTCCCCCACCACATCAGTTATGTGGTCAGAGGGCTTTTTTTGAAAAACAGGTTGTGGTATCCGGCAGTCCTATGGATGGGCATTGACCGGCGCCGCCGCTGGGGGTGACAGCCCTCCAGCGTCCGCCCGCTGACATGCCTTGCCCGTGCTCTTTTCCTCCCCTCCCCACCTGACCCGCCCCAGCCCCGTGTATGGGTTCATCTTCCTCTTCAAATGGATCGAGGAACGCCGGTCTCGCCGCAAAGTCTCCACCCTGGTGGACGAGACTTCAGTGATCGATGATGACATTGTGAATAACATGTTCTTTGCCCATCAGGTGAGCAGGTCTAGTCGTCGTACAGAGAGGGCCCTCTCTGACGATGAGGGCCCCGACCGGCCATTGGAGAACTTTTGGCCGGCTCTTCCATTTGGGGAGAGGTAGCAGGGTGGGAACTCTATGGAGGAATGGGGGTGGCTTTGAGCAGCAATCCCGTGAGCTCTGGGCATTCACATCTTTGTCCACAAACAGAAACTCTTGGGGCACCAAGAGAGCATGCGGGTCTAACTGACTTGATCAGTCAGCTCTCTGAGATCGGGACAGGCTGGACTAGTGGCTTGGGTTTGTGTGGGCCCTGCTGCTGTTTAGTTTGTGGTAGCCTCTGGGGTAGGTGTGACTGACTGTTCTTGACCCTATAGCTGATCCCCAACTCTTGTGCTACTCATGCCTTGCTGAGCGTCCTGCTAAATTGCAGCAATGTGGACCTGGGGCCAACGCTGAGCCGCATGAAAGACTTCACCAAGGGATTCAGCCCTGAGGTAGGGGAGAGCTCCTGAGCCCCTGAGGCCATTTCCCCCCTTCTCTGGACACCCAGACCATCCTTTGCCAAAGGATGCCAGAGGTGTTTGGCAGAGAGGGCTCCGGCCAGTGGCTTGCCTGCTTGTGGGGAGGAGGAGTGGAGAGCGCGCTTGCCTTTAGAGACTTCTCTCTTCATACTTTTACTCGGGTCTTAAACTCCTTACAAGGGGCCTATCCTAAATCTGCTTTTCTCCAACAATGTGGCTACTGGCACAGGCCACCTTGGAACCCCAAAATAACCTCCTTCTCTGTTTCAGAGCAAAGGATATGCAATTGGAAATGCTCCTGAACTGGCCAAAGCACATAACAGCCATGCAAGGTATGAACAGATGCCAGGACTTTCCCAGATTAGATGCGGGGGTGGGTCCCTAGTGATGTTTTGGGATCCTAAATTAAATGGGGTGGGGAGAGGCCAGTTGGCTGGAACAGGAGGATCTCCATCATCAGTCCTCGGTCCTCCTCAGGCCTGAACCACGTCACCTGCCTGAGAAACAGAATGGAATCAGCGCTGTACGAACCATGGAGGCCTTCCACTTCGTCAGCTATGTCCCCATCAAGGGGCGGCTTTTTGAACTGGATGGACTGAAGGTGTACCCCATTGACCATGGTAGGCATTCTAATAACCCCATCTTTTGCTCCCTGCTGCAATCTCCATGGCTCCTTACTCTTGGCCTGCGCAGGAGGGTGGTGAAAACCCGAGCGCCCCCCCCCCAACCCCCCCCCACACACACATATACATTTCTGGGGTTCCACCTTTTACTTGTTTCTTGGACTTCCTCAGGGCCTTGGGGTGAAGATGAAGAGTGGACAGACAAAGCCAGGAGAGTCATCATGGAACGAATTGGCCTAGCCACAGCAGGGTAAGTAGGAAGAAAAAGATGAGCAGAAGATAGTTGTGGGTGGGAACAATCCCTTACCTCGAAGCACCGTTTCTCTAACGGGGGAATGGCAAACCAATGTAGGGTGGGAAGGAGTTGGGCTCTGTTAACACCCACTGAAACAGGAGGTGACTTTTTTTGTCATAATTCAACACGTGGCTCACCTCGGTAGGTTCGACTCCTAGAGATAAGGCAGCAGAGGTTTGTGTGTGCCTTCTGGTTTGTTCCAGGAGTCCAAGTGACTGGTAGCTGATTTCCGGGAGAATCAGTAGCTTTGCCTTCCCCACCCTGCCGCTTGCCTGCTTGCGGGTAGGGCGGACTTCCCTCTTCTGCAGGCCACCAAGACCGGTAGCATTTAGCTCTGGCTGGGGGTTGAGGAAACAGTCGCTCTTGTCATTTAGGGAGACTTTGTGTCAATGGCAGGACTGCTCGATCTTTGTATCTTGCTTGGCCTTGAACGTCTAGCGGGAGGTCAGGCCCTGGCATTGGGCTTGCCTCAGTCAATCAATGGTGTTGATCGATTAAGTGCTTGCTGTGAGCAAAGCACGGTACTCAGCGCTTGGGGGAGTACAGTACAACAGAGTTCGTGGACCTGTCCCTTGCCCTGAAGGAGCTTATGGTCCAGAGGGGGAGACGGATATTAAATTATGCAGTTGTACCTAAGGACTGTGGGGCTGAGGGTGGGGTAGATAGCAAATGCTTAAAGGGTGCAGATCCAAATGCACAGGTGACACACAAGGGAGAGGTGGTAGGGGAAATAAGCTGTTTTCCTTCCCTTGGGGACACTAAGCTCACCAAGGGAAGGCCTCTTGGAGAAGACGTGATTTTAAGAGAGTTTTGAAGGTAGGGAGGGTCATGTTCTGTCATATAGGAAGGAGGAGGGAGTTCCAGGCCAGAGGAAGACATGGGTTAGGGCTCATTGGTGAGCTAGACGAGATCAAGGTACAGTGAGTAGCTCGGTATTAGAGGAGGGAAGTGCTTGGGCTGGGCTGTAGTAGATCAGTGAGGTGAGGTAGGGAGGGGTGAGCTGATTGAGTGCTTTAAGGACTTTCTGCTTGTTGTGAAGAGCCAGGAGGCTGGGAGGTCAGTAAGGAGGCTGATGGAGTAGTTGAGACAAGATATAAATTCCTCATCCGGAATCCCGCTGAAACCCAGAAGTTCCTACTGAAACTGATTCAGGAACAAGATCTGACCTGCACATGTGGCTGAGAACCCTCCAGGCTAGCTTCTTGGAGCATGTGCTCTTTGGGAACGTCCTCCCTTTGGGTTTAGGAGAGGGGAAGAGTGCTCCGGGTTCATGTGGCTGGGGGATCTTTCCACAGAGAGCCGTATCACGACATCCGCTTTAACTTGATGGCGGTGGTGCCTGACCGCAGGATGAAGTATGAGTCCAAGCTGCATGTCCTGAAGATGAATAGACAGACAGTGCTGGAGGCCCTGCAACAGGTAATGAATCCATCAGTCGGTGGTATTCATTGAGCATCTGTGTGCAAAGCATTGGACTAAGCACTTGGGAAAGGACAATACAATTGAATTGTCAGACAAGATCCCTTGCCTGTAAAGAGCTTACCGTCTACAGGGAGCCCCAGCTCAGGAGGCCTAGCCTGGCCTGTTTAAAGGAGTACAATTTGCTGTCTTCCTTCCCTTAGGGACATTAAGCTCACCAGGGGCAGAGTGTGTGTGTGTGGCACGCGCTTTCCTTTGCCTTCCTCTTGCCACTTGAGCATCTCCCTTTCTTGGAGATCTAGGAATAATGCCCCGTACTGCTCGTTTTTCTCCCAGTAGCACTCCCATTATCCCTCACCCATCTTCCTGGTAGATTTTCCATTGTGGCACAGTATTATGTTCCACTCACATATTTGATGTGTGCACAGAGGTGAAGGAGAAAGTGGACGGAGGGGACCCATCAGCCAGTTATTCGGTCATCCCTAGGGGTGTCGATTTGTGTGGTGATGCCGAAGCCTTTTGAGAAGTTGAATTTCATCTTATGAGGCTTAACTTCATGTCCCAAGTTTTTCCATGGCAAATGGGCAAATGGTCTTGTGGAGAAGAAAAAGCTTCCCCCCCATCTCTCCCTAACATCACCCGAGGCTTTCATCTCCGAGGCATGCATATGTGGCTCCTCCTTCATTTTTCCTTCACTTGCTGTCTTTTCGTCATTTCCGCGCTCATGAGCACCTTCCCCAGAAATTGAGCAAATCAGAGGGGAAAGGAAAACTCAAACTCCAGTTTTGTCATTTGCGAAGGTTTGGTCAAGGAGGTCGGAACGGATGGCTAAAATTAATTCCACGGATTAGGGTGGATTTCATTTCCTTGAGCTTTCTGCCCTTCTGTCATGAATAATTGAGATCCGGCTCAACTGTCTGCCGGGCCCAACTTCCAGGAAGAATCGGCTAAAAAGCGAGCGCCTCCAGCCAGTGATTCATCATCATCCACTCCCTTCTAGGACGGGCATGAGAGGTGGACTGGGGTCATTTTTCGGGCTAATTTTTTGATGACCTAACCCCCGCTCGGGTGCTTTCTTTTTCAAGTTAATCCGTGTAACCCAACCAGAGCTAATTCAGACCCAAAAGTCCCAAGAGGCTCAGGCCCCCGAAGATCCAAAACCAGGCAGCAGCAAGGCCCCGGCAGTGCTTGATGCGAACAGGACTCACCTGGCTTCTGAGGGCTCTCACGCTGGTAAGAGACTGGTGCTGAGCTTTCTTGGACCAAAATCTGGGTACCTGGTGTTTTGGGGCAGGAGATGGATGGCTTACATGGTGGTAGGGATGGGTGCGGCTGATGGCTTCATCCTCCTCCTCCTGAGTATCATTGTGTGCTCCCGAGCACCCAGTACGCTGCTCCCGCTCACGGTCAGTGCTCAATGGAAAGTAGAAGATCTTCTCTGGAGTGAAGGGACAGAGCGTGTCCTGTGGATCTGGAGCCTAGAAAAGCAGGCTCCTCACTCATAATACATTTTCTCTTCCTCACCTCCCAAACCCTTGCCCGTCCAAGATGGGGCCGAAGATACGGCTCGGCCGTGCCAGCAGGCCCCCACCAATAGCCCTCCCAACAAATCCAAACTGGCTGTGAAGCCTCCCGTGAGCGGCCACAATGGAGCTTCGGCCAACCCCAGCCCCATTGTTCAGCGGCTGCCGGCTTTCCTGGATAACCACAACTATGCCAAGTCCCCCATGCAGGTGAGCGAGGCTCCAGGAGACCCACGGGATTGTTCTCGGCCCAGCTTTCTCTCTGGATTTCCAGTGCTCGAAGTGCTGGGTGTTGTGAGGCGTGACCTTCGGTGGCCTCCTTGGGGCCCTAGGGGAGTTGGAGCCGTCTGGATGGGTGATTTAAGTGTCCATTCCATTGGGCAGGTGTTCTCCCACTGCCTCGGGAGGGGATCCTGAGCTTGCCCGGTTGTGGCTTTGCTAGCAGTAGCTGGCATGTCTCTTCCTCAGTATTCCCCTCCCCTCCCCTTCTCCCCTCCACCCCCCCGCCCATCCCACCTCTTCTAACTCACAAGAGCCTTCCATCTGGGCGGGCATGGGGCTCCCGGAAGCTTGGGAAATGGGAGGGACACCGGGGAGCACTGCAGGAGGCGGGAGGAAAAGCCTAGCGGGGAACAGAGATCTGTTGCCCAGTGATTTGCTGCCTGAACAGGTCTGACGTGGTGTTTTCCAGGAAGAAGAGGACCTGGCCGCAGGCGTGGGCCGCAGTCGCGTCCCGGTCCGTCAGCACCAGCAGTACTCTGACGACGAAGATGATTACGAGGACGAGGAGGAAGAGGATGCGCGCAACACCAACTCTGCCCTCAGGTGAGGGGTGGGGCCCTCTCTAGGCAGAGGGTGCCACTGATGGTCAAAGCCAGGGAAACTCCCCTTTTCCCTGGCTCAAAGCGTTTTGTGAATTCATTTAGGAAAGCTTTAAAAATCTCCCCTGCGCCAGAGGGGAGCCGAGCCGTCGACCGCAGAGGCTTTTGGAGAAGCAGAACTGAGCAGTTTGGCCTCTGTGTTGCCCCTCTCGGAGGCCTAACCTGTGGTCGTAAGAAGCTAAGTCGTGCTCCACTGCATTGTTCTCCCCTGCTCTGTCATTTTGCTTGAGTGGTTTCGGCCCAGTCCCGTCTCTAGGGCCTTCCTGTGGACTCGTCCCTTCTGCAGTTACGTTTCCGCAGGCTGTATTGCATCTCCGTGGGTGGGTGTGTACGTGCGCCCGCGAGAGTGGCCTTTAACCCTTCTCTTCTTTCCCTCTCTAAAACTGAGACTCTTTCCCCCACCACCTTTCCTCCTTCCACATTCCCATAGACCTCTTGTGTCCTGGAGGATTTGGCTCTGCCCTGTCTCTCTCCCTCCCTCTCCCCCCTCTCCTTCTTGGGGTTCACCATCCTTTCTATCCTGGGGCAGGTACAAGCGGAAGGGGCAAGTGAAAAAGGAGGCTCTGATGGCGTCCTCAGATGGTCAGCTGTCTGTCCTCCAGCCCAACACCATTAATGTCCTTGCCGAGAAGCTCAAGGAGTCCCAGAAAGACCTCTCCATCCCTCTGTCCATCAAAACCAGCGGTGGAGCGGGGAGCACCACTGTGGCGGGGCCCCCGCACTCCCAGCCCTCACCCACACCCAGCAATGAAAGCACAGACACTGCCTCCGAGATCGGGAGTGCCTTCAACTCCCCTCTGCGGTCCCCCATCCGCTCGGCCAATCCCACCCGCCCATCCAGCCCCGTCACCTCCCACATCTCCAAGGTGCTCTTTGGGGAGGATGACAGCTTGCTGCGTGTGGACTGCATGCGCTATAACCGGGCCGTGCGGGACCTGGGACCTGTCATCAGTACTGGCCTGCTGCACCTTGCTGAGGATGGGGTGCTTTGCCCCCTCATCGTCACAGGTGGGGGCCCAGGTGGTCATCTTAACCAGTTTTCCCCCACAAAGGGGATGGGAAGGGTTACTGGGAGATGGGGGAGGGGGGTTAGCTGCACCGCGTGGCCATAGGAAAAAGCTGTGAGAGAGCCTGGCGTCCAGGACAGAGGCTGCAGGTGCCCCCCCCCTTTACCTTGGGAAAAGGCGGGGCCCCTACCTCTTAACCATGTTTATCTTGTGTGTTCTTCCCGCTGAGTCCAGAAGGGGAAAAAAGCTCCCCGACGTCCAGCAGACAAAGCGAGCTTGCTCAAGTGGTTGCCAAGGTGGAGGAGAAACCGTTACCCGAGGCGAGTGACAGTAAAGGAACGAGCAGGAACGCGGAGCAGCCGGGTGGAGAGAAGTATTCCCCCAAAGTGAGTGCTCGTCTCCCAACTCCCATTCTCTTGAATGGCCCCGGCCCCTCCTGTGTTAACACCTGCTGGGGAGAATAGACCTTTCACCAGTTCCTCTGAGAATCGCGGGTGCGGATGGGGCCGCCGTCAGGAACTTGGTGTCTGGAGGTGGGCAGGTCTGGGTCCTTTCTGGGCTAATTCCCTTAAGGCTCCAAGGGCAACCCCAGCCCGTAGCATCTCTGCCCCTGACATGCGGGTTTGCTTGAACTCCAGGCGACAGGCTCATCCCTCAGGCTCACTTCTAGCTCTCCTATTCTCCCATCTACACCCTCGCCCTTGGAGAACTCAATTCGCTGTTATAGCTTCACCAGCCATCTGTATGCAGATGATCCCCAAATCCCTACATCTTCAGGCCTGCTCATTCTCCTCTGCAGTCTCGCATTTCCTCCTGCCTTCAGGACGTCCCTGCCTGGATGTCCCACCGACACCTCCATATGTCCAAGACAAAACTCTTCATCTTCCCACCTAAATCCTGTCCTCCCCGATTTTCCCATCACGGTAGACAGCACCACTACCTTCCCAGTCTCACGAGCCCATAACCTTGGTGTCCTCCTCGACTCATCTCTCTCATTCAACCTACATATTCAGACTGTCACCAAATCCTGTAGGTTCTACCTTCGCACCATCTCTAAAATCTGTTCCTTTCTATCCAAACTGCTACCACACTGATCCAAGCACTTATATCCCACCTAGCCTACTGCATCAGCCTCCTCACTGACCTCTCTGCCTCCTGTCTCTCCCCTGCCCGGTCCGTGTTTCACTCTGCCATCCCAAGCATTTTTCTAAAAAACAAGCAGTCCGTGTTTCCCCACTCCTCAAGAACCTCCAGTGGTTGCCCATCCACCTCCGTATGAAACAGAGACTCCTTACCACCTGCTTTAAAGCACTCGATCAGCTCTCCCTCTCCTACTGTACCTCGCTGAGCTAATACAACCCAACCTGCACACTCCACTCCTCTAAACCAACATATTCACTTTACCTCAATCTCATCTATCTCACCACCAACCCCTTGCTCACGTCCTCTCTCTCTGGTCTGGAACTCCCCCCCCCCCCCCCGCCTTCATATCCAACAGACCACCACCCTCCCCACCTTCAAAATCCTTCTCAAATTGTATCTCCTCCAAAAGGCTTTCCCTGACTAAGTCCTCCCTTCCCCTATCCACCCCTCCCTTCTCTGTTGCCTACGCACTTGGGTCTGCATTTTGGGCAGCCAGTCAGTATTTATTGAGTGCTTACTGTGTGCAGAGCACTGTGATAAGCGCTTGGGAGAGTACAGTGTAACGGACCCATTCCCTGTCCACAGTGAGCTTACAGTCTAGAGGGGGCACGTTAAACTCCCCTCCATCCCCCAGTACTTCTGTCCATCGGCTGTGTATTCTAGTGTCGGTCTCCCCCTCTAGTCTGTGAACTCCTTGTGGGCCGGGAGTAGGTCTAACCTACTCTACCCAAGTGCCTAGGATAGTGGTCTGCACACAGCGAGCGCTCAATCAGAATCATTGACTGATTGCCCTGGGGCCACAGTTCTTACCCTCACTTTACTTGGTTTTGGCAGGAGCTGTTGGCTTTGCTGAAGTGTGTGGAGGCAGAGATTGCAAACTACGAAGCCTGCCTCAAGGAAGAAGTGGAGAAGAGAAAAAAGTTTAAGGTGCAGGACTTGACTTTTGGAGGGACCAGTTGTTCCCCATCCCCAGGCCTCTCAGGCCTTTACCTCCTTCTCTTGGCAGTTAGCCGGGCAGGAAGTCCTGGGAAAACCTGCCCCTTCCAGAGGCTTGTCCTGTGGTATCACCGCATCTCACTGCACCTCTGCAGGAGGTTGAGAATGTGGATCCCTTGCCCCCAAGGCCCAAACGGACAACACCCTTGGGGCTGGACTCTGGCCTCTGACTCCAGGCCCTGAGGAGGAAAACTTGTCATTGACCATGTCTGTGGAGTTTGCCTAGACGGACTCTTTTTTTGTTTGTGTATGTGTGTATTTGTGTGTGTGTATGTGTTTGGTTTTCGTTGTTTGTTTTTCTTTTCTTTCTCCCTGTAGATTGATGACCAGAGAAGAACCCATAACTACGACGAGTTCATCTGCACCTTTATCTCTATGTTGGCGCAGGAAGGTGAGGAGGGTGTGGTGCAGAGGCCAGCGTGGGTAGGGGTTGGATGGAGAGGCCTGGCTTACACTAGAAACCCGGAGTTTTATGGAATGAGTCTGGCTTCACTGCCTTAATGTTAGCAGAACGGCTACAAGACAGACTCCAGAGTGGCTTCTCTTCCCAGCAGCCTTAGTGGCTTATGTGCTGCTTTGGGCTTCCTTCGGAAGCCAGGTGTGCCTCATTGAAGGCCTCAATTATAGGTTCCCAAGGCAGACAAGAGGAAGATGGAATCTAAAGTGGCAGTTGTGTGGGGAGTCCCCATTGGGAACCTTTCTAGGAACTCCTGAGTTGTGTAGGGATCAGAGGTGAAGGCTCCAAGGCCCCATTGCTCAGGTCCTCTCTGAAATCCCTGGGGCGGGAGACTCGAACCTGAAACCTGGGAGCCGTGCTGTTCTCTGCCCTAGCTGACCTCCTCCCTGCTCAGTGTCTGTCTCCTCTTCCTCCCCCTTCCCCCCCCCCCCGACCCCAACAGGAATGCTGGCCAACCTTGTAGAGCAGAATATCTCTGTGCGTCGGCGGCAGGGTGTCAGCATCGGCCGCCTCCATAAGCAGCGGAAGCCCGACCGCAGGAAACGCTCCCGCCCATATAAAGCCAAGCGCCAGTAAGGAGACCAACTGGCCCTGGGCTGCCCCAGGCCTTTTTTGTTTGTTTGTTTTAACCATGGGGTTTTAACCAAGGAAGCAGGTATTCATGTATCCTAATTGAGGAGTTGGGCTGAGGAACAGTCTGCTCTTCTCAGCTCCTCTTCCCAGTATTATTGAACAGTCCAACCAAGAGGTTTCCACTTGCCCATGGAACTTGGGTATTCCTCACATGTCAGTCACACTACAGCCCATCCTGTTGATTCTGGAAGGAGAGGGTCAGCTCAGCAGAGTAGTCTGAGGTCCCCAAGAACCCTGACTTTTCTAGGAGCAGGCCAGCTAGAGCTCTCGATGGCTAAATCCCTTGAGAGGATGAAGTCGGGGCCCTGTTACAGCAGCAGCAGCAGCCACAGCGGTTGGTATAGTATGAACTCTGAGCCACTCCTCTGGTCCTCCCTGGATCCGGTTGGTCACTTAAAGCCTAACCACAGCTGGCTGGGCACAACAAATTCCGAGGTCACCTGAGCTGCTTATTTGGGGCCAAGGTCCTGAGTCTTTCCCTCTCTCCCTCCCCCACTTCTGTGACAGCAGAATATGTATTTTATATAGCAGAAATGTGTATTTTTCTTGGTTCTGATCAGTCTTGCCACCATTGTATTGAACATAGGAGGCTTTTCAACGAACCATCCCTCTTCTGGGCAGCAGCTGCCTGGCGTTGTCACTATTCAGATTTGGCTTTCCCTCTCCAGCCCCAAGGGGACCTGCTGTTCTCCCTCCCCTGATCTCCTTTCCCCCCACCAATCCCTATCACCTTGATTGCCTGCGACCTCTCCTTTCTGTGAGCTTAATCAATCAATAAATTAACCAATGTTCTGTATTGAGCAACGTGCAAAACGCTTGGGAGGGTACGAGGCGGTAGAGTCGGTAGACGTGATCCCTGCCCTCAAGAAGCAGGAAACCCCACCAGACACAGTCTAGTGGGGGAGATAGACATTAAAATAAATCACACATAGGGGAAATGGCAGAATATAAGGCTAAGGTGCAAGCCGGAATTGTATCATCACACTGTTTTGGCTCTACGGTCCAATTGGATTAAACTGAGACAAGGTTTTTTGGTTTGTTTTGGGGTTCATTTTAAGTTCTTCTGATTTCTGCAAGGTCAGTGGCTTCCTTTGGAACCATGGTTTTCCCATTGGTCCAATGCGAGATAGGGAAACAAGGTATAAACTAGCATGACCAGTCCCAGCTGCTTTCTGCAGTCACTGCAACCAGTGGGTGGGACAGACCACGGAGAGGTCTGATGCAGAACTCCATGGGCTTTAGCAGCAGCCAGTCATGGGGCAGAAACAGGTGACTGGGGGGTTTTCTTAGGCTTCAAGAGACATCACATCAGGAAGCGATCAGTCGGTGGACTTACTGAGCGCCCAGTGTGGGCCGAGCACTGTACTTGGCGTTCAGGAGAGAACAGTACAGTAGGGTTGGTGGACAAGTCCCCTGTCCACAGAGATCTTAGGAACAAATGTGGCAGATGACCCAGTCTCTTTGTGGCAGGGTTTTGGGCATGTGAACTGCTCCCCTCCGGAGGCCAGATGTGCGTGAAGGAGGAGGAGAAGCTAGTTGCTGTGGCTGCTGCTGCTGCTGCTATAGTATTATGTCACAAGGGTTTATTGGACTCCGTCGGCTCCGCAGAGAGGTTATTGCTCTGAAAGGGTTGCAAGATGTCAGGAAGGGCCGTGCATGCCTATGGCAGTATTGTATGGGCTTCCTGCCGCTACCGACTAGCCGAGGGCCACCGCAGGGGTCCTAGCCTGGGAGGCCTGCAGATTGGGCTATGGTCACATGTGGAGGGTCCTTGGACAGCCTGGGTGGGTAAAAGGCCCTTTTCTCCCCTTCCCCGTCCCAGTTCCATGAAGCTGTTATCACTGGTACCTTTAGTTTTGACTGCTGGCGCCTTCTCCGCCGGTATGAACTGCCATTGCTCATGTCAAGCAACTCCTTTCTGCAGTAAAGAGGAAGGAAAGGATTTCTTCAGCTTCCTCGGGGGTGGCTCGAGACTGGGCTGTCCACGTGAAATGAAGTCAGGCCCTGAGATGGGGCTGCAGGGAAAGGATTTTACAAGGGTCTAGCTGGCCAAATCCCAAGAGCCACCTAGAAGACCAGCAAAGGCAACTGCCCGCTTTCCTCGGCTCTGTGGCAGGTACCCAGCTCTCATGCATGCTGGTTTCCAAGCAGTTCTCATGGAGGCTGAGGCCATACAGTGCCTAAAGAAGTCCAGAGATGAAGGCGTTGCTAAAAAAACCTATCTTCCGTTATCAGTTTTGGGTCAAACTGTCCTACCTTTTCCCCTCCTGCTGAAGTGGGTTTGTTCTGCTTCCTTGGTTTCCTCCTTTGTATTCTTTCTGGTCCCCCTGGCAACAATGTTTCTCTTGGCCCTCTGCCTTCTCCCTCTCTCCTTGTAGCCCTCGGTGAAGGCTGAGTGACTCCCTCCCGCTTCTCCCCGCTCTCCGCCCTCCCCCTGCTTATTATGGCTGGGTGAGGGACTGATGGTCCTTCTGGTCCTATATCCCCAAAGAGCTTGCTGAACTGGTGTGGTTTTTTTAAGTACCAGGGCAGGCCAGCTTCTCCAGAGCCACTCACACTTGGAGTTGTGATGGGGAAAAATGCCTCGTAGGTTTAATATGCGTACAGATTTGATGAGGGTGTGGCGTGACACCCATCGTGCTTTGGTGAAGCAAGCTGCCTGATTCCTGGCAAACCCTGTACGTGCCTGACCTGCCAATGAATTAATAAAATTCTTCTGTGATTAAAGCTTCCGTTGTTGACTGGATTCAGTGGGTAGCCTGTTAGAGGGAAGGAAAGAGGGAGAGATGGGGGTGAGGGCGCCAAGGGCTGCACTTCACACTAGAACCTGGTTTAGTCGAGGGACTCCACTCAATTTCTGGGCCCCAGTGGGCAAACTCCATAGAATCCATTTGGCTATGGGGCAACAACAATTTGGAGGAGGGAGTGCAATCTGTTAAAATTAGGAGCGTTTTGTCTTTTTATGTGATCTGACGATCTCCGCTGTCTCTGGCCCACATTACCAGTACTAGTACAGGCTGGGACTGCCCAATGAATGGAAAATGAACTTAAAAGAAAAAATTTGCACGCTCTTCCTTGCTTGATTCTTTCACTGGGCAGCCAGCCAGAAGCAGGTCCACCTAACCACAAGACTTGGCTGCTGTTATTAATAAAAGCAAGCAGACTAGGTTTCTCAGTAATTAGAATTTATTCCCTCTGCTAATCAAATGTAAGCATCTTCCTGACAAAGCCATGGGCCTTCCTCCAAGGGGGGAAAATGGGGTAGGGATAACATAGCAGTCCAGGGGCTAGTAGTCCAGGGCACAGATCAAGGCTACTCCTCGTTTGATCCAGTGCCCCTCGCTTTTGCTGGTGGGGATCTCAATGGCAATGACATAGTTGGTGGAATGGCCCGTCGTCGACAGCGTTCCTGAAACGGATACAGGGAGTCACAGAGGGTAGAAGAAACTTTCCTTTTGCTTCTCTTCTGGAACCATCGATTCCAGAAGCAGGTCCCTTTATGGACTCTGGGCCTTTTGGGCCTCTGCTCTTTTTCTGGAGACTGGTGCTCTCCATGCTCTGACATGCATTCCCCCGGCCCCCAAACACATACACCTGGCCTCTTTTGCCCAACCATCCCTCCAAGACCAGTTAGGTTAATCAACACCTATCCATAGATCTGTTTCTCTACTACTGCCCAACTAACCTTATCATTGAAGTCCCATGCCTATTTCCCTGACTAAAATGGGGCTAACTTGAAGCCATTTTCCCCCTCCCCTATTTGTCCAGCTTACTTAGACTGCACTTAACCTTGGCTGCCAGGCTAATTGACTACAGGGTGTGTCAGCATAACTCCTACCAATTCCAGGACCACTTTTGCTTTGGCTTTTCTGAGGGCCTGGGCTTAAGTGGGAGCTGGTGAAACACACTAGAGCTGACGCCTTGGGAAATGAGGGCGCTCCTTCAGCCCCTGACCAAGTCCCCCAGGACCCTTGCTTACTATTGTGGTTCTCTGCAGAAGTCCTCCACCCAAAGGGGAGCCATGAATTCTTGAGGGCTTTGATGTGCCTTGTGTCTCCCACCCTACTCTGACCCTGGGACAGTGTAGCCTAAGGAGACTCCAAGGTCCTGATCTCTGCTTCCCAGGAGCTCTTTTGAAGAGGTGAGGGAAATGCCTCTTTCAGTTTCACTTCCTCCAGCAAGGTCTCGGGGAAAAGTAGCAGGAAAGGGGGGTGAGAGGTGGAAGTTGGGGTTTCCCACTACTCAGCTGACTCCTTTCCAGCTAAAGATAGTGACCCCATCCTTTTCCGCAGGGACGGGAGGTGGTGTAAGGGCTACGTACCAGCTCTTGTCAGGGTCTTATAGATGGGGCACAGGTAGAAGCCATGGGTTGGACTTTTGCGATTGGACATAGGGAGGAGCCAGATGACAGCCATCTCCGTGTACAGCTCCTTGGGTCGAGACTCTGCCAGTTCAAGAGCTTGGGAGTCCCAGCGTGCCCCCTCCAGGAACAAGCCACAGATGTAGCAGCCCTCATTGGGCCGCACCTTCAGTTCACTCGCTGTCTCTCTCATCACCTGGTGGAGAAGAAACACAGGAGAGGGGATGTTGAGGAATACTTCCCCCCACCTGGCAGCCGTCCTTCTCGAGGCTGTATTTCCTAAGAGATTCAAGTTGCGTTGGTCCCCAGCTTTCTACACCACGCCTGGAAAGCAGAGGACCCGGGTTCTGATTCTGGCTCCGCCAAATTGCCATACAGCAGTGTGATCTTGGGCAAGTCACTTAACTTCTCTGTGCCTCAGGTCCCTCATCTGCAAAATGGAGATTCGATACCTGTTCTCCTCCCTACTTAGACTGTGAGTCCCATGGGGGACCTGATAGCCTTCTATTCATTCAGTCAGTCAGTCATATTTATTGAGCACTTACTTTGTGCAGAGCACTGTACTAAGTGTTTGGAAAGTACAATTCGGCCTCAAATAGGGACAATCCCTACCCAACGGGCTCACAGTCTAGAAGGGGAGAGACAAACAACAAAACAAAACAAGTGGATAGGCATCAAAGCACAAATATAAATAAATAGAATTATAGATGTATACACATAAAATGAATAGAATAATAAGTATGTACAAATGTACACAAGTGCTTTGGGGTGGGGAGGGAGTTGAGCAGAGGAAGGGAGTAGGGGTGATGGGGAGGGGAGGAGGAGCAGAGGAAAAGGGGGCTTAGTCTGGGAAGACCTCCTGGAGGAGATGAGCTTTCAGTAGGGCTTTGAAGGGGGGAAGTGTGCTAATTTGGCAGATGTGAGGAGGGAGGGCATTCCAGGCCACAGGTAGGACGTGGGCCAGGGGTCAATAGAGAGACAGGTAAGAACGAGGCACAGTGAGGAGGTTAGAGGCAGAGGAGCGGAGCGTGTGGGCTGGGCTGGAGAAGGAGAGAAGGGAAGTGAGGTAGAAGGGGGCAAGGTGATGGAAAGCTCTGAAGCCAAGTTACCTCATCTGTAAAATGGGGATTAAGACCGTGAGCCCCACGTGGGTCAACCTGATTGCCTTGTATCTACCCCAGTGCTTAAAACAGTGCTTGGCACATAGTAAGCCCTTAAAAATGCCATAATTATTCTTATTACCCCAGCATTTAGTTCAGTGCTCAACACAGTGCTTAAATACCACAATTATTATTATGCACACACTGACCTGAAAGCTAAAGGAGATGGTGTCTATAGAAATGAGGAACTTCCTGGCAAAGTTCTGCAGGGTGCCCGTCAGGAAGGCCTGAGGGAAGAAGAAACCACTTATCCAGAAGACTGAGGGGATTCCATCCATGATCCAGGTCTCCAGAAAGTGAATCCGCTGCAACAAATCGATGACCCAGGAGGATAGGGGCTTCAGCGACGGATAGGCCTTCGAGTTCCAGAGCTCGGGTACAGTATTGTTGTAGAGGCTGGTGGCCATCAGTTCCAGCTGCAAAGACATCACCACCAGTCCTTTCAATGCTTTCAGCAGGTCCTTCAGGGTCTGCATCATCACCTCCAACAGCCGGTTGAACCTACAACGATCAGAAAGTGTGTCACCCCAATCAAGCCTTAATGGTGTCTGACCACTGGATTGGGCCAGAATTTGGGGTGTCTCCCAACTCTTCTATTGTATTTGTACTCTCCCAAGTACTTAGTGTTTTACGCATAATACGTGCTCAATAAATACCACTGACGATGATGCTACCAAAAACAAATAAGCCTCTCCGGGAAACCTTGCACTCATGGAGGTTCCCATTAAGAAGGATGGACGGGCCCCGGTCCCAAGACTCTGAGACTGAAAAGCCACCCCAAGGAATTATCGGGTTTGTGGCTGGAGCTTAGGTGGGAGAGGGTTTCTAGTCAATTCCAGGTGCTGATACAGAGCATTTAGTGCCCTCCTTCATTCTTCTAGTCAAGGCTGATGTTGTTGAGCCAAGAGTAAGCAGCGGGTCGAGTGCCTCATGATCTCATACCTGATGACCTCCTGCACCAGTACAGTATTCATGGATTCCTCATACAGCACCGGGTACCTCTTCATGACCATACGCAGGTTGATCGGGGGTGGAATCTTCTGCAGGATGCCCTCTGCCACCTCCCCAGCAATCTAGGGGGCAGAACAAGTCAGGTGAATTGAGCTCCGTACAATCTGCCTCCGCATCCTCGAGCCAAAGAAGCAGAAGGGCCAGGCAAGGTCTGTTGACTCTTCATCCACTTCTCACGCTCATAAAGAGTGGAACGTCAGACGATCGACACCACCCGAAGCTCACAGGCTACGGAAGTCAGAGCCCCGCTGCAAGCCATGGGCCGGCTCATCTCTCATCAAACCTTAATCAAGCCACTGCCGAGTGGCCACCTCAAACACCGATTATTCTGGGGTTCACCTTTGCAGAATCTGCAGCCTCCCCAGAAGTTCATGCCGGGCCAGGTAGCTCCCAACATGTTTGGGAACCCCCATGGGACTGGAGTGGTTCTGGAACTTCTGGGGCATCTAGTGGGCTTGAAGGATCACCTCCACCCTGCCCCTCCCACCTATCCTGAGGGTGGGAGGGTGTCCTTGAGCAGCCCTGTCCCACTGGATCCTGAATCCAAATAGGTGACCCCTGGTTGACCTAGCGACCTCCCCTTTGTTCAGAAGATTCATTCATTCATTCAATAGTATTTATTGAGTGCTTACTATGTGCAGAGGACTGTACTAAGCGTTTGGAATGGACAATTTGTCAACCTTGCCACAATTCAATAGGCTGCCAACCCGTGAAAGGAAAAGCAAAACCCCCAAAAATCAGTGCAGAGGGGATCTAGACAACTCCATTGACACAACAGCAGCTTCCCGCTTCATATTATTTTTGACAGTTCTCTGCCTCATATCTGCATCTGGAACCTGCTCCATCTTGCTTAGTCATCATTTGGATGAAACGAGGGCAATCACCAGGCCAGAATCAATTGTATTCGCTGAGAGCTCACTGTGTGCCGAGCACTGTACTAAGCGCTTGTGAGAGCAAACATAACCATAAAAAAGACACATTCTCTGCCTTGGCCTTCCCTCTTTCCCTCTTGCCCCAAGAGCAGAGTGCCCAGCAGACCTACCTCCTCGTGGTTGCGGCCTCCGTTGGAAGCAGACTTGGGCTGCAGCTGGATGATAGAATTGAGCAGAGCAAAGGTTTCATTCTGGGCGAAGGTGATGTTGGCGTTGTCATGGAGCCCAAAAATCTCAGGCATATCATTGAGAGGCAGGCTCTTGATGTACTGAATATAACCCTGTGGGATTGGCAGGAGAATGAGTGCTCTATTGAATTTGACTGGGTATGTCCCTCTCCCTGCCATTCTACATCTGCTTTAGAATCCTGAGCTGCAAAATCAACCAATAGTTCGATCGATTGGTTATTCACTAGGCACTTACTCTGCACACATAACTGATCTAAGCATTTGGGAGAGTACAGTAGACACGATCCCTGCCCTCGAGGAGTTCACAATCCAGAGGAATTGATTACTAAAATGACCCAGAATTGTGCACTCAATTAGAGATAATATAGCTACTTTCATATATTTCTAGGTTATCGCCCACATCCCTGGCCTCTCCCTCTTCACACCCGCCAACTCTCCCCCACCCCCTACCCTCTTTATACTTTCCTTCTCTCCCTGGCATCTAAAGATGTTTTCTCATTGTCCCATTGTTCCCATGCACCCTGGAAAATTGGGCTATCAAGGATGCCAGCATCCCCTTTTTCTCTGTTCTGTGGGTGGTGGTCGCAGGAAGGCGTGGGGAAGATAAGACTGTTAACAGCCCTAGCCAGTAGGTGAGGATGGTGTGAGCTCTCTCAGTAGAAACACACACCGCCCACACACATGACACCCTTCTGAACCTGTACTACCTCATCTCTGGAATCACAACTTGCTGTTCACAATTCATCTTGGTTAGAATCAATACCGATACTAATCTCCCTTTCATTGGAAGCAGAATCACCATAGTTGTTAAGGAACCACAGAATATCCACTCAGATTCTAATGATTGGGGTTTTTTTTTTTCATTGCCAATGGTTCACCTTTCGCAGCTCTCTAAAATGACTATGGGGAGAGATCCAATTCTTCCCATCTCGTAGCTTAACCTCATTGAATCCCAGAGAAGGAATGGAAGACAGAATTCATTCTCACCCTTAGGGTTGTACCTAATCAATCAATCAATCAATCAATGGTAATAATAATAATAATAATGGCATTTGTTAAGCGCTTACTATGTGCAAAGCACTGTTCTAAGTGCTAAAAAGGATACAAGGTGATCAGGTTGTCCCACATGGGGCTCACAGTCTTAATCCCCATTTTACAGATGAGGGAACTGAGGCCCAGAGAAGTGAAGTGACTTTCCCAAAGTCACACAGCTGACAAGCGGCTGAGCTGGGATTTGAACCCATGACCTCTGACTCCCAAGCCTAGGTTCTTTCCACTGAGCCACGCTGCTTCTCCTAATGGTACTTATTCAGAACTTACTGTGTGCAGAGCACTGTACTAAGCACTTGGGAAAGTACAATATAGTAGAGTTGGGAGACACATTCCTTGCCCACAATAAGTTTACAGGCTGGAGATCTTGTGATATAGCTGCTTTAATGTATTTCTAGGTTACCACTCTTAGTGGAGATTCAGAATCCCCATCACTCACCTATTTGAAGGTAAACACTAAGTACTGATTCTTTTCTCTTTTCTTCCTTTTTTAGCTTTTATTCAGGGCTGAAAGTCAGGAGACCTGAGTTTCTAGCCCCAACTCTACCACTTGCCTGGGCCTCAGTTTCTTCATATGTAAAATGGGGAGTTAGATACCTGTTCTCCCTGCCCTTTAGCCTGTGGGACAGAGACTGTGCCAGGTTTGGTGTATTGTATCTACCTCAGCATGGTGCTTGGCACATACTAAGCAGTTAACACAGACCACAGGTATTATCATTATTATTAGTAATAATAATTATGGGTTTTTTTGGTCCCTTTCATAGTATTCCTGCCCTGCTAAAGCTAGGGATCCCCCAACTGAGCAATCCTCTGCTCAGAATCTGACCAAAGCAGAGAGATGGTGGAGAAGGGCCCTACAAATTCTCCATACTACAATCCTGAGTCCCACAGAACTGACGGGGGCGGGGGGCTGTTCCAGATTTCTACTGCGTCGACCTACCACTTCACCAACAGAGCCAGATGGAGAACCTTATATTGAGAAGAACTAAGACCAAACTCCTAGATGGCTCCCTGGGCTAAATCCTGACACCAACTGTGGAGCAACTGAGAGATTTTCCTATGGGCAGTGACTACCTGGGCTTGGAGAGGAGGACCAGATAAGGAGACTTTGGAGAAGCCCAATCCCAGAGGGGTAAATTCACAATGGGCCTTAAAAAAGGCAAGCACAGGCATAAGTTTGCCCAAAGGTCATGAACAGTGGCTGAGAGCATCGGAGTTGCACGTTGGGTGGAAAAGGGCCTCTACCCATAGATAATCAGGGCACCACGTACTGACTGAGCCTTCGAAGGGCTCGGAAACTCGCGGGTACGTTCTGCCTGTCCCCAAGTGGGGCTGGTTCTTACTTTGTAATCGCAGGTGGTTTGGATTTGGTGGTAGATCCCCGACTCAGAGAAGTTGTGCCCTTTTATCAATGCTTCCGGGTTGTAGAAATCCTCCAGGATGGTCATAATACAGCGCCGATCCCAGTCATCTGTTACGCGGCCCCCGTAGTTGATCTCCCCAGCTGTATACTTGAGGACCTACCAAGGCAAGGATCAGACACCCGATTAACCAAGAGCCTTCCCGGCTCTCCGCCACCCGATTAACCAAGAGCCTTCCCGGCTCTCCGCCCAGTTTTGCTGCCGTCACTCACCCTAGCTGGGTACTTGAAAACCTGCCGGGGCAAGGGTTTAAGCAGGGGTTGCTGAGCCCTGGCACGGGATCTCTAGGCACAGCTGGGACCCATGAAGCTGTTGGGTGACCAGCTCTGGGGATACAACATTGCACCTCGACAAATGCTGAGCCTTGATCGTGGGAATAATAATAATGATGGCCTTTGTCAGTAGTAGGAAGCAACGAGGTCCAGAGTCCCTAGGACAGGGACTATTCCAGCCCCCATCTCAGGAGTTGGGCAGGGGGAAAGCACGAGTTCTTTCCCCGATCTCACTACTCTCTGGCTTTCCCTGGCAACGGGGCTAGGGGAGAAGGGGTGGGGAGCTGGGACTCAATTGGCTCCCAACCAATCCAGACTTCAGGAGCCTGTGCTGTTATGTAACCAAGAAACCATTTCCTGGCTCGATCATCTCCGCCTCCTGAGCTAATGCTCTCATGAGGAAGGGGCAAGCCCTGGGTTATGACTTCCAGCCCAGCTCTGGCCCTGTTCCCTCCAAAGGAGATTCACCTTGAAAGGGATGACTGAATACTCATTGAGGAACATCTTGAGTTGGCTGATGCAAATGCGCAAGTCTCCATCGGTGAACTCGTATGGGATGTTGAACCCTAGTGGCCCAAACTTCCTTCTCTCCAGCACATTCCCATGGAATAGACACAGTGACAGCAGCAACGCCTTAAACTCGGGCCCCTGGTGGACAGAGAGAAGGAGGGAATGGATTGGTTTGGGGAGGTCAGGCAGAGAGACGCACTCCCTGAACATTAGTCCATCCATCGGTCAGTCGTTACCGAACGCTTACCGTGTGCAGAGCACTGAGCTAAGCGCTTGGGAGAATACAATATTACAGACGCATCCCCGGCCCACAGCCATCTCGCAGTCCGTAGATGGGGTCTGTTGGGGCCTGAACCCGTGTGGGGTGCAGTGGACTGAGAACTTTGGCGGTCCACTGACCACATCGCTAACTAACACTAACTAGGGTGGGGATGGAGCCAGAGGCAGAAAGGTTTCTGCTAGCTCTCTCCAGGTTGTGGTCACCCAGTCCAAGGGCAGCCTGGTCTCTGTCTCAGCACTGCTCAAATACAGAGTTCTCAGCAGTCTGAAGTGGCCTGGCTAGTCGGCTCAGCGGGAGGAAGGTCAGCAGCCTCTTAGGGTAGGACAAGTCTGAGGTGGGAAAGTGAGGAGGAGGTGGTGAGGAGGAGGTGGCCCTCACCTTCCCACAGGAGTTCAAGAAATGATCGCTGAGGTTGCCATAGGACTTCAGGAGGTTGGCTTTGAACCCTTTTGGGGGCTCAATGGTCATCTTGGAGCCATTCTGGAGGATGGTCACAGGGAACTTGTTACTGGGTAAACTGGTGAGCCAGAGGCGAAAATCTCGATGAACCTGGACCATGAGAGAGAAGAGTGCTCTATGGCTTTGGAAACAAGGGACACCGAGGACTAGAGACCAGCCCCGGCTGAGACCTCTAGATCCCCGCCCATGAAGAGAGGACCTGTCGACACCCAGGATACTCCCTAGCTAAACTCTGCCTCCCAGAGAGACTCCTGACCATGGCCTCCCTGCTAGGGGCAATTTCCGGGAGGTCCTCTCCCAGCGGCATCTCCAGAGTTCTAGGATCCCTTCCGGTCCCCAAAGGGCCAAGTTCTCTGAAGTGGGGTGGTGGGTCTTGGATTCTTGGCAGCTATAGAGGCACGGGGCAGGCCTGAAACTGAAGCCGCAGCCTGGGAAGTAGGCTTGAGAGGTCCCCGAGAGTCTTCAGTCTCATACCTTGTCTGTGCTGATGGCCTCGATGAGCCTCTCCAACGATGGCATCCAGCTGGGGGCCAGGTGGCAGTTTTGGAAGAAGACCCACTTCCCTCGCTCAATTGAATTCTCCATCATAGCTTCTGCTAAAGGACCCTGTGGGGAGGCAGCACCAAGTTGTCCAGGCATGGAGTAGCTAACTCTTCTTTACAGCTGGCCCATCCACCTCTCTGGCAGTTTCACCTAATATCTGACCCTGAGGCAACACTGCTGCAGAGGTGGGACAAGAGCAGATCCTCCTCCTTCTCTTCCCTCCCCTTACCCCCTCCCTCCTCCCTCTCCCTCCTTACATCCTCTTCCTGCTTCCCTCCTTTTCTGTCCCCAGGAAGTCCTCTGGACTAGTGCTGGGGCAGGGTAGCAATCCATTGGGCAGGTAGGGAAATTGATCAGTCAACAAGCAGTGGAATTTACTGAGCGCTTACCGTGTGCAGAGCAGTGTTCTAAGCGTTTAGGAGAGTACAATACAACAGAGTTGGTAGACACATTCCCTATACTCAGGCAGCTTACAGTCTAGAGTGGGACACAGACATTAAAATAAACAATAGAAACCGTCTACCTGTCCCTGGCCCAGAGAAATGGCAGTGAACTTCTTGGAGAACTTCATCTCATCAGCAAATTTGTAGAGGTCGGCGGCGGGATCCGTTCCAGGGGACAGCACAAATATCAGTGGGGTGGTTGTGCTGGACTCTTTGAATACTGTCATAAGGTCGGCTGTCTGAAAGGCAGAACAGTGACCGCTTCACTGGCAGCACTGAAGTAAGCTGGGAAGTAGAAACAATCTGGGTCTGGGATTTTCAAGAGCAACACACTCCACATCATAAGCTCATCTTCACACTGTGGAGCTCCCTCAGGGGTCAGGAAAGCTAACTCAGGCCCTGACCCACAATTACTGTGTGTAGAGGGAGGGAGTTGATTTCTGAATGAGGGTGGGAGTAGGATATTTCGACTAAGTGTCCCCCACTCTCCACTGCCCGCCTCCCCCCAACCCCCCCCACCCCCCGGGGTGTGATACATTGTACTGAATGTCCTCTCCAATGTCCATTCTGCCTCTCTCAAGCAGAATGCTGCTCCTTACATGTGGCTCAATGAAACGTGGCTCTAGATTATTGGCTATGAAGTCCTGCATGGCATTGGTGACCTTGTCCCCACGCAGGCAGCGCAGCACCAGCAGCTTCTGGAATTGATCCAGACGATTGTTCCACCTTCCTGGCAGGGGTTTACTGAAAAAGGGCAAGAACCAACTGGCTAAGATGTTGAATCTGGGTGTGGCCGCACAACGCCTCGACTCACAGCCATAGACCGTCCACGCGAAATCTCAGGTTGTGCTGTTCCACTGTTCTTCCCCCTTGCCTGATGCCAAGACCCCACGTGTGTTGGAAAGTAAGACCGCCAGTGGGAAGGTATTATTTTCAAGGCCTTGCTTTCCCCCCCGACAAATCTCATCAGATACAGACACTGGGATTGGTCATTCAGAGGTTTGCGGGACAGACTGATGACCAGGAAGCCTTTTATTTCTTAAAAATCAATGGGGACTGCTCATGAGAGAGAGCTAAAGAATCAGAGCGACAGGAGGATGAATGGGGAATCAAGTCACTGAATTTTCCTTTCCCAAACGCTCCTGCCCCACCTCAGTTGCAGGCATGATGCCCTCTGGGATCCCATTTGTGACCCTTGTACCACTGGCTGAAAACCATTAGTCAGAAGTATTTTCTCTTCCAGGAACCCACCCTATCCTAGATTAGGGCTCTCTTATCTTGCTCACTACAGTGCTCTGCACACAGTAAGCACTCAATAAATACGATTGAATGAATGAATGAATGAATTCAGACATCCCTGCCCTGTCTCGCTCCCTCCTAGTCAGACAGAGTCTTCACCGGTGAGGCTCCGGGCTGTCAAAAATATCCCGGAACTCCTGCAGGTATCTCACAAAGTCATTAGCAAAGTAGGTAAAGGTTTCAAGGTTGGTCAGGGCCATGATGTCTCTCCATGCCCTCTCTGACAGCCAATCAACTGCTGGATTCTCCCGGAATTTCTTGACAGAGCCCCCAGAAAGAAGGTAGCGCCATTCCGCCTTTGAGAGAGAAAGAGAGAAGGGAAGGTGTCATCACCATAGGTCAGTTTAAGCTGGTCACTCTAGCACTAACCCCAGTTTTTCTAGCTGTTCTAGGTACATAGCCTTATACACCTATAGAGATGTAAAACGTACTTATTAACTTCCTCCAAATATCATTTTTCTACTAAGAAGCTCTTGGCAACTCACATCATCAATCAATCAGTTCTGAGCACTTACTGTGTGCAGAGCACTGTACTAAGCACTTGGGAGGGTACAGTATAACAGAGTTGGTAGACACGTTCCCATCACCTTCGGGGATGAAGGAGCACCTTGCTCTGTCCAATCACCAATACTATTTATTGAGCACTTACTCAAGTGCAGAGCACTGTATTGAGCACTTGGGTGAATAAAGTGGAGTTATTAGACCCGAGTTCTACCCTCAAGCATCTTACAATCTGTGGAGACCAACATTAAAACAATAATAATAATGATGATGATGGTATCTGTTAAGCACTTACTATGTGCCAAGCACTGCTCTAAGCGTTGGATAGATTTCAGGTTGGGGGAAGCATCCGAGCTCAAAGACATATACGTCAGTACTATGATGGAGAGAGAGAGGAAAATGCCTAGTCCTAAGGTGACCCAGAAGAGCCAAAGTGGCAGTAGGGGGCGCATACAATATGGGGAGATAAAAGATTAATCAGGGAAGGCCTCCTGGAGGAGGTGTGATTGCAGAAGGGCTTTGAAAATGGTGAGAGCAGTCATTTGCAGGATGTGAAGGGAGAGGGAGTTCCAGGCAGGAGAGAGGGTGTAAGAGCTCTGGGGTGAGAGGGACGAGAATGAAGCACAGTGAGTGGGTTGGCTTAAGAGGAGTGAAGAGTGCTAGCTGGAGTGTAGTGAGAAAGGAGTGAGGAAAAGTAGTGGGGAGAGAGAGCTAACGGAATCCCTTAGAGCCAAAGGTCAGGAATTTCTGTTTGAAAAATCAGAGTGCTTGCATGGCATGGTGAATGGAACATGAGCCTGGAGTTAGAAGGTCATGGGTTCTAATCCCCGCTCTGCCATTCATCTTCTGTGTGACCTTGGACAAATCACTTCACTTCTCTGCGCCTCAGTTACCTTGACTGTAAATTGGGGATGGAGAATGTGAGCCCCACGTGGACAGGGACTGACTGTGTCCAAGCCTATTAGCTTGCATCCACCCCAGTTCTTAGTACAGTGGCTGGCATACAGTAAGCACTTAACAATTACCATAATAATAATAATAATAAATTTGCATGCCTTGAGGGGAAATGGAGGGAATGACTTGCCAAAGATTCCTTACTTATTCAGTATCTGAACCAGGACTGGAGTGACCCCAGATAGCTTGCTTCCCATCCTGGGCTCTACAGGAGAAAGGTCTAATAATACTAATAGTTATGATATTTAAGTGCTTACTACATGCCAGGCACTGTACTAGGCACTGGGGTGGATGCAACCAAATCGGGCAGTAGTAGTGGAGTTAGTAGAATTCTCCTTCTGCTCTAAGCTGAAACTGCATCCGGGAGTGTACAGTGAGAGAAAATCTCTTGCATACGTATACTCTTTGTATATGAGATTACCATAGTTGCCACTTTTCGGCCGCGCCCCGCCCCCCCCATTTATGGTGTGCCTCTAATCAGTGGCTGCCCCATAGGGCTGCCCATTTTTTTTTAATGGTACTTGTTAAGCATTTTCTATGTTCCAGGCACTGTACTAAGCACTGGAGACAATCAGGTTGGACACAGTCCCTGTTCCAAATGGGGCTCTCACAGTCTAAATCAGAGGGTGGAGGATTTAAATCCTCATTTTACAGATAAGGGACCTGAGGCACAGAGAAGTGAAGCGACTTGCCCAAGGTCACACAACAGACACGTGGCAGAGCCAGGGTTAGAACCCAGGTCCTCCGACTCTCAGGTCCCTGCTCTTTCCCCTAGTCCAGGCTGCCTCCCTATTCTTGCCCATTCTTTCTCAGAGCTGAGGGATCTGCAGAGCAACTGCAAATACTTGGCAGAAGATGGGGGCAACCTCTCTGGGGCTTACCTTCCTCAGTGAGTTTGGGACAATCATGCTAACCAGCCCCCCGGGGAAAAGCAGCTAACTTGAATGTCTGCATAAGTTGCATTTTGGGGTTTTTTAGCATACTTTCCCCCATCGTTGTCCTCCATAGTATAAAACACTCTTGCTAATGCTGGGGGGTTTTTATGGTATTTGTTAAGTGCTTACTATGTGCCAAGCACTGTTCTAAGAGGTGGGATAGTTACAAGTATTCAGGTTAGACACAGTCCTCATCCCACATGGAACTCACAGTCTTAATCCCCATTTTACAGATAAGGAAACTGGGGCCCACAGAAGTCAAGTGACTTGCCCAAGATCACACAGTAGATAAGTGACGGAGCTGGGATTAGACCCCCGATTGCTGGGTTGTTCCCTGAGCTGGTTTTACCACCGCCAAAACAGCATTTACTGGCATGCAACTGGGGTTATCTTGTATCCATCCCAGAGCCTAATACCAATCAATCTAGGGTATTTCTTCAACACCTACCATGTGCTGAATATCGGGGACAACACATCAGAAATAAAAGACACAGACCCTATCTTCAAGGAGCTTTCAATCCAATGCCTGGCACAAAGTAAGTGCATAATAATCACCATAATGTTCACTGTTGTGGGCAGGGAAGTGACTGCCAACTCTGTTGTATTGTACTTTCTCAAGCGCTTAGTACAGGGATGTGCACATAATAGCGTTCAACAAATACCACTGATGATGATTATGATGATTGTAATCATAACTGACAATGGCTGACTTTCTCCTTCTACCCTCTCTCTTTCACGTCCCTGAGACCAAGAAAAGTGCAAAAAAAGATGGCTGGCAGTGGAGTGTCTCCCTACGCTTCTCAACAACAGGAAGTAGTCATGCCCACTGCCCAGTGGAACGTGACCAGAGGGAGCTCCCTCTTCTGTCAGTTTATCAAATCAATTAATGATATTTATGGAGCACTTCACTTACTGTGTGCAGATCACTGTACTAAGTACTTGGAGGTATACAATACAATAGAGTTGGTAGACATGATTACTACCCCCGAGGAGCTTACATTCTAAAGAACAGTAGAGCAGCGTGGAGAAGCAGCATGACCTAGTGGAGAGAGAATGAGCCTGGGAGTTGGAGGATTTGGGCTCTAATCCCGGCTCCGCACGTGACCTTGGGCAAGTCACTTCTTTGTGCCTCAGTTATCTCATCTGTAAAATGGGGATTCAATACCTGCCCTCCCTCCTTCTTAGACTGGGAGCCCCATGTGGGACAGGGACCGTGTGCAACTTGATTAACTGTTTGTATCTACCCCCGAGCTTAGTAGAGTGCTTGGCACATAGTAAGCACTTAACAAGTACAATAACAATATCAATAATATAGACAGGCATTAAAATAAATTACAGGTAGGAAAAATGGAAGAATATAAGGATAGATACATAAGCACTGTGGGGCTGGGATGAGAATCAAAGCACTAAAGGAGTACATAGCCAAGTACTTAGTCGATCCAAAAGGAAGGACATTTAGGGGAAATGAGGGTTTAGTCTGGGAAGGCCTCTTGGGGAAGAAGTGATTTTTAGGATGGCTTTGAAGGTGGGATGAGTGGTGGTCTGTCAGATATGAAGGGGGAGGGAGTTCCAGGTCAGAGGGAGGACATGGGCAAGGGGTCAAAGGCAGGATAAAAGCGATCAAGGAACAGAGAGTAGGTTGAGATTAGAGGAGTTAAGTTTGCAGGCTGGGTTGTAGCAGGAGATCACTGAGGTAAGATAGGAGGAGGAGGAGACCTAACAAAATGTCTTCAAGCTGATGGTAAGGAGTTTCAGTTTGATGTGAAGGTGGATGGGCAACCATTAGAGGTTTTTGAGGAGTGGAGAGACCAGGACAGAACTTTTTTTTAGAAAAATGATCCAGGCAGCAGAGTGAAGTATGGACTGGAGTGGGGACAGGCAGGGGGCAGGAAGGTCAGTGAGGAGGCTGATGCACTAAGCCAGGTGAGATATAAGTGCTTGGATCAGTGTGCTAGCAGTTTGGAAAGAGAGGAAGGGATGGATTCTAGACATGTTCTGGAGGAAGAACCAACAGGATTTAGTGACCCTGAATATGTGGGTTGAGTGAGAGAGATGAGTCGAGGATAATGCCAAGGGTATGGGCTTGTGAGACAGGGAGGATGGTGGTGTTGTCTCCAGTGATGGGCAAGTTGAGGGGAGGACAGGGATTGACTGGGAAGATGAGGAATTATGTTTTGGGTGTGTTAAGTTTGAGGTGTTGGCAGGACATCCAAATAGAGATGTCCTGAAGGTAGGAGGAAATTTGAGACTGCAGGGAAGAAGAGAGATCAGGAGTGGAGAGGTAGATTTAGGATTCATCCACATAGAGAGTAGTTGAAGCTGTGGGAACAAATGAGTTCTCCAAGGGAGTGAGTGTAGATGGAAAATAGAAGAGGATCTGAAATTTAGCTTTGAAGGACCCACAAAGTTAGAAGGTGGGAGGCAGAGGAGGAGCCCTCAAAATATACTGAGAAGGAGTGGCCAGAGAGATAGGAGGAAAACCAGGAGAGGACAGTGGCAGTGAAGCCAAGGTTAGATCACATTTCCAGAAGAAGGGGGTGGTCCACAGTGTTGAAGGCAGCTAAGAGAAATTGAGGGGGATTAGGAGGGGGTAGAGGTCATGGAGTTGGCAAGAAGGAGATCATTAGTAGGCTTAGAGATGGCAGTTTCTGAGGAGTGGAGGGGGTGAAAGCCAGATTAATAATAATAATAGTAATAATAATGGTATTTGTTAAGTGCTTACTATGTGCCAAGGACTGTTCTAAGCACTGGGGAAAATACAAGGTAATCAGGATGTCCCACGTGGGGCTCACAGACTCAATCCCCATTTTACAGATGAGGTAACTGAGGCACAGAGAAGTTAAGTGACTTGCCCAAGGTCACACAGCAGATAAGTGGCGGAGCCGAGATTAAACTGGGTCAAGGAGAGAACTGGAGGGGAAGAAGTGGAGGAAGCAGGCGTTTGGAGAGAGGAATGTAAGGAGGGAGATGGAGCAATAACTGGAGGGTGCCATGAGGTCAAGGGAGGGGTTTTTTAGGGTAAGGTAGACATGAGAATGTTTGAAAGCAGTGGAAAGAAGTCACTGAAAAGTGAACAGTTGAAGATGACAGTCAGAGGGAAGAAGAGAGTGGGCAAGTGTTTTAATAAGACATAGAGGGGTGGTGTTAGAGGCGCAGGTGAAGGGGGTAGATTTTGAGAGGATGCAAGAGATCTCTTCTTGAGATACTGTTGGGAATATTGGGAAAGTCAAAGACAGCACCAAAGGAGGCGGGCTGAAGAGGAGCAGGGGAGATTTTAGAGAGATCATGCCTAATAGTTTCAATTTTATGAATGAAGTATGTTGCCAGGTTCTAAGTGGCAAGAGGTGGGGGTGGGGAGACAAGATTCTTGAGGAGGGAGTTAAAAGTCTGAAACAGATGGTGCTGGAACTGGGAATGGGAGTCGATAAGGTTGGAGAAGTATTGTTGTCGGGTGGAGGAGAGGGCAGAGTTGAAACAGATTAGAATGAGTTTGAGGTGGCTGAATTCTTCCGGATGTCTGGATTTCCACCAGCAGCGCCCAGTGGCTCGAGCAAATGAGTAGAGGAAGTGTACTGGGGAGGTGATTCGGGGTTGTGGGTTGGTAGTACAAGATTGATGGAGGAAAAGGGGAGCAAGGGAGTTGAGTTCAGTGGAGAGGGCATTCTTGATGGCATGGATTTGTGCACCAAGGTTAGTCTGGGGACCAAATGGGGCATGATGACTTTAGAAAATTGAAATGAGTAGAAAGACTGGAGGTCTCTGTGGGGAAACAAGGCAGACTTGCATTGTGGGAGAGAAGGCAGGTCAGGGAGGAAGTTGAAGTTGGAGAGTGAAATTTTGGAGTTGGTGAGGTTAGAGATTGTATAGTGAGTAATCATTCATTCATTCATTCAATAGTATTTATTGAGCGCTTACTATGTGCAGAGCACTGTACTAAGCACTTGGAATGAACAAGTCGGCAACAGATACAGTCCCTGCCGTTTGACGGGCTTACAGTCTAATCGGGGGAGACAGACAGACAAGAACAATGGCAATAAATAGAGTCAAGGGGAAGAACATCTCGTAAAAACAATGGCAACTAAATAGAATCAAGGTGATGTACAATTCATTAACAAAATAAATAGGGTAATGAAAATATATACAGTTGAGCAGACGAGTACAGTGCTGAGGGGATGGGAAGGGAGAGGGGAAGGAGCAGAGGGAAATGGGGGGAAAAGAGGGTTAAGCTGCGGAGAGGTGAAGGGGGGGTGGTAGAGGGAGTAGAGGGAGAAGGGGAGCTCAGTCTGGGAAGGCCTCTTGGAGGAGGTGAGTTTTAAGTAGTGTTTTGAAGAGGGGAAGAGAATCAGTTTGGCGGAGGTGAGGAGGGAGGGCGTTCCAGGTCCGCGGGAGGACGTGGCCCAGGGGTCGACGGCAGGATAGGCGAGACCGAGGGACGGTGAGGAGGTGGGCGGCAGAGGAGCGGAGCGTGCGGGGTGGGCGGTAGAAAGAGAGAAGGGAGGAGAGGTAGGAAGGGGCAAGGTGACGTAGAGCCTCGAAGCCTAGAGGAGTTTTTGTTTGGAGCGGAGGTTGATAGGCAACTACTGGAGGTGTTTAAGAAGGGGAGTGACATGCCCAGATCGTTTCTGCAGGAAGATGAGCCGGGCAGCAGAGTGAAGAATAGACTGGAGCGGGGCGAGAGAGGAGGAAGGGAGATCAGAGAGAAGGTTAACACAGTAGTCTAGCCGGGAAATAACAAGAGCCCGTAGCAGTAAGGTAGCCATTTGGGTGGAGAGGAAAGGGAGGATCTTGGCAATATTGTAAAGGTGAAACCGGCAGGTCTTGGTAACAGATAGGATATGTGGGGTGAACGAGAGAGACGAGTCAAGGATGACACCGAGATTGCGGGCCTGAGAGATGGGAAGGATGGTCGTGCCATCCACGGTGATAGGGAAGTCTGGGAGAGGACCGGGTTTGGGAGGGAAGATGAGGAGCTCAGTCTTGCTCGTGTTGAGTTTTAGGTGGCAGGCCGACATCCAGGTGGAGACATCCCGGAGGCAGGAGGAGATGTGAGCCCGAAGGGAGGGGGAGAGGACAGGGGCGGAGATGTAGATCTGCGTGTCATCTGCGTAGAAATGGTAGTTAAAGCCGTGAGAGCGAATGAGTTCACCAAGGGAGTGAGTGTAAATGGAGAACAGAAGAGGGCCAAGAACTGACCCTCTAGTGAGTAGAGATGATGAGATCAAATGGGTGTCTAAGTTGGTGAGTGTGTGAGGTGGGATGGTGCAGGAGGTCACTGGAGTTGAAGAATGAGAGGAAGCAGACAGTGGAAACGTCGGGAATATCCATACCTATATTGAAGGCCCCAAGGATCAGTGTAGGGGCAGAGATAGAGAAAGAGAGAGAGAGAGATGGAATGTCAGAAAGGGATCAAAGTTGCTCGGAAACTTGGAGGTGGGGCCTAGGGAGCAGTAGGTGATGGTGACTGGGCAGATGATGTGGCCTTCAAAGGAAGGGAGAGTTAGAATTTTACCACTAACCCAAGACCTGGCATAGGAATGGTAAGTCACAGGGGAAGGAATAAATGCGGGCTAGAGGCAGGTGAGGGAGCCTAGGGTTGTGGTAGATCTATGACAGACGGGCCATTTACCATTTTGATTTTCCCATCATTCATCATGATCCGAACACAGAGGAGGAAAGCGAACATGAGCTTGTGCTTTTCAAAGAGGCTGCGGCAAACGTTGCTATAGAGGCTGTAAGTCAGGTATTTGTTGATGTTCTCGATCCGTCTCTTCACGGAGTCTGAAATGAGCCCAGCACATGATAGTCAACTGGAGCATTACTTTCCCCAGGAATGCCCTTCAGAGGTAAGAGGTGGGGGCAGAGGCTTACAGAGGGGATCCTGAGTCCCCTTCTGAAGACACTACACCCACCTCCCAGATGTAGGCGTGGCCACTGGGGGACCTCTAGAATGCATTGGCTCATTGGAAAATAAAGGTCACCACCCCCCTCCTCAGCCTCAGAGGTCGCTACAGTTCCAGCCCACGTGGTCAAGCCAGACCAAGGAGGAACTGGGTCAGAGGACCTCTGGGAGAGCAGACTGGTTCCAGATCTTTTTCTGGGAGTTTGGTCCCCTCAAGGACCGACCCAAGCATTAGGTTTGGTATCAGATGCCTAGAGTTTCCCCATACCATACCTTCCCTTGAGCAGGACTTGGGGATGGGGTAGGAAACCAAATCCAACCCCGTCTGGAACTGGTCCTGCCTTTGGTGTTCAGGGGATGAGGCGGGATTCCCCTAGGTGCAACTGGCACATCACTGGACCATGGATTAGCACCCAGGATTCAGGAGAAATAAAGGAGAACCACACAAATGATGCTGGAAACAGGGTGGGACTGAAGAAAGCTGGATCTGGGGAAGTGGAGAGAAATGACTTTGGAAGCTTCTGCCATACCTGTTTTCTCAGAGTTGGTGATGCTGGACAGAAAGATTTTGAGGAACCACTCAAGTGAGTACTGGTACATGGGGTCCACGTTGGAAAGGTCTGACATGCAGAAGAAGAGGATCTTGGTGCGGGTGGCCACGGGGACATATTCCATGCGAGTCAGGTCGATGTCCTTCTCTGTGCTCTCAGTTATCTTCACCTTGGCCTTGGGGAAAGGACAATTCAGACATAGTTGGTGCTTCACTGGCCAGACATTCAGAAGCCTCCCGCTGGGTGGGTGGGCATAAAGGCCCAGTCACTGACCTGAATATCTGCAGCTTTTAGCTTAGATGCCTCCAGCACCCTAATGAGCTCTACGTCATCAACAAGGTTGCCTTCTGAGGAACTGAGCCGGAACAGGATCTGGTCCTCAATGTCCTTCAGTTCTTGTCTCATCCTGGCATTGGTGATGATAAGTTGGTTCTTGGCCTCCTCCAAGTCTGGCCTTTCCTGAGCCACCACTTGGCCCAGCAGCTGGTCCTCCAGGCCACTGCAAGGAAAGCCCAGGTGCTGTATTCCCCTCCCCACCTACCCGCCCCCCCCCACCCATCGGCCCCAAGTTCTGCTCTGGTTTCCCTCGACACCTGGAAAACCAGGCCTCTGGGCTACTGAGCTTCTTAGAGAGAGGACAGAACAAAGAAGCTTAAAGGGACAGAACAACAACAGAACTACTGTGTAAGAAGTGGAGGAAGAAGAAACAAAAGAAATGAAAACTTAACATCTGAAAGCCTTCCACAGGGGAGAACAACTCACGGTTCCTCACTGACGAGGCCCCCTGAAGTGGGTCCAAACCCTACACCCAGTTCCGTTCACCCTCCGAGAGCAGCGGGAAATAGAGGGTGGCTTGCCAGGGCAGGGGGGTAGAGGAGGAGGGTGGGGGTGGAGGCCTCAGTTACCTGGGAGAGAGGGTGAAGTTAATCAGCGTGACCTTAGTGGAGATCTCAGGGATATAGTGAGGGTTGGGAAGCTTGGTTGTGATGTACATCTTGAAGTCTTCGTGGTAAGGAATGATAGCATCACCTAGCTTCAGTACTAAGTTGCCTTGCTGCTTGAAAGTCTGAGCCAAAAAGGGTAAAGAGTGATAAGAGCATCAGTTTTGGCATTTGGGAGGTTCTTTATGGAAAAAGCAGACCCCCTAACTCAGATGACTCTACTGTGAGCTATTGAACCTCAGAGTTTTCTGCAAAGGACATTGATCATCTCAGGTCCCTAATGGGGAGAAGATGAAAGGGCAGGTAACACCATCTCCAGGGGGTGTTGGGAGGATGGGGTGCTGGGCTTCTCTGTTCCAGGCTTAACTGACCTCCATTCCTCCTGTCTGGTGATGAATGGGAGGGAAGAGAGTGTGCCAACCTGTTTGAGCAGGACAGTGTCCAGAACTGGATCCAGTTCCTCCCCAACATTCTCCAGCAAACATGGCTTGCCAAAACGGATTGCATTCTCCAGACTGCGCAGGAAGTCCAGATCATTCAGCTTAATCACATCCAAGCCATTCTCCTTTTCCTGAGAAAGAAGAAGTAGTAAAATCTAGGTGAGAGACAGTGGGAAGCTCCCTTCAATATTACTTGCAAGAAAGACTCCTCTGCTCACCTTCCTCATTTCAGAGGTCTCGAGACCAATTCTCAACTACTGCCCTGCAGACCATTCTTGGGCAGTAGCCTTGGGGGGAAATTGGGAAATGAGAGGATTCCTTGGAAGAGAGTCCAAAGCCAGGAAAGGGTCACCATTGTCACCTTCCTCCTCCTCCTCCTCCTCTTCCTCCTTCACCAGGGGGTGGCAGGAACCTACCATGTTCTTTATCCACTTGTTGGCCTGTCCCTGAGGGTCAATGAAGTGAGTCCAGCGCTGGGAATACTGAGCAATGACTCCATTCTCCACAGACAGGGTGTCCTTGGGGAGACCTGCAATCTGTTCAGAGGGAAAATATCAGCACTGAGGCTGCTAATGACTGCCTGGGCTAAGAGCTCTCCAGGATTGGGCCAGGCTTTTATTTCTTTATTGATTCATTTTTAATGATATTTGTTAAGCACCTACTATGTGCTGGCACTGTTCTAAGCACTGGGGAAGATACAAAGTAATCAGGTTGGACACAATCCATGTCCCACATGGGGCTCACAATCTTAGTCCCCATTTTACAGATGAGGGAACTGAGGCAAGGAGAAGTTAAATGACTTACCCAAGGTCTCACAGCTGACTAGTGGTGGGATTAGAACCCTGGTCCTTCTGACTCCCAGGTGTGGGCTCTATCCACTAGTCTACAGGAAACTCCGGGGCAAACCCAATTTCCCTCTCTGGCTGCTGGCTTCCCTTCCCCTGACAGATCCAGGAATCAATCAATGGTAGTTAGCAAGTGCTTACTATGTGCACAGCATTGTTCTAAGCAGCGGGGAGAGAGAGAGAGTATAATACAACAGCGTTGGTAGGAAGTTCCCTGCCCATAAGGAGTTTATAGTCTAGAGGGGGAGGAGCACGGCCAGCTAGAATAATACCTGGACCCAGGTCCCCACCCCAACTATCCCTTCAGTAGGGCTCAGACTGTAGGGAAACAGTGTTCATCGCCTGTCGGTCAGGATTTTTCCATGACTGTATGCCTGCAAGAACAGATGGGAGATGACCATCAAGGGAAAATGGAAAAGCTCGACACCACTGTGGAATCTATACCTGATTTTTTCTTCTCTCAGTGCCAGGGTGGCACCCAAAGACACTTGAGTAAACAAAGTCCCACTGACAGCCTTATCCAGGCTCTGTGAAAGAAGGGTCTCGCTTCTTCTTTTGGCATTGCACCGCCAGAGGAATGTTTCAAAGTGTTCCCCCACGTCTGGGGAGCCACTGTGCCTGGTCCTTTCAAGTTGGCCAGTCGATGCGGCTAATCGAATGAATCTTGACTCAGAATTTCTGGGACTGAGCAGGTCTTTTAGCTTTGGTCTGGGACAGCTCACCCTGGCCCAGACTCTCAGGTCCAAGACTCACGGGTCCCACCCCAGCCATACCTGCCACGATCGGATCTGCACCGCATTTCCCAGTGTCCCGATAAGGGTTGGCTCCTTGGTGCGAGGGACATTGAAATGCTCCAGTTCCTTGACCCACAGGTCACACAGTACAGTCCGGTACTGTCCCTGAAAGGAAAAACAGGTCCTGTGAACTGTCAGTGTCAGGGAGGGCAACCATCTCCTATATTTTCAACATCCCGTCACCACTGTCAGAGACAGAATGCTAGGTCAGATGGCCCACTGGCCTGACCCAGTAAGAGTAATAATAATAATAATAATGTTGGCATTTGTTAAGCGCTTACTATGTGCCGAGCACTGTTCTAAGCGCTGGGGTAGTCATTCTTATCATTAATATTTATTGATTTGTTGAGATAGAGCACAGGCCTGAGAGTCAGAAGGACATGGGTTCTAATCCCGGCTCTGTCACTTGTCTGCTGTGTGACCTTGGGCAAGTCACTTCACTTCTCTGTGCCTCGGTGATCTCATCTGTAAAATGGGGATTAAGAATGTGAGCTCCACGTAGGACAGGAACTGTTTCCAACCCGATTTGCTTGTATCCACCCCAGCGGTTAGTACAGTGCCTGGTACATAGTAAGTGCTTAACAGATACCACAATTATTATTATTATTATTATTACCAAGTGCTGTGCTAAGCAGTAGGGAAAAGTACAAGGATGTTGATACAGACATGGTCCCTGGCCCAAGAAGGAGCTGGCTCCCAGCCTAAAATGGGAGGGGTAGACAGACACGCTGAGAAAAGACACAACTTCTCTGTGCCTCCGTTTCTTCATCTGTAAAATCGAGATTAAATCCCACTCTCTCCTACTTAGACTGTGAGCCCCATTTGGAAAAGGGATTACGTCCAAACTGATTATCTTGTATTTACCCCAGCACTTATTACAGTGCTTGGCACAAAATAAGCACTTAACGAGTACCATACAAAAAGGAGATAACAGGGCAAATTTGGTGAAAAGCAACAAGAGCAACAGGAAAAGCAGCTGACCATTACTGCTGGAGAGAAGGGCCCTCAGGCTCCTCGATGCTCCTGCAGGGCTGCCTTTGGTCTGAGTGATCCCAACATTCCCAGTGTTCCCTGCACATGACTATTGCTTCTGACACCCTGTCATGCCATATCCAGACAGACACTCAATCAGAAAAAAGTGCCCTAAAGTGCCAAAATGTGTCACGTAAATGTGTTATGACAGAACTGAGTATGCTGTGGTGTTGATCTGAATCTTCTTCCCTGCCCTAAAAAGATCCACTCGCAGTAGGGAGTCCAAGGACGCTCACCGCTGAGAGCCATTCTTTTACTTGTCTTGAAGCAGCGTGGCCAAGTGAAAACAGCCTGGACCTGGGAGTCAGAGGACCTGGGTTCTAAGCCCAGCTCTGCCAACTGCATGCTGTGTGACCTTGGACAAGTCCCTTAATTTCTCTGTGCCTCAGTTCCCTCATCTGCAAAATGGGGATTCAATACCTGTTCTCCCTCCTACTTAGACTGCAGGCCCCATGTAGGACCTGATTATCTTTTACCTACTCCAGAGCTTAGTACAGGGCTTAGCATATAATAAGTGCTTAATAAATATCACAGTTATTATTAGTATTACTACCACTAATCATATTATTATTATCACGGGCAGGGAATGTGTCTACCAACCCTGTTATATTGTACTCTCCCAAACACTTAGAATAGTGCTCTGCACAAAGTGAGCACCAATAAATGGAATAGATTGATTGGTCACCTTGGTTTGTCGTTGCTGCAATCCATTTTTACCACTGTCTTTATCTGTCTTCCCCCACTTAGACTGTAAGCCCCATGTCGGGTCGGGATTGGGTTGGCTCTGTTACACTGGGATCTACCCCAGTGTTGGCATGTAACAATCGCAGTATTTCTTAAGGCCTGTACTAAGTGTAAGGGTAGGTGCAAGATTATCAGTTCGGACACTATCTCTGTCCCATTCGGGGCATTTCATACCCCTTTTACAGATAAGGAAACTGAGGCCCAGGTAAGTTAAGTGACTTGCCCAAGATCATTCAGCAGGCAAGTGGCAGAGCTGAGATTAAAATCCAGGTCTCTTGACTTCCAGGCCTGTGCTGTTTTCCCTAGGCCACGGGCTTCTCCTAACAAGAGCTGAATAAGTATCATAACTAACAGGATCCAGGTTCAGGGTCAGCACTCTTCCACGAGTTTTGGGTGACTGACACTGGGTACACACCAGTGACATGATATCGGGGCATGCAAGCCATGAAATGTTTTACCAGCCACAGGGTCAGAGTCCCCTCTCTGGCTCAGGCTGCTACAAAGAGAGTGCAAGTGACATTCAGCTCGAGGATGAAGTTATTTTAACACAACTCAGAAACAGAACTCAAATCAGGCTCTGTGAAAATAGCATTTGTGGATCATCATTTGCCGCCTATCTGCAGCAAGTAGAAAGGAAGAGGGACTCCCACCAGGGGCTCAGAGGACTGGAGGAGTCAGAAATCCTTCCCACTAAGGTCTCTGCAGACAATAGGCGAATGATAGAGTCCAATAAGTCACTTGTCTACCTCCTTCAACAACCAATGAGGGAATGGGGAGTCAGGGCACTCTGACCTCTGCTTCTCCAAGCTGTGGGTTGGAGTTCTGTGACCCCCCCGAACTGGTGGGGAATTGGAGGTGAAGAGGGCCATGGGACTTTCCACCTCAGCCCTGGTAATCTTGGACCTGGACCATTCCCCTGCTCCCACCCCTGTTGTTCCAAGCCCCGTTCAGCTCCCACCTCCACCCCGCCCGGCCCCCCTGCTACTCCCAAACCCATTTTCTCTCCCAATCTCCCAACCTCAAGTTGCTTAGTTCAGGAACAGGATCAAAAGAGAGTAACATGGGAACTCCTTCCCTAGACTGGTCATCACTCCCTTCTCACCTGGGGTTCTCCCAATGCCTTTCAGACTCTTCCCCCGCCCCCGTCTCTTCTAAGCCCCATTCCCTGCCTCATCTGGGAATACCGGATGAGGTGGTGGGTGGGTCAGAGCAAGACCTCGAGTTGTGGAGGTCGGGGGTGGGTGGGGGGGTGGCAGTGATGGGGATCAAGGGGATCAAGGCTGAAATCTCCAGGCCTGTGGTGGTTAGGTGTAGGTGTGTGTGTGGCGGGGGTGGGCATGGGGAGGAGGGGAGAGGAGGCCCCTGGTCTCAGAGGAGCAGAGGTCAGAGTTCCCCTTCCCTCTCAGGTTGCTATACATGGGAGTCGTTAGAATGTTCGGAGCCTGTCCCCAGCAGCCTGAGCATGAAGGGGGTCTCTGAAATTTCCAAACCCAACTCCTCTGCTCCTCCAAACAATAAGCCATAGTCCCTCTTCCTACTACTCAAGCTGAGCCCAGCTCCTGCCTAACTTACCCAAAAAATCCACCCCACCCCCTTGGAAAATACAAATGCAAAGATGAGGAGTGAATTAAAAAGGGAATTACAAATGGCTGTGCTGAATTCAGAAAGAGGACTCAGAGGAAGTCTGTAAAAAAACTGAGCAAATGACTGGGAAAATTAAACTTTGGAGATTTGGGAATGCTACTTCCCATGAAATCTATTTGAGGAAAGTTTTGGAAAGCACAGGACAATTTCACTTCAGCAGAATAATATTACTATCTCCCTAGCTTCTAGCACCTTGGAACTTAACAGAAGTTCCAAGCTACTGGTTCTGGCCTAAATCCTCCATTTATGGCTTTACACATACCCCTCCTTGAGGACCTGAATCATGGCTTTACCTGCTCAGTCATTTCCTCAGTGCTTTGCAAAAAGTATGCATTCAATAAATGAATATGACGATTTTGAAGGATCTGAAGGCTTGAAATCTGAAGAATATGGTGCTTAAATGAGCTCTCCTCTCCCAACCTCATAATCAGGCTGTCTTATTTAGTTCTCTTTTGGATGTTGCACTTGGCTATCTAAACATAAAGCCACTAAAGGAAAGCCAGAATGTGCAAGTGCTTCCCGCTGACGCTATAAAGCCTAAAAATTTAAATGGATTGCATTGGAATGCTTGATGGCTAATGAGAACTGGGATATAATTAGAGACCAAGTGGAGGGACAAAAGTCAATGGGGTGCCAGGCTGTCAGGCTAGAAATACTCTAGGGAAGTGGCTCAATACAGCCTGTAGAGGTTCAATGAATTCTTTTTATGGCATTTGTTAAGTGCTTGTGTGAAGCGATGTTCTAAGCCCTGGCTAGATACAAAGTTAATCAGGTCGGATACAGTTCCTATTCTCCATGGGGCTCACAGTCTAAGTAGGAAGGAGAACCGATATTTAATCACCATTCCTCAGTTGAGGAAACTGAGACACAGAGAAGTTAAGTGACTTGCCCAAGGTCACACAGCAGACAAATGGTAGAACTGTGATTAGAACCCAGGTCCTTTGGCTCCCAGGCTCATTCTGTTTCCACTAGGTTAAACTGCTTCATTACCTAAATCTTTATATGGGAAGAGAAATACCACTCTAGACAGGTCAGAGGAACTGGATTCATATTGTGGAAACCACATTGACTGTTTCAGACCAAACTGCTCCAGGATCAGATGATAGCCACCTGAAAGTGTAATTCTCATCTAAAGCAAAGGTTCCAGAGGTGATTCTAGAAATAATAATAATAATGTTGGTATTTATTAAGCGCTTACTATGTGCAGAGCACTGTTTTAAGCGCTGGGGTAGACACAGGGTAATCAGGTTGTCCCACGTGAGGCTCACAGTTAATCCCCATTTTACAGATTAGGTAACTGAGGCACCGAGAAGTTAAGTGACTTGCCCACAGTCACACAGCTGACAAGTGGCAGAGCCAGGATTCGAACCCATGACCTCTGACTCCCAAGCCTAGGCTCTTTCCACTGAGCCACGCTGCTTCTCTATAATGTTGGTATTTGTTAAGCACTTACTATGTGCAGAGCACTATTCTAAGCGCTAGGGTAGATGCAGGGTCATCAGGTTGCCCCATGTGGGGCTCCCAGTCTTAATCCCCATTTTACAGATGAGGTCACCTGAGGCCCAGAGAAGTGACTTGCCCACAGTCCCACAGCTGAGAAGTGGCAGCGTCGGGATTCGAACCCATGACCTCTGACTCCCCAGCCGGGCTCTTTCCACTGAGCCCCGCTGCTTCTCCGATAAAGTATAGAGCTCTAAGGTCCACTTCCCTAAATGACAAATTAGCAGGATTGATCATTAAGATTAAATCAAAAGCACCTCGAAAAACACAACCAGTTGGGGGAAAGGCTACATAGTTTTGTTTGTTTGTTTTGGATTTGGATTGGTTTTTTTTTCCCAAAAGAAAGTGTTCCTCACTAATCTGCTGGAGTTCTTTGTAGAGTCAACAAGTATGTGGATGGAGGAGAAGCAGTATAAATAATAGATTTAAATTTTCAATAAGGTTTGACAACATTACACCCCAAAGACTTAAAAAACTGAGTAATCAGGGGTTTGGAGGAAATATTCCACTGGAGGGAATGTTCTGCCCTGGATAGAAAAATTAGAGGGATTAAATTTGGTGCTTCTCAGGCTGGAAGATAAGTGTAAATTGTATCATTTCCCCCCTGCTCCTCTCCCTCAGGGATCAGTATTAGGACATCTTTAGAGAAGCAGCGTGGCTCATGCTTGGGAGCCCATGCTTGGGAGCCAGAAGGATTAAGGGGATTAAGCCAGGGGATTAAGACTGTGCGCCTCATGTGGGACAACCTGATTACCCTGTATCTACCCCAGCGCTTAAAACAGTTCTCTGCACATAGTAAGCACTTAACAAATACCAACATTATTAATATTATTATTTTTGTTTACTGTACCCCTCCTGATAAAGTCCAGAATTTTGTCAGCCTTTATAACTACCTCCACACATTAAAACAAAACCAAAAAAAAGCACATTGCTTTGAAGGGTCAAGTCCACAGTTCCTCTGAGTCATGATTGAATGTTCAAAGCCCCTCATCATGAAATTATGGTTCACATTACACCCACAAATTGAAGCTCATCTGCCATTTTTCTATAGTAGTAGTAATAGTAATAGTAATGATATTTATTGAGCACACACTGGGTGTGATGCACTGTATGAAGTGCTTAGAAAGGTACACACATACATACACACACGGAATGACTAAATCCAGAAGTGCTGAAGATGGCTGGTGAACTAACCTCGAGGCAGTTTTTCTCTGTCCATTTGACATTTCACCCCCTCCGCTATAGCACCCATCCTGGGAGACCCCATTACTTATATTTCTCCATCCAGAAATGTGCTGGTTTACCCCTTCCCTTTGTTTCCTATGTTTCAGTTAGCTATCCATGACAGAACATTCATTTCAGTGCCATGCTTCCTCTGGTATGGAACACCTTCTATGGCCTTGCGAGACTCTAAATACAGGATATTTATCCATGTGGTTCACTTCTAGTCACCTGTCAATCAATCCCTTCAAAGACCTTCAGCAAATTAGTGAGACATGGCCTCTCCTTACAGAAGCCATACTCTGATTTGACAGTGCCAGATTAGGGATGAGGCAGTCAGGAAACTGGATTCAGTCTGAAGAAGACTCTCCTTCCTGCTCTTTACCGTGAAGGGGCCCAGGTAAGCCACGAAGCCTGCTGACACCATCACATCCCCATAGATGTTGTTGATCGTGTCGTCCAGATCCTCCACTGTTTGCTCCCAGCGCAACTTCTCATCAGACAGTCCGTTGATCAGCTGTGGGACGAGAACCACATGGAAAATTGTTATTACTAGTCTATTTGTAAGTGCTTACTATGTGTTAAACACTGTTCTAAGCTCTAGGGGAGATACCTGTTGATCAGGTTGGACACAGTCCCTGTCCCACATGGGGCTCACAATCTAAGTAGAAGGGAGAACAGGTACTGAATCCCCATTTTACAGAAGCCCAGAGAAGTTAAGAGACTTGCCCAAGATCACACATCAGACAAGTGGCAGAGTGAAGATTAGAACCCAGGTCTTCTGACTCCCAGAGCTGTGCTTTTTCCACTAGGCTGCTTGGCTTCCTGATAAGGAAATTGTGTCCTTATCAATCAATGAATGATATTTATTGAGAGCTTACTGCATGCAGAGCGCTGAGCTCAGCACTCTCAGAGAGTCCAATACAATAGAGTTGGTATTCATTCATTCAATAGTATTTATTGAGCGCTTACTATGTGCAGAGCACTGTACTAAGCGCTTGGAATGAACAAGTCGGCAACAGATACAGTCCCTGCCGTTTGACGGGCTTACAGTCTAATCGGGGGAGACAGACAGACAAGAACAATGGCAATAAATAGAGTCAAGGGGAAGAACATCTCGTAAAAACAATGGCAACTAAATAGAATCAAGGCGATGTACAATTCATTAACAAAATAAATAGGGTAATGAAAATATATACAGTTGAGCAGATGAGTACAGTGCTGAGGGGATGGGAAGGTAGAGGGGGAGGAGCAGAGGGAAATGGGGGGAAAAGAGGGTTAAGCTGCAGAGAGGTGAAGGGGGGCGGTAGAGGGAGTAGAGGGAGAAGGGGAGCTCAGTCTGGGAAGGCCTCTTGGAGGAGGTGAGTTTTAAGTAGGGTTTTGAAGAGGGGAAGAGAATTAGCCTGGCGGAGGTGAGGAGGGAGGGCAGTCCCGGACCGCGGGAGGACGTGGCCCAGGGGTCGACGGCGGGATAGGCGAGACCGAGGGACAGTGAGGAGGTGGGCAGCAGAGAAGCAGAGCATGCGGGGTGGGCAGTAGAAAGAGAGAAGGGAGGAGAGGTAGGAAGGGGCAAGGTGATGTAGAGCCTCGAAGCCTAGAGTGAGGAGTTTTTGTTTGGAGCAGAGGTTGATAGGCAACCACTGGAGGTGTTTAAGAAGGGGAGTGACATGCCCAGATCGTTTCTGCAGGAAGATGAGCCGGGCAGCGGAGTGAAGAATAGACTGGAGCGGGGCGAGAGAGGAGGAAGGGAGATCAGAGAGAAGGCTGACACAGTAGTCTAGCCGGGATATAACAAGAGCCCGTAGCAGTAAGGTAGCCATTCGGGTGGCGAGGAAAGGGCGATCTTGGCGATATTGTAAAGGTGAAACCGGCAGGTCTCGGTAACGGATAGGATGTGTGGGGTGAACGAGAGAGACGAGTCATAGATGACACCGAGATTGCGGGCCCGAGAGACGGGAAGGATGGTCGTGCCATCCACGGTGATAGGGAAGTCTGGGAGAGGACCGGGCTTGGGAGGGCAGATGAGGAGTTCAGTCTTGCTCATGTTGAGTTTTAGGTGGCGGGCCGACATCCAGGTGGAGACATCCTGGAGGCAGGAGGAGATGCGAGCCTGAAGGGAGGGGGAGAGGACAAGGGCAGAGATGTAGATCTGCGTGTCATCTGCATAGAGATGGTAGTCAAAGCCGTGAGAGCGAATGAGTTCACCAAGGGAGTGTAAACGGAGAACAGAAGAGGGCCAAGAACTGACCCTTGAGGAACTCCAACAGTTAAAGGATGGGAGGGGGAGGAGGCGTCTGCGAAGGAGACCTAGGCATGTTCCCTGAAGACAAGGAACTTGCAGTCTAGAGGGAAATGGGTTATGGTGCTTCACAGCAGCCCTGACCCCACTGATGGCTACCCCATGGGGTTAGAAAGTGAAAATAATATCTCCCCTTGGGTCCCTGAGCTTTGAAATTTATGTTTTTTCATTCCACACGTGGGAGGAATAACCGCAGAGAATCCAGTGGCAAAAGGGCCTTGCAGCGGAAGTCGTGGCAGCCGCCTCCCTCACCTTGTCAGCTCGATTCAGCCTCTGTTCACACTGTGCACATTTCAACTCCAGTTCCTCCTTCTTGGAGACACAGTCTCGGTATTTTGTCTGTAGGACTTTTATGCCGTCCTCCACATCTCGCAGTCTCTGATTTGCTATATCCAAGTCTTTCTGAGTCACAGCCAGGTCTTCCTGGGCCTCACGTAGGGCTTGCTGAGGAGAAACATTAGTACCCGGGAACTGTCATCCTTGATTTACAGGGGCCCAATCAAAAAGCAGGAGGAAGAGCAAAGGGGATCCCAGAAAAACCACCTTGCCTGGGCCAGAACTCGCTTTCCCCAGAGGGCTGCTTCTCAGAGCTTCCTGGCCATGCCCTGTGTACCCAGCCAGAACTGAGTCTAGCCTTGCTTCAAGGTGGCCCAGCACCCCCCACCCTCCAACACACACACACACACTCACCCGTTTGGGTGCCACACCTTTGGCCACAAAGTGATACTTGTGCATGGCCCGCACCCACTGGCAGATGGAGGTACAGGCCTTGGACACCTTAGCAATGGCTGCCGGCTGGAATTCATCATTGTCAATGTACGGCTGGATGGCTCTGATCACTGTATCAGGGATGTTGTCCTGGAGGGACATCGTAAAACAAATTGGTGTGGCCACAGAGGCAAGGTAGCCCATGACTTAATCCCATTCATTTTCTAGAAGAGATCTGCTGGGAGAAGCTTCTGCACCAAGGTTCCTTTAGAGGACAGAGCTTGGGGAGAAGATCTCCCTCTAGCCACAGTCCCTTGCAGATCTTTTTGTGTGTGTGTCTTTATGTTCTTAGTGATTTGTTTCATCTCTCCTCATGTGCCTGTCACCAATTCCCTTTTCCCTCTTTTTAGACCTCCCAAGGGCCAGGGACCAGATCTAATTCCCATCTGTGTATTCTTCACTAGCATTTAGTACAGTACTCTGTGCAAAATAAGCCCTCAATGAATATGATTACCACTACTACTACTGTGTAGGATCATTCTGGGGCTAAAAACAGCCAGGCTTGGGCCTACAAATGAGCAGAAAATCTCCAGCCTTGACCAGCTCATCCCAGTCCCACCTGGGTCTTGCCTATGCCAGGCCTAACTCTGTACCACCTCACCATGACCCAGTACTAGCTGTGCTGAAGCAGCGGCATTTGTGCCACAACAGAAGTGGCCAGAAATTTGCTGCTAGGGCTTACCAGGACGCTCCATGACTTGCTAGGAGCAACTTCACTTCACTCTGCTGCCCAGATCAATTTTCTACAAAAACTTTCAGTCCCTGTTTCCCCATTCCTCAAGATCCTCCAGGGGCTGCCCACCCACCTTCTCATCCAACAGAAACTCCTTACCGTTGACTTTAAAGCACTCAATCACCTTGTCCCCTCCTAATCTTACCTCACTGCTTTCCTACTACGGCCCAGCCCACACACTTTGCTCCTCTAATGCCAACCCACTCACTGTACCTCGAACTTGTCTATCTCCTTGCTGACCCCTTTCCCACATCTTCCCCCTAGCCTGGAACTCCCTTCCCCTCCTTCTATGCCAGACCACCACTCTGCTCACCTTCAAAGCATTATTAAGGTCTCATCTCCTCCGAGAGGCCTGCCCCAAGAAGCCCTCTTTTCCCCGGCTCACTCTCCCTTCTGTGTCATCTATGAAAGTGGACTTGTGACATTTGGGTATCTGATATTCGCCCCACCCTCAACCCCACATCACTTACGTATGTATCTTTAAATTATATATTATAAATCATTTATTTATATTAATATCTGTCTCCCCCTTTGGACTGTAAGGTGCAAAGATGACTGCTAATTCTGTTGTACTGTACTCTCCCAAGCATACAGTACAGTGCTCTGCACATAGGGAGCACTCAATAAATACTACTGATTGATTGATTGCTGAAGCTCAGAAATGAGTTTCTGGATGAAACAGCAGATTGACTGGGCTCAGGAAACTGTCCAGACCCTGCCCACGTCTGGCAGGGACTGACTTCATTAATGATGACTTGTGCTCATGGGGCCCCTAGGCTTTCCCAAATCTCTGCTGTACCTAGTGGAACTCACTTAAGTAATGGTGAATGGGTTAAGCTACAACCCGTGGGTTTCATGGGTTAACCCATGAATTGGGTCAATCTGGATCAGAAAAAGTTTAATGAATTTTGAGTTGGGCTGGGAGAACAGGCTTGGCCATCAAGAAATCTGGGTTCTAATCCTGGCTCTGCCACTTGCTTGTTGTGTGATCAGGGCAAGTCATTTGACTTCTCTGTGCCTCAGTTTCCTCATCTGTAGAAATGGGGATAAGACACCTGAAGCAGCATGGCTCAGTGGAAAGAGCACGGGCTTAGGAGTCAGAGATCATGGGTTCTAACCCCGGCTCCGCCATATGTCAGCTGTGTGACTTTGGGCAAGTCACTTAACTTCTCCGTGCCCCAGTTACCTCATCTGTAAAATGGGGATTGACTGTAAGCCTCATGTGGGACAACCTGATTACCCTGTATCTACCCCGGCGCTTAGAACAGTGCTCGGCACATAGTAAGCGTTTAACAAATGCCAATATGATTATTATTATTACCTGTTCTCCTTTCCCCATAGACTGTGAGCTCTGGGTGGGACAGGGAGCATGTCCTATCTGCTTCTACTGTTTCTACCTCAGTGCTTAATACAGTGTTTGGCACATGGGTGCTCTGCACACAGTAAGCGCTCAAAAAATACGACTGAATGGATGAAAGACTAGTGAGTTTTTTAAAAATATCACAATTATCATTATTAACAACAAGCCCAGATTTTTGTTTTGTTTATTCATTTACATTACAGAACTTACCTGTAGATTTAAAATGATACCCATTAACAGTAAACATTGTGTCAGGTGTGAAGCGAGTCCTAGCACATCACCATCTCTCACCTTATCATATTTGAAAAGGCTGTCGAGGAACCTGCCAGGGTCCTGGAGAAGAATCCTACCAGGCTCCCAGTAGTCTTCGATCTTTGTGCCGGGCTTCTCTCCTGGCAGCTTCTTGGGCTTGACTCCCTTCATGATACAGACAGTTTCAATCACCAGTTTCACCCCTGGGGGAGGCCTCTGCATGGCACGTACCTGGAGGAGCCAAATGTAGATGTGAGCAAGAGGAAGAGCCAGGTAGAACTGGTGGAACCCCCACTCCATTAAGGGAAAGCTTCCCTTCATCATCGACCTATTCCTGACCCAGTCGTCGCTCCTCCTTGCCATCAGTGAAACCTGGCTCTCTCCAGATGACATTATCTCCCCAGCCACTCTCTCCAGAGGGGCCTCATCTTCTCCCACTCTCCAAGACCTACTGGGAGGAGTTGGTTTCCTTCTTGCAGCCCCCCCACCCCCCGTGCTGCTCTCACATCAACCCCCATCCCTCTCTTTTGATTGATTTCCCTTCCTTTGAAGCCCCTATCATCTGCCTCTACCTCCCACTCCAATTACTAGTCATGGTCATCTTCCATCTCCAACTTTCTGAACCCTTTCTCATTCTCTCTCTCTTTTTCCATCCCTACCCTGATCCTACGATGTTCCCAGTGACCTTCGCTTTGCCCATTTCCTCTCACTCCTCACCTCCACTGAGCTCCAGCTCACCTCACCCACTCACCAAATTGGACACATGCTCTATCTCATCATCTCTAGTCACTGTACAATCTCTAACCTCCACAACTCTGAAATTCCTCTTTGACCAAAAAGTTCTGACCTGCCTTCTCTCTCACACATCCCCTCCAATTATCACCCCATCTCCTTCCTACCTTTCCTCAAGCAAATTATTTACACCCACTACCTCCACTTCCTCTCTCCAATTTTCTCCTTAACCTACTGCAGTCTAGCTTCTGCCCTCCACAACCCCACCCCATGGAAGCTGCCCTCTTTACTTTCATCAACAACCTCTTTCTTGTCCAATCCAATGGCCTCTACTCCATAATAATAAAAAATAATAATGACAATGATGGTATTTGTAAGCACTATGTGCCAAGCACTGTTCTAAACACTGAGGTACATACAAGGTAATCGGGTTGTCCTACGTGGGGCTCTCAGTCTTCAATCCCCATTTTACAGATGAGGTAACTGAGGCACAGAGAAGTCAAGTGACTTGCCCAAAGTCACACAGATGACAAGTGGCAGAGCTGGGATTAGAACTCATGACCTCTGACTCCCAAGCCCGTGCTCTTTCCACTAAGCCACGCAACTTCCCTGCCCTGTCCTAATCCCCCTCAAACTCTCAGCTGCCTTCAACACTGTGGACCAGCTCCTTCACCCAGAAACATGATCTTACCTTGGCTTCACTGACACTGTTCTCTCTTGGTTTTCCTCCTATCTCTCTGGCCTCTCCTTCTCAATCTACTCTGTGGGCTCCTCCTCTGCCTTCCATCCCCTAACTGTGGCTCAGTTTCTGGGTCCCTTTTTATTCCCCATCTCCACTCACTCCCTTGGAGAAATCATTCACTCCCATAACCTTCAACTACCACCTCTATGTGGACGATTCCCAAATCTACCAATTTACCTCTCCAGCTCTGATCTAACCTTTCTACCTTCAGGACATCTCTACTTGAATATTCCACCAACACCTCAAACTTAAGGTGTCAAAAACAGAACTCACCTTCCCACCCAAACCCTATTCCTCCACTAACTATTCCTATTACTGTAGACAGCACAACCATCTTCCCTGTCTTGCAAGCCACTAGCCTTGGCATTATCCTCAACTCATCTCTCTCATTCAACCTGCATATTCAGTCTGTCACCAAATCCTGATGGTTCTTCCTTCATAACAACTCTAGATAGCATACCTTCCCCTCCATCCAAACTGCTACTACACTGGTACAAGCACTTATGATATCCCACCTTGACTACTGCCTCCCTGCCTCCTGTCTCTCCCCACTCTAATCCACACTTCACTCTGCTGCCCAGGCCATATTTTTTCCATAAAACAGTTCAGTCCACATCTTCCCAGTCCTCAAAAACCTCCAGTAGTAGTCCATCCATCTCCACATCAAGCAGAAAGTCCTTACCATTGACTCTAAAAGGCCTTCCCAGATTAATGCCTCATTTCCCAAACCACTTGCCCTCCTTCTACGTCACCTATGCAGTTGGGTCTGTACCCCTTAAGCACTTTGATTCTCTCCTCACCCTAGTCCCCTTTGTGCACTTTCATGCAAACCCCATCCTAGCCTCATATCCTTATACTCTGCTCTTCCCTTATCTGTAATTTTATTTTCATGTCTGTCTCCCCCATTAGATTGTAAGCAGAGCAGGAATTATTCCTACCAACAATGTGGTATTGTACTCTTTCAAGCACTTAGAATGGTACTCTCCATACAGTAAGTGCTCAATAAATATAATTGATTTACTGATAAAGAGGTTTTCCCAGAAGGATGTTAAGGGGTAGGGATTCCAGAGCTGTTTGATTTTGCTATCAGGCTGTAGTAGGAAGAGTTTCTCACTTGAGCTGGTGGGTGGGGCTGGGCAGCCAGTGAGGCAGCTGATGCAATTCAGCTCTGCAGGTGGAGCGCTGTAAGTGAACCTCTCAAAGTATTTAAGTAGAGCCTCTGCCCTAACCCCAAAAGGCTTATGGGAAGCTTCTGATTCTTTTGTTCTCCTGGAGTTACAGGTAACTACCACATTAGAAATTTAAGGTTTTTCTCCCTCACTGTTTACTTAGGAGGGAAACTGGTTTTTATGTTGAGGGATACCCTACTGCAGACTTCCACTGAGATTTCCTCCCTTAATGGGTGGGGAATGGAGAGAACCTTCATTGGGGAAGCGGTGTGGCTTAGTGGAAAGAGCATAGGCCTGGGATTCGGAGAACCTGAATGTTAAACCTCGTTCTGACACTTGCCTGTTGTGTGACCTTGGCAAGCTGCTTATTTTTGCTTCTTTTTCCTCAATTGTAAAATGGGAAATTAATACCTGTTCTTCCTTTTAAACTGTTAGTCCCATGTGGGACAGGGACTATGTCCAACCTTATTGATTTATTTCTATCCCAGGACTTAACAAGTACTACTTGAATCAAAACTTCAATCTGCTTTGCTATGGTTATGTTCAATAACTCCCGCTCTAGACTCCTTGAATGTTCCATAGAGGATAGGTAAGCCTGGGGCATGGAATAACTCAATTATACAGAGAGGTTCCAACCTGAAGTTGGATCTGCTGTTCTTCCCTTTCAGGGCTGTGCTATATTAATAATTGTGGTATTAAGTGCTGGCTATGCCAGGTATTGTACTAAGCCCTGGGGTAAATACAAGCTAATCAAATTAGACGGAGTCTGTGTCCCATATGGGGTTCACAGTAGTAATCCCCACTTTACAGGTGAGGTAACTGAGGCATAGAGAAGAAGCGATTTACCCAATGTCACACAGAGTTCAAGTAGTGGAGCTGGGATTAGAACCCAGGTCCTTTTAACTCCCAGGCCAGTGCTCTGTGAGAGCCTGGGACTTGCTTTTGGTCTGGCTGGGTCCTGGGGCTTAAATAAGTTTAAAAGTATCCCAGAAGGCTGTGCTGGCCACTTCAGAGAGCACATTGTCTCAACTCCTCACCTTCCCTTCCAAATCTTCTCCTACACCCAACTCTTCCATCACAGTAAACATTATCCTTCTCATCTCAAGCCTGTAACCTGGGCATTATCCTTGCTTCCCACCTCCACTTCAACCTCTGTTTGGTTTGTCACTAAATTCTGGCAGTTCTTCCTCTACAACATACTCCCAAGTACGTCCCTTCCTCTCCATCTAAGCAGCTATTACACTGCTCTAGGCACTGGTCAGCAACCGACTTGACTACCGCATCAGCCTCCTTGCTGACCTCCCTGCCTCCAGTCTCTTCCCCCTCCAGTCCCTGCTTTTCTCTGCTGCCCACATTGTCTTCCTAAAGCATCATCCCTCACAGCACTACCCACTCTTCCAAAATCTCCAGTGGTTTCTCCTTCCTGTCTGCATTAAGCAGAACCTCCTGACCAGTGACTTTAAGGCAGTCCATCAGCTGTCTTCCTCCACTCTCTCTTTGATCTTCTCCCAGTACACCCCAGCAGGAATGCTTCATTCCTCTTAAGCTAACCTACTCACACTGTGCCTCATTCTTTTCTCCCACTGCTGATCTCTTGCCCTCTTCCAATTGCTTGGACTACCCTTTCCTTTCACATTCAACAGGACACTGCTCTTGTTTCTGAAATTCCACCTCCTCCAAAAGGGCTTCCCTGATCAATTTCTCATCCTCCCTTCCTTACATGCCAACCTCCTACTGCCACTTGAGCACTTCCACACCCCTTAAGCACTTGAGTATTCTCAGACCCCAGCAGCACTTCCGTTCATATTGTTATATTCGATTGCTTCCCCCTACCTGTAATTTGATCTCAGTGCCTGCCTCCCCTGCTTGACTGTAGGCTCCTTGCAGGCAGGGACCAAGTCTACTAATTCCACAGTACTCTGCCAAGTGCATAGCACACAGTTGGTGCTCAAAAAATGCCATTGACTTAGTTGGGAAGGGGAGAGGTTCACTGAGTGATATCCCTTTCAGCAGGGATCTCTGTTCCGTGACACCATAACATACTAGAACTGTTTCCAGCTCTTTCAGATGGATACCCTCAATCGAGGAACCCAATTTGTGGATCTGCTGAAGACTATTAGCTACCCTATGGCTGGTGCCTTACACGGAGAGGACTTCGACTGGCTCTTCGAATGCCCCGAGGTGAGACAATTCCTAGAATGGTTCTGCAGTGTGGTGGGCACGGAGAACTTGCTGAAAAGAGAGGAAGTGGAAGCCTACAAGGCCCTTCTTGCCTTAGACCAGCCCATTCTGGAGACCATTGCCCTAGATCAGGCCCTGCAAACCTGTTCCTACCCCATGGAGGACTCAAGCCTGCCCCTGGAACTGCTAGAACTACAGCTGAAAGTGTTAGAGAGACACAGGGTGCTGCAGCTTCACCGACACCACATTATCCAGGTATGGGAGGCCAGCCTGAAACAAAAAGCAGGCCAGTTGGCTGAAACCAGAGAGGAGACGGAACACAGGCTGAAGAGAGCCCGGCTAGAAATAACCCAGGAGAACTACCACGTCAATGCAGCACTGCAGCGAGCTTGTCGGGTTGCCAAGCAACTGGGGAAAATGTACAAGGAGGTCGGGGATGGGGATCTGCTGGTCCTGATGGCTCGGGAAGACCTGGATAGCTATCTGAAGCTGGAGGTTCAGGTTGGAGCTGGACTGGCCTGGTGTATTCCAAAAATGCTCCCAGAGGGGGTGGGGGACCCCGATAAGGAGGCCGTTGATCCCTCTGAGGATCAAGCTGACTCCTGGGATAAGATTGGTGTCAAGATGGGGAGCGCTGACAGGGCCGCCCCTGGAGATGTGGGAGAACTACCAAATCTTGACAGCGAGGATAAGGTCCTAGGGGGCCTAGAGGAAATGGGCAAATGGGTCCAAAGAGCCCTTGTTTCTGATAACTCAAGGAGAAGCACAGGGGCTGCTGAGCTAAAGTTGTCCGGAGACTGGCGTAGCTGCCAAGAGGAGCTGGCATGCGTGGAGCTGGCACATTTCTGCATCCGCCAGATGGTGATGACTATTTCGGCAGATGTGCAAGGGTTCCGTGCAGCCCTGCAGTGGGCAGAGAAGAATCTGCATGACACCCTAAACACACAGGTGGGTCCCTCGCTGCTGCTGCTGCTCCTTCTGTAGTCTCACTTTCTGCCTTCTCTGCATGGCACTCAGATATACACTTTAGGAGGAGATGGTGGCTGGTGGCCAGGGTTGTGGCAGGCCAGTTCCAAGGCAGACCCTGTAAGTGGTATCTCTGAGGTCTTTGAGCCCTCGGTGACAATCAGTCAATGTGATTTGAGTGCTAAATGTGTGCTGAGCACTGTCCTAAGTGCTTAGGAGAGGACAATATAACAGACTTGGTAGACAAGTTCCCTGCCTGCAGAGTTTACAGCCTAGAGCGTGAGGTAGACATTAATATAAATAATTTACGATATTCATTCATTCATTCATTCATTCAATAGTATTTATTGAGCGCTTACTATGTGCAGAGCACTGTACTAAGCGCTTGGGATGAACAAGTCGGCAACAGATAGAGACAGTCCCTGCCGTTTGATGGGCTTACAGTCTAATCGGGGGAGACGGACAGACAAGAACAATGGCACTAAACAGCGTCAAGGGGAAGAACATCTCGTAAAAACAATGGCAACTAAATAGAATCAAGGCGATGTACAATTCATTAACAAAATAAATAGGGTAACGAAAATATATACAGTTGAGCGGACGAGTACAGTGCTGTGGGGATGGGAAGGGAGAGGTGGAGGAGCAGAGGGAAAAGGGGAAAATGAGGCTTTAGCTGCGGAGAGGTAAAGGGGGGATGGCAGAGGGAGTAGAGGGGGAAGAGGAGCTCAGTCTGGGAAGGCCTCTTGGAGGAGGTGATTTTTAAGTAAGGTTGCTCGGGGGGTCGCGTAACTAGTATCACCTAACTATACATATATGCTGTGGGGCTGAGGGTGGGGCAAATACCAAGTGCCCGAAGGTCACTGATACAAGCGCAGAAACTATCCTGGTGTTCTCGACATTTCCTTTCAGGAAAAGGATGAACTGGCCTTTCGCCTAGTCAGCCTAAGGAAGGAGCTGCACTTCTTTCAGCGTGACATCAAATGGCTCCAGGTTCAGTACCTAGGACCCTTCCTTTGGGCTGATGTCAGTCTTATCCGATTGCCCATTGTCCAGGGAGATCTGGACTTGGAGGCTGCCCGCTTGAGGCAGGTGACCCAGGCCCAGGAGCAGGTCAAAGGGCAGCTGCTCAGTCAGCATGCCCGGTTGGACCTGCTGGAGCTCTGGTTGTCACTGGAGCTGCGGGAGCAGAATCGAGTGGAGCACAACCTGAAAGAGCTGCTGGAAGGACTACGGGGCTGGCACTCGGAGCCACAGAGGAGGCTGATGAGAGTTGGAGACCATCCTTGGGAAGGCAAGCCCTGTCCACATTTGGAGAGAGGCTCTAGTGGCCAGACATCCTATCGGTAAGGCGGCAACCAATCCCTGTGGTGGAATGAAGGATTAGCCCAGATTAACCTCCAATCTTGTGGGTTTTCTCCTTTCAGAGCATTTCAATCCATCAATGGTGTTCAAGCACTTTCTGTGTGTAGATCACTATATTAAGCACTTAGGAAAGTACAATCCAACAGAGTCGGTAGATATGTTCCCTATCCCCGATGAGCTTTCAGTCTAGAGGTACTGTATCTTCACCTGGGAGCCCTGTGTGGGATGGAGACTATGCCCAACCTGATCATCTTGTCTGTATCCCAGTGCTCGGCACATAGTAAGCACTTAACAAATACCATTACCTGGGGGAGGTGAGAAACAGCAGGTTGCCAGAAGTCAAATTACTTCAAAAAGTGTGAGTTCTCTGATTAGCAGAGGGCCCCACTTAGCCATCTGTGCTTCTACCATATTCCCCTTTAGTTTCCTCACTTCACTTGCTAAAACAATTGTTCCAGCTCCCCACAGCCAAATGAGCCTCTTGCTGTGGGGGGCGGAACAAAGGATCATCTACATAGAGGTGGTAATTGAAGCCACTGGGCTGAATGAGTTCTCCAAGGGAGTGGGTGTAGAGGGAGAATAGAAGGGGACCTAGAACTGAGCCTTGAGGGACCCCAATTATCAGAGGGTGGGAGGCAGAGGAGAGGCCTGCAAAAAACTGAGAAGGAGCCATCGGAGAGATAGGAGGAGAACCAGGAGAGGACAGTATTATTGAATTCAAGGTTGGATAAAGTTTCAAGGAGAAGTGGGTGGTTTACATTGTCAAAGGTGGCTGAGAGGTGTAGGAGGATCAGGATGGAATAGGGGCAGTCAGATTTGGTGAGAAAGTCATTGGTTACCTTAGAGAGGACTGTTTTCTGTGGAGTGAAGGGGGAAGAAGCCAGATTGGAGGGGATCAAGGAGAGAACTGAGGAATAAGAAGTGGAAACAGCAGATGTAAACAACTCTCTAGAAGTTTGGAGAGAAATGGTAGTGAGATGGGGCAATAACTGGAGGGAGCTGTGGGGTCTAGGGAGGGTTTTTTGGGGTTTTTTAGGATAGGGAATACATAAGCATGTTAGACATCAGTGGGGAAGAAGCTGTTGGAAATTGCACAGTTAAAGATGGCAGTCAAGGAGGGAAGAAGGGAAGGGGTAAGTTTTTTAAAAAAGGTATGTAGGGATGGGGTCAGAAGCACAGGTGTATGGGGTAGATTGAGAGGAGTTGAAAGATTTCATCTTGAGTTACTTCAGGGACTATAGGGAGAGTTGAAGAGTGTGGAGTGGGGGGATTGGAGAGGAGCAGGGGATATTTTAGGGAGATCACATCTGATGGTTTCAATTTTGTTGAAGCACGTGGCCAGGTCATCAGGGGAAAGAGATGGGGGTGGAGGGACAGGAGATTTGAGAAGGGAGTTAAATGTCCAAAACAGCTGGTCGGGGCAGTGGGTATGGGAGCGAATTAGGAGAAGTACTGTTGTTGGGCAGTGGGGAGGACCAAATTGAAGGAGATAAGAATGAATGGACAAAGTCAGAGAGATGTTTGGATTTCCTCCATCAGTGCTCTGCAGCTCAGGTACAGGAGTGGAGGAAGTGTACTGTGGAGGTGATCCAGGGTTGCAGTTAGTGGTACGAGACTGGTGGAGGGACAGGGGAGCAAAGGAGTTCAGTTCAGTAGAGAGAGTGGTGTAGAGTGTGTCGCATTGTGCGTCAGGAGAAGGCAGTTTGGGTATGGAGACCAAATGGGGTAGGATGGCTGTAGAATACTGGAGGGGGGTCAAAAGAACAGAGGTCTCTTGTGGGGAGGGGGAAACGGACACATTCGCTGGAGGTGGGTGTATGGGAAAAAGCAGGTGAGGAGGTTATGGTCAGATAGAGGAACTTCAGAATTGGTGGGGGTAGATTGTACAGTTACTAGATATTGTAAGATCAAGTGTGTGCCCAGGTAGGTGAGTGTGTGAGGTGGTGAGGAGTTCATGGGAGTAAAGGAGTGAGATCCCAGTGAAATTTTAGGGGACCCTCCCAAAATTACTTGGCCCTCATCCTTTCTGGGAAGTTTGTTAATGGTGAAACGGAGAATGTACGTTAAGGCTCTCATTCTGGTTTATCACCTAGGCTCCGGAAGATATTGGAGGGGCACCAGGAGCCACAGTTCTCTCACAGTTATGGAACCAAAGCTGCTCGGAGCACCCACCTGTGGCAAGAGGTGAAGATCTTGAGACAGCACCTGGCCATACCTCCCTCTCACCTTTTTACTCTGGAGACTGACTGCAAAGCATTGTATGGGGCCTTGTACAACGAATTTAAGCAACTGCTACTCCGTCCCAAGGTATGGTAAAAACCCAAGTTGCCAGGGGGTGGGGGCAGGGTTGGCCTCCGGGGTTTAGGAATGTGCTTCCTTGCCTTCTGGATGATCAGATCACTAAGCCAATGCCATATATCCATGGCCAAAGGTTGGATTTGTAATGGCACGGTCCCACTCAGGAAATTCAGCTGTGTGGCAAAGCAGGGACCCATTCTGGGGGAGGGGAGGGAAGCCCCCCCTCCCCGACCAAGGTAGCTGCCAGGTGGGGTCTAGTGCAGAAGATGAAGATTGGAAGAGTGGTCACGGTCTTTAGTAATACCCCGACCCACAAATTTCAAGACACTTTTTTCTATATCCCAGAAACCCAGGGAAGTGATCTGGGGCCACAAAACCCCACTCATCTGCTGTACCACCATAAGTCTGGTAGCTGAGGCCTAGTTTAAATGAATCAGCTCAAGTCCTCATATGATGGCTTTGGCTTTGCTAGTCCCAATCACTCAGACAACAGGGGCAAGAGAAGACTAGCTCACTTATTTAACCAATAGTCTTCTCAGTTTTCCTCAAGTTTCCCCCGGGCATACTCTGGGTCTGTGTCTCACTATCTCGTTGGAGGGTATTCCACTTTTGGTTTTCTGTTTTGTTTTGTTCCCTCTGCCCCTTTCTCCTGTTCCTAGGTAATAACAGAATCTCTAGACAGTCTAAGTCTCTCTATGAATGACCTTTCCCAGTTGCTGGCAAAGGTGATGGAAAACCTCAGGACCAAGCGCAAGTCTCGCCAGAACCCATTTCAGCAGATGGAGCACAGCCTCTATGTACTGTTCTTCTTAGAAGTGGGACTGCTACGGGAGACAGTAGAGCAGTTGGAAGAGCAGGCTTCCCTTCTTGTGACTCGTCAAGGAGAGACAGTCTGCCCCTAGCCATGGAGTGGGCCTGACTCCCTGGACTAGTTTAGCCTGCAGGCCTCAAACACCTCAGCAAAGTAACAGAGGGAGAAGAGTCGACTGGGAAGAGCTTAATAAGAGGTAGTGGCAGGCTCAGACCCTGCCAAGGGTAGCCTCAAGTTTACACAGTGGTATGTGTGGGTGAGGGGCTGGGGGAAGAAGTGTTTCAAGGGCCATTCCAGGCTGAGTAGAAGGAATGCACACATAGGCAGGGTGGAGAGTTACACACAAGCCTTGGATATCTTTCTGGGAAATGTTAGGGAGATAAGTTGGTGGTGCTGTGTGGGCTCTGAGCATTTAATAAAGAAGTCTTTCAAAGAAATCTTGTTGGCCTGATGAAGCCTGATATAACTCCTTGTCTCTTACTCTCAGCCTGTCATTTCTTTACTCTCTAATCTAACCTTTACTACTTGTCCTTGACCCAGTTCTTGAGCAACAAGAGTTTGTTTTTTAAATCCTGTGCCTTGCACCCTACAGATGTCTGGCCAAGCTATCCAAAACTGAGCACTTGAAAATTGCAACCATAACCGTGGCTCTAAGTGCCTGAATAGGAGAGGCGAGCCTAGATGACTCCTTCAGATGGCTTTGTATTTGAGGGCTGGAAAGCCCCACTAACCTGTTATTTTGCTCTTCTAACTCTTGAGAAAAAAATTAGATATAGGCAATCTGCCTTTCCCTCCTATTCATTTCAGCACTGATCCTCTTGGGTTTTATCTAGTCTACAGAGTTTCTTTTTCCCCTCTTGCCATCTATTAAAGCTGTAGGGCTAGGACAGATGATATGTATGGCCTCCCTTTCATCTTAAGAGGTGGAGAGAGGACCGTGAGAAGAGAGAAGGTTAAATGCAAACCAGTTCATGCTATGACTGAAGGTGCTCAAGGTAAAGGAGTTCAGGGCTCCCAGGTCTGACCTGAAAAGACTCAGCCAAACAAAAAGCCACTGGTTTGTTTTTTTTTAGGTCTTCTAGATGAAGTTAGCTTCAGTAATTTACCATATTTCAACTTTGTGCTCATAAAACTTGTTCAATCAATCGCATTTGAGTGCTCACTGTATGCAGAGCACTGTACTAAGCACTTGGGAGAGTAAAATATAACAGACACATTCCCTGCCCATAAGGAGCTTACAGTCTATGTGGGGAGACAGACATTAATATAAATTACAGACGTACTTTGTTGTGGGGCTGAGATGGGAAGAGCAGTAAATAAAGGGAGCAAATCAGGACAACACAGAAGGGAGTGGGAGAAAAGGAAATGAGGGCTTAGGGAATGCCACTTGGTAGGAGGAGGCAAGGTCATCGAGTGCTTTTAAAGCTAATGGTAAGGAGTTTCTGTTTGATGTGGAGGTGGATGGGCAACTACTGGAGATTCTTGAGGAGTGGGGAAACATGAACTCTATATTTTGGTAGAAAAATAATCTGGGTAGCAGAGTGAAGCATGGACTGGAGTGGGGAGAGACAGGAGGCAGGGAGGTCAGCAACAAGGCTGATGCAGTAATTAAGATGAGATAGGATAAGTGCTTGGATTAACGTGCTAACAGTTTGGATGGAGAGGAAAGGACAGATTTTAGTGATGTTATGAAGGTTATGGGCAGGGAGCATGTCTACCAACTCTGTTGTATTGTACTCTCCCAAACACTTAGTACAGTGCTCTGCACAGAGTAAGAGGTCAGTAAATACCAATGATTAAAAGCACTACATCTCAGATCCCTCCCCTTACTACCTCCAGTACCTACCATAATCCAGCACTTAGAACAGGGCTTGACACATAGTGTTTAACAAATACCATTATTACTATTATTATTATTAACAAATACAGTTAGGCTTTCTGTGGAGAGGGAAACTAACAGAGAGGACAAAAAGCAGAGTTATTTTGGCCTCTGAAAATGTGCTACCTATTTTCCTTGCTAGTAGGATGGGATAATGTACTCAGGATTCAGACAATTCCAGTCAGACACTCAAGCCCCCTCACCTCAGTCACATCATTCTTGTTAAGGTTCCTCAGACTGGCTAGAGCAGCACTGAGAGCTGGGAGGGCTTCATCCAAGTCTTTCTGGGCATCATCAGCAATGGCCTGAGCTCTCTGGGCCTTTTCGTTGGCTTTCTTCTCTTCTGCCTGTACATCACTGCGTGTGTCTTCTGCCACAGCTGTGTCCATCTGCGTGGGGGGAGGGGGCAGACATACTGTCAGGGCAGCTTAATAGGCCAACGTTTGGGGGTGGGTGAAGAGCAGTGGCTGAAATTCAACCCTGAGATCCCACCCAGAGCAGAGACTGAGAATGCCCACTGCTCTCCCCCAGGGAAATGGGTTTCTAAAGGAGACTGTGGAATCCATTGCCCCCTTCTAAGGAGAGGACCTGAGGAAATCTTCCCCTCCCATCCTGTACCCCTATTTGGTCCATCGTTATCAAGGTATTTTCGGCTGCCTCTTCCAGAAGAGGACGCATTATTTCCAGCTCTTCCTGCATCTTTACTACATCTTCAGATGTCCTCAGCAGCTGGGAAAAAATGAAATTACAGATGTTAGGGATGATATGAATAATGATAATTGTGCTATTTAAGCACTTACCATATGCCAAGCATTGTACTAGTCGCTGGGGTAGAAACAAGATAATCAGGTCCCACATGGGGCTCACAGTTTAAAAAGGAGGGAGAACAGGTATTGAATCTCCATTTTGCAGAGGAGAGAACTGAGGCCCAGGGAAACTAAATGAATTGCCCTAGGTCACACAGCAGGTGAGTGGTGGAGCCGGGATTAGAACACAGATCTTCTGACTCCCAGGCCAGTGCTCTTTCCACTAGGCTATGCTACTTCCCGGTAACTAATATCTCTCAACAGTGGAGTAGATATTAGATATTAAAGTAGGTGACTGTCATATGGTTCCCCCAAGTATCCTGTTGTAGAAGTCAGAGGTAGAATGCTAAGCCATCAGGATAACCCATTAATAGGATTTTTGCTGTTCTTAAGAGGGGGACCTATATACACACCTTTATGCTGATCCTCAACTGAGCAATTCCAACATCCTTGAGCAGGGGATGTTTTGATGCCCATTTTCAGTCAATCTATGTACTTTTATTTCTCTAAGGACCTCAGTTCTTTTCCTTGTCCTAATATCTCACTTACGTAATCCATATTAAAACAAAGTTCACACTGCATCTCCTTCTGGCTCAACTGTGGGAAATTTAAACTTTGAACTGGGGCAACTGATAAAGGCCTCTTGCCTTCTAAGAGACATGGAATGGTCTCCTTTTCTGAAGATCATCATCATCAGTGGTATTTATTGAGCACTTTCTAGAGCTCTTTAAGAGCAAACAAATTGCCTATTTGTTCGGGTAGGGGGGAGGAGCGTTCCTGCTTGGAGACCAGGCAAGGAGCAATGTGGCCTCTGGAAGAAGCAACTAGCCCTGGGATTCTGGGATTACTTTCTCTGCAAAGTGGGTTTCTGTTCTTCATGGTAAAATTATTTTTTGAGTGGGGAGGCTCTGAGTTTGCCTGAGAGCATGCAGTCCTTATGACAGATGCCAACATGTAAATCAAACTACTCCTAATCTACATCAGCAAGATGTTGCAAAGAAAAATGTCAAGTTCCAAGGTCAGAAATCACAGGCTAACATCTCATTTAGTCGACCCATGACATGTCTGATTTAACTTTCGATGAGTGGAGAAGTCATCTCTTAACCACCGGTTGAAGGAAAGACTTCTTTTAGTGCCCAGTGTTTAATCAAGCCCCTAATGCAGAAGACCCACCTTGTTCAAACCACCCTTCATCCGATCCTTTTCCATTATTAGTTCCTGCTTCTTTTTTCCAATCAGGACGGAGAAGATGTTCAGCAGCTCCAAGTAGCTCTTAGGAGTGACATAATTGTAGCGAGCTAGCTCCGCAAGGTAATCTGTGCATTTAAGGGCCACCGACTGATGGATCGCTACACACAGCAAAGACTACAGGTTGCAGAAGGCAGAGAAGAGAATTAAATTCCTCTCTTGCAGAAGAAACTGAAGGGCACATGTGGGAGAGGGAATGAAACCTGGAAAACACTGGCTAACTAACAAACCTTCCCTTTTATCCACAACTGAGTCCGCAGGGTGAGAGACAAAGCAAATGTGCCAATGTGAAAGTAAATGAGGAGCAGTAAATGGAAAAGCCAAGATGACTTTCATTTTGGCTAAATATGGCTCTGCTCTAATTCAGACCCTCTGAAGATAATTGATCACTGAAATCATTTTGGCTAGGTATTTGGGAGAAAGCTGCCCAACCTTATAAAGCCAAAAGCTTTACTGTTAAAACAATAGTAATTATTATTGTGGCATTTGTTAAGCACTTACTGTGTTGAGCCCTGTTCTAAGCACTGGGGTGGATACAAGTTAATCAGATTGGACACAGTCCCTGTCCCACATGGCACTCACAGCCTAGGAGGATTTAATCCCCATTTTACAGCTGAGGAAACTGAGGCACAGAAAAGTTAAGTGATCTGCCCAAAGTCCCACAGCAGGCAAGTGGTAGAGCTGAGATTAGAACCCAGATCATCTGACTCCCAGGCCTGAGCTCTTTCCAAAAGGCCATGCTGCTTCTCATACCTTTTGATACTAGATCAATGGTCTTTTACAACAAAACACCCTTTTTTCCCAAAAAGCTCAAAGACTGGCATATACTTGCAGTCTGTGCTGAGTATCTTTATTGTGGACATCTACAAAAAGTACCTTCTTTATTCTCTTTTTCAAAAGGGAAAACAGTGAGGTTGAAAGCCAGAACCACATTTCACAATTTCATTCATTCATTCAATAGTATTTATTGAGCGCTTACTATGTGCAGAGCACTGTACTAAGCACTTGGAATGTACAATTCGGCAACAGATAGAGACAATCCCTGCCCATTGACGGGCTCACGGTCTAATCGGGTAAGACAGATGGACAAAAACAACAGCAATAAATAGAATCAAGGGGATGAACATCTCATTAACAAAATAAATAGGGTAATAAAAATATATACAAATGAGCAGATGTACACAGTGTTGAGGGGAGGGGAAAGGAGGGGGGGAGGAGCAGAGGGAAAGGGGGGAAGGGGGCTTAGCTGAGGGGAGGTGAATGGGGGGCAGAGAGGTAGCAGAGGGAGCAGAGGGAAAAGGGGAAGCTCAGTCTGGGAAGGCCTCTTGGAGGAGGTGAGCTCTCAGTAGGGCTTTGAAGAGGGGAAGAGAGTTAGTTTGGCAGAGGTGAGGAGGGAGGGCATTCCAGGACAGCAGAAGGACGTGGGCCGGGGTTGACGGCGGGATAGGCAAGAATGGGGCACTGTGAGGAGGTGAGCAGCAGAGGAGCGGAGCGTACGGGGTGGGCAGTAGAAAGAGAGAAGGGAGGAGAAGTAGGAGGGGGCAAGGTGATGGAGAACCTTGAAGCCCAGAGTGAGAAGTTTTTGTTTCATGCAGAGGTTGATAAGCAACCACTGGAGGTTTTTAAGGAGGGGAGTGACATGCCCAGAATGTTTCTGCAGGAAGATGATCCGGGCAGCGGAATGAAGAATAGACAGGAGCGGAGGGAGAGAGGAGGAAGAGAGATCAGAGAGAAGGCTGACACAATAATCCAGCCAGGATATTATGAGAGCCTGTACCAGTAAGATAGCCGTTTGGATGGAGAGGAAAGGGCATATCTTGGTGATATTGTACAAGTGAGACCGGCAGGCCTTGGTGACAGATTGGATGTGTGGGGTGAATGAGAGAGCTGAGTCAAGGATGACACCAAGGTTGTGGGCTTGAGAGATGGGAAGGATGGTCCTACCATCCACAGTGACAGGGAAGTCAGGAAGAGGACAGGGTTTGGGAGGGAAGATAAGGAGCTCAGTTTTGGACATGTTGAGTTTTAGGTGGCGGGCAGACATCCAGGTGGAGATGTCCTGGAGGCAGGAGGAGATACAATCCTGAAGGGAGGGGAGAGAGGACAGGGGCAGAGATGTAGATCTGTGTCATCTGCATAGAGATGATAGTTGAAGCCATGGGAGCGAATGAGTTCACCAAGGGAGTGAGTGTAGATGGAAAACAGAAGAGGGTCAAGAACTGACCTTTGAAGAACCCCTACAGTTAGAGGATGGGAGGGGGAGGAGGAGCCTGCGAAGGAGACCGAGAATGAATGGCCATAAAGATAAGAGGAGAACCAGGAGAGGACGGAGTCCGTGAAGCCAAGGTGAGATAAGATGTGGAGGAGAAGGGGATGGTCTACAGTGTCAAAGGCAGCTGACAGGTTGAGGAGGATTAGTATAGAGTAGGAGCCATTGGATTTGGCAAGAAGGTCATGGGTGACCTTTGAGAGAGCAGTCTCGGTAGAGTGGAGGGGAATGGAAGCCAGATTGGAGGGGGTCCAGGAGAGAATTGGAGTTGAGGAATTCTAGGCAGTGAGTGTAGACGACTCGTTCTAGGAGCTTGGAAAGGAAGGGTAAGAGGGAGATAGGGCGATAACTGGAAGGGGAAGTGGGGTCAAGAGAGGGGTTTTTTAGGATGGGGGAGACATGGGCATGTTTGAAGGCAGAGGGGAAGAAGCCATTGGAGAGTGAGCGGTTAAAGATAGAAGTTAAGGAGGGGAGGAGGGCAGGGGCGAAGGTTTTTATAAGGTGAGCGGGAAAGGGGTCCGAAGCACAGGTGGAGGGGGTGGCACTTGCGAGGAGGGAGGAGACCTCCTCTGAGGATACTGCAGAAAGGATGGGAAAGTAGGGGAGAGGGTTGGGAGCAGGGGGGGAGGCAGAAGGGAGAGGGGTGACTTTGGGGAGCTCAGACCTGATTGTGTTAATTTTCGTGATGAAGTAGGTGGCCAGATCTTTGGGGGTGAGGGATGGGGGAGGGGGAGGAACAGGGGGCCTGAGGAGAGAATTAAAGGTCCGGAACAATTGTAACCTACCAGTGCATCTATTACTTCAAGATTTGTCTCAAGATCCGGGAGCTCACTCAAGAAGCTGAAGGCCACAGACTCCAGGGCTTCAGCTGGCCATTCATTAAACCAGTCAATTGTGCAGCAGTTGACTAGAGAGGGGAATTGCCGTAGGCGAGCTCGAAAAATCTCCCCTATAGGGCTGGGAGACAACCAAGATGAGCAGTGAGTTAAAATGAGGCAAACTCAAGGGTGTCCTCTCCCTCTCACCATTTTCTCCCCCGCTCCACCCCTGGCCCCCGCCTTCTCCCTGCCTGTCCCCACTACTCCCTCCTCCCTCTCTTGCCTGTCATTCCTACTCTTCCCCCACTCGTCTCTCCCAACTTCTCCCCTAATAATAACAATAATTATGGTATTCGTTAAGCACTTACTATATATGTGCCAAGCACTGTTCTGAGCACTGGGGTAGATACAGGATAATCAGGTTGCCCCAAGTGGGACTCAAAGTTTTAATCCCCACTTTACAAATTAGGTAACTGAGGCACAGAGAAGTGGCTTGCCCAAGGTCACACGGCACCTGTCCTCCCTCTTAATAATAATAATAATAATGTTGGTATTTGTTAAGCACTTACTAAGTGCAGAGCACTGTTCTAAGCGCTGGGGTAGATACAGGGTAATCAGGTTGTCCCACGTGAGGCTCAGAGTCTTAATCCCCATTTTACAGATGAGGTAACTGAGGCCCAGAGAAGTGAAGTGACTTGCTCACAGTCACACAGCTGACAAGTGGCAGATCCGGGATTCGAACCCATGACCTCCGACTCCCAAGCCCGGGCTCTTTCCACTGAGCCACGCTGCTTCTCCATCCTCCCTCTTCCCTCTCTCTCCTTTCCCCCACCCCCTCTTGCCTGAACCCATCCTCCCTTTCTTGTCCATCCCCCTCCTCTCACCCAGCTCCCCATCTTCCCTCTCTCGTCCATTCTCCCACCCCCATCCTCTCTCTCTCTCTCTCCCCTTCCCCTCGCCTCTCATCATTAGGCAGACCCAAGGAAGTTTCATTTTAAAATGTACTGAAAGTGGAAGAAAATGTTTTTCAAGAGATTTGTTTAGCACAGCTTCTTTCCTAATGTCTTTGGTCAAAATTGTTCGAGGAACTAGGATGTAAAAATCAGAATGGATGTATTCTCAAGTTATCCACAACAATCTGGAAATTGAACCCTATTTGACTTCCTCCAGAGCTGGTCAAGGGAGATTTTGCTCAAATCAGTGCAATTTTTTCAAGATGGGAAAATGCTAGACAGTCATATTTATTGAGCACTATTCTAAGTGCTTGGGAAAGTACAGTATAATAAAGACATTCCCTGTCCACAATGAGCTTACACTCTAGAGGGGGAGACAGACGCTAATATTAATAAATTACAGATATGTGCATAAGTGCCGAGGAGCTGGGAGGGGGGATGAATAAAGGGAGCAAGTCAAGGTGATGCAGAAGGGAGTGGAAGAAGAGGAAAGGAGGACTTAATCAGGGAAGCCCTCTTGGAGGAGATATGCCTTCAAAAAGGCTTTTAAAGGGAGGAGAGTAATTGTCTGTCGGATATGAGGAAGGAGGGTGTTCCAGGCCAGAGGCAGGATGTGAGTGAGAGGTCGGTGGCGAGATAGACAAGGTAGAGGTTCAGGGAGAAGGCTAGCATTAGAGGAGTGAAGTGTGCAGGCTGGGTTGTAGTAAGAGAATAGGGAGGTGAGGTACAATGGGGCAAAATGATTGAGTGCTTTTAAAGCCAATGGTGAGAAGTTTCTGTTTGATGCGGTGGTAGATGGGCAACCATTGGAGGTTCCTGAGGAGAGGGGAAACATGGCCTTAACGTTTTTGTAGAAAAATGATCCAGGCAACAGAGTGAAGTATGGACTGGAGTGGGGAGAGGCAGGAGAACTGGAGGTCCTGGAAATCAACAAGCATAGGACACTTGCTCAGTGAGGACAGCTCTCTAGGTTTTGATGTTGGAAAGGACCCAGAGGCTGGACAGCCAACTCTTGAATTTTCAGGGGCTGATGATCCCGTTTGTGGATTATCGAGGCCACCTTCTCCCATTATGCTGTTAATTTCTGTGCCATTTCACTGCTCAGCAATCAGTTGAATTTATTAGTTGTGAGGTTGGTGAGGAAGGTTGACGTGAATGACTAAAGAGGGGCTTGTGGCTTCCTCTTATCAATGCTCAGCCTGTTCCCTAAGACAGTGAATAAGACAGAGCTGACTGAACATGTAGCTGAATGTGGTAGTCCCGGAAGCCAAGGGGAGGGGAGATTAGCGTGGAAATGGATAGGGGGAGGCAAAGAATGTGTTTTCCTTCTCCTAGAACACAGAAGCCTGTACCTCATGCACAGCACGGTGTGGATATTATTACGCACGCGCCCAGTGTAGGCAGCCATCAAGTTGGCCTTGCTTGGCTGCAGTCCACGTTCCTGAATGATGGGTCTCATACTGGTTAGGATCTGATCCTGCTCATCTAGAGAGTACAAGTTGGGGATGTCTCCAGAGTTCAGAACACTGTTGATATCCTCCAAGAAAGACTCATTTTTAATCTGCAGGGAAAAAGGAAATCCAAAAAGAGGTCATTGACCCTACCTCTCTCGGATTAATCATTTGAGGAATGGATTATTCCCCCGAGTGACACACTGTGATGTGATCCAGGTCAAAGATAAGGTGGAGCATGTGTAATCAATCAAATAATGGGATTTATTGAATGCTTACTGTGTGCAGAGCACTGTATTAAGCTAAGAGCTTGGGAGAGTATAATATAGCAGAGTTGGTTGATATATTCCCTGCCCAGAAAGAGTTTACAGTCTAGTGGGGGAGACAGATGTTAAGATAAATTATGGACAAGTGCTGTGGGGTTGAGGGGGTGGTTAGGGGTGAATAAAGGGTACCAATCCAAGTGCCAGGGTGACGCAGAAGGGAGAGGGAGTAGGGGAAGTGACGGTTTAGTCAGGGAAGGGCTCTTGGAGGAAACGTGTAATCTGAGGATGACCAGAAAACGCTGCTGAAACAAAGGGAGAGTACAGTTGTACCAGACCTCTCCAGAACAAAACCACTTAAGGGGGAACCATGAGCCTCATTTTAAATCTCAAACTCCTCCCACTCCTGTTTCTTACTCTCAACAGAGGGTATCTGGGCTTCAGGTCAAAAATCAATCAATCACAGAGAATGGACAGAAGTCAAAATTCTTCACATAGGGTCTCAAATGGGAGATCCCATGGGAATTGAGGGAGGAATTGGCTTGGAGTTCTGTTGCCACACTCTTATTTGAATAGATTCAAGGCTACAACACTGAGAATGTCTTTTTCCACACCTAGAGAAACCTGCCCCAGGATGAGGGCTTACTCTGCTGGACTGTGGTGAGAATTTGACCATGGGCTACCCCCTCCTGCCTGTGTCTAGGGAGGACAAGCATGGAAACTCGGATCTTGCACTTGGATCTGAGACCTTTGGCATTTGATATTCACCCCTCCCTTAACCCCACATGCTTATGTATGCAACTTTATTTATAATAAATTATTTATTTATATTAATGTCTGTCTTCCCCTCTAGACTTTAAGTTCAGTGTGGGCAGGGAACATGTCTGTTGTACTGTACTCTTCCAAGTAGTTAGTACAGTGCTCTGTACATAGTAAACACTCAATAAGTACCCTTAATGAAATTGATGAAACAATCAGAACCATATTTTCCCACTTAACTTTGAGACCTAGAAGCAGGGCCTACGGTGGTCATCTAGTCCCTTCCCTATGCTCAATAAAACTTTCACTGAAATATAATATATAATATAATTTCAGTCGATTTCTTCTTCTTTTATCTTTTATGGAGATGGAAAACTGTTGACTTTGAAAAAACTTCTCTAGTCTCTCTTTTCCAGATTATACAATCCCAACACTCTCCTTTGGGCAGGGAAAGTGACTACCCAACTCCATTGTATACTTGAGCTCTGCCCACAGTAAGCACTCAAATACCATTGATCGATTTTAATCATTCCTCAAAGATATTATTTTCCATTCCCTTAATCATCTTCGTGGCTTTCTTCCAGATCTTCTCCAGTTTCTCTATACCCTTCTTAAAGCATGACACCCAGAACTGTGCCAGAACACTTTCATGAAGACTGATTGATGCCCAACTATTGTTAACACATTCCAACATCAGGTTAGAAGTTTTAACAGCCTCACTTATTGTTAATGCACATTCATCTGGTATTCTACTGTGATTTCCCCCAGGTCTTTTTCTTCTATCTAGACGCGTTTCCCATCTTCTATCTGTGGCGTGTATTTGGTCTCTAAATGTAGTAATTTGCACTCATTTGTCTTGAATTTCATCCTCTTTCTGATGGACCATTTCTCTGATTGGTTAAAGTCATTTTGGCATCTATTCCTCTGAAGCACAGGTGTACCCAAGATTCCAAGCACCTGATAATACAGGCAGCCCAGGGATACGGACTAATCTTTGTGTGGATACACCCCAGAATGGCATGGCTTAGTGAACAGAGCACAGGCCTTGGAGACAGAAGGACATGAGTTCTAACCCTGGCTCTGCCATGTGTCTGCTGCGTGACCTTGGGCAAATCATTTAACTTTTCTGGGCCTCAGTTACCTCATCTGTAAAATGGGGATTAAGAGTGTGAGTGTGCATCCCCTCTTAACAGGGAGACAGGGACTGTTTTCAATCTGATTAACTTGTATCTCCTCCAGTGCTTAGAACAGAGCTTGACACCTAGTAAGCACTCAACAAGTACAAATAATCAATTATTACCATTAGGTATGTGCCAACCCCAATATTACAGCCAATCGCTGCAGATAAGTCAATTTCCACCCTGCTTCCTTACTGCTCTTCCCTGATCCAAATTTTCTTTCCCCCTGCCCACACACTGGACTCACCCTTCACCTTGTTTCACATACTCCAGCATTTTTCTTTCTTCTTTTAAACTAGGTACATAAGCAGAATTGCCACCACAAACCTCACAATATGGCACCATCCCCTTTTTCTCCTTCTTGCTTGTAGCCCCAACCCCAGCCAAGGACACTGTAACAGGGGCAGAGTGGGACAGAATGGGGACAATGGCTGTTGCTGCGAGCACAGCTGAAAACACCATCGTTCCCCATATCCTTTCCCTTCCCATTCCCAGCCCGTTATCGACAGCTGGGGCTGGGAGGTAGGGCGGCAAATCTGAAAGGGGAGGGGCAGTGCCGCCATGGTCCTGATGGTTCCAGAATTTCAAACAAGTCCTGGAGGGTGGTGGGGAGAAGACAGGGACAGACTGGGGAGACAGGAGATAAGGAAACCACTGGAAAGCTGCTAGGGGATAGTGGAGAAGGGGTGAAGGAATGATGGTGCATTCCTCCATTGTAATTTGTACTTATTTGTGGGGCTTGGACATTATGCTGAAGTTGATTCTGGAGCAGAACTGAATTACTGCATCAATCAACCAATCACATTTATTGTGTGCAGAGCACTGTACTAAGAGCTTGGGAGAATACGAGAGTTGGTAGACATGTTCCCTGCCCACAGCGAGCTTGCGTGTAAGTCTATGAGCAAAAGCACCTGGCAATATAATCAGTACGTTAATGTCAAGCCACTGATTATGACTCATCCCCTGAACGTTTCAGTCCCCACAGCACTAGGCGAGCTGTGTTACACTCTGATGTACCTGTGTGTCTGAGAATAGGAAAGTGATGGACAGGTTGTTTACACCAGCCTTAAGCAAGATCTGCTTGATGTTCTCACGCCACTCTGCCATCCCGTAGTTCTTGGAGAGCTCAATCTGGAAGCATTCGTATTCAGCTCTGGAGAGGACAGCGAGGTGGGAAGAAGGGGAGGGAGAAGTAAGTGAAAGGTGTTACCCAGAAGGACTCTCCCCTTTTGTTCCCTGTGCACATCTGGAAAAAGAAGGCAGTGAGCCTTTACTAAGCAGAATACAGGGACCCCCGGCCCCCCCGGCCCCGTAACAATAATAACAGTATTTAAATGCTACTTGTGTGCCAAGCATTGTACTAAGCACTGGGGTAGAGACAAGATAATCAGGCTCGACTAGGTCCCTGTCTCACTTGAGACTCCCCACTTCCACATTAAGAGGGAGAGGAGAGAGCTCTGACTCAACTGGATAGTCTTTCCTTAAACCCAAAGAGAATGGAGATCCACCACTGATTGTTAGAGAGCTCTGCTTCATATCTAACCAAATCTTGATGATTAGACTGTGAGCCCATCACTGGGCAGGGATTGTTTCTATCTGTTGCCAAACTGTACATTCCAAGTGCTTAGTACAGTGATCTGCACATAGTAAACGCTCAATAAATACTATTGAATGAATGAATGTACATCCTTCAGTCAATCAGTGGTATTTATTGAGTGCTCACTGTTTTCAGTACATCTACGATCATGTCCAGCTGCAAACTGAACTAAGGTTTGCCACAGTGCTCTTCAAGCGGGCTGGTCCGCAGGCAAGGGAAAGTGTTTCCACGGGTAAGTATATTAACGGCCGGCCAATTCTAACTCACTCTACCTGTCTGGCCTGATGCGGAGCAGTCTAGCCAGTCAACTCCCTCACTGATCAAAGGAGCTGCTGCTCTTCCCATTCTCTTTCATATCTAGTTGCTACCTCCAGTTGGGGAATAAATGATGGAGGGTGTGAGTTGGAAGTATTAGGCTGGGAACTGAGCGACTCTGACCCACATTTTCCTTCCCCATTCTTTATATTCCAGGCAATATGGGAGCACAGGGGAGGAAATTCCCCTATACAGTGGGAGAGGAGTAGAAAGGGGCCAACATGTGACCCTGTTCAGAAGCCTCGGTTCTTACATGTGAGAAGCCAGACGAGTGAGGGAGCTCCGCCCACTCCCTCCAACGCCAAGGAGGAGAGCATTCCCCAGGGACTGCCGCAGGATGCGGCTGATGCGGCAGATGTGGCTCATGGCATCTATGAAGAGCACGAGTTTCAACTTGGTGGTGTGGACTTCATTGTAGTCCTCCATGTAATCATCAAGCACACGCATAAGCTAGAGAGGGAGACGAAGGGAAGGACAATCAAAATAATAACAATAATAATGACAGTATTTCAGGGCTTACTTTATGCCTAGCACTGTGCTAAGCTCTGCAGTAGATGCAAGATAATTGATTCCACATAGGGCTCACAGTCTAAGTAGGAGGGACAACAGGTATTGAATCCCCAGTTCTGCAGTTGAGAGAATTGAGGCCCAGAGAAGTGAGATGACTTACCCAAGGTCACACAACAAGGAAGTGGTCAAGCTGGCATTAAAATCCGGGTACTCTGACTCCCAGGCCCATGCTCTTTACACTAGGCCATGCTGCTTCCCCAAGACCATAAGACATGCATGCCATTACTGGGTCAAACCAACGGTCAACCTAGCCCAACATTCCGCCTGGAAGACCTGTGTGATGGTGTCCTTCTTAATGATGTAGCATCTAAAATCCTTAACATTTTCCTTTATACCCAACAGTTCTCCTAGTGACTCACAAATTTATCCAAATCACTTTTGAACCTACTGATGTTTTCTACCTGCACAACTACCTAGGAGAACAAATTTATAGGATGAAGGAGTGTTTCTTTTTGTTTTATTTTAAATCTGCCACTTTCGAGCTTCCATATGTATCCCCTTGTTCTGTGGTTGAAAGACTTGGTGAACAATCTTTCCCAGCTCTGCCAATTGCTTGCTGTGTGACCTCGGGCAAGTCACTTAAATTCTCCCCTATCTCCAGTCCATATTTCACTCTGCTGCCCGGATCACTTTTCTAACACATCACCCTGAGCTCAACTTCCCACTCCTCAAAAAAAACCCTCCAATATTGCCCATTCACTTCCACATCAAGCTGAAACTACTGACTATTGGTTTTAAGGCACCTAATCAATCATCTCTCCCTGTTACTTATTTACTTTTTTTGAGCCCCACGTGGGACAACCTGATCTTCTTGTATCCTCCCCAGCACTTAGAACAGTGCTTTGCACTTAGTAAGTGCTTAACAAATGCCATCATTATTATTACCACACTCCGGTTCACACTCTTCATTCTTCTCGAATGACCATCAACCTCTTGCTCACACCCTCCTTTCTGCCTGGAACTCCTCCACCCTTCACATTTGCAGACCATAGCTCTTCCCATCTTCAATGCCCTTGTGAAATTTCATCTCCTCCAGGAAGTCTTCCCTGATTAATCTCTCCTCTCCCCACCCTCTTTCACCCCCCAGCTCCCACTTCAGCACTTTGGCATCACCTGAGTGCTTAGGTAACTCACCCTCCCCACCTCCATAACACTTGTGTCCATATTTTTATACTCTGTTGCTTCCCCCTCCCTCTGGATTATTTTAGTATCCATCTCCCCCACTAAATTGTAAGTTCCTTGAAGGCAGAGATCATGTCTATTAACCCTAGTGTAGTCCTCCAAAGACTTCTTAGTACCATAATCTGCTCAGAGTAAGAGCTCAGTACATTCTACTGATTGATTTAGTGAACACCAATTCTGCATTTGCCCTGTCCATATCCTTCTTGATTTCATGAACTTCATTTTGATTTTTGGGTGACCTTGGGCAACTCACTTAACTTCGCTGTGCTTCAATTCCCTCATCTGTAAAATGTGACTCAGTAATTGTTCTCCCTCCTACTTGGACTGTGAGCCCCATGTGGGACCTAATTAACTTGTACCTTCCCCAGCACTTAATAATAGCAATAATAGCAACTGTGGTATTTGTTAAGCACTTACTATACAAGCAAATCAGGTTGCACACAGTCCCTGTCCCACATGGGGCTCACAGTGTCAGTCCCCATTTTACAGATGAGGGAACTGAGGGCCAGAGACGTGAAGTGACTTACCCAAGGTCACACAGCAGACAGGTGGCAGACCCGGGATTAAAACCCAGGACCTTCTGACTCCCAGGCCCTTGCTCTCTCCACTACACCATGCTGCTCCTCTAAGTGAAGTGCTTGGCACATAGTAAGTGCTTAAATACAACAATTATTATTTTCAGTCATGTCTTGAAAGGTTGCTCAAGAAAAAGCATGTTGTTATCCTGGCCTAAGGGGGACTTGGGCCTGGGCTCCAAAACCATTTCACACTCCAGCACCTGAAGCAGAAGTCTGAACCCCAAAAGGTTGAACTGGATGGCAACCTTTCCCATGACAACCCAAAGTATGTAAGGGTGAGGGGAAGGAAGAGAAAGGAGGTGAGCAGGATGTGAAGAGGATTCACCTCAGACACAAAAACTCACCCACTTCAAATGGCATTGAACCTGAAGTATTCTAGGGTGGAACTGGAGGACGGGAGAGAGAGTCTGATGAAGATGGATGTCAGTAGATGTTCCTTCCTACCTTCTCTATATCGCTGATCAACTCATAAATCTTGGTGTCGGTACCCAGGGTCATGAAGTCTCCATATAGCATGGGATGGAAGGGGATGACGTCGTCAAAAGTGACGCCCCAGGACTCCATCTTGCTCTCCATCAGCTCATCAAACCAGACGCAGTCATCTTCATTCACCAGCCGGTCCCGGAACACCCGGCAGCTCTCATGGTACCACAGCCTTAGCAGTTCCACTTTGTCCTGAGAAGCAAGTCAGAGAAATGTATAATTAGAAAAATGGTGGTATTTGTTAAGTGCTTACTATGTGCCAGGCACTGTACTAAGAGCTGGGGTGGATACAAGTAAATTGGGTTGGGTACGGTCCCTGTCCCATTTGGGGCTCACAGTCTTAATCCCCTTTTTATAGATGAGGGTATCGAGGCACCGAGAAGTGAGGTGACTTGCTCAAGGTCACAGAGCGGAAAAGTGGCGGAGCCAGGATTAAAACTCAGAACCTTCTGACTCCCAGGCCCATGCTCTATCCACTAGACCATGCTGTTTCTGTAGCATCACTCCCAACTCACAAGGAGCATCTTAGACTGTGAGCCTCATGCGGGATAGGGACTGTGTCCCTCTTGATTAGCTTCTATCTACCCCAGCACTTAGTAAGCCAGTACCATTTTTTTAAAAAAAGAGAGAGAGGTACCATTTCCAGGGCCCCTTAGAGGTTGGCAGGCTTTGTTCCTAGGTGGAATTCCTGAGGGCTGGGTAGGAATCCCCAGAAAGGAAAGAAATCTGGTGTACTTCCTTCTCTCATCACACCTTCAGAGTTGGAAGTTTCTCAAGAGAGGTCAGAAAGAGCCATGACAATGCTGTCTGAAAAATCACAAACTATAAATTTCCAGCTTAAGGTTTTAATTTAACCTATACATATTAATAATAATAATAATTATGGTATTTGTTCAGTGCTTACTATGTGCCAAGCACTGTTCTAAACACTAGGCTAAATACAAGGTAATCATGTTGTCCCACGTGGGGCTCACAGTCTTAATCCCCATTTTACAGATGAGGTAACTGAGGCACAGAGAAGTTAAGTGGCTTGGCCAAGGTCACACAGCAGATGAGTGGCAGATCCAGGATTAGAACCCATGTCCTCTGACTCCCAAGCCAGTGCTCTTTCTATTTTTGCCCAAGGGAAATTTGCCCAAAGTACCAAAGGGCATGCAACTGAACAGTACTGTCCTTTATCTTGGACCTAAGTGATTCTCCCCACCACCCACACACCTAGAATAAGGATGATGCAGTACAATATTCAGAATTGAGAGGAAGAGTTTAGAAGAGCAGGTCAAGAGGATCATTTGGGGTAGGCTACACAAAGTCAAATGACCAGTCTCCCAGGAACAGCAGTGAGCTCCATGCAGTCCTTCCTACCAAACCCAAAAGATGGAGGAGAAATGGTATGATTGTCAGGATTCCTCCTATGTGTGTGCCACTGAGGGCATAAGAACACAGGACATGTTATTACTGGGTCAGGCCGATGGCCCGTCTAGTTCGGTATCTGGTCTCCAAAAATGTCAATGGAGCACTTAGAGTGAACTATATGATCAGTGTCCTGCTGGACATCCATCCTAATGTTTCAGGATGCACCATCTGATATCACTCTTTTCTCTCTACACCCTTAACCTGCCCTCTGGCAACCCACTGTGAACCACTCTTCCACAAATTTATCCAAATCCCTCTTGAACCTATAGATATTTTCTGCCTGCAGAATCTATGAATATAATTTCCATATGCTTACCTTTTCCAGGGTGAAGTGTTTCCTTTAGTTTGCTTTGCGTCTATTATCCTCAACCTAATTCAACAGATGCCCCCTCATCCTGTTTACAGATCTGGTGAACAATTGCTAATTCATCCTGCCCACACCCTTCATAATTCTGTAGACTTCAATCATTCTCCTCTCAGCTTGGATCTTCCCAGATTGAAGAGTTCGATCTCATTCAGTCCATCCTCTTAGGGAAGTGTCTGCATTCTACACCTTCTCTAGCTCTATTATATCCTTTTTATCATTCTTCTTATTATCATTATTATTATATTTAAGTGCTTACTGTTCTAAATGCAAGAGGAGATAGAAAAGTTAATAAGGTCAGACAAGGTCCCTGTGCCACATGGGGCTCACAGTCTAAGCAGGATGGAAAATAGACAATGAATTCCCATTTTATAGAAGAGGAAACTGTACTTCCTAAGTAAGATAGGGTGACCAAAATGTCCCATAGTATTTAGGAGCTGCTGTATAATGTGGAAAAACTAGGTATTTTGTTCTGTTTTCCTGAAAATAGTGGGAAACCGTGTAGCCTAGTGAAAAGAGCATAGCCTAAGAGTCAGAGGATCTGAATTCTAATCCTATTTCTCTACTATGTGACCTTAGGCAGATCACTTAACTTCTCTGCGCCAGTTACCTCATCTGTAAATTGGGAATTTAATTCTCTTCCCTCTGACTTAGACTGTGAGCTCCATGTGAGACAGGGACTCTGTCTAAACTGATTATCTTGTACCTACCCCAGAGTTGAGTACAGTGCCTGGCACATATTAGGCACTTAATCACCATTAAAAAAATAAATTAAAAAGATGGTCTTCCAGCCTGTCACACATTGGACCAATGATCGAAAAGAACAGCCAACAGTGACTGGGTTCTGTGAGCTGTGGCTGATTGCTTTAAGGCCATCATCATGTAGTGGGAATTTGGATTACTTTTTCCTAGAAGCATTACCTCACCCTGAAGTTCCTTAGAGAAGCAGCGTGGCTCAGTGGAAAGAGCACGGGCTTTGGAGTCAGAGGTCATGAGTTTGAATCCCAGCTCTGCCACTTGTCAGCTGTGTGACTGTGGGCAAGTCACTTAACTTCTCTGTGCCTCAGTTACCTCATCTGTAAAATGGGGATTAAGACTGTGAGCCCCACGTGGGACATCCTGATTCCCCTGTGTCTACCCCAGCGCTTAGAACAGTGCTCGGCACATAGTAAGCGCTTAACAAATACCAACATTATTATTATTATTATTATTTGTCATTGTTCAGCCGACTCAGCTGTATGAGCTTTCCGGCAGTTCATCCCCATCTGCATGACATTTTACCACCCAGAGGAGTTAATGATCATCCACAGACTTGGAGATTTCATCGAAGACTCTCTCTTCCAGACCACTTATAAAGATATCCTAGCAGTGATCCATGGAGAGGTTTGGTGGGTGGGGATAGAAGTTGAAGGTTCCACTCCCTATACTTCTCTAACTTGAAAAGTGTAAGTTTATTCCTACCTTACTTTTGTTTTCTATGGCTAAATCCATGACTTTCAATTCCTTGCTTATTCAGTTTTGATTGATCACATCTGAGTGCTTACTCTGTGCAGAGCACTGAGCTAAGTGCTTGGGAGAGTATCCTATAACAGAGTTACTAGACCCATTCCCTGTCCACAGTGGGCTTAAAGTTTAGAGGTGGGGCGGCGGGGGGGACAGGCATTAATATAAATTTTTTAAATTATGGTTCTGAATGTAAGTGCTGTGGGCCTGAGGGAGGGGAGAATAAAGGGTATGAATCTAAGTGTAACACAGAAGGGAGTGGGAGAAGAAGAAATGGTTCTTTATAAAAATATATTTTTGGTGTGGAACTTTGTCAAAGGTCCTTTAAAAATCTACATATGTAATGATTACTAGTTCCCCTGTATCTCCATCAGAACCCACATCCTCTGACTCCCAAGCCCGTGCTCTTTCCACTAAGCCACGGTAGGAGGGGGGAGGATTTTAATCCCCATTTCACAGACAAAGAAACTGAGGCACAGAGAATTGAAGTGACTTAACCAAGGTCAGAGAGCAGACAAGTGGCAGAGCTGAAATAGAACCCAAGTCCACTGGCTCCCAAGCCCATGTTCTTTCCACTAGGGCATGCTACTTCTCCCCTAACTGGCTATGTCTGAGTGCTCTCTGCTCCTAAATTTAATGATCACTTCTCTTCCTTGGCCTGGTATTCAAGTGAGGCATAGCTGTCTACCAGTCCTAAAATCACCTCGGAAACTCTTTTAAGAAGTGGCAGTAACTTTAGCAGTTTGTCAGCCATCTGGAACAGCGGGGTCTTGTAGCAATAGGTCAAACATTGTCTCCAGGCTGTCGACACCTTCCTCTCCGAGTTCCTTCAGAACGCTCGGTTGGATGAAAGACCAAGGGAGCAGAAGTTTCCACTCTCCATGTAGCCATTCAAGGCCACGGAATGGAGCTGTGTGGGATTCTGAACTTTCCTGAGGAGATGGGACCCAACCGCAAAAGAACTCACCTGGATTTTGGTCGGTTCTGCCATGAGCATGCCTTGGAAGACTTTGGAGAGGTCCCTCAGATTAAATGTGTAGTGTGATTTATTTGGAGTGGGCAGCAGCTGAGAGGTGATAATGGAGTACACGTTAATGGTGGCTCTTACGAGGTCTTCAGTGAAGTGTTCCACAGTTGGGGCTCTCGCTGCAAAGGACACAATTAAGCCATCAATGAAAGGTAGGAGTAATGGTATTTATTGAGCAACCTCATTGGGTGCAGTGCACTTTTTTAATGGTATTTGCTTAGCACTTAGTATGCACCAGGCACTGTACTAAATGCTGGGGTCGATACAAGCTAATCAGGTTGGGCGCAATCACTGTCCCACACAGGGCTCCCAGTCTTCAGTCCCACTTTACAGATGAGATAACTGAGACACAGAGAAGTGAAGTGACTTGCCCAAGGTCACACAGTGGGTAAGTGGCAGAGCCAGGATTAGAACCCAGATAATAATAATGATGTTGGTATTTGTTAAGTGCTTACTATGTGCCAAGCACTGTTCTAAGCGCTGGGGCAGATACAAGGAAATTAGGTTGTCCCACGTGGGGCTCACAGTCTTCATCCCCATTTTAAAGATGAGGTAACTGAGGCCCAGAGAAGTGAAGTGACTTGCCCAAGGTCACACAGCTGACAAGTGGCAGAGCAGGGATTAGAACCCACAACCTCTGACCCCCAAGCCCGGGCTCTTTCCACTAAGCCACGAACCCATGCTCTTTCCACTAGGCTGTGCTGTTTCTCTGACAGTACGATTGATTCTAGCTTAGTAGACAAGGAACAAGAAGAGCAAAAAATAAATACATTTGTGCTAGGAGGTAGCAGGGCCTAGTGGGAAGAAGATGGGCCTGGAAGCAGGAGACCTGGAGAGTAGCAGGTGAAAAGAGTTGATAGGTAAAGTGGGAAGAGTTGATGGAGTGGTCCTATGTCCCTGCAGCTTGTATCTGCAGTGAATCCTGCTCCTCAGGATGGATGGAATTTCAGCCTTCATCTGGCACCAGCCTGTATGTAGCCTGCTGGAGTGGGATGTACACTGAAGGGGTGACGATGTACCTTCCCAGACTGGCCCCTGCCTCTCATCAGAAGCAGCATGGCTAGTGGAAAGAGCACAGGTCTCAAAGTCAGAGGACCCGAGTTCTAAACCCAGCTCTGCCCCTTCTCTGCTGAATGACCGTAGGCAAGTCACTTAACTTCTCTGTGCCTCATCTGTAAAATGAGGATTAAGACTGTGAGCCCTATGTGGGACATGGACTGGGTCCAACCTGATTATCTTCTATCTATCCCAGTGCTTAGTACAGTGCCTGGCATTTAGTAAATCCTGAATCTATCCTGAGCATAGATAGCAAAGGAGATTTGTGACCCTTGGGCCTGAGACGCTAAGGCCCAGCTCCCTGAGACTCACCTATCCAGCAGCCCAAGATGGTGGAGAAGATGGTCTTTTTGCTGTTATCATCCAGCTCCGTGAAGGAGAGATAGTTGAAGTGGCGGGTGAGGCGAGGAGTGATGGCGTTCCTTCCACCCCCAGGGGGCCCCATGGCACACACGAAGTTAATGTCTACCAGTTGCCTGAATGAACCTAAGAAACAGCATCACACAAGGTGAGAAGAGGAAAAAACCCTCAAGGTGCAGAGTTCCCACTCACCCACCTGAGTAGCTTGCTAGCTTTTGGGTTGTGCCTGGCTGGACCCAGGGCCTGAAACGTACCAATCAGTTTCCTGTCGTACCAGCCCTTGTGATCCATCCACTGGCGCAGCAGTTCAATAGGGGGCTGAGCTCCAAAAGTCTCCAGCGCTGGCAAGTTCAGGTCGTCAATGAAAAAGATATAGGACCTTCCCAGGGGGGGTCCATACACCCCCTTCCGCCTGCAACAAGAGAAGGTTCATGGAGTACAAGAGCTGGCTATAGGAAGCACTGACCGGCACCGCGATGACACCCTGTGCACAAGGAAAGTCCTTTCTGGAAGCACAGGTGTGTAGTTTGCCCTACCACCACCCACCTTCCGATGCTAAAGAGTGGTTCCCTGGTTGCTCGCGCACCAGCGGGTTAGTCCCACTCTTGCTACCGGCCTGGGTAGTCCTCTCAGGAAAACCATAGTCATGTGGTATTTGTTAAGTGCTTACTACGTGCCAAGCACTGTTGGTCGGCCAGTCAGGCGATGGTATTTATTGAGTGCTTACTGTGTGCAGAGCGCTGTACTAAGCATTTGGGAGAGTACAGTGTAACAATATAGCAGACACGTTCACTGCCCACAGTGAGCTTACAGTCTAGAGGGGGAGAGAGACAATAATATAAATAAATTACGGGTATGTACATAAGTGCTGTGGGGCTGGGAGAGGGGATGAATGAAGGGAGCAAGTCAGGGTGACAGTCAGAAGGGAGTAGGAGAAGAGGAAAGGAGGGCTTAGTCAGGGAAGGCCTCTTGGAGGAGATGTGCCTTCAATTCAGCTTTGAGGTCAGGGAGAGAGATTGTCTGTTGGATATGAGGAAGGAGGACGTTCCAGGCCGGAGGCAGGAAGTGGGTGAGAGGTCATACCCGAGATAGATGAGATCGAGGTGCAGTGAGAAGGTTAGCATTAGAGGAGCGAAGTGTGTGGGTTAGGTCGTAGTAGGAGATTAGTGAGGTGAGGTAGGAGGGGGCTTCGACACAGTCCCTGTCCTAAATCAGGCTCACAGTCTGGTGGGGAGAGAAAACAGGTATTTCATCCCCACTGTATAGATGAGGAAACTGAGGCACCAAGAAGTGAAGTGACTTGTCCAAGGTCACACAGCAGGCAAATTGTAGAGTTGGGATTAGAACCCGGTATTCCTGTCTCCCAGCCCCCTGCTCTTTCTACTAGGCCACGTTTGCTTAAAGAGGAGGCCTATAATGGGGAAACTGGTGTTGAATTAGATCAGTGGCTGCCAGTGACTGGTAGAAAAGTGACCCAATGGGCTCTTTCTCAGGGAAAATTAGACTAGTTTCTTTTTTTAATTGTATTTGTTAAGCGCTTACTATGAGTAAGCACTGAGGTAGATACAAGGTAATCAGGTTGAGCACAATCCATGTCCCACATGGGGTTCACAGTTTTAATCCCCATTTTACAGATGAGGTAATTGAGGCACAGAGAAACGAAGTTCCTTGCCCAAAGTCACACAGCAGACAAGTGGCAGATCTGGGATTAGAACCCAGGCCCTTCGACACCTAGGCCCAGGCTCTTTCCAGTAGACCATGCTGCTTCTCAGACAGAATGTATTTTGCTACTCCCCAGCAATCCTTTCTGGTCTTTTTTGCGGCTTCCCAAACCGGAAACTGTCCTTAAATTTTCGCTTAATGAAACAGAAAACCACTGTTTTGATAAGAGGAATAAACAGGACTTTTACCTTTTATCCAGCTTGCTGTCGATGAAGTCCTGCGTCTGGTTGGCTGAGGTCCGGGCAGAAAATGTCAGAAAGTGGGAGATGTATTCCAGGGGCAAGTTCTTCAGGAGCTTATCAGAAATGGTGAGGGACTTGCCTGTGCCTGTTGGCCCAATGCAGAGAACCTGCAAGAAAGAATGATCAGGTGAAGCAACCGGGCCATCGTTCATCACCAGTGGTATTCATTGAGCAGTGTACTAAGCCCTTGGGAAAGTACAGTACAACAGAGTTGATAGTCACATTCCCTGCCCAAATGAGCTTACAGCCTAGAGGACTGCAAGATCTAAATCTTTAGATCCTTCTCCTGGAAACATAATCCAACCCTGGCTTCACTGACACTGTCTTCTCCTGGTTCTCCTCCTATCTCTCTGGCCGCTCATTCGCAGTCTCTTTCGCAGACTCCTCTTCTGCCTCCCATCCCCTAACTGTGGGAGTCCCTCAAGGTTAAATTCTGGGTCGCCTTCTATTCTCCATCTATACCCACTGCCTTGGAGAAATCATTCGCTCCCATGGCTTCAACTACCAACTGTATGTGGATGATTCCCAAATCCAAGTTTCTAGCCTTGATGTCTCTCCCTCTCTAAAGTCTCATATTTCCTCCTGCCTTCAAGACATCGCCACTTGAATGTCCTACTGTCGCGTCAAACTTAACATGTCCAAAACAGAACTCTTTATCTTCCCACCCAAACCCTGTTCTCCCCACGACTTTCCTGTCATCAATACCCTGTCTCACAAGCCCATTAACTTGATGTCATCCTTGACTCATCTGTCTCATTCAACCCACATATTCAATTTAGCACTAAGCTCTGTTGGTTCAACCTTCACAACCTCACTAAAATCCACCCTTTCCTCTGCATCCAAATTGCTACTACATTAATTCAAGCACTGTCCTGCCTTGATTAGTGTATCAGCCTCCTTGCTGACCTCCCTGCCTCCCATCTCTCTCCACTCCAGTCCATACTGCACTCTGTGAACCCGATCATTTTTCTGCATAAATGTTCAGTCCATATTTCCCCACTCCTCAAGAACCTCCAGTGGTTGCCCAACCACCTCCACATCAAGCAGAAACTCCTTACCGTCAGCTTTAAAGCACTCAATCACCTTGCCCCCTCCTACCTCACCTTGCTACTCTCCTACTACAACCCAGCCCAGACACTTCACTCTTCCAATTCCAAGCTACTCACTATACCTCGATCTTGTCTATCTTATCACCGACCTCTCCCCCCCATCCTGCCCCTGGACTGAAACACCCTCTTTCTTCATATCTGAGAGCTAATTGCTCTCCCCATCTTCAAAGCCTTATTGAAGGAACATCTCTTCCAAGAGGCTATCCCTGACTAAGCCCTCATTTCCTCTTCTCCCACTCCCTTCTGCGTTGTCCTGATTTGCTCCCCTTGTTCAACCACCCCCCACCTCCTCTGACCCCAACCCCACATTCATTATAGATATTCACAATTTATTTATTTATATTAATGTCTGTCTAGACTGTAAGCTTGTTGTGGGCAGAAAATGTATTTACCAACTCTGCTACATTGTTATATTGTATTCGCTCAAGTGCTTAGTACATGTTCTGCACACAGTAAGCGCTCAATAAACGTGATTGATTGAGTGATTTAGAACTTTATAAGGGAAGCATGCAAATCATCATCCTTTGTCCCCAGTCAATGGAATGCATTTAGCACTTACTGTGTGCAGAGCACTGCTTGAGGGAATATAATATGATAGAGTTGGTAGACATGATCAACTGGTCAGGAAAGAGCTCCATCAAGTGAAGGGGAGACGAGGTCGCTACTTTCAAGGGTGCCCTCCACTGTCAGTTTCCTGTTTCCCCAATGGAAGGACTCACAGGCTTTCGATTGGTGAGGAGCATTCCCAGAAGGTGAGACATCTGGATGGTGTCCATTGTTGGGATAATTATGTCAGCAAAGTTGGCATCAAGTTGTATTGTAAAGGTTGAGGAAGGATCTATCCATTTCACCCATTCCACCTAAAATACAAGGTAAATTCAGAGTCCCAGGTACTTCCACCCCACAAACCCCCAGACAGCTTTCAAACGTTCATACCGGGATTCCCCAGGAAGAATTTTAGAGCCCCTGCCCCAGTCCTGGAAATGGGTACTACTGAGATAGCTTCAATGGCATCCTGCTGAGTGTACAGAGCCAAGAGTAGTTGCTTTTTAACTTACTGGTTAAAGCAGTTCTGCCAGGTCTACAACCAGCATTCAACCAATATGACTGTTTACTATTAAAAATTGGTGATCATTTCCCTTATCATCCCTTTTTGGTTGCTCTTTACTTCTCTGTTCTGCTCTCTCTGGCCTACCCTCTCCAGCATTGCGGGGAAAAGAGCCTCACCTTTATATTTCTTATTTCCTCCTCCTCTTCATCCTCACCACCATCAATCTCTCCACTATCAAGCCTGTATTCAAATACCAGGCCATCTTCTGGGAAAAGAAGAGACACCTGGAAAAAATAGGTCAGAACATGAATTCTACTAAGAATGTCCAGCTGCACAGTCTAGCTAACTCCTGCCAACTGGGCCATCAAGCAGTCACTCAAACACTGATATTTTTTGAACCCTTTCTGAGTGTGAAACATTGTACTAAGCACCTGGGCAAGGCACACATTTCCTGCCCTCAAGGAGCTTGCAGTCAAATGTGGGAAACAGAATGTATTTACAAATGGTGGGAACAGATGGAAGAACAAGGATAAAGCAGGAAGTAGTAAAAATATATCCAGATGAAATAACTGAAGACACAAATAAATTAGAATATTCTTAGGTACTGAGGAGTGAGTGTTGGGTTGCTGTAACTGTAGTGTTGCGAATTCATCAGGGAAGGCTTCCTGGAGGAGGTGGGATTTTAGGATGGCTTCGAAGATGGGGAGTGCCATGGGTCTGGTGAGCTGAGGGCCGTTGCATTTGCCAGAGGAGAGAAAGAGACTGCAAGATCCCTGAAGGCAGGGATCACATCTACCAAGCGTATTGTACTCTCCCATGCACTTTGCACAGCCATCTGCTCTGTGAGAGCTCAGTAAATGCCCTTGATTGAGTCCAGGCTGAGAGAGGGGATGGAGGCGTGAGAGTCGATAGCAAGGTATAGTTAAGATAAGATAAGATAAGATAAGCTTATCTCCAAGATAAGCTTGGGAGAAACAAGTGTGCAACAGAGGGTTCTTGGGGGTTGGAGTTCTGCCTAATAGGAGCCCTCTGTTTTTCTCCCAACCCGATCAATCAATCAATCCATCGTATTTAATGAGCATTTACTGTGTGCAGAACACTCTACTAAGCACCTGGGAGAGCACAATATACCAGAGTTGGCAGACGTGTTCCCTGACCAAAAGCAGCTCACAGTCTAGAGGGTGAGACAGACATTAATATAAATAAATGAATTACGGATATGTATGTAAGTGCTCTGGGGGCAAGGGAGGGGTGAACAAAGACTATAAATCCAAGTGCAAGGATGATGCAGAACAAAGTGGGAGAAGAGGAACTGAGGGCTTGATTGGGGAAGGCCTCTTGGAGGAGATGTGCCTTCAATAAGGCTCTGAAGGTAGGAAGAGTGATCGTCAGTCGGATATGAAGAGGAAAGGCATTCCAGGCCAGAGGCAGGATGTGGGTGAGAGATCGGAGGCAAGATAGATGAGATTGAGGTTCACTAACTAGGTTGGCATTAGAGGACTGGAGTGTGTGGGCTGGATTGTAGTAAAAAATCAGAGAGGAAAGGTAGGAGGGGACAAGGTGATTGGGTACTTCAAAGCTGATGGTAAGGAGTTTCTGTTTGATGCAGAGGTTTGATGGACTGAAAAGTTTTGTAGAAAAATGATCTGGTCTGCAGAGTGAAGTATGGGCTGGAGTGGGGAGAGACAGGAGGTAACAATAATAATAATAATAATAATGTTGGTATTTGTTAAGCACTTACTATGTGCAGAGCACTGTTCTAAGCGCTGGGGTAGATACAGGGTAATCAGGTTATCCCATGTGAGGCTCACAATTAATCCCCATTTTACAGATGAGGTAACCGAGGCACAGAGAAGTTAAGTGACTTGCCCACAGTCACACAGCTGACAAGTGGCAGAGCCGGGATTCGAACTGATGACCTCTGACTCCCAAGCCCGTGCTCTTTCCACTGAGCCACTCTGCTTCTAGGGAAGTCATCAAGGAGGCTGATGCAATAATCAAGGTGGGATAGGATAAGTGCTTGGATTAACGTGGTAGCAGTCTGGATGCAGAGGAAAAGGCGGATTTTAGTGAGGTTGTGAAGGTTGAACCGACAGGATTTGGTGATAGATCAACTATATGAGCAGAATGAGAGAGACGAGTTGAGGATAATGCCAGGGTTTGTGAGATAGGGAGGATTGGTGGTGCTTTCTACAGTGTTAGGAAAGTCGGGGGAAGGATACAGTTAGAGTGGGAAGATGAGGCATTCTGTTTTGGACATGTTGAGTTTGAGGTGTCAGCAGGACATCTAAGTAGATAGGTCCTGAAGGCAGGAGGAAATGTGAGACTGCAGAGGAGAGCCATCAGGGCTGGAGATGTAGATTTGGGAATTCATTCATTCATTCAATAGTATTTATTGAGCGCTTACTATGTGCAGAGCACTGTACTAAGCGCTTGGAATGTACAAATCAGCAACAGATACAGTCCCTGCTCTTTGATGAGCTTACAGTCTAATCAGAGGAGACAGACAGACAAGAACAATGGCAATAAACAGAGTCAATGGGAAGAACATCTCATTAAAACAATAGCAAATAAATAGAATCAGGGTGATGTACATCTCGTTAAACAAAATAAATAGGGTGATGAAGATATATACAGTTGAGCGGATGAGTACAGTCCTGAGGGGATGGGATGGAAGAGGGGGAGGAGCAGAGGGAAAGAGGGGAGAAGAGGGTTTAGCTGCGGAGAGGTGAGGGGGGGTAGAGGGAGCAGAGGGAAAAGGGGAGCTCAGTCTGGGAAGGCCTCTTGGAGGAGGTGAGCTTTAAGTAGGGTTTTGAAGAGGGGAAGAGAATTAGTTTGGCGGAGTTGAGGAGGGAGGGCATTCCGGGACCGCAGGAGGACGTGGCTCAGGGGTCGACGGGGGGATAGGCGAGACCGAGGGACGGTGAGGAGGTGGGCGGCAGAGGAGCGGAACGTGCGGGGTGGGCAGTAGAAAGAGAGAAGGGAGGAGAGGTAGGAAGGGGCAAGGTGATGGAGAGCCTTGAAGCCTAGAGGAATCATCCACACAGAGACAGTAGTTGAAGCCATGGGAGTGAATGAGTTCTCCAAGGGAGTGTGTGGTAAGATGGAGAATAGAAGTCTTCCATTCAGAGCTTGAACATGGCCCTATGATGCCTCAAAGATACATGTTCTGAAAATCCAGCCCTTGGATCCCTGACACAACATTGTCTCAGAAGGCCTGTTTTCCAGCCACTCACTTGTTCCTTTTTCATCTTCTTTCTCAACCACAGACTGAAGGCTTTCCGGCTCCCAGCATCTCCAGTTGCACCCACGCTCCAGACCAGGGAGAAGATGAACCAGGGTTCTATCATTTTCGCAAGAATCGTCTCATTCTTCTGCATTCTTTTCCTGCCCTGAGGATGCAGGAAATTGTTCTTGTTTAATATTTCATCCATGACCCATAATTCAACTGGACAAGAAGCAAAATATCTCTCTTGAATTTCCAGTTAGCCATTCAATTGATCTGCTGCCTTCTGACATTTGCTCTCAAGTAATCAGATAATAGAGACCCTCTAGGGAGTAGCGACTGCAGGACTGAATATCAAATACAAACTTACCACCCGTCTTCGAAAAGGCAAGCCCATGATAACCTGGATACTTCTCCTGACTGCCTTATCCATTAGCAGCCTTCAGGCCTTCCCTGTCTCCTAAGGACCAGAAACCGAGACACTCTCAAACTTAACCCTCAAGTTTAATGGGACAACCAGTGATGTGAAACAATTGATCAGCAGGAGCCTCAAAATTAGCCAACTAAAATGAATAAAGTGCAAATGACTTCAATCGATATGAATTGTGAAAATTTCTGTCATCATTGCAAACAATGAAGTAGAATGGATGCCCCTAAACCAATTCATACCATCCCAAATTTCTCTAATCAAACTGGTAATTCCAACAGTGCCCATCACGTACCACCGCTTCAAGGTAACTGCTGAAAATCGGAACAAATATCTTAAGTCTTATTGTTCTATTACCCGTCCCCCCTAAAACCGGTTTCTACCCCTGCTGTGGTAATGCTGAATAGAGAGCGAGAGAGAAAAATTGAGACGTGTGTGGGTACAGAGAAATGCAACAAAGATGATTGGGAAGTGGAGTAGAGCAGTTTCTAAAAAACAATAAGCTGAAAAGATTTAGGTTCTTCATGGGCTGGAGGGGACATAATTAAGGCCCAAAAAATTGTGAAAGGTGTGGACAGGGAGTACACTAAATTGTGGTTCCCTAATCCCACAACACCAGGGCAAGGGGAGAATCTAATATTGTTCTAAGGTCATTCTAGAAAAGCCTAAGTGGACCCGCGAGTCAAAGGAACTGGTTCTAATCCCAGCTCTCCCCCTGGTCTGTTATGTGACTTTGGGCAGGTCACAACTTCTCTGGGCCTCAGTTTCCTCATCTGTGAAAGGGGATTCAATACCTGTTCTTCATCCCTCTTAGACTGTGAGCTCCATATGGGACAGGGACTGTGTCTGACTTAATACCTGGTATCCAGGTAGTACAGTGCTTGACCCATAGTAAGTGTATTAGTAGTTGTTTATTGTTGGCTTTTTTTGGCTGTTGTTATCCTTAGCTAAAATGTGGAAAGAGAAAAATGTCCTTTGAAACTTTTCTGTCCTTGGCTTGAAAGTAGGAGGAGACTCAGAAAGGTGAAATTAGCAAAAGCAGAGAATATGTGGTCTGGAGTGATGCTTTGAGGAATTCCCTGGGAAGAAAATAGGGAACATGGTAATATGTAAGGCTTTCTTTTTCTATACTGATTTTCAGTGTAGTGGATAGAGCATGGGCCTGGGAGTCAGAAAGTAACTGGTTTTAATCCTGGCTCTGCCACTTGTCTGCTGTGTGACGTTGGGCAAGTCACTTTGTTTCTTTGTGCCTCAGTTACCTCATCTGTAAATGAGATTGAGACTGTGAGCCCTACATGGGACAAGGACTATGTCCAACCTGATTTGTTTGTATACACCCCAGAATTCAGTACAGTGCTTAACAAATGCTTAACAAATACCACAATTATCATTATTATTATTAGTGAAGAGACCATTGGTGGCAAGGGGTGGCCTTTGGAGTTTGAAATCTGAAGAGGAGGAGGAAGGGAATGAAATAAGCAGCGTGGCTTAGTGGAAAGAGCACGGGTTTGGGAGTCAGAGGTCGTGGGTTCTCATCCCTGCTCTGCCACTTGTCTGTTGTGTGACCTTGGGCAAATCACTTAACTTCTCTGTGCCTCAGTTACCTCATCTGTAAAGTGGGGATTAAGACTGAGTCCCACGTGGGACAACCTGATTACCTTGTATCTACCCCAGCACTTAGAACAGTGTTTGGCACATAGTAAGTGCTTAACAAATACCACAATTATTATTATTATTATTATTATTAAATAAGACAGGGTGGAGGGAGGGACAGAAAAGCAAGAAGGATGCGAGACAAATCCTACCAATTTGGTTAAAAATGGCTTGACACAGCAGTCCATCAGCTTAAGAAGGCTCATCGTCAGGTTGCTGTTTGTTGATGCAATTACTTCCTTAACTGATCTTCGGACAAAATTGATAGAAGCCTGTAAGAATGAAGCAGACATGTTATTGCTCTGTTCTCAGCTCATGTAGGAGGAAGATGGTTGAGGGGGAATGAACCTCTCGAGGTTTCACTATACGCTCTTTCACAGCAGACTTATTCTAGCTACTTCTACACAGGCACAGTGGAAGAGTGTTTGTTAGAACTCCAGAGAATGAATGTCAAGATGACTAACTGGGTGCGGTAGATGACATTGCTATTTCTGCAAATACCCTGCCACACTCAGGTAGAAAGCCCTTTATTTAATCAGGCATTTTGACCGCTCTTTCATTTCAGTTTGCCAGCGTAGACAAAGGCTCGATGCGACGGGAACATTGTTCTGAACCCTGCTAGAAGTAAGAGGGTGCTCAGATTGTTCCCACTAATCAAAGCATACAACTCCTTTAAACCTAATTATTTTGGAGACCAATTCTCTTCCATGGAGCTCCACTGTCTGTTCGTCACCCCATCTATAGCTTCTGCACACTACATAACACCACATTCGATTTCCTACCTGACTTCCTTCCTGCCTTCTATTTGGAAAGACAGTAAAGCAGTTATAGAGGCAAGAAACAAAAGTATTGGTGGGCTCTTGTTCTCTAGGCAGCTAACAGTTGAAAGCTACCTAGTCCTAAAATGCAGGGGCGGTGGGGCCTGATTAAGATGGCTTTTTCATTTTCCCAAATTCAGGAGTGGAGAGTCCACATCAGGAATGCTTAGTCATAGCTGGGGAAATGGAAGCTGCTCCCACTTGAACTCCAGGCAGCCTGTGTTGTTACAAAATAACAGCTGTGTTATTACAGCCCAGAAGCCCCCCATGGCACCTGCACTGACCTCCAGGAACCTATCGAAGAGGTTGTGGAGCTCTTCCCGAAAAGGCTTCATGGCTTCTGGCATTTGTTCCAGCCAGCATTCGGTGAAGGGGGAAAGCCCCAGGAGACTGGGCTCCAGATAAACCATGCCGCAGCGGGAGACGGTGGCTGGGGAGGCAACTGCCAGGTCCTGAACTTCAAACATCAATGTCATGGCCTGAAAATCACATACCCAAAACTCAGCCAGAAGAAGGAAAAGAACGGTCCAGTGCAGACTGCTCCAGGCCAGGAACCCCAGTACAGCTGAGGATAGAAGCTGGTGTTGGGGCTGTTTTCTCATGGGCAAGAGGAGACTGGATAAGACAAAGAAACCGAAGGGAGGAGACTTGCAAGTGGAGGGCTGGGGTGCAAGTGTGGAACCAGCTCTGGGTTGGGAGTCAGAAGGCCTCATTTCTATTCTTAGCTCCACTTTCTCTCTGGGTCTCAAGTTGCATTATCTAAAGAACAGGTAAAAAGTCCTGCCTTCATTCTAGCTCAAAGGGGGTGAGGTGGTAATGGGAAAGCTAAAGTTAGCTGACAATGATGAACTCCTCAGAGACAGGTCCGTATATAATAAAGACAAGGTGGGGGTCTTTTGAATACTGTCAATGATTTGAAGACTTCATTTTGTAACTCCAACTAGCTGAATACAGTTATTCCATGGGCCCGGATGAATAGTTAAGAGCTCCTAGGTTCAGGAGTCACTAATGATACAATAAGGGAGAGAAGGAAAAGGAAACAAAAAGGGAATGGATTGTTAGAAACCACCCTAAGGCTCCCCAAAAGAAAATCTGAGCACAAGTGATTAACTGGAAATAAAAGGCCATCCTGTTTCACATAGGCAAAGGAGAGGATACCTCAGTGAGTTTAATGATCTCTCCAGAACTAAGACAGAGCTTCTTGTTGTCATCCAGCACAGTGTTCATGTTCTCAATCCAAATGGCATCTACTGGACCATCAAACATGTACCATTTCTTATCACAGTCACGGCTTAGAGCTCCTGCCCGGATGAGTGTTGAGAAAATCCCATCTGTCCTGTGAATCATAAAGGGAAAAAGCATGGGGGAGCCAAACAAAAATGTCTTATGAATTGGCATCCAAAGCAACTCTTCAAAACTGAACTGTTTCAGGATATTCTGCTGTCGAGCAAGTTGAGCAATGTAGCAATCTGGACAGAAAATGTGTTTTGGAAAGATTGTCTGTCACAGTGATGGATCTTTGGCCTACTACAAAACACTACCTCAAGAGTTTGACAGAGGTACTCATCAGGAAGATATTTTGTCAACAGTTTGCGTCTGAAGTGGATAGATCGGCAAGGATAAAAGATGCCCACTGTTTTTACTGATTGTAGGAGAAATCAATCAGTCAATCAATAGTATTTATGAAGCACTTATTGTGTGCAGAGCACTGTACTGAGCATTTGAGAAAGTACGATGCAACTGACTTGGTAGACGTGTTCCTTGCCCATGAGGAGCTTACTGTCTTTCTAATCCTGGCTCCGCCACTGATCAGCAGTGAGACTTTGGGCAAGTCACTTGACTTCTCTGTGCCTCAGTTACCTCATCTGTAAAATGGGGATTAAGACTGTGAGCCCCACATGGGACAACCTGATTACTTTGTATCTTCCCCAGCGCTTAGAACAGTGCTTGGCACATAGTAAGCACTTAACAAATGCCATTCTTACCAGCTCTTAGAACAATGCTCGACACATAATAAACCCTTAACAAATGCCATTAAAAAACAGGGGAGACAGACCTGAAAATAAATTACAGAGATGTACGTCACTGCTGTGGGGTCTGAGAGTGGGGTGAATAACAAGCACTAAATGGTTATAGATCCAAGTGAGAGAGGACTTAGTCGGGGAAAGCCTCTGGGAGGAGGTGTGATTTTAATAAAGGTTTGAAAGTGGGAAGAGTAGTGGTTTGGCATCTATGGAGGGAATTGAATGAATGAATGAATGAATGAATGAATGAATGAATGAATGGGATGGGCATTCCAGGTCTAAAGCTCCAGCTACAATGAGACTGGGACTTTACCTACACACACACATGCACACACGAGCACACAGACAATTGTCTTTCATATTTGAAAAAGACACCACTGATAATGAAATTCACCTATGAGTACATGTGCGCCTGAAAAGGAACTTTACCATTCATGTGTTAGCAAGTCAAACTCCCCGTAGAGTTGGCCCATAGTGATGGATTTGGGGTTGAGGATGTAGTATTGGACAGCTTCATACAAGTCACCACCGATGGAAGCCTGGCCTTGTATGGATGTCATGGCAGAAGCCAAAACTTTGTAACACTGAGAAAAGAGGAATCAAACAAATAAAATATACTTACTTCATGTATTAGTTACTCCAAGGACTTGAAAACCTTCAGGGTGATGAATACAAGAGACAGTGAGGATCATGGCACTCCTAGAGGACTTTTCTCTAAGTGAAATGGGGGCAAGACTATCACTTAGCACCGACTTGAGGTGGTATCTTGCCTCATCTCCCCTCTCTTCCCCAGAATTTTTTCAAACACACTCAGCCCTTACTCGGAGCTTGGAGGTGCATTCCCCAGCCTCCCCTTGACATAAAATTCTCTCTCCTCGTGCTGGCTTCTTAGGTTCTCCAACAGGGAGACTTGGGGATAGAGTTCTGCATGGACTAGATTTTCTGGCCAAACCCAACCTTTCCCCAGTCAGAGCCCAGCCCAAGTGGCACTGAAATTTGGGGGCCTGCCCTGCCAGATGCCAGAATGTGAAAAGATTGGCCTGTATCAGATTTAACTTTTAAGGGACACGTGTCCCTTAAAATTCTGCTCCAGGGCTCTAGCTGCTACAAACTCAGGGTCCACAACAGCACTCAGAAGCTTCTCAGGATTCAGAAAGGAGTCAGATTTAAATGTCTTGCTTCTGGGTTTGCCCTCCTATTTGCTTGTTGTACCCAAGGCCCCAGTAGCGGCAAGAGACGTGACTGGAAGGGATATGAGAGTGTAAGTGGTGCTGTGCAAACCACTAGCAAACATTAACAGTCTCTTCAGGCAGGTCCTCAGTCCCGAAGTCCTTGTGACTGGACTGAGGTGTATCCAAGGTTTATGACAGGCAACCCTATCATCATCATCATCATCCTCACCTGAATGAGGGAAGGTAATGCTGAAGCCTTCTAAAATAGCTTCCCCATTCTGCAATCCCTTCAAATCATACCCAACAACCAAAGCTGATCTCTCTCCCTCTTTTTTTATGGTCTTTGTTAAATGCTTACTATGAGCCAGGTGCTGTACTAAATGCAGGGGTAGATACAAGCTAATCAGATTGGATGCAGTCCATTCATTCCTCCATTCATTCAGTCATATTTATTGAGTGCTTATCGTGTGCAAAGTACCGTACTAAGTGCTTGGGGGAGTACAACAACAAACAGACACATTCCCTGCCCGCAACGAGCTCACAGTCTAGAACAAGGGGCTCACAGTCTTAATCCCCATTTAACAGATGAGGTAACTGAGGTACAGAGAAGGCAAGTGACTTGCCCAAGGTCACACAGCTTGTGCAGGATCTTGTTCTTTCCAGAGGCTTGTCCTCCTTTTGAAGACATAAGTAAACCTCCCTCACACCCCCTTGCTGGTTTGTCCCCCTCCGGCTGCTCTCCAGGAACCCCAGTACCCACTGGGGAACTCAATAGAGCTTAATTTCTTAGCTTTTTTTTTTTACCTCACTCTTCCCAGAGCCTGCTGGCCCCACCAGCATGAGGCCATGGCGCACCACAGTGGTTTCATACAGCTGGATGCATTTAGTTAGAAAACCTAGAGAAAGGCAAGAGCAAGTATTCTGTCAGTCAGTTAAGTCCACAGACATTATTTGAGCCCAGTAGTGTGCATTTTACTGCAACAGGCATTCTTTAAACTAAAAGATACAAACCCTGTTTATAGGTATATGACTTCTTGCCAAATCCAACAACTTCTACTCTATGCTATTCCTCCTTGACCTCTCAGCTGTCTATGGACCAACCCTTCCTGGAAACACTATCTAACCTTGGCTTCATTGGTTCTCCTCCAATCTCTTTGGCCACTCCTCTGTCTCTTCTGTGGGCTTCTCCTCTACCTCTCACCTCCTAACTGTGGGAGTACCTCAAGGTTCAGTTCTGGGTCCCCTTTTCTAACTGTGGGAGTCCCTCAAGGCTTGGTTCTGTGTCCCCTTCTATTCTCTATCTACACCCTCTCCCTTGGAAAATTTGATCCCACAGCTTCTACCACCAAATCTACCTCTCCAGCCCTGACCTCTCTCCTTCTCTGCAGTTTTGCTTTACCATCAGCTTTACCATCAGCTTTAAATCAATCAGCTCTCCCATCTTATCTCACCTCACTGATCTCCAGCTACAACCCAGACCACATACTTCACTCCTTGAACACCAACCTACTCACTGTGCCTTGATCCCATCTCTCTCCCTATCTCTCTCCCAATGACCCCTTGCTCAAGATTCCCCTCTGTCCTGGAACCCCCTCCCCCTAAATGTCCGACAGACCACCGCTCTCCCCATCCTCAAAGCCCTATTAAAATCATATCTCCTCTGAGAAGCCGTCCCTGACTAACCTTTCTTTCCCACCCACTATTCACCCTCCCTTCTTTGTTGCCTTTGTACTTGGATTTGTATCCTTTATGGACTTTGACACTCATCCCACCCTCAACCCCACAGCACTTATGTACAGATTCCTATACTCTGCCCCTTTCCTTTTCTGTAATGCCCCCGACTAGACTGTACGCTCCTTGAGGGCAAGAATCACTCTATGCAGGGTAGGCACTCAATACATATATTCAAACTCTAGACAATGCTAATGAAACAAACATCTAGATGGGGGCCATGAACACATAAACTCAGAGCATATAAAAATGTTGGAACAGCTCCTATCAGCAAAGAGGGGATTGAAGAGTCCCAGGTCATATAGCTCCTGTATTAACTACTTAGTTCTTTGGAACATACTATCACTGGCAGCAGGAATTCCAGAGATAACTCGCATTAGTAGATGAATGGCTTAACTCACCACATACTGTGATAAGGTGCCAATGACTGAATCAATCAATCAATCATGTTGATTGAACACTTTCTGTACTAAGCGTTTGGTTGAGTGCAATACAATTGAGTCGGTAGACTCATTCCCTTCCCTTCCCACAAGGAACTACAGTCTAGAGGGGAATTCAGTCTAGACTGAATTTGGGAGTAAATCCTTTATCTTTGCCACTCAAAATTTTCCTTGAAAGGTATTATTTGGGCAACACTGGAATGAGGTTCACTTCCTCTCCATCAGATATCATGATCTACTGACCATCCACATCCTTCAGGTGTCTCTTGATGCAGGCTTTGCGGATGGCTGTTTCAAGTATGCCATAATCTACTTCCTCCTCTTTGATCTTGGGAAACAAGTCTGACACAATGCCACTGAAGAGCTTGAGATCTTCCATCAGGAATTTGGGCACGTTGACATCACGAATGGCTCTGAGGCAGATCAGCTCCTGGAAAAAATGCCCAGAGATCTGGTTCAGCAAGACTGCCTGCTCTCTGCCTGAGCCACCTCATAAGCCCAGGACCAACATCTGTCCTTTGGCATACTATCAGGTTTGTGCTCTTAGTTTTTCCAGAATTTTTTAGTCCTTTCTCAGGGGTTTTCTCCATAGCAAGTTCTTCTTAGTGGACATGAAAACTGCTGGGAAGAATGGGATGGAGCAGAGGGGTTCAGTGGGTATGCCTCTGGTGTCTCCTCACCTCATTCATGGTAGGATTCTCCCGTTTGAGGTTGCCAGCTGCTGAGATCACAGTCTTCACAGCTCTCATTCCAAAGTCGTAGTGATCCTGCCACCACATGGGAAAGAATCACTTTGTGTCTTCTGCTTTCCTAAGCGCTTATTCCAGTGCTCTGCACACAGTACACACTCAATACCAATGACAGATGGGTTGATTGACCTTGGAGAGAGCTTAACAAGACAGAATTGGGTGTGCTGCCCATCTAACTCGATTTAGCCATGACAGGGAGCTGAATAACCTCAGTCCCCCACTCCCAAGGGTCCAGTCAACTCAGGGCCTGGCTCTGAGGTCTGGGGCAGAAAGGCCACCACATGACGTCACTTAGAAAAGTCTGAAAGGAGGAAATTACCCACTTGGGAACTGAGCTGTTCAGATGACAGCTTGAATGTGGTAGTAATCTTCCTAGCCAGGACTTTGGCTTCCCCAAATCCAAACGAATAAAGGGAGATCTCGGCAATCATGGTATAATCCGGAACCATCATTGCCACGGGACGAAAGAGAGCCTGGAACACACCAAATGCAATTTCAAAGAAACAGTTCCCTCTCTTCCCTCTCCGCCAGCACTCTAAGTCATGGACAGTTCCCCTTACGCACACACATGGCACCCTCTACCCACAGCCTGCACTTTCTCAGAATCGCAGAAGCCCCCCTTTTCCTCTGCTCCTCCTCCCCTCCCCTTCGCCCCAACTCGCTCCCTTTGCTCTACCCCCTTCCCCCCACAGCACTTTGTGTGTATATGTACATATTTAAAATTTTATTTATATTAATGATGTATATGTATCTATAATTCTATTTATTTATATTGATGCTATTGATGCCTGTTTACTTGTTTTGAGGCCTGTCTCCCCCCCCTTCTAGACTGTGAGTCCGTTGTGATCAGGGATTGTCTCTATTTGTTGCTGAATTGTACTTTCCAAGTGCTTAGTACAGTGCTCTGCACACAGTAAGCTCTCAATAAATACAATTGAATGATTGAACAAAGTCCATTCTTCAAAGACTGATCAATCAGTGGTATTTAAAGAGCAACTACTGTGGGCAGAACACTGTGTTAATCACTTAGGAGAGTTCAACAGAAATGGTCCCTGTTCTCCAAGAGCTTCTCCATCAAATGGGAGAGATAGGCAGACATAAATTATTTACAAAGAGTGGGAGTGGGAGGAAGAATAGGACTCTAACTGGAAGTATCAAGATTATGTCAGGGCAAAACAGATGCAGGATCTCATGGAGTTTTCTGACCTTACCTTCAAGTTGTCAGGTAACTCAGTTCGCCCAGCATACCCTGGGTTCATGGTGATGAACACTGCACAGGAAGAAACAAGTGGAATCTCCACTCCTTCAAACACGAAGTGATCCACCTATAACACAGGGAAGCAGTGGTCTAGTGGAAAGAGCATGGGCTTGGGAGTCAGAGAATCAGGGATTTAATCTCAGCTCTGCCACTTGTCTGCTGTGTTACCTTGGGCAAATCTATGCCTCAGTTACCTCATCTGTAAAATGGGAAATAAGACTGTGAGCCCCATATGGGACATGGACTACGTCCAACCTTATTATCTTGTATCTACCCCAGCGCTTAGTACGGTGCCTGGTGCATAGTAAGCATTTAACAAATATCATTAAAAAGCATAACACAGGGCATGCTCAGCCCCCCAGGGACAGAGGCTGACATTAAACGATCCACAGATTCCCTCTTTTACGTGGAAAAATCCTACCTGGAAAACTTTAGTGGACTATATTGGAGTGTGATTAACCATCAGCTTTAACTGTTATTTATATAAGGGGCCAATTTTCTGAATAAGAGCCTAGTGAAGAGCAGAGACCTTCAGGTAAGGATTCACAGATCAATGTAAATACTTCTAAACTAATGAGGGAGCTCAAAATCTGCCCCTCAAATGCTCATCAATCTTGCAGAGAAACTCTGAATGTGTGACAATAGAAAGCAAGTCCCCTTTAAGAAAAAGCAAGTGATTTCTAATCCATCCGATACCCCAGGTCAATGCGTGAGCCTCTTCAACTCACCCTCTGCTGTTGGGCTTTCTGAATGGTGGCAATCTGCTGGGCCACCACAGAGAGCACTTCAATATCAATCCGGTTAAACTCATCAAAGCAAGCCCATGCTCCAGAGCTGAGAAGAAAAAGGGAAACACCTGCCACATCAGCAATTTGGTGAGAATCAGAGAATCCTAGTCACTGACTCCTCCAATGACGATGGGCCCAGAAGTGTGACTGGAAGAATGTGACTCTTCCCACCATTTTAGCTGAAGTTCTTCATGACTGAGTTGAGGACATCTACTTAGTTTGGGATGCTGAACATCAAAGACCTCAAAGACCTGACTTCCAGTCTGTGTGAGGTGACAGCTGGGAGAAACTTGTGCCTTCTCTATCCAGAGAAAAAGGACTTCTTCATCACCAGAGAAGTCTCTCCTGACTAATCCTCCTTTTTCAGGAGCCGCTCTCTCATGATCCTTAGCAGAGGTGCCAATTCCATGTGGACACTGTAGGGGGGAGGGGGAAGGGGTGGTGTAGGCATTGTGAGGCTGAGCATTAACTTCAGTACCACGGGAAACAGCATGGTGTAATGGATAGAGCATGGGTTTGGGAGTCAGAAGGTCATGGGTCCTAATCCCAGCTCTGCCACTTGTCTGCTGTGTGACCTTGGTCAAGTCCCTCCACGTCTTTGTGCCTCAGTTACCTCATTTGTAAAATGGGGATTGAGACTGTGAGCCCCATTTGGGACAGGGACTGTGTCCAACCCAATTTGTTTGTATCCACCCCAGCGTTTAGTACAGTGCCTGACACATAGTAAGCACTTAATAAATACCAAAATTATTATTATTACCACAGCTTTCTGGGCACCACTTAGTAACAATAATAATAATAATGTTGGTATTTGTTAAGCACTTACTATGTGCAGAGCACTGTTCTAAGTGCTGGGGTAGCTACAGGGTAATCAGGTTGTCCCACGTGAGGCTCACAGTTAATCCCCATTTTACAGATGAGGTAACTGAGGCACAGAGAAGTTAAGTGACTTGCCCCCAGTCACACAGCTGACAAGTGGCAGAGCCGGGAGTCGAACCCATGACCTCTGACTCTGAAGCCCAGGCTCTTTCCACTGAGCCATGCTGCTTCCCCAGTAGAGTGCCTGGCACACAGTTTAGTACAGTGCCTGGCACACAGTAAGCACTTAACAAATGCCATAATTATTATTAGTATTATTATTATTATGGGGGGGGGGCAAAAGTAGAATCAAATTTTAAACTCCACTTCTTGCCCACTGCAGGTAGGCTGGGACTCCCTGAGTCGTCTACACTCGCCGCCTAGAATTCCTTAACTCCAATTCTCTCCTGGACCCCCTCCAATCTGGCTTCTGTCCCCTCCACTCTACCGAGACTGCTCTCTCAAAGGTCACCCATGACTGCCTTCTTACCAAATCCAATGGCTCCTACTCTATCCTAATCCTCCTTGACCTCTCAGCTGCCTTTGACACTGTAGACCATCTCCTTCTCCTCCACACCTTATCTCACCTTGGTTTCACGGATTCTGTCCTCTCCTGGTTCTCCTCTTATCTTTCTGGCCGTTCATTCTCGGTCTCCTTCGTGGGCTCCTCCTCCCCCTCCCATCCTCTAACTGTAGGGGTTCCTCAAGGGTCAGTTCTTGGCCCTCTTCTGTTCTCCATCTACACTCACTCCCTTGGTGAACTCATTCGCTCCCATGGCTTCAACTATCATCTCTATGCAGATGGCACACAAATCTACATCTCCTCCCTTGTTCTCTCCCCCTCTCTTCATGCTCGTATCTCCTCCTGTCCCCAGGACGTCTCCACCTGGATGTCTGCCCACCACCTAAAACTCGACATGTCCAAAACTGAGCTCCTAATCTTCCCTCCCAAACCCTATCCTCTTCCTGACTTCCCTGTCACTGTGGATGGTACGACCATCCTTCCCGTCTCTCAGGCCCGCAACCTTGGTGTCATCCTTGACTCAGCTCTCTCATTCACCCCACAAATCCAATCCGTCACCAAGGTCTGCCAGTTTCACCTTTACAATATCGCCAAGATCCACCCCTTCCTTTCCATCCAAATGGCTATCTTACTGGTACAGCCTCTCATAATATCCCGGCTGGATTATTGTGTCAGCCTTCTCTCTGATCTCCCTTCCTTCTGTCTCTGCCCGCTCCAATCTATTCTTCATTCCGCTGCTCGGATCATCTTCCTGCAGAAATGCTCTGGGCATGTCACTCCCCTCCTTAAAATCCTCCAGTGGTTGCCTATCAACCTCCGCATGAAACAAAAACTTCTCACTCTGGGCTTCAAGGCTCTCCATCACCTTGGCCCCTCCTACCTCTCCTCCCTTCTCTCTTTCTACTGCCCACCACACACGCTCCGTTCCTCTGCTGCCCACCTCCTCACTGTCCCCCATTCACACCTATCCCGCTGTCGACCCCTGGCCCACATCCTTCTGCTGTCCTGGAATGCCCTCCCTCCTCACCTCTGCCAAACTAACTCTCTTCCCCTCTTCAAAGCCCTACTGAGAGCTCACCTCCTCCAAGAGGCCTTCCCAGACTGTTTCCCCTTTTCCCTCTGCTGCCTCTCTGCCCCCCCTTCACCTCCCCTCAGCTAAGCCCTCTTTCCCCACTTTCCCTCTGCTCCTCCCCATCTCCCTTCCCCTCCCCTCAGCACTGTGCTCATTTGTATATATTTTTATTACCCTATTTATTTTATTAATGAGGTGTACATCCCCTTGATTCTATTTACTGTGATTAAGTTGTCTTGTTTTTGTCCATCTGTCTCCCCCGATTAGATTGTAAGCCCGTCGATGAGCAGGGATTGTCTCTGTTGCCAAATTGTACATTCCAAGCACTTAGTACAGTGCTCTGTACATAGTAAGTGCTCAATAAATACTATTGAATGAATGAATGAATCTTGGCCATGTAACCCTAGAAACCATGGAAACCTGAGAAACAATGTGACCTATAGAAAGAGCATGGGCCTGGGAGTCGAGGACCTGGGTTCTAATCCCGGCTCCACCACTTGTCTGCTATGTGACCTTATGCAAATCACTTAACATCTCTGTGTATGTTATCTCATCTGGAAAATGGGGCTTAAGACTGTGAGCCCCCGTGGGACAGAGACTGTGTCTAACCTGATTACCCTAAATCTACCCTAGTGCTCTGTACAGTGTTTGGCACATAGAAATCACTTCACTATTTCACCCTCTAGACTGTAAGCTCAGTCAATCAATAAATTGCATTTATGTGAGCAGTTACCATGTGCAGAGCTCTGTACTAAGCAGTGAGAGAGTACAGAATACAAGAGTTGGTAGACATGTTCCTTGTCCACAAGGAGTTTACAGTTTAGAGGGAGATTCAGACAATAATATAAATGAATAAATTATGGATATGTACATAGGTGCTGTGGGGCAAATTTGTTGAGAGCAGGGAACATGTCTACCAATTCTGTTATATTGTATTCTTCCAAGCACTTAGTACAGTGCTCTGCACACAGTAAATGCTCAATAAATACAATTGATTAACAAATACCATTTTTAAAAAACAATGGAATTTCTCTTGTCCCTGCTAGGCTCTGGGGCTGAGCCAGAGTCTCCTCTTATTCCTGGCCTGACCCTGGAATTTGAGGGGGGGGTTCTGGGGGCTTTCCAGGTCCTGGCTTTGGCTCTGCCCTACCCAATCAGTGGTCCAGTGTGTGGTCCAGGGTTGAGGCTGGTCACAATAGGTACAGAAGACAGCAGAGATAGTGCAGTGGCCAAAGATGAGAAACCTCTCCCCTTCCTCTGTCTTTCAACCTCTTTTCTCCCCCTTTTCCCCTTCTCTTCTTCTAAACTCCTATTTCCCTTTCACTTCTCTCTCATTTTCCACACTGGACACCCAAAAGATTTGTCCCCAGCCCAGCCCACCAGATGATCTGGTGGGGCACCAAGGGAGAGTTGGAAGCCCCAGGAACAAGCTGGGGAGTGGGGAGTTGATGGGCTGTGGGGGAGGCACCTCCTATCTTATCCTTGTCCCAAAACTTGGCAGAGGCTCTAAGTCAGGTTTCAGGGCCAAGTGGCAGGTTCCTTTCCCCTTGGCCTGGTCAAAAAGGCCAGGAGGGGCTCTTGCCCCCCTCTAATAGGCTTCAAGGCCTAGGTGGGGGTTCTCTGTGGCCTTGTAGGTTATGACATTGGCCAGGGCCTTTTTGGAGACCCAGTGAGCTTCAGGGACTAGTCAGGGACATTTCTCTCCCCACCAAGCCACAGAGTCAACCAAGGGGGCTTTCTGAGCCTTCCCTGGAAACCACATCCGCTTGAAGCCACATCTCTTGGATGCCACCCCTTTCAAAACCACACCCCCTTCAAAACTCTACCCAAATTTCAGCTGAGCTCAAATTTAAAAGTTGGCCCCTCTGTTTCTTAAGATATTTGAGGAGAGCATGGCTTAGTGGGGACCAAATGCCCTGGGAATACTTTAATCAATCGATCAATCAGAAGTATTTATTAAGTGCATACTGTGTACAGAACAATGTATTAAGCACTTTGGAGAGTACAGTACAACAGAGTTCATAGACATGTTCCCTGCTCACAAGTTTACAGTCTAGAGGGGGTGTATCTCCCTCCGTATCCCCATTAATTCCCATTCAACTTGGCCTGGAGTATTTCAGCTCCTGCTGCAGCAAATTTACTTTGACCTTTCCTTCCCTTTCTCTTGGTGGACATGAAAGAATCTTTGTGCTCCCTTAAGTTACCCCATCATATTTCATGACAAGGTAATTTCTGAAACATACCCTGCATTCCCCTTCTCTCTCATGCCTGTAATGTCAAGACCTTTCCCACAACTTGCTACTATCCCAGGCATGTCCTGCAAAAGTCTGGCTGCAAGACAACATGTCCATGACTCCTCTGAAACATCCTACTCACCTGGCCAGGCCTTTGAAAAATTTGCCCATGGCCATGTAGTCAAGCTGATCAGAGCAGTTAAATACCACCGTCTGGACAGCCATAGCTTTCCCCAGATCCTTGGTCGTTTCAGTTTTCCCTGTTCCAGCGGGTCCAGCAGGAGCACCTCCAAATTTGAGGTGCAGTGCTCCAGTTAGGGTCAGGTAGCATCTACACGCAGGAAAAGTAAGGAGAATTGAGGTCATTCTCTGAATTATGTTGGAAAAGCCATCTATATGCTATCATAGACAGGTGGTGATTTTGCCTCCCTAAGAGACTGCATGACTGACAACCTTGACCCAACACCATAGGGTTTGTTTTCAGTTCTACCTATGGGGAGACAGATATGTGCAATTACTATTTCCACCCCATTCTTGGAAAACCCCTGGCCAAATCGACACCCAACACATTCTCTCTCCCTTGGTTGGGGGGGGGGGGTGCTGAAGGGTCCATGATGACTGATTACTAAGGGATGCATGTACTCAGAGAGGATCCCTCCATGGCAGTACCTGCACAGGAAATGCTCAGAGCATATGGAAAACATTCTATGGAATTTTCCAGGATTTTAATGATGCTAAAAATATCTGCTCATCATCCAACTAACATTAAAAAGATTTGAGGTTAGTACTTTGGTTGGGAATTCCACCCAGGAGGTCTAAAAGGCATTAATCTGCACTTAACTTCTCTGTACCTCAGTTCCCTCATCTGTAAAATGAGGATTAAGACTGTGAGCCCTACATGGGACAACCTGATTATCTTGTGTCTACCCCAGGGCATAGAACAGTGCTTGGCACATAATTAGCACTTAACAAATACCATAATTATTATTATTGTTATTATTAGGGTGAGATCATGTAGGCAGGATATTTTTTCCCAGCATGCCTCCGAATTAGCCTAGGAGTCCACCTAATGCCTGGAATTTTCTGGTGGCTCTACCCTGGTCTCGTCATTTCACTACCAGCCCTGCCTGGATTCTGAGGATTACTCCGAAGTTTCTCCCTTCCAACCAACCCCAGGCACCAGCACCATAAGGGGATAGAACTGGGAATGGAAAAAAGCTCCAAATCCTCTCTACCAATTAGTAGATTAGCTGATACCACAATTCCAGGTATAGGAAGCTCAGAAAAAGAACTGTGGTTTGTGGCTACAAAATCACTGGCTCTGTCTTCTGGTCGAACTGCCCACTAAAGTTAGGTTGGCATTTATTGTTTAGTCTTGGGCCCAAGATGAAATTTCCAAAAAATATATCAGGTTCTTGTCTCTGAAAGTCCAGGGCAGCTTCTACCATCTATGCAGTCAACACCACTGGACACTTCTCAGGGAAGTAGTCATAGGTGGTCAAAGGATGATACCTAGTGCTTCGCATACCAGAAGTGCTCCATAAATAGTCTTTACTAAGACTGGCGCTCAGAGCCCCAGCAGCCAATGCCACTTGCCCAAATGCTTCATTTACCTGTCAGTAAGAGGGGTGATCACCAGGCGCCCGCTGTTGCCCAGATACTCGTAGCCATACATGAACTCAGCATTCACTGCTTGGATGTACAGGTCGCTGTCTTTCCAATAGTACCTAAGACACAGGCATTAATAAATTACCGTCGGGATGATAGCAGCAGAGTCTTTCCATTCCCTAAGGGTTGCGGTCACGGGGGGCCCCTTCATCTCACTAGGACACGATGACAGCTCTGTCAGGCGGTGGTTGGAGACACCTGAGGGAGAAAGGGCCAGAGGTGCCCATCGCTGTCAACACCCTTTTCCTTGAGTGCTGATCACACCGAGGCTCAGCTGGGTCCAAAAAAGAGGACCAGCATAGGGCAGGGAAGGGTATGCCCTTCCTATGATGAAAGAAGATGCAGTCGGGTGGCAGGGGGGGCAGGAGAGGTGATGTGAAATGCCATTTGCCTAGCATCTTTCTTGTCCTCCCTGCTGTTAAGCATGCCACTGCACCAGCTTAGGGTCAGGTAAGCTAGGCACTATGAAACAGTTCCCAGCATTGGGATGATTGGACAAAGTAGGGATACGTCAGCTTGGCAAATCATCACTTGCCCACGTGACTAGAATTGGGATGATATCTGGTGGGCCAGTAATAATAAATGGCAGTCTTATCTTATTCCATGTGGAACAACAGAGATGGAGGATGGCCACTAGGTAAAACATTTTGAAGGAATGGCAAATTCTGCATACTTCTCTTTAAGACAGGAATAAATTAAGGGTGTCAGTTGGGCATAAATTACTCTAATGAGCCTTGTAAAAAGTGACAACTATTAACAACACTAGGAGAACTGTAAATGCAGGAGCTTCACAGACCACATTGAATTTTCCACAAGACATTTCTCCTCCCCTCGAGTGGCTCACGCTTTCCATTAATAACTACAACGGGTAGAAACTTGTGGCCCAAGGCCAGGCCAGAAGTTCTGCTTTTTACCTGAGTTGGGATATCCATTCAAAGTCATTCTCACTAATCACATTTTCTTCTATGAGTTTGGCAGCCACATCTTTGGCGTGGACTTCAATCACAATCAGAGCTGACAACACTGTTCTCTGTATCTTAGACAGCTTTCCTCGCACTAGGGCCACCAGATCATTCAACTGAGGGAGGGAAAGGAGTTTAGTCAGATGCTGACACCGATAAAAGGCACAGAAAATAGAAAGCCTAAGTCAGTCAGTCAATCATATTTATTGGGCATTTACTGTGTGCAGAACACTGTACTAAACGCTTGGGAGAATACAATATAACAATAAACTGACATATCCTCTGCCCTTGGTGAGCTAACAATCTAGAGGGGGAGGGAGACAGATGTTAATATAAAATAAATAAATTACAGATGTGTACATAAATGCTGTAGGGCTGGGAGAGAGGAAGAATAAAGAGAGCAAGTCAGGGTGATGAAGAAGGGAGTGGGTAAAGAGGAAAGGAAGGTTTAGTCGGGGAAAGCCTCTTGGAGGAAATGTGCCTTCAATAAGGCTTTGAAGAAGAGGAGAGTAATTGTCTGTCAGATATGAAAAAGGAGGGCATTCCAGGCCAGAGGCAGACGTGGGTGAGAGTTCGGTGGTGAGATAGATGAGATCGAGGTACAGTGAGAATGTTGGCATTAGAGGAGTGAAATGTGCAGGCTGGGTTGTAGTAGGAGAGTAGCAAGGTGAGGTAGGAGGGTCGAGATGATCGAGTGCTTTAAACCCAACGGTGAGGAGTTTCTTTTAGATGTGGAGGTGGATGGGCAGCTACTGGAGGGGTCTTGAGGAGAGGGGAAACATGGCCTGAAAGGTTTTTGTAAAAAATTGATCCGGGCAGCAGAGTGAAGTACGGACTAGAGTGGGGAGAGACAGGAGGCAGGGAGGTCAGCAAGGAGGCTGATACAGTAATCAGGGCAGGATAGGATAATTGTATTAACTTGGTAGTAGGAGCAGGGTACTTAAGCCCAAGATCCCCGGGTTACCAAGGAATCAAATAAAAATGCTCTAGCCTATTCTGTTTCAAAGTTGTCGGTCTGTCCGGGAGTCTGTTTCGAAAAGGACAACGGACGGAGGTAGGATTGGGGTTACTGAAATTGGAGATATATCCCCCTAGACTGTAAGCGCAATGTGGGCAAGGGAAAATGTCTACCAACTTTTTTTATATATTTTACTCGCCCAAGTGCTTAGTACAGTGACCTGCACACAGTAAGTGCTCAATACATACCATTAATTAACTGATTGAATCTCTCCCAGATCAGTCTAGGATATAAGAAGAAGGAGCACAGCTGGGTTTATGTTGATAATAGACAACAGGACTACACTAATAATTCCTCAGGCTGGAAAGGACCTGCATCTAAAACACTCTAAGAGATATGTCCCTATTCTGTTCGAGTGGGAGCTTCTCGGGGGCAGGGAATGTATCACTTTGTTATTCTGGACTTCCCAAGTGCCTAGGTAGTACAGTGTACCACACCAAGTGGGCTCTCAATAGATGCTACAAAAATGACCACTCTCCTTTTCTAAAATATTTTCAAGGAAGGAGATTCAAAAAGCTCTCTCAGCCACCTCTATTTTGCCATTCTGGCAAGAGAGACCACAGAAAAGATTCAAAAGATCTGCGGTATTATCTCGTTCCACTCCATACTTTCACAAATGACTTTCACAAATGGGGAAGAATGTTGCACTTGCTGTAAGGAAAGCTTTAAGGTAAATCTGAGGCTGAAATTCACCAGAGTGCAAATGGAAAAAACAAAAACAAAAAAAACACTATGCATATAAAGAGAAGGCAAAAGTTTTCAGCTTTTCAACTCTCCTACCTGAATCCCCAGCTGGGGATAGAGCCGAATAGCTAGATCACCGGCTTGCAGAGCCTCTGACACTTCCTGTGTCCAAAAAGTCTGACATCCGGCAATAATAACCTGTCCGGGCCAACTGAGGACCCATGTGGTCCTGGGATACTGGAAAACAATTCACTGTTATTCCGGTACATTCAAAAACAATACTTTACATTTGCTTTTCCTCCACCCTAGAATCTAGTCAGTTTTGCCCATTTTAAAGCCATGTATGGGTTAATAATAACAACAATAACAACAATAATTTTGATATTTGTTCAGCACTTATTATGTGAAAGTACTGTTCTAAACGCTGGAGTAGATACAAGTTAGTCAAGTCAGACACAGTCCCTGACCCACATGGGGCTCACAGCCAAAGTAGGAGGGAGAGCAGGTATTGAATTCCCATTTTACAGATGAGGAAACTGAGACATAGAGAAGATAAGTGAAATGCTCAAGGTCACACTTCAAGCAACTGGAAGATCCAGGATTAGAACCCAAGTCCTCTGATTCCAAGGCCCACGCTTTTTCCATTAGGCCATACTGCTGGTTCCTCCAGATCTCACAGTGAAGTTTCTGGAAGACAGAAAATTGGCAGTGTAGCTGTTTTCCCTACAAGGCAGCTCTTGTAATTATGGAAGCTGCATTTAGAGCAAGACTCCTCCTGGAGGGATTTTATCCTGGGGCTCGCAGGTCATGATAGGAGTTTCCATTTCCAGAGCTGAGTCTCTTCTTCTGAAGCTTTAGGTTATGAAAGTTTATCAAATTCCTCAAAGCCTCTACCATAATTCCCTAACCTTTCCATCTGTCTCCTAATCAGTGAGATCCATATCCAGATGACCCTGAATAATGCACATGACTTCTCAGGATGACTCTGCCAACAAGGCTGCAGGCAGATGGGAACTAAAATGGAAAGACCAACTTGTATCCAAGGGGCCCTCAATAAACACTATTCAAGTGATGTGTTCTCAGATTAAGCAAGAGGGTCTGTGGTGGTCCAGCCGTACCACTGTGGGCCAACATTCCATCTTCCAAAAGATTGAGGTCTCTGGAACATATGTAAGATTTGACTTGTACTCATTTGCTGTCTGCAGGCTGTTTACACAGATATTCGTAGTTGAAGGTCCTTTACATTCACCCAGTTTCCAAGGAGAAGCTGCTGACCCCAAAAAGCAACATGGCCTAGTGGAAAGAGCTCGGGGTACTGGGTTCTAATCTCGGCTCTGCAACTTGCCTGCTGTGACCTGGGACAAGTCACTTCATTTCTCTGTGCCTCAGTTTCCTCATCTGTAAAATGGAGATTCAAAACCTGTGCACCCTCCTACTTAGACTGTGAGCCCCAAATGGGACAAGGATTGTAAATGACCCAATTAACTTGTATCTACTCCAGCATTTAGAACAGTGCTTGACACATAGTAAGGGCTTCTGTTACCAATTTGTACATTCCAAGAGCTTAGTACAGTGCTCTGCACATAGTAAGCGCTCAATAAATATGATTGAATGAATGCTTAACAATTATTATTAGTAGTAGTAGTAGTAGTACAGAAGTTGAACCAATACCAATTTGGAAATTGGAATGGGGGATGAGGACCAAGTTGGGGTTTATAAAGGGTACCTGGGGTGAGGAAGATCATTCATTCATTCATTCAATAGTATTTATTGAGCGCTTACTATGTGCAGAGCACTGTACTAAGTGCTTGGAATGAACAAGTCAGCAACAGATAGAGACAGTCCCTGCCGTTTGACGGGCTTACAGTCTAATCGGGGGAGACAGACAAGAACAATGGCAATAAATAGAGTCAAGGGGAAGAACATCTCGTAAAAACAATGGCAACTAAATAGAATCAAGGCGATGTACATTTCATTAACAAAATAAATAGGGTAATGAAAATATATACAATTGAGCAGACGAGTACAGTGCTGAGGGGATGGGAAGGGAGAGGGGGAGGAGCAGAGGGAAATGGGGGAAAAAGAGGGTTAAGCTGCAGAGAGGTGAAGGGGGGGCGGTAGAGGGAGTAGAGGGAGAAGGGGAGCTCAGTCTGGGAAGGCCTCTTGGAGGAGGTGAGTTTTAAGTAGGGTTTTGAAGAGGGGAAGAGAATCAGTTTGGCGGAGGTGAGGAGGGAGGGCATTCCAGGACCGTGGGAGGACGTGGCCCAGGGGTCAATGGCGGGATGGGGAGACCGAGGGACGGTGAGGAGGTGGGCGGCAGAGGAGCAGAGCTTGTGGGGTGGGCAGTAGAAAGAGAGAAGGGAGGAGAGGTAGGAAGGGGCAAGGTGATGGAGAGCCTTGAAGCCTAGAGTGAGGAGTTTTTGCTTGGAGCGTAGGTTGATAGGCAACCACTGGAGGTGTTTAAGAAGGGGAGTGACATGCCCAGATCGTTTCTGCAGGAAGATGAGCCGGGCAGCAGAGTGAAGAATAGACTGGAGCGGGGCGAGAGAGGAGGAAGGGAGATCAGAGAGAAGGCTGACACAGTAGTCTAGCCGGGATACAACGAGAGCCTGTAGCAGTAAGGTAGCCGTTTGGGTGTAGAGGAAAGGGTGGATCTTGGCAATATTGTAAAGGTGAAACCGGCAGGTCTCGGTAACGGATAGGATGTGTGGGGTGAACGAGAGAGACAAGTCAAAGATGACACCGAGACCGCGGGCCTGAGAGACGGGAAGGATGGTCGTGCCATCCACGGTGATAGGGAAGTCTGGGAGAGGACCGGGTTTGGGAGGGAAGATGAGGAGCTCAGTCTTGCTCATGTTGAGTTTTAGGTGGCGGGCCGACATCCAGGTGGAAACATCCTGGAGGCAGGAGGAGATGCGAGCCTGAAGGGAGGGGGAGAGGACAGGGGCAGAGATATAGATCTGTGTGTCATCTGCGTAGAGATGGTAGTCAAAGCCGTGAGAGCGAATGAGTTCACCAAGGGAGTGAGTGTAAATGGAGAACAGAAGAGGGCCAAGAACTGACCCTTGAGGAACTCCAACAGTTAAAGGATGGGAGGGGGAGGAGGCGCCTGCGAAGGAGACCGAGAATGACCGGCCAGAGAGATAAGAGGAGAACCAGGAGAGGACGGAGTCCGTGAAGCCAAGGTGAGATAAGGTATGGAGAAGGAGGGGATGGTCGACAGTGCCAAAGGCAGCAGAGAGGTCAAGGAGGATTAGAATGGAGTAGAAGCCATTGGATTTGGCAAGAAGAAGGTCATGGGTGATCTTAGAGAGAGCAGTCTCGGTAGAGTGGAGGGGATGGAAGCCAGATTGGAGGGGGTCCAGGAGAGAATGGGAGTTAAGGAATTCTAAGCAGCGATTGTAGACGACTCGTTCTAGGATTTTGGAAAGGAAGGGTAGTAGGGAGATAGGGTGATAACTGGAAGGGGAAGTGGGGTCAAGAGCGGGTTTTTTTAGGATGGGGGAGACGTGGGCATGTTTGAAGGCAGAGGGGAATGAGCCATTGGAGATTGAGTGGTTAAAAATAGAAGTTAAGGAAGGGAGGAGGGCAGGGGTGATGTTTTTAATAAGGTGAGAGGGAATGGGGTCAGAGGCGCAGGTGGAGGGGGTGGCACTTGCGAGGAGGGAAGAGATCTCCTCTGAGGATACTGCAGGGAAAGATGTAAAAGTAGGGGAGAGGGTTGGTGGGGGGGAGGGGAGAGGCGGAGGGGTGACTTTGGGGAGCTCAGACCTGATCGTGTTGATTTTCGTGAGGAAATAGGTGGCCAGATCATTGGGGGTGAGAGATGGGGGAGGGGGAGGAACAGGGGGCCTAAGGAGAGAGTTAAAGGTCCGGAACAATTGGAGGGGGTGACGGGCATGGGTGTCGATGAGGGAGGAGAAGAAGTTTTGCCTGGCAGAGGAGAGGGCAGAGTTAAGGCAGGAAAGGATAAATTTGAAGTGTGTGAGGTCGGCTTGGTGCTTGGACTTTCGCCAGCAGCACTCAGCAGCTCGAGCATAGGAGCGTAGGAGGCGGACGGAGGAGGTGATCCAGGGCTGTGGGTTAGTGGAGTGAGAGCGGCAGAGGGAAAGGGGGGCGAGAGAGTCAAGATGAGTAGAGAGGGTGGAGTTGAGAGCGGAGACCTGATCATCGAGAGTGGGAAGTGAGGACAGGGCGGCAAGGTGAGGAGAGATGCTTTTGGAAAGACGGATGGGATCAAGAGAGCGGAGGTCTCTGTGGGGCAGTAGCAAAGATTTGCAGGGGAAGGGAGTGTGAGAGATGAGGCAAGTGAAAAGGTTATGGTCAGAGAGAGGGATTTCAGAGTTGGTGAGGGAGGAGATAGTGCAGCGGTAGGAGATGACGAGATAGAGAGTGTGACCGAGTCGGTGAGTGGGCGCGGTATGGTGGAGCAGGAGGTCAGCAGAGTCGAGGAGGGATAGCAGGCGGGCGGCAGAGGAGTCATCGGGTACATCCATATGGATGTTGAAGTCTCCGAGGATCAGAGTGGGCAGAAAGAAGGAGAGAAGGAAGGTGAGAAAGGGGTCTAGGTGGTTGAAGAAGTCGGAGGTGGGACCAGGAGGGCAGTAGATGACAGCGACAAGTATCTGCAGGGGGTGGTAGAGGCGAATGATATGGGCTTCGAAGGAGGGGAAGGAGAGGGAGGGGGACCTTGCCTTAGATGAGACTAAGCATCTGCCTCAGCTCTGGAGAGCTGAAGAAAAGTCACTCAGACAGGCCTCAGCACACAGACAGATGGCTCAGTGGTTAATGAAATTACTTGAGGGACCTGGATGTGACTTTAAGGGAAAAGGAAAAGGACCAGGGAGAGTTCTGCATTTTATAACTAGATTTGTTTTATGCTCTTTTGATCTTGTAGTGATGCAACCTTGCTGCCTATTATAAATGTGTAAGATTCTAGTTTGGATTCAGACACATCCCTCCAACCACAGCAACCAGCTCCTGTTTAGAGGAGGAATGGATAGCGGAGACTTGTTATTTCCCACGCCTTTCAGGAGGGCGATAACTTCAGGTTATAGGATGGTGACAGTGACTTAACTTGGTAATCTCAGAGTACGCTAGCTGGAAGCCTTCCTTGCCAGAGTGTGGAAGCATGGAGAACCGAGATTACATTCAAAGTCTGGCGGTCTTGGCTATTATATGTGGTTATGTGGTAGCGTGCTTTATTCAGGGATGGGTTAAGCTTCCCATATTCCTCGGGGTTAATCGATTTTGCACCCCCCCCCCCCCCCCCGCCCATACGCTGTGACACGATCATGTCACAATGCACCGATCACAATGTGAAGACCTTATTACAACACACAGTGTATTATGTCATTAGATCACACAGCTCTTGCACCCATTTTGGAGTCCCCATAGGGTTGAAACCCATGAGGATCAGTCCAGATGCCACTCCTCATTCCTGTCCCACCTGCTTTTCCCTTTCTCCATCCAGTATTCTTAATGGAAAACTGCTCTGGACTTGGAATCTTCAGTGTGCCCAAGAGTAGAGCCACAAGGTCCCTGCAGCCTGAAGTGGAGGAGCTGGATCCATGCTCGGCCAGTGCCGGTTTGCAGAACTGAGCAACACCTGGGGGTCAGAGTTGAGCTCCTAGTGTGGCCTCAGATGGTCTCCTCCCTCTGCACTGTGCAGTCGGGGGAACAGGGGGAAGCTTAGTCAAAGGACCCTCTCCCCTCCCCCGATGATGCTCCCCTTGAGGTTTGCGGGGACCCAAACGGTTCCACTGGGTCAGGCAGCAGCTTGCTGTCCTTCCTACACCAGACGCAGCTCCTTCGTCAGCTGTTTGCCCATTGTAGTTGCTCTTTAAATACCACTGATCAGCTAGTCTTTGAGGAGTGGACTTTACTCATTCAATCGTATTTATGGAACGCTTACTGTGTGCAGAGCACTGTACTAAGTGCTTGGAAAGTACAATTCAGCAAGAAATAGAGATAATCCCTGACCACAACAGGCTCACAGTCTAGAAGGGGGGAGACAGGCCTCAAAACAAGTAAACAGGCATCAATAGCATCAATATAAATAAATAGAATTACAGATTTAAATAGATCATTATGTACATATATACACAATGAGTAACTTAACACCTCCTTGATTGCTCCTTCTCTGAAGCTGTGGGCAGGGTGGGGCAGGAGAATGGAGTTTAATATTGAAGGGGCTGGGAGGGCAGCAGTGAAGGGGAGGAGGAAGTACAGGGAACCTTACTGTGAGGAGGAGGAACTGGTTGGAAAGGGGAAATAGGGATGGAGACCCCCACATGCTCAGGTTTGGATCAGAGGGGCAAAGGGAGAGAGTCGGGGCAATGGGGAGGGGAGGGGGAGCAGAAGAAAAGGGGGGTTTCTGCAATTCTGAGAGAGTGCGGGGGGGGTCGGGGGGGCGGGTGTGCATGTGTGTGTGTGTGTGTGTGTGTGTGTGTGTGTGTGTAAGGGGAACTGTCCCTGACTTAGAGTGCTAGTGGAGAGGAAAGAAAGGGAACTGAGCAGGTCAAGTGGCTTCATGTTGGTTGAGGCAGGCCAGGGCTAGAGAGGAAGGAACTTGGGGAGGAGCAAAGGGGACCCTGGATCTGGATTCTCCAGGGTGGCATCCTAGAACCCCCTGGCAGGGATAGGGTTTTCATCCAGCCCTGCCTCATCGGGCCCTGGAGGAAGCCAGACCATCCCTCCCATTTTGGAGATTTCAGAGATCATAGGTTCGAATCCCGGCTCTGCCACTTGTCAGCTGTGTGACTGTGGGCAAATCACTTAACTTCTCTGTGCCTCAGTTACCTCATCTGTAAAATAGGGATTAAAACTGTGAGCCCCACGTGGTACAACCTGATTCCCTTGTGTCTAGCCCAGCGCTTAGCACAGTGCTTGGTACATAGTAAGCGCTTAACAAATGCCAACATTATTATTATTTCCCTGCCAATACCCCCAGGCACCCCAGAAAAGGCGGCATCTGGCTCTACCCTTTGCCCTTCCAGGAATCCTGGTTGCCTGGGTGGCTCCTAAGGAGGCCCCCTCGGATCCAAACCTTCCCATTGGGCATCCTTCCCTGGCCTCAAAGGAAGCAGAAACTTGTCCAGAGCTAACTCTTTCCTGACGTCCACTCACCTGGCTTTGAGACGTTCTTGTTCCCGTCACAGCACTCACCTCCCAGTAATGGAGCTTCCTCCCTCGCCCCTAGTCTAAGAGCCTCTGCTAAGTGACCAGAGCCAGGAATGCTAGTAGTTGCTAATGGTAGGGGCCATATGGGGGCAGAATACCCAATCTGGCCACACTTCAGGGCAGCTTTCCATGGCGGGCAGAGGCTCCACTCTTAGGGACTCTTCCTCGGCCCTAGCCCCTGGGTTGCAGCCCCTGAAACCCCTATCTTAACCCAGTCCAGGCCTTGGTACGGTGCAGGCAAAATCTTTAAGGGGGTTGGGACCAAAGATTTCCCTAGGCTATGGCTCAAACTGCCCTCTGGGAGACAGCATAGAGAAGACTCTACCCTGGACCATCTGCCTAATTCTGTGGGTGGGTGGGGATGGAATGAGCAGCAAGGGCTGTGGCAACTTCCTCACCTGAGGATAGGCCTTGATCGATCTCTTAATAAAATCACGGATGCTGGACTTCATGCTGTGTTCCACCTTCAGCAACCATTCCTCCACACTGCCAATTGGGTAGATGGGTTTGAAAAGGCGCACTTCCTCCCCTTCTCCAGAGTACATGTGAGTGATTTTCAGATCCCTCTGGAAACACAGCTGATGGGAGGGGGGGAAGAGGGAGTACCATCAGTCTATCAATCAATAGTATTTATTGAGCACTCAGTGTGAGCAGAGCACTGTACTAAAAACTTGGGAGAGTATAATATTACGGAGTTGGTAGACATGTTCTCCGTCCACAACAAGCTTACAGTCTAGAGAGATTCAAAGCCCCTAAATGAGGAGTCAGGAATTAAACAGAACCATGTCCTGCTTTTTACCAACCATACGAACCTTCCCAGACTGTGAAGAGCAAAAGAAGAGGGTACCCTGCTCCTTGCAATGACCCCATTCCTCTTCCTCTGCTCTGGGATGGTTGTAAGGAGAGAATTTAGAAGCTTCCCACCCAAATGGAATTGGGTGTTTCTTTCCAGTCAATAGGGCACCTTGACCTCTTTCTTTTCCGCCTGCCAAAGGGAAACTTCTTGGTCTGAAATCCATTTTTTGCTCTATTTACCTGGGCAATGTTCTCAAAGCATTTTCGAAGGTGAGGTTGCACAGCTGTGGGGTCTCTCGTCTGGGACAAAATCTCCAGCAGCTCATCATCTGATAGGAAGTAGAATCTACAGAGAGAGACAGAGAGGAGCAGCAGCAGCAAATGGGAGAAAGGAGAGAGAATGTTTGTGATTGATTTGTGTTGCCAGCAACCTTTGTGTTGAATTCTGAGGTCATCTTTTATCTCTATTATTGAGATCCCAATTTGAAGCAATTCCCTCAAATGACAGGAATTAACAGGGGCCAGAATTGTCCCAGTAATCAAGTGGGAGTTACATTAATGTCTTCAGTCAAATGCCACAAATATGAGGTCCCTGATACTTGCCCCAAGGGTCAAGGCTTTGGTGACCTACAGTCTTTGGTGACCAGTTCTTCCAAGCCAGATATCTGGCAATCTTGAGGCACGCTCTTACCTACTCCTCCTTTTCCTTTATTCTCTACTTACTTCTTTCAAAACATGCTCAGGGCCACTTGGATTGGAATGCTCCCAAGACACCTATGACACTTTAGCCTTGGATTGAGGAAATGGCAATTACCCAGAACTATCCTGTTTTTCCTCAATAACCAATTCAAATACAGGAACAATAGAATTGCTAGCTCAGCTGAACCCCAGGCACCCATGATGTTGGCAACAAATTCCACTTCCTGACAGAAGAGCCCAGGGAAACTCTCCCCTGGTGGCTAGGTGTGGGGCTACCAGGACCTTCCCTTCCCTCCCCTTCTCCACAAGAAAAGAATATTACTCCAGAGTAAAGGGATTGATTACCTGGGGAAAGCCCTTCTTTTGGTCTCCAGGTAGTCACTCAAGCCTTTCTGCACCTGATCCAGGAGTTTATTGGAGTCCCTTAGGTTTTCCAACAGTCTACGATCTGGACACACAGAAATCACCTGGAAATCACGTAAACACAAAACGTATTTAGTAGTTAATCATCTTGATTAAGCACTTAGTATATGCAAGGGCTGTGTTTCATGCTGGGATGAATACAAGATCAATCAATCAGACACAGTCTCTGTCCCACATGGGGTAACAATCTAGAGGATGGATACATGGAAGAGGGAAATAAATGACAAACAGGAGCATTTAAAAATTACAGAATAAAAGATAAAGGTCAAAATAAGGGAGTGGTGTTGATATCCCTCCCGTTAGGGGTCTAATATTAAAATAATAATAATAATAATAACAATTATAAGATTGGTTAAGCGCTTACTATGTGCCAAATACTGTACTAAATACTTGCACAGATAGAAGACAATCAGGTCAGATTATGGGCTCACAGTCTGTATTTCCAAACTGCCTCAGTCTCCCCAGCATTCTAACAGTTGAGAAGGCAGGTTTGTCAAGCAAATCCCAATGAAAAGATTGAAAAGAATGAGGTACCTACTGAGGAGATGAGACTATCAAACAATGATATTTATTGAGTGCTTTACTGGGTACAGAGCACTGTACTGAGTGTTTAGCCTTGTACTAGGGTCAACATTACTTAATTAGAAAGATAACTATCTGCTAACCCACATTGGGACCTATAGTAGTGAACAAGAATTGAAAATTGTACTGGAAAGCAACCTCCTAGCTGGTATTAGGATGATTACCAAGGAGAGGATGATGATAAGTGCCATTTCCTAGACAAAAGTTGGTTTGCCGGCAATATCAAGCCTGGATTGTAGTTTTTAAAATACAGAAAGAGAAAAGCTGAGATGGATCTGAAACATGTTTGGATTCAGTGGAAAGATCCCGGGCTTGCGAGTCAGAGGTCATGGGTTCGAATCCCGGCTCTGCCACCTGGCAGCTGTGTGACTGTGGGCAAATCACTTCACTTCTCTGGGCCTCAGTTACCTCATCTGTAAAATGGGGATTAACTGTGAGCCTCACATGGGACTACCTGATCACCCTATATCTACCCCAGTGCTTAGAACAGTGCTCGGCACATAGTAATAAATACCAACATTATCATTAGTATTATTATTATCTTGCAGCTCCAGGGAGATGCAGGGAACGCGTCTATGAACTCTGTTGTACTGACTCTCCCGAGTGCTTAATACAGTGCTATGCACACAGGAAGCTCTCGATCAATACCACTGATGATGAAGATGAAGGAAATGACGTTCCCTGCTCTCCACCACCAACAGAATTTAGATTGTTGGGAAAAAGCCATTTACCATTGGCCCTCTAGACTGTAAGCTCCTTATGGGGAGGAGACAGGTTTACCAACTCTGATGTATTCTTCTCTCCAAGCCCTTTAGTTCAGTGGTCTGGACACTATAGGTGCTCAATAAATGCTATTGACTGATTGATTGATTTTCCCCTGCAATATTTAGATAGCTAGTTGATCAATTTGCTCACCTCAATCTGATCTGGTCCTCCTGACCTGTTCACTCATTCATTCATTCGTATTTATTGAGTGCTTACTGTGTGCACAGCACTGTACTAAGTGCTTGGGAGAGTACAGTACAACAATAAACGGACACATTCTGCTGCCAAAAGCAATTTAAGAGTGAAGGCCTCGCCAACCCCTTCCTCAGTAAAGACCTAACTCAAGAATTCACTGAGCGTTTCGGCCATCTTCTTTTCATCCTTTTTAGTCTACAGTCATCAAATGGCCCCAGCAATTCTCTTGCTGGTTTCTGGCTTTTTTATATTTGAAGGAAGAACAGGTATTGAATCCCCATGTTATGGATGAGGAAACTAAGGCCCAGAGAAGGTAAGTGACTTGCCCAAGGTCACACAGCAGACAAGTGGTGGAGCCGGGATTAGAACCTCTGACTACCAGCCCTGTGCTCCTCCACTAGGTCACACTCTCTCAACTGCCTGAGGAGTCAGACGTCCCAGCCATAGTGTAGGTTGGACAACACTGCAGCTCTGTAGGCCTTACATTTGACCTGGAGCTTAATACCATGTGCCCACCGCTCTCTAACAGTCTCCCAAAGGACGTGCTGGCCTTCTTGTCTTTTCTAATTCCTTGTCTACCATTGTACCCAGCAGGACTACCAGTCACCAGGCAATCCTCTCCAGCTTCACAGACCCTGTCTGGCTTTCTGCCCTTCTGTGCCTCTTTGTCACTTTCTCTGGATCTTTCTGCCTCTCTCAATCTATCTCTCTCAGCCTGGGTGGCTCTGGGGGCCATCTCTGGGATTTTTTTCTGGTTGTGCCTCTGTGACTCTGAGTTCAACTCCCTTTCCTGCCCCCTAGAATCCCAACCCCCTTCAAGCACCCAGTTTGCCTTCAGAATGAAAAGTTGGTATCTTCAGTAGCCTTCGTTCACAGTCTCCCATTTTCACACCAGCAGCACAATACCTTTCCTCCTAGAGGTTCAAAGTGCTTCTCAGATGTTTTCTCACCAACAAACTCAACTCCCTCCAAAAGGAAAAAAAGGGGTCTGGATTACTGTTTCCTAAACCCAGGCCCAGAAGAGGCTAAGTGATTTTCCTCAAGTCAGACAGCAAGTCAGTAGCAGGGCTGGGAATGAAACACAGGTTTCTTGCCTGTTGGTTCAGTGCTTTGCTTACAAGACCATGCCTTGTCCAAAGTTCATCCAGTCCCACTCCTGTCACACCGAGTCCATCACCTCATGAAATCATACCTGCCTGTTCTCATTGACATTCCTCATAACCTTTTTCCAGGTCCTTTCCATAGTTTGATAGCGCTTGCTCTCAACAGGCAGTTGCTTGGTAATGTCCTCTGAGCTGAAGATGGGCTCCAGGTATAGCCAGGACCGCTGACATGCCAGCCATTCCTCTAAGACATCCTGAGGAAAGAGTGCATCTAGAAGCAGCATATTTGATTCTTTCATTCTGGACTAACAACCACCACTGCTTCAGGGGTGATGTCTTGTTCCTCCTTTTTAACCACTGTTCCTTTTCAGTCAAAGGGTCTCAGATTGGTGTTCCATCCACTAGAGTGGAAGAGGCTGAACCACTTGAAATTAGGCCTGGCAGCAGCCTCAAAACCCAGAAGGGAGTCATTAAATTTAGCCTACCTCCCTTCTGAATATCAGGACTGCGAAAGATTTAGTTTCAATCTGGGTCTCAGATCCCAGCCTTGGTGGGGCTGTGGAGGATCCATGGCTCAGAATGACCCTGGCTTGGCTGCAGCCCAGATACCTAGCTAATTTTAGCTAGTGGGGAGGAGGCTGTTTTGATCGGCAAAGCCTCATCCTCTGGAATGCATGAGGCTGCTCCATTTGAAGCCCCATTTACCAGAGAAGGTGATCAGCACAGCCAGCACAGCTCCTCCACTTGAATCTCCTTAAGCAAAGGGAGGCCTCTCATATAAATAAAGCTATATAACAAGCTGGGACCTTGTTATCATAATGAATGATTGTTTGGTGAGTAAAGAACACATGCCTTTCCCAAGGAGCACAACCTCTAGGCAGGGTGCTTCTGAATTAAAAGATAGACTTTTGATTTTAATTGTCTTTCCGGTAAGAGAAGCACAATAGAAATTTCCTCTCAGTGACTGTGTAAAATGTCCCAATAAAAAAGAAAAATTAAATCACACTGTCACTGATGTGAATATTTTTTTTGTACTTTTGTGAATGACATATGGGATTCCAGAAGCCTTCAGTCAGAAATCGCTAAGAATTACTGTACACTGGTTATTCTTTCCTAAATTCCCTTGTACAGAATCTCCTACATGGGATCAGCTTTGTCTTAGTAATAGTCTGGCTTCCCTTGGCACTTAAACGCACATACCACCAATCTACGCTAACTCCAATCCCACCATTAAAGTGGCCCCCATGTTGTTCAACCTGTGCCTCTTTTGATTGTAAGCTCCTTGAGGGCAGGGATCATGTCTACTTACTCTATTAGACTCTCCCAAGCACTTAGTACAGTGCTCTGGACCCAGTAAGTGTTCCATAAATACTACTGATTGGTTGATTGATTGACTGATTAATCGACTGATGCTTCAGGGTGAGGGACAAACTGGCCTCTCACGATCTATAGCACTCCAGAGAGGATTCTTGGAAAGGATAGATGCTAAATTAGACCATGGCCTGCTTAGCCCCCTTGTGAGATCATTAGAGGGTAAGAATTGTTATTTCCTCCCTGGAGCTGGGGAAAATGCAAGTCAGTGATGAGAAGGCAGGAAAAGAAAATCACCGAGAGGGCCAGAATCTGGTTTTGGAACTCACATCTCCTGCACTCTCTCCAAGGAAGAGATGCAAGCAGAACGGGAGAGAGAAGCCATCCAGGATGGAAGGATGTGAGTACCTGAGTCAGTTTCAGCTTGTTTTCCCAAGTTCTGATTCTCTCCTCAAATGGCTTTTTATATGGAGAGAAGGACATGCTCTGGATCATGACAATGTGATCATCAAGGAGCTGAGAGGCTTCTTCAGGGCTCTTCAGAACGAATGTCCCCGTGTCTTTATATGGCAGCACATTAAACACAATGGGGATCCATTCTTTCTCCATTTTATCCAGTGCCTGGGAAAGGGAAGATGATGATTTGAAATTTTATTCAGCAATGCTGAGATATACTCACTACCCACTTACTCCTTCTATAAAGCACCGGTGAAAAAACCTCAGCATTTTAAAAGCAATATCGGTCCTTGTAAAAGAAACTCATGCCCAATCTGAAGGCTAATTGCCCAGAGCATAGGGAGTGAGACTCTCCTCCTCCCCACTCCCACTGCCTTCTCAGGCCTCACACCTGCACCTTGGTTTACAGCAGACATTTCCCTTCTCATTTAGCCTTTGACTGATGGGACAGTCAGCCTTGAATCCTCTAGATTGTCAGTTCATTGTGGGTAGGGAATGTGTCTATTATATTGTTATATTGTATTCTCCTAAGCCCTTAGTATAGTGCTCTGCACACAGTAAGTGCTCAATAAATACGATTGACTGATCTACTGATTGATTACCCTTGAAGGGCAAGGGTGATAAGGGTTGGGGGTTGTAGGCAGAGTTATATCATGGGAACAGCCTCAACGAGAAGCAGCATGGCTCAGTGGCAAGAGTGCAGGCCTGGGAATCATAGGACATGGGTTCTAATTCTGGCTCCACCAGTTGTCTGCTGTATTACCTTGGACAAGTCACTTCAATTCTCTATGCCTCAGTTACCTCATCTGTAAAGGGGGGACAATGTCTGTGAGTCCTACGTGGGAAAGGGACTGGGTTCGACCCAAGTATCTTGTATCTACCCCAGTGCTTAGTACAGTGCCTGGCAAATAATAAGCATTTAACTAATACCATTAAAAAAACAAAAACATGGGACTGGACCTGCTCAATGGCGTACTCTTTGCTGGCAGTTTCGGCTACTTTGCTAATAATCTCAACGTGCTCTTGTAGCTTCATGTCCAGGCAGCGAGAAAATGTCAGGTTGACCTTTGGTTTGATGTTGATGTGAATATCAACTGAGAGTGCTTCCCAGTGCCGGGTTCGCATGCCCGGGTTGCGTAGGCCTTGAATCAGGGGGATGTATGGCTTGAACTCCTCGATCCTGGCTCGGATATCTTCAGCTACCTCCAGGCAGGCTTAAGGAACAGAAGCACAGATCAGATCAGTCGTCACTGATTGCGTGGGGGTCAGAGAACACTAATGCCAGCAGTTCCACCACACTGGACATAGCCCAATAATAACAGAGGACTGAGTCTTTAAGGGTCCTGTTTGCTTCTTGTTGCCATCCTATTTTCTAGTCACCTATACCCGCCCAAGTCTCCCTCCCAACTCAGCTTCCCAACTAACTCCCCCAAAAAACAAGCTACCCAGCTTGGCTGATGGTTCAAGACATTCTTCTGAAAGCAGAGCGGTCCAACTGTAAGATCATTCGCTGTCATGGTTGGGGATCAAATGGAGTCTCTCCTCTTGGCCACAGAAGAGTTGCTCTACTGCTGTACTAAATAATCCCAGGCATTGGCTACCCTCTCAATCTGATCCCCCTACTAACGGGATCATCTTTGGCATCATGGTTTCTTATGATTCCCTATAGAACCACTTGTCCCAAAATCCAAGCTGATGCTAACACCCTGGGCAAGGAATTTATCTACCAACTCTATTGTATTGTGCTCTCCCAACTGCTTAGTCCAGTGCTCTGCACACAGTAAACTCTCAGTAAATACCACTGATTGATTGATTGGGCTGGATCTTGAGCCTCAGGATTACCTGGAAGGTCTTTGAACTGTTTCACACACTTATGCATTGTCTTGAAGGACTCATTAACATTCTTCTCAAGTTGTTCAGCATCGATAGTAGAGAGAGGATCATTCATCCAGCTGTCTGACCAGCGCAACCAGTCAGATGTTGTAGTCCAGAGATCCCAGTAATTCTGAAATTGCTTCACCATTTTAGTCAACTTCTCATACTGTAGAGGGGAAAAAGACACCATGTAATGGGACAGTTTTTTTTCCAACTATTATTTGTGGTTTCCTCAGACCAAATATTCCAAGTGCTTCCAATCCTGGGCTCCTGGATCAACCCCAAAACAGAAAAATGTTTATTTTCCTGGAGTAATTCATTCCAGAAATGAAGTGATCGCAAATACAAGTTTGTGGGCCTGCTCAACGCTTGTTCTACACAGAGCTTGCCTCCCCCATGATCCTAAGGAGAGAACCCTGATGGAGATGGCTGTGCTGTGAGGACTCCACCAGGGACAGTGGCCCTAAACCAGGAGTCTGTGTGCTCTACCTGACTTGTGGGCCACCGAGATAGCTATTGTGGTATCACAACCCTGAGGCAGGAAACACCAGTTAACCAACCTCCTCGCTTCATCCTAGCATTTGTCATGGGGCTTATGAGTGTCCCAGTGTACAACTATGAACCCAGATAACCTATGGCCCTAGCTGTTGTCTAGTGCTCCAGAGAGAGGAATAGGAATTCTCCTTCAACTACCAATGGCTATACCTTAACATCCGGCCTCTCTAACTTTGTGTCTCCCTGGATTATAGGACCGCCACTCTCCCATGGGTGGCAAAAAGCAGACCACTTGTCTGACCCAGTGTGGTAGTTTTTATGCTCTTATGTGTTAGTAATAAAAACTACCTCACTGGGTCAGAACAATAGTCTTTCGGACTTAGTATTCTGTCTCCAACAGTGGAACCAAAGAGTGGTTGGGAGAACGGTGAGGTGGTCGCCCTCGTCAACATTCATCCTCATGGTCACAATGATACCTCTGAACATCCCTCACTTCTCTAATAGCCCTTTTGGACCTGTTGTCTGTGAATCGATCTAGTCCCTCTCAAGTCTTCCAGCATCTCCAATTGCACTTTTCCATGATGAACTTTCATCTATGATTTAACCAAGCCTTTTCTGAACCAAGATATATTTTCTGTCTGCATGACTTCCTGAGGTAAATTCCACATGCCTATAACCACTTTGGGAAAAAGTGTCTCCCTTCTGTTTGTTTTGAACCTACCACCATCTGAGTCCATTAGCAGTGTTGTGCCCTTTGGTAAATGATAAATCGCACAGCACGACTGAAGATGGGGTGACTGGCTTATAAGTAAAAGTGTCAATAATAGCATCTTTCGTGGTGGAGGGCAACTGATTTTATACACATATAAGGGCACCGGGCTCCATAGGAGCCTTGGGGACCACAAGTGGTGGGAATGTGACTTTGATTTCAACCCCATGGCCTTCACCTTTTCTTCCCTCCTTTAGGCACGCATATTTCTTAGGTCCTCATGAACCCCGCCCCCCATCCCCACTCCCAACACTCATTTTAGAATGCCTAAGTTTCTGGGAAGAGGAGAGTTCACATCCAGCCGGAGAGCATGCATTGGGAGAGAGAGAGGAAAAGGATCCAAGGCCCTGGGAGTAAATTCATCATCTAGCTCCCCACCTTTTCCTCTCCTACCTTCCCCCGCATAGATAATAATAACTGTGGTATTTGAAATGCTTACTATGTGCCAATCACTGGGGTAGGTACAAAATTGTCAGGTCCCACATGGAGCTCACAGTCTAAGTAGGAGGGAGAACAGGTATTGAATCCCCATTTTGCAGATGAGGGAACCGAGGCACAGAGAAGTTGTGACTTGCCCAGGGTCACACAGCAGGCAAGTGGCAGAGCTGTGATTAGAACCCACGTCCTCTGACTCCCAGGCCCGTGCTAGGCCACACTTCTTCTCAACACATTTATGCATTCTGAAATCAGTGCTGTAGAGGAAAATGCATACACTTGAGGGAGGCAAACAGAGGGCTGAGAGGTTGGGAGGAAGTTCATCAACATCAATCTCCTATACCCCCTCTGGCTCACAACGAGATGCTCATTCCCCATGGACAATTTTAAGCTAAGTACCCACAGACAGACACACACCAATCTTCATACACAAACACAGAACACATAGACAAAATAACTGCTGCTGAAGGGAAAAGAGATGGATGGGGGTGGGGGTGGGAGTTGGGGGGGGGGGACTGTTCTGCCTGTGTTGGCTTTAACCAGGGAGCAAGGCATAATGTGTAAGTCCTCAGAGGGGAACTTTCTTCCAGGAAATGTGGAGGGGAGATTGCAAGTTAATCAAGTCAGTCAGCCAGTCAATCATATCTATTGAGCGCTTACTCTCTGCAGAGCATTGTACTAAGCACTTGGGAGAGTGCAATGTGACAAAAAATGACCATATTCCCTGTCCACAACAAGCTTACAGTCTAAAGGAGGAGACATTAATATAAATAAATTCCCGATATGTACATAAGTGTTGTGGAGTTGGGAGGGGGGATGAATAAAGGGAGCAAGTCGGAGCGAAGCAGAAGAGAGTGGAAGAATAGGAAAGGAGGGCTGTCAGAGAAGGCCTCTTGGAGGAGATGTGCCTTAATAATAATAATAATGTTGGTATTTGTTAAGTGCTTACTATGTGCTGAGCACTGTTCTAAGCGCTGGGGTAGACACAGGGTAATCAGGTTGTCCCACATGAGGCTCACAGTCTTAATTCCCATTTTACAGATGAGGTAACTGGGGCACAGAGAAGTTAAGTGACTTGCCCACAGTCACACAGCTGCCATGTGGCAGAGCTGGGATTCGAACCCGTCATCTCTGACTCTCAAACCCATCTTCTTTCCACTGAGCCAAGCTGCTTCTCTAAGTGTAGGCTCTGACAATCTGGCAACCTACATTGGTGACGGGCATTCCGAAGAGCCGTTCTCGGTTGTTGTAGAGAATGGCCTGCTGCTGGGATTCCTTCAGCTGTTTCCTGACTCTCCTGACGTCATTGGCTAGCTCATGTGCCCGGCTAATGTCAGTGTGGATGGAAAATCCAGCCACCAAAAGCTGCAGAAAGAGAAGTAGAAGTATTAGGGGGCGACCTACCCTTAATCCCAAAAGGTGACATGTTTTCATTTCAACCCCCAAAGCAATAATGAGGTTGACCCAAACACTCAGGGAAGATCCACCCCATTTCCATTTCAACTAGGAAGCAGTCAATAACAGCCTCCAATGTGCAGAGGAGAAGAAACAAGCCAAAAGAGCTACATTACCTAATGCCTCTTAAAATGAGCAAAATAGCCTGTCTGTTCTCATATTATCCCACTGCATTTTGGGTTGGGGCCCATTGGTGAAGCCCACTAGAAACTAAAGAGGATTATGTCCTGCAGTTAATGTCCCCCATAATCAGTATCCCATGTACAAGTAACTAGTCCCCACACTGAGTTGCTCTGTGCTCTCCTGGGCTGACTGTGAGGGAATTTTTTTTTTGTCTCAATCAAGTTTTCTATGGCTTCTGTTCATCCCCCTTCTCCAAGCCCCACCTCTTTTGATGAGTTAATTCAAAGATTTATTGAGCCCAGTTGGCCTGGGACCCTTCTGGCAGAGAATTCTGGGTCACTTCTTGTACTCTCCCAGTGTTTAGTAGATTGTTCTGCACACAGTAAGTGCTCAATAAATACGATTGAATCAAATGATTGAATGAACTTCTGAGAGGAGAGGGGTGCTGGACTGGACAGGGTTCTTCAGGCCCAGGAAGGGAGCAGTACCTGCAGAGTGTCCAATTTTTCCTGAAAGTTGTTCTGATCCATGACTTGAATTCTGTGGAACTTCTTTTCGTCCTCAAGATGCTGCTGCTGAACCAGACCTATCTGGGTGTAAATCTTCGAGGGCCAGTAACTGGCAGTCCACCTGAGTACAGAAGGAGGGAGTGAGGAAAAGTGAGTCATAATTCAGTGTCCAATGACTTTGTGAAAAGGAAATCAGGATTCAGATCTCCCAGAACCCCAGGGAGAATCTGGCATGGAAAGGTGGAGGAGAGTAGAATTTAAAAAATAAGAGGAGCGCTATAATAATAATAATGATATCTCAACTGTGTTCTTTCTAAAGTGCCTCTATCGGCCCTTACGTCACCACTGTGAGGTAGGGATTTTAGAGAGAAGAAAAGTGAGGCACTGAGAGTTGCATTACCCATTATCATAGAGCGGGTCAGTGGCCAAACCAGGACTAGAGTCCAGGTTTCCTGATTCTTAATCCAGTGCTTTAGAGGTTTTCTCTTCTAATACCCTTAAAGGCCCAAAACAAGAGCAAAGCTCCTGAGATACCCTTCCTGATCCTCAGCCTTTCTCAATTCTAAATCCAAGTTTCAGGCTTCTCTTTGTTCCTACTCTTCTACTTGAAAACTCTATTCCATTTACCTAGTCGAAAGATGGCTGTTCTCTTGAGGAAGGGGTTGGGAAAGGAGAATGGAGGAAAAGGAAGCAGTATTGTCTAGCGTGAAGAGCATGGGCCTGGAAGCCAGAGGACCTAGGTTCTAATCCCAGCTCTGTCACTTGTCTGATGGTCGACCTTGGTTGAGTCACTTAACTTCCCTGCACCTCAGTTTCCTCATCTGTAAAATAGGGATTCAATGTCTATTCTCTCCTACTTAACCTGTGAGCCCCACATGGGACAGGGACTGTCTCCATCCTGATTAACTTGAACCTAACCCAGGGCTTAGAATAGGGCATGACACTAAGTAAGCACTTTAATAAAAATAATAATAATAATGGTAAGAGCTTAACAAATACAATAATAAATAAAGATAGGGAAAGTCCTCTCCTCATTTTATGTGAAAGAAAAAAAATCAAGACGAGGACAAGGACTGAGGGTAAAAATTTAAGGAGAACTAGGAAAGAGACAAGAAGAGACAAGAGCAGGAAGAGAAACTCATACAGACTTTCTTCTCAGACCCGAGCATGTTTTCACCTCTTTCCGCCAGCCCCAGTCATGAGGGCTCTCATGTCTTTCTCTCATATTTGCATAGCCTCCCCATTTGGCTGAAAGGAAAAGCCCTCTGTACCCGGAAGAGGGGAGGGTGGGGGGGTGAGGGGTGTGACAGCAGTCTCTCATGAGGCGAAGCAAGCCCAATCCACTGAAGGTGGTGGTGTACACTAAACCAAAAGAAATGAGCATTAGAGGGGCCTGCTGGAGCCACATAGCCAGGCAGCAACAGAGAAAGGCAGAACTGGTTGGGGGCCAAGGGCAAGTTGGGGAGGGAACCACAGACTTCACAGTCCTGTTCCAACCTCACAGCTTTTGGGAGGTGAAGGGGGGGGGGGGGGTCCCAGTGGCAGGCAGGGCAGCCGCAGTGGGACAAGGTGAAAAAACACAGATATGCAGGAGAGGTTCGGTTAGAGAAGCAGCGTGGCTCAGTGGAAAGAGCCCAGGCTTGGGAATCAGAGGTCTTGGGTTCGAATCCCGACTCTGCCCCTTGTCAGCTGTGTGACTGTGGGCATCACTTCACTTCTCTGTGCCTCAGCTCCCTCATCTGTAAAATGGGGATGAAGACTGTGAGCCTCACGTGGGACAACCTCATTCCCCTGTATCTACCCCAGCGCTTAGAACAGTGCTCTGCACGTAGTAAGCGCTTAACAAATACCAACATTATTATAATTATTATGAGAAAGAACCAGCCCAGCAAGGATGGGAAACAGGTTTGGGGTTGTTACAGTACACAAGGAGGGGAATGCAGGGAAGTCATGAAGACAAACGCTTAAAGAGCTTTGAGGAGGGTGAAGACAGCGGGGTGAGTGAAGAAACGTTTCAAATTACACGATTGTGTGTATTTGGGATTTAAAGTACCCCAGACTTCCTGGATCTGCAGGGGGAAGGGGAGAAGGGTGGGGACACAGGGGGAGGCAATCTCTACTAACACAAGCCCACTCCACACAAGGTGGCAGTATAAATACACCTAACTCGGCAGAACACAGCTTTTAAAAGGGCTGTGGTTTGGGCTTAATCCAATGCACCCAGCAATCACTGTGGTCTGCCCAACAAAACTTCTCCTAATAAAAAGGACAGTCTGGCTTGGATGGATGGAGTGGCCACTCACTTTTCATTGAACTCCTCGGTGGAGAGGTTGTAAAAGAATTCCTCTAGGACATCATAGTCTGCCATGACTCTGGCAATCCGTTCCTGCAATGACAGGCAAGATATGGTCTCCAGTGAAAACAAAATGTGTTAAGACTTCTGTCACAATTTCTGCAAAGAGAAATCTTTATAGATTCATCGGATAATGTCGGAGGGGGAAAGAGGCTTCTTACAGTGGTCCTCAAAGTGGGGCTTGCCCCAGCTCAGGGATAGAAAATGCTGCCATAGAGACAGGGGTACAGAGCCAAGTGAGAGAAGATGTTTAGATGTGTTCGAAAACAGGGGTGAACAGTGATTTCCTCCTGAGGGTGCCTTACCAATCTGGCAAGACTGTTGAAGGCTACACATTTCTCAGTGAAGAGTAGAGCTGGGGCGGGAGAGCTGGGGGGAAGGGTGATGAAAGTGTAAGTAATTCCACCCATGACATTTTCTAACTGCCTCCAAGCCAGCCTGCATGCTGTAGATTGGAGGAGATGTGCCTTCAATAAAGCTTTGAAGGTGGGGAGAGTGATTGCTTGCCAGGTATGAAGAGGGAAGGTGTTCCAGGACAGAGGCAGGACATGGACGAGAGGTTGGGGGTGAGTTAGATGAGATCGAGGTGGAGTGAGTAGGTTGGCACTAGAGGAGCCAAGTGTTCAGGCTGGGTTGTAGTAGGAAAACGGGAATAAGATAAGAAGGGGTAAGGTGATCGAGTACCTTAAAGCCAATGCTAAGGAGTTTCTGTTTGATGGGGAGCTGGATGGGCAACCACTGAAGGTCCTTGAGGAGTGGGGAACATGGACTGAATGTTTTTGCAGAAAAATTATCCGGACAGCAGAGTGAAGTATGGACTGGAGTAGAGAGAGACGGGAGACCGGGAGGTCAACAAGGAAGCTGATGCAATAATCAAGGCAGGAATGGATAAAGGCTTGGATTAATGTGGTAGCAGTTTGGATGCAGAGGAAAGGGCAGATTTTAGTGATGGGTGAAGGTTGAACCAAAAGGATTTGGTGACTGATTGAATATGTGGGTTGAATGAGGGAGATGAGTCGGGAAAATGCCAAGGTTACAAGCTTGTGAGACAGGGTGGATGGTGCAATGCTCTACAGTGATAGGAAAGTCAGGGAGAGGACAGGGTTTGGGAGGGAACATAAGGAGTTCTGTTTTGGATATGATAAGCTTGAGGTGTCGGCAGGACATCCATGTGGAGATATCCTAAAGGCAGAAGGAAATGCAAGACTGCAGAGAAGGAGAAAGATCAGGGATGGAGATGGAGATTTTGGAATCATCCTCATAGAGATGGGAATTGAAGCCATGGGAATGAATGAGTTCTCCAAGAGAGCGGGTATAGATGGAGGATAGAAGGGGACCCAGAAGTGAGCCTTAAGGGACTCCCACATTTATGGGGTGGGAGACAGAGGAGGAGCCTGCAAAACAGCTTGAGAATGAGTGGCCAGAGAGATAGTAGGAGAACCAGGAGAGGACAGTATCAGGGAAGCCAAGGTTGGACATTTCCAGGAGAACGGGGTGATCAACAGTGTTGAAGGCAGCTGAGGGGTCGAGAAGGATTAGGGTGGAATAGAAGTCATTGGATTTGGCAAGAAGGACATTACTGGTGACCTTTGAGAAGGCAGTTTCTGTGGAGTGAAAAGGGTGGAAGCCAGATTGGAGGGGCTCAAGGAGAGAATTGGAGGATACAAGTGGCAGAGCTGGGATTAGAGCCCAGGTCCTCTGATTCCCAGGCCTATGAGTAAAAAGAGTGGCCTAGTAAAACACAGGCTTGGGAGTCAGAGGACCTGGGTTCTAATCTTGACTCCACCACTCATCTGCTGTGTGACCTTGGGCAAGTCACTTCACTTCTATGTGCCTCAGTTTCCTTGTCTGTAAAATGGGGATTATGGTCTCCTCCCTCCTACTTAGAGTGGGAGCCCCTGGTGGGATAGGGACTGTATCCAGCCTGTAACTTGTATCTACCCCAGTGCTTAGTGCAGGGCTTGAAACAAAGCAAATACTTAATAAATACCATAATTATTATTAACCACTGGTTCTAGTGGGAAATCCTGGAGCTCCAATAGACTCAAAATAGGAAAAATAGAATTACCAAAGCTCATTGCTGGGCATTCTCTTTTCTCCACCTTTCCCCCCCCCACCCCCTCCCCCGCTGGACTTCCACACCATAGCTACTCACATTTATTAAGAGTCCTTAGGTGTAAGGAGCTGGGCAAAACACTATATAGGGTATCTCCACTCTTCATGTCAGAAGGTCTATAGCTTACCTCGAGAAAATGCAGCCTCTCAGGGTTACCCTTCATCCAATCCCGGATCTCAGACAGTTCTTCGATGCTATTTGGTTTCTCGTAAACCTTCCTGCTGATGGTCCTGAACTCAGTACAAATCTGCCAGAGAGGACAGACCATATTTGAAGAAAGAGGCAGAAGGGGGCAAATCTCAATCTTCTCTCTTTACTCTTTAATCTAGCAGAGTACTTTAAGTCTGTTTAAGTCTCTGATGCACCATGGTCAGTGGAGGTCAGAGGGCTCCCAATCCAGAGTTGGCCCTCTTTCTGCTCTCCTCAGAGCAAGCAGCACTTTGGGGGCCCTCTCAAGGGTGTGGGCAGATCAGAGAATGTAAAAATGGTGAGAAAGTGTTTGTTTATGTGTGTGTGTCTGTGTTTGTGTCTGAGTCAGTGTTAATGGGCCCTGAGTTTGAGTCAGTACTAATGGGTGCCCCTGATGGCTGTGAGGGTCTCTCTGAGCAAACGCCCAGTTTTCCCAGTATATGAAACAGCTCTGGGTCTCTGAATGCCGAGTCCCACAGCAGGGAGCTTTCTTAAGTGACACCTCCCACCCCCACCCCAAGACTTCCCAACCTGTTCAAGGGATACCCAACACTCATCCCTCAAATTAAAATGGCCAATGATAGTGGTGTTTCCACTAAGGCTAGGAGGCCAGCTATGTCTCCCCAGGATTCCATTCCTCAACTAGGTCATCGGGCCCTAGTGAATCCCCTCCATTCTTCCTCTCTCCAGTTATTAACCTGTCACATGGTCTGAGGCCTCAATTCACCCACCCCTTGAGGAATGCAAAACTGTAAACTCGCACCTAGACTTCGAAACCCTGAAAATGCCAACTAGAAAATGGAGTGGAGCTACTGAGGATTCTAAATGGTTGAATAGTTTTTTATGCTAGGATTTGGTTAGTTAGCCTTTCAGGTTATGACCTTTCCTTTCTAAAGACTTTTGAAATCAAGATAAATGGTCTAAAATTGTTTAAGTCCTGCCCAAACTTCTTGAGATGCCCTCTGGCCTCCTTATCTCCCCTAATTCCAATGTAACTTAACATTCCTTCATGATTTTGTTTCTCACTATCACCTTCTTCCAAGCACCTGGCAAGACTTAAGAGATGTTCCTCATCACCAAAATTCTGAAAGAGGGTTATTGGGATCCTCACATTTTCCACTTCTTCGTGCAGGTTCCTTGACAATATATCTAACAGGGACATGGCCATCGTCTGACACTTTTGGGAGAGGTGGGTCTTCACATCTTCCACGTTGATGCAGAAAGGACCAATGATGATGGAATTTGGCAAATCGTTATCAAGGATCCTCCTTTTGCTTTGGTAGCTATTGACCAATTTCCTCACTTCCCGGGCAGAAGGGCAATTTTCTTGGTAGTCTCTGAGCACAAAGATAATCACAGGAGGGGCTGGGGCTTATACATGAATATGCACAGACAAAAGAAATGTATGTATGTAGGGGCAAACACTGCCATTAGTTGTCCAGCCTTCTCTGCATCAGAAACTCCATACCAGTGGCTTTAAAGCACACAGTTTGTCTCCTCCTACTTTATCTCACTCATCTCCTACTACAACCCAACCCGCACTAATACCAACCTACTTACTTAGCCTCGATCCCATCTGTCTTGCTGCTGACCCTTTGCTCATGTCCTCCCTCTGGCCTGGAACTCTCTTCTCCTTTATATTTGACAGACCACCACCGTCCCCACCTTTAAAGCCCTCCTAATGATCACATCTCCTCCAAGGGGCCTTTCCTAATTCCTTATTTTCCCCTATTGGCCCCCCTCTTGCATGTTGCCTATAGACCTGGATCTGTACCCCTTAAACCCTTGATATTCTCTCATCCAGCACTTATGTACATATGGTTATTCTCTCCTATTTTCCTAATCTGTAATCTACTTAAATGTCTGTCTCCCCCTCTAAACTGTGAACAAATTATGCCTGGCACATAGTAAGTTCTTAACAAATACCATTATTATTATAAAATCTGTTGTATTGTACTCTCCTAAGAGCTTAGTACAGTGCTCTGAACTCAGTAATTGCTCAATAAATACTACTGATTGATTGACTGTGAATTCCTTGTGGGCAGAGAAGGTGTCTACCAACTCTGTTGCATTGTACTCTCCCAAACACTTAGTTTAGTACAGTGCTCTGCACACAGTAAGTGCTCAGTAAATTAGATTGATTGATTGATGTGCAGGCACAGGTAAACTTCCAGCTGAGTTGAATGAAACTTGCATCAGATGATATTTTAAACAAGGAAACAAATACTACTTCAGATGGAGCCAATACAGTACAAATTCTATTGTTCAGAATTAATTAGAGAGACCAGGTTGGATAGTGTATGTTTTGGATAATTGAATGTTTCTCTTTTTATTTGCATACGGTTACAATCTGGATCACCTTTGACAGTGTACTGCTCACAGTAGACATGCCATAAATATTATTGGAGCATCATTTCTAAGTCATTATAAATAAGATGATTATGAACCACATTTAGGGGCTGGAACACACTATTGATAGAACAATATTTAATTACTTCAATCAATAAATCAATGATATTTAACTGAGCACTTACTGTGTGCAGAGCACTATACTGAGCACTTGAGAGAGTAAATCAGAGTAGGTACAGATGATTCCTGACCTCAGAGATTTTACAATTTAGCTGGGGAAACAGGCATTAAGCAATAGGGTATAAGGATATGTGTTATCAATCAATCATACTTACTGAGCATTTACTGTGTGCAGAGCACTGTGCTAAGCATTTGGGAGAGCACACTATAACAATATTACACATTCTGGTGCTACCCTCCTCAATGTGCCTCGTTCTCGCCTGTCCCGCCGTCAACTCTGGCCCACATCCTACCTCTGGTCTGCAATAACCTCCCTCCTCACATCCGCCAAAATAGCACACTTCCCCCCTTCAAAGCCCTACTGAAAGCTCACCTCCTCCAGGAGGCCTTCCCAGACTGAGCCCCCTTTCTCATTTGTTCCTCCTCCCCTCCCCATCGCCCGTACTTCCTCCCTCTGCTCTACCCCCTCCCCGCCCCACAGCACTTGTGTATATGTGTACATATTTTTCTTTTTATTTTATTAATGAGGTGCATATATCTATAATTCTATATTTCTATTGATGCTACTAATGCCTGTCTACTTATTTTGTTTTGTTTCTGTCTCCCCCTTCTAGACTGTGAGCCCACTGTTGGGTAGGGATTGTCTCTATCTGTTGCCAAATTGTACTTCCCAAGCACTTAGTACAGTGCAGTGCAGTGAGCTTACAGTCTGAGGGATGAGCTTACAGTCTAGAGGACGTGTACATAAACGCTGTGGGAATTACTCATATATTTATTTTGAGCTCAATTTTTCAGAGCCTGGTAGAAGGTTAAGTAGCAGGGGGCCACTTAGTGCATTATGTAGACCGCAAGCTCCTTGTGGGCAGGGGTAGTTTCTACCAATGCTGTTGGATTCTACTTCTAGCGCTCTGTACACAGCAGTCCCTAATAAATACCATGGATTGTCTGTGTAATAAATTTGAGCCCTTGGAGAACTGAGCTCTTAATTTGGAAAGGAAGAGCTATGTACTACAGTATCTGCTGAACTTTGGAGAAAAGTCCAGTACTCCACCAGCTTTTTGTTCTCATCAACACTTAAAGGTCACTTATTACCAATACAGGCATTTCATGTACTTTCAGATGTGCCATACTGAAGCAGATCTACTGGGCAAGCATAGATGTCCAGAGATAATCAGCATAAATGTGTTTTCTGGATAATCTGATTGGAGTCTGGATATGAGAATTTTTAATACCATCTAGTCTTGTAACATGCTGAATTCCCATTATTTCTATTACTATTTCAAATAAGAATCCATTCTTTTTTTTTATGGTACTTACTACGTGCCAGAGACCATACTAAGAGCTGGTATAGATACAAGATAATCAAGTTGGACACAGTCCATGTCCCACATGGGGCTCCGAGTCTTAATCCCCATTTTACAGATGAGGTACCTGAGGTGCAGAGAAGTAAAATGACTTGCCCAAGGTCACACCACAGACAAGTGGTGGAGCTGGGATTAGGAACCAGGTCTTCTGACTCCCAGGGCCATGCTCATTCCACTGGGCCATGCTGCCTCTCTTTCTAGGTCAGAAGTCCACTTCCTCTCTCTAACTCTCCATGGATAGAGAAACGGATCCATCATAAGGCTAAAATTTTTATCCCCAGTCCCAGTCATCCCATAGTGTGAAGCCAAGGAGATGCCTTGTTGCCATAGCTTCTTGAGGCTTGCTGATACCAGCCTACATTCACAATACACAAGCCTATTGGATTTCACACCACAGAACGGTAACCTATGATAATTCACATAAAAAGGCAGTGAAAACACAGAGCAATCTAAACTCATGGATTGAAAGGAATCAACATAGAGGCAGGGAGGAATTTCTTTCCCTCATTTCACCTTCAGCCTTGCACAATTTGTTAGGAAATTATCCAGGCGAAGGAGTCAGTCCGCTTTGGAAGCAGCATTGCCAGAGGCATGCTACCAGACTGAAAGAAAAATCACCTAATCTGATTTAGCAAAGCCCATTTTTTCTTGAATCAATATAGATCCCATATAGCCTGGGAATCCCAGCACTGTACCCAGGTGTACATTCACATTCAGTTCTGTACATATCTACATAAGCACCCATGGAAAAAGACACATTCTCCCGCAAGAAAATGGGCACGGCCCCCATTAACACTACCTACTTGAGAAAGACGGCTATATCATTGTTGTTCAGTTCCAAGTATTTCTCATACTCCTTGGCGTAGGCTATGAGGGGAAATGTGGACTTGCTGACGGCGTTAGAGATCATACTGCGCAGCTCCTCCACAGATGACTCACTCAGACTCACAGACTCCAGTAGCAGGGTGTCACTGATTAACATATCCTCCATTACAAACTAACCCAGAGGGAAAGAAGATGGCACAATCACAACAATAATAATTGTGGTATTGGTTCAACACTGTACTAAGCACTTGAGTAGATACAAGATAATCAGGTCCCCCATGGGGCTCAAGTCTAAGGAGGAGGGAGAACAGGTATTGAATTCCCATCTTGCAGATGAGGGAATTGAAGCCCCGGAAGGTTAAGTGACTTGTCCAAGGGCACACAGCAGACAAGTGGGGAGTCAGGACTAGAACCCAGGTCGTTTGACTCTCAGGCCCGTGCTCTTCCCATTAGGCCACGCTGTATCACACACCAAAGAGCAGCATCTGGGCCTGAGTGTCGCTATGTCACTCTCGCTGCCAGAAACAGACACTGTTGAAAGAGAATAGTCAGGCGAGAATCAGGAAGAACACCCCTTGAAAGAAATCTAGGTGGAGGGTCAGGGGGTGGGCAGGGAACACATCTACCAACTCTGTTATACTTTCCCAAGAACTTGGAACAGTGCTCTGCACACAGTAAGCAGTCAATGAATACAGTTGATTGTTTGAGAGGGAGATGGCTATTAATATAAATAAATAAATTACAGGCCTGAACGTACGTGCTGTAGGGTTGAGAGACGGGTGAATAAAGGATGCAAATCCAAGTGCAAGGGCAACAGAGTAGGGAGTGTGAGGAGATGAAATGAGGGCTTAGTCGGGGAAGGCTTCCTGGAGAAGTGCTTTGAATAAGACTCTGAAGGTGGGTTGTCTGTTGGATTTGAAGAGGGAGGGGGATTCTATGGCCAAACCAAGCCACCTTAATTAAAGTGATGGAGAGGGTGGGATAAATTTCCATTTGACAGGGCCATAAATATGAATCTAAAAGAGAGGAGAGATACAAAGAAAGAGAGAAAAAAAGGGAGAGGGAGAAAGAGAAAGGGGATGGGAGAAAGAGGAAGGGGGAGAGAGCTTTCCGTGCTCCATTTCCTGCCTACCATTTTGGCAACACAGTATACAGTTTTGAATAACACAAAGCTATTCTCAGAGCACAGTCTGCTTGAAATAAGCTTAGAATGGCCCTTTTCTTTATTTTCCTCAAACTTTTAGAATTTCACCTCCTGTAATAGGAAACTGGACAGTTCCAAATATCTTTCGATCCTGATCAAGGAAACCTGTACATATACAATATTGCTTCCAAACCAAGGCCTCCTTGAATTTAAGATAATTTCTCCTCAAATGTGCTACAAAATAGAAAACTAACTCAAAACTCCACTCACTTTTCCCCACACCTCTCTGTGTCTGTCACTAGTCTTCTATTTGTAAATTACCCTGCTCTCAACCCTCTTTCCCTTTCCCTTTTTACTTAATGTAACTGACATCCTATATAGTTTTTTAAAACTCCAAATATTTACAGGGTCAGGGCAGAAAACAGCTGGAGACTTGATTTGGAGCATCACGAGTTGATACACCAGAGATAGCCACATAAAAATAGAAAGAGAGAGACAGATAAAGGGATATAGGTGAGAGAGCCAGAGGTTCAGACAAACAAGGAAAAGGCAAAATAAAAAAATACAGATCTTGTTTTTGGTCTCTTTCCAGTCCTTTCTAATTTGGGTTCCACCCAGAGGAGAGAAAGATAAGGGAGGGAGAAGGGAATGAGGAGCTTCAGCTTCCAAAGTGCTTAAGTACAATTGCTTAGGTTACTATTTTGAGAAAAGCCTCATTTCCACAAAATAAAATGGCTTTTAAAAAACTTATCTTATACAGCAATACTATACATAGGTGCCATTGGGCACCTAGGGACAAGTAGTCTCTATCAGTGAAATGCCAAACTCTGACCATAGTGGATTCTACATGCCAAAGTCATGAAGTGGAATAGTAAATAACCAAGGGTGGAATGTGTGAAGGAAGCTTTAGCTACCACCTTAAAAGAGGAATTTAAAGAAAAAAAACAAACCCAGAAAAAAAAGAACTGACCATCCCCTCCAATTCTGGCATTAGAACTATCAGATTTAATCAAAGCAAACATACTCCCCCTCACAATAAGGTGCTTTTGTTAAACTGTCTAAAATAAAGCTGGTATGCCATGACTCTTCCCTGCTGGAAAATCCTGAATCTGAGCCTGTCTGGCTTTCTGCCAGCACAAGTGCAAACAGGAATCAGAGTTCAAATCCTAGTCTGGGGACCGCCCTGGGGGTTTATGTGGATAGAGAATGGGCCTGGGAGTCAAAGGACCTGGGTTCTAATTCCGGCTCTGCCTCTTGCTTGCTGTGTGACCTTGTTCCCTGTGCCTCGGTTTCCTCAACTGTAAAAATAGGGATTCAATGCCCATTCTCCCTCCTACTTAGACTCTGAGCCTCAGGTGGGGCAGGGACTGTGTCTGACCTAATTAGCTTTTATCTACCCCAGTGTTCAGAACAGAGCTGGACACATCATAAGTCAGTCATTCAGTTGTATTTATTGAGCACTTCCTAGGTGCAGAGCACTGTACTAAGCACTTGGGAGAGTACCCTATAACAAAATTAGCAGACACGTTCCCTGTCCATAACGTGCTTACAGTGTTTAACAAATGCCATAATAAAATAAAATGCAAGCTCCTGAGCCAAATGACCCCTCACATTCACTGGAGTTACATTGCCAGGAATCAGAATAAGCTGGGTAATCCTTCTAGCTTGTTCAGGAACTCCTGGGATTTGGGAAGGATCATTTTAATTGTGGTATTTGTTAAGCACTTGCTATGTGATTGGCACTGGGGTAGATGCGACACAATCAGATCAGACCCAGTCCCTGGGCCACGTGGGACTCACAGGCTAAAGGGAAAGGAGAACAGATATTCCATCCCCATTTGACAGATAAGGAAATTGAGGAAAGAGAATTAATTGACTTGCCTAAGGTGGCCCAACAAGCAAGTGGTGGAGGGGGATTTAGAACCCTGGTCTCCTGACTCTCAGTTCTGTGCTCTATCCATTTAGTCAGTCAGTCAGTCATTTGCATTTACTGAGCACTTTCTTGTGCAGAACACTGTACTGTAATCTCTTGGGAGATTACATTATAACAATATATCACACCCATACTCTTCCCACAGCCTCTGGTCCTTCCCCAAGAGATAAGAAAGGAAATTAGGGGCTTAAATTCTGGAATGCCATCCCCTCCCAGCAAAATTGGGGATCAGGGTAAAAGTTCAAAAGTCAGTGCAAACAGAGAATTAGTCAGTGGTCATTCACCAAGGATAGCTGATAGCTGGGGACCATATGACATGACATATGTATGAGGGTCTAATTGAGTCTTTTTTGGTACTGGTGGTTCTCCAGGGTCCTACCTTCTCCAGCTGTGGCACACAGTAGGTGGCTAGGATACCCTTGTCAAACAGTGAAACCACCACAGTCTCAAAGTTTTCAAGAGGGGTACTATAATGAACACCGGTGTTGTCCAGAATCAGATCCACTAAAAAGAGAGGGTTCTTCAGTGGCCTGCAAAGGTAACATGTTTAGTCTGGAATTAGAGTTGAGAGGTGAATCAATTGGAGGGCCAGGGCCAACTTCAAATGGTAAGCGAGACAAGCAACCACTTCAGGGGACCGCACAGCAAAGGAGAAACTGCAGTCTCTCACAGAATGGTGGACACCTGGCCCCTCATAAATATGGAAGCCGTACTGCCCTTCTCAAAGGTGGTGGCTGGGTGATCCCCGTCAAAGATAGGGATGTTACTGGCCATCCCAAAGATGAGCCATCAGTGAGGCATCCATCAAGTTCTCAGAGCTGAGCTTGCCCAGGGCACCTGGCCGAGGGACAACTGCAGGGGCAGGGATGGAGCGGTGATGGCAGTGACAGAGAAATGCTCTTCCGCACAATGTTGCACATGATGTCAAATGGAGTTGGAAGGGCAGTTAATTATTTTTCCGCCTCAAGACAGTCAAATCTCTGAAACCAGTCCTGCTGGTGATACCCACAATACAAGTGGGCCAAGTGATAAGTTACAGAGGGGATAGTTGGGGTCCTTGAGATTCTGTTACTTTTAAAAAAAAATAATAAAAGCAGACTGGAGTTAAAAACCAACCAACTCAACTGAAGATTTTCTTCTGCTGTTTGGATTTTAAGCCCCCAAACATTGAGTGTTTTCTTGCTCTTTTCATTAAAGATAACCCCAAACTGTCAAAAATTCACTGAATCAGGAAATTAATATGATCTACGCTAGCAGCCTGAATTCAGTAGCTTTTAACTTTCAAAAAGCCTAGCACAATGTCTGTGTTTCTTTTACAACCAGCCAGTGGCATTTTTAGCCACTAGGAAAATGACAGGCCCTGTAACCTTGTATCCAGTTCCATTGTCAAGGAATTGGGGCATGACACTGAGGTGACACTTGCAGGTTGCTCATACACCGTGGGTTCTTTCCCCTTTCTCCAAGTTGGGGTGCTGGATTATCAGGAACTGTCTAAAATGTAGTCTTCAGCACTTTAAACCCCTGAGTAAAATCTCCTTTACCCTGCCCCAGAAGAACAGAAGCCCTGAGAATAGACACCTTATTAAAAAAGGGCTTGTGTCTCTGTCAGGAACTATAAATGACCATGTGATAACTGTTAATTAATTGATTAGAAAGCACCTTTGAAGAGTGTTGTCATGGTAGCATCAATTCAATGTGCATCGAAAGTATTTCACAAGTGGGATGCCCCAGAGTTCCATGGAAATGCTTTACTGCTTTATAAGGTAGAGATCCCCCTGTCTTTGTATGGCACCAGGATGTTCAAAACTCTCCTCATTTGGTGTTCCATGAGAAAATCAGGACCCATGTAATGTCAACACTCAAAGAACTTTCAACTTAAACTGGCTTCTCAGTGAGGTGTCAAAACAGAGTGTTGTGCTTCATAGCTCTTAGTCTATCAGGGCATGAAAAATTTATCCCAAGAAATCTCAAATCTGTTTTTAAAAGATTAAGTTGTTGTCTTTCCTTTTCATTTCTCTCTCTCTCTGCCTTTCCCTCTCTCTCTCTCTCTCTCACTCACACACACACACACAGTCTTCTTTCTGTACAGAAAGAGGACTGTACAGCAAATGTTTGAGGATGTGACATATCCATTCCCAGTATCCATTTCCCCATCCAAGAATTCATTCCCTCCCCCATCACATAGAACTTATTGATCATCTGCGTTCCCATGCTCTATCCTCTCTCCTTACTTGTATGGGCCGTCAATGAGGTCCCCATCCCATTTCATATCTTCTGTGCAATGCAGGACACTATAGCAGGCATCCAGGATGAGCTGGGAGAAACTAACTAACGAGTCCTTGACCAGGAAGCGTAAGGAGCTCTGTAGGTTGTACTTGATGAGCTCCATCAGCTTGTGCAGTTTAGACATCTGGTATATTTCCCAGTTGGCTTCCCGCAGGTTGTACCAGCCTTTGCTCATATCCCTTAGGCTGCTTCTTACTGCCATTTTAAGATTGCTGATCCAAGTCTCCCTGAGGTACAGCTGCACCTAGACAAAGGAATGGACAGCAAACAGTCATCCCCTCAGAGCCTAGTCATTTTCCAGTAGTTGTCCCTTGTGAAGATACTCCCAACCACCCAGCTTCAGGGAATGTGTCTGCTTAGTGTTGTATCATACTCTCCCAAGTGCTTAGTACAGTGATTTGTACACAGAAAGTGCTCAGTAAATATGATTGACTGTCAGCCAATTTATCAATAAATCAATTTATTTAGTGTTTTCTGAGTGCAGAACACTGTACTAAGCACTTGGGAGAGCACAATAAAGTAAGCAGACACAATTCCTGTCCTTTCAAAGAAGGAATTTATAGTCTCTCTATATATGGACTCTCTCTCTCTCTCTCTATATATATATATATTCTTGACTCACCTTTATTAAGAAAATATCATCTTTCTATTACTGAAAGTCGGAAGAGATGTGCCTCACATTTCACTCATTTGCTGACTTTCTCTAACTCACTGAAGATCCTCTCCACCAACATCGCTTAGCATCTTAGGACTTAAAATGTCCAAGATCAATCATTCAATCATATTTACTGAGTGTTTACTGTGGGCAGAGCACTGTACTATGTACTTGGGAGAGTACAGTGGAGTAAGTAAACTTGATCCCTGACCTTTCAAAGAAGGAATTCATAGTTCCTATATTTATGAAAGATGAACATTTCTTAATATAAAGATGAGTCAAGAATATGTATATTCTTGACATCTTTATTAAGCTCACTGTGGGCAAGGAATGTGTCTGTTTATTGTTATATTGTACTCTCCCAAGTGCTTAGTACAGTGCTCTGCAATTGTATTTATTGCGCTCCATAAATACAATTGACTGACTGATCTTTCTACTGATGAAAGTCAGAAGAGAGATGATTCACATTTTATTCACTTGCTGAGCTTCTCTAACTCACTGAAGATGCTCTCCACAAATACCACTCAGCATCATAGGACTTGAAATGTCCAAGATGAGGATAGAGGAAAGGAAGACAAAGGAAGGGGGAGTTTGTTTTCTCTAGTCAGTATAGGTGCAAGGCCAGCAGATCCAAATGAAGAAAAGTATTGATTTTTTTTCTTCCAGACCTTTGTTTAGCTCATCTTAAAAAGGTGCTGAGACCAACTAAACAAATAAAACCTTGGTCATGTCTCATTATTCTCTGGACAAGATAGGAGAACCCAAGGAAATAAACATTAGGGAAGAAGGGAACCTGAAAGTCCAAATGGAATGTGGAAATATATTCAGGGTAAATAAAAATTCAATCAGTGGGCAGTTCTTTCACAGACTTATTTTATACTAAAGAATTAGGTTGAGTAGATTCATTTTTGCTACTCATCTCCCACCCAACAGATTCTCCCACTCACCCCGGCGTCATCCTGAAGCCTCCATCCCATTCCACCTGGCACCATCCCAGCAGAAAAGACAGAAGCAGCCTCAGCATGAGGCCTCCACAAAACGTAGAACCTCAGGAAGTCTGTGGAGGCTACTGTCAGACAATGTCAGTCAGTCAGTGGTATATATTGAGTGCTTTCTCTGTGTAGAACACTGTACTAAGCCCTTGGGAGAGTACAATGCAAAAGAGTTAGAAGACAAGTTCCCTGCCCACAGGGAGCTTTCAGTCTAGAAGTGGAAACAGGCATTAATATAAAGAGATTATGGATATGTTCGTCAGTGCTGTGGGGCTGAGAGAGGGGTGAATATCAAGTGCTTAAAAGCTACAGATTCAAGAGTATAGGCAATGCAGAAGGGAAAAGGAGAAGGGGAATTGAGGGCTTATGTTGAGGGAAGCCTCTTGGAAGAGGTGTAATTTTAGTAAAGCTTTGAAGGCAGGGAGAGTGGTGGTCTGTTATATATGAAAGGGGAGGATGGAATTCCAGGCCAGAGGGAGGACATGGGCAAGGGGTCAACGGTGAGACGATTGAGATGGACGTCTGGGGAATAGGTTGGCATTAGAGGTCAAAGTGTGAGGGTTGAGTTGTAGTAAGAAATCAGGGAAGTAAGGTAGGAGGGGGAGAGCTGCTTTAGTGCTTTAAAGCGTACGGTAAGGAATTTCTGTTTGATGCGGAGATGGTTGGACAACCACTGGAGAATCTTGAGGAGTGGGGAGACATGGATTGCATCTATTTTTAGAAAATTATCTGAACAGCAGAGTGAAGTATGGACTGGAGTGGGGAGAGGTAGAAGGCAGGGAGGTCAGCGAGGAGGCTGACTCAGTAGTCAAGGCGGGATATGATAAGTTCCTAACGTCCCTCCTCCTCCAAGAGGCCTACCCCAATTAAGCCCTCTTTCTCTCGGTTTGCTCTCCCTTCAGCATCGTCTATGCGCTTGGATCTGTGACCTTCAGACATTTGATATTTTCCCCACACCCAACCCCACAGCACTTATGTACATATTTTTAAATGATATATTACGAATTATTTATTTACATGAATGACTGTCTCCCCCTCTAGACTGTAAGCGTATCATTGGCAGGGAAGGTGTCTGCTATTTCTGTTGTTTTGAAAGGATGGATTCTGGAAATGTGAAGGTAAAACTGACAGGATTTGGTGACATTAAATACATGGCTTGAATGAGAGAGACCAGTTGAGGATAATGCCATGGTTACTCTTAGACTGTGAGCCCCTTCAGTTTTCCCTGTGCATTCTTTCCCAGTGCTTAGTACATTGATCTGCACCCAGTGAACACTTAATAAATACTACGACTACTATTATAAAAAGTCCTCTGCCAAAACAGAAACTACTGTACAAAGTCCAGTATACTTTCCAATTTATTTGTTAAATTCCTATTTTCCCTCCTTCTACCTCTTTTTTCCTGATTGCTAGCCTCCCCGCTCTGACCCTCTTACCTGAGAAAAGGTCTGAGTCTGCATCTGTTCAAACTCCTCTAGTCGCCCACATTTACTCAAGGTGGCATGAAACAGGCACATGGCAGCCACTTTGTTGCTTTCGACCCACACCTTGTTCAGGGCTGAGATGACCTCTGGCCGGGTGAGGAGAGACACGAAGGTGAAAGCTTCCCTCTGATCTAGGTATGAATACTTTGGAACGGGGACGAGCCCTGGCAGAAGAAGAGGTGCATTTCACTATCAACAGAAGGGGGTAGGTTGGGGTGATCTTCTTGAAAGAGCCCAGAAGTATCATTCATCCAGAGAATGACCTGACCCTTCAATCCCCAAGTTCAAATGTTCCTTATACCAAAAGGAGAAAGAATGTTAGGTGTAACATTGGAAAAGCAGCACAGCCTAATGGAAAGAGCACGGGTCTGGGAGTCTGATGACCTGGGTTCTGATCCCTGCTCTGCCACTTGTCTGCTGTGTGAACTTGGGCAGGTCACTTAACTTGTCTGTGCCTCAGTTACCTCATCTATAAAATGGGAATTACAACTCTGAGCCCCATATGGGACCTGGACTGTGTCCAACTTGATTATCTTGTATCTACCCCAATGCTTAGTACAGTGCGCAGCACATAGGAAGTATTTAACAAATACAATTTTTAAAAATGTAATTTGGAGAGGTTTGAGTTCTGGACGCTATAGTCAGCCTCCAGTTATTTCGCCAGCAGATTCCCAGAGGGTTGGCGCCTACCGATTATTATTCCTTCCTTAACTGGAATCTCCTCAAAGCTGGTGCCTTTTCACAGTTTTAATGAACAACCATCTAGATGCTGCATGCAGGCCCAGGCCACAGTTCAACTCCCAAAAGAGTTGTGGACCAAGGCGATTGCCCCAGTTCATGTCTATCTTTAGAAATGCTGAAGATTTAAAGGGAACAAGATACAGTTGGTTGGCATTGCTTATAAAGGGGAATTTTTCTCCAGTACTGTTTTGTAAGCACAGAAGAAAATCTTGCTTCTCGGATAAACCAAGGAGGCTCTACCTGCACCACTCAAGGTTGGCTATGTCAACTATTCCTGCAAAATAAATTGATTCTTCTCAACTACCCGTGGGCCTCTTAGAGGCTGGTGAGAGGAAGAGAGACAATCAATCAGTCAATCGTATTTGGTGAGTGCTTAATGTGTGCAGGGCACTGTTCTAAGTGCGGGGGTAGATGCAAGTGAATCACTTAATGAGTGAGTTGGTGGATATGGGGCCCAAACCATCACTGCCATCTCACTGGTAAGTCTGAGCAAGTCACCTTTCCCTGCTCTGTGACCATTTCTGTGAAATGAGGCCAGTAATATCAATCTACCTCATAGGAGAGTGTTTTGAGGAATGAATAATAAATCATTTCAATGTCTTCTGGAACCATGGGGTGATGGGACACCAGAGACACACAGACAAATAGATTCTGGACAGAAAGTGACTGTTCTTACTGGATCCCATACCATTGTCAGGCACCCGCATCTTCTTTTGCTTGGGCACAGAAATGAAATTGTATTTCAGAGGGTTGGAAGTGATGATTTGGTCAAAAGTGATCCTGTTCATGGTCCGTTCGTAGTCCATGCCCACTTCTTCGCTCAGGAGGCTTAAGTGGTTCTCAGTTCTGTTGCAGCCAAGAAAAAAGAAATAGAGAGGTACAATCAGCTTTCTGTACTTTCCTCTTGCCCAGCTACTCAGCATGTACTCCCGTTGATTCTTTAGTAGGGGATAAGCAATTGGGATGAAAATGTGAGAAACAGTGTGGCACAAGGGAAAGAGAATGGGCCTGGAAGTCCAAGGACCTGGATTCTAATCCTGGCTCCACACTTGCCTGCTGTGTGACCTTGGGCAAGTCACTTAACTTCTCTGCGCCTCAGTTTCCTCAACTGTAAAATGGGGATTCAATATCTGTTCCCCCTCCTACTTAGACCGTGAATGCTGCGTGGGACAGAGACTGTGTCTGATCTGATTAACTTGTATCTACCCCAGTACTTAGAACAGTGCTTGACACACAGTAAGCACTTAACAAATACTGTAATCATTACCATAATTATTAAAATTAAATTGCTTCATGAGCCTAGAGACATGATAGATCACTGCTTTGACCTTTTCTGTCTCACAGATCCTGTCTCCATTACCTTAGCTACTGCTGTAGAATTTCTATGCCTCTGACTTGGACTCACTCAGCTTGTTTTTCCATTTGGTCTTTCTATTATTGCAATGGCCTCCTTGCTTGTCTGCCAGGTCCAGTCTCTCTCTTCTCCTACGCACACAGTAAGACCTTCCCCAAGCATTGATCATGTCACTTCAGTGAATCAATCATATTTATCAAGTTTTTACTGTGTGCAGAGTACAACACAACATAATGACAGACACATTCCCTGCCCACAGTGATCTTCCAGTCTAGAGGGGGAGACAGGCATTAATATAAGTAAATCAAATACTGATCTGTACGTAAGTGCTGCAGGGGTGGAGGTGGTGAATGAAGGGAGCGAGTTGGGGCAACGCAGAAGGGAGAGGGAGAAAAGGAAATGAGGGCTTAGTCAGGGATGGTCTCCTTTCTGTCTCCTTTCATTCATTCATTCATTCAATCGCATTTATTGAGCACTTACTGTGTGCAGAGCATTGTACCAAGTGCTTGGAAAGTACAATTCAGCAATAAAGAGAGACAATCTCTGCCCACGCCGGGCTTACAGTCTAGAAAGGGGGAGACAGACATCAAAACAAGTAAAACAAGTAAACAGGCTTCAATATAAATAAAAATAATAATAATAATAATGTTGGTATTTGTTAAGCCCTTACTATGTGCAGAGCACTGTTCTAAGCACTGGTGTAGACACAGGGTAATCAGGTTGTCCCACATGAGGCTCACAGTTAATCCCCATTTTACAGATGAGGTAACTGAGGCACAGAGAAGTTAAGTGACTTGCCTACAGTCACACAGCTGACAAGTGGCAGAGGCAGAACTCGAACCCATGACCTCTGATTCCCAAGTCTGGGCTCTTTCCACTGAGCCACGAGATATATACATATCTACATAAGTGCAGTGGGGTGGTGGGGGGGGGGGTAGAACAAAGGGAGCGAGTTGCAAAGCGGAGGGCTTGGGGAGCTAAGGAAAAGGGGGCTTAGCCTTGAACAGTTCCATCAGGGTCATTTACGGGCCATGTTCAATATCAAATATCAAGGCAAAATCATGAACAACGAAGTTCTGGAATGCAGTCAGTCCCCAAGCACCAAAGCTGCATTGGCCTAAACACAGCTACACTGTGAGAAGAATGAGCCACAGCAGGGTACCCAACAACTGTTATCTGGAGAGCAGAAACTGGGAAACCAAAAAACAAGGTGGGCAGAGGAAACATTTTAAGGATGCAGTAGAACAAAGACTCAGACAAAGCATTCATCCCCAGCTGAGAGCTGGAAGTGAATTGCTGGGATGGACCTGCATGACACCCTGCAATCAAGAACGGAGCAGCTCCGTTTGAGCAAAAGCTTCATAAGGAATGAGTGACAAGGAGGCAAAAGAGAAAACTTCCAGGTGTTGCAAACATTAAACGTATCAACATAAGGGATGACCTTTTTGTGGGCCCAATGTGGTCAGGACTGTGGATCCTGCATTGGCTTTTTCAGCCACACCTGCACTCATAGGTGAATTCACCATCACTAGTCTAAGACGAAGGACAACTCTCTCCTCTCTCTCCCTCCACAAACACACATACACACACAAGTGTGTATGTATATATATATATGTATATATATATGTGTGTATATATATATATACATATATATATAAATATACGTTAAACACACAGTATTTTCCACAGTTGCTCATCAAATCAAAGAGCTGCAAATATTTTTGTCTGTCTTCCCCTTTAGAATGTATGGTCACTGTGGGCAGGGGATGTGTCACTTGGCATTCAGTTTTTCCCAAGTGCCCAGGGCAGTGCATCAGATCAAGTGGGTGCTAAATAAATGCTGCTTCTGCTGCTAAAACCACTATTACTATTAAATAGAGTTAAAAGCTCGCTGTACTCTGGACTTCCACTTTTCTCATTTGCCCTCATTTCTTCCAGCCCCCTCTACTTACCATTTCCCCAAAACTACCTCACCTGGCTCGGAGAATTCCAATCACACCAGCTCCCCTCCAGGACTCTTGTAATTGATCTATGGTATTTATTGAATGCTTGCAGTGTGCAAGGCACACAGTACTGAGTACTGAGAAGCAGCATGGCCTAGTGGAAAGAGCCCCAGCCTGGGAGTCAGAGGACCTGGGTTCTTTTTTGTTTGTCCGTGTCACTCTATGTGTCTCTCCCTGCTTCTGTGTTTCTGCTTCTCTCGGGAATCATGATGTATATTCTTCAGCATTTCCATTTATGTTTGTCTCTGACTCTGTAACTATGTATGCCTCTGTGTTTCTCCCTAGTCCCTGTATATGTAGGTCCATTCCTCTGCATGTATTTGTGTGTGTATGTTTGTGTAGGCATGTGTGTGCATTTTTTAACATTCTTGTCCAAATGTATGGTATGTGTAGGCAGCCTGTCAATGTTCCTCAGAGGTTGAGTTCATTTCCCTCCCTGAACTCTAGAACCTTCTGATTTTTTCCACATCTAGGACCTGGGCTGGTTCAGTAACAACAATAATAATAATAATAATAATAATTATGGTATTTGTTAAGCGCTTAGTACATGCCAAGCACTGTTCTAAGTGCTGGAGTAGATACAAGGTAATCAGGTTGCCCCATGTGGGGCTCACAGTCTTAATCCCCATTTTCCAGATGAGGTTACTGAGGCACAGAGAAGCCACAGAGAAGTGGCTTGCCCAAGGTCGCATAGCAGACAGGTGGCAGAGACGAGATTAGAACCCACATCCTCTGACTCCCAAACCCGTGATCCTACCACTAAGCCCGCTGCTTCTCTCTTCTATCTCCTAAGACCCTTCCTACACTCATTGGTTGAAGACTTCTATCTTGTTTAGGGTGGAGAAAGACAGGATGAGGAAAGGGGACTTGGGTCAAGTCAACAGTTCTGGAGTTGCAGCCTATCCCCACCCTTTCACAACCTGACATTTCCTGTCTTGTGACCATTATCTGCATATATTAATCCTCTTTCTTCCACTAGATTGTTAACTCCTTAAGGACAGGGCCTGTGCCTTGTTTTCTCCTTTGTAATTCCCCACTGCATCTAGAACAAAACTATAGCCTGGATCACATTGGCCTTTTCAGCTGCACATGTACTCAGAGATGAGCTTCACTACCAGTTTTGTCTTCTTTGAGCATAAAGGACAACTATATTACCATCTATAGTGAGGGCGCAGTTGAATGGACCCTCAATATAAATGAACGCATACATAAATGAATGAACCAATGAATCAAGTATTTGTGAAGCTCCTACTTTGTGCAGAGCACTTTGACAGAGGTAGTGAATGAGTGAGCAAATGGTTGTAGCGTGTGGTACAATCCTCAACAGGGCACATGGGTAAATGAGTTTGGTGACTTCAACATGGCCTTCAATTTATCACAGAAGTTCAGTGGCAATGGAAGTGGCTACGGATGGCAGAGCTGGTGATGGAAACTGGAGAGAGGGACTAAAATAGAAGAGTGAGATTTGATGTCAGTTTTTCTGCATGTTAAAAACTCTTTGTTCTCCAAATTTGGCCACACAGCTACCCAAAACCTGTCCCTGTTCTCCCTCTCGTTTTCCCCCAGTTGACATGCTGGGTTTGCCCAATGCTCACCTCTGCTTGCTGCAAAGTGATATCGACCGAAATGACAATCTCTCTGTGCTGATGACACTGCCCAGAGAGCACAAGCACATAGGAATTGGGTGGGTGGGAGAGGAAAGAGAAGAGGGCTGAGCAAAACTGCGGGGTTTTCGGGCCAGATTTCCATTATCTAGGCTAAGGCTGGGAATATGAAGGATGCAATAATTCTAAATTGCAGGGACAGGGAGTAAACAACCTGTGTCACTTCCAGGAAATGTTTTTCAGGTTACGGCATTTTTCAGAAAAAGAGACTTGACTAGCTGACCCTTTAATCAAGCCGAGCCCGTCCTCACAATCATCTCGTTCTCCAGGCCACTCAACCCAATCAAATCCACTCTTTTCCATTCCATTAGACTGCTAGAGAGCATCCTGCTGGCTGAAAGGGCATTTAGTCAACGCAGCTGATGCTCTTCTAAATGTTGGCCCCAGAAAGGGGGGGCACTTAATCTGACTACACTCCGTACCAGGCGGACACACGCTGCGACGACACTGACTTTAGACCCAGTGGGGATCCAGGACTTTCCAGAACCGGTCTCTGTGCCTGATGGGAAAGGAGAAACAGGGTTACTCACCTGGCTCCTCTTTGCAACCTTGGAGTGTTCATTGCCCAGTATTTTATTTTGTCTAAGCTCTCCTCTTCAATGACCCTCAGGCCCACAATGGGCATGCAGTCCACGTACAGGTTGTACCGTAAGAGTTCCTCCGTTTCGTCGCGAAGGGAGCTGGCCGAGATCACGCGCTGAGCAAACACACGGGGGTCCTCTGCACAGAACAGCAGCTGGATCCGGGGCACCCAGTACTGACAGGGCAGAAGAGGGACTCGGCCTGGGAACACAGGACCAGACGTGAAAACCACCCCACTTTGGGAAGGACTGCCTGCGAGTAGTAGCGTCCTCCAGGTTGTAAGCTCGTTGTGGGCAGGGAGGTTGTCTCCCAAATTGGTCATATGGTACTCTCCCAAGCGCTGAGTACAATGTTCTGCACACACTAAGTGCTCAGTAAATACCACTGATCCACTGATTGACTGGAAATGGCGAGTGAGGGGGGAATAAGGCTGAGAGCCATATCTTGCACTTGGATCTGTACTCTTTAAACATTTGATATTTAGCCCACCCTCAGTACCACAGCCCCTATGTACAAATGCGTAATGTATTTGAATGTCAGTCTCTCCCTCTAGACTGTAACTCCTGGTGGGCAGGGAACGTGTCTACCAACTTTGTTGTATTCTCCCAAACACTTAGCACAGTGCTCTGCACACACTAAGTGCTCAATAAATACCAGTGAGCGATGGCAGGAAAGCCCAGAGGAATTCTTCTCTCTAGACTATTAGCTCACTGTGGGCAGGGGACGTGTCTACTGACTCTGCTATACTGTACTCTCCCAAGCTTTCGTAGACTGCTCTACATTCAGGAAGTGCTCAATTAATTCAATTGATTGATTGATTGAAATTCCTTCACTAATACTTGGAGAGGCATCAGGAGTTTCTGGAAAAACCAAATCCAGCAATCTGGGGGTTATGGGACCCCAGAGAGGGTATGGTAAGTGTGACAGAAAGAATATAGGTGCTCTCCTTCCTATGCAATCAGCAGTTACCTGCTGGAGTGATTCCTCCATTCAGTATGATTTGCCCCTCTTCATCTCGCACCCTTTCTCTCTCTTTCATCTTATGGACTAAGTACAACTTCTCTTCCTTGTCATAATCCAGAACTCCAACATTGAACCACAGATAGGTCACTTCATTGCTGTATGGATCCTCTAATGCAAGAGAGAAAAAAAACAAACAAACAAAGGGCGTCGGATCAGTACTGCTGAGACGTTCATTCATTCAATCATTCAAACGTATTGATTGTGCGGAGCACTGTACTAAGCGCTTAGGAGAGCACAATACAACAATAAACAGACACACACCCCTGCCCACAATGAGCTTACAGACTAGAGGCATTGGCTGGCACCAGGGTGTTGTGCACGACAGGTCCCCAGAGAGCCGCTGCTGCCATTCAGGACAGCGGGAACCTTCTGTCCAATTTAAGAACTGTTTTCAACTCTGCCAAGATCATGGAAAGAATAGAAAAGACTTCTTGGGGCTCCCCGCAGGGACAGCTCTGGGAGATGGCAGGCTGAGGCAGTTTGGGGTCCCATTCGATCTTCGAGTTTCCTTTCCTTAGGGGTGGAAGAAAATGCAATATGAGCCAGCACTTTTGAAATAAGGAAGAGAAGGCATCCAACTGAGGCTCTTTCTCTGTTCTGTATTAGTGAGCCCACAGAAGCCTACCTGTTGTTCACTGGACATTTAGTCATATTTAACTCTCTGTTTTTGCATACGTTGGAAACAAAAACACTGTCAACATTTCTCTTTCAGAACACTGTCTCTGTGCCGTCTTGTTGACCTAGTGTTTTTAAGGTTGTTTATAGAGTGGGGGGAAATCTGCAGTATACGCCCTGAACCTTCCCTGTGGACTAGAAGCCCCTTGTGGGCAGGGATTATGTCTCCCAATGCTGTTACATTGTACTCTCCCAAGTGCCTAGTATGGTGCTCTGCACACGATAAATGCTCAATAAGTATCAATGATTGATTGATTCCACCCCACTGGACCACCAAGCAATGTCACCAGGAACCCCCATCACCCTCTGTGCCATTCTGGAGTGCCACTCCCCACCTGCCCTGCCCCAGTGGGGCCTAAAAGGACTCAGACATCAGTAATGGAGGAGGGAGAGGCTGCAGACAGAGAGACCAGTAAGGAGGCCAATGTCATAACCTAGCCATGACATGACAGAAGTTTGGACCAGGAGGGTAGCAGTTTGGGAGGAGAGGAAGGGTTAATAATGTTGGTATTTGTTAAGCACTTACTATGTGCCAAGCACTGTTCTAAGCACTGGGGTAGATACAAGGTAATCAGTTTGTCCCACATGGGGCTCCCAGTCTTAATCCCCATTTTACAGATGAGGTAACTGAGGCACAGAGAAGTGAAGTGACTTGCCCAAAGTCACACAGCTGACAAGTGGCGGAGCTGGGATTAGAATCCACGACCTCTGACTCCCAAGCCCGTGCTCTTTTCACTAAGAAGAAGTAGGGAGACGTGGCAAGATTTGGCAGATATGAAAGTTGAAGGATAGCAAGGAGTCAAGGATGACACCGACACTGTGAGCTTCTGGAACAGGGAGGATGGTGGTGTCATCGACTAAAATGGGAAAGTTAGGGGGAGGGGACAGTCGGGAGGGAAGAAGAATAGTTCCATTTTAATATTCTATTTCTGTCTCTAATAAGATATAAGCTCCTTGTGGGCAGGTTATGTGTCTTGTGGTTCTTGTGTACTTTCCCAAGAAATCTGCACAGTGGGTGTTCAAAAAATTCCATTATTACTACTATGACTGCAACTACTACCACCTGTTCTCCCTCCTATTTAGACTGAGAGCCCCATAATCCAACCGATTACGTTGTATCTACCCCAGTGTTTAGAACAGTGCTTGGAACATGGTACACGTTTAACAAATGATACAAGTATCCTCATTATTTATTACTACTAGTAGTAGTAGTACGGATCAGTTTTCCCTCAATTTGCCCTGCAGGTCGAAAACCGGACCACAGGAAATACACCTGGAACAGATCTGGAAATTTTCCCAATCCTGCTGTCCCTGGTTGCTACTAGATTGTCCCCTGACTATACCATTAGCTCCTTGAGGGCAGGGATCTCATTTTATTTACTCTACTGTACTCTCCCAAAAGCTTAGCATAGTGGTCTGCATACAGTAAGCCCTCAGTACATATGATTGATTCATTAATCGATTGTTACCCTTTCTCAGGAAGATAGCTCTTGTAGGTATAAGTATAATCTAGGTATAAATTAACTACAAAGTTCATTTACCCTCTACTATTCAAGCTTTCAACTTCCTTCTTAGGGAAAACTAAATTCAATCCCACTGTAGGCTTCCTAATGAAATTCTGGTACATGCTGCATTTAGAATGATTTCAGAACAAAGTCTTCTGGCTTTATCATCCAGGATTATTTCAATGGCAGAGAACAGGATAACTGAGCTGAACTATTCAGTAATGGAATTCAAGGCAGAAGGTACATCCTGAGGGTGTATGCCCAGTTCAGGGAAAATGATGGTAATATAAAAATAAAAGCATTAAACATAAGCGTGGCAGTCTCTTACATTGACCTATTCAGTTAGTCTATTGAGGTACATGGTAGAGACAAAGCGTTCTAACAGCTGATCAGACTGTGAAAATCATCTTTCTATATTTCGGTCCTGACTGACATCTAAAATTCTTGCTCCTCCTCTTCCTCCTCCTCCTCAATCAATCAATGGTATTTATTGAGCGCTTACTCTGTGCGGAGCACTTGGGAAAGTCAAACACAATAGAGTTAGTCGGCATAATCCATGCCCACAAGGAGCTTGCAGTCAAGATGGGGAGGCAGACATTAAAATCAATTATAGATAGGAGAAATGAGAGAGTATAAGGATATGTATATAAGTGCTGGGGTACCGGGGGTGTCCGCCTCCTTCTCCTCATCCTTCCTGACTGGGAGATGGCAGGTTCCCCATCTCCACCCTGACTAAATTTGCAATTCCCACAACTCCCTCTACCTAATAATAATAGTCTTGGTTAAGCACTTACTATGTGCCCAAAGTGACACAGCAAGTAAATGTGGCGCCTGGATTAGACTCCCCAGGCTCACACTCTTTCCACTAGGCCATGCTGCTTCTCTAGATTAAAAGTTTTTGACTGTCTCTTCATTCAGCTCAGCTCTAAATGCACTCCCTTTCCTTGAATGTGATAAGCCCCCATTCTCCGTCTCCTGTTTGAGGAAGACCAATCAGCATGTTTTATACCCAGGGTAAAATATTCCCCCTCCTCTGCACAGGCTCTCCTGCACAGCGTAAGCTGGTACATCCAGAAACCCTGATTTGGGCCAGCAAATCATATACATCTTAACTTTCTTGTTCCTTACCGTGTCCCAGGATATCATCTGTGGGTAAAAGGGCTTTTCCCGGAATCGGATTTCTGTCTTCAGCTCCTGGTTCCACTCCTAGCATCATCCATTCTTCGGGGGTTCGGCAGTCAAACTCTTCATCGTCAAACATCTAGCCGAACAGGAAGAAGTAGGGAGTAAAAGAGTGAAGCCACCCGGGCATCAAAAGCAAAGGAGTTACTGAGGTCCAGAGCACAGATTCCCTCAAGGGACAATTAAACTCGGTCCCTTAACTCTCTGCTCAATGACAGACATATTTGAAAAGGAGGAGAAATTTGAAGGACAATAATCTCGTCCTACTAAAGGCCTGTCCTAGCAGCAGCATCCGAACACGTACACTAAAGAGGATGGGAAAAAAATCTCCTTAGAGTGTGACCCTGAAAAGTAGCAGGAGGATCTGGAGAGACTAGAAGAATTAACAGTGATCCCTTTTGTTGAGAAGTCATTTCTATCCCTTCCTCAGTGGCCCAACTCTCTAATCTATAGGTCTCCATTAAGGTTGTCTTGAGGGCCACCCCCAGATACATCAAAGAGTTATTAGGGTCCCATATCATTTAGAGGGGTCTAGGTGGGTTGGTTGGTCTATTCCTGGACAATGTACAAATTGAACTTTTACGTCAGGGTTTTCATTTAATTTTCCCTGTTGTATGTCTTATTTGTTCATTCGATAGTATTTTTTGAGTGTGCAAAACACGGTACTAGGCACTTGGGAGAGTACAGTACAACAATAGACACATTCCCTGCCCAGGATGAGCACAAAGTCTAGAGGGGGAGACAGACATTAATATGCATACAAAAAATAAATAAATAAATAAATAAATAGATAAATAAATTACAGATATATACATGTGTGCTGTGGGGATGGGAGGAAGAATGAATGAAGGCAGCAAGTCAGGGTGACGCAGAAGGGAGTGGGAGAAGAGGAGAGGAGAGCTTGGTCAGGGAAGGTTTCTTGGAGAAGATGTGCCTTCAATAAGGCTTTGAAGTGGGGGAGAGCAATTATCTGTCTAATATTAGGAGGGAGGGCATTCCAAGCCAGAGGTAGGATATGAGTGAGAGGTTAGCGGTGAGATAGAAAAGATAGAGTGAAAATATTAGCATTAGAGGAACAAAGTGTGCGGGCTGGGTTGAAGTAGGAGAGTAGTGAGGTGAGGTAGGAGGCGGCAAGGTGATTGAGTGCTTTAAAGCCAACGGTAAGGAGTTTCCATTCGATGTGGCGGTGGATGAGCAACCACTGGAGTTTCTTGAGGACTGGGGAAACATGGTTTGAATGTCTATGAAGGAAAATGATCTGGGCACCAATTACCCAGATTCCCTTCCTAAGAAGTGAGGGAGATGGCCTGCAAAGACAGAAGGAAGGTGAGGGAAGGGGGTGATGACCAACAGAAATCTTCCTGGACTATTAAAGAGTCCTGGGCCACAGTCAGGTCTGGTTCCTACCCAAAGTTGGGCCTGTGATGAGTGGGGGTCCTGGATGGTTTCCTATGTTTCCACGTTAGCTTATTGGCCTTAATCGACATTGTCTGAAATAGCTTGTAACACCATTATCTGGGGCAGGACTATGCCATTCTACTTCACCAGGGTAGTAATGAGAGGCTCGTGAGAGTATGCCACTAGCCATGACAACAGTAAAACAAAAGATCACACTAATAGCTGTACTGAATGACATTGCTCCTATTGATTGATTGAGTACCTACTATGTGCAAAGAACTGTACTGAGTGCTGAGGAAAAGGTACCTTTTGTTTTACTGGTTTCGTAGCTAGCGGCTGGTATCTGTAATTTATCTTCGTGCCCGCCTCCCCTGCTAGACTGTAAATTCTTTGAAGGCAGAAAACTTGTCAACTAATTTTGCTGGATTCTCCCAAATGCTTAGAATAGTGCTTTTAGAAGGTAAACCCTTTAAGGGCCAGGGATGGTGGCTAATTTGTCCTCTAATGTGCTCTTCCCCAGCACTCAGTACAGTGCTTTGCACATAGTAGGCACTCAATCAATCAGTGGTATTTACTGAGTGCTTAGAAGAATACAGTATTACAGAGTTGGTAGACAAATTCCCTGCCCACATCAAGCTTACAGTCTAGAGGAGGAGGCAGACATTAATATAAAGAAATAAAATTGGTTGATTCATTAGCCCCCAGAAAACTGAATCTTGAAAGGAATTTCTAATCTGTTGTCTTCCCCTTCTAGACTGTAAACTCATTCTGGGCAGGAAATATGTCTCATATTGTTGTGTTGTACTCTCCCAAGCACTTAGTACAGTGCCCTGCACACAGTAAGTGCTCAATAAATTTGATTGATTGATTTTGATTCCCAAGCCCTCCTGTTGGATTTCTTTCAGCAATTCTCCACCATTTTGACCATGGAGTGACTGGCAAATGGAACAGAGACAGTTCTCTCTTGCGCGTGCGTGCGCGCTCACCTGTAGCTGGAGGTATATGGGGAAGATCAGGTTTTTCATCTCATCCATGCCTGGTACATTTTTGAGATCTTGGTGTCTGGGTATCAGCTTATTTGAGTCTAAACCTTCAGTGGCTAAGAGCTCATTTATATCCAGAAACAGATTCCGCCGTCTTCTCCTGGGGATGAGTCAATAAGATGAAATCATTACTGTCTGATTGCTAGTAATCATTTCAGGCAGCTTAAAAGGAGGCAAACAAGATCTACTGCTAACACTTTCAGTACTACAACAATACAGCAAAGACGGGTCTGAATCCAAAACAGATGAAGGGAGCCACTGTTTTCATCCCCGGGCACCTCCCTGTCTGCTGCTTCTATCCTTGGGGTGTCAGGAAAGTGAAGGAATGGATGATTGGTGCCCAAAATTCTAAATGCCAATTGTTTCTGCTCTCTGTGTACCAAAAAATCCCAGAGGGGGGAGGGGAAGGGGGCTTCCCTAAAATAATGAAGGCAAACCAAATTTTGAAGCAAAAGAGCTGCCAAAAGTAATACACACACACACACACACACACACACACACACACACACACTTCCATTTGAAAATTCTATCCATTCATCACGGATTTGTAGCCAAGTGTCTACATTACCCTTAATCAGACAGAAAGAATATGCCCAGGCTGGTAGACTGACTGATGGGCTGAAGTCAAAGTTGATTTTTCAGTAATATTTATGGGCCAAAAAAAATTACTTTTTCCCTCCCATCCAACCAGTAGGACTCCTTGGTTTACACAGACGCTGTAAAATCCTAACCACCAGCTGTTTCCCTTCCCAACAGTTACCTCTCAAACTCAGACTCCCGAGGGCGAAATCCTGTGAACCAGTCAAGGGAGAGTTGAATCTTTGGCTGGTATGCTTGTGTGGGGAAGTCTGACTGTGTGAACATCTCGGTTGTTTCTCCTGGATCTTTTTGGAGCAAGTGATCTCGATCTTCCTCAGGAATCTCTAAGGTTGTGACTGATTAAAACAGAAGCAAAAACAGTGACACAGAATACATCACCACATCCATGTCGATGCTACTCTGCAAGCATCGAGGCACACAGAACAGATTACATTCCCTCCTGGGACACAGGAGTTGAGAAACTATGTCAATCAATCTCTAGACTGTAAGCTCATTATGGGCAGGGAATGTGTCTATCAACTCTGTTATATTGTACTCTCCCAAGCGCTTGGTACAGAGCTCTGCACACAGTAAGCACTCAATAAATATAATTGATCGTAAATGTTCGGCTCCTGTCGTGTACAGGGCACTCTACTAAACACTTGGGAGAGTACAATGCTGTAGAGTTGGTAGACAGGATCCCTGCACTCAAAGAGTTTACAGTCTAGTGGGGATTATAATCTCTACATCAATTACCTTACAGATTAAGATTGGTAAACAGAAGATATCCACATATTGCTGTAGATTGCTGTAGCTGTTGAGAGGAAAAGTATGGGAAGAGAGAGAGAGAAATAATAAATGTAAGAATATAAACTGAGACTAAATTGAGACTATAAGTACATTCCACGGTGTACAGGTGGCTTTTGAATGGAGGTGACCTGGGAGGGGGAAGGCCTCTTGGAGGACGTGGGTTTTCAGGAGGGCTTTGGAAATGGAGAGCTATGGCCTGTTGGATTTGAAGCAGGAGGGGGTTCAAGGCAGGCGGGAGAACATTAGCACATGTTCAAAGGCAGGAGAGTGGAGAACAAGGCACAGTAGGAAGGCTAGCTCAGGAAGAAGGAAAAGTGCAATCAATTAATCAACCATATTTACTGAGAGCTTACTGTGTGCAGAGCACTGTACTAAGCGCTTGGAAGAGAATAATATAACAGAGTAGGTAGACACATTCCTTGCCCACAACAGCAAGCTGGGAGAGAAGAGAGTGAGAGAGAAGTGTAGTGAGAAAAGAGAGCTGAAAATTAAGAGAAAGGTGATGAGGTGCTTTTAAACCCAAGGACATGAGTTTCTACTGGATGCAAAGGGGGATGGGTAGCCATTGGAGGAAAGTTGTGTGTAAAATGACATTTTCAAAAAATGATCCCAGCAGTAGACTGGGGAGGAAGAGGCTGGAGGCAGGGAGGCCAGTGAAGAGGCTGATGTAGTCATCCAATGGTAGTATTAATAGTATCTATTAACTGCTCACTGTGTGTCCAGCACTGTACTAAGTGCTGGGAAAGAGTATACAGGTGGGAATTAGACATGGACCCACCCGTTCCTCGAAGGGCTCACAATAGTCCAGTTGGGATATGATAAATGCTTGGACCAGGGTGGGAGTCATTTGGTTGGAGAGGAAGGAGCAGATCTGGGACAGACTGTAGTGGAAAAATCAGCAGGATTTAGTGACAGACTGAATATGAGAGTTGAAGAACAAGGGGTGATTAATAATACCAAGGCTGTGTGTTTCTGGGACAGGGAAGATGGTGTTGACTGTGTAGACTGTCAGCCCCTTGTGGGACTGAATTACCTTGTATCTAACAGTGTTTAGTACAGTGCTTGCCACATAGTAAGCACCTAACAAATACCATTATCATTATTATTATTGTTATTAAGGAAAAGTTAGGTAAGGGAATAGGTTTGGGAGCGAAGATGTGGAGCTCAGTTTTAAACACACTGAAGTGCCAGAGGGACATCCATGTGGCGATGCCCTGGAGGCAAGAGAAAATGCGAGATTGCAAAGAAAGGAAGAGGTCAGAGTTAAGGAGAGAGCTTTGGGAGTCACCTGCATAGAGATCTTAGCTGAAGCTGCATGGGAGCAGATAGATCCCCAAGAAAGGAAATGAGTAAGTAAAGTGATAATAATAATGGTATTTGTTTAGCGCTTACTATGTGTCAAGTACTGTTCTAAGCACTGGGGTAGATACAAGTTAACCAGGTTGGACATTGTCCCTGTCCCACATGGGGCTCACAGTCTTAATCCCTATTTTGCAGGTGAGGTAACTGAGGCCCAGAGAAGTGCAGTGACTTGGCCAAGGTCACATAGCAGACAAGTGGCAGAGCTGGGATTAGAACCCAGGTCCTTCTGACTCCCAGGCTCGTACTCTATGCATTTGGCCATGCTTCTTCCCTGAAATAATAGAATAGTGGACTCAGAAAAGAGCCTTGAGGGACATCCTCAGGAGGTGAGAGATGGAAAAAGAGGCAGCCAAAGAGATTGAAAAGGAACAGAACCAGGAGAGAACTGTAGTAGCAAACCAACGTGGGAAAGTTTTTCTAGGAGAAGGGAGTAATCAACATGTGGCAGAGTTGGGATTAGAACCCAGGTCCTTCTAACTCCCAGGCCCACGCTCTATCTACTAAGCCACACTGCTTCTCTCTGTGTGATCAGAGTGGAGTGAAGGCAACAGAAACTAGATTGGAGAGGGTCAAGAAGTGAGTTGGGGGAGTGAAAAAGTGAAGACAGTGGATGAATAAAACCCATTCAAGGAATTCAGATAAGAATGTGAGCAGGGAGATGGAGCAAAAACTAGGTCAGTGGGATCAAGAGAAGCCTTCCTTGATTAAGCTCTCTTTTCCCTGGCTCCCTCTCCCTTCTCCAACTAAACTGGGATCTCTGACCTTTGGGCAATTGATATTTGCCTCCCCTTCAACCCTCAACCTGCAACACTCAACCCTTAACCCCACAGCACTTAGGTACATATCTTTAAATTCTATATTATAAATTATTCATTTACGTTAATATCTGTCTCCCCCTCTAGGCTGTAAGCTCGTTGTGGACAGGGAACGTGTCCGCTAACTCTGTTGCAGTGTACTCTACCAAGTGCTATGCACATAGTAATTGCTCAGTAAATACCACTGATGATGACATGACACCCGCAACCCCTTTGGAGAATTGGTTCTGTTAACATCTGTCAATGTATTTATTTACATGTTGGAAATATTTAGTTACCACACTAGCAGGTAAGATCTTGACACTTCAAGACATCAGCATGAAAGCAGCCATCCTTTATTTTGTGGCTCCTTAAAATAAAATCCTGTACAACTGTTCTCTGGGGCCCCTTGGAAGAATGAAAAGGTCATTTCCACCTTGCCGAAGATCTCTTAGGAACACGGTTAAATGCCTGATAGCCAGTAAGGCATACTAGGAAAGAGGGAGTGTTTGCTCCACTTAATGGTGCAGCAGGAGAAAGTCCATTAGCTGACTTTAACCATCAAAATTAGAATATCCTCAGACCCCTGGGAGCAATTCCCGGCCTCTAAAGCAAAATTGTTTATTAGACTTAAGCTACAGTGGATTGTGTTCCTGAGAAACCCCCAGTTAAGGAAAACTCAGTACTCAGCTGCTCTGAAACTGCATAACGGCAAGCAAGCTGCTTCTTCCAGCACTATGGCAATGCCGAATCCTCACAGGCTCACCTAATCAGACAAATGTTCCCAAATTCCCAAATAACATTCTAGCCAAAATGTGTAGTGAAACTGAGTGTACTAAGCCATGTCCATGACCCAGAACCAGGTATAGTCCCTGCCCTGAAAGACTCACAGTTTAATCACCGGAAAAAGAAACAAGGGAAAGGGGAGACACCATTATTAGGCCTCCCTTGATTGTCCTGACCCTTCTGGATCTACCCTACCATTTAGTGCAGTGCTCGGTACATAGTAATAATAATAATAATAATTATGGTATTTGTTAAGCGCTTACTATGTGCCAAGCACTGTTCTAAGCACCGGGGTAGATACAAGGTAATAATAATGTTGGTATTTGTTAAGCGCTTACTATGTGCCGAGCACTGTTCTAAGCGCTGGGGTAGACATAGGGGAATCAGGTTGTCCCACGTGGGGCTCACAGTCTTAATCCCCATTTTACAGATGAGGGAACTGAGGCACAGAGAAGTTAAGTGACTTGCCCACAGTCACACAGCCGACAAGTGGCAGAGCTGGGATTTGAACTCATGAGCCCTGACTCCAAAGTCCGTGCTCTTTCCACTGAGCCACGCTGCTTCTCAAGGTAATCACGTTGTCCCATGTGGGGCTCACAGTCTTCATCCCCATTTTACAGATGAGGTAACTGAGGCACAGAAAAGTTAAGTGACTTGCCCAAAGTCATACAGCTGATGAGTGGTGGAGTCGGAATTAGAAACCATGACCTCTGATTTGCAGGCCCGTGCTCTTTCCACTAGCACTTAACAAAAACTGTAGTTATTACTTAGTGGATAGAGCAAGGGCCTCGGAGTCAGAAGGACCTGGGTTCTAATCCCGGCTCCCCCACATGTTGGCTGGGAGACCTTGGGCAAGTCACTTAACTTATCTGTGCCTCAGTTACCTCATCTGTAAAATGGAGATTAAGAGTATAAGCCACATGTGGTACAGGCACTGTGTCCAACCTGATTAACTTATATTTGCTTGCCACAAAGTAAGTGCTTAACAAGTACCAGAATAATAATACTATTTAATAATAATAATAACAATAATAAGGTTGAAGTAGTGGGAAAACACTGAGGGAGAGGGAGATACCCTGGCATCCCAGAAAAGATTTTACAGTATGGTGGAGGGTTTTAGAAGCTCAGAACAACCACCTTAACAATTATTTGGATGGAAACAGTGGTCCTGCAAAGGGATTTTAAGAAAAGAGTAGTGTAGATATGAAGGAAATGGTGCTGTAAACAGTGTGGATGAGGATGCTAAGGGGTGGGGTGGAGTTGGTTGCAGTAGTCGAGAATAAACCAGATTTCATACTGGAGAGTCTTAGAGCTTTGTTGTTGGAGTGAGGAGGTCGGGTAAATAACCATGAGATCTTTAAAGGTCACAGGGGATGGAAACCACAACCATAATGTCACCCCCTCTCTCTCCTACGATTCCCCTCCAAGTTCCCTGAGTGAGTTGTCTACAGGCGATGTCTCAAATTCCTTTCCTCCAATTCTCTCCTTGACCCTCTCCAATCTGGTTTCCATCCCTTTCACTCCACAGAAACCACCTTATCAAAGGTCACCGATGATCTTCTTGCCAAATCCAATGGCCTCTACTCCACCCTAATCCTCCTCGACTTCTCAGCTGCCTTCAACACTGTCGACCACCCCCTTCTCCTGGAAACACTATCCAACCTCAGGTTTACTGACACCATCCTCTCCAGTTCTCCTTCTATTTCTCTAGCCACTCATTTTCAGTCGCTTTCATGGGCTCCTCCTCCTTTTTGTTTTTAATGGTTTTCGTTAAGTGCTTACTGTGTGTCAGACACTGTATTAAGAGTTCGGGTAGATACAAGGTTGAACACAGTTCACGTCCCAGATGATGCTCACATTCTTAATTCCCATTTTATAGATGAGGTAACTGAAGCACAGAGTAGTGAAATGACCTGTCCAGGGTCAAACAGCAGACAAATGACAGAACTGGAATTAGAACCCAGGTCCTTCTGACTCCCAGGCCCATGCTCTATCCCTGAGACCACACTGCCTCTGCCTCCCACCCTCTAACTGTGGGTATCCCTCAAGGTTCAGTTCTGGATCCCCTTCAACTCTCCATCTACACCCACTCCCTTGCAGAACTCATTCACTCTCATGGCTTGAACTGCCATCTCTATGTGGATGATTCCCAAATCTACATTTCCAGCTGTCATCTCTCTCCCTCTCTGCAGTCTTGCATTTCCTCCAGCCTTCAAGACATCTCTACTTGGATGTCTTACCATCACCTCAAACTTAAGTCCAAAAGAGAACTTCTTATCTTCCCACCCAAATCCTGTCCTCCCCATTGTGGTGAGCGCGAGTGACTCCATTTTGTAACACAGAAGCCATTTTATGAATGACCATCATTTGACCCCGTGAACAACAACACAGAAGGAGAAATCTGGGGAGGAACCGATAACATAGGAGGGCTTTGAGCACCTCGTGAACTGATAACATAGAATGAGGACCTTGAAGATTCCGTGAACAACAACATAGAAGCAGGAATTTGGGGAGGAACTGATGACATAGAATAAGGACCTTGAGGAGGCACTGAACCATCTTGCCATCGAGCAAAAGGAGGACTGCTGGAAGTACATGAGATAAGCTACCTTGCAAAAACAGCCCGCTGGGTAGGCACAGCGGGAGGGGTAGCCATCCCCGCTGCCCAGTAACGGGCTAGAGACAGCAGTCAAGTTGAAGCAGCGAATCAGGACCCACCGGGACCCCTCTGAAACACCGACATGAGTGGATAAAAGGGGGAAGAGCCAGTCCGTCAAGCTGGTGTCGGGGTCGCATCGCTAATTCGTGTGGTGTCATGCCATGCCACGCTGAATAATTGCGGAACAAGGGGGCCGAACAACTGAAGCAGGTGGTCACTGCGAGCTAAAGAATCCGACCCCAGGCGGCAGCAAAGACCACCTGAGCCGAAACGCCTACGGCACGGCCACCAAGGACCACCTAAAGACCTGCACCAGGACAACGTGCTGCAAACAGCCCGATTCCTCTATCTCTTCTGACGTGGGACCATCTGCATGGAACTCGGGGAAGACATCGGACAGGGTAGCTATATTTGTGTATGTTGTGTGTGTGTGTGTGTGTGTGTGCACATATGACTGAGAATTGAATACAGCTTTCCACTGTATACCGTGGTGGTTTGGTTTTACTGTGGTTTGACTCGTCATTGAGTGCCTGACGGGGTGACAGTACCAGGGACGGACTTATAGAATAAGTGTCTGAATGGGTGAGATGGGCTCATGACATAAATTGGCGATGAGGATTGGATTCTGAAACCGATAAACCACCAGGAAAGTGTGAGCGTGTGTTGCATGGTGTAGTCTCTCATTTCATCTGTCTTGTATGTCCAAGCAATTATTGGGATGACATCCAACGGGGACTCCCAACCTTAGGAATAGGCCTGTCTGGGGGACTGTGCGTGCTCTGTGCCTTGACCAATTATGTTCTCTTAGTGCCTGGTGATTGGCAAAGTGCCAGGAGTAGAGTGTAAGGGGGATACCACGGAAGAATAATGAAGAGGGTTCCCTCCTTGCCAACCCAAGAACAGCGGGCCCCTTGATTCATATTCCTGGGAGGAAGGACCCTGGTAGAGAATAACCGCATCCCTGCACCCGGTGCAGAATGGCCCAACTCCAGAAATGGAGTCCTTATCTCATAGAGCAAGGACAGACACAAAGTCTGGATTGTTGGAGAATGCTGGACTTCGTAGAGAGGATACTTTCCAAGGCAATAATGCGCCCATTGCCCCCTCTTGCTGCTGTTGGACATGAAACCAACACAGCGTACCCTAGACGATGCTTTCCTAGAAACCCAGGAGAAGCATCGGGCAGTAGAAGGGGAGTTGAACGAACTAGAAGCCTGCCCCTCTTGGATTCCTCACAGCTGCACTACAGGCGGCTGTGGGATTCCAACAAAGGTAAGAGACAGAGGCTCTCAGGAAGAACGGTGAGATCACCATGGGGCTAAGTGTATTCCTCCCGAGAGAAAAGTTCCATTCACTGAATTGAATAAGTATAGTCCTCCTGGAGGGGAAGTTCCATTCGCCACTGCAAATAGCTAAATAAGCATAGTCCTCCCAAAAGGAAAGTTCCATTCATGAAATGTGCATTCATATCGGCATAAAGTTTAAGTTGCAGGCACCAAACCAGCTTTCTTGGAAGAAGAGCATTAGAGGCCCCTTAGCCTCTGCTGAATGAAGAGAAATCACTGACTGTGATGGGAGATCATCTGATTTCTGTTTTAAGGTGCCGAATGGATGTAACAGTGTGTTTGGATGGAGGTTTCCTTACCTTGTGTTTGTGCTTGTGTCCAAGGAGTGGAAATGTGAGATGATGCCTATGGAAAGGGAATTTGTACATAGCAGAAATGAATGAGAATTTGAATACATGGATGTGGATGGGGGAGAAATGAAAAAAGGCCCATTTGCACTGTAAACATGGGAAAAGAGTGAAAAGCTTGAATAAGGATATTTAAGTATTTGGATTTTTGGAGGGGCTGACCCTTGTGTGTATTGAATGAGTTGTGTTTAAATGAACTAGCTAGTGTTAGGAGAGTGTGTATTGTGTATTGCGAGAGAAATCCATAAGGGAATTTGGGTAGTTCCATAGGTCGAGAGTTATGAGGAAAAATCTGAGGGGCTTATCACCTTAGGGGGAAAAAAGGGAAGTCCCTCCCACAAGAAAATGATTAGCTTCCTTTATTATGAAGCATGGATCTCATTGTTATAAAAATTAGTTCTCAATTGGTTAAGCGAAAAATGCGAAGGAGGTAATTGGGAGAGGAGAATTTGCAATTGTTCTTGCAGGCTAGGAATGCCTGTGAGGGTGGCAATTCAATTACTAATTTGGTCAAATACTAAAGATTGGAAAATTTGGGATGATAATTTAATCTGGATCTTCCATGAATGGGAATTAAAAGAGAATTTATGGAACCTGTGTTAGACACGGGGAAGCCCAAATTTCTTGGGGAAAGGATCTGGGAGTGGGACACATTTTTTATTCCACAAGGGTTTTTAGGTTTATATAAAACCAGTACTCAAAAAGACTATTAAGAGTTAACTGGAATGGAATTAGGCTGAGAAACTTTATCAGCCATTAATTTTAAGTAGTTCGTGATAAGGGAGCCAGCTGCACACAAGGGGGAGATTTAACAACCGAGCATTAATATGAAATGCCCACTCAGAAAGGATAATAATTGGAAATAATTGTTAAATTGTTAAGATTAATTGTTCAAAACTATCAGGACAAAACTTTATCAATTTTTCAAGTGTTATCAATTGTAGCTGTCTATCTGATGATACTGCTGGGTTTTTTTTTCTGCCTAATAATTCTATGGTTAAGATCGTATCTTCCTAGATTCCCACAGTCACACGAGAGGCTACCACACCGCTTCCCCTACCAGACCACCAGACCACCTGGTCCAGAGAATTTGGACACCATCATCATCTGAGTAAAGATGGGGACTACAAGGCCTTGAGAACATTTGTCTTTGTCTGATGGATTGTTTCATATAATTGTTGGGATGATGTCTATAGATAGCTGTAAACAGAGAGCAAAGGAACACCTAATGGGTAATAGAAGCCACATGTGAATCTGGCTTCACATCCCCACGGGTTGTTTTTGTGGGGATACAGGGGCTCTCCTCAGATCCTTCCCTTGGCCCTCCTATTGGTTTATTGTAGCTCACCAAATAGGAGACCCAAGGACAACTGGTGGCAAAGAACAAGATTAAAAAGAGCCCTGCATCCCATTGTCATTCTTTCGTTGCAGGAGCCTGAATCACTCTGAACCTTGTTGCTCTACTAATGGGCACACCACAAGGTTTGGATGCTAATGCATGAGTAAACCCTCTTGCAAAGCGAGACACTTGTTAAACAGTTTTAAGTGAGGTGGCCTTGCAAAACACCTCCACAGCATGCTTGCATATATCTGGTCTTACCTAGACCAGACAAGGAGGTGCTGCTTGCTGGACATGGCAGCTCAGTGGTCCTGGTAATCCAAGGGATGGCTGAATAAGGGCAGGTGGAATGTGACAGGCCCAAGGCCTGAACTCCATTTTGTTTGGCCAAGGAGAACAAGACAGGACCAAGCAACTACCCCGAGTGGAGAATAACTGGGTCCGGCCAGATACCCCTATATAAATCAACAGTGAGGAAAAGCTTTTTGACCCCACTTTGACCTGGGTTTCCACACCACCTGCTGCTGCCAGATGAGGTTTTAAGTAGCTTTGGGTGAGGAGACCCGATATATTCATGCATGACATTTTAAGTGTTAGCATATTAGATAAGCTAGGTGAGCTGCATGACATTTTAAGTGTTAGTGTATTAGATGAACGAGGTGAGCCCAGCCATTAGGCCGCGTTGTATTGAATTAATGTTTTGAAACATCCTGTACTATTAACAACTGGAAAACCCCTATTGTAGTGGTGGTGGTTTTAATCATTATTGTGCTTGCATATGTATTAATCTGTTATTAATGTGCATTAAGACCATTTGTGAGCAATCCTACTATCTGCTGAAATCATGTATTTAGATGTTGCCCCAGTTGGCGGCAATGGTAGACATTGGCCTTGATTAAATTAATTAGGCCACCTGTGAGTGGAACATCGAGTGTTAGTGCTTGTAGTGAATGATGCGTTTGTTATGGTAAATTTGATATCGTTGCTTTTGACATAAATTGATAAATAACCTGCTGTTAATGTGATTTTGCCTTATTACCCTGTATTCTGGCATGATTCCTTTGTACTATTTGAATGAGTGAGTGAATGTTGTTGATCCACAGGATCGAGGGGTGGGATGTGGTGAGCGCGAGTGACTCCATTTTGTAACACAGAAGCCATTTTACGAGCAACCACCATTTGACTCCATGAACAATAATGTAGGAGGAGAAATTTGGGGAGAAACCGATAACACAGGAGGGCTTTGAGCACCCCGTGAACCGATAACATAGAAGAAGGACCTTGAAGGCCCCATGAACAACATAGAAGGAGGAATCTGGGGAGGAACTGATAACATAGAAGGAGGACCTTGAGGAGGCACTGAACCATTTTGCCATCGGGGAAAAGAAGGACTACCGGAAATATACAAGATTAGCTATCTTGCAAAAACAGCCCGTGGGGTGCGCACGGGGGGAGGAGTAGCCATCCCCCCTGGCTTTACCCGGTAACGGGCAAGAGAGTAGTCAAGTCAAAGCGGTGAATCAGGACCCGTCATGACCCCTCGGAAACAACCAACCTGAGTGGATAAAAAGGGGAAGAGCCAGCCTGTCAAGTTAGTGTCGGGGTCATGTCAGTGTTTCTGCCACACCACGCCGAACAACTGCGGAACAAGGGGGGCAAACAACTGAAGCAGGTGGTCGCTGTGAGCTGAAGAATTCGACACCGGCCGGCGGCAAAGACCACCTTAGCTGAGATGCCTGTGGCACGACCACCAAGGGCCACCTAAAGGCACAACAGCCAAGGACCACCTGAAGACCTGCACCAGGATGACGTGCTGAGAGCAGCCCAACTCCTCGAACTCCTCTGACGTGGACCATCTGCATGGAACTTGGGGAAGACAGTTGGACCAGGTGGGCGGGGGGTGGGGGTGTGTGTGTGTGTTTGTGTGTGTGCATGCGCACGCATATGAATTTTGCCTTTCAGTTAGACTGAGAATTGAAAAAAGCTTTCTGCTAAATACCATGATGGTTTGGTTTTATTGTAGCTTGACTTGTTATTGAGTGCCTGACGGGGTGAGACAGTACGAGGGATGGACTTACAGAATAAGTACCTGACTGTGTGAGATGGGCTCATGACACACCTGATTTTCCCATCACCATAGACAGCACCACTATCCTTCCTGTCTCGCAAGCCCTTAACCTTGGCGCTATCCTTGACTCCTCTCTCTCATTCAACCTACATATTCAAACCATCACTAAATCCTGTAGGTTCCACCTTCAAAACATCACTAAAATCCATCCTTTCTTCTGCATCCCAACTGCTACCACATTAATCCAAGTACTTATGCTATCCACCTTGACAACTATATCAGCCTCCTTGCTGACCTGAGCCTGCCTCCTGTCTCTCCCCACTCCAGTCCATACTTCACTCTGCAACCTGGATCATTTTTCTACAAAAACATCCAGTCCATTCTTCCCCACTCCTCAAGAACCTCCAATGGCTGCCCATCCACGTCTGCATCAAACAGAAACTCCTCACCATAGGCTTTAAAGCACTTAATCACCTTGCCCCCTCCTGCCTCGCCTCGTTATTCTCTCACTACAACCCAACCAGCACACTTGGCTCCTCTTATAATAATAATAATAATAACGTTGGTATTTGTTAAGTGCTTACTATGTGCCAAGCACTGTTCTAAGTGCTGGGGGAGATACATGGTAATCAGTTTGTCCCAGGTGGGGCTCACAGTCTTAATCCCCATTTTACAGATGAGGCAACTGAGGCACAGAGAAGTTAAGTGGCTTGCCCAAGGTCACACAACTGACAAATGGCAGAGCTGGGATTAGAACCCCCAACCTCTGACTCCCAAGCCCATGCTCTTTCCACTGAGCCACACTGCTTCTCATATGCCAACCTACTCACTGTACCTCAATCTCTTCTACCTAGCCATGGGCCTCTCACCCACGTTCTGTCTCTGGCTTGGAACCCCCTCCCTTTTCATATCCGAAAGACAATCACTCTCTTCACCTTCAAAGCCTTCTTGAGGGTACATCTCCTCCAAGAGGCCTTCCCTGACTAAGCCCTAATTCCTCTTTTCCCACTCCCTTCTGCATCACCTTGACTTGCTCGCTATACTTGCCACCCACCCACACCCCCAGCCCCACAGCACTTATGTACCTATCCATAATTTATTTATTAATATTAATGTTTGTCTCCCTCTCTAGACTATAAGCTCATTGTGGGCAGGGAATGTTTGTTTTATTGTTGTGTTGGGCACTCCCAAGCGCTTAGTAAAGTTCCCTGCAAACTGTAAGTGCTCAATAAATATGATCGATTGGTTGATTGATTGTCGATCTGTGAGTTGATACTTTGGGCAGGCATCTTGAAACATCGAGCTCAAACACCTGTTCCACAAAGAGGGTGACCATATACTAATGTATCAATGCTATTTCCTTGAGAACTCTGGAAATCCCCCGTGTAACTGCTGATCCAGGCCAAACCTACCTGATTTCTGGAAGTTGGCAAGATCCCCGCAATTGTTGGCATAGGCCCAAGGAAACAGAAACCAATCATTGCAATCAGAGAGGAATGATTAGCTATCTGGGACAGCAGTTAACAACATAAACACCTAGACAGCTGTGGTAGGAGGAGTTGTAATAATTAATTTCCAGCATATCCATGGAAAGGGGGAGATCAGAATCACTGCCTACCTTCTGCCCACCCGCCAGGATTGTAGGACATTTTGTTCTCGATCAGCTGCCACCGAGAAGTGGCCATTTTCTTCATCTTCCCTCTTTCCCTGCAGTCAAATCAGGGTGTGGCTGCCCAACTCCCAGGTGACAAAGGCTCAGGTTCATACATTATTACATGAGAAGCAGCGTGGCTTAGTGGGAAGAGCCCGGGCTTGGGAGTCAGAGGTTGTGGGTTCTAATGCCAGCTCTGCCACTTGTCAACTGTGTGACTTTGGGCAAGTCACTTAATTTCTCTGTACCTCATCTGTAAAATGGGGATGAAGGCTGTCAGCCCCATGTGGGACAACCTGATCTTGTAACTAAGCCAGCGCTTAGAATAGTGCTTGGCACCTAGTTAGCACTAACAAATACCATCATTATTATTATTATTATTTCAAAAGCTGCCTGCCTTCATACCTATTCTGCCCAACTCCTATTCCCAACTCCTATTCACTGTCCTCTTCACTTCCAAGGCCCTAAAGACAATTCAACCGTCTCCTCAGGGCTCTCCTAGTCCCTAGCCTTTTCACTCTCAACAATCACAAGGCAAGTCAACCAGCCCCTCTGGGCATCACCAGATTAAATTGTTATTGCTGTAGTTTACCTCACCGACCCTACCATGACCCTTCAATCCCCACCCTCCTGTCAGCTCATCCCAGTCCTCCTTTTCCACTTCACCTTTGCTGCCCCCTTCACCACCCAACTCCTCCCCTCCCCTTGCACTGCCCCCACACCTCCTCCCCACCCTATCCCTGTAATCCTGTCCCAGTGCCACCCCTCATACCCCTCCCCCTGCACAGGCCCCCATTCTTCATCCCCCTCCCCCTGCGTGGGATCAACTCATTCCCCTCCAAACCCTCCCCATCCCTCAGGATGTCTCCTCCCCAACTACCCCCTCCTCAGCTTCAGCCTAGTGTGGCCTGTGGAACTCCCGCTCCATCATGGGGAACCTTTCCTTCATCCTTGACCTGTTCCTGACTCAGTCACTCCTCCACCTCCCCATCACTGAAACCTGACTCTCCCCAGATGACACAGTCTCCCTCCCCCTGCTGCTCTCTCCAGAGGGGGCCTCCTTCTCCCACTCCCCCAGACTCACTGGAAAAGGAGAAGGTGTTGGCTTCCTTCTCACACCCCACTGCCACTTTCACACCATTTCACATCCCCCATCCCTTTCTTTCCCTTCCTTTGAAGCCCATATCATTCACCTCTACCACCGACTCCATATTCACCAACTCCTGATTCTAGTAACTGTCATCTATCAACCCACAGGTCCCACCTCCAACTTCTTTAACCATTTTGATCCCTGTCTCACATTCCTTCTCTTTCTCCATGCTCACATTGATCCTTGGGGTCTTCAATATCCACTTAGATGTTCCTGATGAGCCTTCTGCTGACCACACTGTATCACTCCTCAACTCCGCTGACCTCCTGCTCCACCCCACCTCACCCACTCACCAACTTGGACACCCACTTGATCTCATCATCTCTAACCACTGCACAATCTCTACTCTTACTAACTCTGAAATCCCATTATTTGACCACAACTATCTGACCACTTGCCTCCTCTACCACATACCTCCCCCTTATAAATCTGTACTATTCCCCCACAGAGACCTCTGATCTTTTAACCTCATCCCGTTTTCTCAACTCATCATGCTCCGCTTAGCCTCCATACTCAAACTCCCCTCCCTTGATGACCAAATTGATGCTCTCAACACCACCCTATCTACTGAACTTAACTCACTCACTCCCCTATCTTTTCGTTGATCTTGTACCACTAACCCACAGCCCTGGAGGTAGTCCACCTCCTACACTCTTGTGCTCGAGCCACAGAGTGCTGCTGCTGGAAATCTAAATATCAAGTTGACTTTGTCCACTTCAAGTTTATCCTTCCATGCTTCAATTCTGCCATCTCCTCTGCCTGGCAAAATTATTTCTCCGCCCTTATTGACATCTATGCCCATCTCCCTCGCCAGTTGCTCCAGACATTTAACTCTCTCCTCAAGCCCCCTCTCTCCCCACTTTCCCCATCCCTTGCCCCCAAAGACCTGGCCACCTACTTAATTAAGAAAATTGACACTATCAGGCATGAGCTCCCTAAAATAGTCCCTGTCCCTTCTCAGTCCCTTCCCCTTCGGGCCTCCCCTTCAACTCTCCCATCCTTCCCAGCAGTAACCCTAGATATCTCCTGCCTCCTCTCAAAACCCACCCCCTCCATCTGCGCATACAACCCCAATCCTTTGAACCTTATCTAAACTCTTGCCCCCTCTCTTCTACCCTCCCTAGCAGCCATCTTCAACTGTTTGCTCTCCAGTGGCTTCTTCCCATGGCATTTCTTGGATGAGAGGCACTCAAAAATCTGGGATTGAGTTCTAATTTTACATTGCTTTGCCGTGCAACCCTCTAACTGTGGGGCTGCCTCAAGGCTCAGTTCTGGGTCCCTTTATATTTTCCACCTACACCCACTCCCTTGGAAAACTCATTCATTCCCACAGCTTTAACTATCATCTCTTTGCAGGTGATTCACTAATCTCTCTCTCCAGCCCTGACCTCACTCCTCCTGTGCAATCTTACATTTCCTCCTGCTCTCAGGACATCTCTACTTGGTTGTCCCACTAAAACCTGAAATTTAACATGTCCAAAACAGGTCTTCCCACCCAAAATCTGTCATCCCAATGTCTTTCCCATCCCTGTCTCACAAGTTCATAGTCTTGTCTCGTCTCTCTCATTCAACCCGCTCTTTCAGTTTGTCACAAAATCTTGTCAATTCTACCTTCACAACATCCCTAGAATCTGCCCCTTCCTCTCTATCCAAACTGCTATCACACTGATCCGAGCACTTATATCCCTCCTTGACCACTCGTTGATCTCCCTGCTTCCTGTCTTTCCCCTCTCCAGTCCATACTTCACTCTGCTGCCTGAATCATTTTTCTGAAAAATCAATCAGCCCATATCTCCCCACTCAAAAACCTCCGGTGATTGCCCATTCACCTCTGCATCAAACATAAACTCCTTACCATCGGTTTTAAGGCCCTCAATCATCTCTCTCCCTCCTACCTTACCTAGCTGATCTCTTAGTACAACCCAGCCTGCACACTATGCTTCTCTAACTCCATCCTTCTCGCTGTTCTTCAATCTTCTCTATCCCATCGACAACTCTTTGCCCATTCCTTCCTCTGGCCCGGAACTCCCTCTCCCTTCATGTCCTACAGGTCATCACTCTCCCCACCTTCAAAACCTCAAATCTCCTCCAAGGAGCCTTCCCTGACTAATCCTTAATTTCCCCTATCTACCCTCCGCTCTGTGTCAACTATGCATTTGGCTATGTACCCCTTAAACACTCTGAGACCTCCCCCAACCCCACAGCACTTATGTACATATCTTTATACCCTATTTCCCCTATCTGTAATTCATTTTAGCATCTGTCTTCCCTGTTGACTGTAAAATTCTTGTGGCTAGGGATCACGTCTACCAACTCTGTTATATTGTACTTTTCCTAGCATTCAGGATAGTTCTCTGCATCCAGAAAGCCCTCAATAAATACCATTGATTGATTGCCTTGGACTACTGGGACAGAAAGCCCTGGCTGAAGCCACTAGATGGTAAGCTAATGGCTTAGTGGATAGAGCATGGACCTGGGAGTCAGAAGTCCTGGATTCTAATCCTGGCTCTGTCACTTGTCTGCTGTATGACCTTGGGCAAGTCATTTAACTTCTCTTTACCTCAGTTACCTCATCTGTAAAAAGAGATTAAGACTGTGAGCTCCATGTGGGATATGGATTGTGTCCAATCTGATTACCTTGTATCTACCCCGGGGTCCAGGGCTTAGAACAGTGCCTGGCACATAGTAAGCATTTAAATTATTTCTAAGTTATAATACTTACTCTACTGTACTCTCCCAAATGCTTGGTATAGTGCTCTGCTCATAGCAAGCACTCAATAAATACCACTGATTGATTCGAGTTTGAGGCCCAGGAGAGATCAGTACAGATAAAATACTATAAAAAGGCACCCACCTTTGACATATATATTGGTTACCATTATTTATACGCATGTGGGAATTTACCAAGAAAATCAATTCAGTTCTTCTATCACAACTGCTTTCAATCTCACTATAAAAATCTCTGCTAAAATTCCATTATCCCCCGTATATCAATTTATTCTAATTTATTCTAAGACTCGACATGCATCACCAGTTATTTATTTTACTACTTAGGACAGCATCAACATTTAACTTTCCAGTCTGATTGGTTCTCAGAATAAGGGGCCCACATGGCAGCCATCACCTCGGCCAGGGCACTGGGATTGAGAGGACATGGTTCTCCTGCCTTTAGCAAAAGCCATCCCCAATGCAGCTCATCCCTTTCAAACAAAAAGACGTCCTTTATATGATAAAAAGCAAACCAACTGAGCTTTCCCACACTAAGCTATCATTTTCCCTCTCCTCTGCCTCCACTATGCACTTGACTGTATATCCCTTAAGTACTCTGATACTCTCCCCAGTCCCACAGCACTTAGCTACCTATCTTTATGCTCTACTATTTCCCCTAATCTGTAATATTTTTTAACATCTGACTCCCCCTGTGGAAGATAAACTCTCTGTGGGCAGGGATCGTGTCTACCTATTCTATTGTAATGCCTACTTTCTTTGAGGGCAGGGATCACATCTCCCAACTCTGTTACTCTGCACTCTCCTAAGCTCTTAGCACAATGATGTGCCCACAGTAAGCGTTCAATAAATACCATTGATTGACTTAAAGGAATAGGATCAGCCAAGTCACTCATTAAAGCACAAGCGACTTCGTAGAAATGAGGGCATTTCCCCAGAAACAAGGACAGCAAATGCAAACAAGCTGATAACTTGCATGAGTGGATACTGTCATTTCCTCTTATTGATGAGCAAAAGGCCACATGTTCTTGTCTAAGTATCTTTTCATTTGCAATTCTAAATAAGGGTCAAACATTCACAACTCCCTTGGGAAGTGTAAAATGCCAATGGAATACTAAACTTGTCAGTTTTCTCTACCCATGTATCAACTGATCAATCTATTATACTTATTGAGCACTTACTGTGTGCAGAGCACTGTACTAAGTGCCTGGGAAAGTACAATGCAACAGAGTGGGCGAGGCAATCCATGCCCTCAAAGAACGAACAGTCCTCAGAGATTAAAACAGATTACGGATAGGGGAAATAGTAATGTATAAGGATATGCACAGAAGTGCTGAGGGGCTGGGGTGAGTAGCAAACTGCTTAAGGGGTACAAAGCCAAGTGCAGAGTAGACACATAAAAACAATCCCAAGGGTCAACATTTGCCCCAGATGACCTCCCGCTCCACTTTCTGCCATACATATCACCCTCTTTATGGGGGGAGCCAGAGAGGACTACTATAAAGACACTTTATAAAACACCTCTTGGTGTTTGCCCTTTTTCACTCATCAATAGAACTGTCCAAAGCTAAGCAGATTACCTCAGGAGCAGCCTCCGAAAAGACTCAAGTTTAAGGCAAAGGGGTGATCCTCCCACCCTCTTTGAGCTGGACCAACATAAAATGGCCTTTCGAAGGAGCCTGAAGCCACTCTGATGACACACCAGGAAAAAAAAAAATCAGTTTTCCTGCTTTTGTTTAGCCTCCATTTATCTGCATCTCTCTGATGTTGAGATGCCCAGACTGAACACAGTGTTCCGGGAGTTATGCAGAAAGGGAACTATATGTGCTATCTGCTCCTTGTACCCTGATACGTTGAGTCCAGTTCTCCAGGGACAAGGCAGGCACATGGGGTCCTCAAGGACGTTTTTGCACAGGGAGGGAGTGGGGGTTAGCGGGGGACGGGGGAGAGCTCTGAATCACTCCTGCCGCAGTGCACTGATAAAATGCCACTAGGTTGAGACACTACCCACCCCACATTCCCTGGATTGTGCAGCCTTTATAGGGGGCATGGCCTTGGGAAGGAGCCGACTGTGGAACCGACTTCGACTAAACTGCCACCATTTCCTCCTCTGGCTTCTCCCCAGGGGAATAGTAATAATAATAAGAAGGATATCTGTTAAGTGCTTACTATCTGCCAAACACTGTAGTAAGTGCTGGGGTAGATACGAGATAGATCCACATGGGGCGCAATCAGTCCATCAACCCATCAATTGTATTTCTTGAGCACTTACTGTGTGCGGAGGACTCTACTAAGCACTTGGGAGAGTATAATGTAACAGAGTTGATAGACACACTCCCTACCGACAGCAAGCTCACAGTCTATGTAGGAGGGAGAACAGGTATTAAATCCCCATTTTGCAGACAAAGAAACCGAGACATGAAGTTAAGCGACTTGCCCAACATCACCCTGCAGACAAGTGGCAGAGCCAGGATTAGAACCCAGGTCCTCTGAGTTCCAGGCCCGTGCTCTTCCCTCCAGGCTGCACTGCTACCTGCGGTGTCTCTGTTTTAAGGTGGATGCATCTATTCCACTATAGCATCATCTGGATGAAAGGGAGAAATGCAGAGTGGATCAGGGGTTAGGATGCGGGGAGATTTGTCTCTCTTCTGGGTCCAGAAAGGCAAACAGTTAGTGCTATCTCAATCGAAAATGGAGAATTGGGCTCCAAGTGGTTTTATGATCAGCCACGTAGAGGGCTCAATAAATACCACTGATTGATTGATTGATTGATTGTCATCAATACTGACAAAACCACCATCCTCCCCATCTCTCAAGTCTGGAACCTTGGCATTATCCTTGACTCTCTCTCTCTCTCCCTCCCTCCCCCCAGGTACCCCCTCAATGTCAGTCTTTCTCTGAATTCTGTCAGCTCTTCCTCCACAGACTCTTCAGAATCCACCTTTTTCTCCCCATCCACCCCACTGGTCCAGACACTTGTCATATCCCACCTAAACTACTTCATCAGCCTCCTCACAGACCTCCCTGCCTCTAGCCTCTTCTCTCTCCAGTCCATAATTCACTCTGCTGACAGATTATTTTTCTAAAACATCGTTGTGTGAAAGTCTCCCCACATGCCTAAAACCTCCAATTCCTGCCCATTCTTCTCCACTTCAAACAGGAACTCCTGACCAGTCGCTTCAAAACATAGAATTAGCTCTGTCCTATATATCCTCATTTCACTTCCACTGCACACCAGTTTTTATTTTATGGTATTGGTTGAGCACTGTTCTAAGCACTTGGGTAGATACAAGTTAATGGTCACGGTCCCTGTCCTGTGTGGGGCTCACAGTCTAAGTGGGAGAGGGAACAGGTATGGCATCTCCATTTTTACAGTTGAGGAAAATGAGAAACAGGGAAGTTAAGTGACTTGCCCTGGCTCTGACATTTGTCTGCTCTGTGACCTTGGGCAAGTCACTTGACTTCTCTGTACCTCAGTTTCCTCATAGGTTAAGTGGGGTTTAAATCTTAGTTCCTCTACTTAGACTGTGAGCCCCATGTGGGACACAGACTGCGTCCAACCTGAATATCTCTCATCTACGCCCCAGTGCTTAGTATAGTACTTGGCACATAATAAGCACTTAACACATACTATTATTATCATCATTATTATTATTAATTGATCTATCCCAACACATAGTAGCACAGTGCCTGGCAGCCCTTAATTAAGAATTAATACTATAGTTATTACTCTAGGAGGAAATGGAGCCAGCAGAGAACACTGAGAAGGATAGGTCAGAGAGGGAGGAAGAGAACGAGGCGAGTACAGACTTGGCAAAAGCAAGGTTGGATAGAGTTTCTATGAGAGGGAGAGGTCAACAGTGCGGAAGCCAGCCTCGAGTTCAGGGGAGAGCGACCTCTCTTGTGACTCCTTTTCAAATTCACCTGGGGCTAGAGGTAATGACCCTCTCAGCTTTTACCTTTTGGAGTGTATTCCTCAAAGTCGGACAGATGCTGTAGATCATGGAGAATCGTGGGGCCAGTATTCAACTCCTGAAACCCAAACAAGGAGAATCACATGCAGCAAGGACAGTAGTAGTAATAATAATAATAATAGTATTCATTAAGCAATTGCTGTACACAGAGCACTGTACGAAATTCCAGGAAAGAGTACACAGGCAGGATTGGACATGGACCCCATCCTTCGAGGGGCTCACAATCTATGAAGATTTGCTATCAGGCTGAAAGAGCCTGAAAGGCCTGTACAGGTTTAGAGGGAGTAACCCACAGTAAGGCTAAGCAGAGAGGACTCCATGACTCGGCAGCTCCATGGGGAAAATCCCCAAAAAGAAAGTTGACCCCCCACAAAATGCTGGAAGCTGGGAAATCCCTCCTCAGGTCTCCCTCAGGCCGGGGACAGCGGAATATAAATCATGGCTGCCTTGGTGGTCAACTGCCAGATTGGTCGCTGACCTTTATGAAGATACAGGCAGAACTCCAGAGCAGGCAAATTCTAGACTGTAAACTCCCTGTGGGCAAGAAATGTGTCTACCATCCCTGTTCTTCTGTACTCTCCCATAGGATTAGTACAGTGCTCCGCACACAGCAATTGCTAAATTAATACCCTGGCACTTTCAAGATTCAAGATGGGGTGATTAGAACTGGGTCATCCCCTCACCCTTGCTGTAGCAAAAACACTTAGCAGAATCTGGTTGCTCCCGAAGCTTTGCAGATTAACCATTGCCAGAGGTAGACTCCAAGAGAGGTGGGCCGCTGAGTTGATCCAGGGAAAAGAAGCTTAGGCTTTTCAGCTTCCCTTTGTGGGTTTCCAAGGCATCAACCCCACCCCACATTACAGGCCCGACAAAGTGAAGCCTCCAAACTTTGTTTTGGTGTGTTCAACCCACTCAAGCTCCCTGCTAGAGGTTGCAGCTGGTATTAGCCAGCACCTGCAGGTTATGGACAATACACTGAGCTTCTCCAGGCTGCTTTCTTTTAAGATTTTGTATTTCAAAAGCCATTATGGCCAAGGTGAAGTGAAAGGAGGAACTAGCAAGGAAAGCAACCAAGTGCACAATGAGAAGGAAATCCACTGATCTAGGCAACCCCCTGAATGCAGCAGACTTCTATACAGCCTGAGACACACCCCAGTAGGGTTGCCAGTCACCCTGTTTTATACCCCAAGAGTCCAGTTTTCAGCTGGTCTTGTCCCCATCACCTTTATGTCTGCTATTTTTATTCTAGGTACCCAACCTCCCTTCCCCCTGGCTCCTGCTGCTGAACTCTGCCGTTCAGACGGGGCACCTGTGTTCACAGAAGCCCAAGAGAGGAAGACAATGGCTCTGTAGCAAGTGGAGGGGTCTGGGGGAAGGTCATAGGCTTCCCCCCGCCAAGGAAATACTCTCAGTTGGGGAGAGCTCAGCGTGCTCCCCTAAAATGGCACCTGTGACAGCATCGCTTTTAGCTGCGAGACCAGTAAAATGCACGTGTCATCACCCACTTCTCAATGTCTGGTGTTGCCGAGTGCCATAAGCGGTCACCGTAAAGCTAACAAATGCCAAATGGGTCAGAAGCAGAATTTAGACACCCAGAAAAAGTGGAGAGAGGTCAAGGGCCAGTCAGCTAAGAGTTTGACAAGTCTGAGTTTCACATGTGCCTTTACTTGTTTTGATATCTGTCTTTCCCCTTCTAGACTGTGAGCCCGTTGTTGGGTAGGGATGGTGTCTATTTGTTGCTGAACTGTACTTTCCAATTGCTTAGTACAGTGCTCTGCACACAGTAAGCGCTCAATAAATACGACTGAATGAATGAATGAATGGCTGGGTTAGCAGGGCTAGTCAGTCCAATAGGCTACTGGAAAGAGAACCGGGCTGGGCCCCTGAGCCCGACGACCTGAGGCTGCTCCTGAATTCTGGGCAAAGCGGGAACCTCCCACTGACATATCCATTTTCCCTGATTCTTGTGGCAAATGGAACCCTTGTTCCTTTGACAAGGATCTCTCTATGCATGTGGTCGACACAAAGCCAGGTTATGTGAAATAACCAATTGTACTTACATTCAAACAGCCTTCACGGTAGTGCTGTGCAAATGACTTATGGATTGCAGGCTGAAAGTAAAGCTGGCAGGAACCTCGATTGTTATTCCAATTCTAACAACCCGGTGACCCAATTTAGAGTCTGTTTTTCCTACCGATCTAGAGGAGCAACATCATTTCACCATGACCAGCAGAGAAACTTCCTGTGTCATTTATATAAGGCTATATGGGCTGTAGAAGGCACAGTGGAAATGACAGGCGACTCACACTTACCACTGGAAGATCTAAGGTGATCATTTGGGAGTAAATTCCCCGTTCTTTACACAGAGGATAATTCTTCGGGCGGCTGATGGGAAATGATTTTAAGCATTTTCGATCCTTATCTGGAATCTGGATAGGTATGCCTTGGTAGGGGGAAAATAGGGTTCGTCCCAGGGAAATGGATAACTTCTTTGAAGAACGATCCATCTCATTTCCTCGAGCTGAACGATCCTGTAAGAAGAAATACAGAAGAACCGACTCGTACTTCCAGCTGTTCCCTACATTGTTCGCCTATTTTGTTTGGAGGCCTGAGTACAGCTGACACCCTGCCTTAGCTCTTTTCTCCATTTTCCCATAAAGGAGCCAGATGTCATAAGCAGCTGCTTAGATGGTTCTTCAAACTGATATGAAGTGTGAGCATTATCATTCTGAACAGGTTCCAGAGGAGAAAACACTACAGAACTGTATGTCTTTGAAGAGCCATATTTTGGAAATAGCAGAGTGTTCCCTGAATGTTACAGACATTTAAAAAAAACAACACAGGAGTTAGAGTAGATCAGATTTGAACTGAAGGAGTTTAAGCAGATCATATAATACTTTGTTGTCCTTGTCCTTTTTTATTGATAAAATCATCACTGATGAAGATGATGATGATGATGACAGAGGCTCCTACCATAAACGGCCGATAAGCCTCAGTCCATTAACGAAGATTTAGGAACCATGAGCCTGTGCAAAGGAATTGATTATGGGGTTAGTGGTTTGGGCTGCACCACTCCCACTCTACTTCCTGCCAGCCGTATTCTTACTGAGGCACGGAGGGCAAAGAGTGAGTTAGGTGGGTGGGGATGACCATCCTCTTTTCCTGGACTTCACTGGCATTTTCCTCTCCTGGTTCTTCTATCTTTCTGGCAGCTCCTTCTCATTCCCTTTGGCTGAATCCACTTTGGCCTCCCATGCCCTAACTCTTGGAGTCCTTTAAGACTCAGTTCTGGGTCCCCTCCTATTCTTTATCTACACACACTCCCTTGGAGAACTTATTCACTCCCACAGCTTCAACAGTCATCTCTATGTGGATGATTCCCAAATCTACCTCTCCATCCCTGTCTCTCTCCAGTTCATGCTTCACTCTGCTGCATGGATCATTTTTCTCCATTTTCCTCACTCCTCATGAACTTCCAGGGGTTGTCCAACCACCTCTGCATCAATCAGAAACTCCTCACCATCAGCTTTAAAGCGTTCAATCACCTTGCCCCTTGCTACTCTCCTACTACAACCCAGCCCACACACTTCGCTCCTCTTATGCCAACCTACTCACTGAAACTCGATCTCATCTATCTCGCTGCCAACTGCTTGCCCACATCCTGCCTCTGGCCTGGATTGCCCTCTCTCTTCATATCCAACAGACCATCACTCTCCCCACCTTCAAAGCCTTATTGAAGGCACATCTCCTGCAAAAGGACTTCCCCCTATGTCCTCATTTCCTTTCCTCCCACTCCCTTCTGCATCCCCCTGATTTGCTCCCTTTATTCATCTCCCCCCTCAGCCCCACAGCACTTATGTACATATCCATAGTTTATTTATATTAATATCTGTTTACCCCTTTTAGACTGTAAGCTCATTTGTGGGCAGGAAGAGTGTCTGTTATATTGTTACACTGTACTCTCCCAAGCGCTTAGTACAGGGCTCTGCACACAGTAAGCATTCAATAAATATGATTGATTGATTGATTGATCCCAGACCACTCTGGCATTTCCTCCTGCCTTCAGGACATTCCTACTTGGATGTCCTGCCAAAACCTCAAATAAACATGTCCAAAGCAGGTCTTGCCACCCAAAAACCTTTCTTCCCCCTATCTTTTCCATCACTGTAAGCAACCCCATCATCCTCCCTGTCTCACAAGTCCATAATCTTGGCATTTACTTTGAGTCATCTCTTTCATTCAACTCGAATATTCCCTCTATCACAAAATCCTGTCAGTTCTCCCTTTACAACATCTCCAGAATCTGCCATTTTCTCTCCATCCAGACTATCATATTGGCCTTAACTTTTATCCTATCCCACCTCCACTACTGCCTCAGCCTCCTCGCTGACCTCCTACCTCCTGTTTCCCCCGACTCCAGTCCATAGTTCACTCTACCGCTGGGATCATTTTTCTAAAAAATCATTCTGCGTGTACCTCCCCACTTCTCAGAGACCTCCAATGGTTGGTCCATTCACCTCCATATCAAACAGAAACTCTTTACCATCACCTTCAAGGTACTCAATCAGCTCTCCTGCTCCTACCTAATTTTCAAGAAGCCTTCCCTGATAAATCTCTCATTTCCCCACCCTATTTGCCTTCCCTTCTGCATCGCCTATGCACTTGGGTTTGTACCCCTTAAGCACTTTGGTACTCACCCCATCCCCAACCCTGCAGCATTTACATACAGATCTTTACACTCTGCTGCTTCCTCTATCTGTAATTTATATTACTGTCTCCCTCACTAGATCGTATGTTCCTTTAGGGTAGGGATCGGTCTACCAACTCTGTTGTATTGTACTTTCTCAAACGTTCAGTACAATGCTCTGCACACAGTAAGCGCTCAATAAATGCCATTGATTGACTGATTGAACACAATGTCCCTGAGACACAGGTGAGAATCTCTCCTCCATTTTATAGTCAGGGAAACCAACCTTAGGCTTGTTTAAGGTCACCATAGTGAGAGTGAGTCAGAATCAGAGCTTAGATTAGAAATGAACTCCTGATTGCTTTGGCTGGAGTTCATTTCTAATCTAGGTTCTCATTCTGACTCACTCTCACTATGGTGACTTTAAACAATATTCCCTGCTTCTTAGAATGCTCATGCAATTTCATATGCCGAGTTCAGATTTTTCCCCTAAATTCATTTGTATACTTTGGTATCTTCCCTTGTGCCTCACCTCCATCCTACATATACTACGGAATCTGATATTTTGGCATAATTATCATTTAAATCATTTCAGAATGGCTATAGAAGTCTCTATGTCAACCCATTTGTCTGTTGATTCCACAGTTCTCAAGGTTGCCCTTTGGGGGATTGGAAATTAAAAATATTCCTCGTCAGGTTTTCACTCGCTGATAAAAAAAAAAAAAACCCTTGGTTTCCCCTCAGTTCTGTGAACACTGTTTATGTAGGCAAGTTAGCAAAGTGGCATTTACAAACCCTCAGGTCTCTATCAGATTTTTTTTTAAAATTTCATCCTCCTGCCTCTAAAAAGAATAAAACGGTCACACAGCTGGAAAAAAAGAAAACACCCAGTTATCACAATCCCAGAGGGAAAGACTGTGCTGGTTTTTATTGTGGGGTTGAAGCCCAAAATGTCTTGTTTTTCTCAGTTCTATTATCACACAAAGAATCAGTGGGAAAGTCTCCAAGATTCCGTATCTTTTAAGAATAGAATAAATAAAAGGGAAAAGATGGGTCTTAGAGAGATAGCCATCCCTATCCCCATTCCACCACTTCTTCTGCTTTCCCTGACAGAGGGAAAATTCAAGCAGCAGATTTGGAGTTTGTTAATGATTTTATTTTCTTGCTCTATCCATTTCAACAGAACAGAAGGATTGATTGTTATCAGCGGACATCCAAGGACTTCTGATGAATAGCTGCTGGGCCTTTTCATGTCGGCAGCAGGAGTAATAAGAAATGAATCTGCTAGGGTTTCCTACTGGTCTCAGCAGGGAGTCTGATAGTACTAGGTGGTACTGGTTCTGGCCTTTCACCTCAGAAGATCTGAAGTCAAAGCCTGATCACCCCCAAAATGAAAAAAAAAAAAGTCTACTCCTCCAATGCTCTTCACCAAATCTCTACACCACTAGGTCTGGATGGCAGTTTCTATCCAGGAGAGGCCAGTACCATGAAAGCAGGTGAAAGCAGGCTTACCCATCAGCAGGGAGAAGCCCTGACAACTTAAGTTTCCATGTTCAAGAACCGGGACTCCAAGGTTAAGTGAGCAAGGGTTTTGAGGTCTAAATGGAGGATGGGGTATTCAGGTTGGGAAGCTACTGGGAAGGCCCCCACAACACCAGTTCATGGAATGATTTGATCTCACTGTACCATTTGTTCCTCCAAGCTATGATTGCTAAATTCATTCACAAATGAAAGCAGCAATTACAACTCCAAATCGCAGTGAACCAGCTATTGCAGGTGTTTCAGTTAATGTCTTATGCTAATGTGAAGAAATATAACCTGCCCTTGAAGCTGGGGGAACCAAAGCTTTTGTTTTAATTTGCAAAAAAAAAAAAAAAAAAAATCGCCTGAAGACCTCTCACTGGTCTTCAATGAAGTAGAGGTACTGCTGGGTGGGTCTTTAGGAAATACATCTTTATCTAGTTAGGGGAAAAGGACAAAAGTCCCCTGAAGAAGTGTAATTATTTTCACTGTTGTAGGTGTCTGTTGCAGGTGTCACTCATAATAAGAACTGTGGCATTTTTTAAGCATTTACTATGTCTCAAGCACTGTACTAAGCACTGGAAACAAGTTAATCAGGTCCTACATGGGACTCACATTCTAAATAGGAGGGAGAACAGGTATTGAATCCCCATTTTGCAAATGAGGAAACTGAAGCACAGAGAAGTTAAGTGACTTGTCCCAGGTCACACAGCAGGTAAATGGCAGAGCCAGGATTAGAACCCAGTTCCTCTGACTCCCAAGCCGGTACTCTTTCCACTAGGCCAAGCTGCTAAGTCAAGTCTTAGTCAAATGAGACTGTAGCACTAGTAAAAATATAATTCTATTTTCCCCAAATCCTCATTTTTAGTTAGCTAAGATGGAGCTTTGATGTCTTAACTTCCACTCTCATTCCATCTTTCACCCCGACTAAGAAAACTTCTTTCTGGGACTAAGAATGACCTTTTCATGAGGATTCTCCCACTCCCCCAATTTTCACTTGTGTGTTCTACCATCTCACCTGAATAAGTTCAATTTTTCAACGTAATCTTCTCATAACAGGTCATCACCATTTTATTTTACACAACCTCAGGTACCCCTACAATATGCCACAAGAACAGCCTGTGGGGGACACAAAGTTTCAAATAAAGGCTTTACTGCTCCCAAGAGGCTATGAACTAGTACACTAGACAAAAGAGTTTTGGGACCCGCCATATGGAACTCTATGGAAGATCCAAGAGAGAAGCAGCATGGTTTAGTGGAAAGAGCAGGGGCTTGGGAGTCAGAGGTCATGGGTTCTAATCCCCGCTCCGGCACTTATCAGCTGTGTGACTTTGGGCAAGTCACTGCACTTCTCTGTGCCTCAGTTACCTCATCTGGAAAATGGGGATTAAGACTGTGAGCCCCACGTGGGACAACCTGATTACCTTGTATCAACCCCAGCGCTTAGACCAGTGCTTTGCACAGAGTAATTGCTTCACGAATATCATAATAATAATGAATCCAATTGTTTGCAGCCAGCATCAGGGGTTAAATTGGGAAGGACCTGTTTACCGACTCTGTAATATTGTACTCTCCTAAGTGTGTCATACACTGCGCTCTGCACACAGTAAGCACTCAAGAAATACCATTGATCGGTTGATTGACCTCACGGAATCGGAGGGCCTATCCGGGTGAGCTCTGAGCAGAAGGGCCTGAGAAATGTGTCCCCAGAGAGTAGAGAACCCGGGGGAACTGAAATATCATCTTCCACCTTTAAAGCTCCAACAGGCGCAGATGCTCCCCTGCTACCTCCCCTTTCCCCCTGCCCCCTCAGGATGGGAGATGGAGTTCACTGCAGTTGGACACCTACCCGAGCGCCTAAGGAACAATGAACAATTTCTAGAGAAGAGAATGATGGATGTAATGGCACCCTGCGGGTCCTCAAAAATGAATACCATTGATCTTAACTGTGTGCAGGGAAGGGGGAGGGGATTATCGAAGCACCGAAAGCTGAGGGGCTGGAAGAGTCGACTCTCCTGCTCCGCGGATCGTTTATCCTCAGACGGTGGACATTATTAATATATGGATACATTAATATCATGCTAAATCCCTGCCCGGAATGTGCTCGAGGCCTCGTTCGAACCTACCCTGCTTCTGCTGCCGCTCTGTCCAGTGAGGAGATGCGGATGGGTTGCTAAGGAGAGGACGCTTCAGCCGTTGCTAAGGGGACGAACTATTCGAGAATGGAGGGGGGCAGGGAGCCCGCCCTGTCACCCGTGTAATCCTTAAAAAAAAACACACATATAAAGAGAATTTCTATCATACGCAGTTCCTTTTAGATGGATAATTATTTAATACCCGCATGGATTTAGATTACGAAAAATATATTTTGTCCCAGGTTTCATTTGGTTTCTTCCGACACCGGAGAACGAGAAGTCCCTTCCCCCTCCCTCTCTTTCTCCCCACCTTCCAAACCCTCTCTCTCCTTGGAAGTCGAAGGCATTGCTCCGGGTCGAGAAAGGTCGATGGAAACTTGCAGAGAAGGCTTAACCTCCTGGAAGAAGAAGGGAGAAGGAAAGTGGCCACAATAGGGCTTACTCTGGGGAAGCAGGAGTTCTTTCATAATAATTAGCAAATGTGTTAAGTGCTATGTGCGTTGCGCTAGATAGAGGATAATCAGATCAGACGCGGTGTCCCTGCCTCGCACGGGGCTCACGGTGTAAGGGGGAGGGAGAACAGGTATTGAATCTCTATTTTACAGATGAGGAAAATGGGCCCCGGAGAAGTTAAGTGACTTGGCCAAGGTCAAACAGCAGGGAGGTGGCAGAGCTGCGATTCGAATCCGGTTCCCCTCACCTCCAGACCTGGGCACTTTCCACTAGGCTATCCTGCTTCCCAAAGTTACTGGTGGGTAATTTAGAATTTGTGCCCTGTGAGGGCCAGGAACCATACCTAATTCCCACCCTTGCACTCTTCCAGTGAGTATTTCATTTTTTAAAATGGTATTTCTTAAGCACGTACAAAGTGCCTGGCACTATTCTGGCACTATATCAGACTGGACACTTCTGTGCCCCTCATGGGACTAACAGTATTAATTCCCCTTTCACAGATGAGGTAACCGAGGCACAGGAAAGTTAAGTGACTTACCCAAGGTCACACAGCAAGTAAGTGGCAGAGCCGGGATTAGAACTCGGGTCCTTCTAACTCCCAGATCTGTGCTCTATCCAATATGCCAGACTGCTTCCCACTGCTTTGCACCCAATAAGCTTTTCACTCATGAATGCTTCACATTCATTGCTTGGCACTCAGTGAGCACTTAATGACTATTATTACTCCTGGAAGGAATCTGTCACATTGGGGAGCATCAGGGGAGGCTTGCTTGGCAGTAGAGTAGATCTCTAGGGCAGATGGGAATCAGTCCCCAAATATTCTTTTTGACACCTGAAGGGCTATTGGTGCTCAGGAAACAGCCACAATATTATTCATTCATTCATTCAACTGTATTGATTGAGTGCTTACTGTGTGCAGAGCACTATACTAAGCGCTTGGAAAGTACAATTCAGCAACAAATAGAGAAAATCCCTACCCAACAATGGGCTCACAGTCTAGAAGGGGATTATAAAAGCGCTTACTATGTGCCAAGCACTGTTCGAAGCTCTGGGGTAGATACAAGGTAATCAGGTTGATCTATATGGGGCTCACAGTCTTAATCCCCATTTTCCAGATGAGGTAACTGAGGCACAGAGAAGTTGTGTTATCATTATTATTAAGGGGCTTGCCCAAGGTCACAGAGCAGACAATACTAGTATTAATAAAATAACTATTGAATCTGTTATACTGTACTCTCCCAAGTGCTCTGCACACAGTAAATGCTCAATAAATGCCACTAATGATGAATCATAAGATCAGTAAACATCCTGAACCTTAGGGAGACTATTTGATCTGGTAGAAAGAGCATGGGGGTGGGATCAGGAGAATCTGGGCTCTAGTCCCAGTTTTGTCACTAACTGTGACCCTGAGAAAGTCATTTTATTTCTCTGTGCTTGATTTTCCTCATCTGTAAAATGGGAGTAATCATAGCTATTCCTCCCTCAAAGAGATGTTGTGAGGACAGAATTAGATAGTTGATGTCAAGGTGCTTTGAGTGATATAAATTCAAAGCACTATACAATTCTCTCTCTCTTTTCTGAATTACTCCAAGAGACTCATGCACTTTATTGCATCCTAGTCGAGAGGTCCAAGAAATCTTTCCAACCCACAGAATCCACCTGCTTTTTGCCCAGGGTCCCAGTGAGTTCTTTGATGCTGGAAACATCAGAAGCTTGGCAAATAATAATAGTAGAGCCTTGAATTTCTATAATGCTTTCATTTTCCAATTATTAGTCCCTCCGAGTCAGAGACAGATCTATGGGAGAGGTGGCAGGGACCCTCTAGGCTCACACAAGATTGGGGAGGGTGGAGTTGGGGCCTGTTCTTCTGGCCGAGGGAGGCTTTTGGGAATGTCTAGGGAGGAAGGGTGAGCCATGATTGTGCTTCTGAGGAGCTGTGCTGGTCCAAGAATTCACTCAAACATCTGAAAACAAAATGTTTTCTGTGTTCAAAGAATCTTTCACCACTGCTTTCTATTCGGAAAGGGCACAGGAATGGGAAGAGGACATAGGTGAGCTGGGGGGAAGGGACTGTGTGATCTTGGGAAAGTCACTTCACTTCTCTGGGCCACAGTTTCTTCATCTGTAAAATGGGGATAAAATACCCGTTCTCCCTCCTGCTCAGAACTACTCGACTGTGGGTACTCGACAGCAGACAAGTGGCAAAGCCAGGATTAGAATTCTCATCCTCTGACTCCCAAACCCATGCTCTTGTCACTAAACCACACTGCACTTATCAGCTGTGTGACTTTGGGTAAGTCGCTTAATGTCTCTGTGCCTCAGTTACCTCATCTGTAAAATGGGGATTAAAACTGTGAGCCCCACATGGAACAACCTGATTACCTTGTATCTACCCCAGTGCTTAGAACAGTGCTTGGCGCATAGTAAGCGCTTAACAAATACCATCAAAAAAAAGCGGGGGGTGGGGGGAAGGTGGGGAGGAGGGGTAAGCTCCAGAGACAGTGAGGCTGAGTGGAGACAGACAGGAAGGTCTCAGAGGCCTGCCAGGGGACATCTGGGAAAGGAGGCTTGGAGCAGAACTTCCAGAGCTCAGGACCCCCCCAAAGGCCCAGGGAGTCCCAATAAAATAGGGTCTCTGGCAGGGAGCCATGCTTCTCCAGATAAACAAGGTACCAGGACCTGACTGAAGGGCTGTGGGCTCTGATGACCGGGAGGACCCTGGGAGTGGCCAGAGCTTTGGAGAAGTAAAAATACAGATGGTATTTATTACGTGCTTACTATGCGCCAAACACTCTTCTAAAGGCTGGGATAGGTATAAGATGATAAGATTGAACACAGCCCCTGAACCACACAGGGCTCACAGTCAAAAGAGCACCTGTCATCCCCATTTTACAGGTGAGGAAACTGGAGCACAGGGAGGTTAAGTGATCTTTCCAAGGTCACCCAGCAGGCAATTGGCGGAGATGGGAGTGGAATCCAGGTCCTCCTGTCTCTTATCTGAGCATGGGACTCAGGGGACCTGGGCTCTAAGTCACAGGTCTGCCACTGGCCTGCTAGACGACTTCGGGCAAACCACTTAACCTCTCTGTCACTTCTCTTCTCTGGGCCTCAATTTCCTCAACTATAAAATGGAGATTCAATATCTGTTCTTCCCTCCTACATGACTGTGAGCCCTAGTTTGGACAGGGTCTGTATCTCACCTGATGAACTTGTATCTATCTCAGTGCTTAGAACGGTGCTTGAAACACAGTAAGCATTTAACAAATACAATTTTAAAAGAAGGAGAGTTAATCCAGCCCTGCAGACTGGGGGGACTCGCCAAAGAAATGCTTTGTTAGATATTCCCTCTTACTTTGCCGAAAGTACAACTGTATTAAACTTCTCTCCCAGTCAGCCCACAACTGGGCAAAGTGTATGGAAATCTGATTTACCCTTTTGGGTTGCCACGGCAATGTCGGCTGATGGTGTGATGTCATGGAAAGAAAGGAACAGCGTGCTAATTGTGGAAAGGTGCTGTGGAAGCAACCACCTGTTTATGACATCAGAGGGGCAATGAAGAAGGAACCACTCCACTAACTTTGTGCCCAGAGGAAACCAGAGTCCAAATCCGTACTACCCCTTCTTTTCAGCTTCATGTTCTCATCCCAAGCTGAAATGTCAAGTCCCTCAAATGGAAAATTTCCATGCATGTCCCCTGAGATTCCAGATGCTCAGCTTGGCCCTTCTAGTTCAGGTGTGCAATCTGGCCTTTTTCTGGGAGAAAGGATCGAGGGAGACGCTCTCGATTCCAAATGTTCCCCCTTCCTGCCACGGCAGAAAAACAGGGTTTTGATTCTATGGCCAACTCCATCCACATCTCTGGGCAGGAAGCACCAGAAAGAAACATCAGTGAGAACCCCGAGGCTTAATGGCTAGGCTCGAGAGCCCTCCCATCCTGTATCAAAAACACTCCGCTGAGTCCGGTCAAAGAAGCACTCAGCCGTTCCCCACTTGGCCTTTGCTGACCCCTGAGAACTACCAGGTTCTTTGTCAGTCTGGCCCCTGACCCATCATTCACATCATGACAATAATAATAATAATAATAGTGGTATTTGTTAAGCGCTTACTATGTGCCAGGCACCATACTAAGCCTTGCGGTGGAAACAAGCAAATCGGGTTGGACACGGTCCCTGTCCCACATGGGGCTCCCAGTCTCAATCCCCACTTTACAGATGAGGTAACTGAAGCACAGAGAAGTGAAGTGGCTTGCCCAAGGATACACAGAAGGCAAGTGGCGGAGCCGGGATTAGAACCTATGACCTTCTGACTCCCCAGCCTGTGCGCTATCCACTATGTCATGCTACCCTTCCTCTTGGACTCATCAGCTGTTTTGGGACTACATTTGATAAATAAGGTGGCCACTGATGTTCCTTCTGGAAGGACTCCTATGAGTCTCTGTTTCTCCAGTTGGGGGAATCTTGAACCACCCCCTCCATACACCACTTATTCCCAAGCCTCCGCATTCCCCTCCCTGGTCAGTGTGAAGTCTGGAGCAGCATCTGAGCGGCAGGAATTGATGGCAGAGGGAGGCTCAGCTTAAAGTAAGAAGAAGGAGGCTTAAAAACACGGACCAAAATGCTCCCAGTTCCTAATTGGGTTCTGGCCAGAGGACGGCACAGCCGAAAACTGGACAGCCCCTTATAGATCCGAACACAGAGCCACTCTACTTAGTGTGGCTAAATTTGAGGAACCCAGCCGAGGCTGAGCCTGTTGGACATTTCAAATATGGTGTTAGGGGCTTGCCCAATACTTCATTTCTTTTTACCAGTTCACAATTTGACCAATGCTCCCTTCTTATCCCCACCCAACACTGGGAATGGTCTGACAGACCAGGAGCAAGAAGAAAACTAGGTCTGCCATCCCTTCCGAATCCTGCAAAGGCCTGTCAAGGGCGGGGCCGGGGGGAGAGGAGTGAGGAGAGTGTGGGTCACCACATTTGGGCCCAAATCCAGGTTATTTGTCAGTTTCCTGACTCGGACCATGTGCAAATCGCTCCCTTCTCTCTCCTCTCTGCAAGCCTCACTTCTCCCTGCTGTGTGCTCCAAGGCAGGATAGAAAATGCTTCACTGATTTTCAAGATGAAAGCCTAAAAATTGAACCGGCAGAGACTTCAGAAGCTTAGCCAACAGGAACGGAAACCAGACAAGAATCATAATAGGAATAATGGTATTCATTAAGCACTGCAGTAGATACAAGATAATCAGATCGGACTCATTCCCTATCCCACACAGGGTTCACCATCTAAGAGGGAAGGAGAGCAGGTGTTTTATCCCCATTTTACAGATGGGGAAACTGAGGCACAGAGAAGCTCCGTGTTTTGCCCAAGGTCACACAGCAGGTATGCTGCGGAGCTGAAACTGGAATCAGGTCTCCTGACTCACAATTTCTGTGCTCTTGCCACAAGGCTATGCTGCCTCTCATGATGTTTTGTTTTGTTGTCTGTCACCCCCTTCTAGACTGTGAGCCCATCATTGGGTAGGGATTGTCTCTATTTGTTGCTGAATTGTACTTTCCAAGCGCTTAGTACAGTGCTCTGCACACAGTAAGCGCTCAATATATACAATTGAATAAATGATGTTGATGGTGGCGAGGTATGGGGTTGGTGGTGCTGGAATTTGCTAGCAGGACTATTCTCTCTCCACCGAAACTTTCCCAAAGGTCCAGGAATTAAAAATTGAGGTATTTGTTAAGCATTTACTATGTGCAAAGCGCTGTACTAAGTATTGGAATCGATACAAAATAAGCAGTTCGGTCACTGTTCCTGTCCCACATGGGACTCACAGTCTCAGGCGGAGGGAGAGAAGGTAATAATAATAATAATAATGTTGGTATTTGTTAAGCACTTACTATGTGCCGAGCACTGTTCTAAGTGCTGGGGTAGACACAGGGGAATCAGGTTGTCCCACGTGGGGCTCACAATCTTAATCCCCATTTTACAGATGAGGTAACTGAGGAACCGAGAAGTTAAGTGACTTGTCCAAAGTCACACAGCTGACATGTGGCCGAGCAGGGATTCGAACCCATGACCTCTGACTCCAAAGCCCGTGCTCTTTCCACTGAGCCACGCTGCTTCTATTTGGTATTTTATCCCCATTTTAATGACAAGGTAATTGAGACAAAGAGAAGTTAAATGACTTGCCCAGGGTCACACAGTGAGCAAGTGATGGAGCTGGGATTCTCCGGAAGCCACTCACTCACATGTCCCACCCTGCAGACACTTCCCAGCCAGGATCCTTCTTGTCCAATATCTATTTTCAGGCCTGAATATCAAAATGGGAATAATAATAATGGCATTTATTAAGTACCTATGTGCCAGGCACCGTACTAAACACTGGGTTGGACACAGTCCCTGTCGCACACAATGCTCACAGTCTTAATTCCCACTTCTATAGAAACGTTCTGGGCATGTCACCCCCTTCCTCAAAAATCTCCAGTGGTTGCCTATCAACCTTCGCATGAAGCAAAAACTCCTCACTATTGGCTTCAAAGCTCTCCATCACCTTGCCCCCTCCTACCTCACCTCCCTTCTCTCCTTCTACAGCCCAGCCCACACACTCCACTCCACTGCCGCCAACCTCCTCACTGTGCCTCATTCTCGCCTGTCCCACCGTCGACCCCTGGCCCATGTCCTACCTCTGGCCTGGAATGCCCACCCTCCTCACACCTGCCAAACTAGCTCACTTCCCTCCTTCAAAGCCCTATTGAAAACTCACCTCCTCCAGGAGGCCTTCACAGACTGAGCCCCCCTTTTCCTCTGCTCCTCCTCTCCCCATCACCCCAACTCCCTCCCTCTGCTCTATCCCCCTCCTGGCCCCATAGCACTTGTGTATATTTGTGCATATTTATTATTCTATTTATTTTATTAGTGTCTATATAATTTTATATATTTATTTTGATGCTATTGATGCCTACTTGTTTTGTTGTCTGTCTTCCCCCTTCTAGACTGTGAGCCCATGGTTGGGTAGGGATTGTCTCTATCTGTGGTCAAATTCTACTTTCCAAGTGCTTAGTACAGTGCTCTGCAAACAGTAAGTGCTCAATAAATACGATTGAATGAATTTTACAGATGAGGTAACTGAGGCACAGAGAAGGGAAGTAACAGCAGAACTGGGGGAGCCCAAACCAGTGAGTAGAAAGCTGATCTCTGCTCACCTATCTATTTTATCTCTCCTTCCACCCTGCCAGCAGCCAGTTGCAGGGAGCTTAGGTGTCTGCAGTCTCATGGCTGGTCTTGATTCCGGTTTAGGTCAGGATCGGTCCAGCCTATTAGGTTGGGTCCCTTGAACAGCAACTCTTATACAATCCAGCCTGGCACCAGAAGGTCCTATTTTCACCCTGCCCATCTCCATAAAAGCAGGGTGAAGTTCAGATCCCTGTTTGATGGGCTCAGGGAGAGAAGAGAAAGCTCATGTCTGGAGGAGACTCGGACAGAAGTGCTGCATTCATCTCTCCTCCCATCCTTACTCCATTTCTGTATTCCTCCCTGGCCAGCTGGGGAAGCAAATATCCTTCAAAGACACACACAGGTAGGGAAAATGGACCCCAGGAAAGGACTAATAATAATAATTATGGTATTTGTTAAGCACTTACTATGTGCAAGGCACTGTAATAATAATAATGTTGGTATTTGTTAAGCGCTTACTACGTGCAGAGCACTATTCTAAGCGCTGGGGGAGATACAGGGTCATCAGGTTGTCCCACCTGAGGATCACAATCTTAATCCCCATTTTACAGATGAGGTAACTGAGTCACAGAGAAGTTAAGTCACTTGCCCAAGGTCACACAGCTGACAAGCGTTGGAGCCGGGATTCGAACCCATGAGCTATGACTCCCAAGCCCAGGCTCTTTCCACTGAGCCATGCTGCTTCTCTACTAAGCGCTGGTGTGGATACAAGCAAATTGAGTTGGAAACAGTTCCTGTCCTACGTGGGGCTCACAGTCTCAATCCCCATTTTACAGATGAAGGAACTGACACAGAAGTGGAGCGACTTGCCCAAGGTCACACAGCAAACAAGTGGCGGAGCCGGGATTAGAACCCATGACCTTCTGACTCCCAGGCCCATGCTCTATCCACTATGCCATGCTGCTTATCTAGAGTGGCTGGAAGCATGCAGTGAGGCGGAGCCAGGAATTGCACAATGAAATCCAGAATACCAGCCCAGCACTCTCATTGGGGAAGCGGCGTATCCTAGTGGAAAGAGCCCTGGCCTGAGAGTCAGAGGACCTGGGGCCTAACCCTGGTTCTGCCACTTGCCAGCTATGGAACCTTAGGTAAGTCACTTAACCTCTCTGGGCCTCAGTTTTCTCATCTATGTATAAAAAATGGGAATTCCATACCTAGTTTTGGACATTCATTCAATCGCATTTATTGAGCACTTACTGTGTGCAGAGCACATGTTAAGTTTGAGGTGTCTGTGGGACATCCAAGTAGAGATGTCCTGAAGGCAGGAGGAAATATGAGACTGCAAAAGAAGGAGAGAGATCAGGGCTGGAGATGTAGATTTGGGAATCATCACCATAGAGATGGAAGTTGAAGCCTTGAGAGATGATGAGTTTTCCAAGGGAGTGGGTGTAGATAGAGAAAAGAAGGGGACCCAGAACTGAGCCTCAAGGGACTCCTGTGAAAGAGAATGAGAATGAGCAACCAGAGAGATAGGAGGAGAACCAGGAGAGGACAGTATCAGTGAAACCAAGGTTAGATAATGTTTCCAGGAGAAAGGGGTGGTCAACAGTGTCGAAGGCAGCTGAAAGGTCAAGGAGGATTAGGATGGAGTAGAGGCTGTTGGATTTGGCAAGAAGGAGATCATCTTTAATACCTTTGAGAGGGCGGTTTCTGTGGAGTGAAGGGGGTGGAAGCCAAATTGAAGGGGGTCAAGGAGAGTATTGGAGGAGAGGAACTGGAGACAGCGGGTGTAGACAACTTGCTCAAGGAGTTTGGAGAGACGGGGTTGGAGGGAAATAGGGCAATAACTGGAGGGAACTGTGGGGTCAAGGGAGGGTGTTTTTTTTTTAGGATGGTGGAGACATAAGCGTGTTTGAAAGCTGTGGGGAGAGTGAACAGTTGAAGATGGGGGTCAGGGAGGGAAGAAGGAGGGGGCAAGAATTTTGATAAGGTGTGAAGAGATGTTCCCATCCAAACCCTGTCCTTCCCATGCCTTTCCTATCACTACACAACACCACCATCCTCCCTGTCTCACAAGCCCATAACCTTGGCTTTATCCTCAACTCATCTCTCTCATTTAACCCACATATTTAATCTGTCAACAGATCCTGTCAATTCGACCTTCACAGCATCCCTAAAATCCATCCTTCCCTCTCCATCCAAACTGCTACCACATTAATCCAAGCACTTATTCTACCCCACCTTGATTATTACATCCTTGCTGACCTCCCTACCTCCTATCTTCCCCCATTTCAGTCCATACTTCACTCTGCTGCCTGGATTATTTTTCTACAAAACTATTCAATCCATGTTACCCCACTCTCCAAGAATCTCCAGCGTGGTTGCCCATCCATCTCCACATCAAACAAAAATTCCTTACAGTTGGCTTTAAAGCACTCGACCACCTTGCCTCCTCCTACCTTACCTCCCTGATTTCCTCTTATAACTCATTCCACACACTTCACTCCTCTAAAGCCAACCAGCTCACCGTACCTCGATCTTGTCTATCTCACCACCGACCCCTTGCCCATATCCTCCCTTTGGCCTGGCTGTAACTCCCTTCCTTCAAACCCACAAGTCTAGCACTCTCGTTAACTTCAAAAACTTAGTAAAATCACATTTCCAAAAAGCCTGCCCTGACTAAGCCCTCACTTCCCCTATTTTCCTTCCCTTCTGCATCAACTATGCATTTGGGTCTGCACCCCTTAAGCACTTTGATACTTTGTTACTCACACCACCTCCCCAGCCCTGTTTTTAAGGTTTTGTTAAGCTCTCACTTTGTGGATATCCTTATATCCACAACGAAATGTAATTTTATTTTAATGTTGGTCTCCCCCTATAATCTGAAAGATCCTTGTGGGCAGGGATTACCAAGTCTGTTGTATTGTACTCTTCCAATTGTACTTGATTGATTCGGTCAATTGTATTTATTGAACGCTTACTTTGTGCAGAGCACTGTACTAAGCACTTGGGAGAGTACAATGCAACAATAGACACATTTGCTGCCCACAACAAGCTTGTGGTCTACAGAAGACCATGGAGATGATAAGCAGGGTGGCCAGTCACCCAGTTTTATACCAAACAGTCTGGTTTTCAGCCCAACCATCTCTTTTCTGGTAGCGATATGGAACTGGCTGTCAATCCTCCCTCTGACGCAGATCTGTCATGAAGTTCTGCAGCTTAGATGCTGTGCCAGACTTCACGCTGAACTGGCGGGGGGGGTGCGGGGGGGGTGGGGGGGGAGGCAAAGGCTCTGGAGCGGGTCAGATTCAGGGGTTGCACATAATTCAATCAATTAAGCATTCAATCCATCAATCAATGGTATTTGCTGAGTGCTTACTATGTGCAGAGCACTGTACTAAACCCTTGGGAGAGTACAATACAACAGAATTAGCGGACACATTCCCTGCCCACAATGAGCTTAGGGTCTAGAGTGGAAGACAGACATTAATATAGATACATAAATAAGTAATTCCAGAAGAGGGGCTGTTACAAGCGTGAAACTAGAAAAGATTATTCGTCGGTCTCCACAAAATGGAGTCCGTAACAACCTCATGTGTTGCTGCACATCTGGTATAAGGCCATGGAACATTGCATGCATCTCCTTGTCTAGGCTTCAGGAAAGTCCTAAGTAGCCACCCTAATGGTAAGAGGCCTAGGTAAGATGGGTGGGGGTGGGGTTAGGAAAAGCTGTTTAGGGTCCTCTATAATGATCTGCATATAAAAGGGCCATAGGAAGGTCACAAAGACAAAGCCCGTTGCCGTGGAAATAAATGAACAACGGGCTTCTTGTTGCTAGCACTGGGAAATGGCTCTGACTGAGGTAATAGGGATCACCACTGCCTCTTCCCCTTGTCTTACTGAAAAGAGAAGTGAGCAACCATGATTGTTCTCTCTCCTGGAAGGGGCCATGATACCCTCTGTTTATTTGAAAAGATTCTAGGCCCCAGCTCGGCCCCATCCATATTTCATGAATGACTGGCTGTCATGGCAACAACAGAAGTGCTCAGGAGGCCTGAAGGTGAGGGGCAGGCTTGCTAGGAAAATGGGGTGGCCAGGGTCCTTACATGACAGTTTCAGACGCTGGGCAATGCCCCATAAAAAGAACCCTCTCCGTTGCCCACTCAATTCACTCTCCTTCACTAGTTTTGCCTACACTCAACATTCCAACCGAGCCCTCTAGGAAACCACCTGCCCAGCACATGCACTTTTAGCCTGACAGAAGTGGTGTGTGATCTCTGCAAGTCTGGCTGAGCATCGGGGAGCTGATCTGGGTAATGGAGAATTGTAAGCCTCAAAGGAGATTCTATAAACCTGGTCTTCCTGTGTGCTCAATATGGCCAGGATTGTGGATTTTTCAGCCACAAGTGCACTCCTAGGTAAACTTCCCCATCAGGGATATCTTCTTTGAATACAAAGGACAACTATACACACACAGACACACACACTCATACCACAAGTTGACCAAACAGCTAAAGACCAAGAGTAGGAAAATTCTTTTTCCAGTTGTACTGATGGAGCTCTCACCCATCACTCTTTACCCCCAAGACACAGGATGACCATTCAACCAGTTTTATATTAGACCACCTGGTTTTCGGTCCATCTGTCCCCAGTCTAGTGCCGATAGGGCACTAGACATCTTTATGCACAATATTTGTACTTGAAATGCCCAGCCTCTAAGAGCCACTCTTAATCATCGTGTCATCATCACTGGTTACCATAAGGCTCTTGCTTCCTCAGGAGAGCATGGGGGGAGGAGGAGTACAGTGCGGAAGAGCTGCCTCTTTCCCTTGCTAAAGTCAGTTTCCAGGGAGGTCCTCGATGGGGAGCCTAGTGAAAAGAGGTTGGGACAGGGAGCTCTGCCACTGGATCGCTACATGACCTCAGGCAAGTCACTTCAGTTTCTTCATCTATAAAATGGGAATAAGCTAGATTGAGAGCCCAGTGTGGGACTCACAAAACTGTGTTGGATCTTATAACCTTGAATCTATCTCAGTGCTTAACACTTAATAAATGCCATAGTAATGGTGATGATGATAATGAAACAATAAAGAGAGCAGATATATGAGGAAATAAGTTGATGGAGAGCTATTGTTTAATTGGACAAGAATGGGGGAGCAGCTGGAAACATTTGAGGAGGAGAGTGGACTGTAATCAGCATTTTAAGACAAAATAATAATAATAATAATGGTACTTGTTAAGCGCTTACTCTGTGTCAAGTACTGTTCTAAGCACTGGGGTAGATACAAGGTAATCAGTTTGTCCCACGTGGGGCTCACAATCTTAATCCCCATTTTACAGATGAGGTAACTGAGACACAGAGAAGTTAACGTGGCTCACTGGAAAGAGCACGGGCTTTGGAGTCAGAGGTCATGGGTTCGAACCCCGGCTCTGCCACTTGCCAGCTGTGTGACTTTGGGCAAGTCACTTAACTTCTCGGTGCCTCAGTTCCCTCATCTGTAAAATGGGGATTAAGACTGTGAGCCCCACGTGGGACAACCTGATTCCCCTGTGTCTACCCCAGCGCTTAGAACAGTGCTCGGCACATAGTAAGCGCTTAACAAATACCAACATTATTATTATTATTATTAACTGACTTGCCCAAGGTCACACGGCAGCGTGGCTCAGTGGAAAGAGCATGGGCTTTGGAGTCAGGGCTCATGAGTTCGAATCCCAGCTCTACCACTTGGTGGCTGTGTGACTGTGGGCAAGTCACTTAACTTCTCTGTGCCTCAGTTCCCTCATCTGTAAAATGGGGATTAAGACTGTGAGCCCCACGTGGGACAACCTGATTCCCCTATGTCTACCCCAGCGCTTAGAACAGTGCTCGGCACATAGTAAGCGCTTAACAAATACCAACATTATTTATTATTATTAGATAAGCAGGATTAGAACTCATGTCCTCTGACTCCCAAGCCCATGCTCTTTCCATTAAGCCACAATGCTTCTAGGAGAGAATGAATAGAGAAGAGGCTGAAGGAAGGGAGACCAGAAAGGACACTGGATTGTAATCGAGCCAGGAGGTGATAAAGGCTTGTACCTGGATGATAGTAGTAAGGTTGGAGGAAAAATTTTAAAGAGGAAGAACTGGCAAGACATAGAGTCAGATCGAACAAGGGAGACAGATTAAAGAGCAGCATCAACAATAGCACCAAGGTTGTGAGTTTGTGGGGGCAGGGATGATGATGATGGTGGTGATAGTGACCTATAATGGGAAAGTTATCAAGCGAAAAGCATTTAGGAAGGAAGAGTTCAGTTTTTGTCATATTAAGTTTAAGGGTCCAGCGAGATCATCCCAGTGGAGAAGTCCCCAAAACAGGAGGAAATATGATTTTATGGAGCATGTAAGAGGCTAGAACTGAAGAGAGGGTTTGGGAGTATCTACATAGAGGTGGTAGTTGAAGCCGTGTAAGCTGATGAGGAGCTCATCAGCTCCTCTGGAGAGTGACTATAAAGTGAAGAGTTGAGGACCCAGAATTGAGCCTCAAGGGACACCCACAGTTAAAGAGTGAAGAGAGGAAGATGGACCAGTAAAAGAAACTACAATAATCAGAAAGGAGGAGAACAAAAGAGGATACTGTTTTGGTAAACCCAAGGCTAGGGAGAATATCTAGGAGAGTTATTTATCCTTGTTGAAAGTGGCAACAGGAGATTAGAGCAGAAAATTCCCATTCGATTTTTTTTTTTTTTTTGGTATTTGTTCAGTGTTTACTATGTTTCAAGCACTTGTTCTAAGGGTAGATACAAGTGAATCAGTTCAGACACAGTCCCTGACCCAGATGGGGCTCACAGTCTAAGAAGGAGAAAGGACAGGTTTTGAATCCCCATTTTACAGTTGAGGAAACTGAGGCCCAGAGAAGTGACTTGCCCAACATCACACAGCAGGCAAGTGGTAGAGCTGGGATTAGAACCCAGGCCGTTTGACTCCCAGGCCCATGCTCTTTCCACTAGGTCACGCTGGTGGTGAAAAGCCTGAACAGTGGGCTGCGAGAATTTATGACATTTTACTGCTCTATGTGACTGGAAAGTTATGTTTGTCAGAGTCCTTCAGAACCCACTCTGGGGGAACATGGCTAGTTTTGCTGCCTGGGAATCACAGCTTGATGGCACATGAATTTATTTATAACCATCCTCAGAAATAATAATAATAATAACAAAAATAATAATAATAATAGTCACCCTCCTCATTTATGCACGTGGATCTGTATCCCTTAAACACTTTGATACTCATCCTACTCCCAGCCCCACAACACTTACATTCATATCCTTGAACTCTGACTGGCCTCTTCACTCTCAAGGACCCAAGGACCTGCACACAATTCAACCATCTCCTTAGGGTATCACCGGATTAAGCAGTTATTGCTGTCGATTACCTCACTTACAACACTTAAACTTCACTGACCCCACCATGAACCCTCAATCCCAGCCCTCCAGTCAGCTCATCCCAGCCCTCCCTTCCACCACTCCTTCCACTCCCCATCCTTCATCCAACCTCTCCCCACTCCTTGGGCAGAACCCCACTCCATCGTAGGAAAGCTTCTCTTCATTCCTGACCTGTTCCTGACCCAATCACTAAGACAACAAGGTCTTATCTGATGCTCACTCCAGAGGGGCCTGATCTTCACCCACTCCCCCAGATTCACTGGGAAAGGAGGAGGTGTTGGCTTTCTTCTTGCAGGTAGCTTTCACACCATTTCACCTCCCCCATCCCTTTGTTTCCCTTTCTTCATCTACCTCTATCAGCCACTCCAGATTCTAGTCATGGTCATCTACCGCTCCTCCAGTTCCCACCTCCAAATTTTTTAAGCATTTTGATATCTCTCTCATATTCCTCCTCTCTTTCTCCATCTTTACATTGATCTTTGGGGACTTCAATATCCACATAGGTGTTCCTGACGACCCTTCCGCTGCCCACTTTCTATGACCCCTCAGCTCCACTGACCTCCCAGCACATCTGTGCTGGTCCCCCACAGAGACCTCTGTTCTTTTGATTCCATCCAATTTTCTCAAGTCATCATGTCCCATTTAGTCTCTATACCCAAACTACTTTCCCTTGATGACCGAATTGACACTCTCAACATCACCCTCTCTTACTGAACTCAACTCGTTTGCTCTCCTATCCCTATCCCTTCGTAGATCTTGTACCACTAATGCACAGCCTTGGATCACCTCCAGTCTGTCTCCTTTGCTCCTGTGCTTGAGCTGCAGAGTGCTGCTGGTGGAAATCTAGATATCAGGCCAACTTCATCCACTTCAAGTTTATCTTTACGTGCTTTAATTCTGCCCTTCCCTCTGCACTGCAAAGTAATTTCTCAATCCTTTTTGGCACCCTTGCCCATCACCCTCTCCAGTTGTTCCAGATGTTTAACTCCCTCTTTAAACCCCCGTGCTCCCGTCTCCCCCCTCCCTTGCTCCTAATGACCTGACCACATACTTTGAGAAAATTGGCACTATCAGATGTGATCTCCCTAAAATCTCTCCTGCTCCTCCTTAGTCCCTCCCCCTTCTGACACCCTCTTCAACTCCCCCATCTTTCCCAGAAGTATCTCTGGGAAAGTATCTTGAGAAGCAGCATGGCATAGTATGGGCCTGGGAGACAGAAGGTCATGGGTTCTAATCCTGGTTCCACCACTTTCCTTTTGTGTGACCTAGGGCAAGTCACTTTAGTTCTCTGTGCCTCAGTTACCTCATCTGTAAAATGGGTAATGAGAATGTGAGCCCCACATATTTGCTTGTATCCATTCCAGCTCTTAGTACCATGCCTGACACATAGTAAGCTCTTAACAAAGCCATTATTATTATCATCTCTACAGGAGATCTCCTGCCTTCTCTCAAAATCCACCCCATCCACCTGCGCATCCAAGCGTCCAACTGAAACCCTATCCTTCCCCTGACTTTCTCATCACTGTAGACAGCACCACCATCCTTCCTGACTCACAAGCCCATAACCTCGGTTTTAAACTTGGCTCCTCTCTCTCATTCAACCCACATATTCAATCCATCACTAAATCCCGTAGGTTCGGCCTTTGCAACATCACTAAAATCCACCCTTTCTTCTCCAAATAGCTACCACATTAATTCAATCACTTATCCTCTCCTCCCTTGATTACTGTATCAGCCTCCTTGCTGACCTCCCAACCTCCTGTCTCTCCCCACTCCAGTTCATATTTCACTCTGCTGCACCCCCTCTCCGGGTAACTTGTGAGCTCACAGATCAGAGGGTTGGAAATGGATTCACAGACTTGAGGGTTATAGGTGATGGAAGCAGGTTTATTAAGATGACAGCACAAAGAAGCCATGTCATCCCCCTCCCAGCCCAACAGCACTTATAAACATATACTTATATTAATGTCTGTCTCCCGCTTCTAGACTGTAAGCTCATTGTGGACAGTGATTGTGTCTGTTTATTGCTATGCTGTACTCTCCCAAACAGTACAGTGCTCCACACAGTAAGGGCTCAGTAAATATGACTGACTGACTGACTCTGCCACTTTCCCCATCTGGACTAAGCACTAGGGTGGACACTATACAATCAAGCCAGATACAGCCCCTGTCCCACATAGGGCTCACAGTCTAAGGGGGAGAGAAAGCAGGTATTTCATCTCCATTTTACAGATGAAGAAACTGAGCCACAGCAAAGTCCTGTCTTCTCCAAGGAGGCACAGGAAATTGCATATCCCAAATTAGAACCCAGGTCTTCTGACTCCCAGTTCTGTGCTCTTTCCACTAGGCCACATTGTTTCATTTTGGGATATATGTTTATTCAATTATGCAGTCAATCTTGACCAATCTACTCATTACTGTTCTTTTTTAGATCTGACTCCATTAGAGTGTAAGCTCCTTGTTGGCAGGGAACCTGTCACTTCTGTCTTATATACTTCCCAAGCACTTAATACAGTAGATTGCAGCAAGAAGGCTCTCAACAAATGCTAAAATTGCTACTAGTAATAAAGCTATTTGAAAAGTTTAGACAGAAGGGGGTGGGGGGAGATGAGGAGAGGGCTGGAAAAATATGAGGGGTCACAAGATTTCGGAGTTTTTTTCAATATAGGGAAAACTTTGGTATGTTTGAAAATAGAAGGGAAGGGAGCCAGAAGAGAATGTGAAATTAAAGGCAGAATAGAGTAAAATAATAATTGTGGTATTTGTCAGAGGACCTGGGTTCTAATCCTAGCTCTGCCACTTTCCTCTGTGTCCTTGGGCAGATCACTTAACTTCTTCGTGCCCCAGTTCCCTCTGCTGCATATTGGGGATTCAATACCTGTTCTCCCTCCTATTTAGCCTGTGAGCCCTTTGTGGGACCTGACTGTCTTGTATCTTACCCCAGCATCAAGTGCTGAGCTTGGCACATAGTAAATGCTTAACAAATACCATTATCATTATTATTTGCTTACAGTGTGCCAAGCACTGTACTGAGCTCTGGGGTAGATACAAGATAATCAGGTTACAGGGGCTGGGGCTCACAGTCTAAGTAGGAGGAAGAACAGGTATTGAATCCCCATTGTGCAGATAAGGGAATGGAGGCACAGAAAAGTAAAGTGATTTGTCCAAGGTCACGCAACGTTCATGTGGCAGAGCCAGGATTAGAACCCAAATCCTCCGACTTCCAGGCCCGGGTTCTTTCCACTAGGCCACACTTCTGGGGACGGAGAGTATGAGCAAGGATTTTTAAGAGGTGAGAGAGGATGGACTCCAAAGCACAGTTAGAAGAGGTAGATTTTAAAGCTGTTGAGTGACTGCAGGGAAAGTGGAGTGGAGAAGAACATTGAGGAGAAGAAGGGGAACCAGGGGGATCTCACATCTAATAATCTCTTGTGGATAAAAAATACTTTACAAGGAGGTTGTAGAATCCAACCCTTCCTCACCATCCAAACTGCAACCATGCTGGTCCAAGCACTTATTCTAGCCTGCCTTTACTGCATCAGCTTCCTCACTTTCCTCCCTGCCTCTTCCCACTCCATTCCAAACTTCACTCTGATACCTAGACCATTTTTCTAAAAAAAAAGTTCAGTGCATATCTCTCCACTCCTCAAAAACCTCCAGTGATTGCTCACCCATCTCTGCATCAGACATAAATTTCTCACTATCAGCCTTAGAGAAGCAGCGTGACCTAGTGAAAAAAGCACAGGTCTGGGAGTCAGAGGACCTGGGTTCTATTCCCACATCTTCCACTTGTCTGTTATGTGTCCTTGGACAAGTCACTTAACTTCTCTGTGTCTATTGCCTCATCTGTGAAGGGGATTAAGGCTGTGAGCTCCATGTGGGACAGGGACTGTGTCCAACTTGATTATCTTGTATCTACCCCAGCACTAGTGTTTGGCACATAGTAAGTGCTTAATGAATACCACAATTATTATTATTATTATCTGTAAAACAAGGATTAAAGCTGAAAGCCCCATGAGGGATATGGCTTATCTTGTATCTACCCTAGCGCTTAGCAGAGTGCCTGGAACATCATAAGTTCTTAACAAATACCATAAATTTTTTTTTAAATCAGCCTTAAGACATTCAATCAAGCTCTCTTTCACCCACCTATCCTCATTTCTCTCTTACTACAACCCATTCTGCACACTTGGCTCCCCTAACCCCAACTTACTTACTGTGTCTCACTCTTGTCTCTCTCACCATAGACCCTTTGCCCACGTCCTCCCTCTGGCCTGGAATTCCTTCCCTATTCGTATTCAGGAGACCATCAGGCTTGTCACCCATTATGCACAGCTCCAGAGTTCCAACCTCAGGCTCTTCTCCAGTGGCCCCCGGCTCAAGCCCAGACCCTATTCCTTATTGCAAGGACCTCAGTTCATGCTTGCATGGTGAGGACCCCAGCTCATTTCCACTCCTGGGTCTGTTTCCTCCACTTCTGCCCTCATTCCTGGAGTCGAGTGATCTTGGCAGAAACCCAAAATCCATGCCAACCTCTGCTATTATACATTTACCCTTTCACTAACAAAACAATGCTCTCATTCTTCCCTCAGACTATAGTAAGCCCTGACTATTCTTGATTATTAACTTCCTTCTAAATAGTAGCGGTGGTATGCATTGAGCTTTTAATGAATGCACTGCACTGCCCTAAGCACTTGTGAAGTACCACAGAAGCAGAAGAAGGAGGGAGAATAGAGCCAGAGGATAAGAGGTTAGTCAGGAAAGGTCTCCTGGAAGAGATGTGATTTTAGGAAGCCTTTAAAAATGGGGAGAGTGGCGGGCTTCGGATATAAAGGGGGAGGGGTTCCAGGCCAGAAGGAGGATGTGGGCAAGGGGTTGGTGGCGAGACATACGTGATCAAGGTACAGAGAGTAGGTTGGTGTTAGAGGAGACAAATGTGTGGGCTGGGTTGTAGTAGGAGAACAGGGAGGTAAAGTAGTGTGGAGATAGCTGATTGAGTGCTTCTTGAAAAGTGGGGAAACAGGGACTGAATTTTTTTAGAAAAATGATCTGGGCAACGGAATAAAGTATGGACTGGAGTGTGAGAGACATGAGGCAGAGAGGTCAGCAAGGAGGTTGATGCAGTAATCAAGGTGGGTTAGGATAATAATAATAATAATAATAATTGTGGTATTTGTTAAGCATTTACTTTGTGTCAGCCACTGTACTAAGTGCTGGGGTAGATACAAAATAATCGGGTTGGACACAATCCCTGTCCCACATGGGGCTCAAAGTCTTAATCCCCATTTTATAGATGAGGAAACAGACACAGAGAACTGAAGTGACTTGTCCAAGGTCACACAGCAGACAAGTGACAGAGTCAGGATTAGAACCCAGATCCTCTGACTCCCAGGCCCATACTCTATCCACTAGTCCATGCTGCTAAGTACTTGGATCAGCATGGCAGCAGTTTGGATGGAGACAAAGGGGTGGATTCTCTTCATTCTTCTTCCATTCCCTCCTCTTTTCCGCCCTTCCCTCTCTATTTCCCTTCTACTTTTTCTTCCCAGACCCCCATGCACCCTCTTCCTCCAATACTCCATCCCAAGTTCAACCCCACACTCAAAGTGAAAAGTTATGCCCCTCAAGTCAAGGTTGTCTACTAGAAAGATAAGGGGCTGGGTGTCAGAAGGGCCTGGGTTTTAATCTCAGCTCTGCCACTGATTCATTCATTCAGTCGTATTTATTGAGCACTTACTGTGTGCAGAGCACTGTACTAAGCGCTCAAAAGTGCAATTCAGCAATAAACAGACACATTCCCTTCCCACAGTGAGTTTACAGTCTAGAGGGGGGATAGACATCAATACAAATAAATTACAGATGTGTACATAAGTGATATGGGGCTGGGAGGGGGGAAGAACAAAGGGAGCAAGTCAGGACAACACAGAAGGGAGAGGCAGAAGAGGAAGGTGGGGTGGTGGGGGGGGGGCGGGGGGGGTCCTAGTCTGGGAAGGCCTGTTGGAGGAGATGGGCCTTCAATAAGGCTTTGAAGAGGGGGATAGTTTGTTGGATTTGAGAAGGAAGGGCATTCCAGGCCAGAGGCAGGATGGTGGATTAGAAGTTGGCAGAGGTGAGACAGGCAAGACTGAAGCACAGTGAGAAGGTTGGCACTAGAGGAGCAAAGTGTGCGGGCTGAGTTATGGAAGGAGAGTAGTGAGGTGAGGTAGGAGGGGGCAAGGTGGTGGATTGCTTTAAAGCCAGTGGTGAGGAGTTTTTGATGTAGAGGTGGGTGGGCAACCACTGGAGTTTTTTGAGGAGCTGTGTGACCTTGAGAAAGTTACTTCACTTCTCTGTGCCTCAGTTACCTCATCTGTAAAATGGGGATTAAGACTGTGAGTCCCAGGTGGGACATAGACTGTGTCCAACCTAATTAGCTCGTACCTACCCTAGCATTTATCACCATGCTCGGCACATAGTAAATGCCTAACAAATACCATTAAAAAAAATTCCTCTTGCTCAGTCTTCCGAGATTCCCAGGATCTAGACTCAGGGAGGGAAAGAATTTCTCTGATGTTTCAAGCATGGTGTTGTATGCTGTGGTATGAGGAAAGGGGAGTGGTGGGGGTGGGAGTGCAGCATTTAAATCCGAGAAGCAGAAATAGAGAAGCAGCATGGCTTAATGGAAAGAGCACAGGCTTGGGAGTCGGAGGACGTGAGTTCCAATCCCTGCTCCGCCACTTGTCTGCTGTGTGACCCTGGGCAAGCCACTTCACTTCTCTTTACCACAGTTACCTCGTCTGTAAAATGGGGATTAAAACTGTGAGCCCCACGTGGGACAACCTGATTACCCTGTATCTACCTCAGCGTTTAGAATAGTGCTTGGCAAATATTTAAGCACTTAGCAAATACCATAAGTATTATTATTATCCAATAAGATTGTAATGCTCGCTCCTCAAGGAGATAGGAAGGGGGTTGGAGAGGAGCAACAACCCGGGTTTGTGTGCTGCCTGGCCAGTGGCCTGAGTCTCTTCCTTCCCCTCCCCCTTCCCCTTATTTTGCTTTCTCCCTTCACTGAGCAAATCTCTAATCTCTTCAACAGCCTAGCCTCTCTCCTCCCTCCCCCTTTCTTTTCATTGCTCCAAAAAGAAGAGGGAGAGAGAAAAAAAACAACTGAGCTACGCTAGATCAAATTCCAGACCTCGGTCGGTGGGGCGGGGCCAGAGAAGGAGTTGGTTTTGCACCATCCCATCCACTCTGTCCCTCTCCTTCTCTCCTTTGAAGCCCACAGCATCCATCTCGAATAATGAGAATAATGATGTTTGTTCAATCATTCAATTGTGTTTATTGATCGCTTACTGTGTGCAGAGCACTGTACTGAGTGCTTGGAAAGTACAATTCAGCAATAAAGACAATCCCTGCCCACAGTGGGCACTTACTATGTGCCAGGCACTGTGCCATCCCCCTTACCTCTTAAAAACACTTGCTCCCACCCTTCAATCTATCAATCCCTCTCCAATCAATCCATCAATCAATTGTACTCATCTGAGCACTTACTCTGCATTAGCCACTGTTCCTAGCACTTGGGAAAGAACAATAGAGTAGGTAGAAACAATCCTGGCCCTCAAAAGAGCTTGCAATCTAGAGGGCAATATAGACACTAAAATCAATTATATGTAGGAAGAATGATAATAATAGTATTAATTGTGATATTTGTTAAAGCTCTTATTATGTGTCCAGCACCTCTTTAAGCACTGGGGTAGATATAAGGTAATCCTATCAGATACAATCCCTTCCCCATGTGGGATTCACAGTCTAGGGAGGAGGAGGAACAGGATTGAATCCCCATTTTAAAAATGAGGAAACTGAGTCATGGAGAAGTTAAGTGACTTGACCCAAGGTCATACAGCAGGCAGAGAGCGGAGCCGGGATTAGAACTCAGGTCTTCTGACTTCCAGGCCTGTGCTCCTTCTACTAGGCGTTGCTGCTTCCAAGCAACAGAGTTTAAAGATATAAGATCTACATGGGGGTGAGTACCCAAATGTTTCCTCTTTTACCACTATCTTCAACCTATCTCTTCTGGCTCTTTCCCTTCTGCTTTCAAACAAGCCCAGTCTCTGCTCTGCTGAATGAGCCACGCTTTGAACCCACCACACCCTCCAGATGTTGTCCTCTTTCCCTGCTCCTATTCCTTTCCAAGGAGAGATGTGTCCATGGCGTCAGTATGGGTCAGACACAACTCGACAACATAAGACAACAACAGTTCCTCTCCAAACCCCTTGAGTGGGCTGAATACACCCACTTCCTTTTCTTCCTCTGTGCCAGCTCTCTTCTCAACCCTCGGCCATTTGAATTTCATTCTCGTCACTCTACTGAGATGGCCCTCTTCAAGGTCTCGAATGATCTCATTCATTCATTCAATAGTATTTATTGAGCGCTTACTATGTGCAGAGCACTGTACTAAGCACTTGGGATGAACAAGTCGGCAACAGATAGAGACAGTCCCTGCCGTTTGACAGGCTTACAGTTTAGTGCCATTGTTCTTGTCTGTCCGTCTCCCCCGATTAGACTGTAAGCCCGTCAAACGGCAGGGACTGTCTCTATCTGTTGCCGACTTGTTCATCCCAAGCGCTTAGTACAGTGCTCTGCACATAGTAAGCGCTCAATAAATACTATTGAATGAATGAATGAATGAATAATCGGGGGAGACGGACAGACGAGAACAATGGCAATAAACAGAGTCAAGGGGAAGAACATCTCGTAAAAACAATGGCAACTAAATAGAATCAAGGCAATGTACAATTCATTAACAAAATAAATAGGGTAACGAAAATATATACAGTTGAGCGGACGAGTACAGTGCTGTGGGGATGGGAAGGGAGAGGTGGAGGAGCAGAGGGAAAAGGGGAAAATGAGGCTTTAGCTGCGGAGAGGTAAAGGGGGGATGGCAGAGGGAGTAGAGGGAGAAGAGGAGCTCAGTCTGGGAACGCCTCTTGGAGGAGGTGAGTTTTAAGTAGGGTTTTGAAGAGGGAAAGAGAATCAGTTTGGCGGAGGTGAGGAGGGAGGGCGTTCCAGGACCGCGGGAGGACGTGACCCAGGGGTCGATGGCGGGATAGGCGAGACCGAGGGACGGTGAGGAGGTGGGCAACAGAGGAGCGGAGCGTGCGGGGTGGGCGGTAGAAAGAGAGAAGGGAGGAGAGGTAGGAAGGGGCAAGGTGATGGAGAGCCTTGAAGCCTAGAGTGAGGAGTTTTTGTTTGGAGCGGAGGTTGATAGGCAACCACTGGAGGTGTTTAAGAAGGGGAGTGACATGCCCAGATCGTTTCTGCAGGAAGATGAGCCGGGCAGCGGAGTGAAGAATAGACTGGAGCGGGGCGAGAGAGGAGGAAGGGAGGTCAGAGAGAAGGCTGACACAGTAGTCTAGCCGGGATATAACGAGAGCCCGTAACAGTAAGGTAGCCGTTTGGGTGGAGAGGAAAGGGTGGATCTTGGCGATATTGTAGAGGTGAAACCGGCAGGTCTTGGTAACGGATAGGATGTGTGGGGTGAACGAGAGGGACGAGTCAAGGATGACACCGAGATTGCGGGCCCGAGAGACGGGAAGGATGGTCGTGCCATCAAAGGTGATAGAGAAGTCTGGGAGAGGACCGGGTTTGGGAGGGAAGATGAGGAGCTCAGTCTTGCTCATGTTGAGTTTTAGGTGGCGGGCCGACATCCAGGTGGAGACGTCCTGGAGGCAGGAGGAGATGCGAGCCTGAAGGGAGGGGGAGAGGACAGGGGCGGAGATGTAGATATGCGTGTCATCTGTGTAGAGATGGTAGTCAAAGCCGAGAGAGCGAATGAGTTCACCAAGGGAGTGAGTGTAAATGGAGAACAGAAGAGGGCCAAGAACTGACCCTTGAGGAACTCCAACAGTTAAAGGATGGGAGGGGGAGGAGGCTCCAGCGAAGGAGACAGAGAATGACCGGCCAGAGAGGTAAGAGGAGAACCAGGAGAGGACGGAGTCCGTGAAGCCAAGGTGAGATAAGGTATGGAGGAGGAGGGGATGGTCGACAGTGTCAAAGGCAGCAGAGAGGTCAAGGAGGATTAGAATGGAGTAGGAGCCATTGGATTTGGCAAGAAGGAGGTCATGGGTGACCTTAGAGAGAGCAGTCTCGGTAGAGTGGAGGGGACGAAAGCCAGATTGGAGGGGGACTAGGAGAGAATGGGAGTTAAGGAATTCTAAGCATCGATTGTAGACGACTCGTTCTAGGATTTTGGAAAGGACGGGTAGTAGGGAGATAGGACGATAACTGGAGGGGGAAGTGGGGTCAAGAGTGGGTTTTTTTAGGATGGGGGAGACGTGGGCATGTTTGAAGGCAGAGGGGAAGGAGCCCTTGGAGATTGAGTGGTTAAAAATAGAAGTTAAGGAAGGGAGGAGGGCAGGGGCAATGGTTTTAAGAAAGTGAGAGGGAATGGGGGTCCAAGGAGCAGGTGGAGGGGGTGGCACTTGCAAGGAGGGAGGAGATCTCCTCTGAGGATACTGCAGGGAAGGATGGGAAAGTAGGGGAGGGGGTTGGTGGGGGGGAGGGGAGAGGCGGAGGGGTGACTTTGGGGAGCTCAGACCTGATCGTGTTGATTTTCGTGAGGAAATAGGTGGCCAGATCATTGGGGGTGAGAGATGGGGGAGGGGGAGGAACAGGGGGCCTAAGGAGAGAGTTAAAGGTCCGGAACAATCAGCGGGGGTGACGGGCATGGGTGTCGATGAGGGAGGAGAAGAAGCTTTGCCTGCCGGAGGAGAGGGCAGAGTTAAGGCAGGAAAGGATAAATTTGAAGTGTGTGAGGTCGGCTTGGTGCTTGGACTTTCGCCAGCAGCGCTCAGCAGCTCGAGCATAGGAGTGTAGGAGGCGGACGGAGGAGGTGATCCAGGGCTGTGGATTAGTGGAGCGAGAGCGGCAGAGGGAAAGGGGGGCGAGAGAGTCGAGATGAGTAGAGAGGGTGGAGTTGAGAGCGGAGACCTGATCGTCGAGAGTGGGAAGAGAGGACAGGGCGGCAAGGTGAGGAGAGATGCTATTGGAAAGACGGATGGGATCGAGAGAGCGGAGGTCTCTGTGGGGCAGTAGCGAAGATTTGCAGGGGGAGGGAGTGTGAGAGATGAGGCAGGTGAGAAGGTTATGGTCAGAGAGAGGGATTTCAGAGTCGGTGAGGGAGGAGATAGTGCAGCGGTAGGAGATGACGAGATCGAGGGTGTGACCGAGTCGGTGAGTGGGCGCGGTATGGTGGAGGAGGAGGTCGGCAGAGTCGATGAGGGATAGCAGGCGGGCGGCAGAGGAGTCGTCGGGTACATCCATATGGATGTTGAAGTCTCCAAGGATCAGAATGGGCAGAGAGAAGGAGGGAAGGAAGGTGAGAAAGGGGTCAAGGTGGTTGAAGAAGTCGGAGGTGGGACCGGGAGGGCGGTAGATGACAGCGACAAGTATCTGGACGGGGTGGTAGAGGCGAATGATATGGGCTTCGAAGGAGGGGAAGGAGAGGGAAGGGGGAGGAGGGATAGTGCGGAAGCGGCAACGGGGCGAGAGGAGGAAGCCGACGCCTCCTCCCTTACCGGTGAGTCTGGGGGAGTGGGAGAAGGAGAGGCCTCCGCCGGAGAGAGCGGCGGCGGAGACCGTGTCTTCGGGAGAGAGCCACGTTTCCGAAAGGGCGAGGAGGAGGAGAGAGCAAGAGAGGAAAAGGTCATGGATGAAAGGTAGCTTACCTGTAATAGAGCGGGGGTTCCAGAGGCCACACTTGAAAGTAGCTGTGGGTGCAAGGGGGGAGGGGGGGAAGGGCGGGGGGAGGGGAGGGTTTGGATGGGAAGGAGGTGGCGGGGCCCTGGACGGGGAGAGGGGGATGAGGGGTAGCGGTGGGACAAAAGGACTGGGATGGGGCATGGGTGGGGAAGAGAGAAGGGGGGAGGGGGTGAAGAGGGGGTTTGGTGGGGGGAAGAGTAGGGGGAGGGGGAAGAGGGGTAGCGCTGGTAAAGTGGGGTTCTAGGGCGGGAGAGGGGAGGGGGGGAGGAGACAGAGGAGAGAGCGGGAAAGAGCTGAGCGAGAGAGGGGAAGGGGAAGGGGAGGATAGGAAGGGGCGGGGGGGGGGGAGGGACATGGCGAGGCCAGAGAGGTGGGTGGCAGCACTGACAACAATAAACAGTAATAAACGAAATCGGTAATATAGCAACATGATACAGTATGATACAATATAGTCATGTTAATAAAAGGGGCGATGATCAGGGTCGGGGGTAGACTCGATTAAGGGGCGACCTGATCAAATTCAAAGTCTGACAACAATAAACAATAACAAGCGAGATCGCTAACATAGCAGCATGCTACAGTAAGGCACACTACAATAGTGTTAATAAGCAGGCGATGACCAGGGTCGGGGGACGAGCCGACCCTACCCGATCAGACTCAAAGTCAAGCGGCCAGCGGCCGAGAGAGTCCCAGAGCTCATGACCAAATAACCCTGTGGCGGCGGGGGGGCCCTGAGGTTGTCCGGGGTGGGTGGCGGCCGTAGGCGGCGGCTAAGGTAAGGTAACATGGTGAGAACAAGGACGTCGTCGCCCGGGGCGGGGGCGGGAGAGATGAATCACCTCAAGAGGGAAGAGGGAGTGAGGCCTTCCCAAAATGGCCACCTCAGGCAGAGTGGGGGCTTCACAAAATGGCCGCCTCGGGCGGAGGGGGGGAGCGGTTGGGGAGCACAATGTCCCCGGGCCCGAGCAAGGGGACACAATGTCCCCCGAGGACACAATGTCCTTGAGACCGAGAAGGGGAGCACAATGTCCCCAGGATCGAGAAGGGGAGCGCAATGTCCCCGGGCCCGAGCGGGGGGCGGGTGGACTGGAAGCTGGTGGCTGGGGGTCTGTGGGGGCGAAGATCCGTAGTGTCGGAGTTCCCAAGCGGGGGTGCGGAGGTCCAGGTTGCGAAAGGCTGAGGCGGGCGCGGGTCCGGGCGGTCCGAGGCTCAGCTCCCCGGTGGAGGGGGAGGAAGCGCAGATGAGTCGGCCAGCGGTAGGCGAAGGGGGGCTTGTCGGGAATGGGGGCCGGGTGGGCCGAGGCTGCGCCTCAGGGGAGCAGAGATCCCGAGCCCACGAGGTAATGGCTCCAAGGGTCCGGGCGATGACAAGGCTCAGCTTCCCGGGAGAGGGGGGTGGTCTCGGCGTGGATGAGTCGGCGGTCGGCGGCCAAAAAGCTGCTAAAGTCGGCGGTCGGTGGCCAAAAGGCTGCTAAAGAGCTAGGCTGGAAACGGGGGGCAGGCAGCCCAAGGAACCGCCGCCTGGGAGGAGAGCTCCAGAGTCCATGTGGTGGTCGATTCGGCTGGGAAGAGGGGGCCCGGCGGTCTGAGACTCACCCCCAGGGGAGCAGAGATCCCTGGCCCACGTGGTAATGGCTCCAAGGCTCCAGGCGATGACAAGGCTCAGCTTCCCAGAGAGAGGGGGGTGGTCTCGGCGTGGATGAGTCGGCGGTCGGCGGCCAAAAAGCTGCTAAAGTCGGCGGTCGGTGGCCAAAAGGCTGCTAAAGAGCTAGGCTGGAAACGGGGGGCAGGCAGCCCAAGGAACCACCGCTTGGGAGGAGAGCTCCCGAGTCCATGTGGTGGTCGATTCAGCCCCAGGGGAGCAGAGATCCCAGGCCCACGAGGTAATGGCTCCAAAGGTCCGGGCGATGACAAGGCTCAGCTTCCCGGGAGATCTCCTTATGCCTGAATAGGCCCCACTCTATCCGCATCTTCCTCTACCTCTCAGCAGGCTTTGACACTGTCCTCTTCCTAAAAACTCTTTTCTGGCTTGGGTTTCACCAATGCAGTACACCCGTGTTTCTATTTCTACCTCTGTGACTGCTCCTCTGAGCACTGTTGAGCACTTGCTATTCACCCCACCCTCAGCTCCACAGCACTTGTGAACATACCCTTAACTTTATTTTAATGCCTGTCTTCCCCCCTAGACTGGAAGCTTCATGTGGGCAGGGAACATGTCTTCTAACTCTGTTTTACTGTAGTCTTCCAAGTGCTTAGCACACTGCTCCGCACACTGTAAGCACTCAATAAAAAACCTGTTGTTGACTGACTTGCTGGCTCATTGTCTTCCCCTCACCTTTCACCTGTCCATGTCCTAAATACTCTGTTCAGGGTTCTCTATCCTTCTCTCGCTCAGGAAGCTCATCCACATTGTTTCCGTCACCTCCTCTTGCCAACGAGTCCTACGTCTACCTCACCAGCTCCAACAGCTCTCCTGTTTGACCATCTCCTCCTATCTCCAGAACATCTTCACCTGGACAACATGCTGTGCATACAATTATCTAATTATCCCAGGGCCTCAATCCCATCCTGCCTTGCAACACTGGACGGACAGAAGCAGCAGCAGCACAATGCCATCGCAAGACATAGGATGTTGGGTCACTATGGCTGTGATTATTGTGGATGGACTCTAAGCCACGAGAAGCCCAAATCTCTGCTCTTCCAGCCAGAGTTCCCTCCTGTTTTTCTCATTTTTACTCGGTATATTTTCCTTGTCTTATGTTTCAGCATTTGTATTGTTTCATCTCCCTTTGTCTGTCACTTTTCTATTTCGATCATTTGCTCCTCGAGGACCTGGGATCGTGTCTAATTCCCACCCACATGTATTTTCCAGCTTTGCACACCATAAAGCACTTTCTAAGTACTATTGATGCTGCTACATTGACACCTGAAACTCAAACCTGTCTAAAACCAAACTCATCTTCCTTCCTGAGCTTCTCCTCCTCCTAACTTTCCAACAATATTGAAAGCACCATCAGCAAATGCTGTTGATGGTGTTGGTGATGAGGATGAGAACCAGGGTTGTGAGAGTCTTCTCCCAAGTGCTAAGGACTGTGCTCTGCACACAGTAAGCACTCAATAAATATCATTGGTTGATTGATGGATTGAGAAGTTGAAGGTCTGGTGCAAGAGGGTGGAACTGGAAAGATTAACTTCCTTCAACTTGGTGGGAAGGAAAAGTCATGGAGGGTCATGAAGCTGAATCTCTCCCTGTCACCCTTCTGACTATTTTCTTTTCTAGGGACAAGGAGCATGAGCTTTCCAGTCTTGAGATGGAATGGAGAGGGCACCAAAGGTTCTGTGGCATCAAGGCATCTGAGCAGATAGTGAATCAATCAATCAGTGGCATTTATTGAGTGCTTACTAAGTGCAGAGCACTGTACTAAATGCTTGAGAGAGTACAGAGTTGGCAAACACATTTCCTGCGCACTACAAGCTTTCGGTCTAAAGGGAAGAGATGGGTCTGTTACTGTTATATTGTACTCTCTCAATTGTTTAGCACTGTGCTCTGCACACAGCAAGCATTCAACGAATACTACTGACAGACTGACTGTCTGAGCAGATGGGGAGATGGAGAGGATGATGGGAATATGGGAGAATGGGAGAGAGGGAAAGGATGGGGCAAGTGATAAGGGGATGGGGAGGGAGATGGGAAGATGGAGGAATGGGAGAGATGGAAGGGATGGGACTCCTTAGGAAATGGGAGGGATGGAGAGGGAGTTGGGAGAGAGGGAATGGAGGAGTAGGAGAGATAGAGGAAAGGGTGGAGGAGGGTGGTGAGGGGGCCAGGCCAATTTTGCCCCTCATTCTCCAGCCCAAGCGTGGCCCAACTGGAGACTCACTGAAAAGATCTCCTTTGGAGGGAAACAGAGAAGCTAAGAAACTAGGAACTGCCCCAGTATCCCGTGAAAGAAACACCAGGCCCAGGAATACCTGGGAAATCCCAGCCTTTCCATCACTTGGGTGCTGTCAAGGGAGAGCTGGAGTGCTACATAGCAAGTAAAGGAGCAAGCTGGTATGTTACCATGGCAGGGAGCAAGGGCCATCTGTGGGTTGGGAAGGTGGCAGGTGTGTGAGAGAGGGTGCAGGTGAAAGAGAACAGGAGAGGCCTGTCCTGCTCTCTAACCCCTCTCTCTCTCAGGCAGGGAGAGCAGCCCTTCAGGTCCATTAAGCCCCTCAATTGTCCTCTGTAACCCCCAAGGTGGATTCTGACCAGGTGTAAGCAGGTCCAGGTGCACTTCCACAATGGCTGCTTCACATCTCCAATCCCGGCATCTCTGCCTCTTTCCACTTAATTCCCCTCGCTCCCCACTTCACAGCCCCTTTCTGTCCTAGAGTGGAAATAAATTGCTACCAGATTCCTGTAACTCAGGCAGAAAGACGGGGCCTCTTGCTGATCAAAACAGCTGGCCCGGACCATGTTGCCACGGCAACCTGCACTTTCATCCCCCGTCCTTTTGTCTGGTCACGGTTCTGGACTTTGTGACCATCTATAATGGAGCCAGACTCCAGGGCCAGTGAGGGGGTGAGGTGAGTGCAATCCTATTCATCTCTGGCCCTACCAGTGGGGCCAACCCCAGCAAGGCTATTGACCCAGGCACTGAGAGAGGGAGGACGAGGGGAAGGGGGAGAGGGGGACCGCTGAAAGAGGAAAATGAGGAGGGTAAGGAGAGCCTAAAGAATGGAGGCAAGGGACTAGTTGGGATGGAGGCAGTGGGGAAAGACAAATAAAACAGAGGAAAAGGGTCCCAGCTTTTATCTGGTCACCTTTCTGTAGGCAGCTCCCCTCAGGAAAAGCCACCACACTGGAGAACGGGCTGGAGAAATGATTTTCTCAGCGACTGCCCTAGAGCTAGCTACCTCACAAACAAGGATCAAAAGGCATACCACCCACCAACAAAGTTCTCTAGGCTATCCTCAACTAGAAGTAAAATCCCAAACCCTGAACTTATTTTGTTCAATCAATCTTGACTTGCCCTGAATGGGTAGACAGATGACTACCCTCCTAAGGAGTAGTACCCAGCACCCACGTGGAGTTCCTCATGGCTGGGAGAGAGAGAGGGTGCAGGAAGGTTATTGTCCCCACTCCTAACCACCTTCTCCTTCCTCAAAGAAAAGAGGTTCATCTGACAAAAGTCAGTGGTACAACTAGGAGTCAAACCCAGGAAACCCCGACTTTTCCCTGTCCTGACTTTTTAACCCAGAAGGAAGGATGCTTTCAGACTCCCTTCAGAATAGACCCACCAGGCCCGGAAAACCCAAATCACCAGTTTGAAAGAGCAGTTCATCCTCATCATCAACATCTATGGTATTTATTGAGTGCTTATTGTGTGCACAGCACCATACTAAGCGCTTGGGAGAGAAGATTACAACAGAGTTGATAGGCACATTCCTGCCCACAATGAGCTTACAGTCTAGAGGGGAATCAGACAATCATGGAAGTAAATAATTCACAAGTCTCCTAACTACACTGTGGGGACTTCTCTCAGTCACAGCCAGATTAGATACGGGCCATGTTCTTTTTAAGCAATTAATTTTCCTTTAACCCAGTCACCTGAGATACCAGTTTTCACATCTCAGAAGAATGATAATGCACAGTGTGGTGTCCAGCTAAGTTCTCACTCTACTGAGGACAGAACCAGAGGAGTTGGATTTAAATTACAATGGGAGGGATTGAGGTGCTCTATCAGAAAGAACGCCTAGTGGTAAAGATTTTAAGCTTTGGGAAGGGTGATCAGAGGAGATGGGGGAAAACATTCCTGGAACGAGAAAGCTCCAATCAATCATATTTATTGAGCACTGACTGGGTGCAGAGCACTGTACTAAGTGTTTGGCAGAGTACAGTACAACAGAGTAGTATACTCAGAATAGTAGTAATAACTAAGTAACTAAGGATTTGGGAAAGTACAACAAATACACGGTCCTTTCCATGAGTTACACTCCAATGGGAGAGACAGGCATAGAAATATTTACAACTCGAGCAATCAGAATAAATAGTAGGCAGTACAGTTGCTTATACTTGTATAATAATAATTATGGTATTTATTAAGCGCTTACTATGTGCCAGGCACTATACAAATACACAAGTGGTCCTGAACAAGGGTTTGAGTAAATATATATGTTGCGCTAGAGGTGGATGTGAGGTAATGTCTCCTGATGTCTTGGGAGTTAGTCAGGGAAGGCTTGTTGGAGGAGGTGGGATTTTAAGGGGACTTCAAACTTGTAGAGAGCTGTGGTCTGTCCATTTGAGCAAGAAGACAGAGAGGGGAGAATCAAGAGTGAGGTAGAGTTCAAAAAATTAGCTTGGGAGGAACGAAGAGAGTGAGCCAGGGAGTGGGCTGGTATGTAGGGTGGAGAGAGATTGTGGAGGCCCTTGTAGTCAATTATGAGGAGTTTTTGCTCGATGCGAAGCGAAATTAGAAGTCGGTGGTGGTTTTCCTCAACCAGTTACATTCCATTACGTCCCTTACAGGATTTGGCCTCCAAATGTGAAAAATTTCAACGGGTCTGTTGATGGTCCCAAATGAAAAGGAAAAAGCAGGGTGGCCTAGTGGAAAAGGCACAGGACAGTCAAATCCTACTGGAGGAAAATAGAAACCCCAAATTGCAGAGCCCAAACTCTGTTGGAGCTGGACTCTAAAGCAAGAGGGCCAAATGAGCAACTAATCAAACAATAGTATTTATTGAGCGCTCTCTTTGTGTAGAGCACTGTGCTAGGTGCTTGGCAGAGTACAGTACAACAGAATTGATAGACACATTCCCCACCCACAATGAATTTACAGACTGGACATTAATATAAATCATTTATCGTGCAGAATTTATAGACGTATACCTAAGCCCTATGGGGCTGGGAGTCAGGGGACCTGGGTTCTAATCCTACTTCTGCCACTTGCCTGTTTTGTGACCTTGGGCAAGTCACTTCACTTCTCGGTGCCTCAGTTACCTCATCTGTAAAATGCGGATTGAGACTGCGAGCCCAACATGGAACAAGAACTGTGTCCACCCCGATTTGCTTGTATTCACCGCAGCACTTAGAACAGTGCCTGGCACATAGTAATTGCTTAACAAATACCATAATTATTATGGCTCTGCTGTGACTTAGTGGATAGAGTATGGGCCTGGGAGTCAGAAGGACCTGGGTTCTAATCCCAGCTCCGCCACCTGTCTGCTCTGTGACCTCGGGCAAGTCACTTCATTTCTCTGGGCCTCAGTTACCTCGTCTGTAAAGTGGGGATTTAGATTGTGAGCCCCAGGTGGAACAGGGACTGTGCCCAACCTGATTAACTTGTATCTAAGCTACCCCAGTGCTTAGAACAGTGCTTGGCACACTGTAAGCACTTAACAAGTACCATAATTATCGAGTTGCCAGAACTCCAGAACAGGTCCCAGACCTCTGTCTACCCAGCAGTGTCAGGGCTGAGACTCAGTAAGCCTTGGCACACATTAAGCCCCCGCTTCCTTTTCCCCAGTTATAGGACCCGAAAAAGGGGCCTCTCCCCTTGCCTGGCTAGTGGACTGGGGATCTGAAAAGATAAAGATGAGTTACCAGTAGTGACCGTGGGACAAGCCAAAGAAAGAGCCTAATCCTGTCTGTTTCTTTGCTTCTCAATAAACAGCAGAACCCTGGAGATAGGCTGGAGAAAGACATAAAGAGAAGGGAGTAGAAGTAAGCCACTGGGTGCCTATCTGATCAAACAATGAATCAATTCAATAAAAAAAATTCCCTGTGAAAGGCCCTGTATTTCAATGCAGCTACCAGCACTGAGCTCTGCACTGCCTAAGAAAATGTCAATTTGTCTTCCAGATAGGAATCTCGTTTGGTATTATGCTCTGATGTGGATAATAGAAAGGAGAATCTATTATAGAGAGGGTTGCAAATTGGAACATTAAAGCACACATCCAGCCTGCTCCTTGGTCTTTGTCTCAAGCGCAAGGCGGGCTGGAAAAGGGTATCAGAGGCTGGGGTTCCATCAAATCCCACTGGGGAAAAATCCCAACCCCAAATTGCAATGTCCAAACTCTTGGAGTTGGACTCTAAAGCAAGGTGGCTAAACAAGAAACTGAATAATAAGAATAGTTCTGGTATTTGTTAAGCGCTTACTATCAATCTTATTTATTGAGCACTTACTAGGTGCAGAGCACCATACTTAGTGCTTGGGAGAGTACAGTGCAACAGAAATAGCAGACATGTTCCCCACCCATAGTCTAGATGGGGAGTCAAACACCTAGAGAAGCAGCATGGCTTAGTGGCTAGAGCCCGGGCGTCAGAAGAACATGGGTTCTAATCCTGACTCCTCCACTTGTCTGCTGTGTATCCTTGGGCAAGTCACTTAAGGTCTCGGTGCCTCTGGTTACCTCACCGGTAAAATGGGAATTAAGACTGTGAGCCCCATATGGGACATGGACTGTGTCCAACCTGATTAGCTTCTGCCTACCCCAGAGCTTAGTAACCCTTGTCCTCTGATTCCCAGGCCCGTGTTCTTTCCACTGAGCCAAACTGCTTCCTTAAATCATTACGAGGAGTAGTATGGCCTATAGTATAGAGCACAGAACCGGTAGTCAGGAGAGCTGGGTTGTAATCTCGGCTCCACTACTTTTCTGCTTTGTGACCTTGGACAAGTTACTTAACTTCTCTGTGCCTCATCTGCAAAATGGGGATTCAATTCCTGTGCTCCCTCCTTCTTTGCCTGTGAGCCCCATGTAAAACAGGGCCTGTATCTGATCTGATTATATCGTATCTTCCCCAACGTTTGGCACAGAGTAAGCACTTAAGCATCATAATGATTATTATTATGGCTACTGTTAAGGCAACTTGAACCCCTAAAGCACTATTCATGGGATGACACACCCACGCAATTTTTCACCCATCTACAGGCACACACACTCAGACACAGAACCCTCACTCAGGACAGTTAGCTAGCAACAATAGCTAAGCAAAGAGGGAGTCGGGCAGCCAGAGGCAGCCAGAGAGAAGCTGCAGGTTCCTGCTGCCTCCACTGCTAGCAGGGGTTTCTTCCCAGGGGTTTCTGGTGCTGATCTACATGTAGAGCAGCCTGCAGTGCCTGAATGCTCTGCAAAGGTCCTCCTCCCACAGCAGGGCATCACCAGGAAACAGCAGCAGCTCTGGCCCAGGGCATGGTGGAGGGGAGGCCTGGCTGCCTCTCTCCATGCTTAGCTACTGGTCTATGCTGCACTTCCTGCTGCCCCACCACCTTGCCCCCAAATGGGACTTTTGAAGACTCTACTGGTTTTTTTTGGAGAGGAGGGGTGGCTGAATGGAACCTTGAAATTCACCCATATCCCATCCATTACAGGACTCCCAGACAGTTTCCTCTGAGGCCCAAGGTGAGCCCCTCACTTAGGATGGGATGTCAGGAAACACCAAACTGGAAGTCGAGAGGTCTAGCTGCTGGTATCTCCCCTTGACACCCACACTTTCTTCCTCAGTTCCCAACCTCACCCCGATTCACCTGCTATAGGTTCATTTCTTGTAGTTACTGTGGGAACAAACTCTGCTAGAGGCAGAAAGGGATATTGTTTAAGGGACAATTTATCTCAATGAAGCAGTGTGGCCTACTAGAAAGAGCACAGGCCAGGGAGTCAGGAGACCTGGGTTCTAATTAAGTCACTTCACTTCTCTGGTCCTCAGCTTTCTCATGTGCAAAATGAGACTGTGAGCCCTATGTGGGACAAGGACTGTGTCCAACCTAATTATCTTGTATCCCAGTGCTTAGTACAGTGCCTAGCACACAGTAAGTACCTAACAAATACCACAAAAAAGAACCCTAAAAGCTTAGAATGGCTATCATTTGTCACTTGATGCTTGTAATATAATCTCATCCTCAAGACTGTAAACTCATTGTGTACAGGGAACAGATCTACCAACTCTGTTTTATTGAACTCTCCCAGGCATTTAGTACAGTGCTCTGCACCCAGTAAGCACTCAATAAATACCACTGATGGATGGATTGATTGACTGATGCTCTCAGACTGACTCCTGAAACTCTCTGTTTTCAGTTTGACAGTCAGCATGTTACAGCTTCTACTTCCATCAACTTCAAGTACCCAGAGAGTCACACAGATGATGTCTATCTTCCCCCACGTAGATTGTGAGCCCCATGTGGGACAGGGATCGGGTCTGGACTGTTTATCTTGTATTCACCCCGTGCTTAACACAGTGCCTGGGACATAGTAAGTGCTTGATCAATACCCAACTCTTTAGTCAGATATCTGCCTGAGAGATTAGAGGAAGGAGTAAAGAATCCTCAAGTCCCTCCCACAAGCTCAGGCTGTGGGGAAGGCAGGGATCTGCATGGACTAGATATGAAATATGCAGTTCAGGTGTCAACAGGTGAAGAAGAAACTCAGAGAGGCAGACTCCTTCTTCCCAAGTCTTTAGCCTGCTACTCATATCATCTGGACTGGCAGTTCTATTCGTCCACCTTAGTGGACTCTTGAGATTTCCACATTCCTCATTAAGGGGCTGCCAGAAGGCTCTTCAGCCTTGCCACTTCCCATTACTCCCACAGAGCCAATCCATCCTGCAGAGAGGGACTAGGGTGACGTCCCAAAAACTCTGCCACAGGTGATGCTTGTAGGCAGGAGTGGGCTTTAGGGTTGGCTTTCCCAATCACTCAATCAACGGCATTCATTGAGTGCTTACTGAGTGCAGAGCACTGTAATAATAATAATAATTATGGTATTTGTTAAGCACTTATTTTGTGCCAAGCACTGTTCTAAGTGCACTAAGCACTTGGGAGGGTGCAACCCAATAGCTTTGGCAGGCATAATAATGATGGTATTTGTTAAGCACTTACTATGTGTCAAGCACTGTTCTAAGCACTGGGGTAGATACATGCTAATCAGGTTGGACACAGTCCCTGTCCCACAGGGAGCTCACAGTCTTTATCCCCATTTTACAGATGAGGTGACTGAGGCACAGAGAAGTGAAGTGACTTGCCCACGGTCACAACAGCAGACAAGTGGCAGAGCCGGGGATTAGAACCCAGGTCCTTCTGACTCCCAGGCCCCTGCTCTATCCACTGATTCCCCACATCATGGTGCCTTCTAAGGGAGGTTCTCCTCCCCCCAGTTGCTGCAGGGAGAAGAGATAGACCATTATGAAAGCCCCAAAGCAAGCCAACTGAAGAGAGCTAATCCAACCATTCCCTTCCCCAGTGCTGCAGCCAGTCCGATTTCAGCCTATCCCCAGGGGGCTAGACCAAGGTGGGGTAGGAGAGGGAGTGGGAACACTCTATTCTGAAGCAGCCTTGCACATTCCTGGACCTGAGGACCTTGGGAGGAAAGCCCTCTTCCAAGACCAATTCAAGGCTTCAAGTCTGTTCTATATTGAAGTTCGATCACTGTCAGTGACAGTGCCTTCTCCTCTCCCTCTCGGACCTCAGCCTCCTCTTGAAACGAGAAGGACTCTTCACCTGCCCCTATTTACAAGAAGAGAACATCCAGAGAGGACAGCCAGTCCCTGCTGAGCGAAGCTGAGTTGATGCTGCTGGTTACCATGGGAACAACAACATGGCATTTACTCCCTTTGAAGACTTGGGTGACTAACCTGAGGTTGGAGACTAATAGATGTGGAAGTGGGTGGGGGAACTTCCCCAGAATTGGTCCAGTACAATAAGGCTAGTCTGTGACTAGAAAGGGCCCCAGGTGCAGAGGGCATTAGGGGCTCAGTATGCCAGTGACATCTGCTTGCTATTGACATTGCCAGGCAATTATCTTGAAGAGAGCGGTTTTAGTGGAGTGGAGGGGTAGAAGCTGGATTCTAGAGGGTCCAGGAGGGAGTTGGATGACAAGAAGTGGTGGTCGCAGTTACTATGGCCTACTGGATAGAGCACAGGCCTGAGAATCAGAAGGACCTGGGTTCTATTCCTGGGCTTTGCCACCTGTCTGCTGTGTGACCTTGGGCAAGTCACTGAACTTCTCTACGCCTCAGTTACCTCATCTGTAAAATGGGAATAAAGACTGTGAGCCCTTTGTGGGACAGGAACTCTGTCCAAACTGATTAACTTGTATCTAGCCCAGCGCTTAGAACAGTGCTTGACACATAATAAGCTCTTAACAAATACCATTATTGTTATAAACAATCTGTTCAAGGAGTGTGGATAAGAATGAGAGATGGGAGATAGGGTGATAACTTTATGGTGCAATGACGTTGAGACCAAGCTTTCTTAGCCTAAGACATTTAGGCTAGGCTAAGTGTCTGAAAGAAGAGAAGGAGCCATTGGAGAGTGAGAAATCAATTCACTCTCTCCTTGTCCCAGGTCCTTCTGACTCCCAGGCCCACCCTCTATCCATTAGGCCAGGCATGTCACCGTGACCTTCCCCACCCAATTTCCCCAAGCCTGGCTAAGCTAGTGAAGAATGAGGAACCATGGGTCCAGTATTCTTGTCCAGTCTGGGTCAGGAACCTGGGAGAATGGGGAGGAGGCACAAAGGGATGTCAGGACCTCTCTTTCCTGATCGGGGGTAGTATAGCGTCATTCTCTGCTCCCCCCAACCTGGGCCTCGACCCACTCCTAGTGCTTCTCTGAACCTCCTCTGCCTGGCCAGAGCATCCTGGGGAAGGGAGGGAGGAGCAGCTGAGTCACCAAAGGAGAATGCAAGCTCTTTGTCTGTCCCTCACCTTCTCCCAACCTCCTAAGGGTCCGCCTGGCCAGTAGATGACATTTACTGAATAGGGAAGAGACTGTGGCATTTCTAGCCAGAGACCAGGTAGACAGATCCAATTCCCTGCAGTGAGAGCTAAGGCTGTTATTGAATACTCTCTTCTGGGCTTTCAGGGCCAAAGAGCCTGGTGGGTGGTGAGGACGACCAGGCAGCACTGGCCCCATATGGTTCTCATTTCAAGTCCTTGGCCTACTTGACCTGAGGTCAAACAGGGAGGTAAGTCCTGCCTCAGCAGTTCAGGACAGAATTGGGATGAGGAAATAACAGCTGCCTTAGATCTGGTCCCCCTTCAGCTTCCTTGCTTTCCTGAGCAGGGACAGGAACTGATTTCTCTCTCAACAAATAGGAAAGCTGAGATAGGGAGTGGTGACAGTGACTTGAGATGGGAGGGGAGGTTTGACTCTGAGAATAAAAGTTATGAGTAGTAGTGTGACCTAATGGAAAAAGCCCAGGCCTGGGAGTCAGAGGACCCGGATTCTAATGCCAACTCTGCCACTTGCTTGTTGGGTGGCCTTGGGCAAGTCACTTAACTTCTCTGTGCCTCAGTTTCCTCATCTGTAAAATGGGGGTTCAAAACCTGTTCTCACTCCCCCATAGGCTGTGAGCCCCATATGGGACAACTACTGTGTCTAACCTCATTAATATGAATCTCACCAGGTGCTTAGAACAATGCTTGACACGTAGTAAGCACTTAACCAATAACGTAATTATTATTATTACTGAATCTGGGTCCTAACCTTTCTGCCACATACCCACCACCTACCCACTCCACAGTTGGGGCAGGAGACAAAGAGGTTAAAGCCTCAAAATAGGAGAACCCAGAGGAGCTAACCTGAGGGTCACCAACTCAAGGCAGCTCTGAGGAGAGAGAAGGGGAAATTAGGGAAGGGAAGAGGGAGCATGGAGGAAAAAGGGGCACAATCAGCACTTCCAGGCCCCCTGAGAGGTGAATGTAAGCTGGGATAGATTGGAATGCAGTCCTGGTAAATTAGTAAGTGCCAGAAAGGTGTTCAGAATGAATTGACAGCAATAAGCCTCTTTCCACCCCAACTTCTGCTGGGGTTCCACAGCACTGATGTGGTCAGACTTCTCCCTGACTGGGGAGGAGAACGCAAAGCGGGCAGAGGCAGAGAATTCTGCACAGCACCGGTGCCGCTCCCCAGATTGCTGGCATGGGGCAGTGGCCACGGAACTGGGTGCGGGCTTGAGGGGCCCAGGGACCAGACCATTCATTCAATCATATTTTTTGAGCGCTTACTATGTGCAGAGCACTGTACTGAGCACTTAGAAAGTACAATTTGGCAACAAAGATTGACAATCCCTACCCAACAATGGACTCACAGTCTTAATCCCCATTTTATAGATGAGGGAACTGAGGCACAGAGAACAATAATAACTATGGTATTTAATAATAATAATAATAATGTTGGTATTTGTTAAGCGCTTACTATGTGCCGAGCACTGTTCTAAGCGCTGGGGTAGACATAGGGGAATCAGGTTGTCCCACGTGGGGCTCACAGTCTTAATCCCCATTTTACAGATGAGGGAACTGAGGCACAGAGAAGTTAAGTGACTTGCCCACAGTCACACAGCCGGCAAGTGGCAGAGCTGGGATTCGAACTCATGAGCCCTGACTCCAAAGCCCGTGCTCTTTCCACTGAGCCACGCTGCTGCTATTTGTTAAGCGCTTACTATGTGCCAAGCATTCATTCATTCAATCGTATTTTTTGAGCACTTACTGCGTGCAGAGCTCTGTAATAAGTGCTTGGAAAGTACAATTCAGCAACGAATAGAAACAATCCCTACCCAACAACGGGCTCACAGTCTAGAAGCACTGTTCAAAACACTGGGGTAGACACAAGGCAACCAGACTGTCCCACATTAGGTTTGCAGTCTTCATCCCCATCTTACAGATGAGGTCACTGAGGCCCAGAGAATAATAATAATAACGGTACTTGTCAAGCACTTACTATGTACCAAGCACTGTTCTAAGCACTAAATGAAGTGACTTGCCCAAAGTCACACAGCTGAGTGGCAGAGGCAGGATTATTTTTCATTTCATTTAATCGTATTTACTGAGTACTTACTGTGTGCAGAGCACTGTACTAAGCACTTAGATTAGATTAAGAGAAGCAATATGGCTCAGTGGAAGAGCATAGGCTTGGGAGTCAGAGGTCATGGGTTCTAATCCTGGCTCCTCCACTTGTCAGCTGTGTGACTTTGGGCAAGTCACTTTACTTCTCTGTGCCTCAGTTACCTCATCTCATTCATTCATTCAATAGTATTTATTGAGCACTTACTATGTGCAGAGCACTGTACTAAGTGCTTGGGATGAACAGGTCGGCAACAGATAGAGACAGTCCCTGCCATTTGACGGTCTTACAGTCTAATCGGGGGAGATGGACAGACAAGAACAATGGCAATAAATAGAGTCGAGGGAAAGAACATCTCGTAAAAACAATGGCAACTAAATAGAATCAAGGCGATGTACAATTCATTAACAAAATAAATAGGGTAATGGAAATATATACTGTTGAGCGGACGAGTACAGTGCTGTAGGGAGGGGAAGGGAGAGGTGGAGGAGCAGAGGGAAAGGGGGAAAAGAGGGTTTAGCTGCGGAGAGGTGAAGGGGGGGTGGTAGAGGGAATAGAGGGAGAAGGGAGCTCATCTCCAAAATGGGAATGAAGACTCCGAGCCCCATGTGGGACAATCCGATTACCCTGCATCGCCCCCAGTGCCTAGAACAGTGCTTGGCACATAGCAAGCGCCCAATAAATGCCATTATCATCATTATCATTATTATTATTATTAACCCCCGACCTCTGGCTCCTAGGCCCAGGCTCTTACCACTAAGCCACGCTGACCGGCCTGGGCCAAACGGGGCTCAGGGTCCTGCTGGCAGGTCACACACACCACACACCCACTCATACACTCTCTCTCCCCCCAAACCCAGCATCATTGGAAGGGCCCGCTCCCCACCAGCCCCTGGAGGAGGAGAGAAAAGCCTCCCGCAGCATGGCGGGGTCCCTGTCCTGCTCCCTCCGGCCCCACACCCAAGTCATCTGCTCCCACAGAGAGCCAGGGGGCAGGGGGCAGTGGCGGACATGGGCTGAGAAGCACTCCCATCGCTCCAACCCTTTACCTGGTAGGTGGGAAGAGAGCAATGTGTGGAAAGAGAGGAGGATATAGGGTAAAGGATGGGCTGGACACCTTGACAGAGGCAGTAGAGAGGCTGTGTGCTATGCAAGGAAATTCCTCTGCTCTTCAACCCTTTTGGCCCATGGTTAGGTGGCACTGGCAAGGAGGAGGAGGAAGAGAAGCAGGAAGAAGAGGAGATAACACTAGAGCAAGTAGGATGAGTTTTTACTTCTTTGGTTACCTATGTCAACTGGATACAGAGCATTAAAATAGGCACTTAAGAATGATGATGACCCATTCTTTAGGGTGTTTGAGATGCCTGGGTGGGCCAAGAAGAAATTAATTTGCCTTCACCTCTGGGCACACCTCACCTGTCCATTCCTCAGGAGTGCAGAAGAGAGCCCAGAGAATTCTGCCAGCATTCCTTCCTCCACACTCCAACCACAGCAGGGAACAAGGAGACCTTCTCAGCCCCAGAAAGAAGCCACTGAACCTCCCTGGCTTCCAGGGCCTGTCCCGATAGGGCCGTCCAAAGCCCCCCGCTACCACTAACTGCCCAGGCAGCTGGCTTGCCTGATCTCCCTGTGGCTGGCTTCCAGGCAATGGAGGAAGCTGTTGAAAATATGCAATTACAACAAACAACAGCCACATGCGAGAGAGGCACCATCCACACCTGGCACTAATTAACTTAATTTGTCTTTAATGAGCTACACTGGTTGGGAGGCCTATTTTTACTTAATTATTCCCTAATGTGTTTTGTAGCGAATGGGGCCCTAACGAATGAAGACGGAGGCAGTGGTTAACAATGACGGTAACCGCAGCAGCTGCCTACCACCTCCACAGCACCCACCGCCTTGTCCATAGGGGTTCCCAGCTTCAGGTGGTCCTGCTAACCTCCTTCCCAGAGATCGGTCTGTTCAGCCAGAGTGGACTTTGGGGGAGAGAGGCGGGGGACAGGACTTCAGAGCAAACTGCCTTGGAGGGGTCCTTAGATCAGAGTCAGAAATCCTTGTCCGCTTCCAGAAGTGGGGGAGCTGAGAGCCAGGGCTAAGAGAGAAGAAGATAACTCTCTCCTGGAGGAGTTCTCTGCATAGGAGGGGCCCTTGGCTATCTGGGCTGGGAAGGGTCTTGTTGCCTGAATAGGGGATGATGGAGGGGGCGGTTCATCAGGATGACCAATTTGACCACATCCCTAATTAATGGCCCCTGCATATTATTGCAGGTTGTGTCATTGGCTACTTCAGCACTCACTGATTTATCCAGTTATTCATTGGTTACTGATGTAATTCACTTGCATCTATAATTATATCTATTCCAACAGTTCACCAATTCCCTTCTACTCTCTGAACCCCCTTGAAGGGAGGGACTAGGTCTTTTCCTTCTAGAAGAGTGATCCACACCCAGTAGGTGCTCAGTAAATATTGTCGATACTGAAATGTCCCTCCCATAACTTCTGCCACTCATATCAAATACAAGCTGGGTGCAACAGCCGTTGCTATGGGTCCACTCCACCCCTTTCTCTTCCCCTTTCTGGCAGGGGCTGGGACTGGGGATGGGGCTGGAGTTTGGGGCTGGGAGATGGGAAGAAAGGGAGAGGGCAGAGGAGGGAGGGGTGACACAATGGAGCTAGCAGTGTCAGCAGTAAGGTGGGAAGATCGGAGAAGAGTTTGGGGTCCAGGAGAGGGGAATGAATGAGGCCAGAGGGACAGCAGAGACATTTATAGTCAATCAGTCAATCAATGATATTTATTGAGTTCTCACTGTGTGTGCAGAGCTCTGTAATGTCATTTTTACTTACTGAAGGGTCCAGTTATCATGGGGGTGGGGAGGAGCGGCAGGGGAGGGGGACGCTAGTTTGGGAACAGGCCCTAAGAAATTCCAAGTAAGTCTGCAGGGAAATGCACTCCACAATACAGCCATTCATGATACAGCCACACATCCACATTTTTGAAGAACACATTATGGCTGAATTGTGGAATTACACCAGTATGTTTCTGATCTGCCATTTAAGAATTGCCATATCTAGATGTGCTTGTTTTATTGCCCCACACGAGGGTGAGGGCACATGTAAATGAGTGTCTACTGTTGCTGAATTGTATTTTCCAAGCGCTTAGTACAGTGGTCTGCACACAGTAAGCGCTCAATAAATATGATTGAATGAATGAATGAATGAATGAATGAGCAGGGTGCTCATAAGAGTAAAGGACAGGTCTCTTTCCCTCGAAGAGTTTACAATCAAATGGATTGGGATCATAACTTTGATCCCAAAGCATCTCAAGCAGAACCAGGCCCGCTTTGGGCACTCAGCCCATGTTATGATGAGGAGAAAGAAGAGGGAAGAGGAGCTGTGGAGGCCCTATGTGCTTGAGGACAGGAGAGCACTGGGTGTGAGCATTACCAGGCAGGTTGAGAATCTTCCAAACATTCTGTTGGATGGACCGTTATGTGAATGGACGATTATACTGACTCAGTAATGACACTGCTTGCATTTTTCATGTGGGCTCTGGGTTCAAGAACCCCTTCTGCTGGCGGACTCTTGCCCTTTCCCCATTCCTGGGCTGGAAAAGACAATATTCCATCCTTTTCTCTGTCATTCCCGCAGGAAAGGGATGGTAAAAACAAGAGAAAGGGGAAAGGAATTGAAGGAGAGCAAGAGAGGTGGAAAATGATCCCCCAGCCAAACCCAACTAGACCCAGCAGCTTCCTTTGGGTGGAGGGGAGCCAAAGTAGGGGCGGAGACAGTAATAGTAGTAATGGTGATGGGCAATTCACCATACTAAGTGCGTGCAAAAGTACAACGCAGAGAAGTGACACATTTCCTGTCCACAAGGAGCTGACACTATTCAACTAGAGAAATCAAGAGAAATCACTGAACGTACAATTGAGTAACCATCTATAGCCATAGACATACACACAGAAGTGCTGAGAGCTGGTGAAAATATAATACATAGGTCTAAGTCCTAGTTAGACTGTGAGCCCCATGTGGAACAGGGACTATGTCAACCCGATTAACCTGTAACTACCTCAGAGCTTGGAGCCATGCTTGACACAGAATAAGTGCTTAATAAATACCATTGTTATTAACTACCCCCGTGCTTAGAGCAGTGCTTGACAGAGTAATTGCTTAACAAATACCACTGTTATTATTATTACCATGATTACATAAGGGCTAGAAGTGGCTGGTGGATTTGTACAGCTTGGGGTGTTGGGAAGCCTTGTTGGAGGAAGTGGGATTTTAGGAGGGCTTTGAATATAGGGAGGCCTTTGGTCTGAATGATTTGGAGAGGGAAGGAGATCCAGGCCAGGAGAACAGTGTGACAGAGAGGATGGAGGCGGGAGAGGCAAGAGTGAGGTATGGTCAGGTCAGCATGAAAGGAGCAAAGTGAGAGAGTTAGGGAATAGTGGGCTAAGAGACCAGATATGTACGATGAGGAGATTTGGTGGGGAGCCTTGAAGCCAACAATGAGGAGTTTTTGCTTGGTGCAGAAGGAGATGGAAAACCACAATATTCAATAGTATTTCATTCAATAGTATTTATTGAGCGCTTACTATGTGCAGAGCACTGTACTAAGCGCTTGGGATGAACAAGTCGGCAACAGATAGAGACGGTGGAATGGGGGAACATTGGCCAAGCAATGCTCCAAGATGATCTCTGCAGCCACAGGAAGATTGGGGGGAGGGGGAAGAAAGTGGGGTGGGGGCAAAGAGGTTGGAGATAGAATGACCAGCAGTGAGGCTGATACAATAGTCTAGCCTTGATAGGATGAGTCCTCTAGACGGTAAGTTCATTATGAGCGGGGAATGTCTGCTACTTCTCTTGTATCTTACCCTCCCAAGTGCTTAGAGCAGGGCACTGCACATAGTGAGCACTCAATAAATACCATTGAGTGATTGACTGATTGATCTCAGACTAAGGTGGTGGCTGAGTGGAGAGGAAGGGGTGGATGGGAGGGATGCTGTGTAAGGAGAATTGGCAGGATTTAGCAGTAGTTTCTGTTCCCCAGATTTGTGATTAGGAACCTGAGAGCTAGTCCTCCGGAGAGCCCAGGAGCCTATCCCAATCAGGTTGAAAGCCAGTAGAACAGTCTGAGGATACAGAGGCAAGACCTGACCTAGAGAAGCAGCGTGGCTCAGTGGAAAGAGCACGGGCTTTGGAGTCAGGGCTCATGAGTTCGAATCCCAGCTCTGCCACTTGTCGGCTGTGTGACTGTGGGCAAGTCACTTAACTTCTCTGTGCCTCAGTTCCCTCATCTGTAAAATGGGGATTAAGACTGTGAGCCCCATGTGGGACAACCTGATTTCCCTATGTCTACCCCAGCGCTTAGAACAGTGCTCGGCACATAGTAAGCGCTTAACAAATACCAACATTATTATTATTATTATTACTATGGGGGCAAGAGCCTTCTCTTCCCTCACCTCCTTCCATCACTGGTACGAGAAGACCTACTTTGCTGGTCCTAACACCTAGAGCTCTCCCACTAAGTTTCTGGGGTTCACAGTGAGGTGCCTAGTAACCGGGAAGCCCCCCACCCCCCACCCCACACCCAAACTGCTCACCTGCTATTTCCAGGGAGAAAATCCATCCCGTTGGACTAGGGTGGGTGGAAATGTATCTGATACAGACACTTCCCAAATTTTCCCAAAATTTAGAATGTGGAGAAGGTTGGTGATTTGGACAAAGGACCACCTAGCCTAGAGCAGTGAGTAGCCTGTTTTAAGCTCAGGATGTCACAATGTCCAAGAAACTGCTTGTGTGCCTATGTGCAAGGATGAGAAGCAATGTGGCCTACTGGAAAGAGCACGGACCTGGAACTTAGAGGACCTGAGTTTGAATCCTGATTCTACCCACTGTGTGGTGTGTCACTTAACTTGGGGAAGTCACTTAACTTCTCTGTAGCCTCAGTTATCTCAATTGTAAAATGGGGATTAAATCCTCCAATTTAGACTGTGAGCCCCATGTGGGAAAGGGATGTGTCCAGGCTGATTATTTTGAATCTAGCCCAGCACTTAGTACAGTACCTGGCACAAAGTAAGACCTTAACAAGTACTGTTAAAAAAGTGTGCAGCATTCAAACAGGGGAGAATTGTAGCACAAGTTTTCTTTAACCCAAGTTTGCAAAATAACATATCCCTCAAATTGTAGAACTGGGTGAATCTGTCACTCCTAGCATTTTTTTTAACGGTATCTATTAAGTGTTTACTATGTGCCAGATACTGTAGTAAGCCCTGGGGTAGATACAAAATAATCAGGTTGAGCACAGTCCATGTCCCACATGGGGTTCACAATCTTAATCCCCATTTTACAGGTGAGGTAACTAAGGCATAGAGAAATTAAGTGATTTGCCTGAGGTCACATAGCAGCCAAGCAGAATAGAACACAGGTCCTTCTGACTCCCAGGCCCGTACTCTATCCACTAGACCACATTGCTTCGGCTCTCACTGATTCCACCAGCTTCGAAATCTCGGCAACTTCCCTGTGCCCTGAAAAACTCACCCATGCTCAGGGCTGAGACCCCTCCAGATCAGGGGCAGGCAAGGGTCCTGATGTATAAGTGGCCACCAGTGATGGGATAGGGGAGGAAGAAGGGCATAAGAAAGAAAAATGCTGAGGCAAAGGAACAGTCAAAGAGAAACAGAGAACGAGACAGACACACAGAGAGTAGGGGACCAGGCAGGAAGGGCAGTGAGGAAGCAGGGCAGCGGAGACTGAGAGAAAAATGTTCAGAGAGTTGGGTAGAGGTGAGAGAGCAGGGAGTGGAGAGTTCTAGGAATCCCCTCCATGGCTGCTCCTTTGACTCCATCTCTCCAAGCTGAAAGGGAGATATGAGGAAAGGGGTGGGGAGGAATAATGATGATAATAGTAATAATAATAGATTTTGTTAAGCACTTACTATGTGCCAAGCACGGTTCTAAGTGCTGGGGTAGGCGCAACTTAATTAGGCCAGACACAGTCCCTGTCCCACATGGGGCTCACATTAGTAAGTAGGAGGGAGGGCAGTATTGAACCCCCATTTTACAGGTGAGGAAACTGAGGCACAGAGGAGTGAAGAGACTTGCCCAAGAGAACAGTGCTTGGCACATAGTAAGTACTTAACAGATACCAACATTATTATTATTATTATCACAGAACAGGCAAGTGGTGGAGCTGGGACTAGAACTCAGGTCCCTCGACTCCCAGGGGCCCATGCTCTTTCCACTAGGCCATGCTGCTTTCCAGGCTCTTCCAGCTCTCTCCATGCCCCATCTCCTGCACTGTGGCCCCTGAGGCCAGGGATCTGACTTTCACAGCCACTCAGACCTGTGTGTTAGGCAGAGGGTGATGACAGTGAGCCTTTCTTTCATGGTTTTCTGGTGCTGTGAGGTTTCCATGACAACCTGGCCAACTCAGCTCCTATTCTGTTGAGCTACAGCAATTCTCTAGCGGATTCTCAGAAAAATGTGTTTGTCAAAACAATTTTATTTCTCTCAAGTGCTCAGAGACAGCCCCAGTGAGGGAAACAGGCACTGGTCAACCAACAGAGAAGAGGCAGTATGAACACTGGGATCTGGAGTGAAGACACCTCACCCCCCCCATCCCTTTTCCCCAGAACCTTCCTTCCCTAACACCAACTCTAACAGAACCTCGGTTTTGAGCATATGCATGGGTTTGGCATGTGTACGGGGGCCAGGGATGTATGTGTCCCCACATGTCTGGAGTCATACATGTATGTGTGTGTATGTGTGCACGCTGGTGTACATGGGAGAGCGCATGCAGGGGTAGGTGCATTTATGTGTACACATATACATGTATATATGCATATATGTGTAAATAGGTATAGGTAATGCATGCATAAGTGTATCGCAATATGTCTATATAGTGATATACTTTTGCACATTGAGCGCATACTCCATCCATACTGATGGTGTCAATTTTGATGAGTCTGAGTGTTGTTATCTGAGTGCATTTGTGTGAGTGTGAGTCAGTGTGTGGACACCATCATGCATATGTTGAGTGTGGGGGAAGGGACAGGGAAGAACTTGAAAGCAACAGTTCAACAGTGATCAAAGGGATGAAACCGAAGGAGGCTCTCTATTGGATGTTAATAAAAAAAACCTCTTTCACCTCCTTTGAACTCCACATTGAGGTGTTTTTTTTTCTATTGCTCTTCACATTTTTCTCCAAGATCAAAAGCTCTTAAACAAAGATCAATTATTCAGAAGAGTAAGGCAGGGGATTTTGGCATTCCCAAGGTTGGGTAGGAATCCTGGAGCAGAGGTTGCATAGGGTGGAAGAGAACAGGTCCCCCCCAAGGAGGATCCGTCTTGACCTCTCCAGCCTCTTGCTCTGGTTCTGGGCACTGGAATAGAGAAGGTAGGGGTAGAGAGGGCAGAAGGTGGAGTGGGCCAGGAGTAGCTGACTCCTTTGCCCAGCAGTCCCCAGGGCAAGTTGGAGGCTGAGAAATGAGGGAATAAGCATCTCATAAGGATCAGTCCCATCGCTGGTTCTGTGATTATGGGGCACTCAGTGGAAGCCACATCAGAGACAGCAAGCAGCAAGGAAGGACCCGGACCTGGCAAACCTATCTGGCCCAAACCTGCCTACAGGAGAACTCCATACTGTACTGTGTTATATCATCCCTTTCATAAATATAAATGTTTAGGGGTGCCAACAATAGACTGGGCTCAGAACCTCCCTCACTATGAAGAGAAGCAGGGTGTCCTAGGGAAAGAGCATGGGAGTCAAGGGGCCTGGGTTCTAATCCCAGCTCCGCTACTTGTCTGCCGTGTGACCTTTGGTAAGTCGCTTAATTTCTCTGTGTCAGAGTTACCTCATCTGTAAAATGGGGATTAAGACCGTGAGCCCCATGTGTGATGTGAACTGTGTCCAACCTGAGTGCTTTGTATCTACCCCAGCACTCCACTGCTTGTCTGCTGTGTGACCTTGGGCAAGCCACTTCACTTCTCTGTGCCTCAGTTAGCTCATCTGTAAAATGGGGATTAAGGCTGTGAGCCCCATGTGGGACAACCTGATTACCTTGTATCTACCCCAGCGCTTAGAACAGTGCTTGGCACATAGTAAGCGCTTAACAAACACCATGATTATTAATACTAGTATTAATAACAAATACCATTAAAAAACTCTTATTGGACTCTCCCAAGCACTTAGTAGTACAGTGCTCTGCACAGAGTAACTGTTCAATAAATCCCACTGATGGATTGTTAGGATCACAGAGAAAAACATCTTTCTGGGAATAGTCCCAGTGCTACAGACAACTCTGTCATATTGTAGTCCTCAAGTGTTTAGTACAGTGCTCTGCACACGGTAATAAATACGATTGATTGACTTGCTACGAAAAGTATTAAAATTTTATTTTGCATCTGGCTTGACGCTTGTCATTCAATGACAAATGCACAAAACGCTTCATAGTCCCTCTCCAGCCCCTGCTCCTTTTTCCCTTCACCCATCCACCCTCACCGATCTTGGTTGAGTCAGACTTCTCAGGTCCCTCTTGGAAGAATGGGGTGGGGGAATCCTGTTTGTTCTCTGCCTCATCACACACCTTGAATGACTCTCAGGAGCAGGTGTATCAGAGACATAATAATAATAATGATAAATGTTGGTATTTGTTAAGCGCTTACTATGCGCTGGGGGAGATACAGGGTAATCAGGTTGTCCCACGTGAGGCTCACAGTTAATCCCCATTTTACAGATGAGGTAACTGAGGCACAGAGAAGTTAAGTGACTTGCCCACAGTCACACAGCTGACAAGTGACAGAGCTGAGATTCGAACCCATGACCTCTGACTCCCAAGCCCGGGCTGTTTCCACTGAGCCAAGCTAATGCCAATCGTTGCATTTTTAAAGCATAGTTTTCTTCTTCCAAAGTCTTTTCACATCAGTCATTTCCCAGTGAGATTAAAAAAAACCCCAACAACAACAGGTGTGATTGGCCCTCATTTTACCGAGGAGGAAACTGAGACAAAGATAAGTGAACCAAATTACTGGGGTCATAGAGCAGGCCTGTAGTAGTTCTGGAACTAGAGCTCGTGCCTTATTGAACCCAGGTTTTTCCTCTTTCCCCTAGACCAACTTCCATTATACTCAACCCAGAAGAACTCATCCACCTCATCCACCCTCTTCACTGTAGGGCCCTCCAAGATATAGCCAGTGGGGAAAGTTGAGAACAGGATCAGGGATGTGGCAAGTCCCATTTTTAAGCCTCGGATTATTCCCTTCTTGAAGAGAAACCCACTTCCCTCTTTCTGTGCCCATTTGCCCGCTAAATCCCAACTTCCTCCTCTCTCGCCCCGCTCCGGTCTATTCTTCACTCCGCTGTCCGGCTCATCTTCCTGCAGAAACGATCTGGGCATGTCACTCCCCTTCTTAAACAACTCCAGTGGTTGCCTATCGACCTCCGCTCCAAACAAAAACTCCTCACTCTAGGCTTCAAGGCTCTCCATCACCTTGCCCCTTCCTACCTCTCCTCCCTTCTCTCTTTCTACCGCCCACCCCGCACGCTCCGCTCCTCTGCCGCCCACCTCCTCGCCGTCCCTCGGTCTCGCCTATCCCGCCGTCGACCCCTGGGTCACGTCCTCCTGCGGTCCTGGAACGCCCTCCCTCCTCACCTCCGCCAAACTGATTCTCTTTCCCTCTTCAAAACCTTACTTAAAAATCACCTCCTCCAAGAGGCCTTCCCAGACTGAGCTCCTCTTCCCCCTCTACTCCCTCTGCCATCCCCCCTTTACCTCTCCGCAGCTAAAGCCTCATTTTCCCCTTTTCCCTCTGCTCCTCCACCTCTCCCTTCCCATCCCCACAGCACTGTACCCGTCCGCTCAACTGTATATATTTTCGTTACCCTATTTATTTTGTTAATGAATTGTACATCGCCTTGATTCTATTTAGTTGCCATTGTTTTTATGAGATGTTCTTCCCCTTGACGCTGTTTAGTGCCATTGTTCTTGTCTGTCCGTCTCCCCCGATTAGACTGTAAGCCCGTCAAACGGCAGGGACTGTCTCTATCTGTTGCCGACTTGTTCATCCCAAGCGCTTAGTACAGTGCTCTGCACATAGTAAGCGCTCAATAAATACTATTGAATGAATGAACTTGTACTCTCCTCCACCAAAGCTAATGTACTCACTATTTCCCATAATCAACTCACCTGTCACCTATTTAGTGCTCACCTGGAAACTCTCCCATCTCCATTTCACCAAACCAGGTTCCTACCCTTACAAAAATCTAGTAAAAACCCACCTCCTGCATGAAGCCTACCCTAAATAATACTCCTGTTAACTCAAACATCTGCCAGAGCAGTGTCAGCACTCATGTATGTGTATGTATATTTTTTGTGTGCATGTGTGGTGGTAATGTTGATATATACCTATATTCATACATATGTATCCGTACATATATATCCATACATACATGCACATACATGCACACATGTATACTGTACTCTCTATCAGGGGAAAAAAGGACAGTACTGTCATTTGAGGAGCAGTATTGCCTAGTGGAAAGAGCATGGGCCTGGGAAACAGAGGACTTGGGTTCTAATCCTAGCTTTACCACATACCTGTTGTGTGACCTTGAGCAAGTCATTTAACTTCTCCGGGCTTCAGTTTCTTCATCCATAAAATGGGGATTTGGTGGGACTGTGAAAAGCATGTGGGACAGGAATTCTGTCCAACCTGATCAACTCATATTTACTCCAGTGCTTAGAACAGCTCTTGTTACATAGTAGGCATCTAACAAATATAATAAGAATAATAATTTGAGTTCAAAGATGATATTACTGCCGGGGAGATTTTTATCTGTGTGTGCAAGTGTAACTGATAAGACCAATGCATGACTGACAATTCTTCCCACATCATGTGCTCCTAAAGACTGGCCCTTTACTGCCCTGCTGTACTTGCTACCCATAGCATCTAACATTTTATTTTCCCCTTGCATTTGAAATCCCTTTGTGTTGCAATCTTCTTAAAGCCGCTATTCTGAAAGAGTCCCAGCATTTCATTTCTAATTGCTGTTTTCTAGACTGGTTTATCTTCTGCTCCTGTCTCCCAAATGTTCACGGCTATGCCACATCGTTTGTGGCTTTCCTTCGTTGGGTAATTAAAACATTTCTTCCGTCACCCTTGTTTATGATTTCCCCTTTTCAGCTCAGCCTACAGCAACTCTTTGGAGAGAGCCTGCTATTGTCCATCCTCCTCCCATTTCCCAGGCATTGAAGCTAGAAGATTGATTAGGTTTACGGACCTCATTGTTAATGATCCTGCCTTGTCACCGGATGTGAAGTATTCATTCATTCATTCATTCAATAGTATTTATTGAGCGCTTACTATGTGCAGAGCACTGTACTAAGCGCTTGGGATGAACAAGTCGGCAACAGATAGAGACAGTCCCTGCCGTTTGACGGGCTTACAGTCTAATCGGGGGAGACGGACAGACAAGAACAATGGCACTAAACAGCGTCAAGGGGAAGAACATCTCATAAAAACAATGGCAACTAAATAGAATCAAGGCGATGTACAATTCATTAACAAAATAAATAGGGTAACGAAAATATATACAGTTGAGCGGACGGGTACAGTGCTGTGGGGATGGGAAGGGAGAGGTGGAGGAGCAGAGGGAAAAGGGGAAAATGAGGCTTTAGCTGCGGAGAGGTAAAGGGGGGATGGCAGAGGGAGTAGAGGGGGAAGAGGAGCTCAGTCTGGGAAGGCCTCTTGGAGGAGGTGATTTTTAAGTAAGGTTTTGAAGAGGGAAAGAGAATCAGTTTGGCGGAGGTGAGGAGGGAGGGCGTTCCGGGACCGCGGGAGGACGTGACCCAGGGGTCGACGGCGGGATAGGCGAGACCGAGGGACGGCGAGGAGGTGGGCGGCAGAGGAGCGGAGCGTGCGGGGTGGGCGGTAGAAAGAGAGAAGGGAGGAGAGGTAGGAAGGGGCAAGGTGATGGAGAGCCTTGAAGCCTAGAGTGAGGAGTTTTTGTTTGGAGCGGAGGTCGATAGGCAACCACTGGAGTTGTTTAAGAAGGGGAGTGACATGCCCAGATCGTTTCTGCAGGAAGATGAGCCGGGCAGCGGAGTGAAGAATAGACCGGAGCGGGGCGAGAGAGGAGGAAGGGAGGTCAGAGAGAAGGTTGACACAGTAGTCTAGCCGGGATATAACGAGAGCCCATAATAGTAAGGTAGCCGTTTGGGTGGAGAGGAAAGGGCGGATCTTGGCGATATTGTAGAGGTGAAACCAGCAGGTCTTGGTAACGGATAGGATGTGTGGGGTGAACGAGAGGGACGAGTCAAGGATGACACCGAGATTGCGGGCCTGCGGGACGGGAAGGATGGTCGTGCCATCCACGGTGATGGAGAAGTCTGGGAGCGGACCGGGCTTGGGAGGGAAGATGAGGAGCTCAGTCTTGCTCATGTTGAGTTTTAGGTGGCGGGCCGACATCCAGGTGGAGACGTCCCGGAGGCAGGAGGAGATGCGAGCCTGAAGGGAGGGGGAGAGGACAGGGGCGGAGATGTAGATCTGCGTGTCATCTGCGTAGAGATGGTAGTCAAAGCCGTGAGAGCGGATGAGTTCACCGAGGGAGTGAGTGTAAATGGAGAACAGAAGAGGGCCAAGAACTGACCCTTGAGGAACTCCAACAGTTAAAGGATGGGAGGGGGAGGAGGCTCCAGCGAAGGAGACCGAGAATGACCGGCCAGAGAGGTAAGAGGAGAACCAGGAGAGGACAGAGTCCGTGAAGCCAAGGTGAGATAAGGTATGGAGGAGGAGGGGATGGTCGACAGTGTCAAAGGCAGCAGAGAGGTCAAGGAGGATCAGAATGGAGTAGGAGCCATTGGATTTGGCAAGAAGGAGGTCATGGGTGACCTTAGAGAGAGCAGTCTCGGTAGAGTGGAGGGGACGGAAGCCAGATTGGAGGGGGTCTAGGAGAGAATGGGAGTTAAGGAATTCTAGGCATCGATTGTAGACGACTCGTTCTAAGATTTTGGAAAGGAAGGGTAGTAGGGAGATAGGACGATAACTGGAGGGGGAAGTGGGGTCACGAGCGGGTTTTTTTAGGATGGGGGAGACGTGGGCGTGTTGAAGGCAGAGGGGAAGGAGCCCTTGGAGATTGAGTGGTTAAAAATAGAAGTTAAGGAAGGGAGGAGGGCAGGGGCGATGGTTTTAAGAAGGTGAGAGGGAATGGGGTCCGAGGCGCAGGTGGAGGGGGTGGCACTTGCGAGGAGGGAGGAGATCTCCTCTGAGGATACTGCAGGGAAGGATGGGAAAGTAGGGGAGGGGGTTGTTGGGGGGGAGGGGAGAGGCGGAGGGGTGACTTTGGGGAGCTCAGACCTGATCGTGTTGATTTTCGTGAGGAAATAGGTGGCCAGATCATTAGGGGTGAGAGATGGGGGAGGGGGAGGAACAGGGGGCCTAAGGAGAGAGTTAAAGGTCCGGAACAATCGGCGGGGGTGACGGGCATGGGTGTCGATGAGGGAGGAGAAGAAGCTTTGCCTGGCGGAGGAGAGGGCAGAGTTAAGGCAGGAAAGGATAAATTTGAAGTGTGTGAGGTCGGCTTGGTGCTTGGACTTTCGCCAGCAGCGCTCGGCAGCTCGAGCATAGGAGCGTAGGAGGCGGACGGAGGAGGTGATCCAGGGCTGTGGGTTAGTGGCGCGAGAGCGGCGGAGGGAAAGGGGGGCGAGAGAGTCGAGATGAGTAGAGAGGGTGGAGTTGAGAGCGGAGACCTGATCGTCGAGAGTGGGAAGAGAGGACAGGGCGGCAAGGTGAGGCGAGATGCTATTGGAAAGACGGATGGGATCGAGAGAGCGGAGGTCTCTGTGGGGCAGTAGCGAAGATTTGCAGGGGGAGGGAGTGTGAGAGATGAGGCAGGTGAGAAGGTTATGGTCCGAGAGAGGGATTTCAGAGTTGGTGAGTGAGGAGATAGTGCAGTGGTAGGAGATGACAAGATCGAGGGTGTGACCGAGTCGGTGAGTGGGCGCGGTATGGTGGAGGAGGAGGTCGGCAGAGTCGAGGAGGGATAGCAGGCGGGCGGCAGAGGAGTCGTCGGGTACATCCGTATGGATGTTGAAGTCTCCAAGGATCAGAGTGGGCAGAGAGAAGGAGAGAAGGAAGGTGAGAAAGGGGTCAAGGTGGTTGAAGAAGTCGGAGGTGGGACCGGGAGGGCGGTAGATGACGGCGACAAGTAACTGGAGTGGGTGGTAGAGGCGAATGATATGGGCTTCGAAGGAGGGGAAGGAGAGGGAGGGGGGAGGAGGGATAGTGCGGAAGCGGCATCGGGGCGAGAGGAGGAAGCCGACGCCTCCTCCCTTACCGGTGAGTCTGGGGGAGTGGGAGAAGGAGAGGCCTCCGCTGGAGAGAGCGGCGGCGGAGACCGTGTCTTCGGGAGAGAGCCACGTTTCCGAAAGGGCGAGGAGGAGGAGAGAGCGGGAGAGGAAAAGGTCATGGATGAAAGGTAGCTTGCCTGTAACAGAGCGGGGGTTCCAGAGGCCACACTTGAAAGTAGCTGTGGGTGCAAGGGGAGGAGGGGGGGAAGGGCGGGGGGAGGGGAGGGTTTGGATGGGAAGGAGGTGGCGGGGCCCTGGACGAGGAGAGGGGGATGAGGGGTGGCGGTGGGACAAGAGGACTGGGATGGGGCATGGGTGGGGAAGAGAGAAGGGGGGAGGGGGTGAAGAGGGGGTTAGGTGGGGGGAAGAGTAGGGGGAGGGGGAAGAGGGGTAGCGCTGGTAAAGTGGGGTTCTAGGGCGGGAGAGAGGAGGGGGGGAGGAGACAGAGGAGAGAGCGGGAAAGAGTTGAGCGAGAGAGGGGAAGGGGAAGGGGAAGGGGAGGATAGGAAGGGGCGGGAGGGGGGAGGGGGGGAGGAGGGACATGGCGAGGCCAGAGAGGTGGGTGGCAGCACTGACAACAATAAACAGTAATAAACGAAATCGGTAATATAGCAACATGATACAATATGATACAATACAGTGGTGCTAATATAGCAACATGATACAGTATGATACAATATAGTCGTGTTAATAAAAGGGGTGATGACCAGGGTCGGGGGTAGACTCGATTAAGGGGCGACCTGATCAAATTCAAAATCTGACGACAATAAACAATAAAAAGCGAGATCGCAAATATAGCAACATGCTACAGTAAGGCACACTACAATAGTGTTAATAAGCAGGCGATGACCAGGGTCGAGGGACGAGCCGACCCTACCCGATCAGACTCAAAGTCAAGCGGCCAGCGGCCGAGAGAGTCCCAGAGCTCATGACCAAATAACCCTGTGGCGGCGTGGGGGGGCCCTGAGGTTGTCCGGGGTGGGTGGCGGCCGTAGGCGGCGGCTAAGGTAAGGTAACATGGTGAGAACAAGGACGTCGTCGCCCGGGGCGGGGGCGGGAGAGATGAATCACCTCAAGAGGGAAGAGGGAGTGAGGCCTTCCCAAAATGGCCGCCTCAGGCAGAGTGGGGGCTTCCTAAAATGGCCGCCTCGGGCGGAGTGGGGGAGCGGTTGGGGAGCACAATGTCCCCGGGCCCGAGCAGGGGGACACAATGTCCCCCGAGGACACAATGTCCTTGGGGCCGAGAAGGGGAGCATAATGTCCCCAGGATCGAGAAGGGGAGCGCAATGTCCCCGGGCCCGGGGGGGGGGGGGGGGTGGACTGGAAGCTGGTGGCTGGGGGTCTGTGGGGGCGAAGATCCGTAGTGTCGGAGTTCCCGAGCGGGGGTGCGGAGATCCAGGTTGTGAAAGGCTGAGGCGGGCGTGGGTCCGGACGGTCCGAGGCTCAGCTCCCCGGTGGAGGCGGAGGAAGCGCAGATGAGTCAGCGAGCGGTAGGCGAAGGGGGGCTTGTCGGGAATCGGGGCAGGGGCCGGGTGGGCCGAGGCTGCGCCTCAGGGGAGCAGAGATCCCGAGCCCACGAGGTAATGGCTCCAAGGGTCCGGGCGATGACAAGGCTCAGCTTCCCGGGAGAGGGGGGGTGGTCTCGGCGTGGATGAGTCGGCGGTCGGCGGCCAAAAAGCCGCTAAAGTCGGCGGTCGGTGGCCAAAAGGCTGCTAAAGAGCTAGGCTGGAAACGGGGGCAGGCAGCCCAAGGAACCGCCGCCTGGGAGGAGAGCTCCCGAGTCCATGTGGTGGTCGATTCAGCCCCAGGGGAGCAGAGATCCCGGGCCCATGCGGTAATGGCTCCAAGGGTCCGGGCGATGACAAGGCTCAGTTTCCCGGGGGAGGGGGCTGGTCTCGGCGTGGATGAGTCGGCGGTCGGCGGCCAAAAAGCCGCTAAAGTCGGCGGTCGGTGGCCAAAAGGCTGCTAAAGAGCTAGGCTGGAAACGGGGGGCAGGCAGCCCAAGGAACCACCGCCTGGGAGGAGAGCTCCCGAGTCCATGTGGTGGTCGATTCAGCCCCAGGGGAGCAGAGATCCCGGGCCCAGGACATAGGCATCGTTGACAGAAACACTGTAGAGGTTGGATGTGACATCTTTAGTAAGTCTAACGCTCACAATCAATAGAAGACCGGATACCGTAATTTCTCTGTGAACTTTCAGTTTGATCGGAATCCTGATGCTGTGATAGTGCCACATACAATCTGCCAGGATATGTTGGCCTTTTAGATTCAGTTTTCTCTCTCTTGATCAATACTGGACAATGTGCTACCTTATCGGAAATCAGGGACAGCGTTCAGCTCCCTATCAATTGATCAATGGGATTTAGTGAGGGCTCACTGTGTGTAGAGCACTGTACTAAGCACACCGTCATCGATGGAGACCCTTGGCGATGGAGGGTTTCCAGGAGTAGGTGTCACTTTTAATTAGGGTGGTACTCCTAGTTGGACGTTCATCATTTTATGTTTGCTTGTCTCCCCATGATATTGTAATTTCTTCGAGGGCAGGAATTTTAGCTTTTTTTTTTCCTTTTATAAGTTTCCTCAGTGCCTAGGACAGGGTTTTGCACCCAGCAGGTGCTGAATAAATGATGATGTTATTTGATGATGCTGGTGGAGGTGATGGAGGTGGTTTATCCTTGTCCAATCAGTGCTCACTTTAATTCAAATGTCCTTCTATTCTATTCACACAACCACAGAATAGCAGGAAGCCTGACTGCCATTTCATCCCATCTCTTCCCCGCTGAGTCCGGGTCCTTGGTGGCATCTGGAAGAGAGGGGTTGGCTATGCTACACTGTGCTGTGCTGTGCCGGTGGCTGGGCTGGGCTGCCTTTCTCCAAGGTTCCTTGAGCTCTTGCTTCTCACTCAAAGACCTTTAAGAAACAGCTGCCCGAGGGTCCAGAGAGAGCCAAGTTCTTAGTGTAAGGTCCTCCTGTAGACCATAAGCTCCTTGTGGGCAGATTGTGTCTAACAACTCTATTGCATTGTACTACACTCACTGTACACAGTAAGCACTCAATGATGATGATGATGATAATGATGCCTGGCTGCCCCTGGTAAGTCTGGTGATAAGGGCCTGAATGGAAGGTGAACAGAAGCACGAGCATTTTGAAGGAATGGCGAGCGTCCATAGAGTTCGAAGGGGAAGGGGGAGGGAGACTTGATCCACCCACCACCATCACCAGGTGATTTTTCTCCACCCTTTCCCCTGCCCTTTGTTGTTCTAAGCCACTCGCAGCACACAGCTTTCAACACTCTCCTTATTACCACAATTATCGTTACTTTGGCAGGATTATGTCCCAGACTCAATGCTTTTTTAATAGAAGCTAGTCGGTCAGAAAGGGTCAAATTTCCTTGTTTGAAAGTATTTCCAAGTCTCGGGGAAACCCCTGCCGGCGGCCCAGGATGGCATCTCAGGCAACTGCCTTCTGCTCAGGGGCAGGGATTTACCTTTGGCACATCTGATTTCCGGGGGCCCGGGCAACCTCACCCAGAAGCAGCTCTGCCCCTGAGGGAATAGCTCTTTGTTTCAGTGCCCTCTCTCCCGGGTACCACCGAAACCTACAATTGGGCATTCATGAGCAACAAGCCTCTAACCCGCAGGTTTAGAGAAGACACAGCACCATTATTCTAAAGACTTGAGTGTATTTCCATCTAATAGGGAAAACAAGGTCAATAAACAAGTGATGGACATACTCTGGTCAGAGAGATACAGTACTGATAGGAAGGACTGATTAGGGTGGCCACTCATCCAGTTTTATTCTGGACAGTCCAGTTTTCAGGTGGATTGTCCCCTGTCTGGAACTGATATCAATCAGTGGCATTTATTGAGCTCTTACTGTGGGAAGATTACTTTATTAAGTGCTTAGGAGAATACAATCCAAGAGAGCTGGTAGACATGATATGGCACCAGATGCCTTGATGTTCTCCAGTGTTTTTATTTTCAGCACCCAGCTTCCTTCTGTCTCAGTCTTACTGCCAAATTTCCCATTTCTCTCCTCCGTGTCCCAGAATCATGCAGCCTTGATTTCATCCTTGATTACTAGCTGTCTTTCAACTCTCACATTTAATCTCCTGCCAAATCCCACCTGTCCTTACTCAACATATTCCAGATCTATCCCTTCCTCTCCACCCAAACAGCTACCGCCCTGCTCGAAGCTCTCAGCAGATCGCGGCTAGACTATTGCATTAACCTTCTTGTTGGTCTTCCTGCTCTAGGGTCCTCTCCCTACCAGTCTATGCAAAACACTGCTGCCTGGATCATCTTCTCGAAGCATCATTCAGCACACGACTCTTCTCTCCTCAAAATCCTGTGTTAGCTTCGCATTTCCTTCTGCATCAAGCAAATCTCCTCATGCATTTCCTTATATATCTACTCTTTTCAGCCACTTCTCCCCAGATCACTCACTTCATCCCTCCCAAACTCACCTTCTAGCTGCACCTCAATCTTGACTTTCCTCACTGGGTCCCCTTGATCACGCTGCTCCGGGTCTGGAATTACCTCTCTCCCCTATCTGTCAGACTACAACTCTCCCCATAGTCAAAGCTCTCTTAAAAATCACATCTCCTTCAACAAGTGTTTGCTTTTTAATCTCCAATATCCCAAGCTTTACAAATCCACCAGCCTTTCTAGCACTTGCATAATCAGTAGGAAGTATTTTTGAGTACTCACTGTTCTAGAGCGTACTAGAGTAGAGCAGAGTAGAGTAGAGCAATACTAGAGTAGAGAAGCTGAGAGCTTAGTGGAAAGAGCACAGGCTTGGGAATAAGAGGATGTGGATTCTAATCCTGCCTCCGCCACTTGTCTGCTGTCACTTAACTTCACTGTGCCTCACGCTCAACTGTATATATTTTCGTTACCCTATTTATTTTGTTAATGAATTGTACATCGCCTTGATTCTATTTAGTTGCCATTGTTTTTACGAGATGTTCTTCCCCTTGACGCTGTTTAGTGCCATTGTTCTTGTCTGTCCGTCTCCCCCGATTAGACTGTAAGCCCGTCAAACGGCAGGGACCGTCTCTATCTGTTGCCGACTTGTTCATCCCAAGCGCTTAGTACAGTGCTCTGCACATAGTAAGCGCTCAATAAATACTATTGAATGAATGTAAAATGGGGGTTAAAAGTGCGAGCCCCACGTGGGACAACCTGTTTACCCTGTATCTACTCCAACACTTAGAACAGTGCCTGGCACATAGTAAGCACTTAACAAATAGCATTATTATTATTATTGTTATCACTAAACATTTGGGAAGGTACAACACAACAAAGAGATGCATTCCCTGCCCCCAGAGAGCTTACACTTGCAATTACCCCTGCTCTCCCAACCACACCTACTGCCTCCAACTAGATGATTCCCAAATCTACCTCACAAGACCCCACTGCTCTCATTCTCCTCAATCTCACATGGATGTCCAACCTATGCCTTAACCTCAACACATGCAAACTTGAACTCATCTTCCTTCACAAATCCTCTTCTCCCCCTCATCCTTCCATGACTGGCCACACCACCTCCACCCTCCCCATCTCTCAAACCCACAATTTTGGTGTTATCTTTGACTTCTCTCTCTCAACACCCATGCTCAGACTGTCACCAAATCCTGTAGATTCTTCTTCGCAACAATTTTCAGGATCTGCCCCCAATTTTCTTCATCCAAACAATCGTTATCCTGAGCCAGGCACTTGTAAAATCCCGGCTTGACTAATGTATCAGCCTCCTTATTGATCTCTCTCCTCTCCAGTCCATTCTATCCCCTGCTGCCCAGATAGTGTTTTTTTAAATGTCATACTGTAAAAATCTCCACACTCCTCAAAAACCTCCAATAGTCATCCATTCTTCTCCACATCAAATGGAAACTCCTGACCCCTGGCTTTAAGGCACTCCATCAGTTCTCTGTCTCCTATAATAACAATAATTGTGGTATTTCTTAAGCACTTACTATGTGCCAAGCACTGTACTAAGTAAGGGCTGGGGTAGATACAAGTTAACTAGATCGGACCCAGTGCCTGTCCCACATGGGACTCATAGTCTAAGTAGGAGGGAGGACAGGACTTTCATCCCCATTTTACAGGTGAGGAAATTGAGGCACAGAGGAGTTAAGTGACTTGACCAAGGTCACCCAGCAGACAAGTGGCAGAGCTGGGATTAGAACCCAGGTCCTCTGACTCCCAGCCCCAGGCTCTTTCCACTAAAATGCTTTTTCTTATCCATGCTCTTCTCCCACTGCACTCCAATTTACACTCTCCATTCCTCTCAAGCCAATTTACTCTACCTCATTCTCTCACTGATGACCTCTTGCTCATGCTCTTCCTCCTGCCTGGAACTCTCCCCTCCCCTCAACCTTCACATCTGGCAGACCACTGCTCTCCCTAACTTCAAAGATCTTCTGAGATCACATCTTCTTCAGGAGGCCTTCCCTGACTAATTTCTCATCTTCCCACCCTATATCCTGACACCTTAGCATTTCCCCATCACCTAAACACTTGGGTACTCACCCACCCCTCTTAGACTTATGTACTTATTTTTATTCTCTATTGCTTCCCCTTCACTGTAATTTATTTTAGTGCCTCTCTCTCCTACTATATTACAAGCTTTTTAAGGGAAGAAAGGCTGTCTACTAACTCTATTGTGCTTTCCCAAATGTTTAGCACAGTGTTCTGCACATTCAGTGCTCAATAAGTACTGTTGATTGATTAATCTTCAGTACTTGTGCTTATACATTCATTCTACTGTACATCCAATCATTTACTTTGATTACTTGTAAATATTTTTATGTCAGTCTCCCCTGTAAGCTCTCTGTGGCTCAGGAATGCGTCACAATCTGATTGTCTTGTATCTACCCCAGAGCTTAGAACAGTGCTTGGCACATAGCAAGTGCTTAACAAATACCATAAAAAAAAGGTAGTGGCACACTTTCCCAAGTACTTAGTACAATGTATTGCACCCAATGAGCACTCTATATTTTTTTCTACTACTATTAAATTTGCTACAATGACTACTTCTAATTGTACAACTCCCCCACCTCCAAATCCTTGCTCACCCTCTACCCCCAGCCTAAAACTCCCTCCCTCCCCAAATCTACTAGACCAATGATCTCCCCATCTTCAAAGTCCTCCTAAAATCCCACTTCCTCCCTGAAGCCTCCCCTAATTAATTCAGAGAATGCTATGAGATTGTAAACTTGAGGGCAGAGAACATGTGTCTTGCTTCTACTGCCTCCCAAGCGCTTCATGCGGTGCTTAACCTTCAGTAGGTTCTCATTAAATGCCAATACTAATAATAATAATAATAACGGTATTTGTTAAGCACTTACTATGTGCAAAGCACAGTTCTGAGCGCTGAATGATGACCCTCGTTGTGTTAAGCCAGTAGCACTTTTGCATTTAATTCCTCTCCTCAACTCTTATGTGCATGGGTACATTTATTTGTATATTCAATTATTTGCTTAGCTATTTCATCTAATACATTTGTACTTCTTGTAATAGTCTTGTTTTTCCTTCCGCCCCCACTATTTGTAAGCAAGTTTTGCCTACCTACTCCCATTATTTGTGAGCTTCTAGAAAACAGGGACTTTTTGTCTAGCTTCTGATGTCCTCTCTCAAGTGTTTAGTATATAGTATAGATGCTCAATAAACACCATTGATGGATTAATTGACTGAAATGGCAATGGAAAGGAAACATCATATGTGGTTCCCATCTCCAAGAGGGGCCAGAAGTACCTTGGCACAAAGCTCTGCTGAGAGGGAGACATTATTCCAGCTGCACAATGCCTTCCCAAATTGAAGCAGAAACAAGATGAGAAAATGCTAATTTCTTCTCCTCCCCCAATAGGAGACACTGCAGAGAGTCGGAGATAAAAATGGTGTGTGTGCGTGTGTGTGCGTGTCTCTGTGTGTGTGTTCGTGTGCATGCATGCGCCCGCCTGCAGATGGACTTGAGCTCAGAGATAAGCAGGGAAACAAGGTAATTAAAATAATTAAATGCTAATCAAGTGAGGGGGCACTGAGCCGAATGATATACTGGCTCTAGGGACTCAACAGGGAGAAGCACTGGTGAGGAAGACTGGGGGACAAGAGAGGAAATAAGAATTTGCTTCATTTTCGCTTTTTTAAAAAAAAAAAGAAAAAAAGCAAACCTTTCCTTTTTTCTGCTGTCACTGCCAGAGCAAGAAGGGGAGATCTTTGAACTAGGTGCTGCCATGGAGAAGTGTCTATTGGAGGGCAGGTGCCAAGGAAAGCAGGCAACAGCGAGGGTCATGGTGGCGGTTGCCGCTGCAGCTGCTGCTGCTACTGCTAAAACTGCTGCTCAGACCTCTCTCCGGGGTAGATAGCTAAGAGAGTGAAGAAGGGGCTTGGACAGCTGAAGGCAGCTCAGAGAAGAATAAATTGAAAGAGGAATTGGGATGCCTGGGTTTGCCCAAACCACAGTAAACATAGCCAGAGTGTGGGGCTAGATGAGGTAGAGGGAGAGACAGCATCTGGAGCTCCAGGACTCCCAAGAAGAGAGACGGGGACTAAGGAGCTGCCTGAGGAAGAGACGAATGGAGAGGAAAAGTGAGGGCTGAGAGCTGAGAGGTCCTTAGTTTTTCCCTGCCCTGTTTCCGAAGACAGCCCTTGCTACCCAAAAGATCACCGGGTTTGAACAAGGAAGAGGGGCAGACTCAATGTGGCATGGTGGATAGAGCAGGGGCCTGGGACTAGAAGGACCTGGGTTCTAATCCCAACTATACCACTTGTCTGTTGTGTGACCTTGGGCAAGTCATTTCACTTCTCTGTGCCTCCGTTACCTCGTCTGTAAAATGGGGATTAAGACTGTGAGCCCTGTGTGGGAAAGGGACTGTGTCCAACTTGATTAACTGGTATCTACTCCAGGGCTTAGAAGAGTGCCTTGAATATAGTCAGCACTTACCAAATACCTCCTTTATTACTACCACTGTCTCAGGACATAACCCGGGCAAAGTCTACTCCCCAGAGCCAGAAGTCCCCAAAGAAGTGTTTCCCATTAGGCTCAGGTCAATTTATCGGTCAACTGATCATATTTATCGAGTGCTTTCTGTGTGCTGAGCACTGTACTATGTGCTTGGGAGAGTATGATTAACAGAGTTGTAGGAACAAATTGGCAATTGGTTTCTCAGCTCCTTGCCCCCAATAGGGGCTCAGGCAACTGGAGCATATGAGTCCTAGAGCCACTCTCCATGCCACTTGCTGTGGCATTTAGAGTAAGAGAAAGAAATCAGGCCACAGCTGCAAGAGCAAGAGTATGAAAGGACAAATAAATAAATGGAAATTAAAGTACGACCAGAGGAAATAGAAGGGTCAAGTGTCAGTTTGCACACAAGTGCTAAGGGTGATTGTTGACTTGAGAGCTGGGAAGGTGGAGGTTAATCGGGGAATGGGGGAGGGAATGGTAGGGAAAATGGGCAGAACTGTAGTCTGGTGGATTTGAAGGAGTAGGGAGATCCAGGCAGAAAGAAGGGCGTGAGCCAGGATTCAGAGACAGGAGAGACTAGAACAAGCCACGGTGAGGACATTTGCCTGGAAGGAGCAAAGAGCATAACTGGGGCTTTTCAGAAGAAAAGATCTGAAATAGAAGAGGGAGAGGGTTGGTGGAGAAAGCCGGTGGTTAGGAGTCTCTACTTGATGCAGATAGGAATGGAGAGCCATTGGAGGTTTTTAAGGAGAAGAGAGACGTGCGTTGAACAACCTTTTAGAAAGATGATTCAGACAGCAGAGTGAAGTATTTACTGGAGAGGGGAAAGGTTGGCAGGGAGACCAGTGAAGAGGATGAGGCATTAGTTTAGTCGAGATATGAAGAGTACCTGGACTAGAGTGGTGGTCGTTTGGATGGAAGGGAAGGCGTATATCTCTGTGCTTGGCACTCAGTAAGGGCTTAACAAAGACCATAATTATTAGGAAATGTTCCGGAGGAAAAACCAGCAGAAATGGGCAAGGGACTGAATGAGAGCCTTGAAAGGCAGCAAGGTGATTAGGATGAAATAAGGTTAAGGGCTTCTGGTTCAGGGAGGACGGTGATTTTGTCAACTGTGGCCGAAAACAAGAATGGGTTTGGGAGGAAGGATGAGAAGCTCGATTTTAGACCTTTTGAGGTTTGAGATCGGTCAATTGTATTTATTGAGTGCTTACTGTGTGCAGAGCACTGTACTAAGCACTTGGGAGAGTACAACATAGCAAGATATCCAGGCTATGTCCTGGAAGCAAGAGGAAATGTGGGGTTTCAGAGTAGGTGAGAGGTTGAAGTTAGCAATATAGATTTGGGAGTCATCGACATAGATGTTGTAGCTGAAGCTATGTGAGCAAATGAGCTCACCCTGGGAGAGGTAATGGAGAAGGAGAAGAGTAGGTTACTCAGAACAAAGCTTTGTGGGACACCGGTAGTTAAGGGGTGAGAGACAGAAGAAGAGACATGAAAGAGATTGGGAAGAAGCAGACCATGAGCTAGAAGGAGAACCAGGAGAGAAGTGTGAAGGTAAAACTAGGGATGGAGAGCATTTCGGTTCCACAGCAGCCCAGTGGAAATCACTTAGAAAGTGATTTTACTGTGGTTTTCATGTTTTGCAGATATGCCAGGAAAAAGGCTCAAGTTTCCCCTTCCCCACTTCTACTCCTCCCCATTTCCTGGCCCACAGTTTTCCTGACCTCTCTCCCAGCACTCCCAACTCAACCTCCTGCAATGGGAACCTGGGACGGGGGAGATAGAGGAAGGGGGTGAGTTCAGGCCACAACGAGAGGGGGCAAGAAAACCATGGGACAGGAAGGGGCCAAACTAACTCTCTTCCCCTCTTCAAAGCCCTACCAAGAGCTCATCTCCTCCAGGAGGCCTTCCCAGACTGAACCCCCCCGTTCCCTCCGCTCCTCCTCCCCTCCCCATTCCTCCCCTCCCACCCTCTGCTCTTCCCCCTTCCCCTCAGCACTGTGCATATTTATGTACATTATTTATTACCCTATTTATTTTGTTAATGATGTGTATATCTCTATGATTCTATTTATCTTGATGATGATGATGATGTTTTGTTTTGTTTTGCTTTGCTGTCTGTCTCCCCCATTTATACTGTGAGCCCGTTATTGGGCAGGGATTGTCTCTATCTGTTGCTGAATTGTACCTTCCAAGCGCTTAGTACAGTGCTCTGCACATAGTAAGCGCTCAATAAATACTATTGAATGAATGAATGAATGAAAGGGGCGTGGAGGGGGCAGAGGTGGGCTTATGTAGGGCTTCCTTGTTGGGAAAAAATCACATGTTCCATGCTCCATCCAAGAGTGCAGCAAGAATCCCCAGACTGTCAGATCACTTGTGCTTCGAGGAGAAGGGAGTAGTCAACAGTGTCAGAGAAGCAAATCACTGTTTCCTCATTTGTAAAATGGGGTGGGGGGAAAGTGATGATAATCCATCTCTCACAGGGATGTGGTGAAGATAAAGGGAGTTAATTAAGTTAATTGTAATTGTGGTGTTTGTTAAGCTCTTGCTATGGGCCAAGCACTGCGCTTAGCAATGGGGTGGATACAAGATGATGAGATCCAGTTTCGCTCTCACATGGGCCTCACAGCCTAAGGAGGAGGGAGAACAGGAATCAAATCCCCATTTTACAGATGAGGAAACTGAGGATTTTCCACCACTTGTCTGCTGTGTGACCTTGGGCAAGTAATTTCCCTGTGCCCCAGTTACCTCATCTGTAAAATGGGGTTTAATAATAATAATAATAATAATAATAATAATAATGTTGGTATTTGTTAAGCACTTACTATGTGCAGAGCACTGTTCTAAGTGCTGGAGTAGACACAGAGGAATCAGGTTGTCCTACATGGGGCTCACAGTCTTAATCCCCATTTTACAGATGAGGGAACTGAGGCACAGAGAAGTTAAGTGACTTGCCCACAGTCACACAGCTGACAAGTGGCAGAGCCGGGATTCGAACCCATGACCTCTGACTCCAAAGCCCATGCTCTTTCCACTGAGCCATGCTGCTTCTCCAAGACCTGGACTTAAGACTGCTTAAGACTGTGAGCACCATGTGGGACAGGAACTGTGGCCAACCTGATTACCTTGTATCTACCATAGATACAAAGGGCGACCGAATAACCCAGATGGAATCCCGATTCTCCCCATCTGCCATGTCTGGCCTGGGAATCAGGAGGACCTGGGTTCTAATTCCGTCTCTGCCACTTATCTGCTCTGTGATCTTGGACAAGTCATTTCACTTCTCTGTGCCTCCGTTATCTCATCTGTACAATGGAGATTTAAGACTGTGAGCCCCATGTGGGGCATGGACTGTGTCCCACCTGATTAGTTTGTATCTACCCCAGCGCCTAATACAGTGCCTGGCTCATAGTAAGTGCTTAACAAAAACCTTAAAATTCCCATAGTTGCAGGGTCCAAAGCTAAGAAAACCGATTAATAAATCAACTTGAACAGTATTCGCCTCCTGTTCAAGCGTTGGTGGTGAAGGGGCTTCCTGAAGGGAGTGGGGAAGCTAAGGGATCCAGAAGGAGTATGACGGAGAGGCGGGGAGGAAGTAATAAACAATCAATCAGTGGTATTTATTGAGCGCTTACTGGGTGCAGAGCACTGTACTAAGCACTTGGGAGAGTAGAAGACAACAGAGTTGGTACTCATGTTCTCTGCCCACAAAGGGCTCACTGTCTAAAGGGAAACTTGGCCTCTGCCCTTTCTCCTTCCCCTCCCAGGCTCACATGGCTGCCCATTCAGGTGCCCGTCTCTGTCACCTAGAAGGGGAGCCAAAGCCCACGGTGGGTGTTATCTACTTAGCCCAGACTGGGTGTGTGTGTGGCTCTTGGGAAAAAAGAGGAGGAAAAAATGGAGGCTCTTGGGACTCCAGTCAGGTTTTTGCCCCCCTAACTAAGAAATGGGACCAAGGTGGACCAATCCAGGACATTGGCAGCCTGCCTGGGAGCTCTGGAAATCGCCTCCTGGAGCTGGAGGCCCAGACAGGCAGACAGCTCATGAACCCCCCAAAAGGGACTGATATCTGCTCCCTCAGGGCAGCCATCCCTCTCAATTTTAAAACTCCAAATTATAGTCTACATTTAATTGATGTGCCAGGGGAAGGAGGGGGCAAATGGCAATTAGTCACACATCAGATTCAATGTGATTAAAACCAGCGGGGACCTGGGGAAGCCAATGGTCTGGCTCCTTACCCAATTTTAGGCAGGGGGATAAGCGAGCAGAAATGTTTCTTGATTTATCCATCCCCCTGCCTCTGGGCGGGTATTCTTGTAACCCAGCTCATGGGGATGAAGGGATCTTGATTGCCCCATGGTGCTGGGTGGGAGGAGGGGAGCGATTCTGTCTCGGAGGTTGGGCACTGTCATCCCTAGTAGGGATGAGCAGGAGTTCAGATCTTGGCCCAGGCTGGTCAGGCAAGGGGGGAGACCCTGAGCATGGTCCCCAGCCCCCAACTGAGACAGAGGAGGAACAACTGTCCTGAAGAGATTCAAAGTTCTCTGCCTGCCCTGGTTCCTCCCTTGGGAGGGGGGACGGGCCAGACCAAGCCAAGCACTAAAGGCTAGGAAGGTCAAGAGGGTCACTCACACTAATCCTGTGGCAATGGGACTGCTGGGAAATGGGTATAAAGTAGAAAAAGATGTGGAGCCACGCCTGCTGAGTTTGAGGAGCTACTCAGAAACAGGCAAGCTAGGAGAAGCCATCCTCATTGTCTGTCCCTAGGCTGCTGTCTCAGGGCTAGGCCCTACAGGTTTCCCGACATCGACCTGGGGGCCACTGAGATTGGGCCGGCTGAGTATCTGAGAGCAAATTCGGGTAGAATTTAGGAGTTTTCCTAATGCGCTCCCCATTCCCTTTGTGAAACGTAGTAACCTTGGCCATTGGCTCCTGGGGTGCCACTGTTCCACAGATCATTCATTTGAACACAAAAGCACCGGAGTCTGGGAAGTGAAAGCCCAACCCAGCTCAATACCATCCATTTCATTTTCTTCCTTTTTCTTCTGGTCTCGAGATTGAATGAGGGTTTTCACAATGTCATCATGCTGGCAAGGCGTAATTACCGGTTGTAACCATGTGATTGAGTAGAGTTACACTAATTATGTCATTACAGGAATTAAATAAATACTGTATGTGCGAATTGGCTAAAAATGACTTTTGGGGTGGGAGGAGAAAGCTGATGGAAAAGAGCAGAGCAGGCCATAGAGGAAATGGGGAGGAGGCAGGGGGCTGCTCCATCTCTGGAGTGTGATATCGCTTGGCAGAAACTTAACTCAAACCAGGATGCGCTTTTTCTGAAGAAGGGAGAGCGAGCTCTGGGCAAGGACGAAAGCCCTGCATGAGGAGCCCCTGATTTTCCCCAAAGGAGGCAAGTCAAACATCTTAATTCTCATTAAGGGACTGGTGGACAGAGCCCTTATGAGTTAGAAGATTAGCAGCTGAGGCTGCTGATTGAGAGTCCCATCTGTAGGCAAGGTCAGGGGTCAAACAGGGAGCTAGGAGGGACCCCAGGGCTGAGCAAGCAGCTCTGAGAGGAAAAGGCAGCCAGGGTCATTTATATTAATGACTTTTTTCCACACTAGGCATTGTTAACTTTGGTCTCTGACCTTCAGCTTGGGTTTCAAAGCTGCCCTGGGGAGCAAGCCCAATTAGCATTCCCCTAGCCTCTCTTCTCTGGGAAGTTGGGGGGGAGAGGGAAGCATGGAATGTGAGGAACATGACTCCCCGGGGTTCTTGGGAGTGAACTCAGGGAATTCTTCGGGCAATATAGAAAGTGTAACTTCATCTAGAAGATCCCACATTTTTCCACCCTAGGGCAGTGAGAAAGAATGGTGGCAGTTTAGCAAGCAATCCCCAAGAAAATGTCACATTCTCTGGGATTTTTACAAATAATCTTTTCTTTACCCATGTAGAAACAGCTGAGTGTTAGCTGGGATGGGGATGGGGGGAAGCTCTGAGCCCAGAGAACTGGGGAGGAGAGATGAGAAGGTGTGTGTGGCTAGAAGGAGAGAGAGCACTCTCCAAGGGGGAGGGCCCCATGCCCCGTGAATGAAGTAGTTAGCACAGGGGCAAGCTCAGAGAGGTGTCAGCAGAAATGATAAAGTCTTCTTCAGTACCACCAATCTCCGCATTGAGCCCTCTCACCTCTCTCCAGCTGGTGTAGAGGCAAGAATATCACCCCTCCACACACACACAAACACGCAAACACCTTGAAGCATCTTGTACTCCCTCTATCTCTCTATACCATGTGTCCTCTTCCCATTCTAGAAGACCGATGATGATTGTAATATTTGTTAAGCCCTTACTATGTGCCAAACATAGTGTACTAAGCACTGGGGTAGATACAAACTAGGCAGGTTGGGCACATTTTATGTCCCACAGGAGCTCATGTTTTAATGGAGGGAGAAGAGGTATTTCATCCTCGCTTTACAGATGAAGAAACTGATGATAATAACAACTGTGGTATTGTTATGTGTCACATAGTGCTTACTATGTGTCAGGCACTGTACTAAGCCTTGGGGTAGATACAAGATAATCAGGTGCCACATGGGTCTCACAGTCTAAGTAGAAGGGAGAACAGGTATTGAATCCCCATTTTGCAGATGAGGGAACTGAGGCACAGAGAAGTGAAATGATTTGCCCAAGGTCACACAGCGGATAAATGGCGGAGCCGGGATTAGAACTCAGGTCCTGACTCCCAGGCCCGTGCTCTTTCCACTTGGCCACACTGCTTCTCCAAGACACAGAAAAGATAAGTGACTAGCCCAAATTCAAACAGCAGACAAGTGGCAGAGACAAGATGTTTAATCCCCACTTTACAGATGAGGAAACTGAGGCTCAGAAAAGATAAGTGACTAGCCCAAAGTCACACAATAGGGAAATGACATTCTTCTGACTCCCAGACCCATGCTCTTGCCACTAGGTCACACTGCTTCTCGCAGCAGAGGTCACTGGGCATTCTAAAGTGAGTGCCAGAGAGGTGAGGTGCTTGTGGATCCAGACAGTACAAACCTGGGAAGAAGGGAGAGCGGGATGATGTAATAGGCAGCCACAACTTGTAGGCTCTGTGGGGGCTCACCACCCATCACCCCCATGGATTTGGTGCCCAGGTACTCCCATAGAGATCACCATGCCCTTCGGAAATCTAACCCTTGCCCCAACTGAGCTTGCCCATGCTCTCTCTAGAATGTAAGCTGTCGTGGGCAGGGAATGTGTCTGTTTTATGGTTATATTGTACTCTCCCAAGTGCCTAGTACAGTGCTGTGCACCTAGTTAGCGCTCATTAAAAGGGATTGACAGACTGACTCTCAGCAACTCCCCCAGGGCTCACCCACCAAACTCTCTCCTCTCCCTCACCTTCCTTCCTCCCCATCTTTAGATCCACCCCTGGAGGGCAAAGTAGGAAAGAGGAGAGAAGGGGCACCTGGTCAATCAATCAATCAGGGCATTTATTGAGCACTTACTGGATCCGAGTTTGCCCTCCCCTAAGAAATTAGTGAAGGCCCCTCTGGTGTCTGCCCTTGGGGAGTTTCCCTGCCTTTAAAAGAGGTCAGGCCACGGGGAGGTTCATTCTTTGGAGGGTCAGGGAGGGAAAGGCACTACTTCCCCACCCCCTGGACCCTTGAAGAGCTGTGGCAGTCACTGATATATGTTGCCACTTCACACCAGAGAAACAACAAATGTTTGGCTTGTTCTCTGCTCCCACAGATCGATTGACAGATAGGAAAAAGGCTTTTCCTAGCCACCCCCAAGCCAGCTTACCCCTCTGTGGAACAGAGAGAGGGAGAGAAGACAAATTCTCCCTCTGTCAGGGCCAGTCTTTCCTAGGTTCCTGCCTCTCTCTTTCTCCCTTTGCCTTCAGAATTTGCAATGGGAGGAAGGGAAGTTAAAACATGGGGAAGAAGTCCCCAAATGAGAGTTGAGACACTGGCACGGGTGACCCAAAGAACTCTGAGAATAGGTGAGATCCATCTCAGTCTATGCCTGGAGGACGGGTACTGCTGCCCCAAGCCAAGCCCTAGGTTCGACCAATTGTGCCATCATTTGCTACCCGTTGAATGAGCAACTGATTAAGTACCAGCTTTGCCAGCCTTCCAATCCTAGCCTTCCAAGGCTTCCCTGGAGCACGCCTTCCAAAAGAAGAAAGGAAAACAAAATCGGGGAAATTTCTTTGTTCATTAAGCCTATATTTACCGCCATATTAGAAGGAAAAACAGACTCACTGCCTTTGGTTTAGGGTTCTTCTGCTTATGAATAGTCACTATGGGCCTTTTCCAATCTAACCTTCTAAGAGCCCCTTGCTGGTGACTCTCCTCTGTCTCTTACTGGTTGCTCAAGCCATTCTCTCTGCATGGAGCTCCCTTCCCCATCAAATCTGCCAAACCACATCCTTCCCCACCTTCAAAAACCTACTGAAGTGTCAATTCCTACAAGAGGTATTCTTTCAAATTCTCCTCCCTCCTGAGGATGGCACCCCATCACCCACCTTAGCCCCTATTATCTGTTGATTATTTCTTTGATTCATTACTTCCGTTTCTACATTTGTATCTGCTCTTACTCTTTTACTAGTATAGGGCTGGCTAATTATCCACTTGTCTCCCTCATTCTATTGTAAGTTTCTGACCTCTTTTATTGCTACATGTTCCTTAGAATGTTTTTTAATGGTATTTAGTTAGCACTTTCTATGTGTCAAGCACCGTCATAAGCACTGGGATTGATACAAGTTTATCAGGTTGGGCACAGTCCTGGTCCCACTTGGGGTTCACAGTCTACGTAGGGAGGAGTATGGTTTAATCCCCGTTTTACAGTTAAGGAAACTGAGGCACAGAGAAGTTAGTGACATGCCCAAGATCACACAGCAAGCAATTGTCAAAACCGGGATTCGAACCCAGGGCCTCTGATTCTCAGGCCTATGCTCTTTCCACTAGGCCACATTGCTTCACTACTAGGCCAAGCTGCTTCTCTGCTTCACTTAGTATAGGGCTCTGCAAATATACAGTTATTCAGGACAATGGTCTGCATTCAGAGGTGCTCAGTACAGTGCCCAGAACTCAGTAGGCTCTGAATACACACTCTACAAACACATTAGTGCTCAGGACAAAATCTCTCATGCATTGGTTCTCACTATGATATTCTGCATACAGAGGTTTTCAGTTCAGTGCCCTCTATAGATAGGCACTTAAGCTGTAGATGTTGATGATGTTGATTTGCCTGTTGTGTTACCCTGGGCAAGTCACTTAACCTTATTGTGCCTCGGTTTGCTCATCTGTAAAATGGGGCTAAGATCAATTTTGACACCAATAATAATAACGGTGGTATTTGTTAAGCACTTACTATGTCCCAAGCACTGTACTAAGTGCTAGGGTAGATTCAAGATAATCAGGTCAGAGGCAGTTCTTGTTCCCTGTGGAGCTCACCATCTAAATGGGAGGGAGAGTAGGTATTTCATCCTCACTTTACAGATGAGGAAACTGAGGCATAAAGAAGTCAAGTGACTTACCAAAGGTCACACAACGGGCAAGTGGTGAAGCCCCATATGGAACAGGGACTGGGTCCAATCTGATAATCTATCTCAGTGCTTAAATAAATGTCATAATAACAATATTCATTTTGTTATTACTATGCACACCTGCATACATACGGAGCCATCCACGGCTGCTCGCCAAGGTTAGCATCGCTAGATACTGCCAGATTATCAGGGCTGGGTGTCCTTTCCCAGATTCCATGTTCCCACTGCCCCCTGCAATTGTAGAAGAGAATTTCCCCCCTCTCCTCTAGGCTGTGCTCCCTCTGCCTGCTTCAGTGGTTAAGGGAGGTGACTTGTCCTACAGGAGGGAAATAGTGTTCCCTTCTTAAGCTCCCCTTCTCATCTCCCCCTCCCCACCTTATCTCCCTTCCCCACATCTTCCTTGGACCCTGGCTCACTTCTCCCCAGTTCCTTTCCTCCTTTCTCCCCCACCCCTCCTGGCTTTGCTCAGCCTCAGAGTTGGTCTGGAGAAGGAAGCAAACCAAGGGAGGTTCTCCTTGGGTATGTGAGTGTGCATAAGCTACTCTTTTGTGTATGCGGGTGAGTGGGAACCCCAATTGGGACAGGGACTGTGTCAACCTAATTAACTCATATCTACCCCAGTGCTTAGAACTGTGCTTGACACATAGTAAGCGCTTAACAAATACAATAATAATAATTTGTGTATATCACTGCAAAGGTACATCACCAAATGGGTAAGGCACTTTGAATGAATTTTACTTTGGGTGTGAATATCACTGTGAACAGAACTGTTCTGTTGTCCTTGTGTGCATGAGATGGTCATTAAGCATATATCACTGTGAGTTGGGCAGGTGTGAGAGTGTGCTTTCATTACCACTGTACATGTGGGGATGTCACTGTGTAAATTATCTGAGTGTGTTGCTGTATAAGTTAGTGTCTCTATATCCTATGAATGTATATTTATGACACTGTGTGTCTCAAAATATGTGTGGCTGTCCCTGTGTGTATGTGTGTGTGTGTGTACATTATCCAAGCACACTGCAGGGGAGGGCAAAGGTCTTCTTGTCTTGTCTTTCTTCCCATCTTGTCTTTCTTCCCAGAAAGTAAGAGACTGAATCCCTTTCCCCAGAGCTGTCCCATTTCCAGAACCCCTAAGCTAGAGCAGATTCCTAACTGGAGCAGAGCCGTTTACAGGAGAATCTACTGGGGGGCGGGAGGAGAACCAAGCCAGTATGAAGCCTTCCTCTCCTGCCTCCTCCAGACCACCCCCTGCCCTCTTCCCCAGTTCTCCTCCCTGAAGATACTGGACTCCTCTGGCCTTCCCCCAACACTGTCCCCTTCCCCACTCCCTCCCTACTCCCCATGATGACTGCAGAAATGATCCAGCCCTGCCCCTCTGCCCCTTCTATTTGCTGGGAGAGATCCATGGAGGGAGCTGGGGCTTGGTTGGTGGTGGGGACACTAGTGGGTTGAGACAGGGTCCAGGTGGAAGAGAGGACAGGACTAAGGCCGGACAGGGGGGCAGGACTACAGCCTCTTCTGAGGACTGAAGAGGAGAGGGCTTGTGCTCAGAATTCCTTTCACAGGACAATTAGCCATACCTACCCTCCCTGTTTCTGTCTCAGTGGCAGAGGAAACTGTTTAGGGAGGGCCAGTTCAGGAAAAAGTTCTTCACTATTCAGACTGCCTTGCTGTCCTGTCTATCTGCTTTGTCCTGAGGACTTGCCAGAATAATGCCTCAGGTGTGGCTTTGCAGCCAGCTCCCGAAGTAACTCCCATCAGTGATTTGTGGATTAGTAAAGAGAGCTGGGTTGGGGAGGGCAGTGTATGTTTGTGAGAGAAGAGAGACCCTGTGATATATTATTTGTAACAATATGTATGACATTGATTGTGACACTCTGTGAGGCTCTGCATTTGTGTGACATGATTTGTGAAGGTCTGTGCTGAGGGACTGAGGGGATGTGGATTAATACTGGCAGTTGTGCGTGCGTGCGTGTGTGTGCGTGCGTGTGTGTGTGTGTGTGTGTGTGTGTGTGCCTGCACGGTGGGTGGGATTCAGGGAGCACTGCGGAGTGCTGTGCGCACACATGGAGGAGAGCACCCCGCCCCCTGCTCCCCTCTTTCTCTCCTCTCTCTGCCTGCCCCAGCTCTGCTCAGGCAGTGGGACGGGAAGTGGAGAAGGGGGAGGAGGCAGTTTCAGACCAGCTCCGCCGGCCAATGCAGCAGCCAGAGGAGAGAGAGAAGATGGAGCGGGCTCCCTGTCCTCCGGGCCACGGGGCTCCCGCTCCCCCCCGGCTCCGGTCCCAGAGACCCATCGTCCTGCCTCCAGCTCAGGTATGACCTGAACCCCACGGTCTGGTGGTTCCTTAGGCTTTGGGCACGTCGGGGTGCAGGGGGGAGGGGGTGGCATGGGAGTTCATGGGCAGGGAGAAGCTGGGGCGGGGGGGGGCGGGGCGCGGATGACAGGGGCAGGGGAAGAGCAGAGGAGGGAAGGTGAAGGGATAGAATTAAGGGAGGGGGAGGGACATGTTTCAGTGACCCTCACCCCAATACCACTCTCCATGGTTGAAGCCCCAGCCAAGACACCAAGAGGCACGGTCTACAGTGGGGCAGGGGTGGCTGGCCCCCATCTCTGAAAGGTACTGCTCTCCCAAAGGTCCTAAACCCTGCTTGGCTGCCCTCTGCAGCCCCTGGGGGGCGGGGGGCGGGGGGGGCGCGCAAGGTGGGGCTTGAGCTCTGCCTCCAGGGCAACTGCTCTAAACCTCCAAGAGCCCTAGACTCCACAATTCCCCCTATTCTACGGGGAACTGGTCCCTCTGAAAGTGCTCAGACCAAGAAGCCTACCTCTTTCCCTCCCGCTCCCCCATCTCCTCTCCCTAATCAGTCCTGTAGCTCCCAGCACAGCTATTCCTGGGTTCCTGGGACCTAGCTCGCTCAGCCACCTTTGTTCTGTCTCTTTCCTTTTTGTCCCATCCATCTCTGAACTCTCAGCTCCTTATCCAGGCTCTCTCTTCTTTCTTTCTCCCTCTCTTCCTCTCCCTCCCTCCGTCTCTGTTTCCCCCTCCCTCTCTCTCCCCCCCTTCTCCCTCCCCCCTTACCTCCCCCCCTTCTCCCTCCCCCCCCCTTCTCCCTCCCCCCTTACCTCCCCATTAATCCCTCCCAGACACCCTGCCTATCCCCGTTCTTCCTCAGAACTCAATTACTGGAAACCGGGGTTGGTACCTCTCAGGGCCGGGGGGGAGGGGGGGAGGAGCTGAGAGAGGGGGAGGGCGGAGGCGAGCCCCCCCGGGCAGTTCCAAATGATCCTCTTATTCCGCCCACCTTTCTGCCTCTTTCTTTAAACGTCTCCTCTGCCTCTCCTTTCTCTCTTCTCCCTTTCTCTTCCAACCTGTACCTTTCTCCTCTCCTCTCTTTTCCCTTTCCTTTTCACCCTTCTCTCCTCTTTTCTCTTCTCTTTCTTACTACCTCTTCTCCTCACTCCATCTGCTACTCAATTCCTCCCTCTTAATCACCCAATTTCTCCCTCTCCTCCCTTTGCTATCTCCCTCTCGCCGTCTCCTTTATCTTCTTTTCCTTTCTCCCCTCCTCTCTCCTCACATATCTCTCCCTCTCGTTTTAACCTCTCTTCCCTCCTTTCTCTTCCAGTTCTCTTTCTCATCTCTGCTTCTCTCACCTCTCCCTCTCTTCTTTCCTTCTCTCCTCTCCTCCTATCTGCCCCATCAAACTGCCACACAACCCCTCCCTTTCTTTCTCTTTGTTTCAGCGGCAAACATTGCTTCTCCAGGAAAGTTCCCACTCAACAGTAGTTCTGGGGAGAAAACCGTTGGAGAACAGCAGCCCCTTAGAGGTGAGTCCTGCAGAGGTGAGTCCCATGGAGAACCAATAGTCGCCCCGTCTCGTCTTGTAGCCCCTCCAGCTGAAGACCAGAATAGCCTCAGGGCAAACCAGGGAGTAGGACTCGGTCAACCCTCAGTTTTCCAAATGCAATAGCAAAGAGGCTGGGAAAAAGTTCCCATTCCCATCAGAAGTAGTGGAGCTGTGTGTAGGTAGGAAGCCAGGAGGGGGCTCCGCAGTCTGGTGGGGATGGCCATATTTTAGCCAGGACTTCCAGGGTCTGCGTTTATGGCGTTTATGGTCTCTCCGCTCTGCTCCCTGCAGAACAGCGGGCTTCTGGACCTCAGTTTGGGACTCTGGGGAATTCATTCAATCATTCGTTCCATCGTATTTATTGAGCGCTGTGTGCAGAGCGCTGAACTAAGCGCTTGGAAAGTACAATATAGCAATCGAGTGAGACAATCCCTGCCCACAAAGGGCTTACGGTCTGGGTGAGGGGGAGAGACAGACATCAATACAGGTAAACAGGCATCAATATAAATACATAGAATTATAGATATATACATTTATTTATACGTAAGTGCCATGGGGCGGGGTAGGGGGGTGAGAGGAGAGCAAAGGGAGCGAGTCGAGGTGATGCGGAAGGGAGGGGGAATCTGAAGAAATAAGTAAGGGTGCGCTTTGGGTGGCTCCAGCTTGGTGGGGGGGTTGGGGGGGGGGGTTGGAGTTGCCCCCGTCAGTGTGATGGTTGATGTCTGAGGGAGCTATATTGTTTACCTAGCTTAACTGGAATCTGGGGCTGCCTTTGTATGTGGGGAGTGTCTGTAGCATCTCACCATAATCTGAAGATGCTTACATTAGTCTGTGTTAGTGTCTGTGTTGATGTGTGTGCTAATGTCTGGGGTTCTTTGTGGAAATAATAATAACAATAATAATAATAATAATAATAGCATTTGTTAAGCACTTACTCTGTGCCGAGCACCGTACTAAGTGCTGGAGCAGATATATGAAAATCAGGTCCCACATGGACTCACATTCTAAATAGGAGGGAGAACAGGTATCAGATTCCCATTTTGCAGATGAGGGAACTGAAACACAGAGGAAGTGAAGTGACTTGCCCAAGGTCACACAGCAGGTAAGTGACAGAACAGGGATTAGAACCCAGGTCCTCCGACTCCCAGGCCCGCGCTCTTTTCACTACGCAACACTACTTCCCTAAAAACCCAGTGTCAGTGTCACTGGGTTTGTACTGGGGTCTCTAGGTCTGTACCTAGTCTGAATCAGTATCGGGGCGACTGAGTGGGTGTCAGTACAGGTCTGAATGCCAGAACAGGGGTCCGCATCAGTGTCCGTGGGTCTATATGGGTGGCTACTTGTTCTTGTCTTATGTTGTCGAGTAGTCTCCGACCCATAGCGGCTCCAGGGACACATCTATCCCAGAACGCCCCTCCTCCAACTGCAATCGTTCTGGTAGTGTATCCATAGAGTTTTCTTGGTAAAAACACGAAAGTGGTTTGCCATTGCCTTCTTCCAGCAGTAAACTTGAGTCTCCACCCTCAACTCTCTCCCATGCCGCTGCTGCCCAAGCACAGGTGAGTTATGACATGTAGCAGATTGCCTTCCACTCGCTAGCCACTGCTCAAGCTAGGAATGGAATGGGTATTTCTCTGCTTGACTCTCCCTCCCATAATCGAGAGTGGTAGAGCATTGGAAACACTCCAGATGCTGTCCAGAGAGGGGACGGGTGACTACAGACCTGTACAGATGTCTGTCGGTCTGAGACAATGTGGGATGCCTGCATCCTGCTTGGTGTCTGTAGGTCTGTCCAGATACTCTTGCCGAATTGTACATTCCAAGCACTTAGTACAGTGCTCTGTACACAGTAAGTGCTCAATAAATACGATTGAATGAATGAATAAATACCCACGATCTATGCCAGGGTCTGTGTCTCTACCAGATCTCTGGTTGGGCAGTTGCTTGTAGTACAGTCCTCCACCCTTCCGGGGCAAGCACACTGTCCCTGGGTTGCGGAGTTTGGAAAGACGATCTTCCTAGGATAGGTATCATGAGTTCCTAGGGTAGAAGAGACATTATCCTGTGACTAAGGGGTCGGTAAGCCTCTCAGTAAATCATTCTGTACCTGCAGCTATCCCTGTTCACAGGGAGACTAGACTGAAGGTCCAGCCCAGGATCCTTGCTAAATGATGAGCTCTCTTCCCTTGCTCAGCTCAGTTCAGCCAAACTCCTTCTGGCCCAGGGCTGGTCTCACAGGAGACACACACACAGGACCCACAACCTGACAGGACAGGGAGGTGAACTACCTGGTAATAATAATTGTAGTATCTGTTAAGTAATAATAATAATAATGTTGGCATTTGTTAAGCGCTTACTATGTGCCGAGCACTGTTCTAAGCGCTGGGGTAGACACAGGGTAATCAGGTTGTCCCGCGTGGGGCTCACAGTCTTAATCCCCATTTTACAGATGAGGTAACTGAGGCACCGAGAAGTCAAGTGACTTGCCCAAAGTCACACAGCTGACGAGTGGCCGAGCTGGGATTCGAACCCATGACCTCTGACTCCCAAGCCCATGCTCTTTCCACTGAGCCACGCTGTTAAGTGCTTTCTATGTGCCAAGCACTGTACTAGGCACTGAGGTAGATACAACATAATCACGTCGGACACCGCCCCCGTCCCACACTGGGTGAGTAGTCTAAGTAGGAGAGAGAACAAGTATCGGATCCCCATTTTAACGATGAGGAAACAGAGGCCCAGATAATTTGAGTGACTTGCTCAAGGTCATGCAGCAGATGAGTGGCAGACCTGGGATTAGAACCCAGGTCCTCTAACTCCCAGACCGGTACTCTTTCCACTAGACCATGCTGCTTCACCTGATCTGGCAAAAGGCCATAAGGCTGGCTCCTTGTAGTCAAGGAGCAGTAAAACAGCTGGGCAGAGCTGGTGGTCTAGATGCTTGGACTTGCGCATTTTATTCAAGCTGGCACCTCGAGGTGAAATAAGAGTAGGCTGGAGGGCATTGCACATGGGCCAAACATATGTCTTGGAGTTTGGGTGGCTAGCTAGCTTCTATGGGCGTAGTCTCGATTGGTTCTGGATTTGAGATATGGTTGGGGGCAGATGGCTGAGATGGGGAGGGTCGGACAAATGTTGAACAAATCGAACTCTTAGGTGACTCTATGATTCCCCAGCTTTTGTGAAGGTGGGTCATCCACGTTCCTGGAACTGCTGACAAATCTTCAGAATTCAAGAGCCAATCATTCCTGAGTCGGGGCGGGCAGAAAGCCAGCGGAGTCCAAAATCGCACACTGACTTGAAGCGCTCATCGCCAACAGGTAAGGAGAGAGTTTGGGTTTGGATTAGGTTTAGGTTCAGGGTTAGGGGAAGGATCCAGATGTTCCTCAAATCGGGTCAGCAAGAGGGCAAAATTTACACACACCAGGGTTGCCATTGATCGGACCCTTGAAGGGACTTGGATAGTCCCTCAGTGATCCCACATCCACAGAACCCATTTCTTCCATCCAATCTGACAGGATATTAGTGATCTGTTCTGCTTAGGTGACTTGGAGTGATCTTGGGGAGTCCCTACAGCCTAGCTATTGGAAGGGTACCCAATAGCTGGGAGTCCCAATAAACTCCCAGTTAACTCCCAATAAACTCCCAATAGACTCCCAATAAATGAACCCTTTCTAATTAAACGAACCCTTTCTAATTTGTCTAATTTTTGTCGATAACAGGGACAACCTGATTCCCCTGTGTCTACCCCAGCGCTTAGAACAGTGCTCGGCACATAGTAAGCGCTTAACAAATACCAACATTATTATTATTATTATGAGCTAGCTGGCTTGCCCCTTATTTGCACTTGCTGAGTTCCTCTGCCACTGGGCACCGCTCTCAGCCACTTCTTCTGTTATTAGTTAGGGTTCAGGTCCCATTCCCGGGACCCAAATAGGGAGAGGGGGTCAGGAACAAGTAGGCCAGAATGAAAGCATTACAAGGCAGAAACGGGGCTTCCATCAAGTGCACCCTCAAACCTCTCTCACGGCACAACCCAGGTGAGCGGAGCAAGACTGCTAGGACATGTCTCATGTCCTCCTTCCCAGGCTCCCCTCCCCTGTAAGGCCATGGCTCACAGACAGGCTCGGGGGTGGGGGAGGGTAGGACTCCCAGATGAAAAGCTGCCTCAGACCTTGCTTTTGCAGATTGGGTTTGGGCTGCTCCAACCCTTTGAGATCACTGGTCACTGACTTCCACCTGGTAAAGTGGCCACGTGTCCAATTGGGTAACAGACAGTCCATTTTTTCCTGATCTGTCCCCGGTCCAGAATCACAAAGGGGGATCTGGTAGGCTTGAGTGTTGACAGTAGCCCCCTTTCCATCTAGGGATGGGCCACTTGAGGAGGCCAGCACGAGAACTGTTTTTAAGCTGTTTTCTAGGTAGGGGCAAGAGGAAGCAGTCAGAGATCCAGAACAAGATGTGGTGAGTCAATCAATCAATCAATCAATTGTATATATTGAATGCTTACTTTGTGCAGAACACTATACTAAGGGCTTGGGACAATATGATATAACAAAGTTAGGCGACAGTTTCTCTGCCCACAATGAGTTTATGGTCTAGAGGGGGATGCAGACATTAATATAAAGAAATAAATTATAGATATGTACATAAGTGCTGTGGGGCTGAGGGTGGGAGAATAAAGGGGAGTAAATTCAAGAGAGAGGGCTATGCAGAAGGGAGAGGGAAAAGAGGAAATAAGAGGCAACATGGTCTAGTGGATAGAGCACGGGCCTGAGAGGGCCTGGGTTCTAGTCCTGACTCCACCACTTGTCTGATGTGAGACCTTGGACAAGTCACTTCACTTCTCTGTGCCTCAGTAAGAGAAGCAGCGTGGCTCAGTGGAAAGACCCTGGGCTTGGGAGTCAAAGGTCATGGGTTCTAAACCCGGCTCCACTGCTTGTCAGCTGTGTGACTTTTATTTAACTTCTCTGTCCCTCAGTTACCTCAACTGTAAAATGGGGATTAAAACTGTGAGCCCCACGTGGGGCAACCTGATCACCTTGTATCCCCCCAGCACTTAGAACAGTGCTTTGCACATAGTAAGCACTTAACAAATGCCATCATTATTATTATTATCATTACCTCATCTGTAAAATGGGAATTAACAAGGTGAGCCCCAGTGTGTCCAACCTGATTAGCTTGTATCTACCCCAGCGCTTAGTACAGTGCCTGTCACATTAATAAGCACTTAATGAGTAGCAGAAAAAAAAAGACTTCGTCAGGTAAGGCCTCTTGGAGGAGATTTGATTTTAATAACACTTGAAGGTGGGGAGAGTGATCCTCTATCAGACATAAAGAGGGAGGGAGAGCAAGAGGTTGGCGACAAGATAGACACGAGATGGAGATACGGTGAGTAGGTAAGCATCAAGAGGAGCAAAGTGTGTAGGTTGTAGAAGGACAGCAGCAAGGTAAAGTAGGGGAGGGGAGCAAAGTGATTCAGTGCTTTAGAGCAGATAGTAAGGAATTTCTGTTCGATGTGGAAATGGACGAGCCACTTGGAGGTTCTTGAGGAATGGGGAAAAATGGAATGAATGTTTTTGTAGAAAAATGATCTGGGCAGAGAGTGAAGTATGGGTTGAAGTGGGGAGAGATGGGGGCTAGGAGGTTAGCTAAGAGGCTGATGCAGTAATCAAGGAGGGATAGGATAAGTGCTTGGATCAACATGGTAGCAGTCTTCCACCTCTTTCCTTCCTCCCGTTTTACCAGCGACAGCTCACACACAAAGCAAGATGACATCCTGGAGAAATTTGAGGTTTAGGATTATCTTGATCTCGTGTATCTTAAATCTACCGCAGCAGTTAGTATAATCCTTGGCGTGTAGTAAGCCCTTAAAAAGTACCACTATTATTATTAGAAGGACCTGGATCTCTACTCCAAAGGCTCCCGTAGCCCCTCAGACTACCCAGTCCACAAGGCAGAAATCAGGCTGCTGAGTCCAAAGTAGCTGATTTGAGGGATGGTCCCTCACACAGAAGGGTGGGTCTCAGAGCCCTCTTTTCTCAGGGCAACTGAGCTGGGGCTGAGAAGGCTGAATCCTGCCATCCCCATCTTGGCCGTATTTGTTTTTGCTCTTTCCTATCTAGGGGAAGGAGACGGCGGTCCCCTCATTTGGGATAAGGGTCTCTGCCTCTCGGCACCCCAGCCCACATGTCTCTCTGCCCTCAGTAAAAACCACCCCAATCTGAGGACCAGGCCTTGCCAGTTTTTCCCATTTGTATCTCTCAATCAATGGTATTTGCTGAGTGCCTACCGTTTGTAGAGCACTGTACTAAGCACTTAGTGGGAGTAACATCTAGAAAACACAATCTGGGGCCAGGTTAAATTCCTCTACAAGTCCCCCTGAATCCAATGCCCTGGGGATCCTCTCCTATTCTTCCCCTCTCAACTGTCATTACCCCACCCCCCAATCCTGATTGGGGGAGCCATAGGACAGCAAATTAGGTGAAGGGGATTTTGCCCCATCCCCGCTCTGGCACAGGGAGCTAGGCATAGTGGCAGAGAAAGTCAAGGACATTGACAGAGTTTATGAAACTTAACATCAAAGTTTGGGGCATCAGGCTTATTGGCTCAGGGAGCTGGGTATATTACGGAGCTGGGCACATTGGTACACCTGACTTGGTGCCCATTAGGCCATCCTCCTGTGCCTTGGTGGCACGCCCCTGGGCTACCTCTGAATCGCTTTGGGTCGCCAGTGTCGCTCTTGTTGTGTATTCCCCATTCTGCCTTTTCCTCCACCCCAATCTGGGCCCTCCTGAAGTAGGGAAGGGGAGGGGCCTGGTCTTTCCCTCCCTGGGAAAGTGACCAAAGGGTGAGGTGGAATTGGGAATACCGGCAGAGCCTAAGATGAAGCCTCCCCTAACATCAGAGATACACGGAGATGCTTTTTTTGTCTGGTACTCACTAGCTCGGAGGGAAAGCCGCAGTTGAAGACCTGTTCTCTATGGGGCTCTGACTTTCCCTAAGTCCTTGGAGGATGCAAGAGGGTGGAGCTCTGCTACCAGTCCAGCATTTTTTTGAAAATCCAGGGTCTTCCCCTGCACACCCCCACTTGCGTGGGGTTATTTTCCCCACCAAACAAGGTCGGGGGTCACTGAGGCATGGAGGTACGGAGGAAAGAGCAGGAGAGTCAGTATGGAAGGGCAGGGATAGGGAGACTATCTTCAGAGGGACTGAGACCTAGCAGTTTGGCTAGGTGGCACACAGCACCTAGCCTACCTGCACACTCACTTCAAAGGATTGGATAATAGTTTACAGGTTTGGGAGAATAAGGCCAATGAGGACAGAAACTGTGATTATTCATTTGAAAGCAGAGAAGACTGAGGGAGGGTCTTAATAATGGACATCAAATATTGCAGAAAATATTAGCAAGTTCCAGAGGGATTTGGAAAAAGTCATGGATGAGGAGTGGTCCATTACGGGTTACTAGAGGGAAAGTCGGGAATGTGACAAGGAAATGTTAGGGATGATAGAGAGTGTATTCCTTAAACCTTTGACGACTGCCAAAGGGACCGACCATCACATGATTTCTCCAAGCACGTCGTCTGTCACTGTCAGAGTCAGAATACTGGGCCACCCGGACCATTGGTCTAATCCAATAATGGTATTATCTAAATGTTTAAGCCTCTGTAGAATTATTGTACATAGTAGTGATAATATTTACTGAGAACCACTGAGTGAAGAATCCGTTATGGTTCATCTCCTCTAAGGTCAGAACAAGATGAAGTGGACTGAAACTTCAGCTTGGGGGATTCTGGGTAAACATAAGAAAGCACTTCCTGGCAGGGAGAGAGGGAGGGTCATGTATGAGATGCCGAAGCAGTGAACAAGGAAGACTAAGAAACATTCTTCCCTGAGGATCTCCGAACCAGAGAGGTTACTCAGAACAGAAGAATAGTGAGGGAGGAGCGGTCACCCGGAGTGGGACAGTCTCTCTGTTTCTGTCTCTGTCTTACTCTCTCCTCCTTCCCCACCACTCTATGGGCCAGACAGCCAGATACCAAGGATCTGGCCATGACCAGGATGAGAGATAAGGGATGTGGGGTGTAGCTGGACCGTTGTTGGGATCTTATTCCATCTCCCTGTGCTTCCCTGGGCCTCCTGGATGTGATTTCAGTAGGACTTTGAAGCTTTGGAAGATAAGAAGGGGGAGGGAATTCTAAACAATGGGGAGGATGTGAGCAAGAGGTCAGCAGCAGGCAAGGTGAGAACGAGGCACCTTGTTCTAAGTTAGCTTGAGTGGAACAAAGAGGGCAAGCTGGGGTATTGTGGGAGAAGAGAGTGGATAAGTAGGAAGGAGAGCTGATTGAGTGCTTTAAAACCAGTAGTCAGGAGGTCCTGCTTGATAGAGCAGAGTGGGAAACCAAAAGGAGTTTTTGAGGAATGGGGAGATGTGTGTAGAACGGTGTTTTAGAAAAAATGACCTGGGCAGCCGAATTAAGTATAGAGTGGAGAGGGGAGAGTCTGGAGGCCGGGAAGTCAGCAAGGAGGCTGACCTCCCACTAGACTGTAAACTCCTTTGTAGGCAAGGAGTGTGTCTACCAACTCGACTGTACTGTACTCTCCCAAGTGCTCAATACAGTGCTCATTGATTGACTGATGTCATAGTCAAGCAGGGATGTGACAAGTGCTTTGACTAACATGGTGGCTATTTGGATGGAGAGGGAGGTTGGGGATTCTGAAAATGTTGTAGAGGGAGAAAGGGCAGGATTTGCTGACAGACAGACAGACTTCACACCCAGCAATTCAGAGCCAGTTTAGAAGACTGGCCAGAAGGGAGCTGGTTCAATGCCGGGAGCTGGGTCAGAGGGGTCTAGGGAATGCTAGGTCCATCTCTCTCTAGGAACTAGTGGGTACCATTGCTCCTGGGCCTCCACCCTCTGGGTACCTTAGTCAGCAGAGTCCCTTCCTCCCCAACCCTCCCATGGGATGGCTGCTAGCTCCCTCCCTGGTTTGAGTCTGGTCTCAGGGATCCTAGACTGCTCCCAATTCCAAACTCCTGCTCCCTTCCTGCCGCTCCCCCAGGTCATCTGCTCAGGGCCTCTACATTATATGCCTTGGGAGTGGGAGTGGGGGGATCTCTCTGGAGTGTCCCCTCCCAGGCCTTAACCCATTTCAGTCCATATTTCATTGCTCAGGCAGTAGAAGGAGTAATGGGCTGGACTTTGGGGAGTTGCCATGGCAACCTTTAGCTGAAAAGCAAACACGGGAGAGTGGGGAGAAGGGAGAGATGAACATAATGGAGCTAGAGGAGGGTGGGTGTGCCCGAAGTTGGAGGAGTAGGGAGTCCAGAGCAGAACAGAATGCAGGAGTTTGGCCGGCAAAGAGTGTGTACACACACACATACAAACACACACCACTCCCCCATCCCCTCCCCTCAACTCCCCCATCCCCTCCCCTCAACTCCCCCATCCCCTCCCCTCAACTCCCCATCCCATCTGTTTCTGTGACTATGGGAAGAATTGCAGGCTGAGAAGATCAGAGTAGAACAGTCAGGATGGTCAAGGCAGGGAGTGATTAAGGTGGGATTGGCAAGGGCCCAAGGTCGGAGATTCAGGACGGGTTGGACTAGTCAGGATGGAGTACAGTAAGCAGGGTGGGCTTGAATGATTGGGTGGGGGAAGTTAGGGTGTGAAGCAATATGAGGACAAGGGATTTGAATCTGATGTATCCAAAACGGTATGAGTAAACCAGATGTAGCCTGAGAAGCACTTGGCAAACTTTCTTATGAGATTGCTGGTTTGCACCAGGCAGTGTGGACTGCAGGGACAGGCAGGCAGAAAACAGTTTGCCAGCTGAATCCCGGGTAGAGCAGTCAGTCTCCCTTGGGCTGTTCCTCCCACTTCCTGTCCTCTCCCCACCGCCCCACTGCCAGCTTGAAGGTACTTCCCTAGACACTCTAGAATAAGGGAGCTTGGCACAGGACTGAAGAGGTGTTGTGGGGTGGGAGGGGCGCTGGAAGGAAGCTTCTGTAAAACTAAGAGTATGGATTGGGGGTGGGGGCTGTTAAAAACAGATATTTCAGGGAGCAATTATGGGTTTTTTTTATTCAAGTAAAAATCTGGTTTAAATTTCAAAAAGGATTCTTTTAGCTGTATTCTTTATCATGAATAACATCTACACAGCAAGTGTTCCTTCAGTAATATTACTCCTTTCTAGCAATTGTTAAGGCTAAACAAATGTTCATCATCACTGCTACCCATTAGCCTACAAAGTAATGGTAGACAACCTTGCTTAATTTAGAGTACTGGGCTCCATCAATCCAAAATTTAACAAGACCCAAATCTTCGTTTGAGGTGATGGCTCTCTACTGGAGCGATGACACTGACATGAGGTAAGCGGTACTAGCGGGTATTAATTATTTATGGAGACTCCAGATTCTTTATGGAATGCAGTAAAAAGAAATCCCCAAACGATCCAATCATCCAAATATCATATTTTAGAAGAAATGCACATCAAATCTATTGAGATTGACTATTCATCCCCTAAATGGGCTAAATCAATTTGTGAATTAAGGTGGATTTGTAAAGTAACAACATTTGGGGAGTAGAAAATGATAAAATATGACAAAATTTTTAAAGGTAATCTCATTTTTTCAGGTTTATTCCTAGTAAAATATATATTTAATTTATAGTCACATATATAACTATAAATCAAATTAAATATATATAAATATATATGGGGGGGTTGGGTCAAATTCCCCAAGTCCAGTCCCTATACTGTATATGGCAGGTCTACCCTGATGAAAGGGTGATGGGGGAGGGGGAATTTTGTGGCATTGCCCTAGACCATGGAATATAGATCAGATCTGTGCTTCCCACCCATTGTATTAACCCCTTAAACCACAGAGGCCACTGGGCCCCTAGATGGATGAGGAAGCAGGTATGTCTCTCAGGCCCAACTTCCTACCAACCAGAAGAATAGTGCCTCTGGAGGCATGAAACTAGCAAAGAGACACAGGGGGGCTCCAAGAGAGAAGAAAGGAAAAGGCCAGACGATGCAGCAAGGAATCTGCAAAAGAAAGGAGGAGCCCAGAACAAGATGGAGGGTGAGTATTTTCTTGATAATTAATGGATATATATAGAGAGAGATTGAAGATGCTAGTGAATGTTAGATGCTCATCAATTATTTCATTTTTATTAGCCTAGCCTGTGTTACAGTTCATTTCTTATGATTGGAATGGAATGAGAAGGGGCTAAAAAAAAGCTGCTCATCCAGGGCTGGAGCCAGCCCCAGCCCCAGGACACCTAGTGTAGCCATTTGTTTGATTTTATACTGGACCAATCTGGTTTTCAACCGGTTTGTCTCCTATGAGGTCCAAAGAGGGACACCGGAGAACGTTATGCCCGGTATGTCAAGCCTCCTGCCATTGAGTTCTGCGGTCTGGAAGTCTTGGCTGGGTCCAGAGGAACGCAGTGGCTCTGGAGCAATTGGGGGGCGGGTGGGACTGGGGAGGATACCCTGGAGAAACGCTCTAGGTTCGGGGGGGATTGGGCAGAGTTTTGCAAAATGGCGTCCATATGACATTGTGGTGTACTGCTGTTTGCCGGCATAATGCATATAATGTCACGTGTGTCCTGAGGTCTGGTTTGAGTGCCATCGCTGGCCATCCTAGTCCCACCCCCAAAGTCTCTGGGTCCCACTTTTGTCCAGGATGATGGGAATGGTGGTGGGTGGGAATCCAGTAACCTCGGGAGCAGCCACAGCTGGAAGGTAGAGGAGAGGGAAGACTGCCCAGCCTCTTCCTCCTCCTATACCGCCTGCTCCTCCTCTTTGGCAGCAACAATAATTGCTGTGGCTGCTATTGCCGCCACCAGACCTGAGCTGGGCCTTGCCAGGGCATTACTTGGGAGATTTCCAGCTGTCCTAGCAACCTCCAAGAAACAATCTGGGCAGTGGTCATGATTTTTCTTTTTTCCCCCCTCTTTCCCTTACTGTTTTCCCACACCTCTCTTTCCTGCCCTCTTGACCCCACCCCCATCCTCTTGTCCCAGGGCTCAGGTGACCAAAATAGTCACTTTACCCCAGAGAGGAGGGCCTGGGGCTGGGGGGGGGGGGTCTGGAGGCTGCAGATCTGGGGATCCCAAGGAAACAGCAAGAGCTTAGTTGTATCTGGCCCAAGAGGATGCATCCTCAGGTGGAGGGAGGTAGCAACCCAGGCCCGTGAGGGCGGATTTATGTATGCCACAGGCAGGCTGGGCAGATATGTGCCCAGTCTTCATCCCCATGTCCCCCTCTTGCCCCAGAGTGTGTGCGCTAGGGCCAGGTGACCATATTTTCCAAAATGCAAAGTGGGACAGAAGTGGGGCTTGGGGTGGGCAGGGAATGCATCTGCCAACTCTGTACTGGCCTCTCCAAAGCGCTTAGTACAGTGCTGTGCACGCAGTAAGTGCTCAATAAATACCGTTGAGGATGATGACGAGGCCCAAAAGCAGGAAAGGAAGACAGATGGGGGAAAATAGACATGAAGAGACAGAGAAGAGAGGGCAGGGACACACACCACACACATTCATAGGGGTGCTGCCCCTCCCCTGCTGCTGCCTCTTGCCACATCACGTAATCAGAATGAAACCCACCCCTATTGCCGCTTCCGTTGCTTCTGCAGCTGTTGGGGGGCTGCCTCTGGCTCAGCCACCCTGCGGGCAGGTCAGCTGGAGCCCCCAGATCTCCAGAAAACAAGCCAGTGGGAGCGAGTAGCCAGAGCGACAGAGGAGGTAGAAGGGGAAATGAAGGAAGATGACAGCAGGACCGTGCCCCTCCTCCCACCCTAGCCAAAGAGGCCAGATTTTAAGGAGTCCTTCTGGTCACTTTTCAGATGGTGTAACAGGATCCCAGAACTCCCCTAATATGGGGGAGGATCGGTATTTTAGGCAGGGGGACTGAAAGGAGTCAACTGTTTCATACTATTGATTGATTGACTACGGCATTTTCATTTCAACGTCACTTGTCTCTCATTTTATCCTCACAACATCCCCGCCAGGTAGGAAGAGGTAGGTATCATTATCCCCATTTTACAGATGAGGAAACTGGGGCCAGAGAGGGGAAATGACTTGCCCAAGGTCATGCAGCAGGCCGGGGCAAGCCGGATTTAGAACTCAGGTCTCGGGATGCCAATCCCGTGCCCTTGCCACTCAAGCAGAAGACACGGGAAACTGCCCAGGATCAGCAGTTGGAGCTCAGAACACTTCATGGAGCACATCTCGGGCAGTCTCCTGGACCTCAAGAAAAAAGGGGGCATGACATGCTTCAGTGGGAAATGGAGGCCCAGAAAAGGGAGGGCACTCCTTCCTCCTGGGGCAGTGTCAGATGGGCTACCCAACTCAAGCCTTCCCCAGGTTAGGCTGGGTCGTTGCCAGGTAGAGGAGAGCTGGGAGATGGGGGCCAAGAAGCAGAGGAGACCATGGCCCAGAGCTGAACCAGGAAGCAGAACCCCCAGGCTCTGGTAATGCAGTTCAAATAGTCTGACTCCCAAATTCCCATATCCCTCTCCTTTTCCCTCATTCCCTAGTTTTCCCTTTCCTCCACCCAGTCTTTTCCCCCTCCCTCCCCAACACCAGTGCTCTAGCCTGCACCTCCCAATAAAGGAAATCACTGTCCTGTCTCCTTACTGGCCTGTTAGAGATTGTGTTCCTGAAACTGTAACTATCTGCAGAACTGGAGCATCTCAGCCTTTGCAGTTAGGGAGGCTGAAGGGCTCCTGCCCAGGGAGCAAGTACAAATTTGGGGGGTGGGGGGAAATGGGGACAGAGGTTCCCCCAGTAAGAGACCAGAGACTGCTCATGCTGAATGATTACCTGTGTTAATATGGGGAGGGGGAAATGTGGGGGTGGGGAGAGTGGGAGGGGGGTGATTTGCTTGGGGGAAAGAGCCAGGAGTCTGACAGAACCACCTGAACCCTCTGCAACACTGGGACCCGATGGTCAGCAAGGAGTGGCTGGCCACTGAAACGAGTCCTGGGCAGGGCTGGGCGACAGAGGAGGAAACAATCCTGGCCAGCACTTCCCCCCCACACACAGTCCCTCCCAGGAGGCAGCCACATGGCCCCGCTGTGCTCTATGGCTTTTTATTCCTATGTGATCCTGCTGCTCACTCATATAGGGATTGGAGCCGTGCAACACGGAGGGGGGAGGCAGCGGAGAGCAGACCGGGTGTAATAAAGTGATGCAAGCAATGTGGTGTGGGGGGTGCTAAAGGTGGAGGAAGAACATTGTCCTCTGGGAACCAGGCTGTGGCATGGTTCAGCATGGAGGAGATTCAGAAGAGGTAGCCTCCGTCCCAGGAAACACCTTCATCCCGGCATCTCTTGGCAGATCGGAAAAGACTGGAGGGAGCAGCAGAGAGGAAGCTCCTGCATCTGGAGCTGGGAACGGGCTAGAGGGGAGTCCAAGATTGGGGGGCTCCACAAGCTCGGGCCCAGTTCCAGCTGCAGAATGCCTGAAGCCAAGGGGTGGTGCTTGGGAATGTGGGGCCGGACTGAATATACAACACTCTCTCCCTGCTGAAATCCAAGAAGCCGGATACAAAAAGCAGTTTGATTCTGCAGCCCTTCCTCCCCCTCCCTGCCATCCTTGCAGTTTGCCAAGCGTGGCTGGGGGCGGGCAGGGGGGGACAGACCATCTCCATCCCTTTTCAGATAGGCTCGCCTCTTCCCTTACCACCCTCCACCCCACAGGCTTGAAGAGTTTGGAATAACTCCGGGGTGCCATGGGCAGGAAGATAACTGACAGGTGAGTGTTCCTGGCAGCTCTCCAGGGAGAGATGATAGAATCATGTCTCCGCTGCTTTGGACAGTTGCCAGGCTCTCCTCCCCTCTCCTCCACTGCTGAAGCCAGAAGCTTTGGCCAGGAAAAAAAAAAAAAGGTGGCAAGTGGTGGGAAACTGGTGTCCCTGCCTTTCCCCTTCCCTCTCTGCTGAGGGAACACCTAATCCCTGGTCTGCCTCTAGCCACCTTCTAGCAGCTCACCTGCTGTGCGATGGGCCCCTGCCCTTCATCCCCAAGCTCCTGTTAGGACATGGGGACTGGATCCAAAAAAGGAGCACAGGCCCAATGGCTCTGGATTAAGAGGACCAAATGTAGGGGGCACTGGAGCCCTCCCCTTCCCCACCCCACCCCACAGAGATTATAATGACACATCTCTGGTGGGCTCCGACTGCTGCTCAGTGTGAAAGAAAAGGGTGGGTGGTTTGAGATTGGGAAGGGAGAGAGAAGAAAACCAAAACAACCAATGATTTTGTGCTTTTCATTTTCACAGATTTTTTTTTTCCCCCCAAACATAACCTCTTTCCTCTGGCATTTTTCCTTGATTCCCTATTATCCCTGCTTCCCCTTCTCAGCTGGGACTAGACACTTCTGCCCCGAGCGAGGGAGGTACCCCTAGGAGAAGCGGGCAACTTCCAGCTGAAAACAGCTGTAGACAAGAGACTGGAGGTGGTCATTCTGTGGTCCTCTCCATAACAGATCCTCTTTTAAGTGCTTCCAACCCAGAGGTGTGCCTGCCTCCTCTCCTCCCACCCCTCCCCACCAGCCCCCACCCCCCCAGCCCCACTTCCACGGGCAGTCTGTAAAGGCTACTGCATTTGGCTGGCCCTCGGGCAGAAAGCTCCGAAGCTGGGACAAAGCCCCATTCTGTTGAGACCCGGTCCCCCTCCCCAGCCCAGGGAAGGGAGTCCAGAGGCTTCTCCTCACTCCAGATCCACCCAGGGGCTTCGGTTGGATGGTTGGATCTTTGCCAGTTTGCCCCGGGGAGGAGCTCTGGTCTGGGATGCGAATGAGAGAAGCCCAGGAACCATCCCGTGACCTGGGCTCAGTCAGCGGGGGCAAAGTAACAGCAAGTGGACATCCATGACGTTGGTCCCAGTGAGGCCAGTCAGGAGCAGGTGGGACCCACCCTGGAAGCGGCGGAAGAAAGTGTGGGAGTCATTGCGGGCCAGGAAAGCGGCCGCATCCAACCCCTCTGCGGCAGCCTGGCCCACAAGTCCAGCGGTGGCCCAGGCCCCTGCTGCCTCTGTGGGCCCATCCTGCCCATCGGTGCCTCCGCTAAGGAAAAGCACCTCGCAGCGGCCTAGCTCCACCCCGCTCAGCTCCATGCCCACCCGCAGGGCCAGCTCCTGGTTGCGGCCCCCCTTGCCAGAGCCCTGTAGTCGAACCGTGGGCTCCCCGCCAGCCAACAGGCAGACGGGGCCACTAGCCTCGCCCACAGCCTTCAGGACTTCCTCCAGCTGCAGGTCCGGAAGTTTCAGCTCCTCCTCTAGGCCCCTCAGCAGCTCCTCTGCCTCTCCCCGGGCCGATCCACCCTCCCCTAGGAGAGAAAGTCGGGCCGAGGCTGCCCGGGTCAGTAGCCCATAGAAGCGAGCCAGGCGGCCCACCTCCCCCTGCACGGCCGAGCTGAGGACCAGAGCCCGGTACCCCATCCCCTCGGCCCGTCGCTGGGCCTCGGCCAGGGCCAGCGTATTGGAGCCAATGACTACATTGAAGGCGTGGCCGCAGTTCGGGGGGCCTCGGGGGTCCGAGTCCGCTCTGGATAGCACAGTCTTAACAGAGCGAGGTAGGGCTGCCCGCAGACCGTGCTGGGTGAGGATGTGCAGGCAGTCCTGCACGCTGTGGGAACTCGCCACTGTTGGGCCGCTGGCAATGATGTCCACGGGATCTCCCACCACATCTGACAGGATCAGGCTCACCACCTGGGAAGGGACCATGGGAGGCCGAGGGGGAAGATCAGTTCAGGGGCCCAGAGAGGTTGAAGAGCTGGTCCAAGGTCGGGTGGGTGGGGGAACGAGGGTTCGGAATCATGAATGGGGGGAAGAGGAGCGGGGAGAGAGGCAGAGGCTCTCGAAGCCAGGATGCTGGGCTGAGGTCCTCTTGCCTACGGTGCTCAGAGAGCAGGGGATCACCAACCTGTGCGGGGTAGGCGGCCCGGGCCAGCCCCCCACCCTTGAGCTGGGACAGGGCCTTGCGGATGGTATTGAGCTCCTGGATCGTGGCACCCCGAGCTGCCAGCAGTTTGGTAAGCATCTGCTTCTCCTCCAAAGTGATGGGTGGGATGGGGGCAGGCAGCAGAGCTGAGCCCCCCCCTACAATGGGACAGTGGGAGAGTCAGAGAGGGAGGCAGAAGTATTGGGAAGAGGTGGGAAGGGGGTTGGAGACTCTGGAGGAAATTAGGGAGGGGGCTGACAGGAGAAAAGGCACAGGGGGTCAGGGAGTCTTTGAGGAGAATCTGGGAGAGAAGTCTGGGCAGGGAATTTAGCCGGGAAGGGGATGGGAGGGGCAATCCGCTTTCCCTGAAACTGGTTCAGGTCCTACACCACCTCACCAGTGTCAGATGAGAAACGGGCAGGGAGGCAGAGGGGACTTGGCAGCAATGGGGTCAGGAGGTGGAGCTCTGCCAGGTTCCATCTCACTTCTATCCTATACCACCCTAAGTCAACCCCAGGCCTCGATGGGCAGGGGAGGGAATTTAATGCAAGAAAATAGGGGAGCTGCAGGGGTGCTAGATGGGCAGCCAAGCCCCATCCAAATATCAGTGGGTTGATATCTGGCCCGGAGCCCATGGGCTCAGGAGCAAATGACTCACCTGAGCCTATGCAGTGTTCTTGGGCATGGATCCCCTGGAGCTTTCTGGGTGGTCAAGGAAAGAGCAGGGGTGGGAGAAGAAGGCAACAAGACAGCGTGTGGTGGGAGACTAGGTAGAGAACCACCCAGGAGACACTGCGTTCAGGGTGGTGGGGCTAGCCAGAACCACTCTGCCCGGGCTTGAGACCTATAAGAGAGGTGCCCCTCCCAGCCAGGTACACAGGACTGATCAAAATCTGCACCCGTGAGACTCAGCAGGGGAAGTGGCTGGGTCCAGGAAAAGAGAGGAGAAGGCAGCTTTGCCCAGACCAGAGGATTCAGATGGGTGGGCCCAAGCCCAGGGCCTGGATGGGGAGCGAAAGGAACATGGTGACACGTCGGTTTGGGGTCCCTCCATGTGGGGATACTAGGACTGGCACTTCGTTTGATCAGGAGGGCAATACGAAGTCTCATTATTGGGGCTTGATCACAGCACCCTCCAAAGGTCATTCCATGCCTCCCCCAACTCATACCCCGGGGTCGGGGGGGGAGAGGAAGATCTCAGGGCAAAGAAATCTCCACTGTTCCCCACTTCAGTGCCCATCCTCCAAGGGATGATCACAGGAAAGAAAGAGCAGCAAGGCAAAGGGGGGGTGGGAGTGGAGACCCCCAGAAAGGTGAGAGCCAGGGATCCTGGAGAAGGCAAGGGAGCTGCAGGACAAGAGGGAGGAGTGAATGCTGGTTGGCTCCTAGATCCAGTGGAGCAGCCTCTCCTGGGGTAGGGCCTGGGCTCACCTGAGATGAGCACGAGCAGCAGGTCATTGGCTGAGAGCCCCTCGGCCAAGTCCCGGATAGCCAGGGCAGCCCGCTGAGCATCACGGTCTGGCAGGTTGTTCTCTGCTCCCTCGAACACCTGGATGCGGCTATGCGGCTTTAACAGCATCTCCCTGTGGGGAATGGAGGGGAGGAGAGACTGGGTGTTCCTGCTTTTCCACCCTCCTCTCTCCCCCAAACACTCCCAGGTCAGGCAGAGGTTGAGAGATGATGACTAATGAGCTCCCCTCCCCTCGCCCCCCCTCACTTCAGGGGGCAATGAGGACCTCCACCGGTACACCACCACCCCCGCCCCCACCCCCCCACCGCCCGGCCAACTACGTCTTGGACCAACAGCGTGGGAAGAGGGAGGGGGCAATCAGCAAGGGTAGAGACAAGGGTTGGGGCCCTGGGAAGGGAATCCACCCCCATGCTGGGGACCCTTGGATTCCATGAGATGACCAGCAGGGACCTGGAGATGTCCCTATGGGTGACAGGGTGACCCCCCACCCTCTCTCTCCCCACCCCATACCCCTGCTCCGTACTGTATGCCGGCACACTCCATGGCCGAACGGATGCCCCGGGGCACGCTGATCACGCCCTGCACCAAATGCTCGCCCAGGAGGCTCTCGACTGTGGCCGCCATACCCAGCACGGCTTTGCCGAAGCCGACCAGATAGAGGTTGTGGTGGAGCTGGAAGCTACGGTCCCGTACCCGCAGGCCGCCGGGCTCCAGGATCAAGGCCCGGTGCAGCATGGGACCCGGCAGCACCACGCGCACCGCCTCTTCAAACAGCTGCCGGCCCTCCTTCTGGAGTGCCATGCCGCTGGCCAGGCGGGGGGCGTGGATAGCCCAGGGCAGGCGGGGGCAAGAACACGAAAGGCCAGGCAGGATCCGCAGAGCAGTCGTCATGCCTTAGGAGCTCTCAGCACTGTCCGCCACCCATGACACCTGCAAGAGACCGAGGAACTGTTAACCCACCAGGAGGGCAGAAGGTCGAGCAAGGCAGCTCCCGTCTGTCCTGGGATCCCTTGTAAGGTGCCCCCGCCACCGACCGGGGGGGACTCAAAGGAGCAGAAGAGGCTAGGTATCCGCACTCTTTACCCGGTGCCACCCCATCACCTCACCCCCAATTCTACAAGATGACTCCCCCCACAACCCCGTCACCACTCTGGGGTCTTCTCCAGCCGGCTCGAGATTGTGCCCTGGCACCCAGAAGCTCGCTTTCACAAAACTCATCAGCCCCAACCGGCCAAGCAGCTAGCCCGTCATCCTGGGAGAATAAGTGTCTCCTGTCGTTTCTGCCCTTTTTTCAGCCTGTTCCTGACTTCCAGCCTAGCTCCCCCGCCCCCCAGCTTTCCTGGGAAACCCCTGTGGCTTCCGGCCCGCCTCTCCCTTGGCTTAAGACAATCTGTTTCTTTAGACCACTAGTTATTGCTCCGGGATCAGAGGCCATTTACTTGGGGTCCCGAAGAAGCTTCCTCCTCTTCAGGACTACTTATCTACACTCCCATCATCTGTCCCCCAAGTCCTTGCAAATTTCCACTCTTTCACTTTCACAAACAGATGCCTTCTCTGCCTGACCCCTTCTCTCAGCCCCTCTGCATTCCTCCCCTCCCTGGGCTCCCTCTTCCACAGAGGCCCTTGGCCCACCTGGGACTGACCCCACCCTCTTTCTCAGCAGAGAGTCTCCATTGTCAGCTCCCCTTCTTACTCGCTCTGTTCTTCTGGGCTCAACAACAGCTCTGTGAGTCCAGAGGTCCCTTTACCCAAGCCCTTCAGCAAGGTCACCCACTGCAGCGGGATGTTAATAATTCACCAAACACCTCCTCTCCCTTCCAAGCCTCCCTGACCCCTCTCCCAGTGGAAGCAACCCCTAGCCAGCCCTTTCTACCAGCTGTCTGCTCAGTTCAACTGTCCCTTTGCCCTTTAGCCCTCCCCCTCTGCTTTAAATCATTAATCACTCAACACTCAATAGCTACACAAGTGGGGGCCCCATGGGAAGGGGGTTTCAGATAGGTGTGGGATCCTGAAGAGTGGGCCTGAGAGACTCAGCCCTGACCTGAGGCTCTTGGAGAGGTCGGGTCAGTTCTAGGAGCATAAAGATCCAGCAGAGGGTCTGGGGATCCCATTTGGTCCAGAACCACTTGGGTCAATCAATCAATGGTCATTAACGAGCATTTACTGTGTGCAGAGCACTGGACTAAATGCTCTCCTTTTGGAACAGGGAATGGTATTGTACTGAGCACTATCTGAAGGACCACAGTGGACTCTGGGGCTTGACCAGAATCAAGCCAGACTCTAGAGGACCCCAATGAATAGGGAAGGGGGATTGAGGAGAGAGAGGTGGCGGGGGGAAGGAAAACAGCCACCCACTTCACTGTAGTCTCTTCCATGTCAATTACCATCTGGCCCAGTACCATATTTTTTAATTCCAAACCAATAGGCCTCTGCACCAGCTCCTCTCCATCCCTGCTTTATTCCCCAGCCTTGTCCCCACCCCTCTTTCCCCCCATCAAAAATAAATCTCCGCTGAAATGAAAACAGTCTGGAAAAGTTTTTTGGCTCCACTTTCAGCCTCAGCTATTACTCATCTAATCAGAACTCCCTCACTGGAAAGACAAAGACTTTCTCTTTCTGCCACCACCTAGCTGAAAGCAGCAGGCACCCCATGGGTGGGGTGGGGGATTTAAGGGTCTACCCTGTTCTGCCACTGATGTGGGTAGAGGGCCCTGGGCAGGAAGATACTGGAGACTCCTCCTGATGGTAACACCCTCCCAACCCCTGTAGTAGAATGAGGGAAAGGAAGCTCAGGACACCCAGGAGGAAGTGCAGCCACACCAGAACAGGGGAAAGACTGCTTGGGGAAGAAGGAACCACTCAGAGATCGATGGCCTTGACTCCTTCCTGTACCTTCTCCCAATTCATCACATTTCCTCTTTCCCCCTGGCTCGGCCCATGTGACTCCAGTTTGGCCCCAGCCCTGCCTCCTGATGTCCAGAGTAATTAACTGGCCTGTAATTCATTCATTCATTCAATAGTATTTATTGAGCGCTTACTATGTGCAGAGCACTGTACTAAGCGCTTGGAATGAACAAGTCCAATGTAATGCGTCTGTCTCCCTGTCTAGACTGCAAGCTCATTATAGGCAGGGAACGTATCTGATGATTCAGTTGTATTGTACTCTCCCATGCATTTAGCACTGGGCTCTGCCCCTAGTATGAGCTCAATAAATACGACTGATTGATTGACTGTAATAACATTGATTGTATTAGTTAAGCACTTACTCAGTGCCAAGCATTGTACTAAGCACCGGGATAGATACAAGTTAATAACAATAATAATGTTGGTTTTTGTTAAACACTTACCATGTGCCAAGCACTGTTCTAAGCACTGGGGTAGATACAAGGTAATCAGGTTGTCCCACGTGAGGCTCACAATCTTAATCCCCATTTTACAGATGAGGTAACTGAGGCAAAGAGAAATTAAGTGACTTGCCCAAAGTCACACAGAATCAGATCGGATTCAGTCCCTGTCCTACAAGAGGTCACAGTCTAAAGGGGAGAATAGGTTTTGAATCCCCCTTTTACAGATGAGGAAACTGATGCACAGCATGGCCAAGTGGGAGCCAGAAGGACCTGGGTTCTAATCCTGGTTCCGCCACTTATCTGCTGTGTGACCTTGGGCAAGTCACTTATCTTCTCTGGGCCTCATTTACCTCATCTGTAAAATAGGAATTAAGATTGTGAGCCCTATGTGGGACAGGGACTGAGTCCAACCTGATTAGCTTGTATCTACTCCAGTGCTTAGAACAGGGCTTGACACATAGTAAGCGCTTAACAAATACCATTATTATTGACTTGCCCAGAGTAGGAGCTGGGATTAGAACCCAGGTCCTCTGACTCCCAGGTCTGTGCTCTTTCCACTAAAACATGCTGCTTCTGCCTGTACTCCAGGAGACTGGGATTTCGTAGAGATGAAAGAGGTTGCATTAACAGCCAGCCAGAGGGGTCCGTTCAGTGGGAATGTTGGAACAATTAGCCTGGGGACCCCAGGAGGTAAATTCCTCTCCCTAATCCCTGAATTGGGCCTCTTCCTCCCAAGAAACCCAGCACATCTCCACAGACCACAAGGCTCAAGTGGGGAGAAAGCAGGGTGGCTTAGCAAGCACAGGCCAGGAATCAGAGGACCTGGGGTCTAATTCCCAGACACTGAGCAAGTCGCTTGGGTTCCCTGGACCTCAGTTTCCTCATTTGGAAAATGGAGATTAAATACCTGTTCTCCCTCCAATTTAGCTCCTTGTGGGCAGGGAATGTGCCTACCAACTCTGCTGTATTGTGCTCTCAAGCACTTAGTCCAGTGCTCTGCATACAGTAAGCACTCGATAAATAGCATCGATCAATTGATTATAATGCCAACCCAGTCACTCTCATCTATCTCCCATGGACCTCTCACCCACGTCCTGCCTCCGGCCTAGAACACCTTCCCTCTCTCTATCTGACAGATGATCAGTCTCCCCACCTTCAGTCTTATTAAAAGCACATCTCTTCCAAGAGGCCTTCCCTGACTGAGCCCTCATTTCCTCTTCTCCCACTCCCTTCAGTGTCACCCTTGCGCTTGGATCTGCAGCCTTTATTCACCCCTCCCTCAGCCCCACAGCACTTCTGTATATGTCTGTAATTTATTTATATTAATGCCTGCCTCCCCTTCTGGTCTGTAAGCTCACTGTGGGGAGGGAACGTGTCTACCAACTCTGTTATGATATACTCTTCCCAGCACTCAGTGCAGTGCTCTGCACACAGTAGGGACTCAATAAATACAATTGATTGATTCAGTGTCCACATGACAGTAGTGTAACAAATTCCCCATTAGATCTAGCAAGCCATTCTCCCAAGAAATCCACTTCCAGTTCGGGGGCCCCCTCTGCCTCCCAACAGTCCGGCGAGTTGGGGAAGAGGCAAGGATGGTCGGCCCCATTTGATAAATAAGGGTGGGGGGGGGGCGCAAGAAAAATTCAGTTTTTCCAGGAAAAAGATATGAGGAGCAGAAAAGGAAAAGAGACCTCAATCACTCTCGGGAGTCAGAAGGATTAGGTTCTAATCTCGGCTCTACCACTTGTCTGCTGTGTGACCTTGGACAAGTCACTTCACTTCACTTCGTGGCTCAATGGAAAGAGCCCGGGCTTGGGAGTCAGGGGTCATGGGTTTGAATCCCAGATCTGGCACTTGTCAGCTGTGTGACTGTGGGCAAGTCACTTAACTTCTCTGTGCCTCAGTTACCTCATCTGTAAAATGGGGACTGTGAGCCTCACGTGGGACAACCTGATTACCCTGTATTCATTCATTCATTCAATAGTATTTATTGAGCGCTTACTATGTGCAGAGCACTGTACTAAGCGCTTGGAATGAACAAGTCAGCAACAGATAGAGACAGTCCCTGCCGTTTGACGGGCTTACAGTCTAATCGGGGGAGACGGACAGACGAGAACGATGGCAATAAATAGAGTCGAGGGGAAGAACATCTCGTAAAAAACAATGGCAACTAAATAGAATTGAGGCGATGTACATTTCATTAACAAAATAAATAGGGTAATGTAAATATATACAGTCGAGCAGACGAGTACGGTGCTGAGGGGATGGGAAGGGAGAGGGGGAGGAGCAGAGGGAGATGGGAGGAAAAGAGGGTTAAGCTGCAGAGAGGTGGCGGGGGGGGGGGCGGTAGAGGGAGTAGAGGGAGAAGGGGAGCTCAGTCTGGGAAGGCCTCTTGGAGGAGGTGAGTTTTAAGTAGGGTTTTGAAGAGGGGAAGAGAATTAGCCTGGTGGAGGTGAGGAGGGAGGGCAGTCCGGGACCGCGGGAAGACGTGGCCCAGGGGTCAACGGCGGGATAGGCGAGACCGAGGGACAGTGAGGAGGTGGGCGGCAGAGGAGCAGAGCGTGCGGGGTGGGCAGTAGAAAGAGAGAAGGGAGGAGAGGTAGGAAGGGGCAAGGTGATGGAGATTCTTGAAGCCTAGAGTGAGGAGTTGTTTGGAGCGGAGGTTGATAGGCAACCACTGGAGTTGTTTAAGAAGGGGAGTGACATGCCCAGAGCGTTTCTGCAGGAAGATGAGCCGGGCAGCGGAGTGAAGAATAGACTGGAGTGGGGCGAGAGAGGAGGAAGGGAGATCAGAGAGAAGGCTGACGCAGTAGTCTAGCCGGGATATAACAAGAGTCCGTAGCAGTAAGGTAGCCGTTTGAGTGGAGAGGAAAGGGCAGATCTTGGCAATATTGTAAAGGTGAAACCGGCAGGTCTCGGTAACGGATAGGATGTGTGGGGTGAACGAGAGAGACGAGTCAAAGATGACACCGAGGTCGCGGGCCCGAGAGACGGGAAGGACGGTCGTGCCTTTCACGGTGATAGGGAAGTCTGGGAGAGGACCGGGTTTGGGAGGGAAGATGAGGAGCTCAGTCTCGCTCATGTTGAGTTTTAGGTGGCGGGCCGACATCCAGGTGGAGACATCCTGGAGGCAGGAGGAGATGTGAGCCTGAAGGGAGGGGGAGAGGACAGGGGCAGAGATGTAGATCTGCGTGTCATCTGCATAGAGATGGTAATCAAAGCCGTGGGAGCGAATGTGTTCACCAAGGGAGTGAGTGTACATGGAAAACCCCAGCACTTAGAACAGTGCTCAGTACATAGTAAGCGCTTAACAAATACTAACATTGTTATTATTCACTTCTCTGGGCTTCAATCACCACATCTCTAAAATAGGGATTGACACCGTGAGCCACACGTGGGGCAGGGATTGTGTCCAAACTGATCTGCCTATATCCACCCCGGTGCTTAGAACAGTGTCCGGCACATAGTAGGTGCTTAACAAATACCATAATTTTTTTATTATTATTAGTTACATCGTCTGCAAAATGGGGATTAAGACTGTGAACTCGCATGGGCCGGGGACTGTGTCCAACTTGATTAGCCTGTAACTAGCCCAGCTCTTTGAACAGTGCTTGGCACAGAGTAAGCATTTAACAAATACCTTAATTTATTATTATCGGTTACATCGTCTGCAAAATGGGGATTAAGACTCCGAGCCCCCCGGGGGCCGGGGGCTGTGTCCAACCTGATTAGCCTGTAACTACCACAGCGCTTCGAACGGTGCTTGGCACATAATCACAATAATAATAGTATTTGTTAAGCGCTTACTACTTGCCAAGCACCGTACTAAGCCCTGGGGTAGACACGAGCAAATCGCGCCCCACATAGGGCTCACAGTCATACTCCCCATTTTACAGATGAGGTAACTTAGGCAACAGAGAAGCCAAGCGCTTAACAGATATTATTATTAAGAGCCCTAGGGTAGACCGCCGGACCGTTTCCAAGCGCTCACTACAGTGCTCTGCACCCAGTATCAATAAACATGACTGAGTAATAAGAACGGAAACCGGGGCTACCTCGCGTGGTCTCCTTTGCGATCCAAGGCTGCGAAAATGGCGGTGGGGCGGGGAGGGGAGCGGTGGCGCCATAAAAACATTTTCCGACTCGTTCCAACCCGGGGGGTGGGGGGTAACCAGTCACAGGAAGTGATGAGGACATTTTTTGTTTTCCAAGCTCCCTTCCCGTCTCTTCCTTTCCGCTCCGCCGCCGCCGACCCTGAGCCTCCATTTTGCGGCGGCTGGACCGGAACGAACCTCCCCTCGTCCTCCCCCATCCTCTCCCCGCCGAAAAGGCGGCTCTTCTTCGCCTCCCATCCGTGCTACAGCGGCGACCCCGTGTGGGAACGGACGTTCTCTCTCTCTCTTTCGATCCCCTCCGCTAAAAGCGAGGTGGGGCTGGGCCCGGAACGGGAAATAGTGGGGCGGTCGTGGCGGACATTTTCCTCCTCCTCCAGACATAAGATGAACGTTCCACAAAGGAACCCGCCCCCCGACCCCCCTAAACTGGTCGACGTATTGTGCGAGGGGCGGCCATACCTCACCCTGAGGAAAACTGCGAGGCCTGTCGTTCGTTCGATCGTCGTTATTGAGCGTTTACCGTGCGCACACCACTGTACTGAGCACTTGAGAGAGTACAATTAAGCCACAAAGATACAATCCCTACCCGATAACGGGCTCGCAGTCCGGCGGCGGGGGGGAGGAGGGTGATGGTATTTCTTAAACGCTGCCTATGTGCCTAGCACTGTTCTAAGCGCGGTGTGATCTTGGACGAGTCACGTCACTTGTCAGAGCCTCCTTCCTCATCTGTTAAAATGGGGGTTCAGTGCCTCTCCTCCCTGTCCTTTAGACGGGGACAGTCGGGACCGTCCGATCTGATTGTCTTCTATCTACCACAGATGCCATTATCATAGGATTTCCGCTTTTATCGCCCGCTCCGGCCTTCGGGGAGCAATCCTGATATGTACCCCGGCGCTTAGAACAGTGCCTGGCACAGAGTAAACGCCTAACAAATACTATGATCATCATTAATATGTCATTTTATGGAATATGGACAAGCCACGTCACTGCTCAGTGCCCCCTTCCTCATCGGTAAAACGGGGGTTCAACGCCTCTTCTCCCTGCCCTTTAGACTGCGGGACGGTCTGGAGGGGGACCGTCTAATCTAATTATCTTGATTATTTTGCGGCGCTTAACAGATATCATTATCCGTAGGATTTCCACTTTTATCCCCTACTCCGGCCTTACACCCAGAATGCAGGACTTCCCTTTGTGTATTCCCCACCCCCTGCATTTTATTTAAATTTTTTTTGCAAATAATCTTTTTCAATGCTCATAGTGCTCTGTCATTCCAGAAACAATGTGACCTTAGTGACAATAAAAATAATAATAAATATCAAAAATAAATCAGTGTGTACTGCACGCATACAAAACAAGTATCCACCCTGTAGAAAATTATAAACAGAAGTGTTACTACCCTGGCCTCCTCCTCTTGGCCTTTAAAAAAAAAATTATGGTATTTAAGTGCTTACTATGTGCCAGGCACTGTACTAAGCATTGGGGTAGATGCAAGGTCATCAGGTTGGATGCAGTCCATGCCCCACGGGGGGCTCACAGCCTCGATCCCCATTTAACAGATGAAGTAACTGCAGCACAGACAAGTCAAGTGACTCACCCAAGGTCACACAGATATCCCGGCTAGACTACTGTGTCAGCCTTCTCTCTGACCTCCCTTCCTCCTCTCTCGCCCCGCTCCGGTCTATTCTTCACTCCGCTGCCCGGCTCATCTTCCTGCAGAAACGATCTGGGCATGTCACTCCCCTTCTTAAACAACTCCAGTGGTTGCCTATCGACCTCCGCTCCAAACAAAAACTCCTCACTCTAGGCTTCAAGGCTCTCCATCACCTTGCCCCTTCCTACCTCTCCTCCCTTCTCTCTTTCTACCGCCCACCCCGCACGCTCCGCTCCTCTGTCGCCCACCTCCTCACCGTCCCTCAGTCTCGCCTATCCCGCCGTCGACCCCCGGGTCACGTCCTCCCGCGGTCCTGGAACGCCCTCCCTCCTCACCTCCGCCAAACTGATTCTCTTTCCCTCTTCAAAACCCTACTTAAAAATCACCTCCTCCAAGAGGCGTTCCCAGACTGAGCTCCTCTTCCCCCTCTACTCCCTCTGCCATCCCCCTTTACCTCTCCTCAGCTAAAGCCTCTTTTCCCCCCATTTCTCTCTGCTCCTCCACCTCTCCCTTCCCATCCCCACAGCACTGTACTCGTCCGCTCAACTGTATATATTTTCGTTACCCTATTTATTTTGTTAATGAATTGTACATCGCCTTGATTCTATTTAGTTGCCATTGTTTTTACGAGATGTTCTTCCCCTTGACTCTGTTTATTGCCATTGTTCTTGTCTGTCCGTCTCCCCCGATTAGAGTGTAAGCCCGTCAAACGGCAGGGACTGTCTCTATCTGTTGCCGACTTGTTCATCCCAAGCGCTTAGTACAGTGCTCTGCACATAGTAAGCGCTCAATAAATACTATTGAATGAAAAGTGGCACCTCTCCTCCCTTCTCTTTTTCTACCACCCACCCCGCACGCTCCGCTCCTCTGCCGCCCACCTCCTCACAGTCCCTCAGTCTCGCCTATCCCGCCGTCGACCCCCGGGTCACGTCCTCCCGCGGTCCTGGAACGCCCTCCCTCCTCACCTCCGCCAAACTGATTCTCTTTCCCTCTTCAAAACCCTACTTAAAAATCACCTCCTCCAAGAGGCGTTCCCAGACTGAGCTCCTCTTCTCCCTCTACTCCCTCTGCCACCCCCCCTTTACCTCTCCGTAGCTAAACCCTCTTTTTCCCCTTTTCCCTCTGCTCCTCCCCCTCTCCCTTCCCATCCCCACAGCACTGTACTCGTCCGCTCAACTGTATATATTTCCATTACCCTATTTACTTTGTTAATGAATTGCACATCACCTTGATTCTATTTAGTTGCCATTGTTTTTACGAGATGTTCTTCCCCTTGACTCTATTTATTGCCATTGTTCTCGTCTGTCTGTCTCCCCCGATTAGACTGTAAGCCCGTCAAACAGCAGGGACTGTCTCTATCTGTTGCCAACTTGTTCATTCCAAGAGCTTAGTACAGTGCTCTGCACATAGTAAGCGCTCAATAAATACTATTGAATGAATGAAAGTGGCAGAGCTGGGATTGGAACCCAGGTCCTTCTGACTCCCAGGCCCCTGCTCAACTCTCCCTTTGCTCTGTAGCTGACACTGATATTGGGAGATGAAGGTCTTGGACTGTAAATCCCAGTGGAGAGGGGAGGGCCAGACATTGGGTCCTTGGGACCAGCAACCTGTTTGTATGGTTTGGCCCTGGGCTAATGCCAGGTCCCTGAGAAGCAGTAAGGTAAAGTGGATAGAGCACGGGCCTGGGAGTCAGAAAGTTGTGGGTCCTAATCCCAGCTCTGCCACTTGTCTAATGCGTGACCTTCGGCAACTCACTTGATTTCTCTGTGCCTCAGTTACCTCATCTGTAAAATGGGGATTGAGACTGTGAGCCCCATTTGGGACAAGGGACCATGTCCAACCTGATTTGTTTGTATCCATCTCAGAGCTTAGTATAGTGTCTGGCACACAGTAAGCACTTAAATACTATAATAAAATTATTATCATTATTATTATTATTATTGAGATACAGGGGAAGGGAGTGGTGATTGAACTCATTTGGCTGGGAGAAGGGGGAGTCCCTGCTCACCCCTCTGCCAATTGCTGGTTTGAAAGTGGGAATGGGAGAGGAAGGAGGAAGAGGAAGCCTGTAGGAGTCCCTCCACCTGGGAGCAAACAAGCTGTTCTGGGCTGCTCTCCGCTGGATCTCCCTGCAGGAGTAGGTGGGGCTGGAGTTGGGGGTTGGGAGTGGGTTGTCATCTGGGCCCATTGACCATCCCCTTCATCACACACCTCTTTTTTTTTATGGTGCTAAGTGCTTACTATATGCCAGGCGCTGTTCTAAACGCTGGGGTACATACAAAGTACTCAGGTTGGACACAGTCCATGTCCCACATGGGCCTCACAGTTTAATCCCCATTTTTCAGATGAGGTAGCTGAGGCATAGAGAAATTAAGTGACTTGCCCGAGGTCACACAGCAAACAGGTGGTTGAGCTGGGATTAGAATCCAATTCCTTCTGACTCCCAGGCCCATGCTCCAACCATTAGGCCACGCCGTTTAGAGGGTGGCCACTCGTGGTCCTTGCTGGGCACGCTGAATAAAGTAATGTCATCACACTCACCAACTGAGCGCCTTGTGGGCAGGGAATGTATCTCCCAGCTCTCGTTCCACTTCTCCCAATTCTTGTCTCCCAAGTGCTTAGTAGAGTGTTCAGCATGCAGTAAGTGCTCAATAAATACCACTGATTGTTTTTGCTGAAATATAGCAATTGCACTCCATCCTAGAGCCTGTCTCAAGGGAAACACACACACACACACACACACACCTCGCTGTCATCTTTGACTCGTCTCTCTCGTTCAACCCACACATCCTATCCGTTACCAAGACCTGCCGGTTTCACCTTTACAGTATCGCCAAGATCCGCCCTTTCCTCTCCACCCAAATGGCTATCTTACTGGTACGGGCTCTCATAATAACCCGGCTGGATTATTGTGTCAGCCTTCTCTCTGATCTCCCTTCCTCCTGTCTCTCCCCGCTCCCGTCTATTCTTCATTCAGCTGCCCAGCTCATCTTCCTGCAGAAACGCTCTGGACATGTCACTCCCCTTCTTAAAAACCTCCAGTGGTTGCCTGTCAACCTCCGCACGAAACAAAAACTTCTCACTCTGCCTACAAGGTTCTCCATCACCTTGCCCCCTCCTACCTCTCCTCCCTTCTCTCTTTCTACTGCCCAACCCGGAGGCTCCGATCCTCCGCCGCCCACTTCCTCACCGTCCCCCATTGTCACCTATCCTGCCGTCTACCCCTGGGCCACGTCCTCCCGCTGTGCTGGAATGCCTTCCCTCCTCGCCTCCACCAAACTAATTCTCTTCCCCTCTTCAAAGCTGTACTGAGAGCTCACCTCCTCCAAGAGGCCTTCCCAGACTGAGCTTCCCCTTTTCCCTCTGCTCCTCTGCTGCCTCTCTACCCTCCCTTCACCTCCCCTCAGCTAAGCCTCCCTTTCCCCGCCTTTCCCTCTGCTCCTCCCCCTCTCTCTTCCCCTCCCCTCAGCACTGTGCTCGTCCGCTCATTTGTATATATTTTTATTACCCTATTTATTTTGTTAATGAGATGTACATCCCCTTGATTCTATTTATTGCTATTGTTTTTGTCTGTCTCCCCCGATTAGACTGTAAGCCCATCAATGGGCAGGGACTGTATCTGTTGCCAATTTGTACATTCCAAGCGCTTAGTACAGTGCTCTGCACATAGTAAGTGCTCAATAAATACTATTGAATGAATATCTGTCTTCCCTCCCTCTTAGAATGTGAGGCCCGTATCAATTAATAGTCTTTACTGAGCATTTACTGTGTGGAGGGCATTGTGCTAAGCACTTGAGAGACTACAGTAGAGTTCATAGGCATGATCCCTGGCCTCAAGTAGCTTACAATCTAGTGGGAGAGACCGACATGAAGATAAATTACTGTTAGGGGAAAGCAAGAGAGTCTAAGGATACACACGTAAGTGCTGTAGTTGCGGGTGGTGAGCGAATCGGGGGAGGGAGGTAGGGACATGAGAGATTAATTTAGGGAAGGCCTCCTGGAGGAGATGTGATTTGAGAAGGGTTTTGAAGGTGGAAAGAGCAATGGTCTGTCAGATGTGAAGGGGGCGGGAGCTTGGGCAAGAGGGAGGACATGAGCAAAAGTTCGGTGGGGAGAGAGAGGAGACCGAGGCACAGTGAACAGGCTGCCATTAGAGGAGCGAAACCTGGGCACTGAGTTGTAGAAATTACTGTTACTCATTGAATCTATGTTTTTCCTCTTGTTCCCACTGTATGTGTACAACTTGTGTCTGATCCTGTTACACTTATAATAGGGGTGGCAATCATAGAAAGGGACTGCTCAAGGGCTTCACTGCTCCTAGCAACAGTTACTAAGGGCTTTCAGTGCTCTAAATATTAAGAAGGTTGGCAAAAGCTGAGAGATAGATTCCGGTGAGCTCCAGAGTCCTGGTGGTGTGGGGGCAGTGCAATTTTTTTTTACATACAAGAGGTGATTGGTTTCATGGTCAGTGAAGAATATTAATGCCCAGTAAATACTAATGAATTTAAGTGAATGTGACTAGAAGTTGAATGGGAGAGTCCAAAAGAAACAAGACTCACATTCCCTGTCCTCAAGGAGCTTACAGTCTAATAAGGGAAAGAGCCCGGGCCTGGGAGTCAGAGGACCTCGGTTCTAATTCTGGCTCCAATCATCTGCGGTGTGACCATGGGCAAGTCACTGAACTTCCCTGTGCCTCAGTTACCTCATCTGTAAAATGGGGGTTGACTATGAGCCCCATGTGGGACATGGACCATGTCCTACCTGCGCACTGTCTTGTACCTTCCCCATATTCATAGTAAGCACCTAACTATTAAAAAAGGGTGGGCGTGGGAGAGACTTAAAAAACTATTGACAAATAGTAGGAGCAGGAAGAAGAACCAAGATATAAAATGGAGTAGTACTTTGAAACTCACTCCAACCCCACAGCACTGATTTTTATATCCTTATACTCTATTATCTTCCCTATCTCTAATTTATTTTAATGTATCTCTCCCCTCTAGACTCTAATGTCCTTCTAAGCAGGAATTGTGTCCGCCAATTCTGTCGTTCTGTGCTTTCCCAAATCCTTAGTATAATGCTCTGCTCACAGTAAGCACTCAGTAGATACCAATGATTGATTGATAGATAGTACAAGTGTGCCAGGATGAGAGGGGAATAAGTAATTGAATATTTAAATAAATATAGATGCATAAATGCTGGAGATTGGAACAAATGAATACAATCTAGAAATGTTCCTGTTGGTTTGACACAACTAGGGTATTGAGAATTAACTGGGAAAGATTTCCTGGAGGAAGTGGGATTTTAGAAGGGCTTTGAAAATGGGGAGAGTTGTGGCCTCGTAGAATTGTAGGGGAGGGAGAGTTCCAAGCAGGGGGAACAACAGGTGCGAGGGTTCGGAAGTGTGGAATTCAAGGGTTAAGTACAGTTGGAAAGGTAAGGTTGGGAGGAGCAAAAGAGTGTGATCTTGGGAGAAGCAGAGGAAGAGAGCCAGTATTTATAAGATGGGGAGAGCCTGCAGAGAGCTGTAAAGGCAATGTTGAGGTTTTTATGTGCTGCAGAGGGAGATCAGTAGCCACGATTGATTGGAGGTTGGTGATGAGTTTCAAGAATACGATCTGGGCAACGGCGTGAAGTACAGACCGAATGGGGGGAGAGGCTAAAGACAGGAAGAGCAACTAAGGAGGCTAATGCAATAGTCTAACCACGATCTGATAGGAGCTTGGACCAGGGGATAGCCATTTGGGAATCAATCAGTGGGATTTATCAGCATGGCTCAGTGGAAAGAGCATGGGCTTTGGAGTCGGGGCTCATGAGTTCGAATCCCAGCTCTGCCACTTGTCGGTTGTGTGACTGTGGCAAGTCACTTAACTTCTCTGTGCCTCAGTTCCCTCATCTGTAAAATGGGGATTAAGACTGTGAGCCCCACGTGGGACAACCTGATTACCCTATGTCTACCCCAGCGCTTAGAACAGTGCTTGGCACATAGTAAGCGCTTAACAAATACCAACATTATTATTATTATTATTTATCAAGTGCTTACTGTGGAGCCCGTTGTTGGGTAGGGATTGTCTCTATGTGTTACCGAATTGTACTTTCCAAGCGCTTAGTACAGTGCTCTGCACACAGGAAGCGCTCAATAAATATGACTGAATGAGTGAATGAATGCAAACCACTCTCCTAAGCCCTTGAGAGAGTACAGTAGTAGAAGACACGATCCCTGCCCTCGAGTTTTCAAACTAGCGTGAGAGCTAGACAGTAAACTAAATCGCAGGTGGCGGGTAGCGACAGCCCGCCCGAATGCCCGATAGGTGCCCGAGTGCTGACTGAAGTGCTGGAGAGGCACGAGGGGAAATGCAGTGAGGAAAAGAGAAATTTATTCGCGAAGGCCTCCTGATGGATTGGAGATGTGATTTCAGGAAGACTCTGAAGATGGGGAGAGCAGTGGTTTTTGTGGATGTAAAGGGGATGAGAAATCCAGGCAAATGGGAGGGTGAGAGCAGCCCCCTCGCCCTATTTTCACTTCCTTTCTGTGTCTCCTTAAAGTCCATTCCCCCTAAGCACTTGCATACTCACCCCACCCCTACATCACTATTCATTCATTCTCTCATTCAATCGTATTTATTGAGTGCTTACTGGGCGCGAAGCACTGTCCTGAGCTCTTGGGAGAGTGCAGTATAACAATAATGTAATCAACTCAATCCTAATGCTAACCTTCTCATCGTACCTCCATCTCGCCCAAATCCTGCCTCTGGCCTGGAACGCCCTTCCTTCTCAAATCCCACAATGACTCCCTTCTCCCTTCAAAGACTTATTGAAGGCACATCTCCTCCAGGAGGCCTTCCCCGATTAACTCTCCTCTCTTCTGCGTTGCCCCGACTTGCTCCCTTTGCCCTTCCCCCCCACAGTCCAACAGCATCTAGGTACATATCTGTAATTTATTTATTTCTATTAATGTCTCTCTCCCCCCTCTAGATAGTTCTGGGCAGGGAATGTGTCTGTTTATTGTTGTAGCGTACTCTCCCAGGCGCTTAGTACAGTGGTCTGCCCACAGTAAGCACTCAGTAAACACGACTGAACGAAAGAATGAGCGCAGACTGTGGGCAGATCACTGTACTAAGCGCTCGAGAGAGAACAATGGGAGCTCGTTGTGGGCAGGGAATGTGTCTGTTTATTGTCGTATTGTACTCTCCCAAGCGCTTACTGTGGGCAGATCACCGTACTAAGCGCTCGGGAGAGAAGAGAGTGAGCTCCTTGAGGGCAGGGAATGTGCTCGTTGTTATTATTGTACTCTCCCGAGCTTTTAGTACAGTGCTTTCCACACAGTAAGCACTCCAGAAATACGATCGGAGTGAATGAGCGAACGGATTTGGTAGACAAATCCCCACCCCCATCCCTCTCCTCAAGTGACTTTGGGCAAGTCACTTGCCTTCTCTGCGCCTCAGTTCCCTCATCTGTAAAATGGGGATGAAGATTGTGAGCCTCACGCGGGACAACCTGATTACCCTGTATCTACCCCAGCGCTTAGAACAGGGTTCTGCACATAGTAAGCGCTTAACAAATACCAACATTATTATTATCCCGCCTCCCATCTCTATTTTAATAATAATGATAACGTTGGTATTTGTTAAGCGCTATGTGCCGAGCCCTGTTCTAAGCACTGGGGTAGATACAGGGTAATCAGGTTGTCCCCTGTGAGGCTCACGGTCTCAATCCCCATTTTACAGATGAGGTCACTGAAGTGATTTGCCCAGTCACACAGCTGACAGGCGGCGGAGCTGGGATTATTATTATTAATAATAATAATAATGTTGGTGTTTAAGCGCTTACTATGTGCCGAGCACTGTTCTAAGCGCTGGGGTAGACACAGGGGAATCAGGTTGTCCCACGTGAGGCTCACAGTCTTCATCCCCATTTGACAGCGGAGGTGACTTTGATCCGGTGAAGCGACTTGCCCACAGCCACCCAGCCGACAGGTGGCGGAGCCGGGATGAGGCCCCCTGGCCCCTGAATCCTAAACCCGGGCTCTTTCCACTGAGCCACGCCGCTCCTCTCCGAGTTTCTGATCCCGGGCTTTCGGCCTAGCTGTCGACCGAGCCCAGAGGGTGGGTGGGTGTGTGGCCAGACCCGGCGAGCGTCGGTCTTTTAATCGAAACCCCCCTTCTCCCCAAAGAGGGCCCCCCTCGTTCCCCCGGCCGCTTTCTTTGTTCTTTCCCTTTTCTCTTCGCGGCGGCGGGGAGGGAAGGGGGTGGGGGGTGGGGAGAGGAATTAGAGGTCAGCGGGGACGGCGGCCCGAGCTCCCCGGCTGTCGGCAAACTGCCGCCGTCAGCGTCAGCGGCCAGGAGAAAGGCGGGCGCCGGCTGGCCGAGGTCATTAGTCCGATGAGGTGACGTTGGGCCGAGCTTCCAATCAGCGAGGCGGCTTCACTCGCCTGTTCCCGACAAGCTCGTCGGCGGTCCGCCTCCTTCCTCCCCCAGCGCCTCGCGCTCGCCTCGCTTGCCACACGCCCGGCCTCTTTCCCCTTCCAATGGCGGACACAATGAGCCGGGCCGGCGCCCGCTGCCCCTGAGGCCCTCGGCCCGCGGAGGAGCGTCGCCGGGCCGGAGGGCAGGGCGAGCCCGTAGCCCAGCGCCGGCCGCTCCCTTCGTGCGGCTCCTCGCCTTCCGGTCTCGCGGGGGTCGCGGCCCGCCGCGCCCCGCCGCCCTCGCCGCCCTCGCCATGAAGCTGACGGACAACGTGCTCAGGAGTTTCCGCGTCGCCAAGGTGTTCCGGGAGAATTCGGACAAGATCAATTGCTTCGATTTCAGTCCGAACGGCGAGACGGTCATTTCCAGCAGCGACGACGACTCTATCGTCTTGTATGACTGTCAGGAGGGCAAGTGAGTGAGTGGTCCCCTACCCCCCACCCCCGGCCGGGGGAGGGGGGCGGGGAGAAGGGGGGGCCCAGCCATTTTCTCTTCCCCCCGCCCTCCCCCGCCCGCCGGGCGCCCCGGGAAGGACCGCCGCAGCGCCCATCCTGTGCACTCTGCCGGGCAGGATGGAGGTGCGAGAGAGCGAAGCAGTCGTTACGGGAGGGAGGCCCAGAGCGTGGCCGGAGGGTAGCCGAGCTGGCTGGCCGGCTGGTCTCCCCGGGGCCGGGCCGCCCCCACGCTTTGCGATAAAAGGCCGCCTCCTCTGCCCCCTGTAACTTCCTTCTCTTACGCCCTTCGGTCATTCCGGTCTCCCCCCCCACTCCTGGACTCGGGTTCCGACACCGTAACCCCTTCCAGGTGCGTCTCCCCCCCCCCCCCCCTTCCTCCTCATTCTTTCTCTCCCCCTCCTCCCCGCACCTCTGATGGCTCTCTCTCTCCCCCTCGCCTCCCACTCACAGATTCCATCTTGCTTTTTCGGGGGGTGAGGAGGGGGCGCTTTGAGTCGTCACTGCTTCCCCTAGTGTCGGATTGTGTTCAGTCTCATCACCATCTATTTTGATTTCTTTTTTTTTTTCTTTCTCTTCACCCCCCCCCCCCCCCCCAACCCCCCGCCATCGGAGGTGCAGGCAATTTGGGAGATTCCGTCCGAGGTTGCCGTACTTGCCAGGGGCTTTTTTTTTTCTTCATCTTCATCCTTAGTCCCTTCGGACAGTCTCACTTAATTTTGATTTTTTTGCCAAAACTACCGAGCCTCTTTGCTGGGCAGTCGCTTCTGTCTCATCCTTTGCCGCCCTCTTCTCCACGTTTTTAAAAGCCATCCGTGGCTTACAGACACCCCCATCCGTCACACCCTCCTGACGAAGTGTCTGAGTAACTTCCATATCTTAGGTTGCTGCTCGGACCGTTTCAAAGAACACTTTTCCTCTACGGAATACAGAAACCCGGTAACTTTCCTCTAAACCATTTCTGTGTCCTGATTTCAAACCGTGGAGCCCTCTTCCTCCCTTCAATTTTCGCCCCCCCCACACACAACCCCTCCCACCCAGAGTACAGACATTCCCAGCTCAGAACCTTCCCTGGGATGCAGCTAGTATTGTTCCATGCCTTACCCAGCCAGGTTACACCAGACCGCCCTGAAGCGGAGGGCAAAGGGTAAGTAAGCCCCCTATCCCCGCTCTGCTTTGGCTGAGATTGAGTAATCAAAGCATGGATCGTGGAGGAAGCCCTAGCCACAGTTTGGGTCAAATGTATAAGGTATTGAAGAGACCCCTTGAACAAAGAAGGTGCTGAATTGAGGAGGCAACTTAGAAATGGATGGCACGGATGGATATCTGTGAGTTAACAGTATCTTCGTTGGGAAGAATCCTCCAAGGAGGACCTCATTGAACTTTCGACACTCCATTGCATCACTGCAAGATGCTGGAACAGACGAAGAATTTACGTTGCTCTGCCACCAGCTAAAAATCTTGGAATTAAAAAGCCTCACGACAATTTTCGAGAGCTGAAGAACACATGTGCGCATGCAGACGTATGCTGGAAGAGGAGACGGGAACTCAGAGGTGTGCAGCATGTGCAGGAGGAGTAACCTGCTACGGGATACTCTGTGAAGATCAGAAGCCTGTTGTTAGCAACCCGAGTTGGACAGATTCTTCACGCAAGTTGAAAGACCACTGTTACGGTCAATGGAGCAAGTTTTTATTTCTACAGCCCCTTGCAAGGACTCGTAATCATATTACCATTCCTCATTTAGTTAATATGATGTTATGCTTTGAAATACTTCAATAAAGATTAAATAATAGCTTAGTGACGTTTATCATTATAGTCCATGACACACAAAGGAATCGCATATTACTTTTCCAGAGGCTCTGGAATTGATCCTGATTTCTAACGTGAGTGTGAGGCAACGGTCGGGAACCCATGGCTCTTCTTGGAACCGAGCGCCTCTCGAGCTTTGGGCGCCCACGTGTGGACTCAGCCCCGTGGGGGCGATGCCACTGGTTTTGCTGCCGTGGCATAAAGCTGGCAAGAAGCTGGTCCTCCCCTGCCCTTTGAGCCAGAAAGGGGCTGAGGGGGAGCCAAGATGGCAGCTTGATAACTCACCAGATGGCAGGGTGAGCTCAAACTGTTCTTGTCCCCCTCCCCCACCCATCCCCTTCCACACCTATCACAGGGCCTGCCTGCCTGCTTGCCTGTGGCAAGCAGCAGCATGGCCGAGGCAGACTGGCCAAGCTGAGGCAGGGAAGGGGGTTGCTCACCCATGAGGCACAGGAGCCAAGAACAGGCCTCCAGGCCAGGTGTCACATGCACAGATTGCAGCTGTGGGAGGGTCAGGTGCTGGGCAGTAAAGTGCGGGAGCAGCCCCAACACTGATTGCAGGAACAACCCCTCTCCCCCCCAGGCATGTCAAGTTCAGGAGCAGCCCGGTTAAGTGGAGGTGGAAGAAAATGTCTAGATGTAAGTTCAGCTCTTTGTCTCTTGCTCTCCCTTTTCCTGTTCTCTCTCTGTCTCCTTCTCTCCCACCCCCTTTTATTATCACCTCTCCCTGTTCTCCAACAAATCCAGATTCCCCCTGCCCCCTCAGCCCAGCTTTTCCTCCTTTGGGTAGAGGATTTCCTTTTAAATTGGCCCTGTGGGGTGGATGCAGCCTGAAGGTAGCCTCTCACCCCCAACCCCCCACCCCAACTCCCATCCTGGCTCAGCAGCTTTTCAAAACCAGGAGGAAAGTGGAGAACTGAGGGCCTGGAGGAAAAGCCAGATGAAAAGCAGCAGAGTGCATAGGAATATCCTGGGTGGGGATTCCAAGAGTTCCTCCCAGGGTTGTTTTTTTTAAACTTTGTTTTATTTTCAAAACCAGGTTCAATGAGCTTTCTCAACAGCTGGTGTAGCTACAGGGAAACCAACTCCCTTCAGAGAGCAGTACTTCTTCCCCTCCTGGCTAGTGGGGGGGGGGGGGGGATGTAGGTAGGAGCGGAATGGAAACTTCCCTGGGCGGATTCGGGGGTGGATTCCCTCGGTCAGAGAGGCATTGGTCCTGGGTGCCCTGGGACTTCTCTGTCTCCTGGGGGCCAGGTCTGTGACTTTTTGGGACTTGGAACCCAGCAGGCACCCCTGGATGGGCTCCCAGTTGCTGACTCCCTCCCCTCGCCCGTCCTTCTCTTCCTTCCTTGTTTCCCGTCCCCACTGGCAGCAACGGCTGATGCCGTGAAGTGGCATCCCAGTACAACGTTACGCTGTGCATGTCCCGTGTCACATGGGGGTCGTAAATTGTATGGCTCTTTGTGCACCAGCTGAAAGGGTTTCATTTTGTCTCTTAGGTTGCCAACCCTTGGTCCAGGAGGAATGCACCCACATGATACATTTTTCAAGGAATATAACCCAGTTGCATTAAGTAGGCCTGTAGTTCCTATCACAACTTCATTCTTCCTGGGGTTTTCAGCCCTCTGCCCTTTTTTTTCTTGCTCTGAGCCATCTTACTCTCTGGAACAACTTCTATTGGGAACTCTTACATGACTCCTTTCTCTCCTCACTCCACTAAATTATTCCAATCTGTTGCCTCTCTTAAGTGAATTTGGGTGTTAATTCTATCCAGTGTCTTTTTTGGACAAAATAAGCATCTTGCGAAATTTCACCCTCTCCTCCTCTGTCGGCCTCATGAATTTATGTTTTCCTGCATCTCCTGTGTCAGACAATAATGGAGAATTGCCAGGGCAACTAACTGCCTTAACTCCACTCCTGCTGAAATCCTGTCCATATCCGCACCTTTTCACCGTTCCCTAAATCTAATAGCAAAGTCTGCAAACGGCTCCTTTTTCTTGCCTCGGTTTCAGTTTCCAGCTGTGTATTTTAAAAATCCATTTTGGATTCTTTTTTGACCTACCCCCACGCCTTCTTTCTACCTACTCACTACCTGTCTTTAAAGCCCTTTTCCCTTCTTTTAGAATTAAACCTTTCTTGTGCTTCGCTTGGTCCTCAGGACAGTAGTAAATCAGTTTTCCGAATCTTATCCGAAGTCATATTGTGTTATCTAACTGTAAACTGTGGCCTCGTTACATAACACTGATGTTCTCTTGAAAGAATTTAGCAGTTTGCCTTGTTTAAAGAAAGAGGAGAGTCACTGGCAAACTGCATAAATAAGATATGGGTAGTTGAAATATTTGTGCCACCCTGGCAGCTTGAAGCCTACCTTGCTGTAGGGACCAGAGAGGGAGGGGATGGTGGTGGTGGGGGGTGGGGGTTGGGGCCTGGAAGGGGTCCGTTCTTGACTGGCAAGTAGGACTTGAGAGAGATTTGGTTGGTTTTCACGCACAGCTCTCCTGGTGGAGGTTGTAGGTTTTTATGGCTCTGGTCCGCTGCCGGGTCCATCCCTTGGGCGACCCGTGCCCTTCCTCCCGATTGGCTACAGATCCGTGCTCCGTGACTCATTACCGTTCTGTGAGGAAACGTAGTGGCCACACAGCCAATCGGGATATTCCCGCTGCTTGGAGCCTAGAGATTTTTCAGCCTTCGCTGTGAGGACCAGCTGGGCAACCAACTGGGGAGGGATTCCTGCTGCCTGGCCAGCTGAGGTAGTCTGACACCGGAGCCCAAAGCCTTCTGATCTTCACTGTGAAAGTCATGGCTTTCAGCAGGGGCCTGTGTGGTGAGCAGAGCTGGGCCGGGGCACACCTACTGCCCTTACACCAGAGTGACTCCATCTGCCAGGGAGGCATAGTAAGTGAATTCAAACGCTCTCTTGGAGAGTTTCCTCAATTTGGGAAATACTCAGTGTTCCTGTAACATAGAGGATTACATTCTCGACAAACGCCATATTCAGGAAAACTTGGGCTCCAACACTTACCCTCGACCGAAGCCGTGAGCACACGCGTACACTTAGGCACACAAGCGCGTGCACACACTGCCTCCCCCCACCCCACACACCCCCGGCAGCGCATTGTCGGAAGAACATCCCTAATTCCCTAACCATGGTCTACTCAAAATGTGTAGTGAAAGCTGGCATTATGGAAGAACGGAGTGTACCATATTTGCACGTAGCATCTGTTAAGGGGTTAGACTGTGGAAGTGGGAGGGTGTTGAGACCAGATTACAATCTGGTAAATGGAGCATAAAAAAAAGCTCCAGGTGGGTGGACTAGATTAGTGCTGAATATGATCAAAAACCACTTGCGGCATTATTCAGTTAGATAGGAGGTGGCCTTTCCTCCGTGTCTTTGGCTTCTTAAAGCTGCTTAAAGAGAATTCAATTCTGAGATGTTGAATGAAGGGATTTAAATTGTTCTGAGGGAAATGGGTATGCACCAAGAAGAAGGTGGAAGTGAAAAGTTCAGGACTGGTCTTTTGTTTGTTTTGTAGACTCTGAAGTTTAATGAAATTAATTTGAAGTGCCAGTCTCTGGCTTGTGAATTGAAATAGTGAATTCTTGTTAGCTTTTAGTTATCTTTTTGGTTGATACTGCAAGTTCTTTTATTCCATGTGATGTCACAGGTTAAAATGTTGAACTGGTAGTTGGGGGCCTGGGTTCTCGTCACGGCTTCACTAGCTCATTTTGACCTTGGGCACATCACTTAACTGTTCATTCCTTGGCCGTTTCCCTTTCTGTAGCGTGTTCAATGGCCATCTATCCAAATCGCCCGGTGAAAGCGTGTGTTGTGGCAGAACCGGCTGTATTAATAGTGTGATCTTGGAAACGGAAATAATAGCACTGTACACAGAAGAGTCTTTAGTTGTGCTCAGCATTTTCCATATTTGTCATCTTTAAGATCACCCTACCCTTTCTTATTGTGAGGTTAAAATGAAACCACTACAGGGTGGTGTTTTTCATCCTTGGTGGGGGAGGTCATATCCCTCCTGAATGTAATACTGGTATTTTTAGTCCATAATTGTGGATCAGACTCGGATGCTCCAGGTCCTTTTAAAAAATGAATCGGTTGGGAATTTTATGTATGTACTTCATAACTACTCGAAAGGCTCGAGAAGAGGTACTCAACTCCAGCCTGAACTGATGCAATAGGCTTTTTTCTCCTACCAACGAGAATGGAAATGGTAAGCCCCTAAAAACTGCCTGAGTTCGGCTTTTGAACAGAGTAGCACCATTTAACTCAGCGGTTAAAATCTCCAGGCTGTGTGTCTCTGCTACTTACTCTATCAAAGTTAAATTTTAACAAAGATCAAAGTTAAATGCTTAGATTTTTCTTATCCCACACAAGTAAATAAAATGCAGTACAAACTTGACTATTACCCACTTGGCTATCTTGGGTTTCCCTTTGCCCAAGGTGAATTTCTCATGTTCTGCAAAGAGACAGCATATGCCCCAAATGATCCCCAAGTAGCGTCTAATGTATTATGTTGCATTCTCCCCTTATTGGCGTATGTTGAAGGGTCTGTTTGTTGTCAGGCTCACCCAGTAGGACCACTTGGGCTACAAAGGGTAACGGAATAATGAGCTCTCCCTTCCTGTCCCATGGCTCCATTGGGTTCGGGTGACAATTAGATTTCACAAGACAGGGTGGCTAGCCTTGGGTTTTTGTCTGAGGTCTGATATTCCACAGATGCTTAGCCATGTGTCCTTTTACAAATGGAGTTTCCCTAACTCCTTGAATCCTATAGAGAAGGAGCATGGTCTAGTGGGTAGAACACGGGCCTGGGAGTCAGGAGGACCTGGGTTCTAATCCCTGCTCTGCCAAAAGCTTGCTGTATGACCTTGGGTGAGTCACTTAACTTTTCAGGCTTTGGTTCTCCTGTTCTCCCTCCTACTTAGATTGTGAGCCCTGTGCAGGACTGTGTCCACTCATATCATCTACCCCAGTACTTAGAACAGTGTTTGACACATAGTAAGCACTTAACAAAAACCTTTTTTTTTTTTTAAAAGGACTTGGGTTCTAAACCTGGTTCTGCCACTTGTCTGCTGTGTGACCTTGGGCAAGTCACCTAACTCCTGGGCCTCAGTTACCGCATCTGTAAAAGGGGGATTGACTATGAGCCCCATGTTGGACACGGACTGTGTCTGATCTAATTATCTTGTATCTACCCCAGCATTCACTGTCGTATTTATTGAGTGCTTACTGAGTGCAGAGCACTCTACTAAGCGCTTGGGAAAGTACAATACAACAATAGACACATTCCCTGCCCACAATGAGCTTGCAGTCTAGAGGGGGGAATCAGACATCAATACATATAAATAAATTACAGATATGTACCTAAGTGCTATGGAACTGGGGGCGGAGGGGCTTAGTACAGTGCCTGGCACATAAAAAAGAAAATTATAGGAAATCACCGGGGAGAGTGTAGATGAACATTTACAACTTGTAGCAAGCTCAGTGACTATCACTGTGTCATTGAAGAGGTGTAATGAATTTCAGAAAGCTTGGATCTCTTCAAAAGGATAAAAAATCCACCATCGACAACAAAAATAACACCTTGGGATTTCCCACTCCTTAGGGGCTGGAAGGTTTTATGCCTTTTCGGGGGAAGGGAGTGGACAAAGAGAGGCTTTGAATGGCACCTTGTCTAAGGCCATCTCACAGTAAAGATGGTTACTCCCTGCTTCCAATATTCGGTTGAAGGATGTTAGGCATAGTGTAATCGAAGTTAGCTATGCCATTTTCAGAATCAGAGCCTAGTTATTTAAATAAAATTTTGCCAATATTGATCTACATGGGATTGGCCAAATTGCCACAGATCATCTCCTAGGAAGTAAGTGAAGACCTGTGCTACGGTGTCTGTGGACAGCAGTGAAGTGAGGGTGAGAGGTACTGAAGTATTTGCAGTATTTTTTTCCCTATATTTAAAGTTAATTCCCTGGGATTTTTTTTCCTTTAAGTAGCAGTTATATGGAGAAAATCCTAGAGTAGTAACTATAAACTTAAAGGGGTGTGTGTGTGTTGGGGGGTCAGAGATTCAGAAAGTCAGGATTTCACTCAACTCCCAGCCTTGTGATCCATAATTTGTGAGAGATTCTGGTTCCCTATTAGTACATATTGGAAATGTTTTCACACCATTCATTCATTCATTCAAACGTATTTATCAAAAACCTACTCTGTGCCAAGCACTGTACTAAGTGCCACTGTTAGTTTCTCTGAGTGTGTGATGCTCTGGTCAGTTCTCTATGGGGCACTTTGTTCTTGAAGAAATGAGAACCCGATCTGTCGGTTTGCCCTAGAAAAGTGGTGTTAACGTTTTTAGAACCCCTCAAAGTGCCTTGTTATATTGCAATGCCTCCATATTTCATTGTAAAAGGCAAGTATCCCCAGTTCTATAAAGCGAGGGCTTGTCTTTCTGTCAAAGCGTGGATTAAGGGAAACTTGCTTTGTAGTACTCACCTCGCCCAACACTTCACACAACTGTTTCTTCTGGCCCCAGGTTGTGCCGTATCTGGATGGGCGAGTGTTGCCAGAAGAATATTCTCCTAATTCCCTGTGGGGGTTGTAGCTAAAATCGGTTAAGAAAACATGTGTTATGGCTGAACTAAATGTGCAACCATAGGCGGCATAGACAATGATTCTTACTATTGTGTTTCTTCAGAGAAAGTTGATGTTTTTGAAATACCCTCAGAGCCAGCAGCACTGTTTTGAAACTTGAAGAATGCTTTGGGCTCCTTCTGCCTTTGCACCATGTATTTTTCTGTAGTATCCAAATCTTTTATGCTCTTTTGTTTCCAAATGGATTTTCTTATCCTATTTTGTTGCTTTGAATACACTGAATTCCTTTTTACTGCTCCCCTAACCCTAGAATTAGATGCTGATAGCAGGGATGAGACTCACTTCTGGGTGTGCTCCTTGTCTTTCCCTTCCAACAGGAAGAAAGATCTGAAATGTCACTGAAGATGAGTGTACTGCCCTTAATTGTTTATAGTGATCTGGATTAGTAATTTTGTACTTTGAAAACTGTAGGATTGTGTTCCGTGACCAATGTGTAATTTTTCCCCCCCCCCAGACCAAAGAGAACACTATACAGTAAGAAATATGGAGTGGACCTCATCAGATATACTCATGCTGCAAACACCGTGGTGTACAGCTCAAACAAAATCGATGGTACGTGATCTTTTTTTAAGGGCTGTCCTAGATTGGTTTGTTTTGGAAGATAAAGTTTTGCAGAATTATAAATGTTTTTGTAATCACAGATGTGTGTCTTTGGTTTTGTAAAAGGTTTTTTCCTGAATTGCTTGTTAATCTAGCCTTGTGATACTGAAAACTACTTGAACACAAAGGATAGTATAAATGTTTATCTTCAAATAGTTCACCACAGTAACTCAAATATTAACTTTAAAACCCATTTTTGCCTAAGTGTGCGTTAGCCCTCTATTCCTCAGAGGGCTTGGGTGGATTTTTTTTTTCCTTTTGAATTCCTTTTCAGTCAGTCAGTAGAATTTGAGTGTTTACTGTTGGCAAACATGTGCACAGGCAAGGAACAGGTCTACCAACTTTGCTATATCGTTCTCTTCCAAGTGCTGTGCACACAGTAAGCACACAATAAATACGATTTGATCGCCATCAAGGAGCTTACCGTCTAAGGCCCAGCTATCGACTTTAAACTGCTGTTGTATTCAGTTTGTATTTATTAAGCGCTTACTGGGTGCAGAGCACTGAACTAAGCACTTGGGAGAGTACAGTATAACAACAAAGAGACACATTCCTTGCCCACAACGAGCCCACAGTCCAGAGTCGGGGAGACAGACATCAATACGAATAAATAAAATTATAGATATGTACAAGTCAGGGCTGTTCTAACTCAGCTTCTGCACCTCTTGCTGGAAGAGCCCATTTGTGTTTCTGTTCAACCAGGCAACCATAGCTTTTCTCCTCCTCCCCCCCTGCCCCCATCCCCAGCCAAGTGAAGGGGGGTGTGTATAATGATTGTAACTGATAATGTGCTTCTCCCACACCCTCACCCCCGACACATATGGCCAAGTGAAGGGCTTGAATGGTTACAATGGTTGAAATGGATAACATGTTTCCAGTTTATCACCCTCTCACTCATTATCCTCGTGTGGTTTTTCTTTTTGACTTGTACTGTGTTAATCCAGTTATTGACTGTTTTCCCTTTTTGACGTGAGCTTTTTCTTGTATCATTTAGCAAGAAGTGCTTACCCTCTGGACAGTGCTTTACCGATGCTATCTGGGTTATGCCGATGAATATTCCCATTTTACTAATTTGAAAGCAGACCGGTTGGACCCATTTGAGAATTTGCTGTTTGTCAGTGGATTTAGCAAGTCTGTTATTTCTCTGTGTTTGTATTTGTCTTCGAGTTTCCTCCCCGCCGTGTCACAGTTAGTATTTCCAAATAGCGCGGTTGATGTGATTGTATTAAAATGGATTAATTAGGGTTGGGTCCCCAGACATGTTAGGATCGGAGTGAAACCGGGATTGTTTCCATTGCCCTGCTTTCTTCTTGACAGAGTGGGAGTTCCTGGTATGTAACAAGATTAGGCAGGTGCTTGGATCCTCTCACCTGTGCTGCCAACATTCCTCCCAAGTTCTTCCTGAAGAGTTCCTCAAGAGCTTCAAGCCTGACTCCAGGCTGAGGTAGTAGTTTGTACAGTTTCAGGGTCTACAATACCACCCGGTATAGGAGATAACTGTACAGGCCACTGCCTTGCCAGGGACAGAGCACTGTCAACTGAAAGTGTCTTCCACTCGCTGCATCAACAGCTGTGTGTGGCAGAGGTGGGAGTGGGGGTGGAGGGCAATCTCTAGGAATGCTCTTAGCAGAGTCCCAGGTACCAAGGTAAACCTGCAGAGGTGGCATTGCCATCCCATCCGTCCCTCGGTACCTCAAGATCAGCCACATCAGATCATTTTATTGAATAGCATATTCTTCAGGTGTTTTGGTTTCAGGGAAACACGACCACTCAAAAATGAAAATTAATCCTTTATCATCTCTTTTCTCCACCAGCTCTCTATGCTCTCCCTCCCCCGGTGGCAGGCTGTCACAGCCCTCCTGGGTTTGTGCAATACTTTTGAGTGCTCCTATTTTCTACGTGTCCTGAATTTTTTTTTCCTCTCTCTCTCCTCACACTTTTTTTTTTAATCTCCTCCCCTCCGCACCTTATTACGATTTCCTATTATCTTTTCCAGGGTTGTTTCTGTGAGCTTGCTAGTGATGCATTGCCAAACCAATTCAGAAAATTCAATAGCTATAGTAGTGTAAACAGCCCCAAAATGTTCATCATTGCCAGTTGTTCACTAGGAAAGGGGGCCACTTCACACCTGCTTGCAGACCGATTTGCAGCTGAACTTGGCAAGAGGTGACTGAATTCCAGCTCTGAGTGCATGTGCCTGCACTGGATGATGACTTGAGCTGCATTTGGTTACAGTCTCAGGTTCAACGCTTAGTTAGAGCATTGACGCTGACTGGAATGTGCTCTCACTATTTAGAGAATAGGCCAGGCTGATGGAGGATAGAGCTTAACCCGGCCCGTATTTCTGCTTTGTTGCTTTTGCATTCACAGTTCTTTCCCGATTGATCTCGTTTTGATGTTCCTGTCACCACCTTATTATGGTGCATTGGAAGAACAGGCATTGGGGCTACTATTTTGTGGGGGTTTTTGTTGTTGTTTTTTGGCCATCATATCCTTGTCAAGCAAGATGGGGAAAAGCCGTAGCCAGCATTCTGTGTTTTTTTAGAGAAATGTTTGCTTTTCCCTTTTTATTCCCTTTGAATAAAATATTGCATCCAAGTCGTCTGTGAAGAGTCTTAACAGAAGCCTAGAAGAGCGTTCTGCCAGGTTGTTTGTAGGATTGTCTTGTTTTACAATAATTCATTGATTATGATGGCAAGATTTCCAAAAGTGAAGATTTGCTAAAAGAGTATGGAATTAGGGTTGAACTTTGCTCTGTGTTGTCAGTGACCAAGCCAGATTTATTTTCTTTTTCTTTGAATTAAGGGAATTCAATCGTGCCGTGTCTTTTGCGTTACCACAATCTGTACAGCCTTGCAGATAGCTTGGAGGAAGGGGTATGGTATTGCTTATTAGTTAGGTTTCCCTTTCTTAGTTTCATGAAAGAGAGACTAAGGGTCTTTTTTCCAAAGATAGTTAATGTCATCTCAGGATGAAAGGACAAAGAATCAGGCTTAATAATCACTTAATTATACTAAGAATATTGCTCTAATGCTTTTTGTGTTCTTACAGACACAATCCGATACCTGTCTTTGCATGATAATAAATACATCAGATACTTTCCTGGTCACAACAAGAGGTAAGAGCAAAGTACTGGAGAGGCACTTAAGACTTGAGTCTCCAGGATTGGAAAGTGGGTATAAAAGGAAATGGTTTTATTGGAATCGATTTATGACACAATTGGTTCCTTACAGCTGAGCATAAAATTGGAAACTATTCCCATAGAAATAATGTTATAAATGGGTAATTAGAATCTGAACCAAGGTTGGTTATGCTGTTCTCCTTCCTTCTTAGACTGTGAGCCCCATGTGGGAAAGTCACTGTGTCCGACCTACCTAATTTGTACTTACCCCAACAATGTTCGACACCTACCGAGCGGTTAACAAATACCGTTAAAAAAAGTGCTCAGAATTGCGCACTCATTCAATTGTAGAGATATTGTAGATGTCAGTCACTGATATAGGGGAGCAACATGGCCTATTAGAGCATGGGCCTGGGAGTCAAGACCTGGGTTCTAATTCCAGTTCCACCATTTGCCTGATGTGTGACTTTGGGTAAGTCATTTAATCGCTCTGTGTCTCAGTTTCCTCCTGCCAAATGAGGATTAAATCCTACTCCTCCCTACTTCTTCGGGTGTGAGCCCCATGTGGGACAGGGATTGTGACCACTCTGATTATCTTGTATCAGCCCTATCGTGAGTACATAAAAGATATATTACTGCACAGTGTATGATATATCTACAAATGATCCAAGAAGCATAGAACTCTTCATGAACCTTCACTGTAGAGTGAAAGTACAGTGAAAATAGAGTTCTGTCCCATCTCCCCGCCCCGTATCGTAAATTGTGTTAAGTTTAAATTCTGGGACTGGCTTTATTTAAAAAAAAAAAAAGGTGGACAGGGCTCCTATAAACCCCAAGCTACTGCTGTCTTATTGCAGTCTGGGATATGGAGATCTTCCTCTCCTAAGGCTCTATATTCCAGGAGACACTGTAGCATTCATTCATTCAATCATATTTACTGAATGAATGCCACCTTAAGGAATGAAAACTGGCCAGAGGTAAGTCCAAATCTTAAATTGAGTTTGGGAGGCTGTTCAAACTTGGCTCATTTCTTTTTCTTTTTTTTCTTTATTTTGACCTTGCCATGCTGTCTGGGTTTTTGAAGAGGTAACCCACTAACTAGTACCTAGTGGATTGAAGAACTTCACAGGACAGCATTTATTCAAAGATGTGATGTGAGCCTTTGTGGATGCTTTAGGTCTTTCAGAGCAAGCAATCTTCCTGACCCTGAAATCCCAGGAAGCCTATCTATTCAAATAGTTGTTTGATTTCCTTTCATCAAAACCAAAGGGTTCTTTTGTTGTGCTAAGAATCTCATCCAAGTCCTTGTGGTTCAGAGTGTGTTTGCATCACATTTCTACTACCTGCTTTTTTTTTATTTGAATGACTCCAGTTTGTCTTGGTGCCTTGTAGGGTAGTGGCTCTATCCATGTCTCCAGTAGATGATACATTTATCTCTGGATCTCTCGACAAAACCATCCGACTTTGGGATCTCCGTTCTCCCAACTGCCAGGTAAGTCACAGTGATAGCAGGGGTTGTAATAAATTTGCCTTCAGGAAGATTGGTCACTTTAATTTTGAAATAGCTTATCGACCACCAATTGCTGAGCTAAAAGCCCGGACATCAGTTTCCCAACTGAAAACTACAGCCAGCAGAGCCATACCTGAATCCTACTGAGAATGCCTCAGCACAGTTGCCCCATTGCCAGTTTGGGGAGCTTCAGGGGAGGCTGGTGTGTCCCACAGAGGGATCTGGGTGTACCAGGTGACCATAGCCTACTTGGAGTAATATGAAGACTGGCCTGGAAAGAGCCAGTAGAGCTCTGAGGAGGACTCCTAAAGGGGGGTTAAGACTGGGGCTCTTGGCAGACTGGCATCGTGCATGGATTTGAGGCCTTTAGCACTCACATAATAGTAATAATAATAAATAATAATGATGATATTTGCGGCACTCACATGGGTACCATAGCCCATGTGGAAACTCTACATTTATTTGCCTCCCCCCACCCAGAAGTGAGACCAAATGACCAGGTGTCAGGTAATAGCCTGAAACTCCTGGGATTCAAGCTGGGTTGGTTTGGGCTGGACTTCAGATTTTCATTTTGTTCATGAATCTAACACCTAGAGAAGTTTCCGTTCCTGTACTGCCCAGGAAAGTAGAATGCCACTGATGAGGGTGATGGTTTGGAGTTTGTTCGGGGTTAGAGTAGGGCCTTGCCTGTGTTGGGCTCTTAGGATTCATAAAGGCCTCCCAAATTCCAAATTGAGAAAGACTTGCCTGCATGGCAAGGCCTCCTTTTAAAGGTGTCACAGTCAGTCAGTGGTATTTTCTGACTGCCTGCTGTGTGCAGAGCACTGTACTAACGTGCTTGGGAGAGAACAGTAGAATGATGAGACATGCTTAGTACACTCAAGGAATTTACAATCTAGTGGGGGAGACAGGCACTAAAGTAAGTTACAGATGGGGGAAGTAAGAGAATATATAAGATGGATACCTAATGCTTTGGTGACGTGGGAGGGCTGACACAGTAGTTATGGGGAACACAGGGTAGGGAGATGAGGTTAATCGACGAAAGCCTCCTGGAGGAGATGTAATTTCAGAAGGCTTTGACTTTGAAGATGGAGAGAACAGTGAAGCGAGAGGAGGTTCCGGACAAGCAGTCAGTGGTGGGAGAGTTGGGAGTGAGGTTCAGTGGGGTAAGTTAGCTTGAGAGAAGTGAAGCGGTAGCTAAGGTGTAGTGGGAGAGGAGTGAGGCTTAATAGGAGGCAGAGAGCGGTATTGAGTGCTCTGAAGCCTGTGGCCAAGAGCGTCTTGTTTGTTATGGAGAGAAACCACTGGAGATTTAAGGAGCAGGGAGCTGTGTGCAGAATTATCCAGGAGGCAGTGAAGTATGGACTGGTGAGGGAAGAGACCGGAGGCAGGTAGGTGTGCCAGGGGGCTGATGCAGTAGTCAATCCAGGATTTTATAAATGCCTGGACCAGCAGGGTCAGTTTGTAAATGGGTAGGAAGGGGCCGGTTCTGGAAATGTTGTGGAGGAAGAGTCAATAGGATTTGGAGACACAGAGTATGGGGGGATGAAAGAGAAGTAAAGGATTCTGCCACGGTTTGAGAGATGGGGAGGATGGGAAAGTGAGATGGAGGAGAGAATTTGGTGGCCTTGCGAAAAGAGCACAGGCCCGGGAATCAGAGGACCTGGGTTCTAGTTCTGGCTCCTGCCACTTGTTTGAGCTTGGGCAAGTCACTTAACTCCTCTGTGCCTGTTACCCCTTCTGTAAGAAGGGGATAAAATACCTGATCTCCCTCCCTCTTAGACTGTGAGCCCCACAAGGGAGAGGAACTGCGTCCAAATAGCTTATAGTATATCAATCCCAGTATTGGTGCAGAGCTTGTCACGTGGTAAGCACTTACCAAATACCCCAGTTAGTAGAATGATCAGCTGGAGAGTTAGGAGAACCAAGAGAGGATTGTGACAGGAAAAAACAAGGAGGGGTTGGGCGACAGAAGAGTTGAGTGTACAGCCATAGCTAGCCTACCCTTCCTCTTGGAGTTGAAAAGGAACCAGAAGTGGAACCAAGTGGTTGGTTCCACTTCTTGCTCCCTTTCAGCTGGCTGCTCTGCCTGAGCCTTCTCTCATTCCCACTGCCCAGTGGGAACAAACTTTAGGTGCGGTTGATGTCCGCTTGAAAGCCACCCTCTGTCACTGCTGCCTTTTAAGTGGTGACTGCAGCCGGGTTGGAAGCAGGTGGCCTGGTAGTGGAGTAGCTGTCCTCTTGCCTTTACAGTGCTGCCTCTCTTCCTTCTCCAGCCACCACCTGCTTTCTTTCCTCTTCTCCCTCCCCCTTTATTCTCCCATCCTAAATTCGACAGCAGCCTCCCCCTGAAAAAAATGAACATTTGGCATCTTGGCATTGTACCCATTAAATGGTTCTGAAGAACTGAATCTGTGCACAGTGATACAGTCCCGCTCTGAATTCTGACAGAAGCTATACTCAGCAGGGAATTTGTGAGATTTAAACCTTCCTCCTTTGTTCCCACTTCATATCTGCCGAGTACAAAATAGAAAACCAAAATGAGGAATATTTAAATCTTATTTAGAGCCCTTCTTCCTTTCTCTCCCCTCCCCATCTGCTTACCCCCGCATCGTGCGGGGACAGTACGAGTGAGATGTTGTCAAGGGGTGACTTGAGCTTGATTAGATTTGTCTCTGCTATCTTGATATAGGTCCACAGGCAGGACGAGGTCCATGAAGGGTTCTTGACTATAGGGCTCCCTGACTATAATGTGCCCTGTGACAACTGAGCCCAAGAGGGATGGCAGGCTAGCGAGGGAAGAGCCTTGCCATAAATGACACAAAGGCAAAACATCCCTGAGCTTCCTCTCCTTTCCCTCAGCCCATCGAAACCACTTCGGCCCCCCAAAACGTCGTAACTGGGAGCATCCTTCCACAGCCCTTTTAAGGGTTTTTGGCATTCCAGAACCTATAAGGAAACCCCATCTTCAAACAGTTAACTCTATTGAGCATCTCCTATGTGCAGAGCACTCTTCTAAATGCTTGAGAAAGTACAGTGGAGATAAGACATGGTGCCTGTCCTCAAGAAGCTTATAATTTAACTGGAGAGACAGGCAGCTTCAATCAATATGTTGTTTTTTATGTTATTCATTAAGCCCTACATGCCAGGCACTGTACTAAGCGCTGGGGTCGGTACCAGCTAATCAGTTGGACACAGTCCATGTCCCATATGGGGCTCACAGTCTTAATCCTCATTTTACAAATGAGGTAACTGAGGCCCAGAGAAGTGAAGTGACTTACCTTAGGTCACACAGCAGACAAGTGCCAGAGATGGGATTAGAACCCAGGTCCTTCCCACTAGGCCATTCTGCCAGTCTCCCCAGTTAAATTGAGCGCTAGCTGTGTGTAGAGCTCTGCGTTAAGCCCTTGGGACAATACAGTACAGTAGAGTTGGTGGACACCGTCCCTGCCTTCTCAATTAGTGGGTGCTAGAGGGGAAAACTAAGGCACTATTTATGATAATAATAATAATAATAATGTTATTTAAGTGCCTAGTGGATAGAGTCCAGGCCTGGGAGTTATAAGGAACTGTCCTAGGGACAAGGATAAGGAAAAGTGGATGGGTGAATGAGTGAATACATAAATCAGATATGTGGATCAGGATATAGGTAAATGATAGGATAGCTAGCTGTAGAATAAGTGTTAAGGTGGTTGTTGGGATAACATGACCTGGGGAGGTGGGATTTCAGAAAGTTGGTGTACACCCTGGAAAGCAGAGTGGAATTCCCAAAAGTGGAATAAGGACTAGGACAAGAGCCAAGTAAAAGCCACTCATTATCAACCACTTATGCCATCAGGGGTCAATGATTAGATTAAGCATTCTCTGCATCCCAGTTCTTTCAGTCTTGATACTAAATTGGGTTGATGCTTGACACTGGATTTGAACCAGTGCCACGGTATCTTTCAAGCTCGGGGGTGGAGGGTGGGATTATGAATTTCCATTTTGGAGTGTGGGACAAATTCCAACTTCTACAAGGTTGGCAAACTTACCTTCCTCTGGAGGACCAATGGGCATCCTGAAACTTGAGCTGCTGCTATCACAGACAACTGGAGAAAAGGAGGGCTGGTGGTCACAGACTCTGGCCTCTGGTATGTGACACTGGCAAGCGTAACCTATAGAAACCTCCAGAAGTGGTTTCCAGCACGTGAAAATATTATAGGGAAATTGGGGACCTCAAGTTGCTCCCCTAGAATTTCAGGGCCCCCTAGGCCATGGCTGAAAGTGAGTGTACTAATATCCGAGCAGCAGACCGGTGGAGATATCAGACACACTGGCTTCCTCAGCCGTAGAAAATTTGGTCATCACACTGTGGACAGTAGTAGGTCAGTTGAAGAGCCACAACTGGATTGAGTAGACCGTTGACATTGCTAATAGTTTAATGGTGAAAGAGCTGTGTACAGCTCATTTCTAGAAAAACTTGAAGGGTTAAACAGAAATCCCCCCTCTTTTCTACATTACTAACAGTTTTCTACTTCTGTACTAAGGCGGCTGAGCCTTGAGTAAATACCCTATGTACAGCTAAGATCATTTTTCCACCTAAATAAATGTTCATGTTTCCCTACTCCTTAGGAACCTCCAGTGGTTGCCTATCCAAGTCTGCATCAAACAGAAACTCTTTACAGTTGGCTTTGAAGCAATCAATCACCCTGCCCCCTGCTACCTTACCTTACAGCTCTCCTTCTACAACCCAGCCCGCACACTTCGTTCCTCTATTGCCAACCTGCTCACTGTACCTCAGTCTCTTCTATCTCGCCTCCGACCTCTTGCCCACATTCTGCCTCTGGCCTGGAATGCCATCCCTCTTCGTATCCAACAATTACTCTCCCCACTTTCAAAGCCTTGTTGAAGTCACATCTCCAAGAGGCCTTCCCTGACTAAGCCCTCATTTTCTCTTTTCCCACTCCCTTCTGCACCGCCCTGATTTTCTCCCTTTATTCACCCCTCCCTCAGCCCCACAGCACTTAAGAACATATCCATAATTTATATTAATGTCTGCGCCCCCCCCCAGTCCCCCCCCCGACTTTAAGCTCATTGAGGGCAGGGAATGTCCAACTCTGTTGTACTCTCCCAAGCACTCAATACAGTGCTCTTGCCTGGAACGCCCTTCCTTTTAATATCTGACAAATAATTACTCTCCCCACACCCCTCCTTCATTCATTCATTCAATCATATTTATTTAGCACTTACTGTGTGCAGAGCATTGTACTAAGCTTGGGAGAGTACAATACAACAATAAACAGACACATACCCTGCCCACAATGAACTTACAGTCTATGGGTCGGGGGGAGACAGATATTAATGTAAATAAATTACAGATATGTATATAAGTGCTGTGGAGCTGGGAGAGGGATGAATAAAGGGAGCAAGTTAGGGTGATGGAGAAGAGGAAAGGGGGCCATAATCAGGGAAGGCCTCTTGGAGGAGTTGTACCTTCAATAATGCTTTGAAGCCAGGGAGAGTAATCGTCTGTCAGATTTGTGGAGGGGAGGGTGTTCCAGGCCAGAGGCAGGATGTGGGCGAGGGGATGGCAGCGAGATAGATGAGATCAAGGCACAGTGAGAAGGTTAGTGTTAGAGGAGCAAAGGCACATCCATGACTAAGCCCTCCTTTCCTCTTCTCCCACTGCATCGCCTTGACTTGCTCCCTTTATTCATCGCCCCTCCCAGCCCCACAGGACTTACATACATATCTGTAATTTATTTACATGAACGTCTCTCTCCCTCTCTAGACTGTAAGCTCGTTATAGGCAGGGAATGTGTCTGTTCTATTGTTGTACTTTCCCAAGTGCTTAGTACAGTGCTCTGCAACACAGTAAGTACTCAATAAATCAATTGATGTGCAGGGTGGTAGCCTAGGGACATGGAAAGAACAAGACTGAATTCCTACAGAACTTGATCATTCAATCGATTAAATTTATTGAGCGTTTAACTGTGCAGAGCAAGGTACTAAGCACTGTGGAGAGTTCAGTACAATAGGGTAGGTAGGTGTGACCCCTACCCACAAGGAATTTAAGCATTGCTGAATTTATTGGGACCTTTTGTCTCCCAGCAGTGGCCCAAGGTTATCACTTGGAGCAGGAGTGTAATAGTTGCCCTTTTGGACAGTCTGCTTTTTGGTTAGAGAGACCTTCTAACACCCCTAATTTCTCCTTGTCGTCCATTCTGGCAATATCGTCCATCAGTTTCTTGATCATTATTTTGGGCTGCAACAATCTCCTGCGGTAATGAATTCCACAGACTCTCGTAAACTTGCTGTAGGAGGAGTTGCTTCCTTTTGTCAGTCTCGAACCTACCCCCTTTAAACTTCAGAGCAATGGCTGCCCTCAAAATAATGTCTTGGGCATGAAACTTGCCCCCATGATCTTAGCTTCAAATAGTAGTAGTAATAATTATAATCATTGTGGTGTTTGTAAGCGCTTACTGTGTGCCAAACACTGTACTAAGAGCTGGGGTAGATACGTGATACTCATAATAGTGGTATTTATTAAGCGCTTACTGTGTGCCAGATATTGTAGTAAGCGCTGGGGTGGATACACGCAAATCAGGTCGGACACAATCCCTATCCCACATGGGGCTCACAGTGTTAATCCCCGTATTACAGTTGAGATAATCGAGGCACCGAGAAGTTAAGCAACTTGTCTAAGGTCACACAGCAGACAAGTGGCAGAACCGAGGTTAGAACCCAGGTCCTCTGACTCCCAGGTCCGTGTTCTTTCCATTAGGCTGTGCTGCTTAGGGCTCATAGTCTTATTAGGAAGGAGACCAGGTATTGAGTCCCCATTTGCGACTCTGGACCTCAGTTCCCAGAGAGGTTAACGACTTCCCCAAAGTCACACAGCTGACAAGTGGCAGAGCTGGGATTGAAACCTAGGTCCTCTGACTTTCAGGCCCCCGGTATGAGAGACACCCACAAATCCAGTTCAGTAGAACACACCTAAAGAGCAATTAATCAAAGGTATTTATTGAGCATTTATTATGTGCAGGTACCAAAGGATGGAACTGACAAATGCTTTTTGAAGGAAAGTTGGCTTATCAAGAGGAGGGGAAAGAGCATTAGAGCTGTAGTTCATTCCTAAAAAAACTTGAAGGGTAAAATAGAAATCCCCCCCATTCCTGAATCCCAGTCTTTGGATCCATAGTCAATGGCTGTGTAGTCTGTGTCCCATTGATGTCAAGTACCAAAACTAGAATTTCCTTGAAGAGCACTTTTTTGTCAGTGAATCTTTAATACTGCGCAGTCAAAGGTGATTTGTAGCCTCTTGAGGGGAAATGGGGATATCAGCAGTTTCCATTTTGTCTGTAGAGTGGGGATCGTTGTCAGGAAGAATAAATAATAGCTCGTGTGCCCCTTGAGAGTGCTCAGATGCTAATTGAATCATTTTCTCTTGTTCGGTTCTTGCCACCTTCTCTTAGGGTCTTATGCATCTCCAGGGAAAGCCTGTATGCTCCTTTGATCCAGAGGGATTGATTTTTGCTGCAGGAGTCAATTCTGAAATGGTCAAATTATACGATCTTCGTTCCTTTGACAAGGTAAAGTGACTCTTAGGTTCAATTGTGGCATTCGGTAAGCTTTTAGGAGAAAATATCTTGTTGGTCAAGAAGTGAATACTTCATCACCGGAGTGCCCCATTGGTAGCTGTGACTGTCTTTTATTAATAATATTAATAATAGTGGTATTTGTTAAGCTTTTACTATGTGCAAGGCATTGTACTAAGTGCCGGGGAGGAATACCGGCAAATCGGAATGGACATAGTTCCTGGCCCACATTGGGATCGAAGTCTTAATCCCCATTTTACAGATGAGGTAACTGAGGCCCAGAAAAAGCGAAGTGACTTGCCTGAAGTCACACAGCAGACAAGTGGCAGGGTCGGGATTAGAGCCCATGACCTCCCCACTCCCAGGTCCATCCGTGCTCTATCCCCTAGGCCATACGGCTTTTGATCTTGGCTGTCATCTGGGAAATTGTGGCCTCGTTTGGCGGTCTTTTTCTACAATGGAGAAGGAATTTCATGAGGCACTCATCTCAAAGGAAAGAAACAAATGCTTCAGGCTTCCCTCGTGATTCTGTTCCTCTGTTTTTATGTGGAAGGGGCCATTCGCCACTTTTAAGATGCAGTATGACCGAACCTGTGAGTGGACGGGCCTGAAGTTCAGCAATGATGGGAAACTCATCCTTATATCCACCAATGGTAGCTTCATCCGCTTAATTGATGCTTTCAAAGGAGCAGTGTTACATACCTTTGGGGTGAGTTGGCTGTTTTTCTGGTAATGTATCTGTAGCTAAATTGCCTCCTGATTGGGTTGGGAACACACCCTCTTGGTAAAAGTTGCTGGTTTGCTAGGGACAGGGCCAGAAGGGGAAGTGCAATTCCCTGTATGTTGCCTGAAGTATAATTGCATTTCGGCGGTCCACAGTCAGGTATCTGGCTTGATCCGGATGGGGTGTCAGGGCACGTTTCCCATCCAGACGACTGACCGAAAGCTTAATTTCCATCAAAAAGAAAGCTTTTTCAACGCCTCTGATTGTAAACTGTCCTCGATCCAAGCTTGGGGGTGTGGAGATGGCTGGCTCTTGGGGCAGGTGTTGGGGACTCGGAGCCTGCGCCACACCAAAGAAAGGGAAAGGAGCGTCATGGAACCGTCACTGACCATTTGTGATGGGTGCTGACGTAGGATGATTGGCCCTTCTCTCTGGGTTTTCAGCAAAGAAGAAACTGTTCTTTGTGTGTGTTTTAGGGATATAACAATGGCAAAGCTGTCACACTGGAAGCTTCATTCACTCCGGACTCCCAGTTCATTATGATTGGTAAGATGCTGTGTCCGCTTGTAGCTTTTCAAACCTTACTTCGGAAGTCCTCCACACAGAGGCGTTCTCTTTTTGCGTTCCAATGATTTAAAATGCTTTTCAAAGAAGGGCTAGGTGTCGTATGTGTTTGACAGTGTCCCCCAATTCTCTGGTCTCCCTGTACCAGAGAACTAAAATGTTTGCAGAGTTCTTCTTTATTATCTGCCACGGTCTGAGTTCGGCATTCCCATTCCGGCTCTGGTTTGTAATACTTGGCTATGGCGGCTTTGGAGCATTCTGCCCTCACCAAAATGAATACTGAGATCCTGAGTATAAAACCATTGGAGGAAGCAGCTGCTAATTGAAAATTGCTACCATTGTTCATCTCTTGTTCCCAGCCATCTGCCAGCCATTAAGAAAAATTGGGAGGGTTTTTATGATGTATGTGCCAATGTAGTTCTGAGAGCACTCTTTTATTTGCAATGTTGGTCATGTTCTTTAGCGGGCAAACCAACCGGAAGCTTGAAGACATTTTTACAGACTCCTCCTGCATCTTAACGGCCTTAAGAGGATTTGATGGCAATGGTTTTTTTCCTCTTGTTGTTGCTGCTGCAGTTGTTGGAATAACTATAGTAAGACTCCAAATAGTCGGCTTGAGGTTCTGTGGGAAGGTTACTGGATTTTTCTGTAAACCAACCTCCTTTGGGGTCCCTCTTGTTTGATCCCGAAGTCACCTCGATTGACTTCTGCTTACTGGCAGTAGTGGCAGCTTTGCTTCTCTCTTCTCTTCCCCTGCCCTCCCCTTTCACTCATTTAGATTCTGGAAGCTGTCCTGGAGCCCCTCAGAACAGCAGCAGCCCGGGGAGGGGTGTGTGTTTGGGGGAGGGGGGAGCAGTGGGGGCAGACACAGTAGTAGTAATAGTAAACAGGGTTGGATAGGTGGAGACTATTGGAGGCAGAGTTAGTGATCCCTGACCCCAAAAACATTAATTTCATTTACAAAAGAAAATTCCTGCTAACATTGGTTTGGCACCTACTAGTTTTCCACCCTGCCGAAAGAAATGTTTTGTCAATGGAAAAATTTCCTTCTGAAAACAGACCCTCTCCCCCATGCAGTCACAGCTGCTGCTAGTTGGAGCTGTAGGGTAATCTAAAGAGGCAAGTCGAGACCAAAAATTAGCTTGAAGGGTTAACTTCCTTTGAAGCTGGGCCTCATTTATCTTTCCAGAATGATTGTAGCCAGGTGAGTGGATTCCTCAAGCACCCTGGTTTCTCTTGTGTGTCAGTCATCCGTTGCTGGCTAGCCAGACTTAGTTGATTCTTTCTGCTTTGTCTCTAGGCTCAGAGGATGGGAAGATCCATGTCTGGAATGGGGAGAGTGGAATGAAGGTGGCTGTGTTGGATGGAAAACACACAGGGCCGATAACCTGTCTGCAGTTTAATCCCAAATTTATGACCTTTGCCAGTGCATGTTCCAACATGGTAAGACTATTGAGAAAAACACGAGAAATGCCATTTCAGCCCAGTATTCTCTTTCAGTCACTGACAACAAAAGACGCTGGGAGAGGAGCAATGAACTGTTTTGACCTCTTTTACATTTATCCTCTTGTTTAGAGAGGTGCCTCTATAACATTCTTTTTTAAATGGTATTTGTTAATCACTTACTTTGTGCCAGACACTGTAGTAAATGCAAGCTAATCGGGTTGGGCGCCGTCCCTGTCCCACATAGGGCTCACAGTCTTAATCTCTGTTTGACAGATGAAGTAATTGAAGCCTGGATAAATAAGTGATTTGTCCATGGCAGAGCCGGGATTAGAACCCAAGTCCTCTGACTCCCAGGCCCGTGCTTGTTCCACTAGGCCACGCTGCTTCTCAACCTCCTAATTTTTTCCACTCTAATATCCCTTCGCTTGAGCTTCGTTCCTCTTTACGACTCATTTGGGAGTCTGCAGATGATGATAATAATTATGGTATTTGTTAAGCGCTTACTGTGTGCCAAGCACTGTTCTAAGCGCTGGGGTAGATACAGGGTGATCAGGTTGTCCCACGTGGGGCTCCCAGTCTCAATCCCCATTTTACAGATGAGGTAACTGAGGCACAGAGAAGTTAAGAGACTTGCGCAAGGTCACACAGCAGACAAGTGGCGGAGGCGGGATTAGAACCCACAACCTCTGACTCCTGAGCCTGTGCTCTTGCCACTGGGCCATGCTGCTTCTCGGGTGGGACCAGGTGGCAGAAAGAGGAAATAGAAGGTGGAGCTAGTGTTTTCTTGAGGGAAGCTATTAAACACTTGGTGGATTGGAAAGGATGACAGTAAAAACTAATGCAGCATTAACAAGAATAGGTGGACGTGACCTTGGGTACTTGTGGATGAGACCTTGTTTGTCTACGTAGTCCCTGCAAGTTTCCCAGGAAGCACAATATGTGTTTCTTTGAGTAGTTATCCTTTAAAAGGCCCCCTTAGTTGATAAAGGTTCTGACTATGGGTCAGATCTATATAATCCTGTTCCCATTTCTGAAATGAGCTGAAGAGTGGGCTCCCGACGTGCAACACTTGCTCAAGTCCAGGTGGGACTAAACTGGAACCTCAGCTTGGTTTCTGGGGGACAGTGCAGCCCTCTAGCCCGACCCTGGTCTAAGAACACACAGGTGGGGTTTCAGTGTCCCACTCAATCTCCAGGCGCAAGAGTTGTGGTCCGAACTGAACTTGGGCAAGGCTTGTTCATCTATAATAGAATAGTCAAGTCAATACGTCCTATTTCTTGAGCACTTAGTGTGTGCAGAGCACTGTACTAAGCGGTTGGGAGAGTACAGTGTAACAGTAAACGAGCTTAGAGTGTAGAGGGGGGAGACAGACATTAATATAAATAAATCAATTACGGATATGGACATAAGTACTATGAGGCCCGGGAGGTGATGGTGAATAAAGGGAGCAAGTCAGGGCGATGCAGTAGGGAGTGGGGAAATGGGGAAATGAGGGCCTAGTCCAGAGAGACCTTTTGGAGGAGATGTGCCTTCATTAAGGCTTTGAAAGTGGGGGAGAGTCCTTCTTGCTTCCCCCTCACTGTTAATTTAACCCCTCAAGTAGGTGAAGGAGCATGTGATTTGCTTCAAGGCAGTTTTCCTGAAAACCAATTCATGTCTACCTGGGTCACATAAGCATATGGCTCTTGTGACACGGAGGCAAAAGAACCAGGTGCTGTAACCAAGAAGCAAGTTGGCATGAGGGACGGTCTTACCTCTAGACTCTAAGCTTTTTGTGAGCCGAGAACTTGTCTGCCAACTCTTGTACTCTCCCAAGTGTTTAGTACAGTGCTCTGCCCAGTAAGTGCTCAATAAATATCATTGATATGCACACAATGCAGTTTGGGACTGTGGATCCTGCCTTGGCCTTTTCAGTTCCCCACACACACACCTACAGGTGAATTTCACTGTTGGGGATGGCCTCTCCAAATTTATGGGGTGCTCTCTCTCTCTCTCTTTCTCTCTCCCCCCTCTCCCTCCCTCCATCCATCCCCAAAGTAGCACAGGTGAAAGCTGGATAAGAACTTCATTATAATGAGAGGAAGACGGGGATCTCTGCATAGAAAATAGCAGTTGGCTAGATTGAGAGCAGATTTAATTGTAACCTCCTTAGGAGAGATAGGGGAAAGTTGTTACCAATTGCCATAATTATTATTATTATTATTAAGCACTTACTATATGCCAGTCACTGTACTAAGTGCTGGGGTGGATACAAGCAATTTGGGTTGGACAGAGTCCCTGTCCCACATGGGGCTCACAGTTTCAATTCCCGTTTTACAAATGAGGGAACTGAGGCCCAGAGAAGTAAAGCGATTTGCCCAAGGTCACACAGCAAGACAAGTGGAGGAGCTGGAATTAGAACCCATAACCTTCTGACTCCCAGGCCAGTGCTCTATCCACTGCACCATGCTGCTTCTCAGGTCTCTTCCTCCTCCCACCCCCTTCAGGCAGTTTTCTCTCCCACTACTGGCCCCCAGTACTATTGGAAACAATTTCCCTTCCCAGCAAAGCCTTTGCTTTTTTTGCTTCCAGGCAGCACTGGAAGTCATAGTTTCCTCCTCTTCCACTCACTGTAGTTGGGGTGATGTTTCCTGTCTTTTTATTTTTAATTGTATTTTTTCAGTGGTATGTGGCAGCCACTGTACTGTACGCTGGGGTAAATACAAGCTAATCAGGTTGGACAGAGTCCCACTTAATAGATAAGGTAACCTAGGCACGGAGAAGTTAAGTGATTTGCCTAAAGTCACATAGCAGACAAGTGGTGGCTCCAGGATTAAAACCCACGTCCCTCTGACTCCCAGGTCCATGCCCTATTCACCAGGCCATGCCGCTTCCAGTTTCTGGACTGGAGAGCTGAGCTGCAGATGGCTCCAAATGGCCCAGGGGAAAGTGAGTGTGGGATTTTGGTGTAAAATGACCATATTTTGCAGGATTACACTGTAACAAGAGCGGCACTGAGAAGCTCAAAGCTGAAGACATGTTGTTTAGACTCTGCTGTGACACTATCTTTTGATCCGGGTGGGGGTCCTTCATATAGCAAGTAATATTCTCGAGGTTCTTATACATTCATGTTTTTATCAAGATTACCCCTCTAGATTAATTTGCACGTAATTCCTAGCATAGGATTTGTCTCCGTTGAAAGGTGAGTCTGAGGCTACTAGGCCAGCAGTTCAAGAATAGGTAAGCCCTCTGCAGCGAATCAGAATGTCTGTCAGTCAGTGGTATGTGGGCACCCACTGTGGGCAGGACACTGAGCTAAGAGCTTAGGAGAGCACAATAGAAGACAGTAACGTAGATCCAGACACACTGGGATGTCTGGAATCTGATTTTTTGGCTAAAGTGAAGAGGGCTAGTGACAGCGAGCTGCTTTCCTTAGCAACCATCTGGACTGTCCATACATGCCCATCGCTGAAAGTCCTGCTCTCAGGTCATTGGCTTCTGGAGCTTTGGGAAAGGTTGGGATGGCCTTTTTGTGTGCCCAGTGGCGCTGGGATTACAGGTTCCACATTGGCCTTTTCAGCCACACACATGCTCAGGTGGCTCTTCGTCTACTGTGAAGGATGCACGGTGGGGGGGCGGGGGAGAAGATGTGTGTAGAGAGAGGTCGGGGGGGAAAGGGGAGGGAGAGGGAGGTTGGAGCATATGCACCATCTGGAATTGCTGGATCTCAAGTGGCATCCTTCTCCTTTCAGGCATTTTGGCTGCCCACCATTGATGACTGACTGATCCTGGCACTGGTTGGCAACATCTCCGCCTTCAGCAGCAGAAACCAGTACTTGCAGGAACAGTAGAGAACTTAGTGTCGGGATTGGATTGGTCTCGAGCTGAAGCGCATAGTCCTTCCCACATGTGTCGCCGAACGTTGTTTATTATAGAACATGCTGTTGGTTGGGTTTCTTTTTTTTTTTTTTTTTTAAAAAAAACAAAAACAAAAAACAAATTTCCCTGGCTGCATCCTTCTAAAAGACCCTCGGTGCTACAGGCCAGAAGCTCAACCCAGACTTTCCACCCACCATGAACCGGGCTTCTGAGGTGGCTAATGGTGCAGCATGAATGACCCTGTCACTGAAACCTCAAGAACGCCTTTGCTGGTTTGGATTGTATTGGCTGCTTTGGAAACCATAAAATCTTCCCTCAGCCCATATCTTCTTTTCTCTGTGATTTACTTGGGAGATCACCAAAGTTTTGTTTCAAGATGGCAGAATTCAGCCTTCTCACTACCAGGTCTCCACAGCGTTGCTGTGCTTTTGCTCCCTAATCATCCCATTTCTTCAGTGCCAAATATTCATCCAGAACAAACCAGTTTTTTTAATTTGACTGTCAGAAAGGCAAAGGGAAACTTGCTGGGAACTGAGTGGCTTGGAAACCACAGAACAGTTTCATCAATTGCCCCTAATGTCAGAGGGCGGAGGCCAGAGAGCTGAAGAGGCAGCCAGGCGTCACAAGCAATAAAGGCATCTTTTCAGCAATATGAGCGGCTCCATTGTACTTGGGTGATGACTCTTTGAGGAATAAATGGACACAACCTAAACCTGAGGCCCCAAAGTTGTCTTCTGTGCTACCGACTTTTTCTTGTAAATACAGTGAGATAGGATGGGATCCTATTTTTCTACCTTTAGATAATCGATTACAATTAGTGTGGGCCAGTATTGTGAACTGAGTCTGAATTGTTTACACAGATGCCGCTTTCTTCTCCTCCTCCTCCTGTAAAAAGTTCACATTTAATCCATCCTGTCCTCTAAGTGTACTACCCCCCAGTTGATTTTAAGCTTGTAATATATTTTTGAGTTGAGGGTAGTAGCTTGCCTTTTTATACAAAACATTTTTATTTCTGCTTGGTTGGCCGACACCATAAGCATGCCTTCCTTTTTAACATGATGTATTTGCTTTTTCAAAATCCTGTGTTAAACTGATGTTTATAATCCATTAGACTTGCCTGGGTCTTAACCTTCCTACCGTGACATTCAGACAGATGCATAGCAGCCAAATTTGCACTCCCCTCCTGCTTCCCACCCCCAATCAGCAGCAGGGAGGAAGCAAGGTTCATCTGGTCAGAGACAACCCCTCTCCTGTGCAGCCTCCAAAGGGACAAAACCACTTGTCCTTTGGTCAGCTAGAGCGACCCTAGACTCGAGAATCCCTCTTATGGAGTCACACTGGCCACCTGAAAGGTGAATCTTTGGAAAGGGTTGAGTGGGATGTGGGATACCCTAAATGAAACCTCCCTCTCCCTGGGCCCCTAGTGCAATTGCATTGGCATACTTCTGTAATAGTAGTGATAGTAATATTTATTAAGCGCTTACTGTGTGCAGAGCACGGTACTAAGCACTGGGAAGTAATTGGGGGTGGGGGGGGGCGGGGGGCGGGCAATTAGACGCGTCTGCTCCTGTATTCAAGTTATTTTTTTAAAGAAGGCAACAGCTGCTGAAGTGGGGGGACAGGGCTCTTTTAGAGGAGGTGAGAGAGCCAACGGTGTCATTACTTAGGGGTGCTGGCACAAGTGTTAAAAGAGGTCTTCCACCCCTTCCCCCCACCTTGTAATTTTTCCCCTTTGCGGGGAGTCTGAGCAATAGCAAAGAATGATGTGTTGATTAAAGCCATTTACCAGGGAGAGCAAACTTCTCCTAAGGAGAACAGAGGCCACCTGCTACTGCCACAAGCCTGGTCTGACTTGAAACATTTCTGTAGGTAGAAGATGGGGCCCTAGGGGAGCAACTTTTTGGCATTCCCTAAACCTACCCTTCTGGACCTTCATTATTTCTCTGCTTTATTATTGGGCTCTGTCTATTCTCCTATGATCTGATGAAAAACGACTGCATGATAGCATCTGAGAAACAGTACGCTTTTAAGGCTTTCGATTCCAAAAACCAGATTTTATATAATAAACTGTATACAATTAAGCGTGGTACCGTTGATTTTGGGGGCTTTGTGACTTCCGGCGGGGGGGTGGGGGTGGGGGGCTGAAGGTTAATAGTGTTCCTCGAGGGCCCTTTGGTTGTGTGCAGAGGGCTTGGGAGAATACAATGAAAGCAAGTAAACAGGATCCCCGCCCTCAAAGGAGCCAGGAGAGCAGACACTAAAGTAAATTTCAGCGTGGGGGAATTAATGTAAGTAAGGTACGTACATTAGTGCCACAGGAGGGCAGACACTAAAGTAAATTTCAGCGTGGGGGAATTAATGTAAGTAAAGTATGTACATTAGTGCCACAGGAGGGACATGAGTACCGGGAGCCTTGACTGTTCCCGCTACGCAGAGATACACTGAGGACACGTGAAGGACTTTGGCATATTCCCCGCTAGGTGGGTGGGGGAAGTAGGTGGGGCTTGGTACTGGTACTTCAGTAAATTCTGGGAGGCCGTTCCGTTTTCTAACTTATTTCTCCAGTAGTCAGCATTGTATACTGAACTCCCTTAGAAATGGAGGCCCCTCTCATTTTCATCTTAGTCTGGTTCTGAGCACATGGAACTTCAATAATAATAACAATTATGGCATTTGTTAAGCGCTTAACTATGTGCCAGGCCCTGTACTAAGTTTTGGGGTGGATACAAGCAGATGGGATTGGACACAGTCCCTGTCCCATGTGGGGCTCGGTCTCAACGCCCATTTTACAGATGAGGTAACCGAGGCCCAGAGAAGTGACTTGCCCAAAGTCACACAGCTGACAAGTGGCGGAGCTGGAATTAGAACCCATGACCTCTGACTCCCAAGCCCGGGCTCTTCCCCACTGAGCCACACTGCTTCTCCAGAAATGGATCTGTCTCTATGTCTTACTGTGCAAGGCAGGGGTTCCCCGCTCTGGATTTTTTGAAAGTACTTTGTTGTGCCAACAGTTTTTCTTGGCTAATACTCTTGTTGGGGCATTGGGAAGTGTTTGTGGGAGCTTGTTGGGATACAGGGTGCCATGATTTGGAAAGAAAATGGCATGTGTGACTACTACAGCGCAAGTTTTCCTTAAAATTAAGTTTTGTAAGAACCCAACCCACACCGCTGCATGAGAACTGGGTACACTCTGACCTGTTCCCTAGAGAGCATCCTCGCAGCCCCAGAAAATCCCGGTGTTCTGGACCAGCCCAGTCAAAGTCTGACTCCCCCATCAATTGTATCCACTAAATAATAATAATAATGGTATTCGTAAAGCTTAGTGCTTACTATGTGTCAAGCACTGTTCTAAGCTTAATCAGGTTGGACTCAGTCCCTGTCCCACCTGGGGCTCCCAGTCTTAATCCCCATCTTATAGATGAGGTCCCTGAGGCACAGAGAAGTGAAGTGACTTGCCCGAGGTCACGCAGCAGCCAAGTGGTGGAGCCGGGATTAGAACCCAGGTCCTGACTCCCAGGCTTGTGCTCTATCCACTAAGCCAACCTGCTTTGGCAGTTTTCCTTGGTCTATAAATCTGAAAGGCACCTAGGACTGTCATCCCCTCTGGGACTAGAACGTGTACTCCACGGGTTTCCGCCTGATCAGGAATAATAGCTGAGCAAGACTGAGCTCCTCATCTTCCCTCCCAAGCCCGGTCCGCTCCCAGACTTCTCCATCACCGTGGATGGCACGACCATCCTTCCCGTCCCGCAGGCCCGCAATCTCGGTGTCATCCTTGACTCGTCCCTCTCGTTCACCCCACACATCCTATCCGTTACCAAGACCTGCCGGTTTCACCTCTACAATATCGCCAAGATCCGCCCTTTCCTCTCCACCCAAACGGCTACCTTACTATTACGGGCTCTCGTTATATCCCGGCTAGACTACTGTGTCAGCCTTCTCTCTGACCTCCCTTCCTCCTCTCTCGCCCCGCTCCGGTCTATTCTTCACTCCGCTGCCCGGCTCATCTTCCTGCAGAAACGATCTGGGCATGTCACTCCCCTTCTTAAACAACTCCAGTGGTTGCCTATCGACCTCCGCTCCAAACAAAAACTCCTCACTCTAGGCTTCAAGGCTCTCCATCACCTTGCCCCTTCCTACCTCTCCTCCCTTCTCTCTTTCTACCGCCCACCCCGCACGCTCCGCTCCTCTGCCGCCCACCTCCTCGCCGTCCCTCGGTCTCGCCTATCCCGCCGTCGACCCCTGGGTCACGTCCTCCCGCGGTCCTGGAACGCCCTCCCTCCTCACCTCCGCCAAACTGATTCTCTTTCCCTCTTCAAAACCTTACTTAAAAATCACCTCCTCCAAGAGGCCTTCCCAGACTGAGCTCCTCTTCCCCCTCTACTCCCTCTGCCATCCCCCCTTTACCTCTCCGCAGCTAAAGCCTCATTTTCCCCTTTTCCCTCTGCTCCTCCACCTCTCCCTTCCCATCCCCACAGCACTGTACCCGTCCGCTCAACTGTATATATTTTCGTTACCCTATTTATTTTGTTAATGAATTGTACATCGCCTTGATTCTATTTAGTTGCCATTGTTTTTACGAGATGTTCTTCCCCTTGACGCTGTTTAGTGCCATTGTTCTTGTCTGTCCGTCTCCCCCGATTAGACTGTAAGCCCGTCAAACGGCAGGGACTGTCTCTATCTGTTGCCGACTTGTTCATCCCAAGCGCTTAGTACAGTGCTCTGCACATAGTAAGCGCTCAATAAATACTATTGAATGAATGAATGAATAATAGCTGAAAGAACTACAAGGAAGGACCAAAAATTGACTCCTCAACTGGAGGGGCATGAAGAGCAGCATGGCGTAGTGGATAGATCATGGGCCTGGGAGTCAGAAGGTCATGTGTTCTAATTCATTAATTCAATCGTATTTATTGAGCGCTTACTATGTGCACAGCACTGTACTAAGCTCTTGGAATGTACGATTCGGCAACAGATGGAGACAATCCCTGCCCAACAATGGGCTCACAGTCCTGGCTTTGCCATTTGTCTGGTGTGTGGCCTTGAGCAAATCCCCCTAAACTTTTCTGGGTCTCAGTTACCTCATCTGTAAAATGGGGGTTGAGACTGTGAACCCCATGTGGGACAAGGATTGTGTTCAACCCAATTTGCTTGTTGCCGCCCCAGTGCTTAGTACAGTGCCTGGCAAGTTGTAAGTGCTTAACAAATGCCACAATTATTATTATTAATAACTTGATGCCTAAATGGGGCAACCATAAAGTTGGGAAGTAGAATCTGAAAAAAAAAAGAATGGAACTGGATTTTTGAAACCTGGAGAAAAGTGTTTTTGTTGTTTTCTAATACACCCAGTTCTCCTAAAATGTGGGGATTGGGTTCTCATAAAAACCTGGGTTAAGAAAAAGTTGGCCAGTGGTATGTGTGATGTTCAATGTTGTGCACCTTAGAGCAAGCTTTCTCTTCCAACCTCGAGGCATCTTGCCGAGAAAGGCTCACGTTGGAATTAAATGTTCCTTAATTCAGCCAACTATATTTATTGAGCACTTACTGTGTACAGAGCACTGTACTAAGTGCTTGGGAGAGTACAATACAACAACAAACCAACACGTTCACGTTCTGCCAGTTCATAACAAGTAAAATTATAGGTCCACTGTGGAGTACAACCACTCCCCAATACAAAGAACCCAGAGATATGTGGCCTTAAGACCTGCCCCCGAAGGTACGTTCAATCATTTCAGATGTCAAATCTATCCCCTCGCCCCACTCAGGCCACACATCTTGCCAAGCCGTTCCGTTCGTTCCTTCGTTCATTCATTCAATTGTATTTATGGAGCATTTACTGGGTGCAAAGCACTGTATTAAGCGCTTGGGAGAGTACAATACAACAATAAACAGACACAGTCCCTGCACACACGAGCTTACAGTCTAGCGGGAGGGAGACAGACATCCATACAATTAAATAAAATCACAGCTACTTACGAGTGCTGTGGGGCTGGGAGGAGGGAAGAACAAAAGGAGCAAGTCAGGGCGATGCAGAGAGAAGAGGGAAAAGAGGAAAGGGGCTGGGGGCACTTAGGAAAGGTCTCTTGGAGGAGATGTGCCTTCAATAAGGCTTTGAAGGAGGGGAGAGTAATTATCTGTTGGATTTGAGGAGGGAGGGCTCTCCAGGCCAGAGGCGGGATGTGGGCTGGGGTCAGGGGTGAGATAGACGAGATAGAGACACAGTGAGAAGATTGTAACTTGAGGAGCTAAGTGTGCGGGCAGGATTGTAGAAAGAGAGTAGTGAGGTGAGGCAGGAGGGGCTAAGGTGGGCCGGATTGTAGTAGGAGAGTAGTGAGGTGAGGCAGGAGGGGGCAAGGTGGTGGACTGCTTTAAAGCCAATGGTGAGGAGTTTTTGTTTGCTGCAGAGGTGGATGGGCAACCACTGGAGTTCTCTGAGAAGTGGGGTGACATGTCCTGAATGTTTTTGTAGAAAAATGATCCGGGCAACAGAGTGAAGTACAGACCGGAGTTGGGAGAGGCAGAAGGCTAGGAGGTCAGCAAGGAGGCTGATGCAGTAATCCAGGTGGGATAAAATGAATGACTGTATTAATGTGGTAGCGGTTTGGATGGAGAGAAAAGGGTGGATTTTAGCCAGGTTACGAAGGTGGGACCGACAGGATTTAGTGATGGATTGAATATGTGGGTTGAATGACTGAAAAGAGTCAAGGATAACACCAAAGTTACGGGCTCGTCAGATAGGGAGGATGGAGGTGCTGTCTACAGTAATGAGAAAGTCAGGGGGAGGACAGGGTTTAGATGGGAAGATAAGTTCTGTGGAGAGCTCACCTTCACTCACTCATTACGTCTAAAACGGAAGGTTCCTCCCTACTTCCCCGTCTCTGTAGATAACACCACCATCCTCCCTGTTCCGGAAGCTCACAACCTTGGAGTCATCTTCGACCCCTCGCTGCCTTTCGGCTCTCATATCTAGTATAAAAACATTTACCACAATAATGAGCGTTATTATTAATCCACTGCTAAATCCCAGATCTTCCCTGCCGCTCCACCCATGACCTTGGTTCAAGCACACATCCTATCATGGTTAGATTATTTTATTTCCTTCCTCACTGGTCTCCCTGCCTCTCCCCTCTTCAGTCCTTTCTTCAGCTTCAGACAGTGATGCATCTCCCCAGAAAATTGGGCATCAATTGCCTCGAATAATAATTGGGGTCTTTAAGTGCTGACTATGCGTCAGGCACAGTTTTAATCGCTGGGGAAGACACAAGATAATCAGGCCAGACGCAGTCCCTGTCCCACACAGGCTCACTATTCAAATAGGAAGGAGCACAGGCAGGGAATCTCCATTTTACAGATGAGGTAGCAACTGAAGCACAGAGAAGTGAAGTGACTTGCCCAAGGTCACACAGCAGGCACGCGGTGGAATCGGGATGAGAACTCAGGTCCTCTGAATCCCGGGCCTATCCCCTTTCCAGTAGGCCGGTCGGCTGAGCAGGACCTACTAGAGTCAAGACAAAGAGTAGTGCTTTCTGAGCAGAAGCTCTGTAAGGACTGTGTGATGAGAGGCGAAAAGCCAGCCAAGATGGCAGCATGACAAAAAGTAGTTTTTGGAGGTCCACGGTGTGGTCAGGCTTGCAGGTCTCACATCGGACTTGACGGAAACGGGGTGAACGGGGAGTGGCTTCCCGCTGAGTCAGTCCCTCGGGGTTGGAGCGAGGCGGGCGGCACCCCTGGGCCGGCCGGATGGTTTCTCCCGTTCCCGCGTGGGGCGGGAGAAGAAGGTCTGCTCGGTCGGCGGCGAACGGCCGCGGCAGGAGTCAGGCTCGCGCCCCCCTCATGAAAGACCGCGTAAACGACAGCCCGCCGCCTCGCGCCTCCAGGAGAGGGCGAGGGCGGGGGAAGGGGAGCGCGCGCGGCCGGGGCTGCGCCGCCAGCCCCCCGAGCACGCGCGGAAGCTCGCGCCGCCGGGCGGCCGCCCCCGCCATCCACGAGGACGGCCGCGACGACCGCAAGCCGGAGAGGGCCCCGGCCCCCGTCCCCGCCCCGCAGCAGCAGCTTCCCGCCTTGTCCCTGGCCCCCGCCGCGATGCCGCCGCCCGGCAGTGGCGGCTGCCCCCCGGAGCAGCGTGAGGACGTGAAGCGGCGGATCCGGAGTCTCATCGAGACCCACCGGGTGATGATCTTCAGTAAGAGCTACTGCCCGTACAGCACCAAGGTGAGGGCCGCCCCTCACCGGCCTCCTTCCCGTCTCGCCTCCAGCGGGCACCGTGCCAACCCTCACCCTCCGCGCCCCCCTCCGCGCTTTCCCCCTGGAGCAGTAGGGCCCGGACCCGAAAGTGGTCCCCGGGGCGTCAGTCCCGGAGCCTGGCGGTCGCCGAGCCCTGTCGGGCCTGTAGCGGCCGCCGTGGTTGGGGGAAGGGACGGGGCGGTAACGGCTGCGCCACCCATCCGGGCCTAGGCCCCATGGAGGCCCGGGCAAACATTCCCCCCTCCCCCCCGCCCCCCTCGTTTTCCAGTTTACCCAACCGCCGAATGCTCTCCTCCCCGCTTGCCTCGGCAGCCGATTCGGTCGCCTCTTTTGTTATATCAGAGCCATCAGACGTCGAGACATGGGTTCGTTACCAGTAGCGAGGCATTGGATCATTTTTCTGGTGTCAGGCCCATCATCAGACGCACGGTCCGTTCACCCTGATCAGTTGCGGCCAACCAACACCGCCCTCGCGGCATTTTGGGGTTGGTTTTAGGAGTGAAGACGCTCTGGTGGTATTTCCCCGGAGGAGACGGGTATACTTCGAGTTTGGAGGGCCCCCAGGATCGCGGCCCCATTTGCCCTGGTCAACTGGCCCTAAAACCTAGCCCACACTCGCTCCTCTACTCACCCTTTAAGATCTGTGATGCCATGTAGGAAAACAAACCGGGAAACTTAATTAATGTTGGTATTTGTTAAGCGCTTACTATGTGCCGAGCACTGTTCTAAGCGCTGGGGTAGACACAAGGGAATGAGGATGTCCCACGTGGGGCTCACAGTCTTAATCCCCATTTTACAGATGAGGTAACTGAGGCACAGAGAAGTTAAGTGACTTGCCCAAAGTCACACAGCTGACAAGTGGCAGAGCTGGGATTCGAACTCATGACCTCTGACTCCAAAGCCCGTGCTCTTTCCACTGAGCCACGCTGCTTCTCAAAACTTCCATTTTTATGTATTTTTTTTCTGGGAGGCCGATTTGGAGTTGAGCAGTAGTAGGCTTCCACGGGACCTGGCTCATAAATGTTTGAAAATGTTTGACTCAGGATTCTCGAGTTGTGGCAATGTACTGTGCGGAGGTGGAGGGAATACTCGTCGTGCTCGTAAGAAGTGCTTACTGCGGACAGAATTCTTTCCAGTGGAGCTAAGATGTGTATCAACTCCTGGATCGCAAAACATCTTTGAAATCCTCGACTGTCGTCCTAACATTTCCAGTATATAAATAATGTCAACCTTAGTTATTGTGTTCTTCAAAAGAAAAAAATGCTGCCTTTTTTCCCCTCCCTATTTATAATTCGTAGGTGTAGGTTTCATTTTTTCAAGGTGGTTTATTTTGAGTTTTCCAGATTAATTTTGCAACACACTAGAAAACTGAAATTAGGATTTGGTTTTTTACCCAAGTAAATAGAAAAATATACACGTGAAGTCATTAGGAAGTGAATGACTCTAAAATATTTTGCTCAAAGTATATATATATATATTTTTTTACTTCTCCATTCTTCTTGGATTTATCCACCCCCCCCCCCCAACAATCCCATGTTGTCTATTTCTTGAAATTTTGGGCAAAAGTAAGGTCTTGACTTACTGCAACTTTGCATCCAGAGAGGCAATGAAGCAGATGGTGGGTAATCAGGTTTAGCTTTCATGCTCATATAACAGCAGTTGAAAAAAGATGCTGTCTTTGGAAATAATACAGCCACAGTTTGAAGTGAAACTGCATCCAAGAGCTGTTTACCCATACCTATACCTGCCTTCCATTATTATAGCTAATTAAGAATTGGCTGTATGAATATTCTTACGCATAACCACACAGTCCAGTGATGAAACTATTAAAGCCAGAAACGAGTATGAAAATGGATAAAAAAAGCTGATACAAAATTGAGGCGATCTCTTTAATCACCATTATTTCTCCCAGCTCCCCACTTCTCATCTCTTGCACTCATGTGTATAATCTTGGGGGAAAAAGATGGTTTGAAGTTATAAAATTTGCTGGCATGGTTTATTCAGTTGAGTCATTAGGGAGTGTTTGGGGAAATTCCAGAAAGACTGTTGTAATAAGGTTTGTCCCAATTTAAGGAGGCCATCCCTGAAAATCCTCCACGGGAACAAACCTGACACACACAGGCCTCAACATAGGCCTCGGTAAAGTGGCTCAGGCTTGGGCCAGAGAGGCCTGGGTTGCATCTCCCCTTCCCCCTCTTCTCCCCATCCTTTTCAGTCCTCTTCTGTTTTAGAGGAAGAGAAGAACCGTGTCTCTGGCAAGCATCGCAGCAAGCAGATGGGTGGAAATTGGTATGAGCCCTTGTAAAAAGTGCACAGAGGGACAAATTACCCGCTCAGACTAGGGTCCATAGAAAGAGCACCGCTCGGTCAGGAGACCTGGGTTCTAGTCCCAGTTCTGCCTGCTGGGGCTATGCCATCAGGGTTGCCAGACTAGGCTGAGAGCCCCACTAGAGAGTGTTGAAGATTTCCATCCCTTGCAGGACTCTCACCTAAGTGATTCTGAAAACTTGATTCCCATCGGTATAGAGCTGTTTTTGCAAAGGTTGATTTAGTGCCCAGTCAGATGATTAATATCTGCCTTTTCGTAGTAAACTTAGTCCGCCATTAAATCCAACACCTTTTGGACATCCTGCTGGCCTTTATTTTCTCCCCCCTTCTAACAGATCGTACAGTCTTAAGGGTTTCAGAGGTTATTTAACCAGTCCAGGTCGGCTGTCACTTAATATGGCTTCTTCCCCGCTCCTGCAGCCTAGGTTCTATCTTTTTCTCTTCACCTCATCATATTGTCTTTCACCCTTTTTTAATGTTTATTAAGCACTTACTATGTGTCAAACACCCTTCTTTACCGGTTAATTAGGCCAGACAACAGTCCCTGTCTCTCACGGGGTTCACAGTCTGGGGAGAGAGAACAGGTATTTAACCCCCATTTACAGTGGAGAAAACTGAGGCGCAGCGAAGTTAAGGGACTTGCACAGGGTCACACAGCAGGCATGTGGCAGAACTGGGATTAAAATGCAGATCCTCCGACTCCTAGGCCATGCTCTTTCCATTAGGCCACGCTGCTTTTCATAAGTCTCCCTTCTCTTTAACTCTTCCCTCTGGTTCCAGCCCTCTGTTCGTGAGCCAGCATTGACCCAACCTTCAGTGATGTGATCATTTCAGCGTGGAAGCAGCGTGGCTCAGTGGAAAGAGCACGGGCTTGGGATTCAGAGGTCATGAGTTCGAATCCCGGATCTGTCACTTGTCAGCTGTGTGACTGTGAGCAAGTTACTTAATTTCTCTGTGCCTCAGTTACCTCCTCTGTAAAATGGGGATTAAGACTGTGACCATCACATGGGATAACCTGATTACCCTGTATCTACCCCAGTGCTTGGGACAGTGCTCTGTACATAGTAAGTGCTTAACAAATACCAACATTATAATTATTATTTCAGTTTCCACTTATTTTCCTTGATAGATGTTTGACTTTAAATCAGGCAGGCTTTTGCCTGTGAATTTGCAAAATGGCTGTCTACTCCTATTCCGTTTTCTTATCTTTTAGCTAATTATCTGTTTGCGACAAAACCTTTCCACAGCCCTCTAATTAGTCCGTTCTGCTTTTTTAAAAGCCTTTGGAATGGAACCTTGGCAAAGGCCTTTTGAAAACCTTCAAGTATTATGTCAGTAGTATTTATTGAGCGCTTCCTGTGTGCAGAGCAATATACTGAGCGCTTGGGAACAGTACAGTGCAATAGAGTCGGTAGACACGATCCCTGTCCCCAAGGAACTTATAGACTGTGTCCATTGGTTCTCCTCCTTTCGCATGCTTGTTGACCCTTCAGCGAACTCCAGCAGATTAATGAGGCATGATTTCCTCTTTCAGAAACCATATTGTCTTTCTCCCAGTGGGTTCTGCTTTCCCAAGTGCTCATTTATCCTGAACTGAAAAAGTATACCAGTTTGCCAAGCGTGGAAGTGGAATTTTCAGTTCTGTTTCCCCTTCCCATTTACTGTGCTCCTGAAGACTTCTGGGAGCAGAATAATTAGGGAAATTGCCCTAGGACCAGTAGAACATATCATCAAGAGTGTTTATTGAGCGCTTACTGTATGCGGAACACTGTACTAAGCGCTTAGGAGAGTACAACACAACAGAGTCATCCTAGAATGTATCTGGCTAGTTTTTCATTGTTCATTGATATTTTTTATAATAATAATAATAATGATGATGGCATTTGTTAAGCGCTTACTATGTGCCAAGCACTGTTCTAGGCGCTCTACACCAGTGCTCCTCTCCATTGGCACAGTTTATTGTAATCCAATAGTGCCCCAATTTTTGATTGTAGTACCCTAACTCACTTAATCGGTATTATTTGAGTGCTTACTCTGCAGAGCACTGAACTAGCATTTGGGAGAGTGCAGTAGAGTTAGTAGAGTGATCCCTGCCCTGAAGGAGCTTCCAATCTAGCAGTCAATCAAAAGCTCTTTGTTCTTGTGGTACCATTCTTCCCACAATTAAATAAGACAGGTCTTTTAGACTAAATAGCAGGAGATTTTTAAATAAACATTTTATAGGCCAAATTTATTTAAACAAACATGGAAACAGATATTGCCTGTCAACTTGCAAAACTACATTTTGGAAGAAAGAAATAAAAAAAAAGTTCAGAATCCCTGATGACTGTAGAAACCACCCTTACCTTTTTTTTGTTTTAGTGTGACGTGGGATTGAGGAGATTATGAGATATATTTTTAATTTCCGAAAATGAAAGGGAGTAAGACTGTAGCCAATTGAAGAAATGACAGTGTATGGCTAAGACTGGCATCATTTTACTAATCTCACCTTTACAATAGCAGCTCCAGAATGAAGTCTTGTGATTACTGGCATGTAATGAGAAAGAGCACATAGTTGTTCTCACTCAAAAAACTGACATTCTGTTGTCAATCCTCTTGAAAAGGAATCTCTTCCCTAAACTTTTAACAGTTGATCTTTCTCTGGGCATTCTTTTTGAGAACTACTGCTAGACTATGAAAGGCAGTCCCTATAGGGAACCTTTCTATTTCTTACCTCTTTTCCCCACTACCCAATTACCTTGTTGCACGCCGATAAAAGTTCTGTTTTAAAGGTATATTACAGACTCCTGGTAGGACTTTTGTTGTGATGGTACCATTTTATAACAGCTCATTTAAAAACATTTGAAAATGAAAATGAAGCTTATCCATGCAAATTCTTGTTACAGGTGAAAGAGCTCTTTCATTCCTTGAAAGTAGAATATAATATTTTGGAACTCGATCAAATTGGTAAGTAAAAAGTCCAGTTCTTGATTTTTTTTTTTTGCTATGTAATAAACACACCGTTCAAATTCTTTTTTTTTGTTGTAGCGTTCAGTTTTGGAGTAAGTATAATTTAAGGATGTTTTTCTTTCTTCCTCCCTGAATGTAAAAACATATGCCCCTCCTGTACCAGGTAAAGAACTAACCAGATGATTTTGATCAGACCTCTATCTTAAGGAATTTTTCAGTCAAGTTTATAGGATGCAAAACTGAATCTGAAAAATAGGGCAGGTTGAGAATAATCAATCAGTTTTACATGCTTTCTACAATAGAGAAGCCAGGTCCAGGGGAAAAAAAAAGATGCGGGTGGAGAATTCTCTATACCCCAACCTTAAAAAAAAACCCACATTTTCTAAGGGCGTTTACTTAGTAGTTGTGTGTGTCCATGTGATGGATGTATTTGGTAGCGATAACTTTATTATTAATGGTACTCGATAAGTGCTTACGGTGAATCAAGCATTGTACTAAGCCCTGACTGACAAAGAGCACTCGAGACTTTTTTATGCTTCTAACCCCAACTACCCCTTTTCTGCCCTCCCTCCAGCTCCCCACCTCAGGAAACCTCAGAGTAGAGGGCCTCCAGCATCTTTGGATAGTAACTTCCGATCATGCAGATTCCTGGGTCCATAGGTACAACTTTTCCTTATGGGCATAGTGAAGAAAAGAGGGTAGGGACTTGAGGGTAGGGACTTCAGGCTGGGGATGGAGACTGGGAGGAAATTTGCTTCAGGGAGCCTTTGGGCCAGAGCCACCGTTTTCAGTCTTTTTAGCCATGGCTGGAAACGCTCAGATCTTATCAGCCCGAGTGAGACTGTGTGTCCGGCTCAACAGCTGTGGGGCCGATTGCCCCCGTCACCGCCTTGGAATGGTCACTTATGCCCGGGTCAGTCAGTGGTCCCGAAGAAGCAGTACGAAGGCAGGATTACCCTCTCTCCAATCTAGTGTTTATTAGCCCTTCCATGCCAAATTGTGACTAAAAAATACTTATTTTTTCAGATTAAAATGAAACTGCTTACCGATCTCCCCTATTTCTTAACTTTGTCCCTCCCTACCTTGAACTGCTCTGCAGTGGTCTTGTGGGCCTGTTCAGTTTGTAACAATTACCCTTGGTATTGCTCCCTGACTTAAGGTTGTAGTAGAAAGCTGATTATCTCAACCTCAGTTATTTGAATCATTTGTTATCAGAACCAAGGATAATTTGAATTATAGAGTTGGGAGGGGAGAAGAGTTCAGAAAATTAAAAACACACACACACACACACAATTGGACAGGTACTTGTCCCAGGCAGGCTAATTTAATTCCTCTGAGTTATCTGAACTCTGGAAGATCTGCTCGTTGTGGACAGGGAATTTGTCTGCTGTTGTATTGTACCCTTCAAAGCACTTAGTACAGTGCTTTGCACGCAGTAAGCACTCAATAAATATGATTGATTGAATGAGCTAAGTATCCATTTCTATGTGCCAGTTTTTTTCTAAACCATGACTAGGGGTTTCAATACTTTTGCAACAGTAACTGAGAAAAGAGAGTTACTATAAAATCAAGTCCATTAATACGAAGAGCACATAACCGCATCTCTTTGGAATTGCGTGGGGCAAAATGCTTGTAACAGTTTTGGTGCACATCACCTTATGTGCTTTCACACCCTTCAGAATCAGGGAGACTCAAATTCAGTGAATATATTAACTTTCCACTCTGGTTTTGCTAAAGGGGGTCTTTGTATATTTGTATTGACTTAATCCAAGAGTTTGAGTCAAGCTGCATTTGGAAACTCAAATCTTTAAGTCACTATAACTTTTAAAGAAATAGATAAATTTGAAACTTAGTTTTTTAACCGATCTATTTTTTTAGTAGAAGTACTATGGTGTATTTTTTTGATCAGGAGGGGAGAAAGTATCTTCTGGCATATTAATGACTGCTTAGCCAGTCACCCAGAATTGGGGAGCGTTCTTAATTCAGGATTTGTGAAAATGCTAAATTTAGGGCTAGAATGGCTAGACTGAGTAAAAAAAAAAAGATAGAGGCAAAACATATCCTGTCATCATCCCTTTTATGTATTTAACAAGTTGGGAATATGACTTCCCGTACTTGAAATGCCCATACTTGATTTTTTGATCCATCATCGTCATTGACTAATTGCATCCTGAATGTGTTGCAAAATATATTAATGTAAATGTATGGAGCTAGTGAAAGCAAGCCTCTTGACAAGAACAGAATGTTCCTTGGAGAAATTGCTGATGATTGACTATAATTAACAGAACATTGACTCAGCAATTCACAAACTTTATAATCTGTGCTTGAATTGGTCTGCTTGATTCCAAAATACTGTGTGGTAAATCTGAGCTGGCTTTTTGAATATACCAAAAGAGAAAGTCAGGTGTTAAGCAAGGTATGTATAAGGTCAGGTCAAAGAGGAAATTGAGACAATCATATGGGTAATCCAAACAAAAGTTCTGAAATTTGGGTAATGGAGGCAAGAGTTTAATTTTTTTGATTAGATTTAAGACCCTCAGCCCAATGATCAGGTCTCTTACTTTATTCATAACTCCTCATAGTACCTTATATTGGTTGTGCCCATGATAAATATAATTGATCAACTGGATTATTTGGATAATTATTTGAGACTTTCACATCAATGATAGCGTAACTCTAGCCTTTATTTTGCGACTTTTGGGATTAGCTGGACATGATGTGGTTTCAAAGGGAAGTTAGTATTCTGATACTCAAGGACCCACGTAGTCTAGTTAGAAATTTTAGTCTAGTTTTCGAAATTTTAGAAAGTCTAGAGTTAAAATAGAAATTTCTCTCTGGCGATATGAATAGTACATTATCTAAAAGTGGAGTTTGGATCAACTAATGGGATGATTTGGAAGTGGGCTGTGGTGGAGTTGATCTAATGGTCTGATCTGAGGTGCTATCTGCTTTTGGCAGCTATTACAGGTGAGTTACCTCTGTTGGTCTAAGTTCTCATTGGCTGATAAGGGTATTTATTAAGTGCTTGCTTTATTATTATTATTATTGTTATTACTGTATTTAAGTGCTTACTATGTGTCAAGCACTGTTCTAAGTGCTGGGGTAGATGCAGGGTAATCAAGTTGGACACAGTCCCTGTCCCACATGAGGCTCACAGCCTAAGTAGGAGTACTGTATGCTAGCCACTGTGCTAAGTGTTGGAGTAGATCTAAGATAGTCAAGTAAGGTACAGTCTCTGTCCCACAGAGAGCTCCCAGTCTGATAGGGAGAATAAATGACGAAACTGAGACACAGAGAGGTTAAGTCCAAGTTATACAACAGGCAAATGGTGAAGTCAGAACTAGAACCCATATTCCTTCACTCCTAGTCCTGTGCTCTTTCCACTAGGCCATGTTGCCTTTCATGCCTTCTCATCAATTTGAGGTGTTAATTCAGGAAGCTGAATTCACTGGGAGTACATTTAAATACATTTGCCAAAATCAAACTCATGTGAAACATGGATAACAAAGCTCTCATTTTATCCAGAGGCAACAAGAGCACCACCATATTAACTGCAAAACTAGAAATGAGTATTGTCAGAGCAAGACTTGTCTTCCAAGACAGTTTCATTACAAGTTTATAAAGTGAGTTTTAGTTATCTCTAATCTTGAAAAATGGTTCTGTCAGACCAGCCTGGTCAGCCAGGGGATGGGGAAGGAGTTCAATCAGGGTTGTCTGAATTTGCCAGCAATCTTTTTCCCTCACCATTTTAGTGGAGGTGAGAGGAGATAAAACTGTCTGGGATAAAAATACCTTCTCTGCCAAGCCCCTCCACCCCCCACCCCGGCCAGCTAAGGGTAGCAGGTTTCAAATAGTTTTAGCATTTTTAAGGTATTTTAGTGTGATTTTGTTGTTATGAACTGTTTTTAATCAGCTGATTTTTATAAAATGAAATAAAACCTTAATTTAGTATTAGTTATATCTCAGTGGTTTGCTCTGAGGTGTGGTTCTGTGCTTTCATTTAGTTTTTAATAAAAGGTGATGTTTGATGTAGCAAGTACTCACTATTACAAGAACTTTCCAAGCCATTTTGCCTTTTCATTCTTTCAAGGCTTCCTCTGTATAACTTGAATAGATTCACAAGCACTTTTGTCTTCAAAGTGTTCATCGTTGAGTCATACCATCTGACAAACCATATTTTAATTGTATTGAGGTAAAGTATATTAAAAATTTGAATTCACATTGCTGTTTCTCTAGGAAAATGTGAAACTGAAAACAGTTTCTCATTTAGACCTCGGCTTATAGCACAGGACTGGGAAATATTGGGCTTCTGCCTTGGAAAAGTAAAGGAAGAATTGTTTTACAGTGTAAGATTATGTGTTTAAAATGCACTTGGATTCATTTTAAAAAAAAACCTGGAGGATTCTTGAAATGGAGGTTTAACACTTTGATTTTCTAGGTGAAGGAGCCTACATTCAAGAAGTACTGCTGGAAATAACTAACCAGAAGACTGTGCCCAATATATTTGTGAATAAAACCCATGTAGGTGGATGTGATAAAACCATTCAGGTAAATTATTTTGCTTTTAGGTCTGCACTGTACAATTCAAATATTATTAAGTGTCATGGTTGCTTACCAGATGCCTTTACCTGGGGAACACATTCTACTTTTTCAGGCTCTGAGGCAAGAAATACGCTATACTCCTTATTTTTCACAGGTGAATTATCCAGTTGGGCTTGGGATCGTCTCCTCTAGATTGTAAGCTCCTTGTGGGCAGGGAACGTGTCTATCATTTCTGTTGTATCATACTTTCCCAAGCACTCAGTACTTAGCACTCCTCTGCTTATAGAAAGCACTCAGTCAATACCATTGATGATATTTATCAAATAGCTACTGTGTGCAGAGCAGTGTAATAATAATAATAGAGGTATTTTTTTAAGCACTTAACTCTGTGCCAGGCACAGTACCAGCGTAAGCACAGGCACAGTGATGGGGTAGGTACAAGATAATCCGGAGGGACACAGTCCTTGTCTCTCATCCAGCTCACAGCGTAAGCAGGAGGGAGACCAGGCACTGAATCCCCACTTTACAGATCAGGAAACTGAAACACAGAGATGTTAAGTGACTTGCCCAAAGTCACCCAGCAGGCAAGTAGCAGACCCAGGATTAGAACCCAGGCCTGTGCTCTTACCACTAGAGCATCCTGCTTCCCCCTCTTCTAAGTGCTCATGAGGGTACATGCTGCGGAGAAGTAGCGTGGCTCAGTGGAAAGAGCCTGGGCTTCGGAGTCAGAGGTCATGAGTTCGACTCCCGGTTCTGCCACTTGTCAGTTGAGTGACTGTGGGCAAGTCACTTCTCTGTGCCTCAGTTCCCTCATCTGTAAAATGGGGATTAAAAGTGTGTGAGCCCCACGTGGGACAACCTGATTACCCTGTATCTCCCCCAGCGCTTAGAACAGTGCTCGGCATCTAGTAAGCGCTTAACAAATATTATTATTATTATTATTACACTAGATTTAGTAGATCTGATCCCTGCCCTTGAGGAGTTTACCATCTGGTAGGGGAGATGTGCTAAAGTAAATAATAGAAGTAAGATGGCCAAGAGGTTGTGCCAGATATGAACATAAGTGCTATGGAAGATTGGGAGTAAACAAGTGCATAGGTGGCATGGAAGTGCTGAAATGGCATTTGGGAGGGAAATCATCTGGTGTGGGGCGGTGGTTATATAATTGGGGAAGACCTCCTGGAAGAGGTGTGATTGCGGTGGTTGTATAATTGGGGAAGACCTCTTGGAAGAGGTGTGATTTCAGAAAGGTGGTGGTGTGTCACATTTGAAGGGGAAGGAAATTCCAGGCAGGGCGAAGGGTGTGAGCAAGAGATCAGCAGAGGGAGAGATGAGAACAAGACATAGTGATCAGGTTGTTAGCATGAGAGGAATAGAGATTGCCAAATGGGGTGCAGGGGGAAAAGAGAGAGGATTAATAAGTGAGAGAACTGATCAAGTACCTTAAAGCCAGTGGTCAGGAGCTTCTGCTTGATATGGAGAAGAATGGGTAACTTTTTAGAAGAGCGAGGAAAGATGTGTGCAGAATGATGCTTTAGAAAAATGATCTTGGCAGCAGCATGAAGTCTGGAGTGGAGAGGGTGGAGTCAGGGAGACCAGTGAAGAGGCTGAAGTGCAATAGTCAATCTGGGATTTGGCACTTGACTGGACCAACATGGTGACTGCTTGGATGAAGAGGAAGGGCTGGATCTAGAAAATGTTGTGAAGGAAAAACTGACAGGATTTGGGGGGCAGGCCGAATATGAGGGGAGGAGTCAAAGCTAATGCCTAGGTTATGGACTTCAGAGAAGGGAAGGATTTTTTTAATGGTATTTGTTAAGCGCTTACTCTGTGCCACGCACTGTACTAAGCGCTGGCGTAGATACAAGATAATCAGGATGGCTACAGTCCCCGGCCCACAAAGGGCTCACGGTCGTAATCCCCATTTTACAGATGAGGAAACTGAGGCACAGAAAAGTTAAGCGACTTACCCAGGGTCACATGGCAGACACGTGGCAGAGCCTGGATTAGAACCCAGGTCCTCTGACTCCCAGGCATGTGCTCTTTCCATGGTGGCGTCAACTGTAACAGGAAAGTTAGGTTGACATCTCTCACCCTTTTTCCAGCCCTATATTTCTTCTTGTCTCCAGGCGTTATTTACCTAAAATTTAATAGAACTGAATTAATCGAACACTTCCTCCTCAATTTCCACTTCCCAGCTCCCCGTGCTCATGAGCTTGAAGTCATCTATGATTCCTCTCCGCTTCTTACCGTGCATCCAATGTGTCACCAAGATCTGCCCATTCTTCCTCAGTAATGTTTCGCAGGGTCGCCCCTTCCAATCTGTGCCACACCACCACCCAACATCAAGAACAGCAGATAACAGAACAAGGGATAATCTTTGTGTACAACATGTGGAGTGGGTTGATCTCACATCAGTCTCTTCAGCTACACTTCCACACATGTAAAGTCTCAGTAGAGTGTGTGCATCTGTGTGTCTTCTACCTCTTTTGAAGTCTCCCAAGAGCAAAGTAAATCCTATTGGTTGACTGATCTGTTTGTAAAATTCTTATGGATCAGTGTTTGCAGTTTCCCCAACATCGCCTTCTCGCCCCATGCCATGGACAGCTTCTCCTTGTTTCTACTCAGAAAGAGTTCCCTGAAGTTGGTAAAGTGAAGCAATCAATAGTATTGTGAAGGAGCGCATGTACGTGGGTTTAATGTGAACCCAGTTTTATACAGAAAAACATACAGGTTCAGTTCTTCTACCATGTGGAGTTGTGCTCAGTTAATCATTGGTATTTATTAAGCACATACTATGGGCATAGCACTCTACTAAGCACTTGGGAGAATACAACAGAGTTGGTAAGACACATTCCCTCCCCAGCACGAGCTTAGAGTCTAGGGAAGACAGACATTAATATAAATAATTTACTGATAGGTATATATGAGCTGTGGGGCTAATACCAAATGACCAGATAGCACAGATGCAAGTGCTTAGATGATGCATAAGGGAAAGGGAGTAGGGGAAAACATGGCTTAATTAGGGAAGGCTTCTTGGCGGAGATGTGATTTTATTAAGGCTTTGAAGGTGGAGAGATTGGTGACCTGTCACATATGAAGGGAGAGGGAGTTTCGGGCCAGAGGGAGGATATGGGCAAGGGGTTGGCGGTGAGGTTTACAAGATCGATCAGTCAGTCATATTAATTGAACACTTACTGTGGGGAGGGCACTGCTTGGGAGAGTACAACACAAAATAGAGACAGCCGCTGCTCACAATGACCTTACAGTCTAGAGGGGAGAGATGGAGGTACAGGAAGTTGGCGTTAGAGGAATGAAGTGTGCAGGTTGGGTTGTAGTAGGAAATCAGCAAGGTAAGATAGGAGGGAGCGAACTGATTGAGTGTTTTAAAGCTAATGGAAAGGAGTTTCTGTTTGATGTGGATTGACTGATTTTTTGTTGTCAGAAGTCTGATTTTTGACATAAAAATGAGTATGCTTAACCCTGTTACACTTTGCACCAGCATACCTGACTTAATAGAAACACAAGATATTAGCTGTTTATTTCAAGTCCTGCTTATTTGTTTTTCAGGTCAACCATTAAATATGTTGATTTTTGCTTGGCTAATTAAAATTGGCATGGTTGAGCTGGGAATGGCTAATTGGGGTAGAAATGGATTAGTTAATAGGAAAAATGGAAATGTACCCTTGCTGATTTGTACATCAAAATTACAGGCTCATCAGAATGGCTTATTACAGAAGCTCCTAGAAGACGAAACTGTGTCTTATGAATATGATCTTATTGTTATCGGTGGTGGTTCTGGTGGACTTGCATGCTCTAAGGTATGAAACAATTTTCTTTTTATCCAAATCACAGAAGCATCCCATCTGTAACTCTTCTTTCATAATAATTTTTGTATCTGTTAAACATCTACTAGGTTCCAAGCACTGTATTAGTTGCTGGGTTTGTTACAAGATAACCAGATTGAACACAGTCCCTGTCCCACATGGGGCTCACAGCCTAAGTAAGAGGGAGAACAGGTATTGAATCTCCATTTAAAGATGAGAGAGCTGAGGCACAGAGAAGTTAAGTGACTTGCCTAAGGCCATACAGCAGGCCAGTGGCAGGGCTGGGATTAGAATCAATTAATCAATCCCGGTCCTCTGATTCCCAGACCCATGCTCTGTCCTTCCGTATGGTTTAAATGTAGTCATTCCGTGGGTTTTTTGATTAGTCAAATGCTTTGAAGATCCTGTTAATGTACATCTGTACCTCCATAGTTTTAATTTTTTTTAAAGCATGGCCACATACAAATGCAGAAGCTCATAATTGGTCTATTCACAGGAATTAATTTGACATGCCCATTCACTTCTGTCAGAATGTGTGTGTTCCCTCCATTTTGGCTAGAGCGTGATAGGAAATTGGGCAATGTTCATTTCACAATGCAAGCCTATTTGGATACAGGACACCACTGTATCAGAAAAACTCGCTTGCGTAACAGCGTTAGACACCCTGAATACTACAGGATGAGCTTTTCTTAACACGGAGTTTTGTGAGAACGCAACTTTTGCACTGTAGGAGATCTGGGTGAATTGAACACTGTCATTCTGAATTTGAAGTCATTGTCATGGATTGATTCCTTTTTCTGATTCCACTTTTTAAAGAAACTTGCAGCATAACCCTCCTTGCCCCTGAGTGTTTATTTTGTCTAAGAAATGAAGGCATATGCAACCTCAACACTTCTAAGATTTCTCTAAAATCTGTTTTGTTTCTGAAGCCATTTTGGGGAGCTGAACTATAGCCATCTGCTAGCTTGCAGAGTGACAGAAACAGCTTTTAGATAGGTGTCTCTGTTTTTTGTTGTTTTTGTTTTTGTTTTTCCAGGAAGCTGCTACTCTGGGAAAGAAGGTTATGGTGCTAGATTTTGTTGTGCCGTCACCTGTAGGCACATCCTGGGGTAAAGTGTTTTTAAGACTTTATTTGTACTGTAGTGTATTTGATGTTAATTCTGATTCTAATTTCTGAACTGGCAACAGGAAACAGTGAGGTGACCATTATTCAGGCTGTTCCCCTCCCCGGGGGAAGCCACACTAGATCCAGTTCTGTCACCTGGCCTTGGTTTCCCCTAGGGCCTTCCATTGATTGGCATTGAGTCTTGGTGATATGGAGCCTGGAGAGAGTAGACTATTTTCAGACCCTCCTTTTGGGAGAGGCTGTGGGCCCAGAGAGGCCCTGGTGTGAACAAAACACCATGGCCCGAAGAAAAGCACTACTCTCCCAGAAGTGGGAGAAGGGCACAAACCAATCGGTTTGGGACCCGGGAAGCTGCTGGGGTTTGAGCAGACCGGCAGCTGGCTCTAAAATTCCTGGAACAAAGACAGCAAATTGATTAGCTCACTGTTTCTGACTCCCTATGACACAATCATCTTGCCTGACTTGTCTTGGACATTATCTTTCAATCTGGGTCCAATTTTTAGAGTCATAACTGCAATATGACTTTAATCACCTTACTTGCTTCTCTCACAAGTCAATCAGGAATGCCCTTATTAAGGAGTTAGAGTATTTGGTATATTATATGAGGTACTGGGGAAGATACAGAAAGACTTGTAGAAGGCAAGTTTCATTACCCCAAGGAGTATATAGTCTAAGAAAGGGGAGATGGCCCTCAACTCTCAAGAGCAGTAAAGAATTAAGAAAACCTGCAAAAATAATTTCCAGGCTTCTATTTGATCCCCATCCTGGGGACAGTGGGAGTAAAGGGAGTTAACAGACTTCCTCAATAGAGCAGGGTTCTGTGGTAACACATAAACAACTTATAGGGCAGTTCGTGCTAACCAGGCCAGCCTCTCCCAGCCTTCCCTCCTCCTGGTCACAGTCAGGTGTTCATGCAAGCTTGCGCGTACACACGGATACACACGTACACACACACACACACACAGAGTCCTTCACACTTACAGCCCCACTTCTGAGGCAGTCTGAAGTTTGCCCAGGCACACAACTTCTCCCCCTGAGTTAGTGAGGTGTGCCTTCTTGCCTCCATTTTTGGATGGTCAGGTATACCTCTCCCTGGAGCCCTGCATTGGCCCAGGGCAGATCAGCACCCAGTGGAACCCAGTAAGAGGTGGGTAGACTTAAACTGCATGACCCTCCCTTGCACCCCATTTCTTCCTGAGTGTCCATTGCCGCACTAGATCCTGGGATGGAGTAAGAGGGCAAAGTATGCATTTGAAATGTTTATTTCAGTTCTCTCCTGACGGAGCCAGGGTCATAGAGTAGGCATTTTAAAGGTGCTTCATCTCCCTTTTAACTAGTTGGCCCTGCAGTGCCAGCAGAAATTTAATGGCTTGAATTGGCAGGACCCCAAACTTTTAATTCCTGTTGGTCTTGGGTTGGGCCCCAAAAATCTGTTGTGCATGGCTCCGTTTTTCTTTCCATTGCCAAGTGAGTCAAGTGTGCACATCTTCCCAGGACAGACAAGCACAGTCAACTTCCCCAGACAAAGACACGCTCACAAGCATCCTGAGAGGTGAACACATGGATGAACACATTCTTTCTCCCTGCTCCAAAATGATGAGGATATAGACGTGTCCAAACCCGTCTCAAGAAAGAGACAGGCATGCACATTCACACCCTGAATTTGAGCTGCACACTGAAGCAGATGGACCCGTACATTCAGATGAGCTCAAGATCTAGCTGCATACCTTATTATAGTAATAATAGTATTTAAGTGCTTACTGTGTGCAAAACAATGTACTAAGCTCTGGGCAAGAAGCCACAGGGGAGAATTCATAATAATAATTGTGGTATTTGTTGAATGCTTACTGTGTGCTAGGCACTGTTCTAAGCCACAGTCCCTGGCCCTCAAAGGGCTCACAACCTAAGTATAAAAGAGGGGAGAGGGAACTGGTGACAGACACATAAGGAAAGATGAAACAGTAAAAGCACTGAGACCTATTGGGTGCTTAGAATAACCTTCTGGGATCTGTAGCACCATTAGAATGGCCAGAAGGTTTCTCTAAGCATCCAGTAGATCTCAGTGTTTCTATGTTAGCTCATGCAGATCCCAGAAGATGGTTTTTTTGGGAAGCGCGGGAGGGTGGCAAAGCAACCCCAGATGTACTTATATCCCTAAAATTACACCAAAACTTGGGAGTCCTTTTTGGGTTACCTGGCTTCTTTTTATTTTGGATTTTTCTCTCTGTGTTTAGTGTTTTAATCAGAAATTGTACTAAGAAATGTTTTGGACCCAAGTTAGAATTTAGCAAAAGGAACCAAATGAAAGAGGGAACCCAGGAGTGAGCAAATGTGGGAAAAAGAAAATCAGGAGATCAGGTTCACTCCACTAGAGACTCTTGAAAGGCAGAAAGAACTTGTCAACATAAGCCAACACCCACTTCTCCTCACTCATTCTTGTTGTTGCTGTCTGACACCTCTGCCTGTTGCCTTCACCAGTTCCAGATGTTTAACTGCCTCTTGCAACCACCTGTCCCCCGGCCTCCCTCATCTCTTGCCATTAATGACCTGGCCTCCTACTTTATTGAGAAAATCTAAGCTATCAGGTGTGAGCTCCCTAAAATCTCCCCTGCCCCTCCCCAGTCCATCCCTCCTCCTGTTCCTCCTTCAACTCTCCCATCTTTCCTAGCAGTATCTCAGGAGGAGATCTCCTGCTGTCTCTCAAAATCCACCCCCTCCACCTGCGCATCCTATTCCATCCCTTTGCACCTTATCAAAACACTTGCCCCTTCCTTTCTTCCCTCCCTAACCTCCATCTTCAACTGTTTGCTCTCCTATGGCTTCCTTCCCCACTGCTTCCAAACATGCCTTAATATCCCCTATCCTAAAAAAGCCCTCACTTGACCCCTCAGCTCCCTCCATTTATCACCCCATCTCCCTCCTACCATTCCTCTCCAAACTCCTAAGTTGTCTACACCCGCTGTCTCAAGTTCCTCTCCTCATTTAAGACATTCCCTGCCCACAACGAGCTTACAGTCTAGAGGGGAAAACAGGCGATAATATAAAGTATGAATTTGTACATAAATGCTGTGGGACCGAGGGTGGGAGTGGTGAATAAAAGGAACAAAGGGCGAAGAAGAGGAAGTGGGAGAAAAGGAAATAAGGGCTTAGGCAGGGAAGGCTTCTTGGAGATGTGTCTTCTATAAGGATTTGAAGTTGGGGAGATGAATTTAAAGATATGCACTTTTAAGTGCTGTGGGGTTGGGGATGGGGCAAATATTAAATGCTCAAAGGCCACAGATCTAAGTGCGTATCTGACGCAGAAGGGAGAGTGAGCCACGGAAAAGAGGGTTTAATATCTGAGAAGACAGGATCGCAGGACTTGAGTTCCTGGATTGGGATCACGAGTCACCAACATCAAGGCAGCCGGGGGAGAAACCGCAGACATGTATGGTGGGAGAAATGTTTTAAAGATGTGACAAATGAAAACCTCAGATGAAGTGCTAAGCTACACAGTTGAGTGGCAGCAGCAAAAGGTAGACCAACCTGGCATTTGAGCAGTTTGTGAAGATTGCAACAGAAGGGAAATTATAGAAGTAGCACTAGGCATTGTGGATAGTGGTAATAGTAGAAATGGTATTTAGTGAACATTTGCTTTATGCTAAGCGTAGAACTAAGTAATTGTGCGCTAAGCCCCGGGGTAGATGCAAGGTTGAGATCGGAGGCATTCTAGTAAATACAAACAAAGATTGATTTTTAGTGCGAAAAATGTAGAAAGGATTATCAGTCATGCTTTGGTTTTACCAACCAGGGCCAAGAATTTTACTGGTAAAATTTCATTGATGACATTATCTTTGAGTCCAAAGGACAGTTTGCTTGTGCATGTGTGCTTGTGCTCTTGCTCTCTTTCTCTATCTCTCTCTATAAATGGAATAGAAATGTATTATGGTGTGTCTGCCAAATGTAAGTTTTCATAAATTACCATTAATACTTGGCTGTATCCAAAAATTATGTTCTCATTTTAGCTTTTTTCGTGTGTTAAATAAGGCTTGGGAGCTTAATATTTTACTGGAGGGTGTATATGCACATATAATGGAAGAATCTAATAGAATACCATCTTTTTTAGGTCTTGGAGGCACTTGCGTAAATGTAGGCTGTATTCCTAAGAAATTGATGCATCAAGCTGCATTACTGGGACAGGCATTACAAGACTCAAGGAAGTTTGGCTGGGAATACGAACAGCAAGGTAGGAAATGGCGGGTGAAAATATTAAGGGTAAAAGAGGGCAGATTGAATTCCATAAAAATGGTCTGTTCCCTGAAATTTTGGTTTGCTGTCAAATTATTTTAGCTCTGGCACAAAATGTTCCCATCAGTCAGTACTCATTCCCAAATCTACTTGTCCAGCCCAAACCTCTATCCTTCTCTGCAGTCTCACATCTCCTTTTTCCTTCAGGACATCTCTACTATGGTGTCCTGCTGCCACCTCAAACTTAACATGTCCAAAACAGAAGTTCTCACCTTCCCACCCCAACCCTGTCCTCCCCTTGACTTTTCTATCAACATAGGCAATGCCACCATCCTCCCTACCTCACAAGCCTGTAACCTGGACGTTACCCTTGAATCACCTCTCCCACTCAATCTGTCACAAGATCCTGTTGGTTCCTTCCTTCACAGCACCTGTAGTATCCACCCTTTCCTCTCCATTCAACCTGCTAAAATGTTGATCCATGCATTTATTGTCTCCTCCCTTGACTACCACCTCAGCCTTCTCGCTGACCTCCCTGCCTCCTGTCTCTCCCCTCACTGGTCCATACTTGCTCTGCTGCTCAGATGGTTTTTCTAAAAAAAAGCATTTAGTCCATATCTCCCCACTCCTCAGATCCCTCCAGTGGTTGCCCACTCACCTTTGCATCAAACAGACACTCCTCACCATCCACTTTAAGGCACTCAGACTTCAGGCCTCCGATCCCCTGCTCTCTCATTGATCTCCAACTACTTCCCAGCCCACACACTCCGCTCCTCTAAAACTAACCTACTCTCTGCACCTTGATCTCTTCTTTCTTGCCTTGCCCACATCCTCGTTCAGGCCTGGAACTCCCACTCCCTTCATATCTGACAGAGAGAAGTGGTCACCTTCAAAATCCTCCTAAAATCGCATCTTCCCCAAGAGGCCTTCCCCAACTAAGCCCTCATTTCCCCTATCTGCCCGCTCCTCTGTGGCAACTATGCACTTGACTGTATAACTCTGAAGCACTTTGATGCTTAATATGACACTTTGATATCATCGTTTCCCCAACCCCACAGCAGTTTATATAAATATCCTTGTATTCTACTGTTTCCCTTATCTGAAATTTATTTTAATCAATCAATCATTGATATTTATTGAATACTTACTCTCTGCAGAGCACTGTACTAAGCACTTGGAAGAGTACAATACAACAGGTCGCCCCCGGCCCCAGGCTGTTAAGCACATCATGGGCAGGGAATGTGTCTCTAATTCTGTTATATTGTACTCTCCCAAGTGCTTAGTATGGTGCTCTGCACATAGTAAACATTCAATAAATATTGATTGATTGCTCTCCCAAGCACTTAGTACAGTGCTCTCCACACTGTAAGGGCTCAGTAAATACCACTGATTTTTCACCTTGCTCTACGGGTAACACAAGCAGTACCTTCAAGTGTTGTTGGAAGTCTCCCCCAAAATGCTGATGTAATGGTGATTTTTTTTCTTTTTAATTTAAAAAAGAGTTTGAGTGCAGCCCTGTAGTGTACAGGCATGTATAAACAGAACTGCCACAAAGCCTTGCAAATTTTTTTAATGTACTCACCTCTAAAAACTGCAAGTGAAAACATTTCTCTCACTGAACCGAATGCTGGTTGCTCAATTTCCAGAGTTGAATAGTTCTGTACACAGAATCCAAGTTTGTTAACCCCTCATCCATTCACCTGGGTTGCCAACTGCAAAGTGATTTTTTTTTTAAACAAATGGTATGAATAAACATTATTGATTTTTACATCTTTTACTGAAGGGAAATTGGGCATTGGTTGTGACACCTATTTGGTCCATGGTTTGATGGTGCTAAGTGCCCAGTAGACAAAAGTAGAGTTCTGCGGGACCTGCAAATGTGGGGGAAGGGAGAGACTTCAGGATAACAAGAAGTTGTCTGGAATCCCCGGGTCTCTCCTGCATCTCTGCTTGCCATCTTCTGCCACAGAGGTCTTGAGCGGCAACCCCTTGGTCCCTCTCTCAGGCAGTCTGACAGGTTCGGGAAGAAGGAGGAGAGGGGAGAAGGATGGGAAAGAGGAGTAGGGGTAGAGAGGGGAGAAAGAAAAAATGAAGAAGGGAGGGAAGAAGAAAAGGGAAGGGTGAAAGAAGAGCAAGGCCCAGGTAGAAGGAAAAAGAAGGAAGGGTAGGGAAAAGTGGAAAAGGATCTCCCTTCCCCTTCTTTCCCTTCCCACCTTCCTCCCACTCCACACCCTGGTGCATTATTTGAAAAACTGGGTGAAGATGGGGAAGCCAGGAACCTCTAAGAGGTGGGTGGGTGCGCGTGCATATCCGATCCAAGAAGGGGAACCTAATGGTCCATGTGGCAGGGAGGAGAAGACAGCAGGTAGCTCTCCAATCGGAGAGAATCAGTGGCACATCACCATTCAACTACTAATCTGTGACTCTCAGAAATGATATGCAGAAGTTTGTGCACTATTGTTAAAAACAAGTTCAATTTCTTTTTTCAAATAAGAGTTTTACTGTTTTCTTTCAGTTAAGCACAATTGGAAAACCATGACCGAAGCGATTCAGAATTACATTGGCTCTTTAAATTGGGGTTACAGAGTAACTTTGAGAGAGAAAGCTGTGACTTATTCCAATTCCTTTGGAGAATTTGTTGATCATCACAAAATAAAGGTGCATACACGTTTCATTTTATCTCCATTTACTTTATTTGGACTATTGCTTGGGAAGAGGCATGGCCTACTAAAAACAGTAGGGGCCTGGGAATCAGAGGACCCGGGTTCCAGTCCCAGCTCTGCCACTTGCCTGCTCTGCAACTTCAGCTAAGTCACTTCTTTGCGCTTGTTTCCTCAACTGTAAAATGGGGATTCAATCCATACCTTTTATCTCTCCTACTTAGAATGCGAGCCCCATGTGGGACAGGGACTGCTTTCGATCTGAGTTGTATCTACCCCAGTGCTTAGAACAGTACGTGATGCATAGTTACCAAAATTATTACTCTTTATAGCTCTTTAAAGTATACTGCGGTGTGTCATCTTACATAGCTAGTTTTTAACCTCCTTCTTAGCTGTTTTCCCAATTGTTACTTAACCCCACTACTTCACAGAGCCAGAAAAGTGGCTGAGGTGGAGAATAGGGCTGGAGCCAGAAATCCAGTCTCTCCATGCTCACCTGAAAGCAATATGGCATAATCCCAGGGCCTCCTACAGCCAGCCCTAATCAACTCAATTGTACTTCATTGGTGAAGAGGCGGCTTAGCCGTCTTCCAGGAAGATAGTCTAATATGTATATCTGTAGATATATATATATATATACACATAGATATAATGATATTTGTTAAGCACTTACTATATGCTGACCACCAAGCACTGGGGTAGATAATCAGGTCCCACATGAGGCTCTCATTTGAAGAAGGAAGGAACACAGGTATCAGATCCCCATTTTGCAGATGAGAGAACTGAGGTAGAGAGAAGTAACTCATCAAGGTTACAGGCAGACCAGGGGCAGAACCTGGATGAGAACCAGGTCCTCTGACCTGTCTAGGCCTGTGCTCTTTCCACGAGGCCACACTTAGATGCATACTCAGGCAAGACAACTGCTCTCCCTCAATGGCTGGGGCTCCTCACTGGCTCCCTTCCCACCCTCTCCCACTCATCTTTTTTGCCTCTTCACTGCCTTAAGCAATTTCATTTTGCATTCTTCTCTGTTCTGCCTGTAGTGTGGTAGCTACACCCTAGCACTCTACTCCCCAACTGCTCTTTCTTCGTTCTCCAACTCCTCTCTCCTTGAGTGAAGCTCAATCTGATCTTTATATGTCTGGTATTCTTACTGCCATGTTTTTTCAAGAGTCGTTAATATGTAGGTTCAGCTAAATGAGTTAGTATTTTTCGCCTTTTACATTTGATCAAATCTCTAGTTAAATGAACTTCTTCTCTCCTTTTTGTTGAGTCACAGATCAGACTTTTCTTCCACTGGGTCATAGGACAAAGAGTTTGAGAAATACCAGAATAAGCAATTTCCAAAGGCCAAAGAGTAAGTGTGGTCTTTTGGAAAAAACATGGCCTGGGAGTCAGGGGATCTGGGCTCTAATCCCAACTCTGCCTCTTCCCTTCTTTGTGACTTTGGGCATGCACTTAACTAATCTGTGCTTGAGTTTCCTCATCTGTAAAATGAGGATGTAATCAGTGTTCTCCCTCCTACGGCGAGCCCCATGTGGGAGAGGGACTGTACTGTATCTACCCAAGGCTTAGTACAGTGCTTGGCATATAGGAAGTGCTAAACAAATATTACAGTTATTAGAAAACATTTTGCATTTGTGAGTTCTTTGATCTTAAGATTTTAAAATGTTTTCTAGGCATTTGTTGTGTTTCTTGGTATGTGTAAGGAAGAGAAGATTGTGAGTCCTATGTGGGATAGGGACTCTAACCTGATTAACTTTATCCTGCCACTTAGGACAGTATGTGGCACATAGTGTTTAACAAATACCATAATAATAATGATAGTAAAAATGGCAAAACCAGTGCTTAGAACAGTGCTTGGCACATAGTAAGTGCTTAACAAATACCATTATTATTATTATTATTATTAAGAATTCTATGCCCATTGTAGTAAAGGAGGCCTGGGTTAAATGGGCCAGCCTGTCCTATTTCACCGTACTGTGCTTAATATTGTTTCGAAACTTGTTTATATATTTGTAAAGTTGGTGGGGGTTTTTTTTTTTTTGGTTGGCTGAAGGGTTTTGTGAAAAGAGGCAAGCATGATTTGTTTTTCATTATTAGTTGAATCCCTATAAGTTTGTCTTTCTGTTTTCCAGGCAACCAATAGGAAAGGGCAGGAAACCTTTCATACTGCATCAAAGTTTGTCATAGCAACAGGTGAAAGACCTCGATATTTAGGAATTCCAGGAGATAAGGAGTACTGTATTACTAGGTAAGATCAAATCTTAATTCTTTTTTGTTTACAATTTGTATGTTGAGACAAATGGGGAAAACAGCAAAACCAGATGGTTGTGAACATTAACTTAGAGTATGTATTGTATTATTTTTCTTTTTCCCCCTCCCTGCCCCTTCTAGTGATGACCTCTTCTCTTTACCTTATTGCCCTGGCAAGACACTAGTTGTGGGTGCCTCATATGTTGCTCTGGAATGTGCAGGATTTCTTGCTGGCATTGGTTTAGATGTCACAGTTATGGTACGCTCCATCCTTCTCCGTGGCTTTGATCAAGAAATGGCAGAGAAAGTAGGTGCCTACATGGAACTGCATGGCGTTAAATTCATCAGAAAATTTGTGCCTTTTTTGGTAAGCTCTTATGAGAATTGTCTCTTTTTTTGCCTCCTTTTGAATCTGTATTCCTTTCCACACTGTCACATAAGCTCAGCAGTTTAGGTAGGAAAAACATGTAGTTGGTAACAAGAATAAAGTCTGTAATCAAAGGATCTTTGGGAGGAAAGAGGGGTCAATGGAACATTTTGTCTTGGGTTTACTTTGTAAACTTTTTATTTGGAAATAGTTTACAAATTGTTCTCCTTCCCCCCAAAATCACTAGTTTCCTGTAGTTTAATTTTTGATTATTTGCATGTGGATTATCCATTGGTCCTTGTCTCCCCTCAGCTGTTTAACTGGGTACCGAGGCCTCACACATCCCATGTTTTAACAAAAGATGGAATATAAACTCTGCACAAGGATTTTGTGTCTTCACACAAATTGCCAAATTTCATTCTTAATAATCAAAAAGCACCAAGTACAGAAAATAGATATTCAGGGTCAGAAACTTATTGTTAAAATTGCAGACAAATCAAACCATTTCCATTCAGTTCGTGATGAGAGAATAGGTCTATGGACTTGGGCTTATAAAGGACACAAACACAGAGATTTGTGCTCTTCTGGTATTTCAGTTGAGCCTAGTTTTTCTCCATCTTTCCCTCACTATAACCTTAACATTTCCTGCTCTTCTCCCAAAATTGCCTCCTCTCTCCTACCCCGCACCTATCACCATACATCCAAATCAGGAGAGGAATAAATGTGTAAGTAAATCGTGTGGGTACATTGCCTCACCACTACTCTCCATTAGCGAAGGTAAGCAGATATCTGTATTACCGTATCGTCATTAATTCCTTTAGATTGAACAGCTGGAGGAAGGAGCACCTGGAAAATTAAAAATGACTGCCAGATCTACTGAAGGAGAATCTATTATTGAAGAAGAATTTAACACAGTAAGTTCTCATGTGTCCTTCACCTTTGAAGAAAACATTTCTGATGGTAAAGTTTCCTTAGGAGTGCACATTTTAAAGCTATTCTTTGTGTTGGGCTCCTTTCTTGATAACAGTGCGCCATGCTGGTCTAACCTCAGCAACTGATTCCCAGTTTTCAGCTGGTATATGCAACCTTGCCCCAGGCTTTGCTGTACTGTGTCTTTAAAACACTTCCTCTGCCTTTCTTGCTTTCAACTGTCCGTTTTCAGCTCTCCCTGCCAAAGCTGTTCACTCATTCTCACATATCCCACCCACTGTAGCTATGCTAAAGTGAGCATGGCGTCACTGCTAGGAGACCATGTTCCAGAACTTAATTGTTTATGATCTTATTTTGCCATTTGATGGTGAGTCTGGTCCTTAAATGATGTTGATGGAATTGCCCAAGGAGCTGGATGTGATGCTTTAGAGTGGTCCAGGTCACATGACCTTAGAGAAAGTTGGATAACTCTTCAGCTCTTTTAGTTTGATCTCGAGCCTGTTACCACGTTGCCACCATACTCCGAGAGTCTCCCAAATGAGACTAGAGAAGCAGTAGCAGTGTGGCCTCGTGGACAGAGCATAGGCCTGAGAGTTAGAAGGACCTGGGTTCTAATTCAGGCTCTGCCACTTGCCCACTGTGTGACCTTGGGTAAATCACTTCTAGGCCTCAGTTATCTCATCTGTAAAATGAAGATTAAGCCCCATGTGGGACAGGTACTGTGTCCGATCTGTTTATCTTGTATCAGTGTCTGGCACATAGTAAGCACTTAACAAATGTCATTAAAAAAAAATGATGTGCTGCTGACCTTCTTGATTCAGTTCTTCATCTCCTTGTCTGCCATTACTTTGTGGTCAGTGTGCTGTTTAGCTAACAGAATACTGTGATAGCTTTTAGCTGTATTTTTCCAATCTAAATTTTTGGCTAAGTATATGGGTACCCTGGAGCAGGCTGATACATCACCTCAGTTTTTCTTCAGACTTCATCAGCCTGTAGTGCCTGGCTGATTGAGCGAGACTGTCTACAGTCCTTTGCAAATCCTCGTGGGTTTGGGTCTCTATAGCGTAGTCACCTGCCTACAGTAATTCCTGAATGACTGTCTCTAGAGTTGGGATAATGCTTCAAAGTCTATCGAGGCCGGAGGTGTGAAAGCATATTCTAACATAGGCAAATATCCAGGTCTCTTGTTGCATCTTCCAGCCTGGCTGCATAAAACAAGTTGAATAGGACCGGTCCCAGTGTGCATCCCTGCTTTACTCCATTAGCAGTGGCAGTGACTCAGACAGGGCACCCTTGGCTCTGACCTGGCCAGCTGGGCCGTCATGAAGTAGTCTCAGGATTTTGCTGAACTTTCCAGGGCAGCCAAAATTGCTCAGTAGCTTCCGTAGCCCAGTTCTGCTGATTATAATAGAGCCATGTAAATATAACAAGCCCAAAGGCCCATGGGTCTGAAATAAATTAGGTTTGGTCTAAAGAATTTTGGTGAAGTAAGCATTTCAGTAAAAATACGGGTGGGGAGAAGCAAGACTGTTTTTCAAGCTATTTTCAAGAGAAACAGCATGGCTTAGTGCATAGAGCAAGGGCCTGGAGTCGGAAGAACCTGGGTTCTATTCCTGGCTCCACCACTTGTCTGCTCTGTGAACTTGGACAAGTCACTTCACTTCTGTCTGTCTGTCACCTCATCTGACAAATGGGGATCAAGACTGTGAGCCTCGTGGGACAGGGACTGTGTCCAACCTGATTTGCTTGTATCGATCTCAGCACTTAGCACAGTGCCTGGCACATAGTAAGTGCTTAACAAATGCCATTATTATTATTATTGTCAATCTGTGCATTGTCACTCTGTCATTAGTAAGAGAGGCGAGGGCTAGTGAAAATTTTGTGGCTTGGTTAACATTTTGCAGGCGAACATATTTTTTTGAACCTAATATGCAAGGCTGGTTTAATACTAATTGATTTCCAAGTTATATGCCCAGTGTTCCTAGCATTCTAAGGATTTATGCTCTACTGCATCATTCTTGCTGTTGCTATCCTATGACTTTTCTATTTATTTTGATGAGTGGAGAAGGCCTGAAATAGGTAGATTAGAGCTGATAGGAAAGACAGTGGTGAACCAGTTTTTGAAGGGAATCTATATGGTCAGCGTAGCAGGACATACAGAGCTAAGGTTGAGGGTCCAAGAGGGAGCAAAGCAGAGTGTATACTTTGCTGAGTGAAATTATGTTTTCATTCTTAAGCAGCAGATTTTAGAGGCTCGTTTTAAATTGAGTCAGCTCAAGACTCTCCTCTCTTTGGGCATGAGTGGGGCAATTGTCCCTTTGGGATTTGGACTAAGGGGGCGAAGCCATTAGTAGCACCCACCATGGTTTTTCAAATTGGGCAGCCCTGGAGCCAGAAAGGGGCAAAAATGGAGCCAGGAAGGTTCCAGTTCTGGTCCTGTGCCTACATACTGTGATTCCCTGATGTGCTCTGAGCTCCTGTGGTGAATCCCCTCTAGGCCAGAGCCTCTGGGTCCAGGTTAGAGACTTTTGTTTTCTCCCCACAGGGCTCAGTTGCAATGAGTCATAGGCCCATCTAGTCCCCTGAGACAGTCTGGGAGATGCTCCGGGGCTGAGGTAGGGGTTGGGGTTCTGGGCCTCCTCTGGTGGCTTTTTTTTAACCTCATGGGGATGGTCTTCACTCCCCCCCCCCAGTGGCAACTGGCCAGTCCTGGACCACCTCCATTTTCTCTTTCTCCTCCCTCATCTCATGAAAGTTCTCCTAAATTTGCCTCTGTGTTCAAAATGAAAAGTTGGCACTCCTAGGTCAGCTCGGTTTGGGAACAATATGTTATTTTTCATATTTTGATGCCCGTAATGTGTTTTGGCAATATTTGCCCCATGCATGATCATAAGGTGCTTTTTTCTCGATATACTTTTATCAGCGGGCAGATCTGAATTATTAATCCTGATCATCTTGCCCCCTTTTGGGAAATTTGGCTTATAGGCTATTGTGAATTTTTTTTTTTTAAGTACTAGAGGGAATAGTGTTTTGAAAGTATTCGGTTTTTGAGCAGTAGATCTTATTAGTTTCTCTCCCATATGTAGATTTTGATAGCAGTTGGTCGAGATGCTTGTACAAAGAAAATTGGCTTGGAGAAGATTGGTGTCAAAGTTAATGAAAAGTAAGTATGTGGGATCATTGAAATTCTGTTGACATAGAGCCCATTTTAATTACTTGGAAATACTTGTTTAACCATTAGATCATTAAATTACCTTGAATGTTCCTAAATGTATTTCTACCGCACCTAGTTGTCTTCATTCCATCACTGATTTAATTATCACGGAATGAAGTGGTATTCTGTAGTCGTACGTGATCATTCCGTCATTGAAATGGGCATTTGCCTACTTGCCACAGGTGCTGAAAAATAGGACCTTTGCTGCTGGGTGAGTATCTTGCTGGGCAGGTGAGTGATTGTGACCATCCATGAACCTGCAGGGAAATTCTGGGGCCAGTCCTTGCTGCCTTGGAAGTGAAGGAACTGGCACTTCCAGACAGTTCTCAGATGTGCACAGTGTACCCTTAGCTGTTGATCAGAGCTGTCTAAGGCTACAAATAGCCAGGTCTTCTCTGCCAAGGCTTTGAGGCTGCAGCAGGAAAGACTGTTTTGAGACATGGCTCTAAACAGACAACTGGTAGGCATGCAAGAGAGTCAGCTGGGGGAATATATCTGTTTTGATACATACAGGTTTCCCTTGCCAACCAAGGCTTTCCCAGCCGTGGATTTTGAAATATCCACACTCCATTTTCTGCACGCCATTTTGGCTTCCCCTGATTTTCTCTAGCTGGGGATAACATCACCTGTCCTTTCAAACCAACCACATCTGGAATTGCACTGTATTTTCTCTGTCAATGAGTCTGTGGTTCATAAACAGCCTGCCTGAAATGGGCTGGGAGTGTCTTCCATAAACTTTAAATTTCACCTGAAGTGATAGAAGGTGGGAAGTCCCTAACTCGGTCTCTTTGACAAGCCTTTGGAAGCAGCTGAGGTTTTGCCATCCAAAGTCATTTTCAGACCTTCAGCAGAGATATGGCAGAGTTGCATAGGGGAAAGTGCATGGGACTGGGAGGCAAATGATCTGGTTTCTAGTCCCAGCACCTCTGATCTGCTGTGTGACCTCAGACAAGCCCCTTAATCTCTCTGTGCCTCAGTTTCCTTATCTGGAATTTGGGGATAAGATTCCTGCTCATGCTGCCTCTTAAATTGTAAGTCCCATGGGGGAATAGGAACTGTCTGATCTGATAAACATGTATCCCCCCCAGCACTTAACGCAGTGTGTTCCTTAGTGCTTAGCACATAGTGTTCTATAATAATATGATAATGATTGGCAAGGGAATAGCTGTGTATCAAAAATGGACACTTCCCACCCTTCCTCAGTCATGCCCAGCAATTGTTTGTGGATATATTCCAATCATTGCCGGGGCTTCAGAGACTGGCCCTGGATGCCTTGAGACTGGTCACATAACTCATCCCTACGTTGAGGGAACTCCCTCCCCTTGATTATGTGTAACTATTAAAATCCTCTCCCACTGTCTCTCAAGGGCAGTATTGAGGGGCTGTTGCCCCCACAGACTTGGGTCCTTGGGGATGAAACAGCTTTGGGGTTTGCCCCACCCCGCTTCTCTCAGTAAGAAGTGGGCTTGCCAGAAGCTGGGGTCCCACCAGGACTCCTGGCCATGGCTCTCCCATCCCTGGCTGTGAGCCAGGAATGGACTCCCCACCAAGCACTTACCATTTTCCGTGTGTGTCCTCCAAGCCCTTTGTGTGTCTGCATTTCTCCCTCTTCCACCCTGTGTGTATTTCTGCTAGCCACCTCCCTGGCGCCATCCAGCCCGTCTACCCCCATGCGGGTATGTCTCACTTTTCCAACACCCTACCCCACATTGGTCCCTGCACTAGGGATGAAAAGCTGGCACCCCAGCTTCCACTTCATAGGGAAAAGAGCCGTGCAGAGGCCAGGAAGCATCAGGTGCAAGGAGCCGAAGGAAACCATTTCCAGGGCTTTGGAAATTGTATTTCCGTACTGGTTAATGTTTATCTTAATACTTAGAATGAACCTAGACGCTGCTGCGCCTCTGAGGGAAGAGAGCCTGAGTTGCTTGGAAAGAGCCAAATGTCTTGGTTCTTATTCAGTTGATGTGAGATCAGTCATGCTTCTCTTTTCAAATAGGAATGGGAAAATTCCAGTAAGTGATGAAGAGCAAACCAATGTCCCTTATGTTTATGCTATTGGGGATATTTTGGAGGGTAAACTAGAGCTCACTCCAGTTGCCATACAGGCAGGCAAGCTACTAGCTCGAAGGCTTTTTGGAGGATATTCTGAAAAGGTAAGCTCAGTTGTACTGTGAGAAAAACTGGATTAATTACTTAAGCCCAAAATGTTATTTTTATTTATCGACATTTCTCCCTTTAATATTGGCTGCAAGTTTGAAATGACCTTCTTGATGGGAAGAGGGTATTCTAACAGCAGGATAGGTTTGGAAAATGTAATAATCTTAATAACAAGCATGGCCTCGGTCCCACCAGTTAGTGTGTGAGGGGGATGGAGAAAGGCCAAATGTCAGGAACTGGGAAGGGCAGCAAGGCACGAGAAGGTTGTTAAGGGGCCTATTTGAGAGCAGAGTGTGAGAAAAGACCCCCAGAAAAGGCACGAAGGGAGAGCCTGCAAGGCAGCTGAGAGGGTGTGAGGAGGGGGCTCTGAGCATTTGCTGAGACAAGGTAAGGAGGAAGAGAACAGGGCCAAGGAAAGCCATGAATAGGCACAGAGAAGAGAAAGCCAAGATCTTCAAGTGCAGGTTTCAGTACTATTACAGATTCTCCCAAATAGAATTTATAAATTGAGCTTTAGTAAACTCGAATTTAATTTTTCTGAAGTCCATCTGCCCAGAGTTTTCACTGCTGGAGGCTTTAAAGGACTGTGTGTCTCCTTTTTCTTTTAGTGTGATTATATCAATGTTCCAACTACCGTGTTTACTCCTTTGGAGTATGGTTGCTGTGGAATGTCTGAAGAAAAAGCCATTGAACAACACAAAAAAGATAATCTAGAGGTAAAGTTCTGATTTTGTTCAGCATTGCAAGCAAGATGTACCTTGTGTTTTAGAAACCCATGCCTGCCTTGCTGTAGAAGTAAAGAACATTTGTATAAAGGGGATGGAAACTGGGAGAGGACAGGTTTCAGAGAACTATCAGGCCAAAAAACCACTACCTTGGGGATTTTCAGCCCTACCCGGAAGCTCTCGGGGCTCAGAGATCTGGAATGAGTGAGTCCAGCTCAAAAAGTTGTAAGGGGCCATCACCCCAAGGCGTTGCCACTCGTAGTCTGAGAATTGGTGAAAGAAACAAAATGACTTTGTAAGACACACCTCTAATATGTTTTGATCCACAATATTTAATAGTGGAATGTGGGATGGGAAAGAAATATGTTAAATGGTAGTGGGGTGTGTTGTGTGTGTGTAATGGTAGCAAATATTTTTCAACTGCCATATTCTTTTTACTTATTCTTCCTACCTCCAATATTCTAATATTGCCATTATGAGGCTTGGTAGGCAACGAGGTTTGCTTCAGCCAAAGAAAAAGAAGGATCCCATAGTAATTCTGGAGGAAAGATGGGGGACAGCATGGACCTGGAATTATTGGGCTGGGAAATAATTGGTTGCAGGATTAGGATAAGAATGTGGTACCCGAAGCACTTGCCACAGACATCTAATTGAAAGGAGTGCAAACCCAATGGTGCACCCTCCCCTTCTGCTGCCATCACAGCCACCGTCACCTCCTCCCTGTCCCACACCACCACCTCCTGGTTTAGGAATAGATGACCAGCAAGGAAGTGAGACAAGAAAACCCAACATAATAAAATGAGGTAGAAACAACTTGCTCTGGCAGCTGATTGTCATCTTGAGGGTTGGGTGTGTCCCCATTTTGGGGTAATCGTTGGCGTTAGCATACTGCCGGAAAGGAAAGCAGCTCTGCCTTGCCATTTTTTTTTTACCTTGATTCAACAGTACAGGCAGTCCCCACAAAAGGAATTGTTAATTCAGAGGTGAGCATATTTGTGTACTTGACCATAGACTGAAAAGTTGTATCATAGAATGAAGCTTAAGCAAAAAGAGAATAACTGTTAATATGTTCATCTCTCTTTCTGTTTTCATAATCTCCATTCGCTTCTTCCAGATATATCACACACTGTTCTGGCCACTGGAGTGGACGGTAGCTGAAAGAGACAATAATACTTGCTACGCAAAGATAATTTGCAATAAACTTGATAATGTACGTATTGTAAACGAGAGGTAACACATTGTAACTGTTAAAGCATAGCTTTCATTTGTGCAATGCTTATGTTATTTTAGAAACGAGTATTGTATATAACATGAGTGGTTGGCTTGGAGATTAGTTTTTTGGTACAAAAGTAGAGATCATTTCTAGTAGAGATCAAATCAGTGTTTGTCTTCCAATTAAGGTGAATGTCCAAGAGGTTGAGTAACAAATTAGACCCGAGTTTTCATAATGCCCTGTGAGATTGACATCTTCAATCTGAACTACTATTTTTTTTCTTGACAGTAGAGTTGTCATTTCTAAGATGCTCAAACTCACTATTATGGAATTAAGGGTGTGAAGGCTTGTTGCCAGCTTAGAAAACTCAAGGATAATGTTTAAGAAGACTGAACATGGTTTCAAAATAGAAGGCTATTATGATTATTATTATCATCATTATCATCATCATTATCCCAGCTTGACTACTGCATCCAGTTTGTTGCCAGCTTAGAAAACTCAAGGATAATGTTTAAGAAGACTGAACATGGTTTCAAAATAGAAGGCTATTATGATTATTATTATCATTATCATCATCATTATCCCAGCTTGACTACTGCATCAACTTCCTCGCACACCTCTCACATCCAGTCTCTTCCCTCTCCGGGCTTGGAGAGCTTGACTCTAGCTTGGTCATTTTCCTTAAATGGTGTACTGCATATGTCTCCCCACTCCTCAAAAACCTCCAATGATTGCCCATTCTTCTCCCTCAACCAATCTTGCTTCCGCCCTTACCTTTTATAATTGACAGACTGCAGCCCTCCCTATCTTCAAAGCGTTTCTGAAATCACATCTCACCTCTGGGAGGCCTCCTCCAATTAATTTCTCATTTCCCCCTCTTATATCTCCCAACTGCCACTAAAGTCCTTCTGTGCTACTTAAGTATTTTTTAGCCCTCTGAGGCCCTTATGCGCATATCTTATGTCCTCTGTTAGTTTCTCCTACCTGTTAATTATTTTAGAGTCTGTCTCCCCTGCTAGACTGTGAGCTCCTTGAGGGCAATTTTCATGGTAAAATTTTCTGAGAATAGACTGCTAGGTGTGGAGAGTAAACACATGCTCTGTGCAAGTTCTCGTAAGCCTCTCTTATTTCATGTACTGGATGTGGTCCTAATGGATACCAGTGATTTAAGCTCTGCTTAGTTAATTAAAGAAGAAGGTTCTCCTTGTCCTGCAACATCTTGCATTTTCAGTAACTTTGAATGATAAACATGGTCAACGAGATTGGCTGCCAGATTTTGTCTGAATTGGCATGCTTCTATTTTCTAGACTTTGAGGTTAATTCTAAATTTTATGCCATAGTGATGAATTCTTTTTTGAATTTCATTTTTAGCGGTCTGGGTACACATTTACTCAGTGTGCATTTACTGCCTGTTTTAACTGATTTACAGCATCTCAAATTCCATGATCTTTCTAAATTCCAAAGTAAGATTATTAGTATTGTAATAAATATAAACTTGACCCTTACACTGTAGACATTCTTACTATAATCAGTCAGTCATCTGAACTCTGTTTTTTTGTTGTTTTTATTATTATCTGTAAAAAGGATCGGGTGATAGGATTTCATGTTCTTGGACCCAATGCGGGTGAAGTTACCCAGGGCTTTGCTGCTGCGATGAAATGTGGTCTCACCAAACAGTTGCTCGATGACACTATTGGCATACATCCAACATGTGGTGAGGTAAGAGAAACAGACCAGATCCCTGACCCATTCCAAGCGAGACTTGAGAAATTGCTACACTAATTGCTGGTCAAATTTCTTAATATGCAGTAAAATGCACGCTCTGCCAGCTCTTATCAGCAGAGCACTCCAAATCCGATCAGGTGCTTCTGCCCTGACTGGAAGGAGCTGTTGGTGCTGTGGTGATTAAGGGAAGGGAAGGTTTAGAGATGAAGCTAGCTTGGAGGATGAGCAGCAGTAAGCAGGGAAGTATGGGAGGTGGTGGATACACACGGTTAGGGACAGCGACTAAAAGCTACACTGGTGGAGAGAGCTTAGATTTAACCAATTCAAAGGTGGTATCTGATGACTCCTATTCATGCAGATCCCAAAGCTTTTTGAGGGTGAGGGTGGTAACCCCCAAATACATTAGTTGATCTATCTTGAATAACTTTTCTGGACTGTGGATTTTAGTTTGATTAGGCTTGAATCAGAGATCTTTTGGGGGGGGGGGAACATTTTGCAATGCAGTTAGCAGTTAGTAAATTAAGTAGTTTACAGAGAAGGCAAGAAAGCCGCAGATCTGAATAGAAAGTAAATTCAAAATCATTTGATTTAAAATTCTAACTCAAACAACATCTGTTAGTAAGGCTATTGAGGTATAGAGAGAAAGCTTATCAGCTCATTCAGTTTCAGGAAGCCAGTTAGGCTACCTGGTATGAGGTGCTGGCTGTAGTTACCATTAGGTATGGCCAAGTTCTGTTCTGAGAGTGACAAAGGGAAAAGAGGGCCCAGACTTCCCTCAAGGCTTTCATATTTGAATGGAATAGATAGGACAACCCACATACCCCAAAATACAAACATAAAATATAAAACACCAGCGGTAAAAACATAATTTACAGAGAGATACAAGCGAATCTGAGTTACTACCACTCTGACCTCTCCTATTTGGCAACAACCGTCTGTACACCTGGCCCTGTTATCACATCCATCGATGGTACCAAAAATACCCTTTCTTAGAAGCCTTTCTGCCACTTGTCCTCCCCTGAATATTCCTTTTGTTTCCCTGCACTGTTTTCCCCTTTTTTAAAACTTTAATTTTCACCATAGAAACAGCTGCTTCCCACCCACCCATCTTTCATTCCCCTTCACCACCTTTAAGACTTGCCTATCCACACTGGCGAAAGGCACAGAAATAGACCTAGGGGGCCGGGTGATAGAAGCGTGGTAGGGCCTCCCCGGGTCCATCCTATTCCCGTTCCTGTGAGTTTGGCTAGGGCAGATAGATGAGTCGGGGGGCAGATGAATCTGTGGGGGAAAGAAAAAAAAAAAGAAAAATACTTTCAAGTATAAAAGGGGATGGTGGGGAGGGCAGGACTTGGTTTTTATCCATATGAATTGTGACTCTTGTGTCAGGGTTGATTCTGGAGTATATTCTAACTTGTAAATTGTAAGTCTATGCGAAAACATACCCCATGATGTAACCGGGTTGCTGAGGAACACCATATGGTTGTATAATCAATCAGTGGTATTTGAGCACTTCCAGTGTGCAGAGCACTGTACTAAGCACTGGGGCTCTAGACTGTGCACTGTAAATTCTCTAGACTGAAGCTCATTATGAGCAGGGAACGTGTCTGCTAATTCTTTTGTATTTTTCTAAGCACTTAGTACAGTGCTCTGCACGTAGAAGGGCTCAGTAAATACCTTTGATTGATTGGGAGGGTACAGTACAATGGAGTTGGTAGACATGTTCTCTGCCCACCAGGAACTTACAGTCTCAAGGGGTAGACGGCTGTTAAAATAAGTTATGGATATGTACATAAGTGCTGTGGGGCTGAGGGGGGGGCGGTGAAATCAAGTGCTTTAATGGGTACAGATCCAAGCATATGGGTGACGCAGAAGGGAGAGGGAGTAGAGGGAATGAGGGCTTAGTTGGGGAAAGCCTCTTGGAGGAGATATGATTTTCATAAGGCTTTAAAAAGGTGGGGAGAGTAGTGGTTTATCTGTGTGAAGCGGGAAGAGTTCTGGGCCAGAGGGAGGATGTGGAAGGGGTCAGAGGCAAGGTAGATGAGAGCAAGGTGCAATTAGGAGGTTGGCATTAGAGGAGTGAAGTATGTGTGCTGGGTTGTAGTAAGAAATCACCAAGGTAAGATAGGAGGGGGCAAAGTAGCGCTTTAAACCCGACAGAAAGGAGTTTCTGTTTGATGTGACGGTGGATGGGTGACCACTGGAAGTTCTCGAGGAGTGGAGAGACATGGACTAAATGTTTTTCATTTTAGAAAAATGATCCGGGCAGCAGAGTGAAGTATGGACTGGAGTGGTGAGAGACAGGAGGCAGGGAGGTCAGCGAGGAGGCTGATGCAGTAGTCAAGATGGAATATAAGTGCTTGGATCAGCGTGGTACCAGTTGGGATGGGGAGGAAAAGGTGGACAATTAACTTTGTGGGTTGACTAGTAAGCTTGTTTTGGGCAGGGAGCATGTGTGCTAACTCTGTTGTACTCTCCCAAGTGCTTAGTACAGTGCTCTGCAAATAGTAAACATTCAATAAATATTGTTGATTGATGCGGGAAGTGAATTGAGGATAATGCCAAGGTTACATGCCTGTGAGACAGGGCAGATAGTGGTGGGAAAGACAGGGCAGGATGGTGGGAAGATGAGGAGTTCTATTTTGGATATATGAGGTTTGAGTGGAATATGTCTCTACATAAGTGCTGTGAGGTAACTGGAGTGACCAAAACCAGGTGGGGAAGGTTTTATGGAGTCGTGGAAACTTAATGGAAACAGTTTAAAAGCTCACCTTCTGCATTGGAAATGTAACGGGAAGGTCCTTCTGTGCTGAAAGGATGCGGATGGGAGGAAACCCAATTGATAATAGTAATAATAGTATTTATGAAACACCTGCTGGGGAAAAAAATACTCAGGTGAAAATTAGACATGGTCCCTGGCCCCCAAGGGCTCACATTATAAGTAGTTGGTCCAGAGAAGTTGCTAAAGAATATTACATTGGGGAATACTGAGGACTTGGCTGGAGCTAGAATAAAGACACTTATATAAGAAAATCTTTAAAGGAACAGCAATGTTGGGGCCTAAATGTAGTTGTGTTTTTATGAACAGTTTGAGCAGATTATTCTGGTAAAACCAAATAAAAACTTCATAGAGAAAGAGAGTTCCAAGTAAAATTCGGAAGGAGAAGAACTTGGTTTGGTTGAATTGGCGGGAAAATGGGTGGAAAGTTCTGACGTGACCCAAAGACGGGGCTGTAGCAGAAGCCACTTCCATTTCCCCTCTGGAAGCTCCAAACCCAGGGAAGCCGATAAGAATGAGCAGCCTCAGTTCAGGCCCAGCTTGGCTGATGAAACTCGCTATCCGTCTTACATCATTTTCTCGGGTGACCTGGAGGTGTCACTGTAGCCTTTCTTTGACTGGCCAGAACAAAATAAAAGGAAAAGGCAAGCCTCTTGCTGTTCACACTGATCCTCTAGCCCACATTTTTGAGCCAGGTTTCAAATATTCGCTTCCCACACCCAGAAGAGAAGCAATGGATTCCTGCACGGTGTTCACCTTCAAGATGAGCTGAAGCCTTTCTCTAGACCTGTGCGTCTAAACTGAATTAGAGCTGTTGAGTCGATATAAGGATGGTACATATCCTTATAATCAACCTTATAATTTATTGAGTGCTTACTGTGGGTAGACCATTGTTCTAAGCACTTGGGAGAGTGCAGTACAACAGAGTCGGTTGCGACGTTCCCCTTCTACAGGCACAGAAGCAGCAAGGCATAGTGGATAGAGCACGAGCCTGGGAGTCAGAAGGTCGTGGGTTCTAATCCCGGCTCCACCACTTGTCTACTGTGTGAACTTGGGCAAGTCACTTCACTTCTCTGGGCTTCAGTTACCTCATCTGTAAAAAGGGGATTGAGACTGTGATTTGCTTGTCTCCACCCCAGTGCTTAGTACAGTGCCTGGCACATAGTAAGCGCTTAACAAATTCCACAATTATTAACAAATGCCACAATTATTATTATTACTAAGGAGCTTACAGTCCAAAGGGCTGTACAGGTAAATTTACCCTTAAACATGGCTAACGGTGTCAAGACTGAATGACCTGGTGACCCAACATCTGGCACATGCTTCTTGCAGTACATTGCTTAGGCAATTGAAATGCCAGGATAATCCAGAACTACACACCCATCTGAGGAACCAATGAGCTGTGTTGAGCCCCAAGGCTTGTCCTTCTCTTGTTAGAATTTTTCATGTAAAAAGGCAGCAGCAGGCATTTCCCTAAAAATGGACCAGGACCATTCCTCAGCCAAAGCCTTTCTCTGAGAGATGGCTCAGGTGCCATTGCAGGGTAAAACTTTTTTTGTTTTGGTTTTTTTTTTTTTTTTGGTAAACCCTCAGGTGTCATTAGCAGATTAGCCTTTCTCTGAGAGATGGCTCAGGTGCCATTGCAGGGTAAAACTTTTTTTGTTTTGGTTTTTTTTTTTTTTTTTTTTTTTTTTTTTGGTAAACCCTCAGGTGTCATTAGCAGATTTTGAAAGCCAACGGCAAGCTGTGGAGGTTGGGGCATAGAACTTACTTATTTCCTTCAAACAAGATGAATGAGGGTGATGTCTGAGTGTGCCCTGAAACTTTATGGTGGGCAGGGGGAGAGCAGCAAAGGGTCCAAGAACCACCTGCAAAAGTCCAGATACAGTGATAATGGCAAATGAGTTAACTGGATTCAAAGGATGGAGGCACAGTAATGGGAGTCCGGATGATGGGGATCGGAGTCTCCCATCAGAAATGATGGGAGAACCTTGGTCCCTAGGCTTCAGGACCGAGAACCAGAGCGGCCAAATTGGTTCTAGTGCTGGTTGCTTGAGCATCAGCACCATCTCATTCCGTTGACCCTGTCAGCCGTGTTCCTTCCAGGGCCCAGAGTAAGGTGGGCTGGGGTGCAGCACATTGTGAAGGGCATATGCAGTCTCTGTCCATGCCAGCCACCTACAGGCAAAACTGATTCCCAGAGCTCCCAGGGCCATGCTCTTTCCACTGGGCCAACGGCAGGGCTAATGGCGGGGGGTACTCCAGGACTGAGGGTTGGGAAGTTGTAGTGGCTAGTGACCAATGGGAGAGGCAACCAGTGAGAGTAGATGGTGGGGAGTGAAGCAGCTATGAGGACTGGAGAAGGCTGGCCTAAGGGAATTTGAGAATTGGCATTAGTCCACCACTCTCCCTACCTTCAAAAGTCTCCTAAAATCACATCTCCTCCAAGCGGCTTTCCCTCTACGTTAACTATGCACTTGACTGTGTGTCCCTTAAGCACTCTGATACCCCAGCCCCATAGCATTTATGTAAATATTCCCATAGTCTATTATTTCCCCTTTTTTTTTCCTCTTTGGCATTTAAGCGCTTACTATGTGCCAGGCACTGTACTATGCACTGGGGTAGGTACAAGCTAATCAGGTTGGACACAGTCCATGTCCCACATGGGACTCACAGTCTTAATCTCCATTTTACAGGTGAGGTAACTGAGGCACAGAAAAGTTAAGTGACTTGCCTAAAGTCACACAGCAGATAAGTGGAAGGGCTGGGATTAGAACCGAGTATGCGCTCTATCCAGTAGGCCGCACTGTTTCTAGTTTTTATTGGAGTTAGAATTGCAATTTTACTTTTCATTTATCTGTAATTCATTTTACTATCTGTTTCCCTATGTAGACTGCAAGCTTCTTGTGGGTGGGGATCACACCTACCAAGTCTGATATGTTGTACTTTACCAAACACTCAGTACACTGTTCTGCATGCAGAAAGTGCTCAAATACCACTAATTGATTGGCTCCCACCACCAGTATCATCATCATCAGTATTTATTGAGCATATTTTCATGCAGAAAATACTAGATTCCTGTGGGCCATTCAAAGCGGTCAGAAGTGTAAGTCATGCCCTTGAGGAGCATGTGGTACCCTCATCTGGTTCTGTTTCCCCAACCCCTTTTATCGCTTTTGAAGCTCTGAAGCTTCCTGGGTTTGGCTCACACTCTGGCGCTCTCACCCTGGGCATTAGCATGTGCGGGGAATTTTGATTATTATATTGATGCAGTAAGGATTTGATTGGTTATGATTCAAAACAAGCCATACAGTTTATTGTACCAAGATTCTAAGGTGCTTTCCATTTATGTAGGTATGAATTTAACTTGACATATTTTTTTGAGAAAAAGAAACAGATGAAGCAATTATTGGATCATAACATAACGAGCATACTTCCTGTTTTTCTTAACAGGTATTCACAACCCTGGAGATCACAAAATCATCAGGACTGGATATTACTCAAAAGGGTTGCTGAGGTTAAACCCTGCTGCCTTTCCCATTTTTCTTGTTAGGTAGACTTCTTGCTGAAGATTTCAAAAATGTTCCAATACTCAGGTAAAATAAATAGAAGCAGCAGTAGCACGTAGTATGGAACAGCTCAAAATAATGCATGCTCTTACTTCAGCCTTTGTAGTTAAGAACACTGACAAGGAAAATGGTACAGCAGCAGGGAATTGGATGAGAAATCTTGACTTGTTTGGAGAAGCATTAATAATGCATTCTTGAAATCTTAGCTCTGAACCTCATTCTGAGGTGAGCTAAGATTGATGTCCTCCTTGGAAGTCAAAGACCCTCTTTGTCCCATTAAACAGCTCAGCTTTCTCAAGAAGGAGCTCTTGATTCACACAGTTAAACAAAGTTAACTTTCCTAGTTAGTAGTGTGTTTTGTTACTTGTTGAAAAATCTTCAGATTGAAATGAAATTGAATGTAAAACTGCACTAACATATCTAGTAGAACTCATTGAGCCACTTCCTTTATTGACTAGGAACAATGGAAGTGCTTCTTATAAAATTATTGAAATGTGAGCATGTTTTACTGTTTCAAAAACAAACGTTATGCAACTTGGAGGATTTTTTTTGCATGGCTGTTCTGGAAAAAAATGTTATGTGAAATGAGAATGGTCTTCATTGTTTGTTTTTTTCCTTTTGTACTGCCGAGCGAAGTAGGCTGCAGTCTTATTGGCACACATTGTGTAGATCATATTCAATAAACCATTTTTTCCTCCTGAAGTGAATATTATAACACTTTAAAAAAAAAACGCTCTTGTGATTTACCCTCTCACTCATGCGTTTCGTCATATGGTTGGTTTGAACTTAGTTATTCCTTAGTATTTTCTCTAATCTGGGTGGAAAATGTTTAAATTTGGCTCTGTAGCTTTGTCGAAAGGTTATTCTCAGTACTACATGGTGTGAAATCTATAGTTTGCATCTAATCCAAACTGTATTATGGACTCCAAATTCAAAAAAAGGAAGTCGTGTGGTGTGAAACTTCGTTGGGTTGTCCCAAGTAACATTTATGTGCTTTTCTGAAAGAATCTTAAAAACTTTTACATAGATGATGTAGGAAGTCCTTTGGTGATCGGTCAATAGTATCTAAGTACCTACTACATGCAAAGACATGTATTAAGCTCTGGGAAGAGTACAGTTGTTAGAATATAAGATTCTTACCTTCAAATAGCTTATAGTGTAGCAGGGGAGACAGACACAACATAATTTACAAAAAGAAACGTATGTAAATCTTTTATGTATGAAAGTGCTCTGAGAAGTTGTGGGTGTGAAAGTGCTGAGATGAGTTGACAGGACATGACTTGGGGAAAGCCCACTTCCTGGAGGAAGTGGGGGCTTTTAGATGGACTTTTGGAGAGGAGAAGAGTAGTTGGTGGATTTTTAGAGTTGGGGGTGGGGGGTATATTGTGAGGGAGAGGAGATTATTTGGTGAAGGCTTCCTGGAGGAGATGTAATTTCAGAAGGGCTTTGGAGATAGCAAGGGCAATGGTCTGGCAAATATGAAGGGGGAAGGATTTCCAGAGAGGAGGGAGGGCGGGAGCCAGGGGCGGGGGGGGGGGGGGGGGGGGGGCGGTTGGAGGCAGGAGAATTGAGAAGGAGGTGAGTTTTGGAGGATGGAAACTGTGGGCTGGTATGTAATAATGTAGTTGAAATTTGGGGAGCAGATGAGCTCTCTAAGGTAATAAGGAGAACGTGAGAGGAATAGTGAGCCCAAGACAGCCTTGACAGACAGCTAGTTTGGAGGGGGAGGGGGAAGATGGCAAAAGAGACAGAGGGGAGAGAAAACCAGGAGAGAACTAGCTTGTGGGAAGGGAATGGGTTTACCAACTCTTATGTTGTATTCTTCCAAGCGCTTAGTGTTATGCTCTGCACATAGTAAGTGCTCAATAAATATGATCGATTAATTGAACTGTCTTGGTGAAACCGAGGTTAGAAAAACTTTTCCAGGAGGAGGGAGTGGTCCACAGCATCAGAGGTGGCTAAGAGGGGGCAAGGGAGATTTAAGATAGAAACTCTCAGATTTGGCAAGGAAGAAATCATTGGATACCTTGAGGAGGGTGGTCTCCATGGAGTGAAAGTGGCAGAAACCAGATTGTAGTGGATCACCAAGGGAGTTGGTAGAGAATAAGTGTAGTCTGTGAGTGTAGAGAGCCAGTCTGGACAGGTCAAGAATGGGAGAAAGGCAGTTGGTGGTAGCTGGAGGGTGTGATGGGCTCAAGAGAAGGCTAAAAATAATTAGGGTATTTGTTAAGCACTGACTATGTGCCAAGCACTGTTCTGAGTACTGGGCTAGGTAGACTCAGTTCTTCTACAACTTCACTACATGTTTTTGGCCAGAGTGCTAATATGGGATTAGGAAACATTCTTCCAAAAATGCACTTGTATCTGGATGAGAGTGGGATGCCTGGTTGGAAGAACTAGCTGTGCACATGAATGAGGTGCCGGTCATGGCACCCATATTGTAATTTGGTTTCCTCCTTAGTGAGGGGTTTGGCAGGAATGTAGTCCCCTGTTTTATCGGACAACTGAGTGAACTGTTGTGATTCACAAGCATGTTGGATTTCAGGTCAGGGACATAGGCTGTAAATATCAGTCTACTTGGACTGTGAGCCCCATGTGGAACCTGATGATCTTGTTTATAGCCCAGGGTTTAGTACACAGTATGCACTTTACAAAAACCATGATGATGATTATCATCTTAAGGCCCACAGATGTACACAGTATGCACTTTACAAAAACCATGATGATGATTATCATCTTAAGGCCCACAGATGGTGCCTGTGGAACTGCTTTAGAAGTCAGAAGTGGTATAAGAGCTTTAATTCAGCTAGAAGGTTGAGGCCTTGTTGACCTTACACAGTGTGTGTGTGTGTGTGTGTGTGCGTGCGTGTATGTATGTGTGAGAGAGAGAGAGACAGAAACAGACACTATGCAGGAACTTGGGGAACCGAGACATTAAACACATAAAAGCTTTACCATTTCCTAATAATAATGGCATTTGTTAAATGCTTAGAACGCGTCAAACACCGTACTAAGGGCTGAGGTATATGCAAGAGCTTCAGCTCTTTTCTGAGCAGGAATGTGTTTATCAGTAATTTGGGCAGCTGAAAGTTAGAAAACAAAAACTAAACTGAGATTGGAGGAAGGCAATCCAAGAAGATACAATGTAGGACATCCTTTGAAAGGAAATGAAATTTTAGCCTTTTTCCTATTCACAGACTAGAATGGATTTATTAAGCCCTGCATAGTATTTATAAATAACCCTGAGAGTTGTTTAGATCATCCTTAGTTTTCAAATATGACATTACTTGACGGTGGCATCCTATCCGTGCGTTTAAGTGCGGCTGAGAAACCAAAGCCAGACTATGGCTCCCCTTCTGCGGTGTTTGTGCAAAGAGCTGTGGCTCCAGATTGAAGTGTGGAATGAAGTGGAGAGAGACAGGAGGCAGGGAAGCCAGCAAGGAGGCTGGTGGAGTAGTCGAGGCAGGATAGGATAAGCGCTCAATAAATATGATTGCACGAATGAATAAAAGCTTGGATTAGCATGGTAGCAGTTTGAATGGAGAGGAAAGGGCGAATTTTAGCAATGTTGTGAAGGTTGAACCAACGGGATTTGGCGACTGACTGAACCTTGGGTTGAATGAGAGAGATGAGTCGAGGATAATGCCAAGGTTATGGACTTGGGCAAAGTCACGGGGAGGGCAGGGATTGGGTGGGATTATGAAGAGTTCTGTTTCAGACATGTTAAATTTGCTGTGTTGGCGGACGTCCAAGTAGAGATGTCCTGAAGGTAAGGAGAAATGTGAGACTGCAGAGAAGGACAGAGGTCAGGTCTGGAGAGGTAGATTTGGGAATCATTTCCATAGAAATGGTAGTTGAAGCCCTGGGTGGTAATACATTCCCCAAGGGAGTGGGTGTAGATGGAGAATAAAAAGGGACTCAGAACCGAGCCTTGAGATGGGAGGCAGAGGAGAAGCCCGTGAGAAAGATGGAGAATGAATGGCCAGAGCGATAAGAGGAGAACCAGGAGAGGAAAGTCCCTGAAGCCAAGGTTAGATGGTGTTTCCAGGAGAAAGATGGTGGTTGATAGTGTTGAAGGCAGCTGAGAGGTCAAGGAGGATTAGGATGGAGTTAGAGGCCTTTGGATTTGGCAAGAACTGGAGGAAAGGAAATGGAGGTAGCAGATGTATACAACTTGCTCAAAGAATTTGGAGAGAAATGGTAGGAGGGAGATGGGGTGATACTGAAAGCAGCCTTGGGATCAAGAGAGGTTTTTTCTAGGATAGGGAATACATAAGCATGTTTGAAAGCAGTAGGGGAAAAAGCCATTGGAGAGTTAACAGTTGAAAATGATGATCAGGGAGGGAAGAAAAGGGGCAAGCGCTCTGATAAGGTACGAAGGAATGGCGCAGGTGGAGGGGTTGGATTTCAAGAGGAGGCAAGTTATCGCCTCGAGATACTGCTGGGAAAGATAGGAGAGTTGAAGAAAAGGCAGGAGGAGGGAGGGACTGGAGAGGAGTAGGGGAGATTTTAGGGAGATTACATTTGATGGTTCCAATTTTCTCAAGTTGGCCAGGTCACTAGGGCAAGAGATGGGAGAGTTCGGGGGATAGGGGGTTTGAGGAAGAAATTAAATATGTAAAACAACTGGTGAGGGCAATAGGCATGGTAGTCAGTAAAGATGGAGAAATAAAGTTGCCAGGCAGAGTTAATAATAATAGTAATAATTGCGGTATTTATTAAGCACTTACTATGTGCCAAACACTGTTCTAAAGGCTGGGGTAGAGTCAAGATAATGAGGTGCTTTGCACACAATAAGTGCTCAATGCAATTGAATGAATAAGGATGAACTTGCTGTGGACGAGGTCAGTCTGATATCTGGATTTCTGCCAGCAGCACCCTGCGGCTCGTGTACAGAAGCAAAGGAAATGGACTGTGGAGGTGATCCAGGGCTGTGGGTTAGTGGTGTGAGATTGGTGAGGGATAGGGGAGCTAGTACAATACAGTAGGGTTGGTGGATATGTCCCCTGACCACAAGCCTACAGTCTAGAGGGGGAATATTTATATTAAGCTCTTACTGTATACAGAGAACTGTACTGAGCCTTGGGGATACGAAGCAACTGGAGAAGGCCCTGAGGAAAATTTCCACAACGATGAGAGGGGTGGGAAATAGGTGCCATGAGTCCAGGTTAAAGGAATGGGGGTTTCTTAGTCTGAAGAAGAGAAAACCGAGGGGAGACTTAACTCTAACAACTTTTTTCAAGGCTGACCTAGAGGTCCAAACGAGAAGGAACGGGTTAAACTTGCTTGCAGCAGGAGACAGTGCATTTGGCCAGAGGAAGCTCTTCTTGATTCTTCTGGTAACATGAGATGGGAACAGGCTTCTGAGGGAACTTGGGGAATCTCCATCCCTTGAGATCTTTAAAAATACGAGACAGCCATCTGTCCTGGATTGTTCAGGCATTCACCTATCTAAAGGCAGGGGCCTGGCTAAGGTAACCTTGGGGCTTCCCATCCATTCAAGGACTCTAAGGTTGTAAAGTGAAATGCTTGATTCTCTAATTGGCCAGCCAAAAATAATATAACATGTAATTTAAGCCTAGTAAGATCTGCCCTAAACTGCCAATTTACAAAACTGTTGTCCAGAGAGCTTTAGAAAAGCAAACATGCAGAGCCTTCATTTAACGGGCAGTAGGGCGTCAGTCATCTGACCATCATTCTTCCAAATGACCAGTCAACTGGTGCCAAAATAGGCAGGAAAGCTCATGCGTGCATGAATTGGGTGGGACCCCCTGCCTCCTTCCCTAGCTGCCCATTACTGACCTGCTGAAGGAGCAGCATCCAGGCTGGATCCCATCCCCTTCTCTCTCCTGACAGCCCAGCTAGCAGAGGGGAGAACCACTCTCTGCTGGATGGCCAGACCTGGATCTGGTGAGAAAGGAGAGTGGGACCCATGGTGAGGTCTCCTGCTCACGGTTTCAGTCCAGTGGGGGGAGAGCCATTGTCATCTGCAAGGACGGTTGAAATCTGGTGGAGCCAAGACAGAGTGAGAGAGAAGAGTTTGTCCTTTCCCTCTGTATGCCCGCTGTCCCCCCTGGGATTTCTTCGAGACCAGTCTGCATCCTTCCAGAGGATGAGCATCCCCGTGGCCCCGCTCCACCGGGGACCCCGGGCAAACTTCCCAGTTTACCTCTGATTTAAAGATGCCCTGGATGCCCAGAACCTGCTGGAGTCATCCCCGCCCCTTATTAGGTCTCCCCTTCTACCAGCCCCACAACTGATGGATGAGGGATCCATTCTTTGACCTTTTGACGACCCAAAGTAACCACCATTTGCCTGATCCGTTCCCACCGGGCATTACCTACCGGTTATGGGCTAGTCCGTAAGATTGCTTGGGTCAGTTGGCTGAAGGCACTTTATCTGAACGAGAGCTGCTGCGTCTCCTCTGGCACTTAGAAAGGGGGCCTGCCTGTTTGAAGGTCAAGAGTGGTAACATTTCTGAGACCAGAGTGGCTTCTGTAAGCACAGGTAAGCCCTAGAGTCACGGTGGAGTGGGTGGAGAGACAGGAAATTTGAGGAGAACAGAAGGGTTGGTCGGGTACAAGGGTGAGGGTGCTACTCCAGCAGGGCACTGTCCACATCCTTAGCATGGCCCAACCCAGGATCTTAGCTCTTTCCTGTTCCATCCCTTTCAGGGTCAGGTTAGAGAGTGAGGCTACTTTTCTGAAACAATCCAGTCAAGTCAGTCAGCATTAAGATATCCGTATCCTTTGTCTAACCCACAACTATAGGCAGGACTTCCAAAACAGGAGACAAGATAACCTAGGTTTGGCAGCTTGAAATTAACTGGGTATAGATGCCATACACACCCTCCTCCCCCCCTCCGCCCCCTTCCCCAACCACCAAATCAATCAATGGTATTGGTACTTGTTAAGCACTTACTTGGGGCCAAGCACTGTTCTAAGTGCTGGGATAGATACACGCTAATCAGGTAGAACACAGTCCCTGGTCTCACATAGGGTTCACACTCTTAATCCCCATTTTACAGATGTGGTAACCGAGGCACAGAGAAGTGAAGTGACTTGCCCATGGTCACACAGTAGACGTAGCAGAGCTGGGATTAGAACCCAGATCCTTCTGACTCCCAGGCCAGTGCTCTATCCATTAAGCCAAGCTGCTGCTGTAGACATGTTCCCTACCCAAAAGGAGCTTGGAGTCTAGAGGGGGAGGCAGACATGAAAATAAATTACAGATATAGACGAGTGCTGTGGGCCTGAGGTTGGGTGATTAAACCCTCATTTTTCCCTACTCCCTCTCTCTTCTGGGTTACCCTAGCATTTGGACTTGTACCCTTTATTCACCAGAAATCTCTAGTCCTAGTTCAGTTCCATGTACACCCTAAGTGCTCAAGAATTCTTTTTTGCGAATGATAAGGATGATGGTGACGAAACATGGGGTTATTGAGGTGAGCATGAAGAATCCAGGGTTTTTTCTAGTCTCCTAGTCATTTCATCATCCTCCTCATCAATGGTATTTATTGAGTGCTTACTGCAGGCAGAGCACTGTATGAAGAGCTTCATTCAGTTGTATTTATTGAGCACATACTGTGTGCAGAGCATTGTACTAAGCACTTGGGCGAGCACAACAATAAACAGATGCATTTCCTGCCCACAAAGAGCTTAGTCTAGAGGGGAGCTTACAATTTAGAAGCGCTTGGCAGAGTACAGTACAACGGAGTTGACAGACGTGTTCCCTGCCACAATGAGTTTACAGTAAGGGGTGGTCGGGGGAGACAGACATTAATAAAATGTACATAAGTGCCGTGGGGCCCAAGATTACAGATCCAAGGGCCCAGACGACATAGATTTCCTCTGAGCAGCTAGCACAAAGGTTACTGAGTCATTTCCCAAACAAAGAGCAACTGCCAGCAAACCCTGCCTGGCACCCAACATTTGCTTAACTGGCTCCAGCCCCACGGGTTTCTTGAAAGGGCCAATGGAATTGGCTGTTAACAAGGTCAACATTATATCCCGAGGCGGCATTCAGTAATGGTAAGACTCGCCTTCTCGTGGTCTCAAGCTGATTCTAAGTTGCCTTTCATTACTAATCTATAATATACATAAACCATTCCTGTGGACTCATTTTATTCAAGGAACAGCGCCCCATTGATAGCTGTCCCTGGTTCGTTTCCAGTTGGTTCAAGCTGTTGACTTAACCCAGACTTAACTGACTTGACCTAACTGGCCCTTAACCCAGACAGACAGCATCAACCCAGTTCATCTTTACAAGCTGATGATGGAGGGAGGCAGAGTGGCTTAACGGAAAGAGCCTGGGCCTGCCAGGAAGATAGGTTACGAAGAAATGATAAAAATAAAAACACACGCACACACACTCACAACCCAAACGAATTGGTGTTTTATAAAAACTTGCCACTATATTGCACCATTAAATTCAGTTGCTCACAACAGAATCAGCTGACATACAGGTAATACTACGGTTTATCAGCGATTTCAACTTGAAGATGTCCCTTCGCCTATCACCCTCCTCAGATCAGCTGGAATTTCAAATCCTCATTTTGTTCTAATGAATAGTCCCAAGTTGGATGGTTGTGTGTGAGCATGTGAGCGTGTCTCTTTCTGAACACATCTCATCCATCCTTTGAATTGAGCAGAGAGAAGGAAACAGAAAATGCTTGGCCCGTCAGTGTGGGGAATACAAGGGCTGATTCCACATTTCTTTCTCGCTCAGCCCAACGGGAAGGATCTGGAATGGAAACACAAACCAACTAAAAACGGATGAGACATCCCATCGCTTTTTGGAGCCACTTGAGTCAGAAACCTAGTAAGACAAATGAGTTGCCAATCCTTCCGGCCCCCGCACTGCAACATTCCAACACAGACGAGCCCCCCCCCGGGGCTCAGTTCTCTAGCAAAATCACGAAGCCTTCTAAAGAGGAAATGGCCAAGCATTGACCCTAAGGTCTTTCTCACCGAGGGGGTGAAAGGAACCGGACCTGGGGATGGGGAGGGATTTGAGGCTAAGCGGTGATCAACACCTTGGGGAATCTACAGAGTTCCTTGTCCCATCCCTGCTGCCCCCCCACCGGGACAACACAGCCGAAGTCCTGAAGGGCAATGGGACGGAATGGAGTGAAAATGGAGGAGGAAGAAGGGAATGAGTAAGAGAAGCACCATTTCTTTTAAGGAGTCCGAGCCTGCAGGGTGGGGAAAATTAGACACGGAGGATTCAAAGCAGCAAGAGTTAGAATGTCTTCCCCTCACCACCGCCCCACCAGCCTCATCGGAGCCGCAGATAAGAGGGGATGGAATAGTTGAAGAGGAGGAAGTCCATCTTGTATAAATTAAAGAGTCTTCTTTGGTAGAAAGGGCTGATGCCCTCAAAGAAGTGGGCCGCCATGTTGTCCGTGGTCTTGGCGTTCTTGGACGAGGCTGGGAAACGCACCCCAGCCTGGTCGGCCCCGGCCAAGTGCAGGATGTAAGCGGCGTCCTCGGCCAGCGTCTCGTATTTGCCCACCACGTCGTAATGGACGATGCAGGGGTGGCAGAGCGAGTGAGCTCGCTCCCAGTGTTCGTTGAACGGTTCCTCCTGCTGGGTCCGGGGGTCCAGCAGGTAGTAGAGGAACTCCTCGAAGCGCACGTCATGCCCTCGGGCCAGCGCCTCGGGGCTGGGTTGCTGCCGGTGGCGCCGGATGATCTTCGTCCCGTAGCGCTTGTGGAAGGCGGTGTTGTAGCTGCGGGTGAACTTGTTGCGGTAGGCTGAGACCAGGCGCTCGAACGGCTCCCGCACGAACAGGAACTTGAGGTAGCTGCGCAGGCGCCGGTTGATCTCTGCCGGACTGTACTCTGCCAGCGTCCGCAGGTTGGCCGGGACGTGGGCCTCGTGGGCCGGGATCTCCAGGGGGTCACGGTACTTGCCCTGGCCGGTGAGCACCATCATCACCCGTTTCCAGTTGGTGCAGGCCACCTTGGGCACGTAACAGTACAGGAGGCCGTGCTCGTCGTCAACCACCAAGTGGCGCAGGTCCTCCGGGGTCAGCAGGCGTCTCTTCAGGGTGTAGCGGCTGCAGACCCTGTCCAGCAGCTCCCTGCGCCGCTGGTGGGCCACCTGAAGGGAGGAGGGTGGGAACTATGGGGCCGGACAGAGGAAACGAGAGAGACCGTTAGCGGGCCCGCCCCTTCCTTATGTGCCACCGTGGGCCGCACCACCGCCGAAAGGGCGTCCTGGCTTGGACCCCCTCTCCCCGACCCTCCGAAGCCCCTGGAGGAAGAGCCACCGGCCCACGTTTTGGTCCCGAATCTGACTGCATTCCACCCTGAGGCAGCAGAAGCTTCAGATGTCGGTTGCCCCCGTCGGGCCTGAAGAGAGCCCCATTCTGCTCCACTGCCTTGGTGATTTCCCTCCGCCCCGGCAACCTCCATCCTATTGGGTTCTCCCTCCCCAAGGGCCTTCTTCAGGAAGCCCGGAGGATTCTGCCCGGAGTTCGGCTATCCAGGCAAATCCTAGACTGCAGTCGGGAGCCCCCCGACTCCCTCTCTGCCCCCACAAAGCTTCCCCCTTGTGTAGGGGTTGGGGCAAGTACTGGGGGGTGTCCCCCAGAACCACGCTTTTGGAAGCTCTCCTCAAGTTCCTCCCAACTCCAGGGGGCTGCGGCCTTCCCTGCTAGCCTGCCGGGGCTGAGGTTCTGTCAGCAGAGAGAGCTGGTGAGTCTATAATAATAATAATGGCATTTGTTAAGCACTTACTATATGCCAAGCACTGTTCTAAGCGCTGAGGTAGATATGAGGTAATCAGGTTGTCCCATGTGGGGCTCACAGACAATCACAGATGAGGTAACTGAGGCACAGAGAAGTTAAATGACTTGTCCAAGGTCACACAGCTGATACATGGCAAAGCGGGGATTAGAACCCACAATCTCTGACTCTCAAGCCCGTGCTCTTTCCACTAAGCCACTGAATCTCCCTACCCATATCAAACCGATGACCAGGAGGGTGGGTCAGCGAGGAGGCATTCTAACAGGGATGTTATGCAGGGTTAGAGAGAAAAGATTCCAGAGTGAAGACCAGACAAAACCAAAATCTGACCAGAACCACTTAGCCTTAGCAGAATCTACAGTCCCTCATTAATCAATGGCACAGTACAGCTCTGCCACTTGCCTGCTATCTGGGCAGGTCACGTAATTTCTCTGTGCCCTCAGTTTCCTCCTCTGAAAAACAGGAATAAAATACCTGTTCTCCCTCACTCTTAGACTGGAAGACCCATGCAGGACAGGAGCTGTGTCTGTCCTGATAACCCTGTCTCTCTCCCAGGGCTTTAGTACAGAACTAGGAACACAGTGAACACTTAATAAATATTATCATCATCACTCCATCACTTATTTTCTTTAGGGATCCATCCAATCGGCAGCTTCCACAACCTGCTATACCCTTCAGCAAAGATCTGGAGGGGGAGAGGGTTGGCAATCTATGCCCGGCCCACCCAAGGATCTTAACTTTCTGCCATTCCTTTTATATCTCCTCCCCAGCCAAGTCCTCAAGAGATTGGTAATGATCTTTGTGGGGGAGGAGGGTGTGGCATCAACAGATTCATGATTAGCTCACTTGGCTAAGTTGCTAACTTAAATGCCCTGATGGTTAAATGACTTCTTCTGTCCCCCGGAGTCTGTCATCCCTCTAATATCACCAAGATCCGCCCTTTCCTTTCCATCCAAACGGCTATCTTAATGGTACAGGCTCTCATAATATCCTGGCTGGATTATTGTGTCAGCCTTCCCTCTGATCTCCCTTCCTCCTGTCTCTCCCCGCTCCAGTCTATTCTTCATTCCACTGCCCGGATCATCTTCCTGCAGAAATGCTCTGGGCATGTCACTCCCCTCCTTAAAAACCTCCAGTGGTTGCCTATCAACCTCCACACGAAACAAAAACTTCTCACTCTAGGCTTCAAGGCTCTCCATCACCTTGCCCCCTCCTAGCTCTCCTCCCTTCTCTTTCTACTGCCCACCCCGCACGCTCCGCTCCTCTACCGCTCACCTCCTCATCGTCTCCCGTTCTCACCTATCCCGCCGTCGACACCTGGCCCTGGAATGCCCTCTCTCCTCACCTCCGCCAAACTAACTCTCTTCTCTTCAAAGCCCTACTGAGAACTCACCTCCTCCAAGAGGCCTTCCCAGACTGAGCTTCCCCTTTTCCCTCTGCTCCCTCTGCTGCCTCTCTGCCCCTCCTTTCACCTCCCCTCAGCTAAGCCCCCTTTCCCCCTTTCCCTCTGCTCCTCCCCCTCCCCCTCTCCCTTCCCCTCCCCTCAGCACTGTGCTCATCTGCTCATTTGTATATATTTTATTACCCTATTTATTTTATTAATGAGGTGCACATCCCCTTGATTCTATTTATTGCTATTGTTTTTGTCTGTCGGTCTCCCCCGATTAGACTGTAAGCCCGTCAATGGGCAGTGATTGTCTATCTGTTGCTGAATTGTACATTCCAAGCGCTTAGTACAGTGCTCTGCACATAGTAAGCCCTCAATAAATACTATTGAATGAATGAATCCCTCTAGACTGTAAGCTCATTGTGGGTAGGGAACGTGTCTGCCGACTCTGTTGTGTTGTACTCTCCCAAACGCTTGGTACCTTGAGTGCTTAATAAATATGGGTGGGTAACAGGCTAACCAAAATAAATACTTTCCTCTCCAGTGTTTAAATGAACTAGCTTTCTATGAGGGCTAACCTTAACTCTAACCCCTCCCTTCCTCTTTATCAATTGTATGGCTGTGCAACTCTTTCAGAGAGTAACTCCACCAAGCTTGGGGATCTTGGAAAATTTCAAGATTATTTTCCCCCGTTTCCTTGTACCAGTGTACCAGGACTCCCTTTCTTTCCTACTATCACTCCTGTCCCACTGTTACAGAAAACTATGCAGGTCCAAGCCACCAGATCCCTTCATTTCAACCACTGACACTATCACCTCCTGATCTGTCCCCTGCTTCCAGTTTCTCCCTTCCCCAGCTACTTTCTTCCCAACAGCAAAAACAGTCTTCCTAAAGCACTGGTCTGATTAGGAGCTTCCAGTTGGCATTCCCATCATTCTCCTGACTTCACCCTCTTACCCAACCGTCCTCCCCTCCCACTACCTTCCTCTGGTTTCCATTCCAGTCAGGTAAACCTGATCTCAATCTCAATCTCCCTCTCTTTCTTTCTCCAGGGTCCCTCCAGCTCATCTCCCTCCTTCTCTTCAAGCCATGTCTCTTTCCTCTTTCAAAATCCACCTCCTCCAGGAAGCCTCTGAGTAACCCCATCTGGCTGTTTTAATTTGGTTTACATATCTTTATATGCTTCTGTGGATTATGCTTTATGTGTATTTTAAGCAGATTTGTGTTTTAGTCTTATCTTTCTTCACTTCCCCAGACCATCATGCTTCCGCTCTAGTTCCTCCCACCCCTGCTCTCCAAATGACCCTACTACAGCTTATAGACCAGAAGTCTTACCAGATGGCTCCAGTTTCTTCCTGCCTGCCTTCTAAAGGGAGACTGGCAGGCTCCTTTGGACCTGCCATCTTTTCCAGTTTTACATCTCTCATTAATCAATCAATTGTATTTACTGAGTGCTTCCTATGTACAGAGTATGCGCTTAGCACTTGGGAGAGTACAATATAACAGAATTGGTAGACGAGAAATAAATTACAGATATGGACATAAGTGCTGTGGGGCTGAGGGAGGGGTGAATGAAGGGTACAAATCCAAGTGCAAGGGTGACGCAGAAGGGAGTGCGAGAAGAGGAAATGAGGGTTCAGTTGGGAAAGGCCTCTTGGAGAAGACATCCCTTCAATAAGGCTTTGAAGGTGGGGAGAGTGAATGTTTGTTGGATATGAAAAGGAGGGTGTTCCAGGCCAGAGGCAGGATGTGGGGGAGAGGTCAGCAGCAAGACAGACGAGATAGATGTACAGTGAGTAGGTGGGCATTAGAGGAGTGAAGTGTGTGGGCTGGGTTGTTGTAGGAAAACATATTTCATTTGTCACCAAATCCTGTCAGTTCTACCTTCACAACATCGCTAAAATCCATCCTTTCCTCTCCATCCAAACTGCTACCATGCTGATCCAAGCACTAATCCTATCCCAACTTGATTGCTACACCTGCCTTCTCGCTGACCTCCCGACCTCCGGTCTCTCCCTACTCCAATCCATACTTCACTCTGCTGCACAGATAATTTAGCAACAAAAATGTTCAGTCCATGTCTCCCTGCTCCTCAAGAACCTCCAGAGACTGCCCATCCACCTCTGTATCAAACAGAAACTCCTTACCATCAGCTTTAAAGCACTCGGTCAGCTTGTCCCATCTTACCTCAACTCAGCCTGCACATTCAGCTCCTCTAGCGCCAGCTTACTCACTGTGCCCCAGTCTCATCTATCTCACCGCCGACCCCTTTCCCACGTCCTCCCCCTAGCCTGGAACTTCCTCCCCCTCTATGTACACCAGACCAACACTCTCTCCACCTTCAAAGCATTATTATTCAGGTCACATCTCCTCCAAAAGGCCTTTCCCGATTAAGCCCTTCTCTTCATCGGCTCACTCTCCTTTCTGCGTCATCTACTCACTTGGATCTGTGACCTTTGGACATTTGATCTTCGTCCACCCCTAACCCCAAAGCACTTACGTACATATCTTTAAATTCTCTATTATAAATTATTTATTCATATTAATGACTTTCTCCCCCTCTAGACCATAAACTTGTTATGGGCAGGGAACATGTCTGCTAATTCTGTTGCATTGTACTCTCCTAAGTGCTTAGCACACAGTAAGTGCTCAATAAATACCACTGATTGATTGAATGACAGGAAAGCAAAGAGGTAAGGTAGGAGGGGGCAAGGTGATTGAGTCCTTTAAAGCCGATGGTAAGGAGGTGATGGGCAACACTGGAGGTTCTTGAGAAGTGGGGAAACATGGACTTGAAGGGTTTTATAGAAAAATGAGCCTGGCAGCAGAGTGAAGTATGGACTGGAGTGGGGAGAGCCAGGAGGCAAGGAGGTCAGCAAGGAGGCTGATGCAGTAATCAAGGCGGGATAAGACAAGTCTCCCCACCACTGAGACTGACCCTAGTGCTTTCCCTATTTCAAGAGTGATAGTACTTGCTGATGCTGAACCAGAGGAAAACCATCTCTCCGAGTTCTGCTGCTCAGGTTCATGTGGCCAACAGGAAGGGCGAGGTAGAACCCAAGGCAGAACCACGCCCCCCTCTCCAATTTGGCAGGTTCAGGGGGACTAGCATTTTATCATGTCACTAAATTCCAGTTCTGAATCCTGACGTATCTGTGGCCAGCAGATGCTGTAATGTTGGATTCTCACTCTAGCCATCTGGGCAGCTGAAGCCCCAAACTCCCAGACTGTCGAGCCCCTCAACTGGTAACCCACACTGCCCCTCTGTCATCCCGGGGACCTCTTTCCCAACGTGCCCTGCTCCATCCCGGCGGGAAGGACAGAAGCAGCGGCGATGTGCCGCCTCCGCAGAACGTTGGAAGGCGGTGGCTGTGGCCGTCACTGGAGCTGTAACTCTTAGACTGAGCTGCGAGAACCCTAAAACTCTGCCCTTCTAATTATGGTACTCTGCAGCTTTCATTTTATTTTTGTATTGATCCCTGTCTTCATCTTTTATGTTCATTTTGTGTTTCTATTATATTATTTCCTCATGTCTGTCGCCAGCCCCTTCTCCTCCTTATTGGATTGTGAACTTCTTGAGGGCCAGGGACCTTGTCTGATTCTCACCTGTGCATTCTTTCCCAGGGCTTAGTTCAGTGCTTTACACACAGGAAGCACTTAATAAATACTATTTCTAGTCATTTCTTGTGCACTTAAATATTTTATGTTCTTTGACTGTTAAGTCCAAGTGAAAGAGGATGTGAGAATGAGGAACTCTGAATCTCCTGACTCATGTATTAAAATTTTCAGACCCAGCTCTGATCATTTAGGGGTGTTTAGGTTTCATTTGGTAATATCTATTTTTGTTTCTTAAAAGGAAAAGGGGGTTAAAAAGAGCAATACAAACTTACTGTGTGTGGAATTTGAAATCCACCTTCTCTCCAAACTATCTAACCCCTTTGACTGCAAATCTTTTGAAAACAATCCCAAGAGATTCAGTCATGGGCCAAACAGGGAAACTGAGACATGTAAGACTTGGCTTCAGGGTGTGCCCATGGCGAGGTTGGGATGAGAACCCTGGAATTCCGCCTTCTGTCCTCACTGCTAACTGCCTCCATTTTACAGGGTGGGTGTCTGGTTTGAAACTCGCAGATGTATATAGCTGACCACATCCACAGCAGACTGAGCTCGGCCAGGATAATGACAGAGGGCCCTGATGGAGGGGAAGCCAAGTCTCCAGTGGTGCTTTCTAGCCTTTTTGGATTGGAGACACGCCCAACATGAGACAAGCAGTCTATGGATCCCCTCCCTAGCTCGCCTTCTGCCAGAAGCCATGGGCAGGCTGTGCTCACAGACCTCTCTTCCTATGTGATTGGAAGCTTCCCCCATGTATGTGCTGACACCCAAGACGTCAGCACTTCAAAATTCTTGGGGAGACTGTGGCCGGGGGTGGGAGGAGGGGTGGATTTAGGGACTTCATTCCGATGTCCATTAATCAATCATATTTATTGAGCGCTTACTTTGTGCGGGGCACTGAATTAAGCGCCTTGGAGAGTACAATACAACAGAGTTAGTAGACACATTCCCTGGCCACAAGGAGTTTACAGTCTAGGGAGGGTCTAGAGTCTGGATCTTCCTGGATCTCCTGTGAGGTGCTCTGGATGGGAAATCAGAGAGCCTGGCTTCCTAGTAAGGAGATTTTCCCCAAGGTCACTCAGCCGGTTAGGGAGCACTATCCTCCTCTCTCCCCTGTTGCCAGATGGGGTAAATAACACCTGGCCACAGTACTCTCTGGGGCTGGGCCAGAGCCAACGATGGCTTGGCAAAGTTTTCCAGGGGTCCTTCCTGTCCCCTCAATTTTTCTCTAAGCTCCGCCTTCCCCCACTTGGCCACACACTACTGGTTGGAGGGTAACTGAAAATTCCCTGAGGGTAGCAGACCAGCATCTGTAGGCTTTCGCAAATTACACCCTAACACGCCTATTCCGATTGTGTGAATGTCACAGAGATTTTGAATTACTGAGTAATGTATACAAATGCAACTCTGCACTTAAAACCCACGTAATTCTGATCAACACTGTATGTGAGAAGCCACACTATCTAGTCTGGGTGCCTGCTTGTATTCCCGGCTATGTCCGAGACTTCATTTCTCAGCTACATCCTGAAAGCTCTCCAGTCCCCCTGTGCATGGATGACCTGCCTGCACTCGGGACTATTTTTTTGCCCTCCTCACTCAACCTGCTCTAGGTGACTACAACTCCTGCCTTGAGACCCATTTTTCTACTTCCTGCCTGTCTTGTGCCAGGCTGGGGTTGGGGGAGACAGGGGCAAGAGCCAGAGGCAGAGAACAATGCCAGAGAATGGAAGTAGCCAGAAGAGCGCCAGACAGCAGAAGCAGCATGGCACAGTGAGAAGCAACATGGCAGAGTGGATAGAGCATAGGCCGGGGAGTCACAAGGTCATAGGTTCCAATCCCAGCTCTGCCACTTGTCTGCTGTATGACCTTGGACAAGTCAAAACTTCACTTCTCTGTGCTTCCGTTACCTCATCTGTAAAATGGAGATTGAGACTGAGTCCCACATGGGACAGGGACTGTGTCCAATCTGATTTTCTTGTATTCACCCCAGTGCTTAGTACAGTGCCTGGCACATAATAAGCACTAATTATTATTAATAATAATAAACATCACCTACAGCGCCCAGGGTATGTGGAAGAATTACAGAGTGATCCAAATAGCATGCGTGCCACAGAGAGAGCAGGAAGCTGGTTGCCAGTGGTCCTACCCAGACCATTCTGCAGTCTGCCTAATAACAATAATAGTAGTAGTAATTATGGTATTGGTAAGCACTATGTGCCAAGCACTGTTCTAAGCACTGGGGTAGATACAAGGTAATCAGGTTGTCCCATGTGGGGAAATGGGGTGAAAAATGGGGAATTTATGGCTCCATCCACACTACACTGGCATCACTGGAGAGAACAGATGTAACCACCCTCATCACATACAAAGAAGAGACGATGACGAGAAGCAGTTTGGCCTAGTGGAAAGAACATGGGGCTAGGGGTCAGAGGCCCTGGGTTCTAATCCTGACTCTGCTACTTGTCTGCTGTGTAATCTTAGGTAAGTCACTTCACTTCTCTGTGCTTCAGTTCCCTAATCTGTAAAATAAGGATTAAGACTGTGAGCCCCATGTGGGACATGGACTATGTCCAACCTGATTAGCTTGTATCTACCTCAGGACTTAGTACAGTGCCTGGCACATAGTAAGCATTTAAATACCTTTTTTTAAAAAAAAAGAAAAGGAAGAGGGGCATAGAAAACCAGCCAAAATAGAAATGCATGACTTTAGCTCTGACTTTTTGAGAAAACCATTTGTCCAGTTGAAACCATGAAAAACAGAAAAACACCCAGATTTGATGGCATTCAGCAGAAATTTACAAGCAAGGAACAGAACTAATCCTCAGAGTCCTGCATGAGCTCTTCCTCAGGATATGGAAAACTGAAGAACTGTCACAAGATTTCCAAGATGCTACCAAAATCGGCATTTCCAAGAAAAAAAAAAGGGGAGAGAAATGACTGTGGAAACTACAGGGGCATCTCACTGCTTTCCAGGGAGAGCCAGATTCTAGCCAGAATATTTTTGGACAGATTACTGAAAAACCTGGACAGACTCCTGAAACATAGTCAACTGGGCAGCTACCAGAATTCCAATGTGGCCTCAGACCAAAACACAACAGATACAATGATCCTTGCAGCATGACAGATGTACTGTAAGTGCAGAGAGCAACACCAAGGCCTCTAGAGTCTTTTTATTTGCGCCAACAGAAGCTTTTGACATCATCAACAGATCTGGTCTCTGGCAACTACTAAGTAATTTGGCTGCACTGAGAAGTTCACCAACATCCTTAGACTACCCAAACTTAACATGTCTAAAAACCAAACTACTCACCTTCCCTCCCAAAGTCTTTCCTCTTCCCAAATTTCCCCATCTCTGTTGACGACACCATCAACATCTTCCCAGTCTCAGAAGTCCCCACCATGACTCCTCACTCTCTTTCCACTCTGGCATTCCAGCTACTCCTATATCCTGTCGGTTTTTACTACACCACATTTCTGGCACCGGCCATTCCTTTCTATCCAGACTGCCACCAACCTTGACCCAAGAGCTTGTCATCTCACAGTCTCCTTGTTGGTCTCCCAGCTTCTTGCCTCTCCCTCCTCCATTCTTTATCCTGCTGCAGGGATCACTCACACCTCCCCTCTCCTCAAGTCCCTCCAACGGCTGCCCCCTCGGCTCAAGCAAAAACTCCTCACGATCAGGCTTCCAAGGTGTTTCGCCAACTCTCTCCATCTTACACATCAGTCCTCTTCACCACTACTCTCTAGCTCGCTCTCTTTGTTTGTCCCAGCCAAGTTTCTACTCACACTACATTCTGCCACCTCCACCCCCTTGCTCATGTTGTTCCCCCAATCTGGAACTCCCTCTCCCCACAGTCTGACAGACCACGGCTCTCTCCATTTTGGAAGCCCTTCTAAAATCCCACTTCCTCCATCAAGCCTTCCCCATTTGGCTCCCAAAACCCAAGTCATACAACCCATCAGCCACCTAATAATAATAATAATTATTATGGTGTTTAAGTGCTTATTATGTGCCAAGTATTGTTCGAAGCGCTGGGGTAAATACAAGGTAATCAGATTGGCCCACACGAGACTCACAGTCTCAATCCCCATTTTACAGATGAGGTAACTGAGGCACAGAGAAGTTAAGTGACTTGCCCAAGGTCACACGATGGACAAGTGGTGAAACTGGGATTAGAACCCACGACCTCTCACTCCCAAGCCCATGCTCTTGCCACTAGGCCATGCTGCTCTTTCACATGTGATCCCTCAGCACTTTCGTGTACCCTCTTAATCCATCCAACACTTAGAACAGTACCCAGCGCTTAGAACAGTGCTTGGCACATAGTAAGTGCTAAACCAATACCATCATTATTACTATTATTTGTAAATGCTTTCATGAACATCTTCCCTCTCAGAGTGTAAGCTCCTTGAGGGCAGGGAATGTGTAAATTCAAAGTGTAAATTCCCCAAGTGCTTAGTACAATGCATTGCATCCAGCAGGTGCTCAATAAATATCCTGACACCTCCTCCTCCTCCTCCTCCTCCTCCTCTTCAGTAGTCTAGTCAGTGGAGTCGGCGTTGATGGTGCCCTGACCGACCCTTTCCCCATCCCTGTCGGAGTGAAGCAGGACTGGGTGGCAGTCCTGTTCAACCTATATATGGAATCCAAATACACTTTCAATCCACCTGGAAACTCTTCCCTCTCAATAGGCTCATGGGCGTCATCAAAAGTCTTTGAGCCGATCATCCAGCATCAGGTCTATATTGAGGACAAGACCCTGGCCCAGTCCAACCCACACCTCACTGTGGAGGATGATGATATAATAATAATAATAATAATAATAATGATAATGGCATTTGTTAAGCACTTACTGCGTGCCAAGCTCTGTTCTAAGCAGTGGGGTAGATACAAGGTAATCAGGTTGCCCCATGTGGGGCTCACAGTCCTCATCCCCATTTTACAGATGAGGTAACAGGCACAGAGAAGTGAAGCGACTTGCCTAAGGTCATGCAGCAGACAAGTGGCGGAGACGGGATGTGTGGAACAACCCTGAAGGGGGCAAGGTTTCTGCCTGAAGAGCCGCCTAGGGCTAACGTGGACAGTGAAGACTGCAGCGGCTACGGAGGCGGCCTATAGCACAGCATCGGCACTATGTTGTGGTCACCAGAGCTGTAAGTGGGCTTTGTGCATAAACTTTTTCTGTGCCCTTTGCAATGGACTGCTCTCCTGCCCGCCCACTCACCTGTGGTACCCACTGCCCCAGCAAGAACATGACCGGTAGGAATCAGAGAATAATAATAATAATTATGGTATTTTGTTAAGCGCTTACTATGTGCCAAGCACTGTTCTAAGCACTGGTGTTGATGTGAGGTAACCCGGCTGGACAGAGTCCCTGTTCCAGATGGGACTCACAGTCTTATTCTCCATTTTCCATATGCACAGAGAAGTTAAGTGACTTGCCCAAGGTCACACAGCAGACAAGAAGCAGACCGGGGATTAGAACCCGTATCCTCTGACTCCCAAGCATGTGCTCTTGGCAGAGTGGCACAGCACAAGCCGCTAGCATTACGGTCAATTCTTTCGCGCAAGTTCTCAGTGCCCGAGTCTTTGTGACTGGGCTGAGGCTCGTCTAATGTTTCCACTAAGTAAGCACTCAATGAATACGATTAATTGATTGATAGGTGAGGAATGCTGCCATCATCATCATCAATGTGGCATTTGTTAAGTGCTTACTATGTGCCAGGCACTGCACTAGGCACTGGGATAGACACAAGCTAATCGGGTCGGACACGGTCCCTGTCCCACATGAGGCTCACAATCATCATTATCCAAAGCAGTGACACTTCCTAGGTGTCTTGTCTCTTTTGGGATCACAACTTTCCTATGGCCGGAGACCGTGTCGCGTCCCTTGGCAGCTAACTCCAGCCAGCGTTCGGCTTCCAGTGTTGTGCTGCGCTTCATGACGATGAGTTTTTGACTGTAGGCTACCTGGACTGAGGATGTGTGTGTCTGTGTGTCTCGGGTAGGAGGCTGCCCTCTGTGTCAGAGGATGTGAAGGTCAATCGGTTTCAACTCAGCACCCAGGCCCGCCACTGCCAACAGCTGGGAAACAGAGTACTTAGAGCCAAGAGGAGTAGGATGCATACGGTGTGGTGTGTGTATGCCTGTGTGTCACAGGGAGCCGATGGTTCCGCCATTTTCGGCAGATGCCGCCAGCAGGCCAGTAAGACTTCCCATCAAAACCCAGGCCAGCCCACAGTAGATCCCTCCACTGGGAAAGGAATGCACAGTGTACTGGACCAGAGAAGTCCTGTTTGGGGCATTCAGATTGACCAAGGGCAGAATGGTGATTATGTCCCGGCACACTCGTGTATGTGTATATAGATGTGTGTTATGAGGGCGTGAGAGAGGACTGCTAAGTCAGCTGTTTGTGGGGATGCTCTGTCCACAAAGCCTACCTCTTCCTAACCATGAGGCCCAATAGATGGCAAATAAGCCTTACTGAACCCCATCTGGGACAACTGTCCAGAAAATCTGAGGGTTGGGGACTCCACCGCTAGTCAGGGAGTCCTTCTCTGACCTGGCTCCCTCTCCATTTTGAGCTCAGAATTCTTGATGTGAGAAAAATTTTACAACAAAAATTCATCCCAAGAGAAATTTAAGTGATGTACTACAATGGAAAGTAAACTGGACATTATATGAACACGGAAGGGGGCACAAGCCTACAGGCAAATGCCAATAATTTTGGTATTTGCTAAGTGCTATTTGCCAAGCACTGTTCTAACTGCTGGAGGGCAACCTGCTACCCAGCCAGGGCCTAGGGGTCAAGCCCCACCCTCTCTCCCTTCATCTCACAGGCCCAGGATACACTCTGCCTTTCCCCAATAGGAGATTCAATTAAATATTCATTTTTACAATTTTTATGAGAAATACACCCCTGGGGCTGGCTAGAATACCACCCAGTTTGGTCCCAGTGAATTCCTTTGGCCTTAGAGACAGGGGTTTCTGCTTTGGAAGAAGTCAGTGTAACTAAGGCAAAAATAGCCTGAGTCCTGTGAGTAATTTGCTGGGTCCAAGCCACGTATGACACTATCATAAGGTTGATGTCCCAAGAGCAGACATTATAACCAGGTTCTGTCTAACCCAAACCTGATTTTAGCCAAATTACAGTCTCAACTTCCTCCTTCGGCAAATATTTTTTTTCCAGTGCTGTCTCTGCATGGGTGGAGAAGTCACAGACAGCAAGTGGGGAGATGCAAGTGGCCCGGATAATCTATAAACCATCAGTGCCTGAAAATTAGAAAATTTGCTTAAGCTTGGGGAAAATGTTCTGGCTGGCCCACTAAATGGCCGTAAACCCTGCCCATGGTCACTGCCACTCCTCCAAGTGTAAAATGACACAGGCTTCAACTCCCTCTAGCCACACAGCTCACTTATCGTCTAGCTCACACACAGATACCCCCACAAAGTCCCAGACTGACAGAGATGCCCTCAGACTCACTCAGTCCTCTCTTTTGTCGCCTGCCCTTTCACTGGCCACTGCTGTCACTCTTTCCCAGGGCTAGCTTCAGACTTTTGGCCATCCTAAGGCGAGGATTCAAAAAAAAAAAAAAATTGGCTGCCCTCTCACTGTTTCTCATGATATTATCTCCTGTTGAGAGGTCTTTCCTAAGTCCTCCTTTCCTCTTCTCTCACTCTCTTCTACGCCACCCTGACTTGCTCCCCTTGTCTATCCCACAGCAATTATGTACATATCTGTAAATTATATTAATGTCCGCCTCCCCCTCTAGACTGTAAGCTCATTGTGGGCAGGGAATGTGTCTGTTTATTGTTATATTGTACTCTCTCAAGCGCTTAGTACAGTGCTCTGCACACTGTAAGCCCTCAATAACTATGATTGAATGAATGAATGAACAGGAGCACACAGTCTAACAGTGGTGCTCTAGACAACCTAACGGGGTAAAAAGAGAATCAGGAGAGGATTGTGTCAGAAAAAGATCACGGATAGTGTTTCCAGGAGAAGGGAGTGGTTCACAGTTTTGAAGGCAGGTGCAAGGTCATTCGGGATCACTTAGTTTGATTTGGCAAAAAGGAGGACATTGGTGACCACAGAGCAGTCTCAGTGGAATGAAGGGGGTGAAAACTGAACTTCAGGTGGTCAAGAAAGGAGCTGGAAGAGAGGAAATGGACCAAAGTCAGGACTAAGCTCTATTTCTGAATTCCTCCTCTGCTGTCATCCCTGTGGCCACTGCTCATTCAAGACCCTGACTTTCACACCCCAACACATCATTTCTGCCCCACCATCATCTCTGAGAAGGGTGGGTGGTCACCATCTTTGGGAGCGGCCAGGAGGCCTCCCATACTATGCGGTGCCCTGAGGCAGTTGCGGCCAGGAGGCCTCCCATACTATGCGGTGCCCTGAGGCAGTTGCTTCTTGTCTCGCTTACCATATGAAGCCGACCCTGATCTTTCCCCACTTCTGCCAAGATCCCATGCAGCTGGAAAGGCTGGACTGCAGTCGCATGTCTCCACAAGGCACATCTCGGCCTGCTCGCCCCATCTTCTGGAAGAGGAGGGGCCCAGAAGCCATGCTGAAGACTTCAGGGTTCTCGGAACTAGTTCTCTGGGAACTGGGTCAAGAAACTGGCCACCAGTGCTTCTGCCTTGGTCCTTTCTCTATCCCCTGACTCTCATCCCTGTGACTCTCCCTTGTCTCCTAGGAGTCGAAAGTGGAGAAGTAGAGAGCATGAGGAGACAGCCACTTCTGAAGCATCTGAAAGAGGCTTGCCTGCACCATAATTATTGTTGGGCACAAGGGAAGAAGGGGGCAGGAAGAGGGAGAGAAAAGAAGGAAGGGCGGTGACCCCAATTCTGGACCTATCTGCTTAAGAGATTCATTTGTACAAATGGCAGAGCACAGAGGCATAAACGAGGCACTCCCACCCACAGACTCTCCCAAACTATGATGCTCAAGTGCTTTTGCAAAAATCCAGCTTCTTCCTCCTCACTTTGCCTATTTTAAATACTTGGGAAAGTACAATAGAGTTAGTAGCCACGGTCCCTGCCCTTGAGGAGTTGACATTCTAGCAGGGGAGACAAACACTAAAATAAGTTACAGAAAGGAGGACAGAGAAAAGGGGGATACATACATGATAATAATAATAATAATGTTGGTATTTGTTAAGCACTTACTATGTGCCGAGCACTGTTCTAAGCGCTGGGGTAGACACAGGGGGAATCAGGTTGTACCACGTGGGGCTCACAGTCTTAATCCCCATTTTACAGATGAGGTAACTGAGGCCCCGAGAAGTTAAGTGACTTGCCCAAAGTCACACAGCTGACAAGTGGCTGAGAGGGGATTCGAACCCATGACCTCTGACTCCAAAGCCCATGCATGAGTCAGGCTTATGTGGTAGGGTATGAAAGACAGCAGGTCACGAGTTCACAAGTCCTCAGGTGGAAAGGAAGTGCAGAGGCGACAGTTGTGTTCAGGGGGCATAGCCTGGGGAGTGTTGGAAATTAACTGGGGAAAGCCTTCAGGAGGGCTTTGAAAATGGAGAGAGCTGTGGGCTGTCAGATATGAAAGGGGTGGGGGGCTCCAGGCAGAGGGAAATCCGTGGGCAAGTGTTGGCTGCGAGAAAGCTGAGAACGAGGCATGGGGAATAAGTTACCTTGGAAAGAGCAAAGAGTGAGATAAGAGTGGGAAAAAAGAGTGAATAGTAGGAGAGAGCTGATTGAGTGCTTGAGTGCTTTAAAGCTAAAGGTCAAGAGTTTCTGCTTGATGCAGAGAGGAGAGGGTAACCACTGGAAGCTTTTGAGGAGTGATTGTGTGCAGAATGGGCAGCAGTGTTAAGTATGGACTGGAGAGGGGAGAGGCTTGAGGCAGGGAGGTTAAGCAAGTAGTCAAACTGAGATATGACAAGTGCCTGGAACAGAGTGATGGCAGCTTGGATGGCGATCCTGGAGATGTCATGGGGGAAAAACCAACAGGATTTTTTGATAGACTGAATATGGGGGTGGAAAGAGAGGGAGGGGACTCAAGGATAACGCCAAGATTATAGGTTTGAGAGGCAGGGAAGGTGGTAGTGGTGTCAACGGTGATGGGAAGGTTAGGTGGAGGAAAAGATTTGGGAGGGAAGAGGGGAGTTCAGTTTCAGACATGTTGAGCTTATGGTTCTGGTATGACATTGACGTGGTGATGTTCCGGAGACAGGAGGAAATACGAGACTGCAAAGGAGGAGAGAGGTTAGGGCTGGTGAGGTAGATTTGGGAGTCATCTACACAGGTGTTAGCTAAAGCCACGGGAGTAGATGAGTTCCCGAAGGGAGTGAGTGTAAATTGAAACTAGAAGTGGACCTAGAAAAGAGCTTTGAGGGTCTCCCACAGTTAGCAGCAGAGAGGAAGAGGAAGAGCCAACCCAACAGGGGTAAGAGGAGAACCAGGAGAGGATGGTGTCAAAAAAAAAAAAAAAAGGTTAGAGTTTCCAGAAGGGAGTGGTTCAGTGTCGAAGACAGCTGCAAGATCATTCAGGGGGATAGAAGGAGGATATTCATTCAATTGTATTTATTGAGCACTTACTGCATGCAAAGTATTATACTAAGCGCTTGGGAGAGTACAATATAACAACAGACGCATTCCTGTCCACAACAAGCTCACAGTCTAGAGGGAGAGACAGAAATTAATATAAATAAATAAATTACAGATACATATGTGTGTTGTAGGGATGGGAGAGAGGAATGAAGGAGCACGTACGAGCAGTGAAGAAGGGAGTGGGAGAAGAGGAGAGGAGGGCTTAATCAGGGAAGGCTTCTTGGAGGAGATGTGCCTTCAATAAGGCTTTGAAGTAGGGGAGAGCAATTGTCTGTCTGATATGAGGAGGGAGGGTGTTCCAGGCCAGAGGTAGGCTGTGGGCGAGAGGTCAGCGGCGAGACAGACGAGATCAAGATACAGTGAGAAGGTTGGAGTTAGAGGAATGAAGTGTGAGGGCTGGGTTGTAGTAGGAGAGTAGCAAGGTGAGGTAGGAGGGGGCAATGTGATTAAGTGCTTTAAAGTCAAATTAATTGATTTTAAGACAACACTGGTGACCATGGATCCATCTCAGTGAAATGAAGGGGGTGAAAACTGAACTTCAGATGGTCAAGAAAGGAGCTGGAGGAGAGGAAGTGGAGGCAGCAAGTTTATACAACCAAAGTAGCTCACAACATCCCATGCCTTGGTTCACCTGCCCTCAACTCTAGGGAGAGTTTAAAAAAAAACAAAACCAAAAACAGGTACTTTCAACCCACCTCTGGTCCATAGGCCCTCTCTGGGGGAGCAGAAACAGTCTGCCAGGGCCCTGCTCGGTGGAAGGAAGGCGAGCTGGGCCAAGGTCAGGACTAAGCTCTATTTCTGAATTCTTTCCTCCATCCCTCCCCTTGTTGGGAACCAAGTCCAGTGCTTTCTGGGACAGGATCTGACCCGGAGGCATGCACTGCATATTGAAGTGAGCTCTGAAACCAGTATTTTAGGAGCAAAGGAACTGGGAAAGGGATGTAGGTTCCCGAGGTGTCTTTCTGGCACTCTTTGCTCTTATCAGATAGTGCCTACGGGTTCCTCTGAGGAGCCCGCTCACCTGTCAATCAGGTAATGAGGCCAAGCAGCCTGCTCAGACTAAACAGGAGGAAAATGGTGCTCAGGAGACCCCCCTAAGAGAACAACATACTAGGTAGAATTACTGAGCCCAGGCACCTCGAAATGCCCCATTAACCTGGCCTCGAGCCATGCTAAGCACATCTACGCTAAAAATACATCTAAAAAGGGACAGCAGCTGAAGCAAACCATATCATCATCACCATCATCATAACTGTTAAGTGTTTGTTAAACGCTAGGTGCTGGGGTAGAGATCAGATCAGACACAGTCCCTTCCCCTCCCAAGCCTCACAGTCTACGTAATAAAAATTAGGGCATTTGTTACTAACATTAATAATGACTATGGTATTTTTTAAGCACTTACTATGTGTCAAGCACTGTCCTAAGTGCTGGGGGAGATAGAAGGAAATCAGGTTGGACACAGTCCCTGCCCCACCTGGTGCTCACAGTCTTAATCCCCATTCTACAGATGAGGGAACTGAGGCACAGAGAAGAAGTGGTTTGCCCAAGGTCACATAGCAGGCAAGTGGCAGAGCCAAGATTAGAACTCAGGTCTTCTGCCTCCCACGCCTGTGCTCTTTCCACTAGGCCTGCTGCTTCAGAAGTAAGGAGGAGAGAGAACAGGTATTGAATCCCCATTTTATAGTTGAGGAAACCGAGGCACAGAGCAGTCAAATGACTTGCCCGGAGTCACATGGCAGGCAAGTGGTGGAGCAGGGATGAGGACCTGGGTCTCCTGCCTCTCAGTCCTGGGGTCTTTCCATTGGGCCACGCTGCTTTTATGATCACCATCTGATGTCCCATCCTTCTTCCTTTTGCATCATTACACGTAATAAGAATCTCTGTGCTGAGGGCCTCAAAGACCTGCACAAATGGATAGATGGTGCTTGGGCCTTAGTGACCTTTGGGGTGTTGAGTAGCCCAGACCTCTTTGCTGCCAGGCAGGTAGAGGCCCTACAAGGTCACGCCTCTTGGTGACACTGGATCGGCTACAGCCTAATAAAAACAACAGTGGCTTGAATTTCCGCCACATCCGTTGATCGCCTCCATGAGAGCCAGTTCGGCTTCCTGCAATCTAGCGGAGCCACCGTCTTGCAGCCCCAGGTCCAGACGAAGCCCAGGAGGGGCCGAGAGGTTATTAGAAAACCCAGGCAGCCCTCACCCCTAACAAGCCAGGGACCACCACACCTGACCCTTGGAGCTTTCACCTACCTGATCACTGTCATAAAGGGCCTGGAGTGGGCTTCGCCCTGACTTCCCGAACCAGTCAGTCCTCAAGATCCTGTCCTCGGCAGCTACGTAGGGAAGCAGGAGAGAGAACAGATTACTAACTTGGCTGCTGCTGCTAGACATTTGGGAGGTTCAGTCTGGTCTTGCCTGTTGGCATTAGGGTGGTCAGGGCCTGGCAGAAACCTCTATCAAGTGCTAACAGCCAGTCAAACAGCCTAAACACCTAACGGAGCATGTGAAATACAATCAGCATAAGATGAGCGCTCCTCCCGCCTTCATCTCTCTTCTGCCCCGAGGGCAAAAAGCTGGGGATCCTTGCTGGTGGCTATGGGATGTGATGGAAGGAGAAACCAGCTCCCTGGAAGAGAGTGAGCTGATGTCCTAGAGGCAGCAGCAATGAAGGGGCAGGGGCGGGGCAGGGCGTGCATAGCTGGGTGAATGGGAGGCTCTGGAGAAATGTTACAGGTATCTGCTTCAGAGGGAGGTTCAGTGGTCAAGACCTAGGAGAAACGTAAAAATGAATAAAAAACATTAGTCTCTCCTGATTTTTGTGGTTACAAACCTTAAAAGGTACCCTGGGGAGGAAAAAGGCATCCTCGAAGATACTTACATACTTAAAGATGCAACCTCCAATTCTTTTCAGAATTATTTGATCTGGGAGAAAGGTGGGATCCGGGGTATTGAAGCTGACAGAGAAGAAGAGGGGCTAGGCCGCCACATGATAAAAACGAAAGAAGAAACGATGCAAATGAAACTAGAGTCCCAAGCACGGATGTGTGAAGGAGCCCCGGGGGAGCAGGGAGGGGGAGAAAGCAGTCAGTCAGCATGGCATGTCAGGGTGACAAAGTTGGTGAGCTCTCTACATCCCCCTCTTCCTTCCCAGCAAGTTGTCAGGATCCCATGGAGACAGAAGGGCAGATACTCTGCAGGTGCCTCTGGGAGGAGCCCCACGGCGCTTTAGATCAGTCTGTCAATCAACAGCATTTACCGCACACCCACCATGTTCTGGTTGTCCAGGATGATATTCAAGAAAGCTTGAACCGGTGGTCATTTGGGAGATTGAGGATGCTGCTCTCTGAAAGCGCGCCCACAAGACGGCCTGCAAAACTTGGGTCAGAGAGTGCTCTGGATTGATGACGAGGGTGTACCCCAAGGTACCCCAACAGAGAACTGCAAAATGCTACTGGATTCTGCTCCCTAGGCAGAGTACCACTGGATATGATGCTGTTGAACACGAAGAAGTACACAATCGGTCAAGAAGGGCAGAATATCCTTTGGGAGGCTGGTGGGGTGTGGTGAGCCAATGTGACATTAAGTTCCAGAACAAATTGAAGTGGCCAATCTCTAAACTGTCACAGGGGGACAAGGACAGAGACCACATCCTTATCTTGAGCACCTTCATCTAGGCGTTCTATTAACTTGACACGGTAGGATCACCAACGGTGAAGTCCCAAAACTTAAGACGGCTAGCACTGAAGCAACCCGGTCCAACGGGACCCGTGTGGGAAACGGACGACACTCAAATGTCTAGCATGTGGTGAACTGAAGAATGGTGATCGCAAGCAGGACCGGTAGAAGTACTCTTCCGGTTACCATGAAGATAACAATGACAACCGTGGCAACCGTTAAAGCGCTTATTATGTACCACGCACTGTACTAAGTGTCGGGGCCCATACGAGATAATCAGGTTGGGCATGGGGCAACCGTCACGCGGTTCCTCCCAGCACCCCACTGCCACGGTCAGAGACAGACTACTGGGCTGGATGGCCCACTGGTCTGACCCAGTGACGGATGTGAACAGCTGGGAGACAACGGGGAATACACGAGCCAGGCAGGGGCAGGCAGAAATAAGCAACGGGTGGCTCTTCCTGAGCAAAATCTTCAGACAGAAGATAAGTTAAGGAGGCAGTCGAAAACACTGCCAGATATTGCAAATAGCAGCTGCAGCAGCAAACCAAGGGATGGTATCTTCGTCCGCCCAGGAATTGCAGGCCGTGCAGACTTTTCGGTCACTCAAATGGTCAGATAGTGACTCACCATTCCCAAAATCATTTTCAAATATAAAGAGCAACCACAAACAGAAGATTAAAGGAAGTACAAAGGAAGGAGATGCTAGCCCGCGCCCTTATGGAGCTTACATGTTAATAGGGGAGACAGGGCAAATGCAAGAGCAAGGATTTCCATTCCCTCCTGCAACTCTCTCCAAGAAGCCTTCCCAAATAACCCCCACCTACTCACTCCACTTATAGAACTTGGTAAGTTATGAGTTGATGTTCCTGCTGTTTGTACCGGCATACATTTTTAGATTTCTAAGCTTCTGTCAAGTGAGCATTATATTTATTTCTTTTTTTGCATATTTGTGCTTGTCCTGTCTCCTGTATTTTAAATGCTGAGGTATGGGCCTCTCTCTTATTCTCCCTCTATAACTCTCCCCAGAGGTTAGCCGAGGTAGGAGTTGTAATACCATTGATTGAGCACTTATTTGATTAGGTGTACGGTACTGGGCACCTGAGAAGTACAGAATAAAGAAGTGACACGTTCCCTGCCCACAAGGCTCTTACACTCTAACAGGGAGACAAACATAATAATATTTACAACCCAAAAATTAGGACCAAAGGACAAAGACCGACCGTTTCTCTAAACCCTCCAACCCGGGTCTTTGTCTTTGGGAAGGCGTTCAGGTCTCAAGGCCAAATAGCACAGTAGACGTCCAACTTTCTTTTCAGAACTGATATTCCAGCTTTCCAAATGCTGAACAGTTCTTGGAAGGGGGAGACCTCGGGCTCATCAGCACGCCAGGCAAACAGTCCTCAGTCCCAAGCTGCTGCAGCCTCCTCGGCATTCCAAAGCCGAAAGGTTTCTGGAGCACGGTGTCCTATAGGGGAAGCTGATCTATTCCCTTCCCCGTCCACTCGCCCTGCAGGGAACGGGTCTGAGGAAAGCTATTCCTGGTGTGGGTTGGTGGCATACCCTGGAACATCCCTTCTTGAGGGGCTCTGAACCACATGAGTGAAAGAAGGAGTTTGCTTCCCCTATCTCTTATTTCATTGTCCAACTCCCCCACTGGGTTATAAGCTCCTTGATGGCAGGGATCATGCCTACCTACTCTATTGTACTGATCTCTCAGCGTGGCTTAGTGGAAAGAGCCCGAGCTTGGGAGTCAGAGGTCATGGGGTCTAATCCTGGCTCTGCCACTTGTCAGCTGTGTGACTTTAGGCAAGTCACTTAACTTCTCTGTGCCTCAGTTACCTCATCCATAAAATGGTGATTAAGATTGTGATCCCCACATGGGACAACCTGATTACCTTGTACCTACTCCACTGCTTAGAACAGTGCTTGGCACATAATAAGCACTTAAATACCATCATTATTATTATTACTACCTGTCCCAAGAGATCAGTGCCCTGCACACAAGTAGGCACTCAATCAATATCACTGATTGCCCGTTCTCCCCTTCCCACTCCCTTTCTTAGACGTAAGCCCCTTTAGTCCTGGGAGTGTGTCTGAATTATTATCCTTGTACCCTTCGTCACGGTGCGTGACATAAAAGTAAGCACTTAACAAATGCCATTATAATTCTTAACTGAATAATAATAACAGAATAATCATTATTGTTCTATTCCAGTTCCAGGTCAGTCTTCTTTAAGCTAAATGGGGTCTGGGAAGAGTCCTCCAAAGCATCAATGTGGGATGGTGGGGGGAGAAGAAAAGAGAGGGGGAACAGAGGGTGATCCGGTGAGGGGGTTGGAAGTTGAGTGTTCTCATTCCCTCTAGACTATAAGCTCATTGTGGGCAGGGAACATGTCTACCAACTCCATTGTACTGTACTCTCCCAAGCGCTTAGTACAGTGCCCTGCATTCTGTAGGTGCTCAATAAATACCATTGATTGATTGGTTCCACATAAGCCTCTCTATCCTCATGGGGTTAGCACTGGAGAGTCCCAACCTAGAATAACAACCAGGTACTAGAGAGCCAGCACGAGAGCTGGGCCAAGCTCACTCAATGCAACAGACATTCAATCTAACCTCAACACACCCCAACCATGAAGGTGGACCACCAGGAAAGGGGGTTGCCACCTGGGGGTCTCCATCACTGACTTTGTGTGAATCTGGAAAAGTATCTGCCAAGTTTCTCCATTTTAAACTCGAGGCTGATCCAGTGTGCCAACTGGACACATGCACGCAGTCCACTGTTGTGAAGAAGCTTCCATCACCTGAGGACCTCAGGGTATTATAATGGAAGCAGACAGAGTAAAAACAACTTTACCTCAGCCCCAGCTGCATGTGTTTGAACACAGTCTCATAATTCACATTGCCAAATGCAGCACTTTTCTTATTCAGAAAACAGCCTCCTTCTGAGAATAAGGATTGAACTGTCTCTTCAGGACAAAGCAAGCATTCAAATGAGCTCTGAAACCAAGTTCTAGGGTCTGTTTGAAGTCTGCATTATCCCCCTGCAAATCTCTGAGGAAGGTGGTGCTTTGAATATCACCGCCCACATCTCAGAGCACCCTCCCCCGCATGAGCATGGCAATTCTCAAACAAACTCCATGGTGGCACTCTGACTAAGCAGTCATGGAATGAAGGGGCAGTCAAAATTGGGGGAGGGGGCTCTACTAATTGATGACACATCAGTATCACATCCTCTAGACTGTAAATTCACTGTGGGCAGGGTTCATGTCTACCAATTATGTTATATTGTACTCTCCTAAGCACATAGAAAGCTCTCAGTAAATATGATGGATTAATCAGCAACAAAAATAGCAGTACCCATAGGGACCTGTCCTAAGCACCTGGCAGCCCACAATAAAGGTAGAGGACATTATTTCTGCTCTCAATGAATTTGCCATCTAATGGGGAAGACAGACAGGCACAAATATTTTATTTGAATGCATATTTACAAACCCAAATCTACATGGAGAGAAAGACATACACATTCATAGAATAAAAGAAAAACCTTGGATATGACTGCTTACAAGAAAGCAAATAAAAAATGAATAAACATGTGGAACAAACAAACCAATAGATATGTAAATGTTAGAGGGGGTGCTGATGGAGTTGCATGACCAGGGAGATGGGAATTAAGCAGGTTCATTCTAAGAGGAATTCGAAACGGAGGAGAAACAAGATTTGGTAGATTTGAAGGGATAGGGGTTTCATGTAGGGGAAGGATAAGAGCAACGGGTCAAAGATGGGCAAGTCACGAGTAGGACAGTTAGATGGTTGGTTTAGGGGGGAGTGAAGTGTGCGAGCTGGAGTGTATAGCCAGAGAGGAGCACCATAAATTGTGGCAAGAAAGCTGGAGCCGAACACTAACTTCCTGGACATGAGGCCGTAGGATTCTCACCCACCCAATTTCTCCACTGCCTTTCCTTAAGTTCCCATCCAGCTTTCCTCCTCCAAATGAATTTCTCTTTCATCCTTGATGGAATAATTAATTCATTCATTCAATAGTATTTATTGAGCGCTTACTATGTGCAGAGCACTGTACTAAGTGCTTGGGATGAACAAGTCGGCAACAGATAGAGACAGTTCCTGCCGTTTGACGGGCTTACAGTCTAATCGGGGGAGACGGACAGACAAGAACAATGGCACTAAACAGCGTCAAGGGGAAGAACATCTCATAAAAACAATGGCAACTAAATAGAATCAAGGCGATGTACAATTCATTAACAAAATAAATAGGGTAACGAAAATATATACAGTTGAGCGGACGAGTACAGTGCTGTGGGGATGGGAAGGGAGAGGTGGAGGAGCAGAGGGAAAAGGGGAAAATGAGGCTTTAGCTGCGGAGAGGTAAAGGGGGGATGGCAGAGGGAGTAGAGGGGGAAGAGGAGCTCAGTCTGGGAACGCCTCTTGGAGGAGGTGATTTTTAAGTAAGGTTTTGAAGAGGGAAAGAGAATCAGTTTGGCGGAGGTGAGGAGGGAGGGCGTTCCAGGACCGCGGGAGGACGTGACCCAGGGGTCGACGGCGGGATAGGCGAGACCGAGGGACGGTGAGGAGGTGGGCGGCAGAGGAGCGGAGCGTGCGGGGTGGGCGGTAGAAAGAGAGAAGGGAGGAGAGGTAGGAAGGGGCAAGGTGATGGAGAGCCTTGAAGCCTAGAGTGAGGAGTTTTTGTTTGAAGCGGAGGTCGATAGGCAACCACTGGAGTTGTTTAAGAAGGGGAGTGACATGCCCAGATCGTTTCTGCAGGAAGATGAGCCGGGCAGCGGAGTGAAGAATAGACCGGAGCGGGGCGAGAGAGGAGGAAGGGAGGTCAGAGAGAAGGCTGACACAGTAGTCTAGCCGGGATATAACGAGAGCCCGTAATAGTAAGGTAGCCGTTTGGGTGGAGAGGAAAGGGCGGATCTTGGCGATATTGTAGAGGTGAAACCGGCAGGTCTTGGTAACGGATAGGATGTGTGGGGTGAACGAGAGGGACGAGTCAAGGATGACACCGAGATTGCGGGCCTGCGGGACGGGAAGGATGGTCGTGCCATCCACGGTGATAGAGAAGTCTGGGAGCGGACCGGGTTTGGGAGGGAAGATGAGGAGCTCAGTCTTGCTCATGTTGAGTTTTAGGTGGCGGGCCGACATCCAGGTGGAGACGTCCCGGAGGCAGGAGGAGATGCGAGCCTGAAGGGAGGGGGAGAGGACAGGGGCGGAGATGTAGATCTGCGTGTCATCTGCGTAGAGATGGTAGTCAAAGCCGTGAGAGCGAATAACCCCACTGGGGCTCTTAGGGTGGTGGGGAGAGGCTCGGGGAGGTCCAATTTTTGCAGCAGGCTGCCACCTGAACCTTCCTTGAGATAGGCTTCTGGACAGAGAGCCCTGTCTCTGGCCTGGATTGTCCTCCCTCTTCACATCCGACAGGCAATTATTCTCACCTTCAAAGGCTTATGGAAGGCACATCTCCAAGAGGCCTTCCCTGAGTAAGCTCTCATTTCCTCTTTTCCCACTCCCTTTTGCATCACCCTGATTTGCTCCCTTTATTCACTCCTCCCTCAGCCCCACAGTACTTATGTACATATCCATAATTTATTTATATTAATGTCTGTCTACCCCTCTAGACTGTGAGCTCGTGGTGGGCAGGGAATGTGTCTACCAACTCCATTGTACTGGCAATTCTGGCAATTGTATTGTAAGTGCTTAGTACAGCGCTCTGCACACAGTAAGTATTCAGATACAATTGATTGTACTCTTCCAAGCACTTAGTACAGTGCTCTGCACAGAGTAAGCACTCAATAAATATGACTGATTGTTTGCAAGTTCTTGAGCTTCTGGGTTCTGGATGTGGAGCACATATATGTAATGGAAAGTTCAGCAGGCTCCCAAAGTCCATGTCCAAGCCCCTCCCTCCTACTCTCATGTTTTCCATGGTTGGGGTCTGGGTGGAGGGGGGTGATTTCACAACATGGACCCTTGCCCTATGGCCCAGGTGAAATTTGTTTCTTGCTGATCAATCCATTTCATAGCCTGAAAAGCCTGAATGCCAAGCTCTCACGTGCTGTCTCTCTCTCTCCCCCTACCTCTTCCACCCTCACCCTCGCCGCCACTCCCACTCTCAAATATTCCCTCACCTTTTCCTGACTGCTTACTGGGGATTTTAAGTCAAAGATCTCCCAGAGAAACTGCACTAAAGAACCTTCCAAACACCAGAAGGGAGGGATTCCAAAAGGAAACAGCTGCTTTTGTCAAAGAGAGCAAAGCCACTAACCAACCACAGGCCAGATTTTCCATGCACTGCCCTTTTTAAAAATCGACTTCTCTTTCAGAGTCCCTGGACCACAGTCTAACACATAAAAGGCCGGGTTGCGAGATGGGGTACTATGAATTCACACTGTGGATTTCGGCAGATCACTTGCCAGCTCTAGGTCTCAGTTTCACCACCTGAGAACAGCCCATACCCTAGAAAGCATCTGAAAATCAACTGAATAACGGACAGTAAAATACCTCAAAAATTACATAAAAACATATGGAATTCACACCTAAAGGATCATCACATATATCTATATGCTTGTGATTTTTTTTTTAAATCACAGACTGTTGCAGCCCAGTATAATTTTTAAAAAGAGAAGAGCAAAATTACGACAGTAATTGCCTGACGGTGCGACTTGGAATGTAAATCTAAACTAGGGATTCTGAAACTGCTTCTCTCCCTCTCCCAGGCGCCCAGAAACTCTCCCACATTCCCTAATTATTCCTTCTGTCTCCTTTCATGCCTCTCAAAAAGACCGTGATGGGATCGGCTGTTAGAAAAGTGATGGTCTCGCCCTTGTGACGGTTGGGGGGGGGGGGAATCAACCAATCAATGGTATTTATTGAACATTTACTGTGTGCAGAGCATCAGACTAAGCATTTGGGAAAGTACGATACAATAGAATTGGTAGATACGTTCCCTGCCCACAAGAAAACAAAGCAAAATAGTACCAAAAGGAAGGGTCGGATGAGCAGCAAAGTGAGAAGGGCAATTCAGCGATAGGGATGGACAGAGAAGCAGATGATGAGGCTTGGAACCAAGACCAGGTGTTGGGGGAGGCAGTACAAGGAACCCCCTCTATGAATCCCAGTTTGAGAGACATCACATCAAGGCCAAAGGCTACCTGCTGTGGGATCTTGGACAAATCACTTTCTCCCTCTAGCAGAGGGAAAAATTCACCCATGCAGTTCTCTTAGCCACCAATCAATCCATCAGTGGTATTTAATGAGTGCTTAATGGACGTGGAACACTGTACTAGGTGCTTGGGAGAGTCCAATAGAGTTGGTAGAAATGATCTGTGTCTACGAGGAGCTCACAATCAGCAGGGTGGAGAAGAAAGGGCTGGAGGGCACTCTACTTTGCCAACCTGATCAAAGGGAAGTGGAGGGCCTCGCAGGGCCAAGCCTTCCCAGAAAGTCAGGATGTCCAGGAAAGAAGAAGCATTAACGTGGTGTTGCTACCATGTTAATTTAAGCACTTATCCTACGATTACTGTATCAGCCTCCTTGCTGACCACTCTGCCTCCTGTCTCTCCCCCTCCAGTCAATACTTTTCTCTGCTGCCCGGATCATTTTTCTACATAAACGTTCAAGTCCATGTTTCCCACTCCTCAAGAACCTCCAGTGGTTGCCCATCCACCTCGGCATCAAACAGAAACTCCTTACTATCAGCTTTAAAGCACTCAATCACCTTGCCCCCTCCTAACTTACCCTGCTGCTCTCCTACTACAACCCAGCCCTCACACTGCATTCCTCTAATGCCAACCTATTTACTGTACCTTGGTCTCATCTATCTCACCGCTGACCTCTTGCCCACATCCTGCCCCTGGCCTGGAATGTCCTCCCTCTACATATTTGACAGACAATTACTCTCCTCACCCTCAAAGACTTATTGAAGGCATAGCTCCTCCAAGAGGTCTTCCCTGACTAAGTCGTCATGTCTTCTTCTCCCACTCCCTTCTGAGTTGCCCTTGCCCTTGGATTTGCTCCTTTTATTCACCCTCCCTTAGCCTCACAGCATTTATGCACATATCTGTAATTTATTTATGTTAATGTCTGTCTCCTCCTTTAAACTGTAAGCTCTTGTAGGCAGGAAATGTGTCTACCAACTCTGCTATATTGTTGTATTGTATTCTCCCAAGCACTTAGTACAATGCTCTGCACACAGTAAGCGCTCAATAAATTCGAATGATTGATTGACTGATTACTGTCTTTCACAACAGTGGCCAAATGTCCGGGTCACACGGCACTAGCAAAATCATCCAACGTCTCAAAAACAAAGTAGAAAGACAGGCTGGAGTTCTATTGCATTCCCCATTATATGTACGTATGTACATGAATATATATATATATATATACACACATGCATGTATATACATACACACACAAATACATATAGTATTTGTATATAGCATAGCACTTACTACATGTGAAGCACTGTTCTAAACGCTGGGGTTGATACAAGTTAATCACAGTCAAGTAGGAGGGAGAATAAGCATTGAATCCCTATTTTACAGATGAGGAAACTGAAGGACAGAGAAGTGAAGTGACTTGTCCAAGGTGACACAGCAGGCAAGCGTTCAAACTGGCCTTAGAACCCGGGTCCTCTGGCTCCCAGGCCCATACTCTATCCACTAGATCATGCTGCTTCCCTTCCTTTTACCCCATCATAGCCCTATGGAGGTGCTGAGACAAAGGAAGAGACATATGAGATAATATTCCAACAAGATCTGCCATAGATCCAGATCTCAGGATTAGCTAATGGGCTGAAGAGCTGGCCAGGCTTCAGACGAAGTAGGATCGGGGGAGAAAAAGACAAAGACAGAGGTTGGGAGGCAATGTGACCAGACGTCCTCTATTAGGTGAAACTGTCATGATTTTTTAGGTTCTGTCCTGTCTCCTGAAAAGCCACTGGTGGGTGAGAGGGGGAGAAAGAGAACAAGAGGAGTGACTCAGTGAGCGACAAGGCAATGTGAGGTACACATGGAAATGGTCAGCTGCCACCCTGACTCAACTAGCCTTTCTTTTGGCATTTGGCATTTCTGGGGATGTCAGAAATACATTATTCCAACCATGCTGCAGACTTCCAGGAATGGCTCAGGAAGGCCTAGTTGGGCTGGAGAATAAAAAGATAAGGCTAGGCAGCTGAGAAGCAGCATGGCTTAGTGGAAAGATCATGGGCCTGGAAATCCAAAGACCTGGCTTCTAAGCCCAGCTCTGCCAATTGCCTGCTGTGTGATCTTGGGTAAGTCACTTAACTTCTCTGTGCTTCCATTTTCTCATCTATAAAATGAGGATTCCATACCTGTCCTCCCTCCTACTTAAACTGACAAGGACTGTGTCCAATGCAATTATCTTGTATCTACCCCAGTGCTTAGAACAATGCTCGATGCATTGTAAGCTCTTAAATACCATCAGCAGCAACAGCAGCTTTTCTTCCCTACTTGCTCCTTCTCCTCTGTCCCTCTTTCTTTTATGCCCCATTCCCTGTCATTTCCTCTCCCAACCTCTGAAGCCCCATCCTTATTCCATGATCAGATTGCTGGTCATCTTGGGAGGAGGGACGCAAGAGAGGGAGAGAGGGAGAGTGCACTCAAACTCCAAGTCTCTATGCAGGTCTCTAGGGGAGCAGAGCAGAGGAGCTGGTGATTCTGCTAAACAGCATAAGCAGTTCCATTCTGTATTCTCTCCATTCTGGATTTCTTCCACCAGTTTCTTATTTCTGACAACCTGCCTCGAGCACTGCAGGCCAAGAGTTGGAAAAGGGAGATTGGCTTCTTGTGTCTCTTCTTTAAAGCAATCCTTCAGTGTCCGGAAGGGGAACGCTGGCAACCAGAAAGCAAAATATATCCCTTGGCAGCTGGACACACCATCCTAACACACAGCCTCTGTCTTCACGCTCCAAAATTGTAGCCAGAATTGTCCTATTTGCGGAGTGGTGGCACTAACTGGGAATCGAGACCTGGCTCTGAATTGTCATACCTCAGTTTCTCAGATTAGAAGAGGCATGGAAACTCTCCTTGACTAGCTCTCTGCAACCCCCACCACCAAAAACAAAAAAACAAGAGAAACTCCAATGATAAAATCATGGATCCCCTGGGTTAGCCCTCTAATTTCTCCCTCAGAGCAGAACCGTTCCCCGCCCCCAGGAGAAAGTGTAAGCAATACCTGGCGAGTCTCCCCACATACCTTCCTGCTTACAGACACCTCTTTCCTTTACACTTAGACTCACTGGCTGCTTCTGCATGGGGCAGAAAGATTTCTGAAGGGTTTTTCCCCGTAGAAAAATCTCACTGTTAACCTGAGGCAAATTTAACATGCAGACAGGACCAATATTTTTGGAGCCCTGGACCGCTTGTCTCCCATGAGAACCTGCTCCAGGAGCCCCTCTGATTCACAATCCTCCCTCCCCCATTTCTGCAGCTGCTCTCTGCGTTAACCTCAGGACAGTCCCCAGGGTCTGAGCAAGTTAGTGTCAAGGTGGGGGCGGGGAGGCAGCTGTGAATCAGGTGGTACATAAAGAGGACATATATCACAATAAATAAACTGTTTTTGTCTACTCAAGTGAATCTTGCCATGCTCAAGTGCAAAGCGTATTAGTAACAAGCCCCTTGAATGTTAGTAGGCTAATGGGCAAGAGAGAAATCATTAGGGCCAATTAGGTGAAATTGCTTCCCCCTCGGGTGGCTGCACTGAGAGATCCAAAGTCCTTTAAGTGTCCCATGAAACTGGTATGCATCTACTTTAGACTCAGACAGGAGGAACTCTGAGAGGGTCAGGATATCCTCCCATCCCCACTGTGATGTTCCAATCTGCTCAGGGGCAACTAGGTTGGTTTGGCTCTTCGAGGAATCTCCCCAGCAATGGACAAGAGTCCTGAAAGAAGAGAGAAGAGGAAAAGTGAGGGGGTGAGGATGGAAGTTCCTCTCAGAGTCGCACCTGGAGAGCTTCCAGTACTCTACCAGTCTCCACTGTGGAAGGGAGAGTCATGCAGAGGCATATCCACTCCATTCCTAGCTTGGGCAGTAGCTAGAGAGCGGAAGGCGATCTGCTACAAGTCAAAACTCACCTGTGCTGGGCATCAGCAGCACGGGGGAGAGTCAAGGGTGGAGATTCAAGTTTACTGCACGGAGGAGGCAATGGTAAACCACTTCTGTATTTTTACCAAGAAAACTCTCTGGATACACTATCAGAACGATTGCAGATGGAGGTGAGGCGTTCTGGGAGAGATGCGTCCATGGCATTCATTCATTCATTCAATAGTATTTATTGAGCGCTTACTATGTGCAGAGCACTGTACTAAGCGCTTGGGATGAACAAGTCGGCAACAGATAGAGACAGTCCCTGCCGTTTGACGGGCTTACAGTCTAATCGGGGGAGGCGGACAGACAAGAACAATGGCACTAAACAGCGTCAAGGGGAAGAACATCTCATAAAAACAATGGCAACTAAATAGAATCAAGGCGATGTACAATTCATTAACAAAATAAATAGGGTAACGAAAATATATACAGTTGAGCGGACGGGTACAGTGCTGTGGGGATGGGAAGGGAGAGGTGGAGGAGCAGAGGGAAAAGGGGAAAATAAGGCTTTAGCTGCGGAGAGGTAAAGGGGGGATGGCAGAGGGAGTAGAGGGGGAAGAGGAGCTCAGTCTGGGAACGCCTCTTGGAGGAGGTGATTTTTAAGTAAGGTTTTGAAGAGGGAAAGAGAATCAGTTTGGCGGAGGTGAGGAGGGAGGGCGTTCCAGGACCGCGGGAGGACGTGACCCGGGGGTCGACGGCGGGATAGGCGAGACCGAGGGACGGCGAGGAGGTGGGCGGCAGAGGAGCGGAGCGTGCGGGGTGGGCGGTAGAAAGAGAGAAGGGAGGAGAGGTAGGAAGGGGCAAGGTGATGGAGAGCCTTGAAGCCTAGAGTGAGGAGTTTTTGTTTGAAGCGGAGGTCGATAGGCAACCACTGGAGTTGTTTAAGAAGGGGAGTGACATGCCCAGATCGTTTCTGCAGGAAGATGAGCCAGGCAGCGGAGTGAAGAATAGACCGGAGCGGGGCGAGAGAGGAGGAAGGGAGGTCAGAGAGAAGGCTGACACAGTAGTCTAGCCGGGATATAACGAGAGCCCGTAATAGTAAGGTAGCCGTTTGGGTGGAGAGGAAAGGGCGGATCTTGGCGATATTGTAGAGGTGAAACCGGCAGGTCTTGATAACGGATAGGATGTGTGGGGTGAACGAGAGGGACGAGTCAAGGATGACACCGAGATTGCGGGCCAGCGGGACGGGAAGGATGGTCGTGCCATCCACGGTGATGGAGAAGTCTGGGAGCGGACCGGGTTTGGGAGGGAAGATGAGGAGCTCAGTCTTGCTCATGTTGAGTTTTAGGTGGCGGGCCGACATCCAGGTGGAGACGTCCCGGAGGCAGGAGGAGATGCGAGCCTGAAGGGAGGGGGAGAGGACAGGGGCGGAGATGTAGATCTGCGTGTCATCTGCGTAGAGATGGTAGTCAAAGCCGTGAGAGCGGATGAGTTCACCGAGGGAGTGAGTGTAAATGGAGAACAGAAGAGGGCCAAGAACTGACCCTTGAGGAACTCCAACAGTTAAAGGATGGGAGGGGGAGGAGGCTCCAGCGTAGGAGACCGAGAATGATCAGCCAGAGAGGTAAGAGGAGAACCAGGAGAGGACAGAGTCCGTGAAGCCAAGGTGAGATAAGGTATGGAGGAGGAGGGGATGGTCGACAGTGTCAAAGGCAGCAGAGAGGTCAAGGAGGATCAGAATGGAGTAGGAGCCATTGCATTTGGCAAGAAGGAGGTCATGGGTGACCTTAGAGAGAGCAGTCTCGGTAGAGTGGAGGGGACGGAAGCCAGATTGGAGGGGGTCTAGGAGAGAATGGGAGTTAAGGAATTCTAGGCATCGATTGTAGACGACTCGTTCTAAGATTTTGGAAAGGAAGGGTAGTAGGGAGATAGGACGATAACTGGAGGGGGAAGTGGGGTCAAGAGCGGGTTTTTTTAGGATGGGGGAGACGTGGGCGTGTTTGAAGGCAGAGGGGAAGGAGCCCTTGGAGATTGAGTGGTTAAAAATAGAAGTTAAGGAAGGGAGGAGGGCAGGGGCGATGGTTTTAAGAAGGTGAGAGGGAATGGGGTCCGAGGCGCAGGTGGAGGGGGTGGCACTTGCGAGGAGGGAGGAGATCTCCTCTGAGGATACTGCAGGGAAGGATGGGAAAGTAGGGGAGGGGGTTGTTGGGGGGGAGGGGAGAGGCGGAGGGGTGACTTTGGGGAGCTCAGACCTGATCGTGTTGATTTTCGTGAGGAAATAGGTGGCCAGATCATTAGGGGTGAGAGATGGGGGAGGGGGAGGAACAGGGGGCCTAAGGAGAGAGTTAAAGGTCCGGAACAATCGGCGGGGGTGACGGGCGTGGGTGTTGATGAGGGAGGAGAAGAAGCTTTGCCTGGCGGAGGAGAGGGCAGAGTTAAGGCAGGAAAGGATAAATTTGAAGTGTGTGAGGTCGGCTTGGTGCTTGGACTTTCGCCAGCAGCGCTCAGCAGCTCGAGCATAGGAGCGTAGGAGGCGGACGGCTATGAGTCGGAGACGTGAGTCGGAGACGACTCGACAGCATAAGACAAGACAAGGATGGAAGACTTGAACCAATCTGCTTTCCTTGGGATTCTCCTAGGGCTGAGAGCAGACCCGCCCTATAGTGGTTTGCCTCAGGTGGCTCTAGACCGGAGCACTTACTCTTCCCCCAACTCTGCTACTTTAGCACCTAAGTAGTCACAACTTCCTGAAGCACTTCTGTACTAATCTTAACACACTCTGTTACTTAAGCACTAACTCATGTATATCACCCTTTTTCCTCCTTCCTCCTCTCTAATTTATTTTAGTGTCTGTCTCCCCCACTAGATTACTCCCCCAGAAGCAGCATGGCTTAGCAACAAGAGCACGGGTCTGGGAGTCAGAGGACCTGGGTTCTTATCCCAGCTCTGCCACTTGTCTGCTGTGTGACCTTGGGCAAGTTACTTCACTTACCTGGGCCTCAGTTCTCTTAACTGTAAAATGAGGATTCAATACCTACTCTCCCTCCCCCTTAAACTATAAGCCCCATGTGGGCTCTTGTATCAACCCCAGAGCATAGCACAGTGCTTGGTATATAATAAGGGCTTAACAAATACCATACACCATTATTACCGTAAGCTCCTTGCAGGCTCGGGTCATGTCTGTTAATGCCAATGTACTCTCTCAAGCATTTAGTACAGTGCTCTGCACACAGTAGGTGCTCAATAAATACCATTGATGAATTGAATCCTCAACAGTTTGGATCTGTTCCAACACCCCTCCCTCTTAGAGAAGCAGCGTGACTTAGTGGAAAGAGCCCGGGCTTGGGAGTCGGAGGTCATGAGTTCTAATCCCGGCTCTGCCACTTATCAGCTGTGTGACTTTGGGCAAGTCACTCAACTTCTCTGTGCTTCAGTTACCTCCTCTGTAAAATGAGGATTATGACTGTGAGCCCCACATGAGACACCCTGATTACCTTGTAATGTTGGTATTTGTTAAGCGCTTACTATGTGCCGAGCACTGTTCTAAGCGCTGGGGTAGACACAGGGGAATCAGGATGTCCCACGTGGGGCTCACAGTCTTAATCCCCATTTTACAGATGAGGTAACTGAGGCACCGAGAAGTTAAGTGACTTACCCACGGTCACACAGCTGACAAGTGGCAGAGCTGGGATTTGAACTCATGACCTCTGACTCCAAAGCCCATGCTCTTTCCACTGAGCCACGATCTATCCCAGAGTTTAGAACAGTGCTTGGCACATAGTAAGCGCTTAACAAATACCATCATTATTATGATGCCTTATTGCAGGCTGACTGCCAACCATTCTGCAGATGCCTGAGAGTAAGTGATGTCAGGCACCTGCCAAGAGTTGAAGCCGGAAGTCACGGAAAAGCAATTGCCAGCTCCAGACATGTACAGCAAAAACCCATATCCATGGGAAGTTATCAACACCCCCAACCCCCAGCACTGAACTACAAGAGCTTTGGTGATTAAAGCACTAGGTAGCGAAAGCTCCTAACTTTAGCACTAATTTCCTTATTGACCAAGGAAAAGTCACATCTCACTCTGGTGGCTTGAGTTCCCCTTTCGTAATAAAACTCTGAATGTGAAGGCAAGCACAGGGCATCAGTGCTTAGTTCAGTGCCTGGCACATCGTAAGCGCCTAACAAGTACGATTAAAAAAAATGCCTACTGGATTAAAAAAATGCCTACAGGAGAAACTATGTACAGAATACATAGTGCTCAGTGTATTTATTGAGCACTGTACTTTTTCAGGCCACTAAAATCACGTTAAGATCTAAAGCGACCGCCTGTTGGCCGTTTTAGCAGAGTGCTCTGCACACAGTAGGTGCTCAATAAATACTAACCTAATCCTTCTCAATTTCTTGGCAAACTTCAACCCCACCAGACACTACTTTCTCTTAGAAATGTGATTTACTTCGGTTTCACTGACCTAATATTCACCTGGTTCTTCTCCTACCTCTGACTGTTCCTTTGCTGGCTCTTCATTCACTCATTCATTCGTATTTATTGAGCGCCTACTGTGTGCAGAGCACTGTATTAAGCTCTTGGAATGTACAATTCGGCAACAGAACGAGACAATCCCTGCACAACAACGGGCTCACAGTCTAAAAGGGGGAGGCAGACAGCAAAGGCTCTTCCTCTGCCTCTCATCCCCTAACTCTGGGTTTCCCCACAAGGCCCTTTTAGAGTCCTCCATTCTAATCCACTCACATGGCTTCTGCTATCATCTCTGTAATAACTGTGGTATTTGTTAAGCACTTACTATATGCCTAGCACTGTACTAAATGCTGGGGTAGATGCAAGATAAATCACGTCCCACATGCGACTCACAGAGTATGTGAACAGGAAGTTGAACAGGTATTGAGTCCCCATTTTGCAGCTGAGGGAACTGAGGCACATATAAGTTAAGTGCCTTGCCCAAAATCACACAGCAGACTAGTGGCAGAGCCAGGATTAGAGCTCAGGTTCGCTGGCTCCCAGGCCCATGCTCTTTCCAGTAGGCCATGTTGATTTCATCTCTATGTGGCTGCCTCCCAAATCTACCTCACTAGTCCCAGACTCTTACCTGCCCTAAAATCTCATATTTCCTCTTGCCTCCAGGGCATCTTGATGATGATGATGATGATGATGATGATGATGGAGATTCCCATCAGGAACAACGGATGAGCTTCGGTCCTGAAGTCTCAGAACCGAGAGCCTGCAGGGAGGAATTGATTCTAGGGCTAGCAGTTCACACAGTGCCACTCACATTCTCTCTTCCCCACCAGTCATATTCTTGCCAGGGGTACAATGAGTGATTAAGTGGGAAGGCATGCAGCACATTGAGAAGTACACATGCCATCCTTGTCCATGTTAACCAGCTATGGCACAACCAGGACTAGAACACAGGTCTTCTGATACCCCAAGAAATGCTCTTTCCACTGGATCAACAGCAGGGCACCACCAGCACCTTAAACTCAAAATGGTTATTATTAATAACAATAATAATTGTGGTATATTTTAAGCGCTTACCTTGTGCAAGGCACTCTTCTAAGCGCCGGGAGAGATACAAGCTAGTTGGGTTGGACACAGTCCCTGTCTCACATAGGGCTCACAGTCTTAATCCCCATTTTACAGATGAGGGAACTGAGGCACAGAGTAGTTATGTGACTTGTCCAAGGTCAAAGCAGACAAGTGGTAGAGCTGGGATTAGAACCCAGGTCCTTCTGACTCCCAGGCCCTTGGTCTATCCATTAGGGCACGCTGCTTCTCGCCGCTTCTTCTACGCTTTCTTTCTGTGCCCCGCTTTTGACTCTCCTACCTGTGATCTCCCTCACTCACGCCATTTTACCTGCCTGGAACCCCCTCCCCACTCAAATATGCCAGACCAAACTCTCCTCATCTTCAAATCCCTCCTCAAAACCCGCCTCCTTCAGAAGGCATTCTACAACTAATTTCCATCACCTCAGGTCACATTCTCTCACCAAGCCATCCTTAAGCACTTTTAGAGTACATGCTCCGTTCTCCCATACACCCTGATCTAAAACTACATGTTTTGAATGGAATGCTGTTAAGTAATTAGGAAACTTCTTCCAACAACATGCGACTATCTGAGTAGAATGCAAAGAGACAGTTGCACCCACGCACGCATCACTGGTCAAGGGGCACGTACTAGAGAAGGTGAGTGTTCCTTCCCGCTGAGTTTGTCAAGAACGTAACCTCCATGTTTTAAGAGAACAGAGTATTCTGGTTTTCTTAATCTACTTTATTTATTCATTTTTCCATTCCCTTGCTACCCTTGCTAATTTTTTCCTCATGCGTACACTATTTGTAAATAAGATATGTTTGGCTTCATCTTCCATTTGACTGTAAACTCCTCAAGTGTAAAGGAGCGGGTCTTTTATTGTTGTTGTAATCTTCCAAGGGCTTGGTACAGTGTTCTGCACATTACTGACTGATAGATTTGTGACCCTCTGCGGGTGGAGGGGACCTTCTCTGAGTTGAGTTGGCTCTTGGTTCTTCTTGGCTATAGTGCTCCTCTCAGCCCCTCCACCTTCCAATAGTGCTGTGTTAAAAATGTTGCGTAGAGTCTGGACACAACCGGGATCCCCGCTCCCCACCCATGTACCAATTTGATACACTGTTGGGGGTTTCCCCAGGAACTAACCCAGGCCAGAATTTATTTCCCTGGGTTGGTGGTTGCAGCTCAGGCTGGAGGTCCTGGAGTCAATGTGGGGGTCAGGATTCATGGCAGATTTCGGCTAAGCCTCCAAGCAACATTTCCATTTCTCTGCATCCTAGGTAGAGAAATGTCAACAGGGAGCCAGGGGACTTGCAGAGGTCAAAGGTAGGGGTCGACCTTGCGGAGAGAAGGGAAGAAAGGAGGGAAAAAGGAACGCTACACCACAGGAGAGATCCAGCTCATTGAATCCATGGCTAACAAACCTCATTAAGTGGTTTAATGGTGAGAATCAGAAAGCGAGGAAGGATTCCAAGACTAAAACCAGAGGTGAGGAGGGAGGAGCAGAGGTGCAGGTATATAGCCATATGTAAATACAGGCATGGCTTAGTTTTAGGTTTCCGGGAGTGGAACTGACAAGGAGGAGATTTACAGACCCCCAACCAGGTGGCCAGTTGCTCATGGACCCCCGAGAAAGCTGGAGGGGCAGACTATTGGTAGGTTCCGACCAGACAAGGGAGAATGACAGAAGAGATAGTAAAATGGGCACACAACAGGGATTCACAGCTGGAATGGGATAACTCCTCTCAAAGCTGCATAAAACCACATAGCTGTAAGCTCCAGTCCCTTTCAGAAATCTGAGCTGCTGTAGCATAGGCCACTTGCTCGGAAACGGTTCCTCAGAGGAAATATACCAAGGGAAGCCCTTCACAGCCTAGACAACTTCCAGGAAAGCAGAGAGGGCACGACCAATCTACGTCAACAGAACTAGAAAGAGAGTGAAGTTTTTATTCTCCTCCCTAAACTTTTAAAGACTTCTGATCAAACTAGCAAGTGCCACCAGAAGTCTCTGCCAGGCTGCAAATGGGAGAATGCTAGCTTAAGGACTGTGATACGTTTCCAGCTCTTAAGTCATCTTAATCAATCATATTTATGGAGCACTTACTGTGGTCAGAGCACAGAACTAAGTGCCTGGGAAGTTATAATATAATCAAGCTGGTAGACACAGTTCCTGGCCACAAGGAGCTTACAGTCTAGAGGGGGAGACAGACACTAAATTACGGTCATATGTGGAAGTATTGTGAGGCTGAGGGTGAGGTGAATAAAGGGTAAAAACCCAAGCGTAAGGGCGATGCAGAAGGGAGAGGGAATAAGGGAAATGAGGGAGGCCTCTTGAAGGAGTCAGAAGCTCCTCTGAGGGTCGCTGGGATGGTCTAGGGCTGACCAGCGAACTCAGCTGTGCTTGCTGCAGTAGCTGGGGGTGGGATGCGGGGGTGGCTTGGGGTGGAGATGGGAGGTCCAGAAAGAGATTCAGACTGGAATCTCCAGAGCCACCCTTGACTCTGAGCTGCCTGGATTAGCTCCAGCTGGCCCACCAGTTTCCCAGGGGTTCTCCAAACCTGTGCTGACCCGGGGCCTGGGCCGGGCTTTCCCCAGCCTGAGCCCACACGCCCTCAGGATGAGCCAGAATGGGACTAGCCTCCAGGAAAGGAGTGGCAAAAGGAGACACCTTTTGACAGAACATCCATTCTCCGACATTTGACACTTTCTTGGAATTTATACTCACACCTACTCTGCCCTGGAAAACCAATTCATCTGGTGAGGTTTCTCCAGAAATACTTCGTCTGCCCCTAGAACCCCTTCCCCTCCCAATTTCTGGTTTTAACCTGCGGTCATCCAAGATGAAGGAAGAAAGCTCAAACAGCTAAAGGTAAGGCCCAAAGCAGCAGCCGTTTCCATCCTTGCCCTTAGCACCCCTTTAGGCAACCTTATAGGGCTTCTCATAACTGCCCATTCTTTCGGTACCCTAGCCTTTGAAGTCCCCGACACTCCTTGCTCTCGCTCAGCTTTTCCCTAAGGTTCAAAGCAGCTCCCCCCAAAAGCGCTCAGTAAATACCAGTGATTGAATGATTGGTGTTACTGATGCCTAGGCAACCGATACTGTTGGCTGTCTCAATTTCTGGATAAGAACAGGAATGGATGGTGCAGTGCAACCAACAGAGCCTTGGTGAGCAATTCACATTCACACTCCATTCCCTCCTGCCCTGTCCGACCATGGAAAGGAAATCCAATCCACCGGTGAATGAGCCATTGTTCCCGGCCCCTGCTCCCCTCTGGGGCCTGACTGGGGTGTATAGAGAAGCAGAGACAGAGCAGCTGTCCTGCCAACTCCACATCTGGAATTAATGAAATTTCTTACCCTCATCCCAGAAACTAGCTCATGGGGAAGAGGGGAGATTGGGGCGTATAGAAATGTTAAAAAAAAACAAAACAAACCCAAAAAAACCCACAACTCAAAGCATCAAGACATAGATTAGATCCTTTTCTGAGCTCTCCATTAGGGCTTTAATCTTTCCCATTAATCTGGGACTGACTGCAAAGACAATACACTAGGCATCCTTCCAGGGAGTCTGAATCACCTGGCCCAGCTGGCAGCCCAGGTTGGGATGATTTTTGCTTTTTTAAAAGGCTTTTCTCCCCACCCCCACCCCAGCCCCCACAACAACCGGGGACAGAGGTGTAAGGCTCACTGCTCTCGAGTGAGGGCAAATCATTTCCTGCAAAGCTTCAGCTTCTTTCTTTCCTCAGAGACCAACAAACCAGAGAAGTCCCTTGATCTTAGGGAGATCTGTCACTCTGGCTACACAACCAGCCCCAAGGTCACACGATCCAACAGAATATCATCATGGAGGGTGGAGATCCTGGCTCTCCCAGGTTTTCAGGGGTAAGAAGGCACAGTCAGATAGCTAGCCTTCCTTTGCCCACTTCCAGCTACAAACTCTGAGAAGCTGGACCGTCCCGTTTCCCCGCCCGCCACCCCCCAACCCCCCACCTTTGCCCCTCCCTGGACAATAATCTGCCAGGGAACCCAACCTGGAGTTTCTTTCGTGGGCTCCTCCTCTGTTTCCCACCCCCTAACTGTGGGGGTCCCTCAAGGTTCAGTTCTAGGTCCCCTTCTATTTTCCATCCACACCCACTCACTTGGAGAACTCATTTAATAATAATAATAATGTTGGTATTTGTTAAGCGCTTACTATGTGCGGAGCACTGTTCTAAGCGCTGGGGTAGTCATAGGGGAATCAGGTTGTCCCACGTGGGGCTCACAGTCTTAATCCCCATTTTACAGATGAGGGAACTGAGGCACAGAGAACTTAAGTGACTTGCCCACAGTCACACAGCCGACAAGTGGCAGAGCTGGGATTCGAACTCATGAGCCCTGACTCCAAAGCCCGTGCTCTTTCCACCGAGCCACGCTGCTTCTCTTTGCTCACATGGCTCCAACTTCCACCTCTGTGAGAATGATACCTAAATCTACATCTCCAGCCCTGATGTCTCTCCCTCTCTGCAGTCTAGCATTTCCTCCTGCCTTCAAGACATCTCTATTTGGACATCCTCCCGTCACTTCAATCTTAACACGTCTACAACAGAACTTATCTTTCCACCTAAATCCGTCTTCCCTCTGACTTTCCCATCACTGTAGACAGCACCACCATCCTTCCTGTCTCACAAGCCCAAAACCTTGGCGTTAACTCCTCTCTCCTCTCTCTCATTCAACCCACATATTCAATCCATCATTAAATCCTGTCGGTTCCACCTTCACCACATCGTTAAAATCCACCCTTTCCTCTCCATCCACACTATCACATTAATCCAAACACTTATTCTATCCTGCCTTGATTACTATATCAGCCTCCTTGCTGATCTCCCAGCCTCCTGTCTCTATCCACTCCAGTCCTTACTTCACTCTGCTGCCTGGATTATTTTTCTACAAAAACATTCAGGAAATGTTTCTTAACTCCTCAAGAACTTCTAGTGGATGTCCATCCACCTCTGCATCAAACAGAGATTCCTTAAGATAGGCTTTAAAGCACTCAATCACCTTGCTCCCTCTTACCTCACCTCGCTACTCTACTACAACCCAACCTGCACACTTTGCTCCTCTAATGCCAACCTACTCACTGTACCTCGATCTCCTCTCTCTTGCCGTCGACCTCTCACCCACATCTAGCCTCTGACCTGGAATACCCTTCCCTTTCCATATCCGACAAGTACTCTCCCCACCTTCAAAACCTTATTGAAGGCACATCTCCTCCAAGAGGCCTTTCCTGTCTAAGCCCTCCTTTCCTCTTCTCCCACTCCCCTCACCTTGTGTCACCTTGACTCTCCTCTCCCAGCCCCATAGGACATATACATATCTATAATTTTATTTATTCATTTAAATTAAATGTCTGTCTCCCCCTATAGACTGTAAGCTCATTGTGGTCAGGGAATGTGTCTGTTACATTGCTGTGCTGTACTCTTCCAAACGCTTAGTACGGTGCTCTGTACACAGTAAGAGTTCAATAAATATGATTGACTGACTGACTGACGTAGGTCATCACCACATATGCTGGACACCCCAGCAATCCACATCCCCAAGGGCGAAGTCATTTCCAAGGTAGCCAGTGCCATCCTAAGGGCACAGGTCTGGCCTGGGAAGGTGGGAAGGAGGGCAGCGGGAAGCATGACCTAGTGGAAAGAGCATGGGACTTCTTCTGGGAGTCAGAAGACCTGATTCTAATCCTGGCTTTGCCATGTGTCTGCCGTTTGACCTTGGGTAAGACACTTGAGTTCTCTGTGCCTCAGTTACCTAATCTGTAAAATAAGGATTCAATCCTCCTCCTTCTGACTCTGACTGTGAGCTCCCTGTGGAACAGGGACTGTATCCAACCTGATTAACTTGTCTCAACCCCAGTGTTTAGAACAGTGCTTGATACATAGTAAGAGCTTAACAAGTATCATAATGATGATGATGAAGATCTATCCAATCCTGGGTTCATGAATTATGGTATTTATTAAGCACTTATGTGCCAAGCACTGTTCTAAGCACTGGGATAGATACATTCATTCATCCATTCATTCAATCGTATTAACTGCTTACTGTGTGCAGAGCACTGTACTAAGCACTTGGGAAAGAACAATACAACAATAAACAGGGACAATCCCTGCCCACAACGAGCTCACAGTCTAGAGATAATCAGGTTGGACAGAGTCCCTGTTCCACAGTGCCTGGCACATAGTAAGCACTTAGCAAAAACCATTTAAAACAAACAAAACAAATAAACAGATGATACCAGCCTGGTTATGATGAGAGTTATTAGCAGGCTTGACCCCAGTTTCCACTTCAGTTAGAAACCACAAGTTCAACCAGTAGAATTGAATAATCTGCTTCCTCTCATCTCACCGGGCCCTAAGTGGGAAACCTCAGCAAGAGCAGCAGCTGCTTAAGGATCCCATCCCTGCTGCCAAGGAGCCTCCAGGAATGGGTTAATGTTACACCAGTCCACCACATTTCAGTTGAACTGTGCTGTGGAGAGGTGTTGTAATAATGAGAAGAAAAAGGGTCAGTGACTTCTAGTTAAAAAAAAAATGTAACCCTATAAAGGTCACATCACTTCTCCCCCGCCATCATCATCAAAGTTCTCCTGCTACCAGGTAGACCAGGCCCAAAAGCAAAAGTGACCAATGGTCAAAGATTCTGCCAAACTCTTTTCTTTGGGGAACCGAGTGGGGAGATATCCACCAATCAATCCATGGTATTTACTGAGTGTTTACTATGTGCAGACCACTTTACTGAGCACTTCTCCCCCTAGACTATAAGAAGAAGCATGGCCTAGTGGAACGAGCATGGGTTGAGGAGTCAGAGGACCTGGGTTCTAATCCCGGCTCCACCATTTGTCTGCTGAGAGACCTTGGGCAAACCACTTAACTTCTCTGTGCCTCAGTTTCCTCATCTGTAAAATAGGGATGAAGACTGTGAGGCTCTCGTGGACAACCTCATTACCCTTGTATCTACCCCAGCACTTAGAACAGTGCTTGGCACATAGTAAGTGCTTAATAAACACCATAATTATTATTATTAACTTTTCTGTGTCCCAGTTACCTCATCTGCAAAATGGGGGTTAAGACTGTGAGCCCCGTGTGGGACAGGGATTGCTTCCAACCTGATTATCTCATACCTACCCCAGCACCTAGTACAGCGCATGGCACATAGCAAGTGCTTAACAAATACTATTAAAAAAAAGTAGACTGTAAACACCTTGTGGGCAGGGAACGTATCTACCAACTCTGTTATATTATACTCTTCCAAGCACTTAGTATAGTGCTCTGCACACATTAAGCGCTCAATAAATACCACTGATTAATTGGGAGAGTACAATAGAATAGGTAGACGCGATCCAATCCCTGCCCTCAAGGAGCTTACGGTCTAGCAGGGGAGACGGACATTAAAATACATTACAAAAGGCTCTACGTTACCCACCAGATCCCTACGCCAAATTCAACTCTAAGCAAATAAATCACAGAGCAAGGGTATATAAGTAGTTATCAAACTCCTGAGTCAGGGTCAGGAGTTTCTAAGCAAGCCACATCCTTCCTGTCTTATCCCAGCGGAACTGCTGAAGGACTGAGGAGAGACTTGGCCCCCAGTCGCTCAGCTTCAGGGCAAACCAGGACTTCCCATAACTGGGCTTCTCACTGGACCTCCCACCTCTCCTTCCCCTCAAACTCTGCTGGACCAGTTCTCTCCTACCAAGGTGACTACGGGGCCTCAGTGACCACTTAGACGGATGAACCCTCAACAATTTTACCCATAATCCACCAGAGGGTGACCATACCCAGCAAAGAGTAAATGTCAAATGGGGGAACCCCAGATTCACAGTGATCAGTTTCAGGATAGCGAATCCAGGCCCTCTGCAACTTCTTCTCTAAGAAAGAAGCGAGTAGCATTGGACAAACAGCAATTCAGAGCAGAGACCTTTCATTTGCAGCCTACAAGAATCAGGACTCCAATTGTGAGTCAACAACAGACTCTAAATTTGGGACTGAATTTCTTCTTGTGATCCAGCAGTGGGAAACTGCGGCACATCCACTGGCAACATTTGAACAAAACTCATTCAAGTCTCGGGGCATTCTTAGACACTTGGCTATTTGCCTATTACTGACCATTTCCAAGGAGGCCTTGAAAGTTTACCTAGGTGGCTGTTTGCTAGGCACTCATCCTTTCAGCTCTCTCTCCCCTTGGCTTGCATGGGACCCTGTCCTACTAACAAGAGCTCTAATCCCAGGGCTCTTTAGCATGACAAACAGAATACAATGTTGGTGAGGATCTCTGGAGTTCCTCCTCTCAGCAGCACCCCACCCCCTCAATTTATCTCAGCAGTGGTACTTCCCTACAGTGCAGAGCACTGTACTAAGCACTTGGGAAAGTACAAAACAGCAATAGAGACAAGCCCTGCCCACAGTGAGCTCACATTCTATAGGACACATTTATACTCTCCCCACTCCAGCCCTCACAGCACTTAAGTACAGATCCTTCTACTCTGCTGCTTCCCCTATCTGCAATTGATTTTAATAAATGTATTTATTGAAATAAATCATTTATTCAATTCTTAATGGACACATTATCCAACCTTTGTTTCACTGACATTGTCCTCTCCTGGTTCTCCTCCTCTCTAGCTAATCATTCTCAGTCTCTATCAAAGGCTCCTCCTCTGCCTCTCAACCCCTAACTGTGGGTGCCCCTCAACGCTCAGTTCTGGGTCCCCTTCTATTCTCCATCAACATCCACTCCCTTGGAGAACTCATTTGCTCTCATGGCTTCAATTGCCAACCCTATGAGGATGATACCCAAACCTACATCTCCAGCCCTGATCTCTCTCCCTCTCTGCAGTCTCACATTTCCTCCTGCCTTCAAAACATTTCCACTCGGATGACCACCCATCACCTCAAACTTAGCATGTCTAAAACAGAACTTATCTTCCTACCCAAACTCTGTCCTCCCCGATTTCCCCATCACTGTAGACAACATCACTATTCTTCCTGTCTCACAAGCCCATAACCTCGGTGTTATCCTTGACTCCTCTCTCTCCTTCAAACCACATATTCAATCTATCACTAAATCCTGTTGGTTCACCTTCACAACATGGCTAAAATCCACCCTTTCCTCTATTCAAATTGCTACCACGTTAATCCCAACACTTATCACTCCCTCCTTTATTACTGCATTAGCCAGCCTCTTTGCTGACCTCCCTGCCTCCAGTCTCTTCCCTCTCCAGTCCAAATTTCATTCTGCTGCCCTGATCATTTTTCTATAAAAATGTTCAGGCCATATTTCTCCACTCCTCAACAGCTTCCAGTGATTGCCCATCCACCTCCACATCAAACAGAAACTTCTTACCATCGACTTTAAAGCACTCAATCACCTTGCCCCCTCTTACCTCACCTCGCTGCTCTCCGCTTACAACCCAGCCCACACACTTCGCTCCTCTAATGCCAATCTACTCACTGTACCTCCATCTCATTTATCTCGCCACCGACCTCTTGCCCAAGTCCTGCCTCTAGCCTAGAACACCCTCCCTCTTATCTGACAATTACTATCCCCACCTTCAAAGCCTTATTGAAGGCACACTTCCTCCAAGAGGCCTTCCCTGACTAAGCCCCCATTTCCTCTTTTCCCACTCCCTTCTGCGTCACCCTGATTTGCTCCCTTTATTCACCCCTCCTTCAGCCCCACAGAACTTACGCACATTTCTTTAATTTAGGTATATTAATGTCTGTAATCTAGACTGTAAACTCACTGTGGGCAGGGAATATGTCTACTAACTGTTGTCATGTACTTCCCCAAACACTTAGCACAGTGCTCAGCCCATAGTAAGGACTCAATAAATACCATTCATTCACTGATTGGTTGATTTGGTTTCCAATCACCGAAGACATACATGGCTGTTCAGCGTATTTGCCTTTGGACACTGGACAGATGACTACTCTGATCTTTTCCAGCCTCAGAGCTCTCTCGCACTTGAACTTCCTTACTCGCCCCTTACCCCCATATCAGTCCAGTATGTTAGACCTGATTAAGTGCACAATGATTTTTGTTTCAGCCATCATTTAGCTTCTAAATAGAATGTATCCCTGGCCTCCTTAAAAGTACTGCTGAGAAGCAAATGAACTTTCTCATTTTTCTTTTTTAATTTCCCAATTCGCATTGCTACTCTCCAACAGGTGGCATAATCTTTCATCTGTGGCACTGGAATCACACCAAATGTCTCTCGGGGCCAACCCCGGAGCCAAGGATTTTGCAACCAAATCCTTCTTCTACCACTACTGGATCTTTCCACGTCTTCCTCCCCTCTCAACTCCTTATTCCTCACATCAGTCTCCAGGATCTCCATTCCTTCCTTCAATTCTGACCTTCCTTCCCTCCTGTAGTGTCTTCTGACAGCTGTTGTGAGAACTCAGCCCACTGCTTTCTTCTCTCATACTGAAAATCTCTCTCCCAATAGTCTCCCCGTCTCCAAAGGCTCACAATCCCTTGCTCCCCTTTGCCTCCCTCTCTCACTTTCCCAGACTCCACGAGAATCCCTCTCCCCTCGGCACCCTATTCCATTCTTGCTCCCACTTCAATTACCCCTAAGGAGAAGTTTTTTTTGTATGAGAGGTGGTGTGGGCTAGTAAATGAGCTATTATGCTGGTATTCAAATGAAGAACATCTACTCTTTTTTGCAAGCACACTCCTTCAGGTTTTTTTTCCTATAGCAACAATGATAATATGATGGCATTTGTTAAGCGCTTACTATGTCCCAGGCCCTATGCTAAACACTGGGGTGGTTACAAGCAAATCTGGTTGGACACAGTCCCTGTCTCACATGGGGCTCACAGTCTAAATCCTCATTTTACAGATGAGGTAACTGAAACACAGATAAGTTAAATGACTTGCCCAAAGTCACACAGCAGACAAGCGGTGGAGCCGGGATTAGAACCCTGGTCCTTCTGACTTTCAGACCCGTGTCTACCCACTAGGTCATGCTGCAGAAAAGCACACCCAGACTACCATGAGAGCATATTACAGAAGAGACACAGTCCCTGCCCTCAAGGAGTTTATAATCTACTGGGGAAGACAAATGGATACACGTTCTAAACATAAGACAGAGCATAGATACAAATGACAAAAACCAGAGAAAAGAATTCATTCAAGAAATAAATATACACACAAGTACTAAGGTGACCGACAAAATGACATGGCTCGGAAGGTGAGTTTAAACTAGGGAATGCCTCTTGGAGGAGGTGGCTTTTTAGGAGGGTCTCAAAATAATAATAATAATAATAATTATGGTATTTGTTAAGCACTTACTATGTGCCAGGCACTGTACTAAGCACTGGATGCAAGCAAACCGGGTTGGACACAGTCCCTTGTCCCACGTGGGGTTCACAGTCTCAATCCCCATTTTACAGATGAGGTAACTGAGGCACAAAGAAGCAAAGTGACTTGCCCAAGGTCACACAGCAGACAAGTGGCAGAGTTGGACAGAGAATGGAGAGAGGTGAGGCTGCATTTAGAAAGTCTGGGAGAGGCAAAGAAGGTGTGTTGGGGTGTAGTTATGTATGACATTCATTATATGCTTACTAAGTGCCAAGCACTGCACTAAAGGCTGGGGTAGATGATGGGTAATAAGATCATATTCAATTCTTGTGCCACACGAGATTCACAGCCTGCTGAGGGCTAACAGGTGGGGGTCACCCTTCCCTGGTCTGTACCCCCTGAGTACTGTGGAGCCTTAATAATCAGTCAGTAGTATTTACTGAATGCTTACTCTGCTAAGTGCTTGGGGGGAGTACAACAGAGTTGGTAGACACACTCCCTGCCCAAAAAGAGCTTACAGTTTACAGGGCAAGTTTACAGCCTGCAGGGAATTCTCCAGACACACCCTCTAAATTGCCAGGACCCAAGCAGCCCCTCCTACTTAGTTTTACTCCCAAGCAAGGGGGACAGTCTGAAATTGCCCGAGAGGCAGCAAAAAGAATGGAGAAGTTGGCACATTGCCCATCAGCTCACAGAGTCGTCTCTCCCTGGGCTAAAGCTCACCTGCAGTAAGAACGAACTAAACACTGCCTCGTTTCCATGGTACTAACTGTGCCTCTCCAGTGGGGAGCAAGCAGCTATACGCTTCCCTATTGGAGGTAAAAGTATCTTGACGGCTAACAGGTCGGAGCCCCCTTCAACAGCCCTTGGCTTTTCCAGGTGAAGAAAGTTACACAACACAGGAGGCCCCCTCCCACTTCCTGAACACCAAATGGGGGAGACCTGGCTGCAGGGCACCCCCTAGCCTGCATTCCTCTTGAGGTGCATTCTGAGCCTGGGCCAGATCCTATTCCAGGGGACGCCTGAGCAACCAGGCCGGTTCTGGCAGTCCTCAGGATAAATCTGGATCGAAGTAAGTGCTTCTTACAATACTCTGCACCCAGAAGTAAATCCCCTAGGCTGGACCCACCCTCCTGAGACAGTCTGGCTCTGGCACTGGTCCAGTGGTTGGTTCTGGCAGCAAGCTATGACCTGGCCGGGCTGTTTGTTGCAAACAACCCAGTCATTGGGTCCTAAATCAGCCTGCTTTCTCAACACTTTATAACAGGTCAAAAGCTGGAGCAGTCCCACATCCCATTCAGAAGCCTGGAATGCCATCATACTGATTTAATCTATTCATCCCAAACACAGTTATTGCTCCCAACTCATTTTTTTTTAACCTCAACCCAAATCCCATTATCTATCTGAAACTATCACTAAAGTACAACAAAAAGACCCCTGCTAATAACAAGCAATTCCATTTGGAAAGGTCCAATGGCTTGAATCTGCAAAGTAGCACTCCAGTGTATCTCCTAATGGGCCTTGTTAGGTTTCAGGGCAGCTGTTTTGTGGGGGGTTTTCCCCCAAGAAGATGAAATGATGAGATTTCTACAGCAGCCTATCTCAAGGGTTTTCGAGTCAACCCTCAATTTCTTGAAGACCAAAGAGACCATTTTTGGACTGATCTTGGAGTGGAAGAGCAACTGTAATGAAGGACTATACTACTGCAGGCGAGGGGTCCGATGAAGAACTGATTAAGGTAGTCCAGGGAGGATATGAGCAAGGGGCTGGAGGAGGAGGAGCGGATGCAAGAGATCCTTAAAAAAAAAAAAAAGCTGCACTCACTGAGAAGGATGAAGGACAGCATGGGTGGAAGATGACTCCAGGCTTTTGTGCCTGGGAGGCGATTCAAATGTTAGTTTACCCACAATAATAGAGAAGTTAGGCATGGGGAAGGGTTTTGCAAATTTAATTTGAATTGAGACATCCAGTTAAGAGTTTTTAACTGTCAAACCCTTTTTTCCATCTTGTGACCCTCTTGGTCATTGCCCAAGCCTATTGCTGCCTCTTAGGGTTCTTTTTTTTTTATTTAAAGTGTTCTCATTGTACATGACCATGCTGCTCCTAGGATGAGCTCACTTTCAGGCTGCTATGCCCTACAAACTGGGTTGAAATGTGCTCAGATAAATTTATAGGGTACACACTGCAAAAGAAAAAAAATACAAGAAACTCAGACTATCAATCAAAAATATTTTAGTATTTTGATTTTTGTTCCTGAAAAAATTGGTTGGCCCTCCCTTCCCTCCTCCCTCCAAAACAACATTAGCCCTTCTAGGCTGGGAAGCTATAGACTCTTGTAGAAAAATCCACCACTGCCCAAGCCCCAAACCATCCATCTACCAAAAAAACAAAACCAGATCTATGCTTTGTCTTTCTCTTGGAAAAATAGCACATTTTAAGGATTAGGAGGGGCAGAGTGCAGGGCAGAGAGCCCAGGAGGTGAAGAAGGCCGGCTCATCCCAGGTCACCACCACAACCACCAAGCAGCTGTTCAGAGCTCTTCAGTAGTAATCTCTGAGACCATGTTTAACCTCTGGGATGTTTTCCCAACACCCAGTTTGGGAAATATGGTGTGAGAGAGAAGACCCTCTAGGATGAACGGTAGGCCAATGTCCTGGAGAACTCTGTTTTCACCAAGCAATGGGCAGTGAGTGGTTGGAGGAAATGTTTTCACTGGCGTCCTAGCGGAAAGAGCACTGGCCTGGGAATCAGTTCTAATCCTGGTTCTGCCACTTACCTGTTGTGTGACCTTGGTCAAGTCGCTTCTTCACTTCTGTGTTTCAGTTCCCTCATCTGTAAAATGGGGATTCAATACCTGTTCTCCCTCCTACTTTGTGAGCCCCATGTGGGACCTGATTATCTTGTATCCTCCCCAGAACTTAGTAGAGTGCTTGGCATATAGTAAGCGCTTAACAAATACCACAGTTATTAACAGTTAGGTAGGGAACACGGAAATACACCACGTAAAGACTGAGAAGTTGGGCCTGAGACAGAGGATTCCTTTGGGAACTACTTAATAATCCAGTCAATCAACCAATACTTCTTACTGTGTGCCTATCCTGTAGACTGTAAGCTCCTTGAGGGCAGGGATCGCCTCTACCAATTCTATTGTATAGTATTCTCCCAAGTGCTTAGTACAGTGCTCTGCACACAGTAAGCGTTCAATAAATATCACTGATGATGATAATGATGATCCTTCCATCTACCTACAAGCTCTTCCCCATTTGGCGGGTGGGGAAAAACAACAGACAGGGAGATAGACCGACTGACCGTGTAATAATAATAATAATGTTGGTATTTGTTAAGCGCTTACAATGTGCAGAGCACTGTTCTAAGCACTGGGGTAGATACAGGGGAATGAGGTTGTCCCACGTGAGGCTCACAGTCTTCATCCCCATTTTACAGATGAGGGAACTGAGGCACAGAGAAGTGAAATGACTTGCCCACAGTCACACAGCTGACAAGGGGCAGAGTCGGGATTCGAACCCATGACCTTTGACTCCCAAGCCCGGGCTCTTTCCACTGAGCCATGCTGCTACAGACCCCAAAGGGTGGGGGCCAGCAGGTGATGGTTGTTTGGGGGCTCCACTCCCTTCAGGGAAGGCCAGGAGGGTCACAAATACACGTCAGAGGAATCGGGAAGTTCCTCCCCGTCCTCCTTCCCCCGGTTCCCCCAGAGTCCAGGCTACATCACAACTGCACACCTTGGAAACTTGGATATTCAGTCTGTCACCAAATCCTGTCAGTTCTACATCTCTAGAATCTGCACTTTTCTCTCCATCCAAACTGCTACCATGCTGATCCAAGCCCTTAGCCTAGCTTGCCTTGATTAGCGCATCAGCCTCCTTGCTGACCTCCTTGCCTTTCCCTATTCCAGCCCATTCTTCCCTCAGCTGTCCAGATCACTGTTCTAAAACACTGTTCAGCCCATGTTTCCCCACTCCTCAAGAACCTCCGGTGGTTGTCCATCCACCTCCACATCAAACAGAAACTCCTTACGATCAGCTTTAAAAAGCACTCAGTTTGCTCCCTCCTACAGAACCTGACTTTCTACTACAACCCAGCCCCCAACACTTCGCTCCTCTAACACCAAACTACTCACTGTACCTTGATCTCATCTATCTCATCGCCAATCCCTTGCCTGCGTCCTCCTTCTGACTTGAAAGTCCCTCTTTGTTCAAATCCGACAGAATGCCAGTCTCCCCACCTTCAAAGCCTTATAAAAATCACATCTCCTCCAAGACGGCTTCCCTGACTAAGCCCTCAGTTCCCCTATTTGTCTTCCCTTCTATGTCATCTATGGGGATTAAGACTGTGAGCCCCATGTGGGACTGGGACTGTGTCCAACCCGATTACCTTGTATCTATTCCAGCGTTTAGAAGAGTGTTTGGCACATAGGAAGCGCTTAACAAATACCATAATTATCATTATTACTACTTTGACTTTCCCCCCACCCCCAACGCACACGTTCATATCTATCTGTAATTTGTTTTCATGTCTGCCTTCCTCTCTAGTATGTAAACTCCTTGTGAGCAGGGATCAGGTCTACCTATTCTATTTTACTGTACTCTCCCAAGGGCTTAGTACAGTGCTCTGCACACAGCAAGCAATCAGTAAATATGATTGAATGAATGAATAACTACCACTGATTGGCTGGTATGGATGGGCTCTCCCTGTCTGTCCCTGTGATTTAGGCACTTATCACTGTGGAGCCATGACCTTGGGTATGAAGAGTATTCAATCTATTACTCAATGGTATTAACTGTACAGCCCTTGACTGAAACTTGGGAAAGTACAGCGGAAGCAAGACAAATGTTTCCTGCTCTCAAAGAACTTACAATCTAATCAGCTACCCAACTGACTCCTTTGCAAGATGGCAATTTAGAGGGAGATGACCTGAGTACTGCAGCATACTGAACTTGTGGGGAAAAGGTGTTTTGGAGAAGATCATAGAGCCTATGAAGAGCCTAAATAATCTAATGCCTTTTTCCTATCAAACACTAATAAAGTGCTTTATTCTAGTACGCAAAACATCTACAGAGCAACCCACCTGCATACATTAAACCCCCTCTTTTTGCTTGCCACTGCTACCTCTCCACCTCCAGAAAAGCCTGCTTGTTGCACTCACCACCACTTAACGTCTACTTGCTATCCCCAGTTTCAGGATTTTTTTTAAAAATCTGCTTTTGCTTTGCAGCTCTTGGGTTCAGGAGGCCTGGCCAACACTGCTGGCTTTACTCTATCTCAGCTATCTTAGACTAGTTTGGCCCCTGGCTTTGAAATGCTGACATGTCTTCCTCCCGCAGTCAGACAGGCTTTCTTAATCAGGTTTGTAGAGGACTCACACATCTTTCAGGTTTCCTTTTTGCATGCCTATTCTTTCTAAGCATGCTTATGTTTTCTACTTAGCTTAGAAAGTTGTTACTGCACTCCAGGCAAGTCGGTACATGGTATCCCTTTTTCAGCATGGGCCCCTGACTGCTGGAATTCTTATCTTCTTGACTTCAAGGGAAAATTCCTTCTTAAATTATTCACTTCAAGACAGGGGTCCCTTGGACTACCACTAGAGAGAAATGAACTCCCTCAGAATACATGCACTAAAACATGACAGGCTGCAACTAACAGAAGAGTCTCCCTACTGACATAAGGGTTCCCTAATGGGGTTTCTGGATAGGCTGTCAGAAATAACTTCAACAGTTGGCTCAGTCACTAAACTCTCTCCCATTTAAATCCTATTTGCCCACCTTAGATTTTTCCTCCTCCTCCAAAACATTTCCCTGCTGCTGATCAAGGCAGACTTCAGTGTCAATGATACCGGGTTGCCGACTACTAGCCCTTAGGGAGTTTCAAAGAGTCTCCTTGGCGACTGGGTGAGAGACACTTTTGGGTAACTATGCAAGCTGCAAGATTCATTTTCAAAAGTGTATCCTACCTTATCGGGAAAGAAAGCCCCACGATCACGTAACTGGGAAAGTGGATCATCTTCCCCTCCCTCTCCACATGATTCTCCGTGATTCGTATGCCTCACGCAGGGTCGTTCTGCACGATTCCTTGTTGCCCAATTCTACCACTCCCAAAGTGACAGCCGGAGAAACATATCTAACCCACCGAGGACCAATAAAATGACCTGAATAATCCCAGAAGAGAAAAGCTAGGAGATGAGGGATCAGGGAAAGGAGGATGTGGAGCAGGGTGAGACTCATTAAGGCGGGAGACATACTCCCCTGAACTGAATTTGCCTTCATCACACAGCTGGGATGGTTTTGCGGTTTGCATCGGGGCCAACCAACTTATCTTTGCCTGGTGTCATTCCTGATGGTGCTCAATTTTTAGTCTGTAAACTGTTTCCTCCTGCTTTTTAGATGGTGAGCTCCTGGTGGGCCAGGGTGTGCCTCTTAGTACAATGTTTCATACGCCAGAAAGTGCTAACGAATGTTAGTCTGGATAAAGGCGAGCTTGATGGAGAAGAGGATCCCCAATGAATTTGGATAGGGGCAGCCGGCTCACACCTCCGCTACCTACCCCCGATAGGGCAAGGAGCTCCCTGGCTTGGGGAGGGCCAGTTGATTTAACTTCAGTGAGAAACTGCCCCTGCTTCCTTGCCTCCCACCCAAAACCTGACCCGCATTCAATGAGTCTGTCCCGCTCTTGGACCTCTAATTGGCCGGTGCCCAGCACGAACGCGATCCATGTGCCACTAGTGCCCTTTGCAATCTCCTCCGGGGCCACCCGGGTGAGAGAGGCTTCTGGTCTAAGTAAGGAGTCTGCTTCTCAGTGGGAGAGGATGGAGTGGGAATGGCTTCGGTGGGAGAGGATGGGGTGGGAATGGTGGTGGTGGGGAGACAGGGGTCTCATATCTAGAAGACTTTTTTTTCAGCTCCAAGACCCCCTTCCTAGGGATGGAGACGAATGAGCTGGGACATCCACTCTAGGTCCCCAGCTGACAAAAGAGGAGAGCAAACCCTGGGATTTTCCACCTCCCCATGCCTACATTAAAGTCCTGGGAGGATAAGGGGGGGGAAGGGGGTTTCACTCACCGGGGTTCAAGTTGCTCTGGAAGTAGAAGATCACCAGGAGCAAAGAGCCGACGCAAGTGGCCAGCACCATCCGCTGGACCCGTCTTTTCCTCATCCTGGCGCTCCCAGCTTTCAGCTCTTGATGGGGAGCGGGAGCAGCAGCAGCTCCCCGACGGAGAAGTGGAACGCAGTTGTCGGGGAATCGTCGTCGTCGGTGGTGGTGGTGGTGGTGGTGGTGCTGGTGCTGGTGCTGGTGCTGCTGCTGCTGCTGCTACTCCTGGCTCAGCTGGATCCGGACTCCAACCCGGCCCGGCCGCCCCCCGAGGGGTCGGGGGAAACCTGCCTGTTGCAGCCCGTACCAAGCAGCCCGGCGGGGGGAGCGAGCCGGGAGCGAAGGGCGTCCGAGGTCCAGACTGGGGCAATTCCAAATCGCCTGCCCCACTAGTCCCTGCCACATCGATCATCCCCTTGCGCCCCGGGCCCCGAAACGGGAGAGCTGCGGGATGGAACCAGGTAGGAGCGGACGAGGGTTTTGCCCCTCCCCCTCCGGCAGCTGCCTAGTGGAGCCTTCCAACGGAGAGGAGTTTGCTGAAATTGCAGTGCCCGAGTCGGGTTCCCACTCCGCCGGGGGAAGCCGAGTGGGCTCGGCCCCTTCGGGTGGCCATGTGGCCCAGGCTGGGCCGGAATGATGCGGGGCGGAGCGGCCGATCGCCGCCCCCCGAGAAGTGAGGAGGAGGAGGAGGAGGAGGAGGAGGAGGAGGAAGAAGAAGAAGAAGAAGAAGAAGAAGAAGAAGAAGGAAGGTCGGTGGCATGGCCCAAGCCGGACAACAGCGAATTCCCGATCTCTGAAGAGGGTCGAGGTGAAGGGAGCTCTGCGCTCCTGCTCCCTTCTGCTAATGGAGACCCACGTGGCAGGCCGTTTCCCTGCAGAGGCGGCACCGAAAAAAAAATTGAGGACGAGGGAGGGGTAAAGAACGGAGCAGAAGCCGGGAAAATGTATTTCTGGATAAAGTGGACAAGGGTCGTCCCACTTAGATCTTTTTCGGAAAGAAATATAAATGATTCATTCCCATTCCCTCTCCCATCCTCATCCCTAGACACCTCTGACCTGTTGATTTCAATGCAGTGAACGGGGGCGAGCCCGGTGTGGGCAGGGATTGTCTCTCTCTATTACTGAATGTACTCTCCAAGCGCTTAGTACCGTGCTCTGCACGCAGTAAGCGCTCGATAAACACGATTGATTGAATGAATGAATGAATATAACTACATCCCGACTACATCTAAATGCCATTAAGGAAAAGCAGCCACCAAACGAGCTCCAGTCTGTACATAGCATTTGGTGTACGGTTTAGGAAAAGTGGAACGCTGATGAATTTCCTATTCAGACCTAATTCCTTTGGAACTGCTGGAGGACCTCGATTATCCAAAATTCTCAGAACCCAGCCTGATTCAAATCGTTGGTAATTCTGATAATCCAGTGAGCTGTTTCAAGGGGTTCCAATATAGTCTACTGTACACTAAAAACCTGAATCGTAAGATTGGAAGAGGAAGAGTTTCTTTTCCATTGCTACACCACCCCTTAAATAGCTCCTCATTATCCACACGGGCAGAAAAGTTTACTCACAACCAGCCCCTGATGGGGGTATGAGGGACAAGCGCTAGATTGTAAGATCCTCTTGAGCAGGGATCATGCCTACCGACTCTATCGTACTGTAATGATTGTTATTTTTTAAGTGCTTACTATGTGTGGAGTACTGTTCTAAGCACTGGGGTAGGAGACACAAGTTAATCAAGTCAGTTACAGTACCTGTTCCACGTGGGGCTCAACATCTAAATAGGAGGGAGAACAGGTATTGAATCTTTAATCGATCAATCAATGGTACTGAGTGCTTACTGTGTGCACATCACTGTACTAAGCATTTGGGAGAGTACAATGCAACGGAGTTGGTAGAAGATTCGCCCTTCTCTAGACTCTAAGCTTGTGTGGGCAGGGAATATGTCTGTTATATTGTACTATCCCCAGTGCTTAGTACAGTGCTCTGCCCATAGTACATAATTAATACGATTGAGTGACTGATTACCCAGAATGAGCTTACAGTCAGAAGGGGGAGATGGACATTAAAATAAATTATGAATGTACATAAGTGCTGTGGGGTTGGGGGGCGGGATGAATATCAAGTATTTAAGGGGTTCAGATCCAAGTACAAGGGCAATACAGAAGGGAGGAGTAGAAGTGAGGACTTACTCGGGGAAGGCTTCTTGGAGGAGATGTGATTTTAAGAAGGCTTTGGTGAGGAGAGTGGTGATCTGTCAGATATGAAGGGAAAAGGAGTTTCACGCCAGAGGGAGGACTTGGGCAAGGGGTCAATGGTGAAATAGATGAGCTCGAGGTACAGCGGTTAGGTTGGCACTACAGGAGCAGAGTGAGCAGGGTAGGTTGTAATAGGAAATAAGCAGAGAAAGGTAGAAGGGGAAGACCCGTTGGAGTGCTTTCTAAAATTGACGGTACGGAGTTCTCTTTGATATGGAGGTGGACAAGCAACCACTGGAGGTTCTTGAGGAGTGGGGAAACATGAACTGAATGTTGTTTCAGAAAAATGATCCATGCAGCAGAGGGAAGTATGGATGGAGTGGGGAGAGGCAGGAGGCAGGGAGCTCAGTGAGGAGGCTGATGCAGTAGTCAAAGCAGGATAGAATAAGTGCTTGGGTCAGCAACGTAGCAGTTTGGATGGAGAGGAAAGGGTGTATTTTAGTTGATATTGTGAAGATAGAACGGACACAAGATTTGGTGACATTAAATATGTGGTTGAATGTGAGGGAGATGAGTCGAGGATAAGGCCAAGGTTATGGGCTTGTGGAACAGGGAGGATGGTGGTGCCATCTACAGTGGTGGGGAATGTCAGAGGGGAGGACAGTCTGGATGGGAAGATGAGGAGTTCTGATTTGGGCATGTTAAATGTCAGCAGAACATCCAGGTAGAGATGTTCTAAAGGTAGGAAATGTAAGAGTGCAAATGTAAGACCCCATTTTACAGATGAGGAAACCAAGGCACAGAGAAGTTAAGTGACTTGCCCAAGGTCACAGAACAGGCAAGTGGTGGAGCTAGGATTAGAACCCAGGTCCTCTGACTCTCAGGCCCATGCTCTTTCCACTAGGCCACGCTGCTCCCGAGCGCTGTATTCTATATACTGTACTCTGCCAAGCACTTAGTACAATTCTCTGCACACAGTAAGTCTTCAATAAATACCATTGATTGATGGATTGACAGCAATGACACAATCTCTGGAATTCATTTCCTCAGGAGAATTAAGCTCTTGACTCATCGGGAAACAGTGTTATTTGTCTTTCACTCATACCCAACTAGGAGTTTTGAAAATAATCTGAATTCTGTTTCATACAACTTTGATGCTTTGCATCTAGTCTGAGCTTTTCAAGATCAGCAGAAAAATGGATTGAAGGCTAACATCATTTAAAGCATTGCAATTATTTTATCTGAAGTTGATTGATTAGAGTAATCAGTAATAGGGACACATACTTCCTATAATGTTTCATTCAGTAATGTAGCTTTGAAATTTTTTTGGAATACAGCAAATCCTCAGAATTTTGATGAAATCTTTTTTCTGTAGCAATTGCTACATCAGACATAATTCTGTTGAAATTCTTTTGATCCTTAGGTTTTGCAATTTGTCACTCCATTAATAAACAAACAAGCCGGAGCCACATCACATCCTAAAAATGATCTGCTATCACTTTGAAGTTTAAGAGGCCCATCACTAGAAAGGTCAGTTGAAACACAAAGCCAATCTGATTTAGGGTATTATGAGCCTGGACACTTCCTTCAGAATTGAAAAGCATTGTGGCCTAGTGTGAGCTCGTTGTGGGCAGGGAATGTCACTGTTTATTGTTGTACTTTCCCAAGCGCTTTCTACAGTGCTCTGCACACAGTAAGCACTTAGTAAATACTAGTGGATGATAGAGCATGGACCTGGGAGACAGAAGGACCTGGATTCTTATCCTGGCTCCACCATTTGTCTGCTGTGTGACCTTGGGCAAGTCACTTCACTTGTGTGTGCCTCAGTTACCTCAGCTGTAAAATGGGGATTAAGACTGTGAGCCCCTTGTGGGGCAAGGACTATGTCCAACCTGCTTAGTTTATGTCTATCCCAGTGCTTAGTAGAGTGCCTGGTGCATAGTAAGTGCTTAACAAATACCATAAAAAATTATATTAGTTCCTAAAGCACTAAGATTATAGGAAGCCTTGATTCAACAGTATACGTAATGAGATTTTAATTCACCTGGTAAATTTCTTGAAATGTTTTTCAATTCATTAAATCTACTCCCCGTTTCTCTTTGCAGTTACATAAAACTTGAATGCGACCTCTCGGCGTCGCACGTGGAGAGTTTCCAGTACTCTATCAGTCTTGACTACAGGAGGGAGAGTCAAGCAAAGGCCTGTCCATTCCATTCCATTCCTAGCTTAGCCAGTGGCTAGCAAGCAGAAGGCAATCTGCTACAAGTCAAAATTTACCTATGCTGGGCAGCAGTGGCATGGGAGAGAGTCGAGGGTGGAGACTCAAGTTTATTGCGTGGAGGGAGGCAGTGGTAAACCACTTCCGTATTTTTACCAAGAAAACTCTATGGATCCACTACCAGAGCAATTGCTGATGGAGGCGGGGTGTTCTGGGAGAGATGCGTCCATGGTGTCGTTATGGGTTGGAGAGGACTCGACGGTGTAAGACAAAAAGCACGAATGCACGTACTGGATAAAAAGATATTCGGTTGTTGAAGACAAAATAAGTTTGTAACACCATATATATTTTTAAAGTCATCAATAATACTTAAGTTTGATATCCATGTCACTCCATGCTAAAGTAATTCTGTATGTAACGCACTAGTGAAGGAACATTCACTGAAGGGTGTGAACAGAAGCAAATTAAATATTCTCATATATACTGCCCCAAAATGTGTTCCTGCTAATAATGTCTTTAGTTTCATCAGCAAAGTGAAAAATTTAGCTTCCTTAACTTCATATAAAACTGACCTCAGAACCTTTCTCACCTTGTTGCTTTAACAACTGACCCTGAATTCAGTGGTGTGAGCATTGTGTTTTGCATTTTAAAGCAAAGTGTTTTATTTTAGACTGATTTTAGAATTGTATTTTGAAATTAGGATTAAACAGACCCTTCATTATCACTCATCTAACTTTCCCAGGGTTCGTGCGGAGAAAGTTTTGTGGAGTGGTCAACTAATTTTCTGCAAGGGTGGCAACATCACATTTATTTTCATAGATGTATTCCTTATGAGCCCTGCAATTGTTGATGATGATGATGATGATGATGATGAATAACAGCTAAAACTGAACCTCCTGATTTTGGTTTTTGTCTAAGACTTTCTCGTGCCACTCCATAGTCTTTGAAATCCATACTTCTTTTATTTGGCCTCAATCCCGATTCCTTCTTAGTCTTTTTCCAATTATTATACTCTTTAGGAGTAAATCTGTTTTCGTCATTAGTGGCATCGTTTTCAGCGAAATAATGACAAGCAAAGCAAAACACAGCATTTTCCATTACACTGTACTCTAACCAGGAGTAGAGTCTGTACCACACAGGGTTGAAATGTTGCCAGAATTTGGCATGTTTTATTAAATGGTTTTCCTGGAGTTTCTACTTCAGACTGTGCAGTGCCACTTGGATGAAGTAATTAGTTTACAGAAGTGGGTATGAACTCATCCCATAAACCAGATTCTGGCAATTCTGAAACATTTTCCTTTTGAGAATTGTCAACCCCACAAACTTCAGATTCTCTACTGGCAGGCAAGTCATCGTCCCAGTTCATTCCAGTTCACACCTCCTTCTCACATCCTTCCTTTGGTTAGAACTTCCTCCCTGTTCAAACTCCACAAAGTGTAATTCTCATCTTTGAAGCCATTCTGAAATTATATCTCCTCCAGGAGGCCTTCCCTGATTGATTTCTAAACTTCCCTGTCCATTCAACACCTGCTGTCACATCAGCACTTCTGGGTAACCTCAGATATGTGTACATATCTTACACATCCTGTTACCCAGCACTGACTCAGGTACACATTCCCTTTTCCTTCTTCCCCCCTACCTATAATTTATTTTAGGGCCTGTCTCCCCTGCTAGATTGTAAATTCCTAGAGGGCAGGGATGAGATCAACTAACTCAGTTGTACCCTCCCAAGCAACAAGGCCACATTAAGAAAAAAGCTGGGCACCGGGCTGGTTCATCTAGTGGCCTTAAGGCAACATCAGCCAGAATGGCTCCAGAGTTGTAGATGTGGCTGTGGGCAACCTCGACAGCTGGGGTGGGTGGTCTTTTGTTTGGGGGGTGGAGGGGAGGGTGGGGAGTCATAGTGATACCCCACAGCTGAACAGCATCCCAGGGAGAAGCAAACACACACAAGCAAGTGTGTTTACTTAAAAAGCAAACACATTCTTTCCCCCTTTCTATTCACTAATGACCTCTCCCAACCAAGGAATCAACCAGAGTCTTCCCAGAGGTGAGAAATTAGGAGAGGCTTCAGTGATTAGCATTGGTGATTAGCTCCTATTTGGGCTAATCCCACTACCCCCTGTTGATTGTTCTTCTAGAGCCAGCAAGGTGACCGGAAAGGTGTCAGGAATACAGAAGATCTAGTGTGTCTGCTTGCCCATTGTTCCACTCGGCAGAGCCCAAAACTCTCACAAGCTGGTGGTAAATATTGCAATAGGCAAGTGTCTACCTGTAGAAGCCTCCTGAAAAGATCATTCCCCACAGAGAAAGGGGCACAGACGAATCAGGGATTCTTAGTATTCACCCCACCCTCAGCCCAGCAGCACTTAGGTGCATATCCATCATACACTGGGCTGGGGAGGAGGAAGAGGGGACTCCCTTTAGAAGAGAAAATCTTTGTCAGCCTAACCCTGGTCAGACAGGAAGGAGTTTCTCTTCTGAGGGGAGTCCACTCTTTCTCCTCTCCTCCCTTCCCCTCCCCAAAGAGCTTGGCTGTGGCTTGACTTCTAGGGGAAGGGAGGGGAGGAGAAGAAGAAGGGGCCCCTGGATGAGAAGAGTCTGAAGCTTGGCCCGGGAAATATCCCCAGAACACAGGCCTGCTGGACCCAGCTTCAGATGCTTCTCATTCCTAAGAAATGAGCAAGACAAATCCATACATGAAATCAGAGCAGAGGGGGAAAAGACTTCCAAAGAGACCCAGACTAACATTTAGAGATCAGATTGGAGCATTAGCCAGGTTAGAGAGGAACGTTGAGAAGGGATGAGGAAGGTCGAGAAAGTTCTCTAGCTTTGAGGCTGGCAGCGGGAAGAGAAAGTAGGAGGACTCTGCTACCTGGACTGTCTTCCTGGCTCCCTCTTGGCTGACTGCCCAGGCAAGATGAGGTTTTTCTGCATTCTGAAAATGTAGAAGTCAGCTGCAAAAGTAAAGCCCTTCCAGCCCTATAGGGGCTGAAATATGCATGAATGCTATATTTAGCACCGATACTTTCATTCAATTGTATTTTTTGAGTGCTTACTGTGTGCAGAGGACTGTACTAAGTGCTTGGGAGAGCACAGTAAAACAATAAACAGACACATTCCCTGCCCACAATGAGTTTACAGTCTAGAGCCCCACCTGTTCAGACCCCCCTCCGGTAGCCACTTGGACCCAGAGAAAAGGACACCTACTTCCCTGGCCCAACCTGCTGAGTGGCCCACTACATGGCATAGTGGATAGATCACGGGCCTGGGAGTCAGAAGGTCATGGGTTCTAATCCCAGCTCCAACACTTTCTCCTGTGTGACCTTGGGCAAGTCTCTTCACTTCTCTGGGCCTCAGTTTCCTCATCTGTAAAATGGGGATTAAGACTGTAAGCCCCACTTGGGACAGGGAATGTGTCCGACCTGATTTGCTCATATCCTCCCCAGTGCTTAGTACAGTGCCCGGCATATAGTAAGCACTTAACAAATATCATAATTATTATTAATGGTTATTATTACCCCTATGCCATGCCTTCTGTTGGTACCCAGGCTGCTGCCAGGCCTGCCCTGTCCTGCCCTGCTCTCCTCTCCCTGGGATAGTGGTGGGTAAAAGAGGTCAAGCCAGGAGGGGCAGGGCAAGAGAAGGGAAAAAAAAACTGGGGAAGAGGCAAAGTTGCACATTCAGCTGGTCATTCAAGTACTTAGATTACTCGATTTGTTGATATTTTTATATCTGTGTCCCCCATTGGCGTGTGGAGCTCCTGTCACCCCTACTGCCAAGCTGGTCCAAGCTCTTGTTATATCCCACCTCTACTACTGACTGCATCAGCCTCCTTGCTGACCTCCCTGTCTCTCCCCTCTCCAATCCACACTTCCCTCTGCTGCCCGGATCATTCTTGTAAAACAACGTTTAGGCCACGTCTCCCCACTCCTCAAGAACCTTCAGTGGTTACCCATCCACCTCTGCATCAAACAGAAACTCCTCACTCTCCACTGTAAGGCACTCAGTCGCACTAGCCCCTTCCTACCTTATCTTGCCGATCTACTGTAACTCAGGCTGCACATTCGGCTCCTCTACTGCCGACCTATTCATCATGTCTTGTTAATAATAATAATGATGGTATTTGTTAAGTGCTTACTTTGTGCCAAGCACTGTACTAAGTGCTGGAGTAGATACAAGCAAATCTAGTTGGACCCAGTCCCTGTCCCACATAGGGTTCGCAGTCTCGATCCCCATTTTCCAGATGAGGTAACTGAGGCCCAGAGAAGTGAAGTGACTTGCCCACGGTCACACAGCAGACAAATGGCAGAGCCGGGATTAGAATCCCTGACCTTCAGATTCCCAGACCTGTGCTTATTCTTATCTTTCTCTCACCATCAACCGCTTGCTAAAGCTCTCCCTCTTGACTGGAACTGCCTCCCATTTCAAGCCTAGTGGAAATAGCACAGGACTGGGAGTCAGGAGACCTGGATTCTAATTCTGTGCTTGATTCTCTATGCCTTAGAGAAGCAGCATGGTGTAGTGGATAGAGCATGGGAAGTGAAGTGACTTGCCCAAGGTCACACAAAGGGTAGAGCTGGGCTTAAAACCCAGGTTCTTGTGACTCCCAGGCCTGTGCTCTATCCACTAGACCATGCTGCTTCTCTTACCCACACCTAATCAGTCAATCAATGGTATTTAATGAGTGCCCTCTCTTGTGCAGAGCACTGTATTAAATGCTTGGGAGAGTCCAGTAAGCGAGTAGATATGATCCTTGCCCTCAAGGTAGTGGGGGGAGAGAGACATGATGCAGACCCATATTCTGGCATTCAATAGCTAACCTGACCCACAATTTGAGAAGTAGCATGGCCTCGTGGAAAGAGTACGGGCCTGGAAGTCAGAGGGCCCGGATTCTAATCCTGGCTCTGCCACACGACTGCTGTGTGACTTTGGGCAAATCACTCCACTTCTCTGTGCCTCAGTTACCTCATCTATAAAATGGGGATTAAGACTGTTAGCCCCAAGTAGGACAGGAACTATGCCCAATCTGAATAGCTTGTATCTACCCCTGTGCTTAGTAAACAAAACAAAAACTTTGCTATGGATGCCTGCACGTCAATTCAGGTTAAGGGTGGACACAGAAGCAATTTGATCCAAAACATGCCTTCCAAGTTTTGTGCAGCAACCAATTTTGAGATCTGACTTACTGTCATTTGTCTGCTGTGTGACCTTGGGAAAGTCACTTCACTTTTCTGGGCCTCAGTTCCCTCATCTGCAAAATGGGGATTCAATACCTGTTCTCCCTCCTATTTAGTCTGTGAGCCCTAAGTGAGTCCTGATTGTCTTATATCTACCCCAGTGCTCAGCCCATAGTAAGCCCTTAATGAATACCACAATTAGGGGCATGCGTGTGGCATTAGACCCCCGGAGTTCTGTAGTGACTGTGGGCAAGTCACTTAACTTCTCTGTGCCTCCGTTCCCTCATCTGTAAAATGGGGATTAAGACTGTGAGCCCCACGTGGGACACCTGATTCCCCTGTGTTTACCCCAGCGCTTAGAACAGTGCTCTGCACAAAGTAAGCGCTTAACAAATACCAACATTATTATTATTATTAGTGTGAGTTTTCCTTAGCATGGGTTTTTGCAAGAACACAATCCATGCATTTTAGGAGAACTGGGTGTACTTAGGAAGACACTAGGTGGCGGAGTTGCCCTATCAGAGTCACGATTCAGGTTTGTGGGGCCAGGATGACTTCAGATCAACACTGCTTAATTCTCCTGAAGAGCCACAGTGTCATAAACTCTTTTGAATGTTTTATGCCACGTGGTCGATTTTTCGCCAGCTGGGCAAGAGAGAACATTTTATTCTTTATTCATTCTTGAAGCTTCGATTGTACTATCAGCTCTCAAATCATGCAAAGGAATATATCTTGAGTCTCTTGGTGGAGGGTGCATCAAGTTGATCAATGGATATATGAATTTGCAGTACACTAGGGTCAGGGGAAGGGAGAGTTGAGGAAGCTCTAACTGTACAACGACGACCTGGAAACCGGAGCAAAGCCCTCAGCCCCAAGGCGGCTTAGGGTCAGGGATGGGCTGTGGTAGTGGACACATAGGTCGAATTTGCTGACTGAGTTGGTTTTCCGCTTATGAGCCACACCAGCTGGAAGCCAAGGGCCAGGAGTCCTGTACCGAATAAATCTCCCAGGCCAGTGAGGAATGGGATGGAATAGTTATCGGGATCCATTGATTTCCACCATAAGAACCGTAATAACACGTCCGCCAAGTAGAGCAGGATCCATACCTGTTCCAGGAGAGAGAAGAATGATTAGAGGTGACTCCCAATTCTTGACTAGCTCTCTTCCAGAGTCCTCACGTCTATCTCGGATTTACATCATCCATATTTCTGGGGTCAAACTGGTCCATCGGAAAGGCACTGGGAGCAGTCAACTGACATTAATTTGAAAAGGTTCAGTGTCGTCTCAGCCCCAGAAATGTGGGGGAAACCCGCTAACTCTTTTCCCATTCTACCCCTCATCTTTCAAAGTTAACCAGGACCTGAAAATGATCTCACCATCTCCCGAAGGAGCCTGGCATCACAGTGAGGGAACACCCCAGAATGGATGCTGTTAAATTAACTGACATCTCCCATAATACCTTCTAGCTTTGAAAACTAGCTAACCAACACTGCTAAAGTATCTGAGTTATGTGAAATGTTAGGCTCTCCAACATGCCACTATTTACTATAAAGGGGGAAGACAATAGGAGAGTAGAACTTGAAGAGGGCAAGATCCAGAGAGACAGGAGATCTTGGCGGAGCCGGCAGAAATGGGAAAGCTGGGCCGGGAAAGCCATGTACGGCGATGGGTCGAAATGAAACCTCCCGGGAGACAACGATTGGAGAACAACAAAGCTTGTGTTCTCTAGGTGCTGCCTGGAAGCCACCAGGCTACCAAAGAGCCTCAGATAATAATGTTGGTATTTGTTAAGCGCTTACTATGTGCCGAGCACTGTTCTAAGCGCTGGGGTAAACACAGGGGAATCAGGTTGTCCCACGTGGGGCTCACAGTCTTAATCCCCATTTTACAGATGAGGGAACTGAGGCACAGAGAAGTTAAGTGACTTGCCCACAGTCACACAGCCGACAAGTGGCAGAGCTGGGATTTGAACTCATGAGCCCTGACTCCACATAAGCGCTTAACAAATACCATAATTAAAAAGGCACTTTGTGTTAACAGATCTATCATAATTTGTGCTAAATGAAAATGGGCTTTAATCTCTATCAAGCCCATCAAAATACTTCAGAGGGAGGGGAAAGGAAGTGCTTAAGCCAAGGTGAACTTCCCAGCATTAGCTCTAAGTTAACCTGTCTGCAATTCTGGCATTGAAATTCAGTAGTCCTAAAGAACTAAAAGAAGAGATTATAACCATAATGCCCATTTTAAATTTGTATATTACCTAGAATATGATTATGATTATGGAAATAGGGAGCATTTCTACCATCAGCGTGCTCCTGTTTGGATTCAGCAGGCTGTGAATCAGAGAAACTACTTGTGCCCATGGTTGTGGCTTTCTTAATCATTATTATTTTTATTATTATGCTACTCATTAAGCACTTACTGTGTGTCAAACACTGTTCTAAGCACTAGGGTAGATGCAAGTTTAATCAGAGTCACTGTCCCACATGGGGCTCACAAACTAAGTAGGAGGGAGAACAGGTATTGAATCCCCAGTTTACAGATGTGGAAACTGAGGCCCCCCGAGAAGTAAAATGACTTGCCCAAGGTCATGTAGTAGGCAGGTGGTGGACCAGGATAAGAACCCAGGTCTTCTGACTCCCAGGCCTGTGCTCTTTCCGCTAAACCACGCTGCTTCTCCGTGAGGGCAGAGGATGTGTATTGCTTCAAGTTATTAGTACAGTTCCTGGCACTCCGTACTTCAGATTGACTGGCTGATTGTTAATATGTCCTGGTTGGCTGCTCTGGAATACACTCAGTCCTACTTTTACCTCTCAGCTCCAGGCTGCTTGGCGCCCCCCCTTACCTGGATCAACGCCATGAACAGATAAACCACCACGAAAGTGGAAGTGATGAAAGCCGTCTCATCTTTCTTTAAGATGTGAGTAATGTAGAGAAACAACAGGTGGCCTGGAATCACCAGCAGAATCAGGACTCGGGCTGATTTGGAATTTGTACCTGTCAAACATGGAGGTAGAGGAATAAATTCTGGAAGCAGCTTTTTTGTATAATGATTGGACCAGCGATTTGAAGACTGTCACCCATAGGCAGTGAGAGAAGTCCATTCATCCATTCGATTGTATTTATTGAGAGCTTAGTGTGTGCAGAGCACTGTACTAAGCGCTTGGGACAGTACAATATAACAATGAACAGCACACTCCCTGCCCACAACGAGCTTACTGTCTAGTCTACCCCCAGCACTTAGAACAGTGCTTGACATATGGTAAGCACTTACCAAATACATTAAAAAAAAAAGAGCAAAAACCAAAAGGTAATTTGACTATTTGATAGCAAAATGATGAGTGACCCAGCGTAAATTATTACACCATCACTGTCACCCTCCACCGAATGGTACAGACCAAACCGATGACTTATTTTTTTTTGGTATTTGTTAAGCGCTTACTATGTGCCAGGCACTGTACTAAGCACTGGGGTTGGTTGTTCAGGCCTGGCCTGGGAGTCAGAAGATCATAGGTTCTAATCCCGGCTCTGCCCACTTGTCTGTTGCGTGACCTTGGGCAAGTCACTTCACTTCTCTGGGCCTCAGTTACCTCATCTGGAAAATGGGGATTGAGACAGAGCCCCACACGGGACAGGGACTGTGTCCAGCCTGATTTGCTTGTATCCACCCCAACACTTAGTACAGTGGCTGGCACATAATAAGTGCTTAAATGCCATTATTTTTATTATTATTACAGGTGCCCTCCAGATTTGGCACCCCAGGTGGAAGCCTAGGTAACCTGCCCCTAAATCTGTTCTGGAAACGTCAGCACATAATCAATCACAGATCAACAAAAACACTCAAGTACAACTGGATACGTACATTATATACCTATACCACACGTACACCTCCATCCATGACAGTGTGTATGTATGTACACACACATATACACATAAACACACATTCAAGAGCACGGGCTTGGGAGTCAGGGGTCCTGGGTTCTAATCCTGGCTCCGCCACTTGTCAGCTATGTGACTTTGAGCAAGTCACTTAGCTTCTCTGTGCCTCAGTTACCTCGTTTGTAAAATGGGGATTAAGACTGTGAGCCCCACGTGGAACAACCTGATTATCTTGTATCTACCCCAGTGCTTAGAACAGTGCTTGGCACATAGTAAGTGCTTAACAAATACCATCATTATATATGTGTATATACATACAAACATATACACACATCTAATATACATATTTATATATGTATACATACACACCCTTGGGGGGGTGCATTCATATATGCATGTATACATGTGTATATATGTACATGAATGTATATGTATATATATGGGTATAGTCACACATTTGAAATATTAAGGATGAGCAAGATGAGTGGAGAGACTGATAATAATAATAATAATAATGATGGTATTTGTTAAGTGCTTACTATGTGCCAAGCACTGTTCTAAGCGCTGGGGTAGATACAAGGTTCTCAGGTTTTCCCATGTGGGGTTTACAGTCTCAATCCCCATTTTACAGATGAGGTAACTGAGGCCCAGAGAAGCTAAGTGACTTGCCCAAAGTCACACAGCTGACAAGTGGCAGAAGCGGAATTAGAACCCACGACCTCTGACTCCCAAGCCCATGCTCTTTCCACTAAGCCACAATGAGAACGAGATGGAGCATGAGCATGGCAGAACAATGAGGGCAGGAGGAAGGATGATTAGGTGGCCCACAAAGCAACAGCAAGATGGTGGTTGATTGGACTGCACTGAATAGAAAAGTCAAAAGATTTGATTAATCCTTAGAACAAATAGTCTATAGAGTGGGAGGGGCAGGCCTCGCTGCCAAGGTTTCCTAGCGAGAGGCAAAGAAAGTTATTACCTCTGCAGCCCATTTCAATCTTGAAGCACTTGATGGAGGATGATGACAGGGAGCTAGAAGAAATGACTTCTGCTTCCAATATTTGACCGCCCTCCCCCGCCACTCACCTCCCAAGCCTCTTGGTTATCCCTAGACCTTCCCTACCTTGACCGAAGAACGTTGAGCATGGATGAGGACAATGGGACTTCATCCCAAGAGGAAGGACTCCAGGCGTGCTCCAGAAATGCAGGAAAGTAGAAATGCGGCTGGCCTGCACAGCCACCAGATTGCCACCTGCTCCTGAGAAGAGACAAGACCTTTGGCACAGGATCCAGAAGACGAGAGGAGAACGGAATGGGGAGGAACACTCAATAAATACCACTGATGGATTGAAAGGATGTCATCTAATCCATCTCCTGCCTCAGCATTAGACTTCACATCACATCCTCAAATAGCGGCCTACCCCATTTTTAACGCTCTCCAAGGGAGGGGCTGCAACTTTCACCCCTCGGTAACCCATTTCAGTATTCCCAAGCAAATGGCCCCAGGAATTCAATCAACATTAGACTCTCCCAGCCCTGAATTCAGTTCTTTGGATTTTGGAAGTGTCTTACTCTATATCAGGGCCAGAAAAATTCCAACTACCTTGACGGTTTGTACAGTGTGGAACAGACTGGATTGTCAGCCACAGGGATGAAATCTCATCATCAATAAGGCCATTTTTGCAAATCACACAGGATTCAAAGTGGTCGTGGTCCTGGTGGTCACAATCTTGCAGTGCTTTAGGACTTCGGTTCATGGGAGAAATGGATGAGGAGAGAACCCTTTTGCCAAAATAATTCTCTCTACCATAACTTGTGGCTCTGAGGCATCGAGGTATTAAAGGGAGATTCTTAGAACAAATCAGTAAATGACCTTCCCCTATTCTCACAGGCAACCTGCAAATTCAGTCAGTACTTTGGATGAGTCCTGCATTAAGGAAAATCCGTGTCGCAGTATGCGTGCCTTGACCAACGTGGCATGTGGGTATCCCACCCAGGCAGCATTCTAGGCAAAAGGTGTGGCAAAAACCTGAAGTATGGTGAAACCGCCTGCAATCCAGAAATCTTAAGCCCTGGGACTGACTAGATGGTAAGCTTCTCAAAGACAAGGACCATGTCTCTTACTCCTACTCTACGTTCCAAGAACCTAGTACAGTTCTCTGCACATGGAAAGACTGAGGAGGGGAGGAGGGGGTGGGAAAAGGGTAGAAAGGGAAAGGAGGAGGAGAAGGAGAGGAAGAGAAGAGAGTGTGGGGGAGAGGAAGTGATGGGGACGAAAAGAGGCGGGAGTCAGAGGGAGAAAGGAAGTGGAGGAGGAAAAGAAGAGGGAGACAAGGAGATGATGCACAGTCAAGGAAGTTTCAATCAGTGGCATTTATTGAGCGCTTACTGTATGCAGAGTAATAATAATAATAATTGTAGTATTTGTTAAGTGCTCATTATGTACCAAGTACTGGATTAAATGCTGGGGTGGATACAAGCAAATTGGGTTGGATGCAGTCCCTCTCCCATGTAGAGCTCACTGTGAGTCAGAGGTCGTGGGTTCTAATCCTGGCTCTGCCACTTATCAGCTGTGTGACTTTGGGCAAGTCACTTGACTTCTCTGTGCCTCAGTTCCCTCATCTGTAAAATGGGGATTAAGTCTGTGAGCCCCACGTGGGACAACCTGATACCTTATATCTAACCCAGCATTTAGAACAGTGCTTGGCACATAGTAAGCACTTAACAAATACCATCATTATTATTATTAGTCCCCATTTTGCAGATGAGGTAACTGAGGCACAGAGAAGTTAAGTGACTTGCCCAGTGTCACACAGCAGACAAGTGACAAAGCCAGGACTAGAATCCAGGCCCTTCTGATTTCCAGGCTTGTGCTCTATCCACTAGGCTGCTTCTGTACTAAGCACTGTAGTAAGCGCTTATGCTTGGGACAGTACAATACAGCAGAGTTGATAGACATGTTCCCTGCCCACATCATGGGGCCAGACCATATGGATTGATGTGCTTGCCCTAGTAGATTCACCAGGGGACTAAATGTGCAACTAAAGCTATAATGCCTAGGTCTGCTGTCTGTACTCTGGCCAGGTCAGTGAGACTGTATTGCAATTTTTTTTAAGATATTCTGAAAGTGCTTATTATGTGTCAGGCACTGTGCTAAGTGGGCTAGACACAAGTTAATCAGGTTGGACACAGTCACTGTCTCACATAGGCCTTGCAGTCTAAGGAGGAGGGAGGAGGATTTAATTCCCATTTTACAGGTGAGGAAACTTAGTCATAGAGAAGTTAAGTGATTTGCCTATGGTCACACAGCAAATGAAAAGCGGTATGGCCGAGTGGAAAGGGCATAAAAGTCAGAGGACCTGGGTTCTAATCTCAGCACCCCCACTTGTCTGCTCTGTGACCTTGACAAGTGACTTAACTGCTTCATGTCTCAGTTTCCACAACTGCAAAATGGGGATTCGATACCCGCCCTCCTTCCTACTTAGACTGCGAGCCCCATGTGGGACAGGATCTGTGTGCAAACAGATTAACTTTTGTCTACCCCAGCTCTTAGAACGGTGCTTGACACACAGTAAGTACCTGACAAAGACCATTAAAAAAAACCCCAGAAAGTTATCAGAGTCGGGATTAGAACCCAAATCCTCTGACTCCCAGGACCGTATTCTTTCAACTAGGCCATGCTGTTTCCCAATTTGATGTCCCTCATTGAGTAATGAATTGAACCACAAACTTAACAGGGAATTCTCTTATTTGGCTCAGCTGACAAAGGCTCCCCTTTAAATAAAATCACAGGCTAGGGTGAGTGGTGATTGGATGACATGGGCTAATAGGGCCAGGGGTCACAACTTTCAATTCTCCTTGTGGTCAATTCCTCTTTTAAATCAGACTTCAATCTGGAGGGGAGCAGTACCTTTATTGAGGCAAATGGCATGCGGCATTGGAGTGTGTACTGGAGAGTGTACTATAAATATTATCCAGTGTGCAAGTGTGTGTGTGTGTGTGTGTAGACTGTGGGTCAGGAACTGTGCCTGACCATTGATTATCCTGTATCTACCCCAACATTTAGGACACACAGTATGCATTTAACAAATACCAGTTATTCTTATTAAGAGAAAGAGCACATCTCCACATGCAGGTTATCCTTTGCTTCTGAAGGTGAAACTGTGGATGGCGTGGATCTAGCCACGCACGTGAGTGTTGCCAAAAAGACAGATCCGTCACCAACATTCTCTTCCGTGCTGTGTGCACTTAGATAAACGTCTTGCTGTACTTATGTGGGGTCACATTCAAGACTCATTGTCCAATAAACATAGCAATCCAGCCCTCTTCTGGTAAAAGCTGGTCACTGGCCCACTTTTCAGTAACCTTTGAAAACAACAGTATTATTTGGGGGGAAAAAAGGAGAACCTTACCGTTGATAACAGGAGAGAAAACAGCCATGCCTTCAAAGTGTGGTTTGGAGATGGTTTCCATTAAGATAAGACCACCAAGACTGAGGAAAGACAATGCATTAAAATAGAAGGAAAACAACAACAAGGTCTCCTTTTTAGCGTGCCCTCCTTGAGTAAACTAAACCATTAGCACTGAGGCAAGGAGCTTGGTGTATTTGCTCTTGGGTGAGTATCACCTCCCTCAGGGAAGTGAGTGGAGAGTGGCTGAACAGTTTGGTACTTTCTAGAAGGAGCCGAGAATCCTGGTTTGCACGGCTGCAGTGACGTACACCGGGCAACCCCCAGACCATAAGAAGGTTTGGAGTTCTTCCTTGAAGTGGGCTGTGCCCACCCACTAGGACAGTCTTCTTCTCAGAGAAGGGGTTTCTTGGAGACAAGGCTTCCACATCAGCTTTGAAGCCAGCGGCTCACTTATGGCCCATCATGCCCAACTAAGTTTCCTAAATGCCTGGATGGGGCTGCTGAACCCTCTTCTCCCTCCTCTCTACCTCCCCCCCCCTTTCTTTTTAATATTTTTTCTTGCCAGTTTGTTCCTTTTCAGCCAGTTTAGGGGATCATCATCTGCCTAATCAAGTCAATCCAGTGTCTGACTTGAGGATGGGATGATTTCACCTGATGTCAAGGAAATACTGTCATTTCCCAGGAAATCTCAAAAGATATCTAGCCTACTGTGCCCTCATGGCCCCATCATCATGGACACATTTAGTATGACTTTGCTCCAGAAAATGAAATTTGTATTCTCTTTGGATCTTGCAAACAGTAAATGTTAATAGCTTCTACTGAGGTTTCTCTTGGCACGATGACAATCATCTCACTCTAGATCAAAGATATCACAATTTACGCCCAATCCCCTAAGTCCGCCCTCCCACACTTGAGCAGAGTGGTCATTTGAGAGGGCTGTTTTGCTTGGGCTCAATTTCTGCATGTAGACCGAGAAGGGGAGGAGGGTCATGGGCAAAGCCACATAGAATGGGTCACTGTGTATCAGGTCATGTGACATTCCTGCACCTCCTCAACAAGACTTCCCAACACTTCTTTCAGAGGAGTACAGGGCAAATACATTATGGGAAGCTGAGGAAGCTCTCGGTTCAATGAGAGACTAATGAGAGAACTCAGGAGGTGGGCTGGAAAAACATTTTTTCCCCCAGTTTTCACAGGAAGGCATGTCCTCCCTCTGACCCAGAACTCCATCCCGCCTCATATTTGAAAAACCACTACTCTCCCCATCCTCAAAGACTTACTAAAAATAAAACCTCCAAGAGGTCTTCCCCTACTAATTCCTCATTTCCCCTACTTGCTGCTCTCCCTCTGCATCACCTATGAATGTGGATCCATATCCCCGAAGCACTTGATATTCACCTCCCCCTCAGCCCCACAGGACATATGTACATATCTGTAATTTATTTGAATTCCTGTCACTCCTGGTAGACTATAAGCTCCTTGTGGGCAAGGACTGTATCTACCAACTCTATTATACTGGCCCATGTGCTCAATACAGTGCTCTGCACATAAGCTGTCTCTATCTGTTGCCGACTTGTTCATTCCAAGCGCTTAGTACAGTGCTCTGCACATAGTAAGTGCTCAATAAATACTATTGAATGAATAAGCGCTTAATAAATAATTGATTGAAGTTGGCTGCATTCACCCAGGGGAAAAGCCAGAACTTGACTGCTTAAGTGTTCATGTTCTTCAGTTTGGGTCTGATTTTCTTTAAAGAAAGTGTTTGTAAAAATCCTCAATCACTTGCATTTCAAGCTTTCATTTTTCACCATTAAGGAAATATTAGCCGATGGTCAAAATGGAGGAATAGGAGTACTAGTATCATAGGTGTTAACAACCAAATGCCCAGAAAAGGTCACTGGTTTCTCATAAACCTTCTCCTCTAGCCAGGCCACTGGAAACTGGCGCAACAGTGTCAGCATATGGCGGGGGGGATTAGAAATCTGATGAAGATGGCGGGAATGGGGGAGGAGAAAAAGGATGGGACACTGTAATTTTCCAATCCTCTTTCTGCCTGCGAGGGCCTTGCTGGTGATCCTGTAGTGCCATCCACGGGCAGAAACAAGAAATTATTTGGTGAGGGAAAATAAGGGAGAGAAGGGGATCATCAGTTGAGGAAAAACCACTTGAGTGGTTCAGGCCATAAAGAGCTGGAGGATCAAGAGCCTCAGGATCGTTCTCTTTGGCCATCGCTGGCCTGCACGTCAGAATGGGGCTGCTTCATGGGCCACGCAGTTTACTTATCATTCTCTTTGTATGATGGCAGGAGGGAAGATGTATGTACATGTGAACAGGATTAGGGGGAGGCGGGGGAAGAGAGGTCCCTTTTGGGCTCACCTGCTAATTCCCATGGCGATGATGACGGGGTGCCACCCGAATTTCAGGATCTCCAAGATGGCAGGATTTCGTTTGGCAATCATAACCCAAAGCGGTATCAGACTGATGAAGCCACAACAGACCAGTGGAGACAGGAAATAGCAGTCTGCTCAGGGATTGAAAAGAAACAGGCCAGATAAAACAGAAAGGTAGGTTCATGGTCAAAAGGCCCTCTTCCTCCCTTGAGCTACTTCTTCACATCCAAGAAAAAAAAAGACTTCCCTTTGCTGCCCAGTACTACCTAATGAGCCCGATCTGCTCCTCCAGGCTATGGAGGGTATGGACCCTAGGTGGGAAGAAGAGAAGTGGGGTTACTCTTCCCCGTCGCAAAGGGGTGCTCTTCCTTCTTCTGTGCCCACCTGGCGTCCCCGAGGCTCTAAAAGGACAACCAAGTTACCAAGTTCTTTCATCTTTGAGAAACAGGTTGGAAAGTAAATCAAACCATGTTTCCAATCCGTGGCCATTCTCCCTTCCCCAGGAGGAAAAGAATGCCCGTGGATCATCAGACCGGACGTTTCAACCTGCTGTTAATTAAGTTCAAATGAAATTGGACCATCCCGCTTTGCCATGTGTTCCTCCCTCCCCACCAAATCCCACTTTGAGAGTCACTGCTTCTTTTAGGAGATCCATGTCCTTCAACAGCTATCTTCAGGCTTGCAACATCTTAGGGAAATAATTATCCTCATTCCGTTGATGCGGGAAACTGGGACACCAGTTCAAAGACACAAGATTAGTCAGTAGCCGAAGCCAAAGGCTCTGGGCCCTGACCTCATTAAAGCTGGAGCTCTCTCTGTTCCGCCCCAGTGACCCTTGCTAGAGCCAACAGGTTCTCCTTCTCCCTTAGTTGAAACACACCCGGCCCCTGCTCCTGACCTCACCTTTGTATTCATAAAAGATGCTGCTGACTCCAGCCAGGATCACCAGTGTTATCAGGTCTCCGAGACTCGCTGCAATAGGGGCAGCAATGTTGTCCGGGTTTAACCCCAGTCTCTGGGAGACGATAATCACAGCAACCATCACTAGACCTGCAGAAAGAAGATGAGGGCTTCATTCAGGCTGGGGGGGTGGGGTGGGGGGGGTGTCCCCTCCCTTGAACACCCCCACAGCCACTAGGAGCCACCGAACTTCATCTTACAACCTCCTCCCTTGTCTTGGCAAAGCTGCCTCCTGCCCTGAAACCACATCGGGCAACCCCCTCCCCGCCCCATTGTCCCTAGGAGACCACTTTTATAAAGTTGGGAAGCTGCAGCCACCGAGAACCAGAAGCTGTGGTCCTTGAGTTCCAGGAATTCACCAAATTCTACCGCATCCTTCATTCTACTTCCAACATCCCTGTCCTCTCTCATCACCACCCCACATTTCCCATCCAGAGCATACACCCCATCCCCTTCAACATGTCTCCATCACTTGCACCATCACCTCTCCTGCCCTCAACACCTGGCTCAATTCAGACAGTACAGTCTCCCCCGCTGCTCTCTCTCTCGTGGGAGCCTCAGCTTCTCCCATGGTTTTAACTATCACCTATTAACTCTCACCTCTACCTGGATGACTTCCAAATCTTCCTCACTCTCCCTGACCTCTCTCTTTCTCTGCAATCTCACATCTCTTCTGCCTCCAGGACATCTCTATATGGATGGTCCATTGGTACCTCAGACACAGCGTGTCCAAAACGGATCCCATATTCCCTCCCAAATCCTCTCCTCCACCTGCTAAAACCTCCTATCACAGTTGACACCACCACCATCCTCCCATCTCTCAGGCCTATACCCTGGCATTATCCTTGATTCTTCCCTTTCTTTCAACTTCCATATTCAGACTGTCACTAAATCCTGTTCATTCTTCCTGGATGACATGTCCAGAACCTGCTCTTTTCTCTCCATCCAAACTGCCACCCTTGTGTTCAAGCACTTGTCATATCCCAGTTCGACTACTGCATCAGCCTCCTCACAGACCTCCATGCCTCCAGCCTCTCCCCTCTCCAGTCCATACTTCACTCGGCTGCCTGGATCATTTTGATAAAACATTGCTCGGCATATCTCTCTCCAGTCCTCAAAAACCTCCAATGGTTTCCCGCTCATCTCCCCATCAAATGGAAACTTCTGATCATCGGCTTTAAGGCACTCAGTCAGCCCCACTTTCTTATCCTCTCTCCTCTTCCACTGTGCCCCAGCTTGCACATCTCATCCTCCTAATAATAATAATAATGATAATGGCATTTGTTAAGCGCCAGGCACTATACTAAGCTTTGGGGTAGATAAAAGCAAATCGGGTTGGACACAGTACCTGTCCCATGTGGGGCTCCCCATTTTACAGATGAGGTAACTGAGGCAAAGAGAAATAAAGTGACTTGCCCAAGGTCACACAGCAGACAAGTGGTGGAGCCGGGATTAGAACCCATGACCTTCTGACTCCCAGGCACGTGCTCTCTCCACTACTCCATACCCCTCAAACCAACCCCCTCGCTGTGCCCCATTCTCATGTTTCCCAGCAATGACCTCTTCTTTTCACCCTCCTTCTTGCCTGGAACTCTCTCCCCTTTTGCATCTGGCATGCCACTATTATCCCTATCTATAAAGCTCTTCTAAAATAAGATCTCCTTCAGGGGATCTTCCCTGATTAATCTCTCACTTCTCCCCTCTATATCTCCCCCACCCCCCAACTCCACTTCAGAAACTCCAGCATCACCTAAGTACATGGGTACTCACACTCCTCCTTAGCACTTAAGGCTACTTCATTTCTGAAATTCATTTTAGTGTCTGTTTCCTAGATAGTAAGTTCCTCAAGGGAAGGGAACAGGTCTCCTAATTCTATTGCAGTCTCCCAAGCTCTTAGCACAGTGATTGGCTCTCAGTAGGTGCTCAGTGAATACTGTTGATGGGCTGATTGATTCAGGGAATACATAAGGCTTCTCAACTGAGAGCTCTCCAAGACCCAACGTCGAGGCTTCTGAATCCCAAACGCCATTTCCTACACCAAACTGCTTGTTTGCAAGAAGAAATCAATCCGCCATCTGAAGAGAGGCTATTAAATGGCTTTAGGCATTAAAATAAAATATTGAAAAGAAATCTGGAGCAGATTTCTTAAGCATTTAATTCAAAACAAATATCTAGGCCTAAAACAGCCTGCTACATGATGATACGACTGGTCAGTTTACACTGATTCAAAGATCCATGGAGCAGAGATCATGTCTAACCTCTGTAGAGCTGATGGCACGGTTTCACCAGGATTATCTGGATGCGTTCCCCCACACTTCCCCCTCATCGCCACATCCATTCTCACAGCCTACTCAGGTGTCTCTCAAGAGATCTCCCACCTGCCTTCAAAAGCCACCTCCTCTGCCTGTGCCTCTGAGTCCATCCCTTCTCTATTTCTAAAAGCATTTGCACCTGCTCTTCTTCCCTCCCTGGCTGCCATCTTTGACCATCCACTCTCTAATGGCTCCCTTCCCCTCTGTCTACAAAACATTGCCATATCTCCCTTATCCTAAGAAAAGCCTTCTCGGGACAGCACTGCACCATCCAGCTATCATCCCACCTCGCTCCTCCATTCCCATCCAGACTCCTCAAACCGATCTTATATACATGCAACTCTTCCCAGATCCTCTCCTCCGACTCCCTTCTTGTCCTTCTACAACCCCTTCGCTCCATCAACACCTCCCCCTCCTCAGACCGCTCATAAGCCAGAGCCACCATGGGTGGGCTGCTCACAGGAGAGGGGATTCGGCCTGGCCTAGATGAGTTAAGTGGTTGTGGTTGTAGAGCATTGAAGAGGATCCTGCTGTCACTTTTGTGGTTTTTGCCAGGGCTGAGCACAGGCATTTGCACTTATCACTCCACCAGGGTCCCAAAGGAGGGGTCATCTGTCCCCTTTGCTCTGCACACAGTAAACACTCAATAAATATGAATGAATGAATGAATGAATAACTCAAGGCTGGGCCACTAACCAGAACCCTTTCCGGGATTCATAGTGAAGCAGCGGGGTATAGTGGATAGAGCACAGGCCTGGGAGTCAGGACGTCATGAGTTCTAATTCCGGCTCCACCACTTGTCTGCTTTGTGACCTTGGGCAAGTCACTTATCTTCTCTGTGCCTCAGTTACCTTATCTGTAAAATGGGGATTAAGACTGTGAGGCCCATGTGGGACAGGGACTGTGTCCAACCTGATTTGCTTGTATCCCCTTCCCAGAGCTTGGTACAGTGGTTGGCATATAGTAAGCACTTAATAAGTACCATAATTTTTTAAAATGATTATTATTCAAAGAGTTCCCAGTCCTCGGTATGTACCCTAGCCAATTAGGAATGGAGAAAGATTCCTAGGAGCAGAAAGTGGGGGTTGGGGATTTTGGAACGAAGTTTCTCAAGGTCAAAAGAGGCCCATCTTGTGGGAGTGGATTGACAAGCAGGGTCAGAGTTCCCAGAGGAGTGAAATGAAGCTCACCGAGAATAAGGGCCGTCGCAAAGGCTGTTGTGATGCTGCTGGCACAGAGCACGATGGCCTTATCCAGCATCACCTGGCTGCTTACGGTGGCTCCCAAGAACAGCGCTGCCAAGGCAGCCAGGAGCCCCGCCACTGTGGCCTGTACCTGCCAGGACAGAAATTGGAGATATGAGGGGCAGAGAGCAAGGCAGGGAGCGAGCAAGAACGCAGGAGACGGAGTGCGAAAGAGTGCGGAAGACAGAGAGTGCCAGAGACAGAGTGTGGGAGACAGAGCGTTAGAGAAAGGGCACAAGAGAGGGCGAGCGGGTGACAAAGCACAAAGGAGAGCGGGACTGTGCGAGCCAAAATGACACAAAGAATCCCCCAGGGAGAGGGTAATAATAATAATAATGTTGGTATTTGTTAAGCGCTTACTATGTGCCGTGCACTGTTCTAAGCGCTGGGGTAGACACAGGGGAATCAGGTCGTCCCACGTGGGGCTCACAGTCTTCATCCCCATTTTACAGATGAGGGAACTGAGGCACAGAGGAAGTGAAGTGACTTGCCCACAGTCACACAGCTGACAAGTGGCAGAGCCGGGATTCGAACTCATAACCTCTGACTCCAAAGCCCGTGCTCCTTCCACTGAGCCACGCTGCTTCTCCAAGGTATCCAGGGTATCCAGGGGAAATCAATGAATCAATCAATGGTATTTGAGCATTTACTGTATGAAGATCACTGTACTAAGCGCTTGGGAGAGTACAATGTGCTTTCAGGTAACTGGTCCCATTTGCCTCTCTTTGGCTCTTCCTGGTCACTTGGCTGGCTACTTTCCAAAAAGATAGCCCAAACAAAGTAGCAGAATAATCACCCCAGCCTCGCCCCTTAACTTGTCTTGGCTCCCCCAGTGCCCTTCTTCCTGTCTTCATTACTACTGCAGGTCAAAGATAAACTCTTGACCCTCCACTCTCCATTCCTAAAGAAAAATAGGAGCAGCAGCACAAGCGCTCAGGGTGTTGCTTAAAATGCAAACTCTGTAACCCCAGGAGTTTGAATCGCATATGAGGGAAGGGGCGGCAACCAGGGCACCAGGCATAGCAGTGGTCTGGGAGAGCAGGAGATCCAGACTCTAAGTTCTAGCTCTGCCACTGGCCTGCTGGGTTATCTTAGTTGTAAAATAATAATAATGGCATTTGCTAAGTGCTTACTATGTGCCAAGCACTGTTCTAAGCAGTGGGGTGGATACAAGGTAATCAGGTTGTCCCACGTGGGGCTCACAGTCTTAATCCCCATTTTACAGATGAGGTAGCTGAGCCACTGAGAAGTTAAGCGGCTTGCCCAAGGTCACACAACAGACAAGTAGCGGAGCCAGAATTAGGACCCATGTCCTCTGACTCCCAAGCCCGTGCTCTTTCCACTAAGCCATGCTGCTTCTCTCAAGATACCTGCCTTTCTCTACCTCTTAGATTGTGAGCCCTGTGTGGATTAAGGGACTGTGTCTGATACGATTATTTTGTATCTCTAACCCTGCATTTAGCCCACTGCTTTGGCTCCTACTAGGTGCTTAATAAATACCATGATTATTATTACTTATTACGGGACCTTTGTACAGTCCTTGGCACATAGTAGGTAAATAACATTTAAAAAAAATATTTGCTTTCCTGGCTTCACCAGAGTGATATGCAGCTCCAGAATGCCTCCGCAGGATGATGACTGGGCATCCTTGGTCTCAGGATCTATTCCCCACCACCTAGTACAGCTGCTTCCCTGCCTCTCCTTCTCCCTCCACAGAACTGAAGGACAAGGAGAAGTAAATGGCAAGCATGGCAGAGTCAGATAGGTATGGGGAAAGAAGGGGATGTCTTCTGACCCTCCCAAGATAGCCACCGATTGGGATACTCAAGATAGAACTCCTTACCCGAGCCCTCATCAGAAAGGCCATCCCCCCACCTTCCTATACTGCATCCGTGGTGGCCTCTTTAGCTTTCTATAGCTATCCCCTGCTTTCCCACCTTCCACTTAATCACCCCACTACCCTCAAAATAAAGGAATCTATTTAAAAGGTTTGCCATTTGTTTTTGTTTTCATCCTTAAGTGGCAGGGAGCTATGAGGTGGCCGGGAGCAGGGTGATTCCGACAGGGAGAGAGTTGTTGCTGAAATTCACCTTCTGCCTCCTGTGAGCCTTTAGGCTGGGGCCAAGGCCCAGATCTGAGGTGACTTCCTGATTCCCTGTATCCAGGGCTGGGCTGTCAGGCTATATTTTCCCAACCCTGACAGAAGAGGGAGAGGCCTAGGGGTTCTGAAGCAACGCAGGGGGGAGGTTCTGGGGACCAAAAGACTCAGATTCTCCATTCCCCACTGGCACAGAGGCAGCAGAGCTGTCACTGAATCCTGTTGGTTCTGCCTTCGAACTTTGCTAAAATCTGCCCTTTCCTCTCCATCCAAACTACTATTATGCTGATCCAGGCTCTGACTATCAATCAGTGGTATTCACTGCACATAATGCCCCTTCCTACCTCTCCTCCCTTCTCTCTTTCTACCGCCCACCCCGCACGCTCCGCTCCTCTGCCGCCCACCTCCTCACCGTCCCTCGGTCTCGCCTATCCCGCCGTCGACCCCCGGGTCACGTCCTCCCGCGGTCCTGGAACGCCCTCCCTCCTCACCTCCGCCAAACTGATTCTCTTTCCCTCTTCAAAACCTTACTTAAAAATCACCTCCTCCAAGAGGCCTTCCCAGACTGAGCTCCTCTTCCCCCTCTACTCCCTCTGCCATCCCCCCTTTACCTCTCCGCAGCTAAAGCCTCATTTTCCCCTTTTCCCTCTGCTCCTCCACCTCTCCCTTCCCATCCCCACAGCACTGTACTCGTCCGCTCAACTGTATATATTTTCGTTACCCTATTTATTTTGTTAATGCATTGTACATCGCCTTGATTCTATTTAGTTGCCATCGGTTTTTACGAGATGTTCTTCCCCTTGACGCTGTTTAGTGCCATTGTTCTTGTCTGTCCATCTCCCCCGATTAGACCGTAAGCCCGTCAAACGGCAGGGACTGTCTCTATCTGTTGCCGACTTGTTCATCCCAAGCGCTTAGTACAGTGCTCTGCACATAGTAAGCGCTCAATAAATACTATTGAATGAATGAATGAATGAAATAAGCGCTTGGGAGACGACAATATAATAGAGTTGGTAGATACATTTCCTGTCCACAACGAGCTTATAGTCTAGAAGGGGAGACAGACATTGATATAAATGAATTATGGATATGTACCTAAGTCCTGTAGGGCTGAGGGAAAGATGAATAAAGGATGCAAATCCAAATGCAAGGGTGACTCAGACGGCAGTGTGGGAGAAGAGGAAATGAGGGCTTAGTCAGGGAAGTCCTCTTGGAGGAAACATGCTTTTAATAAGGCTTTGAAGGTGGGGAGAGTGAGTGTTCGTCAGATAAGAAGAAGGGGGGTGATCCAGGCCAGAGGCAAGATGTGGATGAGAGGTCAGTGGTGAGATAGATGACACTATTGCATCAGCCTCCTCACTGACCTCCTTGCCTCCTGTTTCTCTCCTCCCCCCTCCCCCCTCCCCCCACCAACTCCAGTCCATACTTCACTCTGCTGCCTGGATCATTTTTCTAAAAACCTGTTCGGTCCATGTTTCTCCACTTCTCAAGAACATCCAGTGGTTGCCCATCCACCTCTGCATCAAACAGAAATCCCTTACCATTGGCTTGAAAGCATTCAATCACCTTGGCTCCTCCTATCTACCGTGCTGATTTCCTACTACAATCTAGTCCACACTTTGTTCCTTTAACACCAACCTATTCACTTTACCTCAGTCTCATTTATCTCACCACCAACCCCTCACCCACATCCTCCCTCTGGCCTGGAATCCCCTCCCCCATCAGATACGACAGACCAGGACTCTCTCCACCTTCAAAACCTCATTAAAAATCACATCTTCTCCAAGAGACCTTCTCTGACTCGGCCCTCATTTCCCCTACTCCATCTCCTTTCTGGATCATCCTTGCACTTGGCTCTGTACCCTTTAGGCACTTGATATTCACCCCACCCTCAGCCCCACAGCACTTAGGTATGCATAAAAATAATGGTATCTGTTAAGTGCTTACTATGAGCCAGGTGCTGGAGTGGATAGAAGCAGATTGAGTCAGACACAGTCCCTGTCCCAGGTGAGGCTCATAGTTTCAATCTCCATTTACCAATGAGGTAACTGAGGCACAGAGAAGTTAAAAGACTTGCCCAAGGTCACACAGCAGACTAGTGGCAGATCTGAATTAGAACCCATGTCCTCTGACTCCCAAGCCCGTGCTCTTTCCACTAGGCCATGCTGCTCCCCATATCCATGATTTATTTTAAGATATGCCTCCCCCACTGGAAGCTCCTGGTGGGCAGGGATCGTGTCTACCGACTCTGTTGTACTGTACTCCCCAAAAGATGGAGGACAGTGTTCTGCACTTGGTAAGTGCTCAATAAATACCACTGATTGATTGATTGATTGATCATCTGGGGGCAGATCAGCAGGTGGGACTGGGGGCTGGGAGGTGCAGGTGGCTTCACCCAGGCCGGAGAATGGTTATCTGCCACTCGGTGTGGCTTGTTCCACAGCTGCAGGAAGCAGTGCAGGACAGTGGCTGCCCGGTGTCCTGGGGTGGGGGCTGGGAGGTGCACCCCCAACCAGGGAAGGCCGCAACCACAAGCGCCAAGCTGGAAGAGCTGCGCAACCTCACAGAGAATTTCCGTGGTCTTCGGATAGGTTAATCACCCGCAGGCTCCCTCTCTGCCTCCAGCTGCGACAGAATGGGCCACTGCCTGTGGAGCAGATGGATGGACTACAGGGGCAGAGGAGGCACTGGCCATGGTGAAGAGCCAGTTTCTGGGACTGGGAGGTCAGCCCGAAGCCCAGCAGACTAAGGCTGGGGAGAGAGTGGGACCGTCCGTGGGGCGGAAGGAACGACAAATCACCTCCAGCCCCAGCCCCGGGTAGCCTAGCCCAGAGTCCCTTGGCTGGGTTGCCGAATTCCACCTTTCGTTCCCAGCTGGGAGCTGTGGGGAAGGAAGGAGCTTATGACCACTAGATGCCAAGCTCCCCCATTGGACAGTAAGCTCCTCAAAAATAAGAGATCATGTCTACCAACTCTATTGTATTGTCCTCTCGTGGCTTAGTGGATAGAGTACAGGCCTGCGAGTTAGAAAGACCTGGGTTCTAATTTCGGCTCTGCCACGTGTCTGCTGTGTGACCTTGGGCAAGTCACTTCACTTCTCTAGGCCTCAGTTCCCTCATCTGTGAAATGGAGATTAAGACTGGGAGCCCCATATGGGACAGGGGCTGTGTCCAACTTGATCAGCTTGTATTTACTCTGGCACTTAGAACAGTGCTTAGCATGTAGTAAGTGCTTAACAAGTACCATAATTATTATTACTTAGAACAGTGCCCCACACACTGTAAGCATTCAATCACTACCATTGATTGACTGAACCAGCGGTCAATAGGCTACCGGGAACAGAGGCAAGAGGAGTAGCCTGTAAGCTGCAGTGGCACTGTCCAGTGGGGATGCAAAGTGGGTTCGAGCAGGGGAGGCTGACAAGGGATGAGGGGAGAGGCCAGAAGGGGAGTAATGGGGGCTGAACCAGGAGTGGCTTCTGTCTGAACAAGGGTTTGGGGAGATTTCTGAATGATTGCATTTACTGCACGCCTGGAGTGCCACGGGCATCATAATGTCCTGCTGAATGGGAGAGGAGGAGGGATTGGCAGATTTTTTCCCCACCTCGTGAAGGCCAAGTGTCTGAAGCCAGTCCGGGCTGTTGAGAACAGTAGGGGAATGTGTGCTTTATACCTAGTTGCCCAGCTGCCACCTCTTCAGAATGGCCTTCGGGAAAAGAACAGGTGATGGAAGTAAAAGTTGGAAGGAGGAAGAGTTTGGTAAGAGAAATGAACCGGAATGAATAAACAACTCACCTGAATGACAGCCAGGTTGCTGATAACCATATTCCACTGCTTAGAACTACTGTCCATTTGTCCCGTGTTGGCCTGGAGGATAAGGGAAAGAGTGAAATTAATAACTGTGGTATTTGCAAAACGATTACGGTGGGTTAAGCATTGTTCGAAGTGCAGGGTAGATATGAGATCATTAGGTCCCCCATGGGGCTCATGGTTTAAGTAGGAGGGAGACCAGGTATTGAATTCCCATTTTAGATATGAGGGAACTGAAGTCCAGAGAAGTGATGTGATTTGCCCAAGGTCACTTGCCCAAGGCAAGTGGTCCTGTGACTCCTAGGCTCATGCTGTTTCCACCAGGCCAACTGCTAAGACCTGCCCCAAGGACAAATGGGGTCGCAAGACAAGACAACATTCACTGGGGGACAATTTTTGGCTGGGGGTAGGAGGAGAGACTTTTTAAGGTCTAGACTCCAGAGCTGCAGAATTTAGGAGTAGACCCTCCTCCCCCCCCCCCCCCCGCTCAATTCTGTTTATCTTTGCCAAGAAGCAGCTAAATGACAGTTTCTTCATCAGTCAATCAATCAATGGCATTTATTGAGCAGCTACTGTGTACAGAGAACTCTACTAAGTACTTAGGAGAGTACAATACAACCGTTAGTAGACATATTCCCTGGCCACGACGAATTTACAGTCTAGAGGGAACTCATCTACACTATGGGAATTAAATACCTGTCCTCCCCCCGCCCAGATCGTGAGCCTTACATGGGATAGGGACCAGGTCCGATCTGTTTATCTTGTATCTACTCCAGAGCTGAGCACAGTGCTTGGCACATAGTAAGCACTTAACAAATGCCACAATGATTATTATTAGATGGCACTCCCATGTGAATAAGAGTCGCAGCCCTCTCTTGAGTCCACATAACTCCACCCCGAGAGAATAGCAGAGTTAAGTTTGGCCCAACTCCTTCCTCTCAATCAGAGAAGTAACAGAGGGCTAAAAAGGAACCTTTCAGCTACCATCTTGAGACCTGACGTGAGAACTTGATCAAGTAAAAACTCTTTACTGCTGGTAAAAGAGCCCGGGAGCCATGCCAACTCACAGCTGTAGAAAGCCGGGATGCTAGAGTCATTTCCAGATTTCCTTTTAGACCCACTAGAGCTGGTACCAAGGTGATAATTCCTTCCATTTGCTTAAACACCTTCCAGTCCTGCCAAGGGAAGAACAGAGACTCCATTAGCCCAACCATACAAACAAGCACACGCTCACCTGAAACATTTACGTGTCTCCACCCACTTCTCCATCTAACTCACATCACAGTCAAAACACTACCACCTTCCTGCCCCAGATATCCCCCAACTTTGGTATCATCTTTGATCCGCACAGTCTGTTAACACTCACCCCTTCAGTCGGTCATTAAATCCTGCCAATTTTTCCTCCGGAACGTTTCACAGATCTGTCCCTTCCTCTCAAAAGGTTAACACCTCGGTACAGCCTCTTGCCATACTGCAACTAGACTAGTCGATTAGCTCCCTCACTGATCTCCCTACCCCTCCCCTCTCTGGTCTTTAGGGTACTCTGCTACACAGAACATCTTTCTAAAATATCATCTAGCACACATCTCCCCACTCCTCAAAAACCTCCAGTGGTTGCCCATTTCTCTCGGGGTTAAGCAGAAACTCCTGACCATTGGTATCCAGGTACTCCACTAACTCTCACTCATCAGCAATCTTCTCCTGCAACACCCTTGCTTGCACTTAGGAGTAGCTCACTTTACATTCATTTTTCTATTTCTCCTGCTATGCTCCTGCTATGAGCAGTTATAGTGTTATTCTTTCTCCTGCTCCACCTATTTGTAACTTATGTATGCTTTTCTAGCTTGCCCCACTATATTGTAAGCTCCTTAAGGGCAGGGACCATGTCTACTCCTATTGAACTCTCCCAAATCCTGTGCTCTCCACCCAATAGACTCTTAATAAATACCATGACACCTTATGCCCTATAATGAACTCCAAAATGAATCCAGGTCCCAGAACACCATCCTTCACAGAAGAAGGTTTCACATGATGGAGGATGAGGTGGGTACACTCTTAATAGTGGGTTCAGCACAGCTGAAAACTTTATACTGGCCAGAACATCTGTTGCCCTTAAATATTTTGACTAGAACATTGTGAGGAAATTAGGGAATGGTCATCTGACCACACAATCCTGCTTGGATACCACCTTTCAAAGCCTTATTAAAAGCACATCTCCTCCAAGAGGTGATCTCCTCCCTGACTAAGCCCTCATTTCCTCCTTTCTCTCACTTCTGCTTCACCCTTGCACTTGAATCTGTGCCCTTTACTCACCCCACCCTCAGGCCCACAGCACTTATGTACACATCTGAATTTATATTAATGTCTGTCTCCTCCTCTGGACTGTAAGCTCATTTTGGGCAGGGAACATGTCTACCAACTCTTTGTTGCTCTCTCCCAAGCGCTTAGTACAGTGTTCTGCACACAGTAAGTGCTCAACAAGTACAACTGATTAAGAAGACTGTGGGGTCAGACGTTGTGGCCCAAGTGTGTGATTGCAGTGTCTGGCCCTAACCACACTACAGCAAAGGATTTTCTTAATATGAGGTTTTGCGAGAATGCAACCTCTGTGCTTTAAGGGAGACGAGTTCTGCCCCACTAGTGGAACCTGGACTCTAAAACTCAGGTTTTCTGAGTCCCAGCCAGCAACAGAAAAATCAGCAACATCAATCTCCAGAGACCAAAGTACACATCTAGGCTAATTATTATTTTTAGAAGGGCCCTGGGGGAGGTCAGATAATGTGCTGAGAAAGCCCCTCTGCTTCTCCTTGTAACCCGAATAGAATAAAGTTTGCACTTAACTGGCAAGTGGAATCAGACTCTAGTTAGGTCCAGGAGAGAGATATCTCTCTTTGGGAGTTACTTGCTCAAGATTTCTCTTCAAAACAACAGAGAGATCTCCAGGAGATGTTACACAGGAAAAACTGGCAGGATTTGCGAGAGTTGAAGGACAGCAAGGAATCATGGATGACATCGAGGTTGCGGGATTCTGGGATATGGAGGATGTATGTACCAACCGATATGGGAAAGTTGTGGGGGAGAGGGGGAGGAGTCGATTTAGCGGGAAAGATGAGGCATATCGAGTTTGAGGTGTCAAAAGGATATCCAAATGGAGCTGTCCTGGAGACAAGAAAATATGCTGGATTGTACAGAAGACACATGCAGCTTCTTAAAGCTGTTTCACCAGGATCACCTATGAACCAGATTTACCAACAAATAGTATGGCAAGATGACCAACGAGGTCTCGGTATGCAGTCAGCTCACAAGCCTAGAAGCCATGCCTACAGCCACAGAGCTCCTCTGGGCCAAGGATGTGTGAGGAGAATGGATGACCACAGGATATCTAAATAGCTGCTGTTGGGGAAACTGAAAGGAGTTACAAGCCAGGCGGGCAGAATAAATAATACAAAGACATAGTGAAGCACAATTTCAAACAATGCAAAATATATGCGGACAGTTGGGAGACCCCCGAAATGGACCGACTAGTCTGGAGTCCAGCAGTCGGGAAAGGGTTGCTCTCCTTGAGCAAGTACTTCATGAAGATCAGGCTACCAAGAGATAGACCCGTAACAGAGGTAGGACCTGAATGGGATGCTTAGTAAAGTGTTCAATCAATCAATGGTCTATATTGAGTGCTTACTGTGTGCAGAGCACTGTACTTGGTATTTGGGAGAATACAACAGAGTTGTTAGACATGCTCTCTGCTCACAAGGAGCTTACAGTCTAGAGGGGAAGACAAACATTGAAGTAAATTATGGCTATGTACATAAGTACTATGGGACTGAGGGTGGGGTGAATATCAAGTGATTAAAGGGTACAGATTCTAGGCACAGTGCCTAGGTGACACAGAACGGACAGGGAGTAAGGGAAATGAGGACTTAGTCGGGAAAGACCTCTTGGAGGAGATGTGATTTTAGTAAGATTTTGAAGGTGGGAAGAATGGTGGACTGTCGTATATATAGAGGGAGGGAGTTCCAGGCCAGAGGGAGGAAGTGTGCAAGGAGTCGGCAGTGAGATAGCGGTACAGTGTGTAGGTTGGCGTTAGGGGTGTGAGGTGAGTGGGTCGGGTTGTAGTAGATCAGGGAGATAAGGTAGGAAGGGGAGAGTTGATTGAGTGTTTGAAAGCCAATGGTAAGAAGTTTCTGTTTGATGTGGACGGGCAACCACTAGAAGTTCTTGAGGAGTGGGGAGACATGGACTAATTTTTTTTGTTTTAAAGATCCGGGCAGCAGAGTGAAGAATGGACTGGATTGGGGAGAAACAGGAGGCAGGGAGGTCAGCGAGGAGGCTGATGCAGTAGTCAAGATGGGATATAAATGCTTGGATCAGCATAGTAGCAATTTGGATGGAAATGAAAGGGAGGATTTTAAAGATTCTGTGAAGGTAAAATCGACAGGATTTGATGAAAGATTGAATACTTGGGTTGAATGAGAGAGAAAAGTTGATTAGACAGAGAGGATAGTGATGTTGTCAACAGTGATGGCAAAGAAAGCTGGAGGACAGGGTTTGGGTGGGAAGATGAGGAGTTCTGTTTTGGATGTCTTAAGTTTGAGGCGTCAGTGGGACATCCAAATAGGGATGTCCTGAAGGCAGGAGGAGATGCGAGACTGTAAAGAATGAGAGCGGTCAGGGCTGGAGATGTAGATTTGGGAATCATCTGCAGAGAGATGGTAGTTGAAGCCATGGGAGAGAATGAGCTCACCAAGGGAATGGGTGTAGATGGAGAACAGAAGGGGACCCAAAACTGAATCTTGAGGGACTCCCACAGTTAGACAGAGGAGGAGCCTGTGAAAGAGACTGAGAAGGAGTGGCCAGAGAGAGGGGGAGAAGACAGTGTAAGTGAAGGCAAGGTTGGATAATGTTTCAAGGAGAAATGAGCGGTCCATGGTGTCATAGGCAGCTGAGGAGTAGAGGAGGAACTTGGAGAAGAATGGTAGGAAGGAGATGTGGTGATAACTGGAGGGTACTGTGGAGTCATGGTAGGGTTTTCTTAGGATAAGGCTTCATGAGCATGTTTTAAAGCAGCAGGGAAGGAGCCATTGAAAAATAAATGTTTGGAGATCAAGGTCAATCGACTGATTTGGGACAAACCTATTAGCATAGTAAGGACATTAGCTGATCTTGCACTTGGATTTGAACCTTTTATTCACCCCACCCTCAGCCCCACAGCACTTTAATACATATTCGTAGCTTATGTTAATGTCTGTCTCCCACTCTAGACTATAAGCTCCTTGTGGGCAGGGAGCATGTCTACTAACTCGGTTATATTGTACTCTCCAAAGCGCTAAAGACAGAGCACTGCACATAGTAAGCTCTCAATAAATATGATTGACTGACCTCGACTTGTGCCCCCCTGGAAGTGAAAATTCCCTTAGCATGCTTTGGGCTCTGGAGACTGATGTCACTGATCTTTCTGGTGCTGGTCAGGGACTCAGAAAGCCTGAATCTTAATCCAGGTTCCACTACTGGGGCAGAATCTTTAAGTGCATCGGTCTTTTTTGATAACCTGACACACACAAAGATAGGATCTCACCGATCTCACCCTCAGTAGCTTCTTAGTATATGAAGGACAGTTTTATTTATAGATGATACAGCTATACTCCACTTTCTTTGTCGAGTAGATGACAAGAAGAAATGATCTCAAGCTGCAGGCTGTGAGATTTAGGTTAGCCATTTCCTGAACATTAACCATGGAAGGTAATGGAATCTCCTTTTGAGGAGGTTTTTAAAACTATAAGAAGGATGGCTTCAAAGATATCCTTGCCTATTACTATTATGATAGTATTTGTTAAGCACTTACTATGTGCCAAGCACTGTTCTAAGAGCTGGGGTACATACGAGTTAATCAAGTCAAACACAGTCCCAGTCTCACACGGGGCTGACAGTCTAAGTAGGAGAGAGAACAGGTACAAAGAAGGAGCTGGTGGTCTCTCCTTCCATCCCCACATAAAGCGTGCTTGAAAACTGACCCATGGATATTCTTAGAAAGGGATGGTAGGTGACCTTTATCAGGGAACTCTGGAGATAGCCCTTCCTGATTGATCTGCCATGCACTGCTCCTGGGTTCAGTGATTTTTATCTGGGCATAAGCAATTCCAGGTTTTGTTCTCAACATGCCTCCTAAGAACACATACCAGAGAAACAGAACCATTCAAAGATCTCTCCAAGGCCCCTTTACCCATTCCTCCAGCAGGATGGGGATTGGATATTTCAAGAGAATAATAAAAATGTTCGTATTTGTTAAGCACTTACTATGTGCAGAGCACTGTTCCAAGTGCTGGGGTAGATACAGGGTAATCAGGTTGTCCCACGTGGGGCTCACAGTCAATCCCCATTTTACAGATGAGGAAACTGAGTCACAGAGAAGTTAAGTGACTTGCCCACAGTCACACAGCTGACAAGTGGCAGAGCCGGGATTCAAACCCATGACCTCTGACTCCCAAGCCCGTGCTCTTTCCACTGAGCCACGCAAAGAGAAAAGGCCCTAAGACTCCGAGTGAGGCTTGGCGATCCAGGAAGGAGATTAAATTACATCTGGCACTGGCATGGAACCCTGGAGAAGTCAATTAACCTCAAGATACTATCTCAGTTGCCTTGTACTACTAATCAGTAATAATATCTACCAGTTCTCCTAGAGGGTTGCATTCCTGCAACTCTCGTGTTAAGGAAAACTCACGCTATGGATATACTTGTGTACCCGTACGAGCAGTTTCTTCTTATTGGGTGACACGCTGAGCCCATCCAGGCTTACGTTTCCAGAAAAATGTTCCCTAATGGCTTTCCAGCCAAGACGCAGTGTGAAAGCCCACATCATTGCAGAATTGAGTGTACCTTGAATTTGTAGAGTGCATGTACTTTCCCACTACCTAGTTTATCTTCAAAACATACCGGGGGGGGAGGGGGGCGTCATCCACCCCACCCAGTTTTACAAATGAGGAAACTGAGGAACTTTCCTGAAAGTAACTTTCCTGAAATCACACAGCAGGCCTGTGGTAGAACTGGGACTAGAATCCAGGTCTCCTGACTCCCAGTGCCACACTCTTTTCATCAGCCAAGTTACCATTCCATAAACTCCTTTGTAAAAATGGGTGGGGGACAAAGAGGGAGGGAGGGTTGGTGAAGGACCCCACCAAACCCCGAAACGCTAGATCAAGCATCAGAAACTGGCCATCCATCATCATTGCCAAGCTCAAGGACAGGAAGTCCACCTCCACTCTCAAATTGGGTTTTGGTTAGACCAACAAGCTTGTACAACAGATGGCTGCAAATTGCTATTCACTTGCGTGTTCTGCGGCCTAAAGACAAGTCTAGCGTTCACGTCTGGGCTTCTCAAGTTACTTTTGTGGCTCGATTATTTAAAAGGCCAAAGAAATGGATTCCCTGCTATTGGTGAGTTATACATGAACCTGAGTGAGAAAGAACACAATAAGAAAAGGTTTTAAAACAATTCTATCGCATCTACCGACTCTATTATATTGTACTCTCCCAAGAGCTTAGTATAGTGCTCTGCACACAGTAAGCGCTCAATAAATACCACTGATTGGATCCACACTGTTGGAGAGTACAGCAATTTCTGCTATACCAGGTATTTTCATTATGTGATTTGAATATAGTACAAGGTAAGTATTAGGGAACATTCTTCCCTCAAGATTAATCTATTCTGGGTATAACACGATACGCAAGTTGCTGCAAGTAGATTTCTTACTGGGGAATGGTAGCAACGGTCAAGGTGTGAGACTGCAATGCTTCCCAGCCTATGCCTCAGCCTAACTGCACGGTACTATACAACACTTTGTGTTTTTGTAACTTTTATAGTATTTAGTTCAGTAAAATAGCAAAGAATGCTAAGAAAGCATTCTTCTAGTGGCGGACATAGCAATGATTATCTTTTTATCAGCACTTGGCCCAAAGTAAATGCTTAAATAGCACAATTATTAATCCACTACATTGGAAGCTCCTTCAGATCAGGGATTCGTTCCTACCTACTCTATTGTCTTGTACTTTCCCAAGCGCTTCGAACAGTACTCTGAACACAGTAAGTGCTCAATAAACATGATTGATTGATAAGATTTCTATCAAAAATTAACTTGTATCTCCACTAGCGCTTAGTACAGTGCCTGGCAACAGAGTAAATGCTTAGATACCATTAAAAAAAAAGTAAATCATGGTGACATCTTTGAACCATTTATCCCCTACTCCATTAATACCCACTGAATCAATGGTTGAGCCTCCCAAGGGACAGAGACCATATCTAATTCCCACCTGTGCCTCTAATTCCAGGGCTTAGTACAGTGCTCTGCAAACAGAGAGCCCTTAGTAAAGTTATTATTCTTACTATATGATTTTCTCATAACACCAAGTTCTTCAAAAATCAAAGCAATGGCATTACAGCGGGGGAAAAAAAAAACCCATCTGATATTCTGATATCAGCATTATTTACTAAATACAGATCCCATCTCACTGCACTGTAACTTTTGGTTGGTCTAGATTACACTCCTTTCCTTTTTTAGTCAGGATGTCATTAAAACATAAGAAATTTCAGTCAGTGATCCAGCCAATAGTACAGGAGGATCCTTGGAGAAATCAGGTGGAAGTTAACCTGCTGCATGAGCTTGGGAAAGTCACTTCACTTCTCTGGGCCTCAGTTCCCTCATCCATAAAATGGGGATTAAGATTGTGAGCCCCATGTGGGACAGGGACTGTGTCCAACCTGATTAGCTTGTATCTACTCCAGCACTTAGAAAGGTGCTAGGCACATAGTAAGTGCTTAACAAATACCATAATTATTATTATTATTAAATTAGTTGGCAGAAAATTCCATCTCCTTGCAGGAACTACTCTTCCCTGGATACGTGGACCCATCATCAGCTTCCTAATGCCAGAACAAAGCATTCCAAAATCTCAAAGCATTGAGAGAATTCTGATAGTCCTGCACCTGGTGCAATTAAAGCAGCCAGCAACTAGGATTTAAAAAAAGAAAAAAGCACTCAGGCTGTTGAGCGGCTGGCTTAGACTTACTCACAGAAGGGATAGGGCCTGGCAATTTCCAGTACTATATATTCCCCCAAAGAATCTGAAGAGTACATGTAGAATCATTGTACATACTTGGACTTTATGCATATACAAACCAGCAGCTACCAGACCCAGTCCAGACAATAGGAGTGGCACCAGGATCTGAGAGAGGATAGAGAAGGATGTCTCTGGGATGAATCCATAAGGGAATCTAGTCAGATTACAGGTGAATTCTCTCAGCTTGTTGGTCCGGAAGCACAATTCCAGTTTCACCTGGGTAACCATCGTGCCTGCTGCTGTTACCCTACACTCGGTAGGTTGGGAGAAAGGAATATTAGGTGAGACAGCCATTCACTTTCCTGATGGCATAAACATTCCTCCTTTCTTACTCCAAGGGTTCTTCTCCTCCTCCTCCCCTTAAGTGAGATTACAGGAAAGACTTTCCAAAAGCATGGATTTCTGGCAAAGCGTCTGTTTTCCTGACTGATTTCAGCTCTCAACCCAGTTCAGGAGGCCTAGTCCATAAGAGCAGGGCGCTCAGAACACCCACAAAGCGGAATAAAGATTCCCCTCTCCCCCAACTTCGGAAGGCAACTCCCACCAGCAAACAGAGCAGAGTGAGTTAGCCCCAGTTATGAGTAAATTCAAATATTCAAAATCCCAAATAGCATCAGGAGTCCACTGCATCAGAATGACTTTAAGACTTGTTGGGAATTGGTTTGATTGCTCTCTGGATGTAGCTGGCTTGGGATTTGATGGTTTTGTAAGCAATTCTTCTGAGAAGGTACCCTCCTTCTCTTAGCTCTGCCTCATGTAATCTTGAGCTCTTCTTGTTGCCTCAAGGTTAAAAGGCCATCAAAAGTGACCTAATTCACTCTTGTCCTTTGCTCCCTTTTCCAATGAGACGGTCACAGAGGTGAACTTGGATTTGGGCAGGGATTGTCCCAGTTGTCAGTTGAGAGAGCTCCACCACGCTGCCCGGAAAAAACTGTCTGTCCTGAGGGTGGCCAGCCACCTCTTGCCTTTGGAGTGGGGTTGTTAGGGAGGAGGTGTTGCCAGGAAATGAGGATCAGGTTGTGCTGGCTCTCTTTCTGGATGACTATTAGAAAAAAAAAAAGGTTCATTGAACATCCAGTGAGGACTAGAGAGAATGGGCCTTATCAGCTATCATCGTTTCAACTTTGAGTTATCTCATAAAGGTTGAGATGATATTTCCAGTGGAAATACTTAAAGTAAACCTCTCAAGACCATGGAATGAAAAATTAAACTGGTTGGATAAAAAGATTTTCACTTCCTTCTCATAAACTGATGCACCCCGATATCAGTGCAGCTTTTCAACTCTCTCTCCCATACAAGAAGTGATCCTCTTTCAGAGATGATGGGGCCCCTGTATTTGGGGCCAACCCCCGAAAGGCAAACTCAAGGCCAAGAGTTAGAGATGGCAAAGATGAATTTGATTTCTCAGTTCTATTTATTCACGGTCACACATCCCACCCAAGTTCAGAATGGATATCTTGCCCTAGGAAGTTCTCGAAGTCACGCAGGGCCGGCTTCCGATAGTGGGCTGTCCCAAAGCAGGGAAAAATATGCTGACCCCTCCCACTCTCTATGATAGCAAGTTACTCTGCATGTGCACACAACGTAAAGTGTTGTGGTCCTGCAGAGATCCATTTGAATGCCTGTATTACAGCGTTTCTCTGGGGGTAATAATAATAATAATAATAATAATGTTGGTATTTGTTAAGCGCTTACTATGTGCTGAGTACCGTTCTAAGTGCTGGGGTAGATACAGGGTAATCAGGTTGTCCCACGTGAGGCTCACAATTAATCCCCATTTTACAGATGAGGTAACTGAGGCACAGAGAAGTTAAGTGACTTGCCCACAGTCACACAGTTGACAAGTGGCAGAGCCGGGATTCGAACCCATGACCTCTGAATCCCAAGCCCGGACTCTTCCCACTGAGCCACGCTGCTTCTCGTGGGTACCCTTGACCCACTTGCTTTGGTCCAAGACCATTGCATTCTCCTCCCAGTACCCCATTCACACAAACGCCATTTCCAACAGATGGGCACTTTCAAACTTGTATCTGTCACTACCGGTGCACTTCTCCTCTTCCGGGGACCCCCACCCCCCATCCCCCACCCCCAACCTAAACAGTGTATCCTGAAGCAACTATCTCTTTCACTTACCATATGAAGCCACTCCTAACCCAGAAGCTATGGAAAACTCCAAAAGCCTGTTCCTGGCTCCAGTCTCTATATGCTCAGAGCTCTAGCTACAGCTTTATCTACGCCTTGTTCCACCATGCACTCTTTTAATTATGCTGCTTGTTTGGCTCCAAAACCTACAGGGAGGTTCCCCCGGGAGGGATTTACAGGGAATGGAGGGAGCAATAGGGTGAGACAGAGTTGAATGACATCAGAATAGAGTGACTTCACAATAGCTAGGTAACGACATTTTCCGGCTCAACTAAGGCTCAGGATATCTTTCCGTGAGCTTTATTCATACATATATTGAAAATTGGTAAGGTTTTTGAGGAGTGCATAGAAAAACACTTTAGAAAAATCATCTGGGCAGCAGAGTGAAGTATGGACTGGAAAAAGTAGAGACTGGAGGTAGGGAGGTCAGTGAAGAGGTTGTCGGGGATATGACAAGTGCCTGGACCAGAGTGGTGTCCTTTTGGATGGAGAAGAAGATCTTGGAAATGTTGTGGAGGAAAAACCAACAGGATTTGGCAAAAAACTCAATGTGGGAGTTAAAAGAGGGAAGAGTCCAAGGATAATGCCCAGGTAATGGGGCCTCAGAGAAAGAGAAAATGGTGGAGAGGATTTGAGAGAGAAGATGAGCTCAGTTTTGAACATATCGAGCTTAAGTGCCATTAGGACAACCAGGTAGAGATGTCCTGGAGGCAGAAAGAAACGTGAGATTTAAGAGCTGGAGATGGGTCAGGGCTAAAGGTGTATATTTAGGGGTCATCTACCTAGAGGTAGAAGTTGAAGTCATGAGAACAGATGAATTCTCCAAGGAAGTGAGTGTAAACTGAGAAGAGAAAACTGAGTTATATACAGCAGGTAATGATGAATCCAAAGTGGCCACAATTTTGCCTGGATCTATTGGGCTTGGGTTGGAAATGATCCTTCTGAGAGGTCTCCATCGCTGACCACTGCGGCTCCTGGATTTCTTCTTCCCCTTCTGGTGGCCCCATCACTGAAGCCATGCAGACCTACCTGCTCCTGCGGCCCACCTTCGCAACTGTGAGAGCATTGTGAAGGCTATGCCAAGACCGCCCCACTGCCCCTGTGCCCCTAGAACGTTGGAAGGTCGCAGATGTAGCCATCCCCATGACTAAGACTGTTGGGCTCTGAACTGTGAGAACCCTGAAACTCTGTCCTTCTAGTCACGGTGCCTTACAACTTTTATTTGGTATTTATCTCTGTCCTCAGCCTTTATGTTGTTTTTGTGTTCTAATCTTTTTTCCTTGTGTTGTCGGTTTCCCTTCCCTCTTTATTCTTGGATTGTGAGGCCCTTGAGAGCCAGGGATGCTGCCTAATGCTCCTCAGTGTATTCTTTCCCAGCATTTAAAACATATTATTACTACTACTCTATCCCACACAGACCCACCCACTGAATCCCACCTCCGAAACATGACCTCAGTCCACTGTGGTCCCTGGACATTCTGCTCCATCGTGGGCAAACTCTTTCAACCTTGACCTTCTCTCTCCTCTTCTTCCTCTTCATCACCAAGACCTGGCCCCTCCCCACCACCTTCACCTTCTCCCACTCCCCAAAGGGGGAGGAGTCAGTCTGCTCCATGAACCCCAGCGTCACTTCCACTCCACCACACCCCCACCTCCTCTCACCTTCTCTTCATTTGAATCCCACACCATCCGTCTCTACCATTCCGGTTAACTTGGATGCCTTTCTCTCCTTCCTACTCTCCTTCTCCGATCCTTGGGGACTCCAACTTCCACGTTGATAATTTCTCTGAGCCCCAGGCAACCTGTTTCTGTGGCCGCAACTCTGCTGATCACTCCACTTCTGCCACCCACCTACTTGGACATGCTAGACCTTGTCATCTCAAGGCAGTGCTCTAATAATAATAATAATAACAGCGGTATTTGTTAAGCGCTTACTATGTGCCAAGCACTGTAGTAAGGACTGGAACATATACAAGATCATCAGGCCCCATGTGGGGCTCAAAATGTAAGCAGGAGGGAGAACAGGCATTGAGTCCCCATTTTGCAGATGAGGGGATTGAGGCCCAGCTAGAGCACGGGCCTGGGAGTCAGAAGGTCATGGGTTCTAATGCCGGCTCCACCACTTGTCTGTTGTGTGCCCTTGGGCAAGTCACTTCACTTCTCTGAGTCTCAGTTACCTCATCTATAAAAAGGGTATTGAGACTGTGAGCCCCACGTGGGGCAGGGACTGTGCCCAACCCGATTTGCTTGAATCCACTCCAGCATTTAGTGCAGTGCCTGGCACATAGTAAGTGCTTAATAAATACCATAATTATTATTTTAAGATCCTTGAGGGCAGGGATCATGTCTACCAACTCTATTGTATTGTCTACCAACCCTCCCAAACACTGAGAACTGTGCTCTGGGTCTTGTAAGACCTAGGAATGCACCAGTGGGTAGCCCTAGCCACTGTCCGGTGGATACTTTGCCACAGTCTTGACTGAGTGAGGCCCTGCTGAGGGCTCAATAAGGGCTCCCAGGGCTACTGCCCCCCAAGGGGGCCATAGTCTAGTGAAAAGAGCTCAGGCCTGGGAGTCAGAGGACCTGAGTTCTAATCCCAGCTCCACCAGGTGCCTGCTTTTTGACCTTGGGCAAATCACTTCACTGGGCCTCAGTTACCTCATCTGTAAAATGGGGATTCAACGACTGACTGTTTTTTCTCCTAGTTAGACTGTGAGCCCTGTGTGGTACAGGGACTGTGTCTGACCTGATTATCTTATATCTTCCCCAACACTTAGAACAGTGCTTGACATAGTAAGCACTTAAATACCACAGTTCTTATTATTATTAGCAAAACTTCTCACTCCCAGTACAGTATCCTCAGTAAGTACTCACTGACTGATTTACTCCACCAAGGATCTCCTCAACGGAAGTAGCAGATGTCGTAGCGAGACAATATCCGCGCTCCAAATCCCATCTCCTTTATTTAACTCCTACCTGGATAGAATCCAACATGATGCCAGCCAATGTCAGGCCCAGCCCCGCTACTATATACGGCAAGACGACTTGTAGACTGATGGCAAAGGCTGTTTCTTCCTTTGGCTCCACCCTAAGTGTTTTGGTTGCTATCAGCTGCTTCTGTGGTAGCGATGCATCCTCGGCTTCAGGGCCGCTGAGCTCACCGTCTGCTCCGTGCTTACTGTGGCTCTTCAATTTTTGTCCAAACTGTTTCTCATTTCTCACCTTGCCCTCCTTCCGCCTCTGCCGGGCCTCTCTGCCTTTCATCTCGGCTCTGCCCGCTGAAATGTTGCTCTATGGGTAAAAGAAACAATGTCCATGAAAGAGTGTGGAGTGTGATACAAAATCTCTTCTGAGGAGGAAGGGGAGTCCATCCCCTAAGCACTGTGGACACCCTTGGCCTTAACAAATGTGGAGCAAAACCCCCTTTGCCCGAGGAAGAAAGTTAGACTAAAGCCATTCTTTATCTCCATTTCAAGGTTTTGAAAACCCCACCGTATAACTCCCCTACCTCTCAACCTACTGGTAGGAATCCCAAGTCTCGGAAGACCAACCGACTGTTTCCTTAAAGGACATGACACCCCCGGTTCGGCTCCTGGCCATCCACTAGGCCAGGTGTTCCGATGGGAAAAGATTACGCAAAGATGGGCCTGGGAGTCAGAGGCCCTGGGTTCTAATCCCGGCTCTGTCACTTGTCTGCTGTGTGACCTTGGACAAGTCACTTCACTTCTCTGTGCCTGTTTCCTCAACTATAAAATGAGGATTCAATACCTGGTCCCCCTCCGACTTCATATATTCATTAATTCAATCGTACTTACTGAGCGCTTATAGTAGCAGAGCACTGTACTAAGTGCTTAGACTGGGAACCCCATGTGGGACAGGGACTGTGTCCAATCTGATTAACTTGGAACTACCCCAGCCCTAGAACAGTGCTTGACACATAAGTAGTGCATAATAGTAACAACAACAATCATCATCATCATCATCATCATCATCGGGGTTGTCCTCTGTCTTGGCTGTTCAGTCTGCTATTTGAAGAAAGTCTGTGTGCTGCTAATACTGTCCCTAGGACCTCCGCCACATGTTTGCTGGGTAACCTTGGGCAAGTCACTTAACTCCTCTGGGCCTCAGTTCCCTCATATGTAAAATGGGGATTAAGAGTGTGAGCCCCATGTGGGACAAGAACTGTGTCCAACCTGATTAACTTGTACCTATGCCAGCATTTAGAACAGTGATTGGCACATAGTAAGTGCTGAACAAGTACCATAATTATAATAATTATTATTATTAACTGGCAGAGCTGGGATTAGAACCAGGTCCTCTGACTCCCAGTTCCATACTCTATCCACTAGGTCACACTGCTTTTCACAGCCTTCAGCCTTCAGCAACCAGGATCTTTATCCTTAGGAAGAGCACCAGAAAGACACTGGGATTTGATTGCCAATTTTTGAAAAAACAGGCCACCTGAGTTTAACTCCAGTTGAATGAGAGCACAGCCAGGGTGCTTTAATCCCCAAGCCCCTGGACTGTTTCTTCTCCCCCACCCCATTCTGGACAGTCACCATCTTGCATAGCCAGACTTTCTAATGCAAACCTTCTCACTGTACCTCAGTCTTGTCTGTCTTCTGCCAACCTCTCACCCACATCCTGCCTCTGGCCTGGAATGCCCTCCCTCCTCAAATCTGAAAATTACTCTCTCCCACTTCAAAGCCTTATTGAAGCCTTATCTCCTCCAAGAAGCCTTCCCTGACTAAGCCCTATTTTCCTTTTCTTCAACTCCCTTTTGCGTTGCCCTGACCTGCTCCCTTTACTCATCCCTTCTCCCAGCCCCATGACATTTATGTATGTATCTATTTATTTCTGTTAATGTCTGTCTCCCGCTCTAGACTGTAAGCTCATTGTAGGCAAGGAATCTGTCTTTTATACTCTGTTGTACTCTCCCATGCATTTAGTACAGTGCTCTGCATATAGTAAACTTTCAATAAATACGATCGACTGACTGACAAACCATCACAGGTAAAGGCAGACACTCTTGAGACTTTAAACTTTTGCAATACTAACAGGAGCGGTTACAGTTAGTGTATCTCAAGCTTGCCTAGGTAATCTGCTGCCATCTCCCTAGGTGTTTGAGTTTTTGCCCCGCCAACAGGCACGGCAACCTTTTGTGTATTTGCTGCCTCGTCAGCACTTAGATGGCCAGGTAGCCAGTTGGGAAGGAAAGGGAATTGCTTCGGTGTCCTCCTCAAAATGTTAACATGATCCCTCCCAGAGAGTGGCGTGCCCAATATACAGAATTCACAGGCATCCCTCTTTTAAGCAAAAAGAGATCTAAAAATGCATGTACTAGATGTAGAAAGGAATAAAATAGAATCCAAGTACCCCCTTAGCATTTAAGTCTAGAAGTTACAAATAGCAACAATAATGAGGACAAATTGAATATTCAAGCAAATCTTGGAACAAACACAGATCATCCTTAGTAAGACACTCTTCACCTGTTCTCCCACACGAAGCTTCTTTCTCAGCCCAGACAGTTGAAAAACTTGTTTCTGGTGAGTCCAGGGCAGAAGAGACTCTAATTTCCCATCTACATGGTCCAGTCACCTTTCCTTCTGACTTGAATTGGCTGAGGGCCACGTGATGTCTGTCAGGTGAGCTGGCAATTGGTTATTGTTTAATATTTGTTCTTACTATTTGCCAAACACTGTACTAAATACCAGGGGGGAAACAAGTTAATTAGATAGGGCACAGTCCCTGTCCCACATGGGATTCAGAGTCTAAATAGGAGGGAGAACAGGAACCCCTCCCCTTCTCCAGCCCCAGAGGTCTGCAAACTGAGCTGGGGGGGTGGGGGTGGAAAGGGGGAAAGGAGGAGGAGGCAGAATACAGAAGCAGTGGCCTGGTGGAGTCACAGGACCTGAGTTCTCAACCCAGCCCTGCCGCCTGCCTGCTGTGTGACTTTGGGCAAATCACTTCACTCCTCTCTGCTTCTATTTCCTCAATTGTAAAATGGGAATGTGCCTCGACTTCAAACTCATTGTGGGAAGGGAATGTGTCTGTTTAATGTGTCTGTTTATTGTTATACTGTACTCTCCTAACCACTTAGTACAGTGCTCTGCACACAGTAAGCATTCAATAAATACGATTGAATGAATGGGAATTCAATACCTCTTCTCCTTCCTACTTTGTGAGCCCCATGGATTGTGCCTGACCTTATTAACAACTTGTTTCTAGCCCCAGCACTTACAACAGCACTCGATGCAGAGTAAGCAGGCATTGATATAAATTCCTAGAACTATAGATATATACATATATAAGTGCCGTGGAGAGGGGAGAGGGGCGAAGAGAAAAGGGAGCGAGTCCTGGTGACGCGGCAGTCACAGCATCGATCCCATTCAAACTTGATTTTATGACAGGTCCGATTTCAGGGCACGACCACGACAGAGGATAATCTGCCACACAGTGGCATCAGAGAGGCTGGGGACTGGGGCAGTCAGTTAATCTGTCAAGCATATTTATTGAGCGCTAGCTCTGTGCAGAGCGCTGTACTAAGCGTTTGGGAGAGGACGATATAATAATCGACAGATACATTCCCCGCCCACAACGAGCTTACGGGACACTTGGTGAGATTGAAAAGCCCCAGAGTTGGGGCTGGAAGAGAGAATGAAATGACTGAGGTGATAATAATAATGATCATAATAATCATGGTGTTTGTTAAGGGCTTACTATGTGCCAGGCACTATACTGGGTGGGGTGGATACAAGCAAATCGGGTTGGTCACGGTCCCTGTCCCACGTGGGGCGCTCAGTCTCAAGCCCCATTTTACAGATGACGAAACCGAGGCCCAGAGAAGTTAAGGGACTTGCCCAAGGTCCCACAGCAGACAAGTGATGGAAGTGGCCCTGATTTTCTGAGTCCCAGGCCCCGGGCTCGTTCGGGTGGGAGGGACCCCATCTAAATCTCCCTTCTTTCCGGGGCCTCCCGTATTGCTGGTGCTCCGTTCACTAGTGATTCGTGACTAGAGCCACTTGTCGGCTGGGTGACCTTGGGCAAGTCATCTCTCCGTGCCTCAGCTCGCGAGCCCCATGAATCTACCCCAGCGCCTAGCACACTGCCCGGCACATAGTAGAGACTTACAGACGCCACACAAAAACAAGATGAGTTAGAGCCAGCATCCCACTGTCCCCCTGCCCCCCTCCGCCCCCCGGAGCGCCCCCACGATGTTCGTCGCTCTTCTGTCCTCCCCGCCAGGCGGGCGGTGCCGATCCCCAAGTACTTACCCCAACTTTCACTCTCCGCCGCGCCTTCTTCGAATTCCACGCCCCTCTCCCCCCCTCCCCCCAGCCCCGTGGATCAGTCACATCTGGAGGTCGGGCGACCGCATCGGGCCAGGGGGAGGGGCGTGGGAATGGGGGGCGAGCCCGCAGAAGCGGAAAGGGAATCTCCCTCCCCCTCCTGTTTGTTTTTTTTAAAATCCCAGTTCTTCTTTGCCCACGGAGAAGGACGGCTCCGGGAAGCAGGGAAATGTCCTCCGGAGGGAAGGAGGGGCCAGTGAGTGACAGGGAGTGCAAGAAAATGCCCTTCCTCCTCGCTGCAACCCTCGGGCGCTTTGTTCTGCTGCGGGGAGCCCCTACTTTTGACAGCTCTTCCCCGCAAGCGACCCCGGCCCCGCGGCCTGGATCATCTTCTTCCCTACCCTCCGCTCCCGCGCCTGGGAGGTCACCCTTCCTGGCCCCTGGCACCTCTGCATTTCATTTGCTTTGCCAGCCGGGTCTAATCTAGGACAGGGGATTTTTTTTTCTTTTTTAAATGAATGCATTCGGGACTGGTTAAAAAAAAAAAACAAAGGTGTGAGACTCTAGAGGGTTGCTTGCTCCCCCAGATCCTCATAATCGACGATTGAGCCTGCTGTGGACAGTTGAGCGCACGACAGGGATTTAGGACGCAGGCCCCGCCCTCAGGGAGCTCACGGTGAAATGGGGAACGCAAACTGACAGCGTCTTGACACATCAACGGAGTTAACCGGACGAGAAGCAGTGTGGAGTAATGGATAGAGCACGAGCCTAGGCGTCAGAGGACCTGGATTCCCATCTCGGGTCTGTCAAGCGTCTGCAGTGAGACCCCTGGGTAAATCGCTTCACCGCTCAGGGCCCGTCACCTCGTCTGCAAAAATGGGGATTAAATCCTCCTCCCCGCTACCTAGACCGTGAGCCCCATATGGGACACCACCTGCGTCCAACCTGATAAACTCGTATCCACCCCAGTGTTTAGAATAGCGCTTGGCACATAGTGCTTAACCAACACCATTATTAAACGTGCCAGAGTGGCAGGGTCACCCTTACGGTAGAGCCGATGGGAGGAGTTAGACTGGGCCCCTCTGTTGCCACACAGAGAGCCAGCGGGGAGACGGAGTCTCCATCGTATGCCCAGATCAGAAGGCACCTCCTCGTTCCTGACCCATACGGGAGGAACGCCGCAGGGTCCTTCTCTCTAGGAGGGGCAGGAGATGTAAAGGTGGAACTTATCCTCCTTAAACCCTGGCCCTGCCTCCCTCAGTCAAGGCCCTGGAGTGAGGCGATCTAGGCACACTAAGTGGATGGGCAAATCAATAACACAGCCCTCCAGCATGAAGTTCAAGCTCATTTTCCACCTCCTCGGATGGAGATGCAGAAGCGCCAGTCACCGGCTTGTCAGATAACCTGCCTTCTACAGTCCTTGAAGAGAGGTTATTAGGTCACTTGTCTTCCTTCTCTAGAAGTTCTCCAGCACTACCACCTACCTCCTTTTCCTGTGTGTCCCCCCCCCCCACCACCACCCCTCCAACTACTCAGCCTGCTTTGGCACTGTATCCCAGAAGAGACTGAACAAAGGAATCATATCTGCATTACCTTGGGCTTGAGGCAAGAAGTCACCAAGTCTGCCATCTAGGGCTTAGCTGCCCAACATCGAATCCTGCCCCCCTCATATCCCAGTAGTGCATTTGTTCTCCTTAGTAGTGTGCATGCTCTTTCTGAACTTTCCCAGCAACGCACCCTTCAAGTACAGAAGCGGCATAGCTGAGCGGGTAGAGTACGGGCCTGGGAGTCAGAAGGACATGGGCTCTAATCCCAGCTCCACCACGTGTCTGCTGGGTGACCCTGGGCAAGTCGCTTAACTTCTCTGGGCCTCAGTTACCACATCTGTAAAATGGGGATTAAAACCGGGAGCCCCATGTGGGTCGGGGACTGTGTCCAACCTAGTTAACCTGTCTCTACTCCAATGTTTGGAATAGTGCTTGGCATATAGTACTGCACATTGCCGAACTGTACATTCCAAGTGCTTAGTACAGTGCTCTGCACATAGTAAGCACCCAATAAAAGCGATTGAATGAATGAATGGTAAGTGCCTTAACAAGTACTATTATTAATAATAAACCCTCCCCCACGCAATGATTGATGAGTGGAAATGATGAGTGGAATTGATGACTGTTCCTGGAGTGGGAGGCTTGTCTCGGACCACTGCCCTGGGGCGCACATCCCCAGGGCTTCTTCATCTGCCCTTCAGATCTTCTTAGCATCTTTCTTTCTAAGAAAGTCAGAGGTCAGTCAGAAGTTGTGGGTTCTACTCCCGACTCTGCCACTTGTCAGCTGTGACCTTGGGTAAACCACTTAATTTCTCTGTGCCTCAGTTACCTAATCTGTAAAATGGGGATTAAGACTATGAGCCCCACGTGGGACAACCTGATAACATTGTATCTACCCCAGTGCTTAGAACAGTGCTTGGCACACAGTAAGTGCTTAAATACCATCATTATTCTTTTAGTTCATGCGTGAACTCTTTAAAAAAAAAAAATCAGGTCAGTGTGTAAGTGAATCTCCCTTCTTTCTTTTCTCAGAGGTGAAATTCCCCTAGAACCTGACATCTGGGGAAGGACATGCCCAGATAAACAATGTGGCAAGTCCAAGCCAGGCTTCCTCTTCCCATACAGGGAAGAAATTCCCAGAAAGCACCACATCGGGCCTCTCGGGAGGCCTTCCCAGACTAAGCCCCCCTTTTCCTTCCCCTCCCCATTTCCCCAACCCGCTCCCTTTGCTCTACCCCCCTCCCCGCCCCACAGCAGTTGTGTATATATGTATTTATAATTCTCTTTATTTTTATTAATGTGCATATATCCATACTTCTATTTATTTATAATGATGCTACCGATATCTGTTTGCTTGTTTTGATGTCTGTCTCCTCTCTTCTAGACTGAGCCGTTGTGGGCAGGGATTGTCTCTATCTGTTGCTGAACTGTACTTCCCAAGTGCTTAGTACAGTGCTCTGCACACAGTAAGTGCTCAATAAATATGATTGAATGAATGAATGAAAGCTATTTTACAGAGGTTATCAATCACTCACCAGACATCAGCTGGAGCACGAGAGAGAAACCGGGCAAGGAGGCAGAGGTTTAGGAAGGTGGAAGAAAAAAAAACCAAAAAAACTCCCCCAGAACACACACCCCCAGGTCTGATCAATGGTATTTACTGAGTCCCTACCTGTCTCAAAGCACCATATAAAATACTTGGTAGAGTAACAGCAGAGGCAAGTTGTGTATCCTGTCCTCATAAAGCTTACAATCTAACAGGGGTGGGGTGGGGGAGAGGAAGGAATGGGAATAGTGACCCAGAGGGCTCCTTATTCAGTGGTAAGAGCCCGGGCTTGGGAGTCACAGGGTGTGGGTTCTAATCCCAGCTCCTGTACCTGTCTGCTGTGTGACCCTGGGCAAGCCACTTCACTTCTCTATGCCTCAGTTACCTCATCTGTCAAATGGGGATTAAGAACTGTGAGCCCCATATGGGATAACCCGATTACCTTATATCTACCCCAGCGCTTAGAACAGCACCTGGCACATGGTAGGCACATGGTAAGCACATAATACCATCATCATCATCATTATTCCCTGCAGGGCTTAGGGTGGGTTTTAGGATGAGACGGGGCAAGCTACAGAAGCCTGTCACTAGCCCCATCTCCAGTCTACGTCCAGAGACAGCATCAGTGCTCGGAAGCACTCTCATCAACGGTCAGACCCTCATTTCCTCTGGGCACCCCTATTCATGGGATAGGTGGGCAGATATCCACTTCCTATGCAGAGCAGGGTTCAGACACCACGAGGCCCTGGCGGTCTGCACGGCTCACAAAAGCCCGTACCTGCCTCGATTAAGACGCTCACAGAAAAAGAGCCAGGGGTTTTGCGGCTGGGAGAGCTAGGGAAGTGAGGCCCTCAAACCACACCCCTGGTGTACTGCTCCATCCCTGGCACCTTTCAACTGCCCCTGCCAAGCTCCTGAGCAGTAGCTTAAGCTACAAAACACCTTCAGGCCAGGGCAGCAGCCCTAAGGTGCTCTCCCTTGCCCGTTTTCCCTGAAATGTCTCCATGCCTTGAGACATGCCTGATCTGGGTTTGTGCAGTAACTGGAGTCTGCCCAAGCCCGGGGCCTTGGGCGGGAGGGAGGATAAACCCAAGGGAGGGTTGAGATGAGTTTAGGACCATCTCTTTGCCCTTTTGGAAGAAAAACTGGGCTCAAGGTAAAACTCCTAGAAAGCTCTGACAGGCAGAGCGGTTGCCAGTTTAAGAAAAAGGGATTTAAAGGAATCCAGCAGGGCCCCAGGTGCCCGAGAGCTCCAGCGGAGCAGCTTTAGGCTTGCTCCCCTAGAAGAATGGGGCCACCCTGGTGGAAGAACAAAAAGCAGAAACAGCCCCAGCTGGAGGCAGCACGACTTATAAAAGCAACAGCAAGGTTTGGGTTCGTTCTACCCTCGGTTGCTGCTTTGGCTACTTCCCTTCAAGTCTTTGTTGCCCTTTAGTCCCCTTCTCCCCCCCCCCCCCCCCCCGTTTTCACTTCATCTCCGGCCCACCCCCTTCCCGTTCAGCATTCCACTCCCCTACCTCTGACAACTTAGCTCAAAATAGACTTTCCTCTGACCTTCCCGTGAACTTGAGCCAGAAGCCAACACACCCAAAAAATACTAACGAAACGTTACAGAATTTTAAGATTACATTATATGTTTCTGTAACCACACCCTGTCTGCATCTCACACACAATATGTATACATATATATATATATATATATATATATATATATATATACACACACATAGCTATATAGTACTCGATGAGACGGCTCACCAAATCTCCCGTTCCGGAAAGAACTCATATTGTAGCACTCACCCACCTGCAAACTACATGCGTGCGCATGAGTCATTTCCTGTGACCCTTGCAGCATACTCATCTCAACAAGCTCCTGTGGTCAGAGACATTCCACTAACGGTGCTCTACCAAAACCGCAGACTGAAGACACACGTTAGGGCAGAACTGGATGCACCTTGTATATCATTCTAATGAAACTCATAACTCATCCTGAATTGTTCCAGAGCAACTTTCAGTTTTTCCCTCCCTTATTTTTTCCTATTTTCTCTCTCTCCCGAAACTCTACCTTTTTCTATAGATTTTCATTACCGCTGGCGCTAGCATTTACTGAACAACAGGAAACAAAGTCACACCCATGTACAAGTCTCCATCCTTGCATTAAGAGTCAGCTTGCAATTCTGTGATTCATTGTGAAGAGCCAAAGACTTCACTTCCCAGGTGCCTATGCATCCCTTCCCTATCAATGTCAATCACATTTACTGAGCGCTTACAGTGTGCAAAGCACTGTACTCGGCGCTTGGGAGAGGACAATACAACAGAATTGGTAAAACGTGTTCCACGCCCACAAGGAGGGGTCTGAAACACTCCCTCCACTGCGCCCGCGTGTGTGCAATATGGCATCCGACGCTCTGTTGAAGTGTGAAGCCCCTTCAAAATGCAAGGCTCAAGGCAACCTAGAGTCGAGCGAATTGAGGCGGTTGCCCCGAGCCTCACATTCGACAAAACGTCAGGTGCCACGTTCCTCACACATCCCTACGGGGCAGGGTAGAGGGAATCTGTCAAGCCCGTCCTTGTGGGCAGGGGACATGGTTAAAAGACTTTCAAAGTAGACTCTTCCAGCATAGTGAAAACAGGGCCAATATTCCAAACACTGAAAAAAATTCTCGTCCACTTCCTGAGAGGATAGAAGAGTGCAATAAAGGGAAATCTGCCCCCTGGTAAGGCATTTCTTCTCTTTAACAACTACAGTCAAACCCACGATAAGGTGCCAAGGATATATTGCTCCTCTTTAAAGATGCTCGAGTAGTAAAATGGCAATAAATCTCAGTACTGTCATCTCGTGATAAACAGCTTGAATCACTCGGCCCCAACTGCCAAGAGAGCTTTGGATTTTGAACTTGAGCTTCAACCAAAGAACAACATTAATGCCTTTAAAAGTCATTTCACGCTCTGGTTAAACTCTTGGGTGCATAACGACGTAAGGAGAACCTGGAAGCCCGTGAGCCGACAGCTCCGACGAAGGCCCGTTTGACAGTAGTCACGGTAACACCGCTCTACAGCTATTACTGCTGACTGGAACTACATGTCACTTCGGGATGGCATTTCTCTAATGGACAGGGCTTACATTTCAACCCAATTAACATTACCGCACGGCTTCGTGCTCGTCAGAAAGTTTCCCCGGAGACTATCTGGGAAAAGTATTTGCTAGGAGAGAAAGTCACTGTCCACAGACACTGAGATGGATGGAAGAGGACAAAAATGGAAGGGCTAGGATACTTTTGATGGCTTTAACTAGGACCAATTTTCAACTTGATCTCTAAGGCCTTTCGCTAGAAAGGAAACCAGACTCATCTGCCAGCACTGCAGAATCCCTCTCCCCAGCAGAACTCCCTGAACAGGTTTGACTTCTTGCCTGTGACAGGGGGCTACTGTGACACTAAGAGGGAGCATTAAGGAAAGGGGATCAAGAGAGGGAGTCTGGGGCCTCCAGCTTTAACACCAAAGACAGGAGGTCAGGACGGAATCCCTGCAGCCTACCGCCACCTTGACAGCCCTCCGATCGCCTGGTGGCAGTGGGAGTTGGCTTCAAAAATGCCACACCTCCCTACAACTCCCGCCCCCCCGCCCAGGTAACTTCAAGTAAAAGCAGACCAACAAGTCCACCTCCAACCGCAACTGACGGCACCAATGGAAGACAACGTTAGAAGCCCAGAGTCGCCGGGGGGGGGGGGTGGGGGAGGGTGGCGGGGCTTGGCTTTCACCCCCAAGTCCCACCATTCTCTGCCACCTGCTTAATTCCCTGGACTCGGCCAGGCCCACCCCTCAGCTTGGCCCAGCTGTCCAGGGGAGGGGGGGGTATCTCTGCTCCAGCCTGGGAGCATCACTTCCAGCAGACAATGATGTTGGGGTCATTCTCCAGCCGCTCATCTAGTTCTCGGTAGCTCATTCCTGGGGAAGAGGCACATAGTGGCTGTGAGTTGAGCAGTCAGCTGGGGCGGCCGATCCCCGGTGGTGCCGTAAGCACACATCTTTCTCCCTCCCCCGAGACGCCCAGTTCTTCATGCCCACGCTTTCTGAGGCTGGCGTCCCTCACCCCCGCCCGTGTTCACGCTTGGCAGTACGGCTCCCACAACGCCTCTCCCCCCTCCCTACCCCCACCCCCTCTGCCTCCAGTCACACCCGTTTTGCAGCAGATCTCATCGTAGCTGTGGCAACCCGTGTAGAGACGGGCCGGGTGGCTCCTCTCCTCCTGCATAATCTTCACCGGGTACTTCTGCAGCCTCCGCATCAGATTCTTCATCAGCCCAAACTGGATCAGTTTCCTGGGCGGGGTGTGAGTGGAGGGAAAGCGGCAAAGGTAGGGATTTTTCCACCATAGCAGAGCAGCTCCCCGGGGCACGTCTCCCCTCGGCTGGAAGCTCGTTAAAGGCAGGGAACGGATCCGCTAATTCTGTTGTACAGTACTCTCCCGTGCACTTAATACAGTGCTCTGTACACAGTAAGCACTCAGTAAATACCACCGATAGATCTGGCTCTGGCCATCCTCCCCAGCGAGCCCTGACAAAGTCCCTGCTTCCCAGCAGTGGTGAGGGTAACATCTCCTTGGGAAAGGGAACAGATCTATTACAGCCTGCCCCTGGGCTGGGGGAAGATGGGGCCAATATCGGCAACTAGAGACCAGTAGCTGGGGGCGTATTTCACTACCACCAATGTTTTATCTTTGTCTCTAGCTGTACCTCCCCGCCACCAGCCTCACCGGTCCCCAAATCTGCCTTCTCCATTCCCAGGACATGTTAAAACCCTTGCTCCACAACTTCCCTACCCTCAGAAAGAACCGGGACTGGGGCGAGGCGGGGGGAAGAGGGGGGGTGCAGGCTTGTGTCTAACCTCTCGTCCACGTGCTGCAGCTGTTGGGTGTAGCGGGAAATGAGGTCACGCACAGTGGTACCAGGGCTGAGCCCGCAGTACAGCTGGAAGACATCTCGCAGACTGGCACGCTTGTGTCCTGTGGGAAGTCACAAGGGGGCCAGGTAACTTCCAGGGTAGCCAAGCTGGGAACCCTGGGGAGGAAAGTGGCTGTTCGCCAGTTTCTTGATGCTGTGTGCAAAGGAACAGGAGGGTTCTCCTTGCAGGGGTAGTCCCCAACCCCGCAGCTTCTACTCAACTTCTTGCTGCCCTCCCCAGATCACTTCCTGAGCCAAAGGAAAGATTGTTGGGAGCCACCGGAACTCGCTGCTCCCTACCTTGCTTGGTGACGTATGCCAGACACTCCTCCTGGAGGATCTTGTCATCCACTAGGTCCTGGACCTTGGGGGTGGGGCAGTATACGTTGGAGTACTGGAGAGGGGGAAAGCAGGGGAGGAAGGGAAAAAGGGTGTTCAGAGCTAAGGTTCGCATTCCACAGGAAACTGAGCCGACAACTTCAATCCCACAGAGAATTGGACCACACAACAACCGTTGTCCTTGGGATGGTGGCGGCTGAGAAAGGAGCAAAATGGACTGTGGTTACCCACACCTGGAATACAACACTGTCAGAGGCGATTCGACTCTGGAAATTTCCATCTCCAGGTTCCCTGAGCCCCAAGGCATCAGGGCCACTTCAATCTGCCATCACCAATAAGAAGCCGAATCGGGAGGCTCAAAGGTAATCGGGACCAGGGTCCTTGCTTTTGCTTTGCTCACCTGCAATATGGACACCAACGTCACCACACCGTAGTACCTGCAGGAGACACCACCCCACTCAGCAAGCCAACTCTGGACAGCCCAGTGGACACCCCAACCCTCCTCAGCTCCTCCAGCCCATCCCACTCAGGATCTTGCCTGGGTTCTCAGAAGTCCCAGAGAAGCCTTCTGGGTACATTTCCCTTTTCAAGAAGGAGCTTCTCTCTACACTATCTGTGAGTGCACAGGGAGTAAGGAAAGGAGCCAGCAGAGAGGGAAGGAGGGCTGGCCCAGGGGAGGGGTGGGGAGGAGGAGGTGAGGCTTCTAGGGAAGAACTCAAGGCAAATCTGAAAGTGGCCTTTTAAAGAGCTTAGATCCCGGGGCAGCGGCAGAGCCCGAGTGCTGCTGCATCCTCCTCCCCCGATCCGATCTCCCCCACTCACAGTAAATTCTGGATGGCAATCCGCACCAGGTTGAGCTCCACGTCGGCCTCAGCTGAGATCTTCTGGATATGCCGGAAGCCGTCAATGTACGGCAGGATCTGAGAAAGGCAGGGGGGCGGGGAGTCAGTCCCCTAAATCGCTCGCTGGGGGACCACCAGGGGCAGCCCTGCTGAAAGAGCTCAGTCTGGGACATGGTCTCAGATGGGGAGGTCCCCAGCTTGGTACTGGTTTGGATGGGAAGAAAAAATGGAGATATGAAGAGCCAGTTTCCTCACCGGGTCCCCCGATGGAAAAGCGGGGAGAGGGGCACACCTGTTGAGTGGTGAGGTCCCACTGAGAGTTGAAAAAGTCATCTTTGTCCTTGGTGAAGACAGGCACATCATACTCCTGGGCGATTGGGGGGTCGGGCCGCTGTTCAATCACCTTCAGGTGGATAGTGTTCGACTCATCTGCGGGGGAGAGAGGGGAGGAAGGAGAAACATCAGACTCCTCCCATCCTCCTTGGGCTCGGCAGCAAAGCAAAGCGCTCACAGCTGAACCTAGCTTGTCCTGCTCTTCCGGATGGCCAGATGAGAGGCAGCGGTACCCAGACCCTAATTCTCCCGCCCTGCCCCCCAGAACTGGAACCTTATCAGCAGGGGGAGTCCCAGTACCGATTGGCAAGGTGCACTTTCCAGTGGCATTTAACTCTTCCAGTAAGATGGTCATGATGGGGATCAGCTTCTGCTTGCTTTCTTCTGTGGAGATGAAACTGCTTTCCAGCTAGAGGGAAGAGGGAGACAGCTGGTGAGCTGCCCTCTCTGCTCAATCAGTTGATTGACGGTATTTATCGAGGGCTTACTGTGCGCAGAGCGCCCACCTAAGTGCTTGGGAGAATGCAATACTACAAGTAGACGTGATCCCTGTCTTCGAGGAGCTTCCAATCTAATGGGGGAGAAAGACACTAAAAGGAATTACAGGCAGGAGAAGCAAGAGAGTATAAGGATATGTACATAAGTGCTGCAGGGAAGGGGTGCTTAGGGGGTACAGGCTTAAGGGCATAAGAGAGGTTAGTCAGGGAAGGCTTCCTGGAGAAGGTATGATTTTTAGTAGGGCTTGGATGAATGGAAGACTGGTGGTCTGGCAGACATGAAGGGGAGGAAGGGTCAGGCCAGGGTGCGGGAGGGGAGAGGAGGCTGAGCAAGGGATAGAGCAAGAGAGTGCGAGAGCGAGCGAGAGGGATTGAAGCATTAAGTAGGATGTGTTAGAGAAGCGAAATGTGTGAGCTGAGTTGTAGTGGGAGTGGAGTACGGATTAGTAATGGGGAATAATGCTGACAAAGTCTTAAAACTGACAGCGAGGAATTTCTGTTTGAAGCGAAGATGGACGGACAAGCATCGGAGGATTTTCAGGAGTGGGGAGACGTGCGCCCAGTGATTTTTCCCCTGCCCTTCTCTGATGATCCCTGTGGCCCAGGCCCCTCTTCCTTCTCAGACATGAGGAGCTACCCCAAAACTATGACTTGGTGAGGGGGAGGGGGGGAGTTTTTCTGCAGAGAAAGGCACTGAGCCCTGCTTGACCTCCAGAGTGGTGAGGTAACCAGCCAGCTTCTTGACAATGGGCTCCAGAGCACAGGTCTTGGCGCGGGCATCACAGACAAATCCCAGGTTAAAGAGCAGGGCATTACGGCTGTACTTCTTGTGCTCAATGCACACTGGGCAGCCAATCAGCTTCTTCTCCATTGCCGTCCTGCAAGGGAGGGGTATCAGAACCAAAACTACCTCATGAGTGCTGAGCACTGTACTGGGTGTTCAGAGGAAACATGCAACTAATATAATCCCTGTCCTCAAGGTAGGAGGAAAGTTGACCAATATGTTGCAGTTAGAAGGGTGAGCCTAGCCAATGTCGGGGCTAGGCTCGCTAGCTCCAACGCTCCACCTGCTTTAAGTAGACAGAGCTGGGCAGCTTTGGCAGAAAGGGACAAAGAGGGAGGAGGGCAACCTCGTGAGGAAAAAGTCTTCCTGCGGTGCCTCACTCGGGAAGGGAATGGGATCTGGGCCAGAGGTGCGATGTTTCTTGACTTCTTCCCTTCTATCCCGGCTCTGCCACTTGTCTGCTGTGTGACCCTGGGCAAGTCACTTTACTGTGCCTCAGTTACCTCATCTGTAAAATGGGGATTAAGTCTGTGAGCCCCATGTGGGACAGGGACTCTGTCCAACCCGATGTGCTTGTATCCACTCCAGCACCTAGTACCGTGCCTGGCACATAAGCGCTTGGATATCACAATTATTATTATTGTTCCCTCTTTCACAGCCCGGGCCAGACCTCAAAACCTGAACATGGACTTGTAATGCCCATCCCACTGAAGCTTGGGCAGTACCAAGTTCGACATCCTCTGCCCCCGACATCTCTCTCCGGGTCCCTCTGAGGGCACGGAGCCCAGGGAGGTGGAAACCCCAGGGCAGGCAGCTCCTGGGACGTCAGCAAGGATGTTCAGCCAAAGTCTAGGATTCTCTCCCCGGGACTGGGATGTCTTGAGGGAGGTCTCCTGGGCTTTCACTGCTTCAGACAACGCATGCCACCAATCAATCAGCACTTAGACTCACACAGTGATGAGCTTGTTCTGTAGTTCAGGTTTGGTGATAATATACACCTGCACGGTGTCAAACAGCTCCCGAGAAATGAAGTCCTCTGGGACCTGTGATGACCAAGAAAATGCTCAATTACTGCTCTTGTCAGACTTAGGAAGCCTGAAGGGGAAATCTCACTTTCTGGGCTTTTCTTAGGGCAAAGGCCCAGAAGGGCTGAGAAGGTGGATGAATAAGGGGAAAAATCTGTAGGTTGGAGAAGGGGACCCAGTAGTAGTGACAGCACAGTAAAACCTGTAGATTGTATGCTAACGTGTTCCCAAAGCCTTAGTCATCATTTGGAAAAACCTACACTGTACTGTTCAATTATCACTGATGAGAAGTTACATGCAGACAGCTCTGTTGCAATCCCTCATTTCTGATTTACCCATTTCTTCAGTTCCCACCTCCAGCTCTGCCCGTGACCTTCCTTCTGGTCTTTTATATCCCTTGTTCCTTCAGCCCTGAGTACTAAAATAATAATAATAATAATAATGTTGGTATTTGGTATAAAATGAGATTAAGGGATGAGAAAGTGATGTGAAAAAAATAAATACCCTACAGATTCAAGGGATTACCATAAATAACAACAACAATAATAATAATTCCCTCCCAGGCATCCCATCCCACTTCCAACCTGGTATGTGATTTTGGGGCCCAGAGTGGGGTGGAACTCGCTGAAGAAGATGCATTCGATCCTGCTGCTGCTCCCCATGCTCACCGAGGAAGACGACTACAAGGAGACTCCGGCGATCTGCTGAGAAGGAGAAAAACGAGACAGTGTCCAAGGCTCTGGTGGGGTGAGGGGTGAGAGAAGGAGAACTAGCCCATCAATGGCTGCTTGAAAGGGCCATTCTTTCATTCGATCGTATTTATTGAGCGCTCACTGTGTGTAAAGCGCTGTATTAAGTGCTCAGGAGAGCCCTATACAACATTAAGCCGATATATTCCCCGCTTACAGCGAACTTACAGTCTAAAGTGTGGGAGACGGACATTACTAGAAATACATGACAGATACATACCTAAGTGCTGTGGGGCTGGGGGATGAATAAAGGGACCGAGTCGGGGCGACGCAGAAGGGAGTGGGAGAAGAGGAAAGGGGGGGGGGCGCTAGTCAGGGAAGGCCCCTTGGAGGAGGTGTGCCTTCAATAAAGCTTTAAAGGGGGGCGGGAGCGTCCCAGGCAAGAGCCAGCAAGGATCAGTCCCCACTCCCTCCCTCAGTTCTATCTTTCCCTCTCAGAATCGGTCATTTTCAAATCCCCACTCCCCAGAGGATCCCTCTGCCCACCCGAACTTCTAGAGAGCGCCAGCCCCGGGGACGTCGCCCAGCGGGTCGGGACCCGAGGCCTCGGGTTCCCAAAGCCCTCTCTTGGGCGAAAAAGCACACACCAAAAGACGTCCTCCGCTCTTGGCCGCCTTTAACTCCCATCCCCCTCGTGCTCCTACAACTTCTGGTGAGGGATGACCTCTCGTTCCCCTTCGATCCGGATCCCACCGCCTCCGCTTGGCTCACCTGGGCCACCTGATCCAGGGCAGCAGGCGTAGCACCTCCTCCCCAACCCGCCGCACCTGCGCAGTGCTAACAGCTCCCTTCCTCCATTCCGCCCCCGCCCCGGCCAAATCGGGCCGGCGCCTGCGCACGCCGACTCCAAAGCTAGTCCCGGCGACCTGCGGACGAGGACGTGGCACCCGGAAGTTAGCGGTCTCCCCCGCTACGGCGGCGCTCCCGAGTCGCTTCCCGCAAGAAGGGCCTCCGGGAGCGGCGTCGTTCGGTGAGTTTAAAGCCCCGGGAGAAGAGGGTGCGCGGGGGGATCGGAGGGCGAGGCGATTTTCCTGGGGAACTGTAATTCCCACAGTGCCCCGCGCCGCCTCGCCGCCTCTCTGGGGCGGTGGCGGCGCGGTGCACGCTGGGCCTTGTAGTCTTTCCGGCTCGGGCCCGGCCGTCGCGCACCGGGCCGTGCCAACCTCTCCCGAACCCGGGAGGCGAGGCGGGAGAGCGGGACCGCGGCCCCGGGGAGGTCCTCAGTTCAGTGTCTCCGGTTTTGGGTTTTTTTCCTCCGGGGTATATTTAAGCCTTAAGCGCTCAGCCTTCGTCCCCGAATCTCTCCCTCTTCGGTCAGTCCCGGCGAGAGTGGTGACGCCTCTTCCGTAAGGGACCTCCGCCCGGGCGGAGAGGAGCCGGCCGGCGGGCCCCAGGACCCGTCCCTTGGCGGCCTCCCCCGGCCATGACGCTGACTATGGAGACGGAATCGCGCATCTACCGCGCCTTGCGGACCGCCTCGGGAGCCTCGGCCCATCTCGTGGCTGTGGGCTTCACGATTTTCGTGGCTGTACTGGCCCGACCCGGCTCCAGTAAGTGGGGAACGGGGAAGGGGTAGTCGTTCCCTCCCCGGAACGGGGCCGGGAGCTGCGGTGAGAACGGTCTGCGTCGGGCACCTGCCCGCGAGGGGTCGGTAGGGCCCGAGTTCTTCTCCCAATTCCGCCTTGGGGGCAGCCAAGATCCTCTCGCCACTCAGCAGCACTAGCTGGTGGACGGTGGTCTCGGCGCCTCGGTTTCCCCCTCCCCCAGGGGGAAGAGGATAGCCTACAGCCGCCCTCCGGGTGGCCACGAAGGTCAACGGGGAGTGGGTGAGAGGACTCTGGGGACAAAGTGCCCAGCGATTACCATCTCTCTGCTGGACTGTGACCCAGGAGAGGGCCCGTGGGCGGGAGGGGCAAAGGAGCAGTTGGGAATGGCAGGCAAGTCTTTGGGATGGGGTGGCCCGGTTCAGGAACGGTCCACTGAAATTTTTCCCATTCTGAGGTGTGCATGTGTGTGTCTGGGGGCTCCTGGGAGAGTTGTGAGGCTTGGGAGTGAATTGTAAAGACCTGGGAATATCTGGGCCTACAAAATCGGCCTTGATGGCAGACCTCGCAGCCTATTTCGGCCCCGTCCCAGGCTGCCGGGCTTAAGCGACAGTGCCCTTTCCCGATCTCCGCTTGACCGAAGCGCCGCACCTCTGGCTGGGCCGTCTCAATCCCGGCCGTTGTCTTGGGGCCAGGGTTGGAACACGACCCCCCGCCCCAGGTAAGAGAAGCAAGTACATTTCCGAATCCCCCTCCCCATCTTACCACCACTGCCAGAGGATCCCCATGCTTACTCCCTCATCAGGCTGCGATGGTTTCCCAGGTTGTCCTTCCTCTTGTTTCAGGCCTGTTCTCCTGGCACCCTGTCCTCATGTCTCTGGCTGTAAGTAAACCTGTCTCCTTGCCTACCCGCCAGCCCTTCAGTCCAGGAGTGGGTGGATGCTTCTCAGAAGCATGACCTAGAACGGCAGGGCCACCACTGCTGCTGTCACCCCATGGTTTGGTGACCTGCCCCCCCCCCCCCCCGAGAGGATGGGGGAAATCAGGAGCCTTGGCCCCTGAGGGAGAAAGGGCAGGGAGGAGCCTTGTGGGTGAAGCATCCCAGAGACTGAGAAATCCCTCACCGGTTAAGGTTGGTCTCATGCTCTCCTCTTCTGTCTCACCAGTTCTCCTTCCTGATGACCGAGGCTCTGCTGGTCTTCTCCCCGGAGAGCTCTCTGCTGCGCTCGCTCTCCCGCAAGGGCCGGGCCCGCTGCCACTGGGTGCTGCAGCTGCTGGCCCTGCTGTGTGCCCTGCTAGGCTTTGGGCTCATCGTCTACAACAAGGAGGTGCACGGCAAGACCCACCTGAGCACCTGGCACGGGCGGATGGGACTCCTGACCGTGTTGTGGGCTGGACTGCAGTGCACGGGGGGTCTAGCTCTGCTCTATCCCAAGCTGCTGCCACGCTGGCCCTTGGCTAAGCTGAAGCTCTATCATGCAACCTCGGGCCTGGTTGGTTACCTTCTGGGCAGCACCAGCCTGTTGTTGGGCATGTGCTCCCTCTGGTTTACCACTACGATTCCAGGCAAGGGCTGGTACCTTGCTGTCCTCTGCCCCATCCTCACCAGCCTGGTCATCATGAACCAAGTGAGCAACGCCTATCTTTACCGCAAGAGGATCCAGCCCTGAGGCCGGCACCTCTGAGCTGGAAGGAGGATCCCTTGAGCACCCCCCCCCCCCCCCCCCCCCCTGCTGGCTTCCATCTGGGCCTCTCTCAGCCTGAAAGGTCTCGGGAGGGTGGAGCTCTAGCCTCAGGGAGGATAGGAATCCTAGTGCTCCCGGGACCACCTGAAGCTCTTGCTTTTCTCGATTGGCCTAATGAACTGACTGCTCAGGGACTCGGTGCTGTTGTCTTTGGGTGAGGGAGGGCCAGAAGCCCTGTGTGCAGCAAAGGAGGCTACATGATTCCCTCTCTTTTGCGAAGGAGAATACATGACTCCGTCTCTGTGCCACACACAGAGGCTCCTATTCTCTTTCTCCCCCCTCCCCCCACACCTCCTCATTTCCCAGGTAGGGAAGGAAGAAGAAAAACTGTGGGTGTGTACATGTTTGTGTGAACAGGTTGATAGCTGGCCAAGGAACTCCAGCTTCTTATCTTTTATACTCATCAGTGTTTCCAGAAATTGCAAAAATGAAGACTGTAGGTTGGAGCAGTGAAGGAGCAGCCCACCCGGCCACAGCCCCTGGCGTGGGCTTTCCTCTTGCTGAAGCTGTTGGGGTGAGAAAAGGGAGCGTTGGCCCAAGGCTGAAAGCACTCAGCTCGTCCCACCAGGCTCTAGGACTGGGGCTGGTTGCCACGGCCTGCTCTGCTAGAATTGGCGGTAGGCTGGGTTGCCTGCCAACCGACCAGATCCTGTTAAGAACAGGCCTGCCATCTGGCCGGGGGTCTTCGCTAGGCTACTAGCCGAGCCTCCTCCCCATTCACCCCAAGATTGCGTTCGTCAAGAGGATGGGGGCATACTTGGGGGTGGGGGAACCGGTGAGCCTCTTCCAGCCTCTCAGGAGGGACGGAGAACGCCGTGCTCAATAAATACAATTGCGTGAATGAATCGAGCATTGTGAGGGATGAAATTGTGTTCAACCGCCTATAAATTCTGACAGTTTGTCTTTGCATCTTGTGTGATCCTCTTACTGGTGCTCCACATCTCATCTGGGGTAGTCAAAGAGGGGGGGTGCGGCGGCCTAGCTACGAGCCAGTACTGATGGCAGAGGCTCTGCGTTAGCCTGTATTCCATCCCCCCGGGACAGGATTGACAGAGGTGATGTGGAGAAGTAGCTTTTCTACCAGGGAGGGGGGAAATGCCAATTCACAAGTTTGAGGGAAGTGGGAGCCAGCCCAAAGCCAAACTTGGGTGTGAACCCCCTCCCCCACCCCCACACCTCCAGTTTTTCCTCTGCCGGGCAGTGGCATAAACACTGGGATGGCATTGGACCAGAGAACCTGGGCTGTACTGGAAGCACTTCCCGCCCATCAGATGTTGTCACAGAGATGTGGTCAGGCCCTGGGCTGTTGGGCACGAACTTCCAGCAGCCCCGAGCTCCCTGCCGGTCCAGCCTGTCACTCAGACGCCACAAGCCAGGGCTGAACCAGTAAGATGGAGGAGGAAACCTGACCAGGAAAGAAGCAGAAAGCCTTTCACCAAATCATTGCCCAAGAGAGTTACACACAAGAGCGAGCTAGTGGAGCCAAGCTCGATTTTGAAGAAGTGGAGAAAGGGTTTTCTCTTCTCTTCCCGTGCTATTTCCAGCACCAGGCAGTAGGGGAGACAGGATTTGGGGGTTCAGAAAGAGGACTCTCCCAGCAAGGATGTTTCTGCAGAAGCCTCCCTTGTTTAAAGGAACTTGGAAGACAAAGGCTCAGGCCCTCCCCCGATCTGTGAGATGGGTGAGCTTGACAAACGGGGAGGAGGGATTTAAGGGTAGGCCACTGCACACACAAACCCCTAAGCATAGGCAATCAGCCAAGCTCAGGGTCATGGTATAAAGCTCCAGGATGGAAGAGCAACAACCGTAACTGCAGCGCGGACAGAGGGGTGGGGAAGGATGACAAAGCCACTGGGAGGCATTCCTCAAAGAATTGCTTTATTGAGAACTGAGAGTCCAGGCCTGGCTTAGCTGCTCCTGTGGTCCTTTTTTTTTCTTAAAAAAAAACAGAACACTCTGCCCCTGCTGGAAGGTGCCAAGCCCCTAGAAGGAGGCTCCCCGCGGGCATCCTCAAATGTACCACGCTTTTGCTGCCTTCCAGCTCTGCCAGGTCAGAAGCAACCACCTTCACCTGAACACGGCAAAAAGGACAAAAAAAAAAATCCAAACTTGAATACTAACCTCTGCCCCAGTGGGCAGCCCAGCAGTGGCTGGGTCCCTTTCCTCCCAACAACAATCCTGGCCCCAGGCTCCAGGTTTTCCTTTTGGCAAATTCCTGCCTGGCAGCCGCTGTGGGGGGGCAGGGGCTTTTCCAGCACCTGGGATCAGTTAAAGGACCGAAGGATCCAGAGGAGGAGGAGGAAGTGGAGGGGCCAGCATCTCCAGATGCAATTGACCGCCATGAAGACCCAAGGATCCATTCAGGGGTGCTGCCTTGAGCCTGAGCACGGCCTCAGAGTGCCGAGGCGGATGCGGGCTGTGGCCCCCCGCTATCTTCCAGGGCTGTCCCTGGTTGGAATAGTCTTCTGCGGGCAAGTCGGTTCTTAGCCTGGTGTTTCTGACAGGGAGGCCACGGCAAAAGCAACAGCTGAATGGAGCAGTGTGACCTTAGCGCTATCGGGCTGGAAAGGATTCCTTTCTCACGGGGCCAAGGTAGCTGTGATCCTCCCTCCCCCATTCCCGCCTCTCCCCCCCCCCCACCCCCCACCCAACAGAAGCAGTCGGTTCCCTAGTGCAGCCAAGATAGGAGGAAAAGAGTCCCCGCTCTGAAGGGAGATGATCTCAAGTAGCCCACTGAGACAGCTGTCCAGGCTGGGGAGAAGGAAGGTGTTGGTGAGGCGTGGCATTACAGCTGTGGGGGGGCTTCCTCAAAGGTGATCAGACTGGACTCGGGTGCGGCCTCTTTCTCAGAGGGCCCAAGGCTTTTCTCAGCAAGCAGGAGGCTCTCCACCTTGGTACTGGCCTCATCGTCCTCGTCCTCCATGTTGGGCCAGGCCGTCTGGTCCTCCACTCGCTTCAGCCGCTCATTTAGGGCTTTCAGGGCCAGTTGCCTAGGGAAGGGGGGTAGATAGAGGAAAGGTTACTCCAAAGGTCACTGGTCAGGCTACAGGGTAAGGACTACAGGTGCCAGCTCGCTGAGGGCATTCCTAACCGAGGAGGGAGAAGAGGGAGGGGTCCACCCTGGACTCCTTCCCTTTCTGGCTAGCCCCAGATGACTAAAGTTTCTGCCTGGGTCCCTCGCCACTCCTTCCAACCTGAAATCCCCTGGCCCATCCTGAACCCCAATCCTCCATTCTCCCTCACTTCTTGTTCATAGTTCAAGCAGGAGTATTCCTCCTGGAGTGACCTGACCCCGCCTTTACATCCAGGCCAGCATTAAATCCTGACAGTTCTCTCTCCTGGCCCATCTCCCAGGAGATGTTCAAATTAACAGCCACACGTTAGGCAGCATCTCGATTTTGATTTAAGCCTTTCGCCCTCTTCTAAAGTCAATCTAAAGTGCCAGAGTGAGCAACCTTTCTCTCTGTCATTAATGCTTCTTGTCCTGATCCTCATCCTCAGCACCTTTAACCTGCCCCTGCCTACGTCTCCAACTTCCGCTCCTCTATTCCCCAGGAAGGACGCATGGCCTGGCCGGGGAGGAGCAGCGTGGCCTAGAGGAAAGAGCACGGGCCTGGGAATCAGAGGACGTGGGCTCTAATCCTGGCTCTGCCACGTGTCTGCTGTGTGACCTTGGCTAAGTCACTTCATTGTGCCTCAGTTACTGCATCTGTAAAATGGGGATTGGTGCTGATGGGTGCGGACCCATCACTTTTGACCAACAGAGCCTTTGCACAGACCCGGCCTGAGGATCCTGAGCCCCCAAGGCCAGGTGAGAGCGACACAAAGCCAAGCAGTCAGGTGAGGGCAGACCCCGGGCCCCCTGTTTCAAGCAGGGTTTGCAGTCCTCCTGCCAAATGAGAAGTGGCCCGGGGTCTCAGCAAGTCTAACCTGGCACTCAAAGACCCTTGCCCAGGACCGGTAGCAATGCGCCAGCGACGGGGCGGGCTGGGTCTAGGCTATGCCTGGCCCCAATTTCTTAAAACCCTCTTGAGGCTTTTTTGGCCAAGGACCCCTTAAGGGCTTTCCCTTGGAAGTTTCCCACACTTCAGAAACACCTCCTTCCATACTGGGAAATCTATTCCTCTCCCAGTTCTCGCTCCCCTGTCCACTGGAGTGAAGACTTCACTGCTGAAAATTTTTCTTTCTCCAAGGCTCCCACTGTCCCAGGGCTGGCTGTTCTCAGCCTTGCTTGTTGCAATCCCTGAGGTGGGGCACGCTGTACGGTTGGACAGGAAACTCCACTTCCTAAAGAACAACGTCACCAGCCGATAGGCTCACATCTAGATCCAGGAACTACTTCCCTGTACCCAGCAACCAGCTGCCAGGGTGAAGAAGGATGCCCTTTGGTCGGTAAATTTATGAAATCCAACGAGAACCCACACCATATTTCCCTGCTGTTGCTGCCCCTCTCTGGGACAGGGGAATTTTCCCAGTAGAGGAAGGGTACCCGATCAGGTTCTTGCCTTCCTCTGATTAACTTTAATAAGTAACTGGTGGGTCTGCCCCCACAAGGCCACAGCCCGCTCCTCTGGGGAAACCAAGCCGCATGGCAGGAATGAGCTCCAGCTGAAGGCTCCAAGGACCCGTGAGCCCTTCACAGATGCAGAAACACCACGTTCTCATAAGCTGCAGTGGGGGCTAAAGTTCAGCAGTTGTTGAAAACGTAACATTGGACAGAGCTCTCTGCCAGAAAGTTACTTCAAGAAAGAAAAATTAAAATCGTCAAGCCAAGAGTCTCAGGTAAAGAGAGCGAGCAGGAAGTGAGGCTGTCCAGTCTCATCTAGCCCATCCACCGAGATGGGGAAACCAAAGCAAAACGGGTTAGGCACGGGTTTCAGAACCACCTGAGAAGCCGAGCGTACCGTGGGCTCTGGGGGGTACAACGGGAAGGCCAGTTTGGGGGATGCCATGTGGGTGAGGAGGCTACGTGAAGGGACCCAGGAACCACCCGGATCCATTCCCCACAGGGCAAAAGATGCATGGCTCCAAACAGAGCCCAGAGAGGTTCCTGCAGCACCCCCCGGCCCGGCCGACACCCCCAGGCTCTAGCACCACTGTGACCAGGCCGGACTGCCACGTCCCCATGACTGACCGGGGCCCGGGCGGGAACTCCGTCCCTCCGTCCACTGTTGTTTACCAGAATGAGCTGACGCTCCGAGGTGGGGAGGGAGCTGGAATCGGACAAGGTGCCACTGGGTGAATAATTAAGCCGACGCCCCAGAGACAGCAGCTCAACGCTCAGGAAATGAACCCCCCCGTTTCCCTTTCTGAGACGAGAACAGCCGATCCAAACAGCTCGAATCCCGGGTAGCGGTGCAGACGGTTGGGGTGCTGTCACCCGCCAAGAATGAGGACGTCCCAGGTCACACAGGTGAAAGAGGGCCCGTTCCATAAACTCTGCAGCCAGAACGTGGGTCTGGGCAAGCGCCCGTTTCGAAGAAGACGGTCGGGTTAAGGATCTAGGCCACCCAGTAAGCGTGACCTCGAGCAAGTCGCTCATCCCTACGGACTCCTCCCGAGCGAAACTTTGGCGGGACCGCTCCCTGGCGGGGGGGGGACGGGGACCCCGAGGAAGCCCAGTGAGGTTCCCGGAAAGCTCTCTCAACGACTAACTCGGAGGCGCGTGCCGGGCCCAGGGTGCCGAGAACGTCGCCTAGCACGGTAGCACGTTTAGGTTTCTCGAGACCACGTACGGTACCTTCTCCGCTCAGCATCCTGGGGATCTGTCCCGGGCAGACTAATGGTAATGGACGACGGGGCCCCCACGTCATACCGCTTCACCGTTTTCCGGCAGACTCTCGCCTTCACGAGGAGACCGTGCACGAGGTTCGCCGCCAGCCCCACGACGGGCTGAAGGATCTCCGGGAAGAAGGTGGCGAAGGCGAAGTGGTCCGACATATCCCCGCGGCCTCGGCTGTGGCGCTGGTAAAAGCGGAGATAGATCCAGCTAGAGAGGACCCCGAAGCCGTAAGAGGCCAACGCGCTGCTCCGCACCAGGGTGGTCAACCGCAGGAGCACGAGGGACAGGAGCAGCAGCATCGGGACCACCTTCATCCGAACCTGCGGCACCTTCAGGACGATGCTGTCCCCCATGGTCTGCTTGAGGGCCACGAGGACGCCACCCAGGAAGCCCAGCACGCCGGAGATCCGCACGGTGAACAGGTAGGCCAGATCGAAGGACGCCATGTAGGTGAGGAGGTAGGCGAGGGCCCCCAGGCACCCCACCGACACATTCACTACTACGAAGAAGACGAGTAACTCCAGCGCTCCCCAGAGGGGCTCCAGGAGCCGCCCGGCGACTATCACCGTGGCCAGGCTGACACCCACGTCCCAGACGTGCCGCTCCACCAGTCCGTGGGTAGCGAGGGTCCAGATCCAGAAGTTGGGCGGGAAGAGGTAGCCGGGAGTGACGGCCAGGCCCGGGGCCGTGTCCACGGCGAAGGAGAGCAGGTAGAGCAGCACCACGGCCGAACACAGGGCCTTGACCACCACGCTGGCGCCGGCCAGGGCCACCCCCAGGTGCTGGCGGGCTATGGGGAGGGAGCGGTGCATCTTCCCGGCGGGAGCGGGGCGCGCCTCGCCCCCGGCCCCCGGCCGAGCCGGACGCTGGGGTGGCCGACGCGGGGCGGGGCAGGGGCGGGGGAGGGGGCAGGGGCAGGAGAGGGGGAGGGCCCGCCCTGGGCTGGGCCTCAGGGCGCGGCTTCCCCCATTTAGGCCGAGCCCGGCCGGGCGCTTCTCCCTCAGCGTGGGCGGGCCTCACCCCCCGCCCGTCCCCGGCCCGCGCGCCGACCGTCCCGCCCGGGCCGCTTCGGCCCCGTCCCCCTCCAGCAACGAGCCGGATCGGCCTCCGTCTCCTCGGCCGCCGCCGCTCCTCCGAGCCTTTGACAAACAGGAGAGCTGCGCCTGCGCGGCGGCGACGACGGCGATGCGCTCCGGCTCCCGCCTCCGTCCCCGTGGCACGACGGGAGATGGAGTCCTACTAGGGCTCTCAGGGAATTTCCTTTAAGGCTAGTGTTCTTCTAGAGAGCCTCCTCCCCGTTGGGTCAGGAGCGATATAGAAAAGAAACCGGGAAACAGAGCTCTGCCCATCTCTGAGACCCATGGTGCATCTGAACTCAGAATGCCATTAAGTTCTGGTTGCACCATCTTAGGGAGGACGTGAAAAGAGCCGAAGAAATTATGGAGAGGGGAAATTGAGTTGGTTGGGAAGGGAGCGGCTTCAGAAAGACCGAAAACGATTAGGATCCACTCTAGAAAGGTGAAGGCTGGGAGGGGTATTGTACTCATTCGAGTTTGTAGTACAGTACTCCACTCAAAGAAAGCTCTCAATAAATACGATTGGTTGACTGATTTGGTGGGGGCGGGGGGCGCTAAGGTTGAAATTGACCAAACCATGAAGGATGTGGGACAGGGTTAAGTAGCAGCATGGCCTAGTGGAAAGGGCAGAGGTCTGGAAGTCAGAGGACCTGAGTTCTAATCCTGACTCTGCCATTTACCTGCCATGTGACCTGGGGCAAGTCACTTCACTTCAGTGCCTCAATTCCCTCATCTGCAAAATGGAGATTCTATACCTGTTCTCCCTCTCGCTCGTAGTTCTTTACGGCGGCCGAGCCGCCCGCGCCGGCGGCTCCGACCCTCCGGCTCCGTCTGGCTGGAGCGGGATCGGAGCGGGTCGGACCCCCCCCGCTCGCCCTTTCTGGCCCCGTATGCCCTCAACCGGGCGTGCCCCTTCCGTCGCCTTGCTAAGGACGGGGCTGCTGCGGGTGATCGGGGTCCGTTTAATAATAATAATAATGTTGGTATTTGTCAAGCGCTTACTATGTGCAGAGCACTCTTCTCAGCGCTGGGGTGGATACAGGGTCATCAGGTTGTCCCACGTGAGGCTCAGTTCATCCCCATTTTCCAGATGAGGGAACTGAGGCACAGAGAAGTTAAGTAACCTGCCCACGGCCACGCAGCTGACAAGTGGCAGAGTCGGGAGTCGAACCCATGACCTCTGACTCCGCAGCCCGGCCTCTTTCCACTGAGCCACGCCGCTTCCCTAACCTGGCTTGATGTCCGTCTCCCCCGCCCCCTTCCAGACTGAGCTCGTGGTGGGCGGGGATTGCCTCTCTTGCTGTAGTGGCCTTGCCCGAGCGCTTAGCACAGTGCCCCCCACACGGTACGTGCTCAATGGAGAAGCAGCGTGGCTCGGTGGAAAGAGCCCGGGCTTGGGAGTCGGAGGGCTTGGGTTCGAATCCCCGCCCCGCCGCTCATCAGCCGTGTGAATTTGGGCAAGTCGCTTAGCTTCTCTGGTCCTCAGTCACCTCATCTGTGAAATGGCGATGAAGACTGTGTGCGCCACGTGGGACAACCTCATCACCGTGTATCCACCCCGGCGCTTAGAACAGTGCTTGGCACGTAGTAAGCACTTAATGGAAACCATCGTTCTTATCATTATTGTTAATAAATACCATCGATTGACTGCCTTGGGACTTTTAATGCTCCCAGTGGGCTCCAGAGCTGGGCCAGGTCGGAGCTGGGTGGGGTGCGCTCCTGGAGCCATGCAGAGGGGTTTAGAGCCCCCAGTCCCACAGGGAGCAGGAAGAGATGGTTCCTAGCTGCAGTTTGGGCACCTCTGACCATTTCCCAAGGCAGACTGGGAGCTTTCGGTGCCTATGGCTGGGGGTTTCTGGGACTCCTAGCTGGCTTCTACCAGGACGTAGGGTTTGCACTCCCATGGCCATCCCTGGGACTGAGGTGGTGGCTCTCCCGTCCTTTGCCTAGCCTGACTGGGAGTTTTGGGATGGTCATTTTTTGGCACGCCCGATTTCTGCCTATCTTCTTCTCTCTGGGTGGGCCTCTCTGTCTTCCAGGATCACTTCTCTGTCTTCGATGTCTCTGTCTCCTGTCCCCCCAGGAATGCCGCCCCAAATTTTCCCTAGGCTCCAAGTGCAAAGTTGGCACCTCTACCCCAGATGCACTCTGTGCCATTATCGGAGAGAGTTCATCCCCTTGATCCCATTTATCGCTATTGTTCTTGTCTGTCTGTCTCCCCCGATTAGACTGTAAGCCCGTCAAAGGGCAGGGACTGTCTCTATCTGTTACCAATTTGTACATTCCAAGCGCTTCGTACAGTGCTCTGCACATAGTAAGCGTTCAATAAATACTATTGAATGAATGAATGAAGGACACTAGAGTGGGATAGGCTGGCGGCAGCACACATAAATGATGGATACAGTCGCTGGGAAACGGAGGCGACGATATTCAAAGCAACCTAGCTGATATCCCGCTCCCTGGATTAATTCGTGGAAACGGAAACTGGCAAGAACAGGGCTCCTTGGTGCCCGAACACTAGACGATCTCAGACGTGCCCCGTTAAAAACATATTTAGCTGATGATTTGGCTGGGGAGGTGGGAGGTAAAGATAGCCTCCCTCCCCCTCCCCAGCCCCTGGTGCTCCTGCCCCGGGTAAGTAAAAGGGTTAGGGTGTGTCCGTGAATCGATCAGTCGTGCTTACTGAATGAGTACTCTGTGGAGACCACTGTACTAAGCGCTCGGAAGAGGGCACCGTCAGCTATAACACTATTAGAGACACAGTCCCTGCCCACAACTTCTTCCCTTCCCTGCTCTTTAGGGTCTCGCTTGCTTGGGGCAAGTGAATTCTGCTGCCTCCCTCCCTCACTCCCTCCCTCCTTCTATGACTGTGGTTTCGGCTGCCAACTGCCTTCCTCCTCATCTGCCTGGTACCTTGTCCCGTTCTTCCCGTGAACGCCACAGATGATGACAGAGCGCCATGGCTGTCCTTCAACCTTGTGCCTGGCTCACGCTGCCAGTGCCTTCCTTAGGCAGCAAGGGGCTCTCAGGGAATTTCCTTTAAGGCTAGTGTTCTTCTAGAGAGCCTCCTCCCTGTTGGGTCAGGAGCGATATAGAAAAGAAACCGGGAAACAGAGCTCTGCCCATCTCTGAGACCCATGGTACATCTGAACTCAGAATACCATTAAGTTCTGGTTGCACCATCTTAGGGAGGACGTGAAAAGAGCCGAAGAAATTATGGAGAGGGGAAATTGAGTTGGTTGGGAAGGGAGTGGCTTCAGAAAGACCAAAAACGATTAGGATCCACTCTAGAAAGATGAAGGCTGGGAGGGGTATTGTACTCTTTCGAGTTTGTAGTACAGTACTCCACTCAAAGAAAGCTCTCAATAAATACGATTGGTTGACTGATTTGGTGGGGGCGGGGGGCACTAAGGTTGAAATTGACCAAACCATGAAGGATGTGGGACAGGGTTAAGTAGCAGCATGGCCTAGTGGAAAGGGCAGAGGTCTGGAAGTCAGAGGACCTGAGTTCTAATCCTGACTCTGCCATTTACCTGCCATGTGACCTGGGGCAAGTCACTTCACTTCAGTGCCTCAATTCCCTCATCTGCAAAATGGGGATTCTATACCTGTTCTCCCTCCTACTTAGACTGTGAACCCCATGTGGGAACTGATGATTTCAGGTCTGCCCCAGTGGTTAGTAGAGTGCTTAGCTCCTAGTAAGCGCTTAACGAATGCCATAATTATTACTTATTGGTCACCAAATCCCACAACAAAAGGGCTAGGGGATAAACACTCAAGCTCCAAGGCGGTAGGTCTCTAGGAAACCCTTCTTCACAGAGTGGGTGATAAATGGATGAAATTCATCACTTCAGAAAGTTGTGCCGGCAGAAAACATCAGCAACTCCAAGAAGAGTTCGCATAAATTCATGGGTGAGAGGTCCGAATTTATTAGAGAGTGAAGTTAGGGATGCGAATAGACTCCAGAAGGGTTTGGATACATTTATGAATGGTAGATCCACTATGGGGTATTGGAGGGAGAAATTAGAGATGTTATCTGACCATCAGCTTTAATGGTCTCCACCGAGTGGGGCCCTTTCTCCTCTCTGATCTCTTTTCTCCTCCCAAGCAAACCTCCTTTACCCTCAACTCTTCAGCCTGCAGCCCGTGGCCTATTGCTCACGCCTCTCCCCTACCTGGAACAGCATCTTTATCAGTCCACTTTCCACCGAGTGCCCCAAGGGGACAGGGACTCTGTCTGATCTCTTCTGTTATTTATTCCAGGGTTTAGTCCAAGGCTTGACCCATAGGCGAGGGCTTAGTAGATAATAATGTTGGTATTTGTTAAGCGCTTACTATGTGCCGAGCACTGTTCTAAGCGCTGGGGTAGACATAGGGGAATCAGGTTGTCCCACGTGGGGCTCACAGTCTTAATCCCCATTTTACAGATGAGGGAACTGAGGCACAGAGAAGTGAAGTGACTCGCCCACAGTCACACAGTAGATATCCTAACCAATGCACTCCCCTCTCAGCTTTACCAACCACCCCGCCCTGAACCCTTCTAAAAAGCCACCTCCTCCAGGAGATGTTCCCTGATTCACCCCTCACCTTGCTAATCCTTTCATTCCCTTCATCATCTCAGTTCTCTTATATGTTTACCTGTTGATTTTTATTGGCTTATAATTTATTTGTCCTCTTGGGTTTCTAGCTAGTCTCAGCCTTTCAACTCTGGAATATTTACCCAAGGTGATTCTGCTATTTCCCCGCTCTAGGTTGGAAACTCCTCAAGAGGAGTGATCATGTCTTTAATTTCTTCTGTCGGGTTTCCAAGTGCCCAGTACACCTCTCTGCCCACAGAAGGTGCTCAAGAACACTGCCGGGATTCATCATGATGTTGATGATGGTGGAAGCCCACTGTGGGCAGGGAATACGTTTGCTTATTCTCTTGTATTGTATTCTCCCAAGCGTTTAGAACAGTGCTCGGAACATAGTGAGCACTAAATAAATACCATTGATTGATCGATGTCAAGGAGGGCACCATCTGACTCGGTCGCCATGGTGGACTTTCAGCTTCTGTCCCAACACTCATGGAGTGGGCGTGTTCCATCGTTGGCTGTGGCTGCTTGTTCTCTCTTGTTCCCCCTCCCCCAGGACCCCCTGACGGATAGCTGAGGAGTAAAAGAGTCACCAGGGTAGGGTTGGTGTGTGTTGAAGTGAAAATATGAACATTATTTAATAACTGATCCTCTGTCATAAACCATTCGCCAATATTTTACAAGGAACCACACACACGATATTTTACAAAGTTTTTTTTGTCTTTTTTGTCATGTTTTTGTTTTCCCACTCATCTGTACAAAAAAAAAAAAAGAAAAAGAAACAAACCTGGAAAAGAGAGAAAGCAAAAGAACCCCTCCGCCCCTTCCCCGCCCTCCTCCCGTTCGCCATTCCTCCCCAGCCCCTCTCAGAGGGAGGGAGGAAGAGAGGGAGGGAGAGAGAGGTCAGGCGGGCGGGAGGGCCGGCGGGTGGGTGGGCTGGCTGGCGAGGTGCCCATTCGGATGAGAGACGAACAGGATTCGCAGTCAGCAGCAGTTAGGACAACTACCTGATGGTTTTTGTCTGCTTTTTCATTTTTAAAACTTAAAATATATGTATATATATTTATATTTCTGTATACTTTTTAAGATCGTTTTTGTTTTTAATTCTCAAGTGAGCACCGGACTAGACTACAGAATTACACACACTCCCATTACATGGAGCCGGCTGGCTCGCCAGACACAGGCCCAGGGACAGACCAAACACACACCGAAGCAACAAGCAACATGACCATTAATTAACGAAGCCATTAATTAATGAATCACTCCCCTTCCCACCCCCCTCCCCTTCCTTCTGAGAGTCAGAGCTCTCCTTGGCCCCCGACCCCCCCACCCCCCACTGCCTGCCCCTGCCCCTCCCCCACAGCCCCCTAGCCAGGTGCCTTTTGGGGGAATGTAAGTGGAATGCACTGAGCGACTCTGGTGGGGGATCCTGTCTCCGCCCCCATGCCTCCGCCGGGCCGGGAAACAGGTGGGTGGGGGGTGGGGGACAAGCCTGGGCAGCTGGGGAGATGGGAGAGTAGAGTTTGGGGGGAGCTGGCGGGGCTTTAGGGAGCAGGCAGCCTGGCACCAGTTTAGGGGGAGCCAAGAGGGGCTTGTCATGAGGGGGCGGGGGCTGAGGGAGGTGGGCCCCAGGGATGGGCTGCATCTGTTGGATTCATGTGACTATGGGGGGGGGGGCGGGGAGGTAATCAAAGGTTGGAGGGGTGTGGAGGGGTTTTGGATAAGACTAAGTGAGTGTTCTGAAGGTGGGGGGGGGGATCGGGGACAGTAAATAAGCCCTGCTTGGGGGAGGGGTGTAAAGCTGATGATTGCAAGGCAGGCAGCCGGGCCTTGAAACATCCTGGTGGAGTCCCCTTCTGCCCGTCAGGAGACCTGGCCTTCCCAGCGAGGCAGTCTGGGGTTTCAGGAGAAGCCCTCAGCCAGTTGCCTTTTGGGCTCCTGATTTACTTCTTGGACAGTAGTGGGAGCTGCCGGGGTCAGAAAGCAAAGACTCTGTGAACCTCCAGGAGTGAGAGTCAGAGTCAGAAGCAGAGGGGAGATTGGGCAAGGCTGAGCCCCAGTGAGGGAGTCAGGAAGCAGGGGGCAGCATATAACCATCGTGTCTACTTCTCACCCGGGTATTTTTTCCCAACGCTTAGTACAGTGTTCTGCACACAGTAGGCGCTTAATAAATACTATGGGTACAGCTGCTACTACTATTATGATTACAACTAGTCTTCAGCTCTTCTTGCACTCCTTGGTGCTTCCTCCAAGTCCTGTCTTCTCTGCAGAGCTGCTCCGCCTCCTTGGCCTCTTGGTTTTCACATCCCCCTAGAAACCCCACTCCTCCCAACAACCCTTCCTGAAGTAGGCCGGATTTAGTAGGCCCCCCTGAAACTGAACCCCTATACGTGTTCCTCCCTCCAAGCCCCAGGGCACTCTAGGGCTGAGTGGGGGCCTGGGGCAACTGAGGGGTGCAGGAAATCTTGGAACTCTTGTCAGTTGGGCGTGGAGGAAGTGGCTCCCTGAGGGAGAGAGGAGCTGACGCGGCCAGGGAGGCGCTGCTTAGGTACAAGCAGATGGGTCCCAGGCACCGGGGCAGAAAACCTTATGCTCTGTGGGGGCATGTTACCCCTGGATACCTCTAGGTCAACGTCCCCATCAATAGCATCACCTCAGAGTACAAAGGACAAATATATATATATGTGTATAGCTATATCTATATACATAGATAGATAGATGCCCCAAGGGAGGCGGAGGGCAGAGCAGCAGACCTGGCGCCATGCCAGATGGTGCCACCTTTCTACCCTGACACGAGAAGGGAAGAATAGCATTTGGTGCTCCTGGAGGGGCCCAAGTCATGAGGAGGCCGAGAGTCAGGCCTCCTTGAGCCCAGGCTGGGAGACGGTGTCCATCTCTGGCAGTTGAAAATCAGAGAAGGAACAGGTGGGTGGGTCCGGGGATTTGGGCTGGCCGTTGTGGGCCTGGAGCGACCCAGCTTCTCTGGGAGCGACTGGCAGTGAGGCCAGAGTTTCATCCCCCACCTGCCTGGGATTTGGCATGGTTTCACATTCAGCTTCTGAGAAGTCAGAAGGCTTGGGGTGGGGGGCAGGAGGGAGGGAGAGAAACTGAAGCAAATTGAGGCCGGAGGGCCACAGGAGTAGGGCAGAAAGGTGAGGATTGAGTGGCTCCCAGCCCCCAAACAAGGTTCGCCCCCCCCCCCCCCCCCCATCCTCCGGCTGGTCAGCTTTCTGCCCATGTAGACCCAGGATTGTTCCTTAAGGCAGAACCGCAGCCCGTCTCCCTGGAAAGGTCTGTCAGTCGGGGACACAGAACTGTCCCGCGTGAGAATGGCACAACCCCCTCTGTTGTCCACGGGGCCGGGAGTGGGTGAAGCCAGAATGCAGCAGGGGACCCCGATCTGCCAGACCAAAATCTGGCAACTCTAGACGGAGGTGGAGGGGTTGCCCTGTCAATGCCCAGACGGTCCTGCCCTGCACTCCATCCCGCTGCCTGTGTGTCCCAGCTTCTCTGCACTGGGCTGCTGAATTGCTCAGTGCATCAGGGAGGGTCACACTGCCTGGGGTGGGACTCCTGGTCAGAGTGGAGGAAGGAAACGCCCTCTCCTGCAGAAGCCAGCAGAGATGGGAATGCCAGTGGCCTATTTACATGGGGTAGTCCTACCGCCCTCCTGCCCCCCCCAGTCAGCTAGGCCAGGGACTTAGGACCAGCCGAATTCCTCACTGGTGTTCCTCACCGAAGACCTACTCACTCCCCCACATAGCTCCCTAGCACATTGGAAAGGTCTCCAGGCTCCACCTGGGCCTGGTGGGGAGGGACGGGGAGGCCAACTTCACCCCTCTCCTGATGTCAGCTCTTGCCGCCTGAGGAGCAGCCTTGGAGGGGGGAATGATAAGAGGGTCCAGGGGGCCGGAAGGAAATGGTTCAGGGTAGCTGATCCTCACTGCCCCTAGACTCCAGTCCCTGGAGGGTGAGATGCTGGGGAATGCTGCCCCTTCCCCCTGAGCCTGGGGTGGGAGTGTGGGGCAGGAAGGGAGGGAGGAGCAGTGGGGGTGGACCGGCTGGTGTCTGGGAGGATTGGCTGGAGGAGCAGAGAGAGGATGGGCAGCAGAGGAGAGTGCTCACAGTGATTCTGGGAAATGGAGGGGCCTGCTGTCATTTTGCTCACGTTAGTAGCAACTTTCGGAGTGCTCCTAGCCCAACTCCCTCTGCACCCTCATCAACCCCCTGCCAAACGCAGATGTGTTGGGAGCCCTGGAGATGATCGGTGGCAGGGAGGGGCCGGGTGTTGGGTTGAGCTTGAGAGTGCCCTCTCTGGAGTCGCCTGCCCCGCTTTCCCTCTCCGGCCCCCAACCACAGCCTTGTTCAGAACAAACCACGCTGAGCTGCAAGCCAGGATCAGGTGCCCTAGAGGGGGAACGGAGGAGTGTACAGAAGCTGCGGGTGGGGGAGTTGGCTGAAGTGGAGAGTCTGCTTGCTCCTTGCTCCCTCCCACCCTGAGCCCAGGCTGGGGCCAGTTTTCAAGTTTGGCATCAGCACAAGACAATCTTTCTGACTCTGGCTCTTCTGCTCGTTCTGAGGGAGGATGAGCAATATCATGACAGCAAAATGGTGAAACGTGGCCTTGGGGCCATGGAACCCGCAAGGGCTTCACGGGGAGAGAGCCAGGCCTCCTGCTTTACCACTCCCCACCACTTCCCCCAGAGTCTTTCCTTTGCCACTGCCTGGAGTGGAATCTGGGGAGAGGGAGGGTTTGGGGGGGGGGGGCGAGACGGGCGAGCACCCAGAGGCCAGAGGCCTGGCAGGGCCTGGTGTTGGGGCGGGGGCAAAAAGCCGGAAGGAAAGGGCTAGGGCGAGCAGGGGGAAGTGGGGAGGCGGGGAAGGAGAAGGGGCTTAAAGGCAGGACGTGCAGAGCAGCAGCTGGGAGTAGAAGGGCAGGCCCAAAAGGAGTAGCAGCTGCAGAGACAACAGGACCCCCAGGGAGGGTTTGAAGGATGCCCCTCGGCCACAGTCTGAGGTATCTTCCTGTAGAGGAGAGAGAGAGAGGGAGAGGGAGAGAGAGAATGAACATGAGAGGGGGAGCGGTGGGCCTAGGAGGGGTTGCATCCAGAGCTGGGAAAGGAAGTCAGCTTGACAGAGAACCAGGATGGGGGTCCACGGAGGGGGTCAAAACCGAGAACTGCATGGGGGCTGGAGAGAGAGGTGGGACAGGGGCCAAGGAGACAAGGATGGCTCCCAAGGCACCGAGTGCCTACTTCCCCTCGCCCACTGCTTCTACCGCCCCATGCCCCACAACCCCTTCCCCCTTACTGTTGTGTTGTAGTCGAAGCAGATGTGGGGCCCTTTCCGATACCGCGGCTTCTGCACCAGCTCACACTGCTCTGGCCCATCCGCTGGGCACAGCAGGAGGATGGGTCAAGGAAATGAATTTCTGTACCAAGGCCTCGTGGGAGGGGGGAGGAAGGGAGGTATTTGCTTTGGGGGCTCTGTGGAGATGGGAGGGGGTCCCCAGTGCCCTCCACCAGGCCACATCTCTGGCAACAGGTAGACAGGGAACATGTCTACCAACTCTGTTGTATTGTCCTCTCCCAAGTGCTCTGCGTACAGTGCTCTGCGTACAGTAAGTGCTCCGTAAGTACCATTGATTGATTGATTGATCACCTCCCAACCTAAGGTTCCTCTTGGAAAGCAGGGAGGACAGGATGCTGTTGGTGGCAGTGGCGTGTGCTTAGAGATCCTCTCTGGCTCCCGGGATCTGAGTTCTCCCCCCTTTCACTCCACCCCTACCTCCCTGTCTCATGGCTGCTGAGGCCAAGACCTCCACTGCAGAGAGGAATGTAGGGAGCCACTGGGGAGTCAGAGGGACCAGGCCTCAGTCTAGCCACAAGGGAATGGGAAGAGGGGAAATCCCGCAGTGGCTCAGGATACAGCGCGTCTCAGCTTGCGTCAGTTTAACAGACTCGCACTGACTACAGAGGGGTTTCTCGGCCACCACGAAGAGCAGGTTGGTGTTGGCCAGTCTCTGAGCATGGAACAGCCTGGGGGAGCAAGCTGGGTTGGTGAGGTGGGCCCTCCAGGAGGCACCGCCCCCCCCCCCCCCATCCCATCAGCCCCACTCTCCCCACCACTCCGACCTGCTCTCCAACCACCCAACAGATCCTGGTCCCAACCCCTCTTCCTGAGTTCCCCTCCCCCCAGGGTCCCTGGGACTTCAGGCCTGGTGTCCTGGCCATGGGGGCTGGGGGCCACTAAGTCCCTGGTTCAGGAGGCCTAGCGTCTGTCTGGGAGAATCCCCGGGCTCTCTCTCTCTCTGCACACATCCTCAGGGTCACTGTTTGTGCCCTCCAGCCCTTCCACGGCTCTGGGACTCGGTCTGGGAGGCCCACCCTTGCTGACCTGGAGCAGTTGCCACAGTCTATCATGCTGTTATAGGATGCGTTGACACTGCTGAAGTAATACTGGGTCTGCTTCATGATGCAGCTGGTCTCCCGGGCCTCCATGCTGTCTGCCACCACGTCCTCTGTGCCGGGAAGGAGGAGCCGGGGAGGGGGGCGGGGGACGGGACAGAAAGTCATCCCATGGCCTTGAGCCCCTGGCCACTTCGGGTCAGCAGCTTTCCTCTGTTTTGAACTTCAAATCTCTCCTTCCCTCTCTCTCCATAGGGGCCTTTTCCCCCAAAGCCTGACACCCATCTCCTCCTGCAAGTCCCTCCTCTATGCCCATTACTTCTGAGAAGTCTCAGGCAACTCCAGGCTAAGTGCTTAGTCCAGTGCTCTGCCCACAATGAGGGCTCAATAAATACCATTCATTGATTGACTTCAAGGGACAGCTCTGGACCCAGGGGACTCTTTCAAGACCCTGTCTCCAGATGCCCTTGCCCCCTAGCCCACTCTTGCCCTAGGGCTGCTGTTAGTGACCCCCTGGAAGTCTTAGTGCCTGCCTCTTGCTCGGCCCCTCTCCACACCCCTGCCCACTGAGCCCCATTTTACCTGATTGGAACCAACTGCCATAGGCGAGCCCGTAGAGAAGCTGCTGAAACAGGGACCTGTTGGAAGGGGAAGGGGGCCAGCACTTTGAGGCTCCAGGGTATGCTTGTGGTGGGGAGGGGACGTCTTTGAGGTATGAGTGTGTTGGGGGGTGGGGGAGGAACCAGGTGGGAATCTCTCTTCCCCACTAGTAGAGGCAAGGGGGTCCAAACTTTTCTGGCCACAGGTCGAAGAAACTAACTCTCCACCTCGGCCAGCTGTGCCATTGTTCTTCTCAAGGCAGCTCTTGGCCACTCTTTTAGCTTAGCTCAGGGCCTGGTGATGGTCTGCCCTGTCCCAGACTCCCATGCAATGAAGGCTGGCGGTCAGGGCTGTCCTGATGGATGTTCAGGTGAAATATATTGTCCCATCAAGTCTATGGAAGGTGGGGCTCATCCCAACCCCACCCAGTTGCTCTTACCAGGCTACAGCTGAGGTCCACCAGGCCAGGTTGAGAACGTCAGCAATGGTGGGCTGGGAGGGTGGGCAGAAGGGGAAGAGAGAGTGCAATGGGTCAGCATTCCTGGGGCCTCCCTAGGGAGTCCCCCTCCCCCTGGCACTTCTAGAAGGAGTAAAGGATCCCAGTTGTCCCCAGGCTGTTGGCATGGGCCTGGGAATGGATTGGCCCTGGGGAGAGCAGAGTCCACTCCCAGCCCTTGCAGGGGAGAGTCCTCTTGCCCATCCACACAGCTACTGCCCCACCATCTCCCCCCACTTACCACAAAGACCCCACGGGGCCCAGCGCCTGTGTTGCTCTGGGCCCGGGGAGCACAGACGGCTTGGTAGTCAAAAGACTCTTTGCGCTTGAAGAAGGAGTTGTTGTACAGGGCCAGCATCAAGTTGGCATCCACCTCACTGAAGAATTTGCCCACCTATGGGAGTCCGCACGGAAAGAAGGGCAGTGTGAGGGCACGGTGTGTGGCAAGGATGCTGGGGGGGGGGATGTGAGGAACTGTCATGGTGCAGAAGAGGAGGAGAGGGAAGGAGAAGGAGGAGGAGGCGGGAGGAGAAGCTTCAGAATGGAAGGGAAGCAAGCCATAAACACTCCAGCCCAAGCTCCTTACTGGCTCTGGCTTGTTCTCCTACCTGGTCCCACTGATTATTCTGGTTGGAAAGTACCAGAAAGCCACCGTCATCGATGAGGACACAGAGCAGGTCCTGCAGGAAAGTGGGGGTGGGGAGGGGTTTTTCAACTCTCCTCTGGAGGCTTGGGCAGCCATGCCATCCCCTCTCCCCACCCCAACCCCCACCCAGAAGTGGAGCACTGGCCCAATCAGATCAGGGTAAGTAGCTTTGGGGCTTGAATTTGGGCTCCCTGTCCCTGATACCTACCTCGTTGTTAACCTCACAATCCATTTCACATTGGCTATTGGGCCCACACTGTCAGAGGAGAGAGAGAGAGAGTGAGGGAGCTGGGGTGGGGGGCAGGTCCACTTAGGAAGATAAGAACACCCTCTCTTCCCCAGCCCAGCCCATCCCTCGAAGCTTCAGGGAGAGGGGAGGAGGGCTATAAGGCTTCTTTACTTCTGGGGAATGGGGGTGCCTGCTGTTTTTCCTTCTTCTCCCACCCCAGAGCCTCAGCGATCAGGAAATCAGAGATAAGGAGGTGAGAGTCAGTCAGGAAGTGAGGTATAGGAGCTGAAAAAGGGTCAGGGGCATAGAAGACACAAGCAGAGATGTGCCGGGCTGGCTGTAGAGGCATGGAGATGATGGGGCCTGCCTCTGGGTGAGTCCTGTCTTGTTAGGCCCTCCTCAGTCCTCTCCTCCCCACCCTTAGTCCTCCACCCGCAAACTATGTGGGCACCTGACTACCCCTTTCCACTCGCTACCTTTTGTGGCTGGTCACGGTCAGTGCGGTTGCTGGCCAACACCTTGAATTTCTCAGCCCAGGCCTCCAGGTCCAGCTTCACACCTACCACTGTGGAGAGGAATGGAGTTATCTCAATGCCCTCATCCAGGTTGGCATTCCGGAATGGAGTTATCTCAGTGCCCTCATCCAGGATGGCATTCCTATGTCGACCTGGGCCAGGGATTTTACTCTGGGCAGGCAGGGGGCCCGGGTTGGAAGGGACAGCTGAACTAGGATATCTGGCTCCGGATGGAGGGAGGGAGGGATTTAAGCAACTCAATCAGCTCTCTCCCCACTACCTAGCCACACTCTCTTCCCACTTCACCTCAGCTTGCGGGCTTCACACCTCTCAAACCTCGCTCTTGTCTCTCTCGCCATCCATCCCTGTTCCTGGCTTCTCTCTAGCCTGGAACTCCCTCCCACTTCATAGCTGAGAGACCACCATTCTCCCCACCTTCAAAGCCTTATTAAAATCACATCTCCTCCAAGCCTTCCCCGACTAAGCCCTCATTCCCCCCCACTCCCTCTCCCTTCTGCTTCACCCTTCCACTTGGACCTGTATCCTTTATTGACACCACCCTCCGAGCCCCACAGCACTTACGTACAGATCCATAATTTATTTTAATATGTCTCTCCTTCTAGACTGTGAGCTCTTTGTGGGCAGGGAATGTGTCTACCAGCTCTCATAGCGTACTCTCTCAAGTACTTAGTACAGTGCTCTACACACAGTAAGTGCTCAATAAATGCAATTGATTGACAGACCACCACTGTCTCCATCTTCAAAGACCGACTAAAATCACAACTCTACCAGGAAGCCTTCCCTGACTAATCTTTCATCTCTCCACTCTACTTCCCGTCCCTACTGCATCTCCATGCACCTGAGGCCTCCTACCACCCGCTCGCTCCTAGCACTTTGATATTCACCCCCCCCTCCCCCCCCCCCCCCCCCCCAGCACTTACGTGTCTATCCCTACACTCAGTTGCTTACCTTATCTGTAATGGATTTTAGTGTCTGTCTTCCCTACTAGTTTGGAATTCCCGGAGGGCAAGGATTGTGTCTACTTAAACTACTGTCCTTTCCCAAGGGCTTAGTTCATTGTTCTGCACAAAGTAAATGCTCAATCAATACCACTGATTGATTGATTGGAAGGAGAGAGGGGTTTCTCCTCCCCACCTTCTCACCTGCGGGCTTCAGGGTTCGACCCCCGATGCTGAGCTCCACCGCTGTGCTGACAAGGATGCCAATGGTGTTGTTCTCTAGCTCCAGTGATTTGAGGCCAGCTGGGTAAGGGAAAATGGTGGGGAGAGAATCCATCAGCCTTGCTTGGAGGAAGTCCTGACTCCTCGTGGGTAGCGATGATTTGCCCCACACTCATTCCCCTAGGGTTAGGGCTAGCAGTGCCCCTTCTGGCGTTTGGGTCTGGACATGCGGTCCGGGGCTGTGCCATCCCCTCCCCCAGGCCCCCTTGTTCTTCTGGTTTCCCTTCAGCCTCGGGACCCAAGAAGTCGCTGGCCCAGTGCCTCTTCCCTGGAGCAGGTGACCCTAGGGGATGGAGATGGTGCTGAGCAGAGAGCCTTTGGCTTTCTACTTCTTTTGAGAACTGACCCTGGGCCCTCTCTCAGGGGAGGAGAGTCGGCTGGCATACCGCTCTGCATCTCATTTGCATTGTATCTCCACTGCATAGTACCTTGAAGTTAGCACCTGCCCCTTCCCCCACCCCCTCCCCCCCCCAGGTCCTCTTCCTAGATGCTCTGTTTTGAGGGAGACCTCCCTCAGACCCCCTCCCTGACTTGGGAGGGATTGTGGGGGCAGGAGGGTGTGACTCACGGTCCCGGGATGGGGGCTTGAAGACGTAGCCATGGTTGTCCAGGCTGCGGCGGTAGAAGCTGGCGTTGTAGGGCTCCGGGTCCTCCTCCCAATCCTCCGCCGCTCTGTCCACCCCCCCGCCCCCCACCCCACCAGGATGTATTAGGAGGGGGATGGGGAGAGTTGTAAGGGGAACGAGGGAGAAAGCATAAAGCCGGGCTCGCGGAGGGGAAGAGCCGAGGCGGGGGAGCGAGTCGGAGGCCAGAGGGGGACGAGGGGCTGCCGAGACCCAGCACAAGGATACAGTTCAGATCAAAGGGTGGCAGCGGACCTGGGGTAGCTTCAGTGCCCGGAATGCCAGGAGAGAGCTGGCTCTGCCAACCGCCAGCCTTCTGGGCTGGCATCCAGGGGGCAGTGCCCACAGGGCCGCCCAGCCCAGCCTGAAAGGTTCTGGGAAGGCCCCAGTGATCCCAGAAGGACGGTGGGGTCCTCTCCTCAGCAGGGGACTCCTGAGGGGAGGAAGTGCGGTGGGGTGAGGCCACTCACTTGTTGGGGAAAACTCGGGTGATGCCACCGTCGGTGGCAGCGAATACTGCCAGGAGGCTGTACCTGTGGGGAGGGCATAGGGGCACGCTCGGACAAATGAGCAGGGGGAGACCCCTTATCCCCAGGGTCGAACCCTTCCTCGTCCTCAGCTTCAGGCACAGGAACTCTGACACAGTCCCCGACAGCGCCCTCCCCATGACCCCAGGCCCGTGAGCTTCCTCCCAGTAGTGCCCTGCTCAGGCCCCTAGCGCTTAATTTTTCCCCAGAAGGCTCCTCCCGCACCCCCAAGGTTACAAGCTTCCCCGTATCGGTACCCTGATGGTGTCCCCTCAGATTTCTGGCCTGTCGGTGACCTCAAAATGGAATTCCTGGATAGATGGATGGATGGATGGATGGATGGATGGATGTAAGGTGCTATGACTGAGCCCATGCCTGTGGCTGGCACGGTTGTCTGAGGTAGGAAGGGGCGATGCCTACGTGTTCAAGTCTTGGTCCTTCCACACCTTCTCCACCAGTTGTTGTGTGATGCCCGTGTCCAGGATGAGGTTGTGAAGTAAGAAGTTGTCACCTTGGGAACCAATATGGACAGGGAGGGAGTGGGGAGGGTGGGGAAGGGGGCACTTTGAGTTTCTGCTCTCCTCCTTCTCATCCCTTCTCTCCTTGGGGCTCCGCTGCTTCCTCTGGACTGCCTCTACCTCTCCCTCCTGGCCCGTCGTCTGCCGAGCACCCAGCCCCGCCGCAGGCCCGGCTCGGGTGGTCCGACCAGACCTCTAGATGCTGTCCTTCTGCCCACCAACCCACTCTGCATGTCCAGGGAGAACTCTTGCACCTACGGTCCCTTATAAAAGGTCTGAACGACTGGCCTCAAGCTAATTTCCAGTGTCCTTGCTTCTTTCGACCCAGTACCTTCCCTCCCACTTGCCACACCAGCTGCTTCTGCTTTTCTCCTCAGGGTCTTCCTTTTGTGTCCCCTCCCTGCCCCCCTCCCCGCCCCCCCAGGGCAGACTGGGCTCCGTGCAAGGAGTAGCCGGCTGCAGGGTAGCACGGGCCCCGCCCTATAGCACTCACACTGCTTGGAGTCGGGGGTCACCTTCTCCATGAGCGCAATGAAGTTCTCCAGGAACTCGGTGTTGTTGTCCGACAGGTCCAGGTCATTGCAGTATGCTCTGGGGTGGAGGGTGGGGGAGGGGGGCGAGAAGGGGTGGGGTTTGGAGTCTGAGAAACAGAGCCCACGTGGCAGGAAGTGACAGACAGAAGAGGCTGAACGTGTGAAGGAAAGGGGAAAACACACTAGGGACGTGTGCAATCCGTGTGCATGCTGTTGAGGTATAAGAATGTGTGTGAATGGGGCTGTGGTGTGTGTGTGTGGGGGGGGGTGACGGTGTCTATTTATCAGTTTGTGCGTGGGCATGTGTGGATGAATGGGTATGGCTGTCTGCAGGAGGTATGTTTTCCTGGATAGGAGAATGGTGGGTGTGAATCTGTATGATGTGTAGATATAGGTTGTAGTGGCGGGAGTTCTGAGTGAAGTGGTGCATAGGTGGGTAGGGGTTTGTATAGGGCTCTTTGAGTGGATGAGGTAGTGAGTGCATTTAAGTACAGTTGTGTGTGTGTGTGTGTGTGTGTGTGTGCTTAGGCGGTGAGTGTCGGAACATGAAGTTACCCGTGGGTTGTATGTGTCCATCCTGGGTAAGGGAGTTATTGCGGCTTGGATCTCTGGCAGTAATTCTGGGGGAGCATCCCTGGGTACTCCCATTAGTTGATTGTGTAGGGTATGGCTAAGGCTGGCACAGTAGAGAGAGCCATGGGGTTTTGAGGCGTTACGTAGGGCAGAAAAGAGAGCCAGAGAAGAGGTTTTCCCTCAAGGCTCGGAATGACTCGGAAAGGGCATCACCAAGGTTTATGTGGTCAGGGACTGTGTCTTCTTTTGTAAACCCATAATACCAATACAAGGCACTCTGCTTCTGGAGGGTGTCCAATCAATACTGTTGGCTGACTGACTGGCCGTCCCTGGCTTGGACAAAGGAGAATGCACAACATGTGGAGATGCTGAATTTATTCTAAGGTCTTCGATAGGGACAGCAGGATAACTGGCAGGGTCTCAAATTGGCAGTGCCATCCAGGCAACTGGCCCTGCCGTGAGTTGGGAGGAGTAATTTAAGGATCCTATGAGCAAGCACGAATGATGGCGATATCCCTTCTTGCCCTGGGCCAGGGATATTCCTGGGGCAGATGGTATCAGGAGGTGGAATCAGTTGGGGGTGGGCTCTAGTTTAAGGAGCGGGATCCTCTGCAATCCCTCAGTTAAGAAGGTCACTCTCAGGCCTACTTGGCAGGCTAAGTACAGCCCTGGCATTCCTTTCAGAGTCATGAACTTTGCCTGGAGGGCATAATCTGGGTGGCCAAGAGGGTCGGCTCTTCTTTTGACCTGATGTGTGCTCAGATGTGGGTTGTTTGCCACCTCGCTGGAGCTGTCAAGTGACACAGTAAGAGTTCTGGGGCCTGTGAAGTAAAGACTCTGGGATTGCCCTGTGGTCTGAGAGAGGGCTGCTGGGTAACACCTCTTGCACCTCCAATCCTGAAGGGGCTCCACCAGCTGCCCCAGGGACGTCTGCTCCAGGCCTGGCCCTCTTTATAATAATAATAATTGTGGTATTTGTTAAGCGCTTCCTGTGTGCCTGGCACTGTACTAAGCAAATCGGGTTGGAAACAGTCCCTGTCCCACTTAGGGCTCACAGTCTCAATCCCCATTTGACAGATGAGGGAACTGAGGCACAGAAAAGTGAAGTGACTTACCCTCTTTTTGCCAGCCTGAATTAACCCTGTTGGGGTTGGGCCTATTCGAGCCCATCTCTGGAGCTTCCAAGCCTTTGGAGGGGGGTGGTGAACTAAGGAGTCTGAATCTGGTTGAGAGTCTCCTCAGAGTTTAAGGGTTCCCTTTATCATAAGGCCTGAGAGATTTACCTGAACAGGGGCTAGAACTGACTTGTTCGTGGGCACCATGGATCTGATTATTGGGAGAAAATACCCAGACTCCTGGAGTTTAGACCTGGTTGTGCCACTGACTGGCTTGGGAGTCATGCTTTCTCCCTGCTGTGCCTCAGCTTCCTCCTCCATGCAGTAGGGGCCACTGACACTTACCTCCTGGGGATTGTAGCGTCATCAGCAGAGTGTTGAGAGAAGCCTAGACAGGTGAGTACCCGAGTGCCTGGACCTGGCTCTGTTTTAGGGGCCTGGAGCATGGGGCCATATGCTTACAGTCAAGAGACACTCTCATCACCATACACACATTCACCCTCTAGTCTACACTCATTTTCGTCCATATCCCAGGCGCTCCCAAAGCGCACGTGCGCACACACACACACACTCCTCCATTTCCACACTCACCACCCAAAATACCCTCTACATCTACATATTCACTTCCCACACTTACTTGGACACCTCTCCACCCGCCAAGCACACCCCGCATCCCCCGACCTCCGTTTGTACACTCAGTCCCACCCATCACACCCCATACACGCTCCCCGATCCAAATTGGGCATGAAGAGAGACAGGTTGCTGGAAGAGGAATGTCCAGAGCACAGACATGAAGTGTGCAATGTGTGTATGTGTGTGTGAAAATGACAGGAGTGTGTGTGTGTGTGTGTGTGTGTGTGTATGCACCTACACAAGTACTCTGTTGTCTTTGCCCCTCAAACTCTCCCAAGAGGTGACAGAAATAATAGGGACTCTCCGATGTCTGTTTCAGCCTCAGCAATATTGGTCTCTTGGTCTCAGGGCCCAGCACCTCCTGGCCCCTTCACCTCCCTCCCACTTGGAGGTGCTGGGCCCTGAGAACCTCAGGGCTTGGGACACCATTTCAGGTGGCCGGATGGGAGGAGGTTGGTGAAGCCCTTTATCCCTGGCCAGGATGAATCCCCAGGTTGCCCAATGAGTAGGATAAGCCCCCTGGCCCCTGCCTGCAGGCTGCATCTCTGGGCATGGGCCCCCACTCCACAGGGGTATCGGGGGGGGGTGATAGACCCCTGCGGCTGTTGAGAGTCTAGTCTCCCAGCCTCACTCATCCCAGGTCCCTAACAGGACCCGAGGGTGTCCAGAAAGGGCTGAAAAGACCCTTCGATAGTGGATGCCTGGCACCTGGGGTCCCCGTCAGGACTCCACGTGGATCCAAACCTATCTGGAACCCCCACCCCCCTCTCCCACATTGCCAGACCCCATGGGCTGGGGTTCTGGAGAGAAATCATTTCATTTAAGGGGGAGGCACTTCCTCCTCTGCGAACTGAAGAGGATGCCCCTGGGATGGGGGTAGGAGGGCACCTGGGCAGAAAGTGAGGCTGAGGGCCTGAGCCTAATGCCTCTGGGAGTCCCAGCCCCTTACTGCCTGAGGGGCAGAGACAGTGGCTAGAGGACTCATGACCAGTTCCAATCTGACCACTGCTCCCCATTCTTTCTCGGCAGCTCCCTCAGCTCCTGATATGGGCCACTGCCTGGAGGGCCCTCGTTACAGACCACTGACTGAGTCAATGCCCACAGAGTTGTTCAGTCCACAGGAATTTCGGGGCCTGTTCTTCTTTCCCCCTCTCCTTCTATCTGCCCTCCTCCATCCTGTTCCTCCCTCACATGCAAAGAGATACCAACTTGGTTCAAGGGGATCCCATGCCATAAAGCAATAGGTGCCTGCAGGAGGAGTTAGGATCTAAATCGGGGTGAAGAAAGAACTCACGTCCCCGGGGCAGAAGACAGAAAAGGCAGCGGGGATATCAGGCACCTTGGAGAAGGGGCATTTAGTGCCTAGACCCCAATCCCAACCTCCTGACCTCCAGCTCCTCTCAAGAGCAAAATCCACTTGGGTAGGGAGGTGGCCAAAGTGGAGCTCCGGAGGACCCAGGCCCTGGAGATGGGTACCGGGCTGGGGACTGCCATCTTAGGACTGCCTCAGAGGTCTAGGCACTAAAATCCTCTCCCACCTAGATCAGGGCCAGACCACTGCCTGGCAGTCTCTGGGCTTCTAGTCTGCTGCTCGCTGGGGTCGCCTGGCGGGGTGGACAAGGGCCAGATAGTGTCTGGATACATGTTCCTGTATGTCTGCCTGCCTGGACTGGCAGCCACCCATACAGAGCTCATGTATATGAACTGGGCAGGGAGGTGGGCACGGGCAGAAGATCCCCTCGGAATGGGGAGGAGGGTTTCTATGGGATGCGAAGGAAGAGGGGAGACACACTGACACACAACACAGACACAAGAGAGATCAGAGAACAAGGGCTGGACACGATGAGAGGTGACAGTGCAAGGGAGGGGAAGGAGGAGTGGGAGAGGGAGGTATGAGGCCCAGGGTCAGCAGGGAGACAGAAGATGGACACCTCAGCAAGCTCACACACACGCAAAGCTACCTGGGAGCAATGAGAACATGTCCCTCGGACTCAAAGCTGTTTGGCAGCAGGAACTCAAAATCTGCAACAGAAAGGTAAGGTTATCCGGCGGGGGGCCTGGGGAGGAGAAGGAGCTTCGGGTCTCAAAGCTGGACTGAAGGGGAAGAGAAAGAAGAAGAAGAAGAGGAGACGGGAGAGGAGGAGGAGGAAATGGAGGAAGGAAAGGAGGAGGAATGGGGAAGAGGAAAGGAAGGAGAAGGAGTGGGGAAGAGGAAAGGAAGGGAAAGGAGTGGGGAAGAGGAAAGGAAGGAGAAGGAGTGGGGAAGAGGAAAGGAAGGAGGAGGGGGGGAGGAGGAAAGGAAAGAGAAGGAATGGGGAAGAGGGAAAGAAGGAGAAGGGATGGGGAAAAAGGGAGGGAAGGGCTGGGGAAGGAGGAGGGGAAGGGAAAGGAGGAAGAAGAGTGGAGGAGAAGGGATGAGGAAAGAAAAGGAGGAGAGGGAGGAAAAGAAGAACTGGAAGGAGAGACACCAGAAAAAAAAGGAGACCCGACAATTTCACTTGTGTGAAGGAGAGAAAGGCAAAGGGCGGGGTAGCCCGCTGGTAACTGCAGCATCGCAAGAGAAGGAAAGTTATAGCCAATATGTTGCCCACATTTGGGTGGATTTGGTCCTTGTTTTGGATTCATGTTCTGAAATGAAGTATATTTGCTTGGTTGTATATGTATTAATATAGGCTGTATATTTACATATACACATACACACACACACATATATATACACACACAACTATATATATATGCATGTTTGGTAGGTAATGTGGGAGTCTCTCTCTTATTACATTGAGAAAGAAAAAAAAACTGCATGCTATGCTTGTGTTGGAAGAGACTTTACAGAAACAATTTGTTTTAAAATACAGAGATTTTTCTTTCTTTTTTTTTTTCAGGCATCAACATGGCCAAACTGGGATCTTTCATGGAGACAGTCCAACCAGAGATGCATACACAGGAAGAGTGGGGCTGCAGTACATCACAGGGGCCCTGTTAACTACCAGGAAACTGAGATTGGGGTTAGGGGATCCCCCAAATCTTGCTAGGTTGGAAGGGGGACATGGACAGGTGGCAGGGTGACACCCCCCACCCCCTCCGACTTCTACTCAGTACCATTCCAATATGCCACTAAGACAAATAGTTGACTCCTCCCACATCCCCTGCTCCTTAGCTCCGCTGTCATCAGCTCAAGTCACAATCACCCCTCCATTCCCAAACACTCCCACGTTCTCTCATCTCAATTCTTGCCTTCTTCTGCCCTTAGACTGTAAGCCCTTTGTGTGCAGGGATCCTGTCTACCAACTATGTTATACTGTATTCTCCTAAGAACTGAATATAGCGCTCTGTACCCAATAAGCACTTAATAAATACCACTGACTGACTGACTGATTTTTCCTAAAGGCTAGTCCATTTGGCAGAAGGAACTGAGGCTCAAAGTCAGACTGCCCAGTCTGTCCTGGCTAGATTCATTTGGAGAGGATGTGGAGCTGGGAATGAGGATCCCTGGGTTCTGATCCCAACAGGTTGCTGGTCTGGGGCTTGGTCCTTTGAGAAAGAGATGGAGGGTGGGGAGAAGAGGCAGGGCACTCCGAATGCCACCAAAATTTGTGGCCATACAGATTTTTCCCCTTAATTCTGAGGAGGGGAAAGTCACATATTCTGTCTGCCTACAGACTAGGGGGCACTCAGGATATAGGCCTGAGAGGAAGAAGTTTAACACCGGGAAAGAGGGCCTGAGGAGCCCAGTTGGCATTTTCAAAGAGCCGAAATTAGGGTCTTGCTGGCCGATGCCCATTCTTTCACTCCCAACAGCTCCTGGCCCCAGTCACCTTGGGTACCACCCTCAAGTGGGTAGGGTGCCATCTGCTCAATAGAACCGTGCATGGTCCTGGACCTGGCTAGGATATGAAACAGTGGGCGGGAGAAGGGTGGCCAACATTGCGACCTGTAGAAACTGGGGTGGCTAAGGTGCAGTCACACCTGTACGATACATGCCTGCATGGAAGTCCTTAGGGGTTTGCTGAAACTACAGATCCCAGCAGCCAGGCATGCACGATTCACAGCACGTGTCGGGCCCCACCCACACGGAGACAGAGACAGAGAGTGCAAGAGAGAGTGTTCTGTGTGTGCATGGTGGGGGGGTTGGGGGGTGGGGGGGGAAGTGTCTGGAAGAGCTGAGGACAGCAGTCCCTTGGGATCCCCACATCAACACCAGAGGCCCGGGATGATGGTTTTCTGTTCTCTTGAAGGGTCACAAAGTACAAGGGACAAGGACTCCAGAATGACAGGATTGCCCGAGAGAATGCCTCCAGGAATTTCCAGAGAAGGGACTGAGGTGCCAATCCTCAAGAACCCCCAAGATAAAGGGGAACGTTCATGAATTTCATGAAAGGGTAGTGTTCACAAATAAGGCAGGGACAGCTTCCATCTGGCTCGGTCTCCAATGGGGACAAGACTATTGACTGAAATTCAACCTGGCCTCTATCCCTTGCCAGCCCCAAGAACTCTCACCTTTCCTCACCAAGAGGCTACCATTTCCCTCCCTTTGTAGGCAGTCTGTTCATGGAGAAGTCTCCCCAAGGCCAAACAGGCCAGAACTTCCCCTCTCCGGCTCCATCGCTCTTGTGCTTCTCCCAAACCTGCTGCTACTCTGACAACTTCCCACAGTGCACCACCAGACACAAAGGGATGGGAGGGAAATGGGGGAGGGTCTGGAGGAAGTTACCCTGCCACTGGTTGGACTGTTGCTTTCTGACAGGACTGTAAGGCAGGGTCTGGATACAAGCCAATGAGTGGAGAAGGAGGAGGGAGAAAGGAGAGGGTATAAGGAAGGGAAGAATATGGGACGCTGGTCATTGTCTCATCAGCATTACCATTGCAAGGTCATCGGGCGGGGAAAAGGAGGAGGAGGAGGAGACGAAGGAGACAACTCAAGCTAGACAGAACAGGGCATTTCCCCCACTCCCCACTTATCTGATCCTCCCCTTTCCACTTGTCTCAGGGGTCTCTGCTGGGGCAGCTTGACATCTCCTGTTCTGGGGCTTAGGATGTCCAGAAAGACCGAACCTCCAAGAGCCACGGCAGGGGGAGAGGGGTGGCCAACTCCCTGGTGAAAGAGAGGCCCTGACCTCCATTGCTTATCTCCCAAACAAATCCCAAGGTCCCAGAGGCTAAGATCCCCCAGGGCTACCAGGAGAGAGGTGAGTGGGATATACTAGATATTTAATATTGATGGGGAAGAGGAGGAGAGCCCCTTCCTGCTCTAGGTCTCACTGTTGTGATCTTGGGAAGAGCTGAGTTGGAGACCCAGAGAGAGAGAGAAAAACACACACAGAGAGAGAAGGAGAAGATGGTGGGGCCAAGAGATTTAATAGATGCTGGGTAAAATCACTCAGCAGGTTCTTCCCACCTGTGGAGCTGCTTCTCTTCTGTCTTAGTTAACTCCACTGTCAGCCGATCGCCTCCCTTCTTTTCTCCCTTCTCTCCACCCCTTCCTCCTTTTTCTCTTTTCTTCCCTCTCCACTTCTTTCCTTCCTTCTCTCCTTCCCTCCTCTCTCAGTCTCAATCTCTCAGTCTCAACCAAGCACTTAGTACAGTGCTGAAATGCTTAGTATAGTACTCTGCACATAGTAGGCACTCAATAAATAACATTGATCTCAGTCTGTCTCTCTCTTCCCCCTCTTCCTTTTCTTCATTTCTTTCCTTGCCTTCCTTTTCTTTCTTTCTGTTTTCCCTTTCCTTCCCCTCCATCTCCTGCCCATGGGAAACTTGTATCCCAGGGAGCCCCATCCTCCCACATTCTTCCGGCCTGGTCCCTACCACTCAGGGCCTGGGAAGCCCAGAAGTGGGCCCAACTGAGGAATGCCACACCACAGACAGTTCTTCTGGGCTCAGCTTGCTGGGCTTTCTAGGGACCTGAACTTTGACCCGGAATCCCCAGGTTGGGGAATTTGGCTCCCATTCTCTCTCGAGCACAGTGAGGTTTCCTGGGATTGGCAGGTTCCAGCTAGCCCTGTTCCTGAGAGGTTGAGTTGACTTGAAGAAAGGCAGGGAGGAGAGGAGGGACCGGTGCTAGGAAAGGGAGAGGGTTTGGTGAAGGGAGACAAGTGGAGAGGGAGCAAAAAGGGGAGGAGGAGGAGGAGAAAAAGAAGGGCATGTAGGTTTGGGGGAGAGGAACAGCAGGCTATCAAACTAGCTATGCAGAAAAACCTTGCTGGAGAGAAACCAAATGAGGGCAGGTGGCTTGGGTTTGGGAACGAGCCTCGGCACAATGCACAGGCTAGGGAGGGGGCAAAGGGAGCTCAGCTGTGAGGAAGCTCTCATGAACAGAACAAGACATGTTGCTTTCAAAGAAAAGGGTTGGGGGGGGGGGGACTCGAGGGATGGGGTGGGGAGTCCGCGGTTTGCAGGTTAGACGTGGCAAGACGGGCAGGGAGATGGGGCAAGCAGGTGGGGGAGAGATCCAGTGAGGTGGAATCGGAGGGGGGAGTGGGGAGAAGGGAGGGAGAGAACTGGACATGGGGAGCAGGGAGGGGGTGAAGGGTTTAGTGTTCTAATTCTGAATATACTTGCCCTTCATTTTGATGGTTTGCACTGTGTGAGTCCACCATAGAGAGAAAGCAAGAAAAACAAACAAACAAAAAAACAAAAAAACAAAACAAAAAAAAAGGGGTTGGGTGGAAAGGGGAAGGGGCACAAACAATATTTTATTCAATCGTTGTTTGAATAAAAATATTGTGTATCATAATCATACTGAAAGGAAACCTCTTGCAAAAAACGACATGAGAGAGAGAAACTCAAAAAAGAAGTCCACGATATAACCTAAAGGAAAGGCCACAGGAAAATGATAGGAACCCAAATGTCTAGGTATTGTTCTAGAAATATATAAATATATATATATTTAACAACCAAAAATAAAAATGAAAGTCAGTAGCAAACAACTGCAACAGTCTTGATATAGAAATGTTCTCACTACATTAGCAGGACATGCAGAAAAGTCAAGGCTAAATCCATAGGTGAGAAAGAGTGGAGCAGGGAGAGGGAGGGAGAAGGGAAGAGAGTTAGGAGAAAAGAAAGAGAGAATGAGGACCAGAGGTGAGAAGGCAGAGGAGTGACGGGGTGAAGAGAGAGAGAGAGGGAGAGGGAGTAAAGAAGAGAGCCAGAGGGAAAAGGAAGGGGGGAGAGGAGCAGCAGCAGCGGTAATGGGGTGGTAGTCGTAGTTGTAATCATAGTCGTAGGGGTGGTAATAGTAGCATTTATTGAACGTCCATTTGGGAGAGGAAGGAAGATGGAGGGAAAGAGTGAAGAAAATGTGGGAGCAAGGGGAAGAAAGTTGGGGAGAGACCAAAAAGTGAGGGAAAGAGAAGGGGGGGGGCGGAGGCGGAGGCACCAAGAGAAGGGAAGAAAAGATCCGAGGAGAAAAGGGGCAGATTCAGAGAAAGAAAACGAATCAATAAAGGTGCGGACAGTGAGAGGACAGAGGAGAGAAAGCAAGAAAAAGGAGAGAGATAAGGGGAGAAAAGAGAGAGGGTGGGGGCAGAGAGAGGAAGGCAGGCTAACACAGCAATACACAGATTAATAAAATAAAACAGAAACCTAAATGTAAACAATAAAAATAATGGTTAAAAACCCAAATTATAATAAAAAGGAGAAACATGCCAATTTCCACAGGACTTTCCATTTAGCAGGCTGTTCCAGAACCATCGCTGAGCGCGGAGGCAGCAGCAGGGCCCAGGGGGGTGCAGCTGGCCTCAGGGTTGGTTTGGAGTGCCCAAGGGGGAGGGGGTCTGGGTGATGCATCCAGCACTGCCACTCAAACGCTTTTCCTTTGAGCTTGCTTTTTTTCTTTTTGCACTTTCCATGGCTATAAAGTTTTCTCTTTAGGAGCAGCAAAAAGTTTTTGTCGTCTGCTGCCCCCCGGCGGCACCAGCTGGGGGAGGGTGGGGGTTCAGGGACAGAGGCAGGTGACAGGGCAGCAGGCAGGGGGCGGCGGTTACTTACACTTGACCTGGAGGATCTGGTCGCTGAGGTTGGCGCGGATGTAGTATGTGCTATACGGGGGGAGCACCAGGCCAAGGCTGCAGTTGGTTGGGGGTTGAGGCAGGAGAAAACAGAGAAGAGCTCCCGTCATTCCCTCAGAAGGGGAACACTCAGCCCGGTTGGGATAAAGCCCCAGCCCCAGTGGTAGCTCCAAGTGCAAAGGACTAGAGGGGGCAGGGAGCGGGCCAGGGTGAGCTGCCTGTGCCTGGTTGCTGCTTCCCTCTGGAGGAAGAAGCCTGCCCTCTTTGTCGACCCCGGTGGAGAGGGCTGGGTGGGGCTCCGGCTTCCTCTGGGTCTCCACGCTATTATTATTATTATTATTTGTTAAGCGCCTACTACGAGTCAAGCACTGAGGTAGATACAAGTGCTGAGTGCTAAGGTGGATACAAGTTAATTAGGTTGGACACACTCCCTATCCCGCATAGGGCTCGCAGCCTAAGTACAATGGAAAAGAGGTATTGAATTATCACTGTAAAGTTGAGAAAACTGAGACACAGAGAAATGAAGGGACTTGCCCAAGGTCACCCCACAAGCAATTGGCAGAGGTGGGATTAGAACCCAGGTCCTCTGACTCCTAGGTCTGGGCTCTTCCCACTAGGCCTTGCTGCTTCCTAACGTTAGGGACTCGGATGTCCCTAACATTCCTAGTCCTTAATCCTCCCTTCCTCACTGGGACAACTCCTCCCCTCCCACCCCTGTAGTGCTGACAGTGGGATTTCTGTGTTTCCTTGATGGAAAAGGCGGCTCTGTGGCTGCTCACTGAGACTGAGTACTAGGTTCGTTTCCTCATTCCAGGCCTGAGCCTTCTGCGGCAGGTGCCTCTGGCGTAGTCCTGTTGGGAGCAGCTGGGATTGAGGAAGAGAAGGGATCAAGGAACCAGATAAGGGTGATTCCAAGACGGCACCTGGATATGTCAGTCCTGGGACTCTGAACTGCTAGGCCCATCTGGCCAGGAGGGGAACTCAGGGTTGGTTTCCCTAGGGAACTCACGGAAGCCCCACTAGCAGTCAGAGATAGAGCTGGCTGCGCTGGAGGGCCTCAGATTCAAACCCTGGGCTTGGGGGTTTCCCTCACATTCTGCCCCACCCCACCTCATACCCCCTCGGGGATTCACGCCAATATCCCAACTGTGGAGCTCTCCCCAGTGTCCTTTGAACTCCCCCCAATCCCCTTCAGAGCCTTTGGCTCTCAGTAGAAATCCTACAACCACCTCCGGGGCAGAAAAGTCACATCACACCCCTGCTGGTGCCACCTCCATTATTAATGCAGCTGAAATCGGGAGCAGAATAAAGGCTCATCTGTGAACACCTTGGTGCGAGGGGCATATGGCCCCTTCTGATACTGGCGATCTGAGAATGCAACCTGGAAGTCTACGATGGAACAGCGAGGGTGGCTTTCTCAGGGGTGAGAACACGTGATATCCACCCAGGGTGGGATAAGACAGTCTGGAATTCCGGGGTGTGGGCAAACCAAGCACGGTATAATATCTGGCTGGGATTTCAGAGGTTGCTATCTGGAATGGCTTCAAGCAATCTGAAATTCTCAGTGGGGGCGGTGGGGATAATGAAGTCTATCATCTAGTATGGGGTAACCCCAACTGATATTTGGGGTGATATGATGCAGGTGGAGATCCGTAGCCTGCCATTCTGGGGTGCGATACCTCAGCGTGACATTCTGGGGGTGGGTGGGTTATCCCATCCACAGTCACTGTAAATTACAGGCCAGAGTTGTGGCTGGACTATGCCACATCTCTATCCTGTAATTTACGGTTGGAGAAGCGGCCATGTTCAGATTTATCAACCCATAGGCTAGAACATGGCTGGAACTCACTATTCCAAAGGTACATTCCAGTGCAAAGTGATAATACGGTCCATGTTTTAGGGCAGGTAAAGACTCTGGGCCAGTCTCATATTTCCTCCTTGCCAGCAGAGGGTGGGTGCAGATATCCCACCCTATCTTATTTAATAACAATAAACAGCCGTAGTGGAGTTTGTTAAATGCTAATTAGGTGCCAAGCACTGTGTTGAGCATTGGAGTACATTCAAGATAATCAGGTCAGGCATAGTCCTTGCCCCAGATGGGTCTCACAGTCTAAAGGGGAGAGAGAATAGGTATTGAATCCCCATTTTCCAGATGAAGAAACTGAGGCCCAGAAAAGTGGAAGTGACTTGCCCAAGGTCAGGTGGTAGGCATATGGCAGAGCGTGAATTAGAACCCAGGTCTCCTGCCTCCTAATCCTAGGCTCTTTTTACCAGGCTATGCTGCTTCTCTGTTTGAGCTGGGCTCTGCTCTGTGCTCTTCCCAACCCCTGCTCCCCGGGACAGCAGTAGGGTGGATGCAGGAGAGGCCTTGAGCAGTTACGAGGTAGAAGCCAAGAGCTAGCTGGGAGGAAGGAAAGAAGGGCAGGGGGAGTTAGGTCTTCTAGAAGGTAAGTCCCGGGCAGAGCTTGCTACGGGAAGCGATGATGCAGCTCTAACTCCCCTCAAAGGCTGAAGTCCCAGCTCAGCCATTCAAATGTCAAGCAGTTAGTACAGTGCTCTGCACACAGTAATTGATGGATTGATTGAGATCCTGGGACTGACTCTGACTCTCCCACCAGAGGGGGCTTGGGAAGAAGTTGAGGGAGGACAAGAAAACAAATCCAGAGAGGTATCAGGAAAAAAAACCAAACCCATGGTAGGGATGAGACCACCTCCCACCCTCTCCACTGCCTTCACCTTGGAGGGATCTGTGGGCTGGGAACCACATTCTGACCTGTCTCCCCTACTCAGCCCTCCTCACCTGTAGTTAGTACTCTTGATGGGGGCCCAGGTGTAGTTCCGGATCACTTCATCAATGTACCGCTGGGAAAAGGGGATATGAAGAGTCAGGGAGGGGGGAAATGGACCTTTGCAAGCCCCAGGCAAAGAGGTAGACAGGTGTGGGCACCATCAGGGGCCTCTAGCCATCTCACTGCATTCCTGACTCTAAATAGAGCAGAGCAACCAAGAGATTTGGCACCTGGGGGGACTGACTGAGGGGGAGTTGTTACTTGGAGAAGCCTGACAGGGCTAAAATCTGGTACAGAAGACCAATGAGACAAGTTTGGGCTTTAGAAATGCAATATAAGAGCATGATTCCTTTGATGGGCTCTAATGCACTTACACACCCCAAACCCAACCAATATAACTACACTCCTGGCTGGGTTGTGGAACAGAAGGTTGTGATCTCCCTTGGGGTCCGTGGGAGCTTTCGCCCACTCTGTTTCCTACCCATCCCCGGTGTCAGCCTCACCTCATCCAGGGATTTGATCAGCGTCTTGACTTGTCTGTGTCCCTCGTTCCCATCGATCATGCTTCTCCGGATCTGGAGAAGAGGGGGGGTGGGAGGGATGACTCGGTACAGGGGGTGGGTTTAGCTACAGCAAGATTGGGTGCTGGGTACAGAGATGTGAGGGGGATGGGGACAGGAGGCTGGGGAGCAGGCCTGGCCAAATGGATGGCCCTTTCAGAACTACCAAGGCTGTACTTCCAGTGGCCATCTGGCAGGCTCGGCCCAGCCGGAAGGGGAGTCAAGCAATTACAGAGTGCCGTTCTGGTTGAGAGAGACCATTTTTCTTGCCCATCTCCCACCCCTACCTCCTCCTCCTGCCTCCAGGAGGCCTCCTCTCACCTCCTCTTTATTCTCATCCTCCAGTTCTGCATCCAAAAAGTCCAGGGTCACTGGTTCCCGGAAATTGATAATCTGAAGGGACAGAGCGGGAGACTGAGGGGACAAGTGGCTCAGGAAAGCTGGGTCCTGAATGACATTCAGCTGGGAGGATGGGGGGCAGGGATCTCCTCCATCCTTCCTGGCCCCTTCACCCTCTGCAGGGGTCTAGGCTGATGCTGCCCTACTCCAGACCCCTAGAGAATGTCTCCAAGGCTTTCCCATTTTCTGACCGTAAGCTCGCTGTGGGCAGGGAATGTGTCTGGTTTCTGTTATATTGTACTCTCCCAAGTGCTTAGTCCAGGGCTAGAGCCTTTGGAGGATACTGCATTCTCCCCTCCAGTGACATTCTATCATCCACAGAGCCCTCCAGTTGGACACTGGTTGGCACTGGACTTCTTCCCCTCTGGGATGACCTGAGCAGTGGGGCAGATCTGAGAGCCAGGAGCAAGGGCTAGGCATTGATGCTTACCTGGGGTTGCAGGTTGGGATGTAGGAGAACGTAGCCATTGAGGTCAATGGAGAACACGTAGCCATTAGCTCCCAGCTGTGAGAAGATGATGGGGGTGGGAAGGAGGGAGTGGGGGGAGGGACACAGTACCAAAGAAGTCAGTGGCAAGGGAACTACTGACTCCTTCAGTCTGGGTGCCAGCTTTCCATCCGGATAGGTCCCGAGTTGCATGAAAGTCAGGCCATCTGCACCTCCTGGACTGGCAGAAATCTGTGATGCCCAAGATTGGTGATCTCCACGGGTTGCAGAGGGGTTAGGGATGCAGGTGCCATCCGGGCCACTGGTCCAGGGTAGTTCCTAGAGTTCTGGGCCGGCAGGGAAGGGAGGCCCCAGCCTACCTCTGGGAGCCTGTCCAGCTTTGGGGTAGGGAATGAACTGAGATCCACTTTCATGCAAGAGGGCTAGGGTAAGGAGGAAACTCTGAGAGGGGAGAATTGGGAAGGGAAAGGTTTGGGCAAGCAGACGGGAGGGTGGGGCTTCACACTCACATTATAGCTTGGAGTCAGCTTCTTGATGTCATTCAAAGCCACATCAATGCCCATCACACCTAAGATGAGCTGGTTCTAGGGGAGACACGAGAGGCATGTGAAAGAGGCCCAATGGAGAGAGCCTGGGGCATAGGCAGGGCTGTGTAGGACATGGGTCTGTCTTGCCACCATGTCACCCTTGGGTTATGGGTCATACTAAAGCTCTGGGATCAGGACATCTGGATCTCATGTCCAGCCAAACAGTGGAGTGTCCTAGGCTGGAACTCTGGCCTTTCGGGGGACTCAAGCTAACATAGGGAGAATTTGCCTGCCCTACTTCATGGGTAGGGGGTGAAGCAGGGCCTGGGAGCAGAGAAGAGAACCGGTGGGAGTCCCAGACCTAAGTGCCCGACATGGGGGATGGGAAGGGGAGAGGTTGCCTCACTGTCTCCTCATCTCCTGAGACACAGTCCAGAAGACTGACGCCTCCCTCCTCACCCCAAGATCCTCACCGCCCCCCGCCCACACACACACATGTGTGTGCCCTGAAGGGGGAATGGAAACTGTTGCCATGATGGCCAGACCTTCCTCTCCCCGCTGCCATCTTGGGTTAGGTTGAACACTGGCAGGGTTCCTGTCACCACCAGCCCCAGACCCTGTGGAGAGAAGGAAGAAAGTGGTGACATTAGTGTGGACAGATCTGGCTGGAGAGCACCTTAGTCCCAAAGTGCCTTTCTGTCCATGTCATCCTGGGGACTATGTTTGCTCATAGCCTTGGATGGGGCTGAGATCCAGGAGAATACCCCTGCACCCTCATTGATCGAGCAGCATCCGCAAAGCCTGTGCGGCAACTGGGTTCTCTGCATAGGGTGTCTTAGTACAGTGCCTGGCACATAGTAAGCATTTAACAAATACCATAATTATTATTATTACTATTACAATAGCTCCTTGGGGCTCTTTTGTCTCCTTTGTGCCCAGGGCACTGTTCCACCCTTGGACAGGGCAGGGAATTTTCAGAAGTAGAGTATCTAGTTCAGCCCCTATCATTGAGCAGGTGGCCTCTTGCCTTGGCTTGGCCTGGCTCCCTTCGGGAAGCAGCATGGCGTAGTGGGTAGGGCACGGGACTGGGAGTAAGAAGATAATGGATTCTAATCCGGATTCCACCACCCGTCGGCTGTGTGACCTTGGGCAACTCACTTAACTTCTCTGTGCCTCAGTAACCTTATCTGTAAAATGGGGCTCGAGACTGTGAGCTCCAAGTGGGACAAGGACTGTGTCCAACCCAATTTGCTTGTATCCACCCCTGTGTTTAGTACAGCGCCTGGCACATAGTAAGTGCTTAACAAATACTATTATTATTATTATTATTATTATTCTCTGAGTCTGGCATCCCCCCCTCCAATTCCTGATCCCAGATGTGAAAGGGCTAAATAATAATGATGGCGTTTGTTAAGCTCTTATTAGGTGACAAGTGCCCGGATAGATACAAGACAATCAAATCAGAAACAGCCCCTGTTCCACATGAGGCTCAAGGTCTAAGGGGGAAGAACAGATTTTCTTCAAAATCCCCATTTTGCAGATGAGGAAACTGAGGCACAGAGTGATTAAGTGACGCTGACAGAGCTGGGACCCGAACCCCGGGGGACTGCAGGGGTGGAGAAAAAGGTTGACCCAGGACCCAGGTCTTCTTACCAATGCATCCTGGTAGACGTTGGTCCACTGTACCTGCTTGGCCTCATTCCCTGCTAGAACCATGGGCCTGCCCAGCACGTCAAGATACTCCTGTAGGGGAAGGATGGAGCATGAAGGGAGGGGACTCAGTAAGTATGGAGGCAGTGCCAGTGGTTCTCACTCATCAGTGGGTGCATGTTCCAGCATTTGCTCTTTGGTGCACGCTACAGGTGACTTCCCGGGAATCCACTGGGAAGCCTGTGGTGTTGCACAGATGCCCCCCTGGGAGTCTCTGACCTTGGACTTCAGCTCTCAATCAGGGCCCTTCTCCATTCTGCTTCTCAGTGGACTGGCCCATTGCTCCTATTCCCTCCCTGGCTCTGCCTCAGTCTGTGGCGATGGGGGCACTTAGGTTCTTCACGGCAGAGGGAGGAAGGAGGATCTGACTCTGCAGTGGCCCTCTCTTCCGTATCCTGGCTTCTATTGCATCTCTAAAGCCTAGAAACCATCCCCCTCCATACTCAGGGTCCTCCAGAATCTCTTAGGGAATGAGTTGCCTAATGTTCAAAGATTTTTAAAACAATCTGCCCCACCTGGGGCCAGGAAGCAAGAGAGTCTTTCTTCCTAGGGGTGTGATTTTTTCTCCTCTTCTGGCAGAACCCATTCTGCTCTCAGCTCTCTGCCCAGGAGACTCTTGTTTGCCTCAAAAACTGCTCATCTTCTGCCAAGACCTCATCTTCCAGCCTCTGGGGAAGGTTGGTAAAAATTGAAAATTCACCGCTCCTTCAGCCCCAGAATACTTATGTACATATCCATAATTTATTTATATCAATGTCTGTCTCCCCCTCCAGACTGTAAGCTCGTTATGGGCAGGGAGTGTGCCTACCAACTCTGTTATACTGTACTCTCCCAAGGACGTACTACAGTGCTCTGAATATTGTAAGCGCTCAATACATACAATTGATTGATTGATTGATGGTAGGTGTATATTAGTATAGGTAGAAGCCAGGGCTCTTAGAAACAATCCTAGTGTCAGGAGCTGGGGAGAGTGGCACAGAGGAAGAAAGAGGAACTCCTAGAACAACTATGTTTTCTGTTTCATATTGGTCTTTCACTGATGTTGCTAACTCTGAGGGATTGGTGTGTGTGTGTGTGTGTGGGTGGCGGGAGAGTGAGTGTGTGCATGGGTATGCATATGTCTGTTTCGCAACCTGCCCAGTCGGTCCAAACTCTGCCTTAGGGAGGAGGAAGTATACTCAATGTCACTGCCTGCTTTAAAGCAGCCCTGGGCTATGAGGAGGAGGAGGAAGGACAGAGCCCGGACAGACATCGCTTTCCTGGAGCACTTTTCCTCTGTGGTCAGTCCCGGGGCAGTCTTTCCACGAGGGGGAGCTCCAGCTCCATTAAAACAGAGATGTTCAGCCCAAAAGACTGCAGCCTTTGGGTAGAGAGAGACATTCATCATCATCATCATCATCATCATCATCATCAGTGGTATTTATTGAGAGCTTACTGTGTACTGTACTAAGTGCTTGGGAGCGTACAATACCACAGAGTTGGCGGACACATTCCCTGCCCACAGCGAGCTTCAGTCTAGAGGTGGAGATAGACATTGATGTAAATAATTTATAATATATGATTTATAGACATATTCATTCATTCAATCTCATTTATTGAGCGCATATTAATTGAGTGCAGAGCACTGTACTAAACGCTTGGAATATATACATAAGTACTGTGGGGCTGAGGGTGAGGCAAATATCAGATGCCCAAATTCCCAAATTCTCTCCATCTTTAAATCGTAACAAGATTCCACGGAACTGGCCGGCAAGGGGAGGGCCTAGAACCAGAGTAGTAGGTCCCTGGTGAGCCAGAAGCTCAGAAAATCGTCTTAGAGTTTTTGTTATTAGGTGGTGTTATCCCTGGGGGACAGGATCCAAGCTCCCCAGTCAAGAAGATTGAGCCCAGGCCATAGTCCTGTTTGTCCAGAGAGGGCAGAATCCCCATCGTAAGAAGAGAAGGATCTTCGGGAGATCACCAGAAAGAGGAAAGACAGAAAAACCTGAACCTTCAAATGAGAGTCAAGCTTCTTCTTTTGGAGGAGTGTGGTACCCCCAAAGTTGAGAGATGATCTCCCCTTCCTGTTCTACTTCTCTACTTGACTCTCTATATTTCTCTGCATCTGTTTGTCTCTCCTTCCCAATGCTCCAGCTTGAAGAATCAGCCTTAATTTGAATGGAAAGCTGTAAGCTCTGACTCCCTGCCTCATTTTCAGGGCTGCTAATAACTCATCCCCAGCTCTCTCTCTCTCTCCTTTCGTCACTGTTAATAGTTTGATAGATTGGCTGGCTCTACTAGCTTTCCTCCACGCTGATTAAAGCACAAAGTCTCATCATTAGCCACTTAAACATTCCTCCCCTGCTTCCCCCCCCATTTCCACTCTCCATTTGCCAGTGTTTTTAAACACAGTCAGATCGGCTGAGGAGCTTGGCCTAGAGGAAAGGTGGCTCACAGCTTTATTGGCATTGCTGTTGGGGTTGGCTTCCTGCTTTTGTGCTCTCTCACTTTCTCTGATGGTTTTGGATGCCTCAGCCGAGGAGGTCTTCACAGGTGTGCCCTTGTAAAGCCACCAGAGAGAGTGAACCATGGGAGTAGGATGGAATACCTGGTCCCAAGAGCCCACTGCGAGAGCTGAAGGGGTTAGGAAGTCACTTCATATCTTGGAGACCAAGGAAGTCTGGGTCTAAGGAGCGCAGCACTAGAGACCCAAGAAATACCCAAGCTCTTATCTGCCTAGGCCCTCTTTCCTGGACACCAAGGTTCTGACTCTTTTCTTCCTGTTGGGGAGAAGGAAGGGTGGGAAAGCAAACCCTTCGTGGGTTGGGAGCAGTAGAGTGGTGGAGACAGATGGCTCACCTGGGTGTTGATTCGGATGGCCCCGATGGAGGGGATCTCAAAGTAGTAACCTGAGGAGAGAAATGCATCCCAGCATGAGGGAGGGACTATGTAGACAACTCTGGGCCACCTCTACTTCTCAACTCCTGTTTGCACATCACCCTTGGCCTGCCAGGCTCTGTCCTATGGGTTAGTAGGTGAAGGCCAAGAGGCTAACCCACATCAGCACCTACCTCACCACTCTCATATTAAGCTCTGGAAGCCAGGGGGAGTGGAAGGAAAGCCCACAGGGAGAGAAGAAAGGGGTCAGAGCCAAAAGAACCTGACGGGAACCCAGCTGACAGTCTATGGGTTCTCCAGCTCTGCTCCTTACACTCCAACTCAGGATCCCAGCGGAGACACCATCACAAAGAGGAGCTTCCTTCTGAGGGGACTAATCTGGGTCATGTGAGTGGGGCCAGGTGGGGACCGAGGACTCTGGATCCACAAGTAGGACCCAGACCCTAAATCTTTGGACTGTGCTCCAGAAAGGTCAGGGACCAGAGAAACTCAGCGACAGTTTATGTGGGCCAGGTGGAGAAGTGGGCAACAGAAAAGTCTGCATTTCTCCAGATCCTCATTTCCACTCCTTCCCGAGATCTAAGAGGCATACACACACACACACACACACACACACCCCCCACCCCCCACCACCCCACAGCTCCCCTATACATCTCCCTTTTCTCAAACCTTCTTGCCAATGACTTCACCCTCCATAAGTAAGCCCTGGTGTCCAGGGTTCCTGAGATTCATGAGCGGCTATTCTGTTTAATTGTTTCTAATTTCCCGTGGGTGGGGTCGGTACCTTTGTTGGCACAGGCCATCCACTGCAGGGGGGTGACATCATAGTTGTGCTGTCCAACAGAGAATGTGAACACACGGACCTGGGAAAGCGAGGAAGGGGTTGATTTATATGAGGAGCATCCCATCTGCACCGCCCGTCCCTCACCCCCCCACCCCCCACCCCCACACGAGACCAAGAACTGTAAGCTGCAGGACCTCACCATGACCTCCCCCACACCACCCCCTGAAACTTTCCTCCCCCTGCATCACACCCTGACAGCTCACTCCCATCTAACCGTATCCCCTGTCCTGTACCCCCTCTACAATCCAGTCTATAATGTGGCCCATGGAACTCCTGCTGCATCGTGGGCCAGCTCTCTTTCACTGTTAGTCTGTTCCTATCCTAGTCACTGTCACCCAGATCTAGTAGTAGTTAATGGTATTTATTGAGAATCCACTAGGTGCAGTGTCCTGTAGTAAGCACTTGGGAAAGAACAACAGAAGTACAAGGCATGTTCCCTGCCTATTCGGAGCTTAATGTCTGAAAGAGGAGATAGACATGAGAATATTGACAGGTAGAATAATCAAAGGAAGTGATTGAATGTGTAATCGAATCCCACATATCCATAGCACTCAGGATGAGTATAAGTGCATCAGTGCTGGAAATGGCTGCTGGGTTTGGATGACTTGGGTGTTGGGAACTGATCAGCGAAGGCTTGCTATAGGAGGTGGTGTTTTAGGAGGGCACTGAATACGGGAAGTGCTGTGGTCCGTCAGATCTGTGGAGGGAGTTACAGGCTCTGAGGAGGGGGACAACCTGGATGAGGAAATGAAGGTTAGATCAAGGCTTTAGATAGAGATACAGTTAGATGGTTAGCTTGTAACGAATGAAGAGAGAGAGCTGGGGAGTAATGGGTGAAGAGAGTAGATATGCAAGATTGGGCGAGTTGTTTGAGAGCCTTGAAGCCAAATGTGAGGAGTCTTTGTTTGATTTAGAGGGATCTGGAAAGCCAGTCGAGGGTATTGACAAAGGGAGAGAGAAGTGGGCCTAGCGACACTCCAAGAAGAGAATCCCTGCAGGAAAGAGCAGTATGGATTGGAGTGGGGAGATCCGTCTTTCACCTGATGATACTGTTGCCTTTGTTGTTCTCTCCTGAGGAGGCCTCACCTACTCCCACCTCCCCCTTCGACTCCCAAGGAAAGAGCCGTAAGTTTGGACTGCTCCTCATCTTCTCATTCAATTGCACTGATTGAGCACTTACTGCGTGCAAAGTACCGTACTAAGTGCTTGAGAGAGTACAATATAACAATAAACAGACACATTCCCTGCCCACAATGAGCTTGCAGTCTTACCATGTCATTTTGCACCATCCCACCCCCTCCACCTTCTCCTTCTCCTCTTTTGAAGCCCACCTCACCTGCCTCTACCACTCACTATGATTGCTAGTTACACCTCTAGACTGTAAGCTCCTTGGGCTCAGGTAATGTGCCTCTCAACTCTGTTATATTGTACTCTCCCAAGCACTCAGTACAGTGCTCTGCACACAGTAAGTGCTCAATAAATACGATTGATTGATAGAGTCACCTACCACTCTGCTGGCCCCATCTCAAATTTTCTGAGCAATTCTGATGCCTTCCTTCTCTCTGCCCCCTCTACACTGACCCTTGTGAAAAATCAATATCCATGTGGATATTCTTGATGATCTCCCAGCCGCCCACTTCTTCTCATTCCTCAACTCTGCCAACCACCTAGCTCCATTCCACTTCACCCACTCCCCAACTTGACACCTGGTGGTTCCTATCACTAACCACTGAACAATCTCTAGCCTCACCATCCCGACTCTGCCACTTGTCTGTTGTGTGACCTTGGGCAAGTCGCTTAACTTCTCTGTGCCTCAGTTCCCTCATCTGTAAAATGGGGATTAAACTGTGAGCCCCACGTGGGACAACCTGACTACCTTGTATCCACCCCAGTGCTTAGAACAGTGCTCGGCACATGGTAAGTGCTTAATAAATACCATTATTATTATTATTATTATTATCTCTGAAATTCCACTCTTACAACTACCTCCCCTGCCTTCTCTCCCACCCTCCTCTCTGTTTCCAGACCATCATGCCCCAAATGGACTCTCTACCCAACTTCTCCTCTCTGCATACCCAAATCCATATCCTCAACTCTGCCCTGCTCATTGAACCCATCTCCCTTGCCCCCCTGTCATGGATCACTTCCATAGTACAGTTCTTCTGCTCCTGCATTCATGCTGTTGACAGAAATCTAGGCACCAAGTCAACTTTGAGTCCTTCAAATTCACCCTTAGTTGCTTTATGCTGTCCTCTCTTCCAGCCATAACATTTTTCTCCTCTCTCAGCTACTCCCATGTCCATTGCTGGCACCAACAATTTCAGAACTTTAACTCCTTCCTGAAACCCCCAGTGTCCCACCTCATCCATCTCTCTTCCATGATGATCTCACCAACTACCATACTCTGTCGGAAAAATCAAAACTATGAGCTTCCCTAAATCTCCTCACCTCCCCAGTTCCTTTTTGCCGCCACAACCACTCTCGTGCTTTTCACCATCTCTCGAGAGATCTCCCGCATGGTCTTACAATCACCCTCCTCCACCTGTGCCTCCGACCTCATCCCTTGGCACCTAATAAAAACACTTGCACCCAACTTTTTGCCCCTGTGCCTGCCATTTTCAATCACTCTGTGATGGCTTTTTCCCCTCAATCATCAAACATGCCCACATCTCCCTTATTTTAAGAAATCCTTCTGTGGACTCCACTGTACCATCCAGCTATCACTCCAATTCCAGCCTCCCATTCCTGTTCAAATTCCTTGAACATTAAAAATGATAACTGTGGTATTTGTTAAGCACTTATTATGTGCCAGGCACTGTACTAAACTCTGGGGTGGATATAAGCAAGTTGGATTGGACACAGTCCCTGGCCCACCTGGGGCTCACAGTCTTAATTCCCATTTTCCAGATGGGGTAACTGAGGCCCAGGGAAGCGAAGTCACTCGCCTAAGGTCACACGGCAGACAAGTGGTAGAGCTGGGATTAGAATTCAGGTCCTTCTGACTTCCAGGCCTGTGTTATATCCGCTTGGCCATGCTGCTTTTTAAGTCCATCAAGTCGTATACATCTCCTGCCTCCACTTTGTCTCTGCTAACTCCCTCCTTCACCCTCTACAATCACTTCACTCCAGTGAGACTGATCTCTTCCCAGTCACCAATACCTCCTTCTTGCCAAATCTCATGGACTCTGTTCTATCCTAATCTTCCTCAATTTTTCAGTTGCCTTTAACACTGGACCACTACACTCTCCTGGAAACATGATCTAACCTTGGTTTTTTAAATTGTATTTGCTATGTGCCAGGCACTGTACTAAGCGATGGGGTAGATACAAGCTAATCAGATTGGACACAGTCCATGTTCCATGTGGGGATCACAATCTTAATCCCCATTTTACAGATGAGGTAACTGAGGCACAGAGAAGTTAAGTGACTTGCCCAAGGTCACACAGCAAACAAGTGCTGGAGCCAGGATTAGAACCCAGGTTCTTCTGACTCCTAGACTCTCTTGCTCCCCTCTCCTTTGGCTGATCATTCTTAGTCTCTTTCATTGTCTCTTCTTCTGCCTCCCACTCCCTACTGTGGATGGCCCTCAAGATTCTGATCTGTTTCCCCTATTTCAATTTACACTCATTTCCTTGGGGAGCTTATCCACTCCCATCTCTATGTGGCTGACTCCCAAATCTACCCTGCTAGCCCTGACCTCTCTCCTGTACAATCTCGCATCTTCTTCTGCCTCCAGGCAATCTCTACACAGATGGCCCAACGTCATCTCCAGTTTAACACATTCCAGACTGAACTCAATCTTGGCATTTTCCTTGACTCCTCTCTCTTTCTAACCCCCATATTAAGGCTGTCACCAGATCCTGCCTGTTTTTCCTCCACAACATTTCCAGGATCCAGCACTTCCTCTCCATCCAAACTGCCACAAGGCTGGTCCAGGCAGTTGTCATATCCTGCATTAACTATCGCATCACAACTCCTCTCTGACTTTCCTGTCTCCAGTGTCTCCCCTCTCCAGCCCATTCTTTACTCCACGCTCGAGTCATTTTCCAAAATGTCATTCTGCACGTCTCCCCACTCCTCAAAAACTTCCAGTGGTTGCCTGTTTCTGTTTACATCAGACTGAAACTCCTGACCACCCAATCAATTCTCTCCCTCCTACTTAGCCACTCTCTTTTTCCATTACACCCCTGCTCACACTCTTCATTCCTCTGAAGCTAAGCTACTCCTTGTGCCTCATTCTTGTCTCTCCCATCACCCACCTCTCGCTCACAATCTCCTTCCTGGAACTCCCTCTGCCTTCACATCTGACAGGCCACTGGTCTCTTCATATCCCTTCTGAAATCACATTTCCTCCAGGAGGACTTCCCTGATTGATTTCTAATCTCCCAAATTTCCATCCCCCCAACTGCCATTTCAGCCCTTCTAAGACACCTGAACACTTAAGTACTCACAAACTCTGTAACTCTTATGTACACATCTTATGTACTCTAGTGCTTTCACCTCTCTGTAATTTACTGTACTGTTTGTCTCCCTCTCTAGATGTGTGCTCATGTATCCTCATTTCCATTGTACTCTCCCATGAGTTTAATGCCGTAATCTGCACCCAGCAAATGCTCAATAAGTGTTATTGACTGATTGCTTGTCTGGGCCAGTGAGGAGAGGCCCGAGGATAGTTGATGGGGCCCAGGCTACTACTCCAGGGCAGCAGTGTGACCTTAGTGGAAAGAGCCTAGTCCTGGGAATCAGAGGACCTGGGTTCTAATCCCGACTCTACCATGTACCTGCTGTGTGACCTTGGGCAAGTCACTAAATTTATCTGAGCCTTAATTCCCTCATCTGTAAAATGGGAATTCAATACCAGTTCTCCCTCCTACTTAGACTGTAAGTCCCATGTGGAACTTGCTTATCTTGTATCTAGTACAGCGTTAGGCACATAGTAAGCATTTAACAAACAAGTTGACCAAGTTTGCAGGGTTGGACAACTTGAAACAAACTCCTGTGCTTCCCTAAACCTGCCCGACGTTTGGAGATTCTGCTGTGCGTACTTATGCCATCCACCTAGCCACAGTGCTCCTGCCCCCCGCCCCTCAACCTCACCGTCCGGTTGGGCCAGTTGTACTTCTCAAAGACATCCTGCACACGGTCCTCTCCACCGTCTGTGAACATCATGATCATCTTGTTGCAGTTGGCCCGGGTGATGTTGGACTGTTCGGGGAACAACGGGCAGTAGGTTGGGGTGGGGTTTCCGGCAGTGTGGCCTCACCAGGCCAAGAGAGATGGGCTGGGCAAGCTTCCCCCTTCTCTCCAGTCTGGCTCCTTTCAGGGATGCTGACTGGGGGTGGAGATCTCCAAGAGTTGGGCCAGGATAGGATCTTAGTGCTTCCCACCCCTTGCTCAAACTGTTGTGCCTTCCCTCTCCAGACACCATGGTGGCTTTGGTTCCAGGGGAAGGCCCTCTTCATTTCCCAACCAGGGGCAAGAAATGGCCAACCAACATCAATTGTCAGCACTTCCCTTTCATGGGGCCTGAAGAGGCTTCTGATTCTTAGAAACTGCTTTGAATTGGGTTGCGGGTATGGGGAGAGTAGCCTAGCTGGGACTGCCATGGAATAGTCAGCTACTGTGAAGACTGGGCACCAGGATTGCTGACCAGTCCAACTCCTTCTTACAGCCAAGGACTCTGGAGAGGATGGGGTGGTTCTGGGTCTTTCCCTTGCCTCTTAGGCCCAGGGATTAGAGTTGCTGTTTCGTGGGCCTGGGGAGCTCCGTAGAGACCCATAGAAGAGTGATAGGACCCTCCAGGTGAGGCCAATAGCTGACCAGTCCTCTGGGCCTTCTGGCCAGGAGAGATCTGCTCAGGCTATCCTGGACCCTCAAGAGGGTCAGAGGCAAAACTAGAGCAGTCCTGGAACCAGAGGGAGGGAACTGGTAGGCCCATGGCAGCTGGGCTGGCCATTTTTGATTCTATAGGATGCAATCAGCAACCTAACTGGCATGGGCTCGAGACAGCAGAAGGGTTCAGGAATGTGGACTTGGGCTAGCAGACTGCAGTTTCCCCCTGGGCCCAACAAGCAAGCCCCCAACCCATATCTAAATGACTTTCCTTCCGGTGAAGGAGCGGGACGAGTCCCTCATGTACTAGAAAGGGGCCTTTGAGACCCAGCTTCCCAAGGAAGGTTTCTGGCTTCCTGCCCACACAAGCTAAGAGTCAGGCCAGCTTGCTGCCCAAGATGCTGGGGATGAAAAATCTATTTTCCCAGCCCGTTTCTCTGGGGGTGAAGGTGGTGCCGGTGAGTTGGGCGGCAGGGAGGGTGGAGGATTGGCTGGATAGAAATTATGTTGTGGCTATTACTGTTCACAGATTAATAGGCCTATTCATCTTGATTTCCAAGGCGTCGCACGGCTGCGGCTGCTGCCAGCCTGTGCGCACTGGCCCCGCCACCTTCTCCACGGATAGAAAACCGCAGCTGGGAATCAGCGAGGCTCTGAAAAATCCCCCTGTGTCCCTAACTCCTCCTCTCATGAACCGCCTGGGTCAGAAGATGGACGGAGGGTACCCAGAGGGACCATAGTTCTCCCTGGCTGTTCTGGACACTGCCTTGGGTTATACTGGGCAAGGGAGTAAGGGGAGAGACCCTGCAGGAAACCAGATGAAGCTGATTTCAGCAGCAGTGAGGAGAGGTTCTCATGCACCCAGGAAGGAAAGAGGTGGAAATTCAGTGTTCAAGGAGACAGGCCCCCTGAAAGAGTCAAGGGGCAGGCAGAATTGAGGGACCCACCCCAGTGCTGTGCACAGAGGAGAGCACCTAGTCACAGTCTGTCTCCACTTATGTTAATGGGATAGCAAGCAATTGCCTTGGCACCGCCTCCTCCCCGCCCCCCTGGCCCAGAGCGATAGTGAGGCCTGGACTGACACTCAGGTTGCAACTGAGCAAGGCCTTCTTCGAGGGACAGGAGAAATCGCATGAGAACAGCCAGGGAGCAAGCAGGACTCACATTCTGGAGCTGGTCAAAGGCATATTCAAAGCCGGCCTTGTAGCCTGTGGTCCCCTTGGCCACCATGTTCTGTACGGCCTCCTTAAAGACCTTCTTGTTGCGGACGTTGGCCTGCACAAGCTGGTTGAAGCAGGACACGGGCTGGGCCTTCTCGTTGAACTGGAGAGCCACACAAGGGAAAGAGGGGCACGGGGAGAGAGAAGGAGTTAGGGCTCCAGGGTTGGGAGGAATTCAAGCTCTCTGGATGAGAGAGAGAGAGGCAGAAGGAAGCAGAGGCTCGGTAACCTGGCTCTGAAGTCAACTCCCTGGATCAGACAGCTCACGACCCAGGGTGGGACAATTTGTAGCCTGTTGAGCCATTCCTAACTAATCCCTCCCCAACATGTTTCCCCAAAGATGTCCTTAATAGCCTCACAGAGCTCAGCATCATAATCAAGCCATCAAGGAAGATAAATGGAGACGCAGGGCCTGAAGGTGCTGCTTTTCCCACAGATTCCAAAGGAAGGAGAATTGAGGAGGGAAGGACAGCTAGGGGCAGGCAGGGCTGAAAGCAGCATGCCATGTCTCACAACTTCTTTCCCCTTTGCTCTTTCCTCTCAGTCTCTCCCTCTCTACTCTCCTGTATGCCTGCCCTGATTACAGTGCTTATCTAAAGCACTTTCTCTCACTCTTTCTCTGCTGTAATTGGGAACAGAAGGAAAAAAAAATCTCATTTTCCCTTCAGGTCATCAGAATCTAAGGCGGCCTTATCAGAAACCGGCAGTGGGGGCAGCTGCCCTCCCACTCCTGCTACCCTTAAGGTCTGGCCTGCGCCCCCTCTGTGGCTGAGGGATGCCCCTGGCCCACCTCAAACCTGGGTCCTCTTGCCCCTAAATCAATCTCTTCCCCCTTTCAGTTGTTCTCTTCCTCCCTGGGTTTGGATCTCAGTTCTGACCCAGTCCAGGACCTGGACACCGAAGAGCTTTACTTACACCAATACTTAGCCTAATACCACATCCCATTCAGCCCTCCCCCACCATCCCCCCACAAGCCCCAATTTCCTTTTCTCCCCTGTTCCATCACCTGACACTAACCGAAGCCACATTGACGTAGTCATCATCAGAGAGGGTGTCCAGCATCTCACAGACGGATGTTTTCATTAGCTTCAGAGTCAGGCCGCTCACACTCCCGCTCCTGGGGAGGGGGATGGGGTGAGGGAGGGGGAAGAGGGGAAAGGGGGTGCAGAGCACAAGCACAACTGTGGATACCCAAAGCAGCGCCAGCCACTCAGCCCCCAAAGGGAAACCCCAGGCTCAGGTCGCAAGGGTTGCTCCTCATGGGTGTGGGCTCCAGCTCAGAGAAGAAAGTTCTTTCATACCTAAATCATTTCCAGCTCTTGGGCTGGGGGGTGCTGTTAAAGCCCCTAGAGGCTTTGGTGAACAACTTCGCAAGAGTTTGGACATGGAAATGGCACTTCCAGTGGCCCAGCCACACCCAGATGCCCCAGCCTTGAAGACTGGATGGAAACCACTACAAGAGAATCTCTACTGTGATTTCTGATAAACCTTACTGCCACCAAACTCTGGTCATTGTCGTTTTGGACTCTTCTGCCAAAAGAAAGAAACTTGAATTTTCCTCCCCGGCCCAGAGACTGTTTCCTCTTCCTGGATGGCTGAGGAAAAATCAGGATGGCTACCCCATTTCCTGCACTCACACGTCCACGATGATGACCATATCCTTTGGGGAAGAGGCTCCTTGGATGTACCTGTGCAAGAGAAGATCAAGAAGTCAGAAGGAGGGGCGAGGGTTCCAAAGTGAGATTGGAGGAAGGATTTACCGTCTTCCTTCCCCTGGCCCTTCTCTGCAGCTAGGCAGGCAGAGGGCTCTGGGTGGAGTTTGGTGATGCCCTCGGGTCCTGAGAAAATCAATTAGGAGGCTCTCCCCGCTCCTTGGTCTTTCCCCATGCTCATCTTCTGGCTTTCTGGCATCCCCAGCCTTGCCCTGGCACAGACTGCCCAGGCATCTGGGGCTTCCTCCGAAGAACATCATCATCATAATAATAATAGTGCTATTTGTTAAGTGCTTACTATATGCCAACCACTGTACTAAGCGCTAGGGCAGATATGAGACAATCAGGTCCCTCATAGGCTCACAGTCTAAGTAGGAGGGAAAACAGATAGTGAATTCACATTTTGCAGATGAAGGAACTGAGGCACAGAGAAGTTAAGTGATTTGCCCAAGGTCACACAGCAGAGCCAGGATTAGAACCCAAGTCCTCTGACCTCCAGGCCCGTGCCTTTTCTACTAGGCCGTGCTGCTTCCAGGTCACAGGCAAAACCATTACCAGATCAGTCAAGTGGTCCACCCAGTTTGTGTCAGGCGGTGGCAACAGGATGCTTGGAAGAAATGTGCCATAAGTGCCTAAACATAAGTTCCTCTTGCTCAGATCCAAGAAATCCCATAGCGGCCTTCAGCACGGCACCAACGTGGCCCTGATGTTGAGGGGGGTGGAGCATGAGGGGACAGAATGGCATGGGCCCGGAGGCCGAGGAGTAACGGACAAGGTAGTTGCCCTATTTGGGGCCGGGTGGTAGGAGACATCCCTAGGGTGGGCATTCTGGGGAGACCTTGGTGTCAATCTGGTTGTGGGTCTAGAGAGCAGAGTTGTGGCCCCTGCAAGTAGCCGTGAGAATTGGGGCGGGATGTGCTGGGGGTGCTGGAGTCCTCTTCCTGATGTTTTCTGTGCCCGCAGCCAGCTTCATGATTAGGCCCACTGTTCACATCCCTTCTGTTCTGCTATCTACCCCCTGCTGCTCCCACGGGTCCAGGCTTGATTAGGATATTTTTAGCAGCTCCGGCCGGGGTTCCTGCAAGATTATTCTTTTCAAAGAATATGCGTGGAGGGGTTTCCAGGCAGAAGGGAGGATGGGAGGCAGTACTAAGGCAAATGAAGTCCCATCTTGAAACACAGAGGCACAGGGGTGAATGAATGCCTTCTGTCCGGCCTCTGTCTCTCCAAACGAAAGCTCTTCTTGCAGGGGCCTGGGTCAAGTCTCACTCTCTACCTTAAGCCTCCTACAGCCCCGTCTCCTCCCACTGGCTCTTCTCAACTCCTCCACGGGCCTCTCATTTCTCCCAATCTTCTCCCTCCTCCTGTTAGTTCCATTTGCCAGGATGGGAGAAGGGGCAGGCAAGAGATGGTAGACCAGTGATGGGCCAGGCTGGTTTCCCATCGATGGGGTGGGAGAAGTGGGTCTTGTGAGGTTGTGGTGTACAGGGCTGGGTGGGCGGGTGGCCTGCCTGACTCTGGCATCAGAGAGGTAATGTTACTGAGATATGTGGGAGTCTCTGTAAAGTGACACGCTAGAACTGGGTGGTTCTGCTTTCTGAGTAGCTTTCGTCCTTCAGGTGTAGCTTTGTGGGTGTGCATGTGTACGAGTGGGTTGTTTTGCATCAGTGCTTGTGTGTGTGTGTGTATCAGAACACAGATGTGTGTAAAGTGGGTTATATTTGCCAGTGGATACCAGACTCTCCTTTACTGACCCAAAAGTATCAGATGCACATCACGTAGATTACAGAGGCTGCGCAATGTCTCGTAATGCCACCGTGTGGAACCTTTTGCAAAAGTTTGAAGAACCTAGAACTTCTCTACAAGGGGACCCCCCTGTCCTCTGCCTCCCTCAGACCCTCATTCCCCGCCCAGGCACCATTTCCAAACCACCAGACTCAGTGGCTGGAGGTTGAGCACTTCAAATAAAACTACTGGATATAAAGGTCACCCGTGCCTTATAAGTACCAGACAGGGAACTGAACAACTGAATGCAGTACTGCCCTAGTGCCTTGTGGAAAGAGCATGGGCCTGGAAGTCAGAGGACGTGGGTTCTAATTCCTGTTCCGCCACATGTCTGCTGTGTGACCTTGGGCAAGTCACTTAACTTCTCTGTGCTTCAGTTACCTCACCTGTAAAATGGGGATTATTAATAATAATAACGATGGTATTTGTTAAGCACTTACTATGTGCCAAGCACTAGTCTAAGCACTGGGGTAGATACAAGGTTATCAGGTTATCCCAGGTGGGGCTCACAGTCTTAATCCCCATTTTACAGATGAGGTAACTGAGGCACAGAGAAGTTAAGTGACTTACCCAAAGTCACACAGCTGACACATGGCAGGGCACAGATTAGAACCCAGAACCCACAACCTCTGAGTCCCGAGCCCGTGCTCTTTCCACTAAGCCATGCTGCTTCTCATAAGTAAGCACACAGAAAGTGCTTAACAAATACTTATATATCTATATATCTATAGCTATAATAATAATGTTGGTATTTGTTAAGCGCTTACTGTATGCAGAGCACTGTTCTAAGCGCTGGGGGAGATACAGGGTCATCAGGTTGTCCCACGTGAGGCTCACAGTACTGTCCAGGATAAGACTGGATGAATGGCCACCCTATGGATAATGTATGTGTTGCCCCATACATTTTGTGTGTGTGTGTGTGTGTGTGTATGTAAGCAGTGAAGGATGTGGGGAGTGAGGGCCAGCAGATAGCGTGTTGGGGAACCTCCATCTCCCCTGATTTCTGAATTCTGTGTGGGGGGTGGGCCAAGCCAGGCAGAGTGGGTCCTCTCTCCTTCCCCCTTAGTGACTGGCAGTTTCCCACAGTCTAAGTGCCCATCTGATGGTGAGTGAGCAACTTCTGGGAAAGTAGTGATGAATTTTGGGGCTTGAAGCGAGCCCAGAAATGCCACCCTACTCTCCACCAGGAAACAGTCAGTTGCCAGTTCCAGTCAAAGGGGACACAGCCATGGAGTACAGGTAGGGCACTGAAATCAAGCCTTACTGAAGACACATCTCCTCCAGGAGGCCTTCCCTCACTAAACTCCCCCCTTTCCTCTTCTCCCACGCCCTTCTGCATCACCCTGACTTGCTCCCTCTGTTCTTTTCCCCTCTCAGCCCCACAGTACTTATGTACATATCTGTAATTTTGAAAAAATTATTAATGTCTGTGTCCCCCCTCAGACTGTTAGATCGTGGTGGGCAGGAAATGTGTCTGTTTATTGTCGTATGCTCCCAAGTGCTTAGTACAGGGCTCTACACACAGTAAGCCGCTCAATAAATACGATCAAATAAATGAAGGCACGCACAATCACATACACATCCCACCTGTGTACTTGTTTCTAATGGTTAGTACAATGCTCTGCACACAGTAAGCACTTGATAAACACTATTACTTTTACAACACCACCACACGGGCAGCATGAGAATACCAACAAAGGCATAGAAACACACCTACAAAAGGAACAAAGACACAGATACAAATTTAGGGCAAATACAGATCAATCAACCCATCAGTGGTATTTATTGAGTATTATTGTGTGCAGAGGACTGTACCAAGTGCAGATCCACAGACTCATCTACAGACACACCCACACACTGAGAAACACAGACAAAACATCCTGAGACACCCCAAGTGCAAGCACGCAAGAAAATATGTTCTCATAAACAGCATATGAACAGTAGATGAGATCTCTGTTCAACGCATATATATACACAGGTATGTACCTTTCCCCTGCTTCCACCCCACCCAAAATATCAGAGCAGAGACATCCATTACATCCTCTGACCGTCCATTACCAAGGCAGGACCACCTGGTAAGAAATAAGGAAATCAAGGTCCAGTCACATGGCCCAGAATTTACCTTCCCAATATTCAGAGAGCAGGGAAAGTTGTGGTGGATGGGATCTAAGATGAGAACTGCCTCCTTCAGTAGTTAAGTACCTGCCGTTTTCATGTTGTCCCATTGTTGCTTTGGCTGAATTTTGGTGTGTGAAATTTGACGACTCAGACAAGAACCCAAGGAGGCTTTCTCCCCCTACCCCCAAAGGGTTCAGAAATGGTAGGGTGAAGAAAATCTTGCCAGGAAAGTTCATGAATTGTGGAGGAGGGGGAAGCTTATTTTCCTTTCCATCCCTCCCCCACCCCTCCAGCCCCCATTTTCCCAACTGGCAACAGCCCCTGGGTATTTAATGCTGTTTACTAACAATTAATGAAAAGTAACCATTGGGGAGGAGACGCCTGAGTGCCTGGTAATTACTTAACTGTAGCCATCACTATGTTGGTAAATGAGAGAGAAATTACAGCTGATTTTCGCTTGCCATTGTAAAAAATAGCAATTACTCAAAATTACCAAGAAACCTTGTGCTACCCCGTAGTAATATTTTTTTCCCCAAGTACGTATATTCGTAAGTGGACTAATTAATATGAAATTACCCAACATTACCAGCAATTCATCGAGATGAGACAAATTGATTTCCAGGTATTTAGAGTAGGGATGATTCAGGTACGTGAGTGTCCCCGAGTTCCCCACCCCACATACAGTTATCCTGGTGCTTGGTTCTGCCCAACCTTTCTTCCATCATCTGAACCTCTGCTGCCCTTATAACCTCACCAGCCTCCCTAGGACAATATATTCCAAAGCCTTGAGTTAGAATCTTGTAAGCAGCAGCTGGTTCCTGATCAATCACTACCGCTCTCTTGGGGTTTAGTTTTGTCATCTGAAATGGGAGCAAAGTGTGTGTATCTATGCACCGTGAGTAATAGAATCATCAGTATTGTGTGCAGAACAGTCTATTAGGTGCTTGGGAACATGCAATAGAAATAGAAGACGTGATCCCTGCATTTGGGGACATTTTAATCTAATGGGGGAGACAGGCAAACACAAATTTGTTTACATACAATGGAAACGAGAGTAAAACCATAGATACATCTGATATAAACACAAGTGGGCAAAAAGTGAAGAAATAAATATAATGAATAAGTGCTCTAGGTTCATGAGCCGACGGCATGACAGGACCAGGAAGGTGGGCATTAGCAAGAGAGGAGTGTTTATTAATGGCAATTTGATAGTGGTTTGATGTCAATCTGGTGCATGGCAGTGGTAACGTTTGCCATGTCCCTGGGCATACTCCTCTAGATGTGCACGTGTCTGGGCAGAGCCGCATAGGAACATAAAGCCACGTTGGACATTCCTATGGATGGCGTGAGCTGGGTGCCTGTTGCTGCTGCCCGCTGCTATCAGGGAGACATTAAGGGGGAGAGAGATAGCTGTATGGGGATGGCTTCCGTTTCATACAAATGACCCAACGAAGATGCTCTATATTGGTTTGAAGACATAAGATAAGAAACACCCCAACTCTGGGGACAGCCTCCAACCATCCCTGCCAGTTGACTCTCCAATCCAGTGCCTGGCACACTCTCTGCACTCTCTGCAGAGGACCCTCCAACAGACACCTCTACAAATCACCTCAAAATTCACTCTGGCTTGAGAAAGTCAGAAAACGGGGCCAGGGGAGAAGCAAAGGTATTAAACCTGGCTGTGGTTGGCAGGATGAGCGAGCCAGGGCATGGGTCTTCAGAGAGGTGGGTGGATCTGCCCTGAAGTCAGCCTGTCTCTCTGTCTGTCTGTCTGTCTGTCTGCCTGCTTTCTCTGGCATCAGGACTCTAGGAGGCAGGCTTTGCAGCTCTTGGCCAGGGTGGTATGAGGCAGGGGAACTAAGACGCTGTTGTTAATGGCTTCTGGCAGGGCATTTATCTCTGGGCACTGCACTCAGATTAATACTTGCAGCCCTAGAGGAGAAGGCTTTATTTAATAGGGCCATCTATCAAGGGATGGAAGAAGCAGGAGCTGGCTCCCAGAGGCAAGGGGTAAGCTTTGGTGTGGGCCTCTCCTTCTCTTTGAGATTTGGCAGGGGCCGGGGGGGAGGGGGGGAACAAAGAGCGGTAGCATTTGGCTCTCAGGATGCCAGGCAGAATGAATTGGGTTGGGCAGCCAGACATTGAGGAGTTTGGGTGGGTGGTCAACCTGTGGGACTTGGATGATGCCAGGATCTGGGCGGGGCGTGTGAGTCTGGCTCTGCAGTGCCCTGGGATCCCTGACCTTTTAATTCAGTTCTTCAGTGCTCAGCTTCACCAGGTGGGCTTCTCCATTGGCTCCTGGGTCAAGAACCTGCTCCTCTCTCCATCTTTAATTGTCAATCTCCAGTTCCTGACACCTTCCCCTACTCCTCTATGCAGAGCATTTTTGCATCCCAGAAGGAAGGTGGGTTCTGACCTCTGGCCTAGGGAAGGCCCAGGCCATATTGGTCTCACATGGATGGGAAGAGGGGGCTCTACTCCTATCCTCCCTCAGGGTTTATTTTGGGGCTTCAGTTCCAGTGCCCCTCTCCTGCCCCTGGAGTCACAACATGGGATCAGTAGGAGCCCTAACATTGCTAAAGAAGCAGTGTGGCTTAGTGGCAAGAACACAGGCTTGGGAGTCAGAGGACGTGGGTCCTAATCCCAGCTCTGCCACTTGTCTGTGTGACCTTGGGTAAGCTGCTTAACTTCTCTGTGCCTCAGTTACTTCATCCACAAAATGGGAATTGAAACTGTGAGCCCCACTTGGGACAACCTGATTACCTTGTATCTACCCAACGCCTTGAACAGTGCTCGGCACATAGTAGGCACTTAACAAATACCTTAGGGTTCCTGCTCATGCACAGGAGTCTGATTCCTTTCCCCAGCCTCAGTCCTTGGGCCCTGTGAGCTTTGGACTAGGGCTACCTGCCTGGGGGACTCCTGGCTGTCACCCACCCAATGCCCCCAGACCTAAGGGTAGGAGGAAGCAAGGAAGGGAAGACTAATCCAGGTCTTGGTCTAGGACTAGACCCTGGGATCTGTCAATCTCCACCCCACCCCACCCCTAATGACCAGCACAGATGCAGCAATCGAGAAAAGTGAATAATGAATGTGGAGCAATCAAAGACATTTAACCATAACGGTGGGACCATTAATTTCCTGACAAAGAAAGAGTCTAATCTGCACCAGCGTGGCCCTCCCTTCTGGAGAGTGGACACTGGACAATCGATCAGTCTGTCGAAACCAAGGGACGGGGGGGAAATACCATTTCTGCTTGCCCTGGGGTCCTGCCCTAAGCCTGGGCCAGGGACACAGGGTCCAACTCTTCTGTCCCTTGCAGCTTGCTTGGATTGCACATGAAAGCCTGAGGTGGGGGGCGGCTGCTATTTTTAAGAATTTGTCAATGCTTCCATTTGGAGGCTCTGGTTTCAACAACATTCATAAATAGGGCTGTCAATCCTCTCCCTAGGCAGAATCTGTGCAAAAAAAAGAACCATTTTACAAGGGCAAAGGGGTGGGGAGGAGGAGTAGTGGGTTAGGAGGGAGAGGAGGAAAGAAGGGGAGAAATTCTGCCAGGCCACAGATGAAATGGTGAAAACACTAGGAGGCAGCAAAGGGCCATACTCTAAGCCACACATCCTGTTTGCCCTTCACTGATTTACCACACAGAGATGGGAGATCAGCGGCACAAGTTAGCTCTCGCTGGGCTAATTCCTTCCATTTTAAGGGCCCTGCATGCCATACCTGGGGGGTTGAAGCGGCCCCACCTACAGTTATCAGGACTTCTCCCCTACCTAATGTTCACTCCTCCTTCAACCTCTCCCCCGGGGAGCCTTTAGTTCAGGGAATGGCAAACCCAGTTTCCTCCCAAACCCAAGGAGACCAGACCCAGTGGGGTTAGAAAGAAGCAGCAGAGCTTATTCAATTTCTTTTGGGCCCGGTTGGTGGGCTCATACTTCTTTGCATGATTGAGTGTCCATTTCGCCCTTTGGGAGACACGTTCGCTCATCTCTCATTTGCTCAACAACATTCCGGGGTCTTGAATGATAACAGTGATAATACCTAACATGTGTAGAGTGCTTTTATTTCTCCAAAGCGCTTCGACATCAGTTAGCTCATTTTCTTGCCCAAGGCCCAAGAGAAGGTCAGGGTCAGAGCTGCTATTCAATTATGATTCCTAGATTCCTGCTCTTGCCGCTAGACCCCACTCCTCCAAAAGAGAGAGCCTCTCACTTTCTTCTCTCTGGTAGGACCAGGTGCTGGTTTCTTATGGACAGTCTTTAGCCACATGACTAAGCCTGAATCAGACTACCAGAGAGAGCATTTGCGGGGAATGGGGAGGTTTGAGGGTCCCATATGGCTTGACCTCTGTCCCCCTTTAGTGATATAGTGCATATTGTTTCCAAACCTCAGAAGGTGGGTGCCCCACCTCCCATTATCCTGACATCCTGGAAATTTGCCTGGCCTGAGGGAGTCCAATCTCGCACCCCACTCAGGAGCCTTAGAAGATCAGGGGTCTGAGCCCCTCCACAAGATGGCTTGAGAGAGAAAGGAGCAAGACAAAGTGGTGTTTCTATTAGCACAGAGATCTTTTTTAAAAATTTTAAACGTTTTTAAACATCCTAAATGGGACTTACAGTCTTAATCCCCATTTTATAGATTAGGTCACTAAGGCACGGAAAGGGTAAACTCAAGATTCCACAACAGAGACTTTCCCCTCCCTGCCTGGAGGGGGAGCCATGTGCCAGGATGATGATGATGATGGTATTTTTAAGCACTTACTATATGCCAAGCGCTGTTCTAAGCACTGGGGTAATCAGGTTGTCCCACGTGGGGCTAACAGTCTTAATCCTCATTTTACAGATGCGGTAACTGAGGCCCAGAGAAGTTAAGTGACTTGCCCAAAGTCACACAGCTGACATCCCCTTGATTCTATTTATTGCTATTGTTTTTGTCTGTCTGTCTCCCCCGATTAGACTGTAAGCCCGTCAATGGGCAGGGACTGTATCTGTTGCCGAAATGTACATTCCAAGCGCTTAGTACAGTGCTCTGCACATAGTAAGCACTCAATAAATACTATTGAATGAATGAATGACAAGTGGCAGAGCCGGGATTGGAACCCATGACCTTTAATTCTCAAACCCGTGCTCTATCCACTAAGCCACGCTTAGGACCAAGCCCACTTCATCTGTGTAAGGGCATTTGCACACATACACACATGCACCTATTTATTGCCATTGTTCTTGTCTGTCCATCTCCCCCGATTAGACTGTAAGCCCGTCAAACGGCAGGGACTGTCTCTATCTGTTGCCGACTTGTTCATCCCAAGCGCTTAGTACAGTGCTCTGCACATAGTAAGCACTCAATAAATACGATTGAATGAATGAATACCACAAACACCCATTCACACTCACACAATTCATTCATTCAATCGTATTTATTGAGTGCTTACTGTGTGCAGAATACTAAGCTAAGCACTTGGAAAGTACAATTCGGCAACAAATAGAGGCAATCCCTACCCAGCAACGGGCTCACAATCGCACTCACAAATCCAAACCCCAAAGCAAACATCCATTTACATCCACAAGCCAGCCTCTTTGTTTAAGTGATCCAAGAAGCAGCCAGCTCTTCCCTGCCTGATTCCTGGGGCTCTGCATTTAAGGACTGATGCAACAGTTGTCCCCAGTGGGTCATCATTCTTGCTGCTGGAGCCTAGTAGTCACTGGTCCTGGGGTCACTGGCTGCTGCTGTTGGAGCCAGTTGTCTGGGCTGCTGCTGTTCTGCTAGCACTGCACCCCCAACTGTCCCCAGTCCAAATGGTCCTCTCTGGGTTGCAGTATAAATAACCCAGGCCACTTTCCTATAATATCTTCCTAGTCTAGAGGCCAAGAGGTTGTGGAGGGAGAGAGGTAGGAAATAAGGGGAAGAGAGGGAGAGGTATTTTCAATCACCTGCAATGTCTTAAGTCTTTCTGCTGCAAGCCCAGCCCTGTCAGTCTGGCCTTAATTTTGAGAGCTATCCTCCCCATCTTCCTTGTTCTTTCTTTGATCCCCAGACTGAGACCCTCATGTTCACAGCTGATTTATGGAGTTATCACTACCCAACTGCTTAATTCCAGTAGAATGGAATCTGTGCTGACAATTTGTGCTGTGCCTTGTGGGTTGTGGCCAGCAATCCCCTCTGTCTCTGCTACTTGTCCTTTTCAGCTTTACTCTCACTCCTCTTGGCCAGATCTTTCTGAAGCCTGTGTGTACTCCTTTTCAGCGGGAGGGGGGTTGCCCCGGGGCCATATCTCTCCAAGGGATCACCAATTTCCCACTGCGCACTGTATCCACATTGGTCTGTCCTTTCCTCCTGGCTCTACAGTGTTGGGGAGAGGTGTTGGGGGGGGGGGAGGGGCGTGGGGAGGCCCAGGGGGCAGGGTGGTGGGGAGGGGGCAGGGGGAGTGAGATGAAAACTGCATCCTCAGTGCTCCTGCCTGTGTTATTGTAGCCATTTTCCAGTGGCAACGATGTGTGAAATGAAAATTGGACAGAGCTGGCTGCTCCTCGCTCAGAGGGCTGGAATATCATAGAGGTGAGGAGAGAGGGAGAGGAAAAAGGAAATGGAGAGGGAGAGGGAGGGGGAGAGGGGAGGGGAAGGGAGAGAGAGAGGGGAGAGGGAGAAATGGGGGGGGGGGAGAACTGGAGCAGGGAGAAAAGAGGGAAAGAGAGGTGGAAAGGGGGAAGGGAAACAGGAGGGAAATCATAGGAGAGAGAAGGGCAGGCAAACACAAGAAGGTACAGCCTTGGAGAGAAGTTAGGGGCTTCTGCTTTGCATTGCATTGCTTTGCAGATATCCTATCTGCAGAGAGGATATACGAGAGACAGCTTTCCATTTCCTGGTGATAAATTCTGGCTTCTTTGCCCCACTTTCCCTGGTAGGTAGATTTCTGGGGACCTAGGACCCACTACAGATTCCACCCCCCACACCACTCCCTGACCCAGATCAGCATAGTGGGAAAGGACTTGTGACTCTCTGACTCCAGCACCAATGCTGAACAAGGGCAGAGATGTTGCCCTCTGGAGTCATATGCTTCTCAGTTTCATGCCCTCTGGAAGCAAATACAGTGGGTGGAGAAATGAGGCTGAGGAGCGGAGGAAAAAGCAGAAATTCCCTTCTGGAAGTCACTCAGCTCTTTTGACTGAGGCTGTGGGATGCTACCCGGGTTTTATCCCTAGTTTGAGCTCCGTGTGTAGTCTGTGGGTGGGACTGGGGTGGTCTGGGGAGGAGGGAGGGAGAGAGTTTACTCTTTCTGACTCCATGGCTGGGAAGGATCCTCTAAGTATGGTGCAGGAATAGGGGATGGGAAACCCCTCCACCTCTCATTCCCGTGGCCCTCATTGTATGCTAGGATTACAATAGGATTCAGTGACTTGGGATCTCTGAAGTTCTTCTACTGCCAGGTGTGATGGGTGGTTGAGAAATCCTTCCATCAGTAAATCAACCAATCAGTGGCATTTACTGAACACTTACTGTATGCAGAGCGCATACTCAGCTCTTGGGAAAGTACAATACAACAGTGTTGGTAGACACGTTATCAGCCCACAAAGAGATAGGGGAGAGAGACAGAATTTGCCCCATGTGGGTGAAGCCGAAGTTGGGTGGGGCTTGAGGTGGGCGGTACCACTGTTCCCTTCTTTATGCTCCCCTCCCTCCCCCTGTCCTCCCATCCTCAAAAGTAGCCCCTTTCTGCTCACCATGGCCGCCGGCGCACATCATACAGGTCAATCTTGTTCGGCGCTCTCCAAGGGGTAGCTGTGATGGAAGTAGACGGATCGTAAGAACCACGTGCAGAGAAAGAGAGGTCAGAGTGGGGGATGAAGGGGTGGGGATGGGGTGGAGGGAGGTGAGGGGCAGAGAGAGAGGGAAGAGGGAGAGGGAAAAGGAGAAAAAGGTTAAAGAAGGGAGAGGTTTAGGTCTAGAGGGACTAGGACAACTGGGTTTTGGGCCCAGTCATGACTTTGACTCCTTCTGAACCATGAGGCATATGAAGAGGGACAATAACTTCACCTCTTCGTATTCCAGCCAGGCCCCAAGGGGACAGAATGCTACATGGAGTATCCCGGCCCGGTGAGGGCTCCCCACCGCCCCCCGTTTCCTAGGATGCCATTAGGAGGGACAAGGCTCTGGAAGAGTGAGCTCTCTGACCTGGCAGCTGAATCCCCTGGAAGTGGCTGTGACTCACCTGGGTAGTAGCGGGTGACACCCGTGGCACTACCAAACACCTGCCAAAGCAGAGAGGGATCTTCCTTCCGGTTCTCCACAAACACGTCCTCCAGGGCCTCTGTCCAGTTCAATTCATTGAGGATAACTGTGGCTGGAAGGCAAGGGAAAGAAATGGGAGAGTCTCTAGAGCTGTCATAAAGGCAGGAAATACCTAACTGGAACTCAACCAGTGGTTTTTCTAGGCTGATCTTGTTCAATTTGGCACAGCGAGGAAATGAGATGGGGCTGGAACAAAGTGGGTATTCCTGAGGGGGTAAGGCCAAAGGCAGAATGCTTCATGTGATAAGGAACGGGGGCTAAGGAGCATGGGCTGGGAGGCATGAAGTGAAGACCAGGCAAATTTTATGCAAAGTCATATGCAAATAGACACACCCTAGTTAAGTCGACAACTCAGGCCATTTTTATTGCAGGAGGGCAGGGTTCTCTCCCCATCATCCCTGACCTGAGCTGGAATCGAGTGGGAGCCAAAGGTGAACAGTGTGAGTGGCAGAATCAGGGCTCTCCTAAGGCAACGGTGAAGAGGAAGGGGGCCTGGGACACTGGGGATGGATAGCAGGTGCCAATCACCTCGCGAGCAGCCAGGGTAGATAGGAAATGTATCGGCCCCCTGTGCCTCTTCTGGGCCGTCTCCTGTGGACTGTAAGCTCCTTTTGGGCAAGGGAGCATGTTTCCCAAGTCTACTGCAATGTACTTTCCCAAGCACTTAGCATAGCAACCTGCACATCATAAGTGCTCAATAAATACCATTGATTGATTGATTGAGTAGGGGGTGGGGGCGGGGGGGACTGACCCCAGGGAGCTTGCCCCATTCAGCATGCACTGAAGCATGGTAGCAATTAAGGTACCTGCTAGGATGGGCAAGGAATTATTCAGTTATTAAGCAACTAATAAGCTGCAAGCGACTCAGCTCTGTGATTAATCAACAGGGGCCAGGGTGAAGGGAGAAGTTACTGTTGTTGTCACCTCTGCAGCTGCAGCTGCTGCTTGTTGCTACTCTTTGAAATTACCATTCCAGATGCCACTTCTAACTGGACCTTGGCAGGGGAGGGTTGGGCCAGGGACGGGGGCCCAGGGAGGATGGGCCCAGGGGACACTGCCAAACCCCACCAAGACTCAGTCCTGGGCTCTCTGTTGTTCTCTATTCTCTTTATATACTCTCTTGTGCCCTGCAGAAAGGACCAAAGTTTTGGGAGTTCTGCCAACCATTCTGGACAGGGCCTATCAATCACGTGCAGCTACAAACTAATCAGGAAGCGGGCCTGAGGAAGCAATCCCACGACAGTCCCACTTTGTCTCATACGGCTAAATGGTCCGAGCACAATTTAGAGTTCCCAGCCCTAGCTAAATGGTGACAAACAGTGTTTTTTGCCAAGTTCTCTTATGGTAGCTGGCCAGCTCATCAGACCGTGCTAGGGTGGTTTAAGAAACAGCCAGAATTTGCAAAGTTTTCCCAATCTGCTACTGGGTTTCCCCCACACAAGCACAAGCTGTGTGTGTTGACAAGGGGATTGAGGAAGGGGGATGGAGGGGATGTCTTGGCCAGCAGTGACAGATGACCATTCCGGGTGTCCAGAGGGAACAAAAGGCCAAGGCCCTTGGGTAAGGGTGGGCAAGTAGGGAGGCAACACAGCCTAGTGGAAAGAGCATGGGATGGGGAGTTGGAAGTCATGGGTTCTAAGCCCAGTTTGGCCATTTGTCTGCTGGGTGACCTGGGGGAAGTCACTTCATTTCTCTGGGCCTCAGTTTCCTCATCTGGGGATAAAATGCATGTTCTCTCTCCATCCCTCTTAAGACTGTGGCACAGGGTTTGTGTCCAATCTGATTACTTTGCATCTACCTTAGGGGTTAGCACAGTGCTTGGCAGATGGTGTCTAATTATTATTATATTATAATATGATTATTTGGTTGGAGGCCCACTTAAAACTGGTTTGAGTCAGCTGCAGGGGGCTGCACCCCTAAAAGGTTCTGGATTCCCAATACCTCTCAGTAAAACTCTCAACGGCATTTAATATTTAAAGAACTCTTCGGGTTGTTTCCATACAAATGCATATTCCTTACAACCATGGGAATAAGCAGGATCCAGAATATCAGGAATGATATTACTGAGACTTTCGCTTATTCTGGGAGGGATATTGGGCTGGGTGGAATCAAGAGAGGAAGTGAGTAGGAGATGAGATCAGCCATGTGGGCTGGGTTATCAGGGGACCTTAGACGTGGACTACAGATGCACTTTTACCCTTCAGATATTACTCACATATTTAAATCCATTCACGCAGAAATACATACCATTTTAATGCACGTGAATTCCCAATGACACCCAATCACACATGCACATCTGTACACATATACTCACAGTCATGCCCAGTCACTGAGGAACATACTCTTACCCGGATCTGCATGGCTCAAATGAAGTGGAGTTTTGAACAACTCTCTGATTCACTTCATCTAGTCTTCCCAACTGGACAATTCAGGTCTCACAGTAAATTCTTTTGTAGAGGGGGGGTTGGGGTGGGGGGTGGGGGGCAGGAATTATCCATTTGGGCTACCTCCAGGGAGATAACCAATCAGATTCCTCCACCTAATATCCAGCCAGTGTCAATCAATCAATAAATGGTATTCATTGGGCACTTACTGTGTGCAGAGCACTGAACTAAGCCCTTGGGAGAATATAACATAATAGGGTTGGTAGGCACGATCCCTGCGCACAAGGAGTTTACAATCTAGTGGGGGAGAAAGCCATATAAAGCCATATGTGTCACATGCACAGTCACCTAAGGTCGTCGTCGTTCCACCCCCCGCCCAAGTCACACATAAAAAACTTGCATTGACAGACATATATGCACAACTATGCGCATACACACTCACACACAGTGCGCCTACACACTCACACCCATGTAAGTCTGTGCTGGATAGGCCAAGACTCCTCTTTAAAAATTCTGAGAAGTGTTTCCTCTAGAACTTATCTTTTTCCATAAATTTCCTCTCAAGTGTATTGTAAGATTAGGGATTTCTTTTTCCCCTCAAATGATCTTTGAAGGTGTTTCCTGGGCATAACTAATCCCCAAGCAAAGATACATGAAATTCAGGGAAAGTAATTGGTGATTTCACAGGCTCCAAAGCCACTGCCTGTTTTCAAAGGGAACTAGACCTAGCACTTGTTTGGAGTTTCTCCCTGGGGGTTGACATAGCAGAAGAGCGTGGCTCAGTGGGAAGAGCATGGGCTTTGGAGTCAGAGGTCATGGGTTCGAATCCCAGCTCGGCCGCTTGTCAGCTGTGTGACTTTGGGCAAGTCACTTAACTTCTCGGTGCCTCAGTTCCCTCATCTGTAAAATGGGGATTAAGACTGTGAGCCCCACGTGGGACAACCTGATTCCCCTGTGTCTACCCCAGCGCTTAGAACAGTGCTCGGCACATAGTAAGCGCTTAACAAATAACAACATTATTACATTATTAAGATGGAAACAATACACATGAGGAACTGGGCCTGGAACCTGGCCTGGGGAAAGCGTTATGTAAAGTGTTATGTAGAGGCAGGCAGGATAGGCCTTTGGTTGGGTAAGGTTTGCTGAGGCAACAAAGACTCCAGCAGAGAAGTCTGGAGAGGATACAAAGAGAAGGTCTAGTTTGGATTTGAGTGGTGCTGCCCTCTCTAGAATTAAAAAAACAACAACGTTGAAACGCTACTTTAAGATTAAGTCTCGGGAAGGGAAAGATTGTGTTTTGTCACGGGATTTGACTCTGTGCTGTTAATAGCTCGTACTCATGCTGTTTCAATGATCTGGTCCATGTTTTTGAAGTGCATATGGCTACGTTCTTTTGCCTAATAATCCAAAAACTCCCTCAGTTTCAGGAAAAGTGATTTTATCCCTTTTGGAGCAAAAGAAATATGTTTTGGGCATCCATATCTCTGACTAATCAGAGAGGATTTTCTGTGAGAGGAACAGAAAACCCTCCAGCAAAGGCAGTCTTAGTCATAATTTGCCTTCATCCTTGCAACACCTCCTGTGGAAAGCATGGGGAGTCATATAGGGAGGGAGCTGGTTTGGGAGACACTGAGTTTAGCACGTTCCTATTCTACCTATTCAATAATTATGGTAGTCGTTAAGCACTTACTATGTGCCAAGCACTGTTCTATGCACTGGGCAAACTGAATCCCAGCTGTTTCCAGGGTCAATTTGGGGAAAGTTGTCAAGTGGGCTATCTAGTAAAAGTGAATGTCTTGAACATTTGGGCTGTTCTATAGGGGGAAATGCCTCATGCAGCTGAGAGGGAAGCTGGAGATCCCAATTTGGGGTGGACAGCCTAAAGTCAGATCTGGCATAGACAGAGGGGAGCTTTGAAGGGTAGGTACAGTCAAGAAAAGTCCTGGGCTACAGGATGAAAAGTCACAAACACACTCCTAACTCATCCATATGCATACATATCCAGACTCCCCCTTGCCCCTGTCCCCCCACCCCCCGCCCTCGGGCAAAACACACACACACACACACACACACACACACACACCAGTTCTCACAAAGGAGAGTCCAGAAGGGAAGGTCATTCACCTCATGTCATGAAATGACTTGAAATGGCTCAAATTGGGCCTCTGTGGGTCTTCCATTAGGGGAGGAAGACTCTTGTCCCATGAACTCCCAATTCCCTGGGCCCTGCCCTTTAACTCTGAGATCTCACAAAAACCTTTCCTTTTTTGTTTAGTCTCACTGCTTCCAGCTAGCCAATCAATGTAAAAAACTCTCATGCTTTGCCTTACCAGGGGTGAGAAATATGCTTTGTATATTGATTTTTCTCAATTTCAACAATAAAGAGCAGACAAGGGAAAACAAGAACTTCATCTCCCTGGGCTCTCCCAGAACTCCGTTCTTCACTTGAGCAGTGAAAGCACAACCCTTGCTCACTCTCTAACAAAGCCTGTGTCCCTCCAGCTGTTTTACTCATTCCTAAAAAGCCGGGAAAAGACTTGGCGACTGCAGAAATCATGATTCATCTTCATCCTTACAACACTTCCTATGGAAAGTGTGGTGAGCCGTATAGGGAGGGAGTTGGTTTGGGAGACACAGTTTAGGGAGTTCCTGTTCTCCCTATTCTCACACGTTGCCTCTTTCTAGCTCTTGGTTTAGGGGAACCCCTCCTGCTTTAGAACCTAGAAAGAAGATGTTTCTTCAGAGCTTCCACTGTTTATATAACTGGTGTCCATGGGAGCTTGTGAGTCTCCAGGTACTCTTCCCTGCTGGAAGTGTGTGTGTGTCTCTACATCCAGCTGCTCTTGCCCTCCCTCTGCTCCTAGGCCTCCCCTCCAATGCCTTCCCTGCTCCCCATCCCCATCTCATTCCCTCATTCTTGGGCAGAATGTGCAGGTAGAGTGATGGATAGAGAACCCTCTTCTGGAAAACTGAAGTAGCATGGTCTAGTGGATAAAGCATGGGCTTGGGAGCCAGAGGACCTGGGTTCTAATCCCAGCTCTGGCACTTGCCTGCTGTGTAAACTTGGGCAAGTCACTTCACTTCTCTGGGCCCGTGTTCTCAAATGTAAAATGGGGATTCAATACCTTTTCTCCTTCCTACTTAACTGTGAGCCCCAAGTGGGACAGGGACTCTGTCCCACCTAATTAACTTGTATCTATCCTAGCACTTAGAACAGTGTTTGGCACACAGAAAGTGCTAAACAAATACCATTAAAAATACAAAAACAAAAAAAAAGGATTTTCCTGGGGAGAAAAAGAGTAAACTCCCTCTCCAGAATGGGGCCTCTCAGCATGCTGGGAGTCAGGCCTATCTCCTGTGCCCTGGCATCTTCCCTCCCACACTGTGGGGAGCATGGACAGGGTAGAACAAAACTCCATGAGAAAGGGATGCCAGGGAGATCCGGTTCTGACCCAGACCACCCCTTCCTCTCTGGCTGCTTCGGGGGCTGAATATTTGCCTGAGAAGCCTGAATTCCCTTCTGTTCCTCTGTTGTAAAGAAAAGGGAGGGTAGAGGGAACAGGGAAGATGGCCAACTAATTGTAGAAGTAAGAGAGAAACAGAGGAAGGAAGGAACCAAATGGCCTCGACACCAAGAGGAAGCCTGAATTCCCTTCTGTTCCTCTGTTGTAAAGAAAAGGGAGGGTAGAGGGAACAGGGAAGATGGCCAACTAATTGTAGAAGTAAGAGAGAAACAGAGGAAGGAAGGAACCAAATGGCCTTGACACCGAGAGGCCCACTTTACTTATCTGCTCTCTTCACCTGCTCTTCCCCAACTCATCCTCAAGCCAACCTTCTAACTGTACCTCAGCTCTTGACTCTCCCACCTCCATCCCTTCACTCACACTGTTCCCCCAGCTTGTAACTCCCTCCTTCCCCGTATCAGAGAGACCTCAGCTCTCCTCACTTCAAAACCTTCCTAAAAATCCCACAGGCTGTCCCTAATTATTTCCCAACACCCCAAGTCGTATCATCTCACCAGCCATCTCCAGCACTTTTGTATTTACCTATTCCCATCCTCAGCACTTATGAGTGTATTTGATTGTCCATTCAATTATTTATACCGATTACCCTAGTTGTAAACATTTTCATGTCTGTTACCCCCTTTACAGTGTAAGCTCCTGGTGGGCAGGGAACCCATGTCTTCATTCTGTTGTACCTTCCCATGCACTTTAACAGTACATTCATTACACCCAGTGGGTGCTCAATGAATACTATTTCTACTACTATTGCTCTTCAGGGCATTACGTAATGACGGAACACACACGCAGAGACCCGAAGACACATTTGATGATATGTCCTTCCAATGATGATACCCATCTGAGTACCTAGAGAAGTAGCATGGCCCAGTGGCAAGAGCATGGGCTTGGGAGTCAAAGGATGTGGGTTCTAGCCCCAGCCCCATCACTTGTCTGCCGTGTGACCTTAGGCAAGTCACTTAACCTCTTTGGGCCTCAGTTACCTCATCTGTAATATGGGGATTAAGACTGTGAGCCCCATGTGGGACAGGAACTGTGTCCAACCCGATTACTGTGCATCTACCCCAGTGTTTAGAACAGTGCTTGGCACATGGTAAGCGTATAACAAATACCATTATTATTATTACCTTCTTAGTCACATGCAAACCATGACATGTACACTCACAAACACGTACAAAATGGCTCACAAGCACAATACATACATATATGCACAAAACAGGCACGACAGTCCCCTTCTCCTTCTTTCTTCCTGGACCACCATCCTCTTTCCATCCCTCCCTCCCTTTCCTCTCCCTACCCACCATGCACTAGCTGAACAAGCACAGGCATACAAAGAAACCGGGGGACCGCACCCCTCAGGCAAGCGATTACAGATTTAATTAAAAGTGACACAGTAAATAAAAAACATATAAAATGTAATTTGTGTGGGTAGTGAGGGGTGACTGTGGAGGGCGGTGTAGTAAATGTTTTAATTAGCATGCCAGCTTGCGATAGTGCCCCTCTAGTGCCTTGGCCCCCAACATCCCCCACAGCGTGAGGCAGGGAGGGAGTCAAAGAAGGACCTGCTTAGGGGCAGAGATTCCACCACTGGCAAGCCAAGGGGAACGGTGACTCATTTCATCACCAATGCTTCCCTCCTCTCTCCTGGAGGATCTGGTGGGCTTCTCACCCCAACCTCCACCGGGCAGGGGTGCTATCTTGGCCCATAGTCCTAGGTGTTCCTCCTCACCGCCTTACCCTGAGATGGACTGGACATCCAAGCTTCTAAAAGAGATTTGTTAAGAGCATCACACATTTCAGTGCAAAATGGGCACGGCCCCAGGCCATATTTCCCAATCTCTCCCTCTTGCTTTTAGGCCAGTCTAATGCCTGATTTCCCTAGTCAATGGGCCAGGGCCAATTTTCACTTTGGCAGCTCTCCAGCCCTTCGCATCTCCCCAGCGGAAGGCCCCCAGACTGTCCTATAGCCAGGACAATTGCACAGCTCCCAAATGGGCAGGTCTCCCTCTCTTGGGACCCTGTAACTGGGGAGCAATTCAGGACCTGCATAAATCCTCCAGCTCTCCTGGAAGCCCTGGTGAAAGGCCAGGGGGAGGGGTTGAAACCGGGTGGGCCAAAAAGCCTGCCCGTCGCACAAACTATGCTTCAGAACTGGAGAGAGCACAGTGGGGTTTGGAGGCAGAGGGTGAACTCTGAATAGGCAGGCCAACACTCTCCCCATGTTCAAAGCCCTACTAAAATCACATCTCCTCCAGGAAGCCTTCCCTCACTAACCTTTCATCTCCCCACCCTGCTGTTCCTCCTTTCTGAATGACTTTTGGCTTAGATTCTGTTGTACCCTCTAAGCACTTAGATACCCCATCCACAGACCCACAGCACTTACCTACAGATCCTTATTCTCAGTAGCTTCCCCAACTGTAACTTAATGTCTGCTTCCACCTCTAGATTGTAAGCTTCCTGAGGGTAGGGATCTATTCTATTCTATTCTATTCTCCCAAGCACTTAGTACGGTGCTCTGCAGGCAGTAAACCCTTGATTGACTGTTGCTAAAGAGAGGACTGTGATCAGAGATTTGGGTAGGATAGTTGTACCGTATGCTTCTCTGGAGGCTCTCATTTGTAGTGCTCCGTACTCAGGCCAGATGTGGACTGCCTAATCTGGAGAGCCCCAGTGGATGACAAGGGGGCTTCTCAGGGCTATGGGGATTGTGACAGTCCATCCCTCTCACATGGATCAATCGATCATACTTATCGAGTGCTTACCGTGTGCAGAGCACTGTACTAAGTTCTTGGAGAGTACAGTATGACAGAGTTGGTAGATATGTTCCATGCCAGCCGATGGGGAAACTCTTGGGGAGGGGAGGAACCCAGCCAAGCCATAGGTCAAAGATGAGAGTTGATGGAATTGGGTCGAGTTTCTGGTATTGCCCATTACTTCTGAGTGAGCTGGATGCCCCATCCCCCCCGGGCCAGGAGCCTCTCGCTCGACAGGTGTCCGACAGCTGCTATGTGCGGAGGACATGGAGAGGAGTCACTACGGTCAATGCCCAGGATGCTAGAAGGATCAACAGCTGCTTGAAGAGCTCTGGGGTCCCTGATAGAGATTTGCCTTAAGACAGACGGTGAGCTCCGTGTTAGATTCCAACTTACAGGGCCTAATTTGAGCCGGGTGAGGGGCAGAACGGGGTCCATTGCCGCTGCACGGCCCCACCTGTCTCTGCGTCCTAATCAATCCTCTCTTGACCAGTATGCTTAGGTGGGGAGGAATTTTCACTTCTGAAAATCCTCTACTGCTGGGTCCGAGTCTGCAGGCCGGGCTGGTAGCACTGGCTCCTAATAGCAGTGTTCGCAGTAAACTGGGTGGAGGGTCCTGGGCAGATCCTAGGAGCAGGGCTCCGACACAGGTCTCAAGGCTCTTATTTTTTTTTTTTGTTAAGCACTTACTATGTGCCAGGTACTGTACTAAGTGCTGGGTTAGACACAAGGTAATCAGGTTGGACACAGCTCATGTCCCACATGGGGCTCATAGTCTTAATCCTCATTTTGCAGATGAGATAACTGAGGCACAGAGAACCCAGATCCTCTGACCCCTAGGCCCATGCCCTTCCCACTAGGCCATGCTGCTTCCTTAAAGCTCTGCTTCAAAGAGATCAGGGTTGAGCCCCAGCAAGTCCCAACACAAGTTAAGCCCAGCCGACGAGGCCCGATTCCCAATTTTTGCTCCACTATTTCAAGCCAAAAGCTCCTGCTGACCCCGAGGCACTTGGGCCTCTGCCTTCCTCTCCTTCCTACTCCTTGCCTTCTCCAGCTGGCTTGGCCCTCATCATTTCAGTGAGGAGCCTGAATTTTGCTATTCCAACCCAACAAGTGTGGAAGTGCTCATGGGTAGTTCTCTAAAGAGGAGCTGGGGGTGGGGACAGCAGGAATTCCAAACGCCTCTCCTCTTGTATGATTTCTCGATTCCTTTCTCCTCCACCTCTCCTCCCAAGCCAGCCCCCTCTCCTAGTCATTATTCCCCTGAATGGGATGCCACTCCCTGGAGAGAGTTAATCTTCTATTTGATTTTGTTCCATAACAGAGCCTGGTGATTTATGTGGCTTAGGTTGAGCACTGGGGACTGTGCCGGCTGAGAACCAGGAGGTTGGAAATCATGAATATTTCACTCTATTTCCTCCTCTCATCCTCCCCAAACTGGGCCCCTCGCTTTCTCTCCCTCCTTCCCATTCTCATGATCTGCTTCATTAGTTGCTTGGCTGGGGCTTGTGGGATAATAAAATTAATTGTAATTTCTAATCTGCAGATGCCAATGTAGGGACAAGGGCCGGGTCTCAGGCCAGGCTGGAGAATGAAAAGGCAAAGGTTGGGGAGAGAGAGTTGGACAGGGAACTGCTCAGGGGAGGGCTGTGTGGGGGTGGGAGGGAGTGTGACTCAGAGGTCAGGCTGCTGCATGGAGACGGGGAGATTATGTGGAAAAAAGTTGGAAGGCCGAGTGTGTGGGGAGAATACTGAACATGAGTGCCTGAGTGCGGCGGTGTATATATTAGTGAGGGTACTACAACTCTATGAGTGAGCTTTTCTGCACTAAACATGTACCCAGCGAAAGTGTGTGTTGTCAAGTCCCCTGCCTATGGGCCCATTTTGGGTCAGCACCAAACTAAACCTGGCTGGACTTGAGCTGGGTTGGCTACTCCTCCAGTGCCTTTGTGGCCCTTTCCCTTTCAGGCTGGGAGGGTTAAAGTATAACAGCTGGGGTGTTCTGGGCCAGAAGTGGCCTGGCTGCCCCTCTTGGGACTGCTGTCATAGCTTTTGTCACAGTGGTTGCGTCCTGGCTATTAGGGAAGTGGCGTGACCACGTGGATAAAGCAAGGGCCTGGGAGTCAGAGGACCTAGGTTCTAATCCCACTTCTTTCACTTGCCCACCGTGTGACTTGGGTAAGTCACTTAACTTCTTTGTGCCTCAGTTTCCTCGACTGCAAAATGGGGATTCAATACCTGTTCTCCTTCCTACCTAGACTTTGAGCCCCATGTGGGACAGAGACGGTATTCGGCCTGACTAACCTGTATCTACCCCAGTGCTTAGAACAGTGCTCGACACATAGTGAGGACCATTAAACAGTGATCCTGTGCAGCGTCACTTTCTGTTTGGCCCAGGCTTAATTCGAGGCAGATGTGGATCAGGACTAATCTCGTATACTGCACTCCCAGCTTGGGCTTACACCAGGGGTTTGAGCCATGGATTTTAGTGTTCAGAACTCTGCCCGGGATCAGGGATTAAATGGGACTAATGCAACTGGAGCTCATGGCTACATAGGGCTGGGAAACGCTGGGCCTTAGGGGATGTTTGGTGGGTTCCCAGAGCTCAGGGTTAGGGAGGTAAGAGGGCAGGCCTCCCATTCTGGCATGGTCATCTCTGGCCTTTGGAAGTTGGTTAACCCAGTTACCTTTCCCCTCTACAGAGCCCTGGGTCTCCTGTTCCAGGCAGGAGAAGCAGGGCTGTTGAGTGCAAGTTCAGTTTCCTGAATCTTCACCTCACCATGCCTAGGGAGAGGGCTGGGTGGGAGAACTGGAGAGACAGCAGGTGACTCAGGGTGTTTTTGATCTTAACTGCAAGGCTGAGCTGAGATCTTAACCCAAATTCCTCATCCGCGAATTAGGGAGAGGAAGACAGAGTCACCATACAAGATGGGAAGGAGAAGAAGAGCAAAGCTTAGAGGGCTTTGAATTTCTCGGAATCACGGGAATCAGAGTCACTGGACTGAAAGGGGTCATATATAGCAGGCAATCCTCCTGCCTGTGAGCAGAATTGGACTCAGGCATCTGTCTACTCTTTCATTAAAAATTTCCCGAGATGGTGACTCCCAGCCTTCCCAGGGGTTCAACCTTTACAAGGTTTCTCACATTTAACTTAAATCCCTTCTGCTACAATTTAAACATATTCCTTGTCCTCAGAGACAAAAGAACGGCAGCTCCCCAGAGCCTATATAATTTCCTTTCAGTAACTTGAAACTGTTACACGGTCTCCACTCAGTTTTATCTTCTCCAGCTTTAACCTAGTTCCTTTAACCTTTTTCCTTGAAAAGGTGCGGCAGATTCCCACGCAAGTCAAGAACTCTAGACATGAAATGCAACAGAGAAGCAGCGTGGCTGAGTGGAAAGAGCCTGGGCTTGGGAGTCAGAGGTCATGGGTTCGAATCCCAACTCTGCCACTTGTCAGCTGTGTGACCATGGGCAAGTCATTTAACTTCTCTGTGCCTCAGTTACCTCATCTGTAAAATGGGGACGAAGACTGTGAGCCTCACGTGGGACAACCTGATTACCCTGTATCCACCCCAGCGCTTAGGACAGTGCTCTGCACATAGTAAGTGCTTAACAAATATCAACATTATTATTTTATTATTAACAGAGACCCCAAAATGGAAAGACATCGCCATGCTGCTGCCCCACTACTGCAAAGCAGTTCCTAGGCCAATGAGAAGCAGTGTGGTCTGAGGGAAAGAGCGAGGGGATGGGAGCCAGAGGACCTGGGTTTTAAATCCCAGCTCTGGTCTGTAACCTTGGGCTATTTACTTCACTTCTCTGTTCCTCAGTTTCCTTATCTGTAAATCAGGGATGGACTAAATACCTGCTCTCCCTCCTACTTAGACTCTGCACCCCTTGTGGGAGAGGGACTGTGACCAAACTGATTATTTTGTATCTACTTCAGCGATTAGTACAGTGCTGGGCACAGAGTAAGCACTTAACAAAAATACTATTGTTAGAGAAAGGGAGAGGAGTCACAGAGAACAAAGAAAATAGGGTCTGGGGGAAGAGGCATGTGATACTCACAGCCTTTGTAGATATCCGTGGGGATCTGGACCGCAGCATACGAGTAGTTAACCTTGGTTTTAAAGTTCAGGTCTTCGGTAAAGTCTAGCTTCAGGGAATTGGACTTCTCCCTTGTAGTCTCCTCACCCTCTGGATCGTCCTGAAAAAAAAAAAGAAGAAAATGCACAGCGTCAGCCTTGAGGGGGAACAGAGGGAGAAAGAAAGAGATGGACAGGTGGTGGACTGGCTTAAAGAGAGTTGAGGGATACACTGCTCCAGTCTATTCCCCTGCAGAATAGATAGAGCTCAGGCAGGACCACTTTTCACACTCCAGAACTTAAGTGAGAAAGAGAGAAAGATAATGGCTCCTCCTGCCCACAGCCTTTACGCCTGTTCCCCTTCCTAGAGGACCACCATTCCAGAAAGAGTCCATGGGCCTCTTTATTGATTTATTTATTTGCTTATTTTAATTACTGTAAGCTCGTTGTAGGCAGGGAATGTGTCTAATTTTATATTGTACTCTCCCAAGCGCTTAGTACCACGCTCTGCACCCAGAGAGCACTCAATAAATACAATTGACTGACTGGCTGAGCCGGCCCCAGCCCCACTGTGATTCTTTCCAAGGAAGAGTAAGATTGCAGACCTGGAATTTCTTCCCAAGCCTCCTCCCCACTTAAGTCTTGCTCTGTTCCCTCCCTCTCCTCTTTTAACTGAATTGGCCCTCTTGACCCTTCAGGCTGGATGTTTCCATGGGCTGGCCTCCCTAGTAGGTGTTGTGGTGTCAATCCAAGCCCAAACCTGAATCGGAGCCCTGTCCCATGGTTTGGGCTGGGCCAGAAGAAAGGTGAGCTGGGCTAGGCTTGGGTTCAGACAGCTCTTTCTTATGGTATTTGTTAAGCACTTACTCTGTGCCAGGCACTCTACTAAGCACTGGGGTAAATGCTTGGCACATAGTAAGGGCTTAACAAATACCTTTGTTATTATTATTACACAGGCTAATCGATTGAACACAGTCCATGTCCCTCCCACAAGGGACTCGTAGTCTTAATCTCTATTTTCACGTGAAGTAACTGAGGCACAGAAAAGTTGAATGACTTGGTTATGTGACAAGGTCACACAGCAGATGAGTGGTGGAGCTGGGATTAGAACCCAGGTCCTCTGACTCCCAGGCGCATGCTCTTTCCACTAGGCCACGCTCTTTCCCCGAGCTGTGATGGTGACCGGGAGGCTCCCATGTTCAGTGTTTTGTACATATGTGCAATCAGAGACTCGAGTGACTCAAACTACAGTTTTCAGCAGCCAGTCAGGATGGTATGGGTGTACAGCAGCCTCATCCTAGAAGGGAGGACGGTGCCCATTTCTGTTTCCTCTTGGATGAATGGTCAGGTCTACATCAACATGGGCTATGAGGTACCAGGACTTTGGGCAGGGCAGGGCAGGATGGGCTGTGAAATTGTGGCATGTGCTCCTCTAGACCACAGCACCTCAGGACTCCCCAGGGAGCATAAGGAAGCCCGAGGACACTGGTGGCACCAACATCAATAACAATGATTTATTGTGACTGCTCTATTTTTAAATATTAATAATAATAATTATGGTATTTGTTAAGTGCTACTATGTCCCAAAGCACTGTTCTAAGTGCTGGGATAGGTACAAGGTAATCAGGCTGTCCCACGTGGAGCTCACGGTCTTAATCCCCATTTTACAGATGAGGTAATTGAGGCACAGAGAAGTTAAGCGGCTTGCCCAAGGTCACACAGCAGACAAGTGGCAGAGCAGGAATTAGAACCCACGTCCTCTGACTCCCAAGCCCGTGCTCCTTCCACTAAGTCCTGCTGCTTCTTTAAATATATTTTTCTTTCTCTCTCTCTATCTCTCTCTCAGAGTGGCAACTTCATGTGGGCAGGGGATGTGTCACTTCTTTATTTGAAGCAGTGGGACTTTGTGTAAAGAGCCCAGGGCTTGGGGTCAGGAGATCTGGAGTCAAATCCTGGTTCTGTCACTTGCCTGCTGTGCAACCTTGGGTAAGTCACTTCACTTCTCTGGAACTCAGTTCCCTCTTTTCTGAAATGGGGGTTCAATACCTGTTCTCCCTCCCTTTTGGACTGAGCCCCCCATGTGGGGCAGGGACCATGTCTGACCCGATTACTGTGTATTTACCCCAGGGCTTAGCACAGTGCTTGGCACATAGTAAGCACTTAACAAAATCTCAAATGATTATGATTATTTTGTACTTCCCCTAGTACAAAGCCCCTTGTTAAGTGGCCACTCAATAAATACTAATGCTAGTACAACATCCAGGTCCATCCTTGCCAGGTCCCTGGATTTAGGCCCCTCATTTCCATTTGCAGCCGCAGGTATTAAATCAAAACTTAAGAAAGAAAAAAAAAACCTTCCCAAATCCTTGAAAATCAATTAGCAGCACAAGGCAGCTATCAAAGAACAAATTAAAACAGAGTGAGGCTTAGTGTTCTGTCAATAAGTAATGCAAACAATATTTAATTATGGAGTAGAAATGGCAAATTCCCTGCTGCTGGAGCCAAGCTGCTCCCTCTTTTTCACACCCCACTACCGCCCTCTCCGCCCCGCCCCCCAACTCCACTGCTTGCACTTTCTCTGGCAATGGAGCTGAAGAGTGGAGCTTCCAACTGGTTTTTAGAGGACCTCACCTGCTCAGGAGGAGAATTGCTGGATCTGGGTGGCAGAGAGTGGGGAGCCCAGGGGTCCAACTGGTGTGGGGAGAAGGTGGGGAAGCAGGGGGAGTTGGCCGGGAATTCCTTCCCAGCCACGAACGCTCTCTATTGCAATAGGAACCCAACTCCCTTTGCCTGGAAATGATGGGGGAAGTGGGGAGATGGGCTCCCAAATCCTGGTCAGGGCACCTTGTGCCCTGATCTGAGACCGACCCAGTCTCTGAGGGACACCTGCGCTTGTCACAACTCCCAGGACTCGCCAGTGCTCAGCTGGCCCTCTCCCACCCTGCCCCTTCTCCGCAAGAGCAGCTGCCAGCAGGGTGATTAGGTGAGCCAAATCATTCCCAGCCCAGCCCAGGCTACTGGGTAGTCCCACTGCTCCAGGCTTCATGAAAGAACATTCCATACATATGCATGGGTCTTCCTACCAGCTAGAGGTCCCAAGAACCTATAAGGGGAACTCTTTTAATACCAAAAGCATGCAGCCACCATGCTTTCTGAGAGCCTTGCCTTCCCCTCCCTAACCCCAGGTAGAGACCCAAATTGGGGCAACAATGACTGCCCTTAACTGTACTTTTCCTACAATACTAAAAGCCCTGATCTCAGGGATTTAGTTATTTAGGCATTCACTCACGTCCACTCTCTCCATTTCGTCTCTCTCGTTGCCAAACCCTTGCCCACACATCCTTCCTCTGGCCTGGAACTCCCTCTCCTTTCAGATCTGACAGACCACCGTTCTCCCCATCCCCAAAGCCCTACTAAAATAATTTCCCCTCCAAGAAGTCTTCCCAGATTAACCTCTCTTTTCCCGACTCTATTCTCCCTCCTTTCTACATCACCCATGTACTTGGATCTGTACCTCTTAAGCATTTTTATACTCACCCCACCCCCAGTCTCACAGCACTTAGGTATAGGTCCTTAAATTTTGTCCCTTCCCCTTGCTGTAATTTATTCTCATGGGTCTTTCCCACTGTCAACTGCTAGCTCCTTGTGAGCAAGGATCGTGCTACTCACTCTATTGTACTGTACTTCCCCAAATGCTTAGGACAGTGCTCTGTGCACAGTAGGCGCTAAAAAAATACTGTTGATTGATTGATTTATATCTATTTTCTCACTCTTCATTCTGGCTTATTCATTCATCTGTGTCCCTCTGAGGGCCAGGACTGTATCTTTTACTCTTTGTCCCCCGCCCCAGTGACTAGTACAATGGAATGTACACAGTAGGGGCTCATCATGTAGCAGATATATACCCTCCTGGAGGATGCTTGGGCTGCACACCCCTCCCCGCTGAGGGTATCACCTAACGTGCACAGTGGCTTCAGGATGGGCTGGGGGGGTGGGATGCGGGGAACAGACTTGGCTGTCCCCAGAGGTGACTCTGGCAATAGACACTCAGCACTAACACTGAACATGCAAGAGCTTGAGAAAGGCAGGAGTAAAGAGTGGGCACCTGGAGAAAAGCGCTTATGTTCTTTCCAAGAGCTCTGCACACAGTAAGCATTCAATAAATACGATTGAATGAATGAAATCAGTCTTTCCTAGGATCCCTGTGGAAGACTGTGATCTGATTATCCTGCATCTACCCCAGTGTTTGGCACGCAAGAACAACTTAATAAACACCATGATTATTATCATATGATTATATTATATAACAATAATAATACTAAATAAGCCATGGTGGTCTGTCTCTCATGGGAGAGATGAGGTGTGTATGACCAGTTGGAGGGGGGAAAGTCTGGGAGAACAGAGGGGAGGTCAGAGCTTCCACTGGGCCCTGGTTTGAGCCCCATTTGGAGGCCCAGGAATTCCAGGTACAGATGAGGACTGAAGGGCGGGGAGAGGAGGAGGAGGAACATATCCTGAGCCTGGACCATTTCAGAGAAGCCACCCACAAGGGAAGGAATCCCTTTCTCCTTTCAGACAGCTCATTCTTCTCTTTCCCATTTAACCTTATTAAAAGCCAATGTGTTAGGCTTTTCATCTCAGTTGCTGACTATATTGCAGGCACTATTGGTCAGCAGGTGGGGAGAAGCTTCTGTGTTGGTCCTGCTCAGAAATTGAGGCTCTGGGAAAGAAAAGGGAGCAGAAAATGGGAGTCGGAGAGAAAAGAGGAAGAGGGAAATGGAACGAGATCAGAGAAAAAGGAGATCTGAAGTGGGGAATGTGGGAAAAGAGGGCGTGTGGGGGAGTGGGGAATGGCAAAGGGAAAGATGTTGCCCCAGTTACAGTAGTGCTCTGCACAAAAAGGAGGAATTTGGTTTGGGTGGAGGCAGGATGGGGGCCAATGGGGCACTGTGGTTGGTGTTGTGGTTGAGCGGGGCTTCATTCATTCATTCATTCATTCATTCAATAGTATTTATTGAGAGCGTACTATGTGCAGAGCACTGTACTAAGTGCTTGGAATGTCCAATTTGGCAACACATAGAGACAATCTCTGCCCAATGACAGGCTTACAGTCTAATCGGGCTTGAAGAAGTTACAAGGATGGCCTAGGGAGCATGCCCTACGCACACAAGCAGAGTGGCCCAGGAGTCAGAGGACCTGGGTTCTAATCCGAGCTCCACCACTTGACTCCAGAATGACCTTGGACAAGTCACTTAACTTCTCTGGGCCTCAGTTACCTCATCTGCAAAATGGGGATTCAATACGTGTTCTCCTTCCTACTTAGACTATGGGGCCTGATTATTTTGTATATACCCCAGCCCTTAGTACAGTACTTAGCACATAGTAAGCACTTAACAGAAACCACAAATCTTATTACGCATACCAGAACAAAATCAATCAAGCAAACAAGCGTTTGCACTAAATTTCAGTAGCTAATATTCCAGCCCCAGAACTACTGATGTGAAAAAGCCATCCAGCCCCCAAAGACATCTCAGTATCTATCTCCAAACCAGCTTCCAGAATCAGTACCTGTGCATAGCCAATCAGTGGGTCCCAGTAGAATGAGTGGAAGTCTCTGGGACCGGTGGCCTGGGGAACTGGGCAGGGAGGCTGGTGGGGAAGGAGGGCTTATTCATAGCTCTCAACACTGCCTCGACAAGGGGCTGCAACTTTTGTCTGGAAAACAGGCTTGAAACACATTCAATTTCTAAAAACAGCCCTGCCCTCCCCAAGGCGTCATGCCCACCCGTGACAGGTGCCAATTATGGCACTTCACCACTATAGACATGAGCTGCGGAGCAAACCACCCACTCTTGGCTCTGTCTCAGCTGACAGGACCCAACTGTTTAATTGGAGCCCCAGCCACAGTAGCGAGGAGGAGAAGTGGGGAGTGAAGAGACAGCAATTTGCCAGTGCAGGTGTGTAAGGGAGAGGGAGAGCAGGGAAGCAAAGGGAGAGATGGATGGTAGAGGGAAGGGAGAAATAGAGAAGAGGGAAAGAGGGAGGAAGGGTTAGAAAAGAATAGAGGAGGAGGGAAGTAAAAGGGGTAATTAGGAGGGGCAAAGCAAGTGGAAAGGCAGAAAGAAAGGGAGAAAGAGAGAAAGAAAAAAAGTGGGAAGGACAAAAGAGATGGAGAGGTAGCACAAGGAAAAGGGAAACAGAGGGACGAGTGAGAAGGCAGGAGAACAAAGTTGAAAGATGGGAGAAAGAGGGAGAGCAGGAACAATGAGTGGGAAAAAGAGAGAGAGGAGAGTTTGGCAGCATTCCATCTCCCCTGGTCTCTGGGCATCAGGCCTAGGGCAGACCAACCTGAACTTTTGGCAGAAAGCTGAGGAAAACAGGAGATGGAATCAACTTCAGAGAGGTGTTGGCCCCCTCTATTTTACCCACCCTATCAGGCCTCATCTCAACGTTCCACCTCATTGAACCGGAGGAGCAAAGGAGGAAACTATTTCCTTTGGGACCCTAAAGATTATTTTGTTTTTTTCTCTTGGCCAAGATGGGGACAGAGTTGGGGAGTGGAAGAGTGGGGACACTGTGGGCTGGCAGCTAGAAAAGCCACAGAGAGGTGAGATGAAGAGAATGTTCTTTACAATGCAGGGAACCATTGCTTGGGTTCTAATCACCCCTTCCCCTCTTGATGGCATGATGGAAAGAAAAGCTGTTTCTGTGGGTGGTCTTGCCAGGAAAACCTGCCCATTCTTTTCCCTCCCCCTCCCCTTTCCCCCTCAACTGGATAAATCAATCCACATATCCTTTTATCCCTTTGCTGAGCTTCAAATCGACCTGTGCCCAGCTCCCTGCTGTGTTCAGAGTATGGGACCCAGAGGAAAGGGCTCATGGAAAGTGACCAATAACCAAAGTTAATAATAATAATCATGGCATTTGCTAAGTAAGTACATCAAGCACTGCACTAAGCATGGGGTAGATACAAAATAATCAGATCCTACATGGGGCTCACAGTCTAAGTACTCATTAATTCAATAGTATTTATTGAGCACTTACTGTGTACTAAGCACTTGGGAGAGTACAATACAACAGTAGACACATTCCCTGCCCACACTGACCTTAGGGAGAACAGGCATTGAATCCTCATTTTGCAGATGAGGGAACTGAGACCCAGAGAAGCTAAGTGACTTACCCAAGGTCACACAGCAGACAACTGGCAGAGTCAAGATAAGATCTCAGGTCCTCTGACTCCCAGGCCCGTTGTCATTTCACGCGGCCACGTTGCTTCTCTGAAGTTAGAACCAAATTTCCCTTGCTACTAATCCTCTCTGGATCTCCCTCTTGATTTTTCAGCAAGAGAAGGTCTCCAGTTAGGCAGGTGCTCCTTCCCTTTTAACTCCATTCCTTTCTGCCAGAGGGCCCAGGAAGAGGAAGCTGAGAAAGACTGCCAGCTCAGCGGCTCACATGTTTGCTCTTTTACCTGCAAGATTGCTGAACCCTCCAATAAATTCATATATTTATCAATCAATCAAATGTATTTAATCAGTGCTTATTCTTTGAAGAGCCTTGTACTAAATGCTTGGGATAGTGCAATAGTTAGTAGACTCAATCCCTGACCTCAAGTTGCTTACAATCTAGTGGGGAAGACAGACAAGAAAACAAATGAATAATAATAATTGTGGTATTTGTGAAGCACTGGGCTAGATACAAGATAATCAGGTCTGACACAATCTCTGACCTGCATAAGGTTTTCAGTCTAGACAGGAGGGTGAACCTGTATTTAATTCCCATTTTATAGATGAGGAAACTGAGTCCCGGGAAAGCTCACTGGCTTACCCAAGGTCACCTAGCAGGTAAATGGCAGAGCAGGGATTAGAACCCAGGTGCTTGACTCCCAGGTCCATGTGTTTTCCACCAGGCAACACGGCTTACAGGTAGGGGGAAACAACAGAGTTTATCCATATGTACATAAGTGTTATGGGAGTGGGGGTATGTGGGGAGGAGTACCAAAGTGCTTAGGTGATGCTGAAATGCTGGACTGGTAGTAGTGGGGGAAATAGGGTGGGGAGATGAGACATTAATCAGGGAAGGCTTCCTGGAGGAGATGTTAGATGGATTAGTAAACATTTAATGAATACCAAGTACCAAAGTGCTTAGGTGATGCTGAAATGCTGGACTGGTAGTAGTGGGGGAAATAGGGTGGGGAGATGAGACATTAATCAGGGAAGGCTTCCTGGAGGAGATGTTAGACGGATTAGTAAACATTTAATGAACACTATTAAAAAATGGCTAAATGGCTCTTAAGTTGGGGAAATCAGTGGTCTGACAGTTGAAAAGGAGGAGGGAATTTCAGGCAGAAGGGAAAGTGAGAGCAAAAGGTCAATGGCCAGAGATGATTGTGCTGAAATCCAGTAGGAGACTTAATAGAGTTGGGACCCCAGGCTAGGCAAAGTCTCTATCCTGAGAAAAATAAGCTTGCTGCAGTCCTCCTAGATTCTGTATCGCCCTAGTGAGTTTTGACTTGGGCCAAGGGAGCAGGCTAGTGAAAAACACAGGTGGCTAATGCTGCTCTTTGGCATTATTAAACTGGTAGCAGCAGGAAGGAAATTGATCAATCAATAATTAGTATTGATTGAACACTTTCATTTCCCACTGAATTATCCACTGCTGTTTTTAACACCAGTGTAGATTATAAGCTCCTTGAGAGCAGGGAATGTGTCTACTAACACTAATAATAATATTAATAATGATGATGGTATTTGTAAAGTGCCTATTATGTGCCAGGCTCTGTACTAAGCGCTGGGGTAGATACAAGCAAATCGAGTTGGACACAGTCTCTGTCCCACGTGGGGTTCACAGTTGCAATCTCCATTTTACAGATGAGGTAACTGAGGCACAGAAAAGTGAAGTGACTTGCCCAAGGTCACACAACAGACAAGTGGCGGAGCTGGGATGAGAACTCATGATCTTCTGACTACTAGGCCCATGCTCTCTCCACTATTCAACGGTACTGTACCCTCTCAAGCACTTAGTACAATACTCTGTACAAAGTAAGTGCTCAATAAATACCAGTAATGGATTGATTGGTTGATTCCAACATTTATTTGGCAGCACACAGAATGAAAGAAGGTACATAAGGGGAGAATAATCTTTAGTAAAGCCTTTTCAGTTTGGCTGTAATGGCAGAAGCTTCTCAAGTCAGAGGTAAGCCCCAGTAATGACAAAAAACTAGACTAGAAGAGCAAGCAGTTAAGGCTAAATAATAATAACTGTTGTATTTAAGTGTTTACTATGTGCCAGGCACTGTACTAAGTTCTGGGATAGATACAAGATAATTGGGTTGAACACAGTCCCTGTCCCATATAGCACTCACGGTCTCAATCTCCATTTTACAGATGAGGTAATGGAGGCACAGAGAAGTTGTGACTTGCCCAAGATCACACAGCAGATAAGTGACAGAGCCAGGTTTAGAATCTAGGTCCTCTGACCCCCAGGAGAAGGATTTCTTCCCCTCTTCAAAACCCTACTTAGAGCTCACCTCCTCCAAGAGGCCTTCCCAGACTGAGCTTCCCCTTTTCCCTCTGCTCCCTCTGTTCCCCCTCTACCCCCCTTCATCTCCCCTCAGCTAAGCCCCTTTTCCCCCACCTTTCCCTCTGCTTCTCCCCATCTCCCTTCCCCTCCCCTCAGCACTGTGCTCGTTCGCTCAATTGTATATATTTTCATTACCCTATTTATTTTGTTAGTGAGATGTACATCACCTTGATTCTATTTATTGCTATTGCTTTAATGAAATGTTCATCCCCTTGATTCTATTTATTGCTACTGTTTTTGTCTGTCTGTCTCCCCCATTTAGACTGTAAGCCCATCAGTGGGCAGGGACTGTCTCTATCTGTTGCCGATTTGTACATTCCAAGCACTTAGTACAGTGCTCTGCACATAGTAAGCGCTCAATAAATACTATTGAATGAATGAATGAATTTCTACTCCTGTGGAAAAGGCTGGAAGTCAACTTAATAAGTCTTGAAATACTCTCATCCAGAGGACAGTGGGCAGCTGCTGGTTCTCAGTAATGAGACTAGGAGAGGAAGGAAATGGATATATACTAGTGGCAGGAGGGATTGAAGTTAGATTCTAGTACCTCTCTCTGCAGAGGACCAAACCAATTTAGCTATGTGGAGAGTCTAACGATGTGAGTCCCAGTTCCTGCCCAGCCTGCTGAACCCTTCAGGAAGTCTCATGTGGCTCAGTGGAAAGGGCCCAGGCTTGGGAGTCAGAGGTCATGGGTTCTAATCCCGACTGCCACTTGTCAGTTGTGTGACAGTGGGCAAGTCACTTAACTTCTCTGTGCCTCAGTTACCTCATCTGTAAAAATGGGGATTAAGACTGTGAGCCTCACATTGGACAACATGATTACCATGTATCTCCCCCAGCGCTTAGAACAGTGCTATGCACATAGTAAGTGCTTAACAAATACCAACATTATTATTATTATTCTCAACTTCAACATTGGCTAGGTTGTAGTTCTTCACATATTTTACTCTTAGTACTTTGGTTTCCTGAATTTGAATAGGCTCTAACTGTTGCTTGTAATATATTCTTATTCTTCTATATGCCTGCCCTCCTTCACTTATATTATGAGTTCTCTGTGGAGCAGGGTCTGTGCACTGATTTTCTTCCATTTTCCCCAGCACTCAGTATGCTGAAAGCATTTAATAAATGTCAGTAATAATCATAATAATATTTCCCTCCACCCTCCCAATTTTTTCCAATGGATGCAAACTGTGCAAACAAGTCCTGCTCCACTTATGCTCAAATCTCAAAAGAATGATGAAATGGCACACATTGCAGTAATTCTATACTAATGTGGTTTCATTATTTTGCCCCCTGCAGACAATATAGTTTTGACCAGGGGTGTTCTTTTGTTTGCCTTTGGATTGGTCAGGAGGCTGCCTGATTGATTCACTTCTGCCTCTTCCAGGTCCCCATTCCCACTTGAGAAAAGAAAATGTCAAAATGTTTGAAACATTTATTTTGTTCTTTCTGCAATTAGAATGTTGTTATTCTATCTATCCAAGGAGCAGAATTCCTTGCAGATCAAAGACACCAAGTTGATTTAGGACAGGAAGGGGAGAACTTTTCCAATTCCTCTCAATGGACTATTAAATTAGGGAAAAATTATTAAAAACAATGCCCAAAGAAGTGTTTTACTTTGCCAATGTTATTACTATGGAACTTCCTGTCTGGAGAGTTTGTTAGCCCTGCTTTCTCTTTAGCTTCCTTATCTTCCCTCTTCCATGACCCTAGAGAGAGAGAAAAAGATAAAATCTCACAATCAAACCAGCAGGATTGAGCCCAAATCTGAGATCCAAAGGCAAAGCAAGGAAATCTGCCATAAATACAGTAAGGGCAACTTGTCAATTGGACAGATGTGCTAACATCAGCGTTCCTGGGGTGGGCCCTGGGGCAAAAAGACTGGTTTCTAGCTTTAGAATTGCTCACCCTGTCTTCACAGGGCCCTTTCCACAAGTGTTGGATTGGTATAAGCAATTGAGAAGCAGTGTGGCTCAGTGGAAAGGGCACGGGCTTGGGAGTCAGAGGTCATGGGTTCGAATCCCGACTCTGCCACTTGTCAGCTGTGTGAGTGTGGGCAGGTCACTTAACTTCTCGGTGCCTCAGTTACCTCATCTGTAAAATGGGGATTAAGACTGTGAGCCTCATGTGGGACAACCTGATGACCCTGTATCTACCCCAGCGCTTAGAACAGTGCTCTGCACATAGTAAGCGCTTAAAAAATACCAACATTATTATTATTATAAAGAATGAGATTTGCTCCATCTAACTACAGGGCCCAAGAGGAATTATATTAGGAAGATTAATTTTAAAACTCACCTACCCTTTCCCCATCCAAATGATGCAGGTACTTGTTATATCCCAGCTTGGCTACTGATCCCCCTCTCTCTGGTCTCTCCCCTCTCCAGTTCTTATATCACATTGTTACCCAGATCATTTTTTTACAAAAGGTCGTTCTGCACATATCTCCCTACTCCTCAAAAATCTCCAGTGGTTGGCCATTCATTTCCACATCAAACAGAAACTCCTGACCATTGAATTTCAATAATTCAATCAGCTCTGTCTCCCACCACACCCCAGCTCACACTCTGAAGCTAAACTACTCACTGTGCCTCATTCTCCTCTCTCCCACAGCCAACCTCTTGGTCATGCCCTCCCTCCTCCCTGTAACTACCTTCCTCTTCACATCCAACAGATCATTGCTCTCAGTATCCTCAAAGCTCTTTTGAAATTATAAATCCTCTAGGAAGCCTTCCCTGATTCATTTTTATATCCCCTCAACTGCCTCATCAGCACTTCTGGGCCACCTCAGCACTTAAATAACTCACAACCACTTATTACACTTTGTGCATATTTTTATTCACCCTATTACCCACACTAACTCAGGTACACATTCCCTTTGCCTTCTTGATAATAATAATAATGATGATAATAACAATATTTATTAAGCACTTACTACATGTCAAGCACTCTTCTAAGCACTGGAGTAGATAATGTATTTTAGTGTCTATCTCCTCTCTAGGTCGTTAGCTCCTTGAGGACAGGGTTCATGTCTACTGATCCTATTGTACTCTCCCAAGCACTTAGTACAGTGTTCTGCCCACAGTGGGTGCTCAATAAATACCACTGATTGACTGATGATTGATACTTGCCTATGCAAACACAGTAAATGAAGTACTGTTTGCCCTTGAGAGTTACTGAACATTGGGATGCACAACTAAGGAAAACTGAAGAATCTTTCTCTCTGGAGGCCTTCCAAACTAGGTTAGAATCTCACTTTTCTGGGATAGTTTAGATATAGTCTTGACTAAAGGCAGAAGGATGGATTAGAAGACCTCTAAAAGGCTGTTTCAAACCCAGGATTCTGTGATTCCATGACAGGATTAGGAAACTCAGAGAAATGCACCATCGGTTTGGAAATGCTAGTAAAGGCTAGAAAGGCCAAGAATCCTTGAAGACTGTGTAGAAATGTTCACAGTGTGGAAACGCCCATTCCATGACAGGATTGGGAAATTCAAAGAAATGCACCATCAGTCTGGAAATGCTAGTAAAGGCTAGAAAGGCCAAAAATCCTTGAAGACTGTGTAGAAATGTTTATGGTGTGGAAATGTCCATTCAGCAACTATTTTTTTTCCCTTTTTGTTCTTCTAATTTTTCTGTCTCTTTCCTGTTTCCCCATTTCCCCTCTACCTTTTACCTCTTTCCCCACTTCTGGTACCCCTTTTCCATTCTCCTCATTCTCCGTTGCCTTCTGGCTCTGCCTTTTTCAAGATACTGTCTCTTTTAGATCACACCACCTGCCCACCGAACCTGGAGTTCTGGTCACCTTATTCTGAAGCTCTTCATGCTGGGGGCAGTTAAGTCTTTGCATAGTAGCTTAATGTAACCAAGAAGGGGCTAGATTTCCAGAGGTCACCTCACCCATTCCCCCGTCTCCAGGCAGGATTGCATCTAACCTAATTCAGAAAGTTGGAGGATTCTGGGAAAGGAGATGTCTCACCCTTCCTAGACCACAGGTTTCCCTGTCTCAATTCCTCATAGTCCCAAAATTTACCCTTTATCTCACAATGACTCCACTTTTCCTCTACAAGGTGGGGAGCATCATTCATTAGCAGAGACCTAGGAAGATAAATGAACAGCTAGATAAGTTTTTCTGAGTTCCTTGAGAAAAGAGGCATCTCAGTAGGGTCAAGGGAGACATTTCTGGTGCTCTGTCTGGCCCTTTGCTCATTTCCTGACCCTAGATAGTCTAGAGCTGAAATAGATGAGACTGAGTCACATATCAGTCTGAAATCCTGAGTGCTCAGGAAAGCAGACAAGGTTGTTTATTAAATGCAGGCAATAGGAGCAGATAAGTGGAAGGGAAAGAGTGAGGAAGGAAAGAGATAATGAAGAAAAATGTCTAGGGACCTAGAGGCAGGCCAAAGAAAGGAAAACCAGAAGAAGGACAGTAAGTCTGATCTGAAACAGCCAAGTCCCGGTCCTGTCCCTCTGTCGATTTCTCACAACCAACCCCCAGACCTGGACCACCGCCACGGAACTCTGCTCCTGAGCACTTGCTGCAGAGTGCTGTTGGTGGAAATCCAGACACCAGACTGATTTTGACCACTTCAAATTCATCCTTTCATGCCAAAACTAGGCCCTCTCCCCTGCTCAGCAACATCACTTCCCCTCCTTCATTGACTCCCATGTCCATTGCCCCAGCTTCCTATTCCAGACCTTTAACTCTCTCCTGATCCCTCCTCTTCACCACGTGCTCACCTCGCCAACTACTTTGTTCACAAGGTCAAAACCATCAGGCATAAGCTCCTCCAAATCTCACCTTCCCAGCCCCCTTCCACATCCTTTTTCAAATTTTTCTAAGCCATTCCTTGAGAGGAATCAACTACCTGCTTTCATTATGGATCCTCTCCATCTGTACCTCTGACCCTATCCCTTTTCACTCCTAAGATAATTTGCACCCAGTCTTCTTCCCTCCCTGACCAGCATCTTCAACCACTCACTCTCTGATGGCTCTTTTCCCTGGGCCTTTTCAATGCATCCATGTCTCTCCTCTCCTTAAAAAAAAAAAAAAAAAAAAAAAAAACAAACCCAAACAAAACCAAAAACCTCTCTGGACCCCACTGCACCATCCACCTATAGCTCCATTTCCCTCCTCCCAGTTCTGTCCAAACTCCTCAAGTGGGCTGTGTACACCTGCTGCATCCACTTCTACTCCTCCTGTTTCCTTCTTAACCCTCTAAAATCCAGTTTCCACCCCCTTCACTTCACTGAGACCACTCCCTTAAAGGCCACCAATGACCTCCTCCTTGTCAAACCTAATGGACTCTACTCTATCCTGATCCTCTTCCATCTCTTGGTTGCCTGTGACTCTGTGAACAACTCCCTTCTCCTGGGAATGCTATCTAACTTTGGTCTTCTCCTGGTTCTCCTCTTACCTTTCTGGCTGCTTTTTCTCAGTCTTTCACCAGATCTTCCTCTGCCTCTCACCCCCAAACTATGGGTGTTCCTTAAGTCTCTGTGTTGGGTACTCTTCTTTTCTCCCTTTACACTCACTAACTCATCTGCTCCCAAACCTTCAGCTGCTACATCTATGTGGATGGCTCCCAAACCTACTTCTCTAGCTTTGACATCTCTCCTTCTATGCAATCTCACATTTCATCCTGCCTCTAGGACATCTCTATGTCCTGGAACCTCTAGCTCAATGTGTGTAAAACTGCACACCTCATCTTCCCCTTCAAATCATCTCCACATACACCGCCACTATCCTCCCTGTTTCTCAAGCCAATATAATCTTTGTGTTATCCACAACTCCTTTCTCTCAACTCCTATATTCAGTCTGTTCCAAAATCCGATTGGTTTCTTCCTCCATGACATTTCCAGAATCTGTGCCCTCCTCTCCATTCAAATGGCCACCAAGATGGTCCAGGGACTTGTCATATCCCAGCTTGACTACTATATCAGCCACCTCATTGATTCCTCTGCCTCTAGTCTTTCCCCTCTTCACTCCTTTACTCTGTGGCCCGGATCATTTTACTAAAATGTCATTCTACCCCCAGTACTTCTCAAAAACCTTCAATGGTTGCCCATTTCTCTTTATATCAAGCAAAAACTCTTGACTACTGGCTTTAAGGCATTCATCAGCTCTCTCCCTCCTGCTTCTCTACTCTTTTCTCCCACTGCTCCCCAGCTCGCATTCTCAGTTCCTCTCAAATTAAGCTACCCACTGTGACTCATTCTCATCTCTACTACTGCTGTCTCTGGCTTTCCCTGTGTAGATTGTAACCCTCTAGACTGTAAGCTCCTTGTGGGCAGGGAACATGTCTACCGACTCTGTTGTTTTGCACTCTTCCAAGCGTTTAATACATTACTCTGCACACAGAAAGCACTCCATAAGTACTAGTGATTGAAAGATCCATATTTGATAAACCACAGCTCTTCCCAACTTCAAAGCCCTTCGCAGATCACATCTCTTGCAAGAGGTCTTCCTGGCATAATCTCTCATCTCCCTAATTTAAATTCCTCCCAACTGCCACTTCAGCATTTCCAGTCCACCTAAGCACACAACCCTTTGAACACTTATGTACATATCTTATATATTACTTCCTCTTATCTGAAATTTATTTCAGTGTCTGTCTCCCTGGCTAGAGGTTAGGGATTGTGTCTTCTCTTTTGTAATCCTTCTGGCACTAACTGTGAGTGCAATATCCTACTAATAAATCCTACTCAATCAGTGGTATTTATCAAGCACTTACTGTACGCAGAGCACTGTACAAGGTGCTTGGGAGAGTAGGATAGAGTTGGTAGATAAAATCCCTGCCCTCAAAGAGCTTACAATCTAGTGGAAGGAGGGCTTAAAACAGTGATTGGCACATAGTAAAAGCTTTACAAATACCATCATCATTATTGATTGCTTGGATGGAAACTACGATGAGAAGTCTCCAATTTTAACAGGGAGATTCCTCTAGCTGAGTTTCTGCCTTGCCGAGCATCCATTCATGGACATGTATAGCTACTGACACTTCCATACAATAATTCACAGACCCATTTTCCATGCTTCTACTTGCATGTACACACACATGCTTGGACATTAGGCTGAAATCTTAAGGTGACATCTAGAGCTTGAAAAATTGGCTTTAAGAAGCTAGCTGGTAGCCTGAGATGAGGAGCTGTCTTTATAAGCTTTTTCGCTCAAGATGTTAAATCTGGAGAGATGGAGGCGGGAGGGTGATGAGGGGGAAAGGCCCTGAAATGTCAGCTGCAGATGCAGGGCATTGCAAAATTTAATCTCCTAACTTTCTCAACTAATGTGACATTTGGATTTCATTCTGATAAGCTATCAGCTGGAGAACTTTTTTTCTTTCTTCTTTCCTTTCTCCTCCCCTTTCCTCTGGCGAGTAATTTAAAAATAAATGGTCTAGAAAGATCTCTAAACAGTACCTTTGACAAAGATTTAAAAAAACAGCTAAGAAGAGAGTGAGGGAGAGCAGATGTAGGAGAGGCTGATGGTGGGTTTGTCCTCAGTGAGATGCCAAATGGCCATGAGGGCTGGCAATCAAGGGGTCCTCCCTTCTTAGATCAGCCAGCATCTCCATTTGATTCCCCTCCCTATGAATTCCCATTCTGCCTCTCATATCCTTCCTAGGCAGAGGGCCTTGTTTTGTCTTAGATTTGGAATCAAATGATCCGGATAATTTCCCACCCACCATAAGGAGTACACAGGCACTTGCACCTTGGGTAGGAGCTGATTGGGACAGAGCAGCAGGGGGGAAGCTGATTGTTGGCCAGGTGTGCCCTCAGTTTGGGGAGGGAGAAAGGTGCTAGCCAATTTGTTCCAGAATTGGATTCTGCCCCAGCCAGTGCCCAGATGAGTCTCAGTTTCCTCACTCCTTGTCATTTCAGCCTGAGCAGATCCTTGGTTGCTTCTGACAGAGTGCAGAAGCCCCACCATACCCATATGCCCCTCCACCCATTTTCAAGTATGAGGAAACGTCTGGTTTCATTCCGAGGCTTTTCTACCTGGCTAGATATGTATGTAGAAGAGAAGCAGTGCGGCTTAGTGGAAAGAGCATAGGCTTGGGAGTCAGAGAACGTGTGTTCTAATCTTGGCTCCACCACTTGTCTGCTGTGTGACCTTGGCCAAGCTGCTTAACTTCTCTGTGCCTCAGTTACCTCATTTGTAAAATGGGGATTAAGACTGTGAGCCCCACGTGGACAACCTGATTACTTTGTACCTACTTCAGCACTTAGAACAGTGCTTGGCACATAGTAAGCACTTAAATACCATAATAGTAATTAATTAATAATTATGGAGGTCCTGCCTATAGGGGCTGACAGAAGGGCAGGCCAATCAGGGCCCTTGCCTCTAGCTCCAAAATGGAGGATGCTGAAAGGGAGCAGCACCAAAGTCACCCCACTTGTTGTTGGAGCACCCCCATCTCTGGCAAAACTTTATTTCAGTACGTCACCAGATCTTTCTCATCCCTGCCCTCCCTTCCTCTGCTGAGTCATAAAGAGTGACTGCAGCATCAAACATTTCTGTGAGTTGTGGACAGGGTGGGGAGAAGGGAGAGGAAGAGAGGAAGAACAGGTGAGTGTGTTTCTGAAGGTTTTGTCCCTGGACTTGTGAAAATTCACATTAGGCTCAGGGAAGGGGGAGAGGGCTGAAGGAAGGCTCTCACAAAAGCAGGTGAAATCTGCTTGCCCCAAATCTCACAAAGGCCCTAATAATAATAAGCAGATTATTATTATCATTATTTTATTTGTTAAATGCTTACTAGTGTCAAGCACTATTCTAAGCACTGGGGTAGACACAAGTTAATCAAGTTGGACACGGTCCCTGTCCCACATGGGGCTCACAGTCTAAGTAGGAAGGAGATGAGATATTGGATCCCCATTTTACAAATGAGAAAACTGAGGCACGGAGACACTTGTCCAAGGCCACATTGCAGGTGAGAAGCAGAGCCAGGATTAGAACCCTGATCCCCTGACTGGATCTGTGATCCTTCCCACTAGGCCACAGACTGTACCCTGATCCAAACAGGTACAGAGATGCCTTCTAACCCAGCTTAGTGGGGTCGGAAGAAGACCAGAGGACACTGCAGAACCCCAGCATTTGATTAGCGAATCTGACCACTGCAGCTTTGTGTAGAAGAAGCTGGGGGAGGGGGGTGATCAGCAGGATCGCTTTGCCAGGACCCCTTGGAGTTCCAAGTTCTACCTTCAGAGTTCACCTCGGGAAGTCAGCGGGGGTCCTCTGCCTGGAGCCTCCCTAATGATGGGCCCATATGGGAATCAAAGCAGGCAGACAGCTCTGAACTCTGGTGCATACTAATCAACCACTACAAAGAGGAGGACATAATGGAGTGATGAGAAACAGAGGTTTGGTAATTGTATGCAGAAGCAGTTCCCAAATAAAATCACTAGTAGGAAAATCCTGAGAACTGGCTTTTGCAGTTTGAAAGTCTAAAAGCAGCTCTAACCACTGCCATCCCCTGGAAAAACTGAGGAACACTGTCTTTTTATCCCCCAGTCCAACATCACCATGAGGTGACCCGGGGTCAGAACCCAGGGTCTCCGTTTTCTCATCCGTAGATATTATTATTATGGCATTTGTCAAGCACTTACACTGTGCCAAGCACTGTTCTAAGCCCTGATGTAGACAGGAGTTTATCAGGTGGCTCACGGTCCCTGTCCCACAGGGGGGTCACAGTTTAAGTAGGAGGGAAAAGAGGTATACATAGGGAACAAACTACCAAAAAGGGAAAACTTTTGTTAAAAGACAAGCTCTGGGGATCCAAAGGCTAACTACTGGCCCTGTGGAAAAATCCCTCCCACTCGCTTTTGGGGACAGGGAACCGCAGTCTGGGTGGGCTTGCCCAGCTCAGCACTGGGTTTTATTGATGGTATCTATGCTCCCTTGCTGTGCAGGATACTGGGGAACTGGACTCAAGGAACCATCAGGTGGGAGCTCCTCGATGTCTTCTGTACCTCACCTTCTCAGTCCCCTCCGTTCTCACACATCCCCTCTTACCTCTTTCTTGGCTCTTTCCCCTCTGCCTTCTAACATGCCCACCTCTCTCCTATCCTAACATCTTCTCTGTTAGAGACTGTGAAAGAATATACCTGCCAGGTGTCACAGTAGTGATAACAGATGTCAAGAATATATGACTCATTATGGTTATTAGGTCTCTGCTCTGGGGATTAAAAAAACAAATCCACCATCCACCTATCACTCCATCTCCTTCCTCCAATTCCTGTCCAAACTTCTTCAATAGGTTGTTTACATTTGGTGCCTCCACTTCCTCTCCTCCAACTCCTCCTTGGCCCTCTATAATATGGTGTGTGACCCCTTCCATCCACTGAGACGGCTCTCTCTGAGGTCTCCAATCACCTCCTTCTTGCCAATATAACACTCTACTCTGCCTTAATCCTCCTGGTAATTGGGGGTGGGAAGGGGTGGAAATAGGGGTCCACTGCTGGGAGGGATCCCAGTACCCCTATAGCTGTTTCAAGCCTTTGTTCTTTTGGAAGTCTTGGAGGCTTGAGGGGTGGAAGACAGTTTCAGAGAGAAATCATCCAGGGATGGGTGAGGCTATCCCAGAACAAATCAAAAAGGGATGGACACAAATGGAGAGGATAGAAGGAATAGGAGGATAGGGTGAGGGGACCACATGAGACATTGTTGAGAGAGAAATTACAATTCTGGGTTAAAATGCGCTTTGTTCTTAGGGGCTCTGAGTCTGACCAGGCTTGCCCCTACCCTTTGTAGCAATAAAGGCTGCTGCCGCTATTTTTTTTCTTTTCCATTTCTCAAAATAGTGCCTTTTGCCTGCTTTATTCAAAATGGTGCCTTTTGGCTGCTTTGGGAGTCTTTAAATCCTTGTTTTTTCTGCACCTAGAACCACGTCTCAAAATCAGCAAAGAGGTATGGACTGCCTTAAGACACTTAGACTGCGAGCCACATGTGGGACAGGCACTGTGTCCAACCTGCTTAACTAGAATCTACTCCAGTGCTTAGTACAGTGCTTGACACGTAGTAAGCACTTAACAAACACCATAATAATGACAACTGACAATGAATTTGAAGACTGTTATTTATGCATCAGCCCACCCCTGTCAAACCCTTCACACAACTGAGGATTGGTGACATGGGGAATCCTCTTTACCTGAGGAGCACATTGTCCAAGGATGCCAAGATAGACAGGGAGGTAGAAAACCAAACCTAGAAGGCTAGTGGGTCCTTTGGGAGACTCAGAGAGTTGGTACCAAGACCAAACCATAGAGAGGATATTACCCAAATGATTTAACATGAAGATAGTAAATTCCAAAAATAGGAGTGGATTTATTTTTTTAATCCCCAGAGCAGAGACCTAAAAACCATGATGCATCATAAATTGTTGATACTTGTTATCACTACTCTGCTGCCCGGTGGGTGTATTCTTTCATCAGTTTTGATTCCTTCTCCATTAGATATCTGGCAGAAAGTGTTTGCTGCCACTGTTCAAGGTGGGATACAGGCCAGGTGCAAAATGTTTGTGACTTTTAGCTCATCTGGTTCCTTAACGGTAGCTCTTTTGCTGAAGTTTTTCTGTCAGCGCCTCTACTCCAAAAGACAGCCACGACACTCCTCCAGGTTCCTGTCGTCACCTGCTTTGTGGCTCCCAGAGCCTTTGGCATCTTCCTCTACTGGATTTCCCAGATGCCTCTCTGTGCCTGCACAGTCTTCTCTGCATCCCTGAAGCATCTCCATCCCACCCTGCACCACCCCAGAGGGACAGAGAACAGCTGCTGCAGCCTGGCTCCACCTCCACAGAACCTTGGGAAGATTGGGCGGCTGCTGCTGGAGAGCTCACTGTGGTCCCGGTTGGGACTGTGGACTCTGTCTGAGCTGTGAGGAGCCTGAGATTCTGTTCCTCCTGTGACAGTACCCTACTGAGCTTTGTTGTGCTTTTGTGTTGTCTTAAAAATAATAATAATATTAATAATAATAATTATGGTATTTAAGTGCTTACTATGCAGCAGACACTGTAATAATAATAATAATGATGATGGCATTTGTTAAGAACTTATAGTGTGCAAAGCACTGTTCTAAGGGCTGTGGAGGATACAAGGTGATCAGGTTGTCCCACGTGGGGCTCACCATCTTAATCCCCATTTTACAGATGAGGGAACTGAGGCACCCCTCCTTGACCTCTCAGCTGCCTTTGACACTGTCGACCATCCCCTCCTCCTCCACACCGTATCTCACCTTGGCTTCACGGACTCCGTCCTCTCCCGGTTCTCATCTTCTCTCTCTGGCCGGTCATTCTCGGTCTCCTTCGCAGGCGCCTCCTCCCCCTCCCATCCTTTATCCGTTGGAGTTCCTTAAGGGTCAGTTTTTGGCCCTCTTCTGTTCTCCATTTACACTCACTCCCTTGGTGAACTCAATCGCTCTCACGGCTCTAACATCTTTACGCAGATGACACGCAGATCTACATCTCTGCCCCTGTCCTCTCCCCCTCCCTTCAGTCTCGCATCTCCTCCTGCCTCCAGGATGTCTCCACCTGGATGTCGGCCTGCCATCTAAAACTCAACATGAGCAAGACTGAGCTCCTCATCTTCCCTCCCAAGCCCGGTCCTCTCCCAGACTTCCTTACCACCGTGGATGGCACGACCATCCTTCCTGTCTCTCAGGCCCGCAATCTCGGTGTCACCTTTGACTCGTCTCTCTCGTTCACCCCACACATCCTATCCGTTACCGAGACCTGCCGGTCTCACCTTTACAATATCGCCAAGATCCGCCCTTTCCTCTCCACCCAAACAGCTACCTTACTGTTACAGGCTCTTGTTATATCCTGGCTAGACCACTGTGTCAGCCTTCTCTCTGATCTCCCTTCCTCCTCTCTCGCCCTGCTCCAGTCCATTCTTCACTCCGCTGCCCGGCTCATCTTCCTGCAGAAACGATCTGGGCATGTCACTCCCCTTCTTAAACACCTCCAGTGGTTGCCTATCAACCCCCGCTCCAAACAAAAACTCCTCACTCTAGGCTTCAAGGCTCTCCATCACCTTGCCCCTTCCTACCTCTCCTCCCTTCTCTCTTTCTACTGCCCACCCCGCACACTCCGCTCCTCTGCCGCCCACCTCCTCACCGTCCCTCGGTCTTGCCTATCCCGCCGTCGACCCCTGGGCCACGTCCTCCCGCGGTCCTGGAATGCCCTCCCTCCTCACCTCCGACAATCTAATTCTCTTCCCCTCTTCAAATCCCTACTTAAAGCTCACCTCCTCCAAGAGGCCTTCCCAGACTGAGCTCCCCCCTTTTTCCCTCTGCTCCCTCTACCCCCCCTCACCTCTCCGCAGCTAAACCCTCTTCTCCCCCCTTTCCCTCTCCTGTCCCACCCCCTCAGCACTGTACTCGTCCGCTCAACTGTATATATCTTTATCACCCTATTTATTTTGTTTATTTTGTTTAATGAGATGTACAGCATCCTGATTCTATTTAGTTGCCATTGTTTTTATGAGATGTTGTTCCCCTTGACTCTATTTATTGCCACTGTTCTTGTCTGCCTGTCTCCCCCGGTTAGACTGTAAGCCCATCAAACGGCAGGGACTGTCTCTATCTGTTGCCGACTTGTACATTCCAAGCGCTTAGTACAGTGCTCTGCACATAGTAAGCGCTCAATAAATACTATTGAATGAATGAAGTTACTTGCCCAAAGTCACACAGCTGACCATTGGCAGAGGCAGGATTTGAACCCATAACCTCTGACTTCCACGCCCGGGCTCTTTCCACTGAGCCACACTGCTTCTCTAAGAACTGGTGTGGATAAAAGCCAATCGGGTTGGACACAGTCCCTGTCCCACATGGGGCTCACAGTCTTAATCCTCATTTTACAGATGAGGTAACTGAGGCACAGAGAAGTTAAGTGACTTGCCCAAAGCCACCCAGCAGATAAGTGGTGGAGTCAGGATTAGAACCCATGACCTTCTGACTCCCAGGCCCATGCTCTATCCAGTACCCCATGCTGCGGCTTAGTGTTTTGTTTCCTCTCTCCTCATTTTCCTGTTTCCAGTCCCCTCTCCCCCTTTTACAAAAATTTGAGATTATGAGACACAAAGGGACAGGGACTATAACTAATTCCCAGCTGTGTATTTTTCCCAGTGCTTAATACAGTGCCCTGCATACTGTAAGTGTTTAAAAAATATTACTACTATTATTCCAACCACTACTACATGAACCTGGAGAAGAAGTGCAGCTGATTGGGACTGCACCAGGCAAAACTATCAGCAGGTGACAAAACAAATCTCCTGGATCTTACTGGCACCTTAGTAGGATTAATGCTATTTGACCAGCTACCTAAGAAATATGGTAAGGGGATCAGATACCCTGATCTTTCCCAGCCCTGAAGGGCTGAAAGCATGAAGCTGCGACTGGGCAAATCAGAGAGATTCTCTTCTCTTCCAGGCCTTTGAATAGTCTTACGAGGCTGCCTAGCTGACAGACTTCCTGTACTCTGAGGTTTAAGGTCTTTTAATTAGGTGCTGACTTCAGGGTTTTGAGAACAAAGCATCAAATCACTTCAAGCTTTTTTATGGTATTTGTTAAGCGCTTACTATGTGTTAAGCAGTGCAGCTAATACAAGTTAATCAGGTTGGACACAGTTCTCGTTTCATATGGGGCTCACAGACTAATTAGGAGGGAGAACGGGTATTGAATCCCCATTTTGCCATTGAGGAAATTGGCAGAGAAGTGAAGTGATTTGCCCAAGGTCCCACAGCAGGCAAGTGGTGGAACTGGCATTAGAACCCAGATCCTCCCGCTCCCAGGCCTGTGTTCCTTCCAGTAGGCCATGCTGCTTCCCAATCCATCAGGCCCTGAGCTTCCCTTGGTCCCATGGAGAAATATTTCCCAAAGATTTGCCCCATCCCTCAAAAAATGGGAAAAAAGAATCTGCTATGAAAAGATAGTGGGTTAGCAGCAACCTAAAATGAATAGATGACTCAATCCCATTTTTCCCCGATTTAAATCTGGTATGAGTTTGTGAATAAAGTCACAGTTTCAGTGAATAGGCATTGTCTGTTAGAACTAACTTCATTTCAGGAAGATCATGCTCAATTTAAGTTTAAAAAATAGAGCTAAAAAAAGCTCACTGAGGTTTGCTATTCATTCCCATTTGCAGACGTGCCCGAAAGTACCTTGATTTCATCATCAGAACTTCCACTGCCACAACTGCTGGCTCCTGTCTCCTTTTAGGATTTTTTTTTGGGGGGGAGGAGAAAAAATAGAGGTTTGGGTGGGGGTGGGAATTAAATTATTTGGGATTTCACTGGGACCAGTAATTGTTTTAATAAATAGATTCTGTGTACAGCAAATTACCACTGCTTTCAATCAGACCCATGCACCTTAGAGAGAGAGAGAAGAAAATTTGAAGTTTTCAAAGCATAGCCTAGAGGGAAGACCACAGGTCTGGGAGTCAGTAGGCCTAAATTCTAATCTCTGTTCTGCCACTGGACTGCTGTATGACACTGGACAGGTCACTTAACCTCTCTGTGCCTAAGCTTCCTCACCTGGGGATGGGGTTGGCTCAGAGGTGGGAGAAGCAGCCCTTAGAGGAGGAAGATAGAAACGCTGGTTCCCTACTCTTGGGCTGGTGACATAGCACAAAGACAGTTGGGGACAGAATTGGGCCCTGTGCACCTGTCTCCCGGTCAGGTGCTGAAAGCAGAGATCCCAAGGCTGGCCTAGAGGGCCAAACTCAGGGCGGTCAGAACTCCCACCAACCATGTTTTAGTATGATGGCAACAATTTGAAGGTGGGTTCTACACCTTTTTCAACACTTATTGCTAAAACAGGACCATTGAACGTTGTCTCTGTGCTTGGTTCTACACCATGAACTTTGATGGCAGGAGGATTTTTGCCTAGCATCCTAAAATCTGAGAGTTTTGGCCCAGTCGCATGAGCATTTGAAACGGGAAATGGAGATGTGGGTAGACGTGCATCAGCAAGCCTGCCTGGGGCTGTGGTGGTAGAGAGTTGATGGGCTTGGGGAAAAGGCTGGCTTTGGGTCTTTCCCAGGCAGCTTCCTGAGAGTAGTTAATTGGCAGAGCAATGAGAAGCAGCATGGCCTAGTGGAAAGAGCACTAGCCTGGGAGTCAGAAGACCTGGGTTCTAATTCCGACTCCGCCGCTAGCTTACTGTGTGACCTTGGGCAAATCACTTCGCTTCTCTGGGCCTCAGTTTCCTCAACTGTAAAATGGGGATTCAATACCTGTTCTCCCTCCTCCTTCAACTATGAGCCCCAAGTGGGACAGGGACTGTGTTCAACTTGATTGACTTGAATCTACTCTAGAGCATAGAAAAGTGCTTGACACATAGTAAGTGCTTAATATAATAATAATAATAACTAAGGGGAGCGGAGGGCTTACTGCAGCCCCTCCTCATCCCCCTCGGCTGCCAGCCGTCACCGTCCCTGTCGTTCACTTCACTGCTGGGGAAACTGGGCCAGGGTGTAGCCCAGAAAAATCCTCTCCTCCCCTTGATGGGGTTCCATCAAGGCTGGGTGTCTGGGGTAACTGCCAGGGAGGCTCTAGGGTCCAAAAGCCCACCGAATGACCTGGTACCCACCACACTTCCAGTTTGATACCTCACAAAGAGTTCAAGTCCAATTCCAATCTGTTTTCACTGCAAATTCTCCTCTTTCCCATTCTGGGGAGGAACCAAACGTTCAGCGGTCGCACGGTGTAATGGTTAGCATACTGGACTCTGAATCCAACGATCTGAGTTCAAATCTCTGTGGAACCTTAAAACTTTTGGAGAAGCAGCATGGCCCGTGCTGGGCCTGGGAGTCAGAAGGACCTGGATTCTAATTCTGGCTCTGTCACATGTCTGCTGTGTGACCTTGGCCAAGTCACTTAACTCCTCTGGGCCTCAGTTACCTCATCTGTAAAATGGGGACAAACAGTGTGAGCCCCATGTGGGACAGGGATTGGGTCCAAACTGATTAAATCGTATCTACCCCAGGGCTTAGAACAGTGCTTAGAACATAGTAAGTGCTTAATGAGTACCATTAAAAAAACCCCAAATGGGCAAACCAAGGCAGATGATATAGGACAAAGTCAAATGACCCAAGATTCCCAGGTAACTGGGGCTGGAACCTGGACTTTTGGCTGTAGGTCTACCCTCTGATCCACCCTCTACCCATCTCAGGATTAGCTATCTTGGCAGATCACTGGGGAGCCTGGCAGTGGTATTTACCCATCCCAACCTCTCCTTTCTGTCCCTATCCCAAAGTTTCCAGAAGCAAAACGGATTACTGCGTTCTTGGACTCTGAGCATTAGGGTTGGGACAGTGATGCCAGGCAGAGTACCTTCATTAGCCTTCCAGTCTTCTATTCCCCATCCACCCTGTAGCCTCCCATTCTTCAACCTGGTGTGCTGGTCCTAGGGAGGACCAGAAGCAGCTGCCTACTCCAATCTCTTCCCAGATCAGCTATTCCAGGAGAATCCCACAGAGCCACTATGGCAGACATTCTTATGTGGCAGAGGGGGGCAACCAACTGGTCAGAATTGGGGGGGAGGTGCAGAGGCTGGAAAGAGGGCATTACTGGTGTAGGAAAAGTGAACTGCTTGAAGAAGGGCTTCTTTCCTCACTCTCTCTCTTATCCTAAAGCCAGTAACTCTTTCAGGATGTTCCAGGGATCAAGCTAGTAGTAGTGCCGAATCTCGGGGGGTGATTTGGGTGATGGCCCCTATAGCTTTCTGGGCTGTACTTCTAGTCATGCTCAACCCAGATTTCTGACATGATCTGAGAGTTTCCCATCGGGGCCGAATGAGCCCAAAATTGTGGTTTCCGGTCAGTCAGTTACTTGAAGTCTGGCCCTTCCAGATCCCTACCCTCTTGAAAATTCCCACCTCCTTTTTTTCCCCAACTCTCAAGTAGAAAAGTTGGTATCTATGGATCTTGTCACCCCTCAGGGTACAGAGGAGAGCTGGTTAGGATGCCCAGACTCCACCATGGGAGGAGTCTCAGCCGAGTGCTCCATTCCCAGAAAGACTACAGGGCTTCAGGTGGGCAAAGGTGGATCATTGGGATCTGTGGCTGAGCCTCATCAAAAAGAGTCGGCTCCGGCCAGGCCCTGGGGGAATTGTGAGGAGCAGGAAAATTAAAGATCTCTGGCTTATATTTAATGCACTGATTGCTAAAATTACAGCATGCCTTTGCCAAGAGGGGGGTAAAGAATTAGATTCAGTGTCTAATTAAAGGTTTGCTTTTCATTTGAATTTCAGATTTCAGCTTTAATTTTAGAAACTTCTCTAAGAAGCATGGTGGCTCAGCCGAGTGGCAGTGCACCTGCTCTTCCTCAGGCTTCCTGGCTCCAAGGGGGTCCCTGAAAGCACTCCTCACCCTTACCCTCTGATGGCACTTCCCACAACTTGCCATCCCTCTCCCAGGTTGAGGCGGGGCTGAGATAGCCTCAGCTGCTGGATGCAGAGGCTTGGCTCAGGATGGGGGAAAAGGGAGACAGGGGGCAGAGGAATTGTACTTCCTAGCTGAAGGAACTTTGCCCTACCCTACCCATAAAGAGGGCCATGCCACCCCAATAATACTAATAATAATGGTGGTATTTGTTAAGCATTTACTATTTGCCAAGCACTGTCTCAAGACTGAGGTAGATACAAGAATCAGACCAGATACAGTCCCTGTCCCATAGTCTAAAGGGCGGGGAGAACAGGTATTGAATCCCCAATTTATGGATGAGGAAACTGACGTACAGAGAATGATAATAATTATGGTATTTGTTAAGCGCTTACTATGTGCCAGGCACTGTACTAAGCACTGGGGTACATACAAGCTAATAGAGCCGGATGCAGTCCTTGTCCCACATGGAGCTCACAGTCTTAATCCCTATTTTATAGATGAGGTTACTGAGGCACAGGGAATAATAATAATAATAATAATAATAATAATAATAATAATAATTGTGTATTTGTTAAGTGTTTACTATGCACCAAGCACTGTACTCGGCGCCGGGGTGGAGACAAGCTAATCAAGTTGGTCCCAGTCCCTCTCCCGCATGGAGCTCACAGTCGTAATCATCCCCATTTTACAGGAGGTAACTGAGGCCCAGAGAAGTTAAGTGACTTGCCCCAGGTCACACAGCAGATAAGTGGTGGAGTGGGGATTAGAACCCAGGCCTTTCTGATAAGTTAATTAGGTTGCACAGAGTCCCTGTCCCGTATGGGGCTCACACTCTAAGTAGGAGGAAGAACAAGTATGCATTTAATCCCAATTTTCCAGTTGAGGAAACTGAAGCAAAGAGAAGATAAGTGACTTGCCCAAGGTCATACAGTAAGCAACTGGCAGAACTGGGATTAGAGCCCAAGTCCTCTAATTTCCAGACCTGTGCTTTTCCATTAGGCGATGCTGCTTCTGGGTTTGATTTTCAACTTCCTTGTCAAAGCTGCCTCATTAGAAGTACGCTGCCTAGGTGATGATGTTTAGCTCCGTGTTGCCAATGAAGATCTTCGGTTGCCTGAAGGGTTTCCTTATCAAAAACTGAAAAATGGCTTCAATTTTATTTTAGATTTATCCATCCCATGGTGCCTGGCTGATTGGCTGAAGTGGTGAACAGTCGTTTCCATGTCATCTTGGGTCTCTAGATTGCAGTCATCTGTGTACAGTAGTTCTTGAACGAATGAATGAACGAGCGACTGTTTCTAGGATTTTGGATGATGCTCTTAGCCTGTTAAGTTGGAAGTGTTCCTCTGAGGAGCAGAACTGTATATTTCAGTGCTTGCACATAAATCCCTTGTTGCATTCACCCACAAGGCCGCTTAGAATGAATTGAACAGGACCAGGCCTACTCCACTTTCTTGCTCTACCCCATTAGTGATGGGGAACGGATCACAGATAAGGTCCCTTCTAGCTCTGACACAACCAGCCATGCTATCATGAAGCGGTCTCAGAATCTTAATGAACTTTGCAGGGTAGCCAAATTTAGTAAGCAGTTGCCAGAGCTCAGGTTTGCAAGCAGTTGCCTGGCAGGGTATTTGTAAGGTCTACGAAAAATGAATTGAGATGTCCGTGCTGCCCCCTGCACGGCTCCTATATCTGACAGGCTGTGAAAATCACATCCATGGTGTAATGTGCTAGTCTGAAATCGCACTGCTATTCTAGGAGAATGTGGCCAATGTTGTTCTTCAGTAGCCAGTCCAGAAGGACTTTGGCTAGGATCTTCCCAGCAATAGAGAGCAGTGGGATGCCTCAGTAAGTTACCATAGTTGCCTTTCTTCTTGAAGGCTTTGAGGATGATGGCATTTTTGAAATTCTGTGGCAACTAGCCCAGTTTTCCAAACATGGAGGAAAAGCCTGGGGAAGTGCATAAAAGCCTGGGGAAGTGCATCCCTTCCCTGCTTTTCAGATGCTTTGCCATTTTTTATGGGCAGTTTCATGGCAATTTCCTCAATGGTTGGGGCAGGTACCACATCCTTGCACATTGATAGGGTTTCTAGGTTTGGCAAGGGGGTGGTGGTCTCAACTTAGATAGTAGAAGGTGTGTTTTAGAAAATATTTAAGAAATCCCTCCTGTACTGTAATGGGGCTGGAGTCATCTTCCCTCTTCAAAGGTGTTGTGATGGCACCTACTTGGCCATATAACTTTTGTAATGAGGTGTACAACTTTTTGGTTTTGGTGGCAGCTTGCATAATCTGGAATCTCTTGCTCTTTGGAAGTAGTATAAATAGCAGTAGTAGTAATAATAATAATGGCATCTGATAAGCGCGTACTAGGTGCAAAGCACTGTTCTAAGCGCTGGGGAGGATACACGGTGATCAGGCTGTCCCATGTGGGGCTCACGGTCTTCAACCCCATTTTACAGATGGGGTAACTGGCACAGAGAAGGGAAGTGACTTGCCCAAAGTCACACAGCTGACAAGCGGCTGAGCTGGGATTTGAACCCAGGACCTCTAACTCCCAAGCCCGGGCTCTTTCCACTGAGCCACGTAGTAAAAGTAGTGTAATAGCAGTAGTAATAATAGCAGTAGTATGAGTAGTAACAGCAGCGTGTACTGTGAACCCATTGGATACTAGGCACTTTGGGAAGTACAGAGTAAAGAAGTGACACAATTCCCTGCCCACAAGAAGCTTCTATTCAACCCGGAGAGACGATCTTAAAAAAAACTTACAATTAGAGTGGACAATATAAATAACTGAGTGCACATATATACATGAGTGCCGAGAAGGGTATAAATAAGTGAATAAATGCTAGAGTTTATGAAGGGATGATATGATTCAGGATGCCGGGAAATTAATAGGAGGAGGCTTGTTGGAGGAGGTGGGATTCTGGGGGGGTGGATTTTAATATGAATTTGAAGCTGGAAAGGGTTGTGGGCCAGAGAATTCCCCCTGAGAAGGGACTTCCATGTCAGTTTAATCATCCGTGGTGAGGTGAGAAGGGGATGACACTTACATATTCTGTGTCTGCCTTGGAGTCATAATATTCGATGTCCTCTTCCTGAGGGGAGAAGAGAGAAGCACCTGTCAGTTCAGAGGTAGATCCAGGTCCCTAGGAATACCTCCCCTTGCCCCTATTCCCTCCAAAGCACTCCCCACTTTCCCCCGCCCCCCAAACACACACACATACCTGAACACCGCTAACCCTGCAGGGAGACAGGCAATGGAGAATTGACCCAGAAAGATGTTTGGTCACCAGCTTTATCTGCAAATGTGGCAGACCACCCAAGCCCGACTTAGGATAGAAGCTTTCATCTCCCTATCCTTGCTGGGCCAATTCCTCATTGCCTATCTCCTTGCAGGGTTAATTAGTTGGGTCTCCTCAAAAAAGACAGATTTTACCCTTTGCAAGGCCTCCTTGTGATCTCTTACCCAACAGCCTTGCAATAGCAGCCCCCAGGGACTTTTAGGGCTACTCTTTGAGGGAGGAAGAGAGGGAGGATCAAAGGGAAGACAGAGGCAAACATGCTCAGCCTGCCTCTTCTCAGATCCCAAGAAACAGAACCCTGAAAGGCAGGCCCCCTGATCAGTCCGTCCACCCTGAGGGCTTCTCTCCCCACATCCATTTGGGTATTTAGAAACTATTTAAGGAGAAAGGTCCTGCCAAGATCTGTCTCCCCATTCACAGGGTGCATAGGAGCTGATAAAATTCAGAAGGAGACAAGCAATTCGGAGAGCGGTAATACTGTCAAAATAGAATTTTCTCTTCCATCAGCAGGGGTAATTAAAGGGCACTCTGTGAAGGCGCTCTGCATGTGAGAATGAGGGTCTCTGGAACAGCTCCCTCCCTCCCTCCCCGCCCCTCCTTCCTCCCCGGCCATTCGCATGGTGGCATCCTAATGTTTTCTCTTTCTATTTGGAGAGGAAAAGGAGGCCTATTGAGAACATTAACACATTCATTGCACAATTAGCTCCCTCCCACAATCATTGAAGTCGGTGCATCTCCGGAAACCTCTGCTTACAAGCATCTCCGCGGCTCTGGCCATGCGCCATCATGCTGCAGATGTAAGGGCAACTTGAATCAGGTGGGCTCTTAAGACCTTGGCTCAGCGACCCTGCTGATTGGTAGATGGGGCCAAAGGGGATCAGGATGTTTTCCTTTTAGCCATTAAAGCCCCAACCTTCACTCAACAATGACCTAAATCTGGTTCTCACTCTTTTCTCTCCCTCCAAAGATGGGGAAGATGTGCAGTTAGTGAGGTCAGGAGGGAGGCCTGCAGAGATTATTAGAGATGTGGCTAGGGAATTCATTGAGGAGACACGAGAGCTAGGTTTGAGTCTCAGCTCTGCAACTAATTGTCTGTTGGATGTTGGGCAAGTCACATTTATTTTTGGGGCTCCTTTTTGCCCAGCTGGTCAATGGGGCTGAAACACTGGTCCTATAGCAAATAACTGAAAATAAACAACAGATTCTTTAAGCATCACTCTAAGCCCATTGATCAAATGCTGAATCATCAAAACAGTATGAGAAGCAGGAGGACCTGAGTCCTAATCCCAGCTCTGCCACTTGCCTGCTGTGTGACCTTGGACAAGTCTTTTAACTTTTCTGTGCCTCAGTTATCTCATCTGCATAGTTGGGATTAAGACTGTGAGCCCCATGTGGGACATGAACTGTGTCCAACCTGACCAGCTCGATTCTACCCCAGGGCTTAGTACGGTACCTGGCACATAGTAAGTGCTTAACAGATAGTATGTGATTCTATGGGGAAGCAGCGTGGCTCAGTGTAAAGAGCCTGGGCTTCGGAGTCAGAGGTCATGAGTTCGACTCCTGGCTCTGCCACTTGTCAGCTGTGTGACTGGGGTCAAGTCACTTAACTTCTCTGTGCCTCAGTTACCTCATCTGTAAAATGGGGATTAACTGTGAGCCTCAAGTGGGATGACCTGATTACCCTGTATCTCCCCCAGTGCTTAGAACAGTCCTCTGCACATAGTAAGCGCTTAACAAATACCAACATTATTATTACCCCAGGGCTTAGTATAGTATCTGGCACATAGTAAGTGCTTAACAGATAGTATCTGTTAAGCAATATATATGTATATGTATATATATATATAGATATATATTATAATGTTGGTATTCGTTAAGCGCTTACTCTGCCAAGCACTGTTCTAAGTGCTGGGGTAGATACAGGGTAATCAGGTTGTCCCACGTGAGGCTCACAGTCTTAATCCCCATTTTACAGATGAGGGAACTGAGGCACAGAGAAGTTAAGTGACTTGCCCAAAGTCACACAGCTGACAGGTGGAGGAGCCGGGATTAGAACCCATGACCTCTGACTCCTAAGCCCGTGCTCTTTCCACTGAGCTACGCTGCTTCTTTATATAAAAAGCATCATGGCCTTGTGGAAAGAGCATGGGCCTGGGAGTCAGAGGACCTGGGTTCTAATTCCTGCTCTGCCATATACCTGCTGTATGACTTTGGGCAAGTCACAACCTCTCTGTGCCTCAGTTCCTTCATCTGTAAATTGGGGAGTAAGACTGTGAGCCCTATGTGGGACAAGGACTGTGTCCAACCTGATTATCTTGTATCTACCCAGTATTTAGTACAGTGCCTGGCACAAAATAAGTGCTTTACAAATACCATAAAAAAAATTAAAACAACAGTGAGAGCTCCTCCTCATCACCCTTCCTCTTTCTCTTATCCTGACACAAAATCCTCCCCTTAACCCTAAACTCTACATCCCTAGACTTAATCCTAAACCAATCTTAATCATTGTTTGAACCCTAACCCTTGCCTTAACCTGGTTTAACTTTAATCCTAAATCTTTCCCTTCTCTTAATCTAATGCATTTTTCGGAGGGGGGAGAAGGAAGGGGGAGGGCGATTTTTCCAATGACAGAATATTTTCACTTTTGACTTTGTCAATGAAATATCCATGTCAGATTTTGACCATTGTCATTTAATTTTTCACAATTTCTCATCAAACTGAAAAACTCCTGCTCCTCAAAGGGTTAAGTGCCTCTTGCATTGGGGTCACTTAGGAGAAGATGAAGCTTGATATGGGGATTGGGACTCGCACATAGTAAGCACTTAACAAATACCACAATTATTAGGGTCAGAAAGACAAGAAGGGGAGATGAACACCTCCAGCCACTTTCCTTTGGAAATCTGCTCATACTCTGGGAAGGAAGAGAAGCATGAGCAGATTTCCAATGGAAAATGAGAAATTTTTCACAATTTTTAAAAAATGGTATTTGTTCAGCACTTGTTATGTGCCAGACACTGTACTAAACACTGAGGTAGATAAAAGCTAACCAGATTGGACACAGTCCCTGTCCCATATGGGACTCGGAGTCTTAATCCCCATTTTACAGATGAAGTAACTGAAGCACAGAGAAGTGAAGTGATTTGCCCAAGGTCACACAGCAGACAAGTAGCGGAGTGGGGATTAGAGCCCAGGTCCTTCTGACTCCCATATCCTTGCTCTATCCACTTGGCCACACTGCTTCAGAATTTATCAACAAGCAGAATAATTCCTGTTCCCCAAATGGTTAATTGCCTCTTGTATTGGGGTCACCTAGGAAAAGATGAAGCCTTGTACTAAGCACTGGGATAGATATGCGATAATCAGGTTGGACACAGTCCCTGTCCCACATAGAGCTCACAATCTAGTAGGAGGAAGAACAGGTTTTGAGTCCCCATTCTACAGTTGAGGAAACTGAGGCACAGAGCTAAGTGACTTGCTCGACAGGTAAGAGGCCGAGCTGGAATTAGAACCCAGGTCCCCTAACTCCCAGGCCCAAGCTCTTTCCCGTAGGCCATGCTGCTTCTCACACATAGACTATACTCCCTCTAGACTGTAAGCCCATTGTGGGCAGGGATTGTCTCTCTTTATTGCTGTTTTGTACTTTCCAAGCGCTTAGTACAGTGCTCTTCACACAGCAAGTGCTCAATAAATACGACTGAATGAATGGGCCTTTTTAATTTCTCTTATGTCTTCGGTTCCCTAGACATTCTGCCGCCAATTCCTCTCACAGTATTTCTTAGGGAGATGAAACACATTGGCTGGGATCAGTTAGCCTCTGCTTGGGTCACTGCCTTCTCCCCAGAAGATGAGACAAGGTCCAGGGCTTAAGGAGGCGGCAGGTACACAGACTGCTCCACTGCTTTCTTCTTGTGCCAGGTATGAGAGCTTAGATTCTCCTAAGAAATTCTCCCTCATAACAGCTGCTGGATCGAGGCTCTCTTCAGAGCCCCGTTTGAGAGGTCAAATGAATAATAGGAACAGAAACTCTACCTCTGACTCCAATTCTAACCCTAACTCTAACCTTTCCTTATAAACAAGTTGGAGAAGTGTCCCAACTTCACCCCCTCCTCCAGGGTGGAGATGATCTTGGCCATAATGTAAATTCATTCATTCAATCATATTTACTGAACGCTTACTGTGTGCAAAGCACACAGCTAAGCGCTTGGGAGAATACAATATAACAACAAACAGACACATTCCTGTCCACCACGAGCTCATAATCTAGAGGGGGAGACAAACATTAATATAAATTAAATAAATAAATAAATAACTAAATAAACTACAGATATATACATATGTGCTCGGGGGATGGGAGGGAGGATGAATGAAGGAGCAAATAAGAGCAGCCCAGAAGGGAGTAGGAGAAGAGGAGAGGAGGACTTAGTCAGGGAAGGCTTCTTCAAAGAGATGTGCCTTCAATAAGGCTTTGAAATAGGGGAGAGCAATTATCTGTCTGATATGAGGAGGGAGAGCATTCCAGGCCAGAGGTAGGATGCAGGCAAGCGGTCGGTGGAGAGATAGACGAGATCGAGGTACAGTGAGAAGGTTAACCAAGTGTTAATTTAGAGGAACGAAGTGTGCAGGCTGGGTTTTAGTGGGTTTTAGTAGGAAAGTAGTTAGGTGAGGTAGGAGCGGGCAAGGTGATTTAGTGCTTTGAAGCTAAGGGTGCAGAGGTTTTGTTTGATGCGGAGGTGGATGGGCAACCACTGGAGTTTCTTGAGGAGTGAGAAACATGGTCTATGCTATCGGCATCCTTCTCCACTCTCCTGGAATAAAGTTTGACTCATTCCGGATGGGTAAGGGAGTGGCTATTGCCAAGACTGCCCCAACACTCACAAAGCAGCCACATCAGATTTCTCCATCCAGAGTGAACAGAATGCAAAAGGCAAACAACAGAAAAAACTGCTGAAGCTTAAATTCAATTTTAAACACTCCACTGGGATGAATTAACTCAGTGTGTTATTAGTAACTGACACGGACAGAGTTGCTAAGAATGTCTGATTTTTACCTTGTTGCTTTCCCTACAGGGAAGTTGGGAGGCAATGGGCTCCTCCTGCACCTACCTACTGCACCATCCAAACATACAGCCACACAAAAATACACCATACCACATAAACTCATGCATGCTCACATGCACTTAGGGAAGCAGCGTGACCTAGAGGAAAAAGGTCAGTGGACCTAGGTTCTACTCCCAGCTTTTCCAGTTCCCTGCCATGTGACCTTGGGCAAGTCACTTCACTTCTCTGAGCCTTAGTTTACTCATCTGTAAAATGGGGATTCAATCCCTGTTCTTTCTCCTAGAGTGTGAGCCCCATGGGGGACAGGGACTACGTCTGACCTGATTAACTTGTATCTACCCTAGAACAGTACCACAATTAAAAAGAGCCTGTGCTCTTAGCGCAGTTGAAAAAATGATGCTAATTTTTCTATTCTCCATGTGCGCTCTATCAAATTGCCAGGGGTTGCGAAGGTCACCATTGGCTTGGTGGTGGACTGGCTGACATGGTGGGACCACCCACTGGACTCCAACAGAGAAGACCCTCGCAAGAGAGGTGGGGACTGGGAAGCTCTTGACTTTCCCACTGATGATCTCTTGCAAACATTTTTCTCCTTCCTGAAACTCCCTCCCTCCCCAATCCACCACACTTCAACTCTCCTCACCTTCAGAGCCCTCCTAAATCCCATCTCCTTCTGGAAACCTATTCCCCAACCAACCAATCAATCAATCAATCAATCAATCATTTATTGAGCACTTACTTGTGCAGAGCACTGTACTAAGCATTGGGAAAGTACAACACAATATAACAAACATTCACCAACAGTCACCCATAGCACTAAGGGATTTTACTCCTCTCCCCAGAACTTATGTATATAGGTCTATTTGTACTCATATATTTCAATCATTTATTTAATTATTTCATCCCGATATAATTGTAAGGCTTACTGTTACATCCTTATCCTTCCTCCAACTCGTAAGTATTGGTAAATGATTTTGGTCTGTCCGTTTCCTCCATTAGACTGCCAGTTTTTAGAATGTGTGCCTTGCATCTTTCATACTCTCTCAAGTGCTTACTACAGTGCTTCACCCTCAGTGGGTGCTCAATAAACACAGCCCTGATCGATCGATCACAGCCCTGATCCTTCTGGCCTCCATTTCCCTTTCCAGTCTTCTCCTACTGGGGGCCTGGCTTAGGAGTGACACTGTCTCTTTCCTTATTGCCCCTGCCCTGCCGGACTTTTCATTTTGCCCATCAAAGCAGCCAACGAGTCCATGCCACTCAGTGCCTGGCAAGACCCTGGATGGGCATCTTGAACAAGGGGATTAGTATCTGACTGGGCACGGCTGGTTCTTGCCCAAGCTGCTTCCTTTCCCAAACACCAACTGCACAGAAGAGCGAGGGAAAAATTGGGAGTAAAAACAAAGCGAGAGAAGTAATGAATTGACTCTGTATCTTTGAATTTCTGCTATTAAAAAGACTAGTAATTATGGGAATGTACTTATTAATTATCTGTGATTTGTTGTGAAATGCAATGGGGTTTACAACAACAAGAGAAGGAAAAAAATTAATTTAGATTCAGCTCCCTCCCCGGGCCTCTTCTTCCCTGCATGGCTCTGCCCCCTTTCCAGAGCCACTGTGTCCCCAGGTTCTTGGCCATCTGCACTTCATAATTAAAAGAACCCCCTGGAGACCCGTAACACAAACGAGCTAATTTCATGTTTAATGATCTTTAATCAGAAGTGAGTGTGACTAACAACAGTCATCCAGAAGGTGCTTTGTTATTCATTTTAGTTTTCATCATTAAAAAAAAATAAAATAAAAGAGAAAGATCCACATTCTCCTTTGGCATTTGGTAGCTATGGCTCCCCTGGAGGGGCTGGGGAAAGGGGAGGAGAAAGAACAGAGAATCTGGAGAGAGAGAGATAGAGAGAGAGAGAGAGAGAGAGAGAGAGAGGAATTTGTCCATCTCTATCAAAGCCCTGGGGCTAGCACTAGCCCTCTTTGTCAGCCCTAAACTCAGGACAGCCCCTGCTCTTTTTGGCTTTCTCTTCACTTGCCCAGAAAAGGAATTGCTCTGGAAGCCTGGGGTACTCCCCACATGACAGAGAAAATTATCTCCCTTGGCTCCGCAGGCATCTCTAGAGCTCTGATCAGGGAGTCAGCACGGCCTAGCAGAAAAAGGAAGGGACCAGGAGTCCTAGAATCTAGTCCTGTCTCCTATTCCTTTTTTTTTCAAATGGTATTTTTTAAGTGCTTACTATGTAATAAGGCACTGTACTAAGCACTGGGGTAGGTACAAGATAATCTTGTGACCTTGCACAAGTCACGCAGTAGACAAGTGGTGGAGCTGATATTTGAACCCACGTCTTCTGACATCAGGCCTGTGCTCTTTGTACTAGGCCACACTGCTTTTCTTACCTGTTTACCTTCTTTGTGACCTTGGGCAAGTGACTTAACCCCTTCTATGCCTCAGATTCCCCATTTACCAAATGGGGACAAAATACCCATCCTTCCTCCCTCTTAGACTGTGGGACAGGGACTGTGGCCAATCTGATTGCCTTGCCCCAGGCCCAGGACTAAGCATGATGTTTGGCACATAGCAAGCACTTAATAAATGCCATTATCATCACTGTCCATTGTACTCACTCATTGTCTCTCCTCCATCCTACCCCACTTCACCTAGGGAATCTCTCCTTTCTTGAACTGAGGTCCATCTCCGGCTGAAAACTGACAAGGGAAGGGAAACCCTGGAGAAGAAATGAGGGAGGCTGGGGGGGTGAAGAAACAAAAGCCATAACGGTGTCATGGCGGGGAGGGAAGTAGGTAGGGTCGTGGGAGAATGGCAGAGAGGGAGGGAGATGCCGAAAAGGGACAGGGCATGAGTCTGGAGCACAGACCCAGCAGCAGGAAGTGGGAAAGAATGTTTCATATTGATCCAGCACCCTTATGGACTGGGCGCTGGACAGGTCACCCACAATGCATGGACCCTGCCCCATTGCAGTAGCATAACTGTCCTAGGTTTTTGAAGATGGCACCACTAATGGTGAGCTTCTATCTGGGTACATGAGAGTGACTGGAGCTCAGGCCCAGGTGAGAGGACGATGGCATCAGGACCAGAGAATAGAGTTGATTCCAGTTGATTCCATCTGACCAACAGAGCTATCGTGTAAAACCAAACTTCATAACGGATACGATTGATTGGTAATGGGGCCTTGGGCTCATAACAGACTTCTGATCTCACCTCCACCAGTCTGTCGGATCTCTCCTGTCCCCTTAGGGGATTGTCAATCCCCAGAGAGAAGGGACCTTGTGGGTTCTTGGTAGGGCCAGCCCACTCATCCATATTAAATCTATCGATTCCTCAGCCACCCCCTTCCTCTCTCCCACCGGGTTGGAGTGCCTCAGTATTCTTTCTCTGGCTCCAGGCTTCGTTGTGATGTTCCTCTCTGCCTCTCTGCCTCACTTATTTTTTTTTAAAAACAGTATTTGTTAAGCACTTACTATATGCCAAGCCCTGTACTAAGCACTGGGGTAGATAGAAGTCGACAGAGTTGGACACAGTCCCTGTCCCTCAGGGGGCTCACAGTCTAAATAGGAGGGAGAACAGGCATTGAATCCCCATTTTACAGATGAGGAAGTGGAGGCCCAGAGAAGTGAACTGACTTGCCCAAGAGACAGTCGGCAGGACTGTGCCGCTGTGAGTTGGTGCTTCCCCTCCCACCTCTGCTGACTTCCCCATCCCAGCTACTCTTGCCCGGCACTCACGCCAGGAGGCATTAGTTCCAAAATCTCCAAACTGCTCTAGATACTTAGGCGGCGATGGTTGAGGTTTAACAAGCCTAATTATGCGGCTGAGAATAACATGATTTCTCAGCTCTCCCTGGTCGTCCTGATTGCTCCCTCCGCTTTCCTTTGCAGGACTTGTAATCGGGCTCCTGAATGGGTTTTCTCTCTGCCCTCTCCTTTCCCTTTCCCCCTGTCCCTCACTCCCCCCAGTCCCACCTTCCAATCCTGTGCTTCTGCTGCGCTTATGTGAGGCTGCTCTCCCCTTCGCTCTTTAACCTGCCCAGAAAACAAACCTTGCTCGCTTTCCAATTAGTATCCATCTGTTAAGGTAGGGGTAGCACTCCCTGGCTGGGGGATGGGGGGGGGGCGGGGGGCTGGCTGGCTCTGGGTTAAATGCATATTAAATGCACCATCTGATCACTGGAATCACTCAAGTGCTGCTTCCAATTTCGGAGCCAGAGTCAGTGCCAGCTCCATGGGCACACTTGCAACGGCGGCAAACCAACCCGATGTTTTGTTGGGGCAGTGGGGCGGCAGCAGCTGCCACCCAAGGGTGTGGTGCAGGTTCGATGCCCCATGGCCAGGGAGTGCAGAGAAGAGACTTTCTACCCCTCTGCTTTATTCGGGAACTCCGGATTGGGATGGAGTAGAACTTGACCGGGGAGAACCACAGAAGGGAGAGGCCGGGAGGTTTGAGCACTGGGTCTGAGAGTGGGTCAGAAACAGCCAACCCAAGGAGCTGGAAGGATCCTTGGTGGGATCAAAGTGATCTCTGAAACCTTTCCTTAGAGTGAATACCCTGTGGGCAGGGAACCCGTCTACCAACTTGGTTGTATTGTCCTCTCCTAACCGCCTAGTACAGTACTCTGTACACAGGAAGCACTCAATAAACACTTTTGATGAGACTGACTGATCCAGAGCTACGAAACTATAGGACCTAGAAATTCTCTGGATATTAACTGATGCCCCATTAATTGGATGGAGGAATAGGTTTGGGACTGAAGTTATAAATTTAAGCCTTTCTTTATTCTGTTCAATGACAATCCTACAGAAGGCAATTTAATGATCCACAGTAACAGTAAACTTGTGTGTTTGTGTGTGTGTGTGTGTGTGTGTGTGTGTGAATCCACAGACGCACTATCTTGTGTGTCGCTGTTTCCAACTGTCCCAATTAGACAGCACTCCTCAGCTCCACAGCACTCATGTACATAGCTATAAACGATAAATTATTTATCTTGATGTCCATCTCTCCCTCTAGGCTGTAAGCTCCTTGAGGGAAGGGAACATGTCTACCAAATCTGTTGCACTGTACTCTAAGTGCTTAGTACAATGCTCTGCACACAAAAAGTACTCAATAAACGCCATTGATTGATGGATTGATCATTAGCTTGCAGCTGGTTGCCAGGGGTAATTGGCTGGGAGGGCCCCAGTATAATCCCCCTCTTACCTAGCTACCGGAGCACTGCTTCCCAGAGGAAAAAAATACACTGAATGGGGTAATAATGATAATAATAATTATGGTATTTGTTAAGCGGCACTGTACTAACGGCTGGGGTGGATACAAGCAGACGGGGGTGGAAACAGTCCCTGTCCCACGTAGGGCTCACAGTCTCAATCCTCATTTTACAGATGAGATAAGTGAGGCACAGAGAAGAGAAGTGACTTGCCCAAGTCTCACACATCAGACAAGCAGCACAGCCGGGATTAGAACCCATGAACTTCTGACTCCTAGGCTGGTGCCCTATCCACTCCACCATGGATCCACGCATTGGCCATCCCCCGCCTACCTACCTACTAACCTGAGGCAACAGCCTCCATAGGAGTACAATTCGGCCTGTGGCCAAGACCAGCAGGACTTAACAAATGTCTGGCCTGTGGATGCAGTGGTCATCAAAAGGGTGCCCAGAGTAGCAAGATAAGGTAAAGGATACTACGGCTGCCACAGAAGCTGCTGATTCCCTGGGTTTCCTGCATCTGGTAGCTCCTTCAGGCTGCTCGCCAGGTAATCAGAGTGCCAGCTAAGGGGAGAAAGCGGCTGGTTTGGCAGGTGCAGTGTCTTTTGTTTCTGGTGTGCACTCTCCCAAGGTATTAGCACAGTGCTCTGCACCCAGTAGGGGCTCAATAAATAATACTGATTGACTGATTGTATGAGTCTCCCAGGACGCCACTTGTTTGGTCTGCAATTAACGTGAGAGAAGTGTTTTCTTATTAGTTTGAAAACAAAAAGCTTAGGGAATGTGGCCAGGAATGGATGGAAATACAAACACTTCTCATTCCAAGAAGGTAGAGACATTCTGGCCTTCCTTTTTGTTATTTTAAGTAGCTTGCATTTATTTAGTTAATTTAATAAAAAAATATGTTGGAAAGGCTGGCAAAGGAGTGTCCAGAATTTTTGAGTGCTCTAAGTGGCTACCCATGAGGCAGTCCTATGTCCACCTCCTAGGATGTGTGTGTATGTGTGTGTGATATGTGTGTTTGCCTAACTATATCACTGTCCTTCATTATCAAAGATGATGCCTCTGACAGGGAGATGCTATCATTACATGCAGATGAGGCTGAACAGATCGATGCCAGACTGGCAATTTACTCCTCACTGAAGGCACGTAAAGAAAATTCCATGCTATGCTGATGCATTTGTCTGTCTCTGTTTCAGACCTACTTCTTGGTCTCCTGATCTTTTAGAGAAGCACCATGGCATAAAGAAGCAGAATGGAATGGTGGAGAGTGCATAGGCCTGGGGGCCAGAAGGTCATGGGTTCTAATCCTGGCTTTGCCACTTGTCTGTTGGGGGGCCTTGGGCAAGTCACTTCATTTCTCTATGCCTCAGTTACCTCATCTGTAAAATGGGGGTTGGGACTGTGAGCCCCACGTGGGACAGGGACTGTGTCCAACCCGATTTGCTTGGATCCACCCCCGTGCTTAGGGCAGTGCCTGGCACATAGTAAGCACTTACAAATACCACGATAATCATTACTAGTGAAGCTATTGCTCAAGGAGAGCAACCACTGCCCAGACCGCTGCCCGGCAGGCTGATCTATCTGCTTCAGTGATCTCCCAACCGTCTATCCCTACGTTCCATTGTTTGAAATTGTGCTTCAGTACGTCTTGAAAAAATTTATTCTGCATTCACTGCTTGTATGTTCCCTTGTTCAGTGTTCCAAAAAGCAACTATTTGGATGTCCTGCTATTATTCATTCTCCTCACTTGTTTTGCTCAAGGTAGCTGTGTGGCTGTGAGCTAACACTGTTCCAGGTCCATGTTGATGGTAATCTTGCCCTGCCATTCGATTAAAAGGGCTTTTGGAGAAACTGCTCAAGAATTTCAATTTGTCTTCTGTGGGAGATCCAGGTCTCTCATCATATAGAAAGTTGGCCATCATTGCAGCTTTCTATGTCTTTAGTTTCAGAGGGAGCATCTTAAAGATTGGGATACCCAATGCCAGCCTCTAAAACAGACAGGCTCTGCAATCAACAAACCCATCAGTGCAGCCAGGAACTGTCTTTATGGGCACACAGTGTGGAATGGATGATCGCTCAATCAATGGTGGTATTTATTGAGCACTTACTGTGGGTAGAGCACTGTATTAAGTGCTTAGGAGTACAGTACAAGAGAATTAGTGGACATGTTCCCTGCCCATAATGAGTTTAGCATTCACAGTCTACAGTCTGATCAGTTACAACACATCAGTCTTTTCAGCCACAATACATCAATCTTTTCAGCCTTACCCTTATACACGGATAGACTTTCTCTGTCAGGAGTCAACAAAGGCCTTGACCCTACTCCTCCTTCCTAAGACATTTAGGACCCAACTGGGACAAGCCTCCTGCCTTCAGTGCTGTTTGTGTATAGCCAGCATCCTAAAGGCCAGAGGCCAAGGTGCTGAACACAGTCAATCCTCAACAATCACCCTCTCCTCTGCTCTCCTTTCATTTCTTTCTTTCATGATGAAATGAAGGATTTAGAAATGATTATTTCAACTTCATTTTTATGGCCTAGCCTCACAAGAACCCACCTGCTCCACCCAGCACTCCCAAGTATTTTTTCCAGTTGCCAGGAGGACTATCTCAGGCCCCCCACTACATGCTAGGGAAACAACGGTCTGTCAGAGATACTGGACATTGTGGAGAGAGGCAACGGTAGAATATCCGAGGGCTGCTAGGGGCAATCAAAACATACAACTCTTATCTCTTTCAGTATTTGCTTACATGGCAGAAGGAGGTTTACACAGCTCCAGGGCAATTATTGTGCAGAAGAAATCCTCTGAATTGCTTTGCCCATCTCCTTTCTCCACCTGGCAGCTTCCCCCAGCTCGTCCTATGCCCCACCCATTCCAGAGTGGTGGAGTGGAACAGCCTGTGAATGCCCAGGGAAGTATTCATTTCAATCAATGAGAAATGCATCCAATTGAATATATTTGGGTCCATTTGCTGTTTGATTTGAGAAATCACTGTTTGCTCTGCTATAATCCCTTGCCTGGTAACCAAACCCATGACTGGCAAGGCACCCGGTGACCTTGGGCAGCCTTAAAGCTGGGGAGAGTGGAATAAGATTGAGGAATGGAACCATTGTGAAGGGGGCTTGGACTAGATAATAATAATAATTATGGTATTTATTAAGCACTTACTATGTGCCAAACACTGTTCTAAACGCTGGGGTTGATACAAGGTAATCAGGTTGTCCCATGTGGGGCTCACAATCTTAATTCCCATTTTACAGATCAGGTAACTGAGGCACAGAGAAGTTAAGTGGCTTGCCCAAGGTCATGCAGCAGGCAAATGGTGGAGCTGGGATCAGAACCCAGGTCCTCTGACTCCCAGTCCCATGGTCTTTCCAACAAGTCATGCTGCTTCTCAATCCTTGATCTGGTTGCGGGGAGCAAGATGTTGAGAACCAGGAAAGAGAATGTGGTGAAGATGGCCGTAAGAAGGTGAGAACTGATCAGATGTTACAGAAGGACAAAGGTCCCTCAATCCCTACAGCACATCCAACACCCATTCGGCCCCACCATTCCCTTCAATCAATCAATCAATCGATGGAATTTATTGAGTGCTTACTCTGTGTGGAGCACTGGACTAAGCACAACCTTCCTCCCCCATTCCTGAGTTTCCCAACTCACTGGACCCTTGGCCAATGGCGACGAGGAAGACAAGAATTGGGCACAATCCTCCCACCCCTGCACTGACCACATCCAGCCCCTCTAGGTCCTGACCGCTGCTAGCCATGGCTTAGTGGAAAGAACACGGGCTTGGGAGTCAGAGGCCATGGGTTCTAATCCCGACTCCGGCACTTGTCAGTTGTGTGACTTTGGGCTAGTCACTCAACTTCTCTGTGCCTCAGTGACCTCATCTGTAAATTGGGGATTAAGACTGGGAGCCCCACGTGGGACCACCTGATAACCTTGCATTTACCCCAGTGCTTAGAACAGTGCTTGGCACAGAGTAAGCGCTTAACAAATCCTTGGATGGATGAGGTTCAGGACGGATTGGGTCCAATCCCCTCCACCTCCACTACGCTGGTGCCCTAGTTCCTTGTCTCTGTTTCCACTGCAGAACAGGATCCAGAGAGCTAAGGGACAGGGGATCGGGGGCGGGGGGGAGGCTGACAGACTGAGGCAAGGGGAGGCAGAGAGAGTTGGAGGGAACAGGGTGACCAGGGGGATGAGGATCCTGAACATCCTCGATCCCATTCCCTCGCCTGGCTCCCCACTTTCCACTCAGGTGTCAAGGACATTTGATCGCCCTCAACTCCACCGCACTTAGGTATGTATCTTTAACTTACATATTATAAATTTCCTATTTATTCATATTAATGTCTGTCTCCCCCTCTAGACTCTAAGCTCCTTATGGGCAGGGAACACGTTTGCTAATTCTGTTGTACTCTCCCCAGCGCTAAGTACGGTTCTCTACACAGAGTAGGCACTTAATAACATTCGATCGATTGATTGGAGGATTGCGGGGATCAGAGGGAGGGAAGAGATTTGGGATGGTTGGGGATTCGAGATCCATTTCAGCTCTGGGCTCCTCTGTCAATCCCGGAAGTGGAGCGATAGAGAGCGAGCGGGTCACCTAATCTAAACAAAGTCGCCAGCTCCAGGCTTCCTATCATTTCAGGGGGACACAAAGTGAGAGTCACCTCCTCTCTCGGCCACGGGAGATTATTTCTCTGGGGCCGTGCGACCCCTAGTGGAGTAGTTATAACTCTATAGCAGACATGTGAGAGGAAGGAGAGGGAGGTGACTAGACTTTGTGGATGGATTTAAGGGGGGAGAGTTCGCCTTTGCTGCTTGTTTAGGGTCTCCTGGACCATGCTCTGCTTTTTCTTGCTCCCCATTCCAAGGGCGCTGGGGAGACTGTGACAATTCATCACCTGAGGACAGGTGTCCTGCACTTCATCTGCCCTTTACGGAAGCGACCTTGAGCAGGGTGGGGAGAGGAGGTGGGAAGGATGGCTGGGCGAGCAATCGTTTTCTAAATGTGAAGAAACCTTCCGGATGTGTTTTTTTCTTTCAAATTAAAAATCTCTTCTCATGAATTTTTCCTACACAGCACCAGTTCCATGCAGAGAATCCCCAAGAAGAAATTTACAATGAGGAAAGAAACCATGGAAAGTTATGGTCCCTCCTTCCACTTGCTCCCTCCCTCCTCCTCCTCCCCAGTGCCAAGGGTCAATGGCATGAGGTCACCGTTTCCTGGATGATGGTAGATAGATTTCCACTATGAAAATTGGAATTTTCCTAATTCAGAAGAAATCGGGACACAGGGAGTCAAGCACGTCCCTCAAAGCAATTTTCAGCCAATGGTATTTCCCTCTCCCCACTGAGGGATATCTTGTCAACAGAGGACTGACCTATCTGCACTGGCCAGTATTCCCACTAAAGCCCTTATTTCATCCACTGCAAGCTCAGCTCGTTGCTCTTGTCATTTGCCGTAGAGTCTCAGACACCCGAGGTAAGGAGCCAAGGTGACCCTGTCCCTATACATTTAATTTATATCCCCTGCTGATCCTTTCAGCGCAGAAATGAAAATACCAAGTTAATAGACAATTAATTAAAAAACAAATCTCTGAAGCTCCTAGGAGTGATAGCTTGACCTAGTTCCAACCAGGGAGAACACTGAGCTCCAACCCCAACTTGGTAGCTTGCATGCTTGAATGTGTACGTGTGTGTGTGTGTGTGTGTGCATTTTTGTGTAAACTAGCATATGTGCACACATCTAGGTATGCATCAACGACACTAAAAGGGTCAACCTTTTTTTTTTTCATGCCCAATGTGGCCAGGTCTGTGGATCCCACATTGAACTTTTTACACACACACACACACACACACACACACACACACACACACACACACACACACTCTCATAGCTGAATTTCACCATCAGTGAGCTTGTTGTGGCAGGGAAAAACTCTGTTTTATTGTTCTCTCCCAAGCACTTAGTACTGCTCTGCACACAGTAGACAATCAATACAATTAAATGCAAAGTACAACTCTATATGTGTGTTGGGTGTGTGTGTGTGTTTGTGTGTGTGTGTGTGTTTGTGTGTGTGTGTGTGTGTGTGTGCACGTGCACGTAGACCGTGTGTGTAATGGCAGAAAAGAAGGAATTGGTTTGAATCCAGGACAAAGGGAACCAATGGAAAGGTCCCAGATACAGTAAAACATTTTCGCCCAGGAAACCGCTCCCATCAGAAACATCCAATGTCTGGGTCGAACAAACTTCTGTGGGAGGACAGATTCTGAGATGGAAACAATTTAAGGAAGTTCTTCTTTATATCTTACCAGCAACTTAAGTCCCTTTCTTGCCGCAGTTTATGTCCATTTGGTCTTATTCTGTCCCCAATGAACTTGGAGAGCTATTACATATCCTTGACTAGATTTCACTCAAGGACATATCTTTGGTTAAGGGACGAAAATCTGGAAAGCTATGGGCCGAAAACCAGAGTCTGACTTGTCCTTTCCCCATCTCCAGGATATTAAGACTCGGTCTGGCAGAGAATCCAGTGCAATGTGTGGGTTGGTCAATGGAAGAGGGGGTCATAATCTCCCCAGCAGCAACCAAGTGGTCCATTTCTGACTGGACCCAGTGGTAGCCCACTGAGACTATAATTGATGCTTAGGTTCCAGCCCATGTCCCAGAATCATCAGGCACTCCAGTCATGCACGGCACAAGCAATGGGAGGAAATGGGATTTTGCCTGGCACGTGGCTTTTGTCCGCCCAGCATCTCCTGGTGCACTACAAGGCAATGAAGTAGAGCCTGAGGAGTTGGGTTAGGGGAGGGAAGGTGCAGCAAACTCTGTGGTCTGTATGAGGGCAGTGGTCTAATGATACCTCCATCATCACCTAGGGCCCAGAGGAGTAGTAATAGTAATGACATTGATTATTAAGCACCTGCAGGGGGCTGAACACTGTACTAACTGCTAGGGTGAGCTAGTGCTAGGGCAAAGAATATGGCTACCAACTCTATTGTATCATACTCTAGAAGCACTTAGTCCAGTGCTGGGCAAACAGTTGGTGCTCAATTAATACCAGTGACTGATTGATAGGGAGAGTACAAAAATAAGGGAATTCAGACCTGCTCCTTGCCCCACATAGGGCTCCTAACCTTGGTTGGGAAGGACAGACATTTTCAAGAGAGAAATCAATTAGAGGCAAGGCACAGACCAGAGGAGTGCTTAGGAAACAAGAATCAAAAGCAAAGGGGACTAGAGAGGTGAAGGAACAACACTTCACCAGTCTGTGGAGGGGGTGGTCCTGATGATCTTCTCCCACTTGAGGCCGTGAGACCACTAGTCTAACCTTCACCAGTAAGCAAGATGACTTGATCTCCTCACAGGGTCCCAGGAGGATGGAGCTGAGGGCTTCAGAGGTCTCTGGCAATCGATCAATCAATGGGATTTTTAGAGCGCTTACTGTGTGCAGACCACTATACTAAGTGTTTCGGAAAGCATACGATCCAATAGAGTTGGTAGACGCGATCCCTGCCCACAAGGGATGAAGGGACTCTTCTGTCTTCATGGCCTTCAAATGTACCCTTCTGGGGAAGGGGGAAGCACTGTTACTTAGGGTGGAAGTGTGTCGATGTCTTAGGTGGGAAATGTATGAGGGTGTGGGTGTGGGCGGGGGAGTGTGTGTGTGTGTGGATCTCTCTGTGTAAACATATGTATGGGTCAAGCATGTAAATGTACCTCAGAATGAAGGAGAGTATGCAAGCATGCTAGGGGAGCATATGTGTCTGGTGGACTGGGTGAACATCAGCCTGGACTCTGCCTGTCTGGGTCGCTCCTGTTAGGAATACAATAAGGTTACCCTGCAGAACCTTTCCCCAGTACTGAGACCCTGTGCATATCTAGTAGTCTGCATAAGGGAGAGAGAGTGGGACATTTCCATACTTCATCAATTCATCCCCACACCAACAACCTGATTCTGATTTCTCCTCAAGAAGCCCCTTTGTCAGGGACTCAAGTTAAACTGGCAGTCCTAGGTCCTTGACTTGACTTCCTTGCACATGATTCCTCTCCCTTCTACCCCATCGGCCTTTCTCAAATGGCCCGTTCTAAAGATCATTTGTGGTTAGGCTGGATCCAGGCCTGGCTTAGTTCCAGCAGGGCTATGTCAAATCTTGGAATTTCAGTCCATGACAGTGCTCAGCTTTGGACTGCTGATCTCCCCCTCCCCCATCTAGTTACCCCCAGGCCACTGGGGAGAGGAATGAACCATTTGGGTCAACACTATTTTATATTGCCAGTGAAGCAGAGTGACCTAGTGGAAAGAGCACAGGCCTGAGAGTCAGAGGAGTTGGTTTATAATTCTAGCTCTGGCAATCGCTTACTGTGTGACCTTGGGCAAGTCACTTCACTTCTTTGTGTCTCTCAGTGACCTCAACTGTAAAATGGGGATTCAATGCCTGTTCTCCCTCCTACTTAGACTGGGAACCCTATGCGGTACAGGGACTTTGTCTGACCTGATTATTTTTTATCTTCCCCAGTGCTTAGAACAGTACTTGACATAGTAAGCATTTAACAAACACTACAATTATTAGTTAAGAGAAAGCCAGCTGAAGACCTGAGTTAAGTGCTTATAAATACCACAATTATTATTATTATCTAAGAGAAAACCAGTTGAAGACCTGAGTTTTTTTGTGAATAATTTTCTTGGTCTCCTTTCAGTCAGTCAGAATGGTTATTCAGCTAGGTTGGGGCTTTAACACAGGAATTTGCCCAGTGCCCTGTGAGCATAATGAAAGCTGACATTATATCAAACACAATAAAGACTCTCAGTTGATGAAGATCATTCCTGAACACACAAACCTATTAAACCGAAAGAAAAAAATATCAATTCTACACACTCGCCGCTGAAAGAAAATGTGATTTGTTATCTAAAAGGGGGTTTATAAACGCAGCTTCAATGCACTTTCTCTGCTGTAATGAAAACTGGCAAGATGACTGCAAATTAGAGTATTTGATTTTATTTTCTAACTTTTTAGGTAAACCTTCCACAAGGGCAAGGGCAAGGTTAAAGAGACCGTTTTCCTGTGTGTAGCCTGTAAGTGGGTCCCCTAATTAGAGGAGGATGAAAATAAAAATAGGAGGAAGAGTGCCGTTCTTCCTCTTCTGCTGGTACTTTGAAGATCCAGTCTTCACTTCACCAGGTCCGCTCCAGGAAGGAATGAATTAGATCTGCGCCTTTTGAGCATTTGCTATTCACCCCGCCCTTAGTCCCACAGCACTTATGTACGTTTCTATAAATTATATATTATAAATTAATCATTTATATTGTCTGTCTCCACCTCTAGAGTGTAAGCTCATTGTGGACAGCTCATTGTGGACAGGGAACATATCTACCGACTCTGTTGTATTGTACTTTTTCCCAAGTGCTTAGTACAGTGCTCTGCACACAATAAGCTCTCAATAAATTGATCGATTGACCTGCAACCCCCCCCCCCCCCCCCGCCCACCACCAGCATTTTAAATGGAGAACAAACAAAATCACAGAGGGTGCTTAAAGCTTCCTTCTCTCCTGAGGGGAGGACAGGAGGAAACAGGTCCAAATGGCAAGAGGATAGACCTAGGTTAGGTAAGAGGAAAAACTTCCAGACAGTAGGGATTCTTTTCCCCTTGTTCTCATCTCTCCTGCTACTGACCTGTTGTTCACTTCATCCCCATAGTCTGAAATTCCCTCCCTCTTCAAATCTGGCAGACCACTGCTCTCCCCAGCTTCAAAGCCCTTCTGAAGTGATAACTCCTCCAAGGGGCCTTCCCTGACTAATTTTTCATTTCTCTGGCCACTCCCCTGCTCCTATCCCTTCAGCACTTCCATGCCACTTAAGCACTCAAGCACTCCCCCCCCACCTCACAAAGCATTTATGCACATATCATATACTCTTTCATAACTGCCTAGCTATTATTATTATTGAGAGAAGCAGCGTGGCCCAGTGGAAAGAGCACAGGCTTGGGAGTCAGAGGTCATGGGTTCAAATCCCAGTTCAGCCACTTGTCAGCTGGGTGACTTTGGGCAAGTCACTTAACTTCTCAATGCCGCAGTTACCTCATCTGTAAAATGGGGATTAGGACTGTGAGCCCTACGTGGGACAACCTGATCACCTTGTATCCTCCCCAGTGCTTAGAATAGTGCTTTGCACATAGTAAGTGCTTAACAAATGCCATTATTATTATTATTGGACATTTATTATTTACTACAAGCTAAGTGCTGAGGTACATATAAAGTCATCAGATGGGACACAGTCCCTATCTCAAATGGGGGTCATGATCAATTTTATCCACATTTTACAGATGAGGAACTGAGGCTCAAAGAGGTTAACTGACTTGCCCAAGGTCACAAAGCAGGTTAGTGACAGAGGTGGGACTAGGACGTGAATCCTCTGATTCCAAGTTACATGCTCTTTCCACTTGGCCTCCCTGCTTAGGTTGTAAGCTTCTTGAGAGCAGAGAATAATAATCATAATGATAATAAGGGTATTTGTTAGGTGCTTACTATGTGCCAAGTAATAAGCTAAGCAGTGGGGTAGAACCAATGCAATCACATCAGATACAGTGCCTGTCCCACATGGGACTCATAGTCTATGGGGGAGGAGAACAGCTATCTTATCTCCATTTTTACAGATGAGGAAACTGAGGCCCAGAGAGGGTAAGTGACTTGACCAAGGTGACAGAACAGGTAATTGGTAGAGCTGGGATTAGAACTCGGGTCTCCTGACTGCCAGTCCTGTGTTCTTTCTATAAGACCAAGCTGTTTCTCATGCATCCTAATTATATTGTGTCGTCCCAAGCACTCAGTACAGTGCTCTGGACACAGTAGGGGATTAAAAAATACCATTATTTTATTATTATTGCGAACTGGATTGCTAGTCAAGGCAACAAGTGACAGAAAGGGAATGTAGAATCTCCTTTCCAAGCTAGATCTTCTTTATTCTGGACTAGGTGATTTACTGAACCTATATTATATTTTCAAATCAGGTTTATTGGTCTCGATTCCCCTTTGGCTTCCAACCGCCTGTCCTCTGGAAGCTGACATACAGTCAATTGATCACACATATTTTTGAGAGCTTTCTGTGCGCAGACTACTGTATTGAGAACCTTGGAGAGGACAATACAACAGAGTTGGTAGACACATTCCTTGCCCTCAAGGAGTTCACAGTCTAGAGGGGGAGACAGACAAAAGAAATTACTGATATCTATAAAGGTGCTGTGAGGTTGAGGGTGGAGTGAATAAAAGGTATATATCCAATTGCAAGGGTACCGCAGAAGGGAGAGGGAGTAGGGGAAATAAGGGCTGGACTTATTCAGGGAAGGCCTCTTGGAAGAGATGGGTTTTTAATAAGGCTTTGAATCCTGAAGCTGAATGATCCCAGCCCTGTACAGTCAACATCCCATAGCCACCACCCCTGCAGCCCAGCAAAACATCCGAGATTCTGTACTATCTCACCTATGAATTGCTGGGGCATTTGAGACACAACCAAATTTCCAATCATCAGCAGAAAGAAACCTGGCAATACCCCTTTCTCTCTGCCTTGGGAATACCACACACCCTTTAATTTCTTGGCTTTACAATATGGAACAAGAGCATGCTGAATGAACAGTATGTACCAGTTGACCCAATATTCCATTCCCATCACTGCGCTTTTCCTTCCAGAAAGGAAGCCCTGCTGAGCCAGGTGCAAAACCGATCCTGCTTCAACAGGTCAGGCCATGGGGTGAGGGGGACTAACAGCTGTGGGGCAAAGCCAGATCTCTGCTGTCGGTATCAAGGTGCATACTGATTGCTATCCTGAATGAAAACCGCATGAGCACCTGTGTCTCCCTGGCCAACCTTATTATCCACACTGTACTGAAGCCCAGTCCAGCTATGCTTGGAACAAGGCAATAAAATGTTCCGAGTCCACCAGCTCTCCACTTTTATAAAGGCATTTCTATTCTTGCTGCACAAACATGATTTATCTCTTGGGGAAAGTTTGGTGGAGAAATGGTGGCTTGCTGTGAGCTTGCTGTGGGCAGGGAATGTCTGTTTATTATTGTATTGTACTTTCCCAAGTGCTGAGTACAGTGGTCTGCACACAGTAAGCACTTAATAAATATGATTGAATGAATGAATTAATATCTCAAGAGCTCAACTTGCACAGGAGTGGAGCTTAGGGGCAAGGGGATGAATAAGAGTATGTGGGTGTTGGGGACAACGGGCTGGGGGTGGTGTTATTTCAGGCACTACTTGGAAATTGGATTTGACTTAAATCTCCACTCTCCCTGGACCAGGAGACTGGGCCCCAAACTGGATCGGTGAGCCAATTTTCTCCCCTTTCCTAGGCTATCATGCCAGCCTTACCCCAGTTCCTCCCACAGGGTCTGGGAGGCATATTCACTCAGAGAGGCTATAGTTGGAGCTTCCAAAGGCCTGTAAATGACCTTGGAAAATACAGTTCTAGGGCCATCATGGTAGCAGAAACCAGGTGGCAGAGGATGAGTCTCACACTGATTAGAGAACCATGTCAAGTGGCTCCTCCAGTTGTGGCTTTGTTTTTTTTTTGTCATTTTCACATAATGGCTAATGTCATCAAAAGTAAAACAATGACATTAATGTAATAATACTAATGAATATGTCTTCAGAAATGTATAGTAGAAAAACACTATAATACCCACTATAATTGGCTCATCAGGAAACAGCTCCAGGAGACAGATTGGCACTATTAGTTTTATTTGGCCACATTTCTCCTATCCTAAAAAAACCTTCTCTGGACTCTCCTGCACCATACAGCTATGGCCTCATCTTCCTGATGCCATTATTCTTTGAATGGATTGTATGCACCTGTGGCCTCTAATTTTTAAAATTTTTATGGTATTTGTTAAGTGCTTATTATGTGCCAGGCACTGTGCCTAAGCACTGGGGTAGATGTAAGATCATCAGGTTGAACACAGTACATGTCCCACGTCGGGCTCACAGTTTTAATCCCCATTTTACAAATGAGGTAACTGAGGCACAGAGAAGTCAAATGACTTAATGAAGGTCACACAAAAGACAAGTGGCAGAGCCGGGATTAGAACCCAGGTCCCCTGACTCCCAGGCCCGGGCACTATCGACTAGACCACACTGCCTCTCATCCTTCCTCTCCAACTCCCTCCTTGGCCCTCTATGATCCAGTTTTTTCCCCTTTTCACACCACTGAGTGCACTTTCTCTAAGTTCACCAGTTGGCTTCCTAGTAGCCAAACCTATTGACCTCTATTCCCTTTTCCTCATCTTTGACCACTCAGCTGCCTTGGACACTGAGGATTCTCTTCTCCCGGAAAATCTGGAGATTTCTAAATGAAGGACTAGGCTCCTGTTCATTCTGAATGGCTTAGGGGTTTTCCGGCTTGGAGGCAGGGAAGAGATTTAATAACCTCTTGAGGTCCCTTCCAGCTGCAGGATTCTGTGTACCAGAGCACTCTAAGCCTGATAGAGATCCTCGGAGTCCATCCCCCTGAATCAAATTTAACACCGAGTCTCAGAGTCTCTCACTTTTTTAAAACGGTATTTGTTAAGTGCTTACTATGTGTCGGGCACTGTGCTAAGCACTGGGGTAGATCCAAGAAAATCCCTGTCCCACATGGGGCTCCCAGAAGTAATCCCCATTTTACAAATGAGGTAATTGGACACTGAGAAGTTAAGTGACTTGCCCAAGGTCACACTCCAGGTAAGTGCCGAAGCCTGGAGGTGAGCCCAGAACTGTGCCCAAGTCACAATCCCAACTTCCTGTGCTCTTTCCTCAACAGAGTGAGGGCAACCAAGTAGGAGTGGAGGGATGGAGAATGCTAATCCATAGACCTCCTTGGAATCTGTTATTCATTCAATAGTATTTATTGAGCGCTTACTATGTGCAGAGCACTGTACTAAGCGCTTGGGATGAACAAGTCGGCAACAGATAGAGACAGTCCCTGCCGTTTGACGGGCTTATAGTCTAATCGGGGGAGACGGACAGACAAGAACAATGGCAATAGAGTCAAGGGGAAGAACATCTCGTAAAAACAATGGCAACTAAATAGAATCAAGGCGATGTACAATTCATTAACAAAATAAATAGGGTAACGAAAATATATACAGTTGAGCGGATGAGTACAGTGCTGTGGGGATGGGAAGGGAGAGGTGGAGGAGCAGAGGGAAAAGGGGAAAAAGAGGGTTTAGCTGCGGAGAAGTAAAGGGGGGATGGCAGAGGGAGTAGAGGGAGAAGAGGAGCTCAGTCTGGGAAGGCCTCCTGGAGGAGGTGAGTTTCAAGTAGGGTTTTGAAGAGGGAAAGAGCATCAGCCTGGTGGAGGTGAGGAGGGAGGGCGTTCCAGGACCGCGGGAGGACGTGACCCAGGGGTCGACGGCGGGATAGGCGAGACCGAGGGACGGTGAGGAGGTGGGCGGCAGAGGAGCGGAGCGTGCGGGGTGGGTGGTAGAAAGAGAGAAGGGAGGAGAGGTAGGAAGGGGCAAGGTGATGGAGAGCCTTGAAGCCTAGAGTGAGGAGCTTTTGTTTGGAGCGGAGGTCGATAGGCAACCACTGGAGTTGTTTAAGAAGGGGAATGACATGCCCAGATCGTTTCTGCAGGAAGATGAGCCGGGCAGCGGAGTGAAGAATAGACTGGAGCGGGGCGAGAGAGGAGGAAGGGAGGTCAGAGAGAAGGCTGACTCAGTAGTCTAGCCGGGATATAACGAGAGTCCGTAGCGGTAAGGTAGCCGTTTGGGTGGAGAGGAAAGGGCAGATCTTGGCGATATTGTAGAGGTGAAACCGGCAGGTCTTGGTAACGGATAGGATGTGTGGGGTGAACGAGAGAGACGAGTCAAGGATGACACCGAGATTGCAGGCCTGAGAGACGGGAAGGATGGTCGTGCCATCCACGGTGATAGAGAAGTCTGGGAGAGGACCGGGTTTGGGAGGGAAGATGAGGAGCTCAGTCTTGCTCATGTTGAGTTTTAGGTGGCGGGCCGACATCCAGGTGGAGACGTCCTGGAGGCAGGAGGAGATGCGAGCCTGAAGGGAGGTTATCTCCTTTCTGGTGAAGAGTCCTCCCCTCCTCCTAATGTAGCAGTGGTTGTGGTTTTGTGGGGAGGTGGTGGTGGTGGGGGATGTACTGAGGGCAGTAGGTTCTGGTGTTCTCTATGCTTTGGTCCCTTTCCACCCTTACTACATCACTGTTTCAGGCACACTCCATTCACTGACGGCAAGAGAATCGGGGAAGCCACGACAATGCTTCCTTCCTCCTCTATGAGAGATTACTTGTCCGTTACAGTCTCCCCTTAACCTGGAGTGCCCCACACTTCAACCTCCAAAATCCTTCCCCTTTCAAACTCTTCCAGAAATGCTATCTCTTCTAACAACCAGGAGTGCGGTTGCTACTCATGAAAGGCTAATTATTATTATTGTTGTATTTGTTAAACACTCGGCTCCAGGAGGGAGAGTCAAGCAGAAGCATACCCATTCCGTTCCTGGCATGGGCAGTGGTTAGCAAGTCGAAACTCACTCATGCTGGACAGCGGCAGCATGGGAGAGAGTCGAGGGCAGAGACTCAAGTTGACTGCGCGGAAGGTGGCAATAGTAAACCACTTCCATATTTTTACCAAGAAAACTGTACGGATACACTACCAGAATGATTGCAGATGGAGAGCAGGGAGTTCTGGGAGAGACACGTCCGTGGCGCCGCATGGGTCGGAACGACGACGGCATAAGACAGGATGTGTCGATCCTTGTCCTAAGCGCTGGGGTAGATACAAGTTAATCAGGCCGGACCCAATCCCTGTCCCACATGGGGCTCAATTTATAAGCAGGAAGGAGAACAGGAATTCATCTTCACTCACCACCTCATTAATATAGACAGAGGTCTCCCTCATTTTCAAAACTGACATAACTGACGGGGTCATTCTATCCATGCAGGCCTGTGTGGCTTAAAGGGCTGATGCACGACTGAAACTTCCTTCTACATTGTGGGCATGGAAAGATAATTGCTGTGCACTCAATGTTTTGCCCTATTCAGGGCCTGTCTCTGCTTTCAAGCCTGCCTCTTAGTATTTTGATCTTTGCCAAGCCTTGGGTCAAAGAGAGCTGTCCCTGTCCTACTGGTCTGTCTGACGCAGAGATCTCCCACTCTGTTGCACTGTGCGATACTACGCTTCACCATCAATCAATCATATTGATTGAGCGCTTACTGTATGTTGAGCACCATTCTAAGAGCTTGGGAGAGTTCAACATAACAGAGTTGGTAGACCGCTCCCACCCTCTCAGGATGGCACCTGGAGAGTTTCCAGTACTCTACCATGCTTGGTTACGGGAGGGAGAGTCAAGCAGAGGCATACCTATTCTGTTCCTAGCTCGGGCAGTGGCTAGCCAGTGGAAAGCAATCTACTACAAGTCAAAACTCACCAGTGCTGGGTGGCAGTGGCATGGGAGAGAGTCGAGGGCAGAGACCCGAGTTTACTGTGCAGAAGGAGGCAATGGTAAACCACTTCCGAATTTTTGCCCAGAAATTCTATGGATACACTACCAGAACGACTGCAGATGGAGGTGAGGTGTTTTGGGAGAGATGTGTCCACGGAGTCTCTATGGGTCGGAGACAACTCAACAGCATAAGACTGGACAGACTGTTCCCTGCCCACAAGGAGCCAGATCTTTAAATCATTTATTCTGGCTCCTGTGTTTGCTTGACCCCTCTTTCAATCCCCCATAGAGCAGCAGCTATCATTCATTCTCCTCAGGTGTCCTGCCTGGTGAGGCTATGTTGCTGTGAGTATTGCCTCAATGCTGGTGAGCTGACCTCATTCCAGGACCTCACTGTTGATAATCCTGTCTCGTCATTTGATATTGAGCGGGTTATTAGGTGATGTTGGTGGTACTGCTCAAGAAGATGGATGTTCCTTTTGTAATAGGAACAGGTCTGTCAGTCATATAGAAGATAGTTTTCTAGACTTTTGATTTACACCATGATGCCAAACTTGGTCAATCTCCCAAAAGCCATCCTGGTCTTTTTCATTGTGTTTTTAATTTCTTGGACTATCTGTGCATCACTGGACGGTGTACTGCCTAGGTAGAAGAATTCAATGATAACATTAGGTCTGTATTGCCAATGAACATATTTGGTTGGGTGTGGGAGTTCTCTTGTGTTTGGTTTCTTGGATGTAGGCTGGTACGTAACTTCTTTGTTGCTTCAGCTATTTTGTCAGTCCATAACCCTGTGCAAACGTGCAAAGCCATTCATGATCATTTGCATGTCCCTACATGTATGTGGTTCAAGAGCAGAGTTGTTGGCATTTAACATTCCTCAATGACTCCCTCAAAGAAATTTGACGATGCTCATAGCCTTAAGCACTTTGCTACTCACCCCAGCCCCACAGCACTAATATAACTATCCTTATATTTCCCTATCTGTAATTTATTTTAATAACTCCTCCTTTAGACTGTAAGCTCCTTGTGGGCAGGAATCACATCTACCAACTCTTTTGAATTATACTTTGCCAAGGACTGAGGACAGTGATTTTCACAGTGAACATTCAGTATATACCATTGACTGATTAATAGCCTGTTGAGCTGGCAGAGTTTTCTGATGACTCGGAAGCATATTCTAATTCCAGTTTCCAGATCTCCCCTGAGAGAATAAATAGGTAGGATAGGGCTGGGGCTATCACGCAATCTTACTTCACTTGGTTTGCACTATGTGAAGGCTCTACTTATGTATTTAATGTTTGTGTATTGATCTGCACACCCTCAATATTTCCATCTGCATAAAGATTGTCTTCCTCAGAATTTAAGTATCTGGTGAACAGGGGCTCTGTGTTACATCTCCTGAACAGCTTCCAAAACAGTGTCATGCAGATGAGTAAAGAGAAGATGGATGGGAAAGAGAGGAGCTCCCCTGAGCAAGAGGTGATTAGCTCATGAGCTTTCTCAGTAATGAAGCTTTAGTAATGAAGACAAAGCCAAAGCATTGCAAAACCAGGGGCTGGGACACCTTTGGTAATTATTTGCTACAAAAATGAAGGCCCCTCCTTAGCTTTCCTCAGCGCTATCACTGACCGTTGTGTAAATGCTGAACAGTTTGATAATCCGCCTAGCAGGCAGGGTTGGAGGTGGAGGAAGGAGGGAGCTGAAAAGGTATTCCATCCATAGTGGTTTGATGTACAGTCCAAGAAATCCTAATCACTTTCTTATTTTTTTTCTCTGCACAGAGTCTCCACCCTGCCCAAGAGTGCTGGGAGCAGAGTTAAATGAAACCATTGGAGAAAATGATTATGGGTAGGCAGGGGGGCACTATTATAGAGGCAGCCTGGAAGGGAGGAGAAGGCACCAGGAGTTAAAGTAAAATGAGAGAGATTGAGTGGAGAGAGGGAGAGAAAGGGGAAGAGAGAATTAAACTTATGAAAATAGATTTCACCAGAACAGGAATTTATGTTCCAAGAGGAAGTAAAGTAAAGAAAGAAAAATCAAAAGAACTGGGGGCAAGATAGAGACAGGCAGATAGAGACAGAGAGACAAAGGTTAACATGAGAAATGAGAAGGCTGAGGAAGGAAAGAATACTGGGAATAAGGAGACAGAACATTTGTGAAGTTCACCATTAGAGAAATTCAGGAAAGAGAATGAGGATATTAGCCCGCTTATGCATGCTTCCCCAACGTCAGATAGAAATTGGAGTAGGATTTGGGGAGAAATTGGGATATAGAAATCCTCTTCCTGCAAGAAAGACTGAGTGGGGGCTCTCTGGTCCCAATTTCTCTGCAGGCCCCCAAGTTCTTTGTCAGGTGGGGATGGGGGAATGTCAGAGAGGCCCCTCTGGCCCTATAAAACCATTTAAATTCTGATGCTGTACAGGCTTATAAGGATCAATGAGAGAAATCCAAGAGCAACAAATTTATCTAGGGCAATTGATCAATTGCCCTGCAGAGCTCCTACTCTGTGCAGAGCCCTGTACTCAGCACTTGGGAAAGCACAACAGAGTTGGTAGACACGTTCCCTACCCTCAAGGAGCTTACGGTATAGAGGGGAAGACAGACAGGAAAATAAATAAATTATGGATATGTGCAGAAGTGCCACAGGGCTGAGGGTGGGGTGACTATCAAGTAATAATAATAATGATGGTATTTAAGTGTTTACTATGTGCTAAGCACTGTTCTAAGTGCTGAAAATTTCTAGGCAGTGTTTTTATTACCAAAACGCCTTTTATTATTTAGTTATTTCCTCACAACACCCCTGTGAGGTAGGGTTCAGGTATTATTACCCCCAATTTACAGCTAGGGAAACTGAGACATGGACCAGTATGTGACTTGCCCAAAGCCACATAGGGAACGGGTGTCAGATCTGGGACTCGAACCCGGGTCCTCTGGCTTTCTGGCCCATGGCTCTTCCATCGCACCATGCTGCCTCCCCAAGGGCCTCAAAGGTATAGAACCAAGTGCATAGATGATATAGAAGGGAAAGAGAATAGGAGAAAGAGGGCAAAATTGGGGAAGAACTCTTGGATGGGTGATGGGGATTATTGAAGCTGGGAGGGGAACATTTCCTTTGAGGAGCTTTCCAATGTCAAGAGTAAAACATCACTCTGAGGAAGATAACCTGTTAGTTCTACTATCCCCTCCTTCATCCCTGTCTCACTACAGAATGTTCTAAATTTTACTGAATGTTTTAGCAGCTTTAGGACAAGCTGCTAAAATGCTAGCATGGTCTCATTTCCCTATTTAAAACTCCCAGGGGTCCTACTTCACATCAGGAATAACAATGATAATGATGATGATAATAATAATGATTACAATAACAATAGCTGGTATTTGTTCAGTGCTTACCATTTGCCAAGCCCTTGGATAGATATGGGATAATCAGGTTGGACATAGTCCGAGTCCCATACATAGCTCCTATTCTAGGGGGGAGGTGAACAGGTATTGAATCCCCATATTATAGCTGAAGAAACAAGCTCAGAGAAGTGAAGTGACTTGCCTAAAATCATACAGCAGGCAAGTGAGCCAAGAGCTGTGCCTAGGCATCAGAGGGTGGAGGTGGGCTCCTCCCATTTAAGTGCTGATCGATCTGGCACCAGATTAGCTACAGCACCTGTTGTCTAGGCACCGATTCTGGGCCAGCTCATGCCCCTAGGCTTTCTCTTCCTCTCTCAGATAATGCGGCACACACACAATGGGAGTGACTCCCGCCTACTTGATCGGGTAGGCATATACACACCTCTCTTCCCTATCTTTATTCCCTTCCACTGCCATCCCTACGTTAGATGGGAAAGCAGTATGGCCCAGTGGATAGAGCATGGGCCTGGACTCAGAAGGTCGTGTTTTCTAATCCCAGCTCTGCCGCTTGTCTGCTATGTGACCTTGGGCAAGTCACTTCACTTCTCCATGCCTCAGTTTCCTCATCTGTAAAATGGGGATTAAGACTGTGAGTCCCACGTAAGACAGGGACTGTGTCCAACCTGCTTGGCTTGTATCCACCCCAGAGCTCAATACAGTGCCTAACCTAGCACATTGTCTTATCTTATGCCGTCGAGTCGTTTCTGACCCATAGCGACACCAGTCAGCGCTTAAATTCCACAATTATTATTATTATAGTATCCCCTGCACGCACCTGAGCATACTTTCATTCTCATTATTATACTCAACTGGGAAAGAAAAAAAAGTCCACGTTGCACATATATTTTTCTACTTGTAAGATATACAGGGCTGTCCTTTACAGAGTCCCTCATTTATCACCTCCCAAAGAAAATGTGATGCCCAACTCTGAGCACTGGGAGTACTGCTCTGAAATACATTAATGGAATCCAATCGAACACAAGAGATTAACGGGATATTGGTCAACTAAATCTAGGGTTTGGCCAGGCCCAGGCAAGCTTATCTGCTACTTTAAAGGGTGTTATAATTCAACAGATGCAGAGTATGTGAAAAATATTTCTCTACTAACTCATATTGGGACACAGACACACCCACACAAGCATCCGTCCTTTGGACAGGGATGAGGTTGTCTGGGAGTCCCACACCACATAAGACATGCTCAAATGTCAGATCCCCAACCTGGCACCTGATAAATGGCCAGTAGCAACCCCCAAAGTATCATGGTGGGAGCAGCCATGGGGTCACATGCAGCTGGGGGCCGGGGAAAGGACAGCCAGTTGGGAAGTATGTAGAGAGAGCCCACAGAACTGTCCCTATCCCAGTGCTGTTGACTCCTTTGCCCTTGGCAGGCAGTTCTATCCCCACAGTTGCCAGGGATCTGCACTGGCCACCCTGCCCATAATCCCCCAGCCCCAGATACAATCTGGGGAGCAAAATCTTAGAAGCGGGGGTGGCGGGGCTTGGGCCACTGACTCGGATCAGGGAGGGAAGAGGGACAGCCTCTCTCCTTGCTTAGCTGCTGCTGCTTCCAGCAGGTTCTCTAGAGCAGCAATCACCTGGGTGTTGTATGTGTACATATCTGTATATATGTCACCCCTGCCTGTGTGTATTTCTCTCTCTTCCTCTCTCTGCCTGCTCCTCTCTTTCTGACTCACTCACTGCCCCTTTCTGTCAGTCCATTCTGTCTCCTGTAGCTGTCTTTCTCTTCCCCACTCCCATTTTGTATTACTGGCCTGGCCCTTACCCTTATCACTTATTTACTAATTTTTACATGTCCTCAGCACACATAAATGGAGATTCAATACCTGTTCTCCCTTCTGACTAGACTGTGAGTCCCATGATAGGGACTGTGTTCAATCTGATTACCTTTATCTACCCTGGTTCTCAGAACAATGCTGGCCACATAAGTGCTTAAAAGATATCTTAATCATCATCAGTAATAGCTGTATTTGTTAAACGCTTACTTTGGGCCAAGCACTGGACTAAGTGCAAGGGTAGATAAGAGCTAATCAGGTTGCACACAGTCCCTCTCCCACTTGGGACCCACAGTCTAAGCATTTCATTGCTACCGCAACTCAGAAATGAGGACAAAGAGCAGAGAAAGAGAGAAGGGAGAAAAAGAGTGAGCAAGAGAAAGAAGAGGGAAATGCTTGCACTATGGGCTTGGGCTTGAGGACGGTCTACAGCAGGTGAGGGAGACAATGACTCACCAAAAGGGATGGATTTGGGTTGGGGGGAGTACAAGAAAGAATAGAGATTTTCAGCTGCGGCAGTGAAAAATGCAGGAGGGAAAAGGACTCTGAGAAAAACAACAGTAATAAACATTTTATGAAGCAGAAAATGACTTATAAAGAAGTCAACTTTTAAAGGCAATTTATATAATCCTGCCAAAAGCACATAAAAGAGGCAACGGCTCTCTCTGCCGTCACTAAGTGTTTTCTTACAGGGATGACAGTCTGGACAGCGGGCCCTGGAAAATCCAGCAAAACAACCACCACCACATGAAATAGGAAATTCATCTCCCTCTTTTTGGCCAGCACTCACCCAGGACAGTTCAGCTCAGATGATGACAGCTGGTTTTCCACTAAGTCCTTCTGTTATCTAATTTGACTGTTGGGCTGGCGGTGGCACCTGGAGGTCAATTTGAGTAAGGTCACATGGTCCGGGGGTGTCAGCGCTGCCCAGCTGCCTAGATTTCTGCTCTTGCCTGACTGATTCCCTGGCCCCAGGCCTCCCCAGTGAGCAGCACTGGCTCTGGCCCCTAGTGGGCTGCCTGTGGATCAAGGCCAGGGGGAGCTGGTGCCATCTGCTTCAGTGAAGCAGAATATCATGGGCATCTTGGGCTAAAAGCAGTGGAGATCAAAGGTGAACGAGTAAGCAAACCCAGCCCAGCAAACCCATCTCACCACTCCTCATTTTTCCTTAATCAAGAAAACATTAGTATGTTTACCTAATCCACCAAGGGCCCATGCCCTGCCCCAGCCCCTCCATCAATCAGTGGTATTCATTGAGCACTTGCTGTGGGCAGAGCACTGTACTAAGTGCATAGGAGAGTACAGTAAAACAGAGTTGGAAGATGCGCTCCCTGCCCACAACGAGCTGTTTCTGGAGGCATCTGATTTAAAGTGATCAAATGTCCTAATTTTGATGAGCCAGGTCTGAAATTGAAGGGCCTGTCCTCCCACCCACTTCAAGGTTTACACTGAGTTTTCCCTTGCACTTAGTCCAGTGCTTGGCCCAAAGTAAGCGTTTAACAAATACAGCTATTACTGATGATGATTAAGATATCTTTTAAGCACAAAGCTGCCTGAGATGTGGGTGAGAGTGCACCTCAGTCAATAGGACCATGCTAGTTGTAAATAGTAATAATAATAATAATGATAATAATGATGGTATTTGTTAAGCACTTACTATGTGCCCAGCACTGTTCTAAGCACTGGGGTAGATACAAGGTAATCAGGTTGTCCCACATAGGGCTCACAGTCTTAATCCACATTTTACAGATGAGGTAACTGAGGCACAGAAAAGTTAAGTGACTTGACCAAAGTCACACAGTGGACAAATGGCAGAGTCTGGATTAGAACCCACGACCTCTGACTCCCAAGCCCGTGCACTTTCCACTAAGCCATGCTCCTGCACTGTGCTATTTCTTAAGCACTTGGTTAAGCCAAGCAACATACTAAGAACTAGGGTAGATACAAGGTATTCAGATCAAACACAGTCCATGTTCCATGTGGGAGAGATGGAGGGAGAACAGATATCAAATCCCCATTCGATGGATGAGAAAACAGAGGCCCAGAAAAGGTAAGTGACTTGACCAAAATCACACAGCAGACAAGAGCGGGGAGCAGCATGACCTAGTGGAAAAATCATGGGCCTGGAAATCAGAAGACCTGGGTTCTAATCCCCTCTCTGCCACTTGCCTGCTGTGTGATGTGGGGCAAGTCACTTAACTTCTCTGCAAAGCGGGGATTCAATGTCTGTTGTCCCTCCTATTTAGAATGTATCTACCCCAGTGCTTAGTCCAGTGCTTGGCATATAGTAAGCACTTACATGCACCACAATTATTAATATACTATTATTGATTAGTAATACTACTATTAATAGTAATTTAAAAGCCTCACAGTGCTTTCCTAGGGTCAGTCTGCCAGTCTGTCCAACCCAAGGTTCTGTCCATGACAGTATCAACAGGATGCTTGGAGGAACCATATAATGGTTAAGTATGGACCATTTACGATCACTAATTTTTCCCGTCAACATCCCTAACTTTCCCACTAGCCCCCATTATGAATCTCTCATCTATGAATGTCACTAAAGCCCTCTTGGACTTGTTGATATTTCCAGCTATACAACTTCCTGGGGCAATAAATTCTCTACCTATAGTCTGGGTAAAAAATGTCCTTCTCCATCTTTGTCTTGAATGTATTGTCTTCAAGATTCAGTGTGTGTCACCTTTTCCTGGTGGTGTAGGATTTAGTGAAAAGCAATGGTGTTTAGTTAGTCATGGAATTGTGCTCACTATGTATGTATGAGAAGCAGAATGGCCTAATGGAAAGAGCATGGGCCTGGGAGTCAGAGGACCTGGGTTCTAATCCCATCTTCAACACTTGCCTGTCCATAAAACAGTACCAAGCCCTGAACAAAGTCCTGGGATAGTTCCAAATGTAACAGACCACACACAATCCCTGACCCAGATGAGGCTCATAATCTAGGGGTTTTCCCCATCTACTTCCTTCTTGACTTTGCAGAGGCTCAGGACAAGATGAAAACCATACAGAACAATAAGCTACTCATCGGGATGGGGTGCCCTGGGCAAGGACAACCGCCCGCCCCTGCTTCAGTCCAGACTGAATTAGAATAGCCCTCTTGGCACCTAAAACCACACAAAGCTCCCCTATGCTTCTGCTTTAAATCTCCAGCAAATTGCCACACACCAGGAGCAAGGGAGAGAGAAAAAAAACCTAACAGCCAGGGCCACATTTGAGCTGAGGATGAGCAAGAGGAGGGAAGGTGGAAATTTAATTGAAAAAGTCTTTCCATTCGCCTAGATCCATCCGGTCCTTTCAGAGAAGAAAACTTGAAAGGAACAGATCTTTCTCCTTTCTTCCCTTCAAAATTAATATTTGAACCCAGAGCTGATAAGCTGAGATTGAAAATTAGCGGAAGAGCATTGCTGGGGAGAGCTCTCACTGCCTTAGGAATGAAAGGGGAGTTGGGGAGGAAAGTCAGGTTCAGCTGCTTTGAGGTTAATAGTCTAAATGCATTACAAGCACACCCCTGTGGTGCCTCAGAGTGGGCAGACTTCTACTCATTCATTCAATCATAATTACTGAGCACTTACTGTGTGCAGAGCACTGTACTAAGCGCTTGGAAAGTACAATTCAGCAACGGATAGAGAAAATCCCTACCCAACAACGGGCTCACAGTCTAGAAGGGGGAGACAGACAATTACCAAAACAAGTAGATACTCCCGCTAAGAGGGTGGGTGGTAAGGGACAATGGGGTCACCACTGAACTTTTCCATCCTTTTGCTCCTAAGCTTGAACTAAGGAATTTGGCAAACCCAGGCTTCGCTTTGAAGGAGGAGTTTGGCTTGGCTTTGCCTCCGACTCTGCCTCCATTCAGAGAATTAGGGCAAATCTCTTACCTCCCCTGGACGTAATTATCCTCCATCTGCCAAATGGAGAATTCTGGCTGCACCCTTCTGCATATACCCCCACCCCCATCCCACCCAATAAGATATCATTGACAGTAGTGTTGGATCTGCAGCCAGAAGGATTTAAATTAGACAAAAGGAAGTATTTCCTTACAATGTTGAACACAACATTGCATGATCAAGTGAAATTCTGGAACCCTCTTCCCTCGACTCGTTCAATTAGACCCTCTTCTTTCCTCTCTGCTCGCCTCTCCCCTCCGGTCTGGAAATGGCAATCAAATCCCAATTTCTAGCTCCTGATGGGATAATATTCTCATTCTACTAGACTGTAAGCTTCTTGTGGGCAGGGGTCATGTTGACCACCTCTACTGTCCTCTCCCAAGCACTTAATACAGTGCTCTCACACAGTGAGTGCTCAATATATACAACTGATTAACTCCCTCTGCCTTCTTTGTGACCACTTCATTGCCCCCGCAGAGCAGGGGCAAGGGAAATAAAAGGTGAAACTCTGATCAATTCATTTTCTCTTTGCGAGCTGCCCTGGTAGAAGATTTCATTTGGGAGGATGGTGTAACGAGTGAGTCAAATGGGATTTTTGGATTAGGGGGGACACTGCCCCCATGCCCCCAGATAAATGGGAGTTAACTGTACCACGACTACGTCTGAATTAGCAATTTCCCCCTTCTGCTCAGGAACACAGTCACCAACCCTTCCCTCTCTCCTTTTCCAGTCCCGTTCCCTGCCCTGCCAACCGCAACAGCTCATAGGCCTGAAGAGGCCCGGTATGAGCCCCAAACCCTAGGTTTTGAGGCTTTCTTTAGGAAGAGTGAGGAGTGGGAAGGAGGAAGAGCAGGTGGGAGAACCAGGGGGCTGGGAGGAGCTGCTTGGGCCTCCCTGGAGCTGTCACTGGGAGGGGAATCCTCTCCGTGCCATCTCCAAGTGCAGTTTCAGTGAGCAACATGTGGGCGTCTGGCACCAACAGCCTCGGCAGGCTTCCCGATTGCTGTCAGGGGAGCGGGAGGGAAACACCAGCCGAGTCCAGTGGTAGAGTGAAACAAATCCTGTGCCAGGAGAGGAAAGCCTCATGCAGTCTCCATTAGCAGAGGGCTGGGCTGGGTGCTGGGTTCCTAGACCCCATTTCCTGCCTCCAGGATGGACTCCTGAGGTGGTAGGCCTTCTACACTCAAAGAAGTGCTCTCTGGGTGCTACCGCTGCAGCTGGTTCTGCTTCCTCCCAGTGAGGCTCTTCATTTCATGCTGAGAAGATGTCAACGCATCAGTATGAGATGCAGCAGGGCCTAGTGGATAGAGCACAGGCCTGGGCATGAGAAGGACCTGGGTTTTCTAATCCCAGCTCCTCCACTTGTCCGCTTTGTGACCGTGGGCAAGTCACTTAACTTCTCTGTGCCTCAGTTCCCTCATCTGCAAAATGGGGATTAAAACTCTGAGCCCCATGTGGGACATGGACTATGTCCAACCTGATGAGCTTATATCTACCTCCTCACTTAGTACATTGCCTGGCACATAGTAAGCACTTTAGAAATATAAAAAAAAGATGTCAGAGTGGGTAGCCACAAAGAAGACAGAATTGGCCCCAGTATGTGCAACCAACCTGCCTTCTGGAGTATCCCAATGACCCTATTATTATTATTATTATTAAATATTGATACAAATAAATATATATTAATACAATTTATTTATTTATATTGATGTCTGGCTCCCCCACTAGACTGTAAGCTTCTTGTGGGCAGGGAACGTGTCTATCAACTCTGCTGTATTGTTCTCTCCCAAGCGCTCAGTATAGTGCTCTGCACATAGTAGGTGCTCAGTAAATATCTGACTTCAGGGGTACGCCAATCCCAGAATGCCATAGCATTGGGAGCACGGGGCAGGTCAGGAATATTGTCCTTTAGTAGCAGTAGTACAGTCATGGCATTAACTGAGCATCTATTGAGTGCCATGTAATGTACTAAGTGTTTGGGGAAGCCTAAGAGAAGCAAAAAACTCAAGGACAACAAGGACAGAGAGGGGAGAGGTGGACTTAATAATAATTGCCTATATTTGAATAAGACCAGTCACCAATGAATTTGATGTCCTTCACTGAATTTGCCTCCAGTTTTTCCCTCCCAATGTCCCCCTGAGGTGGAGAAGGGCAGGGATTATAGTTGCTCCATTTCACAGATGGGGACACTGAGAAACAGAGAGGAGAATAGATGGAGAGATCAGAGATGAGGGGTGAGGAGAAGAGATGAAGAGAAGGGAAGCGGTGTGGCCTAGTGGAAAGAGCACGGGCCTGGGAGCCAGAGGACCTGGGTTCTAATCCTAGCTTTGCCTCTTGTCTGCTGTGTGACCCTGGGCAAGTCACATAACTTCTCTGTACCTCAGTTACCTCATCTGGAAAATGGGGATTAAGACTGTGAGCCCCATGTGGGACATGGACTGTGTCCGACCTGATTATCTTGTAACTACAAGAGTGCCTGGAGCAGAGTAAGCACTTAACAAATATCATTAAAAAAACAAACAAAAAAAAGATAAACCTCCCAGTTCAATGATCTATCCATTCTCCTATTTATAAGGCAAAACATGCAAATTAGTGGGGGTCCATTGGCCCTAGACCAGAAAGATGTTGACTGAAGACTAGAAAAATGGAAAACAAGACCTCCCCCAAGCCACTCTCCCACTGCTACACCCCTGGCACTGGTTCTGTGGCTTTTTTAAAAGTTCCTGCCACTTATAACCATCAGATGCATCAATTCTATGTATCGTGAAACTCCTGCAGGCTGACTGACATTCTGTCAGGCTCAGGGAGATTTTAAACTTATCTACAAGGGTGTGCTATGCCCTGCTCCCTCCCCCCGACCTCAGCCTCTCCTACTGTGAGTTGGGGCAGGAGGAAATATAGGCAAATGGTTTCGGTTCTCTCCCCTGGCTAGCTGGGTCCCCCGCCCCCCTGCTCTCTCTGCCTTCCAGGAGTCTTCCACTGGGCTAGGGGGAGGAGGGGCTGAGGTCTCCCAGAGTGTTCGGCCCAGGAACGCTGTGTTCCAAGCTCCATGATGGAAACCACAAACTGGGGAAGAAGGGCCCTTCGGCTCCATGGAACTGGCAGCTGAGAGGAAGACTGCAATAAAAAAAATCATAGAAGTCATCTTCTCTAATTTTTATAGGTACATTTTGCACCTGTCTCTCATCTGAGTGAAACAGCAGTGGGAGGACTGGGTCCCTAGTAAACAGTAAGACGGTGCAGTGAGTCCAGAATGAGGGTCTTCGGGGTGCCAGCAAGTCAGTTCTCTTTGGGGATATCAGCCAGGTGGTGGGGGAGGGGCGGCTGGCCCTCAGCCAGTAGCCCCTCGCTGCTCTCCTGTCCATTCCCCTTCAGTTCCCCAGCTACATTTGCTGGATGGGCCAAGGAAGCAGTCGGCCACTGACGGGTGTCCTGAAACCTTAATATGGGCAGTTCTTTTGGGTTCTGGTGGCATCGTGAGGGCAGGCAGATCCTATTCCCTACCAAGTAGATTTTGCTTTTTCAAGTCTCGGTCAAGGAGGGGGAGGGTACGGTGTGGGGCTCCTTGCCATCTGGGCAGTACCCTGGAGGAGGATGACCACGGAATCACGGGAGGGAGGAAGGGAGATGGCGATGAAGCCGAAAGCTCCCGGGGGGCAGAGGAGTCAGACGGGTCGACACCTGTCCCAGGTCCACTGCTGAACTGTGAAGGCTCAATCTGCACGCCTTCCAGCAGACATCTTAGCTCCTCACCCAATAACCTGCAGTCTGCTGTTCAGTAGCCACAGCTTCAGAAAGATGCTTTATGGCGTAATGGGTAGAGCACGGGCTTAGGAGTCAGAAGGTCATGGGTTCTAATCCTGGCTCCGCCACTTGCCTGCTGTGTGACCTTGGGCAAGTCACTTCACTTCTCTGGGCCTCAGTTACCTCATCTGTAAAATGGGGATTGAAATTGGGAGCCCTACAGGGGAAAGGGGCTGTGTCCAACCCGATTTGCTTGTATCCACCCCAGCGCTTAGTACAGTGCCTGGCATATAGTAAGCGCTTAACAAATATCCATAATTATTATTATTAACTTGCCCTCAGAAACAGCACTGTACTGAGGGCCAAAGCTGGGGGAGAGGGTGGGAAGGAGGGATCGTTTGGGGACTTTCCAATGTGGACAATAATTTCTTTAGAGCCCTCCACTGCTCAGCCAAATACATCTCAAGATGCCAGAAGTCCCTGGGGTTGGGAGGGGACCTAAATTCCAGGATGTGGGAGTCAAGTGCTGTTGGAGATGGGCGGGGAGAGCTGGAATATAGACACACGGTCCTGCGTGGCAGCCCCGAAGAAAGGGAGTGGGGAGGTAGGAGAAACAGAGAGGTGAGAGAGAAAAAAAGAGAAACACCTAAATGACAACTTTACAGCCAGCAAAGTGGAATTAATTCTGGATGCAAAAGACAAGTATGAATTGGCTCATGACTTATGCAGATCTACGCAAATCATTATGCAAATGACCCAAAAAGGGCCAGGGGGGCATTTGCAAATGGTAATGCTACCAAGCTGTCACTTCTGCCACTCGAGTGCTCATCATCAGACTAAGACTGAGAATCAGAGCCCTAGGATCATGCACCGGCAAGCAAAGCACAGGAAAGGAAGGCAAGCCGTCTGGGGTTACGAATATGTGGTGTATTCTTTTTTTTACATTTTCGCCCAGGGCAAGTCCAAAGCGGAAGAGGACTGCACAAAACATAAGCTTACGGGAACTCGGGAGGCCCTGGCTTTCCCCAGCAAAGGTGTCTGACTGACCCACAGTGGGGTGAGGGTCTCAGGAAAGCGGACTGCAGGCTCCATAAGGAGGATCCCGTTGGTTCAACATCGCTAAAATCTGCCCTTTCCTTTCCATCCAAACTACTATCACATCAATCTAAGCTTTTATCCTATTTCACCTTGATTACTATATCAGCCTCCTTGCTGACCTCCCTGCCTCCTGTCTCTCCCAACTCCAGTCCATACTTCACTCTGCTGTCTGGATCAGTTTTCTACAGAAAAGTTCAGTTTATGTTTCCCCACTTCTCAAGAACCTCTGGTGGAGGCCCATCCACCTCAGCATCAAACAGAAATGCCTTACCATAGGCTTTAAAGCACTCAATCACTTTGCCCCCTCCCACCTCGCCTCACTATTCTCCTACTATAACCTAGCCCTCACACTTCACCCCCCCAATGCCAACCTACTCACTGTACCTCGATTTCATCGATCTCGCTGCCGACCTCTCACTCACATCCTGCCTGTGATAATATTTCTTTATATTAATGTCTGTCTCCCCCGCTGGACTATAAGCTCATTTTGGGCAGTGAATGTGTCCATTACAGTGTGTTGTTCTCTCCCAAGCTCTTAGTACAATGCTCTGCACACAGTAAGAGCTCAGTAAATACTATTGATTGATTATTTGATTGATAGGATCAAGGCAGAGAGGGTCAGGTCAAAGGACCGAGTTCCTATGTTAAAGGGGTTGGCCAGAGACTAATGATGATCTTTAGGACTAAAGAATGGGCTAAAGGTGAGTTCTAATTCCTCTCTGTCTTTAATTTGCTCAGTGATCCCTTGGGAAGCCACTTTTCCTCTCTGGGCTTTTGTTCCTCCTGCCCCCGCCTTCTAGCCTTCCTTCTCAGAGCTACTGAGAACAACGACCAGCAAGCTTGTCTGGAGACCACTTTGTAAATCTGAACTACGGTTCCCTTCCTTTCTCAGCTGGACCACTAAAGTCAGGGCTGGGGTTCCATTGGAAAGTTTCTCCACAACTCCCTTGCTACCTCCTGGCACTTGCCCAGCGAAGGCAGGAGAAACATCTTCAGAAGGATGGAGGAAGAGTCTCCTCTGTGTTTCAAATAAGCTTGCGATGAAGCCTACAACATTCAACAGTCCACAAAATCTTTAAGACCCATTTGGTCAAAAATTCCCATATAAAGCCAAGTGATTTTGTTTTGTGAAAATGAAGAAAATTACCCAGCTCAGAGCACAGAATGAAAAATGATGCTATCTGACCTGATCTACTCAGCTAGCACATTAAATAATATAGAAACACCATATTTCCCATTGGCCTGCCAGGAAGTGTTACTAGCCATGGGTATGTGGGCAAATGTCTCTCTACAAACCTATTATTCAGCATATTATGCCCTCATAATATTTCCACAAATGGGAGCCAAATGGACAATGCAATATAGGAGCCTACTTTACAATAATTCATTGAAAATCACGCAACTAATGGCCAAACACAGAGCAGCACATTTCATGCATAATGTCAAAGACTGAGGGCCAATCACTGACAAAATCAACCACTGAAAAACCTTATTAGGGCTATGCTTAAGGTCTAAGCTTAAGGTTAGAGCCTTGCTTGTTCATAAGGATCTCTGAACAAGTAGATTTCACAACCGAGTCTGGTGGCATCTGGTCGAGTGGCCAGGTGGGAAGATCAGATGACACGGAGCCAAGAGACCTGGGTTCTGGTCCCAGCTCTGCCCCTGGCCTGCTAAGTGACCTTGGCCAAGTCACTTCATTTCTCTGGGCCTCGGCTTCCTCATCTGTAAAATAGAGATGAGCTAGATTGTGAGTCCCGTGTGGGACATGGACTGCATTTGATCTGATAACCTTGAATCTCCCCCAGTGCTTAGCACCTAGTATGTGCTTGAGAAACACCATAATTATTACCTTCTAAACAGTGTTCCAGACAGCTATGGTGCGTGAAGGGTGGAGTCAGAAACCCAGTGAAAGGCGGAGGGAAGAAAGAGAAGGGAGGCTGAGTTAGAGAACTAGTGCCATTTGCTATAATTGAAAGTGAAGGTGAGTGAAGAGGAGAGGAGTTTCCCATAAACCCATTCTTCAACCCAAACTTCTGAAGGTTACTCTAAAGGACACTGTTGCAGACACAAGAGAGTTAGAAAGGAAACGCTGGCATGCGGTTGGAAGAAAAAAACCCATACAACCCCCCCGACCCCCCCTACCCCCCCTTCACGTAGGGATCACAGTTCTGACTGATTGCCCAGCCGGTGATTGCTGGAAACAGCCTACCAGCCGCTTTCACTCCTGCTCCTGTTTCATTTTCCCCTGAACCTACATAGCAACCCATCTGCAGTGAGTGACTCTAATGTTTAATGGTTCTGCCATTAGCACTAATGCATTCCAAACACTCAGCATCTGCCGTCGCGCACTCAGACGGAAACACAAAAATAACCACGCTCACTGCAATCTGTCATAAACTCCAGCTTGAGGTTATAAAATGAAACACTGGGAGAAGGAGAAGGAGGTATGTCCAAAATTAACAAGTCGCTTGATAAAAAAAGACAGAAAGAGAGAGAAAGGGAGAGAGGGAGAGAGAGAAGCGGCCTGAAAACCACAGGCTAAATAGGGTTAATAATGTGCAGATGGACAGGTCCAGAGATGGGGCTTGGGTCATGAGTCCTGTGGTCCAGCATGAAATTGCTTATTGGACACACCAGGTAGATGTAAACAACGAAGGGAGATAATTTGGAAAATAAAATTGCTTTGTCCTCTCAGGAAGCGTTATTTGGAAATAAGCACTTGTGGCACACACAAGTATTGATCCAGCAGAAGGGGAACTTTATAGACCGAGACATCCTGAAACTCTCTGCGAATTACCTTTCTGTGCATTTCAATACGGTAGGTGAAATTCTCAGCTCAGGGGTTTGCATTATGTTCTCATTGGCAGGGAACGGGGAGTGGGTGTTCCCCTCATAGAATCATTGGGCTGGCTTGGTGGCTTTATTTTTATTTGAATGCGGGAGCTTTGGACTGCATTACAGTATAATTACTGCCCACTGAAGCCTGAAGCCCCCTAAGCCCATTGAGCCCATTTGGACACTGGGGACTAACATGTTTCTGGATTTTTGAGTAACTGGGGGGAATGTGGGAAGATGGGGAGCAACAGGGATTGAGGGCTCTGGTGCCCGCCTTCCCAAGTTTCACTTTCCTATCCCAGGGCACCAGGCTGCTTGGTTGACACGCCAGAGAAATGGAAAAGGGTAGACCCATGAAGTCTAGACATCTCCAGGAAACAGACGGTGGTCTTTATCTGATGGCACTCTTAAGAGACCCTCTCTCTGCCTAGCATTTCTCCTTTTCAGCTCTTCCTTGCTTCACAAGATATTTTGTGGCTGTGCTCTGAAATTGAGAACCAACGTCAGGGCTCAGGGAAAGAGAGGTGCCCATCTGAGCCAGGGGCCAGGCAGACATATGCTGGGGAAACTCTAGTTGCAACTATGTCCTTACCTCCCACTCTCACTAGGAGAATCTTTGCATGGTTCTGCCATTGTTTCTCCATCCTGCCCTAAAGTCCCCTGGGTTCCCCAAGGCAGCATAACCTAATGGAAAAAGCACAGGCTGGGAATTGAGAGACTTGGGTTTTAATCCCAGCTCTGCCACTTGCCTGCGGTGTGATCTTGGGCAAGTCACTTCACTTTTCTGGTCCTCAGTTTCCTCAACTGTCAAATGGGGGTAAAATACATGTTCTCTCTCCCTCTTAGACTGGCAGCCACACGTGGGACAGGGATTGTGTCCGATCTGATTACCTTATATCTACCCTAGCGCTTAGTATGGTGTTTGGCACATAGAAAACACTCAACAAATGTCAGCGTTATTGAAGGCAAGACCCCCCCAGAGGCATCTACCACACTCTTATACTTTGCTCTACAATTCTCCAGTTACAGGTGATGATCGAGGTGCAGCTGTGCCTCTGAGCTCTCAATGCTCTCCATGCCCTTTTCAGTCCAGATGGACAGGTGGGAAAAAAAGATGGAATAAGAGCCATCTGCCTTTTGCCAGTTAGCCTCCCTCTAGCCTTGGGAGCTCAGTTTCATGTGAATCAAAAATTTGCAGCAAACCATAGACCAATTGCTACATGCCTGCTGCCTGGCTGCCCTGTCCAACACCTATTCTGGTGTCCAACTCCAGGCACCAGAAAAGTCATCAACCTCAATAGTACCACCCTAGCTAAGTTATCCCATGAAATCCTAAGAATCCACTGGAGCAAAAGACACTGGGGCAGAGTGGAAAGACAGTCACCGTGGACATCACTCACCATATGGCAGGGATTGCATCTACCAATTTTATTTTGTTGTACTCTCCCAAGCCCTTAATACAGTGCTCTGCACACAGTAAGTGCTTAATAAATACCATTGATTGATTGATATCAAGGAGAGAGCCACAGAGCGAGACTGGTATGTTCAACAGTGTCACCTAGCGGAAAGAGCACAGGATTGTGAGTTAGAAGACCCGGGTTCTAGTGCCGCTATGCCACTGGCCTGCTGAGTGACCTTGGGCAAGTCACTTAACTTTTCTGGACTTCAGTTTCCTCATCTTTTAAATGGAGATAAGATAGATTCTGAGCCCTGTGTGGGCCCGGGATGGTGCCTGCTCTGATAACCCTCTATCTACCCCGGCCCTTAGCCCAAAATAAGCACTTAATAAATGCTTTTACTACAATTATTACAGCTACTGATGCTTTCAGTCTTCTTTCCAAAGATAGAGGAGGCTGAGACCCCCCAAATCCCAGCTTCCTCCAGGCAGAAATGGGCTCCTCAGGGCCAGCTTTTCATCTCTGAGGAAAGAATTTTTTGCACCCCATCACCCTGCGGTTCAGGTGGTCTTGGTCAGGCTCTTAAACCAGACAAGGCTTAGGGCTTTAATGGTAGAATGTGGCTCTTTCAGTCCATCCTGAATCCCCCATAAGGAGATGTGGGTGGTTTCTGTCAGAGTCAAAGAACTTGTCTACAATTCAGCGGGACTAGAGAGCTTTGCTCTGAGCTGGCTTGGGGAATAAGTCGGTATGCACTTGAAACCAGTAGGGTCTGGCTGGAGGCTTGCCTTCAGGCAAGTTGAGCCAGCAATTCTAAATGAGATCATTTCTAACTCACTTCTCCAGCATCCCTCTAAATTCTATATCTCCAAAATCACATTCTCAGATCTCCTGTGATTACCCACAGCCCCAACTCCTATACAGCACACTCAGGCTGTTCCTATGCTGGCAATATAAGCACATTAACAATTGCACAAATTCCGGGGAGTCAATCACTTGATTTGCAAAGCACCCACTTTCCTTTGTTAGTGTAGAAACAGTTGTAGTTAGTCTATCATGGCCACACTGAACCCAGAGGCTTGTTCCAGTATTTTTCCAGTATCCTGTGGTGGGTAGAGGTCAAGAAGGACAAGAGAACTGACCTGGCCTCTGGAAGGGAGTTGGAGACAAACATTTTGGAACCATCCTGGGGCTCACAGATCCTTTAAGCTGTTAGCAGCTCAAGGCTGAAATGGATTCCCTCTGGTATCCCTCCAACCTCCTGCTTCTCAAAAACACCCTGAAATAGCCAGATAGTTCAGGACAAAGTACATTTTGTGGCATCAGTTATCCATATCGTTTATATGTAGACCATGCCTTTTTTATCCTGCCAAATTTAGCCTTAGCTAATCTTTTCCTTTTCTGAGTGTATACTTGATTCTTGTCCATACACACACTTCTTCCTGTTGAAGTAGAGGCCTTCCCAGACTAAGCCCCACTTTTCCTCATCTCACACTCCCTTCTGCGTCACTCTAACTTGCTCCCTTTGCTCTCAGTCCCCAGTCCCCCAGCACTTATGTATATATCTGTAATTTTATTTATTTGTATTGATGTCTGTCTCCCCACCTCTAGACTGGGAGCTCGTTGCAGGCAGGGGATGACACTGTTTATTGTTGTATTGTACTTTCCCAAGCGCTTAGGACAGTACTCTGCACACAGTAAGCACTTAATAAATACGATTGAATGAATGAATGAACTTTATCCTGTTTCGGACAGAGTAATTTATTGCGATCATTTTGCGTTTGATTTTTGATTTTTCACAAATCTACCCAACTTAGTTTGTGAAGTTGTTATGTCTACTCTCTCAATTCTTACACTCAGATCGTTGATAAAAAACCATGAATAATATTGACCCCTGGGCAGATCTTCACTGGATTCTCTTCCATATTACCCTTCGGGTTAACAATGAGTCATTGAAAACCACTCTTGAGTGATGAGATGGTGGCGTGGTCAGTAATATCCAAGTTGTAGTGCCTTTTGTCATGTTTCCAGGGGTCCTCAGTTCTAAATCCCAGCTGAAAGAGCCCCTGGGGTCACAGTGCCCAGATACCTGTCAGCCTCTGCTGGGTCCCAGGATCCTTCAGCTCTTTTGTTCTCTTCTGCTCAGTGCTCCCCAAGTCCCCGCACCCCTAGCACTGCCACCACCCTTTGACTAAAGCCCAGGTGCCTCCATAAAGGAGAAAAGGAGAAGGGGTCATTGGGGACTAGCCTACTACTTCTGTTCTGGGGCTGGCTACAGGAATCTCATGGAGAAAGGGCTCCCTTCCATGCCCAGGGTTCCCAAGATCCATGTGTCCCCCCACAGCACCCTAAGTTTCTCTTCCAGTCCCTATGCAGGCAGACACCAAGATCTAAGATCTCAATAATGTTTAATAGTTTCCTAATTTGGTGTTAATGAAAACAATTCCGGTTCAAACCACTTTTCCCTGCACCTAATACTTTTCCTCCCAGGACCCTCTGTGCTTCCCTTTAGGCATCCTAAGGCTTACATTCTTTTAGTTCTTTTTGCTCCTCTGTCACGGCATGCTAGGTCTCAGTCTCACCCTATCCAAGTCCTTTGGAATGGGGTCTCTCAGTGTCCTTGTTTCATTCCCCCTGAGTCCTAGGTGCCAGACTCTGAACCTCCAGGGTTCGAATCCCGGCTCTGCCACATGTCAGCTGTGTGACTTTGGGCAAGTCACTTAACTTCTCGGTGCCTCAGTTCCCTCATCTGTAAAATGGGGATTAAGACTGTGAGCCCCACGTGGGACAACCTGATTCCCCTATGTCTACCCCAGCGCTTAGAACAGTGCTCGGCACATAGTAAGCGCTTAACAAATACCAACATTATTATTATTATTATTATCCCCCTGCATTCCCTACCTCTTGCCCCTAATGACCTAGCCACATACTTTATTGAGAAAAGTGAGACCATCAGGCATTATCTCCCTAAAATCTCACCTGCTTCTCTCCAGTCCCTTCCTCCTCCTTCCCCTTATTCAACTCTCCAGTCTTTCCCAACAGTATCACAAGAGGAATTTTCCTGCCTCCTCTCAAAAGCCACCCACTCCACCTGTGCCTCCGACTCCATCCCACTGCATCTTATCAAAGTGCTTGACCCCTCTCTTCTTCCCTCCCAGACCACCATCTTCAACTCTTCACTCTCTAATGCCTTCTTCCCCATAGCTTTCAAACTTGCTTATGCTTCCCTTATCCTAAAAAACCCTCCCTTGACTCCACAGCTCCCTCCAGTTATTGCCCCGTCTTCTTCCTACCATTCCTCTCCAAACTCAGTGTGCGAGTTGTTTACATCTGCTGTCTCCACTTCTCCTATAATTCTCTCCTTTATCTCTTCCAATTTGGCTTCTGCCCTATTACTCCACAGAAACTGCTCTTGCAAAGGTCACCAGTGCTCTCCATCTTGCCAAATCCAGTGACCGCTATTCCATCCTAATCGTCCTTGACCACTCAGCTGTCTCTGACACTGTTGACCACCCTCTTCTACTAGAAACATTATCCAACTTTGGCTCCACTGACATTGTCCTCTCCTGGTTCTCTTCCTATCTCTCTGGTCACTCATTCTCAGTCTCTTATGTGGGCTCCTCCTCTGCCTCCCATCCATTAACTGTGGGAGTCCCTCAGGGCTCCGTTCTGGGTCTCCTCCTATTCCCCATACACCCACTACCTTGGAGAACTCATTTGCTAAATCTAATGGCTTCTATTCTACCCTAATCCTCCTCGACCTCTCAGCTGTCTTCAACACTGTGAACCATCCCCTTCTCCTGGAAATATTATTTAACCTTGACTTTACTGACAGGGTCTTCTCCTGCTTCTCCTCCTATCTCTCTGGAAGCTTCTTCTCAGTCTCTATTACAGGTTGCTCCTCTACCTCCCTCCCTCTAAGGCTCAGTTCTGGGTCCCCTTCTTTACTCCATCTATGCCCACTCCCTTGGAGAACTCATTAGTATGGTTTCAACTACCATCTCTACAGAGCAGAATGGCCTAGTGGAAAGAGCATGGGCCTGGGAGTCTGAAGTCCTGGGTTCTAATCTCAGCTCTGCCACTTGTCTGCTGTGTGACCTTGGGCAAGTCACTTAATTTTTCTGTGTCTCAGTTTACTCAGCTGTAAAATGGAGTTTCACTACTTGTTCTTCTCCTACTTAGACAGGGTCAGGGACTGTCCAGCCTGATTAACTTGTATCTACCTCAGCATTTAGAACAATGCTTGATACATAATAAGGACTGAACAAATAAAAATAAATTACAGGAAATAAATAATCTACACAGATGATTCCCAAATCTACCTCTTCATCCCCAACCTCTCCTCTTTTCCACAGTCTCACATTTCCTCCTGCCTTTAGGACAGCTCTACTTGGATGTCCCACCGATACCTCAAACTTAACATGTCCAAAACAGAACCCCTCATCTTCTCACGCAAACCATGCCTTCTCTCTGACTTTTCCCATGATTGTGGACACCACCTCCAGCCACTCTGTCTCACAAGCCCATAACCTTAACATTATCCTTGACTCCTCTCTTATTCAACCCACATATTCAGTCTGGCACCAAATCTTGTTGCTTCTCCCTTTGCAAGGTCTCTAGAATCTGTCCCTTCTTTCCCACAGAAACTGCTACCTTGCTTATCCAAGCACTTATTATTTCTCACCTTGACTACTGCATCAGCCTCCTTGCTGACCTCCCTGCTTCCCGTCCCTCCCAACTCCAGTCCATACTTGACTCAGTTGCCCAAATCATTTTTCTACAGAAATGTTCATTTCATGCCTTCTCACTCCTCAACAACCTCCAGTGGTTGCCTATCCACCACCATATCAAACAGAAACTCCTTACCATCGCCCATAAGGCCCTCAATCAGCTCTCCCTCTCCTACTAGGCCTCACTCATCTCCTATTTATAACCCAGTCCTCACACTTTGCACCTCTAATGCCAACCTATTGCTGTTCCTTGATCTCATCTTTTTCACCACCGACCCCTTGCCAATATCCTCCCTCTGGCCTGGAACTCCCTCCCCATTCATATTCGACAGACCACCACTCTATCTTCAAAGCCCTTCTAAAACCATATCTCCTCCAAGAAGCCTTCCCTGACTAACCCCTCATTTTCCCATCCTATTCTCCCTCTCCTTTGCACCACCTATGCTCTTGGGTGTGTACCTCTTAAGCACTTTGCTACTCACCCCACACCCAGCCCCACAACAATTACGTTCATATCCTTATATTCTTCTGCTCCCCCTATCTGCAGTGTATTTGAATGGCTGCCTCCCCAACTATGCTGTACGCTCTTTGTGGGTTAGGATTTCATCTACCTACTCCATTGTATTGCACTTTCTCAAGCACTTATTATAGTGCTTTGCACACAGTAAACACTCAATAAGCAATATTTGATTGATACCCATCCTCAGGACTTACATGTATATGTATAAATGATTGTACATCTAATTACTCTGCTTGTAAATATTTTATGTAGGTTTCCCTGTTAGAGTGTAAGGTCCTTGTGGGTAGGGACCATGTCTCATGCCTCTGTTGTACTTTCTTAAGCTCTAACCATCTTCCCCATTTTAGTTTGTCATTGCTCCCTCCCAACTAAAATGGCACTTGCTCTGGTTGTAAGATTACTGTTGAACTTTTCCAAAAACAGAGAGAAAAAGAGCATTTAAAACCTCTACCTTTTTTGCAGCCATCTGATATCAGCTTTCCATCCAGATCTTCCAAGAAGATGACATTTTCCCCAGTCTTCCTCTTCTGCCTCATATAATTGAAGATGTTTCCTTTACCTTTTACGGTATCTCCCTCGCAAGCTGCATCTCTTTTCCTGTTTTAGCTTTTCTGATCTTGTCCCTACACATTTGGCTATTTCTTATTCTTCCTTAATTTGATCAGAATCCCACTCTTTCAGGCTCTCCTTTGACTTCTCAGGTGCTGTACAATTCTGAAACGTAACCAGACCTGGCATATTGCTATTGTTCCTGAGTTGCCCATTTATTCTTTTGCCCTCAGCACTGTTTTATGTAAAGGGTAACTCACTCTCTTAGAGTCCTCTGTCTTCTGACACTGGCACAAGTTATGGCCATGAAATTCCCTTGCTGTGAGAATCTATGAAAGAAGGAAGCCTAAAACAAAATTCTAAGTCACCTCTTTCCCCTCCATTGTCTTTCCCCTCCATTGTGCCCATTCCCTGGCCACTGGCCACCAGACAATGATATGGTTAGGAGAGGGTGCTGATGATGAAGTAAAAGACTTCCACACCACATAACAACAATAATAACGCTAATACAAATGATCATAACAACATCGGTAATAATGATAATGGATGATGCTGTTGGGTCCTAGCTTTCCTGGCGGCCTGAACTTATGTCACCGTGCCCTGTGATTTTTTTCCAACAGGTCCTTCATACCAGTGCCCTAAGGTTGCGGTTGTGGTCTCAAAATGTGTTTTCTTTATCTAGATAAGTTCTCTACTTCTTTTCCTTAAGAGCCCAAATCACCTCGTGTTTGAGTCCACTGAGGCTTCTCTCTGTTAGTCTGTTGACTGATCCCTCAATTTTCACAAGAACTAACTCAAGCAGAACCTACGCCTCCATTGATTTCTCTTCCTTCTCTATTCAGACATCCCATGCCCCAACACGCTCAAAGAATATGTTTTGTTGGTGGAACAATGGAGATGGAAGGAGCCTCGAGAGTTCTTCTGGGCAAACCCTCTGCATGCAAGTAGATAAATGACTAAAGCATCCAGGGCTGTGGGAGGTTGATCCTTCCCTGAAAGACCACCACATCCTTTCTCAGTAGCCTATCCTCAGGCCCGAATCCCTGTCCTTGTTTTTTTAGGGGGGGTGGGGTGGGGGGGAACTGAGAACAGGATACAAGCCAATTTTTCCAACCAGGGAACACCCAGCCAGATGAGCAAACTGTTTTGGCAGGGAGAGGGTGAAATTTTGAAAAATAATGAGCTGACAGGAGAAGCAAGAGGAAACACAAAATTTTCAATATAATATCGTGAACAAGAAAATTGATTTTGCGTTACAGCCTTCTCTTTTCTTCCTCATTTGGAAGGAGACTTAAGGACATGGCATAAAATCAAACTGTGTGCTGTACAACCAATAAAGAAGTGGTTTTCCCAGCCATGGGAGTGAAATACCTGTCCAACTGAGGAAGTCAATTTTGCAGCAGGTGTGTTTTGTCAAATGTCCCCTGAGCAGGAGGAGAACAGTGAGATGGGGAAGTAGGAGCCTGAGTTTGTGAACCGGTGCTCAGGGCGACAAGCTGCTAGCCCAGACTGCTAGGCTCTCTGCCAATGCGTCATTCCTCACAACTTGGATTTCCCTCCCAGGCCTGTTAGGAGATGCCGTTACCCAGAATGGGAAAGCCTCATGAGGGATTAGGGATGCTGAGATGAAGGGTGATGCCATAGTGACTTTCTAACCCTTTAGGTGAAAGCTGTGAGCCAGCTGGACGCTGACCTAACCCTCAGCTCCCTCTGAATATGTCAGCATCTGGCTAGAATATCCAGCCTCTGGTCCTCAATTAAGGATTAGTCTGGTATTATCAGACTCTGGGCAAGGATTACCCTTGAGGAAATGACAGAGAGCCACAGTCAGGTGTACAAAATGATCAGGAAGGTCACACACCTATGTGTGTAAAATTTACATAAAACTTATATGTACTGTAGCCTGCCCAGCTGTTAGCATAATTTCTGCAACATCTTCCTAAATTACAATCCTCAGAGTGGTCATTTCTTGAATTTTATTTTCTCTTCTCTGCTACTAATAATGGCCCTGATTTCCCCATACCAAATGTTGGCTTTTCCTGATTCAGTGTCACCCTCTGATCCAGCCAAACAATTTGGAAGAGGAAGGAAGACAAAATTCAGACAGCCAAGACCAGGCAGAAGTTGGATCCACTCCCCTTCCTTCTGCTCTTCCAGTTCATCCTATCTTTACTGTCTTCTGATTTGTGCAGCTCCCTCATTGAGAGTGAATAGTTCTTCCATTCTTGTGGCTTTTGGAATTCCTCTTTCTCCCCCAACCCCCAACCTTCCAATGTCCTTGGCAACCCTTGATCCATATCACCAATGTTGCAGTGCCTTCTAATACCAGCAGACTTCACAGCCAACAACAAACCAGAGATGATAACAGATTCTCTTATGCAGACTTGGAGAAGGTGGCATGGCTTAGAGGATAGAGCATGGACCTGGGAGTCAGAAGGATGTGGGTTCTAATCCCGCTCTGCCACAAGTCTGTTGTGTGACCTTGGGCAAGTCACTTAACTTATCTGGGCCTCAGTGACCTCATGTGTAAAATGGGGATTAAGAGTGTAAGCCCCATGTGGGACAGGGACTGTGTCCAACCTGATTAACTTGCTCCTAACCCAGCACTTAGAACGGTGCCTGGCATACGGTAAATGCTTAACAAATACCCTAATTATTATTATTGTTATTATTAGGTACAGACCTTCTGGGAGGCAAGGGGATGATTGCTTGAGAGTTCTCTCACTCAGCTTTCGTGTTGCGTTTAGACTCCGATGTTCCTACTGCAGAGTGTCCTAGACTCAGAGTTGAAATGTGGATTCTAGTTCCAGCTCTGAGGGTCCTTGGTTTCACAGTGTTCTCTTCTTTGAACTGGGGATAATTCCATAGGGCTAAGGGGGCTACTGATGGCTACTCCATTACTGGCTTCCCACAGAATACCAGTCAGGGAACAGACAAGCTGAAAACCAGACTGTCTGGTAGAAAACCAGACCAACGGCCACCCGATTGGGCCCCAACAGATCATCCAGGGGTCCGGAAGATTGACGGGCAGTCGGAAAACCCCCACCAGGCTTCTAGGAAGAGAGGCAATTTTGAACAATCCCTCTATTCTGGACAGTCCCACTCTGTCCTGGCCAGGGGTCGAAGGAAGGGCTCAGCTCTCTGGGATAAATAAGAGATGGGTGGGGCGAGGAACAAACAGAAGAACGAAAACCCTTACTGCGTAGATGAACTCTTTCTTTAGTTCCTATTTGAAACATAAATGCCAACAGGCTGAGACCTGAAATGAATCCTGAGTAAAGCGCTGAACCGAGAATCAGGAAGCTTTGGTTTAATACTCAACCTGCCTCCGGATGCACCAGGTGATTTGGACCATTAACCCCATGTGTCTGAGTTTCCCCTGGAGCAGGCCATGTCAATGTTTGCCAAATGCTCTGCGATCCCCTCAGGAAGGGGAATTAAAAATAGACCCTGCAATGGGGTGACAGGCACAGTGTGAGCAGAGCTCTTTTTGCATCTGTTTCTGCACCTCTTCCTCTCATTTCCATCTATATTTCCAACTGAATATGGGGCCTGAAAGAGAGAAGAACCAAGGATAATGGCAAGTGTGTGGGCTTTAGAGACCGGGAGGATGGTGAAATTGTCAACTCTGATGGGAAAGTTAGGTGGAGAGATCTAGCTTTCTCAGGACCACGGACTGGAAGTTGCAGTCACTCAGAGACAGCAACAGGAAGCTGCATTCCTCAAGGATCAATCAATCAGTAAATCAATTTATTTATTGAGCGCTTACTATGTGTAGAGCACTGTACTAAGTTAGCGCTTAATAAATGCCACTGATAGATTGATTTCTAACCTCACCAATTAAGAAATCCTACTCTCTCATCGGGACTTCCTAACCAGCCTTTTCTCCTATGCCCCACATCCCTGAAAAGCTGCCCTTTCCCCCACAGAGTCTTCTGATCACTAGAACCTCTTCCACATAACTCAGGCCAACATGCCCCTCTTGCAGGCTCTGAACAACCTCCCCTCTCTTGATGCACTCCTTTACTGCTATTTCTGAAGCTAATCAAAAGGACCAGGGAGTTCTCAGAGATGACCTGTGGCATACTGGTGGAGAGAGAACAGGGAAACCTCCCTAGAGTCTCTTTCCTTTGACTGGGCAGGTGACAAAACCCCTTGTCAATCAATCAATTAATCGATGATATTTACTGAACACCTACTCTGGGCAGAACACTATTCTAAGTGCTTGGGAGAGTACAAGACGAAGGAGTTGGTAGAGATGATCCCTGCCCACAAAGGGTTTTCTGGGTAAAAGGGGACACAGACATTAAAATATATTACAGATAGAGGAAATGGTAGGATATAATGATATGTACGCAAGTGCTGTGGGGGGTGAATAGCAAGCGCTTAAGAGGTATAGATCCAAGTGCACATCATGCATAAAGGAGGGTAAATAGGGGGAATGAGAACTTAGTCAGGGAAGCCCTCTTGGAGGAGATGTCATTTTAGGAGGGCTTAGAGGGTGGGGAGAGTGATGGTCTGTTGGTTATGAAGGAGGGAGTTCCAGGCCAGAGGAAGGGTGTGGGAAAGGAGTCACAGACAGACTCCTCTGTTCAATGAAAAGGCATAAGGAGAGGACAATGGGAGCCATAGAATCAGATGGAAAGGTGTGAACAAAAAACTCTTCTGATCCCTCTCTCTTTTTCTCGCTCTCTCTTTCATACTCTCTCTACACACACACACACAATCTCCTCTGATATTTAGTATCTTTACTATTAGTATTTAGTATTTTTACGAGATGTTCTTCCCCTTGACGCTGTTTAGTGCCATTGTTCTTGTCTGTCTGTCTCCCCCGATTAGACTGTAAGCCCGTCAAACGGCAGGGACTGTCTCTATCTGTTGCCGACTTGTTCATCCCAAGCGCTTAGTACAGTGCTCTGCACATAGTAAGCGCTCAATAAATGCTATTGAATGAATGAATGAATGAATAGTATCTGCTTCAAGCCCAGGTCCCTGATGGGAGGATTGGTCCATCACAACCAAGACCAATCAATCAGTCAATTAATCAATGGTATTTGTTGAGTGCTTACTATGTGCAGAGCACTGTTCTAAGCCATTGGGAGAGTAAAGTACAACAGAATTAGCCGACACGTTCCCTGCCCATAATGAGTTTACAGTCTAGAGAAGCTTATGGTCTATGCAACAAGTTTATGGCTGTACTCTGCTGAATTGAGGAGAGGGGGGTGGAGGGATGCTGTGGTTAGACGAAGCTGCCATCAAAGCAAGGAAGCCACATATTCACAGGCTTTGTACAGTTCTTTATGCTATATCAGGGTCCAAGAGGCTATATATAATCCAGCCTCCCATCTCAGGGAGGCCAGGCATAGTCCCAAGCCCAGAGAAAGTCATGATAATAGTTCTCGGAAATCTCTCATTTCAGCAAGAACCAGACCCACAGTTTGGGGTTTCCTCACTAATTAAAGAAATGTAAGCTGAAATGACATTAAGAGCTCACTCAATAGGAGTGATCTAAAGAGTGTCTGACTGTTGTCTGGGAGAAAATGGAGAAGCCAAAGGGGGTTGTTCAGGAGAATAGGCCCTGAAGACGAACCAGGTGGTGACAGGGGCAGCCGGGCAAGAGGCGGGACTGGGCAGACCCATGATGAGACCTATGCTGGTCATGGGGTCTTGACCAGCCCCTGGGTGTGGCCAATCCACAGCCCAATCTTCAATGCCGGTGCCCTTTCAGGGTGCCTACCTCTCATAGATTTCCTGCCAGCTTGTCCTTCTTTCCCATTTCACTCTCTTGCCCCCATGTCTAACTTTTCCCTTCTTTTATAATTCTCCTTCAAATCTTCTCCCTTCCCCTGAAAACAAAAGAGAAACTATAAGCTTCTCCTTGAGGGCAGGAATCGTGTCTGCCTACTCCTATCATATTGGACTGTCCTAAGCACTTTGTATAGTGCTCTACATTCAGTAAGTGCTCAATAATAATTAATAATAATTATGGTATTTGTTAGGTGCTTACTACGGGCCAGGCACTGTACCCAAGCATAGGGTAGATACAAGCTAATCAAGTTGGACACAGTCCATGTCCCACATGGGGCTCAGAGTCTTAATCCCTATTTTACAGATGAGGAAACTGAGGGACATAGAAGTGAAGTACTTGCCCAAGGTTGCAGAGCCGGGATTAGAACCCAGGTCCTTCTGACTCCTGGGCCCGTGTTCTATCCACTGGACCACTCTGCTTCTCTAGAAATACCATTGATTGATTGATTAATTGATTGAAACAAAAGTGGAAAGAAATAAACCAGTATGATGCTACAAACTCCCCTTGCTCAGATATAACTAAACACTTGTCTCAGATGGAATGTATAAGGTTTCTATTCATTCCCACAGCACCCAACGTGGCACTGGCAAGAGGGAGAAACGTCAGTGATGACAGAGTGTGTCCTCCCCCTTGCCCCCCCGGGGCCAGAATGATTGACAGCAACTGGTAGAGGGCGCATCCTTCTTTGGTCCTGGCAGTGCCTGGCACTTTCTCCAAACTATAGGCCCTGGTGGATCCCAGTTGCTATAAATTTAGACCTCCATATGTCTTGTTCTGCTTCTCCATTGGGTCACTGTCTTCTAAGGCCAGAGGCTGTTCTTTTCAGAATCCGCACAGCACCCGACACTGGGATTGGTGATTAAATGCCAAATAGAAGATATTGGAGGGAGAAGAGAGTCTGCTGTCTCCCTAATTGTTTTTCTACCTATCTTCTGGTGCTTTGCTGGTCTTCCACATTTCCCTGCAACTGCCCAAATGGCATCTTTTCTCCATGACTCAACAGCTACCAATGACTTCTCTTTACCCTAGTAACCTACTAGCTTCTTAGTACTGATCTCTTTATGCTCAGCCAATCCCCGGCATTTTGGGCTGTCCTCTTCCTCTGGTACTTGCCAGGCATCGACCCCTTTCCACCCTTGTAGTGGTGGACATGTAGAACACTTTGGAGTAGGGATAGCAGGGAATCTGCACCAGGGGATTTGATCATCGGGCCCTCCATTCAGCCTTCCTCCTTTAATTGTAGGCTTCGGGGCTTCACCTTCATTACAACCTAGCCTCTCCTACTACAACCCAGCCCGCACACTTTGCTCCTCTATTGCTGCCCTTCTCACTGTACCACGATCTCATCTATCTCGCTGCCGATCTCTCGCCCACATCCTGTCTCTGGCCTGGAACGCCCTCCTGCCTCACATCTGACAGACTATTACTCTCCCCCACTTTGAATCCTTACTGAAGGCACATCTCCTCCAAGAGGCCTTCCCTAAGCCCCCCCTTTCCTCCTTTCTCACTCTCTTCTGAGTTGCCCTGACTTGCTCCCTTTATTTTCTCTCCCCTCCCAGCCCCACATCACTTATTTGTAATGTATTTATTTATATTAATGTCTGTCTCCCCCTCAGTGTAAGTTTGTGGTGGGCAGGGAATGTGTCTGTTTATTGTTATATTGTATTCCCCCAAGTGCTTAGTACAGTGCTCTGCACACAGTAAGTGCTCAATAAATACAATTGACTGACTCACTCTCTGGCTTACCCCGCAGGACCCTCAAGTCCCGTCACTACCGGACTAGGCTCCAGTTCTCCTCACACATGGTGCCCTGGTCTCCTCTACTTCATGTTTAGAGGGGACACAACACATCACAAACTTGGGTCTCTGAAAGTGGCTGTTCTAGTGGGCTCTGAGCAGTGGTATAGATCAAAGCGTGTGTGTGTGTGTGTGTGTGTGTGTGTGTGTGTGTGTGTGTGCCCACAGTGGGATAGTTTGGGGGATACTAGGCTTGTTTGACTTGGACTGGTATTTGGTTGTCTGAGAGCAGTCAGCTCTTTAGGATGGAAGGGCTCTCTAGTGTGCTAGTGACCTGCAGTTTTTGTCTGAGGTCCTCCAGGAGGCTGGTTCATCTGGGGTTGAGCATTTCCAGTTTTCCACACAGCTGGTCTCCCTGGGCTTTGCGGAATCCATTTGCCCCAGTGCCAGCAGTAAAAGGAAAACAATCTTTTCTTCCTTTTGTATTATTGTTATAATTTGAGAACATTTCCAGGCAGAATCCTCCCTAGTTCCCCGCTGAGCTTTTTCACGGCCATAATTACAAAGTCAAACGCAATCATTAAAACAACATTTTCCCCATGCCAGACAAGCTTGCTCGTTTCCCCCAGAACCAATGCCCAACTGGAATCGTTGGAGGACTGTCAGGGGAACGGGGGAGCGAGCGGCTCGATCACCCTGGAGCCCCAAAGACAACTGGCGGGATTACATGGTCAAGATGCAAAAGCTCAAGGGATCTCTTGCCGGGGACCGCGGGCCAAAACATTAACCGTTAGCTTGACCTTCACTTTCTGTCACTGACTGCTCCTATTACCTGGGTGCACAGACAGGCGCCCGCTGGAAACGAGATGAAAATGACTTCATCCACTTTCATTACCACTAGCAGGCAACAGGGGCAGGGCAGACGAGTAGGAAGGGGCTCTGGGGAGATGAGCAGTGTGTGGGAAGAGGGGCTGGAGAGAAAGGGATGGGGTGCGGGGAAGGGTGAAGGAAGACTCAGTGGAGGAAAGGCATCTGAGGAGGGGAGTAAAGACACAGTAGAGGAGCTAGGAGGGAGCAAATAGGAAAAAAAGCCTAGTGTGAAACAGTCGACAGGAGGAATTTTTTTTCACGAATGTTATCATCATTACCAAAAGGTTCTGGAACAGGGGCTGGCAAAACCCGGGAATTTAGGATAAAAATTTGTTGAAGTCAATAATAAAGGTTCCTAAAAGTGAATTAAGTGGACAAGGCCCTTACTCTCTAGGAGATTAGAGTTTGGGCATGGACAGATACGAGATGAACATGAAGAGTTACAGACAACCTGACAGACCTGGGGCTAATGCGTGAAGTGAATCAACCCATCAGTTCATTTTTAGGTCCCCTGTAAAGAAAGTATTTTACAGCAAAAGCATATCAGTCAGTGGAAGAGTGAAGAGGGGCATGTGGAAGCCCCACAGTCAAAGTCAATGGTCAGAGAAGACATCGGGACTCACCTTGATGTTGTCCTGCCAGCGATGGGCCTTCTGAAACTTCTCAGCTGCATCCGCTAGCCTCTGAAAGCAAGAGAGCACAGGAGACTTGGTCAGAGGGGCAGGAAAAAAAATCCAGCGGGAAAATTAACACGGCACGCCCAAGTTGCTTTGATGCCAGGTCTTGGGCAACTGAATCCAGTGCCCTTGTAGCCTCCAGGCAAGTAGGTTGAGAGGGCAGCAGATGTTTTGGCTCCAACCCTGATTCAGGACCTTGCTAGCTTGGTTATTCCTACCCTCATGCCCTAACTCCCCTCTGCTCAAGCTCCCCTCAGAGACAAAGGAGTTCTACTGCTCAGAAAACCCTGGGTCCAAACTTTAGCCAGTACCTTCCACCCACTCCCCTTCTTTATTCTACAATCTCATGCCAGCAAAACAAACAAACCCTCCCAATCCTATTGAAATTGTGGAAACCACGGAGAGGTGCATTGGCCCAGACCACTACTGTATCCTGGCCATGCTTTGTCCATCCCGAGGCTTTTTGCTCTTAAGTTTAGTATTTCCTCCCCCTCTCTCTATAGATTCCACACCGCTCAGCCTGATTTTCCTCCTCCAGCCTGGGGAAGATATGTAGCTGATTGCTTTTTCCAGGTAGAAGCTTTCACCCAGTATTTGCTGCATGGGGAGTTTTTCACTCTGGGAAGTGGCAGAATCACTCGGACATGCTGACCACCCCCAGTCAACTGCAGAAGGGGTAAGTGGTGGAGTTATGTACAAGTCAGGTATGCGTTAGCTCAACAGCTCTGCTTTTAATTACGGAGTGCAGTGGGAAGCTTGCAGGCTGCAATTGCATTTAAAGACAGCCTGACAAGGTCTAATCAAAGGGTAGGTTAAATGCAGACATGAGAACACATTTTTCAGTTAAAATGTGAGAAATTAAGCACGGGTGGTGGGGAGGGGGGAAAATGGAGCTCAAAACAAAGAGCTGAGATGGTGATATTCCCTGCCACTTCACTCTATGCTCCATCCTCTCCTCTAGGATAGGCTCCAGAGCCCAGCACTGAGAAGGAAATGGGGCAGTGTTGGGGTGTGAAGGACAGGGTGGATTGGCTCCCTCTGAACATCTTGACTAGTTCAGTCCACTCTGGTGGCTGGAGGCTCTTTACATAGGCAAAGAGCTAGTCACAGTGCAAAGGGCCCAGGGCCACTTGGATTGTATGGACTTGCATCGGGCCAGGCCAGGCCAGGCCAACCTCCAGGTCTCTGAGACAACCAAGGGCTAGGTCACCAGCAGCTCACTAAAAATCAAGCTGCTGCCAGAGGGAGAGCTGAATCTCTTCTAATGAGGAACAAGCCATCAGGCTAGTACAGGGCACATGCTGCTGAAGAGTCTAGCAGGACAGAGGGTGTGGGGAGAGAGAGAGAGAGAGAGCACCCTCTCCGCAGAAACCTTAATCTTGGAATATTTCAGTCAATCAATCAATATTATTTATTGAGCACCCACTGTGTGCAAAGCACAGCCCTAAGCACTGGAGAAGAGGACAAGAGTTACAGATCACATGGTGCCTGCCCCCAAGAGCTTACAGTCTAAAGAGAGAGGCAAGCAGGCACAAATAATTTACACACAGTGGAAGCGGTAGGAAGAGCAAAGGTTCTAGCAAGAGTATGGAAGGGTGAAAAAGATGAATAAATGAGTGAATGAATAAGAAATAGTAGGAGTATAGTAGTAGTGGCAGGAGGAGTAGCGTTTACTGAGTGTCCAGTGGGTACAGTGTACTCTACTAAGAACTTGGGGAGCTCAAAACAACAAATGAAACATTCTTGGCCCACAAGAAGCTTATACTTATCTGAGGAAGTCAGACAAGAGTATTTATAAACCAAGTAAACGTAATACATCATTGAAGGTGGAATTGAATAAATATATCTCTGTAAGTGCTGAGGATGGGTATAAATAAGGTTGAAAATGCTAGAGATGGTTGATGGGTTCATATGATTATTTGGGAAAAACATGTGGGCTTTCAGGAGGGGTCCATGATGGGGGTGTGATTTGCATGAGGCGTTCGGAGGGCTCACGAGACTGTCTAGGCATCCTATGAATTTCGCCAATCCCTAGGTGAAGGGATTGAACTGTGATCAAACATGGTGCTGCCTCCCCCTGCCAGCCATAGGATACAATCTGACCCCAGACTGGCGCCTATCCCCATCTGCATCCATGATAGAAGGATCCCGGGCAGTGCTCTCCTGCTTTCCCTGCTCCAGCCGCTGCTCCAGAGCACTTTTTACAGAAGGAGCCCGGGCAGTGCTTTCCGGCCTGAGTAGTGCTTCTTAGAGTCTGTGGCAAGAACCCACTTTCCTGCTTTCCCTGCTCCAGCTGCTGCTCCGGAGCACTCTTTACAGAAAAAGAAAACTGACACGAGGTTTCTTGCAGGTAGAAGTCTTCTCTGCACCCTGCAGGGAGCCTCCCAGCTTCCACCCCTCCTATAGTTCTAGCTCAATCTAGTGGTTAGAGTACAGGCCTGGGAGTCAGAAGGACTTGGGTTCTAGTCCCAGCTCCACCGCTTGTGTGACCTTGGGCAAGTCACTACACTTCTCTGTGACTCATTTACCTCATCTGTAAAATGGGGATTGAGACTGTGAGCCCCATATGGGACATAGACTGTGTCCAATCTGATTACCCCAGTGTTTAGAACAGTGCCTGGCACATTAAAAAAAAAGTTCCAAGTGGTGGCAACAGCTCACCATGGCCTTCTGGGAAAACCCAGGCTGCAGCAGCCCAGACTGGGGTCCCTCCTGCTTCGGGTGTCCAGTTCAGAGAAAAGTCCCACCGCCCTCTTCCCCGGCACCAACCCTGTTCGGAAGGTCGGCGACTTGGTGATTTAAACTATGCAGACACAAGAGCAGGAGGTGCTATAAACCGTTCCTTTATGGGATCGCCTTGAAGGATTTTGCTCGGCATTTCGTATTGCAAAATGTGCCAATCTGTCATGGAAACAGCAGGCTGGGGAGTAGAGGGTGAAGAGAGCAGACACGTAAAGTGGGGTGAGTTGGTGGAGAGCCTCAAAGCCCTTCGTGAGGAGTTTTTGCTTGACGCAGAGGGACTCAGGAAGCCCGTGGAGGATTTTGAAAAGCAGACAGATGTGTGTGGAGCAATGCTTCAGGAGGGTAATCTGGGCAGCAGCTGGTAGTCTAAATCGAAGAGGGAAGAGGCTGGAGGCAAGGAGACCAGCAAAGAATAGTTGAGGCATGTTATGACCTGAACTTCTACCAAAGGGATAGCGGTTTGGGCGAGAGGAAGAGGTGGAACTGGGAGATGTGTAGGAAGAACTCGCAGGATTTGGCAGTAGATTGGATATGAGAATTGAAGGAATAATGTCAACATGGTGGGCTTCAGGGACAGGAGGGATGATGTGCCATAACCTGCCTCTGCCCTGGAAGGCCCTCCCCCCTCAAATAATAATATAATAATAATGATGATGATGGTATTTAAGTGCTTACTATGTGCCAAGCACTGTTCTAAGCACTGGGGTAGATACCAGGTATTCAGGATGTCCCATTTGGGGCTCACAGTCTTAATCCCCATTTTACAGATGAGATAACTGAGGCACAGAGAAGTTAAGCGGCTTGCCCAAGGTTACACAGCAGATAGGTGACAGAGCCGGGATTAGAACCCATGTCCTCTGACTCCCAAGTCTGTGCTCTTTCCACTAAGCCACACTGACTCTCAATCCGACAATTACTCTCCTCACCTTCAAAGTCTTATTGAAGGCCCATTTACTCCAAGAGGCCTTCCCTGACTAAGCCCCCCTTTCCTCTTCTCCATTCCCTTCTGTGTCACCCTGAGTTGCTCCCTTTCTTCATCCCCCCTCCCAGCCCCACAGCACTTATGTACTATCTGTAATTTATTTATATTAATGTCTGTCTCTCCCTCTATACTATAAGCTTGTTCTGGGCAGGGAATGTGTTGTTTATTGTTATACTGTATTCTCACAAGCACTCAGTAAAGTGCTCTGCACACAGTAAGTGCTCAATAAATATGATTGAATGAAAAAAATGCTATTGACTGAGATGGGAAAGTTAGGTGGAGGGGGGTTGGAAGGAAGATGAGTTTGGTTTTAGACATATTGAATTTAAGGTGCTGGCAGGGCAACCAAGTAGAGATGTCCTGGAGGCAAGAGATGTGAGGTTGCAGGTTAGAGAAGAGGAAGATTTGGAAGTTATCTGCACAGAGATGGTAGCTGGAGCCCTGTGAGCCGATGAGTTCCCCAAGAGAGTATGTGCAAAGTAAGAAGATTAGGGGACCCAGAATAGAGTCTTGGGGGGTACCCACAGTTAAAAGTTGAGAGGCAGCATAGGAGCCCAGTGAAGAAAACTGAGAATGAGCAGCTGAAGACGTAGGGGAGATGTAGCTGGGGGGAAGCAGCATGGAGTAGTGGATAGAATATGGGCCTGGGAGTCAGAAGTTCATGGATTCTAATCCCAGCTCTACCACCTGTCTGCTGTGTGACTTTGGGCAAGTCACTTCACTTCTCTGTGCATCTCATCTGTAAAATGGGAGTTGAGACTGTGAGCCACATGTGGGTCAGGGACTAATGTGTCCACCTCGAATTGCTTATATACGCCCCAGCGCTTAGTACAGTCCCTGGCACATAGGAAATGCTTAACAAATACCATCATCATTCGAGGAGAACCAGGTACAATTAAAAGGTTAGCTTGGGAGGAATGAAGCAGTAATCAGCTTACTCCTCCATCATTTGCTCAGTGTCTTTTAATAGGGTCTTAGTGTCTTCAGGCTCGAATTCACCCAGCTGAGCTTCTTCTGATTGCCCATGAACATTACTTTTGTGCTAGCCTACTTTGCTCGAAGACAAAAAAGCCTGAAAGAAGGAGTAGAGGGAGACTATGCACTCCTCTATGGCCCCTAGAAGTCACACAATTAATGACTTCTCGGGCTCTCTAAGGAAAATCTCATTTACGCTCCGAGGCAACTCTCCTTCCTCAACTTGGGGACAGCATGAATACTGGGAAATTGAGACACAGGGAAGGAGAGGAACTTGGCTAGGGTGGACCAGCAAGTTGGGGTGGAAACAGAAACTGACCAGAACACCAATTCACCAACACCTTGGGATGCCCTGCCGCCCCTTATAAGGCCCAAAGCACCATCCACCTGAATGGAGCCACTACGGGTTGGCGGTGAGAGGAGAAGAGATTTACAATAAAAAAAAGTGAGGGATTGATTTGTGTAATGAAACAGGAGAGAAAGAGCAGCTGTTGAGGCCTTTTAATTGAGCTGCAAAGAGCAAATGTCAAGACGCTTGAGATTTCTAAAGGGATCAATACTGCATCAGTAAGTAAATTAAAAAACAGAAAGCAAACTAAGTGGCACAATTAAAATAGAAAGTTCTCTCCAAACCCAATCAGGAGCAGCTCTATTGCCACAAGACCCTCTTCTGTCCTCAGACAAATCCCAGGTCAGTCAAGATGTAGCAGCTGGATATAGAGTGGAGTGGAAAGACCATTTGACAGGTCCAGAAAAAGTAGAGAGCCAGATGTGGTAGTGCTAGACAGCCATCTGACAGGCTTCCACCCCATTTTGTGCATAAATGCTCATAACGTCCCCCTTTTTAAAGATGTAACATTGAAGCCTAGGAGTCAGTGGAAGGGTTGTAATTAGATGCCCTATCATCATCATCATCATCATCATCACCTCCACCACTACCCACAATATTTACAGAACACTTAAAATGTCTCTATATACAGAGAAAAAAATGATGAACTACAGTCCTTGCCTACAATGAGTTCACATTCATGCAGCTCACATCCTGACTCAGTGTCGTACATTAACAAAAACAACTCAAGCCAAAGGTGATGCCCATCGTGGCACTAGGAATGGACAACAGTCATCTGTCAATTCCTTCCCGGTGGGAAGAAAAGGGGCTCAGAGCATTCCTGTAAGAATCTATGCCTGTAGAAAGCAGACCTCAAAGTCTAGACCAGTCTGGGTCAACCCAGATCCCAGGGCCCCTACTTCGAAGGAGGAAACAGATGTAGAACCAGCATGGGGAAGGGAACTGGGAGAGGTCCGGGTCACGGCTCCACAGGTCTTGAGCCAGAGAAGCCAATCCTCAAAGAATTATAGGCAAAAACAAATGGGAAAGGGAAGGGAAACAGTGATAGCAGGGCAGGCGGCACTTTTCCATGCACTGGAGAGACAGGTCCTGACAGTGCATCAGGCAAGCAGGGAGTGTCATTGCAGGTAATATCAGCTTTCCCCCCTTAAGGTGCTTTATGATAAGGAGAACACAAAGGGGTTCCTCTGAAATGTCAATCTTAGCCCTCGGAATGCTATGCAGGAGTAGATGGACGTTGGCTTAGGGGTGTTTGCTCCCTCTCAGTCCCCACCACCCATCTCCCAAGAAAAGCTGGTATCCTTCAGTTCTGGTTCTACCTCTATGGGCAGGGCCCACATACCCTCTGGTGGCTTTCAATGCTATGAAATCAGGTAGGACCAAGAGGAGGGAAATATTGATTCCATTTGGAAAACGGTGACAACGCTGGGGAGAGTGACCAGGCTAGAAACAGTCTGGAGAAAAGATAGCTGCTGATAGAGAGTAACAATTTATCCCAGGCTAGTGGTATTAGAAAATTGATCTTATGCATTTTCTTTTCTAGGTGCTCCTTGCGGGGAATGCTGAGTTCTTGGAATTATTGGGGGTGTGTGTGTGTGTGTGTGTGTGTGAGTCCTTTTTTTCACCTTATCTGCAAGGTTGGGTGAATCCTGGGGTTTCCTCCTTTCTGATCAATCTATGGCCTCAAATCCTAAAATCCCTGACTCCTCTTCACTTGCCCACCAAAAACTGGCCCTAGAGCTGAGCTCTCTAGAGATTCCTCCCTACCTCAGCCCAGCCACTGTGAACAAATGAATCCTTTCTCTCCATCCTACCCCACCATCTCCACCCTGCCCCACCCCTACAGGCAAACAGCCATGTATCAAGCTGAACTGGCTGTCAGTCTCATGGACCACTTGAGCAAAGCAGACACGGGAAGATCCTGATAATGATACAATGTGGGACTATCACCACCCCGGTCTCTTTATGACTTCCTCCCTCCAATACTCCTGGAGGTGGGAAATGTTAAATGATTCAGCAGTTCTTAATGGACACAGAGCACAAAGCACGATGGATAATGTTTGGTGATCATTACTCTTTGGATGACTGAATGCACTGTGACAGAAGGTAAACCATACCAATAATAATGAAGAGGAGGAAAAAAAAAACAGCCATCAGGACTCATTAAAACTTCAGCAAATAGACGTTTTGAAGGGTTGAATGTAGCTAAAGTTCTATTGTATTAGAAACTGATGCTAAAACTCTTCTTTCCATCATTCCCTTTCTCTGTCTCTCCCATTCTATTTAAAAAATCCCTATCCCGGCGACGAAAACAAGCACTGACCCACCTCCTCAGGCCTAAACGAAGTGACCTAGTGAAAGTCAGGCAGTGGGTAGAAAAGAAGCAGAAGAGTCCCTGCCTCTCCTTTATCTTCTTTTTTTATTAGGTTTTAATGGGATACTGCCTAGCACTTGAGTATGCAAGCCGGCAGACTGTGTTCAGCTGATCTAGTGATGTGGGAAGCAGTAGAAGGCGATCAGAATGGCTGGGAGAGGAGAGGTTTCAGGAAATGATATTTGAAAATGATTTGAATGGCTGTTGAGCACATTCTGGACTCTGACATTTGGGGCAGGGAGTCTGTCTCCCCTAACCCGATACTTCTCCTCCATCTCCCTCCCCCTGGGTTTTTATGAGTGACTATGAAAATGGGTACTTGGCTTACGGAATGGGGGAATAAAAATGGATTGACTACCAACCCACTGCAGAGTGACCCCCTTCTGCCTCTGAGCTAAAGGCAAGAGGTTTTGAACTTCCTTTCCGGGAGATCTTTAAGAATAGTAGAGAACCCCATCTCCTTAAGCTGGTATTGTGAAGCCAGCATGGAGACAGGGGGATAGATGAGATGATCTGTGGCATTTCCTTGCAACCTGAGGATTTGATGATGCACAGCAATCAACGGACCCACATTGATGCTTAATTCTTTTCTGTGAAATGTCCTGTAAGAACAAGCTTCTTCAGGGGATGTGTTGTCCTGAATGGCTGCCTTATCTTTAAGGCCATACTAGTCTATCATGAATAATGGGACTACAGCTTCTGTGACCAAAGGATTATTTCTCATCCTCAATAATGATAAGTGCTTAGTACAGTGCTCTGCACACAGTAAGTGCTCAATAAATATGACTGAATGAATAAAACCACAATTTTCTTCAGTGTTACAGATCAATCAATCCATCTCCTGGCACGATCTGTGCAGACTCTCTAAAATGCCTAGGGGGAAAGCTGTAGACTGGAGGGAGAATGGGAAAGGGGAAAACAGAGGAAGGACTTAAGGAAGATGAGGATTTTTTTCCTGGTAAGGCCAAGAAGAACAGGTTCTTCGGTGGTCTGAGGGTCTGAAGTCAAACATGAGTGAGAAGGAGTGCCATTCTACAACTGCCCTGCAGCAGGAAACAACAGGATTAGACATAAGAAAGGAGGTCTTGATAGCTGTCCCTCAGAAGTCCTTTCCAATCTCACCTAGGAAAGGATTCATTGAGTACTTAAAACCTTCAATGCCCCAAGATGCCCCAAAGGAAGCACAGCAGACTCTCCCTGTGGCACTACAAAGAGGGACCATGTGATTCAGTAGTCTTTCATTATTCATTCATTCAATACTCTTAATTATGCACTTACTATTTTCAAAGCCTTGTACTAAGCACTAGTAAAAAATACAAGTTTGAGAATTAAATAACAGTTTTTAGGTTTCCAAGGGGCTCACAATCTAAGAATAATGGTTGGTGGGGTGGGTGGGGTGGGGGGAAGCTGGTGATAGAATAAGGCAAGATAAAGCAATTAATCCATAACATAAAATATAAAGAAAATGGCAGCTATAAGAGGAATAGGGTACTGTGGAGAGAGAGAGAGAGTTTCAGAACAATCACAATCACACCAATATTCATGGCCTTCTTGGTATTCTAAAGGATGAGTAGTCATTATTATTTCTGCTCCTTCTCTTTGCCTTGGTGGAGCAGAGCAGGGCTGATGGGAAGTCCTCGTGACGTGGTGGTAGGGCAGCTTTTCTTCAGGACAGAAGTCCTTGGTCTTGTGGAGAAGGGACCAGCTGAGGCTCTGGCTATTTTTTTATAGCATTTATTAAGCGCTTACTATGTGTCAGGCACTGTTATAAGCACTGAGGTAGACACAAAGTAACTAGGTTGGACACAGTACATATCCCACATGAGGCTGACAGGCTTAATGCCCATTACACAGATGAGGTAACTGAGGCACAGAGAAGTCACGAGGCAGACAAGTGATGGAGCGGGGATTAGAATGCAGGTCATTCTGGCTCCAAGGCCCATGCTCTATGCACTAGGCCATGCTGCCTCTCACACTGCTATTGCTTCTATACAGACCCAGGAGCAAGTCCAGTTCAGTCATAAGAACCACACCCTTCCTCTTTCTTTTTTTAGAATGGAGATGTGATGGCAAATATTTGGACTCCCAAATATTGACTCATCCAGATCATCTGTTTTTTGGGAATCCACTGGAACCTCTCCCCAAACAGGAGCTTGGAGTCACACACTCAGTTATTTAAAGATCAGATTTTTATGGGGCAAAATTAGTCCTAGTCCTTAATAGATACTGTTATACAAATAAAGCATATGGAACTGCGTAGCTCTCACTACCGTGCTTGCCAAGAAGGGGCAGCACTTTGTTTAAGAGGAAGGTTGTTGATGAAAGGGCTGGGGGCTGTTGATGAGTACCAGAAGAAGAATTTAGGATCCTGAAGGTTCTAGTCCCACCATTTTCTCTGGGACTGTCTAAGCAGTTCTCTGTTCCTTGTCAAGTGGCAAGAGCCGCTCTGGGAATCAGCAGACCTGGGTTCTAATCCCAGTTCTGCTCATAGCTGGCTAAAGTGGGCGAAAACAGACCACACTTGCATTTCACAACATGCTGCCATCCCCACCCACTGGCCTGCAACTTGCTCGTTACACTCTGTAATAATAATAATAATGTTGGCATTTGTTAAGTGCTTACTATGTGCCGAGCACTATTCTAAGCACTGGGGTGGGTAGATACAGGGTAATCAGGTTGTCCCACGTGGGGCTCACAGTCTTAATCCCCATTTTACAGATGAGAAAACTGAGGCATCGAGAAGTGACTTGCCCCAAGTCACACAGCTGACAAGTGGTGGGACCGGGATTAGAACCTATGACCTCTGACTCCTAAGCCCCTGCTCTATCCACTGAGCCACACTGCTTCTCTGTACCCTGGCAGGGATGACAGAATGCAAGTAGCATTGCATGAATCACTAGCGGTAAAATCAATTCCTTCCTACAGGTTCTGGGTCCTGAAGTCTCAAGACCGAGGCTCATCCATTGTTCCCGAGGACAGATTCCATCCATCTATTAGAGGGGCCCCAAGGCTGTGGTTCGCATTTGTCTATATGAATGTGCGGCCTAGACTCAGAATGCTTTTAAATTAAGATGCTATTTTTCCTCTCGTCAAGGTTGTCATTTCTTGATTTTTTTTCTACTTGGTTCCTTTTCTCCTTTGCCTTCCATCTTTCCCCTCTTGGATCCTGATACCCTTATCCAGTTGTCAACATGAGAGAAGAAAGGGAAGGCACAATAACAACTGAAACCACTGCCTGTTTTGAGAAGAGTGCTCTCAAGTGCTTTGTGACATAAGAGCGAGAGGCCTACCAGCCAGACTGGGCACTGTTAGGGACTTGCCTATGGAGGGAGGGAATATAATATTATTTAAAAAAGTATTTATTAAGAATTTACTGTGCCTAGTACAACCCTGAGATACATGGCTAAAGTCGCTGTTTAGAAATCTTGCCAGTTTCCCATTCAGTGACTGCAGGGCTGAGGGAGAAGAAGGGAAGAAAAGGGCTCAATAAATACTATTGATTGACTGACGAGCACAGCAGAGTGTTGGCCAAAGACCCTTTCCCTCTTTCAACTGGCGTGGTTCCCGTTTGGTTGGCTCCATTGGATTGATCTTTCCCCTCTCTCCCCAGAGTCATAACCTCTCATGTGACAAATTCTAGACCTTAATTCTTCCCATAGAGGCATGAGGAACAGGTTATCAATCAATCAATCAATCAATCAATCAATCAATCACAGCCATTCAGTAGGTGCTTACAGTGTGAGAAGCACTGTACTGAGTGCTAGGGACAAGTCCCTGGCCCACAGACAGCTCTCAATCTAAAGAGGGAATGACAGACACACAGAGAAATATCCACCAGGAGTTCAAGTAAAGAGGTTAATTTAACAATTCAAAAGTAACAGAAGTAAAAAAAAAATCACTGCTGAGAATAGCTAGTCCTCAGCCTCCTCGGCACTCTGGCAAAACTATCCATGGCCCAAACTGCTACAGCCCTCTCAACACTGTAACTGGGATGAGGGTAGGGGAGAAGAAGGCAGATTCAAACTTCAGCCATCTGAGGAAGGTGGAATCAAAGGGAGAAAAATGCAGAGTCTTGTGCCCTTTGTAGCCCTGGGAGCGGCTCTTTTCCCTGGAACTTTCCCCTCTGGCAGGGCTGCTCTGGCCTCTGGGTAAATAAGGAGAGAAAAGAGTAAAAAACCCAATAAATTGAAGACTAAATAGAGATTTAGAGATGGAAAAAAGAGAATTTAAATGAGCCTGTGGGTCAGAGAAGGCCAATCCTCGCCTTGGGATTTACAGGTTTCTCTAGCTCCCAAGGCTACACGTGTCTGGATGCCAGAGAACTGATGGTTTAGACGGTGGAGGAGGAGTGGGAGGGGGACAAGGCAGATGGATGACTATTTATTTACTGTTCCCTGTCTTCTTTCTCATTCCACACACTCCTTCTCTCCTCTTCAGTCCTCACCTAGGCAAATCCATCCTGAGCTTTCTCTTCAGAGCTCCAACTCAGGCAGGGATTAAATAGCATCAGAAAAACCACTGACTCAGAACTCACAGACAATGACAAATGGAAGTGGCTAAGTTTTGAGAATTGGAACGAAAGGCCATGCAAACAGCTCTTCATCCTTCTCCCAGAAGAAAGGGAAAGGTGGGCCAAGGGTTAAGGAGGTGGGGCAGGGAGGGAGAGAAACACTAGAATTATTAAAGAGTCAGGATTCAGATCAGGGAGTACTGTACCTTCAGGGCATTAGCCATTTCAGTGGTTAAACTGGGAGGTTTGGGGACTTGGAGTCACTTTCCCTAGATCTGTTTCATTCCTTTGTTGCTCCTGGAGGTTTTCTCTCTCCTCTCAATGTCTGTGTGTCTATGTGTGTGTGCATGCATGAGAGAGCAAGATAGAAGGGGAGGGGGAGAGAGAGAAATAGAGAGAAAGAGAGAGAGACCCCCTGTGTGTGTAACGATCCTTCCCAATCTCAGCTGGAAAATAGCTGCCTCACAATAACATACTAGACCCTTCTGTGACAATTCCTGCCACAGTTGTCCATTGTAAGGTGAAAAGTCATTACCACATTACAGATTTAGAGAAGAAGGGGAAAGGAGCCAGAGAAGATCATGGGCACTGAGAGAGTAATCCTTTTAAGGGAAAGCAAAGTTTTGGAAGAGAAGAAAGAGCAGAAACTGGGAGTGACTTAATCAATTTTATTTATCGAATGCTTACTGTGTACAGAGCACTGAACTGAGCACTTGGGCGAGCACAGTACAATAGAGTTGGCAGATATGTTCCCTGCCCTCAAGGTGCTTAGAAGCAGATGACTTGAAATGTAGTTTAAAGCATAAATAAATTAATTATGTTCTAATAAAGCATTCATTGACTGGGTTGGGATTGGTTTAGTCAACAGGATTCATCTGAGTGAAAGTGGGGGGTTTTAAGACACAGTGGGCTGAGTGCCTCTACTTTGAGCTAGACTGACAGCCAATCCCATAAACTCACAGCCATTTAAAATGCCGGTTCCCAAATTGTCAACCTTGTTCTCATCCTGTGACACTCTCGAGAATCAGCTGAATCCAAGTCTGCCACATTGGAGTGGGCAGGGATAGTGTCTACCAACTCTGTTGTATCATCCCCTCCTAAGGGCTTAGTACAGTGCTCTGTACACAGTATGTACTCAATAAATATCACTGATTGAGTTATTGAGCGGATCATAGTCTGGTGTTTGGCTCTTTTCTTCTATTTTCCCCCATCTTCTTCCTTTGTGAGCCCAGATGAGCCATTTTGTCATCATTTATCTTCATTCAAGCCCTAGGACCTGTTTGGTTCGCCCTACCCTTTCATATATGATAGACCAACATTCTTACCACTTTAAAAGCCTTATTAAAACCACATCTCCTCCAAGAGGCCTTCCCCAACTGGTCACCTAAGCACTTGGATTTGTATCCTTGAAGCACTTGATATTCGCCCCATCCCTCATTCCCATAGAACTTATGTACATATCAATAATTTCTGTCTCTACTGCTAGACTGTAAGCTCATTGTGGCAGGGAATGTGTCTGTAATATTGTTGTGTTGTACTCTCCCAAGCACTTAGTATAGTGATCTGCACACATCAAGCGCTCCATAAATATGATTGATCGATTGATTCTTTAATGTCTGTCTCCCCCTCTACTACAAGCTCCTTGTAGGCAGGACACATATCTACTCACACTTTTGTATTGTACAACACAGAAGTGGACAGTTGGGAAACTACTGCAGGAGTCAGGCCAGCCTGTAGGTAGCAATCAGGAGAAGGGATGCTCGAGGTGACTGGAGGTTCTGTGAAGATCGGGATACCAAAGGGGTCGACTTGAAGACAGAGGCAGGGCCCGCTAGGACAAACAAAATCACACAGCAAGCACCTATCTTTACCTCTGCACAATGTAGAAAGGAGTATGGGTCACATATTAATCTTTTCAATCACACCTACACACATGCACTTAGTACAGTGCTCTGCACACAGTAAGCTCTCAAAAAATACGATTAAATGAACAAATGCATAGGTTCTCACCATTAGGAGTGTCACCTTGGAAAATGAAGCACTGCTATACATAGGTTCAAAGTACCATTCTTGAGGGTACCATTCTTGAGGAGTCCCCTTGACCTGAACAATCCCTTGTAATAATGATAATTGTGGAATCGATTAAGTGCTTACTATGCATCAAGCACTGTTCTAAGCACTGGGGTAGATATAAGATTATCAGTTCGATCACCATCCATGTCCCACATCTCCTGCTTATCTTATGTATGAGTCGTGCTCTGGTTTCAACAGCCCAGGAAAGTGCTGAGTCTTGTAAATACAATATGAGCTCTTCAAAACAAATTCCATTAGGCAAAAATCCCCTCAAACCTAAGTTTTCCATTAGTTCCAGCAATTCACTGGGCAATTTAGTACTCTATTAAAACAGAACTCCCAAATAATCCAGTCTCCAATCAGACCCACCCATTTTGTTATAAAGAGGTTTATACTGTGTACCCAAACTTATTTAAACTTTTTAATATATTCCAGGAAGATTTTCTCCACACCCCCCCCAAATACATTTAATTCTATATATGGGCTATTTTGTATCCTATGAAAAGAAGCAGATTTTAAAAGAAGGTTATTTGAATCGACATGTGTCCCCAACTTCACCGAGCTGGATTGGCTTTGTTTTACATTTCCCAGACACCTCCGCCCATCTTTTAGGGTTTTGTTTTGGAACAAACCACTTTTTACTAAACTGGACAGTGTCCATAATATTGTGGGAACACGACATCATAGTTTACTACTATGGAGTGACAGGGAGAACGTATGTGTCACTGTATGATAACGATCAGGGTGACAACCCCAAACACCCTTTTGGTAATTGCCAAAGCATCAATGTCACATTATTCATAAACAAGCAAATAGCAAATCCATTTATGGTTATAGAAGATAAAGTTCTCCTCCAGCATGAAAGCAGCTCTTTAGCAGAAGCATTTAAAGAAACCTAAACTCTTCATCAATATGGAACAATAGTGTTATTCTCACTAATGAGGGCATTATTGGGGATTATGGACTAGTTTGGCTAGAAATACTGAGGCCTCTGGAGAGGGCATTAGCAGATGTTAGCTCAGCTTGGCAAGCAGTATGCCCTGGATATTCCTTGTCAAACTAGGTCTGCTTTCCTCCATAAAGCCCTCTCTGGGGAGCGTGGCACCACTTGCCAGGTTGGACTGAAACATTTCAAAATGCCCTTTCTCCAGGGAGGCTGACTGGCATCCTTTGCCAAGTGAGGCTGTAATCCACGATCATTTTGCTTGGCATCCCTAAGAATCATCGTGTCCTAGTGGAAAGAGCACTGGTCTGGGAGTCAGAGGACCTAGGTTCTAATCCAGCTCTGCTCCTGGCCTCCTGGGTGGTGAGCTTGGGCAAGTCACTTAGAGAAGCAGCATGACCCAGTGGATAAAGCAAGGGCCTGGAAGTCAAAAGGATCTGGATTCTAATCCTAGCTTCACCACTTGTTTGCCTTGTGACCTTGGGGAACTCACTTCACTTCTCTGTGCCTCAGTTACCTCCTCTCTAAAATGGGGATTAAGACTGCGAGCCCTATGTGGGACAGGGATTGTGTCCAACCCAATTATCTTGTATCTACCCCAGCGTTTAGTACAGAGCCTGGCACATAATTAACACTTAAAAATACCACAATTATTATTATTCTCTGGGCCTTAGTTTCTTCATCTGTAAAATGGGGATTCAATGCCTGTTCTTTTAGATTGTAAGCCCTAAGTGGGGCTGAGACTGTGTCTGATCTGTTTGTATTGAATCTACCCCAATTCTCCACACGTAGAAATCATACAACAAATGCAAATACCACAGTTATTATTGGAACTTATAACTCTGCACTCTTCTTCCTACTGGGTTGTTGGAGAACCATTTTGGTGAGGTGGACGTATTGGCTTGGAAAGAAAGGGAGGGAGCTTGGAGGAACAGCCACCTCTGCCTACACACCCTTAAATGGGTGCCTTTTCCTTGTCCAAGCTAGACTATGCTGACCTTTGCTGAGCAGTTATTGAGTGGATTTACAGGTTGGTCCCAGTGAACCTCTGGGCAAATGCAACAGAAAACTCGTTGATATGCTGTTGTGTTTTGGATCCAAGCACTGCAGTTCACCCTGGAAAAGTGAGTAGTAATAATTAATAATAACAATAATGGTATTTGTTAAGCTCTTACTGTGTGCCAAGCACTGTTCTAAGTGCTGCGGTAGATACAAGATAATTAGGTTGCACACAGTCCTTGTCCCAGATGGAGCTCACAGTCTTAATTTCCATTTTACAGATGAGGGAACTGAGGCACTGAGAAGCGAAGTGACTTGCCCAAGGTCACACAGCAGACAAGTGGTGGAGCTGGTATTAGAACCCAGGTCCTTCTGACTCTCAGGCCTGTGCTCTATCCACCAGGCCTTACTGCTTCTCTGTACTGTGTCCACAGGGGGCACCCAGTTTATTGAAAAACAAACTAATGAGCCAGGCCACACCGGGAAAAGCTCTAAGTTTAACCACTGGTAAATATCATCAAGGCCAAGTTCAGATACTGCCTCTTGCAGCTCATGCTAAACAATGGTGCCTTCGGAGGATCAATGGGGGCAAATACTTGCTCAAGGAGGCCAGAATAACCCCACTATCCCTCCAGCTATTTTGTTACAATCACAAAGCTTTCACATCATGTGGTCGACTGGAATTACTAAGACTTCCAGTCCCATTTTATCTTCTACGAGGTACAAACCGAGAAAGACACCCAGCAACTACTACTCCAGGCTAGAATTAAGATGTCTTATATGAAATTACTGTCTTATTTATCCTAAATCCTATCTAGATTGTGAGCCCCAGGAGAGCCAGGGACTGTTGAATTTCCAACTGTGTATTCTTCCCCAGTGTTTAATGATAATAATAATAATAGCATTTGTAAAGCGCTTACTATGTGCCAGGCATGTACTAAGCACTGGGGTGGATACAAGCTAATTAGGTTGGATACAGTCCCTGTCCCATTCACCCAAAAGGCCAAGGCTGCTCAGTGGCTAGTCTGGAAGGACAAGTGGCATCCCAGAGCAGTAGGCAGAAGTAATGAAATGCCAGACTCTGAGCAAGGTGAGGTTTACGAGGTGAAATCTCAAGGCAAGTGATTCCTCTTATCACTAGTCTAAAGTGACATCCCTGACCTTGTTTCTCCTACCCCAAGCATCTTCCCCAACCCAGAGTACCAGGACATCTGAATGCACACATGAATCACTTGATTCTGATTCTCCATTTTGGGGTCATTTTCATTTGTTTAGAATCACAAGTCCTTCATCTCCAGGAGAGAGAAAGAGAAAGAGACCGAAGAAACAATAACGATATACTAATCATGGGAAGCAGAACGCTATCAAAAAATTATCAACCGGCGACAAGACTAAGACAACCCCCTTATATGCACACAGGGAATATAAATCTTTAGTAAACACTATAAAGCAATGAAGCGTCTCATCCTGTAATAATCTCCGAGACAGTTGATCCCCGGGCTCTTATTACCCCAGCAGCCCTCATCTGAAATCCACTAGACAGCAGGCTTAGCCACGGCTGAGTATTGATCAAGGAGGCAGCTTCAGAAAATGTTGCGGCATTTTTCTTTCAAAGCAGTAACTTGTTTGTCAATAAGCTCTTGGCTGTGCAGCCAGGGCAGGCTGAGTGGGGCATGGAGCTAGTTGGGGTGAGGGCAGGGGTCAGGGGAGGGCAAAGCAGATCAGAACAGAGCAGATCTGGCATATTGGCTTCCCTCTAACTGAGAAATCAACTCATTTCCAGTGAGAAAGGCTGATAGGGTCTGTGGTTACAATGACCAGACGTCCTGCATTAGGAGAGATGGTCACAAGTCAGTGCTCTATCCCATCACCCAAATGGCCTAGAATAGAACCCATTAGGAGCCAAATTTGGGCTAGTAGCTTCAGTGGTGTAAGCCCTCCTCCGTTCCCCATTAAGCCGACCTCCAGGGCCCACCATGCGGGAGAAAGGCTTGCCGGTCCTAATGCCACTGCGACTCCCATAGGCCCCTGCTCCCACCGAGGAAGGACTCAGAGACAGCAGCGTGTGGTCTTCCACTCCTCTCCTTACAGGTGACCACCAGGATCCAATGGGGGGGTGGGGGGGACTGGCCCAACCCCATGCCACTGGAACTCCCATCATCCCCTTCTCCAGCCCAGGAAGGACTTGACCAGTAGAAGCGGGTGGAAAGGCCACCGCTGCGCTACGGCTGTGACTTCTGGGACTGCTGGACTGAGCTGGGAGGAACCTGAAACCCTGCCGTTCTTGCCGGATCAATAGTCGTCTCTGAATTTTATATTTTTGTTTCATATTTCCTTATGTGTCTGTTGCCGACCACCTCCCCCAACCCCGCTACTCTTAAATCACGAGCTCCTTGGGAGCCAGGGACCATGGCTACATCTCATCTGTGCATTTCTTTCCCATGGCATAGCATAATGCTTTCTACTCAGGACATTCCTAGTAAGTACTATTATTACTGCTGCTACTCCTAGCGGCGTAGTGGATAGAAGACAGGCCTGGGAGTCAGAAGGTCATGGGTTCTAATCCCAGCTCTGCCACTTGCATGCTCTGTGACCTTGGGCAAGTCACTTTACTTCTCTGGGCCCCAGTTACATCATTTGTAAAATGGGGCTTGAGACTGTGAGACCCACATGGGACGGGGACCGTGTCCAACCTGATTTGCTTGTATCCACCCCAGTGCTTACTACAGTGCCTGGCACATAGTAAGCACTTAACAAACACCACAGTTATTATTATTATTGTTATTACTACTATAGCAGCCTGGCAGCAGGGAGGAACGGGAACAGTAGCCGCCACCACTTAGGTGTAAGTAATTGTGGCCCTGGCTTAACAGCCCCTCCTGGGCCTTTCCACTGGGGCTGCTGCTGATGCTGCTGTTTCTCCTTCAATGATGGCAGCAGAGGATGTTGAGGGCAGCAGTCGGTGTTAGCCCTCTCTCTTCTCCCCCTCCCATTCCCCTTCTCCCTCTTTCTTTCTCTCCCTCTCTGGCCCACTCCCATTCTGTTCCCCATGGAATCCCACATTCTGGAGGCCGTGTTCTGCCCCACCTTGAATTGGGCGAGGGAACCTGGCGACCTTAACTTTGGCTTCATTTTGCCAATCACCAAAGGGCTGGGAAAAAAAAAAATCTGAACTGCAGCCAGCAGGTGGCGGGAGCACTGAATTTTTCAAAGATGCCCATTTTAATTTTCTTTTTTTTTTGATCATTTGAATGCCTCGGAGTTTTTGTTGCACAGGACGGAAGTGAGGCTCGGAAATGTCAAATCTCTGGAGCCCGCGGAGGCAGTAGAAGAAATGACTGTGACCCAAGAACCATTTGGCCTTCATCAACCTGTACCGATTGCAGATCTGTGTCATATGAAACATGCACGGAGAACGTGGTTATTGCCCCTATAAGAGCCAGCATAGTAAAGGAGAGAAGGGGGACAAATATAGATAGTTTATCTTTAAGAGATTCTGAGAGGGTTAACAGTAGTCAGCCTCAATGTCCAGTGTCATAGAAGAGTGGCCATCCTGGGGGTCAGAATTGTTCCAGGACTTGAGAGGAATAAAAATCTCACAAGCCCACAGGACAGGCTGCCCCACTTCGCTCTCTCTCCCAAGTGGGAGAAAAACAATTTGACTCCAAGATCACCCCCTAAGAGCCACCAATGTGAACATGCTTGTTTGCCTCAGTGCACTTTTCCTCTCTTCAGTCACTGGAGTGGACACCAAGGAAACAAGTTCAGCAGGGCATATTTATCTCCTCAGTCCTTTGCTTGCTTTGATTTGGTGGGCTTTTTTCATCTTCTACTGACGGTGTTGTCCTCCCCTCACCGCTGACCCCCCAGCATCACCCATACCTACTTCGCTTTGGAGAATGAGAGCAGCTTTTTCTTCCACAGTTTCAAACAAATCTTGGTCCTCCTCCTCAGGCCCTAAAATCCTCCTTTCCCTTCAGACAGACCTCACTTACAGTCCAGACATGAGGTGGCAGAATTGGTGCTTTTTCCCCCACAACTCACCCTCGCAGACCCTATCCTAAAAAAACAAAAACAACTAAAAGATCCTCCCTGGACTCGCCTTCTTCCTTCTCCCATTTCTTCCTAAAAAACCTAGAATGAGTTGTACAAACCCACTGCCATTTTTTTAATGATATTTGTTAAGCGCTTATTATGTGTCAAGCACAGTACTAAGATCTGGGGCTAGATACAAGCTAAATCAGTTTGGCTCACATTCTTAACCTTCATTTTACAGGTGAGGTAACTGAGGCACAGAGAAGTTAAGTGATTTGCCCAAGGTCACACAGCAGACAAGTGGCAGAGCGGGATTAGAAGCCAGGTACTCTGATACCTAGGCTCATGCTCTTCCCACTAGGCCATGCTGCTTCCCATTTCACTTCCTCTTCTTTAATTCCCTTCTCAACTCCTTACAATCTGGTGTTCGCTCCCTTACCCCCACTGAGATCACTCTTTCTGGGATCACCAGTCAGTCAATCAAATTCATTCAGTCAAACATACTAATGGATCGCTTTTTGTGTGCAGAGCACTAAACTAAGCACCTGGGAGAATACAATATGACAATAAACAGACACCAATGACCTCCTTTTTGCCACATCTAATGGACTTTCCTCTAACCTAATCCTCCTTGACAATCTTAGCTGCCTTAGACACTGCCTACGAAACCCTGCTCCTATCAAAATTGGTTTGTCACAGTCCTCTCCTTCTTCTCAGCTCTTCCTCTGCCTTCCCCCACTGAACTGTGAGTGTCCCTCAAGGCTCTGATCTGAATCTCCTTCCCTGCTCAATCTTGGGGGGGTTCAACTGCTCCCCAATCTTGGGGGGTTCGACTGCTCCCCAATCTTGGGGGGGTTCAACTGCTCCCTTGGCTTCAGCTACCACCTCTTTGCAGATGTTTCCTAAGACTTTCTCGATAACTCGGCCACTCTTCTTTGCTTCAGTCTCTCAGTGACCTCCTGCCTCCAGGACACCTCCACACAGGTGTTCCATTGGCACCTCAAGCTTAATATGCTGATAACTGAACTCATCAATTAATTAATCAATCAGTAAATATTTATTGAGTGCTTACTGTATGCAAAGCACTGTACTAAGCACATGGGAGAGTACAATTGTGTATGTATGAACGATCGCTGCCCTCAAGGGACTTACCATCCAGTGGAGGAGACAGACACTAAAATAAATTACAGGTAGAGGAAGTAGCCGAGTGTAAAGTTATGTGCGGGGGCTGTGAGAAGAGGTGGGTGGAGTAAGTACCTAAGTACTTAAGGGGGTACAGATTCAAGTGCTTAGGCAATGACGTATGGAGGGAAAATAGGATGGGACGATGAGAGATTAGTCAAGGAAGGCTTCCTGGAGGAGATATGATTTTGATCTGTCAGATGTGACAGGGGAGAGAGTTCCAGGTAGGAGGGAGGGCAGGAGCAAGGGGCCGATGGCAAAATAGATAAGAGTGAGACGCTGTGAGTAGATGGGTATTAGAGGAGCAAAGTGTGCAGGCTGAGTTGTAGAGGGAGAGGAGTGAGGCTAAGTAGTGGTGAGAGAGTTGACTGAGTGTTGAGGAGTTTCAGTGATGTGGAGAGGGATGGATGGGAAACTAGTGGAGGTATGTGAGGAGTGGGCCTGGAGAATGATGTTTCAGAAAAATAAACTGGGCAGCAGTGTGAAGTATGGCCTGGAGAGGGGAGAGGCTGGAGTCATAGAGGTCAGCTAGGAGACTGATAGAACAGTCAAGACGGGATATGACTAGTGCTTGGACCAATGTGATAGCAGCTTGGATGGAGATGAAGGAACAGATTCTGCAGATGTTATCAAAGCGGAATCAATAGGATTTGGTGACTGACTGAACATGTGGGTTGAAGGAGAGTGAAGAGTCAAGGATAATGGCCCGTTTATGGGTTTCTGAGGAGGATGGTGGTACTGCTAATAGTAATGGATGAGTCAGTGGCAGGGGATGGAGAGGATTTGGGAAGAAAGATGAAGAGCTGTGTGTTTTAAACAGGTTGAGTTTGAGCTGTTGGTGGGACATCCAAGTATAACTATTCTGAAAGAAATGCAAGATTGCAAAGAAAGGGGAAAAATGGGCCTTGTTGATAGATTTGGGAGTCATTCGTGTACAGATGCTTGTCTGCCCTCCAAAATGCCCTCTTCCACTTAACTTTCCCAACGCAGTTGACAACACCACCACCAGCCCTGTCTCTCAAGCCTAGTGACCTTGGCATTATCCTTGACTCCTCGCTCGCTTTCACCCCAACACATTCAGCACTTACCCAGCATTTAAGTACTCACATTCCCTGTTGTACTTATGTACATAAGTAATATATTCTATTACTTCCTTGTACCTCTAATTTATTTAAGGGTCAGACTCTCCCTCTAGATTGAAAGCTCCTTGGGGGCAGGGATCATGTCAACAAATTCTACTCTACTTTCCCCAGTGCTTAGAACAGTGCTCTTCACCCAGTAGGTGGTCAATAAATGAGAACAATGAATTGAGAAGCGGTTAGTAAGGTAGTCAGTGGGGTGTAGGGGACTCTTTCAGGTCCAGGCACCTGTGACCTTGGCAAAGACACATGCGGTTGTTGTATCTTGAAAGAGCAGGCTCAGAGCACCCAAATCCAGGCTGGTATCTGGGGCTGGGCTTCTGTTGAGGTCAATTAGGGATCAAAGATGGCAGTCCTGAGGCAGACAGGACAAAAAGACCTGGGTTGGGTAGTTTGTAAGGCAGGGACCTTGATGCTTGGGATATGTTAGATCCTGAGCAGCAGAGTGATACTGGTTAAACACCACCAAGGCCCTTGTCCTGGGGGCTGACATCATGCTGGGCTCTTGGGCTCTTTTGCTGCTTTTGCCCTGCATCCCAGGGGGACCCTGATACTCATCCTTCTTTCCTTTGTGCCTCAGGCCAGCAGGCCCAAATGGTGGGGAAGGAGAAATCATTTCTGACCCGCCCCCTCAGTAGTTTGAAGATCTCCTGGGAAGGCCCAGTGTTATCCCCTCTCCCAAGTGGGGAGTTGTTATTCCAGGACTGGTTGGTTATTTTGTTGCTGAGGCAGCAGAGGGAGCTCATAACATTGCATTTTGTTATTCTTGCCAAAATAGCAACTCCCTGTGCATCGATGGGTGAGGATTTCTTTTGGGGTTTCAAGCGGGGGGGAATTGTGGAGGAAGGTTTTCAAAGAGCCTCATGACAGATTTTCCATTCTCCTTTCTTCCACTGTGATTAGTAATACTGCAGCTACCACCTGCACTTAATTTGGAAAATTCCAAGCAAGAAAATGATCCAGGACTGGGTTTTCTTTCTGAGTTTGGGCATGTGATGGAGAGAAAGGTGGGCAGATTCCAATCCACCTATCCTTCCCAGCACCGTCCAGGGCAGGAGACACCTGCCTCACTGACCAGTAGTGGTCTTCAGGCATTTACAGGGAGGGCCTAGACTGATGCGAGAGTTGATTTTATGTTAAATCAACCATAAGACCATAAGGCCGCCTTTAAACTTGTTCCATCCACCTACTTGGCCTCTTTGATGACCCTTCCTCATTCCCTACAATCTCATACAAACAACTGTCCCTATACCCTCCAATATGAAGCAGATTAAATCCATTCCAAAGACTGTCTGAAGTTTGGATTACGAGACAGTAAAACTCTTTCGGAAACCTATTGTCGTAAGTGGAAATATCATGAGGCCAATTTCAACATTAACTGCTCTTCTTTAGTCTGGTCAATTTGTCTTTCCCTATCACCAACAGAGTGAAACAAGGCTGTGAGTTTTGGTTTTTTTTCCAAATGGTATTTGTTAAGCATTTACTGGGTGCCAGACACTGTACTAAGCACTGGGGTAGAGACAAGCTAATCCTGTTGGACACATGGGGTCTCACGTGGGGTTCACAGTCTTAATCCCCATTTTACAGATGAGGTAACTAAGGCCCAGAGAAGTTAAGTGATTTTCCCAAGGTCACACAGCAGACAAGTGGTGTAGCCAGGATTAAAACCCAGGTCCTTTGATTCTCAGGCCTTGGGCTCTTTCCACTAAGCAATACTGCTTCTTAATCCAGTATTATTCAATCTATCCTATGCTGCCATTCTTGAGGCTACACCACGGAGATAGGGAGGCTGGAGGTCAGATTACACTTCCCTTACAGCAGGAAAGTCTTCCAGCTCAACAGTCTATGATCATCAGCAAAAATATTAAGAACAGTCACCTAGGAACTGATATAAATTGATGACTGTGCTTTTGAGGTGGAGGCTGCATGGTCTGCTGGAAAGAACACAGATAGGGAGTCAGAAGATCTGGGATCTAACCTCAGTTCCACCATTGGCCTTTTGTGTAAACTTAGCCAAGTTTATAAAATAATAATAATAATAACAATTGTGGTATTTGCTAAATTCTTACTATCTGTCAAGCACTGTACTAAGTGCTGGGGTAGGCACAAGGTATTCAGGTTGGACACAGTCCCTGCCCCAAGCAGGGTTCACATTCTAAGTATGAGGGAGAACAGGTATTGAATTCATTCATTCATTCAATAGTATTTATTGAGCACTTACTATGTGCAGAGCACTGTACTAAGCGCTTGGAATGAACAAGTCGGCAACAGATAGAGACAGTCCCTGCCGTTTGACGGGCTTACAGTCTAATCAGGGGAGAAAGACAGACAAGAACAATGGCAATAAATAGAGTCAAGGGGAAGAACATCTCGTAAAAACAATGGCAACTAAGTAGAATCAAGGCGATGTACAATTCATTAACAAAATAAATAGGGTAATGAAAATATATACAGTTGAGCAGACGAGTACAGTGCTGAGGGGATGGGAAGGGAGAGGGGGAGGAGCAGAGGGAAATGGGGGGAAAAGAGGGTTAAGCTGCGGAGAGGTGAAGGGGGGGTGGTAGAGGGAGTAGAGGGAGAAGGGGAGCTCAGTCTGGGAAGGTCTCTTGGAGGAGAGGAGTTTTAAGTAGGGTTTTGAAGAGGGGAAGAGAATCAGTTTGGCGGAGGTGAGGAGGGAGGGCGTTCCAGGACCGCGGGAGGATGTGGCCTAGGGGTCGATGGCGGGATAGGCGAGACCGAGGGACGGTGAGGAGGTGGGCGGCAGAGGAGCGGAGCGTGCGGGGTGGGCGGTAGAAAGAGAGAAGGGAGGAGAGGTAGGAAGGGGCAAGGTGATGTAGAGCCTTGAAGCCTAGAGTGAGGAGTTTTTGTTTGGAGCGGAGGTTGATAGGCAACCACTGGAGGTGTTTAAGAAGGGGAGTGACATGCCCAGATCGTTTCTGCAGGAAGATGAGCCGGGCAGCGGAGTGAAGAATAGACTGGAGCAGGGTGAGAGAGGAGGAAGGGAGATCAGAGAGAAGGCTGACACAGTAGTCTAGCCGGGAAATAACGAGAGCCCGTAGCAGTAAGGTAGCCATTTGGGTGGAGAGGAAAGGGTGGATCTTGGCGATATTGTAAAGGTGAAACTGGCAGGTCTCGGTAACGGATAGGATGTGTGGGGTGAACGAGAGAGATGAGTCAAGGATGACACCGAGATCGCGGGCCTGAGAGACGGGAAGGATGGTCGTGCCATCCACGGTGATAGGGAAGTCTGGGAGAGGACCGGGTTTGGGAGGGAAGATGAGGAGCTCAGTCTTGCTCATGTTGAGTTTTAGGTGGCGGGCCGACATCCAGGTGGAGACATCCTGGAGGCAGGAGGAGATGTGAGCCCAAAGGGAGGGGGAGAGGACAGGGGCGGAGATGTAGATCTGCGTGTCATCTGCGTAGAGATGGTAGTCAAAGCCGGGAGAGTGAATGAGTTCACCAAGGGAGGGAGTGTAAATGGAGAACAGAAGAGGGCCAAGAACTGACCCTTGAGGAACTCCAACAGTTAAAGGATGGGAGGGGGAGGAGGCGCCAGCGAAGGAGACCGAGAATGACCAGCCAGAGAGATAAGAGGAGAACCAGGAGAGGACGGAGTCCGTGAAGCCAAGGTGAGATAAGGTATGGAGGAGGAGGGGATGGTCGACAGTGTCAAAGGCAGCAGAGAGGTCAAGGAGGATTAGAATGGAGTAGGAGCCGTTGGATTTGGCAAGAAGGAGGTCATGGGTGACCTTAGAGAGAGCAGTCTCGGTAGAGTGGAGGGGACGGAAGCCAGATTGGAGCGGGTCCAGGAGAGAATGGGAGTTAAAGAATTCTAAGCAGCGATTGTAGACGACTCGTTCTAGGATTTTGGAAAGGAAGGGTAGTAGGGAGATAGGGCGATAACTGAAGGGGGAAGTGGGGTCAAGAGCGGGTTTTTTCAGGATGGGGGAGACGTGGGCATGTTTGAAGGCAGAGGGGAAGGAGCCATTGGAGATTGAGTGGTTAAAAATAGAAGTTAAGGAATTCCCATTTCCCAGACGAGGAAATTGGGTACCTTGAGGCTAAATTACTTGTTCAGGGTCACAGCTAGTATTAGAACCCAAGTCCACTGACTCCTAGGCCCGTGCTTTTTCCACTAGGCCACACCTTCTCACTTAATCTTTCTGGGCCTTAACCACACTTAACCTTTCTGTGCCTCAGTTTCCTCATCTGTGAAATGGGGATAAAATAGTTTTCCAGCCCCGCAGTGGGACAGAGACTGTGTCCAATCTCATAACCTTGTGTCTACCCCAGGGCTGAGCACATAATAAGTGCTTAAATAAATGCCACCATCATTATTATTATAATTAGTTAACAGATTTAGGGTAGCACTATGGCCGGACAATACATCTGAAGCAAACTAAGGTTATGTACTAGCCTGCACCCAGGAAACCCTAAACCTAACTGAAGATATTCATCAGCCACAGATATTCATTAGAGAAGTGATGGCAAGCCAATTACATCACACTCCCCACTGGATTCTCTGTCTCTAGCCTCTACCCTGTCCATCCAAGCTCCTTGCTGCTGCCTAGATCACCTTCCTGAAATGTCACTCAGATTACGGATTCTCTCTCCTCAAAGCCCCCCGATGCCTGACCCACACCAACCTTTTCTGATAGTCTTAGACAGCATATGCCACAGCGGGATAATGGAACCAGCAGCAAGCAATCCGGTACTTTACTAACCAGATACTCTGCACCTCCTTTCTAAAGTAGACACACACTCATGAGGCAAGACCTTATTTTCCCAAGGGAGGAGTTGTATGCTTGATACGCCAGAAGGAACTTGGGAAAATCATCCCCAAGAAGCCTTTAAGGCCCAACCCTGACCTAGCCAGTTCCCCGGGGGAGTCCTCAGCTGATGTAAGTCCAACATGAACCTAAATGGTTCTGATTACTCTCAAAAAAGTTAGAAAAACATCATGTTGCCTGGGGCATAAGGTCTTAGTGAAATCTATCTGGAGGGGTTATTCCTGAAGATGGACCCAACTTTTCCATCAGAAAGGGCTCTGTTGAGCCAGTCCACACTGATTGCTCCTTTCAGAAATTAGGCATCCTGTCCAAGATGCCACTGCTAAAGTTCTGCACTGGCCATTCTTTCTTCATTTCCTCCCTGCCTCCCCCACCCACACTAACCTATCTCTCCTTTTCCATTCTTCTCTTGAGTGCATAAAATATCACTGCTGGGTGTGGTGTGCCTTTAATTTCAGTGTAGGATGTAAATGGAAATTCAAAGGCTACTCTAGGTGATAAACTCAAGCGCAGCAGTTTCAAATGGTTCTCATTTCATACCTCTCGAAATGTTCTGGTGTCTATATCGCAGTAATGCATTCTTTACAGCTGTCTCAGCCACATATATTTTATAAACATTTTTATCTGTATATTTTATGGTATTTATACCAGTCTGTGCAGAATTGCCAATGAAGGGGCAGTGGGCTAGATGAAGGTTTTGCACGTATTTATGATGGGTATTTGTGTATGTGTGTGTGTTTAGTTCATGGTTTTGAAATATAAATATATATACACCTATATTGGAGAAGCTGATTCTCAAGCGATGTTTCAATACATAAGTGGACAGTGACACTGAAAAGTGGACAAAAATTATTGGACAACCTGGGATTAGTAAATGAACAGCAATGGTCTACTTGTGGTCAGTGAATATGCCAAACATCAGCTTGTAATTACCAGGACAGTTTTTCATTTACTGAATAAGAGAAAGACATCTTGGATGCACCCTAGATCGAAGCAGCGGCACCTTATTGATTATATCATCATCTGGTAGTGAGACCTGAAAAGTGTTCATATCAACTGCTGCGATGCACGGTTTTGAATGCTGGGCTGATCACTGCCTGATATTTTACAAACTTTCACTAATGATCAATCCAATTTTTCACAAAGTGGCATCCAGATTCCCAGGAGGCTGAACGTCAAACCCCTGGAGAATGAGGAAATTTTCTCATGCAAGAAACTTTGTGAGTGAAATTGGGAAACCGAAAGCAAGGAAGACAGAGAAATGTTTTAAGGACCCGGTAAAACAAACCTGCATTTCAACTGAAAATGGGAGTGAGTTGCCACAGACAGACTGGCATGATGCACTGCAATCAAGAAAGGAGTGGCTCTTTTCAAGCAGAAGCTTCAAAAAAATGATGAAAACGGCGCTAGGCGTTGCAAACAACGGATATGATAAGTACAGCCAAGGACGGTCCTTGGTGTACTGATAAACACAGTTTTGTGGGGACTGGGAATCTTTCACTGGGCTTTCCAGTCACACACCCACATAGGTGAATTTCACTGTCAGTGGCATCTTCTTTGAGTAGTTTTATTTGGGTGTGTGTGTGTGTGTGTGTGTATGGGTGTGTGTGTATATACACACACACACAAACGGCAACCTGTCCTATTTAGCAAGTAGAATCTCCACTTGTCATGCTAGAGCCCCAGGCATTTTTCCCAGAAGGCACCTCCCTGAGGTAGCATCCATCTTTTGCAATCTTGTCTAGGTTACCTTGGGGTAAAGGCAGGGAGGTCATTTCTGTCATTGGTTATGGGAATGAATGTGTTCTTCTGTGTAAAGTAGCCTTGCAGGGAAATGCAATCAGTTTTTACAAGTCCAACCCCGTGACTTGTCTTTACTATCCAGATTCCACAGCCCGCATTCATTTTCACTGGACTACAACAGATGGTTAGTCTCTGGAAGGATATTATAGAATGCTTTCAGATCTATGGATGAAGAAGGTCTTAAAAAGAGTGTTTACAATTTGCTTTCTATTAATAATGAGGGCTTGGGATAGCCTGAATGATTGAAATTATCCAAATAATTCACAAAAAAGATTTCAACCTCCTTTTTTTTTGTTACTTCTGTAGTTAACAAGGTTAAAAATGGTCCAATTTCGAATTATCTCCTTGCTTTGCCCTTACACGCCCTCACTGATGAACATAAACAGTGCTTTACTAGGTTTAGGTCCAGTCAGACAAATATTCTGCTGCCAAAAGTGGCACCAATGGATGCTTGAAAGCGCAGTATGTTCTCTTTTCAGCCCACTCTCATGTCTTCACTCGGTGGAAACTGCCCTCTCTAAGGTCACCAGTGATCTCCTTTTTGCCAAATCAGACAGCCTCTTCTCCATCCTAATCCTCCTTGACCTTTCAGCTGCCTGGGACACTGTGGGCCAACCCTTCTCCTGGAAACATTATATAACCTTGGCTTCACCGACACTTCCTTCTCAGTCTCTTTCACAGGCTCCTCCTCTGCCTCCCACTCCCTAACTGTAGGTGTCTCTCAAGGTTCAGTTCTGGGTCTCCTCCATTCTCCATCTACACCCACTCCCTTGGAGAACTCACTCACTCCCATGGCTTCAACTACCCTCTCTACATAGATGATTCCCAAATCTATCTCTCTAGCCCTGACTTTTCACCTTCTTGGCAGTTTCCCATTTCCTCCTGCCTTCAGGACATCTCTACTTGGACATCTTGACAACACCTCAAACTTAACATACCCAAAACAGAACTCCTTATCTTTCCACTCAAAACTTGTCTTCCCCCTGACTTTCCCATCACTACAGATGGCACCACCAACCTCCCCATCTCAGAAGCCTGTAACCTTGGTGTTATCCTTGACTCATCTCTCTCATTCAACCCACATACTCATTACAGCCTGAACATTTTGCTCCTCTACTGCCACGCTACTCTTTGTACCTCAATCTCATCTATCTTGCCACTAACCCCTTGTTCACATCCTCCCACTGGCCTGGAACTCCCTCACCCTTCATATATGACAGACCACTACTCTCCCCACCTTCAAAGTCTTATTAAAATCACATCTCTTCTAAGAGACCTTTCCTAACTAAGCCTTTACTTCACCTACTCATTCATTCATTCGATCATATTTACTGAGCGCTTACTGTGTGCAGACCACTGAACTAATTGTTTGGAAGAGTACAATACAATAAACATTCCCTACCCACAGTGAGCTTACAGTCTATGGGATGGGAGACAGACATCAAAACAACTAAATAAACACAGATATGTACATATGTGTTGAGGGGCTAGGAGGGGGGAAAACAAAGGGAGCAAGTCAGGGTGATGCAGAAGGGAGTGGGAGAAGAAAAAGGGGGGGATTAGTCTGGGAAGGCCTCTTGGAGGAGATGTACCTTCAATAAGGCTTTGAAGCAGCGGGAGAGTAATTGTCTGTCGGATTTGAGGAGGGAGGGCTTTCCAGGGCAGAGGCAGGACATGGGTTACGGGTTGGCAGCGAGATCGAGGCACAGTGAGAAGGTTAGCACTAGAGGAGCCAAGTCCCTTCTGTGTCACTTGATATTCACTTGATAGTCATCCTGCCTTCAGCCCCACAGCACTTACATGCATATCCATAATTTATTTTATTATCGGTCTCTCCCTCTAGACTATAAGCTCCTTGTGAGCAAGGAATGTGCCTACCACCTCTGTTTTTTTTGTACTCTAGCACTTAGTACAGTGCTTTTGAGAAGCAGCAAGGCCTAGTGGAAAGAGCATGGGCCTGGGAATCAAAGGACCTGGGTTCTATACTGGATCCACCACTCGCTTGCTTTTGACCTAGGACAAGAACTTCTCTGTGCCTCAGTTTCCTCATCTGTAAAATGGGGATTCACTACCCTCCTACTTTGACCTTGAGCCCCTGTCACAAGACAGGGACTGTGTCTGAACTGACTTTCTTGTATTTCAGTTATCTTTCTTCTAGATGGAAAGCTTGTTTGGGGCAGGGAACATGTCTACCAAGTCTGCTGTATTGTACTCTCCCAAGCTCTTACTACAATGCTCTGCACACAGTAAGTGTTCAATAAATACTGTTGATTCTTCGATTTTTATCTACCCCAGTGCTTAGTTCAGTTGTTAGCACATAGTAAGCACTTAACAAACACATTATTATTCTTGTTTTTGATATTTTCTGCCAAGATAACCTCCTGTGGAGGTGCTAATAAGCAGTAAACTACTCCCTAAAGGAAGGTTGCAGTAAGGTGACCACACATCCTGGTTTAGGCAGGAAAGTCCTGATAGTTAAGAGACTGTTTTTCTACACACTCTAGATTCTTTAGGCACATCAGTAGCTTGAAAACCTAAAGCTGATTTACCACTCCGTCACTCTGGCTGACTGAATTGCATATCCATCTCAGCCCACCGTGAGGGGTGATATAGGGAGGAAGATGTATAGGAAGAAGAAACGTTCTGGGCATGTCACCCTCCTGCTCAAAAATCTCCAGTGGTTGCATATCAACCTCCAAATCAACCAAAAACTCCTCACTATTAGCTTCAAAGCCCTCCATCACCTTGGGCCTTCTTACCTCACCTCCCTTCTCTCCTTCTACAGCCGAGCCCACACCCTCCACTCCTCTGGTGCCGCTAACCTCATTGTGCCTCGGTCTCGCCTGTCCCGCTGTCGACTTCTGGCCCACATCCTACCTCTGGCCTGGAATGCCCTCCCTCCTCAAATCTGCCAATCACACTTCCCTCCTTCAAAGCCCTTCTGAAGGCTCACCTCCTCCAGGAAGCCTTCCCAGACTAAGCCCCCCTTTTCCTGAGCTCCCCCTCCCCCCACATCACCCCGACTCATTCCCTTTGATCTGCTCCACAGCACTTGTGTACATATGTACATATCTATAATTCTATTTATTTATATTAATGTCGGTTTACTTGTTTTGCTGTGTATATATATCTATAATTCTATTTATATTGATGCTATTGATGTCTGTTTACTTGTTTTGATGGCTGCCTCCCCCTTCTAGACTGTGAGCCCATTGTGGGCAGGGATTTTCTCTCTTTGTTGCTGAATTGTACTTTCCAAGCACTTAGTACAATGCTCTGCACACAGTAAGCGTTCAATAAATATGATTGATTGATTGATGTACACACATGTTGGCATGCATCTACCTCCTTCCTTGTATGGAGAAGAAAAAAACTGGAGAGAAGAAAGGGGCTTGGATTGCTGTGGTGCCTCACAAACCAAGCCATTATCCACTACTCTGCCACTGCTGTCACCTGGGCAGAAGCACCCTTAGTAGTCCAGCCCAGAAGGACAATCAATCCATTAAGAAAAGCAGTGTGATCCAGTGGAAAGATCCCAAACCTGGGAGTAAGAGGACCTGAGTTCTAATCCCAGCTCAGCCACTTGCCTACTGTGTGACCTTGGGTAAGACACTTAACTTTTCCGGGCCTCAGTTACCTCATCTGTAAAATGGGGACTCAATACCTCTTCTTCCTCCTACTTAGACTGTGAACCCCATGTGGGACAGAGACTTAGACCTGATGAAGCTGTAACTATTCCAGCACTTAGAACAGTGCTTGACACATACATACATAGTAAGTGCTTAACAAAATCCATTATTATTATTATTATAATTTGATCAATCAGTGTTACTTATTGAACACTTCCTGGGTTCAGAGCACTGTATTAAGCACTTGGGAGAGGACCATGCAACAGAGTTGGTAGACATGTTCCCTGCCCACAAGGGACAATGGTCTTGGCAAAGCCCGGTCTGTGTGGTTCCGGTGGTTACAGCTTTGGTGTTAGAAGATGGCTGTGTTTGGGGAGAATCCTCTCCCCTTTCTTTCCCTTTAACTTCTGTCCTTTCTCCCTTTCCCATTTTTCTCATCTCCTCCTTTCCCATCTACATTTTCCCTCTTTCCTTCTCTTCCCCTTTCCCCCCTCCCTTCTTTCTCCCCTGCTTCCCTCTCTTGGTTCCATTTGTCCCCACCTCCATACTGCTTAAGTTGCAGGATCTAGAAGACAAGAGACTCCAGGGTAACTTTCAAGCTGAGTGATTCAAAGACACTTGAACCATCATCATTGTCTTCATCCTCTTTCTCCTCACTACCATCAAAAAAGTGGTCTTTAAAGTTATGCCTAGTTATTGTAAGTCACAGCAGAAGGTGCCTTAATAGGGCAGGACAAATAGATGGGGAAAGGTTTTTCTAACCTCTTTCAAAAAGTGGTGCTTCAGAGCATACCAGTTGGTACTCTGCCCCAGACCTTCGGGTTATCGTGTTGGTTTTGCTAGGGGAAATTATTGTACTGGTTTTCCCTAGATCACCAATAGTGGACCCTTTAATATATAGGAACTCTTTCTCCACCTCAGACCCCAACTAGGGAGGTTACAGTGGTAATAATAATGATGTTGGTGGTATTTGTTAAGCGCTTACTATGTGCAGAGCACTGTACTAAGCATGGGATAGGTACAAGAACATCAGGTCATAAACAATCCCTGCTCCTCACTGGGGTCACAGTCTAAGTAGGAGGGAGAAAATACATTGAATTCCCACTTAACAGATGAAGTGAAGAAACTGGAGCAGAGAAAAATAAAGTAACTTGCTCAAGGTCGCCCAGCAGGCAAGTGGCAGAGGTGGGAGTAGAACCCAGTTCTTCTGGCTCCCAGGCACATGTTCTTTCCTCTAGACCACACTGCTTATCACCTGAGTGGTAGCCCCCCACAAACTCATCCAATCTGAAGGTCTTGGGATACTCAAAGGTACCACAGATCCAAAGCTGTATATCTGGGTTGGAACTGGCCCATATTGCAGAAGAATTAGAGTACAATAATAACGTTCAACATTCATATGGCATTTAGATCTTCTAAAAGCTCCCCAAGGTCAAGAGAAAGATTGCAAAGAATAATTCCACTTGACAGATTGACTTTTCTCCTTCAACTCTAAGGTGTTGCGGCACAGCAGAACTACAAGACAGAGTCACAAAAGAGGGAACTCCAAGATGTTGGGGAACAGGTGGGCCCCGTGTCAGTTAAACTGTACAGTCTTTCAGTCACCTGTTCAGCTCCACCTTGGAAGGCAGTTTCCGTCTTTCTAATTGTAATCCCTTCTTTCCCTCTCCCCGCTGCTCTATCCCCAGAGTAAAGTCAGGAACTCACATGCTGCTTTCCTGCCTCTTGTATCCCCTGGCAGCCTGTCCCAAGTACCAGACTGTAAGTGGGCCCGGCACACGAGTCAATCACATTTATCGAGCGCTTATTGTGTGCAGAGCACTGTACTAAGTGCTTGGGGAGTACAATATAACAATAAAGACACATTTCCTGCCCACAATGAGCTTACAGTCCAGAGATGAAAGTCAAAAGTCAAAAATAAGACAGATTTTCCCTGGACATAAGCTACTCCTTGGGAGTAATTCGGACCCCCATGGAAGCAGAGGTGGAATGACAAAAGGGCAGTCAGGGCTATTGCTCTGGGGGCCCATTTAATTTCCTTAGACACCCTATTTGCTAGTGGTTGTAGCCCTGGAGCTCTGAGTGATTTCATAACTGTGCTGGCTATGAAGCAGTTATCCTAAATAACAATTAATAATAATAACTGTGACATTTGTTAAGCAATGATTGTGTGCCAGGCACTGTACTAAGCCCTGGGGTAGATACAAGCTAATTAGGTTAGACATAGTCCCACAAGGGCTTCACAGTCTTGATCCTCATTTTACAGATGAGGTAACTGATGCACAGAGCAGTTAAGTGATTTCCTCAAGGTCACACAGTAGACAAGTGGCAGAGCCAGGATTAGAATGCAGGTCCTTCTGACTCACGGAACCATGCTTTTTCCACTAGGCCATGCTGCAAAACCCCAGAGTTCACATTTGGAGTTTGCAGCTTGGAGATTTCCCAATGTTCAGGGTCTAAACCCAGGGACCACCTGACTAGGAGGGGCTTTAAGGTGATCACCAAGTCCTACTTCCATAATCATGTTATCGTAATGCCATGATGTCTAGGAGGGAGGAGCCTCAAGCTTAAATACAGCTTTGGGGTTTTTCTGTTGTTGTAGATGAATGGGATTTTGTTATTTGGGGGTTCCCATCATGGGAGTTAAGGAGTCAATCTTAAGCAAGATCCTTTCCGTCATCACTCATCTCCATGCTCCATGAGCTTTCTGTCCCTTTCTCATTCTGTTCTGGGTATCTTTATTCCCTCTCCCACCCTCTGCCAACATCCACCCTGACAAGCAGCTTCCCCTCCCCACCCTAGGATGGGAGTGCTCCAAGGATACAAGATATGCGGGGCAGGAGGGGTGGGTCTTGCTGCTTCCCCCCAGAACAGACCCAGGATATGTGAAGGTTCTGAGTACCAGGGCCCAGCCTGTAACAAGCCCAAGATGGGGAGACGTGAGGTAGGAGAGCTCAAGGGAAAAACAGGTTCCTTGATGCCATTGTTAATCTTTCTCTCTCCTCCCTTGCCAACTGCACTCTCTCTGTGTTTTATTACTGTCATTACTATTACAATCACAGGGCTTTTGAGGTGGGTTTCGTTAGGTTTTTTTCTTTCTTTTCCCTGCACACTAGGCAATTTCTGTTCCAGTCAAACCCCCTCTCTCGTTGTCCCTCCCTCTTCGCCTGTTCTCCTTCACCCCTTTCCCTTTCCCATTCTCTCATTTTCATTGTTTTTCAGACCCATTCCTGATGCATTTTAATTCATTATTCCAGTCTGGTTGCCAATACAAAATGTTTTCATTATCCTTATGCCTTCTCCATGTAATTTTCACAAAAAGCCTTTTATGGGGATAGGGCGCCACAGCAGGTTTTAGACTTAAAAACTTGACAAGAATTTGCAGTCACATCAATCATCTCTGCCTCCGAGAGGCTGTGGAGTTCACCTGCTGTCCCGCAGACCCATTTCCCCCATCCTGCCCTGTGACAAGGTCAGTCTGTCTGTCTGGATTTTTGACCATCTTTCACCAGGTCCCTCTGTCAGCCCTCCCACCCGAAAGCACTCTGGAAGCAGTTCGCTCTCAATGCGGGTCCGGGCTCCAGGGAAAGGAGATGAGATTGGCAGGGGTTGGGGCAAGAGAAGGGGAGAGAACTTTCCAAGCACTTAGTACAGTGCTCTGCACACAGTAAGTACTCAATAAATACGAATGAATGAATGAATGAATGAATGGATGGAGAGAGGATAGGCAGTTGTTCTGTTTGGGGACTCAAACCTGCAAGGCCAGCACAGTGACATTGTCCTCCAACACAGACTCTTCTGAACTGCTCCACCCAAGGGAGATTTTCTCTGCTTGAAGTAAGGTGAACAATCATCTGGGCGAGTGCCTGAGGGCCCTCCCTGCCTCTGACCTCCAGTTCACTCTCCAATGTGGGGCTGGGGCAATAGCCACCATGCTTCTGTGCTCGCCCTACCTTAACTGTCCACTACCTCAGGTCCTGAAAAAATGTGATTGGGTGGAAAAGTCAAGCAGCAAGCCAAGGAGAATTTTAATAGTCAGAAAAAACAGAGTATGGGTCTTGGTCTTTCTTTGGGCCTGCACCCTGACAGTTGAGGACTTCGGTGAGGGTGGGAGGGGCTGAAGAAGGCACCGGGGGTGACGGGTTTTCAGAACCCATCTGCATGGCTGCGCTAAACCATTGAAAAAACGGGGTTAACCAAAGTGAGACCCTCCCTCCCCCGGGGAGTTGTTGGGATTACCTAATTGGTGGTGATAAAATGCTAGATAAATGTAAAGCTCTGTGGGCATGCTGCTGTTATTAATAGTAGTAATAGTATTAACACATGAGGCTTGTGAAACTTAATTAATTAGTATTTATGAAGCACTCCAACGCCTTGATTAAAGAGGATCTGATGACCAGATTCTTATTTGAGGGTCTCCCTCTGTGCACAGGCCAAATTTCCCAAGCGACCGCTCCTGCTCTGAAATCTCTCCCTCCCACCCTTTTGAAATCCCACCCATGATCACTAAAGAATGAGACGGGGAAGGCAGGACATCGCTTAAACTGGGTTGGATCTGGGCAAAGAGACACCTAAACCTTGTGCTGCTCATGACACACAGACATCGGACAGGGGGCAGGAGAACATGAATGAAATTTGGCCTTCATTATAACTTGCCCACAGGCTGAGACTTTACAGTCTGCTTTCTGTGAAGTATACCAAAGTACCTAGCTTTGCAAGCTCAATGCATAACACCTGATGATGGAAATGATCCATGATGGTAATAGCGGTGGTGGTGATAGCGGGAGAAATGGAGAATACCAAATCTGGTGGGGTCAAGACAGAACCTTTCATTTTCCTCTTTGCAAATACTGTAGGTGACCAGTTCCTGATGCCGTTGCTGAGTTCTGGGGCAGTTCTGGGGCAGTTCTGGGGCTCCTACAGCATCAGGCAGAAAAGGAGCAGATTCCTGCAGCGATGGACCCTAATGCTGAGCAAAGGGGAGGTAGAAATCCATACTAGCCAAGGGCACTTTCCTGGAATGGATTTGAGTCTATCTTGCATGGTTCCCTGATGGCCATGATCCCTCCTATTCATTTTTAATGGTATTTGTTAAGTGCTTGTTATGTGCTAGGCACTGTTAAAAGTACTGGGGTGGATAAAAGGTTACAATAATAATAATAATGATAATTATGGCATTTTTTAAGCACTATGTGCCAAGCATTGTTCTAAGTGCTACAGTAGATACAAGGTAATCAGGTTGTCCCGCGCAGGGCTCACAGTCTTAATCCCCATTTTAAAGATGAGGTTACTGAGGGACAGAGAAGTTAAGCGATTTGCCCAAAGTCACACAGCTAAGTGGCGGAGTCGGGATTAGAACCCATGACCTCTGACTCCCAAGCCCATGCTCTTTCCACTAAGCCACGCTGCTTGCCCTGCACAAGACTCATAGTCTAGATAGGAGGGAGTAGGATTTAATCCCCATTTTACAGATGAGGAAACTGAGGCTCAGAGAAGTGAAGTGACTGGCCCAAGATCACACAGCAGACGACAAGTGGCAGAGCCGGGATTAGAACCCTGGTCCTCTGACTCTCAGGCCCGGGCTCTTTCCACTAGGCCATGCTCCTTCTCATCTTATAGAAACACCTCAACTTCTCCATCTGAGAGAAGTGTGAGCTATTGAAAATAGGCTCTAGAGGGAAGTTGGTGCATCTCCTTCCCTGGATAGCTTTAGGAACCATGGTTGCCCCACCGACTTCGGTTGGAGTAGATACAAGTTCTGCCTGGAGGCAGGAGGAGGGATCTGATTTTACACTGTGAGCCCCACAGAGGAAAAGGGCCGTGTTTAATTCCCACCTGTGCATTTTCTCCCAGCACTTAGTACCGTGTTTTGCACTAAATAAGCACTTAATAACAACAATGTTGGTATTTGTTAAGCGCTTACTATGTGCAAAGCACTGTTCTAAGCGCTGGGGTAGATACAGGGTAATCAGGTTGTCCCACGTGAGGCTCATAGTCTTAATCCCCATTTTACAGATGAGGTAACTGAGGCACTGAGAAGTGAAGTGACTTGCCCACAGTCCCAAAGCTGACAAGTGGCAGAGCCAACATTCGAACCCATGACCTCTGACTCCCAAGACCGGGCTCTTTCCACTGAGCCACGCTATTACTACTATTATCTCAATCTGATAACCTTGGGGCCTGCTGCTTTTTGGGAGCTTGCTATGTCATGAGTGTCCACAGCCAGTTCAAGCCTTGAAGTTACCCATTCTAGCCGCTTTGAGAATGGGATTCTCAGAGGTATCCGCAGGGTCTTAGGGCCCTGATCCTTTTTTTATGTCTGAGGCAGAGATTTTCATAGAGGCACGACCTAGTGAAGCCTAAGACTGTCCCACAGATGGCTACCATCATCACTTGCATGCTCAGGCAGCAGGTGCAACATCCAGGTTCTAGCCAGACAATCCCCCTACCTAAAGCCTGAATTGCTGAGGCTCGGGGAAGTGGAAACATCCATTCCTCACCACAATAGCAATCCAAAACTCCTGAGTCTCTCTCTCTCTCTCTCTCTCTCTCACACACACACACACACACACACACACAACCTGGTGCCGTGGAACTCCCTCCCCCTCCATATACACCAGACCACCACTCTCTCCACCTTCAAAGCATTATTAAGGTAACGTCTTCTTCAAGAGGCCTTCCCTGATTAAGCCAAGAGGCCTTCCCTGATTAAGGCCTCTTTTCCTCAGCTCTGGTTCCCTCCTGTGTCATCTATGCACTTGGATATGTGATCTTTGGACATTGGATATTTCCCCCACCCTCAACCCCACCGCACTTATGTGCATATATTTAAATGATATATTAGAAATGACTCATTTATTCACATTAATGTCTGTCTCCCCTTGTAGACTGTATGCTCATTATGTGCAGGAAACATATCTGCTAAATAAATACCTTTAACTGATAATGAATCAATCAATCAATTGTGCTTATTGAGTGCTTGCTGTGTACAGAGCACTGTACTAAACGCTTGGGAAAGTACAATATAACAATAAATAGATACATTCATTCCCTGCCGACAGTGAGTTTACCCTGAACTCTACTTTCCAAGCGCTTGGTACAGTGCTCTGCACACAGTAAATGCTCAATAAATATGACTGAATGAATGAATGAATTGATATAAATAAATAAATTATGGATATGATGATGATGGTACTTGTACGCTTGGTATGCTTACTATGTGCCAGGCACTGTTCTAAGCGCTGGGGTAGATACAAGATAGTTGTGTTCATTCATTCATTCAATAGTATTTATTGAGCGCTTACTATGTGCAGAGCACTATACTAAGCGCTTGGAATGAACAAGTCGGCAACAGATAGAGACAGTCCCTGCCGTTTGACGGGCTTACAGTCTAATCGGGGGAGACAGGCAGACAAGAACAATGGCAATAAATAGAGCCAAGGGGAAGAACATCTCATAAAAACAATGGCAACTAAATAGAATCAGGGTAATGTACATCTCATTAAACAAAATAAACAAAATGAATAGGGTGGGAAAGATATATACAGTCGAGCAGACGAGTACAGTGCTGAGGCGGTGGGATGGGAGAGGGGGAGGAGGAGAGGGAAGGGGGGGGAAGAGGGTTTAACTGCGGAGAGGTGAAGGGGGGGTAGAGGGAGCAGAGGGAAAAAGGGGGGAACTCAGTCTGGGAAGGCCTCTTGGAGGAGGTGTTTTAAGTAGGGATTTGAAGAGGGGAAGAGAATTAGATTGTCTGAGGTGAGGAGGGAGGGCATTCCAGGACCGCGGGAGGATGTGGCCCAGGGGTCGATGGCGGGATAGGCGAGAAGGGGGGACGGTGAGGAGGTGGGCGGCAGAGGAGCGGAGCGTGCGGGGTGGGCAGTAGAAAGAGAGAAGGGAGGAGAGGTAGGAAGGGGCAAGGTGATGGAGAGCCTTGAAGCCTAGAGTGAGGAGTTTTTGTTTGGAGCGAAGGTTGATAGGCAACCACTGGAGGTGTTTAAGAAGGGGAGTGACATGCCCAGATCGTTTCTGCAGGAAGATGAGCCGGGCAGCGGAGTGAAGAATAGACCGGAGGGGGGCGAGAGAGGAGGAAGGGAGGTCAGAGAGAAGGCTGACACAGTAGTCTAGCCGGGAAATAACGAGAGCCTGTAGCAGTAAGGGAGCCATTTGGGTGGAGAGGAAAGGGCGGATCTTGGCGATATTGTAGAGGTGAAACCGGCAGGTCTTGGTAACGGCTCGGATGTGTGGGGCGAACGAGAGAGACGAGTCAAAAATGACACCGAGATTGCGGGCCTGAGAGACGGGAAGGATGGTCGTGCCATCCACGGTGATAGGGAAGTCTGGGAGAGGACCGGGTTTGGGAGAGAAGATGAGGAGCTCAGGCTTGCTCATGTTGAGTTTTAGGTGGCGGGCCAACATCCAGGTGGAGACATCCTGGAGGCAGGAGGAGATGCGAGCCTGAAGGGAGGGGGAGAGGACAGGGGCAGAGATGTAGATCTGCGTGTCATCTGCGTAGAGATGGTAGTCAGAGCCATGAGAGTGAATGAGTTCACCAAGGGAGTGAGTGTAAACGGAGAAGAGAAGAGGGCCAAGAGCTGACCCTTGAGGAACTCCAACAGTTAAAGGATGGGAGGGGGAGGAGGCGCCTGCGAAGGAGACCGAGAATGACCAGCCAGAGAGATAAGAGGAGAACCAGGAGAGGACGGAGTCCGTGAAGCCAAGGTGAGATAAGGTATGGAGGAGGAGGGTATGGTCGACAGTGTCAAAGGCAGCAGAGAGGTCAAGGAGGATTAGAATGGAGTAGGAGCCATTGGATTTGGCAAGAAGGAGGTCATGGGTGACCTTAGAGAGAGCAGTCTCGGTAGAGTGGAGGAGACGGAAGCCAGATTGGAGGGGGTCCAGGAGAGAATGGGAGTTAAGGAATTCTAAGCAGTGATTGTAGATGACTCGTTCTAGGATTTTTGGAAAGAAAGGGTAGTAGGGAGATAGGGCGATAACTGGAGGGGTAAATGGGGTCAAGAGCGGGTTTTTTTTAGGATGGGGGAGACGTGGGCATGTTTGAAGGCAGAGGGGAAGGAGCCATTGGAGATTGAGTGGTTAAAAATAGAAGTTAAGGAAGGGAGGAGGGCAGGGGCGATGTTTTTAATAGGGTGAGAGGGAATGGGGTCCGAGGCCAGGAGGAGGGGGTGGCACTTGTGAGGAGGGAGATCTCCTCTGAGGATACTGCAGGGAAGGATGGGAAAGTAGGGGAGAGGGTTGGTGGGTGGGAGGGGAGAGGCGGAGGGGTGACTTTGGGGAGCTCAGACCTGATTGTGTTGATTTTTGTGAGGAAATCGGTGGCCAGATCATTGGGGGTGAGAGATGGGGGAGGGGGAGGAACAGGGGGCCTAAGGAGAGAGTTAAAGGTCTGGAACAATTGGCGGGGGTGACGGGCATGGGTGTCGATGAGGGAGGAGAACAAGTTTTGCCTGGCGGAGGAGAGGGCAGAGTTAAGGCAGGAAAGGATAAATTTGAAGTGTGTGAGGTCGGCTTGGTGCTTGGACTTTCGCCAGCAGCGCTCAGCAGCTCGAGCATAGGAGCGTAGGAGGCGGACAGAGGAGGTGATCCAGGGCTGTGGGTTAGTGGAGCGAGAGCAGCGGAGGGAAAGGGGGGCGAGAGAGTTGAGATGAGTAGAGAGGGTGGAGTTGAGAGTGGAGACCTGATCATCGAGAGTGGGAAGTGAGGACAGGGCGGCAAGGTGAGGAGAGATGCTTTTGGAAAGACGGATGGGATCAAGAGAGCAGAGGTCTCTGTGGGGGAGTAGCAAAGATTTGCAGGGTTGGACAGAGTCCCTGTCCCACATGGGGCTCCCAGTCTTAATCCCCATTTTACAGATGAGGGAACTGAAGGCCAGAGAAGTGAAGTGACATGCCCAAGGTCACACAGCAGACAAGTGGAGGAGGTGGGATTAGAACCCATGACCTTCTGACTCCCAGGCCTATGCTCTTATCCACTAGGCCATGCTGCTTCCCACATATAAGTGCTGAGGGGCTGAAGGAGGGGTGAATAAAGGGTGCAAGGGCAAGGGCGAGGCAGAAGGGAGAGGGCCTAGAGGAAATGAGTGCTTAGTCGTGGAAGGCCTCTGGGATAATGAACAGAATACGAGCGCTACCTTAGTCAAAGAATTAACATAAATCATGCAATCAATCTTAAACCAAATTCAGGATGAATTTATTTATTGGTCCCTGGTACTGGAACTTTTTCTCTAAAAGCAGAGTCTCTATCAAAACTGCTGCACTTACCTGCAAATAGCTCTTCTGTGATCTGCCTCACTTATGGTCTGCCTCATGCATGGGCCTTCTTGGACAGTTCACCTAGCTGATCCTTGCCTACTTTGTAGCTCCTGTTACTCAGGATCCCAAGATGCAGACTGCCCCGACTGAACCTAGAATGGTTACTTTGCTAGTCACCTCCTCCTTTTCCCAAGTCCTTCCCTGCAACTGGCTATAGTCCAGCTGATGTCATATAGTTTTCCCCTTGGAAGAGGGATTACGGAGTAAGCAGTTACCTGCTCTGGGAAATTTCTGGGCTTCCCCTGCCTCCTTATCTGTAGGTATCTTTATTCACTCCTCCCTCAGTCCCACAACACTAATGTACATGCCTGTAATTCATTCATTTATATTCATATCTGTTCCCCTCTCTAGACTCTAAGCTCGGTGTGGGCAGGGAACATGCCTACCAAATCTGTCATAGTGTACTCTCCCAAGTGCTCAGTACAGTGCTCTGCACAGAGTAAGTGCTCAATAAATGTGATTGATTGATAGGTGAAGGAGAGTCTGGCTTGACAATTACAGGCAAAAAGATGACCTGAACTGATCTCTTGAGTGGGATGGTGAAGGAAGGGATAAGGACAGTTGCACCTAGATCCCTGGTATTCAGGGCCTCTTAAACCTAGTTGTCCCTTTTAAACCTCACCAGTGTTATAATGGACACCCCAAAAACTTTTAGCACTTAAAGGGCTGCTCCTTCCCTCGTCTCTTTTTTATTCAGACAAAATGCTTGGATAAGCTTCAATCATTCAATCCTACGACATTCCCAAAATCACATTCAAGTAATCTGTGGAGCTCCAGTTATGATCATCAAGCAGGACTTGTCACAGTTCAAAATCCATTACAATAACCACAAGGCATTTCAGCTGCAATTATAAGAGATAGTTTCACTTAAAAATCAATTTTACTTAGAGCTCGGGGGAACTGTTTTTACTAAAAAAAAAGAGAGAGAGAGACAGAGAGAGAACGAGAGAGAAAGAAAGAAGAAGAAGAAAAGACATAGCTAGCTATTTGGCTCAGAAGGGGGGCGGAGGAATTAACCCAAGTTGATCATATTACTGAACAGGGCAGTGTAGTATCAGATATCATAGTAAACAATCTCCCCCCCAAAAAAGAATAATTATTCTCACTGAGCAAATAAGAGACTTTTTCCTTTCAAACGAAGTATTTGAAGTTCAAAAAGTGAAACGCTTGCAATCATGCCTCTGGTTTGTTTGCTGATCCGCGAGCACTGGAGGATCAACATTCCAAGTGGCTAGGCCCACTGAAAGGAGAATTAAAGGAGAATTAAAGAATTAAAGGAGAATTAAAGGAGAACCTTACTGAATCCATCAGGGGATCACTTCCCTACAAGAGATGTGTTGGTCTCAGGCCGACCCTTCTTCAGCAAGGTCTGAGGTCAGGGTCCCCCCATGAGATTGTAAACTGTCCTGAGAGCAGGGATTGAGTCTACTCACTTTATGTCCTCTTCCAAGCACTTCATACAGTGCTCTGCACACAGAAGGACCTCCTGTCTGGTCAAGCAAACGGGATATTCTTCAGGTTTTTGACTCTGACCAGGAATGCCCGCCCTCATCAAAATTCGACAGACAATTACTCTTCCCCACTTCAAAGCCATGATTTAGAAGAAGACCTGGGGGTAAACAAGGATGATACCCGACAGATAATTACTCTCCCCACCTTCAAAGCCTTATTGAAGGCACATCTCCTCCAAGAGGCCTTCCCTGACTAAGCCCTCCTTCCCTCTTCTTTCACTCCCTTCTGTGTAATCCTGACTTTGCTCTCTTTATTCATTTTCCCTCCCAGCCCCACAGCACTTTTGTAAATATCTGTAATTTATTTATTTATATTAATGCCTGTCTCCCCCTCTAGGCTGTAAGATCGTTGTGGGCAGGGAATGTATCTGCTTATTGTTATAGCGAACTCTCCCAAGCATTTAGTACAGTGCTCGCACAAAGTAAGTGCGCAATAAATGTCATTGAATGATTGAATGTCTTCTGGCCTGGGGAGGCGCAGGAAGGAGAAAGTCTCGAGAGGTTTCCATCTGAAGTGATTTTGGGTGTAGCAGTGGGGTGGTTGGGTGTTGGAGTGTTGTGCACGTATGTTTGTTTTCCATTCTATATTCTGGAGACGTTCAGTCAGTCAATCATATTTATTAAGCACTTACTGTTTGCAGAGCACTCTATTAAGCTCTTGGGAGAATGTAATAAAACAGAGTCAGTAGATATGTTCTCTGCCCACAACGAGCTTACAGTCTAGAGAGGGAGACAGACACTAATATAAATTATGTATAAATATCTAAGTGTTGTGGGGCTGAGGGTGGGGTGAATAAAGGGTGCTACTCCAAGTGCAGAGGAAACCCAGAAGGGAGAGGGAGTCAGGGAAATGAGGGCTTAGTTGGGTAAGGCCTCTAGGAAGAGATGTGATTTTAATAAGGTTTGTGTGGGGGAGAGTGATCATATTTTGGATACGAAGGGGAAGGGAATTCCAGGCCAGAATCAGGATTTGGGCGAGGGGTCAGCGGTGAGATAGATGAAATCAAGGTACAGTGAGCAGGTTTGCCTTAGATGAACAAAGCGAGTGTCCTCCCTCATAGTAGGAAATCAACAAGATAAGATAGGAGGAGGTGAGATGATTGAGTGTTTTAAAGTCGATGGTAAGGAGTTTCTGTTTGATGTGGAGGTGGGTGGGTGACCACTAGAGGTTCTGGAGGAGTGGGGAAATGTGGACTGAATGGTTTTTTTCAGCAAAATGATCCTTTGAGATCAGCTGTGATTCCTATCTGTATGATATATTTTCAGAAATAATGTAGGTTTTTATGTTGCTTGAGGCTGGATGGGAGTTTCCATACTGAATGTTAGAGCTAGATTTAATATATATATATAAAGCAATAAGTTCCATTATTATGGACCTATTCTCCCCTTGATACACATGCATAACTCTCAGTGACATTAATGGGAACTGGTCGTGCATCAGCAGGAGAACAAGACCCTTTAATATGGGCTGTAATTACACATATCGGATAAAATAGATATTTCTCCAACCTATTTTAACCTCTGACCCAAGGGATTCTCCCCAGAGCTGCTTCAAAAGACCTTGGGCACAAGCCATGGTAGTTTGGGTAGGGTTGGCTGGAATTACAATGTATTTCTATGGATTAACTATCTAGCAGCATGAGGCACTATACTAGGCTTTGTTCACATTTCAGCTAAAGGACATGGTCCTGGTCCCCAAGGAATATATAGTCTAGTAGATAAAAGCCAAAGAATGATTTTTTTCTCAAATGTAATGTAGTTGGGAAGATTATTACACCTTTCTTCTGAAGGGTTCAAGACCCTTTAAAAATGACTGCAATTGTGCAAATTACTTTGACGATGAATATTTCTAAATTCCCTAACACTGAAAAATTGTGATGAGAGAGAAGGAGCAGATGGGAAAGGAAAAGGAGGGGGACCCTGGGAGACAGAAAGGGAAGGAGGAAGTAAGGACATAAACAGTCATAATTCTTAAATGATACAAGTCAGGAGAAGTATTTGCTTTATCAGGTCAAGGGGGCTGCTGAAAGAATTGCAGTGAGAAGGGCAAAAACAGGTGAACCAGGATATCTGCTAGGCCAACCCCTCAACTGGGCCTCACTAATTTTCTCAGGACCTCTTGTTCCGTTGTTATATACTGGGCTCACACATACATTTATAGGTGCATTTCACTGCCAGTCTTTGTCTTCTTTGAATCTGGAGGACAACTCTCTCTCTCTCTCTACATATATATATATATGAATATATTGGGGTTAATTAGAGAAGAGTGAGGTGCCGGCAGTCATGGGACATTAGATTTTAAAATGAGAGTGACTCCCCACATTGCAATACACCATGTGTGAACTAGATTTTTTTTAGGAGAAGGCATGTTTGGAAACCAATACCTTTTTTAGGCCACTAGTGGGTGATTTAATACATTAGCCTAGAGCAGTAACTTCAGTTCACTGATAGAAGCAGTAGTAGTGATAGTATTCATTCATTCATTCATTCATTCATTCATTCAATCGTATTTATTGAGCACTTATTGTGCAAAGACCTGAACTAAACTCTCAGTTGGAGTGGTGCACTGTCCTAGGCATTTGGGGATTACAGAATAGAGAAATGACACTTTCCCTGCCCGCAAGGAGATTTATAGTCTATGGGGGAGACAAACATAAAACATATTTACAACTAGAGGGACGGTGTAAATTAGTTCATAAGTAGTAGAGCTGCCTGAAGGAATTATACTTATATATATATTGAGAAGCAGCATAACCTGCTGGTGGAGGGGTAGGGAGACGATCTCTGGCCATGTGATTCAAAGTGGGTGGCAATTCACCACAAAGCGGCCAAGGCAACTGGAAACTGGAAACTGTAATTTCCAGGACCTGGAAGTTATAAGGTATTGGGGTGATATGTTATCTAATAATGCTAATTGTGGCATTTGTTAAGCACTTACTATGTGCTAAGCACCACTCAGTGCTTGGGAAGATTCAAGATTAGCAGGTTGGTCCTTGGCCTCCATCCTCAGTACTATCTAGAATAATGTTAGGTACCTTGTGGGGGAGGGGAAGCACTCAGCAAATTTTATCTGAGGATGAGAGTGCTTTATTAAATTTGCTTAATATAGGCACACTCTTTAGACCAGGTACTCCAAACCTTCATATTTCACGTTAAAAACTACAGTTGAAATCGGATTCAATTTCACAACTTCTCTGTGTGGTAGGGAGAGAGGGGTATAATTATTATTCCTATTTTACAGAGAGGGGGTAGGGTCACTGAAGCATGGAGAGGAAAATAAGCTTGCTCAGGTCAGGACTAGGACCCAGCACTCTCCTGTGTCCCCAAGCCATTTCATCTACTAGAGCGTGCTGCCCTTGAGGACTTTTTTTTCTGTTTTACTCTCATCTCCCTAAAAGAGAGTTTTTCTCTCTTTGGATATCCATGCATAAAAATGGATAAAAACCTATAACAGCTGCAGACATTTTTCACATCTCCCAAGAAGAGGGAAATGGGGCCATGTGATGTAAAATGCCGCCTCCCCACTTTTACAACAGATTGCTCGCAACTTTGAGAAAATCCCATCTCTCCAAGAGGGACGCTGATTACTGAATTCATTTTGTCTGTCTGGACAGAAGCATCTCCAAGTGATTACTAACCTCACCCCAGATGGCAAGCAGCAAAATGTACAAATAAACATAGAGTAATGTCTGGGCGGAATGAAGGCAGAATTTTCATAGAAGTTTTTTCCCTTTCTTCATCCCTCTACTTGCCCCAAGGAGAAACCTGTGTAATGACTGAATATCAGGGGAACCCCTGATGTACACATCTCTTATGGGGTTGTTCACACCTGAAAATATGCCTTCTGAATGGTCCCTGTCCCCTGATTACACTCACTCTCTTACATACATGCTCATCTCTCACATTCACACACACACACACACACACACACACACCGTTGTGGAGCATATCGGATGTGTGTTTCTAGCATATAGTCTTACACCACCAACTAATTCAGTGAAGGCAGGGACCATATTTTCTCTTTGCTCCATAGAGTGCCATGGTGAATCTTCAGTCAAGAGCCAATTCATCAATCTAAGAGCAGTAGCTGCTTCCCAATAACAATAATTGTGGTGTCTGTGAAGCACTTCCTACATGCCAAGCATTTTGGCAGGAAACAAGAAAATCCGATTGGAAACAATCCCTACCCCACACGGAGCTCACAGTTTTAGGGAGAGAGAGAACAGGTATTGAATTTTCATTTTACAGATGAGGAAACGGAAGCGCTGAGAAGTCAAATGACTTGCCTAAGGTCTCACAGCTGGCAAGTGGTGGAGCCGGGGTTAATAACTCAGATCCCCTGACTCTAGGACTTTGGATAGTTCCACTAGTCTATGCTACTTTTCCTGTGAGGAAGCATCCTGAACCAGGCAGGAGACTTTGGAGGTCATCTAGGGAGAAGACAACACGGTTTCTGTAAGGGGAAATCGTGGCTCACAGATCTTTTGGAGTTCTTTGAAGGGGTCAGTAAGCAAATGAATATAGGAGAACCAGTGATCAAAATATACTTAGATTTTCCAAAGGCCTTTGTTTAACATCTTTATGAAAGATCTGGAAGAGGGAGTGTGCAGTGAAATCTCCATGTTGGCAGTGACACTAAGCCCTTCTAGGGAGTGAAATTTATCATAAAGCTGGGCGAGTGGGTTGAAAATCGGCAGACGAGCATCAGTGTGAGCAAGTGTAAAGAAATACTCCTAGGGTGGGAGGGGGGAAATAATATATATTGAAGATGATAGGTTTGGAGCTATCAGTCATGACTGAGGAGAGACGGAAAAAGATTAGCACTCTTCAGTCTGTTAAGATGAGGGCTGAGAGGAGACATGAATGAAGTCTATAAAATGATGAAGTAGCAGGGTGAGCACAGAATTGTTGTTCACCCCCAAATTCTCCAACAACAGGATGAGAGGACACCTACTGAAGTTTGAAGATTGTAAGTAAAAAATGCACAGGGGGAATCATTTCTTCACACAGCATTTGGTATCAAAAAGGAATTTACCACTGGAAATTGTGAGACTGAAAATAACAGTAGGATCAAGTGAATTTGGATACATTCATGGATGAGCATTCCATAAGGGTTACTAGAGGAAAAATTAGGGGTGTCTGATGGTACATTCCTAAACGGTAGGATGGATGTCAAAGAGGCAACCATCACACGGCTTCTCCAAGCATCCTCTTGCCACCATCAGAGACAGAGTGCTGGGCAGGATGGACCACTGATCTGAACTAGTAATGACATTTCTTGGGTTTATAGCTTTATTATCCCCTTGCTTCTGATCAGGAGCATACTTAACCCTGGCCCACTAGACACTGGCTCAGGAAGGTGTCTATTTGTCTCCTTTAATCATTTGTTCCAACATCTAAAATGATTCCGTCAGGAACTGATCTGTGTAGCTAAGTTACATCCCTCCTGCCATGGTCTTAGACCATTCCCTTCTGTTCTATTATAAGTGATGATAGAGAATAAGTGGTCACCATGCCTTTCCCTAAGATATTTTCAGGATGAACCACAGCAGATGAAGGGGAGAGAGTATCCTCTGCCCTTTAGTACTCTGGTGCCAGGCTGGATAAAAAACCCAATGAATGATCTTGGTGACAAGAGAAGAGAGGTTCTCCTTCCTAGTGTCCCAGCACCCCGAGTCATATCATTCCTCCAGTTCTTATGAACTTACTTACACTCTCCTCTGCACTTGTGTGTGTATATATATAAAGAAATCATATCTATGTATACATACACACATACATATATACATATCTCTATCTGTTGCCAAATTATACTTTCCAAGCCATTAGTACAGTGCTCTGCATACAGTAAGCGCTCAATGAATACAATTGAATGAATGAATGATTTATTTTGACAACTCTAGTTGTAAATACTTTTATGTTTCTCTCCCCATCAGAGTGCAAGTTTCTTGTCATTTTATTTTGTCCTTCCCAAGTGCCTCATATGGCACCCTGAACCAAGAGGGCACTCAATAAATACCACTACCAGCATTACTACTAGAAAACACTGTGGATAGGACCCAAAGGCCAATCCAAGAGCTAAGGATGGGAAGGACCAGGATCTGGCTTGTTTCCCAGAAGGATCATTCTGTGGGGTCAACATGAAGACCTCTAAACTGTAGGACACCAGGAGAAGATATTATGCCAATTTGGTTTCAGGAAAATCCTACCCCCTCCTTCTGTCCTTCTCCAGGAGAGAAAGCCTGGCTCATCTACATAGGCTGGCCCACTTAATTCTGACATTCCCAACAAAAACAATAATAATAATCATCATTGTGATATTTGTAAAGTGCTTACTACGTGCCAAGCACCATACTAAACCCTGGGATAGATACAAAATACCAGGCTGGACAGAGTACCTGTCCCATGTGGGGCTCACAATCTAAGTAGGAGGGAGAACAGACATTGAATCCCCATTTTACAGATGAGAAAATGGAGGAACAGGGAAGCTAAGTGACTTGCCAAGGTCATAGAGCAGGTAAGTGTTCGAGCCGGGAATAGAACCCACGTCCTCTGACTCCCAGGCTTGGGCTCTTTTCACTAGGCCAGGCTGCTTCTGTGCTCCAAGTGACTTGTGGGTAGGCTCTGACTTTCCGGGTGGCCTCTCGGCCTGCACGTAGTCGCCCTGAAGCAGTTGGCTATTTTGTCTTGGCTGGTAATTACCTTCACTGCCATCAGTGGTAACAGCGAAGCCATCCCTCTCATTACTCTGTGTTCCCTGCAAAGGTTTCATGGGAATATTTCTTCTCAGCATCCTCACTGTCAAACATGTGACAATGATGTGCTGAAGAGTCACTCACTCCTGTGGTGAACAGTAAGGCCTGAGGGGATCCTAGTGGAACAGTGGCAAAGATGAATGGGTCGGTGGAAAGAGTGAAAGGGAGACCAGAGTGGGAGAGGAGGAAACTTAGAAACAGGGAGAGGAGAACAAAAGGGAGAGAAATCCCTGGTTGCCAAATGTTAATGGGGATGTTGCATCTGGGCTCCACATGCTCTCTTAAGTATTTAAAAACCAGCTGGATGCTCCCTCTGTCACCACCTTGCCCCAGTCTGTGTAAAGTGCTGCTAGAGAGGTGTATGATATCCTCTTACCACCTTAAGCAAGAGGTGAGAGACACTGATTTACCTGCCCTAGGCAAAAGCCCCCTTGGCCTTACCATGCTCTGCCACCTCCAAATTGTTTTGACTCTCAAAAGAGCTCTGTAATTGCTTTAAATTAGAAGAACAAATAAATATGCTTCATACCCTGCTCCTGCTTCTCCTCTTCTGATAACTATTATTGAAATTATTATGATTTTTTCTAATGCTGACATCAATATAGGCATCGGTGACTTAAAACTGCTAGGCAACTCTGGTCCTATGGGGCAGCTTAGGCAGGTTCCAGGGCTAGGCAGTGGCACCTGTCAAGTGACCCAACTTTGAATTCCTGCTTTCCCAGTAGAGTGGGGTCGGGGGTGACTCAGTTGGAGCTCTCTGAGATTCTGGGCTTGGCTCTGGTGACAGACAGTGGAGGCTCAGCTGGACCCTTTCTTCGGGGGACAGGAGGAAAGTCCACTGGAAAGGCAGGAACTTCTCTCTCCCAGTGGGCACCCATGACCTCACCCCCCTCCCATTCTGTCCATGGCCTTCGAAGAAAGTCACTCAGATGGAACGGAACCCTGTCTCTTGGACCCCAGATAGGTACAAAGTGTTGTGCTCGCCTTCAACGGTGTTGGGGGATGGGTTCTCCGGCCAGACGGTGAACCCATTTTGAACCAGGCAGGGAGTGGAGAGATCTCAATTCTACTCCTACCTGCTTAACTGCATCACAGGTTAAACCTTGGCAGGAGAGTCCTCTCTACCTCTTTTGATTTTTTCTGTTTCTCTCCATGGGCCATGGAGTGGAGATTACTTGCTTCCTGCCTAAATCAGAACTGTACCAAGAGGGATAACAAGATGGGAGAGAAGCCCTGATGGACAAGTATTCATTCAATTGTATTTACTGTGTGCAGAGCACTGTATTAAGCACTTGGGAGAGTACATTGCAACAATAAACAGACAGGGAATGCCCTGCCCACAATGAACTTACAGCCTAGAGGGAGGCATTCTGATTGCTCACTAACGATCTCAAAAAACAATATATCACCATTATGGGTTTTTTTCTCTTCCTAAAAATTACAATCCACTTTTCAATGATTTCTTGGAATTATTTCAGAAGATGGAATTTCCCCTGTAATGTCACAACACCCAATAGCTGACATTTCAGCATCAGTCAGCACAGAAACAGTCTTCTTATTTTCTGCTACACCTCTGTATTCTAGCAGCAGCAGAAGCAGTTCTGTATTGTGGATTAATAGATACTAAATACAGATTTTCAATTTTCAGAGCTGTTATGGTCTAATGAGTAAATAATATACATATTTAAACTATCTAAATCCATGGCTGCATAATTAACATATCTGCAAAATAACCAAATGAAACTCAACTTGGCAAAATGCAAGCCAATACATCTTGCTAGGAATAATAATGTGAAACCCAGGCATTCAAGAGGAAAGGGAAATCTGGAAGGCCATTATTTGGAAAGAGACCTGGGGGTGAACAAGGATGATATTCAACAGATACTTCTCCCCGCCTTCAAAGACTTATGGAAGCCACATCTTCTCCAAGAGGCTTTCCCTGTCTAAGTCCTTATTTCCTCTTCTTTCATCCCTCTGCATCTCCCTGACTTGCTCCCTTTATTCATCTCCGCTCCCAGCCCCAGAGCACTTATGTGTGTATCTGTAATTTATTTATATTCATGTCTGTCACCCTCTCCAGTCGGTAAGCTCGTTGTGGGCAAGGGATGTGTTTGTTTATTGTTATATTGTACTCTCCCAAGCGTTTAGTACAGTGCTCTGCACATGGTAAGCACTCAATAAATATGATACAATTGAATGAAGGAATGATGTTAGGTAACTAATGCCTGACATCCGCACCCACATTGAAATGGTAAAAAAACCAGGCCAGATGGTGGTCACCGTTCTTGAGCTAATGGGCAACCAATCTGACTAGAATCCTCAGCTAGACACCTCTCAGTCCCAGAAATACCTCAGGAAGCAACTGGGGCTACACTCAGTTCTCCAATGATGCAGAGGTTATGTTCTTGGCAAACCTTGCTTCAAGGAAAACTCTAGTTATGGCACACATGCCTTGATTGATATTGCATGCCTGGGCACCCACTCTTTTTCTAGCATATCACGTTTTAGCCAGAGAGTTCCCTAACAGTGAGAGGACAGGTAGATCCATCAGCCTAGGGATGGAACTAGGGAAAGGATAATTCCATTTGAATATCAGGAAAGGGATGACTCATCCACGCCGAGACCGCCCATCTCTCCCGGGAAGCTGAGCCTTGTCATCGCCCGGAGCCTTGGAGCCATTACCACGTGGGCTCGGGATCTCTGCTCCCCTGTGGGTGAGTCTTAGACCGCTGGTCCCGCTCTTCCCAGCCAAATCGGCCACCACATGGACTCGGGAGCTCTCCTCCCAGGCGGCGGTTCCTTGGCCTGCCAGCCCCCATTTCCAGGCTAGCTCTTTAGCAGCCTTTTGGACACCGACTGCCGACTTTAGCTGCTTTTTGGCCACCGACCGCTGACTTTAGCAGCTTTTTAGCCACCGACCGCCGACTCATCCACGCCGAGACCGCCCCTCTCTCCCGAGAAGCTGAGCCTTGTCATCACCCGGCGCCTTGGAGCCATTACCGCGTGGGCTCGGGATCTCTGCTCCCCTGAGGCGCAGCCTCGGCCTGCCCGGCGCTGATTCCCGACAAGCCCCCGCTTCGCCTCCCACTTGCCGACTCATCTGCCCCTCCTCCGCCTCCCCCGGGGAGCTGAGCCTCGGACCGCCCGGCCCCACGCCTGCCTCATCCTTTCCCAACCTGGACCTCCGCACCCCCGCTCGGGAACTCCGACACTAAGGATCTTCGCCCCCACAGACCCCCAGCCACCAGCTCCCATTCCACCCCCCCGCTCGGGCCCGGGGACATTGCGCCCTCTGGGGACATTGTGTCCCACTGCTCGGGCCCGGGGACATTGTACTCCCCTACCGCCCCCCCGCCTTCCGCCTGAGGCGGCCATTTTGGGAAGCCCCCACTCCGCCTGAGGTGGCCATTTTGGGAAGCCCTCACTCCCTCTTCCCCCCTGAGGTGATTCATCTCCCCCGCCCCCACCCCGAGTGACGATGTCCTTGTTCTCACCGTGTTACCTTACCTTAGCCGCCGCCTATGGCCGCAACCCACCCAGGACAACTCAGGCCCCCCCCCCCCCCCCCCCACCGCCACAGGGACATTTGGTCATGAGCTCTGGGACTCTCTCGGCCGCTGGCTGCTTGACTTTGAGATCGGGAAGGGTTGGGTCGTCTCCTGACCCTGGTCATCGCCTGCTTATTAACACTATTGTATTGTGTCTTACTGTACCATGTTGCTATATTAGCGATTTTGCTTGTTATTGTTTATTGTCGTCAGTGCTGCCACCCACCTCTCTGGCCTCACCAGCCGCCTGACTTTGAATTTGATCAGGTCAGCCCTTAATCGAGCCTACCCCCGACCCTGGTCATCGCCCGCTTATTAACACTACTGTACTGTATCATACTGTATCATGTTGCTATATTACCGATTTCGTTTGTTACTGTTGATTGTTGTCAGTGCTGCCACCCACCTCTCTGGCCTCGCCATGTCCCTCCTCCCCCCCCCTCCCTCCCGCCCCTTCCTATCCTCCCCTTCCCCTTCCCCTCTCTCGCTCAGCTCTTTCCCGCTCTCTCCTCTGCCTCCTCCCCCCTCCCCTCCCCCGCCCTAGAACCCCACTTTACCAGCTCTACCCCACTTCGCCCTCCCCCTACTCTCCCCCCCACCAAACACCCTCCTCACCCCCTCCCCCCTTCTCTCTTCCCCACCCACACTCCATCCCAGTCCTCCTGTCCCACCGCTACCCCTCATCCCCCACTCCCCGTCCAGGGCCCCGCCACCTCCTTCCCATCCAAACCCTCCCCTCCCCCCGCCCTTTCCCTCCTCCCCCCCTTGCACCCACAGCTACTTTCAAGTGTGGCCTCAGGAACCCCCGCTCTATTACAGGTAAGCTACCTTTCGTCCATGACCTTTTCCTCTCCCGCTCTCTCCTCCTCCTCGCCCTTTCAGAAACGTGGCTCACTCCCGAAGACACGGTCTCCGCCACTGCTCTCTCCTGCAGAGGCCTCTCCTTCTCCCACTCCCCCAGACTCACCAGTAAGGGAGGAGGCGTCGGCTTCCTCCTCTCACCCCGTTGCCGCTTCCGCACTATCCCTCCTCCCCCCTCCCTCTCCTTCCCCTCCTTCGAAGCCCATATCATTCGCCTCTACCACCCCCTCCAGATACTTGTCGCTGTCATCTACCGCCCTCCCGGTCCCACCTCCGACTTCTTCAACCACCTTGACCCCTTTCTCACCTTCCTTCCCTCCTTCTCTCTGCCCATTCTGATCCTTGGAGACTTCAACATCCATATGGATGTACCCGACGACTCCTCTGCCGCCGCCTGCTATCCCTCCTCGACTCTGCCGACCTCCTCCTCCACCATACCGCGCCCACTCACCGACTCGGTCACACCCTCGATCTCGTCATCTCCTACCGCTGCACTATCTCCTCCCTCACCGACTCTGAAATCCCTCTCTCTGACCATAACCTTCTCACCTGCCTCATCTCTCACACTCCCTCCCCCTGCAAATCTTTGCTACTGCCCCACAGAGACCTCCGCTCTCTTGATCCCATCCATCTTTCCAAAACCATCTCTCCTCACCTTGCTGCCCTGTCCTCACTTCCCACTCTCGATGATCAGGTCTCCACTCTCAACTTCACCCTCTCTACTCATCTCGACTCTCTCGCCCCCCTTTCCCTCCGCCGCTCTCGCTCCACTAACCCGCAGCCCTGGATCACCTCCTCTGTCCGCCTCCTACGCTCCTATGCTCGAGTTGCTGAGCGCTGCTGGCGAAAGTCCAAGCACCAAGCCGACCTCACACACTTCAAATTTATCCTTTCCTGCCTTAACTCTGCCCTCTCCTCCGCCAGGCAAAACTTGTTCTCCTCCCTCATCGACACCCATGCCCGTCACCCCCGCCAATTGTTCCAGACCTTTAACTCTCTCCTTAGGTCCCCTGTTCCTCCCCCTCCCCCATCTCTCACCCCCAATGATCTGGCCACCGATTTCCTCACAAAAATCAACACAATCAGGTCTGAGCTCCCCAAAGTCACCCCTCCGCCTCTCCCCTCCCCCCCACCAACCCTCTCCCCTACTTTCCCATCCTTCCCTTCAGTATCCTCAGAGGAGATCTCCTCCCTCCTCGCAAGTGCCACCCCCTCCACCTGCGCCTCGGACCCCATTCCCTCTCACCTTATTAAAAACATCGCCCCTGCCCTCCTCCCTTTCTTAACTTCTATTTTTAACCACTCAATCTCCAAGGGCTCCTTCCCCTCTGCCTTCAAACATGCCCACGTCTCCCCCATCCTAAAAAAACCCGCTCTTGACCCCATTTACCCCTCCAGTTATCGCCCTATCTCCCTACTACCCTTTCTTTCCAAAAATCCTAGAACGAGTCATCTACAATCACTGCTTAGAATTCCTTAACTCCCATTCTCTCCTGGACCCCCTCCAATCTGGCTTCCATCCCCTCCACTCTACCGAGACTGCTCTCTCTAAGGTCACCTGTGACCTCCTTCTTGCCAAATCCAATGGCTCCTACTCCATTCTAATCCTCCTTGACCTCTCTGCTGCCTTTGACACTGTCGACCATCCCCTCCTCCTCCATACCTTATCTCACCTTGGCTTCACGGACTCCGTCCTCTCCTGGTTCTCCTCTTATCTCTCTGGCTGGTCATTCTCGGTCTCCTTCGCAGGCGCCTCCCCCCCCCCCCCCCCCCCCCCCCCCCCCCCCCCCCCCCCCCCCATCCTTTAACTGTTGGAGTTCCTCAAGGGTCAGTTCTTGGCCCTCTTCTGTTCTCCATTTACACTCACTCCCTTGGTGAACTCATTCGCTCTCACGGCTTTGACTACCATCTCTACGCAGATGACATGCAGATCTACATCTCCGCCCCTGTCCTCTCCCCCTCCCTTCGGGCTCGCATCTCCTCCTGCCTCCAGGATGTCTCCACCTGGATGTCGGCCCACCACCTAAAATTCAACATGAGCATGCCTGAGCTCCTCATCTTCCCTCCCAAACCCGGTCCTCTCCCAGACTTCCCTATCACCGTGGATGGCACGACCATCCTTCCCGTCTCTCAGGCCCGCAATCTCGGTGTCATCCTTGACTCGTCTCTCTCGTTCACCCCTTCACATCCTAGCCGTTACCAAGACCTGCCGGTTTCACCTTTACAATATCGCCAAGATCCACCCTTTCCTCTCCACCCAAACGGCTACCTTACTGCTACGGGCTCTCGTTATTTCCCGGCTAGACTACTGTGTCAGCCTTCTCTCTGATCTCCCTTCCTCCTCTCTCGCCCCGCTCCAGTCTATTCTTCACTCCGCTGCCCAGCTCATCTTCCTGCAGAAACGATCTGGGTATGTCACTCCCCTTCTTAAACACCTCCAATGGTTGCCTATCAACCTCCGCTCCAAACAAAAACTCCTCACTCTAGGCTTCAAGGCTCTCCATCACCTTGCCCCTTCCTACTTCTCATCCCTTCTCTCTTTCTACTGCCCACCCCGCACGCTCCGCTCCTCTGCCACCCACCTCCTCACCGTCCCTCGGTCTCGCCTATCCCGCCATCGACCCCCGGGCCACATCCTCCCGCGGTCCTGGAACGCCCTCCCTCCTCACCTCCGCCAAACTGATTCTCTTCCTCTCTTCAAAACCCTACTTAAAACTCACCTCCTCCAAGAGGCCTTCCCAGACTGAGCTCCCCTTCTCCCTCTACTCCCTCTACCACCCCCCCTTCACCTCTCCGCAGCTTAACCCTCTTTTTCCCCCATTTCCCTCTGCTCCTCCCCCTCTCCCTTCCCATCCCCTCAGCACTGTACTCGTCTGCTCAACTGTATATATTTTCATTACCCTATTTATTTTGTTAATGAAATGTACATCGCCTTGATTCTATTTAGTTGCCATTGTTTTTACGAGATGTTCTTCCCCTTGACTCTATTTATTGCCATTGTTCTTGTCTGTCCGTTTCCCCCGATTAGACCGTAAGCCCGTCAAACGGCAGGGACTGTCTCTATCTGTTGCCGACTTGTTCATTCTAAGCGCTTAGTACAGTGCTCTGCACATAGTAAGCGCTCAATAAATACTATTGAATGAATGACACAAGGGGAAAACAAAGGAAACAACATGGCTTAGTGGATAGAGCATGGGCCTGGAAGTCGGAAGATCATGCACTTTAATCCTGGCTCTGCCACATATCTACTGTGTGACCTTGGGTAGGTCACTTCACTTCTCTGGGCCTACTACCTCATCTGTAAAATAGGGATTAAGAGTGGGGGGCCTCTGTGGGGCAGGGACTGTGTCCAACCTAACTTGAATCTACTCCAGCACTTAGAACAGTGCTTGGCACATAGTAAGCACTTTACAACTACCATAATTATTATTATTCCCTAATCTTTTTTTTTAAAGTGATTGGGCAATGCAGCAAGTCATGTACTGCATGCACTGAGAAAACAAACTTGAGGTCAACCGGTGGGCTCTCAGGCTTAAAGCAAACTGGAAGGGCCTAATTTTTGTCACTTCTAGCACACAAATAGACATTTCTGGAGGTAATGCAGTTCCTACATTAAGAAGCGAGAACACCTGATTCCTAACTCAGGTACCCCAGTGACTTCTGTGATTCCAAACACTCAATCAGCTTTCCCTCTCCTACCTACCTTACCTTTCTGATCTCCTTGTACAACCTGACCTGCATCCTCTGCTCCTCTAATGTCAACCTTGATCTCATTTTTCTCACCGCCGACCCCTCGACCACATCCTCCACCTGGGCTGAAACTCCCTCTTATCTTCATCTACAACAGACCACCACTCTCCCCATCTTCAAATCCCTGTGAAAATGATCTCTCCTCTAAGAAGCCTTTCCTGACTACCATCTTGCCTCCTCATTGCCCTCCCCTCTGTGTCACCTGTGCACTTGGGTCTGTAACCCTCCACCCTACCCCCAGTCCCACAGCCCGTATTTACTTATCTATCTGTTGAATGTCTGTCTCCCCCTTTAGTCTGTAAACGTCTTGTGGGCAGGGATTGTGTCAACCAATTCTATTCGCCCAAGCTCTCAGAACATTGCCCTGCACACAATAAGCACTTAATAAATACTATTGATTGACTGACCGATACCTCTTCCCATCCAAACCTCAGTTACTCCCTTTGTAAAATGAGAAGTGTCCCTATCCCTGGAGCATGGTTAAGATCCATGATTTTGAGGTTTGACTCCCTGTGGCAAGATCGTCTGACTTTGGACATACTTTTCAGCACTAATTGGAGAGGTAGGTAGCCAGCTGGGGAAACCAGTTCCAATTCCAGTTCCAGAAAGGGCTCAGCTAAATGATAGGTTATATTCAGAGTGTTTGCCTTATTAACAGCCACTGAAAAGCTTGACCCATCAGGACATCAATTAGCTTTCAGTGTCACAGCAAAGAGCCAGGTCGAGAGAGTGACAGTGGTGGACTGAGTCCAAAAACAATGGAGCATCTGTCCAGAAGATCCTTTCTGTCAGGGCAGGGTAAAGGTTTTCTGCAGTCTGGGTTCTGTCCAGGATGAGGGGAAGGGTAGGGAAGGGGAGGGAGGGAAGTCCAGGTAACATTACCACAGAAGAAGATTTTCTTTGGATAGGTTGCTACGAGAAATTATTTTTCCCTAGTCCAGGTCTGTGAGATATTGAAGGCAACCAGGTTTGCCTGTTTTAGCAATTGAGGCCTACCCAAGACTGACCAGATCGGCCCAGGATGCCCCAGACTCAAGCAGGTAATATCCTCAAGGTGACCACTTCCTTTGCTTCAGAGGCAGAGGCCTAAAGTCTGGGGATTTCCTCTCTTCTGTCCCATCCCAACATGACCCACATGGTGTCTCCAGCCTATAAAGATGAGGGAGAAAGGAAGTCGGAAGCATACAGGATACTGACATATTGACATGCCAAACTAACTACGGTGAGGCCACACTAAAGATCTGACAAGTTGGGAAATATACCAACTAAGCCGTGATCCTCAGCTTGGCTTTTCTTTTTCTTCTGTCCTTATTCCCCGCCCAACACCTTCTCTTTCCCAACCTCGGAACTGCAGGTTGCCTCCCTAACCTCACCCTCACCCACACCCCCACTTCCATTATGAAACTCTTCTTCAACTCCTGATCCTGTTGCCCATGAAGGGACAGAACTCTTGGCATTATTTCCTTCCCCACTTCCCCTCACTTTACACATGCCACCTCTTTGCAGTTTCATGATTTTCCATTCCTAAGTTCCTCTCCTATGTACCTATCGGTAATTTATTTATTTATTTATATTAATGTCTGTCTCCCTCTCTTGACTGTATGCTCGTTGTGGGCAGGGAATGTGTCCGCTCACTGTTATAGTGTACTCTCCCAAGTGATTAGTACAGTGCTCCGCACACAGTAAGAGCTCAATAAATATGATTGAATGAATGAATATTTTGCCTCTCCCTTATCTTTCACTTTGATGTTGCTTTTAAGCCAATGACAACACTGCCCTGTCTCTAATGACTCAGCTCACACTGGGAACAAGTTCTGTCCTTCAGGCGTGCCCTGATCTGGTGTTAGCCAGAAAGGAGACATTGTAGTTTCTTTATGGGTAAATCCCATTGTCTCCCATCCTCAGTGCCATTCAAGAACAGGGAAATCGACTTTACACTCATTGGCTTCTCCACGGAGAGCTATGTCTCACCCGCTTTGGACAGTTCTTCAAGAGTAACCCATCACTGCTATAATGAAATGGCCAGGGTATTCCCATCAACACCCAGAACATGAGGGCTGCTCTCCTGCTATGCCAGTATAGTTGGCCCCCGAGTAGTACATTGGTTCCTAAGGTCAGGAGACATCAGCCTAGTGGGTACCCTCACCGACGATGGGAGCGGACAGAGGAATCTCTGGACAGGCTACTGTGGCGATGTGTGGGTGACAGTGGAAAGAGTCACTCAGAAGCTGTGGCGAGAGGAGAAAATGCCTGCAGATGTCCCCCACCCCAGCTGGACTTCAGTTTCTTGACAGTAACTGATAGAAAGGCACAAAATAAGATGGACAGGCCTAATGCTCCCCCCCAACCTATTTCTCTGGAAGTGTCACCTTTTTGGTATTTTAGCATCCCGGTCCTCACTTTATTTGATGTAGCTGGAGTCAAGGATCTGTCTTCCCTCAGGCAGCTCCCCTTTGCTCTTGGCCTCCGGCTCCAACTCCAGGATTTTAAGGGAGAGTGAATGAAGTGCTATAACAGCCCTCTGTGCCTTAGCAGTATAGGTTCCCCTTGGGATTTAGGTAAGAGGATTGTCTGAACGTGAGGCATGTTAGCTTGGACAAAATAGTTGCTGGAACTAGAGGGACTGGTCAAATGAAAAAAGCCTGGCAGAGCTATAAGGGTCTCTGAGAGCCATTTGCTCCACTCCCCAGTAAATGCCCTCGTTCTCTAGTTGCTCAGTGGCATATTATTTCCAGGAAACGTTCATGGTTTTCTTGGCCCAATTGCAATCAGAAATAACCCTTCTCATTCTCCTTTCTCTTTTTCCTCTATAATTGGTGAAAGAGCATATTGAGCATTTATCATTAAAACTGGAAAAATCAAAACAACCAACATGGGGCTTTTATAACTGGGTATTTATTTGGGGTTTAAAAGGTAAAAATATAGAGAAAATCCACCCCGAAACACACACACACACACACACACACACACACACACACACACAGAAATAAAAGCCCTCCGGGGAAAGTCATCAACTGAAACAAGATTTCGGCAGCTACACATTTCCTGACCTTTTCCCCAGTCAGATCTTTAATGTTTCCCTGACGAAGTTGATAAAAAAAATTAATAAAATAGATTTCATTTTTTTAAAAAAGGTCAGGACAAGTGTTATAGGGAAAAACTCATTTAGGTTTCTACTTTCCATCTTCTGAAAGGTGAAGCCCGCACCTTCTCCCTCCCCCCATTTTCAACTCAGGGGATGCTTTCTTTCTCATTCATAGCCTATGGAATGGCACCATTGATTTCTGTTGGCATGTGTTTCTCCTGCCCAGAACTCGATCCATTTTTTTTCCCAGGACAATCTGATTAAGTAACCAGTCACCAAGAAGGAGATACACACTTCCTAGTCACCAAGGTCCCAGGGGAATGGCAGTTTAAAACAACAGAGGATAACTGCAGCCTACGGAGTGTATTGGAAAGTTAGACGGGAGAGAGCCAGCAGTGGCTTGCTTCCAGACACAGTCCAGTCTCACTCAGCAGGACACTTTAAGGGCAGTTCAACTGGCTTGAACTGGGGTGTCAGTTCCTTGTGGGCGGGGATTTTGTCTACTGACTTTATTGCACTGCACCCTCCCAAGTGCCCTGCCACTGTGGACCACCCACTTCCTCTGGAAACATTATCTAACCTTGGCTTCGCTGATATTGTGTTCCCTTGGTTCTTCTCCTATGTCTCTTTCTCAGTGTCTTTTGCAGGCTCCTCCTTGGTCTCCCACCCTCTAACTGTGGAGGTCCCTCAAGGCTGAGTTCTAGGTCACCTATTTTCCAACTACATCCCCTCCCTTGGAGAACTCATTCACTCCCACAGCTTCAACTACCATCTATCTCTACACAGGTGATTCCCAAATCTATCTCTCCAGCCCTGATCCCTCTCCTTCTCTGCAGTCTTTCATTTATTTCCTCCTGCCTTCAGGACATCTCTACCTGGATGTCCCACTGACACCTCAAACATAACAGGTCCCAAACAGAACTCCTCATCTCTCCAGCCAAATTCTGTCCTCCCACTGACTTTTCTATCACTGTAGACAACACCCCCACCCTCCCTGTCTCACAAGGCTATAACCTGGGCATTATCCTCAACTCACTTCTCTCATTCAACCTGCAGAGTCAATCTGTCGCATCTGTCAGTTCTACCTTCACTACATCTCTAGAATCAACATCCCCTTGCCCACATCCTCACTTAAGGCCTGGAACTCCATTCCCCTTTATATCTGACAGTCCCTCACACTCCCCACCTTCAAAACCCTCCTAAAATCATATTTCCTCTAAGAGGCCGCAGCATGGCCTAGTGGAAAGAGCATGGGCCAGGGAGTCAGAAGCCCTGGGTTCTAATTCTGGCTCTGCCACTTGTCTGCTATATGACTTTGGGCAAGTTACGCGACTTTTCTAGGCTTCAGATTCCTCATCTGTAAAGTGGAGATTAAATTCTACTTCCTTCTTCTTATACAGTGAGCTCCATGTGGAACAGGGACTGTTTCTGATCTGATTATCTTGTATAATAATAATATTAATAATATTTGTTAAGTGCTTACTATGTGCCAAGCACTAAGCGCTGGGGTAGATACAAGGTAATCAGGTTGTCCCACCTGGGGATCACAGTCTTAATCTCCATTTTACAGCTTAGGTAACTGAGGCAAAGAGAAGTTAAGCGGTTTGCCCAAGGTCACACAGCGACAGGTGGCGGAGCCGGAATTAGAACCCACGTCCTCTGACTCCCAAATCTGGGCTCTTTCTACTAAGCCATGCTGCTTCTCTACTCTAGTGCTTGGTACAGAGTAAGTACTTAACATGTACCATTTTAAAAAAGAGACCTGCCCTGGCTAAGCCTTCATTTTCCCCATCAGCCCTCTCTCTGTGTTTCCTTCACACTTGGCTGTTTACCCCTTAAGCATTCTGATACCCCATCCTCACAGCACACATACATATCCTTATACTCTACTATTTCCCTTATTTTTAATTTATTTTAATGTCTCTGTCCCACTGCAGACTATAAGCTCCTTGTGGGCAGGGATCATGTCTAAACACTCTCTTTCAAGGGCTTAGTAAATTGCTCTGCAAACAGTAAGTGATAAATGAATACCACTGATTTATTGACTAATTGGGTTCTAAGCCGCCTTTCCCCTTTTCATATGAGCAAGCTACACTTGCAGGTCTCTTTGGGGGAAACAAGTGAGAAACAAGGGGGAGAGTAGAAGAAGTTTGGCCTGGATGGTGAGCGGTGGCCTGGGCCCAAGGCCGGGAGTGGTACTGCAAGGCTGTTGGGCCAAGCTAGGCCAACATTTGGTCAGGGATGGTGGCCTGAGGACTGAATCTGGAACTGAGCCCCAGTGATGCAGCCACCCAGCGTGTGAAGCAGTGCTGTGGCCATGGTGACCACACAAAAAACTACCCCTGAGCTCAGGGGAGAGCAGCAGAACCCAAGAGGTTTGCCAAGTGGACGAGGTGGAGGAAGGGAGGAAAAAGCAGGGGATAGGAATCAAGTCACATATTCAGTGCCTAGGCCAGGGAGCAGAGCTATAAACCCTGGCATATGGTGCCCTCAAATGGAACCTTTCCTAATGGAGCAGGCCAAGCTCAGATATAAGATTCATTCACTCATTCATTCAATCATATTTATTGAGTGCTTACTGTGTGCAGAGCACTGTTCTAAGCACTTGGGAGAGTATAATATAACAATAAGATGGCACTCTCCTTTCCCAGACTTCTCATGGCTTCGTGGAAAGATCTCGGGCTTGGGAGTCAGTGCCTCAGTTACCTCAGCTGTAAAATGGGGATTAATAATAATAATAATAATAATAATAATGATAATGTTGGTATTTATTAAGCGCTTACTATGTGCAGAGCACTGTTCTAAGTGCTGGGGGAGATACAGGGTCATCAGGTCGTCCCACGTGAGGCTCACAGTTAATCCCAATTTTACAGATGAGGTCACTGAGGCACAGAGAAGTGAAGTGACTTGCCCCCAGTCACACAGCTGACAAGTGGCAGAGCCGGGAGTCGAACCCATGACCTCTGGACTCCGAAGCCCAGGCTTAAGGATTAAGACTGTGAGCCCCACGTGGGACAACCTGATTACTTTGTATCTACCCCAGCGCTTAGAACAGTGCTTGGCACATAGTAAGCGCTTAACAAATATCATTATTATTAAACCAACCCCATTTCGATTGGGCCTGCTCAGGCTGGGATATGGCATAGGAAGAATCTGCTTGTCCAAATGTGATTTGTGGAAGGTTTTTTTTTTTCTTAAAAGAAAAAAACAGTTTACATAAGTTCAGCTATATGTGATTTACAGCTCACGGACAACAAACAAACAAAAGTAAAACTCCCTCCCTGTGTTGAGCTGAACCCTAAACCAAGAGTGCCTTTACAAATTACAATTTCCAAGGAGCTTATCATTCATGTCATCTAATCACTGTGGGTATTTCAGAAAGTCGGGGAGAGGTGGTAGGGGGACCCACCCATAAGCCAAGCCCACAGACCTCTATCCTTGTAAATCAGCTAAGCGGGGTTGCAAATTTTCCCATAACTTTGCCATTTTGTAGGGGGTCTTAATGAATTATAGCAAAATGCAATTCATCAAACTTTATTAAAAAAAATGACCCTGATAAGATCGCGCCAGGTTATTAGGCAGTGACAAAGGGGAAAATTACAGCAGAGTCCATTATATAGCATTTCTGCTAGGCTGAATCGAAGTAAAAGTGCACAATGAATGGAGAGCAGTTATTAATCAGGACATTAGTGTAACAGTATAATATCCTCCATTCAGAGGGGATGTTTCTATGTTTCACAAAGCAAAGTGAAGACATAGGTGAGAACCTTTGGTTGGTAGGAGTTGAGGACAGGGGTGCAAGGTTGCATGGAAAACACTCCCTGTTCCCACTAGCGGTTGACACAAGATTCCCCAGGGAAGGAAGAACAGTATACGCTTTGAGCATGGCTCACTCAGCTGGGACAATGTCTTTCATCTCATCCTCAGAAGTTCAAGTTCCCCTTTCTGTAATTAATGAGTTAATTATGGTATTTGTTAAGTGCTTATTATGTGTCAAGCACTGTTATAACCTCCCGGGTGGATGCGAGGTAACGAGGGTGGAAACAGTCCTTGTCCCAAAAGGGGCTCACGGTCTAAGTCAGAGGGAGTGGGATTTAATCTCCATTTTACAGATGAGGTAACTGAGGCCCAGAGAAGTTAAGGGACTTGTGCTGGGTCACACAGCAGGAGTGGAAAAGAGCCTGGGCTTCGGAGTCAGAGGTCATGAGTTTGACTACCGGCTCTGCCACTTGTCAGCTGTGTGACTGTGGGTGAGTCACTTAACTTCTCTGTGCCTCAGTTACCTCATCTGTAAAATGGGGATTAACTGTCAGCCTCACGTGGGACAACCTGATTACCCTGTATCTACCCCAGCGCTTAGAACAGTGCTCAGCACATAGTTAGCGCTTAACAAATACCAACATTATTAATTTACAGAGCCGGGATTAGAACCTAGGTTCTCTGACTCCCAGATCTGCGGTATTTCTACTAGGTAATGCTGCTTCCCATGGTAATAGTAGTAGTTATTAAGCAGCAGTGATAGCATGCTGTAGTAGTAATATTAGTATTAGTAAGCATTTTTTGAGCACTCCCGGGTGCTAAGTGCTTGGAAACTGCAAAACAAAAATGTGATACATTCCCTGCCCACAGAGAGCTTACGTTCAAATGGGAGAGGCAGATATAAGAACATTTACAACCAGAATGATCAAAATAGTTGAATGTATGATTCGAGAAACAAATGCAGATCAGTGTTGAGGTCTGGTATAAATAAGTATGTAAGTGCTGGAGATGGGTGACAGGTTAATATGACTTCGGATGCTGGGAATTAATTGGGGAAGGCATGTTGAAGAGGTGGGATAAAAGGAGGTTTTTGAACATGGAGAGAACTGTAGTATGATTTTGGGGTGGGGGTGGAGGGGAGGAAGTTCCAAGTCAGAGGAACACCATGAACGAGACTACGGAGGCAGAGGAGTCAAAAGCAAGGTAGGTACAGTTAGAAGGTTGGCTTGGGAGGAATGAAGAGAGTGGATTGGGAAGTAGAATGAAGAGAGCAGATCTGTAAGGTAGAGTGAACTGGTGGAGAGACTTGAAGCCAATTGTGAGAGTTTTTGCTTGATGTAGAGGGACTCGGGAAGTTAGTGAAGGGTTTTGAAGAGCAGAGAGATGCGTGCAGAGCAATGCTTCAGGAAGATGATTCTTGCAGTGACATGTAATATTGACTGGAGAGGAGAGAGGCCGGAGGCAGGGAGACCAGCAGGGAGGCTGATGTAGTGGTCTAGACCCAATATAACCAGAACTTGTAGTAGTAGTACGAATAGTATTTATTAAGCACCTACTTGGTGCAGAGCATTACACTAAGTTCTGGAAAAAAATACATGGGAAAGAATTAGACAAGGTCCCCGGCCCTTTAAGGGCTCACAATCTACTTGTACCCAAGTGGTAGTGGTTTGGGTGGAGAGGAAAGGACAGATCTGGGAGATATTATGCAGGATTTGGCAGAAGATTGGATGATTGGAACACAGAGTCAAGGATGGTGCTAAGGTTGTGAGCTTCTGAGATCGGGATGACTGAGTTAGGAAAGTGAAAAGTAGATTTGGGAGAGGAGCATGACCTAGTGGAAAGAACACGGGCCTGGGACTCAGAGGACCTGAGTTCTAATTCTGCCTCTGCCAATTGCTTGCTGTGTGACCTTGGGCAAATCATTTAACTTCTCTATGCTTCAGTTTCCTCATGTGTAAAATGGGGATTAAATTTTCCTCCCTCCAACTTGAACTGGGAGACCTATGTGGGACAGGAACGGTGTCCAATCTGATGAACTTGTATCTATGCCAGTGCTTGGAACAGTGCTTGACAGAGTAAGCACTTTAAGAAATATCAGAAAAAAACAACAATGAGTAGTTCAGTTTTACATATGTAAAGTCTGAGGTGTGGGTGGGACATCCAAGTGGAGATGTTTTGGAAGCAAAAGCAGATGAGGGATTGCAGATTAGACACAAGCTCACTGTGGACAGGGAACATGTTTACCAATTCTGTTCATTCATTCATTCATTCATTCATTCATTCATTCATTCAATCGTATTGAGCACCTTCTGTGTGCAGAGCACTGTACTTAGCGCTTGGAAAGTACAATTCAGCAACAGAGACAATCCCTGCTCAACAACAGGCTCTCCCAAGCTCTTAGTACAGTAAGTGCTTAATAAATTTGATTGATTGAGATGAGAGGTCAGATCTAGAGAGGTAGAACTGGTGGTCACCCACATGCAGGTGGTAACTGATGAGAGCAGATGAGCTCCCAAAGAGACAACATGTTGAGCAAGAAGATTAGAGGACTCAGAATAGAGCCATATGGGATGTCCACAGAAGGTTTGGGAGGTGGGGGAGGAGCTTCAAAACTGAGAAAGAGTGATCAGAGAGGTAAGAGGTGAACCAGATTAGTTCCGGGGCAACTAAACTGAGGCCTGAAAATGATTCAAGGAGTAGAGAGTAGTCCACATCATCAAAGGCAGCTGAGTGGTCGAGGAGAATTAGAACAAAGCAGAGTCCACTGGATTTGTCTATGAGGAATTCAATGGTGAACTTAGAAGAGTGCTGTCTGTGTGGAACGCAGGTGTCGAATCTCATTTTCTACTCCTACTACATCAGAGCCACCCATTCCTTAATTCAAAAATAAAGTGTTATTTTTTACTCTTATTCCACAATCCATATTTGCATAGGTATTGATGACTTGTAACTTTTTCATAAAAATAGAAGCGTCTCAGGGCAGAGGAGGACTCAGAAAGTCAGTTGGTCCCTTCCCTGACTCTGGGAAGGCCACAACTAAACCAGTCTGCACGGAGAAATTGTTGACACTGCTGACGGTTTTAAGCATGTTAGCTGCCAGAAGGCATGGGCTGCTTTGGCCAGGCCCCATTCATATCAACCCCAATTCTTCCGTTACAGATGACCCTTGTTTTATACGGGGGATTCATTCTGGGATAAGACTGTGCAGAGAAAATTGTTGTAAAGTAGAGAAGTGAAAGACCCCTTTAAACTATAAAAGTATAGGCGATGAGTGTGATGATCAAGAGGAATTCTGCCTTTCTCCCTCTCCACTACTTAGACACGCCCATTTGCTGTGAAACATACCTTTACTTTTCTCCATGCAGGCCAGGAGGAGGGGAAACTTGCACAGGGTTGCAAGGGGAATCACCCGGAAGGGAAGGCAGAGGACACTGCAAAATACTCTGCTGGTGGTGGTGTCTAAATGCTGACATCAAAGTAAGTGCAGTCAGGAACTTCATGGACCAGACTGCTTTACTCAAGCCCGTAACTGTGGCCTTATCCTTGACTTCTCTTAATATCTTAATATCTTATTTATTTAGTCGCTAGGCAAATCTGACAGTTCTTTCTTCCACAACATTTCCAGAATCCATCCTATCTTCTCCATTCAAACAGGCACCTCACGGGTCTTGACTACTTCATCAGCCTCCTTGCTGATTTCCCAGCCTCCAGTCACTTCTCTATTCAGTCCATATTATGCTATGTTGCCCAGATTATTAAAAAAATTTTTTTTCTGGGCTTGTTTCTCCATTACTCTCCTCACTCCTCAAAAGCCTCCAATGGCTGCCCATTCCTCTCTGTATCCAGCAGAAAACTCCTGGCCATTGGGTACTTAATCAGGAGCTCCATTTTCCTATTTATCCACGCATTTCTCCCACTACACCTCAGCTCAAACTCTTTGTTCCTCTCAAGCTAACATGCTCACTGGGCCTCATTCTCATCTCTGCCACCATCAGCCTCTTGCTTTCTGTCTAGAACCCTCTTCCCTTCCACATTCATTCATTCATTCAATGGTATTTATTGAGGGCTTACTACGTGCAGAACACTGTACTAAGCGCTTGGAATATACAATTCAGCAACAGATAGAGACAATCCCTGCCCAATGACAGGCTTACAGTCTAATCGGGGGAGACAGACGGACAAAAACAAGACAACATAAACACGATAATGTTTATGTACACGATGTACACCTCATTAACAAAATAAATAGGGTAATAAAATATATACAAATGAGCATAGTGCTGAGGGGAGGGGAAGGGAGAGGGGGAGGAGCAGAGGGAAAGGGGGCTTAGTTGAGGGGAGGTGAAAGGGGGAAGGGGGAGGGAGCAGAGGGCGGAGCGGGAGCAGAGAGGGAGCAGAGGGAGCTGAGGGAAAAGGGGAAGCTCAGTCTGGGAAGGACTCTTGGAGGAGGTGAGCTCTCAGTAGGGCTTTGAAGTGGGGAAGAGAGTTAGTTTGGCAGAGCTGAGGAGGGAGGGCATGCCAGGACAGCAGTAGGACGTGGGCCAGAGGTCGACGGCAGGATAGGCATGAACGGGGGATGGTGAGGAGGTGGGCGGCAGAGGAGCGGAGTGTGCGGGGTGGGCAGTAGAAAGAGAGAAGGGAGGTGAGGTAGGAGGGGGCAAGGTGATGGAGAGCCTTGAAGCCCAGAGTGAAAAGTTTTTGTTTCGTGCAGAGGTTGATGGGAAACCACTGGAGGTTTTTAAGGAGGGGAGTGACATGCCCGGAACATTTCTGCAGGAAGATGATCCGGGCAGCAGAATGAAGAATAGACTGGAGTGGGGAGAGAGAGGAGGAAGGGAGGTCAGAGAGCAGGCTGACACAGTAATCCAGCTGGGATATTATGAGAGCCTGGACCAGTACGATAGCCCTTTGGATGGAGAGGAAAGGGAGGATCTTGGCGATATTGTAAAGGTGAGACCGGCAGGCATTGGTGACGGATTGGATGTGTGGGGTGAATGAGCGAGCTGAGTCAAGGATGACACCAAGGTTGTGGGCTTGAGAGACGGGAAGGATGGTGGTACCATCCACAGTGACAGGGAAGTCAGGAAGAGGACAGGGCTTGGGAGGGAAGATAAGGAGCTCAGTTTTGTACATCTTGAGTTTTAGGTGGCGGGCAGACAGCCAGGTGGAGACGTCCTGGAGGCAGGAGGAGATACGAGCCTGAAGAGATGGGGAGAGAACAGGGGAGGAGATGTAGATTTGGGTGTCATCTGCATAGAGATGATAGTTGAAGCCGTGGGAGTGAATGAGTTCACCAAGGGAGTGAGTGTAGATGGAGAACAGAAGAGGGCCAAGAACAGACCCTTGAGGAATCCCTACAGTTAGAGGACGGGAGGGGGAGGAGAAGCCCGCAAAGGAGTCCGAGAATGAACGGCCAGAAAGATAAGAGGAGAACCGGGAGAGAGTCCGTGAAGCCAAGGTGAGATAAGATGTGGAGGAGAAGGGGATGGTCTACAGTGTCAAAGGCTGAGAGGTTGAGGAGGATTAGGATAGAGTAGGAGCCATTGGATTTGGCAAGAAGGAGGTCATGGGTGACCTATGAGAGAACAGTCTCGGTAATAATAATAATAATGTTGGTATTTGTTAAGCGCTTACTATGTGCCGAGCACTGTTCTAAGCGCTGGGGTAGACACAGGGGAATCAGGTTGTCCCACGTGGGGCTCACAGTCTTAATCCTCATTTTACAGATGAGGGAACTGAGGCACAGAGAAGTGAAGTGACTTGCCCACAGTCACACAGCTGCCAAGGGGCAGAGCCGGGGTTCGAACCCATGACCTCTGACTCCAAAGCCCGTGCTCTTTCCAGTGAGCCATGCTGCTTCTCATAGCCACGAGAGTGGAGGGGATGGAAGCCAGATTGGAGGGGGTCCAGGAGAGAGTTGGAGTTGAGGAATTCTAGGCAGCGAGTGTAGACGACTCGTTCTAGGAGTTTGGAAAGGAAGGGTAGGAGGGAGATAGGGCGATAACTGGAAGGGGAAGTGGGGTCGAGAGAGGGTTTTTTAAGACCACTGCTCTCCACATCTTCAAAGTCCATCTGAAACCACATCTATCTTCTCCAGGAGACTTCCCCTGGTTGATTTTTGATATCCTCACCTTGTCAATCAATCAATCAATTAATAGTATTTATTGAGTGCTTATTGCGTGCAGAGAACCTTAGGCCCCTCAACTGCCTCTTCAGCCCTTCAGCTCTATTTAAGTACCTAAGTATTCCCCAACCCCATTGCACTTATGCACATAGCTTATATATTCTATTATTACTTTTTAGCTTTGTTTCCTTCTTTCACTCTGCTGCCCAGATCATTTTTCTGAAAAAACATTTAGTTCCCAACTCCCCACTCCTCAAAAAGCTCCAGTGGTTGCCCTTCCACCTCCGCATCAAACAGAAACTCCTCACCATCAGCTTCAAAGCACTCAATCAGCTCTCTCTCTCACCTACCTAATCTCACTGATCTCCTACTACAACCCAACCCACACACTCCGCTCCTCTAATACCAAGCTACTCCCTGTACCTTGATCTCATTTAATCCACCACTGACCCCTTGCACATGTTCTCCCTTGAGCCTGGAACTTCCTCCCCCTTTTCATCTGACAGACCACCACTCTTCTCACCTTCAAAACCCTCCTCGAATCACAACTCTCCTCCAAGAGGCCTTCCCAGACTAAGCCCTTTATTTCCTCCATCCTCGCTCCCTTCTGGGTTGACTCTGAGTTTAGCTGTGTACCCCTTAAACACCCTGGTACTCACCCCAGTCCCACAGCATTTATGTAAATATTCTTATACTCTACTATTTACCCTACCCATTATCTATTTTAATGTCTCTCTCCCCATGTAAGCTCGTTGTAGGCAAGGAACGTTATGCACTCACTAAATACCACTGATTGATAGATTGGGAAAATCATGCCATGGTGATTGTGTCTTGATGACTCCAATTGTTTTCAGTGATTTTTATTTGGACACCTAACCTTAAATATGATTTATTCTGGAGGTCTGAAACATTGTTTTGTTCTCACACTGTTGGTTTGTCAATATACCGACAAGGGAAGAAATAAACTAGGGACGAGCCCCTCTTTCCTCTTGCTGGATGGTCACTCCTCTGACTGCTACTGCTGCCCAAGCCCAAGCCCAGACACTGCTATGGAATGAAAATTCAACAAACATAAGCAGTCTGGATGAACCTCTCTTATCTTGGGTTCTCTGGGGAAAGCCAGCTGCAAACCACCCAGCTTGTGGTTTGGATGTGGCTGGCTGGGCTGGCAAGGAAATGTCTGGGTAGGGTAGGGCAGGGCAGGATACTCTTTTATTGCTTTCCCCTTTTTGTGAAGCCATCTCACTTTGAACAATACCTGGCTACAAGAATCCAGGTGGAGGCTGAATGCAGCCTCCATCACCAACTCAACACGAAACCTAAAACCTCAGCTCAGGAGGACTCCGTTACCATCATCCCACTCCAGTGCCTCAGAAAGGGGCTCCGATGCCTGGAAAACACCGAACACTAAGGAGAATCATGCTTCTCTTGTAGCTTGGTTAAAGCGTCTGGCTGGGTAGGCGGTGGTTTGGAGAGCTGGAGTGTGTGGGGAAACTGTGCAAATGTTTGTTTAGACAAGAGTGAGAGTGACAGTCAACAGAGCATTCAGAGCTACAGACTGTTGACACCCTACATCTGTTGAAACTGTAAAGGAGAATATTTTGAGACATTTTCAAAATAATTGCAACAGTTTTCTATTTGTACTAAGCAGTTAATTAACTGGTATGTAAACAAAGTGAAATGGGAAAATCTTTCATTTTTGGCTGCCTGTCTTTGACCAAAAAAACTAGAAATGGGCTTGTGGGGCCCTCACGGAGTCCACTTCAGCAGGCGACAAAATGCTGCTTTCTCTCCATGAGCCTCTAACTAATAATAATAATAATGTTGGTATTTGTTAAGCGCTTACTATGTGCCGAGCACTGTTCTAAGCGCTGGGGTAGACACAGGGGAATCAGGTTGTCCCACGTGGGGCTCACAGTCTTAATCCCCATTTTACAGATGAGGTAACTGAGGCATCGAGAAGTTAATAATAATAATAATGTTGGTATTTGTTAAGCGCTTACTATGTGCCGAGCACTGTTCTAAGCGCTGGGGTAGACATAGGGGAATCAGGTTGTCCCACATGGGGCTCACAGTCTTAATCCCCATTTTACAGATGAGGTAACTGAGGCCCAGAGAAGTTAAGTGACTTGCCCACAGTCACACAGCTGACAAGTGGCCGAGCTGGGATTCCAACCCATGACCTCTGACTCCAAAGCCCGTGCTCTTTCCACTGAGCCAAGCAACTGCTGCTACTGAAGTGGTAGGCAATGTGAGCAAATGACCAGACAGCCATGTAGGCCTCTAACTGTCTCCAGGTCAGCTGCAGGGAACACTCTGTACCTAGCCCTCACTACCCGGTCATTTCCCCACCCTATTCGCTCTCCCTTTTTGTTTGCCTCTGGACTTGGGCCTGTACCCTTTAAGCACTTTGATCCTCACCCGGCCCCCAGCCCCATGGCACTTACGAACTTACTCTGCCAATTCCTCTATCTGTAATCAATTTTAACATCTGTCTCCTCCTGTAGACTGTAAGATCCTTGTGGGTAGGGATCATATGTCTACAGTATGGTACTCCACTCTGCACACAGTAAGCACTCAATAAATGCCACTGATTAATTGACTGCACACAGTTAGTGCTCAATTGATAGCACTAATTGATTGGGTAGCCCAGGAGAAGTCAGCAAAATGGTGGAGCCCCATCAGGAATAGACACTACAGAGCAGGCATTGGGGTTTCTTTACTTTTTAAGATTTTAACTTTTTCTCTTGGTAAGGACTTCTAAATCTGACGTGGGCTGCTAAGAAGAGGCGCTGGAGCTGCTTATTAGCACTGCCTTCAGCCAGCAGCATCATTGAGGGTTGGAAGGCCCTTGTGGAATCCCTAAAACGCGAGGTTCCTATGTCTCTGGACTCTAAGCCGTCTCTTCTGGAAGCTTGGAGGGGTGGGGTTACACATGGTGATATTCTATTTTATCTTTCAAAATCTCAGAAAACAAACCCCCTCCTTCCCCCAGCCACAGCAGGACTTCCTCTTGACCGCCCCCCCCCCGAATCCAGGCAGAAAGTTCTTCCCTATAGATGGTCAAAGTGTCACCTGCTGCAGCAACGTTAGCCCCTTTCCTTTTTGTCCCACTTCTAAAGGCATCGGAGAATAGTAATAAAAACTGTGGTATTAGTTAAGTGCTACCTGTACTAAATATTGGGGCAGATACAAGATATTTAGGTCAGACGTAGGTCCCATCTCATCTTTAAAGCACTCAATCATGTTGCCCCTCCTACCTCACATCGTTACTCTCCTACTGCAACGCAGCCCGCATACAATTTACTCACTGTACCTCTATCTCGCCTATCTCACCGCCAACTTCTAGCTCACGTCCTGCCTCTGGCCTGGAACACCCTCCCTCTTCATATCTAACAGACAATTACTCTCCTCCCCTTCAAGGCCTTATTGAAGGCACATCTCCTCCAAGAGGCCTTTCCTAAGCCCTTGTTTCCTTTTCTTCCACTCCCATCTGTATCACCCCGACTTGCTCCCTTTATTCATCACTCTCTCCCAGGCCTCAGGTCTTATGCACATATCTGTAACATATTAATTTATATTAATGTCTGTCTCCCCCCTCCAGACTGTAAACTCACTGTGAGCAGGGATTGTGTCTGTTGTGTTGTACTCTCTTAAGTGCTTAGTATAGTGCTCTGCACACAGTAAACACTCAATAAATATCATTGATTGAGGTTTACAGTCTAAGTAGGAGGGAGAGCAGGTATTTAATCCCCATTTTACAGAAAAGTAAACTAGGAAACAGAGTCGTTAAATGACTTGCCCGAAGTTACACAGCTGGCAAGTGGCTGAACTGGGATTAGAATCCAGGTCCCCTGACTCCCAGGCCCCATACTGTTTCCACTAGGCCTCAGCTGGTCCACTTCCTTCAGTTTATGAGTGTCACCTTTCCATCCACCTGAAATTGATTGTTGAAAGAAACTAACCACCAACCTGTCCATAGCACTGTTGCTTGGGTTTTTCTCAAGAGGAGAAGGACAGTATGCTCTTTTTTACACATAGCAGTGTGGACAAAATAAATCTAACACACTGCCTCTTCTTAATGCTTCTGACCAGCGAAGGTGGGCAGGTTGGAGAAAAGAACATGCTGGATCCTCTGCAATTTCATCCCCTTGGGATCTGCTTTATGGCCACAGTGGACTGGTGTCTTAATCCTTCTGGACTTGCTTTAGTACCTCCACCTGCAAAATAGGGCTAAACAGTGCCTACCTCCCCTGGTCCAAGATTTCAAAATGAAAATCCTATTCCTGACCATGGATTCCACTTAGCCTAAGAAGGGCCTGTCCTGAAATGATTTGACATCTGAGTCAATGAAAGTCAGTGCTAACCAGAGGAGAGGCTTCTGCACAGGGGATCTGGGTTTAAATCCTACCCAGACACTCTTGTCCCATGTCTGTTTAGTTTTAGAAAAGTCACTTAACTTCTCTGTGCATCACAATCTCTATCTGCAAAATGGGGACCATCAGAGTTTCTCCTATTTGAATCCCAGGGTTGCTATCTGGAATGAATGAGGCCAAAGTCCTTCTCCTGTCTCTACTGCCTCTCACCTCCTTTTGCCTCTGAAGTCCCTGAGACCTAGCTGGATGTCCCGAGAGAGCTCAAGTCTCCCTCCAACAGCTCTAACTCTCTTTCAGAGATATTTTTAAACATCACTTAAAATATAACACCAAGAAAGAGGCTTCTTGACTATATTAACATTAGGAATCTAATCAACAATCAGACAGCTCATAATTTTCTGATTAGCTCTGATTATACTCAATCTTAGGGAAAGAAAAAAAAGAAAGTAAAAGGGGAAAATAATCTATACCTACCTACCTCTCAGCTACCAGGCGAAGGGGGAGAGTGAGCTTGGGAGGAGTCAGTGGGAATGAAGCTTAATGTGGTTAAAAGGAGTAAGATTTGTGGAATTCCTGGAATGTTATGGAGCACAGGAAAAGGAGCTAGAGCTAAAGCTGATTCTGACATTGCTTTTTCTGACAGAGAACACAGGTGAGGCTGTATTATGGCCAGCCCGTATGTTGGACAGAACTACAGCGGTGTCTTCACTCTCACCATCAGCCATGGACGGATGATAGGCCTAGAGTTTTTTGGGGTTTTTTTTAGTTGGTTTTTTGTGGTATTTGTTAAGCGCTTACAATGTGACAGGCACTGTACTAAGCACTAGGGTAGAAACAAGCTAATCAGGTTGGACACAGTCCATGTCCCACAGGGGGCTCACAGACTTAATTCCCATTTGACAGATGAAGTTAAATGACTTGCCCAAAGTCACACAGGAGGCACGCAGTGGAGCCTGGTCCTCTGGCTCTCGGGCCTGTGGTCTACCCATTAGGCCATGCTGTTTTTCCTAGGAGTGTGAGATTTGGGTCAAAGCATCTGGACTGTCAGCCTGTGGGGATAGAATTAAGTACTGATGCAGGAATGCTAGGTTTATATTGCTTTCCTCTTAGAATATTCATTCAATTCCTTCAATCATATTTATTGAGTGCTTACTGTGTGCAAAGTACTGTACTAAGTGCTTAGTAAACCCTGGAATTTGTTCTGGGGGCCCAGCTGGGCCCTCACTGAGCATTTCTGCTATTTGCCAGGAGAGTGTTCTCCTGATTTGCTCTGCCCAAGGGACAGCCCAGGCTGCAGAGCTTCTGGCAAGAGTGTTTAAGCTGTTATTACAAATGGCCATGGTAACAGCGAATTGCGGGACTGCCCATTTAGCCCACATCTACAAGAAGGGCTACAGAGGTGAGTCTTTCTCTTCTTTAACTGGCAAATTAGTCAACTATCTCATTAAGTTTAGGCTCAGTGAGCACTTAGAAAAACACAACCTGTGGGGAGAAAGACAACGTGGTTTCCGTAAGTGTAAATCACAGCTCACTGATATCCTGGAGTTCTCTTGGGAGGTCAACAAGCATATGGAGACATAATGAATTAAAATCTTTCAAAAGCATTCGACAGGGTTCCACACTAAAGGCTTTAGGAAAAAGAAATGATTAGTCATAGGATTGGAAGGAATGTTTAATCGTGGATTAAAAAATCAAACTACTGGCTAAAAGATGGCAAACAAATGCCCATTTTGGGGGGTGAAAAGTGTCGTGGGACCCCCAGACATCAGTCCTAAAACTAGGCTTTAGTTAACATCTACATAAACGATTTGGAAGAAGGACTATGGTAATGAAATCTCTAAGTTTGCAGCCAATAATAATTGTGGCATGTATTAAGTGCTTACTTTGTGCTAAATGCTGGGGATAGGAACGCAGCTATGAGATCAGACACTCAACTCTTCCGGGTGGTGAAATGCCATGCCAGAGGGGGAGAGGTTGCAGGAGGATGTCATACGGCTGAAAAAAATGGGCTGAAAAAGGGCAGATGAGCTTCAGTGGGAATAGGTGCAGGTAGAGAAAAATAATCCAAATTACAACTCCATGATGATGGGCTCTGGGCTATCAGGAAAGAAAACTCTTAGTCACTGGTGACTGTTATTTTATATTCTGAGACCAGTTATTATATATTCTGAGACACCCAAAAAAGTCCAACCACATTTGGGGCACCATCAGATGGGGATGGAAAACACATGGAAAATCATAGTTTTGAATCTGTATAGAAATGTAAGTGCAATTCTGGTCACTCTTCTCAAGACCAAAAGAGACCCCTCAGGCCCCAGGGTGACCACGAACATGGCTGTTCCTTGATGTGTTGGACTGTCGCGAGAGGACAGGTGATTTCCTGGCCCACTGCCTCGGCTCTACATGATCCTGAGGACCTGAACTGGAGACTCAAGGGAAGCTGATGGCAAAACGGAGAAAACAGGGGAGCAGAAGAAGGATGAATCACAGGTGGCAAGTATTTGCTTGAGATCTAAACTCTCAGTGTAGCTTCTGGGCACCCTGCAAGCCCTGCTTGATCATACCTGCCCAAGTTGACCGGCTGAACACTCCCTTCAGTTACACCCTGCTAAAAATGAGATGTTTCCACAATGAAACCACCTGCATTCAGAGTGACCCAGGGTCACTGAGACCATGGCCTTCCAGCCTTTTAGTTGCTGAAATCTCTTTCTCCTCGCACTCCTCACCCTGTAATCACATTCACCGTGCCCTCTTTTGTACAAGCTGCGCTGCCAAGGTAATTAGTTTGGGGTGACCTCTGTTGAAAAGAAAAAGTTGAAGTTGAAAAAGAAAAAAATCTCTGGTTAATGCTATGTAAATTGCCACAGAGGCAATCAGACTGACTCTTTAAAAGCTGCCCCGTTGGAGCAGCTCACAAGCCAGGCTCATTGTCTTTCGATCAATTTGCATCTCATTACCCAGAATGCTCTGCTCATTGGAAGTAACCATTTCTTCTGGTGGGAAGGACAGGTGGAGGGAGCGTGTCGCTCTGCATTTTGGAGTGTGGTGAAAGATGCTATTCATGTTGGCCAGGATCGGATGCTGACTGGGCCCCAAAATACAACTGTTCTGGGGACCACTGTGTAGGTGAGCCCCTTTCCTCTGCTTTTGCCTGAAAAGTCAATTAGGAGGGACTCCGTGTACTTTCCCACTGCCACCGCGGACCTTCGCTGCAAGGCTTGGCGTTTGTCACTGTGCAGGAGACTCTTTGGAGCTCACCGCTGCTGAGAAAGAGCTACTAGAGACTGCGGTTGTCATGCCATTGCACAGAGAGAATGGGGGGATGAGAGATGGAGAAGATGGGTCAAGTAAGACTCCTCCTTGTCTTAGACCCTCCCCCTTCTCTACCCTTGTCCTCTGGACCAACCTTCTAGACCATCCACTGATGTACTCAGGAGGGACCAAGCCTCTCTTTGTCCCTCTCTCCATCCCCCCACTCAAATTTACCAGAACAAAGCCCTCCTCATAAACCATCCCCCTCCAGGAGTCTCCTTCTATTTTCCATCTACACCCACTACTTTGGAGAATTCATTCATTCTCATGGCTTCAACTCCGACCTCCATATGGATGATTCTCAAATCTACATTTCCAGCCCTGATCTCTCTCTTTCCCTGCAGTCTCTCATTTCCTCTTGCCTTTGGAATATCTCTATCTGAATGTCCCGCCGACACATCAAACTAAACATATCCAAAACAGAATGCCTTATCTTCCCACCTAACCCTGTCCTCCCCCTGCCTTTCCCATCACTATAGACAACACCACCATCCTCTCTGTACTTTTCTACACACCTAGCTTAACCCCAGGAAAGAAGGGCACATGAGGGAGGAACCCATCCATTATCTTATTGCCCAACCCTAATACGTGCATAGTGTTGCCTAGTGAAGCAGCATGGCCTAGTGGAAAGAGTCCGGACCTAGGAGTGGGAGGACCTGGGTTCTGCTCCTGGCTTTCCCTCATACCTGCTGTGTGCTCTTGGGCAAGTCACTGCACTGTTGTGACTCAGTTTCTTCATCTGAAAAATGGGGATTCAATATCCGTTATCCTACTTAGACTGTGAGCTCCATGTGAGACCTGATGTTCTTGTATCTATCTGCTCCAGTTCTTAGTAGAGTGCTTGACACGCTGTATGTGCTTAACGAATACCACAAGTACTATCATTCCTTTAGGCAGACATTCCCACTCTCTAGCCCATCACAAACCTGATCTGAATGGCCTTTAGCTAAAAAGAAACCCCCTTGGGTTGTGTAGAAAATAGTCCCACCCTCCTTCTAAAGTGTCATTCCTCTGATGACACCTTAAGAATGTGGAAGTAACAGAACTTTGTAATATAGGTGGTTGAGAGTCAGTCTGGCATAGTGGAAAGAGCAAGGAGATGGGAGTCAGGAGACCTGGGTTCTGCCCCTGGCCTGCTGTGTGTCATCTAACTTCTCTAAGCCTCAGTTTCTGCATCGGTGATATGGGGAGAAGATTGTGAGTCCTATGTGGGGTGGGGACTGAGTCCAATCCAATTATTTTGTATCTATCCAGCCCTTAACAAAGTGCTTGGTACATGCTTAATAAAGACCATTATAAATAGATTACTTTGTACCAAGATCTGACCTGTCTGCCCCATCAGACTGTCAGGCACCATGTCTTCTCATCCCCCTGTGCTTCTCTCTTGCATCTAGTTTAGTGTGTGTGTACGTGTGTGTGGTGGGGGAAGGTATGTGTGTCCCCTGTCTCTCCCACCAATCTGATAACCCCCAAGGGCAGGAGCTGTGCCTTCCCTCATTCATCCACTCAATCAATCATATTTATTGAGTGCTTACTCTGTGCAAAACATTGTACTAAGTGCTTGGGGGAGTACAGTATAACAATAAATAGATACATTCCCTGTCCATAATGAGCTCACAGTCTTAGCCTCTTCCCCCAGCCCTCAGTACAGTCATGTCTAGATGCCACCCAACTCCCCCATCACAGTCAGCTCCCTTCTCTCCCAATTTTTACTTTTACTTCTTTACTTCAATTGTCCCCAAGCACCCAGTACAGTGCTGTGCACCTAATAAGTGCTTAATATAATGCTGTTGTTGATGATATCTCTCAGGGTCGCACCTGGAGAGTTTCCACTACTTTACGAGTCTCAACTATGGGAGGGAGAGTCAAGCAGAGGCATATCCATTCCATTCTCAGCTTGGGCAGTGGCTAGCGGCTAGCGAGTGGAAGGCAATCTGCTACAAGTCAAAACTCACCTGTGCTGGGCAGTAGCGACATGGGAGAGTCGAGGGCGGAGATTCAGCTTTACTGCACGGAAGGAGGCCATGGTAAACCGCTTCCATATTTTTACCAAGAAAACTCTATGGATACACTACCAGAACGATTGCAGATGGAGAGCGGGGCATTATGGGAGAGATGTGTCCATGGTCTATGCATAGACACATAGAGATGTGTCTATGGGTGGGACACGATTCGACAGCATAAGACAACAACAACAATTGTTGATGATAATGATGATTGCTTTGTAACTTTAATCTTACCAGCTCTAACTCAACACTGCTGTGGGGTGGATACTGCATAGATAATAACGTTCCCAAGGTACAGAACGGGAAGCCGAGGTCACCCAGAGTAGGCTCAAGAATCTTGACTGCTGCCAGTTCTGTGCCCTCTATACTTTAGCCTGTAACCACACTGCCCCCATCCCTCTTCCCCCAAGAAATTTACCACGGCTACACCGCATTTCTATCGTGCCATTCACCCAAAGAGCTTGGAACCTTTTGCACTTATGAGCTCATTTAACCTTATGACTGCCCAGGGTAAGAGGCAGGTGAATATTCTTCCCATTTTACACCAGGAGAAATGAAGGCCCAGAGAAGTGTGATGACAATTCACTCGCAGATATGGGACAAGAGCTTCGGTATCCTGAGTTTTCCCACTCACTCCCTGAGTGCATTGACCCCAGTGACCTGCCTCAAGCCCAGAAACAGCAGCACGGCCTAGTGGAAAGAGCGCAGGCACGGGAGTCGGAGGACCTGGGTTCTAATCCCGGCTCTGCCACTTGCCTGCGAGCCACTTCACTTTTCTGTGCCCCAGTTTCCTCATCGGTAAAATGGGGATTCAATATCTGTTCTACCTCCCCCACAGAAGGTGAGCTCCAATGTGGGACAGGGACCGCCGTTCGACCTAATTATCTTGTATCTAGCCCAGTGCTTAGTGTAGTTCTTGGCACAGAGTAAGTGCTTAAAAAGTACCATGATAATAAGAAACCCTCTTTTGTAAAGCCTTCTGGCAAATCCCATTTGCAAGGAAATTTTCCCCTGCGAGGTAGCAAAATTGAGATTTTACCAAGACCAAGCTAAGCATCCAGCCCATCTCCCTTCCCCCCAGCCCCTCACTCAGGGGTCGTGTGAAGTCGGCTCTGCTCAGTGCTCCCCAGTACTCAGAGCCAATCAGGAAAAGCCACATCATGTACCCAGAGCAAAGGTGGCAGCACAACAAAGAGAATCTTAATAGCCCAGAGAGCACTACTGTGAAGAATAAAACCCGATAATTTAAAAACTCCTTTGAATAATGGGGCTGTGTCCTGCTGTTCAAATCAGCCATAGAATTTTGTTATTATGATAACTAAATATGGCAGATTTTAGCAGCTGGAAATTCAGCAACAATATTTAAAAGAATTTTTCAAATTGTCAGGATTTTATTCAACAATACAGTGATGGTTTCTCTTTTAGTAAAAAAAAGGCAGAAGGAGAAAGAAAAGGGGAAAAACATAAAGCTCTTTCTGCACCGTGCTGGTCTGGCAGCATCCTGGGCAGCTCCTTCCCCACCATGTGCTTGGCAAAGCCAAGGACAACACCAGCATCACACACCACAGTCGAGAGCATGGAGCCAGTGGGGTTGGCCATGGGAGGGGGCACTGTGGCATTAACTTGCTCTTTGCATCTCCATTTTGTCTGTCAACTCCTTTCTTTCATTCCCATCTTTCTTCTTCTTTCTCCCTTATCTCTTTCTCCTCTTCATAATGATAATAATTGTTACTCTTATTATGGTATTTGTTAAGGGCTTACTACATGCCAAGCAACGTTCTAAGCACTGGAGTAGATACACGGTTACCAGTCCCTGTCCCACAAGGGGCTCACAGTCTAGGTAGAACTCCTAAACTCCTTTTGCTTAGATTCATTCTCATTTTTCTTCTTTCCCTCTCCCCATAATAATAGTAATTCTAATAATAATGGCATTTGTTAAGCATTTACTATGTGTCAAGCACTGTTCTAAGAGCTGGGCCAGATACAAGCTAATCAGGTTGAACACAGCCCCTGCCAAATGGGGCTCACAGTCTTAATCTCCATTTTACAGATGAGGGAACTGAGGCACAGAGAAGTTAAGTGACTTGTCCAAAGTCACACAGCAGACAAGTGGCGGAGCCGGGATCATAACCCAGGTCCTTCTGACTCCCAGGCCCGTGCTCTATCCACTATGCCATGCCGCTTCCCCTTGTACCTCATTTTGGTACCATTGTCCATCTGTGTTCATGGGGAGGAGTGACTGAAAGATATTTGCAGAAAAGCTGTGACTCTCAGACCAAAGACAGAAAACCAAACCTACCTACGTCCTTCTGCATCTTCAAAGTCCCTCTAGAAAACCCACATCCTTCAGTCAGGCACTAGTATTTATTCAGTCAGTCACTTGATGACATTTATTGAGCACCTATCATGTGCAAAACCCTGTACTAAGCTCATAGGAGTGTACAACAGAGCGAGCAGATAGGATCCCTGCCCTCAAGAAGCTTCCGATTTATTGTGACTGTTGTGTATAGAGCATTGAACTAAGTGCTTGAGCAAGTACAAGAGGTGGAAGACAAAATACTGCCTTCAAAGGACTTATAATCAAATGAGGCAGTCTGATGGAAAATAATGGAGATAGTAAGAAGCAGCAGCAAAGTGATACATTCAGAAATGCAATCGGTGTCTGTGTGTGCATAAGTGGCAAGAAGGCTATGACCTGGGGAGAAGAAAAAGCCACTGATGAAAACTTCCTGGAGGAGGTGGGATTTCAGGAGGCCTTTGAAGATGTGGAGAGCTGAAATTTGGCAGATTTGAACATGGAGGAATTTCCAGGAAGATGAAAGGGCATAAGCAAGAGGTCAGAGGGGGGAGAGTTGAAAACAAGAAAAGGTACCAAGTTTGACTTGAGAAGAACAGAGTGCGAGCTGAGGTATAGTGGAAGAATAGAGTTGATAGGTAGGAAGGAGAGACCAGATGAAGTGCCTTAAAGGAGTTTCAGCTTAAAACAGAGAGGAATGAGCCACCATTGAAGGTTCTGGAGGTGTGGAGAGACATTTTCAGAATGATGTTTTAGAAAAATGATCTAGGCAGCAGAGCAAAGTATGGACTGGAGAGGGAAGTAGCTGGAGGCAGGGAGATAAGCGAGGAGACTGACACAGTAGTCTAAGGGGGATATGATGAGTGCATGGACCAGGGTGTAAAGAAGAAAGGGGTTGATCTGGGCAACTATGATTATG